>NC_064614.1:543361608-545861608 GCF_023898315.1 Schistocerca nitens
CCATGGCCAAGATTGATACGCCTTTTGCTACCTTTTGTTGCATTTTGCTTTTGAAGATGCAATGGTTTCCGTATTGCAAGGTTTCATTGTCAGTCGTGGTTCTTGAAGAGCAACGATGAGAATTTTTTTCGGTCGATTTATTATGTGAGATTATTTAGTTTTCATATTTGGATCAATGTATCGATGTTTTGTTATAAAAAGAAAGTTCTTATGTGTGTGAAATCATATGGGACTTAACTGATAAGATCATCAGTCCCTAAGCTTACACCCTAGTTAACCTAAATTATCCTAAGGACAAACACACACACACACACACACACACACATGCCCGAGGGAGTACTCGAACATCCGATGGGACCAGCCGAACAGTGCATTACTGCTGCGCCTTAGACCGCTCGGCTAATCTCGCGCGGCATGTAGTTTTCAAATGCATGTTTTCTGCTTGTAGGGAAATTTACAAGAGATTTTCAATATTCTCTGCCGTGCTAACCTGGACTCCCCAGAATCCGAAATTCCAAATGCCGCCTGTAGACAGCTTGCACAGTTCATGTTTGCTTGTGTTTAATTGGTTTGGCCTCGGTGATTCCAGGACCGGACAGGACCAGAGGGTGTTAAAGCCTTTGGAAGCAAATAATTTCAGCCGAGCTCATTGAGCTAATAGACGGTAACCGCTACGGTGATTTTCACTCAGACGTGCGTGGAATTTGGGTTCAACGGATTGAGTAGACGTTGTGTTAGCATTTGGTTCACCCCAAGTATTTGATTTCCTCCGTACCACCCATATGGGGAAGGGTTTCCCCTATCGGCCCCACGGGATTATTATTATTATTATTGCCATTATGTCATCAGAAAATCCGATATGGTGCATCTTCCCACCACTGAAATAGATGTGCATTGTTCGACTCAGTATTTCCATCACATAAATATGGGTTATAATTACGTTACATTGCTGCTAGTACACATATTTCTCACTTTTTCTTGGGCAGTTGCTACCTGTTACTCCATCATAGGAATTTATGTGCGCAGTATTGTTGTAATAAAGACGTTCAAATTATCCGATTTCTGTAACTTCATTTCGATACCAGATCGTTCTAATCGGATTCAGCCAGTTATGCTTAATGTGGATATCCGAATACGACTCTCATCATTTGATAGACTGGGTAAACCACATTCTTAATCGGACGGTTGAATCTAGGTCACATGTTTATGACAGGGCCTGAATTCTTAAACACTGTAGAAAATAATAATACAATGTGCTTATCACTAATATGTTATTTAAATATAAATATATGAACGAAGGAGATAACAGTTTATTTACAGGAGCAGACCCCCATCCAACATAGCAGAACAGTGCGAGATTGGTTTCAGGGCCAAAAGAGGATAAAGCTGTTGCCGTTTGTTCCACGATCACCGAACATCAACCAGATAGAGAATATGTGGGCAGAGGTAACAAGGTCATTGCCATGTGGACCTACAAATGCAAGCGACCTTTGGATGAATATAGAAAACGTATGGTGTGAAGTAAACCATCACGCTACACTGTCAACGACTTAATGAAATCAAAGCCCCTACGCCTTCAAGAAATCTTACGTAATGATCGTGGGTGGGTTGGTTGCTAAAAGTATACTCGTCCACAAAACCCATGTGGACAATTATCTGATAGTCGGTCAAGCTTTGCTTTGTCGCAGCTGTTTAGATGCAAGTCCATTTACTTTAAGTCTCCGCCTTACAATTCTTGCTATGCAAGGTAACTGAAAAATCTCACCCACTCGACGCCAACTGAGGAATTGACTGCTGCATGTGTTGTTCAACACACAGTAGTTTTCACCCTCACCGGGATCAGTGACTGTGTGTGTGTGTGTGTGTGTGTTTGTGTGTGTGTGTGTGTTCACGCACAATGTGAGTCAATACTATTAACATTAGGGAGACAACCAACAATAAATATTGCATCAAATATGACTGTAAAGTATTTTAATACGTTGGGAAGTTACAAACGGAATTTTTACCTAACCCACGACCTGCACATTACGTTACGTTAAGTAAGATGTATTAACTCCACAGTATCGTTAGCAGAGACAGTGCTCTCTTGTTGTCGAGGCTGGCGACAAGTGCAGCGATTAGCAGTGCCCAATGCCGCCGCGATCTGTTTATGTTGGCTGAGCGTGGACACTGCAGCAGACGCTTCGCCATAAACAGAAAGAAATCACCTTGGCTCTGACTGCAGTGAGCGGATATCACTGCCTGCGTGTTCTTGTAGTAACCAACGTGAGACTCTAAATGGCCCTGAGCACTATGGGACTCAACTGCTGAGGTCATTAGTCCCCTAGAACTTAGAACTAGTTAAACCTAACTAACCTAAGATCACAAACATCCATGCCCGAGGCAGGATTCGAACCTGCGACCGTAGCGGTCGCGCGGTTCCAGACTGTAGCGCCTAGAACAGCTCGGCCACCCCTTCCGGCATACTGAACATTCGTTATTTGACTAAATATGAACTACAATCTGATTCGCATATATATGACATGGGTTAGCGCCGGCACAAAGCAATGACTAAGGGTTGGATGCCGCTGAAGTCCCGTTACACTGATGGCAAGACAAATGTCCGCAAATCACCTCTATTGCCTAAAAAAGCCATTGCATCTTAAATATCGAAGGACCGACGTCCACACTGTCACAGCGCGTTGAAATACAGCTGAGACGGCAGATGAATATTTGTGACCGACTGGGCTTCGAACCTGGACCTCCTGCTTACTAGACAGACATGCTGATCATTGCACTATTATTTTTTTTTAAATGTTTGAGAAGACTTTCAGCACCAGGTAGGCGGAGGCAAAGAGGGCAGGTGGTCGAAGATCCGAGACCTGGCCTCAATGTCTCCCCCATACCTGTCACTGAGCAACTGCATTATTCCCATTTATTCCATGTTTGCACCCATATATACCTTTAAATTGTGGAACAAAATTGAAGTAGTAATTAAGGTAAAATAAAATACAGATTCCCGCATCCAATGGCGTGCGTTTCTTGTAGAACATAACTTATAACAGTGAAAAGGGTGACGGAAAAATACATAACAAACATTCATTCAGAAATATATTCACAATTTAAGGTATTTTGTACTGGATGCATATGAGGTCTGTAAGGAAGCCATATATTTTTCCACAAACGAAAAAAATTTCGGAGCCGGAGGGGTTTTGCCAAATTAGAACAGTGCTGATTTTAGAACCGACGTAAAAGAATATTCCAGGATAAAAAAAGTGAAAGAACAGTATTCTTCTTCTAATAAAAAAAACTGTCCACCTCTTCGTAGTCCACATAAAGCAATAGATAAAAAAAATTGAAACTATTCCTTATATTTGTTATTCTTCTTCAGCGTAAAATTTTCTTCTGCAATATAAAACATGTACTCTTCTAAGTTCTGTTTGTTACGACGTAAAACACAAACTGTCCCAGAAGCCACGAATAACTGTTACTCTTTGCGGACGGGTAACATTTCCAGTGGGGTTGTAAAGCTTCAGTTATCGGTATATGACTTTCTGCGGTTCTGTTGATAGTGCTAATTTCTTCCTAGTCCAGTTCCAAACTCTGATTCTATTTTCATATAAGACGATGTGCGATACAGTTTCTACAAGCCGACATTTGTCGCAGTATGGAGATGGTCTCAATTTGAATTTCCATAATCGTTCCGCTGAGGGTATGGTTTCGTTTACAACGTCGCGCCATACGGCACTGACTCTAGTTGGTAGAATTTTACTGTTGATATTTTTCCAGACGTTCCTCCAGTTTTTTGTAGGTTAATTTACCGGAATTGGTTTGTGAAGACTATGTGTGGTAATATAATCATAGACGGTTCTAGTGTTGGTGGAAGTCTTATACAGCTCCAATCGCTATTGTGCTTTCGGACGTAATCTAGGCTGGCATGCTACATTATCAGGAGCGTTCCTATCCCCAGGATCTAACGAGAGGAACAGAAGTTTCTTGATGCCTGTCTTAGTGACATGTATTAGTTTAAAGGCACGTCTTTAATTCCAAGTCCTCCATTTTGCCTCTGCAAAGTCGCCGAGTGGAGGGATACTTTGAAGATATTTTTTTCCACACATACCAAGAGGCTACAGCTAATATTTTATTTGCAGTGACCTGCAGTATCGGTAAGACTGCTGCGACATGATATATTTTGCTAAGTATGTATGTATTTATAAAGTGAACTTTCTGCAGTTGGTCTAACAATCGCATGTCATGGTCCTTCAACAAGGTTCCGATGACATTAAGTTTCCGCTCCCAATTGTTCGTGGCCATGCGCTTGGGATTCGCCCTTAACCTCAAGCCGAGTCGGAGTCTCTCTTCAGTTACATCCAACCAGTGCGCACCTGTTGCACTATTGTAAGAACCGAGATGCAGGTTCATTTGGCTACAAGAATGCGTATGTTCCTCCAGCATGACGGGGCTCCTGCACATTCTAGTCGTCAGGTGACAGATTATCCAAACATTTCCCGGAAGGCGGATCATTAGATATGGGCACTTTTCTTGGCCTTCAAGGTCCTCGGACCTTACCTCTTTGGATTTTTTTCCTGTGGGGATGGTTAAAGGCGAAGTCTACAAATAAAAAGTAAACCCAAGAGCCGATTTGATCTTTCGGGTTCTGAATAGCGCAGCCCTCATAATAGAACGCAAAGACGACCTCAGTAAGGCTACACGTGGTGTTATCAAGAGAAGTCAAATGTGCATTGAAGTTGGTTGGTGAATTTTTTAAAATCAGCTTTGAATGTCCTCATTTGCCTTTGCTTTGAGTTTGTTAGCGTTACGTACTAACAGCTGTATCTCTGTACTCAATAAAAAGTGGTCGCATTTATATGGAATTTTTTTCGTCTGTATTACCACCTGCTAAAATATGTACTATTCCTCCTGAAACAACCTGTATATGGATATATGTGTTGTGTCTGTTCTTTCGGACATGTCCGAAAGAAAATGCTTCATGGCATTCTGCAACGACCTTCGATCTAGTTGCAGGGGCTGATACAGATTTCAGAGCTGCTTGGCTGTTTGAATAAAAGTAGATGCTACGATTTTTGTAGAGTCTACTCTAATTTTCCTCCGTGCACATGCTGACAGAAAAAAAAGTGTAATACAGTGGCCATCTTCCCTAAAGAGATTCTAGGCAGTACACCAGACCTGGTACTTTCATCTGTTTTCGACCTGTCAGTAAGCCACTATATTACGTCTCCTGCACGGTGTTGTGGTTCGTTTTTCCACTGCTCCCTGCTTCCAACTGTTACATGGCAAAGTTTATTAAAACAGCTAGAAGTTATTGTGTAGTTAGTCGGCATTTCCCCACCCATCGCCTTACTGATTTGGGATTCCGTATATTCTATCTACATCCAGTTATTGCCAATTTTTAGCCTTTATGTCCCTGCTGCTGCCTCCATTTTAAGCCACAGGTGTAAGGCGGGCATGTCTAGCATAATATCCATTCCAAGAGTGGATGTCCTGCTAATTCCATCTGTTTGTGAAAGCAGGCCAGTCTCTGCACTTTGCAGACTCCCTAGCAGCCACCTTCGACTTTGTTCATATTATAGGTCAATAAATTATCATTGGTCTTTTTGCAGGGATGTATATCCAGTACGTACTGGGTTTAGACCCCAGTTTACCCTACAGTAGCTTCTAGTGCTTATAAGATTATCTTTCGCAGTGGAACATATTCTTTATGTGAGGTGTTCATAATACTTTTCCATCCAGGGCTACCTCTAGATACGCTACAACCCTCTGTAAAGTTTCATCGAGAAACATAATTTTTCAGTATGTGTGCTGGACATGCTTCCCCATAAATAATACTACACCAATTTTCGTGGGGCTCGTCTTTAAATACTTTTTCACAGTGTTCAGGGCACATAGGTTTAACAGTACTAGCAAATTTTCTAAGTCTTACTGTTAATAGATCGTCTACTTATTCTTTTCAAAAGTAGTCTCCCACATTCAGCTCATCTATGAGTTCATTCATCACTAGGTTCTTCATATCTAATCATTTACTCGAAGGTCGTATTACTCGACATCCAGGAAGAGACAGAGAGCATCCAGAAAGGGTAGTGCTTTTTCCACTTTACCAAGAAGTTGGTGAAGTGTTATTTCACATGATTTGCTTCGCAAGTATTATGAAAATGTGGCAGTTCATAGATAAAATTATGTCGGCAGAAAACAAAAACGTGGCATTATGGATTTAGCAGTACCTCAAGGTTTTCGCTTTGACACGAAGGGTTATTAAAAGAACCAAGACGAATTTTGCTAGAGCGTTGTCTTACGATTCCCTCATTGAATATGTATCTGCCTGCTTGTAGCTCTGCCACAAAACAATTAAAAATCTAGCTGTCGGCGAGGCTCGAAAGGCGAACAGAGGCAGCATGCACCTGACAGGCAAGCACGTTACCTACGAGCTAGCGAATAGGCGCGGTGTGTTCCACTTACTTATTGACCCAGTAATCGCTATGGCAGATAAACCGCAACATAAGAGGCGACAGTAGTTGTATTTCTCATGTGGAACGACTTTCGGGGACTCAAAAGGATTAACTGATATCCTTATGTCACGTCTCAAGCGAAAATCACTCAGTATTAAATTGATATGACACGATAATATCAAGTGAATTTAGCAGGGTAGTTCTGTGCCATCAAGGAAGTAACTCGTCGGTCACAGAGTTGCCAAACATATTCTGCGCTGTTGCCAAGTTTCAGTTATACCGCCAGGAAGGATACCCGCTGATGTGTTCTGTGAGTGACCTCGGAATTGGCTACAGCTTCGTTTCAAAGTTGCGGGTGGCAAGGGCCGCAAGATCCTCATTATATGTCAATGAGTCTTATTCGCATTTCTGTAACTAGGTTTAGGGGCTAGAGTGCAATTACTTGTAATACATCGATGTACTGAATGCAAACTAAATGTCATAAAAAATAACTGCGGCAATTATTTATGTTTTACTGACTTAATCGGACAGAAACCTTGAAAGCGTATTCACCAGACGCGATTCATAGTTTTGGAACTTCTGCAGTGGTTGAGTTGGCAATGTATATTTGCTGTGCAATATTGTTATTGAGGTCACTGTCATTGGCACATCCACCAGAAGACAGGCATGGCCTGGCTTATTGATGTCAGCTTTCCTGACGGATATTCTGCCTTTGTTCGAAACGTGAAGACTTAGGGTGAATTCGAACATTCCATATGGCGAAAATTTGATGTTTCTATTCTTCCAGCTCTGACATTCAAATAACAGTTACAATCAGCGGCAGAAAATCGCCAGAGAATCAACAGTTAATAATGCAGTCATAATTAGTGGAATCTGACAAATTCCATCTGTCATCTGATAATTGTGAAAAACTACTTTTTTCATCTTCACAGCACCACAGTATGAAATCAAGGGTTTCATAGGATACCCATACTTAATTTCGTTGTGATCGTTTTCAATGACAGTACGGGAGGAGCAAAACCATCTGACTTGAAGCATACTTTTCCAGCGGGATTTGAATCTTTACCTACAGTTGCAGTAGCACGTCCAGTGAGGTATCAAGGATGTGAGCAATCACTCATTGCTATAATATAGGCTAGGGCAGAGAGAAGCAGGTTTCCGACAAAGTAAACGATGAGAGACACTGTCGCTGTCACTAAACAGGAATTGTTCAGAAAATTACAACTATATCTAATGAAATGAGTAGGTTGATGCAGCTCCAGTGCAGCACTATCAGTGAGTTGCCAAACATTTTCCGAATAGCACTTAAGATAAAAATGTGTATGTATGTGTGTGTGTGTGTGTGTGTGTGTGTGTGTGTGTGTGTGTGTTCTTTCAGACATTTCCGAAAGAACAGACACTACGAATCGAAATAGACAGCCTTGTTAATCAATTAAAGATTGAAGGACAGATGTCCGGGCTGTCATGCGCATTAAAATACAACATCGGCGTCAGATGAAAATTTGTGCCTGACCAGCTTCGAAACCGGATTCGTAGTGTCTTTCCTTCCGGACATTCCCGAAAGAACCGCGCATGTGGTATGCGGCAAAGATGGGAATTCGCGTCTGACGAGGAGCGTGTGTAGATGAGTGCTGAAAAGAGGTTGGCTGCTGCGTCCCGACAGTGCCCACCGTTGGAGGTTCGAGTCCTCCCTCCGGCATGGGTGTGTGTGTTGTCCACAGCGTAAGTTAGTTTAAGTTAGATTAAGTAGTGTGTAAACTTATAGACCGATGACCTAAGCAACTTGGTCTCGAAAGTTCTGACAACGAATTTACAAAATTTTAAATCCAAAATACTGCAGCTCGGTTCTTACAATAGTGCAATAGGTGCGCACTGGTTAGCTGTAACTGAAGAGAGACTCCAACTCGGATTGTGGTTAAGAGCATATTAACTTAAATTCTGAATATATTTCTGAATGAATGTTTGTTATGTATTTTTCCGTCACCATTTCACTGCTATAAGCTATGTTCTACAAGGAACGCACGCCATTGGATGCGGTAATCTGTAATTTATTTTACCTTAATTACTACTTCAATTTTGTTCCACAATTTAAAGGTAGATATGGGTGCAAACATGGAATACATGGGAATAATGCAGCTGCTCAGTGACAGGTATGGGGGAGACATTGAGGCCAGGCCTTGGATCTTAGACCCCTGCCCGCTTTGCCTCCGCCTACCTGGTGCTGAAAGTCTTCTCGAACTTTAAAAAAAAATAATAGTGCAGTGATCAGCATGTCTGTGTAGTAAGCAGGAGGTCCAGGTTCGAATCCCAGTCGGTCACAAATATTCATCTGCCGTCTTAGCTGTATTTCAACGCGCTGTGACAGTGTGGACGTCGGTCCTTCGATATTTAAGATGCAATTGTTATTTGAGGCAATAGAGGTGATTTGCGAACATTTGTCTTGCCATCAGTGTAACGGGACTTCAACGGCATCCAACCCTTAGTCATTGATTTGTACCGGCGCTAACCCATGTCATATATATGCGAATCAGATTGTAGTTCATATTTAGTCAAATAACGAATGGTCAGTATGCCGGAAGGGGTGGCCGAGCTGTTCTAGGCGCTACAGTCTGGAACCGCGCGACCGCTACGGACGCAGGTTCGAATCCTGTCTCGGGCATGGATGTATCTGATGTCATTAGGTTAGTTAGGTTTAAGTAGTTCTAAGTTCTAGTGGACTGATGATCTCAGAAGTTAAGTCCCGTAGTACTCAAAGCCATTTGAACCTTTCATGAAGTATACAAGTATGCTTCACAACCTTAAACTGTTTGTTTTTTTTACTTCATACTTCATACTAAAATAAAAGTTATGATATGAGAAGAGGAAATGACTGATATGCTTCTCAGGAACTTTAGTTTTTCGTGTTTTTTTCTCACTTCATACTAAAACACGGGCGCTACTTTGAGAAGAGAAAATAAAATATTCGCTTCCAAGACATAATATTTCCTTGTGTGCTACTACTGCATACATGAAACTCCTGCAGTTAATTTTTGTATGTTGGATAAATTTTGATATCACCTCACATTCCTTTGTGAAAAGGTTCCTGTTTTTTTGGGATTCAAATAGAGTGGACATTTGAGCACTGGTTAATATTCTGATGACTGATGACATGATACTCGTTGCAATTGCTCCATGGCACCTGTGAGTAGAGTCTCACGTTGGTTACTATAAGAACACGCAGGCAGTGATATCCGCTCACTGCAGTCAGAGCCAAGGTGATTTCTTCCTGTTTATGGCGAAGCGTCTGCTGCAGTGTCCACGCTCAGCCAACATAAACAGATCGCGGCGGCATTCGGCACTGCTAATCGCTGCACTTGTCGCGAGCCTCGACAACAAGAGCGCACTTTCTCTGCTAACGATACTATGGAGGTAATACATCTTACTTAACGTAACGTAATATGCAGGTCGTGGGTTGGGTAAAAATTCCGTTTATAACTTCCCATCGCATTAAAATACTTTACAGTCATATTTGATGCAATATTTATTGTTGGTTGTCTCCCTAATGTTAATAGTATTGACTCACATTGTGCGTGAACACACACACACACACAAACACACACACACACACACACACACACACACAGTCATTGATTCTAGTGAGGGTGACAACTACTGTGTGTTGAACAACACATGCAACAGTCAATTCCTCAGTTGGCGTCGAGTGGATGAGGTTTTTCAATTACCTTGCATAGCAAGAATTGTAAGGCGGAGACTTAAAGTAAACGGACTTGCATCTAAACAGCTGCGACAAAGCAAAGCTTGACCGACTATCAGATAATTGTCCACATGGGTTTTGTGGACGAGTATATTTTTATCAACCAACCCAAGCACGATCATTACGTAAGATTTCTCGAAGGCGTAGGGGCATTGATTTCATTAAGTCGTCGACAGTGTAGTGGGATGGTTTACTTCACACCATACGTTTTCTATATTCATCCAAAGGTCGCTTGCATTTGTAGGTCCACATGGCAATGACCTTGTTACCTCTGCCCACATATTCTCTATCTGGTTGATGTCCGGTGATCGTGGAACAAACGGCAACAGCTTTATCCTCTCTTGCTCTCTTGGCCATGAAACCAATCTCGCACTGCTCTGCTATGTTGGATGCGGCTCTGCTCCTGTAAATAAACTGTTATCTCGTTCGTTCATATATTTATATTTAAATAACATATTAGTGATAAGCACATTGTATTATTATTTTCTACAGTGTTGAAGAATTCAGGCCCTGTCATAAATAAGTGATCTAGATTCAACCGTCCGATTAAGAATGTGGTTTACCCAGTCTATCAAATGATGAGAGTCGTATTCGGATATCCACATTAAGCATGAATGGCTGAATCCGATTAGAACGATCTGGTATCGAAATGAAGTTACAGAAATCGGATAATTAGAACGTCTGTATTGCAACAATGCTGCGCACATAAATTCCTATGATGGAGTAATAGGTAGCAACTGCCCAAGAAACAGTGAGAAATATGTCTACTAGCAGCAATGTAACGTAATTATAACCCATATTTATGTGATGGAAATACTGAGTCGAACAATGCACATCTATTTCAGTGGTGGGAAGATGCACCATATCGGATTTCCTGATAACATAATGACAATAATAATAATAATAATCCCGTGGGGCCGATAGGGGAAACCCTCCCCCATATGGGTGGTACCGAGGAAATCAAATACTTGGGGTGAACCAAATACTAACACAATCCTTAACGGCTACTCAATCCGTTAACCCAAAATCCACGCACGTCTCAGTGAAAATCACCGCGACTCTGGTCACCGTCTGTTAGATCAATGAGCTCGCCTGAAAATATTTGCCTCCAAAGGCTTCAACACCCTCTGGTCCTGTCCGGTCCTGGTATCACGCAAGCCAAACCAACGAAACACAAGGAAACATGAACTGTGCAAGCAAAGTCAACTTTCCCCCACGTGGTACAAATCCCGGCTGTTGACAGGCGGCAGTTGGATTTTCGGATTCTGGGGAGTCCACGTTAGCACGGCAGAGAATATCGAAGATCTCTGGTAAATTTCCGTACAAGCAGAAAACATACCTGTGAAAACTAAACATCGGTACATTGATACAAGTACGAAAACTAAATAACCTCACAAAAGAAATCGACCAACAAAATTTTCTCATCCTTGACCTTAACGAACCACGACTAACTGACATTGAAACCTTGCATTATGGAAACCATTGCACCTTCAAGAGCAAAATACAGCAAAAAGTAGCGAAAGGCGTACCAATCTTCGGCATTGCTTTTCTCGAACACAGATCTATCATCAACTCTGTCAAAGAAATCACACACATCAGCAATCGACTTATGACTGTGCTCATTGAGAGCCCCAGTAAAAAATATACACTCATCAATGCACATGCCCCTACCAACATTTGTCCGCAGCTCGTGGTCGTGCGGTAGCGTTCTCGCTTCTCACGCCCGGGTTCCCGGGTTCGATTCCCGGCGGGGTCAGGGATTTTCTCTGCCTCGTGATGACTGGGTGTTGTGCGGTGTCCTTAGGTTTAAGTAGTTCTAAGTTCTAGGGAACTGATGACCATAGATGTTAAGTCTCATAGTGCTCAGAGCCATTTGAACCATTTTTGAACCCACCAACATCGAAAATAAGATAAACACCAAAAATGTCGAAAAATTCTGGAACACACTCGAAAATACTATGAGCAAAATTTACCAAGATGACGTGAAAATACTAATGGGAGACTTCAACTCTCTATTTGGAACAGAAAAAACCTGTTGAAAAATCATTGGTACAAATCCAACATACCGAAACGCTTAGACCAACGGCATACGTCTGCCTGACATTTGCCAATAATTTAACTACAAAAGGATGTCTTCCCACTTTAGAATAAACCAGTTCCCAGGTAACATGCTTGGCTACCAGGTGCAAGCTGCTTTCGTTCGCCTTTCGAGGCTCACTGGAAGCAAGATTTTTAATACTTTTGTAGCTGAGCTACAAGCAGGCAGATACAAACTCAGTAAGGGAATCGTAAGATAACGCTCGAGAAAAAATTCGGCTTGCTACTTACAGTAACCCTTAGTGTCAGAGCAAAAACGTTACGGTATTGCCAATTTCATAATGCCACCTATGTTTTCTGCCGACATATTTTTTGTTGTTGTGAATACACAATTTTATCTATGAAATGCCACATTTTCATAATACTTGCGAGTGATACAGGAAATGAAATAAATACAGATCTTTTCGAAGTCAAAAGTCGGTAATATTCTACTAATTCATGTTAAAATAGGCTCAATCGTCTTACAGACACATAATGCTTTATTAAGATAGATTGCCGTCGTGATGTTTCTGTAGTAAGCTGAATTTAATTTGTATTGGCACAGTGAATATTTTAATTGCATTTTTCATTAGTTTTTTAATCGCAACATTAATCATGAAAGAGAAATTAATCATCAGCTGAATTTTCTTTCACGATATCTACAACAATCTAATTATGCTAAAGTTGTTTGCAAATTCTACGTTTGTAGAAAAGCACTGGTTCTAACGATGTCATTAAACCAGTGTAGTCTTAAGAGTATTTTCCTCTAGAAGTGAATTGCCTTGAAGGTTGATCGATCAAGAGTGGGAAAGGTAAAATTTTACGAATATATGACGAGAGGGACAAGTGCTTGAGAGAGGACTTCCCTATCAACACAAGTGTCCGAGAGACGACTTTCCTATCAATCTCCTGGATAGTTTTGTTTCTCAGGTCAACAGAGTGCGATATCATAAAGTAGCACAGGTAATGAAGTTTTGTTGCTCGACTTTCTTACACTGCGACCGAAAAGTGTCTCAGTTGTTGACAACAAATTCCAGCTGTGTTACACACACTCCCTGGGGCAGAATTCGTAGTCCAAAGCACACTTATGGAGCTATCAAATGTAAAATATTATGTTCACACTACTCTTTGCTCTAGTCTACGTCTTTCGGTGGTAGTTAGCGATAAAGGCATCATAACACGTCACCAGTAACATTACTGCAAAGGAATGCTCAATGAGCGACCTAATGACGTTCAATAATAGTCACTCCGTTGATTTTTGTTGTTTCGAATTAGAGCATGCAGTACTGCTACACCACACTTCTGAACTTTGCCTGTTGAATGCAAATGTCGCATGATGGTAAAATGGTAAAATGTCATATATATCAGTAGTTGAGACTTCCTTAATGTGGAAAATCATTCATGCCAGAACGGTCTTTGTTGAAACAAGAATATCTTTTTTTGTCGTATTTTTCCCAAAAGCACTCGCTCCACGCACAGTTCAAATCTTTCTAGCTGCCTCCTCTACATTCACCCCTCTGTTATACCAGAAGTAAACGTTGTGTTGCAGATGTTACACCTTTTTCCACTTGCGACTCAATTTTACAATGCTTCACTGTAGTTCATGATTTTCAAGTATGGAAAATCCAATGCTTAACTGCAAGATGATAACTAGAACTTCAAATTCGAAAATGGCACTGATACATACACTGACAGCGTGGCGCCGCCTTCACATGGGCCGCGCCGGATTTCAGGCGGCGGGTGGCGTCTGGCCGGTGGCCGGGAGCCGCTGCAGGGTGAGGAAACGCTCGAGCGTAAGCTGTTATGATCGCGACGCAGCCACGAGCTGTCCTGCGGAATTGTTTCTGGAATACTTGTTATTGCGGGTGGGTAGAATGTTAAGCAAATTGTCTTAGATGTTCAATCAGACTCATAACTTTAGACCGAAATGTGTTAAAAAAAATCTGTTGGACGCGAACATGCGACTCTAAGTTTAGAATGCACGACGATTACCGCAAGACCACGGGCTCACTCCATCCATATCAACTCGGAAGTAGACAACACTTACTCCTAACACTTCCGCATCTTACAGTGTTGCCAGATTGTGCAGATGGCCGGACTTAGAGTTGTCAGGGGCGGTCAGTTTTATTGGCCACCTTAAGTAAACGACTCGGAATTAGTCTCTGTGGCAGCCGGCCGGCGGTCATTTTTTATGTCTAAGACTGTACATGGGTAAAACATCCTACACTTAACATTGTTATTACATTAATATCTGACATGTCTCAGTGTCTTTATTACAATGCAATTTTCGCATATTTAACTTCACATGAAAACGCGGTCTGAAATAACGTCTATAGTAAGTTTTTTTTTTGTTTTAATTCTTTTAATGCTAATATCAATACATGACAATGGTAGGCAATGAAAATCTCATAATTCTATTTTGATAAATTTTGCACATAAAGCAGAAACTGTCTCTTAAAAAATAATATTTAGTGAAGGAGAAAGTTGTCACATGTCTAACCGTATAATAGAAGCCAAGTTATTGAAGATTAGAGAATTCTATACACTTTTGAATTTCTCTTTGGTTACGGGAATTCGGATTTTCACGGAAAGATCAAGTTACGAGGTTTCCATTCCTACCATAGATATGTAAATGGGGAAGAAAGAAATTGTAGAAGTGAACAACTACTGGGTTGGTTGAAGCTGTAAAGAAGCGCCTGCTAATAATAATTTGAATAAGATAAAAAAATGTGAAGAACACAAATGAAGAATTTTGTTCGTTAGTCTTCATTGCCATAGGGTCTACAGCTGTGATGAATTTTTTTTTAATGATTTCGCGATGCCTTCAGTTACCATTCTCTTTATTTGCTATACGATTGCACCATTTTTGTTCTTGGCCATTTTTAAGTATCTAAAACGAAGCCATTGTGCACTGGATTCATTAGTATCACTTATGATTTTAAAGTAACACGTCATACCTCACGATAGACTAGGCGGGCTATAACCTATTTACTGACGATTCTTCAGTGGTGTATTCTCTATGAAACAGCTTTGCAACAACTGTTCAAAAGTAATGTGCTTCATAAATACCGAAAAACTATTTCTAATTTATTTTGAGACAATTAGAAGCAGTCTTAGGAGCAACGATGTACATGGCATAATATACCATTAAAGAATCGTCCATAAAATAATTTGTAATCCACCTAGTATAATCCACCTAGTATGTCTTGAGATTATCTTGTTATGTTAAAATCGTAAGTGATACTGATGCATCCAACGTATAAGAGTTTCGTTATAGATTTTTGAAACTGGCCTTTTGTACAATTGTATATCGAATAAAGGGAATGGCAGGTGAAGGCATCATGAAACCATTCAAAAAATGTTTTTCATCTTGACTCTGAATTGATGTTTCTTTCGTTGATGCCAATAAAGAGGTAAACCAATGAAAATAGCTTTCTGGATGGACACACGTCACATATATCGTCGTCTCTTTTTCTGTGTGTACAGAAAAATTAAACAGATTCGGAAGTACTGAAAAGTAAAATGTTCGTCTAGATTACTGATATCACATCAGGTTACCTGGCGCTCTTGGGTATTTAGACCATAAAAGATGGTGGGTAGAATGTTAAGCGAATTGTCTTAGATGTTCAATCAGACTCATAACTTTAGACCGAAATGTGTTAAAAAAAAACTGTTGGACGCGAACATGCGACTCTAAGTTTAGAATGCACGACGATTACCGCAAGACCACGGGCTCACTCCATTCATATCAACTCGGAAGTAGACAACACTTCCTCCTAATACTTCCGCATCTTACAGTGTTGCCAGATTGTGCAAATGGCCGGACTTAAGAGTTGTCAGGGGCGGTCAGTTTTATTGGCCACCTTAAGTAAACGACTCGGACTTGGTCCCTGTAGAGGCCGGCCGGCGGTCAGTTTTTATGTCTAAGACTGTACTTTGAAAAAGAAACAAAACACATACGAGCGGCATTCTTGTTCTTTCACGTTCTGCGGTTCGCGTTCTCTGGTGACAGCAAGTGGGCGTTGCATGCTTGAGTGGATGAGGGGAACAAGCGCGGATACTGGAGTATTAATCAACGTCCTCAAGAAAGGCGGCGAGGAGCGAGGAGGATCTTCGCGAATTCGTCTTACGCCGCAGCTGCTAGCGGTCAAAACTGGCAGGAACCGGGGGAGTTGCTGGAGAAAGCGTTCATTTATACTGTGCAATGTACAGGACAATGGCTGGGGTACTTTGCATGTTTCTTTTAATAAGTGTTGCATATAAATGACCGACACGATGAAACCGTATCGTTTATCTCTTATTACCTATTGAAAAGTTTTAAAACCGATTTTTATGTGTATGTGCTAAGTCGGAATTCAGTTTTTATTTTATTGTTCGATAATCAATAACGAAACTGCGTTGAGTGTTATAGCAATATAGTTAAAATATGTTGAATAAATTTTATGTTTGCAGATCACGAAGAAAAACATCTCAATATTCTGAGAACAATAAATGTAAGTTTCACTACCTTTCACATTTTACTATTAATACTAGCTGACAAAATCGGTGATACCCGGGTCTTATTTTACCAATTTTCTATTAGAGTTGTGTTTGTAGCGAAGTAGGCATCGAAAAAATTACATTTCCATTTATTCGTGAAAACTCCCTTGAAATTATGAAATAGTCGTACAAAGAAATATGCATGTTGTACAAACGAATAATTAGGTCTACAGTATCCAAAATTAAGAGACTGGAATGTAGACTATTTCTGTACTGTAATATATATATATATATATATATATATATATATATATATATATATATATATATAGTTAACATTACATTCGTATTTCAAACGCTAAACCTAATTGCAGTTGGATTCTCAAAACCAAACTCACATCAGAGTCACGAAATTAAGCATATTATTAATTATTAAATGAATTTCATTGTACTAAAAAGCATCGAATTACTGTTGTATTAATGATAATGCGTTAAAGACGTCTATTAACAAACTAGCGAACTGAAATTTTTGTGAGTCCTAAAATGTCTAAATATCAAAAGTAATGTCAACAATACTTAGGAAAGAGTTACAAATCCGCAAAATAATTGTAAAGAAGTGTGTGGTTCTGGAGCTATATTTGAGGAAGCATACCATTGTGATGAAATTTCCTTTGTTTGATGGAGAGCCGTGGTTACGGTCTGCACGACATACAAGATGACTACCAAGGTCATTCCGGTTTATATTCAGTCCGGAAGTACGTTGTGCAGTTTAAGGTTGATCATACTGTCCACATGTATCAGCCGGCGCACCGATATACTCGTATTTCCGGGTATGCACATGAAATAGTGTAGGTTTGAAGATATTACGAATAACTGAGTACGTATTTGGACACTGATTACTGCATAATTTATAGTTCATTTCATTCTATTGTATCTTCAATTCTTCCATGCTAAAGATGCAAAAATAGCAAGGTCTGTTTTGTGTGGATAATGCTGGATTACTTTCCAGACTATAGAAGCTTGTAACCTCCCCCTCACTTATCGACCTTAATGACAGTGAAAAATTAAACCGTGTGTACCTAGTGGAAATTTGGGAAAAAGCAATCGTCATCGAAGTTAATCTGTCGGTAAAGAGGGAGGAAAGGGTTACATCTAAATGAAAGGAAAAATGCAAATGAAACTGGTGGAAATTAATTTTGAAAAGGGGTAAAGTTAATAGAGAAAGTAAATGTGCGGCCGTTACGTTAACAATTAACCAACGATAATTAGATATTTGAGATTTGGGGGAAATTACGGTCGCCAGTCCTAAGGACAATTACTATAGTAACTGAAAAAGAAAGGTTATTACACACATAATTAGCACTAGAAGTGTGGCAACTGAAGGTTGACACGTGTAGTGTGAAAACTGAAAGTTTGTCAGAAGTAATAAATTTCGCTACACTCTGACTTAATTTAGCAAAACAATTAATAAAACCAGAAAATCGAAAGTTAATTTAGTGGCTGAAGTTAATAGTGAGCTTTCTTTCTGAAGCACATCGAAATTCAGTAAAATACGGTTAGTCTTGGACTTCCTCAACAATCATTTCAAAAGCTACTTGAATCTACGCAATTTAGAAATAAGAGATTTAACTTTGAACTTGAATTAAATGATTCTGAACAATTAACAATAGTAAAATTTAGTACGTACCAAGCTGAGCTGCAGTCACAGGTAACTAAAATACGGTAACAAAAACTCGCACTCTTAATTTGTGCTTGTGCAATCTAAATATTGTATCCAGCTATGAATACTTTAACTGAACTTGGAAATTAAAGCAGTGAAATAGAATAATATTGCTTTAATGCTGGCGTTTGAATTTCAACGACACTCGGGTTCATTCCGGAAAAGGAAGGGACCCTGCTTGGTAATGCAATTGGGACAATGAGCAACAAAGGTTCATGCTACGTTGCTGTAATTTTGTGATTTGAACAGTTTTAAAAGCTGAGGTCCGCCATACAGTTCTAAAACTTTACGTGCCTCCAGTCTTCCTTGTTGGTTGATTGAAGGTTTGAAGCCGTCGATCGAGGAGGTGGCGACAGTCACTCATCGGCCGTCGCTGTTGCAGAAGCTGGATGTTGGCGCTCCTCCTTCTCGACACGGTCACCAGGCGAAACGGGCTCTTGATGTGCGCCAGCTAATGCTTCCCGTCCGCGACACCGTGTCAGAAACTATCATAGCAAGTCAAGCGCAATTATATGCTGCCAAACCCCGAAAGCGCGGCAACTCGCGGGTGCGTCACACAACACACCTGCTCCACTGCACTACCCCAGCCAGACTCTCTCTCTGCCCGCGCTCCACGCGACAGAGTTAACACTACCAAAGATCCTAAACACTTTGGTTCTCCACACGACCTATCGATGTATTCGTTCGATAGCATAGTTTTCCCTAGGCAAGACCCAGCGTAAAAATACAAATAATATTTACATATCAACCAATTATACATTGACATAAATGCATAAATATATATACAAATAGTAAAACAATTACAATATATAAAGGCACAGAAATGTCATATATTCAGGTAACAAAATAAGGAAAAAATTTATAGTACAATAGATGGAAATAGAAGGATATGCATTTCCGGCGTTACACGTGCCCACATTGTCTGAGGATGTTCGTGTAACGTAAACAGACTCAGAAAATTCCCCAAAAAAGAAATAGCGGAAATGCATATGCTCAAAACATTAACAAAATTTAGCATTCGTCTAATTAACCATAAATCAATTTTTGGACCATAATAATTGAGTGGAGACACTCCTAATCTTATTCCACTCTGTCATCTTGCACAAAATAAAACAGGTTGACAACATATTAAAATTCGTAGAAAACATAGGAAATGTTTTAGATATCCCAAAATCATTAAATTTCGTAACACTATCAAGAAATGGAATACTATTTACAAAATTAATCAGAGTACATGGTCATAAAAACAGGTAGATCCAAATACGCAAATTAATTATTAATTACACAGAATACACATTTTTATATAACCTTTTCATAATTAATATTCCCGTCATGAGAGTCCACTTAACGCTAAACAAGAAAATAATATAAAGCAGATCGAAAAAAAACATAAATATTGACAGCAGAATTCTTTCACATCAGCTGTCTGGAAAGAAAAACAACTCCGCCTTCCTTACTCGCAAGTACAAAGGATGCCGACAGTGGCACTAGAGCCGACAGCGGTACAAGAGCCGACAGCGGCTCCGCCTCGCCGGTATTGTTGCGCCCGCCTGTGCGGCACGCTTGATTTCACTCGCCTGTGTAACAGCATTTCCAGAACGTCCGTTTCACTGAATTCTTTCGGAAAAACTCACTCCCGAGTAATCTCAAGGAGTCCATTAACACTATCACAGTGGATAACTCAACACTGTCCATCATCATACGTATGTACTAGCCTGAAACTTAAAACAGCGTCTAAGTACATCGGCAATGACTAGTAAAACACACATTTCATGAAATCTTACAGCTAGTTACAAAATCATATTTACATTCCTTAATTTACTGTGACTCATCTGAAAACTCAAACTAGCAGCTTGGATTTTTCGGTTGATTAATACTCTCTTTTAAATAATTTAGTAAAATTTAATTACTTGTTAATTACAACTTCTTTAACGTCCTCTTGGTCAGGCAAAAGCATGGCAATCTAGCAAACCTTAAATCTTACACTTTATATTTACATACTGTACAAATTACCCATTCTGTGGTATTAATCAATCCTAGGTTGCTACAATTTCAAGTCTACAATGTTCCGTATAGCTAATAGTTTTCCAGAGCTTGGATACTCTAAGCAATAAGCATTTGTGTGAGGTATACCAATGACTTTATATGGTCCATTATAAACAAACTTAAATTTAGAGATTTCATTGTCTATCTCGCTCGATTTCTCATTAGCTTTTACAAGTACTAAGTCTCCGATTGCAAACTTAGCAAAACGCGCTTTAGCGTCATGACGACGTATGCGAGCATCGGCTTTTAGCTTTATTACTTCTCGCAAACGATCTTTTTTCACACCAATACTGATGTCAATCCGTGGAGGGAATTTGATTATCTCTTCCAATTCACTTTCTACACTTTTGTCAATGCCGAGATTCCTCACGTTACGGCAGTTCAAATTCATTCCTACGTCAATATCACCCGGCCAGTTAACAAGGTGTATAGGCTGGTATTGCCTATGCACACCGTCTCCTGACTCGTCAAAACTAACTACTATTGTTTTATCTTGTGACGTTCATGTCAAAGTTTTGCTTTCGCAATTAATCACTGCACGGTACTTTATTAGCCAATCTAACCCGATAATTACTTCCGTAGTTAAATCTGGCACGACGACAAACTCTTGTTCATATCGTGCCCCACATATCTCGAGGTTGACAAAAATCTGTTTTGTGACCGGTTTACTGGCCTTCCCAGTAGCACCGATAATTTTCACTCCTGTTACTGGCATAACTACGATGCCAGGTCTGTCTTTCAGTAACTCAAATATTTTCCCAGATACAGCACTCAATTCTGCACCGGTGTCAATCAACACGTTTAGTTGTAGGTCGTGCATATTAACAGACACTACTATCTGTCTACACTTGTCCTCGACTGTTTCTTTATTTTCCCACAGTAAATCCTCGTCTATATCCAGGTCATTCCAGAAAAAACCGTCCGGCTTTGATCCTAAATCAGGCTTATCTGGCGGCTTTTTCAGCCTCTGTTCCCATATAGTTTTAATTTCAACACGTTTGTCCTGAGGCTTAGTCTGTAGCTTCGCCTCCAATACCGAAACCATTTCCTGTAACTCGTCAACTAGTGAGTGTTGCTTTGCTATCAATTCATTAATTGTCACCTTCGTTGATTTCTCTTTGGTCAGATTGATCTCATCTGCCAATCTACCTGTAGGAATGTGCCCAGTAGTATCTGCAATTACTTCCTCTGGATCTGCGCAACCCACACTGCTACCGTCTGACCGCATAACGTCAGCTCTAACCTCATACAGGCTGTAATCTATGTGTTTTTCTAACAATAGTGTCCGGCTATCACTAAAATTTTCGTAATCTTTCTCCTTAATACTCTCGCATTGTTTAAACTGGAGGTTTGCGTCGGATGGGTCGGCTACTTCTACCACTACAACTTTCGGTAAGGTCTGCCGATTAGGGCCAGAACGTTCCGTTACTACTTCAACATCTAACTCCTGCGGCACGAAACACGACGAATCTTGCTCGTGCTCCCCATTTACATCAACTGTTTCTGGTAAAGTCTGCCGGTTGCGCTCCCCATAAACACTTCTCCAATACTGGCCCCTATAATCTCTTAGTTCGTCGTATAAGCGACCGATCTGCCTTAACCAGACCTCATCCCTCTCTGCATCCCCTCGCCCGATGACGGACGTTTTATCCGACATCTGATCTTCTCTCAACAATTGCGAATCATTCTTAAACTCAATCTTCATTTCTGCTGTGGGTGTTACAGCTGCCACTTTATAATCTATTTCCGGAACACTACTTACATTGTTCTCACTCACAGTGAATGTATTTTCTAGTGCCGTGTCTACAGCTGATCTACTACTTGTGGGCGCACTCCTTTCTCCTAACACTGGCACACTCTCCCGCCGTTGATTATTCCATACGGAATTTTCATAACGACGACACCTCGGTTTTCTACTGTTATTGGGCCGCCAAAATTTCTCCACGCCCGGTCGGCCCCTCACCGGCGCGGCTAATGGTTTCCCTATCTCGTCCCAGCGGATACGCTCCCCAGATGCTGCTGAGGCGGCTGATCACACCCTCTGGCGTTATTACTATTCTGCGAAGCCCGTATCACGTTAGTATGATACTGGTTTCCGTCATTCCTGTTATTATT
This sequence comes from Schistocerca nitens, assembly GCF_023898315.1. Classification (NCBI taxonomy): domain Eukaryota; kingdom Metazoa; phylum Arthropoda; class Insecta; order Orthoptera; family Acrididae; genus Schistocerca; species Schistocerca nitens. The sequence goes on from NC_064614.1 coordinate 543,384,242, forward strand.
TGCACTGTACCGATTGTTATTATGGTCCGAACCATTATTGTTATTGCTGCCATGGTTGCGGTATGCATTATTCCCATGGTTATCGTTGTTGTGGTTGCTGTGGTACCTGTTGTTGTTACCACGGCCTCTACCACTATCGCGATTATTGCGCCAATTGTCCTCGTCCTCAACTCTTTCCAGGAAATCATTGATTGTCCTGTAATTGCTTCCTATGTAGCGTTTTGTATCGTCTGGAAGCTTCTTGTAGAGTTCCCAGACTATTTCGGATTCCGTGCGGCGATCACGCAAATATTCCAACTTGCGGATCCAGCCCTCACAAAACTCCTTCATCGAACCGCGCGAATTCGCATCGAAAGGCCTCGATACGACAAATTCGCGCCAGACACTTTGCTGTTTTTTCTCTGACCAGTATTTAGCCAGAAACAAATTTTTAAACTCGTCAAAAGTCAGGTTGGTAATGTTGAGGTTTAAGCCCCAACGCTTGGCATCACCAGCCAACACATCAATAACCGCATTCATTTTTCTCTCATTAGTCCATGATCTGGGTAAAACTCTTTCACAATTTTTAATGAAATCCGTCGGGTGTATACCGCCTTTTTTCAAGGGGTTGAACCGCTCCTCTTTCGTCAACAATTCCGAACTATGTGCACAGATTGGCACATAGCTCTGTTTTTCGTCAAGTTTCTTTTCTAATTCCGACACTCTCGTAATTACTTGGCAAGTGGTTGTCGCAAGCGTTTCTACTTCCCTTTTTTTTTCTTCGCAGGTATTAGCCTGCTTCGTCACTTTGGTATCTACTTCGGATACTAAAGCCTTTAGAGTTTCCACCTTCTTTTGATCCTCTTTTTTCACTAATTGAATTTGTTCCGTCACCTCATTCTCGATGATCGGAGCAACTGCTTCTCCTACACTTTTCTCGATTCTGCTAATTTCGGAATAAAAACGAGTATTTATGCTCGCAATTTCCGCCTGAACGCCTATCATTTTCTGTTTAAGATTACCGATTTCGGTATTAATCACAACAATATCTTCTTTGATTTTATCAACTTTTGTGTTAACAACTCCAACATTGTTGTTAACAACATTAATAGCTTTGTTCTTATTGTCTAGCTTCCGTTCAATTTTTTCAGACTGACTCGTGAATTCGTTAATCAAAACATTCAATAAATCAGTTAAATTCCCGAAAACTACCGGTTTTACTTCCGTAGCGGCTTCCCCTTTAACTGTCCCCCCGTATTCGTCATCAAGGGATTCAGATTTGAATTTCACTTCCGATTCTGAAACATTTTCTAAAGTTTGGAATTCCATTTCTGCTCTTTGTTGCGTTTCGGCGGTTGCGTCTTTCATGATAGCCGCCTGCCCCTGAACAATGGGTACCGCGGTGCGCGTTTCCCACTGTTCGACCGATTGTTCCGTATCCAAGTCTACCAAATTTTGGTAATTGTTGCCTTCACTCATTTTAATAATTTTCAAAAAATGCCAAATCTCAAATATAATTAGGATTCCTCACACTAATATTCTCGCTGACGTATCGATCTTTTTGTAACCAGTACTTTGTTACGAGATTTGTACAATGCAAAATTCGTGTCCAGAACAACCTCAAATCTGAAGATTGTCCTGTCACCAGGTCGCCACGTTGACCTTAATGACAGTGAAAAATTAAACCGTGTGTACCTAGTGGAAATTTGGGAAAAAGCAATCGTCATCGAAGTTAATCTGTCGGTAAAGAGGGAGGAAAGGGTTACATCTAAATGAAAGGAAAAATGCAAATGAAACTGGTGGAAATTAATTTTGAAAAGGGGTAAAGTTAATAGAGAAAGTAAATGTGCGGCCGTTACGTTAACAATTAACCAACGATAATTAGATATTTGAGATTTGGGGGAAATTACGGTCGCCAGTCCTAAGGACAATTACTGTAGTAACTGAAAAAGAAAGGTTATTACACACATAATTAGCACTAGAAGCGTGGCAACTGAAGGTTGACACGTGTAGTGTGAAAACTGAAAGTTTGTCAGAAGTAATAAATTTCGCTACACTCTGACTTAATTTAGCAAAACAATTAATAAAACCAGAAAATCGAAAGTTAATTTAGTGGCTGAAGTTAATAGTGAGCTTTCTTTCTGAAGCACATCGAAATTCAGTAAAATACGGTTAGTCTTGGACTACCTCAACAATCGTTTCAAAAGCTACTTGAATCTACGCAATTTAGAAATAAGAGATTTAACTTTGAACTTGAATTAAATGATTCTGAACAATTAACAATAGTAAAATTTAGTACGTACCAAGCTGAGCTGCAGTCACAGGTAACTAAAATACGGTAACAAAAACTCGCACTCTTAATTTGTGCTTGTGCAATCTAAATATTGTAGCCAGCTATGAATACTTTAACTGAACTTGGAAATTAAAGCAGTGAAATAGAATAATATTGCTTTAATGCTGGCGTTTGAATTTCAAAGACACTCGGGTTCATTCCGGAAAAGGAAGGGACCCTGCTTGGTAATGCAATTGGGACAATGAGCAACAAAGGTTCATGCTACGTTGCTGTAATTTTGTGATTTGAACAGTTTTAAAAGCTGAGGTCCGCCATACAGTTCTAAAACTTTACGTGCTTCCAGTCTTCCTTGTTGGTTGATTGAAGGTTTGAAGCCGTCGATCGAGGAGGTGGCGACAGTCACTCATCGGCCGTCGCTGCTGCAGAAGCTGGATGTTGGCGCTCCTCCTTCTCGACACGGTCACCAGGCGAAACGGGCTCTTGATGTGCGCCAACTAATGCTTCCCGTCCGCGACACCGTGTCAGAAACTATCATAGCAAGTCAAGCGCAATTATATGCTGCCAAACCCCGAAAGCGCGGCAACTCGCGGGAGCGTCACACAACACACCTGCTCCACTGCACTACCCCAGCCAGACTCTCTCTCTGCCCGCGCTCCACGCGACAGAGTTAACACTACCAAAGATCCTAAACACTTTGGTTCTCCACACGACCTATCGATGTATTCGTTCGATAGTATAGTTTTCCCTAGGCAAGACCCAGCGTAAAAATACAAATAATATTTACAAAACAACCAATTATAGGTTGGCTCTGAGCACTATGGGACTCAACTGCTGAGGTCATTAGTCCCCTAGAACTTAGAACTAGTTAAACCTAACTAACCTAAGGACATCACAAACATCCATGCCCGAGGCAGGATTCGAACCTGCGACCGTAGCGGTCTCGCGGTTCCAGACTGCAGTGCCTTTAACCGCACGGCCACTTCGGCCGGCAACCAATTATACATCGACATAAATGCATAAATATATATACAAATATTAAAACAATTACAATATATAAAGGCACAGAAATGTCATATATTCAGGTAACAAAATAAGGAAAAAATTTATAGTACAATAGATGGAAATAGAAGGATATGCATTTCCGGCGTTACAAGCTTGGTTTTGTAAAGACTAATGTGCGTAGCATTCTCATCATTGTCATTTTTGTTCATGTTTGTGAGGAATGATACATTTATTGTCAACAACAAGTGTTGCATAGAGATTTACTACTACTTTGCCTAAATGTGCCCCAAATGAGATGTCCCTGTTTTGCTGTCGTGATCTTAAACAAAGTGAAGGCTGATGTACAAGTCATTCTGACTCGTTCAGATCATTTATTTTTACGACCCATGAGACAAGATTGAAGGTTAAAGATTGAATTAGGAACAATATCTGTGCATCCAAGCTAATTTTTCAGGCAGTGAGTAAGGTAAGCCCATGTATGTTGCCATGTCACTGTTCGATGACGCGTTGCGTGTGGTAACACTGCGTCACAGAATTATTATAGTTTCTTCTATGAGAGATGTTGGAGCATTATTAAATGGTTCTTTAGTTAGTGAACTCTTACATTCACTCTGAACTGATCAATATATGATTGGGGAAAAATATCACAGCAGATCTCTACAAGCAAGAAGCTAGCGCAAATACTGAGGAGACAAAAATCATGGAATATCTCTGAATATCGTTCTGGGCTTCCTTTCGCCCGTCGTAATGCAGAAACACGATATGGCTTGGAGCCAACAAGTCGGTGGAAGTCTCCTGCAGAAATAGTCAGCCATGATGCCTCTATAGATGTTAGTAAAAGCGAACGTGTTGACAAGGGAAGATTTTGCGCACGAACTGACTTCTCGATTATGTCCCATAAATGTATGATGGGACTGATGCTGAGCGATCTGTGCGATCAAATCATTCACTCGACTCAACCAGGATGTTCTTGAAACAAATGGCGGAGAATAGTGGACCAATGATATGGTGCATTGTCATCCATAAAAGTTTCATCATTGTTTGGGCACTAGAAGTCCATTAATGGCTGCAAGTAGTTCCCAAGTAACCGAACACGACCATTTCCAGTCAATGATCGTTCAGGTGGACCAGAGGACTCAAACCTATCTATGAAGACTCAGCCTACACTATTATGGAGCCATCCAGGGTACAGCCGATTCGGTCAAGAGTCCAGGAGTGGCGCTGCAGTCGATGCCACGCTGTTAGCAATGTAGCGGCACCACCATTTAGGATAGGGGAAGTTAGTTTTGTGCAATATTCTGAGCACAAATTACAGCCAGTTGCAGGACGGATTGCAGTGAGTTATGCATACCAACAGTTGTGAACTAGAATAGAGGCCACAGGGCCGTCAAATTGCTGTAAGCCGTTTTGCATGTCACGAATCATAGACAGAAGGGGCCCACTGGCCAACCTAGCATTTTATGAGCACGTGACGCGAAGTGGCGTGTATGGCAAAAGAGAGGTGCACAGCCACATATAAATAGGTGCGGGTTTCTAACGAGATTCATTCAAGTGTGGCAGCTCTCCTGGACTGCAGGGCGTCTCACACCACCAGCTGCACGCAGCAGCAGATGGGGCGCCAGCGCTCTAGCTCATGGTGGGTCACTGGTTCGACTGAGGCGGGGTTCGTAGCCAGCCAGCGGACCACTCCACGGCTCGCTACTGCAGTCAGGTGTCCTGGCTTCCGACACACGCTGGAGGCATCCCGAGGTGAGGGCCGCAGAGTCGGACTCTGGATTGCGGACGCTTGTTGTCGCCGCGATCTCACAAGGGAACCTCCCCATCGCACCCCCCTCAGATTTAGTTATAAATTGACACAGTGGATAGGCCTTGAAAAACTGAACACAGATCAATCGAGAAAACAGGAAGAAGTTGTGTGGAACTATGAAAAAATAAGCAAAATATACAAACTGAGTAGTCCATATGCAAGATAGGCAACATAAAGGACAATAATAGCTGATGAGCGCGGTGGTCTCGTGGTTAGAGTGAGCAACTGCGGAACGGAAGGTCCTTGGTTCGAATGCTGTAATTTATGACTGCAATTATCTGTCACCTTATTTATGTCATTTCATTGTAGCCATTTTTGTTACTGTTTTTTGGTGAATAAAAAAAAAATCCTCCCTCGAGTGAAAATTTTACTTTCTTTATTTTCGCAAAGTTACGATCTGTCTGTCCATTCATTGACGTCTCTGTTCACTGTGATAAGTTTAATGTCTGTGTTTTGCGACCGCACCGCAAAACCGTGCGATTAGTAGACGAAAGGACGTGCCTCTCCGATAGGAACCGAAAACATTTGATCGCAAGGTCATAGGTCAACCGATTCCTCCACAGGAAAACACGTCTGATATATTCTTTACGACACTGGTGACGGCATGTGCGTCACATGACAGGAATATGTTGTCGACCCACCTAACTTGCACACTTGGCGAATGGGTAAAAAGATTCTTCTACCTTGCCCGATTTAGGTTTTCTTGTGGATGTGATAATCACTCCCAAAAAAGTGATGAAAACATAAGAGTTTGTCACATAAACTGCATCAAATGAATGCAACAGTTTCAGAGTCGCACAGTTTTCCCTGTGCTCTGTCAAAACATATGTTTTTTTACGTTTTCAAATGTTTCCGTGCGTAAACCGTCAAATTCTGTATATTTCCAAGCAAATCTGAACATGTCCTGGAATTTTGGAGAGCGAAGTTGATTATGTGTGAGTGCCTGAACTTCGATAATTATCTGAAAATAAAAAATTAAAATTTTCACCCGAGAGAAGATTTGAACCAAGGACCTGTCGTTCCACAGCTGCTCACGCTAACCACGGGACCACGGCGCTCGTAAGCTAACTCTCTCCTCGATGTTGCCTACATTGCGCATGGACTACTCAGTTTGTATATTTTGCTTATTTTTTTCATAGTTCCACACAACTTCTTCCTGTTTTCTCGATTGATCTGTGTTCAGTTTTTCAAGGCCTATCCCTGTGCCAACTTATAACTAAATCTGAGGGGGGTGCGATGGGGAGGTTCTCTTGTCAGCCACGCCGGCGAGAAGGACACAGCTGGCCACCCGCAGCTCACACCAAGTGGCACTGAGTCAGCAGGGATTCAGACCGCTGAATCGACTGCCGGAATTCTGACAAAGCCGCAAATTCGCTGGAGTACAAGACCGACGCACAATGCTTGGACGGGTTGCTGAGGCAGCCATTTCGCTCCAAGCCATTTCACAGACATCGAAGTGGTGTCCTCAGCATTGCAGGACCTGGTGACGCAGACTGAGGGGAACACAGTACTGTAGTTGGAAACAATAAATCACTTGGAAAGCTCGGACGAGTCTTAATACGGTGCTTTCAACCTCTTCCCACTACATTTGATCATCCTGATACATTCGGTGGCAGAAGCTGTGACTACAGCAAAGACACTCTTGTAAGTCATTTGCATAGCGCATTAACACCAAATTTCGCCACACTCTCCTAACAGATGTGTTCGTCGTGCGTCTCACATTGATTTCTGAAGTTATTTCACGTGGTGTTCTTTGGCTGTTAGCACTGACAACTCTACCCAGATGCCACTACCTTCGATCGTCAAGTGAAGGACATACGCCACTGCGTTGTCCATGGTGAAACGTAATGCGTGAAATTTGGTATTGTCAGCAAACAAACTCTTGACACTGCATATCTCTGAATATTGAATTCCTTAATTAATTTCCGAAATTGAATGTCGATTGCGTCTAGCTCCAACTACGATTCCACGTTCAAAGTCTGTTAATTTCCGTCATGCAGCCAAAATCATGTCAGAAACATTTTCACATGAATCACCTGAGCACAAATGACGGCTGTGCCAATGGATTGTCCTGTTATAGCTTCTGTGCGCGGTACTACCACCATCTGTATACGTGCAAATCGCTATCGCATAACGCTTGTCACCTTAGTGTATTAGTAGCATGTCTTGCTTTTACGAATGTAGTCACTTACATACAGTGTTACTTTGAGATTCAAAAAATTGTTCAAATGGCTCTGAGCACTATGGGACTTAACATCTATGGTCATCAGTCCCCTAGAACTTAGAACTACGTAAACCTAACTAACCTAAGGACATCACACAACACCCAGCCATCACGAGGCAGAGAAAATCCCTGACCCCGCCGGGAATCGAACCCGGGAACCCAGGCGTGGGAAGCGAGAACGCTACCGCACGACCACGAGATACGGGCTTACTTTGAGATTACTGGCCCTTATCACGTTCTATTGATTTCTATGAAAGAGTGTGTGCTGTTTATTCAAGTCATTATTAGAATCTTTTTAATGGCCATCACACGTTTCATTTTGCATATCACTAGAAAATCAGGGCTTTCTCATCACTTCCTATGAGAGTAGAGTCTTCTAAGCTTTTTCAAACACACACACACACACACACACACACACACACACACCACACCACACACACACCACACCACACACACACACACACACACACACACACAGACACACACACACACACACACATTTGTAGTAGGGGTGTTTAAACTGTTTTTGTTGTTTTACAAGTAAATCGTTTTTTAACGTTAGTATTCGGTAATAAAATCTGCATTTCGAACAAGAGGCATAATGTGTTTATTTAACGGAAAATACTCAAAGAAATTTCGAGTTTAACGTCCGGTGGATATTAAAACAGTTATAAGCTAAATTTATACTCGAATCACCTGAGGTTTGAGAAAGAACCATGTTGTAGGTACCATCGCGGAACCCTTTCGAAAATTATGTCATTTATTTGCTATACTGTCGAGGGTACATTAGCTAATGGACTGCTCATCAATACAGTCAAGAGAACAGAAAATGTTTGCACAATGATCAAAAATGTGAGAGCGGAGTCATCTTTAGTAACTTCATAAGCGAGACGGCGTCAGAGAAAATCGCTACACTTGAGGAACATGAATTTATAGCTGAAATGATAGCTACATACAGGAATTCTGATATTAACTAAACATTACTGATTGAATCTCAGATAAATGTACGTAAATGTTGAGACTAGGAACGAATTGAGCATTTGCGGCCGAAGACTTCCGGCATAAGAAGTCAGCCTCATTCTGCCAATGGCCTTGTCAAAGAGGGCGGAGGAGCGGATAGAGGTTCAGGGCACTCTCTTGTCCTAGGGGTGGGAAATTGCCCCTAAAAGCGGAAGAATCAGCAATGATCAACGACATGAGGATGCAGAAGGCAATGGAAACCATTGCATTAAAGACACGTAACGTGTATCCACAGGACATGTGGCCTGTAATTGAAGAAGTGTCGCCGGCCGAAGTGGCCGTGCGGTTAAAGGCGCTGCAGTCTGGAACCGCAAGACCGCTACGGTCGCAGGTTCGAATCCTGCCTCGGGCATGGATGTTTGTGATGTCCTTAGGATAGTTAGGTTTAACTAGTTCTAAGTTCTAGGGGACTAATGACCGCAGCAGTTGAGTCCCATAGTGCTCAGAGCCATTTTTTTTGAAGAAGTGTCATGATGATCTCCCCATTGGCAAAAAATTCCGGAATAGTCCCTCATTCGGATCTCCGGGAGGGGACTGCCAAGGGGGAGGTTACCATGAGAAAAAGATTGAATAATCAACGAAAGGATAACGTTCTATGAGTCGGGGCATGGAATGTCAGAAGCTTCAACGTGGTACGGAAACTAGAAAATCTGAAAAATCTGAAAAGGGAAATGTAAAGGCTCAATCTAGATATAGTAAGGGTCAGTGAAGTGAAGTGGAAGGAAGACAAGGATTTCTGGTCAGATGAGTATCGGGTAATATCAACAGTAGCAGAAAATGGTATAACAGGTGTAGGATTCGATATGAATAGGAAGGTAGGGCAGAGGGTGTGTTACTGTGAACAGGTCAGTGACCGGGTTGTTCTAATCAGAATCGACAGCAGACCAACACCGACAACGATAGTTCAGGTATACATGCCGACGTCGCAAGCTGAAGATGAACAGATAGAGAAAGTGTATGAGGATATTGAAAGGGTAATGCAGTATGTAAAGGGCGACGAAAATCTAATAGTCATGGGCGACTGGCTATGGCTCTGAGCACTATGGGACTTAACATCTATGGTCATCAGTCCCCTAGAACTTAGAACTACTTAAACCTAACTAACCTAAGGACAGCACACAACACCCAGCCATCACGAGGCAGAGAAAATCCCTGACCCCGCCGGGAATCGAACCCGGGAACCCGGGCGTGGGAAGCGAGAACGCTACCGCACGACCACGAGATGCGGGCTGGGCGACTGGAATGCAGTTGTAGGGGAAGGAGTAGAAGAAAAGGTTAGAGGAGGATATGGGCTTCGAACAAGGAATGAAAGAGGAGAAAGACTAATTGAGTTCTGTAACAAGTTTCAGCTAGTAATAGCGAATACCCTGTTCAGGAATCACAAGAGGAGGAGGTATACTTGGAAAAGGCCGGGAGATACGGGAAGATTTCAATTAGATTACATCATGGTCACACAGAGATTCCGAAATCAGATACTGGATTGTAAGGCGTACCCAGGAGCAGATATAGACTCAGATCACAATATAGTAGTGATGAAGAGTAGGCTGAAGTTCAAGACATTAGTCAGGAAGAATCAATACGCAAAGAAGTGGGATACGGAAGTACTAAGGAATGACGAGATCCGTTTGAAGTTCTCTAACGCTATAGATACAGCAATAAGGAATAGCGCAGTAGGCAGTACAGTTGAAGAGGAATGGACATCTCTAAAAAGGGCCATCACAGAAGTTGGGAAGGAAAACATAGGTATAAAGAAGGTAGCTGCGAAGAAACCATGGGTAGCAGAATAAATACTTCAGTTGATTGATGAAAGGAGGAAGTACAAACATGTTCCGGGAAAATCAGGAATACAGAAATACAAGTCGCTGAGGAATGAAATAAATAGGAAGTGCAGGGAAGCTAAGACGAAATGGCTGCAGGAAAAATGTGAAGACATCGAAAAAGATATGATTGTCAGACTCAGCATACAGGAAAGTCAAAACAACCTTTGGTGACATTAAAAGCAACGGTGGTAACATTGAGAGTTCAACGGGAATTCCACTGTTAAATGCAGAGGAGAGAGAAGATAGGTGGAAAGAATACATTGAAAGCCTCTATGAGGGTGAAGATTTGTCTGATGTGATAGAAGAAGAAACAGGAGTCGATTTAGAAGAGATAGGGGATCCAGTATTAGAATCGGAATGTAAAAGAGCTTTGGAGGACTTACGGTCAAACAAGGCAGAAGGGATGGATAACATTCCATCAGAATTTCTAAAATCATTGGGGGAAGTGGCAACAAAACGACTATTCACGTTGGTGTGTAGAATATATGAGTCTGGCGAAATACCATCTGACTTTCGGAAAAGCATCATCACACAATTCCGAAGACGGCAAGAGCTGACAAGTGCGAGAATTATCGCACAATCAGCTTAACAGCTCATGCATCGAAGCTGCTTACAAGAATAATATACAGAAGAATGGAAAAGAAAATTGAGAATGCGCTAGGTGACGATCAGTTTGGCTTTAGGAAAAGTAAAGGGACGAGAGAGGCAATTCTGACGTTACGGCTAATAATGGAAGCAAGGCTAAAGAAAAATCAAGACACGTTCATAGGATTTGTCGATCTGGAAAAACCGTTCGACAATATAAAATGGTGCAAGCTGTTCGAGAGTCTGAAAGAAGTAGGGGTAAGCTATAGGGAGAGACGGGTCATATACAATATGTACAACAACCAAGAGGGAATAATAACAGTGGACGATCAAGAACGAAGTGCTCGTATTAAGAAGGGTGTAAGACAAGGCTGTAGCCTTTCGCCCCTACTCTTCAATCTGTACATCGAGGAAGCAATGATGGAAATAAAAGAAAGGTTCAGGAGTGGAATTAAAATACAAGGTGAAAGGATATCAATGATACGATTCGCTGATGACATTGCTATCCTGAGTGAAAGTGAAGAAGAATTAAATGATCTGCTGAACGGAATGAACAGTCTAATGAGTACACAGTATGGTTTGAGAGTAAATCGGAGAAAGACGAAGGTAATGAGAAGTAGTAGAAATGAGAACAGCGAGAAACTTAACATCAGGATTGATGGTCACGAAGTCAATGAAGTTAAGGAATTCTGCTACCTAGGCAGTAAAATAACCAATGACGGACGGAGCAAGGAGGACATCAAAAGCAGACTCGCTATGGCAAAAAAGGCATTTCTGGCCAAGAGAAGTCTACTAATCTCAAATACCGGCCTTAATTTGAGGAAGAAATTTCTGAGGATGTACGTCTGGAGTACAGCATTGTATGGTAGTGAAACATGGACTGTGGGGAAACCGGAACAGAAGAGAATAGAAGCATTTGAGATGTGGTGCTGTAGACGAATGTTGAAAATTTGGTGGACTGATAAGGTAAGGAATGATGAGCTTCTACGCAGAATCGGAGAGGAAAGGAATATGTGGAAAACACTGATAAGGACAGGATGATAGGACATCTGCTAAGACATGAGGGAATGACTTCCATGGTACTAGAGGGAGCTGTAGAGGGCAAAAACTGTAGAGGAAGATAGTGATTGGAATATGTCAAGCGAATAATTGAGGACGTAGGTTGCAAGTGCTACTCTGAGATGAAGAGGTTAGCACAGGAAAGGAATTCGTGGCACATTAGCTAATGGACTGCCCATCAATACAGTCAAGAGAACAGAAAATGTTTGCACAATGATCAAAAATGTGAGAGCGGAGTCATCTTTAGTAACTTCATAAGCGAGACGGCGTCAGAGAAAATCGCTACACGTGAGGAACATACCAGGCATGAATTTATAGCTGAAATGATAGCTACATACAGGAATTCTGATATTAACTAAACATTACTGATTGAATCTCAGAGAAATGTACGTAAATGTTGAGACTAGGAACGAATTAGATTTCGCAATTACGACTGCGTGTTGTAATCCAGCAATGCGGACAGAGAGCACCATCAGCTGATTGATGGCGTGTGGTTTAGGTGCCTCTGTCAGCGACAATTCCAGTTCGCGCGACATCCCAGCGACGGCCGCGAGTGCTATGGAGTGGCTTGCGCCCCAAGCGCTCTCCACCAGGTGCCGAGCATGTGACGTAATAGCCGTGACCCGCTGCCCGCGTTGACAGCCCGTAAAGCGCTTCCAGCGCTGGTGCTGACCCGATGTGAAGGCTGCTGGTGGCTCCATCTCCTGTGATTTGAGGGCGGACTGCCCTACCGCAGAGTCGAACTGCTGTCCACCAAAAGTATTCCGGACGGCTCCCCGAATGTCACAGCCCTGTGGAATTAGAGCTGTGATACTGACACAAAAGACTTTCGTAGAAAATGGCTAGGTATTTATAGGCTTCCTTTGATTGGGCTTTGCTGTGCCTTGCGACAGGTAAGTTAAACACTCCCTGGCTGGCGATGTGGAAAGGCTTCTGCCTTGTTCCACTTCTGTACTGCTATATCAGCGGTTTCCACGCCATGAAAAGCCAGTTCGTTTAGCAACGTTGCGACGGCTGTATTGCGTTTTTTACAGAATAACAAATGCCTTTGCTTGTGGCTGGCGCTGGTGAAGTCTACTTCCTGTTCTGTGTGTTTCTGACCAAATATGGTCGGTGCGCTACAACACCTACAGGACTGTGTACAGGGTGTTTCAAAAATGACCGGTATATTTGAAACGGCAATAAAAACTAAACGAGCAGCGATAGAAATACACCGTTTGTTGCAATATGCTTGGGACAACAGTACATTTTCAGGCGGACAAACTTTCGAAATTACAGTAGTTACAATTTTCAACAACAGATGGCGCTGAAAGTGATGTGAAAGATATAGAAGACAACGCAGTCTGTGGGTGCGCCATTCTGTACGTCGTCTTTCTGCTGTAAGCGTGTGCTGTTCACAACGTGCAAGTGTGCTGTAGACAACATGGTTTATTCCTTAGAACAGAGGATTTTTCTGGTGTTGGAATTCCACCGCCTAGAACACAGTGTTGTTGCAACAAGACGAAGTTTTCAACGGAGGTTTAATGTAACCAAAGGACCGAAAAGCGATACAATAAAGGATCTGTTTGAAAAATTTCAACGGACTGGGAACGTGAGGGATGAACGTGCTGGAAACGTAGGGCGACCGCGTACGGCAACCACAGAGGGCAACGCGCAGCTAGTGCAGCAGGTGATCCAACAGCGGCCTCGGGTTTCCGTTCGCCGTGTTGCAGCTGCGGTCCAAATGACGCCAACGTCCACGTATCGTCTCATGCGCCAGAGTTTACACCTCTATCCATACAAAATTCAAACGCGGTAACCCTTCAGCGCCGCTACCATTGCTGCACGAGAGACATTCGCTAACGATATAGTGCACAGGATTGATGACGGCAATATGCATGTGGGCAGCATTTGGTTTACTGACGAAGCTTATTTTTACCTGGACGGCTTCGTCAATAAACAGAACTGGCGCATATGGGGAACCGAAAAGCCCCATGTTGCAGTCCCATCGCCCCTGCATCCTCAAAAAGTACTGGTCTGGGCCGCCATTTCTTCCAAAGGAATCATTGGCCCATTTTTCAGATCCGAAACGATTACTGCATCACGCTATCTGGACATTCTTCGTGAATTTGTGGCGGTACAAACTGCCTTAGACGACACTGCGAACACCTTGTGGTTTATGCAAGATGGTGCCCGGCCACATCGCACGGCCGACGTCTTTAATTTCCTGAATGAATATTTCGATGATCGTGTGATTGCTTTGGGCTATCCGAAACATACAGGAGGCGGCGTGGATTGGCCTCCCTATTCGCCAGACATGAACCCCTGTGACTTCTTTCTGTGGGGACACTTGAAAGACCAGGTGTACCGCCAGAATCCAGAAACAATTGAACAGCTGAAGCAGTACATCTCATCTGCATGTGAAGCCATTTCGCCAGACACGTTGTCAAAGGTTTCGGGTACTTTCATTCAGAGACTACGCCATATTATTGCTACGCATGGTGGATATGTGGAAAATATCGTACTATATAGTTTCCCAGACCACAGCGCCATCTGTTGTTGAAAATTGTAACTACTGTAATTTCGAAAGTTTGTCTGCCTGAAAATGTACTGTTGTCCCAAGCATATTGCAACAAACGGTGTATTTCTATCGCTGCTCGTTTAGTTTTTATTGCCGTTTCAAATATACCGGTCATTTTTGAAACACCCTGTATGTATCTACACAATCACACACTTTCGATATCACACCATTACTCACAAGTGCACATAAATAAATTGCATAATAACAAATTCACCTATAAAATTTCTGCCATGAAATAGTCTTTTTTGACATGTTTGAATTTCTGTCCACCCATTAGTCTGTGCCAGCACTGTCAATGTGCCCCAGCGCGCCAGAGGTGGAGGTGGTCTGCTTATCGGCCAGTGCAGCGTCAAGGCGAGTTATAGAGCGGAGTGCTGGCAGACCAAAATCGAGTCTGAAGTACTGAATAGAAACAACCTCGTCAACTTGGTGCCACCGCCAGTCCACAGTGAGCAGGGGTTTGAAAGACTTGGTTCAGCACCGGGTCCACATAGGGCGTACCTGCTGCCGTTGCTTACGTCCTGGTGTCGCTGGCACAGGTGTTGGCCACTCTCAACAATAGATAGAGCAGCAACGAGGATGGAGTCTTGGCATCTACATCTACGTAGACACTCCGCACTTCACAGTACGACGCGTGGCAGAGGGTACCCTATACCACTACTACTCATTTCCTTTCGTGTTCCGTTGCAAATAGAGCGTGGGAAAACGACTGCCTGTATGAGCCCTAATTTCTCTTATCTTCGTGGCCCTTACGCATAACGCATGTTCGAGGCAGTAGAATCGTTCTGCAATCAGCATTCAATGCCGGTTCTCTAAATTTTTTCAGTAGTGTTCCTCGAAAAGAACGTGGCCCGCGGCCTTACCCCTAGGGATTCCCATTTGCGTTTCCGAAGCATGTGCGTAACTCTTGTGTGTTGTTCGAACCTTTCAGTAACAAATCTAGCGCCCACCTTTGAATTGTTTCGAAGTCTTCATTAAATCAGACCTAGTGCGGACCCCATACAATCGAACGGTACTAAGAATAGGCCAAACTATCGCCCTATATACCGTCTTTTTTTACAGATGAACCACACTTTCCTAGAATACTCCGAACAAACCAAAATCGACCATTCGTCTTCACTACCACAATCCTCATACGCTCGCTTCATTTCATATCGCTTTGCAACATTACGCCCAGATACTTAAACGACAACACTGTGTAATGCAGCACACTGTGCCAGGTGCCGGGGTGGAGAAGAGTTTTTACCTCTTTAACTCAGACAAATTTTGCATGAGAACGAGACATGCACTCGGCCCCCTCCTTATCTACCACCTAATTAATTATACAGACAACGGTAACGGAAGAAAATGATGGTGGACCCTGCTAGTTGGTAAAATAAGGAGTGCACACTGACTTAATAAAAATCGTTATCTACTCAAAAAGGAGAACTTTACCATAATAAACAACAGAAAATATGATTCTGCATATATCTACGAAATGATATGCGGATTAAATATTACAATGAGATTTATTATACAAAAGAACATAAATGCATACGATTATCGAAACAAACAGTAGGTTAAAGGATAGGGTATACTGAAATATTAGGAGAATAAGAGTTGGCTCGAGAAAAAGGGGCTCCTACTCTCTGTGATTCAATAGACTGACGATAATGACTGGAGGTCCTAATGAATCAAATTTTAATATCCAGCCTATATAGCAGTATCGCAATTAGTAGTGAGAGCTCAAATGGGATCACATGGAGAGACAAGCAAGGTGGACTTGTAGCAAAGCGAGCGCGCGTGCTGCTGAGGGATGCAGTATAAAATTGGAAAGGTCCTAAAATGCCGGAGCTGCAAAATACTGTACCAGTACTGAAATCTGCAGCACGTCGTCGGTAGGCAGCGTCCTGATGATGTAGGCGCTGACTTCTGCCGTGCAGCAACTCTGTGTCAACCTGTGGCCTCGAAGGCTGTCTGAAGAAATCTAAGTTCTTCCGAAAAAGAACGACAAAGTCGCAAGACCGTCCCACTCCAACGAAGATCAAATCCCGAATCCACTGCCCGTTCAATGGAGCCAACATTGCTCTACCTCTTACTCTCCTCGAAAACTGTGAATCAGCATTCAGTTATGATTCCATAATTCCCCCATTCGCACCAATAGCGACCGTTCGCTCCAATTTCGAGCAGGGCTTTATGATGTCAACTAGCCTCAGTTTAAGTTGACCAATCATGCCTCTGCTATTCAGCTGAGGGCACTGAGCTTACCATTTGATCGGCTACAAAAACAACCTGCCTAGACCACCGGCCATCCGGCGCCAGACAGTCGCACCCAGCAGGGCACAGTACACAGGTATTCTCAGAATCAAGAGGACAATGCAGTCAGTCAGTGTCAGGAATCTTCGTTCCGGACTCGCCGGAACGGTAAACACATAAACTTTGGCGACACACAAAAGTATAGCAGGTCGTTTCGCCCTGCATACAATAGGCGAAGCTCGGCCGACGTCAGTCATTCCGCCAGGCACTTACGGCTATTGTACGAACCCCTCAGAATTCAGGGATGCAGAGCCCCCACCCTGAAATGCCGTGTGCCGCGTCTTCCGATGCTTGCCTCGCACAGGACACCCAGGGAAGTAACCCAACATGTATAGGAATCAAGTGAAAAGTATTTTTGGAGCTATCAGTACAAATACTCTCATTATAATAACCTTATTCGGTCTGTTACTACCGTGCAATGACATAGAACATTAATAAAATTGACGAAAATGAGAGAAGACATGCAAAAGAGGGCATGGAACCTCTCAACTGTTACTACTGTATCCGAATATTACGACTTTTTGCCCTACCCATCCGCATTGACGTACATTTTTCTACATTTAGAGCTAGATGTCATTCATTACACCAACTACAAATTTTGTCTAAGTCGTCTTGTACCCTCCTGCAGTCACTCAACTTCGACTGCATCATCAGCAAACAATCGCTGATTGCTGCACACCCTGTCCACCAAATCGTTTATTTATATAGAGAGTAAAAGCCCTCCTATCACACTTCCCTGGGGAACTCCTGAAGATACCCTTGTCTCTGACCAACACTTGCCATCGAGGACAACATACTGCATTCTATTATTTAAGAAGTCTTTGAGTCACTCACATACCTGTGAACCTATTCCATATGCCCCTACCTTCTTTAACAGCCTGCAATGGGGCACAGTATCAAACGCTTTCTGGGGATCTAGAAATATGGAATCTTCCTGTTGTCCTTCATTCATAGTTCGCAGTGTACTATGTGATAAAAGGGCAAGCTGAGTTTCGCTCGAGCTGATTCGTGGCCATAAGATTCTCGGTCTCAAGAAAATTTATTATCTTCGAAAGAAGAATGTATTCAAGGATTCTCCAGAAAACCGATGTTAGGGATAATAGTCTGTAATTTGCAGATTTGTTCTTTTGCCCTTCTTATCTACAGGAGCCACCTGCGTTTTTTGTAGTCGCTCGGGACTTTTCGCTGGACGAGAGATTCTTGATGAATGCAAGCTAAGTAAGGAGCAAATGCTTTAGAGTACTCTTTGAGAAACCAAATTGGGATTCCACCCAGACCAGCTGACTTATCTGTTTTCAACCCTTTCAGCTGTTTCTCTGTGAGGGGAAGCTTACTACTATGTCGTCCATACAGGAGTCTGTCCGATTGTCAGACGACAATAGGTATGTACGATTCTCGTGGCTGGATGGTTTCCTGAACGTAAAAGACTTCGGCGTTAGTTTTGCTATCTTCGACTACCACACCAGACGGTCAACAAGTGAACAAATGGAAGCCGTAGCTCCACTTTGCAATTTTACAAAGGACCAGAATTTTCTCGGGTTCTCTGTCAGATCTTTTGCTAAGATATGACGGTGGTAGTTGTCGTATGCTTCACGCACGGATTTTTTCACAGACACACGAATCTCTGCTAACATTCTTTTGAACTGAAAGTGCAAAAGCCTCTGCTTCGTCAGCATTTTCCGAATCTCGTTATTAACTTAGCCATATCAAGAGCATCTGTGACTATCGCCAAGGGCAGGAGTGGGCAAATAGCGGCCCGCGGGCCACATGTGGCCGGCTGAGGGGTTTTGTGTGGCCCGCCAAGACATTTACAAAAATCATAGGAAAAACAAAATTTCCCTTCCCCGCGCGACTAAAAAGCATCCGCGAGCTTCTGCGCTACCTGGTAGTGCGTACTACCGACAGATGTCTCTACAGTCACGCAACCAACCTAGCTGCATGTGGGCGCGGTGGATTATGGGAGCACTACCATCAACCACCACGGCCACGGAAAAAAGCACTGTGCATCCTGCTATTGGCGCAAATTTTATGCTCCACGCGGTGGCTGATGGGAGCGCTGTATTTCTCCCGCACCGAGTGAATAGTACGACGTTCAGAGCAATTTTCTTCTTTTTCAGGTGGTTTACTTGTGTTTTGTCTGGGCAGCAGTGCAATCATGACTCCTCAGAAGAAACGTAAAGTCGGTGATATGTGCCGTCTGTTCAATGAAGACTGGACGACCAAATATTTCTTTATTGATGCAGGAAATAAAGCCGCATGCTTACTACGCCGTGATACAGTAGCCGTATTCAAGGAGTACAATCTGAAACGACATCACGAAACAAAACACAGTGACTTTGGCTGCAAACTTTCAGATGAAGAACGAAAAATAAAATCAGCCGAGTTCGTGAAACGCTTGAAGAAGCAACAAGCGTTATTTACGGAGCAAACACCGCTTCAAAATAGTGCTACAGAAGCAAGTCTCATGGCCGCCTATAACCTTGCTAAACGAAACAAACCTTTTTCGGACAGCGAGTTTATTAAACAGTACATGGTAGAGTGTGCAAGTGTATTGTGTCCTGAGGTTAAAACCAAATTTGAGGGCATTTCGTTGTCAAGCAGGACTATAGCGCGGCGCATTGATTTAATTAGTGACGAACTTGCAGACCAGCTAATGACTGTGAGCGAAGATTTTGTTTGGTTTTCACTGGCAATGGACGAAAGCACAGATATTGAAGACACTGCACAAGTAGTCGTCTTTATCCGTGGAATTAATGAACATTTCGTCATCACCGAGGAATATCTCGGTGTAGTATCCATGAAAGATAGAACCAGTGGTCACGACTTGTTATAATGTGTTGTTGATTGTGTGGAAACAAGTGGCTTATCCTGAAACAAAATGGTAAGCATTACAACAGATGGGGCCAAAGCTTTCTGTTGGAAAAATATAGTTATGGTTAAACTTTTAAAAAACAAGTTACAAGCCGAAGACACAGACAGTGATATTTTAGATTTTCATTGTATTTTACATCAGGAAAGCCTCTGCAAGACTGCACTAGACTTAAAGCATTTGGTAGATCCTGTTGTTGGTGTTGTGAAGACTATCAGAGCAAGGGCACTCCATCACAGACAGTTCAAATCTCTTCTTGAGGAGGTGGGGGCAGAACATAGAGATGTAATTTACCACAACAGTGTGAGGTGGTTGAGCTTGGGCAAAGTATTAAAAAGAGTCTGGGCATTACAGGATGAAATTGTTTTATTTCTGGACACTAAAGAGATATCTCATGATTTTGTTGCAAAAATAGGATGTGAAGAGTGGAGATATGAGATGATGTTTGCAGCTGATATTTTTGAAAAACTGAATGAGCTGACTGTGGCATTCCAGGGAAAGGGGTTGTTTGCTCATGAAATGTGGACACATGTCAAAGCATTTAAAACGAAACTAGGTCTGTTTGCAAGGCAAGAAAATGAAGGCAAATTTTGTCATTTCCCTTTACTAGGGAAACAGAAAGTACCTGGAAGTGTTTCAGCTAAGATTAGGGATTATCTGCAGAGTTTAGAGGCTGAGTTTACCACAAGATTTCAGGATTTTAAGAAAATTGAGCCTCAATATAATGTTTTATCGTATCCCATCACTGCTAATATTAACACTGCACCACAGGAGCTGCAACTTGAACTGATTGACATGCAGGCAGATCACGCAGTGAAAGAAATGTTTAGTGCTGTAACTTTAGTTGACTTTTATAAATATTTGTCAGCTGAAAAATTTCCATGTATCAAGAAATTGGATAGCAAAATGTTCTCCATATTTGGATCGACGTATATTTGTGAAAAAAATTTTTCTTGCTTGAAAATCAACAAGAGAAAATACCGAAGCTGTTCAACAGACAATAATTTGCTGGCTGTGATGAGAATATCAACTAGCAGTCTGACTCCTGATTTCAAAAAAATTGTGCAAAATTGTGATAGGATGCATTTGTCCCATTAAACTTGTTTTAAAATTTAATGTACTTGGAGATGATATTAAATTAGCAAAATAAATGAAATTGAACACAACTATCTTATTTGAGGATGTCAGAAGGAAAGAGGTACAAGTGACTTTAGTATTATCAAAATTATAAGAAGTATACTTATACCCCTTTGCTTCTGACTCTTTCATTTATATCTAATGATTTTTATGATACCTTTTATGAAATGTAAAGCTAACTAATCAATGCATTTTAACGCAATTAACACTAGGCTGACCCTTGACAGGATGTTCGACGGGCGTTTCATAGGACGTGGAGGACGCATAAATTGGCCAGCCCGTTCTCCTGATCTTACACCTCTGGACTTCTTTCTGTGGGGTACGTTAAAGGAGAATGTGTACCGTGATGTGCCTACAACCCCAGAGGATATGAAACAACGTATTGTGGCAGCCTGCGGCGACATTAGACCAGATGTACTGCGGCGTGTACGACATTCATTACGCCAGAGATTGCAATTGTGAGCAGCAAATGATGGCCACCACATTGAACATCTATTGCCCTGACATGTCGGGACACACTCTATTCCACTCCGTAATTGAAAACGGAAACCACGTGTGTATGTGTACCTCACCCCTCATGGTAATGTACATGTGCGTCAGTGAAAAGACCAATAAAAAGGTGTTGGCATGTGGACGTAATGTGCTGTTCCAGTCTCTTGTGTACCTAAGGTCCATCACCGTTCACTTTGGATCCCTACGTAATTCGGTGCTCTCCGATACACACGATCGAACAGCGGAGGAGTGGTACTCAAGCGTCAACTTTAGGTTACAATATCTCCGGATGTAAGTAACATTTTACAATGCAACAGACGGCACTGATTACGTATTTGTTTATATGTTCAGATGTGCTACAGAACTAATGGGGTTCCATTTAAAAAAAACGTAGGTTTGAGTTAAAAAACATACTTCCGTGCATTTTTTTTATGGTTTGTATTAACCAATTACACTAGCCCCTCTCCTCACGTCCGGTCTGTGGAATCGATTCGACAGTATTTGATGTGGTTTACGAAATATATCCAGCGGTAATGTTAGGTGACTCACCCTATATATATATATATATATATATATATATATATATATATATATGCTGCCAGTATATATACGGCATTAGAAGTGAAAGGTTTATAAGGTGAGGCCCTCTGCTAACCTCTGTGTCTATAATGTGGCCCCCGAGCCAAAACAATTGCCCACCCCTGGCCTAGGGCCCGTGACGTGCTGCGTACGCTGTTGGGTGTTGTGCCTAGGGCATGGCATGTTGCGACAGCCCATCCTCTTACGCATTGCCGTGGGTGACCAAGGGAGCTGCCAGTGAGTACAGTTCTGTGTAGTCAGGGCGACGCGCGGCCACCGCCATCACCAGAGTAAAGGCATATGGAGGAATTGGCAGTTGGGATATGCTGGCGAAAGTACATGGACAAGGGATGGGAAACCAGTTTGATTTTACACAAAGTATGTGAAAGAACTTGCACAGTCTAACTTAGGTCTCTAGGGGAGCGAAACGTGCCTAATGCCTGAGAAAAAGCACAAGTCATTCCTGTGTTCAAAAGGGTCGTCGAACAGACGCACAAAACTATAGGCCATATCTATGACGTCTGTTTGTTATAGAATTTTTTACGTGTTTTTTACTCGTGTATTATTGAATTTCTGGAGACCGAAAATCTCCTCTGTAGAAAACAACATGGGTTTCGAAAACAACGATCGTGTGAAATCCAACTCGCTCTGTTCATCCAAGAGAACCAGAAAGCAGGAGATACAGGCACCCGTGTAGACGCCGCGTTCCTCGACTTCCGGAAGGCATTCAGTACAGTTGTGCACTTGCGCCTAATGTAAAATAATACGAGTGTAAAGAATAGCAGACCAACTATGTCAACGGAGTGAAAAGCTTCTAGCAAACAGAACGCAACATATTATTCTGAATCGAGAGAAGCCTTCAGACGTAAAACTATCTTCGCTTGTGTTTCTGGACAAGGTTATTGGGCCATTAATTTTCACAGTACGTATAAATGAGCTAATAGAAAACGTCGAAAGCTCCATGAGGCTTCCCGCGGATAGAGCTGTTGTACACAGAGAAGTCGCGAGACTAGATAAATGGTAGCGAAATGCAGGGAGCCCTGCAAAGGATCGCCTTTGGTACAGGGATGGCAATTGACCTCGCCATAAACAAATGTAACGCATTGCGAATACATTGATGGAAGATCCTTTTCTGTATGGTCACACAATACCGGAACAATCACTGGAAGCAGTCACTTATATAAAATATCTAGGAATACACGTATAGAGTAGTTTGAAGTGGAATGATAACGTAAAATTAGTCATGAATAGGGCAGACACCAGACTGAGATTCATTGGAGGAATCCTCAGGAAATGTAGTCCATCAGCAGGGAAAGTATCCCACGGTACATTCGTTCGACGAGCAGGTGAATACTGCTCGTCAGTGTGGAATCCGTAGCAGATATGCCTGATAAAGAAAATAGAGGCCGCGCGGGATTAGCCGAACGGTCTCAGGCGCTGCAGTCACGGACTGTGCGGCTGATCCCGGCGGAGGTTCGAGTACTCTCTCGGGCATGGGTGTGTGTGTTTGTCCTTAGGATAATTTAGGTTAAGTAGTGTCTAAGCTTAGGAACTGATGACCTTAGCAGTTAAGTCCCATAAGATTTCACACACATTTGAACATCTTTTTTTTTTTTTTGAAAACAGAGATAATCCAAAGAAGAGCAACACGTTTCGTTATAGGTTGATTTAGTAAGCCCGAAAGCATCACGGAGATGCTCAGCTAGCTCAAGTGTCAGACGTTACAACAGAGGCGTTCTGAATGACAGTGTCGTCTGCTGTAAAAGTTCCGACAGTGTACGTTGCTACAAGAGTCAGCCAGTATCTTGCTTCCTCCTAAGTATATCTCGCGGAAAGACCAACAAGATAACATTAGAGATATACGACCCCACACGGAATCTTAGCAGCAACCGTAACGGGAAAAGATGGAATGACGCTGGTACTCAAAGTACCATCTACGACACACCGTAAGGTAGATGTAGACAAGCTGAACAGTGCATAGCAGTTGGCCTGCGAACGGTCAAAATGGAGTGTGGCCAGCTGTAGGAAAGGCCTTCAGTGACCAGCAGCAGCATATCTTGTTCGCCTCTACACTTCAGAAGATACAACAGCTGGAAGCCAGGAGGGAACTGCGGAAGAGAGTTTCATTAAGACGATTGGCGAGCAGAGCATAAGAGTGACTTGGGTCAACTGAGCGATGTTTATAATTGTATTTGCAGTTTGTAAGCTAGAGTTGAATTGTTACAACACAGTGAGGCTCAAGGGCGGCCATTTGTAGGGGGGCGGTGGAGTGGGGGGGGGGGGGCTCTAGACTTTGGTCTATGGTGTATTTTTAATATGTTGCGAAAATAATTGTGATTTGTAATAGCAAAAAAATTACAGTTAAAAACTATGTTAAAAAACTGTAAATCAACTTTCAAATAGTTTTCTTGACAGAAAAACACATGAGTACACTACGCTTTTTTTTTCTTTTTTTCTTCGAGTAAGGGGCAAGGTGGGGTGGAGCCTGCCGCACCTCCTTCTCTATGGGTGTGGGCGCCTTTGGTAAGACTGTTATGAAGCCTACATTGGTAGAACAGTGCCTTCTATAATTGATGACCGTTTTAATAAAAATTAACAAACACCATTTGGTTCAAAATGCACTTTTTAACGGATGTTGTTACTTTACTATGAGCGTCGCAGCATGGCTAAAAACAATACGACACAAATGAATATTTTCCGTTGGAAAAGGCACCTGAATAAAGCAAATTTTAGCAAAACTCGACATCTCCACTTTTCGAGACTTCACGAAACTTAGCTAACCCTTCTTTTATACTGCTTGGTTCAAACTCTGAACATAACATTTGGAAGCTAAATGTAACATCCTTTACACTCACATATGTTTATTGTAGCGTAATCACGCAGTATTCTACAAGATAAACCGTTTGCTAAGTGACTCTAGGCAGTAATGCATACTGTACCACGTAGTTCTCTTTCGTTCGTGGACTCCTTGACTTTTTATCTTTAGAATTATTCCTCCTTAATAAAATAAAGATGTATAAAAAAGTGAAAATGTTGAGTTTTGTAAAAATTTGTTATTTGTACTTTTCTTCCCAGTACAGGCTGTTAGTGATGAACTTCAGTTATTTCTTCATCAGTCCGTATCTACATGGATGACCAGTATTAGATTTTTGAAATTTTTTCGTTCATCGATATTGAGAGCAACTAAAATATATCCCTTAAAAGACATCATAGTCGCCGTTGACTGTATGAAATATTTATTATTACGATTGCAATTTTGGCCTTAGGGCCATTTTCAAGTAACACTGCAAAAGTTAACTAAACACAATAACACAAAAATGAAGCACACGTTGTATATACACAATTAAACATTTCATTAAGATAGTAACATAATTATAAAAATTGGTGAGAAATGTACATAACTTACAGCCTGTCAGAATATGACTATCTGACATGAGTATATGTCGTCGGTTTTTTTCTTTATTGTAATTTTAACACCTTTACAGAAAGGTAGGCCACAGAAAAAAAACATACATAAAACAGGAAGACATATAAGCAAACTTACATGGAGGATAAAAACATGAGACAAACATATTAAAACATATGAAAGCGTTCACGCATGCGCTGTTTGTATAAAAACGTTCAGCACTGTACACAACGAAGACACAGAGTTGCACACGTGAACAGAAGAGCACTGAGTATATGTCGTCGTTTTTTTCTTCTTTATTGTAATTTTAATCACTTCATACAAGGCGGGCTGTCAGCAGCATATTACGCTGCTCTTCAGCCTATATGTCGTCGTTTCTTTTTTTTCTTTATTGTTATTTTTAAACCTGTTTACAGGCAGGCCAGCAGCAGCATACTACGCCGCTCTTTGGCCTCAGAGAAACGCAAAAGATACAAATGAAGACAGTGTGAGATAAAAATATGGGGGACATACAAACGGAGACAAACACTTTTTAAAATACATGGAGCCGTTCACGGCGTAGAGTCCAAGATAAAATTTGTTCAGACACTTGGACACATACATATACGAAAATTGTCACACGTGAACGTAGGTGCACAAAAAGAATAACACTGAACCACTTAAGCACAAAACGATGGCACACACAGAAACATGAGGCGTTGATCTCCGGCGTGCGAATGTTCACTAACCGTGTACGAGACCGGAGACCTGCCAAGAGAGGAGGAGCGGGGGAGCGGGGGAGCGGGGGGGGGGGGTGGTAGAGGGAGAGGGGAGAGCAGATGGCATGGACAGGGGAGATAGGGGGAAGGGAGGAAGGGGGAGGCTAAGCCTGGGGGAAGAGGTGTGGAGGAAAGGGACAGGGGAAAAGGAAAGAGAAGGGAGGGAGAGAGCCTAAAGGAAAGGACACAGGAAGTGGGGGAGGAGGATCAAATTTGATAGGAGGGTTAGATGGAGGGGAGGAGGACATCATCAGGGAGGGGGAGCTGGCGGAAGCCACCTTGGGAGAGGGTAAGGAGGGTGGAGAGATGGAGACTGGGTGGGACATGGGAATACAGGCACGGCAGCAGGTGGGGGTGGGAGAGGATGGGCGACACAAGTGGGTGAGGAGGATAGAGTTTGCGGGAGGTGTAAAGGCTCCGTATTGTTTCAAGGAATAGGAGGAGGTGGGGGAACGGAATGAGATCATACAGGATCCGCGTGGGGGAAGGGAGACGGATGCGATAGGTGAGGCGGAGAGCATGGCGTTCAAGGATTTGAAGGGATTTATAAAAGGTGGGGGGGGGGGAGATCCAGGTCGGATGGGCATAACAAAGGATAGGGCGGATGAGGGATTTATAGGTGTGGAGGATGGTGGAGGGGTCCAGACCCCATGTACAGCCGGAAAGGACCTTGAGGTGACGGAGTCGGGAGCGTGCCTTGGCTTGGATTGTCCGGAGATGGGGGGTCCAGGAGAGGCGACGGTCAAGGGTGAAGCCAAGGTATTTAACGGTGGGGGTGAGGGCAATAGGACGGCCATAGATGGTGAGATAGAAATCAAGGAGGCGGAAGGAAGGGGTGGTTTTGCCTACAATGATCGCCTGGGTTTTGGAGGGATTGACCTTGAGCAACCACTGGTTGCACCAAGAGGTGAACCGGTCAAGATGGAATTGGAGAAGGTGTTGGGAGTGTTGCAGGGTGGGGGCAAGGGAGAGGAAGGCGGTGTCATCGGTAAACTGGAGAAGGTGGATGGGGGGTGAAGGTGTAGGAATCCGTGTTATGGATGGTGACGTAGGAAGGACGGTGGGAGGGAAAGGAGCCGATCAGACGGACGTAGGTAATGGGAAGGGCGAAGGTTTAGAGCTTGAAGAGGAGGCCGGAATGCCATAAGCGGTCAGAAGCACGTTCGAGGTCCAAGGAGAGGAAGATTGTGGAGCGACGGGAATTAAGCTGTTCGGAAAGGAGATGTGTGAGGTGAAGGAGAAGGTCATCAGAAGAGAAGGATGGCCAAAAGCCACATTGGGTAACGGGAAGGAGGCGGTGCTGGCGGAGATGCTGGTTGATGCGGTGGGTGAGGATAGATTCCAGGACCTTGCTGAAGACCAAGGTAAGGCTGATGGGACAGTAGGAGGAGATGGTGGACGGCGGTTTACCAGATTTAAGGAACATCAGGATATGGGAGGTTTTCCACAGGTCGGGGTAGTAACCGGTGGACAGGACTACATTGTAGAGCCTGGCCAGGGTGGAGAGGAAAGAGACAGGAGCTTCACGAAGGTGACGGTAGGTGACACGATTGTGACCAGGAGCGGTGTTGCGTTTTGTGTGGATTGTAGCAATGAGATCCTGTGTAGTGATAGGGGCATTGAGTTCCGTGTGTGCAATATTGTCCAAGTACTGGAAACCAGGTGCGAGGGGAGGGACAGAGGTCGCCCACAGACCCTCACCGCTGTGATCACACGGCTTAGTCCGGCGATCACGGAGGAGGAGGTGTTGGCGGAGCTCAAGGCGCATCCCCATCTGGAGGTGCATGCGGTTCGCCGCTTCCATAACTCATCCGGCCCCACCCGCCTTATGCGAGTCTTTTCCGAACACGCCCCCTCCATCGACCGTCTCCTGAAGGAGGGTGCCCTTCTCTTTCACCAACGCTACCAAGTTGACCCTTCCCATTCCCCTCCTCAATCCCTCCACTGCCAAAGGTGCTTGTGGTATAATGCACACCCAACATCTGAGTGCCGCGAGGCTCCCACCTGCCCACACTGTAGGCAAACCCACTTTTTACGGCAGTGCCCCAATCTCCAGTCTCCCCCCCCTCCTGTAACACCTGTTACCTCCCTCATCCTACTCATTCCCAGAAATGTCAGGCCCGACCCCCTCCTACCAGTCCTGAACTCACCGTTCCTGTCCGCCCTCTGGACGGCCCCACCCCTCCCGGCAATTCCCTTCGCCCACCCCTACCGTTGAGGACATCATCAGATTCCTCACCATCGTCCTCCAAAATGTTGACTCATTCCAGCGCCCCCACATCCTCCAACAGATCTCCCTCGCTGCCCCTTCCGTTTTCCACTTAAAAATATATGCCACCTACTCCAACAACCACGCCCATTTCACCTTCTCCCGTCTTGACACCCTTGTCTATATCCCTTTCATGGCGTGATAGCACTGTATCCTTTTCAACAACATCCGCTCCCTTCCCGCCAACAAGAACCTATTCCTGCACACCCTTGCCACCCACCGCGTGGATGCCTTCCTCCTCAATGAAACCTTCCTCCAATCCCACCATAACGTCCACACTTCGCCCTACCTCCTTCACCGCTCCGATAATCCCCTCCCGATTACGCGTGGCGGAGTTGCCATTGGTCACCACTGCCAGATCCCAGTTTGGCTCCAACATCTTCTTCCCGACCCCACTGAACACCTGATCCTTAGTACCTTCTTCCCCGGCCTTACCATCACCTGCGGCACCATCTATGTCCGCCCTAACGCCCCTCTTCCCTTCGACTTCCTCTCCCACATTGACCGTACCTTTTCCTCCCACGTGATTGCCGCAGACCTCAACATCCATAGTCGTTCCGCCGCCCAGTTACGGCGGTGGCATCGGTTCCTCTCCTCCCTTCAAGGCGACCTCATCCCCATTCCCCAGCACACCTGTCCCGAATCCAACTCCATTCCTGATGTTATCCTTTCCTCCCCTAACCTCCTTGGCCACATAACGGTGGATGTCCTGGAGCCTCTTGGTAGCGACCATCTCCCTATACTGCTCACCATTTCAGACGATCGTCGCCCCTGCCCCGCCCCTCGTAATGACCCTCCCCCAAAGAACATCCATGACTATTCCTGTGCCAACTGGAATGCCTACCGGGATTCCCTTTCCACCCAGGTCGATAGCCACTCCTTCACCTACCACCACCCTGACGATGTAACCCATGCCACCTCCTTTCTCCAGTAGACTTTGTCTGAGGCCATGGAGGCCCACGTCCCTAAGTCGCCATCCTCTCCCACCGTCCTACCTTACCCCGACAGGCCGTCCTCCTCCTCCGTGAATCCCGCCGTCTCTACCGTGCCTTGCTCCACACGTGTGACCCGGACACACTACAACGCCACTGGCAACTCCAGCGACACATTCGTAATTCGCTCGTGGCTAAGAAATGCCGGGACTGGCGACAGACATGCACCCATTTAAATGCTACCCTACCTATCAACTCGTCCAAGTTCAGGTCAGCCTTCCGTCGCCTTACCGGAACTAAACCCTCCCCCTACTATCCTCTGCTCCATGATGATCACCCTTTCCCTGACACCATTAGTAAGGACAATCACTTTGCCTCCTACCTCGCCGATGTGTTTTCCATCCCCGATGATCCCCAGTTCGATTACTCCCTCTTCCCCGATGTCCGCGATCGAACTGACACCTCTGTCCCTCCCCTCGCACCTGGTTTCCAGTACTTGGACAACATTGCACACACGGAACTCAATGCCCCTATCACTACACAGGATCTCATTGCTACACTCTGCACAAAACGCAACAACGCTCCTGGTCACGATCGTGTCACCTACCGTCACCTTCGTGAAGCTCCTGTCTCTTTCCTCTCCACCCTGGCCAGGCTCTACAATGTAGTCCTGTCCACCGGCTACTACCCTGACCTGTGGAAAACCTCCCCTATCCTGATGTTCCTTAAACCTGACAAACCGGCGTCAGCCATCTCCTCCTACCGTCCCATCAGTCTTACCTCAGTCTTCAGCAAGGTCCTGGAATCTATCCTCACCCGCAGCATCCACCAGCATCTCCGCCAGCACCACCTCCTTCCCATTACCCAGTGCGGCTTTTGGCCATCCTTCTCTTCTGACGACCTTCTCCTTCACCTCACTCATCTCCTTTCTGAACAGCTTAATTCCCGTCGCTCCACAATCTTCCTCTCCCTGGACCTCAAACGTGGTTATGACCGCATATGGCATTCCGGTCTCCTCTTCAAGCTCCAAACCTTCGCCCTTCCCATTACCTACGTCCGTCTGATCGGCTCCTTTCTCTCCCACCGTCCTTCCTACGTCACCATCCATAACACAGATTCCTACACCTTCTCTCCCTCCACCGGTGTGCCCCAAGGCTCCGTCCTCTCCCCCCTTCTGTACCTTTTGTATACGGCGGACATGCCACCGCCATCACCCCCCGTCCACCTTCTCCAGTTTGCCGATGACACCGCGTTCCTTGCCCTTGCCCCCACACTGCAGCGCTCCCAAAACCTTCTCCAATCGCATCTTGACCGGTTCACCTCTTGGTGCAACCAGTGGTTGCTCAAGGTCAATCCCTCCAAAACCCAGGCGATCATTGTAGGCAAAACCACCCCTCCCTTCCGCCTCCTTGATTTCTATCTCACCATCTATGGCAGTCCTACCGCCCTCACCCCCACCCTCAAGTACCTTGGCATCACCCTTGACTGTCGCCTCTCCTGGACCCCCCCCCCCATCTCTGGACAACCCAAGCCAAGGCACGCTCCCGACTCCGTCACCTCAAGGTCCTTTCCGGCTGTACATGGGGTCTGGACCCCTCCACCATTCTCCACACCTATAAATCCCTCATCCGCCCTATCCTTTGTTAAGCCCATCCGGCCTGGATCTCAGCCCCCCTCTACCTTTTATAAATCCCTTCAAATCCTTGAACACCATGCTCTCCACCACGCCTATCGCATCCGTCTCCCTTCCCCACGCGGATCCTGTACGATCCCATTCCATTCCCCCACCTCCTCCTTTTCCTTGAAAGGATACGGATCCTGTACACCTCCCCCAAACTCGATCCACTTCACCCGCTTGTCTCGCCCATCCTCTCCCAGACCCGCCCACTGCCGCGCCTGTGTTCCCACGTCTCTCCCGGTCTGCATCTCTCCACCCTCCTTACCCTCTCCCAAGGTGGCTTCCGCCAGCTCCCCCTCCCTGATGATGTCCCCTCCATCTAACCCTCCTATCAACTTTGATCCTCCTCCCCCACTTCCTGTGTCCTTTCCTTTAGGCACCCTTCCTCCCTTCTCTTTCCTTATCCCCTGCCCCCTTCCTCCACCCCTCTTCTCCCGGGCTTTCCCCTCCCCCTTCCTCCCTTCCCCCTATCTCCCCTGCCCATGGCATCTGCTCTCCCCTCTCCCTCTCCCCCCCTCCCCCCTCCTCCTTTCTTGGCAGGTCCCTGGACTCGTACATGGTTAGTGAACATTCGCGCGCCAGAGATCAACGCCTCGTGTTTCTGTGTGTGCGGTTGTTTTGTGCTTAAGTGGATCAGTGTTATTCGTTCTGTGTTCCTACGTTCATGTATGACAATTTTCGTCTCTGTATGTGTGCAAGTGTCTGAACAATTTTATCTTTGACTCTACGCCCATGAACGACACCATGTATTTTAAAAAGTGTTTGTCTCCGTTTATATGTCCACCATCTTTTTTTCTCTAATTGTCTTCATTTGTATCTTTGTGTTTCTCTGAGGCCAAAGAGCGGCGTAGTAAGCTGCTGCAGGCCTGCCTGTAAACAGGTTTCAAAATAACAATAAAGAAAAAAATATGTATATACATTTCACGAATATGAATGGAGTAAAACGCTCGCCAGCAATCCAGTTCACTGTGCAGCACCACAAATCGGGACAAAACATCAAAACGCCTCCGCACAAATACAGAATGCATCCTTCAACCAGGCTACGTTATAGCAAGCAAGACTAAGTAAATACCTATACTATTCCATGGAAATTGCTTAAAATGTTTTCTATAAGTGTCCAAAAATAACTGTACAGTTATATGAATCGATGTTAAAGTACATTGATACAATAACTCACATTCTTCGGATACAATGAAATGTCGAGGCTACATTTCATTTATAAAAATATACAAAAATAATATACTTTGGAGTATGCTTTTCTTCCCTCGTTATAGTCCATAAACTTTTCTTTACAGTAAAAACACATCGGGATTACTGATAAAATTTGCTCCTTATGATTTAAGACAAAACTGGTCAGATACATCACATAAAATTGGCGTTCCTAAAATACATAAAGTAAGAGAATAGATACATTCATGTGGTAGCGGATATGAAACTTCACAGTTACCCATGTAATTTTGAAGTATCCACTTATTTTTTAGGAAACCTCGTTTACACTCTTTATTTTATTCAACGAAACGTCATCGATATGGGCTTTAGCAGCCGAAGGCCCACTCGTGTATCCTTGGTGACTGCAAGTCATGAAGCTTTACGCCTAGCCTGGGCCCGTCAACACCGACATTGGCCTGTTGATGACTGGAATCATGTTGTCTGGTCTGATGAATCTAGTTTCAAATTGTATCGAGCGGATATACAGGTATGGAGACAACCTCATGAATTCATAGAGCCGGCCGGAGTGGCCGAGCAGTTAAAGGCGCTACAGTCTGGAACCGCACGACCGCTACGGTCGCAGGTTCGAATCCTGCTTCGGGCATTGATGTGTGTGATGTCCTTAGGTTAGTTAGGTTTAAGTAGTTCTAAGTTCTAGGGGACTTGTCACCACAGCAGTTGAGTCCAATTGTGGTCAGAGCCATTTGAACCATTTTTTGAATCCATAGACCCTACATGTCAACAGGGGCTGTTCAAGCTGGTGGAGGCAATGTAATGGTGTGGGGTGTGTGCATTTGGAGTGATATAGGACCTATGATAAGTCTAGATACAACTATGACTGGTAACATGTACGTAAGCATCCTGTATGTTCATCTACATCCATTCGTGTTCATTGTGTATTCCGTCGGACTTGGGCAATTCCAGAAGGACAATGCGACACCCCAAACGTCCAGAATTGCTACACAGTGACTCCAGCAACACTCCTCCGAGTTTAAACACGTCCGATGGCCACAAGGCATGAACATTATAGAGCATATCTGGGATGCCTTGCAACATGCTGTTCAAAAAAGACATCTCCACCCTATCGTACTCTTACGGATTTATGGACAGTTCCGCGGGATTCATGGTATCAGTTCCCTCCAGCACTACTGCTGACATTAATCGAGTCCGCGCCACGTCGTGCTGTGGCACTTCTGCGTGCCTGCAGGGGCCCTGCACAATATTAGGCAGGCGTACCAGTTTCTTTCTCTTTTCAGTGTGTATCTTCAATTAAATAACAAAATAATTGCCTTTGTTCTCACCAATATCTTTGTTTATTCAGTTCAGACATATACAAAGTGTGTTTCTAAAATGAATGTAAAAAATAAGAAATCTGGTCGAGAGAGTCGTAACAAGCAACATTCATATAGCAACCCATGTCCTCATCCGTTACCATTTGGCGCTAGGCGTCATTTAACAGCGTCGCACGCTGCCAGAAAGATAGGCGTACAATCCACCATCTGACACGGAAACTTCAATCTAGTAAGGTTGATTTGAAAGTGTTGTGTAAACAGTTATGACGGTAAAAATATTAGATGGTAATGGCTACCCTGTGCATCAGAGGACGAAAGTAAATGAGTATCCGGAAGATGCAGGGATTAACCTTCTGAGGGATGTATGTTTTACACTTCACAAAATGGGCATCGTCGACATTCAAGAAATGTTCGAAACAAACCATTAACTTGTACCATTTATACCGAATGAAAATGGCGCACCACAGCGATCACAAAGGTTTGTACCATTAATATCGAAGGGGAGCTCCTTGAGAGTTACAAACTGTGCAGGACTCTTTAAGAATGCATATAGAACCATATTTGTGTAACGATGTGCTGAGAATTGATGAAATGTGACGACATGCAAACGAATGCGAAACAGTCTGTGGTGGGGCTCCTCGTGAACCTGGCTGTCCTTTACGGCAAAGCTAGTAAGTAGTGCAGGAACATGTTTTATAGGCACTGAAAAAACAAACATCCAAAGGCTGAATTTTTCCAGTTGTTCCATGTGGTATGACTTGCAATGTCCCTCTTTTCGAGAGGGATAGTTTGATCTAAAAGAGTATGATCTTTATACGCAGTCGAGGAATCAAACAAATGAAAATTATTTCGATGACCTATTGGCCCAAAGCAATGCTCATGCCACAGCTGTAGTTATCTTACACCCATTTTCCCACACTTGCTTAGTTTGACGTAAATATTTTCTGCTACCTTCGCATGATCACGCACACAAGAAAGAATAGTAGGTGACAGAGCACGTCCAACTTCTCGCAGCACAATAAATAACTTTCCAGCTACTTTACCATCGAGATTAACAGTTGACATAATTGTATAAGAAAGCGTTCAGGCATTGATGTTAGTTGACCGTGATACAACTCTGTGTGTATCCCTAATTTCTAGGGTTCCCTACATATGAATTTCCTCTTCAAGTCCAGAAGGGCGGGAGTTAAAAACAATTTCCTTACTGAATTGTGGGATAAGTTTATCTCATCTACAAATTTGTTGGTCGATTCCGCAGTTGTCTGTACAATCTGATGTACATAACGTTGTAAGTCACTATCATTCATAACCTGTAAATTACATCCAGCATCCTTGAAACACGCAAACATCAGTTTTTGTAACAAGTGCGCCTTGTCCTCCGCTGAACATCCATAGTTTTTCCTATGCTCTACACGGTCATATTGCCGCGACGTTATTCGGAATCTGTTCACAATTGCTTTTTACTGTGCTGCGGACGATATTCCATGTGCGTAATTATGTTTAGTACTCGCTTCTTGGACAACGATTGTCCTTTACTACGTTTCGTTGGAGACGGAGTTTGTGGCTCGTCAACATTGTACTCCTCATGTAAATTGTCCGCAGAGTCGAGCGTATGCGCCGCCGTACGTTCTACTGATTCATCTTGCGGAAATGCTATTATTTCTTCCGTCACTTCTTTCTCACTCTGCGATATTCCGTGGGTTCCTTTCTGACGAAATGCCAACTTCGACAACTGTTGTAGATACGATGCAATGTTTACTTTGCTTATGGTTGCCATTGCTCTGCTTCGAATCAACACCACTAGGACACTAGCACTGTTGTGAGTTACTCGTCGACTGAGCAGTTCAACTACGCTCCGTAGCCTTATGCTGTGCTCACCATTCCATAAAAAAAATGGTTCAAATGGCTCTGAGCACTATGGGACTCAACATCTTAGGTCATAAGTCCCCTAGAACTTAGAACTACTTAAACCTAACTAACCTAAGGACATCACATGCAACCATGCCCGAGGCAGGATTCGAACCTGCGACCGTAGCAGCCCTGCGGTTCCGGACTGCAGCGCCAGAACCGCATGGCCACCGCGGCCGGCTCACCATTCCATACCTCCAGTCCCGCCCCCTATTGGCGTTAGCAGCCAATATTGTAGTTGCATGGTAGATAATATGTGGGGTATATGTCGTAAAGACCACTGGCCTTTTGCGACCTCGCAATCAAAGGGGGTTCCTTACGAGATAAAAGAGTCCCCATTCTAATCTCCGGGCGGGGACTATTCAGGAGGATATCGTCTCAAGATAAACATAACTGCTATTTTACGGGTCGGGACGTAAACTTTCGCTCACTTACTCGGTTAGGGACGTTAGGAAATTTAAAAAGCTTAATAAATAGATGAATTTAGATATTAGTGGGATTTAATGAAGTGAGATGGTAGGGAGAACAGGATCTGATGTCAGGTGAGTACAGTGTGTAAAATATAAAACCAAATACAGGTAGTGGAGGAGCAGGTCTCTTAATGAATAAGAAGATAAGAATGCGGGTAAGCTACTATGAGCAACAAAGTGAACGCGTTATCGTAGCCAATATAGACATGAAGCCAACATCAAACACAGTAGTACAAGCTCCGTAGATGATAAAGAGACTGAAATAATATATAATGAGATAAAAGAATTAATTCAGATTGTTGAGAGAGAGAAAAATTTAACAGTGATGACTGAGTGGAATTCGTTAGTAGGAAAAAGAAGAGAAGGACAAGTAGTAGGAAAATATGGCCTGTGGGAAAGGACGAAAAAGAAACCCGCGTGGTAGAATTACGCACAGAGCACAATTTACTCATTGCTAACACTCGATTTAATAATCCTGGATGTATGTTTTGTATGTAAAAGAGACCTGAAGACACTGTAAGAATTCAGATTGATTATATAATGGTAAGGCAGAGGTGTCTAAACCAAATTTTAAACTCTTAAGACATTTCCTTAGCCAAACCACAGTTTATTGATTGTGAACTGTGAATTAAAACTGTAAAAACTGCAGAAAAGTATAAAATTAAAGAGATGGAACCTGGATAAGTTGAGAGAACTGGCAAGCCAGTACTATGCTAAGAAGAGAAGACTGGATAGTGGAAGGCATATATGGAAAGAGTATAAAAGCGAAACAAAATTGAAGATAATGATATGGAAAAAGAAGCAGAAGTAAGTGAATACGGAATTCGAAATTGATACTGGGGGATGAATTTCACAGAGCACTGAAAGGCGTAAGTGGAAACAAGGGCCCTAAAATAGACGACGTTCGCTCGGAATTATTAAGATCCTTAAGAGAGCCAAGCAGCTGGTGTGAAAGATATCAGACAGGCAAAATACCTTCAAAATTCAGGAAGAATGTAACAATTCCAGTTCCAAAGTGGGCAGGTACTGACAGATGTGAATAATACCGTACCATCAGACCATCAGTTAATAAGTCACGTTTGCTAAACAATAACAAGAATAATTTGCAGAAGAATGGAAAAACTGGTTAAAGTCGACATTGAGGAAGGAAAGTTTGCGTTCTAAGCAAATGTAAGAAAACGCGAGGCGAAACTATCTTAGAAGGTAGATTAAAGAGAGCCCGGTTTATGTCTATAGCAACTGCAGTCGTAGCGAAAGCTTTTGACAGAGGTGATGGGAATATTATTCTCTCCTAAGTTCTGAAGGTAGCAGAGACAAAACGCATTGAGCGAAGTGTTTTATGTACAGTCGTGGACAAAACGAGCGAGATCCCTCGCGTTTTCGTTATGCTGATCCGCACAGCTACATAGCATAACAGGCAAGGCGACGAAGTTCTACCAACATACTATGCAAGTTCGCTCAGCTGATGTGCTGAGATAGGTAGCACTGGCAAAACTCGCGCTTCGAAGACGCTACAGCATCGTCTCTCACCACTTCGTGGGAAACGAAACACATCAAGTATAAGCCAGTGTGTTGTATTCACATATCTGTGACTATGACTTGGATCTAAAGTGTGGTTATGGCTAGTATGTATGCTCAGATTGCGAATCATGAATAAAGACGAGGGGAAATGAATTAGGCGTCCTTCCTCTTCCGTAACATCAAATATATTTAAGTTATTCTTTCTTAAATGAACTGCGCAGAAAATCATTCACCAGAAGTGAATAACTTTTTAGTAACACCAGATGACATTAACAGCTTGCCAGCGCGGGTTAGCCGTGCGCTCAACGGCTTCGTATGGCGGACCGCACGGCTCCTTGAACCGTCAGTTAGAATCCTTCCCCGGGCATGGATGTGTGTTAAGTTGGGTAGGTTTAAGTAGTTCTAGGTCTAGGGGACTGATGACCTAATCAGTTTGGTGGCATGGTTCTTAGAGGCATTTCTTGACCTTTCGCACAAATTTTATTTACATAAACGGCCGTAGTTCACTTTTTACACCACCAAGGGACCGTATACCGCAGGAAGTATGATAGATTTCTGCTTATTATGTCCAGCCGTACTCGAGGTAAACGGGTTTTAAGGGTTGGGTAGACAGACAGACGGTAAAGAAAGTGAGACTAGTAGGGTTCCATTTTACCGATTTACGTGACGAAATCCTAACAACAAAAATATCTACCACAGTTACTGAAGATGAGGGCCGCATAATAATTTCCCCTACTCTTTATTCGAAATGTTCCAGTTGCAATCGATACATCAACATATTAATCGTAGCTACGCTTTCGATCCAAATCACGTTTACAGGATTGCAAATAAAATCCATTTGCCTATACACATGGTAATTCAGATCCCATTGTTAGTGCCATCGAGTTTTAGATGTGCGAGCATTTCTATCGCTAGCTACCTTAAGGAACACTTCGGCTAATGAACTTTTCTCTCCGTGGCACGTCTAATGGAGAATTCGAAACATTGCAGAATACGTTTGACAGCTACGTCGCTGTTTATTTCCTGGGGTGGTGCAGAATTATCCTACTAAATATGCTCGCTAATAACAGTTTTTTGTTATTTCGATAAACATCCCGAATAATTGTCACATAAGCTGCGACATAAAGGTAGACAATTCATGTTTTTGAGTCCAGAAAGCTCTATGCAACAGAAAATGCAGATCATTTTGCCATTTTCATTGCGAAATTGCCAGCTTATTCATGTCTGGGGTAATAATAGAGGGCTGTTTGCCTGTGTTGTCTGCTAGCGTAGTGAAAGGTTGCAAGGTAGTCTGGTTTGTTTTCGGTTCAAATCTCGATGGAGGCAGATAGACTATCAGTAAAGGAATTTTAAGAAATTCTCGGACCCCCAATACGTTTTATTGCTACCTTTATTCTGTACCGGCGCCCTGTGGATGTCGATATGAAACTCTTGTAGAATTTCATACTTGTTACTGCCTACTTTTTCCGCTTCTGTCAATAACTGAATAGACTTAAGTGTGGCACTGAATGATTAACGGTAATCCAATACGACTGGTCTGAACGTTGACACAGACCATTTCGCGGCCGAATGCGCATATTATTTTGCTAATTCGTAACGATCTGGGGTACTTTGTCTTACTAAAACAGTTATGTTATCTCGATAAGCTGAAATTCATTTTTATTAGTACATTTCATACTAATTAGCGTTTCTTCTTTCATTTATATCTTATATTTAGGTGTTGTGGTTAACACACCAATCAGCATTAATATAGTCTTACACATGATTGAAAACAGTCTGACAAATTTCTGATAGTTTTTCAATTTCACACCTGTGCCTAGTATGTTGGTAGCACTTCGTCGCCTTGCCTGTTATGCTGTGTAGCAGACTTTAAAGCTGTGCGAATCAGCATAACGAAAAGGCGAGGGGTCTCGCTCGTTTTGTCCACGGCTGTACATTTTACAGAAACTCGACCGCAGTTATAACCGTCGAAGAACGTGAAAGGAACGAAGTAATTGAGGAGGGGGCGAGACAAAGCTGTAGACTATCCTCGATGTTATTCAGTCTGTTCACTGAGCAAGCAGTGAAGGAAATAACAGAGAAGTTTGGAAAAGGAATTTATGGCCAGAAATAAGAAATAAAAAATTTGAGGTTTGCCGGTGACACTGCAGTCTTTTCAAAGATAGCGAAGGTCTTGGAAGAGCAGTTGAACGGAATGGACAGTGTCTTGAAAAGCGATTATAAGATGAGCATCAACAAAAACAATGGCAATAAAAAGTGGTCCAATTAAATCAGGCGATGATGTGAGGAATTGATTAGGAAATGAGAGACTAAAAGTAGCAGATGAGTCTGCTATTTGGGCGGTAAAATAACTGATGACTGCCGGAGTAAGGAGGACGTAAAATGCAGTCTGGATATAGCTAGAAACGTATTCCTAAAAACATGAAAATGAGAAATTCATTAACACCGAATATAAATTTAAGTGTTGGTAAGTATTTTCTGAAGACATTTGTCTGGATTGCAGCCTTGTATGGAAGTTAAAAATGGACCATAAGCAATTCAGACAAAAAAAGAATAGTAGCTTTTGAAATGTGCCGCTACTGAAGAAAGCTGATGAATAGATAGGTAGATCGCATAACTAATGAGAAGTTACTGAACACAAGTGGAGAGAAAAAAAAGCTTGTGGCAGAACTTGACTAAAGACATCAGTTTACAGGACACATTCTGAGACATAAAGTAACCGTTATATTCTATTACGGAGAAGTAAGGGGGGGGGGGGAGTAATAATCGTAGAGGGAAACTAAAGGATGAATACAGTAAGCTGGTTCAAATGCGTCTTGTTTGCAGTAATTATTCTTGATGAAAATGTTTGCAATGGTTGCACTGATGTGGAGAGTTGCATCAAATCAGTCTTCAGATTTAGATCACAACGACACAACCGCCGCTTCACTACCTTGCTCAGTCGAGTGACGTATGACTGTAGGCTATGTGACATGAGGCGAGCAAGAAGGGTTGTAAACATAGAAATGGATCACAAAATATGTGTCATCACACCATATGAAACACCTTATTGCGCACAACGATGGTGTGTTGATGTTTATCTCCAGAGGTTTATCAGTACCGGGCCACTGCAGCAAATGCCAGCTGTCACTTGCGTTTGTTGATCTTTGATGACAGTGCATATCCTTCTTTGAGCAAAATATCCCTTACTTGGAACCTGCAGCAGTGATAACTTTTTCAGTGCAGACAGACTAGGAAGAATTTTTCTTTCTCCGTGAATCTTTGGACTTATGGAACGCATCGGTAGCAGCAGACAAGTCATACCAAATGAACGTCTGTCTTAGAAGGCTGCGGTCACATTGGAATTCGTAAGACATTAGACATCTGAATAAAAGATGCAGGGTTTCACTTCTCACAAAACAATAGTGGAATGTTCTATATCTCAAGATCAGAATATCAGTCTGACTCCAGGCCATTCCTTGTTTTTTAACGAGACACTGCTTGTCCAAATGTTGAAATCAATACTAAAGTTCTGTTCTGTTACTGACAGACACTGTTTAGTGCTGAGGTTACGTGTTCGTTTGGTGTGTCTATCACCAAATGAATAACTGAGTTGCCATAAGAATTATCAATAACCAATGCAGCTCGGATTAGCACAAGATTATTGTAGTAACATGCAGTGTCTCCATCAAACACTGGCAATGAAAAACCAGTAGTTCACATTTGTTACACGCATTTGATCGTTTCTTCCTCTCATGAAACGTAATATGAGCCTAAATTTACTATTTTTCATACGGTGCCGTCCAGTACTGCATTTTAGCAACAAAAAGTGTAATAATTCGATGGAACAATCCATGAATGTATTCAACACCTTCTGAGCAAAACTACGATGATTTTAAGTGTCTAGTATATCGCAGAAATGGACAGGAAGATTTCGAAAATTCGATTATACGAAAATCTAATAGTTCGTAATGTACTACTCATTTCACTCGTTACGCATTGTTTCACTCGTATGATACTGGTGTCCTTAATGTCGTGAGCACTTCATCAAGTGACATGAGCTGCCACGAAACAAAGTTCACCATTCCCAGTGAGTAACTATTAATCCGTACGCTCCCAAAGTCAGGCGCCTGAGGTCGTTAGCTTCTAAATTACTTCTGCCCTAGGGTACGGTGAAGTTCTTTTGCAGACGACGTATGGTTGCGCAGTCAATTACTGCAATATAAAGGTTGTTCAAACCGAAACTGCAGAGTAATTTACTACTTAGTTTCCTAATACCAGGGAAGGGTGAGGTTCCTTAGCGAATTACTATAACAGGTCGGTATCACATACGTTACTTTTATCGTTTTAGTAGACATTTAAAAAAAAAGTTGTTTCATATATTGCACTAGCTGGGTTTTGCTTAGTAACGCAGACGCTATACTGTACTTCATACAACGTTTCTCTCTGCTGACGTGAAATTTGAGAAAGCTACATGTTCTGAGAAAAATTTACAATGAATGTGTTAACAACTTCTAAAGTCGAAATTGTTTGGAAATTAAACTCGAAGCCTTTGCTACGTGAACTAGGGAACAACAGTTAGACCTTGTTCAATTACACACTAAGTTGTAGCAATTGTAGCTTCATACGTTAGCAAAATTTTGTTATGGAGATTTTTTATTAGTTATTATTAGTGCCTCTGACATTTATTTTAAAAGAATAACTTTATGTTTTCTTATAATAACGTCAGTTAACTATACCGTCATAAAAATCTTCATTCGCTGACATTTGTAGCGGGGCTGAAAGAAACACATCGATCTTTTCAGAATTGGGTAAGAGATTATTAGCTCTCTTGGACCAATATTCGGTTAGTTTGTAGAACTTTGGGGAAGGTATCAAAAAGCTGAATAAAAAATAAGCTCGATTTTTGGAGTAGGCTGCATTTGTATATTACATCAGGAGTTCATGAAGAATGATGGAGGGTGTTGAACTTTTTAGTCTAATGAATGTTTTCCAGGCATTTAATCACAACATTCAACAGTGGAAGTTGTTGAGGTGAAAATGTTTGTCCATGGAACGGGTGGTTATGTCCGCCCTTCGAATGGTGCGGTGAGAAAAGAAGAAGCAACTTCACACTGTTGGGAATATGTGGATTGGTTTGGTGCCTTACATTTCACGTCGATGGCACCTAAAGAGATATACAAGCAGAAGGGTGGATTTACTGTAGGGAATAGTGTGGGGGTTTTTGAAGCCTTGTGTTAAGTGATTGTATCAGAATAGACATCTCAAAAATCGTTACGTTTTGGGGTCATAGCGAAAGGTGCCTATCCGAAGCGTCCTACAGGGTGTTTCAAAAATGACCGGTATATTTGAAACGGCAATAAAAACTAAACGAGCAGCGATAGAAATACACCGTTTGTTGCAATATGCTTGGGACAACAGTACATTTTCAGGCGGACAAACTTTCGAAATTACAGTAGTTACAATTTTCAACAACAGATGGCGTTGCAAGTGATGTGAAAGATATAGAAGACAACGCAGTCTGTGGGTGCGCCATTCTGTACGTCGCCTTTCTGCTGTAAGCGTGTGCTGTTCACAACGTGCAAGTGTGCTGTAGACAACATGGTTTATTCCTTAGAACAGAGGATTTTTCTGGTGTTGGAATTCCACCGCCTAGAACACAGTGTTGTTGCAACAAGACGAAGTTTTCAACGGAGATTTAATGTAACCAAAGGACCGAAAAGCGATACAATAAAGGATCTGTTTGAAAAATTTCAACGGACTGGGAACGTGACGGATGAACGTGCTGGAAAGGTAGGGCGACCGCGTACGGCAACCACAGAGGGCAACGCGCAGCTAGTGCAGCAGGTGATCCAACAGCGGCCTCGGGTTTCCGTTCGCCGTGTTGCAGCTGCGGTCCAAATGACGCCAACGTCCACGTATCGTCTCATGCGCCAGAGTTTACACCTCTATCCATACAAAATTCAAACGCGGCAACCCCTCAGCGCCGCTACCATTGCTGCACGAGAGACATTCGCTAACGATATAGTGCACAGGATTGATGACGGCGATATGCATGTGAGCAGCATTTGGTTTACTGACGAAGCTTATTTTTACCTGGATGGCTTCGTCAATAAACAGAACTGGCGCATATGGGGAACCGAAAAGCCCCATGTTGCAGTCCCATCGTCCCTGCATCCTCAAAAAGTACTGGTCTGGGCCGCCATGTCTTCCAAAGGAATCATTGGCCCATTTTTCAGATCCGAAACGATTACTGCATCACGCTATCTGGACATTCTTCGTGAATTTGTGGCGGTACAAACTGCCTTAGACGACACTGCGAACACCTCGTGGTTTATGCAAGATGGTGCCCGGCCACATCGCACGGCCGACGTCTTTAATTTCCTGAATGAATATTTCGATGATCGTGTGATTGCTTTGGGCTATCCGAAACATACAGGAGGCGGCGTGGATTGGCCTCCCTATTCGCCAGACATGAACCCCTGTGACTTCTATCTGTGGGGACACTTGAAAGACCAGGTGTACCGCCAGAATCCAGAAACAATTGAACAGCTGAAGCAGTACATCTCATCTGCATGTGAAGCCATTCCGCCAGACACGTTGTCAAAGGTTTCGGGTAATTTCATTCAGAGACTACGCCATATTATTGCTACGCATGGTGGATATGTGGAAAATATCGTACTATCGAGTTTCCCAGACCGCAGCGCCATCTGTTGTTGAAAATTGTAACTACTGTAATTTCGAAAGTTTGTCTGCCTGAAAATGTACTGTTGTCCCAAGCATATTGCAACAA
This sequence comes from Schistocerca nitens, assembly GCF_023898315.1. Taxonomy (NCBI): domain Eukaryota; kingdom Metazoa; phylum Arthropoda; class Insecta; order Orthoptera; family Acrididae; genus Schistocerca; species Schistocerca nitens. The sequence goes on from NC_064614.1 coordinate 543,428,178, forward strand.
ACGGTGTATTTCTATCGCTGCTCGTTTAGTTTTTATTGCCGTTTCAAATATACCGGTCATTTTTGAAACACCCTGTACAAATGCTTGCAGTTCCTCTCATTGGAACTTTTATGTGAGCATCAAATCGCGATTTATTTAGGCACATAATACAAACCTTTGTGGTATCACAAAGCGCAATCAGCGACAAAATTATAGTTTGTAGCATTCACTTCCCACTTGGAAGGTAGTGTGCAGTCAGTGTATGTCAGTAACACGATTATTGAGATCCTCATTAGCTTCAAGGGGATAAGTAGGCGTAGTGCAGCACTCGTCGTACATATTCGCAAATATTCTGGGTGAGCAGCTTGCTAGAAGTGAGCATAGGGCCCGCCTCAGCCGCTATTATTTACAAAACATCGCCCAGACGTACGTTCTCTGTGTACACATGGACGCACGCTCATAACCCAGCACGTTATCCCTTGACGAGTAGACCTCCCAGATACAAGTTCAGTTCTTGAGGTTTCGTATAAATAGGGCTACTAGACTCTACTTCCGTCACCAAATTGTTCTGCACTTAGAGCAGGATATAGCCTCTGCGATGCCACCTGGAGTGTTGAGGAGACAGGTTGGATTCCTATATTGGTGGCGTTGGCAACGTCGTCCATGTCCATCTCCTGTGGCTTTGGTCTGGACAGTCTTATGTTACTGTACTGGCAGTGACGTCTGGTGATGCCAGAGTTACGCCTCGTCGCCAAGCATTTCGTTATTTCCGGCACTCTAGGTAGTCTGCAGGGCAAGGTGAGGCAACGAAAACCTACTGTCCAAAATGGCTGCGACGCCGTGGGCCATTCCGCGCCCTGGCGTCCTCATGAAGCAGTTCTGAGAGGAATCAACAGTAGCACGAATCCAGGGGATGGCTATAATGTGCGCACTTTTCTGGAAGCGCACTTATGTCTTGGCTCTGAGTGATCTTGCCGTTGGAAGCAGACTCTGAAGAAGTATCTTCGGATGATACCCACGTAGTACCACTGTGAGGTTCTTCCTAATGATTGGAGCTGGCCTGTAAGCCGTCGAAAAGCTTCTATGATTACCTAACATATCGGTTTTGTTATGTGGTATTTAAAAGTTAGGTCTGTCCTACACACTATTCGATTTGCTTTTAGGATGGAACGGTACTGATGTCTGATATGGCGCGTGCCGCTAACCTGCGATCTTGTTCAGAGCGCGCTGTAATCGATTATAGTTCGTTTTTCTGGTGCGGGTGGCGCTCCGGCGGCGATTTGCTATGACGTCGCTGGCGTGTGTATGCGGTGGCCGGCGGAAAGCGAGAGGGTAGTTGGTTTTCCGGGTAGTGCACGGAACGTTAAGTTCGCTCTGCCTCACCGGCTAGTGACTAGCGCTAAGGTTGTTGTGCCTCGCAATATGAGCGGAGTGGTCTGGGGCGAAGGCGACTCGCCGCTGTGTTGGCCATGCGGTGGTGATTAATTTGAGTCCGCGTACTTGTTCTTCCTGCCTGTCTGATGTGGAGGTCTAGTGGGGTCCTGTGATACTCTGGCCCGGAGACAACTAGTTGCTGAATTTTGTAGTCGTCTGCCAGGTTAGGATGTGGGCTCGGTTGGCTCTTCAGATTTTCCCCTGGAATCTCCAGCAGCGGTTTCTGAACTTTTCTGATGTGAGACGGTGTTGTTGGAACTTTTTGCTGTGCGTGTGGCTCGTTACGATATTTGTTGGTACTAATTTATTTGCTCAACTGGAGTCCTGCCCGGAGTTGCGTTCATGTATGGTACATTTGGCAGTCGATGTGTTAGGTAAAGTCTACTTACGAAGGGCGGTTTTGTACAGTATATACATAGTGAATTACTGCTGCATGGTATATGAGGTCTTCTGGGACCTGAACAACACGATCTAGTCAATTTGGTTGTGTAACAGTATTTAGTGGTATGTTCTGTATTCTTTTACTGTGTTATTATTAACTTGGTGGAATAGTCGCGTTTGGTGTCGTTAAGGCACTTCTAAGACTGTGGTTTGACTATTCATTGGCTTTTATTGTTTCGTTTTAGGAAGCGAGAATTGTTTGAGATTTGTGTGTGTTGGCTTCCGGCACTTATTAAGAGCGCCCGAGTTAAAGGCGCTGTGGTTATCATGTGCTGTCGGGATTTTATACTGTATTTTTGAATTTTATCTTGTGTTGATATTATGTGTCGTGTGTTACAGAACATAACCAAGGTGCGTAAGTGATGGGCAGTTGTGGGAGGCATGTCGGGGAGCTCTCAGCGGTTTATTTCGGGGACCGTTTCTCGTGGGAAGGCTCCGAAGTGTTGAGAGCTCGCTCACCTGTGATTGCGTTGGGAGTTGCCCTCGCCCTTTGGTTGTATCAAATTATTATTTTGTTATTATATTTATTGGTTGTGTGTTGCGCTTCTTTCATTTTATGGTGCCAAGCGCCATTATCTTTCTCAAAGCATTTTCAACTGTAATGCCAAGTTAACTTATTATTGGATTTTGTCTTTTGGATAAACTCTAAAAGCACTATTGTAAAAGGTTCTTGATTTTATGGTGGCAAGCCGCCATTATTGTTTTTAAAGCTCACTCTTTAACCATTGTTAAGTTTTGTAAATTATATGAATTTGTTGTTATTTAAAAGAGTTAAGTATTGGCAATTTAATAAATTGTGTACCGTCTGATGTTTGGATATTATTCGGTGGAACTCCTTGGACAGTTGTCCTAAAGAAAACACATTTCAGTGTCATACGTGGTATCGGTTCTGTTACAGAAATCCTGTTTTGTGGCCTGTTGCCTGAAACTACAATTTAGAGGACGCTCTCAGTGGGCAGACTTTTGCAGTGGTGGAGGACACGTTGACGACGTGCAGAAAATTTTACAGTGTAGCCACCACCAATAGCAATACAGACTGAGAACTGGTCCTGCAAAGTTGATATCTGTGTGTCTCCCAGCATGTGCAGGTGTTGATTAAGAGCCGTATGTCTGCACCAAACCGCGACAGAGAAAGCGTCTGCTGTTATCACCAGGCACTTCCCAGTAGTGTATGTAGCCAGGCTCGGTGCTGAGCGTGACTGGAATGCATTATCAGATACATCGGGCCATGAGAAAGTGGCGCTCTAGTGCATAGTAGGAATAGATCAAATTCTTCGAGACTGTCAACAAAATTCTTCGGGCTATGTGCCGGCCGTGTCACTACGTAAAATTCTCCGAAGTTTCGGCCACTGTTGCAAATAACTGACGGCCAGCAAAACACCCCGAGGAAGGTCATTTTCAACAGAAGCCGAAACATCGGAATTTTACATATTGACAGTGTCGTCACATACACTCAAGAATTTTATTGATAGTGACAGTGGTTGTGGAAGCCAACTCTTACGTTTAACTGTCCTGTAAGACTGTCTGGAGGAAGAAGCACATAAACTGACTCTAGAGGTTCTGTAGGTGTCACGCCTTTTGCGTTGGGTACTTGTCCAAGATCAATATTTCTTCAAAAGATTTTCTTTGGCAATGTTTGCTGCTGTAGAGTGCTCCACTCATTCTCGTTCTCGCTTTTTCTCTTGCATGTTCACTAGTTAGTTCGTAAGCGTCCGTCATTTAGACACATTTATTTATGGATCACTTCGTTTTTCTTCATTTTGAAATATGCTGCGAATAAATCACCTATTGCTGTGTGGAACTGATTTGTATGAGAGAACTTTCATTATCAAAATAAGTAACCCATCCTAAAGTAAACCAGCATAATACTGCATTGATATTGGCGGGTAATCCCGAATCCAGCCATAAATGGGGGCTATGACAGGATGTTATTTTGTTCAATTAGCTACATTGCTTACATAATTCACACAGAGGAGGCCATCTATTAAGGGGACCATAGTGACTGCTGCCAAATTCTTCTTTTTTGTGTTCCTCAGGCTTGGGTCACAGAAACATCACGGCTGGTTTCGATTTCTAGGTGAGTCGTAATCAGGTTTTCTGCTTAAAATTAAAGAAATAAGAAGATAATAAAATACTAGAAAACTAAATAGCAAATGAAAGTAATGTATATGCATAACTATACACACTTGCAGCTGTTACATAACAGCTCGCAAGCTCAACAGACCAAGAGAATTGGGAGCAATGTGAACATATTTGCGCTCTGATTTTTTGAATTTGGAGCTATAGTTAAACAAGTAATACACTGGTGTGAAAAGCTTAAGGACGAAAGTAATTTTCGCATGATGTTTAACTGCCAAGTGACGTACAGAAATTTTATGATATTTCGTGCACACATAGAAAGAGTTGCTACAGAAGGTAATTAAAAGAAATAGAAAATGAAAGGAACAGGTAAGACACTTTTATTGAAAGGCAATAATTGAATTGAAGCCACTGCGATTCATGATGGTCCATCGGACGTTATAAAGGCGGGACATGATTTTTAATAGGATGTGTGATCACTATTGACCGGATTTTCATGTACTATCAAATCATAAAACATTCACGCATTCATGCAGTATCATGTCACTAAACATGCACAAGGAGGCCGTAAGAAACAACATAAACATGCAGTATCAAAATGCAGTTCGATACTTCTATTTTCTCCTAAAACAGTACACAGCAACCAGCTTCTCCCAATTTTCTTCACTTGAGCTCATACATTTATGTGATAAAACGTTTTTGTACACTGAAAATAATCTTCTTGCTACACAAAGAGTGCATACTTAATTAATTTCTGAAAATATAAGGCGCCCTAATTAAGCTCTATAATTTGACACAAATGTATCAAGTAGTCACACTCATTAGACATAAGGCAGTACAGAATACAACCATTCTCCTTTGTTGGCAAATATAAGCAGAAGAAAACTATTTAATGTACGGTTTGTAAATTTCATATTAAGTTCGCTTCAGAGACCATTCCAGGGAGAGGGTGAGGAGCGGGAAGGAGTAACGATGCGAAAAGAAGCATCTCCTGCAGTGCTGGAAACATTATTTTCTTGCTGCATAACTCAGGTACAATAATTGCATAGCTCATGTACAGTAATTCGTACCATTCACCGTAGATAGCAAGAATTGGCGACAGTGAGAGAAGACACGCAGTATGTTGACTTCTAGAACCGAAATGGGACGCTTGAGTTCATTACCAAAGTTCGTGAATTTAATCATACTGCGCACTTTTTCCATAATTAATATGGAAATATTATCAGTAAAGGGTGCTATCAGATGGTTCAAATGGCTCTGAGCACTATGGGACTTAACATCTGAGATCATCAGTCCCTTCGAACTTAGAACTACTTAAACCTAACTAACCTAAGGACATCACACACATCCATGCCCGAGGCAGGATTCGAACCTGCGACCGTAGCGGTCGCGCGATTCCAGACTGAAGCGCCTAGAACCGCTCGGCCACAAAGGCCAGCCAAAGGGTGCTATCACGCAAGTCATTAATATAGACACAGAAGCCAGAAAAATACACAATATGCATTATAAATGTCTAAATTCATGTTCAAAATGTTCAAATGTGCGTGAAATCTTATGGGACTTAACTGCTAAGGTCATCAGTCCCTAAGCTTACACACTACTTAATCTCAATTATTCTAAGGACAAACACACACCCATGCCCGAGGGAGGACTCGAACCTCCGCCGGGAACAGCCCCACAGTCCATGACTGCAGCGCGTTAGACCGCTCGGCTAATCCCGCGCGGCTCTAAATTCATGCTGTTATCTAGAAAAAAGCTTTGAAATATTCATTTACTCTCCAAATGTCCAAAACCTGCAAACAGTTATGCAACAAGCATTTGCGTGTAAATCGGGACTCTAGTGATCAGTGCAGACGGCAATGTGATCCCATATTTGCCACAAAGTTAGTAAGGAGCTCTTGTTGTAGGCTGTTTCATACCTATACAGCGCAGTCGACAAGTGCTGGATGCGAAAAAGCCACCGTACGTCTCCGCAACGCATTTCGCACGTGCTCGGTGGGGCTTAAGTCGGGTGAACGAGCAGGGCGGTCCATTCACCGAATAGTCTACACTCTCGTTCCAAGAGCTTCTGCACCTGCACAGTTCGATGCGGTCGTGCATTGTCATCCATAAAAATAAAGTCTGGGTCGAATGCAACCCTGAAAAGATGGCAATGGGGAAGGAGTACACTGGCACAATAGCAGTGAGAACCGAGTGTGCTGTGTTCAAAGATTCGGTCAGTATGCCAAAGGAATATTATGTCTTATCACACCAAAACACCTGAACTACGAGAACGATCAAGTTTGACACTGTTCCTGTGCATTACCTGCTCCCACCTCTGGCTCTATGAGGATATGTCCAGCATCAGACAAATATGTTACACCGTGTGAACCAGGATTTTCAACTAGATATAGTGCGTGTATGTTTCTGAAATTTTGTGTACCACAGTATCAGAAGTTTTGCTCAACTTTTAGACGATAGATTCGGAGACATATCCCCGTTACAAATGTTTTTCATTCTGAGGATGCCGCAAACTCCTTCTTCATCTTACTAAACTTATAAGTCTTTCCCAATCCATATTTTGTGTATGGGAACGTCGGCAGATTCGATCGAAAGAAACAAACTAATCTGAAATCCATCTCCTATTGTCCGAAGTCTGCACATTCAGGTCTCGAAGACGGTTACACTGAAACCGCAGACTTACTGGCTTAGTGTTCTGGAAAGATCAGTCGGTTTTGGTCGACGTCGGTTGGCGGCGGGATCCACCGACATCGGTGCCAGTGTGGTGCAGCACAAAGCCGTCGTCATAGGGGCCGAGGCAGCGAGGCGCGAACGGAGATTCCAACGTCACGGGAGAGGGCGCTGTCGGCACACTGGAAGAGCTACTTACCTTGAATTTGCACTCTCAGCGCTCTCCAGTGGCAGTTGTCGGTTTTGTTTGGCTCACAACACATAGAGTTTGTTTACAAAAATGGGTGTGCGTAAAATTCTTACTTTAGCTTTGTTAAAACTCACATTTCCTCCCTTGTCTGTCTGTTAGTCATGTTGGTCTCCCTTCAGTTCCGAAAAATATGAGCTGTAATATCAATGAACATTTGATAAGACAAAAAGGAAGATGCATGTCCACCCGATAAGAACATCAGCTTATAAAGGTTCACAAAAGTAAAAAAAAAACTCACACCTCACTGAGGGCGCACTTATAAAAATGGTTCAAATGGCACTGAGCACTATGGGACTTAACATCTGAGGTCATCAGTCCCCTAGAACTTAGAACTACTTAAACCTAACTAACCTAGGGACATTACACACATCCATGCCCGAGGCAGGAGTCGAACCTGCGACCGTAGCGGTGTCGCGGTTCCAGACTGAAGCGCCTAGCACCGCTCGGCCAAACTGGCAGGCGCGCACTTATATTAAAATAATACGAAATATTATAGAAATTATTTCTATTATTTTAATAAGAACGTCCCACAACCTTTTAGAAAACGCGAAGCTGGAAAAAAGAAATCCGAATACAGCGGTACACGAAACCGCTACCCTCCATTTCGAAACGTGGCGCCAGTACCATCTGTGGCACACTGAAGTACGCAACGAGCGACCTTGTATTTCATGTTACGGTCTTCTGAAGGCTTTAATCGCCGATAAATTAGTAGCTGACATTTCATTATAACAAATGTTGCCAATAACGACACGTTTTCGATGAATCTGCCGTTGTCATAAAACGGCGTACTTTCATAACACGCGCGTTGTAATGCGAAAGAAACTTAACAAGAAAATTGTTACAACAAATCGTACCAATAACGACACATTATCAGGAGGTTTAATGTGCTAGTACTTAGAAATGAAATATATTTGTAGAATATAAGTTATAACATAAAACCCACCAAATATGGGCTTCAACAGAACAAGACAAAAACGAGGTGGGGCAGGGAATTACCCCTAATTTTAAATTGGTACTGCGAAGAAAGAGAGAACAGTGGAAGAGTGGGAATGAGTTACAAGGCCATAGTGGCAGAACACGTTTACGTTGGCATGGCTGTTAGTCGCAAACATGGCGTGGCCGAATGAACAAGGTGCCGGCCGAAGTGGCCGTGCGGTTAAAGACGCTGCAGTCTGGAACCGCGAGACCGCTACGGTCGCAGGTTCGAATCCTGCCTCGGGCATGGATGTTTGTGATGTCCTTAGGTTAGTTAGGTTTAACTAGTTCTAAGTTCTAGGCGACTAATGACCTCAGCAGTTGAGTCCCATAGTGCTCAGAGCCATTTGAACCATTTTTGAATGAACAAGATGCTTCTGCTGTCGAAACCTATTTTCCCGAAAACCGATCTATAGTTGCAGCACAGTGTGCTGTGCGTACTCGATATCAAATCCCCCATCGAAACAACGTTTCGTTCTGTTATGAAAAAGAGAGTTGATGTGATGAGAACCATTAGAACTCCTGAAAACATGACAGTGTAAGAAGCTCGGTGTTGCTGTCCACTAAACGTTCTGCTCGTAAGCATGCGTCGTCGTTCGCACTTTCTATCCGTCCTGTGCTCGGATTCTCCACGAATACCTTCAATTTCATCCGTAGAAAATGGTGATCGCTCAATAACTGTCACAACAGGAACGGCAAAATCGATCACATGCCTGTACCTGTGAAAACGTTTCTCAAGACGGGCACATTATTTTCATTGGTGAGGCACACTTTCACGTTGTTGGATGCGCTAATAAACAGAATATGCGTTACTGCAGTTGTGTGGCTCGGAGCACTATGGGACTTAACTTCTGTGGTCATCAGTCCCCTAGAACTTAGAACTACTTAAACCTAACTTTTCTCTGCCTCGTGATGTCTGGGTGTTGTGTGATGTGCTTAGGTTAGTTAGGTTTAAGTAGATCTAAGTTCTAGGGGACTGATGACCATAGATGTTAAGTCCCATAGTGCTCAGAGCCATAAACCTAACTAACCTAAGGACATCACAGACATCCATGGCCGAGGCAGGATTCGAACCTGCGACCGTAGCAGCAGTGCGGTTCAGGAGTGTAGCGCCTAGAACTGCTCGGCCACACCGGCCGGCTGCACTTCTGTGAATCCTGGGGAAATTCATGAGATATATGGTCACAGTTTGGTGTGCAATCAGTGTCACGAAATCATTGCACTTAGTTTTTGTGCGGAAAAATCATGTTGTTACCTTCAATAGTGGACGATATGTGAAGAAGATCCAAAACATTTTTTGAACCACTGCTTCAACAATTCCATATGAGTTTCGTTTGGTTTCAAGAGGATGGTCCCACAGCCCACACTGCTCGACATTCGATAAATGTTTTGAGGGAACCTTTACTGAGCGTTTGGTCTTACGCTACGGCGACATTTCATAGCCTTTACACTCGCCTGATTTAAGTCCGTGCGACATTTTTCTTTCGGGTCGTCTCAAACCTGTAGTTTATAAACACTACCCATGGAACCTGCGAGCCGTGAAGAATTGACACAGGTCGTATTACGCAAGAGATTCTCCGTAGAGTGATGCAGAACTTTAGAAATCGGCTACCAACAACAAGGGACGTCACTTTCAGGATTTGATGCCCAAAAGTGCGTAAAATTAAACAAGCAACTATAATTTATGGAGGTAATAAATAAATGTTTTCCAGTATTTGTAGTCTTTTCTTTTATTCACTTTTATAGATAGGGATAATTCCATGCCCCATCCCCTACAACATGGCAAATTCTGCTTGTATGCTGAGTGCCTTTTGGCTTCCTATTGGTTCTAATTTACACTACTGGCCATTAAAATTGCTACACCAAGAATAAATGCAGATGATAAACGGGTATTCATTGGACAAATATATTATACTAGAACAGACATGTGATTACATTTTCAAGCAATTTGGGTGCATAGATCCTGAGAAATCAGTATCCAGAACAACCACCTCTGGTCGTAATAACGGCCTTGATACGCCAGGGCATTGAGTCAAACAGACATTGGATGGCGTGTACAGGTACAGATGCCCATGCAACTTCAACACGATACAACAGTTCATCAAGAGTAATGACTGGCGTATTGTTACGATCCAGTTGCTCGCCAAATTGACCAGATGTTTTCAGTTGGTGAGAGATCTGGAGAATGTGATGGCCAGGGCAGCAGTCGAACATTTTCTGTATCCAGAAAGGCCCGTACAGGACCTGCAACATGCGGTCGCGCATTATCCTGCTGAAATGTAGGGTTTCGCAGTGATCGAATGAAGGGTAGAGCTACGGGTCGTAACACATCTGAAATGGAGCGTCCACTGTTCAAAGTGCCGTCAATGCGAACAAAGGTGACAGAGACGTGTAACCAATGGCACCCCATACCATCACGCCGGTTGATACGCCAGTATAGCGATGACGAACACACGCTTCCAATGTGCGTTCACCACGATGTCGCCAGACTCGGATGCGACCATCATGATGCTGTAAACAGAACCTGGATTCATCCGAAAAAATGACGTTTTGCCAATCGTGCACCCAGGTTCGTCGCTGAGTACACCATCGCAGGCGCTCCTGTCTGTGATGCAGCGTCAAGGGTAATCGCAGCCGTGGTCTTCGAGCTGATAGGCCATGCTTCTGCAAAGGTCGTCGAACTGTTCGTGCAGATGGTTGTTGTCTTGCAAACGTCCCCATCTGTTGACTCAGGGATCGAGACGTGGCTGCACGATCCGTTACAGCCAGGAAGATAGGAATGCCTGTCATCTCGACTGCTAGTGATACGAGGCCGTTGGGATCCAGCACGGCATTCCGTATTACCCTCCTGAACCCACCGATTCCATATTCTGGTAACAGTCATTGGATCTCGACCAACGCGAGCAGCAATGTCGCGATACGATAAGCCGCAATCGCGGTAGGCTGCAATCCGACCTTCATCAAAGTCGGAAACGTGATGTTACACATTTCTCCTCCTTACACGAGGCATCACAACAACGTTTCACCAGGCAACGCCGATCAGCTGCTGTTTGTATTTGAGAAATCGGTTGGAAACTTTCCTCACGTCAGCACGTTTTAGGTGTCGCCACTGGCGCCAACCTTGTGTGAATGCTCTGAAAAGCTAATCATTTGCATATCACAGCATCTTCTTCCTGTCGGTTAAATTTCACGTCTGTAGCACGTCATCTTCGTGGTGTAGCAATTTTAATGGCCAGTAGCGTACATGGCGCGTTGCCGAAATAATATAGAACCTATTTTGTGTTTGACGCGACAAAAATAGCTCCCCACCGTGAGATAGCTGAAAGTCGTAGAACGCCACGTGAACGTTAGCTATCATGTCCCGTGTGACGATGGCTATACAAATGCAATGTAGCTCCTTTACTCGATAGGACAGGATCCGGCAGCTGAAATGACACATTTCCAGAACAGGTTTTGCAGCGAGAACGTGCGAGGATGTCGTGGAGCGCTGGAGCAGAGGCAGTGGTGCGGCGCGAGTTCGGGCCGTACGCGCGGCTGCTGGCGGCGGGCGGGCTGTGGCCGCTGCGGGCGCCGGAGGGCGGCTGGCGGCTGGCGGCGCGCCGGCTGCTGCTGGCCAACTCGGCGGCCACCGTGCTGTGGCTGTCGCGCGGCGCCGCCGCCTGCACCGGCCGCTGCACGGCGCTGCTGGCGTTCGCGCTCTCGCTGGCCGCCAACCTGCTCATCATGGCCTACGTGGCGGCTCGGCGGCGCGCCTTCGCGCGGCTCGTCCACCTGCTGGCCGCCCTGCCGGACGTCGCCGACTGCTCGCGAGCGCACCGCCCCCTCAGGATCATCGTCGCCCTCATCAGCCTGCAGATCCTCTGCTGGAATGTCTCCTGTGTCTACAGCGGACCCGACAAGGTTACCGTCTCTCTTTAATCTCTCTTTTGCGTCATTGTAGAGAATTTTCTCCGTTTTCTGCATTTTAGAATTCCTCTACATTTTAGTGCTACGACCGACGTATTATTAATTATGCTACTAAGGACGAGGAACCGCCTTCTCTCTTCGGTAACCGTTCATTTCTGGAGTTATTGATTGCATAAACAGGTTCTTTTCAAAACGGACGCACTTGATTATCTCCACTCCACGGAAACCTATTACCTGTTTACTTGAAACTTCCTGGCAGATTAAAAGTGTGTCCCGGACCGAGCCTCTGACTCGGGACCTTTGCCTTTCGCGGGCAAGTGCTCTACCAACTGAGGTACCAAAGCACGACACACGACCCTCCCTCACAACATTAATTCCGCCAGTACCTCGTCTCCTACCTTCCAAACTTCACAGAAGCTCTCCTGCGAACCTTGCAGAACTAGCACTCCTGAAAGAAAGGTTGAGCACTTGCCAGCGAAAGGCAAAGGTCCCGAGTTCGAATCTCGGTCCAGCACACAGTTTTAATCTGCCAGGAAGTTTCATATCAGCGCACACTCCGCTGCAGAGTGAAAACCTCATTCTGGAAACATCCCCCACGCTGTGACTAAGCCATGTCTCCGCAATATCCTGTCTTCCGGGAGTGCTAGTTCTGCAAAGTTCGCAGAGGAGCTTTTGTGAAGTTTGGAAGGTATGAGACGAGGTACTGGCGGAATTAAAGTTGTGAGAGCGGGTCGTGAGTCGTGCTTGGGTAGCTCAGTTGGTAGAGCACTTGCCCGCGAAAGGCAAAGGTCCCGAGTTAGAGGCTCGGTCCGGCATACAGTTTTAATCTGCTAGGAAGTTTCATATTAGCGCACACTCCGCTGCAGAGTGAAAATCTCATTCTGGCTACCTGTTTACTTATTTTTTTCCATTTTTTATTTTTTTGTGTGGTTCTTGCAGAAGTTCTACCACTGCATGGCAGGACTTCCTTGTTTTTAGGTGAAAGGGTGGCTAAGTCACTCTTTACTCACTCATAACAAGGGCCGCATGTTTCTGGAGTCCTTAATCCCTTCTTGGGATTGTGCCGACTTTGTTAGATTGTTTGAAGTGGGGCACCTTGATAATGGCCTGAGGTACCCGAATGCGATGCCATTTTTCTGGGGCGCCTGATCCCACATGGTCCAAGTGGTAAGACGTCTGTCAAAGAGTGCCGATATTGTCTGTCAGTTTCCGCGAATTCTTGGATGGCATCCATGCACAGCTCTTGATGTAAATCTCTGACACGCGTCCGCTTGGCAGATTGTAAGATCGACCTCAAACACCTGTTTTGTAAGGTCTGAATGGGTTTGAGGGTTGACGTACAGATGGTGGAACCATGCAGAATGACTGGTAGAACTGTTGCTCGATGTAAGTGCAGTTTGGTGCGAGCGTCCATAAGTGTATTGCCGAGCAGTTTATAGAGCTGATGCAATAGTCGTAGGATATGAGCCCTCTCACTGAAGAGGTGTGGCTTGAAAAGGAATATGTTGTCAATAGTCAGTTAACTTCGTCCAACAAGGGAAGTTCGAGGTTTCCTAGCGTTAGGCGAGCTCTTAGTTCGGGGCGACGCTTGTTGAACATGATATCTGTAGTCTGATCAGCATTTAAGCGAATGTGGTTGGATGTAGCCCATCGTTCGGTAATTTCGAGTTGTCTGTGAAGCCGCCAGATTGCTGCGTTCATGTGTCGGCTGCTGGTCACAATTGCCGCATCATCCACAAACCGGGCAAAAACCACTTTGGGAGCACTGGTAAATGGTTGACATAGAGTATAAAGAGCAAGGGCGACGGAATTATTCCCTGAGGGTTCCTTCGATGAGTTGTTGCATGCTGGAAGGTCGACATATTTTAGTGAAACAGCGGCGGTCTTGCAGGTAACTGTTAATGATTTTAGTGCAGTTGTCTGGGACGGTCCCCTGGGTTCAAGATTGGTGAGAAGTTTGTCTTTCCAAAATCGATTACACACCTTGTGGGATTCTATATAGTGACATGTTGCCGTGGTAACGTTTATGTAGGAGAAACTGGAAGGATAGCAACAGAATGTATTAAATATCATGATCACAACAAGTAGTTAAGACGTATGTCCAATCTGCGGCAGTAGAATACGAGGAGAATTGAGACAAACATTCGGATTTCAACAAGCCAGGGAATACAACATTTATGGACAGTGTTGAAGGTGCTTTGTATTTAGTCACTGGCACCAGGCAAAATACACAAGAGTGCGCAACTTTCCAGGCACTCTAGCAATGCCACCAATCTATACCGCCGTAAAAAACATAGTACACACTTATAGAGCTTTCTAATTCACTTAAGATTTATTATCATAACAGTGTATATGAGTGTATGAAAGAGTAGATGTACTGATCAATAACACAAGCAGTTGTGATGGACTAGGTATCGACCAATGCTGAAACATCCATGTTGGTAGGTGGTGTACCCTCCATGGGCGGCAATGCAGGCGCTGACTCTGGTATCCAGTCGACGGTACAGAAGGAACATACTGTCCTGGGATACGTCATTCCATGAATACTCGACCTGCTCACAGAGTTATGTAGGAGTTGTTGGTTAACATGTCACATCTCATTCCATCATATTCCACACGTGCTCAACTGGAGATCATGCTGGCCAGGGAAGTTGCTGCCTGCACGTCTTGCAGAAGACCGAGTTCCACGGGCAGTATGTGGGTGAGAATTGCCCTGTTGGAACAACACATCACCTCCCTGTTACAAGAACTGCAGAGGAATGGGTCTAACAACATTCTGCACATACCGAGCGCTGATTAGCGTCCAGTCCAGAAACACCAGGCCGGCCGAATTGGCCGTGCGGTTAAAGGCGCTGCAGTCTGGAACCGCAAGACCGCTACGGTCGCAGGTTCGAATCCTGCCTCGGGCATGGATGTTTGTGATGTCCTTAGGTTAGTTAGGTTTAACTAGTTCTAAGTTCTAGGGGACAAATGACCTCAGCAGTTGAGTCCCATAGTGCTCAGAGCCATTTGAACCATTAAAGAAACACCAAATGCGATCAAGAGTTGTAGCTTAAGGCATCCAAGATCATAAGGCCTTGGACAAATGCTCTCTGCGAGACAGCACTTACTAGGTCTATGTCGTACGTGCAAAAGACCATCATTTGTGTGCAGGCAGAATCTACTTTCATCGCTGCCAACAGCGCGCCATTCCATCTTCCAAGTGATCCTCTGACGGCGCCAGTCGAGCCGTGCACATTAATGGTGTGGCGTGAGTGGAAGATGAGCTAGAGGTGTGTGTGTGTGCCCGTAGCCCCACTGCTAATAACCAGTTCGCAACCGCTCATGTTGACACGTCTGAGCTCACGATCCCTCTTATCTGTGTTGTGGTATTTGTACGATCCATCACTGCTGTCCCTACAGTACGACGATCCTGGCGGGCGTCTGTGCTACGCGGACCTCCAGAACCTCGTCTATGAGTCTGAGGATGTTCACGTTACCACCGATACCAGCATTGTTCCACAACTGACGCAACATGTCCAAGTTGTGACAATTTCCCGAAAGAACCACTCGGAACGCCACAATCTGACCCTTTTCAAACTCGCTCAGTTGGTTGTAGGAAGCACGACTGCGTCTCCATGCAATGGTTATCTGATTGCTTCTCACGTTTGCGCCACACTAAGCCTTTTGTCTGTAGGCGTTCTCTATTACAAGGGAGAAACAGATGGCGCTCTGGTAGCTATGCCACTACTCTGTCTATTGGCGGAGGACTTTGAAATCATTATCAGTGTATCTACTATCCTCCAGGTGGCATATGACGTCATTGGATCAAAATCTACATCGTATTTTCAAGTGCACTCTTTTTTCCGTCATTGTGTTTCTGCCCAGATGGCGCTCACAATATGGAATCTATTTATACTTCGGCGATTACACTGTCCAAGTGTTAGATACATATTTTGCTACTGGTATCAGGTGCTACATTGAGTGCTGATATCCGGAACTATTTTTCTCCTTGCAGATGCAAGGTCATTCCAGCAATCGCAGGATGGATAGCGACGTGTAGCTACTATAAGTCAGTTCACGGCAGTTCAATTACAGTTCACGTTCGGGCCATCCACCATCGGGTGCCTATAGCTCTACAGCCCGCAGTCTGCATCAGACGATGCTATCTTCCGTTGCCACCATAACAGCTAGCTGCTACTTGCTAGTATGTGTTGGACTCTGACCGGCAAGTTCGTAGCTGTTATGGCCGTTTATTATTGATTCATTGAATAGAAATGTGCTTTCGTGCCTGTCATTTTTTCTCGATCAATAGATAAAACCTCTCTCATCTGCTGATCTTCTGGAAGATGAAGACATCAGCGTTCCTTCCCCATCTGTTTCCTGGATTTATAATCAATGAAAAGGAGGCAGGGAGAAGATTGCGTACTAGTAATAGACAGTGAAACGAAACAACTCAAATATATTGACCAAAAAAAAAAAACACGATAAATGCGAAGTATACTTGTCACAGATAATCGTATTAGGCATGCCCCAAATGTGCGTTACATGGCTACCTGCTGTCTTGCTGTAGGATGGTGTGAGGCGGCGGATAGAATTATTGTGATTGCTGTATAAAAATTCTGTAGAATGTAGAAACACTTCATTCCCGGCCGATTAACCATATGTGCGGCGGCGGGTGGAATTATTGTTCTTATAAATGTTCCTATTATTTAGAATGTTATTTATGCTGTCTTTCGCCGTTCTCAACAGTGGCTCTCTAACTACAATATTGGCTACCAGAAAGTGATTAGCAAAACGTGAAGCCTGTAATTAGAATTCCTAGTGCCCACTTCATCTGAGAATACACTTATAGTTACAGCTTATAGCTCTGAGGAATTAGGAGATTGTCCGGGATTTATAATCAAAAACGATTTTCTAAAATAGTTGAGTATATTCTGAAAGTCACAGATGAAAAACAAAAGAATCCACACCATCTAACTAACAGAGCAGTTCAGAGTCTAATGCGCTGATGCCACTATAACTGTCCAAGTTAAATATTTAAATGAATGCTCGCCATAATTTGATGATTAGTTTCATCAAACGCCACGCTAAATAATTGGTAGAATGTCTGTCCCGCGGCGGCACGTGAAAATACGACATACGCAAACTGAAGATAGATAATTAAAATCATCCCAGAATTAACACTTCACTCGATAATGATTTCCTGGTTACGCGTATCCTGAGTAACTTAATACGGCATCCGAGGCTGTTTGTAGATATGATACCGACGCGACGCGACTCCCGACACAGATGACGTGCTATTCAGCGTCTGGAGAGAACTGGGGCCTTGCTTCCTCGCGCAGCGTTCTTATATATAAAGCCGCGGTGCGGACGGCTAAGGGAACGCCTGATCAAATCGGCTCTCCCGACTAGCCGCTGGGCTAGTAATGCACCACATTAAGTTACCGAATAAATCATAGCTTCTTTTGCTGATGGCCGATAAAGCTCTTAATTTAAATGTGCATTCAGTACGCAGGTAAGTAATCATAATAAATTTTTGACGTGGCTAAGTTAAATATTTTGGGCGAGAGAATTAATTAAATTACACTGCACGCAGTAGACGAGCTCTGAACTGGCCCTTTGAAGATACGCTATCGCTATAGTTTTATAGGTATTCAAATGAAACTTCTCACATCCTTATGGTGATAGCTGATCTCCATTCTACTTAAATATAAACATCATAGCCTTATTTATTAGCCTACTTAATCCATCTTGCTTCCATAAGTTTTAAGACGAAAACCAGAAAATCATAAATTTCCACTAAAATTTTAATTAGTGAAATCCAAAGTACTGTTTTTATTCAATTATTATGAAAGATGAATCTAATTATCAATTATTAAGTCTCTAGCTCTTTTCTGTTGCGCCAATGATTTTTACAGAAAAACGTCCAAATTTCGAAAATGGCTAAAGTTATCGAACTGATATTCAACACACATTAATTTAGTATTACTCCTGACATGCTAGAAATGTTTTAGGTTATTTGCTTGATTTTTAAAGCATTGCGCAACATTTATGACGTCAGAGCTAGTTACAGCAGACTGGCTGGCACACAAAGACATGTGAATTTACTACAGCTGAGTAGGCTGCTTCCCTACAATGGGAAATATTGACAAACGTATAAAAAGAAACGATAACTCGTCCAGTCATCAGAGAGAGTGATAACTGGAAAAAGCTCAAATGAATTCTGGGAAATGAGTATCACGAAATAAAGTTGTTGACCTTGAGGAGTCAAGTAATAAGAACACATAAACAGGGGTTGCAAACAGCATAATTATATGATGACCACGATCAGAGTTGCTACGAACGTTGTACCACGAAACTTTTTAACTACAGATGACTTAGTATAAATACGGTTGCTTCGAAAGTGATAGAGGCCAACACATTTGGGACACCGTAGTGGCAACTCACGTGCTGTCTTACAACAAATCCAGTGAAGCTAACCAAGAACTGCTGGGAAATAGGGCACGGAGATCGTCTATCTGTGCTGTTATAGACCTGGGACACAGCACAGCAAGGGACATCCTCCAATAAAGAATTGCCTCCGTAGCGACATAATTGCGGCTTGAAATTGAAAGTAATGGCCACTAACTTCAACACAGTTCCACCATATTGTGAATTTTCTCAATTAACTGACCGGTGAACATGAAAATTACTGCACACTCAGCATTCGATGATCCCCTACTCAGGCGAGTCATCGGTGGTTTCACTTGAACAAGAAAAATTGCTTTTAATGCATGGATATACTGATCAATTTAATTGAATTTACAATTAATTGGTTTATAGGTCCTTGTCTATTATCACTGAACTAGTGATTGCTTAAGAAGTACAATTCCGCAATTGGAAACATACTTTTAATTTAACTAAAAGTTTCTGTCTTTGTAAGGGTACTGGACCTGACAGTTATTGACACTTTTCTGCATGTTTCATATACCTCAGAAAATTCTCTGGGTCAAAATTACCCCGTCCAAGAGTTACAACTGCGTAAACAACTGTCCTTGTGAAAACCAGAATTCCCTCGTATATGTACGCTAAAAATTAATATCAAATGATGAAACTCGTATATGCTGATCTCACAAGAGAGAAAAAATCTAGTTAAAAATACAGGGTGATTCAAAAAGAATACCACAACTTTAAAAATGTGTATTTAATGAAAGAAACATAATATAACCTTCTGTTATACATCATTACAAAGAGTATTTAAAAAGGTTTTTTTTCACTCAAAAACAAGTTCAGAGATGTTCAATATGGCCCCCTCCAGACACACGAGCAATATCAACCCGATACTCCAACTCGTTCCGCACTCTCTGTAGCATATCAGGCGTAACAGTTTGGATAGCTGCTGTTATTTCTCGTTTCAAATCATCAATGGTGGCTGGGAGAGGTGGCCGAAACACCATATCCTTAACATACCCCCATAAGAAAAAATCGCAGGGGGTAAGATCAGCGCTTCTTGGAGGTCAGTGATGAAGTACTCTGTCACGGGCTGCCTGACGGCCGATCCATCGCCTCAGGTAGTTGACATTCAGGTAGTTACGGACAGATAAGTGCCAATGTGGTGGCGCTCCATCCTGCTGAAATATGAATTGTTGTGCTTCTTGTTCGAGCTGAGGGAACAGCCAATTCTCTAACATCTCCAGATACTGTAGTCCAGTTACAGTAGCACCTTCGAAGAAAAAGGGACCAAAAACTTTATTGGCTGAAATGGCACAGAAAACGTTCACCTTTGGCGAGTCACGTTCATACTGAGTTGTTTCCCGCGGATTCTCAGTGCCCCATATACAGACATTGTGACGGTTGACTTTCCCGTTAGTGTGGAAAGCTGCTTCATCACTAAACACAATCTTTGAAACGAAAGATTCATCTGTTTCCATTTGAGCAAGGATAAAATCACAGAAATCGATTCTTTTAATCTTATCAGCTGCAGACAGTGCTTGAACCAATTTCAGACGATAAGGTTTCATAACTAACCTTTTTCGTAGGACTCTCCATACAGTTGATTGTGGAATTTGCAGCTCTCTGCTAGCTCTGCGAGTCGATTTTCCTGGGCTGCGAACAAATGTTTGCTGGATGCGTGCTACATTTTCATCACTCGTTCTCGGCCGTCCAGAACTTTTTCCTTTGCACAAACACCCATTCTTTGTAAACTGTTTATACCAACGTTTAATACACCACCTATCAGGAGGTTTAACACCATACTTCGTTCGAAATGCACGCTGAGCAACTGTCGTCGATTCACTTCTGCCGTACTCAATAACACAAAAAGCTTTCTGTTGAGCGGTCGCCATCTTAGCATCAACTGACGCTGACGCCTAGTCAACAGCGCCTCAAGCGAACAAATGTACAACTAAATCAAACTTTATAGCTCCCTTAATTCGCCGACAGATAGTGCTTAGCTCTGCCTTTTGTCGTTGCAGAGTTTTAAATTCCTAAAGTTGCGGTATTATTTTTGAATCACCCTGTATTTAAAAATATTGTTCCCTTCAACACTGACTCAGCACAAAGAATTACTTAATACAGATCTGGATCTATGTTTTTAGTGCGTATTAGACGACTACGAAAATTTATTCAGAAACATGTTGCATGACAATTTTTTAAAATATTTTAATGAATGTACTGAAACAAGATTGGAGTCAGTATATTTGTTTTGTGCTTTCAAATTCCTTTATTGCGGCCCTCCGCCGTGATACATTTGCAACAGTGGCAGTGTGGCTGAGGCATGCGTTTGCCTCCCTCGTCTATGTGTGTGTGTGTGTGTGTGTGTGTGTGTGTGTGTGTGTGTTTGTGTGAGTGTGTCGGCGGATAAGGGAGCGGCGGCTGAGGCATAGCAGTTTCCTGCATTGCGGCGGCCGTGAACCACTGTAGGAGCTCTGTGGCCACCGCGCTATGACACAAGTGTCACAGCTCGTGGTGGTAGTAATGCAATACTAATGCAAGAATATCCCAGTACAAAAGTACAAGAGTGGCTAGGTATTCATATGCTCACGGGCTGCTCGTGCTTGGGCTTAAACACTTCTGCGGTTGCTGCTGTGGGAAGGCTTCCGCGGTCTTCTGCTCAGATACTACTGTGTCAACATTTCTACGCATCGTCTGGCTGGCTCGCCTCACAACGTTTAGCGGTTGTGCTGTATTTTATAAGGCATAGCATCCACACTCACCTGCGACTGGCTCTGCCGTAATCTACTTTCCACTTTGCGCGTTTCTGACTGGACACGGTCGGTGCGCCATGGTATAAAATATCAAGTTAGTGCATAAGTTCGTAGCGCTTTTGTTTTGCATGGTTTTTTTGCTATGGGTTTATTTATCGATTTTCGTTTTTTATTTGTAGTCAGTTGTTGCTATTTGAGCTTACATATTGCCTTTTTGTCATTTGGAGATAGTAAATGGACCTACGAATGCTAGAAAATGGAGGGCCAAGTAGAGGAATAGCAGAACATTTCCGACACGTTCTCCTATTTCAGTTGATTAAAGGGGTGACAGCAGCGTCGGCAGCCAGTAACATTTTTGCCGTGTATAGGAATAATGTCATTGGAAAGAGAACGGTAAGAAATGTTTTTTTCGTATTAGGATCGTTCTGACATTAGTCACACTCCACGTTTAGGAAGATCTTCCGCATGAATCCACAATAATCGACGTCATTGTACTTCATAAGTGGAAAATGTGATGAACTAGCGACATTTACATGCAATTCGGGAAGTTTCAAAAATCGGGTGTATGGGTATCGCATGCTCTAAGCCAAAATCACAAAAATCGGCGGGTGGCTGTATGTGCGTCTCTGTTTGATCGTCGTGAATTGGCTCTGAGCAACAACGACCGTCGCCCCTTATTACTAGAAATGGTATCTTTATGCTGACGTAAGGAAAAGAAGGAATAGTTGAGCCAAAACAAATCAGAAATCCCAGTACAAAGACCTGCTCGCATCCACAAAAGATAATGTTACTCATCTGCTGAAATAACGACAGTGCGGTGTTCAAGAAATTGCTTCCGTGAGGTGTAACTATTAATGGTGACATTCATTGCCAAAAACTGAGACTTCTTGCAAACGCAATCCAAGAACAACGACCGGGAAGACTGCGTGAAATGATGCTACTCCACGATAACGCCCACCCGCATTTTGCTAGACTGACAAAAAACACTTCACATGAGTTGGGTTGGTTCATGTTGCGCCCTGAGATTTTCGCCTACTGCGCTCTCTATCGAACAACCTTCAAAGAACTTCCTTTCCGAATGAAAATGCGCGCAGAAGATGGCTCGGTGTGTTCTTCGCCTCAAAACACGTGATTTCTACTGTACAGAAATCGAAAAGTTACCTTAGCGTTGGCAGACTACTGTAAATAGCGAAGGGGAATACATTATTCATGACTAAAATTTCTGTTATGCGTATCTGTTGTATTTATTGAATTTATGGAAAAACGCTACGAACTTATGCACTTGTGTATACATCTAATCTTAGCAAGGTCTTTCTGTGCACGAAGGACCCTTCCCAATAATCAACGAATTTACTCAACAAAAATACGCAAATTCAGTTTTAAATTTCTCTACATCACGCAGTCAAACAGATAAACTGTTGGGTGGTGTAAAAAACACTTTCACTTTTCAACGTTTTCACTGTCACTCTTAGTATATTCACAGGTAGTGGAAACTGTGTTAGACAGTCTGTTGTGTTGTCCCAGTGGAAGGGGGCGGAGGTACAGTCGGTTCTGTGGTAGTGGCTCGTGAATCGTGGAGGCCGATGCTAATGGCCTCCCTCAGCGGGCAGGCCCGTGCCCCTGAGGAGAACAGCGATTGGTTTAGGCGGTCAACGGCCAAATGCCCAAGGGAAGCTCGGACAGATACTCTTTGCGATGATGTCAGGTGTGGATAGAATTTATGCCACGTAATTCGACAATATGTAGATGTTAACCAGTCCAGTGTTTTGCGGTTCACCTAATTCTATTGTAAACAGATTCGTATCTGCATGAGGATACGTTTGTAATTTGTGGCATTAGTGTGCTGTATTTTATGTTTGAAATCAATGCTTAGGCACTTCATTTTTGGGTTTCTTTCAGTTGGTCATTTTGGTATCGGCCTATGAAAAGTGTTGCAAGCTTTGCAAGACAGCTTTTGTGAAATTTGGAACATAAGAAAAGAGGTACTGGCTGAAGTAAAGCTGTGAGGACTGGTCGGCAGTTGTGGGTGGGTAACTCAGTTGATAGAGCATTTGTCCGCGAAAGACAAAGGTCACGAGTTAGAGTCAGTCCGGCACACAAATTTAATCTGCCAGGAAGTTTCATAACAGTGCAGTCTACGCTGCAGAGAGGAAGTCTCATTCTGGAGGTTCATATTGCTTAATTATCCACAAAGCTGTCTCGATTTCATTTGCAATCGTTACTAACCAGATATTTTTGGCCTAAATCTGACGTTCAGTTTTCTCTCCGGGCCTTTATACTCCTTTCACCTAATTCATGAGTGTAGCAAGGAATGGATCTATTGCAACAGCGAACATCGGCACTGGTCATCCTTGGTTTGTAGAACGGTTTATGTGGGTCTGTATTTGCCTATACTACTCTGATGTCCCGTCACGGTATTCCTGAAATTTCTCATCCTTTGTGTTAGGACGCGTAGGCCTACTAAGATTTTGTAGTCGCTATTAAGTAATAGGTCACTACTTTTAAAATGAAACAACTTCCTCGATTATTCGACATGAAGACGACTATTCCTTCTCTGAATTCGTGGAGACTTATGACGTTCTGATTCAGTAATTCGTTGCAGATCGATGTGAATTTGTTCTTCATCTAATGCCAGTATGTTTGGTATACTTATACGGGATGCCCTCAGATCTGGGGGATTTGATTTTAGAGCTTTGGAATATCTTTCATCTCCGTCGGTTTCTTGTATGAGATGTTCCATGTCGGCTGGACGTAGTTTTCCTCTGGGGTTGAATGCAATTTCGTCCAGTATACTCTCATCTTGGTTGGCCATCAGGTCAGAGTAGTATTCTAAAACCGCATTTCTGAAAGATACGTACCCAAAGACTGGAAAGTTGCACAGGTCACACCAATATTCAAGAAAGGTAGTAGGACTAATCCACTAATTTACAGGCTCATATCGTTAACGTCGATAAGCAGCAGGATTTTAGAACATATAGTGTGTTCGAACATTATGAATCACCTCGAAGGAAACTGTCTATTGACACACAGTCAACATGGGTTTAGAAAACATCGTTCCTGTGAAACACAACTAGCTCTTCATTCAAATGAAGTGCTAAGTGCTATTGACAAGGGATATCAGATCGATTCCGTATTCCTGGATTTCCGGAAAGCTTTTGTCAAAATTGCGTGCTTACGGAATATCGTCTCAGTTATGTGACTGGATTTGTAATTTCCTGTCAGAGAGGTCACAGTTCGTAGTAATTGACGGAAAGTCATCGAATAAAACAGAAGTCATCTCAGGCTTTCCCCAAGGGAGTGTTATAGGCCCTTTGCTGTTCCTTATCTACATAAACGATTTGGGAGACAATCTGAGCACCCGTCTTTAGTTGTTTGCAGATGACGCTGTCGTTTATCGACTAATAAAGTCATCAGAAGATCGAAACAAACTGTAAAACGATTTTACAAAAATATCTGAATGGTGTGAAAAGTGGCAGTTGACTCTAAATAACGAAAAGTGTTAGGTCATCCGAGTGAGTGCGAAAAGGAAGTCGGTAAACTTCGGGTACACGATAAATCAGTCTAATCTAAAAGCCGTAAATCCAACAAAATCTCTAGGTATTACAATTACGAACAACTTAAATTGGAAGGAAAACATGGGGAAGGCTAACCAAAGGCTGCGTTTTATTGGCGGGGCACTTAGAAAATGTAACAAACTTACTAAGGAGACTGCCTACACTATGCTTGTCCGTCCTCCTTTAGAATACTGCTGAACGGTGTGGGATCCTTACCAGGTAGGACTGACGGTGTACATTGTAAAGGTTCAAAGAAAGGCAGCACGTTTTGTATTATCGTGAAATATTGGAGAGAGAGTCACAGAAATGATACAGGATTTGGGCTGGAAATCATTAAAAGAAAGGCGTTTTTCTTTGCGACGGAATCTTCTCACGAAATTACAATCACCAACTTTCTCCTCCGAATGCGAAAATATTTTGTTGACACCGACCTACATAGCGAGAAACGATCACCACGCTAAACTAAGGGAAATCAGACCTCGTACGGAAAGATATAGGTGTTCATTCTTTCCGCGCGGTATACGAGATTGGAATAATAGAGAATTGTGAAGGTGGTTCGATGCACCCTCTGCCAGGCACTTAAATGTGATTTGCAGAGTATCCATGTAGATGTAGATGTAGATGATGTCCTTCTGCTTCTTCAGCGTTGTTCCATCAATCAACTTTATTTCCGTAAAAATTTTCTTGATATTTCTTTCCCTTTCACGCATGTAGTGGAATATAGACGTTTCTTCAACGTGCACTGTTTTTATGGTCCTTCCTCTGATTTAAATGTCATCTCTTTCTGTCTCAGGAATCGAATTTTCACTTGAATTTTCGTAATTGTGGAATAATTTTCTACGATGGTGATACCAAGTTTATAAGAAATCCCTAACGCATTCGAAATAAAATACAATTGTTTGCGTGTTCCAGTAGTTTTTTTATACGTAATTCATTAAAAACTTCCAAATTTTTTATTTCTCACAGTTTAAATCAGTCATAAAAGTTACACTTAGTTTCGACTTAGACTCACGTCTTTCAGAAAACTTGTCTGCTCTGCATTCTGGATCTTGTAAAAATGAAACTACCACAGACCTCTGCCACTGTAGGTTTACTGAATGGTCATATTTATCATACAAATACGAGTATATGCCGCGTCTTCAGAGAAGTTTCTCTGTCAGATTTCGGTTTGTAAAATGTGGCATTAAAGTTTCTTTTTCAATAAATTCTTTCAAGCCCGTTTGCCAACTGGTTTGTCGACATAGATAAAACTGGGCAGCTCGCCGTGCTTGTTCTCCCAAGAAACATCTAAAGGTAAGTTTTTGATTATCTGTTGTAATTATACCGATTTGTTAGAATTTAGTCTTTAGTCTTTGGGGCTAATGACACAGTTAAAATGTCCATCTACTCATAGTATTACATCGTATCGTGTTCTAAAAAGGGGAACGATATCCTCCCGCCCCCCCCCCCCCCTATAAAAAAAGTCCCGGTGTCGCTTGTTATTTGCGCCGGAAGGTGCACATATGTTGGTCAACCTCTGCTACTGGCGAGTCTGACCACGTCGTCAATAATAACATCGTCTTTAGCAAAGATTGCATTTCCCAGTTCCTAATAATTCCCTGATTCCCTGAATTTGTTATAATATCGTAAGAATAATTCTGCGATTCTGCAGGTTTTTAAGGTATCTACCTTTTCTGCGTCAGAGGTGTTTTCTACATATTATGCCCAATACATTGCAGTCGGATTCTCGTGTTTGTTCTTGTGTTCACTCAGATTTAGAAAGCGTGCGCGTATGCTACCAACGATGTTTTGAGTACACGGCAGAAGTTTTACTGGGAAGCCCTTACACATCCTCTACACAATCCCGAACTCCCGCCGTGCGAGTTACATGTTTCTGGAGCCCTTGGCAAATTCGTGGCCGACTATTTGCTTCGGGCAATGAGGTGCACGCCTGCGACCAATCATGGTTGCGTAGGCAACGGCAGACATTTTTTCATCGAGGACTGACCATCTTGTTTCATTGTGGGATAAACGTATTAACATGTATGGCAGCTGCCTTGTATCTGTCAAAGCAAATAGCACCTTTAATCATTTAAAGACCAGCCAGTGGTGTATACATGTTCACATTTACATTGACATCCGACCAAGATTTGTTGGTGCTTCACTTTTTTCTTTTTTATTAAGCATTTTATATTCGTGTATGACTGTACGTACTGAGATGACAAAAGATCATGGGATACCTCATAGTATCGTGTCAGACTCCATTCTGCCGCCGTAGTGCAGCAACTCGACGTGACATGCACTCAGCAACTAGTTGGAAGATCCTGCAGAAATGCTCAGCTACGCTGCTTTTATAGCCAACCGCAGTTGGCAATGTCTTGCCGGTGCAGGATTTTGTGCACGAGCTGACCTCTCCATTATATCCCATATATGTACGATGGGATTCATGTCGGGCTATATCGGTGGTCAAATCGTTCTCCCGAATTGTCCAGACTGTTCTTCAAACAAATTGCGAACAATTGTGGCCCGGTAACATGGGGCATTATCATCCATAAAAATTTCATCGTTGTTTGGGAACATGAAGTCCATGAATTGCTGCAATTGGTCTCCAGGTAGCCGAATATAACCGTTTCCAGTCAATGACCCAGTCCATTCCTTGCAAACTCTGCTCACACCTTTATGGAGTCATCACCATGTTGCAAAGCGCCTTTTTCACGACATGGGTCAATGGTTTCTTTGGGTCTGCGCCATGCTCTAACCCTATCAGCTCTTCTGACTGAAAGCGGATCTCCCTTGACCACGCCAAGTTTTCTCAATCGCCTAGTTTCCAACCGATAGGGTCACTTCAAGAGCTCAGTAGGGGTGCTACAGGCAATGTTGTCCTGTTAGCAAAGGCACTCGCATTCGTCTTCTGCTGCCTCAGCGTATTAAGCCGTATTTCGCCGCACTGTCTAACGAACACGTATGTCCCGCATTTACTTCTGCGGTTATTTCACGCGGTGTTGTTTGTCTGCCAGCACTGACACTCCTACGCGAACGCCGCTACTCTCACTCGTTACGTGTTGGCCGTCGACCACTATTGTGCCTTGATGAGAGGTGGAGCCTAGAATTTGGTATTCTCAGCACGCTCTTGACACTATGGAATTCCCAAACGATTTCCGGAATGAAATGTCCCCTGCGTCTAGCTCCCTCTATCATTCCACTTTCATAGTTTCTTAATCCCCGGTGTGCTGTCATAATCACTTCGGAAACACATTCACATAAATCAGCTGAGTAGAAATGACAGCCCCACCAATGCACTGCCTTTTTATACCTTGTGAACTCGATACTGCCGCCATCTGCATAATTGCGTATCGCTATCAAATGTATGCTGTGCAGTTTGATTTTTAGCAAATACCAGTCAAAACGCGATACTACCGATAATTTGAGCGTTTCTTCGCAAGGTTACTGATTAATTTCGCATGCAGCGACACTACAGCATTTATTTTATCTGCAGGGACTTCGGGCGGTAGGTAGAAGAAGCGAATGGTTGGATTTCTGGAATATTTACGTCAATGATGAAGACCTCATCAGTGGTACTATCACTTCAATTGATTCACCTGTTTTCTTGCATATATCAGCAGTTCTTAATTTAAGGAATATCAGTGTAGCAACATTGGTATACAGATTCCTAGAACATCGTCAATTGGACCTCTGACAACCGCTTCTGACCAATCTTCAGTTTCGACTGATTCCGGCTTTGCAAATGATCAAATGACGCCTGGAAGATAAACTTCGGATTATGTTTTCTATTAACTTCAGCCATCAATTTATGCTAGTCTATCCAATAACGTCACGCACACAGCCAAGTAACACCACAAGGCTTTTTTATTTATTTATTCTAATTACTCTACATATTTAACAAAAAAAGGGAATCGAAAAAGTTCTGATCACTGATATGTAGGCGATTCCGCATTCGCAGGAGGAAGTTGGTGATTGAAATTTTGTGAAAAGATCTCGTTCCTACAAAAAAAAAAAAAAAAACACTTGTTTTAATTCCTACGTATTTATTTGAATTGACAGCCTTTAATTTTTTTGATTTATCGTGTAATCGAAATTTAGCGGTGTACTTTCCGTATTCATGTGGATAATCTCACACTTTTCGTTACAGAGAGAGAGTGGTACTTATCGCATAATACAAAAAATGGTTCAAATGGCTCTGAGCACTATGGGACTCAACTGCTGAGGTCATTAGTCCCCTAGAACTTAGAACTAGTTAAACCTAACTAACCTAAGGACATCACAAACATCCATGCCCAAGGCAGGATTCGAACCTGCAACCGTAGCGTCGCATTATACAGATATCTTGTTTAAGCCATTTTGCAATTCTCATTACTTTACAAGATGGTAAATCTGAGCATCATCTGCAACCAATCTAGGATGGCTGCTCAGATTGTCTCCTGTCATTTAAATACATTAGGAACAACTTAGGGTCTGCAACACTTCCTTGGACAAAGCCGGATATCACTTACGTTTTACTCGATGATTTTCCCGTCGACTTCTACATACCGTGATCTTTCTGAAAGGAAACTGCGAATCCAGTCGATACTCCATGGACATACAATTAGGTTAGAAGTCGCTTTTGAGGAACGTCAAAAGCTGTCTGGAAATCTAGAAATATGGAGTCAATCTGAGATACCCTGTCGATAGCACGCACTACTTCGTGCGAATTAAGAGGTAGTCATGTTTCACAAGATCGATATTTTCTGATTTCGTATTGACGATGTGTCCATAGATCATTTCCGTCGGGGTAATTCATAATGTTCGAACTCAGCATATGTTCCAAAATCCTACTGAAAATCGACGTAAGTTGCATGGGTCTGTAATTCATCGGATTACTCCTATTTCCTTTCTTGACTTTTCGTGTAAACTGTCGTTTGGTACGGATCTTTCGTCAAGCGAGTGGTTCTGTATGACTGACAAATTGGGGACCATTGTTTCAGCATACGCTGAAAGGAACTTAATTGGTAACTATCTGGACGTGACCACATCCTTTTATCAAGTGATTTAAGATGTTTCGCTACACTTTAAAGTAATTCATGTTGGCAGCTATTCTTGATTGGATTTCTGAAATATTTACTTCGTTTTCTGTGGTGAAGGTATGTCGGAAAACTATGTTTATAAATCCGCTTTAATGGCACCGTCATCGGTAACATTGGCAAATCTCTTTGGAATTTCTGTCACATTTCGAGACAGAGTTTCGTTGCGGAAGCTATTAAAAGCATCTCGCATTGATATCCAGTCTGAGTTTCGAGCTTCGTAAGACTTCGCCGGTCTTGGAGATTTGGTGTTGCTTTAAACTTAGCAAGTTTTTTTCGTTGCTTCCGAAACAGTGTTGTGACCTCTTTTGTGTACCACGGGGAACCAGTACTATCTTTTCTTAAAATGTATTCAATGTAAATCTGTCATTCGCCGCCGATGCTATTTCTTTGCATTTAAGACACATGTGGTCTACGCTTACAAAGTTAGTCCGGAAGGAGTGTTGAGTGTCTGTTAAGGAGGTGTTAAGCGAATTTCATCTACTTTTTTTAAAGAGGTATTTTTGATATTAATTTTGGTGGATATGAATGTATCCGTGGTCAGTCTCACTAAAAAGAGCTTGTAGTCATTAATCGCAGTATCAGTCATGATGCTACCTATACGCTCAGGATTTGTTGCTAAGAGGTCAAGTACGTTTACGCAAACATTTACCCTTCGAGTGGGCTCCTGAACTAAGTGCGCAAAATAATTTTCGGAAAAAGCATTTAGTTCGATTAATGGCGGTGTTTTATACCTACCATCGGTTTTGAACACTTACTTTCGCCATTATATCGGGGGTAGACTGGGGTTGGATTGGAGGAGCCGGCCAGTGTGGCCGAGCGGTTCTAGGAGCTTCAGTCTGGAACCGCGAGACCGCTACTGTCGCAGGTTCGAATCCTGCCTCTGGCATGGATGTGCGTGATGTCCTTAGGGTAGTTAGGTTTAAGTAGTTCTAAATTCTAGGGGACTGATGACCTCACATGTTAAGTTCCATAGTGCTCAGAGCAGTTTGAACCATTTTTTGGGTTGGAGGAGGGCGTGTACCTATTGTATATGATACTCAAGTTTTGTGTGAACTTTTAAACAACTGTATCACCTGAGCAGGGGGGGGGGGGAGGTGAAGTTGGTAAAGGGAATGAATTATTACGAGGGCAGTTCAATAAGTAATGCAACACATTTTTTTTCTCGGCCAATTTTGGTTGAAAAAACCGGAAATTTCTTGTGGAATATTTTCAAACATTCCCGCTTCGTCTCGTATAGTTTCATTGACTTCCGACAGGTGGCAGCGCTGTGCGGAGCTGTTAAAATGGCGTCTGTAACGGATGTGCGTTGCAAACAACGGGCAGTGATAGAGTTTCTTTTGGCGGAAAACCAGGGCATCTCAGATATTCATAGGCGCTTGCAGAATGTCTACGGTGATCTGGCAGTGGACAAAAGCACGGTGAGTCGTTGGGCAAAGCGTGTGTCATCATCGCCGCAAGGTCAAGCAAGACTGATCTCCCGCGTGCGGGCCGGCCGTGCACAGCTGTGACTCCTGCAATGGCGGAGCGTGCGAACACTCGTTCGAGATGATCGACGGATCACCATCAAACAACTCAGTGCTCAACGACATCTCTGTTGGTAGTGCTGTCACAATTGTTCACCAGTTGGGATATTCAAAGGTTTGTTCCCGCTAGGTCCCTCGTTGTCTAACCGAGAGCAAAGGAGAACCATCTGTGCGGAATTGCTGGCTCGTCATGTGGCTGAGGGTGACAATTTCTTGTCAAAGATTGTTACAGGCGATGAAACATGGGTTCATCACTTCGAACCTGAAACAAAACGGCAATCAATGGAGTGGCGCCACACCCACTCCCCTACCAAGAAAAAGTTTAAAGCCGTACCCTCAGCTGGTAAAGTCATGGTTACAGTCTTCTGGGACACTGAAGGGGTTATTCTGTTCGATGTCCTTCCCCATGGTCAAACGATCAACTCTGAAGTGTATTGTGCTACTCTTCAGAAATTGAAGAAACGACTTCAGCATGTTCGTAGGCACAAAAATCTGAACGAACTTCTCCTTCTTCATGACAACGCAAGACCTCACACAAGTCTTCGCACCCAAGAGTAGCTTACAAAACTTCAGTGGACTGTTCTTCCTCATGCACCCTACAGTCCCGATCTCGCACCGTCGGATTTCCATATGTTTGGCCCAATGAAGGACGCAATCCGTGGGAGGCACTACGCGGATGATGAAGAAGTTATTGAGCAGTACGACGTTGGCTCCGACATCGACCAGTGGAATGGTACCGTGCAGGCATACAGGCCCTCATTTCAAGGTGGCGTAAGGCCGTAGCATTGAATGGAGATTACGTTGAAAAATAGTGTTGTGTAGCTAAAAGATTGGGGAATAACCTGGTGTATTTCAATGCTGAATAAAACAACCCCTGTTTCAGAAAAAAAATGTGTTGCATTACTTATTGAACTGCCCTCGTAATACTAACTCACTGGAACTGTCTCCATCTTTGCTACATCTAGCAGCAACAAACACGTCGTCAGCAACTGTATTTAATGTCTCCTTTCTGAACACAGATTCTTTGTAAAAAAAATTGGCTGAACTTCTCTGCGAGCTTAGTTAGATTGTGGTACACATAACGATTTTA
The DNA here is from genome assembly GCF_023898315.1 of Schistocerca nitens. Taxonomy (NCBI): domain Eukaryota; kingdom Metazoa; phylum Arthropoda; class Insecta; order Orthoptera; family Acrididae; genus Schistocerca; species Schistocerca nitens. The sequence goes on from NC_064614.1 coordinate 543,460,306, forward strand.
ACTTCATTGCTTCCTGTTAGTAAGGGAGCTCTGGTTCTTTCTCAACACAATTACGAAAATTTATAGTTAGAATACTGACTGCTGCTATGTCTACCCTCTTCATGTGTTTATAGGGCGTCTGTTAAATTGAATGGATGTATATTACTGCCTTAGAAAATGAGTAAGGCCCAAATTAACAAAGTGCAATCCAGCTATTCTTACTTATGTTTCTGGAGACATCCATACTTACCCCTAACGTAACAAAATGTATTGTTTCATATTAATCTCCTAGATTAGCAAGACATAAATTCTAATTCATTCCTTAGAGTATGAAGTTGCTATATTTGGTCCAAATGACCTCACAACGGCACAACACAACAAAACAAGTTAATAAAATATCGAGTAGCTGCCGTCTCGAAGCTCTCGTAGCGTATTACCTTATCCGATCACAAGAATATTTACTAATGCGAAAAGTTGTTCTTTGTGAGTACCTACTACGAACAGAAATGATTTTCTGATAGAAAAAACTGACTTAGGTAAGAGAATATTTGATTTAAGTATTTCCACCTAGGCTACGTCCGACGCTTAATCTCGTCTGCTATGTGATAAAGCTGATGCTTCTGTAACTTAAATTTACAAAACTTTCCAGTTTTAAATACAGATTAATTATTTCCGTAAACATTGTAATTATTATAGTATTTCAGAATTCACAAAAGTCTTACACAGTTAAAATGTTGCTGTATAAACACCTGCTGCTTTCTGCATAGTTGTACCAAAATCGATTCTTTAATACACAGTGGAAAATGGTATGAAAAGTGCATAATCTATTTAATGAATGATGTACCGACTTACTACACCCAGTCAATAGTTAAATTCAGTTCACAAACAGAGCAAAATTAGCCACCCATTCGTCACAGCCGTTAGTGCCAGTCTGCTATATATCTGACAAAAAGACTACGCAACCACATTGCTCCAACGTAACACGCCAACTCGCAAAAGAAACGTACAGTTACGTTGTGTTGCCCAATAGACAGAGAGGAGACGTATAGTCGGATACCTGTCTGATCATCGCAAACTCTTCTCGCGACGACTTCTTGCCCAGCACTGTCTGCCTACTCGCAGTGACAACAACGAACACACTCCAACTGACTGCTACTCTCCAACTTCCTGCCACACTCCAACTGCAACTTCCTCGTTTCGAAACTAGTCTGCCCAAGTAAGACGACCGCGCCCTCGCAATTGGGCTCTTGAGCCAAACTCACTGTAAAGACTACTGGCAAAGGCTTAAGTTTAGGGGATGTAACAGAGAAATTGCTGCAATCGATTAAGACGTTACCGATACAAAAGAAAAGGTTGATGTCAGAAATCGACATGTAAATGAAAGGCACATATAAAAGATGGCTGATTAAAGCAGGCAGTTTTCACGGTCAGCTACAGAGACTGTTGGGAGCGAACGGCCACCATTTATACTGGCGCGCCTTAGATTTATTGTAAAATGATACCACGTCCAGTCTCGTCCGAGGCCCAGCTACGTGGAACAAGACCCAGCATGTGGTAACCTGCAGTCGCCAAAGTAGAACAACGGAGGATCTCCGCATGCAGGCTCAACATTTTTTTCGAGATAGGCGGCTCCTCTGGCTGCAAGTTGCGGACACTTGGAAACATATCGAGGTAAGAAAGATATCCACGCATGACTCACGACACCCATCCCTCACAGCTCCACTTTCCCCAGTACTTCGTCTCTTCCCTTGCTATCTTCAAGAAAGCACTCCTGCATACCTTCAGGTCTAGCAGCCCCAGAGGAAAAAATATTGTGAAGCGAACAAGCAAAGATCCAAGGTTTGAGTCCCATTTGGAACACAACTTTAATCTCTCAGGAATAGAATTGCGATCTACCAAAAATACGGCTCGGTAGTTTTGGTGGAGTACACAAATGACGTAGTAAATGTTAGGATTACAAGTAGTATCGGCAGCATTGGTACGGAGAAACGTAAATGATTGTGTAAGAGAGAATCTGGAAGCCAAAGACTTCTCTTTGTTTATTTGGTTGTTAGTTTTGCACATATTTGGAACAAGCACATCATTCAGTGTTAGTCCATTGCTCATATTATATTTTTAGAGAATATAAAATGCATTTCGTAAGCAATGAAAATTATTTGACCGTGTGTCTTCTGTGCTTCTATGTAACCAAAACAGTTACTTTTGACGCAAGTACATTTTACATAAAAAGCATAAAAAATATACACTGACCAGGCAGTGCATTATGACCACCCACATAGTAGCTAATAGGCGGTATATCCACCTTTGGCACGGATAAAAAGGGAGATTCGTCGTAGCATGTAAGCAGTGAGACCTTAGTAGGTCGGTAGAGGGAGCTGATACCACATCTGCACACACAAGTCACCAAATTCTCGTAAATTCCGGGAAGCGGGGCGATGAGCTATGTCTTCGACTGGGTCCAGATCTGACGAATTGGTTGGGGGGAGGAGGGGCAGCACAACAATTGGAGCTGGGCACTGTGTTCCTCGGACCACTCCATCACACTTCTGGTCTTGTGACATGGCGCATTATCTTGTTGAAAAATGCTACTGCCGTCGGGACCATGACCGTCATGAAAGGGAGTACGTGGTATGCAACCAGTGTACGATACCATTTGGCGTCATGGTGCCTTGCACGAGCTCCTCTGGACCCAAGGATGCCCACGTGAATGTTTCCCAGAGGATAATGGAACAGCCGCCAGCTTATCTCTGTCTCGCAGTACAGGTGTCGAGGAGCTGTTCACCTGTAAGACGACGGATTCGCGCCCTCCCGTCGGCATGATCAAGAAGAATCAGGATTCATCAGACCGTGTAACGGTCTGCTACTGCACCAACGTCCAGCGCCGATGGTCACGTACCAATTTCAATCGTAGCTGCCGGTGTCGTGGTGTTAGCAATGGCACATGTAGGGGTCGTCGGCTGTAGAGGTCATCGTTAGGAGCGGTCGGTGAACTGTCTGTTCAGGCACACTTGTACACTGCCCAGCATTAAAACCTGATGTTATTTGCGCTACAGTTCGCTACATGTCCTGTTTTACCAGCCTGTCCGGCCTACGACGTCCAACATCTGTAATGAGGGGTGGCTGCCCAACTGCCCGACGGCTGGACGTAATTTCACCACGTGTTGAAGACAGACACCACATCACTTCTCGAACTCCCGACAGGTCGTACAGTTTCCAAAATGCTCTTGTCGAGCCTCCAGGCCTTCACAATATGCCCTCGGTGAAACTCAGACAGATTGCGCGCCTTCCCCACTCCACACACGGTCAGCACGCTCACTGATACTACACGCACCGTGCGTGTGTCTGACTAGCAGTCATACCTCGCCACGTGACGCTGCTATCGCATGAACGGGTTTATATCCATAGTAGGTCGGGGGTCAAAATGTTCTGGCAAATTGCTGTATATAATTATTGTTGTTATTTTGTACTCAATAGAATGTTCTCTATGATGATCAAAAGCAAAAGGTTCCTGTTATTACTGATAAATGAGAAATTGAATAGGAATAAGAGATAAATGTTCGACGAAGTAATGAAGCAATTTTTGATTTGTATTTGTTTACATTTTATTATTTTACATTTTTTTAAAGAAAATTTAATTTTCTGTAGCTACACGATAAATCTGTATTGCTTTCTTTCGTTTTAGTATAACATCCCTCTGTTTCACATTACAAATAAACGGTTTTCAAATAAAACCCGAATAAAATATTAACAACTTTTAAGTAATAGATAGGAGAAAAACTATGTAGAACGAAAATATTCTGTAGGTCAACCTGCTCTTCTCACATCCTCAGACTGTTTATAGATACCAGAATGAGATTTTCACTCTGCAGCGGAGTGTGCGCTGATATGAAACTTCCTGGCAGATTAAAACTGTGTGACCGACCGAGACTCGAACTCGGGTCTCGGTCGGGCACACAATTTTAATCTGCCAGGAAGTTTTTGTTTATAGATAGTTCACCACCTCCAACTTTAAGGGGAATCTAATAAGACACTGATCACATACGTAAAGAAAGCGATCGTTGTGAGTTGACGCCCGAGGGGTATGCGACAAACCTAACGCTCAGGAACGTGGGTATGACCTTACCTGACCAAAACTACTGTGAAGAATACCATAGTCGAAGTTTACTTATGACAGTGTATATTAGTGTGGCGATTGTACATTATAAACTTGTATACCTGTAACACAACGAATTTGTAGTTGCAACACTTCCTTATTGATTACACATACACATGAATTCATCAGCAGTAATAATCAGTTAACAACATTTGCATGTCAAGGCCCTATCCACAATTAGTTGGTTCAAATGGCTCTGAGCACTATGCGACTTAACTTCTGAGGTCATCAGTCGCCTAGAACTTATAACTAATTAAACGTAACTAACCTAAGGACATCACACACATCCATGCCCGAGGCAGAATGCGAATCTGCGACCGTAGTGGTCGCTCGGTTCCAGACTGTAGCGCCTAGAACCTCACGGCCACTTCGTCCGGCTACCCACAATTAGCATTTACAATATTAACCGTCACACTTCTGACAACGGCCCCTTTACGTGTTACGTGCCGGTAACAACAGATAACCAAATGTTTACAAAGTTCAAATGGCTCTGAGCACTATGGGACTTAACATCTGAGGTCATCAGTCCCCTACAACTTAGAACTACTTAAACCTAACGAACCTATGGACATCACACACAACCATGCCCGAGGCAGGATTCGAACCTGCGGCCGTAGCAGTCGCGCGGTTCTGGACTGAAGCCACCACGGCCGGCTTTCTCAATCAGTTTTACACTTATTGAAAAGGTAAAATTAATTTGATGCTATTTGACCTGAAGGTTACTATTAATTGTTCTGTTTACACTTAGCATTCTACTACACTCAACTTCTGGAAGATTCTAGACTTTATGCAAAAACGTCAATTTGATGAACATGTGATGAACGCGAGCAAACGTAAATTTATTTGATTTCAAAAACACACGATCGAAAGGGTGAACTTACACTCAACTTTGGGCAGTAGGAAATCTTCTGACTAAAACAAGCCTCTCGTTGAATGGAACAGAGAAATCGCGTCTTAACGGGGTCCGGACGGCCCTGAGTGCAAATCCTGAGATTTCCGTCACAATGAAAGCTCGCGGAGCGAGGTTTGCTCACGTCTACCACTATACACGTTTCCGAAAACAGGAAAACATGAGCGGCAGACACACTGTAGAATATACAAGCTACACAAAAGCCATACCTTAATATAAACATATTACAAATTAACCAATGAACAGAATTAAGGAGCTTAGTTTCCTTTGAGCCAATAATAATAATAATAATAATATCTAGATACTACGTGAAAAGATGCGCCAGTCCACACCCAATGACTTAAGGTAATCTGTCTTTGCTGAATGGCTGATACCACATAAATCAAACGTGCAGTACCTAACGTGACAATCAACGTTCAGATAGGTATTTGAAATTCCAATAGGAAACTAATGTCACTTCAGTACACACAAGAAATTATTAAGAAACAACAACTACCACTAATTCGTAAAACCAGAAAATTCTAAATCTATAACCAAATCAAGAAATGACGGTCAAGTGAATCAGCTACCTTCAGCGTGCCAAACTTACAAATGCGAGGCACTATTTCTAGCCACTTTAGTAACGCCACTTTAGTAACGCCACCACTGCAGTGAATGTTTTGCTGGCCACGAGCACGAGCAACTGCAACAGTCAACAGTCTTTAAGTACGCCATAATATTCACTATATATTGAAGGAGGAACCCACCACGAAAGCTTGGCGATAAATTTTTTCTTCTTCATTTGAAATTCACACGCCATCCATCCACATAGCTCTCGAGGTATTAGCAAATCCTGATCGCCACTGGCCAGCCATATCAATACAACTTTAATACTTTCCGGCAGCGGCCCATGCTTCTTCGTTGCCCCAACTTAACTGGTCCTCATGGCATACGGCCGTGCCACGTGACATGGTGTCGCCTACTCCCCACAACGACTACACCGAAAGCACGTCACGTCACAGACTGACTCGGCTCATGCGCGGACCCACTCTCCTCGACTTGCGCACGTGCGCCACCATAAATTGCCTGCCCCAAAGACGCAAAGAGAACAAGGCACAGGGACAACGATCAAAGATGGAAGTAAGAATCGATATCGGCTGGCGCCAGAAACCCACCGGCTTATATAGTAGCCTATGCTAGTTTTACAGCTCTAATCAGGAAGTCTAAAATCAGGAGGCACTCCGCTGCAGAGTGAAAATTCGTTGTGGAAACAATCCCCTGGGCTATGGCTAAGTCAACTACACTCATGCTCATAAATTAAGGATAATGCTGATACATGGTGAAACAACGCTTTGGTGGGAGGTTTGCGGGTTTAAATCACCTCGGGGTATGACCATGCGGTGCATTTGACCTGCGGTCGTCGCAGTGTGGCGCTGGCAGCAGTCCACATACGTCCGTGCATGTCAGAGTACTGTGCAGCGAGTATGTGTGCAGATGTTTTCTGACGTACTAATGGTGACTGTGTGTTGAAAATGGCTGAAAGAACACATATTGATGACGTTATGAGGGGTAGAATAATAGGGCGACTGGAGGCTGGTCAAACACAGCAGGTCGTAGCACGGGCCCTCCGTGTGCCACGAAGTGTGATCTCAGGATTATGGCAACGATTCCAGCAGACAGGAAACGTATCCAGGCGCTACAGCACGGGACGTTCACAGCGTAAAACACCACAAGGAGACCGATATCTCACCATCAGTGCCCGCAGACGGCTACGGAGTACTGCAGGTAGCCTTGCTCGGGACCTTACCGCAGCCACTGGAACAGTTGTCTCTAGATACACAGTCTGCAGACGACTGAACAAACTTGGTTTATTCGCCCGGAGACGTGCAAGATGCATTCCACTGACCCCTGGTCAGCCTGTAAGGGCTGGTGTCAAGAATACACTACGTGGTCATTGGAAGAGTGGTCCCAGGTTAAGTTCACGGACGAGTCTCGGTATAGTCTGAACATTGATTCTCGCCGGGTTTTCATCTGGTGAGAACCAGAAACCAGATTCCAATCCCTTAATGTCCTTGAAAGGGACCTGTATGGAGGTCGTAGTCTGATGGTGTGGAGTAGGATTATGATTGGTGCACGCACACCCCTGCATGTCTTTGACAGAGGAACTGTAACATGTCAGGTGTATCGGGACGTCATTTTGCACCAGTATGTCCGCCTTTTCAGGGGTGCAGTTGGTCCCACCTTCCTCCTGATGGATGATAACGCACGGCCCCACCGAGCTCCCATCTTGGAGGAGCACCTTGAAACAGAAGATATCAGGCGAATGGAGTGGCCTGCCTGTTCTCCAGACCTAAACCCCATCGAGCACGTCTGGGATGCTCTCGGTCAACGTATCGCTGCACGTCTTCACACCCTTGGGACACTTCAGTATCTCCGACAGGCACTGGTGCAAGAATGGAAGGCTATACACCAGAAGCTGCTCGACCATCTGATCCAGTGTATGCCAATCCGGTGTGCGGCCTGCATACGTGTGCATGGTGATTGTATCGCATATTGATGTTGGGCCCTCAATATGTAAATTAAGCAAGCAGTGAAGGAAACAGAAGAAAAATTCGGAGTAGGTATTAAAATCCATGGAGAAGAAATAAAAACTTTGAGGTTCGCCGATGACATTGTAATTCGGTCAGAGACAGCAAAGGAGTTGGAAGAGCAGTTGAACGGAATGGATAGTGTCTTAAAAGGAGGATATAAGATGAACATCAACAAAAGCAAAACGAGGATAATGGAATGTAGTCGAATTAAGTCGGGTGATGCTGAGGGAATTAGATTAGGAAATGAGACACTTAAAGTAGTAAGGGAGTTTTGCTATTTGGGGAGCAAAATAATTGATGATGGTCGAAGTAGAGAGGATATAAACTGTAGACAGGCAATGGCAAGGAAAGCGTTTCTGAAGAAGAGAAATTTGTTAACATCGAGTATAGATTTAAGTGTCAGGAAGTCGTTTCTGAAAGTATGTGTTTGGAGCGTAGCCATATATGGAAGTGAAACATGGACGATAAATAGTTTGGACAAGAAGAGAATAGAAGCTTTCTAAATGTGGTGCTACGGAAGAATGCTGAAGATTAGATGGGTAGATCACATAACTAATGAGGAGGTACTGAATAGGATCGGGGAGAAGAGAAGTTTGTGGCACAACTTGACTAGAAGAAGGGATCGGTTGGTAGGGCATGTTCTCAGGTATCAAGGCATCACCAATTTAGTACAGCGTGGAGGGTAAAAATCGTAGAGGGAGACCAAGAGATGAATACACTAAACAGATTCAGAAGGATGTAGGTTTCAGTAGGTACTGGGAGATGAAGAAGCTTGCACAGGATAGAGTAGCATGGAGAGCTGCATCAAACCAGTCTCAGGACTGAAGACCACAACAACAACAACAACAACATTGATGTTCGGGTACATGCGCAGGAAACAGTGGCGTTTTGTAGCACATGTTTTTCGGGACGGTTTTCTCAACTTATCACGAATACCGTGGACTTACAGACCTGTGTCGTGTGTGTTCGCTATGTGCCTATGCTCTTAGCGCCAGTTTTGTGTAGCGCCACGATGTGTGGCACCACATTCTGCAATTATCCTTAATTTATGAGCTTGAGTGTATTTGCAATATCCTTTCTTCCTTGAGTGCTAGTGCCAAAAGATATTCAGGAGTACTTTTGTGAAATTTGGGAAGTAGGAGGCGTGGGTAGGGAAAGTAGGAGGGAGAGTCATGAATCACACTTGGTTGGCTGAGTCGGTAGAGCAGCCGGCCGAAAAGGCACACGTTTCAAGTTCGAGTCGCAGTCGCGCACATCGTCTTAATCTGCCAGGAAACGTATTTTCTTCCTTGATAGTGAGTTATAAGGAAACTATTCCTCACACCAATTTGTAGCTGACTCTGCAAGGGGAAAAAGAAAAGCTCGGACGATCGCCTCCGTGCCACGCCGGTAATTAGTCGGGTGTCGTTTGCTTGTTCCGTAGCTGCTGCTGGACCTGTGGTACCCGCTGGAGGAGACGGCGTGGCGGCGCGCGCGGCAGCTGCTGCTGCTGGCGTCTCAGACGGCGGTGGCGGTCAACCACATGTGCGGCGCCGTCGGCTTCACGGCGCTCTTCGTGCACTTCTCGCTGCTCGCCGCCGCCCACCTCGAGGCCATCGAGAGGGACCTCTGCCGGCCCGCGTGTCGCCTGCCATCCCTCGTGCGCCATCACCAGGGCGTGCTCAGGTGCTGCAAGCATATCTCTCAACACTACCAGACGTACACTTAACCACACCTCTAGACTGATTTCAGTCGCGAAGTGTGTTATAATCCATTAAAAAACACCATTCGCCATTATCTCTCTGTAAATATTAGCGAACATCAATGGAGACGATCAGCGGCAACATCCATTTCTCCTACAATTCACTACGATGAGAAAGTCGGTAAAGGGATAAACGGGTGCGACAAATGTGACGCTGTAGAAGATTTCAAACTTTAAAAAGTAAAAACAACAGCAAACTCGGCTTCAGAATCAAATGAGGACACAGGGCAGACAACACGAAAGTAACTTTGTATGTTTTCCATGTACAACACTAAGACTGGCTTTTTAACAAAATTTTCTCGTTAACAATAGTTAATCTGGGCTCATAACAAATGTAAAATTTACGAGGGAAAAATAGGAATAATGCGACACTTTTTTTTATCGGCAAATTTCGGCTGAAAAAATACGAAACGTTGTGGGGCATCGTTGAATATTCCCGCCTCAGGGTTCAAAAAAATGGTTCAAGTGGGTCTAAGCACTATGGGACTTAGCATCTGAGGTCATCAGTCCCCTGGACTTGGAACTACTTAAACCTAACTAACCGAAGGACATCACACACATCCATGCCCGAGGCAGGATTCGAACCTGCGACCGTAGCAGCCGCATGGTTGCGGAGTGAAGCGCCTGGAACCGCTCGACAACAGCGGCCGGCTGAGGCTTCATAGTTTCATGAAGTTCCAGCAAGTTGCGGTGCAATAGGCAGCCTTCAAAACGCTGTCTTTAACGGAGTTTCGTTCCAAGGTGTGTTACAAGCAGTATGCTGTCACTGAGTTTCTTTTGATGGAAAATCAGAGACTCCCAGGTGCTGACTCGCAGATATTGATAGGCGCTTGCAGAATGTCTACGAAGACTTGGCAGTGAACAAAGCCCCGATAGGTCGTACGGCGAGGTGTCTTTTATCATCGCTACATAGTCACCCAAGCCCGTCCCATTTCTCGAGTGCCGGCCTGTCGCACACAGCTGAGACTCCCGCAAAGTTGGAACGTGCAGACCCCGTAATTCGAAGTTATCAACGGACCACAAACGAATTTCTCCGTCTCCGCGTCAACGCAAGACCTCACACAAGCCTGCGCACCCGAGAGGAGCTCACAAAACTTCTTTGAACTGTTCCTCCTCATCCACTCTACAGACCGGATCTCGCATCTTCCGACTTCCACCTCTTTCGCCCAATGAAGAATGCATCCCGCGGGAAGCAATATACGGATAATGGCTTGCTATCGATGTTGACACCGACGTCGACCAGTGGAGTGGTACCATGCGGGCATACTGGTACTCCCAGTAGTGTGACGTAATGTTGTCGCATTGAATGGAAATTATGCTGAAACATTGGGTTTTGTAGCGAAAGGATTTATGGTGTATTGCAATCCGGAATAAAACCAACCTGCTCTCAGAAAAAAGTGTTGCTTTGCTTATTGACGCGTCTCGTAATTTGACCTATTGAATGACTCTTCAATGACTCAACGTTTCCTATTACTGTCTTAGATTGCGTGAAATTAAGTTGCGCAAGTAAGTACAACAGGCGACATTCATTGCAAACCACTCATTGGATACGAATCCCGTGAGTCAACATTAGTTATAAGGCAACTCCTTCCCTTGTCCTTCAGTTTGTCATAAGAGAGCCTGGTTCGATGTTGCTCACTACAACTTCCTCTCTTGTGCCATCCTGTTCGTTTCAGAGTAGCACTGACACCAAATGTCCCCAACTATTTCTTGGATATAATCTAACGCCTGAATTTACATGCAGTTTTTGCTCTGTACGGTTCCCTCTTCTGGCATGGGGGTCATTCTCTCATTCATACTGCCACAATGTCTCTTCTAGTTAGTATTTTCCGCATAATTATTTCCTGGACTATTCTGTGCAGAACTTCTCTTCTGTCTAATTACAGAGTAATTCCATTCCGTTTCAATTTATTGCCGCTATTTATTTTAGTACTTGTACTGCACTGAAAATTTCTGCAACGCACTGCAGATGTCGCCGGTATGCGTTATGCGTCTTGTTTGGAAACAAAATTGTTCTGTTCACTCAGAGTACTTGTCGTTGACAACAGCAACGCTCACTTTTCGCTCTCAAACCCACATTCAGTACAGCTCAGTTCTGTTTTGCGATTTCTTTTCCGGTAATTTCAGTTACACGTTAGCAGTGCTACAAAGCAGTTTACTGATGAAGAACTGACCGATGCGTACCTCGTGTATGGTTTCACTGAATGCACTGCAAGAGCCGCACAACTGCTACCGCAGCCACGGCACTCGTATCACAGTACTTTTGCACCTTTGACCAGTGCTGAGAGAGATTCCGATTCATTTATTTTACGATGATTCCTGGACCTAATAACCAACGGCGTCGTAGACGTGTAATAAGATCTAACATTGTCTCTGTTGTAGACCACACAAATCTGAAATGTACGATAAGCAATAATTTCCCGCCTGTTAAAAGATTCGAGCCCTGCTATCTTGTCTACTTTAGGACCACGTACTATAGCAACGGTAGCCCAACCATTACCGTGCTGTGCGGCATCATTGTTCGTAAGCGTAAAATTAAAAACACAACCACAGAACACTGAATGACCACGCAAAATCACATGTGCACCTACACCATTTGCGGTATTAATCACAGTTATCGACAGCTTTATACACTATCGGGCGCGAACGCCTTGTCCTCCTCTAATAACGTGGCATCTACTGTGTGAGCGGTCGAAAACTGTTGCTCGACCGGCTGCACGAAGACTAACATCCCTTCCTACCAAAATCATTAATTATACAGGAACAACTGTTGCATCCTTGAGCCCTCGGTTCTCGGTGTACCTTTGTCCGGTTAGCGGCTGACGCTACAATTTTCTTTTGGTAAGATCAATCTGTAATTTTTTATTTAATATGGGTAAAGATGAGGGACAAGGAAGACTTTATTTTAATATTTGTAATAAATTATTGCTTATCGTACATTACAGATTTATGAGGTCTACAACAGAGGCATGGGTAGATGTTATTACATGTCTACGATGCCGTTGGTTATTAGGACCAGGAATCATCGTAAAATAAATGAATCAGAATCTGTCTCAGTATGGGTCAAAGGTGCTCTTAACTGTACCAAAATTAGAACTGTTGGTGATGTCACACATTATCATAGGAATTAAAATAAAACAAAGGAAAACTACAGTATCCCATTTAAAAAAAATTGACCTTCATGCCTCTGAACTGACCCCACCTAGCAACAAAAAACCAACGTCATATTATGGTGCCCGTTGTCCCATGCAACTTCTGTTCCACAAACTTTTCAGCTCCTATCGTACTTTCGGAGCTATTCTTGGTGGCAGTAGTTAGTGACTGAACCTGTATAAACTGTACTGGATAGTGCACTCCATCACGTTACATCATCAGTAGGCGTTAACGCTATGAACAGACGTATACCACTACAGCCGATCACTGTTTACTGGCAGAACGTAGTCGATGATCAGCTGTGCAGTCGACTTTATACGGTATGCAGCCATTCGTGAGTTAACGCCAATTGCTGATGTAACATGAAAGAGTGCACTGCGTAGCACAGTTTATGCAGGATATGTCAGGAGGAAAGATACATGCTTTGACGCTTCATAGGATTAGTGATTCTGAACAGTAAACGTCATATGAACATGTGTCCTGTTCTTAACAGTTCCCGAGGAAACTCAGAAAAACAGTGGGGAACAGGACAAATGAGTGCAGGTCATAGTAAATGAAACGTTGTGATCTAAAGTTTCTTTTTAATTCTGCATATTTCTTCAAAAAAGATGGATTTTGCAACTCCGGTAAACAGCAGCTGTGTTGCTGACATGTGCTCACTCGTACGGTCCTTTACTCAAGCACACGCATGTAAAATTCGAGTGAAGTTCCTCTTTTGTGTCCACTCTGCGCATGTGGACATCGCTCTTAAGCCAACCCCACAAACAATAATCTTAAGATCGTGTCGCCTTCAAGCGCAGAAATGACTTCAGGGCGACAGAGCCAAACGGCAAGGATAACTTTTCAGTGAGGTACTGTGTCACTGGCAGTGTAGAATATTCAGGAGGTTCGTGGTGCTGAAGATGCACACGAAGTCGTGTTGCAAAAGAAATATCCTCCAAGTATTCTGATAACACATTTTGAAACAAAGCGAGACACTGGACTAATAACACGATTACATAAAACAACTGGGCCGATGAGCTGGTCATCAATAATATCGCACTACACGTTAAGTGAGACACATCGTTGAACATTTGTTTCCACAGTAGAGTGCAAATTTTCATCTGCCCACACGTGAGAGTTGCGCTTGTTATTTATGACGTTGCAAATAAATGTTGACCCGCCAGTGAAAGACTCTTACGTGGAATATAGCGTTCATTGACAATGATTCATTGACAGAATTCCTGCCGTTTGGAATTGTGCGGACGTTGTATCCTCAGCTGGTGATACGGGTGCACACCTTGCTCATGTACTGTGCACATCACTCGTGTTTGTGGAATACGAAGCTGTGCAGCAATTCTTCTAGAGCTGGTAAATGAACTGCGTTCCATCATTTCAAGAATGTTCTCAGCTTCACTTAGATCTTGTAGGACGGGACGTTCAGATACAATATGTACGCTGGGAAGCGTACCACGCTCACGCAATCAGTCAAACACCCTGTGTTAAATGCTCTGCTCACCGGGACTCTGCGATTAGGAAATTGTCGTTCATGTTCGCAAACAGAGGTTCTGGAATTCCCACCTCAAAATGCCTAGACAACGATCATGTAGCATTCCACGTGTGTGAAGACCTGTGGCATTTTCACTGCACTGACCCCTAATGTTTTGACTGTAAACGTAACAACACTGTAGCATAGTGGTGCAACCACTGTCGTACTAAGACGGGAGGTGAACAACGTGTACACTTGCAGGACTGGTCATCAGACCATGCGTAAGTGAGATGCACTCTGAAATGGTCAGTAAATGCGCTCCGTAGTCTGATGTCGTTTTGGTTGTTAGCAAGTGAGTCATGATGAAGAGGAACACGCGACTGACGTCCCTGATTTTCAAACAGCTGCATGTTGTCTACGTTTAAGAAAAGGTCATATGATCAGTTGAAGTTTTTGTTGAGAATCAGCAATACTATCACCCCTTAATGTATGTGTCTTTCCTCCTGGCTCGCTCTGTATTCTGACGATGAAAACATTACGACGCAACAGTAACGAATTCATAACTTTATCTTCTGACATCTGTGATCTTATATTCGCCTGATATGAAGTTGTAAATGTTTTTAAGAACCCAATGATGTTCTCCGTCGAATGAAACTGATTCTTAAGTAATGAATTTTATCAGCAGTTCGAGGTGGTAATCGTGACATGTTTCAAATATCTGCCAGCTGTGGGGCACCACATCCTTAAAACATACTTCTATAGTAAGAAAAGACAGTTGATACAGATTGACAAAGAAATAACAATGATCAAAAAGGGAATGAAACCCGTGTGGTGGAATGATAATTGCGAACAGACATTGAAAAACCGTTTAAATGCATGAAGGGAATACCACATACACCAGAAAGAAGACGATATGGACATATATCAAACCCAGCGAGCTCAAACAGCAACACAAACTCTCAGTGAGCAGGGGAAGTTCGAAAATGAAGTATTGGGCAAAACAGAACAAAACTATAACGAATCTAGCAAATATTACGGAAGTTTTGAAAAGAAGATACAAGGATGTAAAATACCTCTCCTTTTATTTTCAAACGGAAGACAGAACATTACCAAAGTGAAACGAAGAAACCTGTGAAACCCTTGCAGATACTTTAAAAACTTTTAAAGTGTGAAACATTAACTAAAGAATCAGGAATAACAAACCAAGGGAGCAAAATGGGCCGCTTCCTCCCTCATATTGCAGTGAGTAGAAAACAGCAAGGTCGCTGGAGAACACTCCAAAATACCAGAATTATGGTAGCCATAAACCATAAAAACATAGGAAATAGAGGGGTATTACTAGGTGACTGGTAGTTACGTTTCACTCATCCTTTTCATATAAAAGGAAACACTGGGGAAGTGAGTAACTGTCGGGACAACTCACTGCTTCATGTGACAAACAACATACGGTCATTATCGACCTCAAAACTGCTAGAACAATAAGTTGGGCATAAACTGGGTGAATACCAAGGATTCCCATGAGGTCGGTCGACAACACAGAAAGAAGTGAATCTGAAAACACTAATAGTATATTACGAGGGGACATCAGAAAGTAGGTTACACGTTATTGTGCCAGGCGAAGTAACTTTAACTGAATGCTGTAATATACTTCAAAGTGATGCAGACGCATGAGACTGTTTTGCAGCATGGTCACCAGGTCTTTGTAAACAAGTAAAAAAGTTCTACCTAACGTTCCATTCCTTGACAATATGAATCTACTCCTCGGTCACTGAGTTATTCTAGAACCCTTGTGTGAACGTCCTCTTCTTCTCCAGCTGTTCTTTTACATTACCGCAAAGATGGAAGTCGCTAGGTGGGAGATCTCGACTCCACGATCACCATCACCCAGTTTGCGAGGCGTAGGTCAAATTGTTGGCGCCATTTCACTACGGCTGGACCCGGCGTTACATTTGGTCGATATGTCACCACAATTTCACTGTGAATGTGTTAATAATTTAGACGTGTTGCCTACAAGAATTATATTGTGCTGCATACTTCTACATCGGAGAACTTACGTCAAAAGACTTGCACCCAGCAACGACCCCACCACAAGACAGAGAGATATATAGATAGATAGATAGATAGATAGATAGATAGATAGAGAGAGAGAGAGAGAGAGAGAGAGAGAGAGATGATGATGATGATGATGATGATTCGTTTACAGAGCGCTCAACTGCGCGGTCATCAGAGCCTGTAAAAAGTCCCAATTTTTTCACAGTCCAGTTGTTACGCAGTCTAATCTAGCCACTGTCACGAATGATGACGATGATGAGGACAACACAAATACCCAGTCCCCGGGCAGAGAAAATCCCCAGCCCCGCCGGGAATCGAACCCGGGACCCCGTGTTCCAGAGAAAGAGAGAGAGAGACAGAGCGAGAGAGAGAGAGAGGGTTGCCCTGCCATTTTACTCCGACCCTGTGATACGCCTGTTATCCAATCATTGCAAGACTGTGTGTGCAGAAAACCCGGTACAGATACCCCCTTCGCACAATGCAGCCCCCTTGACGCCCAACTGTCTAAGCGTAGGCCGAAAGGTGTAACTTACTGTCTGAATTTCCTACGAGAATGCCGACAGGAAGACAAATTTTATGTTAAACACACGTCCGAAAGAGCAGATGCCATTTTTGGTACGGCAGCCACTGTAAATCAAGACGCATATGAAATAAAGACATTTGTTGCCAGTGGGCACATATTTAAATCGGCGAGGAAGATTGAAAATTTGTGCTGGACGGGGATTCGAACCTGGGTCTCCGGCTTACGAGGTAGATACGCTGACGACTGTGCCATTCGGATGCAGTGATCATCGCCATCCACAGGCTAACTCTACCACGCCTCGCGTCAGACTCGAACTCTCAACTTATCCAGACACTACTGGTGTAGTGCTCCTTGTCCATTATACTCGTTACTTGGGTCATTTCGCCGATTTCCGTAAGAGTTCTAGCGTGATGTGCAGCCGCACTGAAATGATCAATAGGTCAACCTAACCTTGATTATATGTGTGGTGACTGTTCATTTGGACATGTCCGACAGAGCTCCACTGGCAGCTAATATGATTAATTCATTTGTGTCTTGGTACATAGTGGCTGCATGATCAAAAATGGCACCTGAAACTTTAATTTACTGAGAGATCTAATAGAACAAACTGGCGGCAAATATCTTTTGAGGGGAAAGAAAACAGAAGGAATCACAAATATCAAGCCAAACACTAGATAAGCGACAGTAAAAGAATGCGTGAAACTTTTTAAGTCTCGAATGGATAACAACCAGTGGACGATGTAAAGGAGCCTTGAAAGAAAGCGCCAAGGAAAAAGGAAGAACACTCAAATTGCACCACAGACTGTAGTGGAGCGCGATATAGGCTATTGAACTGCAGAGTGACAACCCCAGAATTCTGAAAAATAAACATGATTAGCATTGGGAAAAACAGAAAGTTACAATTCTTATCCAATTAATTGCACTTGTGGCTAGCAGCATCCTTCCAGCCCTACCGCAAATATGTATATTGTAAAGCAGACCTAACTCTAGGCTAAACTCTTCAGGAAACCTTAACAAATTATTGTATACGGAAGAATATGCCCGAGAACAAAATTCACTCAGATCAAGGCTCAACATTTAACAAGCATATCAATAACAAAATTTAAAATTACACATCATTTAATTATTATCATGAGCAGCTCCAATTACTTGCTTAAACCTCATGGCAACTTGATAGATATCAGGTAATTTATGAGACTGAGGTACAAATTAACTGAAGATACTTCTTAAAACATAATATATAAATTTTTTACATCAGACTCTCTGGCCACTACTGTAGTCCAGAATATTAAGACAGTTAAATACAACAAGCACACAGCGCATACCAAACATTGATAGCAAAAAGGACCTTTCCATAAATACAAAAATTCATCATTCGAACACTGCCATAAAAACAAGGTGCCTATAAATATCCGTGTACATTATGCTCTCCATTAACAGTTTACTAGGGAAATTGGAAAGAAAAGAGAAGAAGATCTTTTGCAATACACTTGATACAGTTATAAGTACAATACTGTAAATACATGAATAAAATTGAAAGAAGAAAACTCTTCCTAAATGGGAAAAAGTACGGAGATAATGTGCAAATGCAGAGCTCGGTTTTATGCATCTAAGGCGAATGAATGATTCCCATTTGATCAAACACATCTTAAAACTGAAAATATGGACGACACGGTACATGACACGCAAAACAAAGACGTATTAATAGCAGCAGCACTGTCGTTTGGGACTTTCCGACATGAGAAATGAACGACTGGTGCCAAATCGTCGCATTATCGCTAGATGTAGTGCATGCATGAAAAACACTTTGCTTAAAAGGAAAAACGAAAAACTGTGAACAACATTGGTAACATCGTGGTCCTTAGATGACGAGTTAAATAAAGAAAATAATAAATTATCCTCTGCAAATAAACACAGTTAAGATTGGGCCCTGGTACCAAAATATTGGGAAATTTTCTCTGAAGAACCACAGAACTATGGTCGGGTATCTTCGGGCTTCGCCTGTATATCGAAATCATTCATGTGACTTCACTAGTAGATGGATAGCAGGTAAAGATTCTTACGTAACATGGGAATGCCATAAAACTTAATTGTAACCTGACATCACAGTTCTTTTCAATTGAGCATAATGCAATTACATCCAGTGAATATTTGGAATTACGAAGCCAAAACACTCATGACTTTTAACGAAATCTAATACAAAATCATTGTACAATATCCAACGCGTTGCTATTATTCAGTGGCCACTATGGTTTCTGGTGCTGAGTTAGTGCTGTAGTTCACAAACTTGTACAATCAATCTCCCGTACATTTACAGCCGTAACAGCCCATTTTCTACATTTCGACACATACCTCATTATTCGGTTATTTGACAAACATCGTAAACATATCCATGGGAAAGAAATAGATTAGAAGGGCATTCAGACACTTTACCGCAAGTCTGATTTAAGAACCATTCCCAATCAATAATGAATCATTGCTGTAAATGAAAGTGATTGTAGTGCACAATACCTTCCTGTACTGTATGTAGTTGGACGAGGAAACTGTCAAAGGAGATCGCGCATCCGTCCCCCCACCCCCACCCCCCACCCCCCACCTATCGCCCCGACAACCTTCGACTGCATTGTTCCCAAAGGAACGCACCACGATCTCTCTTGGAAACCACCTTTCTACTCAAGCTCATTTCAACAAGTCATGAAGCTCATACCCTGCCACAAGAGAAATACAACAATATTTTAGAAAAATAACGACTGCGGCTAGAAAAATCATACCATATTGACAAAGTTCTGACGATCTTCTGTAAAATCACGTATTACCTAATTGAAATATGAAACAAAATTGCTTGAAAAGGCTGTAGATATTTTGAATGGTGCTGTTGTAGCAGATTAATCAGTCACATTAATGCGCTACAATAACTTTAGTCTCTTTCCAATAATTTACAACTGTCAAAGCAGAACAAACTAAGTATAATCTCCGCTCCTAGGAGCAAACGCAATGTAAAAGCGTTCTCTGTCCCAAAATACATCACTTCGCAAGTTACTTTTTTAGTGACGATTTCACCGGCCGCGGTGGTCTAGCGGTTCTGGCGCTGCAGTCCGGAACCGCGGGACTGCTACGGTCGCAGGCTCGAATCCTACCTCGGGCATGGGTGTGTGTGATGTCCTTAGGTTAGTTAGGTTTAAGTAGTTCTAAGTTCTAGGGGACTTATGACCTAAGATGTTGAGTCCCATAGTGCTCAGAGCCATTTGAACCATTAGTGACGATTTCCACACAGGGCACCCTCCTCTCTACAGCCCCTTCCCCCCCCCCTCCCCCGCCAACCCCAACCGTACCACGCTGCACCTTTACCCCTGCGTTAGATCGGAGCTTCTGGGATGTGCTCTGATGTCAATTGTTGGAGTCTTTAGTGTCACCTCTTGGGCTTTCTGGAGCAGCGGTAGTTGGATTACTTCTGTTTGCTCCTCTTCTGCAACTTGTTTGCATAGTAGGTGCTAGTTCTGTACGTCCTCTTGAACAAAACAATGGTTAAAATGGCTCTGAGCACTATGGGAGTTAACTTCTGAGGTCATCAATCACCTAGAACTTAGAACTATTTAAACCTAACTAACCTAAGGACATCACACACATCCATGCCCGAGGCAGGATTCGGACCTGCGACCGTAGCGATCGCGCGGTTCCAGACTCTAGCGCCTAGAACCGCTCGGCCACTCCGGCCGGCCCTCTTGAACAATTTCGTCGTCTGACGTCAGGTTATAAGCAGATTTCACTAGTTAGATGTATACTGCCTGCTGCTTGCCGTTACACTGTATGCGCATGGTTTGTTTGTCCTGTCGTAACACTTTGTACAGCCCAGTGTATGGTGGTTGCAAAGTGAGGCGTACCGGATCGGCCTTTGACATAACGTTACGTGTGAGCATTCTCTCAAGTTCTTCTGTACGAAAGATCATTACACCCTCACCGTGATGCGGGAGTTGGGAGTAGCTTCGCTGTTTGCCTTTCACTTGTTGGAGCAAGCAAAAGTGATACGTTTGTGGCTTCTGGTTCGAGGCCTGTGGAAAAAAAAAAACTCCGACTGTAGCCGTAACACATGTCCGTATACCATCCGCTGTGGAGCTACCAGGGTCTAGTTTACACGCGTTTCGGAGGCCCAACAAAACAAGCGACAGAGCGGAGGATCAACTGATTTTATGGCACATGAGCGCAGCGTGCAATGTTCTGTGCCATCGCTCCACCGTCCAGTTACTTGATGAATGATAACTGCTGGTCAGGTGGTACTGATAAGAGCACAGACTGGACAGCTCAAGGAACAGGACTAAGTCAGACTGCTATCCTTGATCCATAACGACGTGCGACGGGCAGCCGAACAGCGCTATCCATGTTGACAAAAAGCTTCTCGATAACGCTTC
This sequence comes from Schistocerca nitens, assembly GCF_023898315.1. NCBI lineage: Eukaryota > Metazoa > Arthropoda > Insecta > Orthoptera > Acrididae > Schistocerca > Schistocerca nitens. The sequence goes on from NC_064614.1 coordinate 543,481,261, forward strand.
GGCTGATAAGCCTGCAGTGTGAGCTGTCTCAGTGCATCGAATACGCCTCGAATACGCCTGTTGATGGCAGTCAGTAAGTAGCGAAACCCTTCAGATGGGGGGGGGGGGGGGGGGGGGGAACGGAGTGATCCCTTCCATGTGTACGTTGACACAATCGATCTGCCGTCTTTGGAAACTGTTTATGGATATGTCTGACAAATTTGTACTCCTAGCACCCTACACTCTCATCTCGTGCACCTGCGGCAGTCCTTCTTAATGTTGGATCATACGGATGTACCCATCATCAGGGTCAAATGATTCAGATGGCTCTGAGCACTATGGGACTTAACTTCTGAGGTCATCAGTCCCCTAGAGCTTAGAACTACATAAACCTAACTGACCCAAGGACATCACACACAGCCATGCCCCAGGCAGGATTCGAACCTGCGACCGTAGCAGTCGCGCGGTTCCAGAATGTAGCGCCCAGAACTACTCGGCCACCCAGCCAGCGTTCGCGTCAGGATCAGCCAAGTTATGCACACTATCAGACACCACGCGGCGCATTCCATTAGCTAGGAAGGGACTTTGTATGGCTTCGGACACATCGCACCAGATCATAACTTTTGCCCTCTTAGACATGTGTGCTTAGTCTGCAGACCCGTAGAGCTGTTTCGCAAATCAGTAAATGGCCTTCAGTAGCCCGAGCATTGACGAGTTGCAGTCCACAGTGTGTGCGACGACACCAGTAGGGTAAAAAAAAGTCGGCCACTACGTTACCGGCTCCTCTAATGTGTCCCAAATCCGTCGTGAATCTTCTGATAAAATCTAGTTGTCGGGATTGCCTTGGGCAGCAGATGTCTTTGCTTTTACTAAAATCGAAAGTTATCGCTTTGTGGTCCATATCTACAACGAACGATTTGGCTTCCCCATATGGTAGAAAAAGGCGTATCGCTTCATAAATAGCTGGTAGCTCGCGGTCATAGGCGCTCCATCTGACCTGCTCCTCTAAGAGCTTACGCAAGGAGAACCATACATAAAATTGAATATAAACAGTCACAAGCACAATAAACTTTTTTTATGCAAGGTCACAGGTTTCGGTCTGTTTTAGACCATCTTCAGACTCACACCATGATGGTAGATGGTGACTGTGAACGGAGCAGGCGCTATACGTCCACGAGCACTAACTGCTCTTGGGAGCAGACCAAACCGGTAACCTTATATGAAAAAGTTTATTGCGATTGTGACTGTCTGTATTCAGTTTTAAATAATAAATAAACCGCTGTACTCCAGAGAGAGCTGTTCTCGAAAATTACTGAAAACTACTAGTTGCCACTGCTGTTACACCAAGTGTCGGGGCGCGGCCGCAGTTGCCTGCTACATGGCGTCTGCCACTAATGTTAGCGGCGCATCATCAACGGGATGGGACGAAAGAACTACATTTTCTAAGCTGGCCTCTGTATGGTCAAAAACCTGTTGTACTTCCGACCCTCATGGCAGCGGTCGTCGTCCTGTCGTGCGTCTACCGGCCAGCGGTGCCGTCAGTGGCTCTCGCGCCTTGGCTGCGTGCGGCACTTGCCGACGATTGACGATAATTAGTTGCTCGAGGTATGTCCTTTATGACATCATACGCGTCTTTTAGAAGGCAAATGCTGGCCTCTGACACTGAGTGGCCACGAAAAGTTACATGTTTCTGCTGCAGACTACTTTTTGCCTTGTTCATCATGAAACTATACTTGCCGATCCGATCGAATACAGTCTTGACGTGTTCCTAGGGTGCCAACAGATTAATGGACAATACCAATGTATTGTTAAAGTATACACAGCAGAAATATAGCTTTCAGAGGACTTAACTGATGAAACTCTGTACTTCTGTGTGGAGTTTTTAAATTCGAATGATATTCGTAAATACAGAAAATTGGAACAGAGATCAACATAAACAACATTTCCGCCCCTTTTTATTGCTCATGAAAATCACACATTCCACTCCTGAACGACGATTCAGTGTAGATCCCACAGAGTGTTTGGTGGGTCACGTCATCCATAAACAGCCCTTCTCAATGTATTCCAGGCATGTTCTATAATAGGGTTCATGTCTGTAGAACATGCTGGCCAATATAGTCGAGCGATGTCGTTATCCTGAAGGAAGTCATTCACAAGATCTGCACGGTGGGGGTACGAGTTGTCGTCCATGAAGAGGAATACCCCCGCCAATATGCTGCCGATATGGTTGGACTGTCGGTCGGAGGATGGCATTCACGTATCATACAGCGGCGTACGTCGGTCCCACATAATGCCACTACAAAACAGCAGGGAACCTCCACCTTGCTCCACTCGCTGGACAGTGTGTCTAAGGCGTTCAGCCTGACCGAGTGGCCTCCAAACACGTCTCCGACGACTGTCTGATTGAAGGCATATGCGACAACCATCGGTTAAAAGAACGTGATGCCAATCCTGAGCGGTCCATTTGCCATATTGTTGGGCCTATTTGTACCGCGCTGCATGGTGTCGTGCAAAGATGGACCTCGCCATGGACGTCGGGAGTGAATCTGCGCATCATGCAGCCTATTGCGCACTGTTTGAGTCGTAACACGACGTTCTGTGGTTACACGAAAAGCATTATTCAACATGGTGCCGTTGCTGTCAGGGTTCCTCCGAGCCATAATCCGTAGACAGCGGTAATCCTCTGCAGTAAAAGCTCTTCGGCGGCCCGAACGAGGCGTGTCATCGACAGTTCCTTTCTCTTTCTGTATCTCCTCCATGTATGAACAACATCGTTTTCGTTTACTCCGGGACGCCTGGACACTTCCTTTGTTGAGAGCGCTTCCTGTCACAAAGTAACAATGCGGACGCGGTCGAACCGCGGTATTGATCGTCTAGGCATGGCTGAACTACAGACAACACGAGCCGTGTACCTCCTTCCTGGTGGAATGAAAGGAACTGATCGGCTGTCTGACTCCATCCGTCTAATAGGCGCTGCTCGTGCATGGTTGTTTACGTCTTTGGGCGGGTTTAGTGCCATCTCTGAAAAGTCAAACGGACTGTGTCTGTGATACAGTATCCACAATCAACGTCTATCTTCAGGAGTTCCAGGAACCAGGGTGATGCCAAACTTTTTTTGATGTGTTTATTCGAATAACATTATTTTTACAGAGGTCTCCAGCATGCCGACTTCTCCCACCTGTATATGATTTACGCGTTTTGGAATCTTTGACTCTGAAGGTCACAGCTCCCGCTAGCACGTTAATTAAATATCTAATATTGGGCAGTGAATATCGATCAGGAAATGTGCGTGCATTACTTTGCGGTTATACCTACAGGGCATCCAGGTCCGGTGTCCTGATTGATGCAGCAATGAGGCCAACGACTATCTGAACTGCGCACAACCCATGCTTGCAGCATATTCTCGGATTCCACCTTTGTCGTAGCAAAATGGTAGGGCAATAACCTTTCGTAGCTGCTGCCATACCAGTTGGCCGGTTACAGTCTTAATGTAGTGGACTGTGTTATGCACCGCACTCTTACTTTGACCTGCGCTGCTGTGGTCCTCTATCTGTTTATCTGACGAGGGGCACGCTCTTGGTGCTCACAACATTTCCGCCCATTTTACTCTGCTCTGCACTGAGGTCTATCTTGAGTCGGTCATGAATGATGCACATAATATGGGTTCCGCCACATCCAATAGCACAGACTTCCACCGGATCTTTCTACTAAACTCCACATGGACTCTTCAGAAGTTGCTGTGAACGAACTGTTGGCCGTTGTGAGGTTGGTTTATATGGTACTGCAGTGCCCGTGTTGTCAAGAAGAACGATGCAATGTTTCTTCGCACATGCATTTATGTCCGAAGGAATAGGCAATGAGGCGACCACAGCCTTTATGAAATGCATCAAACGTATTCGCGATTGATAAAACAACCGATCATCAGGTGTATAAGGACATAATGACAGTGAAGATTTTTGCCGGGCTGGGACTCGAACCCGGATTTCCCGCTTTACACGAGCGGTCGCCTTAACCGCTTTGGCCGGCCGTTGTGGCCGAGTGCTTCTAGGCGCTTCAATCCGGAATCGCGCTGCTGCTACGGTCACAGGTTCGAATCCTGCCTCGGGCATGGATGTGTGTGATGTCCTTAGGTTAGTTAGGTTTAAATAGTTCGAAGTCTAGGGGACTGATCTCAGATGTTAAGTCCCGTAGTGCCCAGAGCCATTTGAAGCATTTTAACCGATTTGGCTATCCGTGCACAGTCCATGGGCAGACTCAAACTTCCATACATCGTAGCCCTTGTGGAACATCCCTCGCTCGTACACACATTACGTAATTCCCATACAGGGGAGAACATTTTAATTGGGAGTCGCTGCCTCGTATCGGTGGATAAATACGATATTGCAGAGCCTGTGTTTTTAAGATGAACGATGCAATGTTCCTTCGGATATACATGCATGTCATATGGAAATTAAGGTCTGGCCGTGAGTCGTGTAGCGAAAGCGCAGCCGGGCTAAGACGACCGGTCGCGTAAAGTGGGAAATATGAGTTCGAGTCCTGGGTTGGCGCCGGACGGGGTGGTTCAATTGGTTCAAATGGCTCTGAGCACTATGGGACTTAACATCTGTGGTCATCAGTCCCCTAGAACTTAGAACTACTTAAACCTAACTAACCTAAGGACATCACACACATCCATGCCCGAGGCAGGATTCGAACCTGCGACCGTAGCAGCCGCGCGGTTCCGGACTGAGCGCCTAGAACCGCTAGACCACCGCGGCCGGCCGGCCGGGGTGGCCGAGCGGTTCTAGGCGCTACAGTCTGGAACCGCACGACCGCTACGGGGGCAGGTTCGAATCCTGCCTCAAGCTTGGATGTGTGTGATGTCCTTAGGTTAGTTAGGTTTAAGTAGTTCTAAGTTCTGGGTGACTGATGACCTTAGAAGTTAAGTCCCATAGTGCTCAGAGCCATTTTGAACCTGGGCTGGCACGAATTTTCGCTTTCGCCATTCTCTTACACATCTGAAGGGTGCTCGTGTTCACAACTGCGAATGAATTTCATGTGATTGGCTGGCATTACAATCGTTTCATGAATAGCGTGCAACGATCTCTCACTTACAGCCTCTGTAGCCACACTAGCAAGTTATATTGGTTACTCTGCCACCTGGTGGACGTGGCATCCTCGACTTTCTCGCAGTGGCGTTTCCATGGGTTCCCGCGACCCGCCGCTCCTATTGCTGGCCTCCGATGCCATTTAGTCACTTACACAGGAACGCACATTTTGTGGTCCCTTCGCCGAAACGTCGGTGGCACCAACAGATTCACTTTTGTGCCTTCTTATGAAACAGTTTATCTCTGTTCTTAGTGTCTTCCTTGAGTATAGTCTTCTTATCCCGCATAAACGCTTTATCTCTTTCACAATACATCTACCTGCTCCTTCAGGCAGCTTAGTTGCTTAACGATGTATTTTTGTTGTTTTTTCCCTATTGCTGCGGTCTCTTGGGAGTCGCCTTTTCTGGTCGTTTCCGCCACAGTCGACGTGATCACTAGGTCCTGTAGTAAATACTACCTGTCTGCTACTGAAATCAACAATGTGACGTCGGCTTCTTCATACGCGATCACAGCCGCTTTGAGCATTACTTGGAGTTGGGACGTCCATACCTGCTGCAACGTTACGCCTGACGACTCTTCTGACTCTTTTTCACTTACAGTTATTTGTGACGCCAGACTTCCGAAGGTTTTATGTGCCCCATTTGCTCAATGCGTAGCACTAGCTGCAGCTGTTGTTCCACCGGTTTGAACGGACTTCAGATTAGTCTTTTCCTCAGATGGAAATACTGTCGGTCCGGAGGCGGCTTCAATATGACATGGGATGCTATTGTTGCCGCTATAGCGTCTAGACTATTGACCACCACCGCCAATTTCTTGCGCTCATCGGTCATGCCGTTCCACACGAACGCCAGATCTAGTAAGGCAAACCATATTTCTGGTTTGGATGGTAAGAACTGTAGGACTTTAACCTTCGTCCGTGGCTTGACTGTTGGTGCATACTCCTCGGATCCTTCATTCGTCGAATTTTTGTTTTCTCACATTAATCGCGGAACCAACTCCTTATTACCTGCGTGTTTAACTCCGCTTGTAGTTATTCTGTTTGCTTCTGTAATTGTTCTGCGTCTGAAGCAGTTGCGTTTCGATTAGACTCCTCTTCGCATCTTGATACGATGATACTTTATTACTTTGTACAGTTTCTTCCACTCGCGTTCCTTTGTCTTGTTTTCGGGGTCATCAATTGGTACCTATTTCGGATGATGCTATATGTAGCAAATTAATCAGTCGCGTTACTGCGCTACAGTAACAATATTCTCTCTCCAGTAATCTATAACTGTGAAAGCTGAACAAATAAAAAATAATTTATGCTCGCTGGAGAAAATATAACATAAATATGTCTGTATCCCAAAACACACTAAAATCCTTTTGTAAGTTACTTTTCTGGTGGCAGTTCCCACAGGGCTTCTGATAAACATAACCAGCGGAAAGTTAACTGAAAATAGTTGCTAATTCGATGCAAATTTGTATTTCTTCGTTTAATCCACTTTATTTCGTGGGTCCGCTATTTCACAGAGTACGTTACATGGGGCAGTGTTGTCAGGTGCACACATCTGAAGATATTGGCTCAGTATACAATAGATAATAGCCCCAAATGATTCAGATAGCTAACTTCTAAAAATATGACTGACAGATCGAAAACCAAGTAAATTGTTGCTCCACATTTCAGGTAAGTCCACTTACTTGTTGCGGGAATTTCCACAGCATTGTTGGATGGACTTCTATCGCATGACTTTATAAACTTCAGCTACTATGTTTGTTCAGAGGACTTCTTTTGTTCAAGGCAGCTAATTTCGCATTTATTTGCTTCGGCCGTTTGATCATAGTATTCTGCTTGGGTTTAAGAGTTTTTCTTACATTCTGCTATCCCCCTTCTTGATGTGTAACTGTTGTACTTGTTCATGCTAGTCTTTCTGATATTTACAGTCGTCTTCTTCACGCTGAAAACAATTCTTTCTACAGCGTTTTACATATTTCATTGAATGGTTTTTCAAAGTTTTATATTTTCCAGAAAGGCGATGTCTTTTTAGCATCATTAACATTTTTACTGCACTTTCGTTTCCGTTCAATAATTTTATCGTACTTTCTTTATGGCTTCTTATAACCAAAATATTTTGACTTCTTTTGTAGTAAGTCTGTATTTTTTATTCATTGTTATCTTTATTCCCACGCCGAGGATAACTGTACATGTATAAAAGAACTTATGATCACACTTACTGGAACTCCGAAGAAAACCAGGCGCTGCAATTCCATACGTCGAGCGCTTTCAATTGAGTCGCCATTACGATCAAAGAACATTAGTACGACTGCTAGTTATTCCATTCACCATTCCACTTCCAAATGGAGCCCGGGAACGACTGTATGCTTCTGTATGAACCCTGATCTGTTATCTTAAGTTCGCTTGATGTGCGTTTGTTGTAGTAGAACAGCTCTTGGACGACTAAGATACCGTTTTATTATCTTTCTCGATACTATTTGCGAAAAGATCACGTTATTTCCTCCAGGGATTCCCACTTGAGTTCACGGAGTATTTCCGTGGTACTCTCTTGTCGATCACACCCACTGGGAACGTAGCAGCACGTCTCTGAATAGTTTCGATGTCTTGCTTTACTCCGACCCGGTGGGAATCACAGACGCTCGAGCAGTACTCAGAAATGAGTGTTCTGTTTCCGATAGTCTTTACAGATGACCTACAATTTCCTATATGCTCCCAATAGATCGAAGTTCACCATTCGTCATTCCTACAACCGACCTTAGCCGCTCGTTCCGTTTCACATCGCTTTGCAAGCATCACTCCACTAAAACAGTATTCGAACTCTATAGGTTTCTTTTTCCCACTGATCTAAATTAACTTACATTTTTTCCACGTTTAGAAGAAGCTGCTGTTCATCACTCTTCCTTCTTTCGTTGCTCATGAAGGCAAAATTTCTTCTGAAACGGGGGAACTTTCAAACCTGTTTCAGATTTCCTTTCTATTCTTCACAGAACAAGTAAAACGTGAAAGATTTCAGTTTTGTGTAACTCACAAACTGAAAAACTAGAGCTTTCTACAGACGTGGCATGATCGCGGTCCGAGATGTGGGGCGCCACGACTGTAGGAAACTGCACACGTTGAGTAAAGCTGCATGCGATTTCCCCTCTGGTTTTCCTGACGTAGTTTTTTCTTAGCATTGCTAATCTCCTCCCAACAAATAGCTTAAACTTCTCACTTACAACGTTCCCCTTTGCTTCAAACTAAGTTCGTATTCTGCCCTTGATTGCGCCATCGACTATGTATCAAATATTAGGAAAAAAATATTTTCCTTTGCATGTTAGAGATCTCATCTCTCACATGCTTCTCCTACCAGATTCCGCCTTCGACAACTTGTTCTATAGTATTTCCTCAGATTCCTAAAATTTATTTCAGCACATGTGTCACAGAGTCAAGTACCATATCAGGACTGCGGAAATGATTTTTACTTAGCAATACTTCGTGACATTGTTTCTTTATAATATCGCATGAAATAACTGTCGTTAGTGAAACAATATTAGACAAAACCATTTAAACATATAGACTAACAGTTGAAAAAGATAAAAACATATTTAGGTTATTTCACTGGTGAGTTTGAAGTTTGTACAGGATGCATTTGTACTCTTGCAAGAAAGCCACTGGACATGTCATCCAAGTGAAAGATTCAAATTCATGAGTATAATGTATGTTTCAGTAAAAGATGTTTTTCCTTTACAGGTTCCTTGCAGAAATGGAGGACGTCTACAACCTGGTTCTCGTATGGACCTTCTTACCGATGATTGGCGTGTTATGTCTTATCATATTTACATTTGTGATGGTACGTTCACCAAAAATAGCAATGCAGTTTACATGTATAGATTAAGAACAATTATTACAAAAACAACGAGTTCGTTTACATTCATCTACATATTTATTACAATCTGAGTCAGAAATGTAGAATCCATTGAAAACAAATGCACTGCATATATTTAAACTGCATTACTGGCCATTAAAATTGCTACACCACGAAGATGACGTGCTACAGACGCGAAATTTAACCGACAGGAAGAAGATGCTGTGATATGCAAATGATTAGCTTTTCAGAGCATTCACACAAAGTTGGCACCGGTGGCGACACCTACAACGTGATGACATGAGGAAAGTTTCCAATCGATTTCTCATACACAAACAGCAGTTGACCGGCGTTGCCCGGTGAAACGTTGTTGTGATACCTCGTGTAAGGAGGAGACATGTGTACCATCACGTTTCCGACTTTGGTAAAGGTCGGACTGTAGCTTATCGCGATTACGGTTTATCGTATTGCGAAATTGCTGCTCGCATTGGTCGAGATCCAATGACTGTTAGCAGAATATGGAATCGGTGGGTTCAGGAGGGTAATACGGGGCGCCGTGCTGGTTCCCAAGGGCCGCGTATCACTAGCAGTTGAGATGACAGGCATCTTATTCGCATGCCTGTAACGGATCGTGCAGCCACGTCTCGATCCCTGAGACAACAGATGGGGACGTTTGCAAGATAACAACCATCTGCACAAACAGTTCGATGACGTTTGCAGCAGCATGGACTATCAGCTCGGAGACCATGGCCGCGGTTACCCTTGACGCTGCATCACAGACAGAAGCGCCTGCGATGGTTTACTCAACGACGAACCTGGGTGCACGAATGGCAAAACGTCATTTTTTCGGATGAATCCAGTTACTGTTTACAGCATCATGATGGTCGCATCCGTTTTTGGCGACATCGCGGTGAACGCACATTGGAAGCGTGTATTCGTCATCGCCATACTGGCACATCACCCTACGTGATCGTATTGGGTGCCATTGGTTACACGTCTCGGTCACTTATTGTTCGCATTGACGGCACTTTGAACAGTGGGCGCTACTTTTGAGACGCTTTACGACCCGTGGCTCTACCCTTCATTAAATCCCTGTGAAACCCTACATTTCAGCAGGATAATGCACGACCGCATGTTGCAGGTCCTGTACGGGCCTTTCTGGATACAGAAAATGTTCGACTGCTGCCCTGGTCAGCACATTCTCCAGATCTCTCGCCAATTGAAAACGTCTGGTCAATGGTGGCCGAGCAACTGGCTCGTCACAATACGCCATTGACTACTCTTGATGAACTGTGGTATCGTGTTGAAGCTGCATGGGCAGCTTTCTCTTTACACGCCATCCAAGCTTTGTTCGACTCAATGCCCAGGCGTATCAAGGCCGTTATTACGGCGAGAGGTGGTTGTTCTGGGTACTGATTTCTCAGGATCTATGCACCCAAATAGCGTGAAAATGTAATCACATGTCAGTTCTAGTATAATATATTTGTCCAATGAATATCCGTTTATCATCTGCATTTCTTCTTGATGTAGCAATTTTAATGTCCAGTAGTGTAATTACTTTTCTTCCTTAACTGCTGTAGGATCGTGTCAGACGAAGCAGTACCATCGCTGAACAGGCACTTCATAATTCAAGGAATGCTCATAAAATAAATCATGGAATCTGTAAAAAAAACATGAAAAAAATTAACGGCGATAATACGAACCAGTTACATAGGTTTATACATTTTCATACAGAGAACCATGAAGTATTTTTCTTGGTCGTAAATTGGGAAATGGCAACCAAATTAATGCGTTTCCTTGCCTGCAAAAGTCATATAGTTATCGTACCTTTACAATGTTACGTAAAGTTTTGTACAATAGTTTATGCTTTGAGATAAAGGATAACAATGGCTCGCTCTAGCAAAACCTATATGACTTCATTACATTACAATGCTGAACATTGTCGTTGTACCTGCTTAATTTTGTTGATGTTCTATTCTACCATCTCAGAGCCAACGAGTGGCTGATGTTCCAATCGGAAAAACACCACGATGTACCGCAGATGTTGTGGAAGACGGGGCACCAGGACAGCATTGCTACACATCTGCTGAGTGAGGAACGCAGAAGTGCAAACGCCACAGTGCTGCATACCAAGCAAGTATGAAGTAACACTCTCTAACTTCAGCGCCAGAGCGCCACTGCAACAATGAGATCTTGCAGAAAGAGCCGAGCTCAGCGACCCAGAATAATTACTCAATTACCACTGTAATGCAAGGAGCGCGGATTAAATCAATAAATGAGGGCAAATTCGACAATACACCCAGAGTCACCGCGGCAGAGACACCAACTAGATTCTTTAAAGAATCCCCAAACCCTGCCAGTCTGCCTCACGTCTTTAAATAACTAGATTTTCGGAGCTGAAGGTCACATCCAGTCATGCTGGCATTCTGTCCATGTCGCTAGAGCCAGAGAGAATAACAGTGTACTAAGATTAAGTGAAACCACGACAAGCAGGTTGATCATGGTCTGGCTCTTACTTCTTTGCTGACTTCAACACCGAGACACAGCCAGCATGATGTAACTCACAGCTGCGATCTACTGCTCCTGCCTTCTGGGACGTCATGGATGAGGGGAAGACCGATGCACGGCCAAATGCGCGGCCAGACCTCTTCCACTGAAGGCCAATTGTGGATGATCTGCAAGCTGTCATCTTCACAACGTCCATATGTGTCGTGTTTGTACAGGCTTCTGGCAGACTGGTGAAAATCTGCTGCAGTCTTTGTTAATCCATGGTGGATGACAAGGGCCTAGTAATCAATGTCACCAAGGTCGTGGACTCCACAGTCGGCTCACATCAACTAAGCACGTGGTGGAATGTCTGCGAGAGTACTGAGATATGAGTTGTACTGTTCTGCAGAACGTCTGGGTGACCGATACCTTGTAACCTCCCCACAAAAATATAAAAAAAATGAACCACGTGTAAACTCCCCTCGGAAATAAGAATTAAATGAATTTAAAATATTGTAACCTCTGAACAAAATTGGTTCCCATTTATAGTCTCCGTGCAGAAATGCATTCACATTTAATGTAACCACAAAATTCAATTCCTAAACCCGGAAATAATAAAAAGAATTCAGTAGCCTGGTAAATTTTATGACGACAGCAACGCTGCGCCACGGCCCTGTACTCCGAATAAAAAAGCAAAAATTCTTACCTCAATAAAAACTGCGAATATATCTGCTCTTACCTAAAAAATTTTCGGCACAGCTCCGTGCAATGCTGGCCTATGCTTTGTGACTCGTGAAAGGAATTAATTATTCATTGGATAAAATCTTTAAATTGAAATGAATGCTTTTTTTAAAAAAAATTACTTTATATTATCAAAATTATTATTGGGGCATTTTTTTGAAAGAAATTAAATGACAGTTAACATACATTATTAGATATGCGCAAGGCTGCTTCTTTACCTTCTACAATAATACTCATCCTCCAGAGTCCCGACCAGAGCAGACTGCACACAAGCGCAGACACGCGCCGACTACCGCCGACTACTGCTGACTCACGCAGACTACTGAAGACTAATGCAGACTGATGCCGACTAGCGACAAGCAACAACTAACTACATACTGCTCTCTGGTCAGAGACTCTCCTAAGTCTTGCCTGTTGCACGCAGCGTATATAGCGCATACCTCTTACATAACCCTCCACTGGGGGGGGGGGGGGGGGGGGCAAAAATTTGGCAGCGATGGTGAGTCAATTGGACTTGCCATGAGCAACAAATTTTTCTTAATTAACTAAGTTTACAATCACAGAATATATACATATATATAAGTGCAGAACATGAAATAAAATATAGTGCACATGCACTGAATACAGAACATATCAAGCAATGACAAAATGTATACGCAATGAGTACAAAACATATTAACAAATGACAAAAGTGCATACGCACTGCAGTACAGAACATATCAGGAAATCACAAAATGTATACGCAATGAGTACAAATCATATTAACAAATGACATAAAGTGCACACGCACTGTAGTACAGAACATATCAGCAAATCACAAAATGTATACGCAATGAGTACAAATCATATTAACAAATGACAAAAGTGCACACGAACTATAGTAGAGAACATATCAGGAAATCACAAAATGTATAGGCAATGAGTACAAATCATATTAACAAATGACATAAAGTGCACACTCACTGTAGTTCAGAATATCAGGAAATCACAAAATGTATACGCAATGAATACAAAGCAAAAGTGCACATGCACTGTAGTACTTTTTTTTACTATTTTACAAGAACTAGGATAGGAAAGGGAGGGATTGCATCATGGTTATAGCACTTTAGGTTGCACGCAGCTGCACTGAAAGTCCATATCTTTCTACAGAAGCACAACACCAAGTGAGACAATCTGATGTTCTTTTCCCTGAAGTATTAATCAGTGTAGCCAAGACACTGAAATGTCGTAGCAATATTCCATGTTATCATTTTGGTAGTACATTAGGTACACCAAAAAGTGGGACCATAATAACATCTCCATCACTCAAGGTGGTGGACAGCATGTTGTGTCAGCACCACGTTATTGTAAGGTACACCAACGTAGAATTAGTGCAAAAACCAAATATAGTGCTCCATGAGCATGAGGATAGACAGGACAAACGGATATTGCAGTAATGTCTGGTAATTAGGTCCGAAGGTGAAGGACATTAAGTCTTATGCCAGTCATCATTGAGAATTACACTAGTCTAACAACTGATTTATGTAATTCGTGGCACTCATTGCCAGTTACTGAACATTTCTGTACCGTGGATGAAGTATTACAGAATAATGTTCATAAGTTATCTATTTTCAGAGAACATTGGCACTCATTGACCAATTACAAACCATCAGAAGTCATCAGTCAAAACAGGAGTTAAAGAGTGTAGCATCAAGCTACTGGTATTCATATATATAGCATGAAAGTGACATAATATAAATTAAAATATAAGAAAGAGTGGCATTCATTGGTCAGCAATTATTCAATATTACAAAACATTTTTCATCATTCAAGTGACATATGACATATTGAAAAATAATTATTGGCACTCATTGGCCATTTACAAATCATCAGAAGGTATCAATCAAAACAGGAGCTAATGAGTGTAGCATCAAGCTATTGGTATTCATATATATAGCATAAAAGTGACATAATACAAATTTAAAGTATAAGAAACAGTGGCATTCATTGGTCAGCAAGTATTGAATATTACAAAACATTTTACACCATTCAAGTGACATACGACATATTTAAAAATAATTATTGGCACTCATTGGCCAGTTACAAATCATCAGAAGTCATCCTTCAAAACAGGAGTTAAAGAGTGTAGAGCATACATGCATTATTACAAAATATCATTCACTATTACTCAGAACTCATCATTCAAGTGACATATGACATATTTAAAGATGTAACATTCTGTAACTATTACTCAAAGTCTGTGATTAGAAAACATCATTCAGTATTACTCATAACTCTTTTAAATTGTTACCATTATTTGGGACTGGTAATACATTTTTTTTTTGTGCTAGCAATGCATTGCGTTGGGATCGATAATTAATTGCTGGGGAATAATAATATTTGCATTTGTCTTATTGCTGCAAATGAAGATGTGTAACGTCATTCGTCATGAGTCAGCTGTAGCAAGGTTATGAAACAATTAGAGTATATGTGATCACATTCATGAATGACACAGGTTTAATGACCAACTGCTAATAGCACATTAATTTCATGAATAATTTCTCTTGCAAAAAATACAAAATTGATTATTAAGCTGAAAGAAGAAACGCATATTATGCTGATAAGTAGTGAACTTCGAATTAACAGGTAATGAAATGTGTATTAAATATATATATTCTCTAGCTGTCCTTTCAAAAACCTTCAGTCATCATACCATGCGACATAAGACATACTGTCAAAACGAACTGCAGCAAATACTTAAATAACTACATAGCATTAATACATAAACTGCAAAGAAAAACTTCATTATCATTACTATCATCACCTGCAAAGAAAAACTTCATTATCCATATCAACATAATTCCATTATTATCATCACATCTAAAGAAAAACTTCATTATCCATATTAGCATATTCTGCATCACTATTCATCATAATTCATTATCATCTGAAAAAGAGTCACTTCATTATACAACTATTCATAGTATAAAGTTCCTTATTTCTAGCATATTTCATCACTAAAACTAAGATGTGTAGTTCTGTCTGACAGCCTGCATCAATCGTCTCGTATTCTGAAAGAAAAAATTAGTTAAGACTGCTATCATACGATGTGTAATGTAACCACAAAATTCAATTCCTAAACCCGGAAATAATAAAAAGAATTCAGTAGCCTGGTAAATTTTATGACGACAGCAACGCTGCGCCACGGCCCTGTACTCCGAATAAAAAAGCAAAAATTCTTACCTCAATAAAAACTGCGAATATATCTGCTCTTACCTAAAAAATTTTCGGCACAGCTCCGTGCAATGCTGGCCTATGCTTTGTGACTCGTGAAAGGAATTAATTATTCATTGGATAAAATCTTTAAATTGAAATGAATGCTTTTTTTTAAAAAAAAATTACTTTATATTATCAAAATTATTATTGGGGCATTTTTTTGAAAGAAATTAAATGACAGTTAACATACATTATTAGATATGCGTAAGGCTGCTTCTTTACCTTCTACAATAATACTCATCCTCCAGAGTCCCGACCAGAGCAGACTGCACACAACCGCAGACACGCGCCGACTACCGCCGACTACTGCCGACTCACGCAGACTACTGAAGACTAATGCAGACTGATGCCGACTAGCGACAAGCAACAACTAACTACATACTGCTCTCTGGTCAGAGACTCTCCTAAATGGTTCAAATGGCTCTGAGCACTATGGGACTCAACTGCTGTGGTCATTAGTCCCCTAGAACTTAGAACTAATTAAACCTAACTAACCTAAGGACATCACACACATCCATGCCCGAGGCAGGATTCGAACCTGCGACCGTAGCAGTCGCGCGGTTCCGTACTGCGCGCCTAGAACCGCGAGACCACCGCGGCCGGCAGACTCTCCTAAGTCTTGCCTGTTGCAGGCAGCGCATACAGCGCATACCTCTTACAACCTTCCTGTCTCCAAGTAGCTGCCAGCACTGCACACACCCGTAGCTCATTGACCTGTGGCTTTCACATCGTGACCCGCTCAAGAAGCATCAACTCCTCTTCGCAGTGCGCTCTTAATCCTGGCTACCGATTGAGGCACTGAGGCACTTCACGATCTGTAAACTGAATCTGGAAGACAAATGTTGTTACAGGAACCGCTGTGTCACTAAAGGCTCTTGGCATAAAATGGAACATTTTCCACATTCGGTGTCCGGCATCCTGCATACAACGTGATCTTAACTGCCCGGTCACAACACTGGTGTGTGGAAGTGGTCGGATCATTGAATTGGGTGCCGCCTCAGGACTTCGATGACAGTGGAGCCACGTCTACACAATCAGCCGTCGTCTGGTAATACTAGCACAATGTGGTGTAGTGAGTGAATTGTTTCTTTATTGATGGCCTTTTAGTCTATGTGTGTATCTTTTAGGGACGTGTCGAGTCGGAAAGACAACAGTAGCACAATTAAAACTAAAAGAAAGTTTGCAACGAACATATATGTTGGAGTGGTAGCACTGAACCCACTTTGACGATATACAGAGTTAATACTTATTTGTTTCTAAATAAAATATGAAACAATCCACCACTGGTGACAGCACAGACTCGCTCTCATTTCCAGCTGCAGTTTTATAAAGGAATAAATGTTCCATACGCAGTGCCATTAAAAGTTAAAGTTAAGATACAACCAAAGAGCGGCAAAACCTTACAACAAAAAAGCAAATTCAATTTAAATTTGGTTACCAAAACCCGTTAAAAATTAACAGGAATCAAACTTCAATAGCATGAAAATTTTATCTTCAAATATTTGGTTTTGATTCATTTAACGAGTTAGCTAGAACCACTTAAATCTTCCTTCAAATTTACTGCAATTTCAGGAACCACTGTAGCCATTAGCATGAAACTTTTACAGTACATTAAACTGTATGTTCTGCGTCCACTGAACTACAATAATTGCATTTCATCCACTGCTTCCGCAAATACAATTTTTTAGTTACACGGTAAAAATTTGGTGTACCTCTTGTACGTTATCCCAAATAATGTTCCTTATACATAGCATTATGTTTTTCTTTTAGTTCAGTAGACTCAGGATATGTATCTTATTACTCCCTGAAAATTTAAATACTCTACTCGAAGTGGTTTCTGAGATTTTGGGAAAAATGCAACAGCAAATGTAAATGTTCAGGAACGGCTTCTAAAGTTTCAAAAGACTGTAACTCACTTAATATATGCTTAATTTTTTATTTTTAGTCACTCAGAAGCACCCTGCAACATACTGTATATCATCCTCTTGATCTTCTTCCAAGTTGTTTCTTCTTTTCTTCTTTCTGCAGCCCTTAGTGGCCCACTGTGCTGCATACTCTACCGGCCGGTGTGGCCGTGCGGTTCTAGGCGCTTCAGTCTGGAACCGAACGACCGCTACGGTCGCAGGTTCGAATCATGTCTCGGGCATGGATGTGTGTGCTGTGCGTAGGTTAGTTAGGTTTAAGTAGTTCTAAGTTCTAGGGGACTGATGACCACAGATGTTAAGTCCCATAGTGCTCAGAGCCATTTTTGCACTGCATACTCTGCTTTATCAATGCGAACCTTGTCCATCAGTTCAAGTTCTCTGATGCAGTTTGCTCCAGGATTAATTCCCATATGCTGTAGCGCTTTCACCCTACCAATATTGCCATCACTAAAAGCAATAACAGCATCACTGACACCCGACTTTAATGCCTTCATTCCAACAACAACAATTTTTGCTAAGTGAGTTCATATAAGATTATTGCACGATTTATTGGGATTTTGAGTCTGACGTTGCAGGCACTTCTTCAGTAATTCAGGATTTTCCAGGTCTCTGTAAATAGGTTTTATGATATCCTGGACTGCTGCTGGGATGGAACGTTTATGGCTGTATGAACTGTTTGGGAACTGGTAATTGCAGTAATTGCACCATGAATCAGATCCAGGGGGGGGGCATAGGTGATGTACTGGTTTTTGATCAGTTGACAGTCTGTGGAAGAAGGTAGCCTATACTGCCTTCTTCATTTTCAACAAATTCTCAGTATTATTTCTAATGACCATCCCATAAAACTGTTGCAGTTCATCAGTCATAATGTCTGTCAGCCTGCCTCTTATGGTTTTACCATCAGAAAGTTTCTTGTCTCTCAAACTTTGTGTGAACTTCCTCAACACGGTGCCCATCCTCTTCTAGACATGATCAACACATACCAGTTTTGTGATAATCTTCTTACCATAAGGCTGAGCGGCTACCACACAGTTATATGCTTTTGAGTCTCCATCACCTAAGAACTTAGTGTAATACACTCCCCTTTCGTTCACAGATCGACTAAAAGTTTCAATAGCTGTAGAGGCCTCCATACCACCACTTGTTCCTTCATAATTTCTGTCACGGATATGCCCTTGTCCATTCCCTGATTTACACTTATAACAATGTTCGCTTAAAGTCTGGAAACCTGTTACCTTTCCAGTATCCACACTGGTCACTGTATCAACAGAATTCTTGGACATGTAGTCGCGCTTCTGCCAAGTGCCGTCAAAAGCTACTGGTATGTCAGTCATGCCATCATATTTTTCAACAGCTTCGTTTGCAGCACCCTCCATTGACTCACATTCAAAAGATCCCACAGCAGCTCCAATAAATCCTGCATACTTGTCAATTTCACAAGATTGACGTGGCATATTCATCACGGGACACATTGTTTCTGCTGCAGTATGTCCTTTGCCAATAGCTCTCAATCCATAAAACCACTTAACATTTACTTCAAAATAATTATCTTTACACTTATCAGAATTCCCAAAAGAATGAGTATATTTACAACTGGCACAATTAATGATAAGTTTCCTGGCTAGTCCAGGGAATTTCGGCCGCCGGGTCTCGTCTTATTTTAGGTGACGCCATATTGGGCGACTTGCGCGTCGGTGTCACAACACCCCGTCCACGGGCGGAGAAAATCTCCAGTCTGGACGGGAATCGAACCTAGAGTAGCTGCACGGTAGGCAAGCACATTACCAGTCAGCTAAGCAGGCGGACGTTGTGCCGTTGAGTGGCACACATAAGAGATGAGGTCACAAGTGAAAGTCACCACTGCACAATACAGTCCTGACCGATTTCGTTTGCCACACCCCACACCTGTTGGGGTAGGACTCGTCCGAAATTACCACGTTTTGCCACCGAATACACCAGCGAGGACTCGTCCGGTGAAGTCTGAGGGACCGAAGGTTTCTGGCCAATGAAAGATGATAACAGAATGGTACGTGTGCCATGAATTCCAGTCACACAAAAGATGGCACTGCTGGGCTTCACATACACCTCATCTCCCTGCAATCGTCATGTCTTATCATGGTTCCATTGTTTTACACATCCTATTTTTAAGTGATTTGGACCATATCTTCTGGGTGCCTCAGTTTTCTCCAACAGTAGAGTACATTAAGATACAACAGAAGGATAAGATGATGCAGTGACGTTACTATGTATTACCCGGCAAAGTCAGCTGAAGTCAAGGCAACAGTAACTGCATCTTCTTGTTTACGGTAGTGGTCGTTAAGTGCCAATTAATCGTTATTTCAGATGTTCGTGCGCTGTAAAGGAACCAAGGTCTCCGCTAAGTTAGATACTGCATGTCTAAACTTCCATACTTCAATAGTTTGGTGTACTGTTGTGCGCCCTTTTCGCGGTGATTAAAGCAGTGGACACTCCTGACACCCTCTCATTTAATACTGTAGATCCTCAGTGGCAATCAATTTAACGACGTCAATAGCAAACTCTGATGCCCGTCCGCGAAGACATTTCCGGGAAGTCAGTTTGGTGCTTGAATGGCGAGGGAACAACATGCGCCTGAAGGGGAGGATGACTTCACGTAGGCATTTTTCTCGTTTGTCCCGCTTACAGCTGGAACCACAGTTCGTTTTGTTGACTAACACGTAACCCTTTTCAAAGATGTCTTCTGTCGTGGGCAGGTACTGACGATAGCAAACTATTTTTCTGTTTTACATGATTCATGATTTGTGTTTCATGTGCTCCGATAATATAAGACTGTTTCTACTTTAAATAAACATTAAAATAAGGAAACAGTTTTCTGGAGACATTATTTGTGTGAATATTTATTTTTGTGTTGCAGAAGGCCACGTTTGATCTTACCACAGTACAAATGCTGATGTTCTTCGCTATTTACTTCTGTAACGTCGCCGTAATTTGCTACTTCGGCAGTATGATAACGTCACAGGTAAGAGTTCTAAATGAATGATTCATGGTATGCCTTTCATCAAATGGCACATTACGACGTAGTGTATCATGACTAAAGAAAAGAGTAACTGTAAGAATAGTTTTGATTCATAACTAGAACCATCTGTGGCTCATATAAATTCTTTACTTTGAACGTATTGACGTATGATGAGACTTCAAAAAGTAAGTTACAAGTTATTACGACAGGGAGAGTAGCTTTTACTAAATACTGGACTACACTTCATAGCAACACAGATATATGATACTACTGTATTTTTCAACATAGTCACCAAGTCTCTGCAAACAACGGTCGGAACTTTCTATCATTCTTTCAGTTCCTCGACTACGGCAATCCCCTCCTTGGTCAGGGGGCCATTCGGGAACCACTGTGTGAATGACGTCATCGCTGGAAAATGTATCCATCCAGATGATCTTACAGCTTGCCGACTGCCTCGCCATTGTCGCCTCTTGTCGATGCCGATGGCCTTCCCTCCTGATCACACACGGACTTGACTGCAATATGTCCGAAAGAACAGACCCCAAGCAGTCATATAATTGGTCCAGTTTTTGTCACCTTTTCACTACAACTGGACGCCACATTGCATTTGATCCATACACCGTCATAATTTTGTGGTAAAAGCGTGTGCCAGTTAGAAGTCTTGCTCACAATAATTCTAGCGTTCAACGTACCTCAACTTTGGAGTAGGTTTCCAATTGACGTACCATTTCACTCACACGTTCAATAGTGGTTCATCCGTTACCTGTGCCGCAGCAGAACGGTGTCTGCAGAAAACCCGGAAAAAGTAATCTCTTCTGAAGATGTGCCACTGTTGTTGGATGTTCTGCAGAACTTACTTTCTTAAGTCCCTGCGTTGCTTCATATTTCTGCATAATTTTATGACTTTTTTCACACATAGTGGTGTTTTCTATTGACTGCTCCAGTCCGGGCGCATTTAAGCGCAGCTTGCTTAAGCTGAGGCCTAGCGTCCCCCATCACAAAGGGTCCTGCATCACAAAAACTGAAATTAGAAAATGTCCCAGGAGTCTGGTGCGGCTCCCTTTGTAATCGTACAATGCGCGAACGTTATTGTGTCATTCAGCTGAGTTTTCCAGCGGATATCTGATTTATATTATGTCAGTATTCACGTTTCAATACCCGCGCCTCTCAAACTGCACGTGGCGATCAGCGCGTGGAATTTCATTTGGAAAAACTGGTAAGACTTTTAAACAAATGATTCATAGAACTTAGACAATATGACGTGCGTTCGATTCCACGAAAAGCGATTTCTCCCACTCCTCTGTTCGTGGAATGCAAGACCCATAAAACGTCAAAGGTGTTTTCCCAAAGGTTATTCTCAAAATTTTATTAGATCAAAACAGCAACTAAACGGGGAGGAGACTATCGTCAAAGTACCGCTGTGCTGCAAAGGTGCCGCTGATGGCAACAAAAGGGGTGCTGCTATGAAAGACACCCCAGGCGAACACTTTTGGTTGTCCAGCGTATGGCGTGCGACAAACAGATTGGTATCCCACTGCTGTCTGGGGCGTTTCCACGCACGACTTCGCTGGTCATGGAGGCTGAATTCAAAGCGGGACTCGAGGACAGTTCTACTCTGGTCAATGAAATTCCAAGCCGGAAATGTGTCTGGAGACGCCCAGACAACGGTAGTACACCAGCCTGACTGTAGCCCACCACGTGGCCCGACAACCAGACGTTATGATCTGTGGCGCCATTCCATTTCATAGCAGGACCCCTTTGGCTGTCATCAGCGGCATCTTTAAAGCACAAAGAAACGTCGATCATATTATATGCCCGTCATGGCAAGCCATCATGGGCTTACTACATTTCTGCAAGATAATGCGTCTCGTACACGGCGAGGGTTTCTCCCGCTTCTCTTTGTGCTTACTACACGCTACCTTTCCAACAAGGTCGCAACATCTCTCCCCAATTGGGAACGTCTGGAACATTACGGGCAGGGCCCTACAACCAGCTCGAGATTTTGACGGTGTAACGCGCCAAATGAATAGAATTTGACGCTAAGCCGCATAAGGTTCAGATAGCTCTGAGCACAACGGGATTTAACATCTGAGGTTATCAGTCCCCTAGAACTTAGAACTACTTAAACCTAACTAACCTATGAACATCACACACATCCATGCCTGAGGCAGGATTGGAACCTGCGACCATAGCGGTCGCTCGGTTCCAGACTGAAGCGCCTAGAACCGATCGGCCACCACCGGCCGGCGACGGTAGTGCATGATCTGCGACGTGTTCCCATGCTGGCGACAGGATGGTAAGGAGTTGTCGTGGTAGGATGTTCCATTCTTCCAACATCGTGGTGGACAACTGCTTGTGAGGTAACGGGTGAGTTGTGGCACCCTGAAAATATTCTAAGTTGGCGTGGCTGTGTGAGCCAAACAGCAGGCCCACCACATAGTGCCGGACAAGAGGGATAGCCCCAGCACTGGTCAAGTGACCGCGTGGCTGGGAATTCCATGGTGACGCTGTGTCGATGAAGGAGACATGCCAGGAGTGCCAAAGATGGCGGACTTTGTGAAAACTTAATGGGAGACATTTCACAGTTCGTGTAGAAATTAATAGTAGCCAGATTAACCATGGTACCTGAAAAAGAAAAAAAGTACATTACCATTACTTGCAGGACGATTCTGATGGTGCAATCAGGTTTTCAATATTTTTATTAGTTTAAAGTTTGGTATCTGATGTTAAATTACACAAGTAACACTCAGCAACGAATTTCCAAAATCTAAACGGTTCATCCGATTTTGTCTATCGACGTATCTTTAGAAAGCTATTTGTGTAAACCTAAATTGGCATAAATTACAGGCATGTAACTTGAATAGTACATGAGTTATTGGAGGTCAAAGTGACTGATTACTATCGATCGCGTCAGGGCATACGTACTCCACAGTTACACGAAAAACCGGTAGCAGCATGCTTATAAATATATTAATTCGGCTATTTCTTTGTTATATACTACTCATGAAGAAATTGGTTAAATTTTTACTGTGTTTTAGAACGACAGAGACATTAGGCTACTGGCCTACCTTTTGTTGCTATTCCTTTGGTATTTGTTTATTTAATAATGTGTGTTAGAGCGTGTTTATGGTTCAAGCATAGGAGTATTTAGTTAATTTCAAGTTATTTAAATGTAAATCCAGTATTTCGAATGTGTTTGTGAGTGTGCGTTGGCTTGAAGACATGGCGTGAGCGCTCTAGCCAATCACAGTGCTCCTTACTACAGCAGGCGACTACAGAAGTGGGGAAGGAGCATCGTTCGGAGAGAGGATGGGCAGTTCTGAACAGTATGAGACAGGACACGGCAGAGACGTGGGCAGTAGGGCGCGACGGAGACTTGTATTGAGGAGCAGTTTTGCTCGTGGTAGCGGAAGATAGAAATATTTCGTAGTGCCGACTTTTGAACTTGTGAGATTTCCGTGGCCTGAAGACGTAGTATCTCGCGAGCTGTGTTGTTGTTCATAACTAATTATGTGAAGTAGGAATCTATTGCTTCCCTGTTATTCACCTTACATTTTATTTAATTGCTGGACCATCAACACCAATAAGTGTTTTACAGTAATAAATGGCATTCTTAAAGGTACTTCTACTATCGTACTTATCTTTTAAAGTCGTTAAAATAGTACCTGCAGATTTTATTTACAGGGTGGCGCACGAAATGTGTTACCATTTTGTTTTTGAATATAAACTTTATTGTCAATACAATCTGAAAGGAACATATACTACAATGAAGAGCCGTCCATGGAGATTTGCTCAGCACATGCTCAACCATTTCATTTCCTAACTTCATTTAAACGAACACTGTAGTTAGTGATTACCCTAAGGCATATGTCTTCCGTAATTTCACTGCAAACTTGAAGAATAAGTCTTCTGAGCTCCATTAAATCACGTGGACGTTTAGGGAAAATTTTTTCCTTTAGGTACCCCCAAAGAAAAAAATCACATGGATTGAGGTCTGGAATATTGGGGGCCAATTTTGTCCGTCAATGAAGCGACCTGGAAACCTGAGTGAAATGATCCGCATGTCGAAATGCTCGTGTAAAAACTCCAACACAATGTTTGCAGTATGTGGCCTTGCTCCATCTTGCATGAACCACTGCGTGTTGAAACGCAAGGCAGTAGCAAGAAGCTATGGAATGAAGCTATTGCGAAGCATGCTCAAATAACGCTCGCTGATCACAGTTTCTTCAAAGAAAAAGGGTCCAATAAGTCCGTGACTGTAAATTGCCGCCCACGCTGTAATCATCGGAGCATAATGTTGTCGTTCATGAAGCACTTCTGGGTTTTTAGTGGCCCAAAAGCGAACATTTTGTTTGCTAACCACACCGTCCAAATGAATATGCGCCTCGTCTGAAAACCAAACGTTGTTGAGAGTATCTTCCCTATCCTCCGCCCACTGAGCAAACAGTAGTCTCTGCTGCTTGTGTTCTTCAGTGAGCTTCTGTGCACAGGTCATCTTGTATGAGCACATATGGAGGTCACTTTTAAGAATGCGTTGAGCGGAGTGTCTGGATATTCCCAGTTGTACTGCTGCCTTTCTACACGATTTCCCGGGACTTCCTGTACAGCAACTCGTACCGCTTCAATATTCTCCTTCGAACAAACAGGCTTAGGCCGAGGTCGCTTCGCTTCCAATACTGTTCCTTCCTGTACAATTTTATTGTACAACCTGTGGATGGTCTTCTTGCAGGGGACCCATCGTGTGTTAAAATGTTGTCGAAAACGCCTCTGAGTGACAACAAGGCTTTTCGTTTCATGAAAAAGTAACACAATTGCCGATCGTTGCCGTGTCGTCAGTCTTCCACTGTTAGCCATCGCTGCTTACTAGTCTCCTAGCGGCAGTGTCGTGAATTACACATTTCGTAACTCATTTGTTTTTCCAAGCTCTGCTGGTACTGCTGTAGAGATCCCAGCGGGATATCTAATGTGCGTCGTAAATTGTGAAAGAAACAATTGGTAACACATTTCGTGCGCAGCCCTGTAATTGCAATCTTTCATTTAAAAATTTCTGTATAGTATTCATAATTCGCAATTGCCGAGTGATAGGAACCCTCGACCATTCTATTCATGTGTATATTCATATTGCATACTGTAGACTCAGCAATATTTGGCTTGTAATGCGGCAGTTACGTATCCCAGCTCCTAGACAACGAAACCTGCCAAAACTTTTAATATTTCAAGGGTCCGTAGTTGAGGACCACCACATCACATAATTTCATTTATTTTTGAAAGCCCCCATGCTGAATGATCGTTAGTGCATGTGGACGTACTGCAGTACGTCTCACCTACGCATCCCATATATGGTCGACAGAATTTAAGTCGGGGGAACGGGTAGGCACGTCTATTCCTCGAATATCGTCTCGTTCCAAGCACTCCTCCACTGGCGCTGTTCGAACTTGTCACGCGTTGCCAACCATAAAAACGAAGTCACGTCCGAATGCACCCCTGAAAAGATACACATGGGGAAGGAGTACAGTGTCACAATGACGTTCACCAATGAGAGTACAGCGTTCAGAGATTTTGAGATCAGTACGGCCCCGTAACATTATGCATCCCTACACCACAACACCTGGTCCACCAAAATGATCATGTTCGACAACGTTCGTGGGTCCATCACGTTTCCCCATCTCGTGCCATTCATAATACGTCCAGCGTTGTCGAACATTGTCGATGGATAATGGACTTGACAGTCCGTTCCCACGACTTAAATCCCACCTTCGACGTGTGGGATGCGTCGGCGAAACGTGTAGGAGAATACGGAGCAATGACCATCCAGCAGTCGTAAAATGGATTCAAATGGCTCTGAGCACTATGGGACTTAACATCTGAGGTCATCAGTCAGCTAGACTTAGAACTACTTAAACCTAACTAACCTAAGGACAGCACACACGTTCATGCCTGAGGCAGGATTCAAACCTGCGACCGTAGCAGCAGAGCTGTTCCGGAGTGAAGCGCCTAGAACCGCTCGGCCACAACGACCGGCCCAGCAGTCGTCAACCACGCAGCTTGAGGAATGGGCCAGACTGTCACAATAACTCCTTACGAACGATGTGGGCAGCGTGGGATCACATTTCAGAGCATACATTGGTATCTGTGGTGAGCACACATCCTATTAAGAACTATAACCTGCCTTTCGTAATGTCCAGAAGACCATAAAAAATCGAGATGGCTTCACTGTAACTATTATCTTCGAATTAAAGTATCATTTCTGTTCGTGTCATAGGGTATTTGCTTCAGTTACCTTCTGTGCTACACTATAGCAGTTATTTCTGTGTATGGTCCAAGTTTCATCGCACTATGCTGCTTGGCAGTGATACATCACGAGAAAGCTATTTTCGTCTTTAAGTTTAGGACACAAGTTTATTTGCAGCACTGGAAAAACTTTCATGTCCTATTTTAATAAACATATACCATGGTACCTTCAGGAAGTATCATTTACTCGGAAAAAAATACTCATGTTACTTTTGATTCAAAATTTTATGGTAGTACCAGAGGCTGTAGTACCCATTATGAAGCAGATGTAAAACTGTTACTGGTGCTATTACCACTGCTACCTCTACTGCTACTGTGCAGGCGGATAGCGTGCGGCTGTCGGCGTACTGCAGCGAGTGGCCGGAGCGCGACCAGGCCTTCCGGCGCGGCGTGCTGCTGGTGATGGTGCGCGCAACCCGGGGCGCCACACTCACCGTGGGCCGCTGCAAGCCCGTCTCCATCAGCACCTTCTCTGCCGTACGTACCCCACTGGTCCTTACCTGCACTAAGGCGCTGTATGTATGACATAAACGTCCTAGGGCTCTTAGCCGCACCATACATCAATAATCTCAATCAGCTCAATTAACCAGCATAATACAAAATTTTAATGTTATTCGTAGTTCAGTAGAAGCAAGGTCGTCGTTGAATTTGAGAGCAAAAGAATAAGACACAGATCAGTGGAAAAATGCTCCTATCGCACCTCAGAAAATTCGAATATGTTCCTGTTAATTTAAAGGACTCTGAAAAGTGGGTTAGCAGCTTTCTCATTCCACATTTTTCAGCTTCTTTAAATATTTCCCAAAACTTTTGACACTCGAACATATTGGCGCCTCCTTTAACATGCAAATCACCTCAAACTCCCACGAGTTCTCTAACTGTAACTCACACTCAGTAGTCCACTGGTGTAAGTCGCTCATACTTGGCCACTCTCAGTGCCCTTCTCACTCACTCATTCAGCCCAAGTTACTGTCATTATCATTTGTGTCCCTCTGTCATTGTCAATAAAATTCTTCTGTGTATGTGACCGCATTGTCAACAATAAAATTCCGACGTTTCGTGGTTAACAATACACCCTGAGGAAGGAGTCTTGCCGAAACGTCGGAATTTTGTAGTTGTCATAAACCCAGAAGAATTTTATTGACTGTGGCAACGGCTGCGGAAGCCTACGTTTGCATCTCTCTGTCATTGTCTGCTGCATCACAGCAACAGCCACCTTCGTTCTGTCCTACTCCTACTACTGCAGTCTCGCCTCACTGTCACTGTCTCCTTCTTGCTCTCCCTAATTGCCAAATCTCATCCCTTTCTTCCTTCCTAATGCTGCTGACTCTTCTCACTGTCACTATATCTCGCTTCCTTGTTGTCATTATCATATACTCTGTCTCTCACTTCACTGGCTCTCACCCACTACTACTTTCCCTTTATTTCTCCCACTGCCCCCCCCCCCCCCCTCTCTATTTTCCACTGTCGTTATTTCCCTCTCTGTCTATACACTGCCATTATCTCCTTCGCTCTTTATATAACTCAACCACTGTATACTAGTCTACTATGTTCCACTATTTTTTATTTTTACATCTCTTTTCTAGTGCCACTGTCTTCTTCCCTCTCAGCATAACAAAAGCGCGAATAAGCTCATGCCAAAGTTTTCGGGAAATTTTTTAAAGATGCTGAGGTAGGTAGTGTGCTGGTACCCTGTGGGGCGGCGGGTGGAATAATTGTTAATGTCCCTATTATTTATTTAATGCTGTTGTTTGCCGTTCTCAACACTGGCTCTCTAACTACAATATTGGCAACCAGAAAGTGATTAGCAAAACGTGAAGCCTGTAATTAGAATTCCTAGTGCCCATTTCATCTGAGAAATACATTTATAGCTACAGCTTATAGCTCTGAGGAATTAGGAGATTGTCTGGGATTCAGAATCAAAAACCATTCTCTCTAAAATGTTCACTATATCCTGAAAGTCACAGACCAAAAAGGATCCACACAATCCAACTACCAGAGCAGTTCAGAGTCTAATGCGCTGATGCAACTATAACTGTTCAAATTAAATGTTTACGTGAATGCTCGCCATAATTTGATGATAATGTTCATCAAACGCCACGCTTATAATGGTAGAATGTCTGTCCTGAAAATACGACATACACAAACTGAAGATAGATCATTAACGTCATCCCAAAATTAACACTTCACTCGAAAACGATTTAATGGTTACGCGTATCCCGAGTAACTTATTACTGCATCCGAGGCTGTTTACATCAACGATACCGACGCGACGCGACTCCCGGCACATGTGGTGCGCTAATCAGCGTCTGGACAGAACTGGGGCCTTTTTCTCTTTCACACAGCTTTCTTACATATAAAGCCGCGGTGCAGACGGCTAAGGGAACGCCTGATCAAATCTGCTCTCCCGACTAGCCGCTGGGCTAGTAATGCACCACTTTAAGTTATCGAATAAATCATTGCTTCCTTGACTGATGGCTGATGAAAACCAGAAAATCATGAATTTCAACTAAAATTTTAATTTCTGAGATCCAGAATACTGTTTCTACTAAATTATTATGCAAAAGGAATCTAAATATAAATTTTTATGTTTCTAGCTCTTTTCTGTTGCGCCAATGATTTTTACAGAAAAACATCCAAATTTCGAAAATGGTTAAAGTTATTGAACTGATATCAAACACGTATTGTTTTTGTATTACTCCTGACATGCTAGAAACGTTTCTGGTTATTTACTTCATTTTAAAGTATTGCGCAATATTTATGACGTCAGAGCAAGTTACAGCGGACTAGGCTGGCACACAATGGAAAGACTGATGTGAATTTTATAAGGCGTGAGTATGCTGCTTTCCTACATCACCCTCTACTTAATTTTTTAAAATGTAAATGAAAAAAGTTAATTACAAAAAGGGAAGCAAGAGTACAGCTTAACTCCCTATGAAAATTAAAATTCAAATGTAAACATATAGAAATATGAAAGAAAACTTATTACCTAATTCAATTATTTAAATTGCTGGCATGTTCACTGCCTCTTAAGCAACATTATCACTCAAAATTTAAGCAAAATCAATGAAACACTTTGGCATACATATTGCCTTAGACAGACAACCACATAAAAATAGGTAAAATTATGAAAATCTTAAATCCATTAAATTGTCTGTAAATATTTTTACATACACAAATTCAAAGAAAATATCACAGTAATTCATGATACATAAACCGATAATTATATCTTAGCAGTATTTTCTAAACCTGAAAGAAAATTTCACAAATCATGACAATTTCATTTACACACACGTGGTTGTAGCCGCATTTGCTGGCGTTCTACACTTCCATTCACAAGGGTAGAGGAGGGGAAGTTGCTATGGTGTGCGTCCTTCACGTTCACTCTAAATTACATGGGGAAAGGGGAAGGGTCACTGTGAGTTGTGTCCAAGTCACTCCACGCTTTCACGCAGCTACCAGGCTGCCATTATCTGGTTTGTCCTGTAGAACAAACAAAAAGAGTGCCTCAGACTCTGTTCACTTAATATCTAAGGGTGGGTCAAAATGAAATAGGGATACATACATTTTATCTTTCAATATGTTACTGGAACAAAGTAAACAGAACTTCTTCAATTTTACTCTCGTGGTTACTTAACTGTCATAAAATCGGTAAACAAATGGCTCAAAACGCCGTTAGTCACGTACTAGAGAAAATTAATGCTCAAGGCATACAATCATAAATCCTATTTAATCTCAATTTATTATTTCTGGGCCGGAACACTGAACCACTGCTCGGTACATTCCTGACAAATCTGTATTTTATTTACTTAACTGACTCATCTTCGATTACCTTATTCTTAGAGATAATATGAGTATATTTGATTAGCAGTTGTCTTCTCAGCCTCTTTGCACATGTGAGTAACTTGTAATAGTACAGTTCTGAGTGTTCAAAACACACTACCTTTAGTTGACTACAAAATCCACTTATTGGTCCTCTGCTGCTGTGTCTGTTCCACATCTGCAATTATGTACTTACTTTATCGAAGTGTATTTATGCTGAGCTATAGATAATGTTTCACGTCTGCCATTATGGTACTCAATTATGTTGCTAGTGTATGTACTTATTTAACACTCACTCTATTAACATTTAACACATAGGATAGCACATTTATTTCATATCTATAGTGTATTGCAGCTGATTAGTATGCTCACATTGCAATCCATTTCCACTTGATTGGATGCTGAAACCACAGGTAGTTTCTCTCGACCTTCCACTAAAGTGCATTAAGTAATTATGGCCGAGCGTAATGCTAAATTCCTTAAACCTATAGGACACCATGAGCTGCTCTGTCTCACCTAACATAAGGGTACCTATGGTTGCATTCACGCCTCCAACTCATAACCTCAATACATGTAGGTGTGTCCTGTCACACACTACATCAAATAACGGACAGCTCCAACCTTATAAATATTTCAAGGACGTGTCCTTCACATCTCAACCACCAACACTGAACTTCTTTAGGTAGATCACGTTCCTGAGACCTAGTAGCTTTTTACTCTTAGGGTGCATGTGGTTTTCCTATGATCCTGAAAGGTCCTTGGTATACGAACATGAATTTCTTTGTTTCTGAAATTATTTTCTTTGATTTTTCCTTGGTTTTGACAAGGACTAACTGACCTATTTCAAAACTGGTGGGTACAGCTTTTGCGTCATGACGCTTCTTCTTTTCCAGTGCTCTTTTTCTTATATTTGCCCTAGCCTTTAACTTCTTCTCGTCTGTGGATATTTGCGTAAGAATAGGGAATTCTACCATATCTGCAATCACATTGTGCGGTTCTTGGCCAAACATCAATTCGCAAGGCGCAAAACCAGTTGCATCATGCCTTAAGTTGTCAATTACATTCTCAAAATACTTCATGTGCTCTGCCCAAATTGAGTGTTTCCGAGCACAATAAGTCCTGCAAAAGCCTATTCAATTCTCTCGTAATACGTTCACTCATATTTCCTTGGGGGAAATACGCAGATATTTTCAGTTGTTTCACTCCGGCCTTATCCAGGCATTCTTTAAATCTATCAGAAGTAAATTGAGGCCCATTGTCTGACAGCAAACTCTTCGGAACGCCAACGTTCATGAAGAAATCTTTTTCCAACTTTTCTACCAACGTTTTTGCATTTGCTCTTTTAATTGGGTATAGCTTAACATATTTACTAAATCCATCCACAACAACAAAAACATGGGTGCACCCACCTCTCGAAGCAGGAAGAGGGCCAAACAAATCACAAGCCAGTAATTCTAGGGTTTCAGTTGGCTCTACTGAATGCATATCCCCTTGTATTCTGGTGTTAGCAGCACGGACTTTCTGGCACACTACACAAGATGCTAGACGCTTGGCAACACGGCGGTACATGTTGTCAAACACAACTTTCTCTTTTAATTTTGCAATGCACTTCTTTGCACCGTAGTGCCCATACCTCAGGTGTACATAGTCGATTAGTAAGTCTACATGTTGTGAGGGAAAGCATAGCTTCCACTCAGAAACACCTACCTTTTTCCTCCTAAACAGAATACCTTTATGCAGACAGTAGTATTGCGAAACCTTATGATAGTTCGCATCTCCCAAATAGCTCTTCACTAATTTCAGCTGGTTATCTGCATTCTGCCCACGTCTCAAGTTCTTAATCACCCTTTTTAATGCACTTTCTTCCTTTACTTCGTGCAACGCAAACATTCGTACTTCACTTAGGTCTGTTGCTGTAATTCCCACGTCATCGCAGAGCTCCGCACTTCTAGATAACCCATCAGCTACCAAATTATCTTTCCCTTGAATATATCTAACCTCAAGGCCAAACTGCTGGAGATACAATGACCATCTTACCAAACGAGCATTCCTCAACTTACAGGTCTTTAAAAAGGTCAACGCCTTATGGTCACTGTAAACAATTATCTTGGGACCTAATAGATACTGCTCAAATTTCTGTACCCCAAATACAATTGCCAATGCTTCCAGTTCTGAGATGCCATAATTTCTCTCTGCTGCCTGTAAAGATCGACTTGCGAAAGCTATAGTCTTGTGCACTTCTTGTTCGTTCTCTATTTCTACTTGGAATATCTCCACAGCTATACCATAGCCACTAACATCAACAGACATACAGAATGGTTTTTCAAAATCAGGATGATGTAAAATAGGACTATTAATTAAAGTTTGTTTAAGCACCTCGAACGCCTGTTGGCATTCTGCTGTCCAAACCCAAGGGGTATTCTTTTTCAGCAGGAGGTGAAGACAAAACGCCTATAGAAGCCGAAAAGACCGAACATCGATCTCAACTGCTCCTTTTTTCTGGGAGCCTCAAATTTTTCAATGACTGCCAGCTTGCCTGGGTCAGGCAGAATACTTTTTCCACTTATCATATATCCCAAGAAACCTATTTCCTCTTTAACGCACTCTGTCTTTTCAATCTTTAGTTTCATGCCACCTCTCTCAATAGTCTCTAACACTTCCTCTAATAAAACTATGTGTTCTTCCCAGGTAGGAGTTGCTATTAACAGATCATCTACGTAGACTGTGATTTTATTAATTAAGGCTGGTCCTAAAACATGGCACATCACACGTACGAAGGCACAAATAGAGATATTAAGTCCGAAAGGTACTACACGGTATTGGTAACAAACTCCTTCGTACAAGAAAGCTGAGTACTTCCTTGAACTTTCCGCCAGTGGCAAATTCCAATATCCACACGTGATGTTCATAGAAGTTAAGAATTTTACTCCCCGGAACTTTTGCAACAACTCGTCCATGTTCTGCGGTCTATCACTTTCCCTAACCACTATTTCATTCAACCAACGAGCGTCCAAGACCAATCCGACACTCCCGTCTCTTTTTGGTACAACAACAAGAGGATTATTGTACTCACTGACCGCTTTTTCAATCACACCGCACTCTAGCATTCTCTGTATCTCCTTTTGAACCGCCTCCTTCCTAGCTACATGTATTTGGTATGGCTTCCTGAAAAACACTTGGCCAGGTTTCACCTTTAATTGACATTCATAACCTTTGACCACGCCAGGTAGATTTGAAAATACCTTATGATGCCTTTTTAAAACCTGTCTCAGTTCTTCCTTCTGATTAGCTGAAATTTTATCGTTTTCCTGCAATTTAGCTTCTATCTTGTCCAAAATAATTGCTTCTTCTTCTTCTTCTGTGTTTAGCTTACTTTTACTAAGATGAAAACCTTCGTCCCAATATCTCCTATTTTTCATAACTCGTATAGGCTGCTCCCAAGTTTCATCATTAGTTACTACATGTTTATCAATAAAAGATACCGTAATTACTCTGGTTATCGGAAAGACCATTTTTAATTGGCTTCTTTCAAAGTCAACAACACTCTGATATTTTGACAAGAAATCTATGCCAATTAAAACCTCAATACTGAGATTATTTACAATTAAGCATGGATGATCAATTAAATTACCATTAATGTTAAAGGGCAGCAAAGCTTCTTGTTTTATCGTTTTTGACACCTTGCCAGTAGTACCAATTATTCTTAGTCCTGATACCCTCATTACGGTAAGCTTGTCTTTACTAGGTATCCATCAAAGAAGGACTGAGATATCGCACTCACCTCACTTCCACTGTCTAAGAGACAACGTACATTGATACCTAACATATTCACTATTATTATAGGGTGACTTATTCTAGGTTGTACAGGTGGTTCCTCAAACTCATCCAATAGTTCCTTTTGTATTTGTCTCCAACTAAAGTGATCGACATCTGTCTTCATTACATTTAGGTCAAAGTGTGTAGGGGTTTACTAAATTACATTTTCAGCTGCCTTTTCCAGTCGGTCTATTAATTTTAAATCGAAACACCGCACGACTTCATTACATTTAGTTTGCTGAACATGACCCAAATTACTGTAGTCTGAGCGATTCTGCGCCTCCAGACCGGACATAACACTAGTTACAGCTAAACCACTTTCACTATTATCGTCGGGTTCCTTCTCAAGTGACAACTAGTCACAGTTACTGGGTTTATCGACCCACAACAGGCTATCCTCTACATTCTCACTTACCTACTGTCCTAAATCTATTAGTACAGTATCAACATCCTACACAGGCACTTTAGATAAGAGCACATCATCCTTATCGTAAATATAAGCATGAATTTCTTCTGCTTCTTCACCTGACAATTCAGTATTGTGTAGCTCTTCCCTACCGTTACACTGCTGCGCCTTCTCTTTCTCTTCCCACTTAGAAAGCGTCTCTAACATGGTATCTATTAAATACTGTGAGTGATCTAATATTTCTGCTGTATCCTTAGATGCTACCGGCCCCTCATCCACATGTTCAGTCTGAGTATTCTGATCTGTCTTACCAATTACTGTAATTACTGGCTTCGGAAAAGTAACCGCCTGGTGAGCGCCAGTGTCCTCATAGACGGAAACTAGTTTTCCTGCCTTGGCCCACTACTGTTTCCTTAATTTCCATTATAGTCAACTGGCACAGCATTGCTTTCCGCACTGTGGTTTACCTGCATAATTTTGTTCGGAACAAAATTACTATCATTTGGATACCATTGTTGGTTCTGATAATTATTTCTCCATTTCCTACTTCTCTTAGAATGGCGAACACCTACTGTTCTGAAGTTTACATTGCCATTCTGCTCGTTCTTAAAATTACTACTAGTGTTATTACCATTTATGTTATTACGTGCTTGCTCCTCATTGGCAGCAACACGCTCTACACGTTCCAAATACTCAATGAAACGATCAAGATTGTCTCTAGGGGCAGATATAATTCTAGTTTGCCAATACCATGGCAGTTTCGCTTCAAGACCTAGTATTATCATTTCAGGTTTCAGCTTTTCCGCCAAATGTGACAAACGTGAAATCCATGACCTAGCAAACTCTTTAATAGATTCCTTGCCTGCATTGAAGCGTTTTCCACTCCAAAATTCTCTCAACACTTCATTTTGCTTATTACTAGACCAATATTCATTAATGAAAGCTGTTTTAAATTCGGCTAATGTTTTACACTTCAACATAACATCAGCTGACCAACGCATGGCGTCACCTGCTAAATGGCTTCTAATAAATGAGATTTTCTCTCGTTCAGACCAAGTTGGTGGAATCACATCTTCAAAATCGTTCCAGAAATCTAGTGGGTGGATGTTTTTATCTGGATCGAACCGCAAGAACTGCCTACATCCGATAAATACTGCGTTTCCAGCTACAACTTGTTGTATACTACCATTACCAGAAATTACTGAAGCTACTTTACTGTCAATGTTAGCAATGTTAGTACTAATATTTTCTACTCTCATTTCAACATTATCTACTCTTTGCACAATATGAGTATTATCAGTTTTGATTGCATCTACTTCTGCTTGACATATGTTTACTTTTATATTAACATCGTTAAACCTATCTGAGAACAGTTCAGATTCCGCCTCGATCTTTTCTGTTAACTTGTGCTCCAGCTTCGCATCTTCCATTTGGAAGTCTTTGCGAACCTCAGCAACTTCGGATTTTACTGTTTTATACATTCCAGAAAATTGTTGAGCAACCTTTTCCTTAATATCCTCATGATTGTAATCAATTTTATAATTCAAACTGTCCAGATCCTCTTTCAACTTATTGCAACCAGCCTTGAAGGTATTGTCCATTACCTCCAATCGTTTATTAAAATTAGTTTGGCTGGCCACAATCTCATACTTTTATTCAGCTGTCATTTTAGCATTACTGGTAGCTATTGCTTGTAATATAACATTTAAATCAATAGCCCCAGTATCTTTGGGTTGCTCACTAGCTGGTTTTTTATCACACTCAGGTGACGAAAAACTAGCTCCAATACCAGAATCATCAAAACGAAATGAAACATCTGATTGATCAGTCATATCTAACTTATCCTTTTTAAACTCTACCACCTCTGATGACTATTTCGTTTTTAACTCATCAGATAAACTATTATCCAATAAATTAACAATTTCCTGATATCTGCTTTACTACAGGGGTCTCTATTATTGAATCATTGCCCCTTTTCACACTACTGTCAGGAGAAAATACTTCATATTTCACTTTAACATTACTATTTTCATGCATATTTACACTTGAACCATTGTCTCGATTTACAGTTCCCTCAACAGACATAGGTTCTGATTTAAGTTTAACCTCAGTTTCTTCTGGCAGTTCCATCGCCGGCAGTCTTTTAGTGCAGGTTAGTAAAAATTTTAACAGCTTTTCACTTAACTTAGTTCCTTCTGCACGACGTATGGCGTTGCCGGCGTGGAGTTCCGGGATTATTGATGCGACGCGGCGTGTTGAACTGCAGACGGCACTTCTATGGCTGCTGTGTGTTTGCGTGGCCCGAAACTGCAGGCGCGGCTCCGGTTGCTCCGGCGGACGACTGCGGTGAGGTGAAACTGGCTTCTCGCAATGCCGGCAGCGCCGCTAGACTCAGTGCCAGCTCCTTCAATCCAGATGCATTGTTAATCCAATTGCGTCGTCCACGTGCACACGTAACACTATCACTGTTCTATTACTCAGTTAGGTGTCGCATTTCACTCCCGAATCCGAATATTTAAAAATCACTTTCACTTTTACTCAGTTTCTTTCCCAGGCCGATTGGCACCATATGTGGGGCGGCGGGTGGAATAATTGTTAATGTTCCTATTATTTATTTAATGCTGTTGTTTGCTGTTCTCAACACTGGCTCTCTAACTACAATATTGGCAACCAGAAAGTGATTAGCAAAACGTGAAGCCTGTAATTAGAATTCCTAGTGCCCACTTCATCTGAGAAATACATTTATAGCTACAGCTTATAGCTCTGAGGAATTAGGACAGGGGCGGGCAAACGTTGCACGCGGCTCATGAGCACACAGCGCTGCACGTGTGCTGCTCGCGTGCAATCGTTGAACGGAGCAGTGGCGACAGCTGGCAGGTTGCCGCAGTGTAGTTCCAGGCTACGCTGTGGACGTTGAAGCAAAGCGACCACTACGTAGTGAATTTCAGTAACCGGAAAATGCCGAGTGAATCAAGGAAACTGAGAATTGGAGATTTGCTATCTTTTAAAAAGGACTGGGAGAATCATTTTTTTCTCTGTGCAAAAACGTGAAAATTGGAAATGTACAATATGTGACAGTATTGTCGCTGGTCAGCGGAAGTTTAATATTGAACGCCATTATAATAAATTTCAGTACGTTGCCGTTCTTAGTGCAATAAAAGAGGAATTTCTCAAGCGATTTGGGGATATATCTTACTTATCCCATGGTTTTGAATAGTTCTCGAGACAATCTGCTGTTTCTGTAGATGATATTCATCCCAGTTTGCAAACGGAATTAATAGGTCTACAGCGTAATTCTCGTCTGAGAGACAGGTTCCATTTGGCAAGACATGTGATAGATTTTTATCACGAATTCCACAGCAAGTTTCCTCATCTCCATCGTGAAGCTGTAAAGATAATGTCAATGTTTGGCTCGACATACATTTGTGAGAGATTTTTTTCTGTTATGAAGATTAATAAGTCTCGGTTAAGAGCAAACATCAGTAATGAAAATTTGCGTAACTGTTTGCGTTTGTCTGTATGTAGAAATTTTGTTCCAGACATTAAACGTATTGTAAACTCCACCTGTGATAATTAAATAAAACGTATCGTAGGTAATAGGTACTCTTTCAAACCATGATTTCTTTCAAGCACTCCTACTACCCTTATTCCTTCATTCAATAAAGCAGGCCAGGAAACAAAATGCATTACAGAGGAAGAAGCGGAGAGACGGTATGGTGGGGAGGGGAGAGAAGCGGGTGGCCAGCTTGCCCCTGTCTGCACGCAGAACACCTGTTAACTGCACACGTGCATGTGCACTGCACACGTGCAGAATTCCTGCCCGCCCCTGAATTAGGAGATTGTCTGAGATTCAGAATCAAAAACCATTCTCTCTAAAATGTTCACTATATCCTGAAAGTCACAGACCAAAAAAGATCCACACAATCCAACTACCAGAGCAGTTCAGAGTCTAATGCGCTGATGCAACTATAACTGTTCAAATTAAATGTTTAAGTGAATGCTCGCCATAATTTGATGATAATGTTCATCAAACGCCACGCTAATAATGGTAGAATGTCTGTCCTGAAAATACGACATACACAAACTGAAGATAGATCATTAACGTCATCCCAAAATTAACACTTCACTCGAAAACGATTTAATGGTTACGCGTATCCCGAGTAACTTATTACTGCATCCGAGGCTGTTTACATCAACGATACCGACGCGACGCGACTCCCGGCACATGTGGTGCGCTAATCAGCGTCTGGACAGAACTGGGGCCTTTTTCTCTTTCACACAGCTTTCTTACATATAGAGCCGCGGTGCCGACGGCTAAGGGAACGCCTGATCAAATCTGCTCTCCCGACTAGTCGCTGGGCTAGTAATGCACCACTTTAAGTTATCGAATAAATCATTGCTTCCTTGGCTGATGGCCGATGAAGCTCTCAGTTTAAATGTGCAATCAGCACACAGGTAAGTAATCATAATAAAAGTCTGACGTGGCTAAGTCAAATATTTTGGGCGATATAATTAATTTAATTACACTACACGCAGTAGACGAGCTCTGAACTTGCCCTTTGGAGATACGCTATCGCTATAGTTTTATAGTTATTCAGTTGAAACTTCTCACATCCTTATGATTATGGCGGATCTCCCTTCTACTTAAATTTAGACATCCTAGCTTTTTTTATTCGCCTACTTAATCTATCTCGCTTCCTTAATTTTCAAGATAAAAACCAGAAAATCATGAATTTCAATTAAATTTTAATTTGTGAGATCCAGAATACTGTTTCTACTAAATTATTATGCAAAAGGAATCCTAATATAATTTTTTAAGTTTCTAGCTCTTTTCTGTTGCGCCAATGATTTTTACAGAAAAACATCCAAATTTCGAAAATGGTTAAAGTCATTGAGCTGATATCTAACACATATTGATTTGTATTACTTCTTATATGCTAGAAACGTTTCAGGTTATTTACTTCATTTTAAAGTATTGCGCAATATTTATGACGTCAGAGCTAGTTACAGCGGACTAGGCTGGCACACAATGGAAAGACTGATGTGAATTTTATAAGGCGCGGTTATGCTGCTTCCCTACAACCCCAATTTTCAATTAGAGTTTTTTTAAATAAACAGGAGCATATTCACCTTTTCTGTGTTCCGATGTGAACATTTTTCCTCTAGTTCCCTTCTTTTCCCAGTTACACCAGGGCATGCCACTGATACGAAAAGAAACGTATTGGTCAATATAACTTGAATAGTTTACGTCTGTGAAATTGAAATAGCACGGCACTAATTTTACACCTCAGATCGCATTTTACCCTGTGCTACAGGATACTGGCACTACGACGATCCTCCTGTTTGGTACGAAAATCGTCCCTAGCCCAAGGGCTATCCAAAACATTTTATCATCAGTAGAAATGGAAGTATGAGCACCGGAAAACCCCGTTTCTATGCATGGCGTTTTGGAACACATTAGGTTAGCATAGCGATAGATACAGAGACAAAGAGACAATAATGGGCAAACGGCGAAGTAATAAAAATACTGGTGACCAGAACGGTAATTGTTGATGGCTGCACCCGGTAGCAGACTAGTGTGATCGCTTGAAATTCTTATATGCTTTCACACCGTCAAATTTTGACAATTTATTTATTATTTGATAAAGTTTTGTCTCATTGAGAGCACCACTTGGTCCTTGAAACTCTAGTTTATGGTTGTTTCCTCCAGTAATTTTTGTTAAGGACCTAGATACTATCCTTGTCTCTTATTTCTATTAACTGCTTTTCTGGTATGATTTGTCAAGTTTGTAATTGTAAAACAGTTCCTTAGAATTAAAATGTCCGACTAGAATTTTGGTGTGAAGTTTTTTAAAAAAAGACAACGATCATTATACAAAATAACCCACCACCTAAATTAATTAGTGGGCCTTTAATTATTAGAATGACAAATGCAGCTTATACTTTAATTGGTGCCTGACACTATTGCTATGGACAAGGTTTATGCAAATTTGTTAATCTGCTCTACAAATACCCCACAAATACTAGTCTATTCTGCAGCGTTACAAGTGTGCCAGCGGTTGGCCGTCCCCACTGAGCTAATCCCAGTGGGCGTGCCCCTGGGCTTGCCCAAATTACTTCGAGTCGTTGCAGTCCCTAATCGTGTTAGTGTTGTTAGTTTATATGTACCTTCTAATTTTCACATCTAATATCAAAGTGGAAGTGCTGTAACGGGTAGGTATATTTTTGATACACCTGCCTTCCTGATCCTGAAGCGCGGCGGATCCAAGACGTAACAGCGACCGGCCATTCCGCGCCCGGCGGTATAGGGCAGGTGCACCTCAAGCTTTTATCAGTTTTTTCTCATTGAGCGTTATGGTTCCTAATGAATTCCCTTATGTTCTTACGTGATACCTCGTTTGCCAGTGTGTTTAGGACATGATAGGTGTCAACACGTCGTAATAGGGAATATGTGTCACGATTCGGTAATTGATGTCTAAGTTCAGTCACCACATCGTCGTATATTGGACATTCATATATGATGCGGTAGGGTGTTCCACCCTGAAGGCCACAGTCACACGCTTGTGTAACCCGTTTCCCAAATCGACGTAAGTATGTCGTTTATGGTCCATGCCCTGTAAGGAAGTGCAGCAGACCCCTACTTCGCTCGAAGTAATCCATCTGTAGTCTCTCCTTAATATTACGCAGCAGTTGAAATACCCTTCGGCCCTTTTCGTCGTTCTCCAGTGACTCCTGCCGTAGCTCCTCCCCCCCCCCCCCCTTTCTTCTAATAGCAAATTTGTCACCGACTTGTACCCCCATGATCTCCCTGGTCTTTTCAATCTTCCCTTTGGTTATCAAATACCATCCTGCCTGTTCCCATACCTGATATCTAATGGACATAGCCCCATTACCACTAATAAAGCACCCCCAGGAGTTGTTCGGTACGCCCCAAAAGAGCGTATCAAGATATTCCACTACACCCTTCTTACAGTCATGGCAGGCATCACCCTCGTGAGCCTGTGTACCCAGACCCCAGCCCCATATCCTGATATTGATGTTAAAGTGCTATTGTGATAAAGTTTAATGATTTTGGGTGGCAGATGGAATCTTTTGTGGCCAGTGTTGATGAGATTATTTAAGACTTCCAGGACTCGTTGAGCTATGGTATCTGTATGAGATGTGTAGTTCCACTTTTCGTCTTTTATAACCCTTAGATATCAAGCCTCGTGGCACTGAAGAACTGGTGTTCTCTCAATTATTACAGATGGATTCCTAATCAAGCTACCTTTCAACAGTAGATATGTAGATTTGTGTTGTGCAGCCTTCATTTTCGTTTTATGCTACCACTCAACAAGCAATGTTATTATTCGTTCGACTTAGGGTTGTAGTTCCTCACGGCTACGCTCGCCGACCAGCAGGAGGAGGTCGTCTATGTAGGCTATCACGTCTAGCACGTCCTCGTTGAGTTGTAGTTTTTTTATTTTTTATTTTTATTTATTTATTTATTGTGCCGTGGGACCACATTTAGGAGAAGTCTCCATGGTCATGGAACGAGTCAATACATGAAATTATAACACGATTGTAGAAACAGATAAAATGAAATATAAGAAACATATTCAGGCGACAAGTCGTTAGTTTAAATAAAGAAAATCAAGAATGTAACACTGGAATTTGCTTAATTTTTTAGCTCTTCCAGGAGCTCCTCGACAGAATAGGAGTGAGCCATGAGGAAACTCTTCAGTTTAGACTTAAAAGTGTTTGGGCTACTGCTAAGATTTTTGAGTTCTTGTGGTAGCTTATTGAAAATGGATGCAGCAGAATACTGCACTACTTTCTGCACAAGAGTCAAGGAAGTGCATTCCACATGCAGATTTGATTTCTGCCTAGTATTAACTGAGTGAAAGCTGCTAACTCTTTGGAATAAGCTAATATTGCTAACAACAAACGACATTAAAGAAAATGCATACAGTGAGGGCAATGTCAAAATTCCCAGACTATTGAATAGGGGTCGACAAGAGGTTTTCGAACTTACACCATACATAGCTCGAACAGCCCGTTTTTGAGCCAAAAATACCCTTTTTGAATCAGAAGAATTACCCCAAAAAATAATACCATATGACATAAGCGTATGAAAATATGCTAAGTATACTACTTTTCGTGTTGAAATGTCACTTATTTCAGATACTGTTCTAATGGTAAATAAAGTGGCATTTAGTTTCTGAACAAGATCCTGAACATGGGCTTTCCACAACAGCTTACTATCTATCCGTACGCCTAGGAACTTGAACTGTTCCGTCTCGCTTATAACATGCCCATTCTGTCTGATTAAAATGTCAGTTCTTGTTGAATTGTGAGTTAGAAACTGTAAAAACTGAGTCTTACTGTGATTTAGCATCAAATTATTTTCCACAAGCCACGAACTTATATCATGAACTACATTATTTGATAATGTTTCAATATTACACACAAGATCCTTCACTACCAAGGTGGTGTCATCAGCAAACAGAAATATTTTTGAATCACCTGTAATACTAGAAGGCATATCATTTATATAAATAAGAAACAGCAGTGGCCCCAGCACCGACCCTTGGGGAACGCCCCATTTAACAGTGCCCCATTGGGACTGAACATCATTACCACTCTCAATATTGCGGAGGATTACCTTCTGCTTTCTGTTCTTAAAGTAGGAGGCGAACCAATTGTAAGCTACTCCCCTTACTCCATAATGTTCCAACTTCTGCAGTAATATTTTGTGGTCAACACAGTCAAAAGCCTTCGTTAAATCAAAGAAAACACCTAACGTTCGCAACCTTTTATTTAATCCGTCCAAAACCTCACAGAGAAAAGAGACTATAGCATTTTCAGTTGTTAAGCCATTTCTAAAACCAAACTGTACATTTGACAGCAAATTATGTGAATTTAAATGCTGCAGTAACCTTGTATATACAACCCTCTCGATAACTTTAGCAAACACCGATGGCATAGAAATAGGTCTATAATTGTCAACATTATCCCTGTCTCCCTTTTTATAAAGTGGCTTCACTACCGAGTACTTTAATCGGTCAGGAAACCGACCACTCCTAAAGGAAAAGTTACAGATATGGCTAAGTACTGAGCTAACATACGTGGAACAATACTTCAGTATTCTGCTAGATACCCCGTCAT
The DNA here is from genome assembly GCF_023898315.1 of Schistocerca nitens. NCBI lineage: Eukaryota > Metazoa > Arthropoda > Insecta > Orthoptera > Acrididae > Schistocerca > Schistocerca nitens. The sequence goes on from NC_064614.1 coordinate 543,525,045, forward strand.
ATCCATGAGAGTTCTTGGTCTTTAGTGATCTAATTATTAACTCAATCTCCCTCTTGTCAGTATCATGGAGGAGCATTTCAGGTAACAGTCTCGGAACACTTTTTTCTAAGAGCGCTATATGATTCCCTGTTGGGACTAGGTTTCTATTTAGTTCACCTGCTATATTCAGAAAGTGATTATTAAGTACTGTACATATATGCGACTTATCAGTAACACGGACATCCCCACTATGCACTGATTCTATATTCTCGACCTGTCTCTGCAGACCAGCCACTTCCTTTACGACTGACCATATGGTTTTAATTTTATCCTGAGACTTAGCTATTCTATCTGCATACCACATACTTTTTGCCTTCCTAATAACTTTTTTAAGCACCTTACAATACTGTTTGTAATGGGCTGCTGCATTTAGATTTTGACTGTTTTTAACGTTTTGATATAATTGCCACTTTGTCCTACAAGATATTCTTATCCCTTTAGTCAGCCACCCAGGCTGCCTGTTTGTGCTAGTACCCTGTTTTGAACGTTCTAACGGAAAGCAACATTCAAAGAGCACGAGAAAAGTCTTGAGGAAAGCATTATATTTATCGTCTACTGTATCAGCACTATAAACATCTTGCCACTCTTGTTCCTTGATAAGGTTTACAAAAGTCTGTACAGCAACTGGATCAGCTTTCCTAAAAAGTTGGTAACTACACTCCTGGAAATTGAAATAAGAACACCGTGAATTCATTGTCCCAGGAAGGGGAAACTTTATTGACACATTCCTGGGGTCAGATACATCACATGATCACACTGACAGAACCACAGGCACATAGACACAGGCAACAGAGCATGCACAATGTCGGCACTAGTACAGTGTATATCCACCTTTCGCAGCAATGCAGGCTGCTATTCTCCCATGGAGACGATCGTAGAGATGCTGGATGTAGTCCTGTGGAACGGCTTGCCATGCCATTTCCACCTGGCGCCTCAGTTGGACCAGCGTTCGTGCTTGACGTGCAGACCGCGTGGGACGACGCTTCATCCAGTCCCAAACATGCTCAATGGGGGACAGATCCGGAGATCTTGCTGGCCAGGGTAGTTGACTTACACCTTCTAGAGCACGTTGGGTGGCACGGGATACATGCGGACGTGCATTGTCCTGTTGGAACAGCAAGTTCCCTTGCCGGTCTAGGAATGGTAGAACGATGGGTTCGATGACGGTTTGGATGTACCGTGCACTATTCAGTGTCCCCTCGACGATCACCAGTGGTGTACGGCCAGTGTAGGAGATCGCTCCCCACACCATGATGCCGGGTGTTGGCCCTGTGTGCCTCGGTCGTATGCAGTCCTGATTGTGGTGCTCACCTGCACGGCGCCAAACACGCATACGACCATCATTGGCACCAAGGCAGAAGCGACTCTCATCGCTGAAGACGACACGTCTCCATTCGTCCCTCCATTCACGCCTGTCGCGACACCACTGGAGGCGGGCTGCACGATGTTGGGGCGTGAGTGGAAGACGGCCTAACGGTGTGCGGGACCGTAGCCCAGCTTCATGGAGACGGTTGCGAATGGTCCTCACCGATACCCCAGGAGCAACAGTGTCCCTAATTTGCTGGGAAGTGGCGGTGCGGTCCCCTACGGCACTGCGTAGGATCCTACGGTCTTGGCGTGCATCCGTGCGTCGCTGCGGTCCGGTCCCAGGTCGACGGGCACGTGCACCTTCCGCCGACCACTGGCGACAACATCGATGTACTGTGGAGACCTCACGCCCCACGTGTTGAGCAATTCGGCGGTACGTCCACCCGGCCTCCCGCATGCCCCACTATACGCCCTCGCTCAAAGTCCGTCAACTGCACATACGGTTCACGTCCACGCTGTCGCGGCATGCTACCAGTGTTAAAGAGTGCGATGGAGCTCCGTATGCCACGGCAAACTGGCTGACACTGACGGCGGCGGTGCACAAATGCTGCGCAGCTAGCGCCATTCGACGGCCAACACCGCGGTTCCTGGTGTGTCCGCTGTGCCGTGCGTGTGATCATTGCTTGTACAGCCCTCTCGCAGTGTCCGGAGCAAGTATGGTGGGTCTGACACACCGGTGTCAATGTGTTCTTTTTTCCATTTCCAGGAGTGTATATTTAACATGTGTTGCAGCACAAAAATCTTTTAGACTTAAAATTTGTGCATCATGATCTGAAAGGCCATTCACCTTTTTGCTAACAGAATGCCCTTCTAATAATGACGAATGAACAAAAATATTGTCTATGGTTGTTCTACTGTTCCCTTGCACTCTCATTGGAAAGAATACGGTTTGCATAAGATTATATGAATTAAGGAGGTCTACCAGCATCCTTTTCCTTGCACAATCACTTATACAATTAATACTGAAGTCACCACATATAACTAACTCTTTGTATTTCCTATAAAGTGAACCAAGAACCTCCTCCAGCTTTAGCAAAAATGTTGTGAAATCGGAGTCTGGGGATCTATAAATAACAACAGTAAGAAGTTTAGCTCCACTAAATTTAACCACACCTGCACAACATTCAAACACCTTTTCAGTGCAGTACTTTGAAACATCAATTGACTCGAATGGGATACCGTTTTTCACATACATGGCTACTCCCCCACACCGCAAAGAGCTCCTAGAAAAGCTGCCAGCCAACCTGTATCCTGGTAAAGGAAGCCTCTGAATTATCTCCTTATTTAAGAAGTGTTCAGATATACCAATAATTTCAGAGTCAACATCTATAAGCAGTTCACTAACTTTATCTCTAATACCTTGTATACCTTTTTCTAGTAGAGGTTCTACATTTACATCCCAAACTAGTGGCCCCAGGACAGATCCCTGGGGGCACCCCTTCGTAATGATTTTACTTACTTTTCCGCTAGGCAATGATAATCAGACCTCCCTGTCCTCACAATAGCTCCTCAGACACCCATAGAGCGGCCCTGGGCACTCCTTCTCACGCAAGAAGGAGAAGAGCGAGGGCCACCACAGGTTGTCGAATGCGCTATTGAAATCTACCATGGTCCCCACCACATACTTATGCGGGGCTGAGCTGCAGATTTCGGCCACCAGGGCAATTGCGTCAGACGCTGATCGCCCCTGTCGTAAGCCAAACTGTCTGTCGTTCATCCCGCGCAGTATCTTGTGTGCTGTCAGTCTGTCAGTCAATAGCCTCTCCAATATTTTCCCCAGGATATCCAGGAGACATATTGGCTTGTATGGCTTGGCTTCCATAGGGTCCTTCTCTTTCCCTTTCTTTATAGTTACTACATTTGCCCGTTACCAGATTTTCGGGAAATTGCCAAGCCTTAGGCACTCGTTGAAGAAACCTGTGGGAGGTGCAATTAGCTAATGGGTAAGGAATAGCACAATCTCCACTACTATGTCGTCTGGCCCTGGAGCCTCCCCGCTTTCAAGAGATTTGATATGTGCCACCACTTCTTCCTTTGAGAAATGGTACACCACGGTGTTGTTGGTGTACTCATCAAGATCTTTCCTGCGATTCTGACGTTGGGTTTCGTTGTCCTCATTTTCCTTATCATCTGGCGGCAGAGTTCGAAGGAGGACCTCGGCTGTCTCCTGCCAGTACTGTGTCATTCGGCCGCCATCCCTGATGGTCGAAAGAACCGCGGGTTAGCTTCTCGGTATCGCTGTAGCAAAAACTGTTTTTCCTGCCAGACGACACTTCGCTGGTAGTACCTCCTCTCCCGTCTCACCGACTGACACAGACGTTCAAGGTCGGCACTCCATGGAGATGGGGAGGCCGCAACGCCTCTCCTCCTGGTTGGTACAGCAGCTTTCACCCCTAACTATTGACCCCATCAGTTCTTCAGCATACCTATCCACGTCTACGTCACACTCCCGAGCAAGGCATCCCCAATCTGTCTTATTGAAATTATATTGAATCTCCCACCCCATGTCTCAGCGGCACTCCTCATCACTTAGGCTGAAAACAGATTGTGGTCACTTGTTGTGACTTGAGCTAGGACTCTCCAGTTCTTAATGTTGCTGATGGCACCGGGTGTTGACAAGGTGACGTCTATGTTCGTTCCAAAACCGCCTCCACCTCTGTAGGTGGGGGGATTCCCTGGTCTATTTTTAACAACTAGGTGGGAGGCGATGATTAGCTCTTCAGCCTTCTCCATCTCTAGTGCCGCTGTACCATAGGGGGCATTTAGCATATCGGAAGTGATGATAATCTTTCGCTCTCGCAACGCCGTGGTGACTCGTGTGAGATGATACGAAAAATCTTCAGTTACCCCCGTATTGGAAGTACATGTTGATGACATAGGCGTGCCCCGCAGGTGATTGTAGTTCCACGACGTTGCAGTGGCTATTTGACAGTGACCCGTAGGGCCTTGTTCACTACAATTAGAGCTGCTTGTGGCTCTTCCCCAGTGTAAATTACCTGCAAGTGGCAGCCATAAATGAAATTTGCCCAGCTTGGGAGGATGGCTCCTGCAGTCAGATTACATCCAGCCTCCACTCCCCCACTACCTTTGCATGCCCAAGCGACTATTATGTGCATTTATCTGTCCAATGTTTATTTCACGTGACATTTTGGGAAATACTTATGTACGTTACAATCAGGCCAGGTCTTTTTCCAATCTAGCGCAATGCGTCCATTTGCTAAAACAGACTGTTTATGGATTTCCTCCAGGTCAAATCTTTCATCTCTTCTTTCGAAAACCTTTTTGATGAGGCGACGCAAGGCACCGAAGTCAGTGGGGAGATTCACCGACTTTAACTGTATTCTGTCCACAGCCTCCATTGTCGAAAAGGTGACCTTTCTCCCATATTTATGTCCTACGCGAACGACGTGTCTGAGTGCAGTTGTCAGGACAGCCGGCTGCTCCAAGCGCGAGAGCTGCATACCATGTTCTAAGTTAGGGTACACCCTTACTGGGTCTGCTCCCGTAGGTCTTATTTGTTGTGCTGGCTTTAGGTGCATCGTGCTGGTAACTGTACTATCCTGTATTATTTGTTGTGACTGTCCTTGTGCGGTGGCAGTGCTGTTAAGTGTACTGCCACGCGAGCGGTTATCTAGTACTTCACCGCCTTGAATTATAACTGGCCGGCTAACTGCCACTGGTCGCCCCACATGTCTTTCCGCTTCCTCTGTTAAACTGTGCCCCCGGTTGAGGGAGGAGGAGACACCAAGAGAAGCCTGGGCCACTGGCTCTCTCATCTCTGATAGAGACTTTAGAAAGTCTTTGAATTAGCATGCCCTCTCCGCATCCACCCTCCTCTAACTCGGGGACTTTCTTTACTTGACTGTCCCAATGACAGCTTCAGCCATAGTATATTCTAGATATCAAACTCTGTTCCAGCATTTTATATGTTCTGCAATTTCTACCAGTGGCACCGCAAGTCTTTTTGCTCCTAAGCCTGCATGGAAGGCAGACGTTTGATTTTCTACAGTCTTTCCTTACATGTTCCTCAGCTCCACACTTGGAGCATTCCGGCTTCCTGCTACAGTATTTGTGTACATGATCTATGCCCCAGCAGTGGGCAAGTGCTCTACCACCTGAGATACCCAAGCACGACTCACGCCCCGTCCTCACAGCTTTACTTCTGCCAGTTCCTCGTCTCATACCTTCCTAACTTTACAGAAGCTCTCCTGCGAACCTTGCCGGACTAGCACTCCTGAAAGAAAGGATATCTCATTCTGGAAACATCCCCCAAGGCAGTGGGTAAGCCATGTCTCCGCAGTATCCTTTCTTTCAGGAGTGCTAGTCCTGCAAGGTTCGCAGGAGAGCTTCTGTAAAGTTAGGAAGGTAGGAGACGAGGTACTGGCAGAAGTAAAGCTATGAGGACCGGGCGTGAGTCGTGCTTCGGTAGGTCAGATGGTAGAATACTTGCCCGCGAAAGGCAAAGGTCCAGAGATCGAGTCTCGGTCGGGCACACAGTTTTAATCTGCCAGGAAGTTTCATATCAGCGCACACTCCGCTGCAGAGTGAAAATCTCATTCTGGAAACATCCCCCAGGCTGTGGCTAAGCTATGTCTCCGCAGTATCCTTTCTTTCAGGAGTGCTAGTCCTGCAAGGTTCGCAGGAGAGCTTCTGTAAAGTTAGGAAGGTAGGAGACGAGGTACTGGCAGAAGTAAAGCTGTGAGGACCGGGCGTGAGTCGTGCTTCGGTAGCTCAGATGGTAGAGCACTTGCCCGCGAAAGGCAAAGGTCCCGAGTTCGAGTCTCGGTCGGGCACACAGTTTTAATCTGCCAGGAAGTTTCAATCTCATAATGTTCCAACTTAAGACAAAATATTGCATGGTTCATACAATCAAACGCTTTTGCTAAATCAAACAAAAATACCTACTGTCCTCAAACTCCTAGCGCCTCAAACACAAAAGAATTAATTACATTTCCTGTGGTTACTACAAACTGCGAGTGTACTGCAGAGTGTCACTATACTCTTACAAATTCTTTCCAAACGACTGTCATACGAAGTCTCAATGATGGTGGCCTTCAATTCTGCAGCCAGTCATTCAGTAAGAGGGCTATCATATGACGGCTGCTAATAGCACTTGTTCGTTAGCTAAGGCGTTGTGTCATCCCTGTCACTTCCTGTTGCTCATTCGAGCCTGTCGACAGTTTTGTGGAGAAATTCAGTTCAGTTGAGCACTTTGCCAATCAGTGCGAAGCTCAGCGTGTTGTGTGCATTCGTTGCATTAGTCGTTGCACTGCCACAACAACCACGTATGTCCGAGAAAGAGGACTAATTTCAAGTCCCAAATATAAGATTTGTGATTGTGCAACCCTCACTCGACATACACCACACTAAATAAAATTTTTAAGCCATTCAGTAAGGTCATCTTTTATGTTATTACATGTAACCCAGCCAACGTTTCAAATGCTCCCAACTTTCTTTCTTAGCTACGTAACAAACCCGGCATTACCCGGCTATTCATTTTGACAGTTTTCTATTGGAATCAAAAAATGAACTATGTTTGCAGTGTAATATCGAAAACATTTTTGAAATTATGAAACAGTCATAAAGAGAAATATCCATAACGTACAATTGTATAATATGTACAGCTGCTTCACGTTTCTGTAACACGATTTTGTAAACGACTCTCCACAGCTGTACAGACGGCTATTGATTTCGCCTACAGCCATTTGTGTTTCACAGTTGAAAGCTATCAAAAGCGTTGCCAGTTGTCTCGAATTTTCTTTAGTTTTTTCGACTGTCGGAGTCTCTTAGTAGGAAAGATGAAATGTATTATCAAATTACCTTCCGTTGGGAATGTGGAATGCACTCAACGACTGATATGACTTTAAATGATAGAGAGCAGCAATCAGTCTTTCCTATTTTGGCTGTATTAAAGCAAATCCAGATTTTGGCTAGTTTACCCAAAATGGCTCTGAGCACTATGGGACTCAACTGCTGTGGTCGTAAGTCCCCTAGAACTTAGAACTACTTAAACCTAACTAACCTAAGGACACCACACAACACCCAGCCATCACGAGGCAGAGAAAATCCCTGACCCCGCCGGGAATCGAACCCGGGAACCCGGGCGTGGGAAGCGAGAACGCTACCGCACGACCACGAGATGCGGGCAAGTTTAGCCCATCAATGCAGTATTTCAGAGTTTTAATACATGCTTTAGTACGTTAACCCCTGTTGTTCGAGCTCCTGTCACAGTTCATTCAAGATGAATGAATTAAACTTCGTGTGTGGTGCGGCATTTTTTCACTATATCGGTGCTTATGACGTCATATCTCTTTAACACTGATATATTTGTGTAGGTACATTCAGCGGCATAAGTGAAAACAGTCTGCGAAATATGATACGAATAGAGTTGGTAGCAAAGAAGTAATAAATTTAAACGTCATGCACGATGTCAGTGTTTATGACGTCATATCTCCTAATCTTTTCGTCATATGATATAAATTTGTAGTTACATTCAGCGGCATATGTTGATACTGTACTACAAACTGTGTTGCGTGTAGTGTTAGTTGCACAGAAGTAATAAATTTAAACGTCGCGCACGATGTGACAGTTTTTGACGCATCTCATTGTTTATTGCGTCATATCTCTTTAACTGTGATGTAGGTGGTTCTTACCCCAAGAGCGATTGTAGCGTGACAGTAAGGCATACATGTACCAAGTGTAGTTTAAATCGATCCAGTGGTTTAGGAAGAGATGCGGAACATACATCTATCTATTTTTACAATATGTATGGATATTTCTGACGGATGTGTTACGAGTGAATTAATATATGAACTCAGTTTTATTGAAACAATAAATTTGGTCAAATTTCTATTCATTTATCGTTCTTTCCTAGACTGTAGATTGATCATTAAATGAAATAACGAAATTACAGCTAGAATAAATCGTGCAGTATTTAATAACACCTATAAAATAGGGTACCACTCATTACGCAGGAAGGGTGGTGAGTCAACTACTATCTCAACCACTGGCTCGTTCTCCGTGTAAAGCGAAGCGCGCTTGTTTAGATGAGGCCATACCGTGCGGCTGTATCAGGCACCAAAGGATTAAACGCTTACGAAATGTCGAGGGATTTGGAACTTTTAGAAGAACATATTTGTGTAGAGGTTAACACTTAAAATTCATTGTTTTGCTGTCTCAATTGAATGTCGACCCATTCATCGACGAGGAACTGGTAACTTTAATCTTACCCTATCCCAGTGGCCTCCGTAATTGGTCAGTTTCCCACATCCACCGGCGGTTTATTCACGGTTCAGGATCGGCATTGCGCCATCTCGGAAAATAACAGGCTGCTTGCAGAATGTAGCAGCGCTGTAATTGCCTGTGCCTTGAGACCGGTGTTCAGAGTAAACGGCACTGCGCTCTCGTATTGTTCAATCGCGCCGTAGCGTCTAGTACCACCTCCTACTCGTCGCCGAGCGCCGCTAAACGCGCTTTGCTGGCCCAAACGACGGCACTTCAAATAGCGCCGTGTTTTTGCTTCTCATATTTATACTACCGTTCTGGTCTGCATAAAATCTCAACAGAATGCTAATTCTACGCCTGTCTTGTTAGTGTGTGAGATTACCTTACCACTGTTTACGATGACGTAATATAAGCTCACCTTGAGATTAGTCTGATTTACATTCTTACTTCTTCCACGCCTCTTATACTGCAGAATTATGATTTATTACTAACATGGAAAGTTTATTCTGTTTTATTCTGTTGAAAATGAGACTGTGCTAAAATTCTGTCCATTATGTAATTATATTTATTTCTCATTTGCCTATGAAAAAGAGCTTAAATTTCTCGGTTTAACATTGAGGAAAAGAAATATCTGTCGTAAAATTGTGCAGTATAATTAGAGTTTTAAAGTGCCATAGGCTACCGTAGACTCTCATAAGTAAGCATAGACTGCGGCAGCTCCCATAGTAGACTTCGTTATTGAAGACCTTAACCGCGTTACCTGTAAGTCGAGTGTGTTGAATACCTATAGAGCGTTACCTCGTTCCGATAGCTTTCTTTGCATATGAAATCAGTGTCTTGCTATATTCCGCCAGAAACTGGAAGCGGTGAACCGCGTAGAAAATTAGAGTAGATATACAACGCGCAACCTATGGAACGTTTTTGTTGTATATAGTTATCCTCTGTCTATTACTTTAGAAAGTGCAGAATTTACATAAAAATTTAAAATGCCAAAATTGGTGTTCTGTAAGTCTAACACAGGGATGTTGGAGGTGAAAGATAAAACATAAAAAAAGCTGAATAAAAATGTCAAACATCGCTACAATACTTCATCGGGCTTATATAAAACGTTGGTAAACAACTTTCGTATTTATCAATAATAACGTGAAACTCTTGCTTTGAACATGATAGGGTACAAAATAACAACAATAACTATTTAGATCTTTTTGTATTTGAGCATGTAAACTGTACTTGGATCAAAAGTAATTGATTTCGTTACATAAAAGCGCAGAGGTTACGAGATTAATTTTTGTTCCTCATAAAATGCAATATGCGTATTGTAAGGTTATAAAAATACACAATGAACTAACATTTGAATGATGTATGGTTCTAATCATGTGCAAAACAAACAAACAAACCAAAAACAAAGAAAAGTCGTTCACTGGCACTTTCTCTCTCATAAACTCGTTTATGTTTCAGATGGTTCAATCGGCTCTGAGCACTACGGGACTTAACATCTGAGGTCATCAGTCCCCTAGAACTTAGAACTGCTTAAACCTAACTAACCTAAGGACATCACATACATCCATGCCCGAGGCGGGATTCGACCCTGCGACCGTAGCGGTCGCGCAGATCCAGACTGAAGCGCCTACAACCACTCGGCCACACTGGCCAGCGTTTATGTTTCCTTCCCTACCGATGCTATCAATACTGCCGGTAATCCTACTATTTACCACGTTATTTTATATATGGTATCAAAACCACCGAACCGCATTTTTGATAGAGTGTGTGGGGCGGCAGTTGGAATAATAGAATAAATGTTTTGTATTTATGCTGTTTGCCATTCTCAACACTGGCTTTCTAACTACAATATTGGCAACCAGAAAGTGATTAGCAAAACGTGAAGCCTGTAATTAGAATTCCTAGTGCCCACTTCATCTGAGAAATACATTTATAGCTACAGCTTATAGCTCTGAGGAATTAGGAGATTGTCTGGGATTCAGAATCAAAAACCATTCTCTCTTAAATGTTCACTATATTCTGAAAATCACAGACCAAAAGAATCCACTCAATCCAACTACCAGTTCAGAGTCTAATGCGCTGATGCAACTATAACTGTTCAAATTAAATGTTTAAGTGAATGCTCGCCATAATTTGATGATCATGTTCATCAAACGCCACACTAAATAATGGTAGAATGTCTGTCCTGCGGCGGCACGTGAAAATACGACATACGCAAACTGAAGATAGATCATTAAAGTCATTCCAGAATTAACACTTTACTCGAAAACGATTTCATTGTTACGCGTATCCCAAATAACTTATTACGGCATCCGAGGCTGTTTATAGCAATGATACCGACGCGACGCGACTCCTGGCACAGGTGGTGCGCTAATCAGCGTCTGGAGAGAACTGGGGCCTTCCTCTCTCCTGCAGCATTCTTACATATAAAGCCGCGGTGCGGACGGCTAAGGGAACGCCTGATCAAATCTGCTCTCCCGACTAGCTGCTGGGCTAGTAATGCACCACTTTAAGTTATCGAATAAATCATTGCTTCCTTTTCTGATGGCCGATGAAGCTTTCAATTTAATTGTGCAATCAGCACACAAGTAAGTAATCATAATAAAATTCTGATGTGGCTAAGTCAAATATTTTGGGCGAGAGAATTAATTTAATTTCACTACACACAGTAGACGAGCTCTGAACTTGCTCTTTGGAGATACGCTATAGCTATAGTTTTATAGTTATTCTGTTGAAACTCCTCACATCTTTATGATTATAGCGGATCTCCCTTCTACTTAAATGTAAACATCCTAGCTTTATTTATTCGCCTACTTAATCTATCTTGCTTCCTTAATTTCTAAGACAAAAACCAGAAAATCATGAATTTCAACTAAAATTTTAATTTGTGAGATCCGGAATACTGTTTCTATTAAATTACTATGCAAAAGGAATCTAAATATAAATTTTTAAGTTTCTAGCTCTTTTCTGTTGCGCCAATGATTTTTACAGAAAAACGTCCAAATTTCGAAAATGGTTAAAGTTATTGAACTGATATTCAACACATATTGATTTAGTATTCCTCCTGACATGCTAGAAACGTTTCAGGTTATTTACTTGATTTTTAAAGTATTGCGCAACATATATGACGTCAGAGCTAGTTACAGCGGACTGGCTGGCACACAATGGAAAGACTGATGTGAATTTTATAAGGCGTGAGTAGGCTGCTTCCCTACAAGTGGAACTCTCTGTGTAATAGGTGGAGTCACAATAGGAATAATTACTATTAGTACATACTTCTTGTTGCATCCTTCAAAGCACTGCGTAAGGTGTAAAATGTTTTTACGCCTCTGTTCTTCATTCCTTTCAGTCTCATGCTAAGACTTCAGCTAATAACGTAATCTATGTTAATTTTCCTTTCAGTGCTACAGACTACGATAAGTGAAAACATTATATCTGCGGACCATCGCGAGGCTGAATGCCCTGGTGGCGCAGTGATTCAGGTTTATAAGAGAGGAAGCGACGAATGAGGACTCACGATGGCTTGGACCGGAAGTGAGAAATGACATAAGCAACTTTAACAAAGACACATTGTTGTGGTCTGGTGCACTGGAACAGGAGTCTCGAACTCTGGGAAGTCTGCCGGCTGTTCACATGCTAGAGTCTATGCAGAATACAGTGGCTGGTAAATGCGCAGTCGGCCGGGAACTTGTGGTGGGGAGCGCAGTAGAGGTGGGGGTTACCGGCAGGCGGCGTAGCGGATATCCTGAGAGCCGGAGGGGAAGTGCAGTTTTAAACTGAGAACTGCGCTTACATTTTTTCTTAATATCAAGTCGAGTCCTTCCACGCCCACACTTCGATGGCGACCATTCAAAAGGATGTCGCCTCTGATTAGGCTAGTATCTAAAAATAATTCAGCTGAAAACGCAGCGGGTTTATTTTCACCTGGCTTGCTAACCACTTGTAACTTTCAGAGAAGCGTTGTGAGTGGCGAATTTTGAGTAAAACCTACATGTTTCTCTTGTTAACATTGTTAACGCGTTACAATTTGCATCTTTTGCCAAAACACAGCAGAGTTTACACTGTCTCACCTCTTTAGCACGTTGTGCAGACGCATTTGCGAGAGAATGCTGAAACAGTGGTTTACTAAGTTTATTAAACGAGGAACTGAGGAAAAATAAACTCTGTAGCTTATGAAAAGGCACATCCTCGGTACAGATTAAATGTGTGACTCTTCTCTTACGTTTTTTCAAGACCCATAGCATTTCTAGTTACAACAGATATCGATGACTCTGAAAATTACATTATTTTCTGATGAAAATCAGCAGTTGGTGGAGTAACACGGTAAATACACTCCTGGAAATGGAAAAATGAACACATTGACACCGGTGTGTCAGACCCACCATACTTGCTCCGGACACTGCGAGAGGGCTGTACAAGCAATGATCACACGCACGGTACAGCGGACACACCAGGAACCGCGGTGTTGGCCGTCGAATGGCGCTAGCTGCGCAGCATTTGTGCACCGCCGCCGTCAGTGTCAGCCAGTTTGCCGTGGCATACGGAGGTCCATCGCAGTCTTTAACACTGGTAGCATGCCGCGACAGCGTGGACGTGAACCGTATGTGCAGTTGACGGACTTTGAGCGAGGGCGTATAGTGGGAATGCGGGAGGCCGGGTGGACGTACCGCCGAATTGCTCAACACGTGGGGCGTGAGGTCTCCACAGTACATCGATGTTGTCACCAGTGGTCGGCGGAAGGTGCACGTGCCCGTCGACCTGGGACCGGACCGCAGCGACGCACGGATGCACGCCAAGACCGTAGGATCCTACGCAGTGCCGTAGGGGACCGCACCGCCACTTCCCAGCAAATTAGGGACACTGTTGCTCCTGGGGTATCGGCGAGGACCATTCGCAACCGCCTCCATGAAGCTGGGCTACGGTCCCGCACACCGTTAGGCCGTCTTCCGCTCACGCCCCAACATCGTGCAGCCCGCCTCCAGTGGTGTCGCGACAGGCGTGAATGGAGGGACGAATGGAGACGTGTCGTCTTCAGCGATGAGAGTCGCTTCTGCCTTGGTGCCAATGATGGTCGTATGCGTGTTTGGCGCCGTGCAGGTGAGCGCCACAATCAGGACTGCATACGACCGAGGCACACGGGGCCAACACCCGGCATCATGGTGTGGGGAGCGATCTCCTACACTGGCCGTACACCACTGGTGATCGTCGAGGGGACACTGAATAGTGCACGCTACATCCAAACCGTCATCGAACCCATCGTTCTACCATTCCTAGACCGGCAAGGGAACTTGCTGTTCCAACAGGACAGTGCACGTCCGCATGTATCCCGTGCCACCCAACGTGCTCTAGAAGGTGTAAGTCAACTACCCTGGCCAGCAAGATCTCCGGATCTGTCCCCCATTGAGCATGTTTGGGACTGGATGAAGCGTCGTCTCACGCGGTCTGCACGTCCAGCACGAACGCTGGTCCAACTGAGGCGCCAGGTGGAAATAGCATGGCAAGCCGTTCCACAGGACTACATCCAGCATCTCTACGATCGTCTCCATGGGAGAATAGCAGCCTGCATTGCTGCGAAAGGTGGATATACACTGTACTAGTGCCGACATTGTGCATGCTCTGTTGCCTGTGTCTATGTGCCTGTGGTTCTGTCAGTGTGATCATGTGATGTATCTGACCCCAGGAATGTGTCAATAAAGTTTCCCCTTCCTGGGACAATGAATTCACGGTGTTCTTATTTCAATTTCCAGGAGTGTAATTAAGTTTTGCACGATAACCACATGGCGAAATACCCGCCTCATTGCGTGCTATGATTTGCTAAAATCTGATTTTGATATGTCAAATCGATTCTGAAATATTAGGAATGTTGTGAATATTTCACTATGGCTTTATCGCTTATGCAGCACAATGGCAAATGAGTGTGTTAGATTAATTTTCTCGAGATTGACGTCAATCAGAGACCTCCACCCATGTCTGAAGAAAAATTCAGTATGTTAGATAAATGCGATATGCAGCAACGCGCCAAACACAAGATCATAGAAACCCGTATGTTTCATTGCAAATTTTTTCGAGCGTCACGCTGTGTCTAACTTTCACGTAAATATCACAATAGCTATGACCATTAATGAAATAATGGATGTATCATCATGAATCTGTCATATATTCCTATAAGTAAGGTAAAAATAGCCCTCCTGGTTGGCCGTGCGGTCTAACGCACGGCTTTCCGGTCGGGAAGGAGCGCCTGGTCCCCGGCACGAATCCGCCCTGCGGACTTGTGTCTACGTCTGTTGAGCCGGCCAGACTGTGGATGGTTTTTATGCGGTTTTCCATCTGCCACGGCGAATGAGGGCTGGTTCCCCTCAGCTACACTATGTCGGCGATTGCTGCGCAGACAAATTCTCCACGTACGGGTACACCACCGTTACTCTACCACGCAAACATAGGAGTTACACTCGACCCGTTCCCTGGGAGATCCACCGGGGGCCGAACCGCACAGTAACCCTGGGTTCTGTGTGGGGCAGCGGAGGGGTGGAGTGGACTGCAGTAGTCGTCGTACGGTTGTGGACCACTACGGCTGCGGCGGGGACGGAACCTCTTCGTCGTTTCTAGGCCCCCGGTTAACATACAACATACATGCATACAAGGTAAAAACGAAAATTATTTACCGAATAGTTTCTGTAAAAACGAGTGAGAAATATTGCAGGGCGTCCGTCTCTATCCTGTCATCTCCGATTGGCCCAAAGGTGGCAAACACTGACGTTCTCCCCTTTCGAACAAAGGAATAAACTCGCCCAGCGTTTTGGACTAAAATTGGTCAGCGCACATCGGCCACCACATCCTGCACGGACTCGACTGTCGTACACATCTGCGAGAAGTGGCTGAAACACCGTGAAACCACGAGTAGGCGACATGTTGTTGGACGGCCGCACCTTATTAAGAAACGTGGAGGTCACAGACTTCATTGCTCTGTAAAGGAAGGTAGGAGGCGATATCTGTCAGGCCCGACGACAGAGTACAATGCTGCTGCTGGCATTACAGCTGTTGAGCTCACCGTTCAGCGCACATTGTTGGGAATTTGACTCTGCAACAGATGGCTCCTCTGTGTTCCCATCTCGACCCCTCGAAATCATCTATTACAGCTGCAGTGGGTATGAAATCATAGAGACTGGACAGTGTATAAATGCAAATGTGTCGCCTGGTAAGATGAATGTCGTTTCATGTTACACCACGTGACTTAACGAGAAACCCTTGGTGGAACTGAACACAACGTGTAGTTAACGTTTGTTGAGCGGTTGAGAATGCGCTTACAGGACTATAACTTAACAAATCTTGTGAGAAACCCGAGACTACAGTGAAACATAAAACTGAGAAAGAGGGAAAGTTGGAAATGATTTTCGCTAACCAGGTACGGAGGTGGTCTACGGATAATGACAAGATTTGCGAGGGCGAGCAAAAGGGTTTTACAAGAACGGCGGTTACAGATGGCAGCAGGACAGCCGCGATAGACCGCAGGTTGTTGAATCCTATACCGCCTGCTAACGGCAGACATATCACGCACTTTAACAACGTGAAACGACGCTAAGAAGACTGATACAGTAAATTCAAGAGCATTAGGTCAATTAGAGTACAATACATTGCATCAAATATTACCAAATGCAATCATAATCATGCTTACAATGAAGCCATTCATCGCACCGCTGTCCGCTCCCGGTAGCTGCGTGGTAGCCGGCACGGTACCTCAGCGTGTTCGGTCAGAGGGTTAGCTGCCCTCTGTAATTAAAAAAAAAACTGAGTTAATCGATCAACGACGAGCTGAAACGGGTGTCTAGCGACGTCCTCCCCGACCAGATACAACGAACAAAAGCGAACAAAATGAAATTAAAAAAAAAAAAGTGGTCAGCGTGACAGAATGTCATCCTAAGGGCCCGGGTTCGATTCCCGGCTGGATCGGAGATTTTTCTCCGCTCAGGGACTGGGCGTTGTGTTGTCCTAATCATCATCATTTCATACCCATCGACGCGCAAGTCGCCGAAGTGGCGTCAAATCGAAAAACTTGCACCCGGCGAACGGTCTACCCGACGTGAGGCCCTAGTCACACGACATTTACATTTATTTTATCCCACCGCTAATGTTTATACGTAGTGAGTGGTGCATAAACTCATGATACACAAACCATATGGCCGATAATGGCTCTGCACAGTAGCCATAATGGAGAAACAACGGATATTACATAGTTATTAAATAACCTATAATATGAAACTTTTATGTCTGAGGCTGTCGAGCCAGATCGTTCTCCGCAATTACACTGATAAAATGAAGCACTGTGTTATTAGTGGATAGATTTATTAATCTGTCGTCGATGTTGATTGCAATATGAATGTGGATGCGCTATAAGCACAACTAGGTCGATGTTCATAAGGTATATATTTAAAAATGATAAGCATTGGTGTCAGCAGACATAACCTATGGGTTAGAATATTTATTTTAGTTATACAATCTTTAGTGTAGGAATGGTGGTCATCGGAAGATCAAAACAAATTGCAAAACGATTTCGATAAGATGTCTCTATGGTGTGAAAATAATTAAAAGTGTGTGTGTGTGGGGAGGGGTTTATTCAAATAACTGCTAAAAGGAATCCGTTAAACTACGGTTGCGCGATAAATCAAACAAATCTAAAGGCTGTAAATTAAACTAAATACCTAGGAATTAAAATTACGAACAACTTAAACTGGAAACACACGCAGAAAATTTTATGGGAAAGGCGAACCAAAAACTGTGTTTTATTGCCAGAACGCTTAGAAGATGCAACAGATGCTTTAAAGAGACTGCCTACACCACGTTCGTCCGCCCTCTCTAGGGGCACTGCTTTGCAGTGTTGGATCCTTACCAGATATGGTAAACAGAGTACATCGAAAAAGTTCAGAGAAGGGCATCAAGTTCTGTATTATCAAGAAATAGGAGAGAGAAAGAGAGAGAGAGTCACGAACATGATACAGGATTTGGGGTGGACTCATTACAACAAAGACGTTTCTCGTTGCGGCGGAATCTTCTCACAAAATTTCAATCATCAAATTTCTCCTCCGTATGCGAAAATACACTCCCGGAAATGGAAAAAAGAACACATTGACACCGGTGTGTCAGACCCACCATACTTGCTCCGGACACTGCGAGAGGGCTGTACAAGCAATGATCACACGCACGGCACAGCGGACACACCAGGACCCGCGGTGTTGGCCGTCGAATGGCGCTAGCTGCGCAGCATTTGTGCACCGCCGCCGTCAGTGTCAGCCAGTTTGCCGTGGCATACGGAGCTCCATCGCAGTCTTTAACACTGGTAGCATGCCGCGACAGCGTGGACGTGAACCGTATGTGCAGTTGACGGACTTTGAGCGAGGGCGTATAGTGGGCATGCGGGAGGCCGGGTGGACGTACCGCCGAATTGCTCAACACGTGGGGTGTGAGGTCTCCACAGTACATCGATGTTGTCGCCAGTGGTCGGCGGAAGGTGCACGTGCCCGTTGACCTGGGACCGGACCGCAGCGACGCACGGATGCACGCCAAGACCGTAGGATCCTACGCAGTGCCGTAGGGGACCGCACCGCCACTTCCCAGCAAATTAGGGACACTGTTGCTCCTGGGGTATCGGCCAGGACCATTCGCAACCGTCTCCATGAAGCTGGGCTACGGTCCCGCACACCGTTAGGCCGTCTTCCGCTCACGCCCCAACATCGTGCAGCCCGCCTCCAGTGGTGTCGCGACAGGCGTGAATGGAGGGACGAATGGAGACGTGTCGTCTTCAGCGATGAGAGTCGCTTCTGCCTTGGTGCCAATGATGGTCGTATGCGTGTTTGGCGCCATGCAGGTGAGCGCCACAATCAGGACTGCATACGACCGAGGCACACAGGGCCAACACCCGGCATCATGGTGTGGGGAGCGATCTCCTACACTGGCCGTACACCACTGGTGATCGTCGAGGGGACACTGAATAGTGCACGGTACATCCAAACCGTCATCGAACCCATCGTTCTACCATTCCTAGACCGGCAAGGGAACTTGCTGTTCCAACAGGACAATGCACGTCCGCATGTATCCCGTGCCACCCAACGTGCTCTAGAAGGTGTAAGTCAACTACCCTGGCCAGCAAGATCTCCGGATCTGTCCCCCATTGAGCATGTTTGGGATTGGATGAAGCGTCGTCTCACGCGGTCTGCACGTCCAGCACGAACGCTGGTCCAACTGAGGCGCCAGGTGGAAATGGCATGGCAAGCCGTTCCACAGGACTACATCCAGCATCTCTACGATCGTCTCCATGGGAGAATAGCAGCCTGCATTGCTGCGAAAGGTGGATATACACTGTACTAGTGCCGACATTGTGCATGCTCTGTTGCCTGTGTCTATGTGCCTGTGGTTCTGTCAGTGTGATCATGTGATGTATCTGACCCCAGGAATGTGTCAATAAAGTTTCCCCTTCCTGGGACAATGAATTCACGGTGTTCTTATTTCAATTTCCAGGAGTGTATTTTGTTGATGGGACCTATGGAGAAACTATCGTCATAATAACGATAATCAGAGTCCGCACGGGAAGATATAGGCGTTCATTTCTTTCCGCACGCTGTTCGGGAGTGGAATAATAGAGAATTATTATAAGGATAGTTCGATGAACCCTCTGCCCCGGCACTTAAGCGTGATTTGCAGAGTATCCATGCAGATGTAGATTCCATGCACAGTCACGGCAATATTGCTGTGCAAAAGTGAGCCAACATGGTATCAAACAGGTGGTCATGATATTTTGGATCATCAGTGCATACGAAATTACTGTGAACGTTGGAATGACACTTCATTCAGAATACGTACTCCGTGACTTCATTGTGTCTCTTTTGGTCTGAAGACATATTTATGAGATTTTATGTCAGCATTTTTGCCCAGTCCAGTAGTTCACCATACTTTTATTTGCTATCTACAGATTAAGATGGTTATGTTCTGCACATTTTCTCAGTTTCTTAAAGATACCCTTATTCCATCCGACATGATGTTAACGACATTATCTAAAACATAAAAGTTCTTACTCTGATGCTAGAAAGGACAGCATTACATAAGCAGTATACCATAGCAGGAAGATGTAGCTGCCCATGACTATTTAGAGATCCCTTAGAAAACACTAAATCGTGAAAACGAATTTCCATCTCTCGTTTCGAGGAATTGTCGCTCGGTAGATACGAAAGAAAACAAATCAGCATGGGTTTCTAAAAAGGCGATCGTGTGAAACCCAGCTCGCGCTATTCGTCCACGAGACTCAGAGGGCCATAGACACGGGTTCCCAGGTAGATGCCGTGTTTCTTGACTTCCGCAAGGCCTTCGATACAGTTCCCCACAGTCGTTTAATGAACAAAGTAAGAGCATTTGGACTATCAGACCAATTGTGTGATTGGATTGAAGAGTTCCTAAATAACAGAACGCAGCATGTCATTCTCAATGGAGAGAAGTCTTCCGAGGTAAGAGTGATTTCAGGTGTGCCGCAGGGGAGTGTCGTAGGACCGTTGCTATTCACAATATACATAAATGATCTTGTGGATGACATCGGAAGTTCACTGAGCCTTTTTGCGGATGATGCTGTGGTATATCGAGAGGTTGTAACAATGGAAAATTGTACTGAAATGCAGGAGGATCTGCAGCGAATTGACGCATGGTGCAGGGAATGGCAATTGAATCTCAATGTAGACAACTGTAATGTGCTGCGAATACATAGAAAGAAAGATCCCTTATCATTTAGCTACAATATAGCAGGTCAGCAACTGGAAGCAGTTAATTCCATAAATTATCTGGGAGTAGGCATTAGGAGTGATTTAAAATGGAATGATTATATAAAGTTGATCGTCGGTAAAGCAGATGCCAGACTGAGATTCATTGGAAGAATCCTAAGGAAATGCAATCCGAAATCAAAGGAAGTAGGTTACAATACGCTTGTTCGCCCACTATCCGTACCAGATAGGGTTGATAGAAGAGACAGAGAAGATCCAACGGAGAGCAGCGTGCTTCGTTACAGGATCATTTAATAATCGCGAAAGCGTTACCGAGATGACAAACTCCAGTGGAAAACTATTCAGGAGAGACGCTCAGTAGCTCGGAACGGGCTTTTGTTGAAGTTTCGAGAACATACCTTCACCGAGGAGTCAAGCAGTATATTGCTCCCTACTACGTATATCTCGCGAAGAAACCATGATGATAAAATCAGAGAGATTAGAGCCCACACAGAGGCATACCGACAATTCTTCTTTCCACGAACAGTACGAGACTGGAATAGAAGGAAGAACCGATAGAGGTACTGAAGGTACCCTCCGCCACACACCGTCAGGTGGCTTGCGGAGCATGGATGTAGATGTAGATGAAATAGATCAAATACGTGATAGCAAGACTAATAAATAAACGGTTCAGAATTATAGTGGACCACGTCTATTAAAGACAGGTTTCAGAGAAAAGTCTGAAACTATAAGACACTTGAACTATTTAATCATGTTATTTCAATTGTTTATACGATTTCTGTACGTCTCGTAAGTACTTAAAAGGAATATTTTGCTTTATTATATACCTTAACTCATGAAAGTTGTTCCGCGGAAGAGTAAAATTTAACAGTGAATTACACATGGTTCAGTGTCCTTCTGAAAATATTAGGAAAGTATTTGATTTATTATTGATACGTGTTTTTATTCAGAAGGTAGTCAAATCTGTTCTGATTACATACAGGCACCGGTGGTTACCGTAGTCTAGAGGTGCTATCTTTAACGAGTAACAAAAAGGCGGTTCGGGCTCCAGGTTCGATCCCAACCAGTGGTTATATTTCGAATAAAAATCATTTAGCATTTGCCTCTCAAAGAGGCAGCAATAGTGCAGAAAACTCAGGACATCCGCTTGCCCTTAGCGTAGGAAACTGCCATTAACAGCCGGGAGAATCAGCAGTGATCAAGGACAAGTGACTGCAAAAGGAACTGGAGGGCACTGCATTAAAGACACATTGTAAATCCACAGGTTTGTTGCCTGTAAGCGAAGAAGTTTCATGATGATCACTCCATGGAAAAAGATTTCTGGTTAGTTCCCCCCCCCCCCCCCCCCTCCTCCCCCTCAATTCCTGAGTTCAGATGCCAGGGACGAGAGTGTTAAGAGGGAGGCGACTATTGGAAAAGATTGAATAGCTAACGAAAGGGCAACATTCTGTGAGTGAGAGCACGTAATATCAGAAGCGTAGAGATTGGGAGCAGATTACTTCTGCTGTGGGTGGTAGAGCTGGACTGTCAGTGATCAGAAAGCCAACAGCTTATCACCCAGAGCCGGGCTGCAGTGGAGTAGCGGGTGGATGTCTGGTTGTTTTCCGATGTAGTTGTCATGAAATCAGTATTGTTAAACATTCATTTCATGGCACAGCAAAGTATAAGTGTGACGTGCTCGGAGACACCAACGCCTCCAAGGCATAAGCTGTGCATGTTTGGCAAGTTGCCTGTTGTCACTGGCACCACACCCTAGAAACACACACACACACACACACACACACACACACACACACACACACACACACACCCACACACACCCACACCCACACCCACACCCACCCACCCACCCACCCACACACACACACACATATATATATATATATATATATATATATATATATATATATATATATATAACGAAAATGATGTTGACTGATCGAAGGTGAACAGAAAATATGGAAAAAGCACTGGAAGTAATTAAAATACTACAGCACATAGCTGCGTTTGACTGATCGCTAAAATAAAAATGGATGAGCCAGCCACTCTGCAACAGCTTAAAAGCTTAGGACAGAGATCAGACTTTCACAAAATGTTAACGACTTGACAACACTCGTCTCGTCATCAGATAAAACAGCATGTGGTACTGACCTAACATTGCTACTGCCTACTCATCACAAGATAAAATACATACAGTCACAGTGTACAGTGATAAGCACGCCTCAAGCTCTACAGACTAGGGGATCCTTTCGCCAGAGGAGAAAGCCATGCGCTACGGCACAGTGCCCAAAGAGAAGGCGCGACCGGGCCACTTCGTACCACTAAAGTGAGCGACAAGAGGAGCGCCATTGATAGTTTGCTGCACTAATCACGGTTTATTATTCAATCAAACAACGGAAACTCCAGGCAGGAATACCAACAATGTACGGAAAGATAGATTGCTACTTACCGTAAAGAAGACTCATCAAGTTGCAGACAGGCTCGATAAAAATACATTCACGTATAGCTTTCGGCCGCAGCTTTCGTCAGTAAGAGAGATACACACACAACATTCACATGCACACACACAAGCAAGTAAGCCTCACTTACACATGAACGCCAACTCCAGCATCTCGGGTGGAAATACATCACTTGGGATGCTACCAACAAACTGGTGGGTTTGAGGAAGGGGAAGGGAATGGATAGTAGTGTATGGGTGGGGAGGGAGATGAACGCTGACTGGTGGAGTGTACAGGGACTAGACTGCCAACAGGTGCAACATCAGGAAGTTGTGGGGCAGGGAGGTGGGGAAAAAAGGAACAACAAGGAGAGGAGCAGGGAAAGACAGGTGGATGCACTGGCAGTAGGGTGCAAATAGAGAGTGGGTGACGACAATGGGCAGGAGAAGATAGGACAGAGGTGATGGAAACTGTTGGGTGGAGGATGTGGCGACAGTATGTTACTGTAGGTTGAGAATGGGTTAATTATGGAAGTGGGGAATGTATTGTAAGATAATCCCATCTGCACAGTCTAGAAAAGCTGCTGGTCGAGGGAAGAAACCAGATGGCTTGGACTGTGACGCAGTCATTGAAATAAAGGGTGTTATGCTCAGCTACATGTTGTGCCACAATGTGTCCTACTTTCCTCTTGGTCACAGTTCGGCAGTGGAATGTTCAACCTGGTGGACAGCTGGTTGGTAGTTATTCCAATATGAAAAGCTGTAAAATAATTGCAGGAGAGCTGGTGAATGACAAGGCTGCTTTTACAGATGGGGTAGGATAAGCCTGTGATAGGGCTGGTTGGATTGGGCAAATTTTGCTCCTGGTCTTCCACAGGTATATGATCCTTGTGACAAGGAGTTTGGGTTGGGAGTAACATAGGGATGGACTAGTATGTTGTGGAGGTTGGATGTGCAATGGAAAAAGACTGTAGGAGGGGTGGGAAGTATCTTAGTAGGATGTCCCTCATTTTGGGTCATGATGATAGGTAATCAAGTACATGGAAAAAGATGTGTTTCAGTTGTTCCAGTCTGGGGTGGTACTGGTTGATGAAAGCTCCTTTGTGGCTGGTTTTTATGAGTGGTGGGAGGACTTTAGTTGTGAGGGGAAATGGCATTGGAGATCTGTTCGCAGACTAGGTCCGGAGGGGGACGGGGTGGGTGCCTCTCTGTGAACGCCTTGGTGAGACCCTCAGCTTAGTGAGCAAGGGAGTTTTAGTCACTACAGATACTCTGTCCCTGGGTAGCCAGGCTATTTGGGAGGGACCTTTTTGGTGTGAAAAGGATGACAGCGGTCAAAATACGGGTGCTGTTGGTGGTTGGTGGCTTTAATGTGGACAGAGGTGTGGATGGAGCCATCAGAGGAGACGACGTCAAAATCTAGAAAGATAGCACTCTGGGTTGAGAATTACCACGTGAAGTGGATGGGAGAGAAGGTATTGAGGTTGTCCACATTAAACCACCAACCACCAACAGTACCTGCATTTTGATAGCTGTCATCCCTTTCGCACCAAAAAATCACTTCCATACAGCCTTTCTACCTGCGGACACCATATCTGCAGTAACAAGCAGTCCCTTGCTCACTATGCTGAAGGGTCTCACCAAGGCCTTCACAGTCAGGCACCATCCCCCAGAACTATTCTGCAAATAGATCTCCACTGTCATTTCCTCTCATAATCACAATCCTCCCACCAACCCCAAAAACGAAAGGAGTATTTCCTTCGTCACCCAGTACCAATCCCAGACTTCAACAACTGAACTGCATCCTTTGCCAGGGCTTTGATTACCTGCCATCAAGCCTGAAATGAGGGACATCCAATTCAAGTTACTTCCCACCCCTCCTAAAGTGGTATTCCATCGCCCACCCAACCTCCACAACATCCTAGTCCATCCCTATGCCACTCCCAATCCCACCCGCTTGCCACAAGGGAAATAAGCCTGTGGAAGACCCAGGTGAAAAACCTAACCAGAACTACCTATTCCAGGTTTATCTTACCGCATCAGGGGCTGGGCCACCTCTGGAAGCAACCATGTCATTTACCACCTCTGCTGCAATCATTGCACAGCTTTTTATATTGGTATGAGTACTAACCAACTGTAGACCAGGTTGAATAGCCACTGCCGAACTGTGTGCAAGACTAAAATGGCTGCCCTATGGCACAACATGCAGCTGAACAAAATACATTTGATTTCAACTGCTGCTTCACTACCTGAGCCATCTGCATTCTTATCTCCACCACCAGCTTTCCTGAACTGTGTAGATAGGACTTATCCTTACAACCCATTTTCTGCTCCTGTAATTAACCCAGCCTCAACCTACAGTAACATTCTACCCTCACAATCTCCACCCAACTGTTTCCACTCCTCTGTCCTATCATCTCCCACTCATTCTCGTCTCCCACCCAGTTTATTTGCAGCCCTTTGACAATGCATCCCACTCCTCTCCTTGTTTGTTCCTGTTTTGCTCACCTCCCTATCCTACAACCTCCTGACACTGCACCTGCTGGCAGTATAGTCCCTGCACACTCCACCAGACAACATTCGTCTCTCTATCCATCCGTACACTACTATCCCTTCCCTTTCCCCTGTCTTTCCCCATTCCTTACCTTTCCCCTTCCCCATCCCTTACAGGTTGCTACTTGCATCCCATGTGATGTTGCATTTCAGCCTGATATGCTGTAGTTGGCTGCCAGGTGTGTGTGAGGTGCGCTTGATTGTGTGTGTGCGTGTGAATGTTGTGTGTGTGCTCTCTTTACTGACGAAGGCTGTGGCAGAAAGCTATATTTGAGTGTCTTTTAATTGTGCCCATTTGCAACTTGAAATGTCATTTTTACAGTAAGCAGCAATCTATCTTTTCCTACAGTTTGTTGTTCGCTACTACTAGCCACTCCTTATCACACATTTGCATGGATTTCCGAGTGAAATGAAGGCCTAGAGGGAAATGGCATACTGTGTCACGACATTGCTGCAAGCATTGTTGATGGCTTGTCCTGGACTTTAATGAGCCCAAATTCAAAAGTGCCACGTTACACAGAGAATGAGACCTGCTTCCCCGTTGTTAAGAGAATTACAGTTCATCAAGCGTTCCTGGTCCATTTACTCATTGTGTCGCAAACATTTCGGGGCACTAAGGTAATCGGAGCAAATGAGTAACTGTTTGTCCTGAAGACGCCTCATCTGCTCTAGTGCCTTGATGATCGTATGAAGCTTTGCGGAAAATACAGTGTATTTATGGGGAATGCGAATCCTGAATTCATGATCGGGGCGTACTACTAGAGAGCCAATGGAGTCTTCTTTTTGCGTTCATCAGGGTAGATAACCGTGAAATTGTGATGCCTATCTAAAATGTTAAGAAACAGAGATTGCAATACTTCTTATAACTTAAGTCTAAAATAACTCTGGACGTTTGTCCGTACGGTCGCAGGTTCCAATACTGACTCGAGCATGGATGTGTGTGATGTCCTTAGGTTAGTTAGGTTTAAGTAGTTCTAAGTTCTAGGGCACTGATGATCTCCGATGTTAAGTCCCATAGTGCTCAGAGCCATTTGAACCAGTTTTTTGTTTGTAAAAGCCAAGGTGTTAATCTGCTCTCACTTTAAAATCAGCGACATCCATCTGTGAAAGACAATTTCGTACGAATTCCATACAGCGTCGTTGCTCGTTGACGATTACGGAGAAGCCTTTCCATAGGTGGCCGAGCAACGGTATGGCAGATATGTTTGACGTGGACAACGTTACAGCGTAGAAGGCTCGGTACTGTACGGTCCTAAAGGCCCCAGCAGCCATCCGAATGCCTACAGGGTGCACCACGTGTACCGTTTTTAAAGACGAGGGTCGTGTAGAAACATATATCATGCACCGACAGTCAGGCCGAGATCTCTCGAAGGCCCGGTAAAACTGGAGTAGACAATTTCGGTCTGCTCCCCACGACTTGTGGCAAATGCATTTTAAAACACTGAGTGCTTCGAAGGACTGCCATTTCAGGCCGTTAGGTGTGGTGACCTTGTAAGTTCAGAGCAAACGCAAGGTTCAGAAACCTCTCCGTCTCTTCAAAATTAAGAACAATATCTCGCAGCCTTAATTCAGGAAAATTTGGAACAGAACATGAGTAGTTAAAAAGAATGCATAAAGACTTCTCAGTTGAAAAGATATCCACTGCTGTACAATTACACAATCGACGACGAACAGCTGAAAACAGCAAGCAGCTTAAAATTGGTATTAGTAACTGTCTAGAGCGACCTAAAGTGAAATGACCACATTAAATAAATAGTAGGAAAAGCAGAAGACGGACTGAAATTCGTAGGAAGAATCTTAAGGAAATGTGACTCATCGATGAAAGAAGTGACGTAAAAGGCATTTGTTCGACCGAATATTGAATATTATTTATCAACATGGGACCCCTACCATGTAGGACTGATAGAAGAGACAGAGAAGATTCATCGAAGAGCGGCGCGTTTCGCCACTGGATCGTTTAGTCGTCGCGAGATGGTTACAGAGATGCTCAATAACTCTAGTGGCAGACATTAGAAGACATGCGTTGGGCATCACAGAGAAGTTTACTATTGAAATATCAAGAGAACAGTTTCCGGGAAGCGTCGGACAACATACTATTTCCTTCCACGTACATCTCTGGGAATGGCCACTATGGGAAAAGTCGAGAAATTGGAGCTAATACAGACGTTTAGTGACAATCATTCTTCACATGGACCATTCACGAGTGGAACAAAGATGGGGGACGAGTTAGTGGTACCAGAAGTATACTCCGCCACACATCTTCATGTGGCTTGTGGAGTATCGATGTAGATGTAGATGTTGATGTCGAATTTGAAAATGCTCTTATCCGCCCATCCGTCCAACCGCCGAAGAGTGAATGGCAATTGACGAGCTGTGGTCGCGAGGCTCAATGAGGAACGGAGACAGGTATCAAAAATAACGTCGTGAGACGAAGATGGTAAGACGTCTTAGAAAACCCCAGTCATGGAGCTGCCTGAGAATAATATGCCTACAAGTAGTATTCCAGGATTTCTATATGTTAAAAGTACACCCATTAGGTGATGCGGCCTCAGGAAAGCCTGTTGGACAGCAGCTTCCAATAGGGCCATGTTATTACAGGTTGAGCGATATCTTGTGAACCCACACTGACAGTACAGTCTGCACATTGCACACTCACTGGTTTCTGCGACTGGTATAGTATCTTTTGATGAACGTTTGCTAATGTAAGCAGACATTTACAGTTGTTTTTTTTTTCCAACTCGTATTCAGAAAGGAAGCAAACTGAAAGTTTCTTTGCATGTAATTATTGAGGGTGCGCCTTTTTCAAATGGCAGCTGCCGTATATTCATCCAACAGACAAGCTGTCCTAGCGTGCCCGCTTCGCTGCACACTATCTTAAATCCTAGGCAACAGAAGGTTATGGTGGTAAGAACCACCTACCTGTCGTAGTTCCGAAGACATGACGTCATAAACAATGAAATGCGTGAAAACTGCAGCATCATGGATGACATTTAAATTTATAACTTCTGTGATACTAACTCCGTTAGCAATAAATTTCGCAGATGGTATCTAAATATGCCGCTAAATGCACCTACAGAATTATATCTAGGTACCACACATAGTTCAGAAGATATGACGTCATAAATACTGAGATGCGTCAAAATTTGACGCATTTTGTATGACGTTTATATTTATTACTTCTTTGCTGTTCTCTCTACTCGCAACATACTCCGCGCACATATGCACATACGCTCATGATTGTACCTACACCAGTTTATCATCGTAAGACACGTAATTCAAAAGATATGATGTCATAAACATGAAGATGTATGAAAAAATGTCACATCATGCATGAAGTTTTAATACATTTATTCTTTACTACAAAGACACTTCCACAATGGAGTCAACTTAAGAAAATCCATGACACCTGGCAGCGCTCTCGAGAGCTTTCAACTGCAAAGTGCAATCGGCTTTAGGTGAAACAAATAACCATCTATGGGGCTATGAAGGGGCGTTGCCATAGAGACGTGTACAAAATCGCATTGTAGACACGCGAAGCAGCTGCGCCCAGTGCACAGTAACTGTCCGGGATCGTCACACACAGAGGCTAATGCAGGAATACATGTAAGGTTTCTTTTTGATAGAAAAATGAAAAAAAAATACCCTGGCATTGTCGGATTTCTTAGCTAGTTTGTTTGTAAACGTTAAAGTGTTTGTGATTTTAAACTTATTCCTATTTGTTGATGTTATCATTCTGTTCCATCCTCTGGTAGGTTAATGCATTGTTCCTATTTATTTGTTTCTTCGATTCAGACAGTCTGTACGCTAGGTAAGGTTGAAGGCCAGACTCTAGGAACGTCACATTTCTAGTTTCTGTTTATAGGCCAGGAGTTCGAGTTCAGTTTAACACGGTCAGGGCTACTTTGGTTTTTCCATTTTGGCCGCTACACAAGTCTGACTAGAGACCCACTTTCGAGAATTCTCTTCAAATGCTTACTAGTATATCAAGTTATTGAAATTTTTTGTCACCTCCCACTTCATCAAACTATTAACATTACCGTCCGTCGACACCACAGTGGTGTCGTGCGCGAAATACCCGTCATCGGCCGGCGACAATACAGTGAGCACAGAATCCCGCATTGGCCGGCGACAGCGCTTTAGTTTCTTTTGCATTCTGTTGGTGTTTTGTTTAGGTAACAATAAGTTATACATGTCAACAACTTTTTGTTTTTATACGTACTTGTGCCCTTTCATCATGGCAGACGAAAGAGACGATACGATTATTTACGATGACTGCGTGGAAGTCTTATCTGACGTTCCGAACGACTTGGTCGATTGGGAAGAAGACAGTCAATATTAAAAAAATGAAAGTGAAGCAGAATCGTGGGAAAATTGTGTAATACGGCCAAGAACAATTCGGCTAACGCTAAGGTTGCCAACTGATTCGGATGAATCAGAAAAAGAAGACAGTGCACAGTGGTCAGACTTTGATTTACCGAGGACCAACAATAAATTTGAAGTATCTCCGGGTCCAAACATATTTCCCAAAGATACACAGAGCGTCGAGGATATCGTTGAATTGTATGTTGGGAACGCCGCCCGGTGTGGCCGTCCGGTTCTAGGCGCTGCAGTCTGGAACCGCGCGACCGCTACGGTCGCAGGTTCGAATCCTAAGTAGTTCTAAGTTCTAGGGGACTGATGACCTCAGATGTTAAATCCCATAGAGCTCAGAACCATTTTGTATGTTGGGAACGATCTATTTAAATATATTAGCAACGAAAACAACAAGTGCTACAGTCAAAATTGCAATAGAAGGAAACTGGATAAAAAAAATAAATGCCAAATTTGTTGACGTTACGGGACCCGAACTTAGAAAATGGTTTGAGCTTGCTATCCTTATGGGAAATGTAAAGAAAGCAAAGATCAATGATTATTTGTCAACGAATCCGTTGATAGGCACACCGATGTTTCGCAAAACGATGTCGCACAATCGAGTCAGACAAATATCATTTTTACATTTTTCCGATAACACCAATGAACCGGATAATGCCTACCGGCTTTTCAAAGTGCAATTCGTAATTGATTATTTTTCCAAAAAGTTTAAAGAAACTTTTAATCCAAGTCAAAACATCTCAATTGATGAAGGAATGATACCTTGGCGTAGACGGTTAAATTTTAAAGTTTATAACCCGTGGAAAATTACGAAATATGGCAAACTCATTAGGGTGCTGTGTGATTCGATTACGGGATACATTTCCTCATTGAAGATATATTCCGGCGCTGTACAGCCTTTAGCAAAAACATTGATGGAACTACTGACACCTTCTTATGGAACGTGGCATCACCTCTTCATGGATAATTATTATAACAGTGCAGAACTTGCAGAGAAGTTACTTGAAAAGAGTATTTGAGTTTGTGGAACGATACGGCAAAATAGAAGATTTCCGGAAAAATTAAAGCGTTCAAAAGTCAATTTGTTTGAAGCCTGTTGTCAACGGAAAGGTGAAGTACTCGCACAGGTATGGAGAGATTCGAAAACTAAAACGATACGAATGATCTCTACAATATATAATGCCGCTTTGACTGACACTCAAAGAAAATGTAGAAAAACCAATCACACAATAAAAAAATAAGTGTATTAGACTACAACAAATACATGAAAGGAGTGGATTGGGCACACCAGTACTTGAATTGTTACCCTATATACAGAAAAACTACAAAATGATCAAAAAAAGATTTGTATGTGCCTCTTTAATTCCGCATTATTTAATGCGTTCGGTACATGGCAATATTTCAATACAGACCACAAGAGTCTCCGATTTCACGATTTTTTTTTATTGAAAGTGTCTGATTCGTGGATGAAAGACCATGTACCTGCTTCTGAGCAAAACTTGGGGGTTGCCACTGCGTCGCGCACGCCTCATCATGATCCAGTTGACAGACTTTCCGTTCACGTAAAGCTACACCAGCTAATACGTATTTCCGAAACGAATAAACGAAAACGAAGGAAATGCCATGTGTGTTCCAAAAACAAAAAAAACTAGAACAACAAACTTAATGCGAAATTCTTGTTGAGTTACATTACATCTTGGAGACTTTTGCTGCATACCATACGAAAGAGAAATACCAAGTACCAATGACAATACAAATAAACAAATATATGAAACAAACAAATTTTGTATTTATTTACGTACTGACTCGTGGATTTCGAAATTTCGTGAAAGTAGGAGAACAGGGTTGTGAACTTATGAGGACTAACGATGAGATGAGTAAAACTTCACAATTCATAATCTCCCGATAATGTCAGGAACTGCCGGCGACAAGCCAAGTAATCCGAATTAGCGCTGCCTTCGTCAAGCGAATACATTTGTACGAGACGTGAGGACGATAAAGTGTTAAAACTCAAAATAAGTTTCACTCTTCTTTACAAAGCATTTAAAGCAAAAGATAAACGCTAGGCCTGTAAACGTCGGAGAGGAAGTTCTGATTCCACCTGATGGGTGAAAATCTGACTGCAAGGTGGGGAAAAATGAAACTAGCCAAGAAAATATTTGTAAGCCGGAACGAACGCCTACTAATGAACCGGAGAGTGCTCATCACCGAAAATGCTCGAACATGTGATTTCGATGCACCAATCGGATACTGCGTCCCGGTGCTTTGCTTTGTCATTACGTTTGAGTCAGTGATGGGAGCAAATGTGTTCAGTGACGAGTTGAAAGAAACGCAAAATGATTTTCACGATAAAACACAGCGTGTTGGTTGCTGACGTTATGCGAAGCACAATTCGCGGAAAACTTGTGCAGA
This sequence comes from Schistocerca nitens, assembly GCF_023898315.1. Classification (NCBI taxonomy): domain Eukaryota; kingdom Metazoa; phylum Arthropoda; class Insecta; order Orthoptera; family Acrididae; genus Schistocerca; species Schistocerca nitens. The sequence continues at coordinate 543,557,205 of NC_064614.1, forward strand.
ATTGTTTGCGCAAGTGGTTATGACTTTAAGTATTTCGGCGAAACTTTCAGCAAAGTCTGCAATGCAGAACTTTATGGCAAAATGGCGGGAAACTGACTCTATAGTGAACAAAAGCCGTAACTGTCCGAAAAGATTGCGAACACCAGAAAACACGGCTCGAGTGAAAGAGAGCCTGGAATAAGGTCAGAAGAAATATCAAACCCGTCTGTCTGTGAAAGCAGGAATCAAGACATCGTCGTGTCGAGACGTTATAAAAAAGGATCCAACCAATGTCCTAAAAATTTTTACTGTTGCGTCTGAGTTCAAGCGCCTAGACGAATTTTCGAGTGTTGAGCTCTTCTAGTTGTTTCTCACAAGTAAACATACCCAATGGATACGCTTTGATTTTGATCAGCTTTGAATATGTTTCAGTGTAGAGCAAAATAATACTTTTTTCTATTTACGTGCACATATCGCCGTTAAGGGGTTATGAAACCCCCCTGAAAAAATAAGTTTAAGATTTATTAATGAATGCCTTTGATACTGTAACAGATAAAATAAAACTTCTATAGTTTTTAATGTAGTTTACAATGGTGCACTCAGATTTGTCGAAAAAGTATTTTTTTCGAAATCCATTCGAATAATAGCAAAACGTGTAGCATCCTTAATACCAAATTCAATCATGTATGATGAAGTGATATTCGAAACAAGCATTTGTCAGAAATAAGCTAGAAATATCGCTATTTTACTACATGCACCCTTGCGGTGAAATTGCGCAGTAGCGTCACACTTTCAACTATTGGCCCCCAAAGTTTATAGTTTTACATTTTCTTTCGGTACATATATGAATAGCAATTTGTGACCAAATTGTATAAATCCTTCGTGGTACTCCGACGAGGCGTCAACGGTGACCATTTCGAGTACTTTCCGTAATTTTTATTAAGAAGGATAAATCCTGTGTCTATCTTATTGTAAATATTTTACTGGGCGAATTTTATTTGGGCCATCGTGTAAGCATTTGAATTTTTGCTAAGGTGAAAAGTAACATGTTTTGTTAGATAGTGCTCGGTTCTATTGAAAAACGTATCAAAACTGACTTCCTTCTTTTGAACCCTCCCGGTAAACCCGGTGGAAAGGTCGGGTTTAAATCCTAGTTGTGGGTGGACACATATGCGGAGGAAGTCAGGCGGAATGGTGAGCATAAGGGTCGATAATCAGAAATTGTTATCGAGAACCTGTCGGCATAGCTCATAACACTTTTTAAAAAAGACGAAGTAGCACTGTAAAAAGAAGCAGCAAATTAATCTTAAATGCACTTTCAACTTTGTGGTGAAAGTTGTTAGTAACTATATCGACAGACTGGTTGCACAATAAGGCGCACAGTGGGCCAGAAGCCAGAAAACTTGGCAAAAATTCAAAATCTTCTCCAATATGGCCAAAAATAGGTGTAATAGAGTTTATGACTCTTATGATAACGATTATTATACCAAAATTAAAAAATTCAAAATTGCGGATCTAAGACGGCGTAAGGAATCTGGAAAAAAAAGATGAAGTGGACAAAAAGCGTTTTCGGTGAAAATTTATGATTTTAATAGTATGCTTCATTACTAAACTGCCTCTGTTCGTTAGAAAAAGAAATATTAGTAACATAAATGAAAAGTTTTACAAGTCTTCTTAATACTGTTCCTCTTGTGCTGGTTGTTTATCATCAACACATTCTTCTTCTTCTTCACCCTGTTCCCCATCCTCTTCAGCATCTTCAGCATCTGGTACCTCGTAATCCTCTGCACCAGGTACCAAGAGGGCTACAGTTTCCATCGACCACCTTGTCACTTTTCCCACAGACTGTTTCCGCAAAGAAGAAATATAGGGATCGGTTGTTGCCAGAAGTCCCCAGAATACATCCTCCACTCGGGAGAGACTTTCGGTAAAGTTTAAGCGATATTACCTTATTAACTTGTTTGGTGATTCCTGCACGTCTTCCGACAGCTGACCGACTGCTAAGATTGTAGAAGCAAATATTTCCGGCCTCTCAATAAACGTCTATAGACTCCTTTTGGCATATTATACCAGTAGTAGTCTTTGACATAATGCCTGGTTGTTGCAATGGCGTAAAATTTCCAGTTCTGTTTCCTCTGTGTAAATAACAGCACTTAGAAACTGTTGCTTAAAAGTGGCTCAGAGCCAGAGTGGTGGCTAGTAGCTGGATCTTAAGCCTGCTTTATGGAGATAAGGACGGATTGTAAAAGAAGGATGTATGTTGCGGAATCGAAAAGTATGTCTTTGTTTCGCTCACGTTGTACAAATTCTTTGCTTGCAATCCGGTAAGAAGTTAATTAATCAAAACCAATTGTTAATTAATAATGCAATTGTTACTTAATAATGCAATAAGAATGCGAAATTATGTACATACATTCTGTAATGGCGTCCATTAAAAAAGAAATCCTTCGGTCTGATTTCGCTGAACATAAATATTTCATCCGAACGAAATAACTAAACTGAACCTTCGGGAGGAACAGCTAAGGCTGAGATTCAATAGTCCCAACCTATTAAACGGAGCTTCATAATTCTGAATTTCTTTTATTTGTTGTCGCGTTTTCGGGATTCTGATCCCTGTGCGAGGTCGCAAGAGATGCATGCAGTACATCCGCGTTGCCTTGGCTTGCCAGATGTTGCAGGAGTCGTTCTCGTACCTCATGGTGATGCTGAGCATCGCCAGAAGTAACGCTGCACTCGGCGTGGACGACTGGATGCAGACGACAACTCAAGGCGCCAATTCCACAGTCGCACCTTACCACTGAAGCGGTCACTCCACAGCCACAAGCCGGTATCGTCTGCTGGGAAATTAGAACACAATGCAGACTTTTGGATATCTACGTATGCAGAGTTTAAGTGTGCATTTTAGTGTTATTATTCATATTATGTTCATGATTTTGTGCACGAGTGTGTGTGAAGCTGAGTAAATGCAATTTGCAGTATTCTATTTGTGTTTCCCCCAGTGCACCGAGACTTAAAATAGATACACATATCCCTTTACGTGCAGTCATTTTGGTTTATTTATTTTACTGTTGTACTAACAAACAGTCCCGGTGCTGGCACTTCCATGCTCACTGTTGTCTATCCGATCAGAAAAATCGCCACACCCGTATATTATGACTCACTGACCACTAGATGTCACGAGAGGCTGTGAAGATCGAACTAAAAATAATATACATTTTTCCCCTTTCTCTTACTCCCTTTTACTTGATTTTTTTTTCTTATTTTGGTGATACATTGAAACGGTTATTTCAGGAGAAGGTTTGTATATTTATTTCGTTGCACAATTACGTTTATGTTTACGTTATTCAGTTGTCATGAAGGTAATCGCCATTTTCTTTTATTCTGGCGTCCATTTTCTATGGGAAGTGTAATATTAAATTGTAGTTTTGTATAAAACTTCAAATCAATCGAATTCGAAGGTCTGAAAGCTTATCTAAAGCGAAATATGTGAGCGACGAGGAACTATAGTAAAGGTACCGGCGTGTATAGCAGTCTGGAACACCACCTCTGAAGGTCTGGCTGTACGGTGGTACAACTTGCAATGTGTGGTTTTCATGAGCAAAAAAAAGGGAGGATATGATGTTTATGTTGATCTCTATTCCAATTTTCTCTGCAGGTTCCGAAACTCTCAGAAGCGAGGTGATGCATAACTTTTTTTGATGTGTGTATATCGATACGCTCACCACCGCGTCATTGAAGTGATTACGTAGACAATTTCACACGGCATGGATTGTGTGTTATAAACCGCTTACTAATGATTTAGGTACAAGTAACTTGATGTACTTTCGTCCTGCGGATGCACATGTGAATAGCGCCGCACCACAACCGAATAATAAAGCATAAATGTGAAAAAAATGTGACTAAACTGTATAACAAACATTATGACAACAAGTTATGTCACGAGTTAATGGAAAGAAACATGTCTTATGTTCGTCGTTGCATGCAGACACACAAACTGGATTTAATTCTTCAAACATGAGCTTTCCTGTTATATTCTCAAAAGGGGTCACAATCAAGGAGATCAGCAAGACGGCACCAATCACTGGATTGGATGCTCATGTATCTTTGACTAACGACACGGGCGCTGACGACTCCCCTGCAGCATCAGCTAAGTGGAAATTGTTTTTAACGAACATTCGCTAAGAGACACCGTGAATTATATTCTTCTAATCAGTGACGTAAACACTCACTATACAGAAACCACAGTAACTTTTCTTGATCCTCATTTTACATAATTGTAAACTGTCATGTTGTAATGCTATTTGGCTGAGCAGTTCTAGGCGCTACAGTCTGGAACCGCGCGACCGCTAGGTCGCAGGTTCGAATCCTGCCTCGGGCATGGATGTGTGTGATTTCCTTAGGTTAGTTAGGTTTAAGTAGTTCTAAGTTCTAAGGGACTGATGACCTTAGAAGTTAAGTCCCATAGTGCTCAGAGCCATTTCAACCATTTCCTAATGCTATTCTGATTTTTTCAATAAGATTCAGAACAACAGTTAAAACTTTGTTCCATTCATTAAATGATTTCTTTTCATGATTGTAGTAACTTCGCAAACGCATCAATCTCCGCCAAGTCATTGTTATTGTAAATAACTGCTATCAGTACTAATGAGATAAAAGTTAAATAGTTTCATTTTCTTTCTTCTCCTTTTTAATTGAATGCTTCTTTATTTACGTAGTTTGTAAGTGCTTATCTGCATTTGTATGTTTTACAGTTTTGTATTTAATCTCTTTTGGATTAGTGTGATGTGCCGCTGAAGTATGCGCGCTATGCATTATCCGCCATTACATTAGCAGGTAATGTTCTAGCTTATGGGTAATTATTTGCATGTGTGAGTTTAATATTCTGGTGAGCTGAGGGTAAAGTGGGGTATTCCTGAGATCAATTATCTTAAAATTTCCGGAGCAAAAAATTAAGTGAGACGGATCGGGCTATTTTCAGTCTCAGTAGGTGAACAAACTCGGCCCTAGCTCAGTCGATGTTCGAGGAGGTACCGTTTAGGATGATACACCTGCATGTTTTGATACCACTGGTGCGTTATCTCCACAAGGCGGACCCGTCAGTATAAATGAGGCGGGGAGTATATGTGTTGACAGAAAGAAACGAAATGTGCGTATGGCATTATAGGCTGAGAGACTCCTTTGGAATGTTCGGCCACTCGTTTCACAACTTTCCAGTTGACACCATTTCGACGATTTGGGCGTCGATGATGATGAAGACAAAAAACACACCCAGTTTCGTGTGGAGAAAATCTGTTTGGGAATCGAAACCAGGGCCCCACAATTGAGTCAACAACAGTTATTACAACACTACAAGCTGCTGACTGTTGTCAGAAGCGGAGTAATAACAGCAGAATGTGCGGATTAGGGGAGCTCAGTGAGTTTGAACGTCGACAAGTCATTGGATATCACGTGAGTAACGAATTCATCAGAGACGTTCCAATCCTTCTAAAGCTGCCCAAGTGAACTCTTGGTGAAGGAACGCCCACAGATAAACCAAAATCAGGCAGACCTTAAGTACTGAGGGACAGAAACCACAGGGCATTTTGGATGGTGGTTGTAAAAGATCGCATTAAATCAGTGGAAGGAATCACTCCTGCGGTCCAAAGCGCTATCAGAAGTTCAGGAATGACAATGACTGCGCTTAGGGAGATTGAAAGAATGGGGTGCAATGGTTGAGCTGTTCCTCATAAACCGCATATGTGTATAATCAGTCTAAGCGACACCTTGGTGGTCTAAAGAAGGATGCCGTTGGAAAGTGGAAGACTGGAAATAAGAGATGAAGAATGGTGTAGCGGCACCACCGTTTAGGATAGGGAAAGTTAGTTCTGTGCGATATTCTGAGCACAAGTTACAGCCAGGTGAGAACCAGATTGCAGTATGTTACGCTGACCAGCGGTTGTGAAGTGGAATGAAGGCCACAGGGGCCATCGAACTGCTGAAAAGCGTAAACGCAGCGGTTTGCATGTTGCAAATTACAGGAAGAAGGGGCCCACTGGCGCAACTGGGGTGTGGGACATATGTGACTGAGCGATGCATTAGCGAAATACAGGCGTGCAGCCGAATATAAATAGCTGTTGTTTTCTAACGAGATTCATTGAAGTGTGGCAGCTCTCCTGGACGGCGGCGCGTGTCACTCCGCCGGGCTACACACATCATCAGACGGGGCGACAGCGTCCTAGTCCGTGGTAGGTCGTTGGTTCGACCCTATGAGGCCAACGCGGGGTCTGCAGTCAGCCAGGGCGGGCCACAGTTTGGCTCGCTACCGCGGGAAGTCATCTCAGCTCCCAACACATGCTGGAGACTCCCGAGACGAGGGCTGCAAATTCGTACGTCAAATCGTTGCCACCACGTTCCCAGCTACGCCAGCTGAGGAAGAAACAGCAGCAGTGCCGCCCTACAGCTCCTGGCAGATCATCGTGGAGTCAACGGGAATGGTGGCCACTGAGTTGGCCGGTGGCGCAGCCATCCTGATGTAGTCGGAACTCTACAGATGGTGAACAAGGCCAACACGACACAGCGTAGCGTTGCACAGGTCGCTGGGGCAGTGTCCTCAGCATTGCAGGGCCTGTGACGTGGAATGAGGTCAACGAAGCACTGTGGTGGAAACGAATAAATCATTTGAAAAGCTCGGCCGAGTTTTAATACGGCACCTCGTGGCACCCATCCGCTACAATGGTGAATCACGCTGTATCCTATGGTAATCTGGTGGTAGTGTGTTTGGTGAATGCCTGGAGAACGTTGCGTGGCATCATTTGTAGTGTGAAGTGAGGACGACGTGGTGTTGCGGTATGTTGGCGACTTTCTGGGTCAGGTTTGTTCCCTTACTGCGCTTAGGAAAATGGTAAATGCGTAAGGCACACATTTTACAGCACTGTGCGCAATTGCTTGTGCGTTACTAGGCTGATGGTGATAATATTTTGTCAAACATCGCCACGGGCTGTGAAACGTGGGTTCCTTCGAACCGGAAAACAAATGGCAATTTATGGAGTGGCACCACATCACCCCTCCTCCGAAGAAAAAGTTAAAAGTCGCAACCTCTGCAGGTCCTGGCGATGTTCTTCTGGGACTCTGAAGGGGTTATTCCGCTAGATGTCCTCTCTCATAGTGCTACGATCAACTATGAAGAGTGTTTTGATACCCCTATGAAACCTCAGCAAGTCATTGAGATGTTCTTCTGGGACTCTGAAGGAGTTACTCTGCTAGATTTCCTCTCTCATGGTATTACGATCAACTCTGACTAGTGTATTGCTACCCCTAGGAAACTGAAGAAATGATTTCAGTGCGTTCGTTGCCACAAAAATGCAAACGAACTTTTCCTTCTCCATGACAATGTAAGGCCTCACACGAATCTGAGAAGGTAACAAAAATTCATTGGGCTGTTCTTCCTCATCCACGCTACAGCCCGGATCTCGCAACTTCCATCTGTTTGGTCTAATGAAAGATGCACTCTACAGGAACCATTACGAGGATGATGGGGAGGATATTGATGCAGTAAGAAATTGGCTCCAGTGTCGACTAATAAAGTAGTACTGCGCGGGCATTCAGGCCCCCCAGTAAAGTGGGGTAAGGCCGTCGCATTGAACGGAGATTATGCTGAAAAATAGTGTTTTGTAGCCAAGAGGGTGGGGAATAATGTGGTGTACTGAAATCATGAATAACCAGCCTGCTTTCCCCAAAAAAACCTTGTGTTGAATTATTTATTGAACGCTCCTGGTTCATCTACCTTTGGAATGGAAGTGAAATAACGCTAGTTTTCTCAACGCATTTCAATAGAATGCACTGTTACTAGTTACCAGTGGGGCAATGCGGTATGTGTACACTGTACAGTAGTAGTATCTAACATTCTGTTTGTTCTGAGTCGTGTCTCCCTACCACTTTCGCGCAAAGACGCTCTGATCGTGTTTTTTAGGGGATTGACTAGTTTGAACCTGGAACCTGTTGCTGGTAAGGAGACGCCAGACCACACATGACATGTAGAGTTCAGAAGAGTTCAGTGAGACTAGCGGTGATATAATCAAATACTTAATGATTTCAGCGTCAGCTCCACTACACTCAGTGTAAAAGAATCTTATTACTAACTAAATTTAGTGGAAGGGGTTCAAGGGATTCCCATTTTTAGTTAGCTGGTAAAATAACATCGAAAAAGCAGTTAAGTTTATCATTGGAATTTTTATTCTACTCACAAAACATTGTTTATAAATTGCACTATTAATAAAAGGAAATATTTTAATACAGGATGATAAAAACCAACTGCGTTCAACAAAAATGTGAACGAATATTCCCTGAATGGGTTTCCAAGTTCTACAATGGATCGAAGGATGACCTAAGCCATATCACATCCATCATCTAGGTTTAAGCGAAGTTTCATAAAAGAGAAAACTTTCAAAATGGTTTACAGTGATCCTCAATTATCTTTAATTACTCATTTAACTTGTCATAAATGACAGTGACTGATGGGGGTTCTCAATAATTATATAACAGAAAAATCATTGCGTTTCAGATTTTAACTTCTAGTAGCAAATGTGAATACCACGAAGTTTGATTAACGACCTACACTCGTATTACGTAAAAAGGTGGTGTAACAGATGAGACTTCTGCAGTTCTGAGTGAAGCCTCATGCGCTCTTATGAGGCATCGCGTGTGTTCATTACCTTGTCGGTGGTTAGGCAGCATGAGGGTCGCCGGGCGGTGCAGGTCCACACACCTCGCCGTCTCGGTAGCAACTCTCTATCTTCTCTTTACCGCAATTTACTGAAGTGGGTTTAAGAAAAAGGTATCTGGCTGTATTTTCAACTGACCAATCAGGGTCTCAATGTTAACCTTAAGCTCTGCCTACAAAAATTCTGTCTATTCAATGAGAAATGTTATACGTTTCGTGATGGGGCAATGTTTTTAATGTTTGCTGCATAACAGAGACGCGAAATGTCTCACACTAAAACTTGCAGCTGGTGTGGGCATTTTAGTGTTATTGTAAGATCTATACTGTTCTTCTGGAGGGCTCTATCTTTTAACATGGGCTGGGGGCTGCTCTTGGCGATCTCCCGGCGATGTGGGTGTCCGTCCCTTATCGTAGGGCCTTCTAGCTTACACGACTCTGCCCTCGGCTTCTGTTCTCTTTTCTCCCCTCGGAACTGCGTCTGTTTCACGGTGGGATGGTATGACATGGATTTAGGAATTCTTGTGTTAGTCTGTGGTATTCCATTTGCTCACTCGTTGATCGTATTACTTTTGTTAATTGAATATCAGGATTTATTCGGAGCTATGTGACATACTGACAGATTGCTATCATGTCAGGGTTTTCATGGAAGGTGTTGGATTTTCCTGACAGCTTACATATCACCACCCATCGAACTTAATTTTTGCACTGAGGTTAGGCAATGGTTGAATCGATGTCTAAGTCAGTCAAAAATTATTCCATTATCTATATTTTTTTGCCTACTGTTCAGTCACATTATTCTAGTTCTATGCTAGTTTGTATTAATAATTTATAGTTTTATATTCTTCCAAATTATTCTCAAAAATATGTTTATGTTGACAAGAAACTGAAGGTCTCAGAAGAAGAGTGGGAGAGGAGAAGAGAAAGAATGAAGAGGTTCTGGGAGAATAAGAGGAAAATGCAATCCACAGACTGGCTACCGTGGTCGTACAGAGGCCGTAATGCAAGAAGAAGAAGAGAAGAATATTTTTATGCTATTATCATAATTAATTTTTAATTATTTTGTTTCTTTATTTAAGTGTGAAATTAGTTTTTTAAGAAGTTTGTTGTCAAAGGGAGGAGTCTTTCACATCAATGTGCTTAGATATATATATTTATATAAATGTAGTAATTAAGTAAAACCAATTCCTAACACATTTTCTAAATATCATGTACAAGTAAATACTGTGAATATTTTTGGTTATTATTAAAAAGAAGTTTTTGTTTCTAGACATTCATTTCAACATTGTTACACTAACAAATAAGAATTATCTCCAAGAATTGCTTTGATAAGAAATATACATACATAAGTATTGAAATATTATCCTAACAAATGGTACAATGTTAAAAAAGGGAAAACATCCAACAAGATAATTTTTTATTCTTTGTTTTTATAAGGAGAAAATAAGTAAAATATAGTTATTCTTTTATATTTATAAGGATAAAATAAGTAGCATATAGTTTTAGTGTTTATTATGCCTTACTTTTGTTCTTTATACACTGTCCATTTCAGAACTAATGTCTTATTTTTATTGATAGTCTATTTTTACTAAAGTCCATAGTCAATGACTGTTATTTTGTAGTTTATTAGCTGTCTGGTGTGCTTTACTTATTTAGTTTTTCACACATGTCTTTTGCACAATTTCTACATCACATGATTTCACACATTTTCACGATCCTATGAATGTTTATCTATGAGGTTGACAAATGTTTTTGCACGAAGTTGATGGACTTGAGCGAGATGGATGTGGGCATGTGTTTGATGTACAGCTTCGTTCGTCACTCGTTGTTGGCTTTGCAATGGTGTATTGCTGTTGTGGAGGTCCCATAATGGAATGGAGCTGTGAGTGCGGAGTCTTGTGGTTTACTGGCCTTGTATGCATGAAAGTCATCGTTATATGTCGCTGAAAGCGGTTGTTTTTCGTTGTAATACTTCGCAGATGACAAGTTTACAATAGGGTAGGGATTAGGGAAGGTATGTCGTCTATTCTTCACCCATCTTCTTTCTCTTGGTCTCAATCTTGCGAATCTTCAACTTCTGTTCTTCCTGCATTTTCTCTGCTTCTTATTGATTCTTGGTTATTCTCTGGGCAGGATATGGGAATATTTATTGATAACTGGTCGCTTTGAGGTTCTCCTCTTAGTAACAGTTTGATAAATTGTTTGGACGTGCCATTTCTACTTTGTGGAAGTTTTCTTCAGTTTCGTGCTTCAGCTTGCTGTTTAATAGCAGTTGTGTGACTTTTACACATATTTCTTGCCAGTGGTGGCTTGCCCAAGCCGTCTTCTCGTCGGGCCGTTTTTTGTTCACTCCACTGAGTCGACATGTCGCGGGACCCTCCTGGCCTTCCGTGTCGTGTCTCTGCTGGCTTCCGCTTAGCAGTAGATTTACTACTGAGTTTGGATACAAGTGCCCTTTGTTGGCCTCGCTATCCTTTCCCTTCTGTGGACGCTTCTGCCTTGTAGGAATCATGTCTTGCTAATTACATCCTTTTTCTTTCTTGATACTTCTCTCGTTGCAACTTCTGGGTCTTTGCTTCTGGTTCTTGCTGGAGTTTTTTTTACAATGGTTCTTACAGAAAGTTTTACTTATAATCATCTAACATATCTCTAGTACCTACACTATTTTACACCTTTTTAAAAAGCTTTACAAATTTTGGCGCCATTTCCATGTTACAATTCTAAGATATAGTGAGTCTTAACTTCTACAAGAATCGTCAAATTCGTTTTATTTTTGTGTAGTGTCGTGGTGTATAGCATTTTAGTATTTCATGTTGTTAGACTATCCACGCTTTATCCCTTCACCTTAATCTATGCTACTATTGGTGTTATTTTTGTTTTTATTGAAACTACTTTTTGTCCCCAACCTTCCTCTCTCTTCATCCTTCTTTCTCCTGACGATCTTATCTGCAACATAAACTTGAAATATTGTGCTGATTATTTACCAGTAATAAAATTAATCTTCAGACTTTTTGATATGGCTCACATGGTGAAGTCCTAAGGTTTTGCCTTTTTTTAGGTTCATTAGTTCCACAGCATTGTCATGAGCAATTCGGCTAATTATGACTGGTCCTTTGTATGCAGTTTAAAACGTATGTATTTTGTGTTTCTGTTTGCTGGAGAGATGGTGTGTTTTTACAAATACTTCCTGGCCTACTGAGAATGTTCTTTTAATTGCTGTTCTATCTCCTCTTTCTTTTCTTTTAATGGCTGCCTTTCTGAAGTTGGAGACTGCTGTTGCTATGACTTGTTTGTGCTGTCTATGTGGTACAATAAGAAATCTAACATTTTCTCTGGTTATGTTTGGGGGTTCAATATTTTTAAGTACAATAACTGGAGGTAGTAGTGTAGTGTTATGTGGCACTTCATTTATTACTTCTTGAAAATCTTTAAGGTATATATCCCAAGTGTTGTGTCTTTTGCCTGTATATAATCGGCATAAAGTGCCTATGTCCTTCATAGATCGTTTTGGTGGATTTACGCTAGGTTTGTACTTAGATATGTAGATGGGTTTTATTTTGTGTTGTTTTAATGTGTTCTGCCATGGCATTGATTTGTATTGTGGGCCATTATCCGAAATTATTCGTTCCACTCGACCTACTTGTCTGAGAAAATCTTGTCTAAATGCTTTACTTATATTAAGATCTGTTGCCCGTTTTAATGGTGTCCAGGTAACATATTTAGAAGTAAGTTCCAAAACGACAAATATGAAAATGTATCCATTTTTCGTGTGTGGGAGGGGCCCCATCGAATCCGTTGCAGCTATTTGTTTTAATTTTTTGGGATTATAGGAAACATGGGTGGTTTGGTTTGGGAAGGACGTGTTTAGCCCTCATACATTTTTTGCATTTGACTAATACTGTTCTAATTCGTCTTTCCATATTGGGAAAATGGCTTGTTTGTTTTATTTTTAAAAAGCATTTCTTTGGTCCAAAGTGGCCATTACTTAAATGTGTGTACTTATTAATTAGTTCATTTGGGATGTAAATTAACCATTCATTCGTTGCAACATTTTGTCAAAAAAATAAAACATTAATTTTTAGGAGATAGTACTGTCGAATGTCTGGAAAATCCTTACTTCTCCACTTGTGTTTGATTTCTAGTATTTCGGGATCCTTGTCCTGTTCTTTGCCTATGTTTTTTAATGCTGTTGTAGTGTAGTTTTCGAAAGGTACTTGTTTCATATAATACATTGTAAACTCGTCTTCTGCTGCTTCCAAACCCATGTTATTGGATGCACCCTGTGGACATCGTGATAAAGCATCTGCTAATAAATTCGCTGGTCCTGTTATGTGTAATAGTGAAGTCAAATTCTTGTAGTATTAACATCCATCTGGCTAACCTCCCATGAGTTAGTTTGGTGGATAACAGAAATTCTAATGTTTTGTGGTCAGTGTAAACATTTGTTTTTCTTCCGAATAGGAAGTATCGAAAATGTTGGAAGCCCCATACAATGGCCAATGCTTCCAGCTCCGTGACTCAATAGTTTTTCTCGCTTTTTGGGAGTACACGACTGGCAAATGCAATTGTTCTGTATCATGTTAGCCCTTCCTGTTCGTATTCTTGGAATAAAACAACTCCTGAACCTGTTTTTGGGCTATCAGTGGCCATACAAAAATTTTGTGTTAGATCAGGATGTGCTAAAATCGGCGATGTTGTTAGTGCGTTTTACACTTTTAAAAATTCTCCTTTGGCTTGCTGATACCATACCCATGGCGTGTTTCTTCCGGTCAATGCACATAGGCGTGGTGTTGTGAGACAGTCGATCGAAATAAATTTTTTATAGAATCCAGTGAGACCTAGAAATCCTCTGAGAGTTTTCTTATTATATGGAGTACAGAATTCTTTGATTGCCATTAGTTTTTCTGGGTTGGGCATTACCCCTTTCTCTGAAATTATGTGTCCTAGAAATCTGACCTCTCGCCTTCCAAATTTAGATTTTGTTATATTTACAGTGACCCCATGCTCTTTCATGATCTGTAAAAACTGATTTAATGTGTCGTTGTGATGTTCCCAAGAGGGTTCTGCTATAATCACATCATCAAGATAACATGTAATTTTTTGTAAAATTTCAGGACTGAGTATAGTATTAAATCCCCTTATAGACGCTGCTGATGATATGTTTAAACCAAATGGCAATCGTTTAAATTGGTAACATCTAGCGAATACGATAAATGCTGTAAATTTTCTACATTCTGGATCCAATTCTATTTGCCAGAAACTACTCCGTACATCAATTGATGAAAATATCTTAGCACCGTGGAAGTTTTGTATCAATTCTTCTAATTTTTCTGGGCGATCTGTCTCATTGATTATGATTGTGTTGATCTGTCTGGAATCAAGCACTAACCTAATGCTCCCATCTCGTTTTTGTACGATATGGAGCGGATGTTATATGTGGAGGTAGCTGGTTCAATAATATCATCATCTAACATTTTAGATATCTCCTGGAATACTTTATTCCTATAGCTTAATGGGATTGTATAGGGTGGCACTCAAAATGGATTGTGGTGTTTTACTTCAAACTGGTACTGAAAGTGTTTAATACTGCCAGTCTTAGGTAAAAATACCTCTGCTTTATCTCGTAAAATACCCTCTAATTTTCTTTTACTGTGTTCCGAAATACCTTGAACTTCTTGCAATTTTTCGTCGATTTCTTTATTGACTTCTAACATGAGTTGAGGCGATTCCCCCTTTTGTGCATACCATTCTAATTCTTCATCCTCTTTGTCTCGCATCATTCTTAATTGTTTGATTATAACTGGTATTTCTTCTAATTTTAGCTTTTGCTCAAAGAGAAGTGTGACATTCCCGAATGTTACGCTACCTTTCCCCATATCTATTATCGCTCGTCTCTCATTTAAAAAATCTGCACCTACGATCAAATCTACAGATAGTTTAGGTATAATCACGAAGTTGACTTCGATATTTTGACCTTGGCACGAAAGAGTTAACCTTGTTTGTCTCGTAACTTCCGCAGCATTGTTTCTAATAGGACCTCTTACTTTAATCTTACGTGTTTTCAGAACTGGCAATTCTTCATTGGCATTACACTGCATGAATTAATTTTCTGAGATCGAGGGCAGTTCACTTCCGCATATCAATTACAATATTGACTGGGATCTGCTTTACCATGGACTTCACAATTGGTTGAATTAGAAAGGGTTGGTTCTATTCATCTTCTTCTTGCATCAACGAATCCTCCACTGAATCATATATGAGTCTTTTCAGGACTTTCCCCTGTGCATTCGAGCTTTCTGTAGGATAAGCTTCGACTGCTACTTCTCTCTCTTTTATTTCCTCTTCTCTATTTCTTCTTTCATATGCGCTTTCTGCAACATCCTCTACTTTTTCCTCATCTTCGTCTATCTTCTCCTTCTTCGTCGCTACTTCCACATAATCGCATCTAAATGCTCTAATTATCGCTTCATTATATACGTTGAGTTGTGTGCCCACTAGTAACTTATTTTCAACTTCTGTCGACTGCGCATTATCCTCATTGAATTCGCTTTCCCTGGTTTCCATCTCAAATAGCTCTGCAACACTCATTACTTCATCCTCTCCTCCTACATTCGTTGTGCATGCCTCTGGTAATTCATCTTCCTCGTCAGTATTCTCCCAATTAATTTCGTCCCAACACGATATTGTTATTTTCCTGTCTTCGTTTTCATCTGGTCCCTGCGGTTTTGTTTCTTCCTTCTTCTCTTCTCGTGATAAGGTATTTACTTCTCTGTTCAACGTGCTGCAATTATCCTGGGTCGGTGCGTCATTCTCTTTGGCATGGGCGCTTAGCTATCAATTCGAACGTTTTTCGGGGTTTGGTGGTCTTACCTCCACCTCTTCTATCTGTATTCTCTTTTCCTGTTCAGCTTGTTGATAGTGGTTTCTTTGTTGATAGTTTGTCGGTCTATTGGTTGTCCAATACCCATTCCGGTTGTCATAATTCCCTCTGAAATAGTTGTTGCCGTTCCTGGGTGAATTATAGTTATTGCCATATTCTCTTCTAAATCCACAACCGTTTCTTTGTTGAAATCTGTTGTCGTTTCTTGGTTTGAAGTTATCACGTGGTTCGTAATTATTGTTTGTTCGTACTGCGTCTTGCGGATTCCATTGCTTTGGCTTTCGTTTTCACGTGCGCTTCGTCTTTTTCTTGCGTCATCTTCCGAAAATATAAACTCTAGTTCCCTTAGAATTCCTTTAAATGCTTCGACGTCATTGCCTCCGCGACCTACTAATGACTGCTGGTATTTCAATCGTAACTTCATCGCGCATAATTTAATCAACTCTCCGTCACTGTATGGTATATCTAAGCATTGATTTTTCTTAACCATTACTTCGAAACATTTCACGGGACTCTTGTCTCCTGAATTTTCAAAATATGGGTTCTGTAATAATTCGTACTTCACTCTGCTCTGTGCTTCGCTGGAACAATATCGTGAGAGAAACTTCTCTCTGAAATCTTCGTACGATCGGCACGTCGCTGCATCATTCTGTATGGTTTCTGCGACTGTTCCTGACGTGTGTGCACATATAAAGTCTAATTTGTCTGCTAGCTTCCAGTGTTCTGGTAATCCTACTTGGAATTGGTCAATAAAAGTTCGTGGATGTAGTGAGTTTCCTTCTCGAAAGTGCTGAAATTTTCTGACTGTGAGGAAATGATCGTTGTAGTACTTCATCATGGTTCCTTATGAAATTCGCGATTCTTCGGCACTTTTGATTCTACTCGTTTATTTCGTTGTTCTTTCCGGTTGTGGTACTGTCCACTGTAACTTTCGCCTACCCTTGCGTGATATCGTTGGAGTGTTACGCAATGATTTTCTTCCACCGGTTGTGAACGTGTAGCTGAATGCATTGCACTGTACTCTTTGCGACTTGGCTTTCCCTTGTCACGTATTGGTTCGATATCTTGTCTGGCTAACCTTGCCGCGTCATTGCACGATCCAAACTGTTTTGAAACATACATTTGTGGTTCCGCATGTGTTTGTGGTGCCGTTTGTTCATCAAGAATTTCGAAACGTGTTTGTTGCTGTGCAGGCTGTCTGATTTCACGTATACTTTCCGCCTGTGATTGGAATCGCAAATGCATGATATCTTCGTTAATTGCTTGTTTTTCCGGTGCTGTTACAGATACGGATGTGGTTGCAGACTCAGTGCTTGTTCGATCCTGTTCACTACGCTGATCAGTGGTTTGCAACAACTCAGTTCGCAATTTCTGAAATTGTTGCTTCGTTTGCTCTTGTATTTTGACTATGCGATTATCATATCTTTTCAGCGCTGCTTTTGTGATACGTTTGTGAAACACACTGTTTTCAACAATTTCACGCGCTGTACCTGCTGCTTGTCTAGTAATTACGTTTATCTGTTTCTCTAGTTTCTTGACTTCTCCCTGGGTGTTGTTACGTAATGTTTTGATCTCGTCCTGAGTGTCATTACGCAATGTTTGTACGTCCACTTGTACCTTGTCAATGTCTGTTCTCAATTGACTGTGACCTGTTATTAAGTTTCCTATCACTTCTCGAGATTCTTTTGCCTAGTCTTCAATATGAATTAGGTGTAACTGAATTTTTTTGTTTTGTTCTTGTTTCGTGGTTTCTGCAATTTGTTCCCGCATTTGTTTCGTCGTTTCTGCATTCTGGATTTTAATTTGGTTCGCAATTTCTTTATTTTGCCTTTTCATGGTTTCTGTCATTTATTGTAATAATTCTGCCAGATTGGTGGGTCTTATTGCGTTTTCTTCCGACGTCCTACGCTCTGCGTTTTCGCCTAAGTGTTGGTTTGCAACCGATTCCATTGAACTGTGTGGTGACACGTTTCTGCTCGAATTCCTTGTACTCTGTTGTGAGGGAGCTCTCATTACTTGTACTATGGGTTCTACGTATTCAAGACGCAAGTTAGAATCCTCATCGACTGTTTCTCTACTTTCCTGCTTCTCTGTCGTATGCTGACCTACGTTTTCTGTGCCTTGGCGTACATTATCCTCGTTATGTCCTATTTCTCACGATATTGCATCGTCTGTTGTACTGTCCTCTATTCTCTGTCCGGCTTCATGCTGGGTCTCTACCTCACTTCGGTCAAGGTCTCGATCTGCCATTGTTAATCTTTCCGATTCCCTTATTTTCTGTTTTAAAAGCAATTCACGCGCCCTACTTCGCGTTAACATGCGCTCATACGATTTCACGCTTTTCATAAACTTTATGCTCACACGACTTGACACTTATTATACCCAAAACTGACAATCCATTCACTTACTTGTTGGGTCAGAACCAACTTGTCAACGATGTATCCGCCACCTGTGCGCTTGCATTGGAGAGAAAACTGAATTCTAACAATATTAAAATTCATAACTTAATTATGCTATTGTCTCTGCTAGAATATCTCACTTTCTATTGAATACTTTCTTACCATCTATCGCTGCAGCTACTGTTATCGACTATTTGTACTTTTCAGAAAAATTACTAGTTACAAAAATTTTTCAACAGTATATCTTTCTGACCTAGTTAGGCATATGGTCGACCTTCAATCATGGTATTTTGCCATGTTGGCAGGGTCGTCATTCTCTAACATACTGTATGGTGTCTGTTTGTTCTGAGTCGTGTCTTCCTACCACTTTCGCACGACATTCTGAGCGTGTTTTTTAGGGAATTGACTAGTTTGAACCTGGAACCGTTGCTGGTAAAAAGACGCCAGACAACACATGGCATCTAGAGTTCAGAAGAGTTCAGTGAGACTAGCGGTGATATAATCAAATACTTAATGGTTTCAGCGTCAGCTCCACTGCACTCCCTGTAAAAGAATGTTAATACTAACTAAATTTAGTGGAAGGGGTTCAAGGCATTCCCATTTTTAGTTAGCTGGTAAAATAACATCGAAAAAGCAGTTAAGTTTACCATTGCAATTTTTATTCTACTCACAAAACATTGTTTATAAATTGCACTATTGATAAAACGATATATTTTAATACAGGGTGATAAAGACCAACTGAGTTCAACAAAAATGTGAACGAATATTCCCTGAATGGGTTTCCAAGTTCTACAATGGATCGAAGGATGACCTATGCCATATCACATCTATAATCTAGGTTTAAGTTAAGTTTCATAAAAGAGAAAACTATCAAAATGGTCTACAGTGACCCTCAATTATCTTTAATTACTTATTTAACTTGTCGTAAATTACAGTGGCTGATTTGGGTTCTCAATAATTATATAACAGAAAAATCATTGCGTTTCAGATTTTAACTTCTAGTAGCAAATGTGAATACCACGAAGTTTGATTAACGACCTACACTCGTATTACGTAAAAAGGTGGTGTAACAGATGAGACTTCTGCAGTTCTGAGTGAAGCCTCATGCGCTCTTATGAGGCATCGCGTGTGTTCATTACCTTGTCGGTGGTTAGGCAGCATGAGGGTCGCCGGGCGGTGCAGGTCCACACACCTCGCCGTCTCGGTAGCAACTCTCTATCTTCTCTTTACCGCAATTTACTGAAGTGGGTTTAAGAAAAAGGTATCTGGCTGTATTTTCAACTGACCAATCAGGGTCTCAATGTTAACCTTAAGCTCTGCCTACAAAAATTCTGTCTATTCAATGAGAAATGTTATACGTTTCGTGATGGGGCAATGTTTTTAATGTTTGCTGCATAACAGAGACGCGAAATGTCTCACACTAAAACTTGCAGCTGGTGTGGGCATTTTAGTGTTATTGTAAGATCTATACTGTTCTTCTGGAGGGCTCTATCTTTTAACATGGGCTGGGGGCTGCTCTTGGCGATCTCCCGGCGATGTGGGTGTCCGTCCCTTATCGTAGGGCCTTCTAGCTTACACGACTCTGCCCTCGGCTTCTGTTCTCTTTTCTCCCCTCGGAACTGCGTCTGTTTCACGGTGGGATGGTATGACATGGATTTAGGAATTCTTGTGTTAGTCTGTGGTATTCCATTTGCTCACTCGTTGATCGTATTACTTTTGTTAATTGAATATCAGGATTTATTCGGAGCTATGTGACATACTGACAGATTGCTATCATGTCAGGGTTTTCATGGAAGGTGTTGGATTTGCCTGACACCTTACAAGTAGTAGTAGTAGTAGCTTTATTCATCCATCGATCTTTTTTACAACCATATAGGGGCCGGCCGAGGTTGCCAAGCGGTTTTAGCCGCTACAGTCTGGAACCGCGCGACCGCTATGGTCGCAGGTTCGAATCCAGCCTTGGGCATTGATGTGTGTGATGTCCTTAGGTTAGTTAGATTTGAGTAGATCTAAGTTCTACTGGACTAATGACCTCAGAAGTTAAGTCCCATAGTGCTCATAGCCATTTGAACAGTGATATGGGACATGTCAAAGTATTTACAAATTTAGATCAATTCAAAATAAGCTATTTCGTATACACCTATATTTACAGACTTCTAGTTAGAGACAATCATTAGATTTACTCCTGGATACAATACTATTTTTATAAATAACTTTTTAAATAATGTAACATCACATTGTTCACTCATATCTCACTATCAGTCACTGCACACACTATACACATATTGTTTCATAACACTTCACTCACTACAGCACACACACACACACACACACACATACACACACACTGATGATCTCTGGGCCATTTTCTGTATCGCAACTTCCCATTTGATATACTGAAAAACTGAGTCAGCATCCCTACATAATGAGTGAGATGTTGGGCTCAGAAAGAGGAAGAGATGTTAGTATTATGCTATGCATAGCTTGGGGGGGTTAAGTGTTTCTAGAAAGGAGATAAAGAAGAAAAAAGAACATGAAGTGAAGGTGTTATGTGGTATGCTGGATATTTTATAATCATTATTATTATTCTTTATTTGTATAACACTTTTTTATCAAACCCCTACTCTGTTTTAGCTACGTTATCCTTCAATGTATAAAATGTATTGCATAACAGGTAGTTTTTAGCTGCCATTTTGAACAAATATATTTTTGAAATGTCTTTAATCTCTTTTAACAATTTATTTTACAGTTTTATTCCTTGATAGAAAATGATTTTTGAGTTTAATGTTTATTTTTTTTTTTTTTGGTAAATGTAAGTTGAGTCTATCTCTTGTTGCATGGTCATGGACAGAGCTGTTTGTGCAGTAATTACCAATGTTATTTTTGATGTGTACAACTGACTGGTAAATGTATTCACATGGAGCGAATCTGAACACATCCTTACAATGAGCTCGACTAGAATTTTTGGTTATTATTCTTATGGCTCTTTTCTGGAATTTTGTGCAATTGTTCCCCAAACAAGAATGTCAGTGCGTGCATGTGCATGGAAAGGCTGTTTCAAGTATGTGCGACACCAGCAGGAAGGACTGTCAGCACGGGAAGCTGCACTCCAATTTGGTGTACATCACAAGGACTTTTTTCGAACGCCATCTGCTGTCGTCAGATACAATACACTGAGCAACTGCCTCATAGCAACCACCGGCGGCGAACATTATGATCTTATAGTTTCTGTTCGAAAAATACCTACCTTGTGGGGAATGCATCAAAATAGACATGTGACGTAATGAAGGCAACTGGGACTACTGCGTCGACCAGGGATTACACATGCATCTCAGTTCGGCCTCTAGAAGTCCGTCAAGAATAGCAGTAGTCTACAAATCAAGTAGCACAGTGAAGTTGAGGGAACTGGATTGAAGGTGTCAGGTTATCTTCGGGACGTCAAAATTTGTTTGACCCTGATGTTCGTCAAAGAATATTGTGGAAGTGGTTGAGAGGTCTCAGGTTCAGCAAGGAGTGCGTCAATCCTGTTATGGCGGACACTAAATGCTTTGGACAGTCAGCTAATGGCGGTGCAGTATCGTCACAGGGGCTTCCATCCACGCGTTCAGCTCTATAGTAAACATTTTGGCGATGGTATTGTGACAAATTTTCTTTCTGCAGCGGAGTGTACGCTGATATGAAATTTCCTGCCAAACAAAACCTCTTTTTTCCTCCCTGGACTCCAGGATGACACCTTTGCCTTTCGCCGCCACGCTCTCTACCGACTGAGTTATCCAGACACCACTCACGATCCTCCTCCACTGCTTCACTTCCAGCAGCATAGTATTTCCCCACGAAAGTCACAGATCCCAGGTTCGTGACCCAAACCGGTAAACTGTTTTAATCTGCCAGGAAATTGCATTTCGACGATGGGCTTGTATTTCAGCACATAATGCGCAAGAACACATTATACAGGAGGTATAAATCAACTGAATTGTTTGCAGTATCTGCTGACATGAGGCCAGCTGAGAATAATAGTGACCAGGTTAAAGGCGCAGTGTGTCGTCTCAGGAACTGTTCTCACGCTCTGGTTAATCTTTGGAGGACCCCTGTCCAAAAGTGGTCGAAGCTTCAGCAGCAACGTCTCGACTACTTCGTGGACAGCTCGCCCAGGAGAAGCCAAGCATGGTACAGCGATTGGGGTTTAGCAATATGGTGGCAATATTACTCACCAGAAGATTTTGAATTCACATTTGCGCAAAGATAATGCGGTTTCGAATAATGGGCCTATATTTTGATTCTTTTCTTTTTAATACACAGTAAAGAATTTTTTTAGTTTACTATAGTTTATGCCTTAATTTTCAGCTCTCCCTTAGTCTAAGGCTACACACTTTTGCAGATAATATAACAATATATAACTTTTTTTAAGTGCCTATAGATTCATAAGAAAATAAATGACAGAAAAATATCGAAATCACGTTTGTAACCGAGCTAATGTGTAATACGTTGGGTCATCTTTTAATCTAACGTGGGGGCTGATAAGTTTATGTATTGTTGGCCTGTTTTATACAGACAATTTTCTCTCGATAAATGGCAAAAATACTTTTTTATATCAAAAATATTTTTATTCTATTGTTGCAGACATGTTTTCTTGGATAGCCGGCCCTGGTGGCCGAGCGGCTCTAGGCGCTTCAGTCCGGAACAGCGCGACCGCTACGGTCGCAGGTTCGAATCCTGCCTCGGGCATGGAAGAGTGTGATGTCCTTAGGTTAGTTAGGTTTAGATAGTTCTATGTTCTAGGTGACTGATGACCTCAGAAGTTAAGTCGCATAGTGCTCAGAGCCATATGAGCCATTTGAACCTAAGCGCAGTAAGGGGACACACCTGACCACGAAAGTCGCCAGCATACCGCAACCTCACCTCACCCTCACTTCACGCTACACATGATGCCACACAACGTTCTCCAGGCATTCACCAAGCCCACTTCCACCGGATTACTGTTTGTTGGTTCAAATGACTCTAAGCACTATGGGACTTAACATATGAGATCATTAGTCCCCAAGACTTAGAACTACCTAAACCTAACTAACCCAAGGACATTACACACATCCATTCCCAAGGCAGGATTCGAACCTGCGACGGCAGCAGCCGCGTGGTTTCAGACTGAAGCGCCTAGAACCGCTCGGCCACCACGGACGGTACTGCGCTGAGGAAAACGTTAAATGCGTAAGGCATACATTTTACAGCACTGTGCATAGCGTAGAGTAGAGGAACCCATTGGAGCAGATGATTGTGTGTATCAGCGTCAAATACCTTTCTGTCATAAAGTAGCGTCTTAGGATGCAATAGTTTATGGAAAATAGCATTCCCAAAATGAACTGGCCATCCCAGAGTCTCGATCCGAACTCAATGGAACACTTTTGGAATGAATTTGAGACATGAGCATCCAACGTCATTACCTTTTTCGGTTTCGGCACCTGAAGAAGAACAGACTACCATTCCTCCACAGAGATTCAGACAGGTAATTGGAAGTGCCTCCTGCAGAGTTTAAGCGGTCATAGAGGCGAGGTGTGAACGTACGTCTTATTAATATCCAGTAGTATGTGTCCGGACACATTTGATCAGATAGATCATGTTTTATGACTTGCTGTATGTGTGGATATGTGTCATTACATTTCTGCTTGTGAAGCTTTTCCTCTCTCAGTATCATAAGCACCAACTCCCAACGAAATGCATACTTTTCGTGTTTCTCAATCTGGTCTTAGCGCAGGAAACCGCTACATTCAAGGGGCGTTCAATAAGTAGCGCAATACATTTTTTTCACCGACAGTTTAAGTTGAAAAAATGCTAAATTTGTTGTGAAATATAGTGCAATATTCCGGCTTCAGCCCCTATAGTTTCACGAAATATCGATGGGTACGGCGCTAGGCGTAAACTACAAAATGGCATCTTTAACGGAGAAGCATTCGCAGATATTCATAGGCGCTTGCTGAATGTCCACGGAGATACTGATGGGAACAAAAGCATGGTGAATCGTTGGGTGAGGAGTCTTTTATCACTGCAACAAGATCACGCAAACTTGTCCGATCTCCCGCGTGCCGGCCGGACGCACGCACAGTAGTGACTCCCACAATGTTGGAACGTGCGGACACACTCATTCGAGGTGATCGACGGATCACAATCAGACACCTCGCTACACAAACCACGTCTCTGTTGGTAGTGCTGACACACTCGTTCACCATTTGGGGTGGTCAAAGATGTGTTCATGCTGGGTTCCTCGTTGCCTAGCAAAAGACCATGAAGAGCAACGAAGGACTGTCTGTGGGCAATTGCTTGCGCTTTACGAGGCCGATCGTGATAATATTTTGTCTAACACCGCCACAGGCCATGAAACGTGGGTTTCTTCGAACTGGAAACCAAACGGCAATTTATGGAGTGGCGCCACATCACCCCTCCTCCGAAGAAAAAGTTAAAAGTCGCAACCTCTGCAGGTCCTGGCGATGTTCTTCTGGGACTCTGAAGGGGTTATTCCGCTAGATGTCATCTCTCATGGTGCTACGATCAACTATGAAGAGTGTTTTGATACCCCTATGAAACTGAATAAAGGATTTAAGTGTGTTCTTTGCCACAAAATTGCAAACGAATTTCTCCTTCTCCATGACAATGCAAGGCCTCGAACGAATCTGAGGAGGTAAAAAAAATTCATTGGACTGTTCTTTCTCATCCACCCTACAATCCGGATCTCGCAACTTCCGACTTCCATCTGTTTGGTCCAATGAAGGGTGCACTGTGCAGGAACCATTACGAGGATGATAGGGAGGTTACTGATGCGGCAAGATGTTGGCTCCAGTGTCGACTAATAAAGTGGTACTGTGCGGCAATACAGCCCCCCCCCGGTGAACTGGCGTATAGCCGTCGTATTGAACGGAAATTATGCTGAAAAAGTGTTTTGTAGCCAAGAGGGTGGGGAATAATATGGTCTACTGAAATCATGAATAACCAGCCTGCTTTCAGAGAAAAAACCATGTGTTCAATTATTTATTGAAGGCTCGTGGTGCATCTACCTGTGGAATGGAAGTGAAATTACGCTAGTTTTCTCAACGCATTTCAGTAGATCGTAGTTACCAGTGGGGCAATGCGGCACGTGTACATCGTACAGTAGTAGTATTAGTAGTAGTAGCTTTATTCATCCGCACATCTCTTTTTACAAGGATATAGGACATGTCAAAGTATTTACAAATTTAGATCAATTTAAAATAAGCTATTTCGTATACACCTATATTTAAAGACTTCTAGTTAGAGACAATCATTAGATTTACTCCTGGTGTACAATACTTTTTTTACAAATAACTTATTAATTAATGTAACGCCACATGGTTCACTCATATCTCACTATCTGTCACTGCACACGCTATACACACATTTCTTTAAAGTCAGTACCGCCATTATACTGATTTTTATTTGCAGTGTTGCATTTACATGATCATGATTTCGGCTTTAAAGTGCTATTATCAAGTGTTTTAATGTTATACAGTGCCTAAGATAGCATACTGTTATATTTAAAATACACAGTTAGACACATGAGAGACATATATTATGACTGTGGCCCCACGTTATGAAAAAGTATTATACACACATTCTTTCATGACACTTCACTCACTACAAAACACACACACACACACACACCGGTGATCTCTGCGCCATTTTCTGTACCGCAACTTCCCATTTGCTATCCTGAAAAACTGAGTCTGCATCCCTCCATAATGAATAAGACGTTGAACTCAGAAAGAGGAAGAGGTGTTAGTATTGTGGTATGCATAGCTTGTTGGTAAGTATTTCTAGAAAGGAGAAAAGGAAGGAAAAAGAACATGAAAAGAAGGTGTTATATGGAATGTTGGATTTTTATAATCATTATTATTTTTCTTTTTTGTATAACATTTTTTATCAAACCCTACTCTGTTTTAGCTACGTTATCCTTCAATGTATAAAGTGTATTGCATAACAGGTAGTTTTTAGCTGCCATTTAGAACAAATGTATTTTTCCAATGTCTTTAATCTCTTTTGGAAATTTATTTTACAATTTTATTCCTTGATAGAAAATGATGTTTTGAGTTTAATGTTAGCTACGTTATCCTTCAATGTATAAAGTGTATTGCATAACAGGTAGTTTTTAGCTGCCATTTAGAACAAATGTATTTTTCCAATGTCTTTAATCTCTTTTGGAAATTTATTTTACAATTTTATTCCTTGATAGAAAATGATGTTTTGAGTTTAATGTTTTTTTTTTTTTTTTGGTAAATGTAAGTTGAGTGTATCTCTTGTTGCATGGTCATGGACAGAGCTGTTTGTGCAGTAATAACCAATGTTATTTTTGATGTGTACAAGTGACTGGTAAATGTATTCACTTGGAGCGAATCTGAAAACATCCTTACAATGAGCTCGACTAGAGTTTTTGGTTATTATTCTTATGGCTTTTGTGCATTTGTTCCCCAAAGAAGAATGCCAGTGCGTGCATGTGCATGGAAGGGCCGTTTCAAGTATGTGCGACACCAGCATATGCACTTTACGGCAGGAAGGACTGTCAGCACGGGAAGCTGCACTCCAATTTGGTGTACATCACAAGGACTTTTTTCGAACGCCATCTGCTGTCGTCAGATACAATACACTGAGCAACTGCCTCATAGCAACCACCGGCGGCAAACATCATCATCTTATAGTTTCTGTTCGAAAAATACCTACCTTGTGGGGAATGCATCAAAATAGACCCAAGGATTACACAAGCATCTCAGTTCGGCCTCTAGAAGTCCGTCAAGAGTAGCAGTAGTCTACAAATCAAGTAGCACCGTGGACGTTGAGGGAACGCCTTTGTTGGGAGCTGGATTGAAGGTGTCAGGTTCTCTTCGGGACGTCAAAATTTATCTGACTCTGATGATCGTCAAAGAATATTGTAGAATTGGTTGAGAGGTCTCAGGTTCAGCAAAGAGTGCGTCAGTCCTGTTGTGGCGGCCACTAAACGCTGTCGACGGTCAGTTAATGGCGGTGTAGTATCCTCACACGGGCTTCCATCCACTCGTACAGCCCTATAGTAAACATTTCGGCGATGCTATCGTGACGAATTTTCTTTCTGCAGCGGAGTGTACGCTGATATGAGATTTCCTGGCAGACAAAACCTCTTTTTTCCGCCCTGGACTCCGAGATGACACCTTTGCCTTTCGCCGGCATGCTCTCTACCGACTGAGTTATCCAGACACCACCCACGATCCGCCTCCACAGCTTCACTTCCAGCAGCAGAGTATTTTCCTACGAAAGTCACAGATCCCAGGTTCGAGACAGAAACCGGAAAACTGTTTTAATCTGCCAGGAAATTTCATTTCGACGATGGGCTTGTATTTCAGCACGATAATGCGCAAGAACACCTTATATAGGAGGTAAAAATTAACTGAATGGAACTGCCCGCGGTATCTGCTGACATGAGGCCGACTGTGAATACTAGTGACCAGATTAAAGGAAGAGTGTCTGGATTATATTTGGAAGACCCCTATCCAAGAGTTGTCGAAGCTTCAGCAGCATCAACTACTTTGTGGACAGCTCGCCCAGGAAAAGCCAAGCATGGTAGGGCGATTGGAGTGGAGCAACATGGTGTCCAATATTACTCACCAGCAGATTTTGAATTCTCATTTGCGCAAAGATAACGCAGTTTCGAATAATGTGCCTATATTTTGATTCGTTTGTTTTTATTTTACAGTAAAGAATTTTTTTAGTTTACCATAGTTTATTCCTTAATTTTTCAGCTCTCCCTTAGTCTAAGGCTATATACTTACGCAGATATATAGCAGTATATAACTTTTTTAAGAGTCTATAGATTCATAAGAAAATAAATGACAGAAAAATGTCGACATCACGTTTGGAACCGAGCTAATGTGTAATACGTTGTGTCATCTTTTAATCTAACGTGAGGGCTGATAAGTTTATGTATTGTTGGCCTGGTTTATACAGACAATTTGCTCTCGATAAATGACAAAAATACTTTTTTATATCAAAAATATTTTTATTGTTACAGACATGTTTTGCTTGGAATGCCGGCCCTGGTGGCAGAGCGGTTCTAGGCGCTTCAGTCCGGAACCATGCAACTGCTGCGGTCGCAGGTTCGAATCCTGCCTCGGGCATGGATGTGTGTGATGTCCTTAGGTTAGTTAGGTTTATGTAGCTCTAAGTTCTAGGGGACTGATGACCTCCGATGTTAAGTCCCATAGTGCTCAGAGCCATATTTTGCTTGGATTAAAATACTACGAAGTTACAAACAAACGTATTGTTTGGAATTAGTTTCTGCAATCAGGAGGACATTGGATCCAACCAATTTATGCTCAATGGCTTTGACGAAAATGCATTGTCAAAATAGATACTGTCAAGTTAAGCGATACTTACGGCATCCAAGTGTTCATCAGCGTAACTTCGAATATTCTGAACCTGTGATACTCTGACCGTCTGCTGGGTGTACAGGGATAAGAACATAAATATGGTATCCTATTTGCTGTGAAATTTTTCGTGTTTCTCATATCTCTGAAATATAGGAAGATAAGCCATCGGTCAGTCGAAGCACCCGCTGTTTATTTTAGTAACATAGTCTGTTACAAGATGCGGTTGAAATTGCAACAGAAGTGGAGATGTACTTTCACTACACCTCTTATTCCTTTTCGTCTTTTTCAGAGACCCGTCGTCATTGCCGAGTTGAGAATAACACACTGCTGTTATTGCCATATTAAAACTTCCCCTTTTGCCAAAACACACCAGAGCTTAAGAAGATTCGCCTTACTGACACCCTCATGCATTTGAAACTGCGATGAATTCTTGGAACATTCTATTTTTAAACAGTCAGCAGAGGGCAATACAGCTAAGTAATATAAATCTCATTCCCGGTAAAAAAATAAACGTTTAATTTATTCACGTGTGTTGTTGCAAATCCACATCAGTTCTCCTTGCACTATCTATCGATGGCCCTAAAACTTTCATTCCATTGAAAAAATCAGTCTTACATCTATATCACTGTAGATAATGGAGCTTTGGATATTAACCACGTGGCAAAGTACTTCCCTCTTTACCTATTATTTGCCAAAGATGCGTTTTGATATCTCTTGTGGATTATGAGATGAGAAGGAAGTCATGAAGAGTTCGGTCTCCCTGTATAGTTTACGCTTGCATTCGCAAATGGGCGAACTGCATACAATCCGTATTTTCGAGCTCAGAGATAGATACAGGCTTCCTCCCAAGTTTAAAGAAAAATTCAGTATGGTATCTATATGTCATACACAGCAATATACGAAATAATACGCACCAAACATAGTCATAGTGTAAGTAGGCTGTTTAGGATTTCATGTTGGTAACGCCACTTAGTTCTCTGTATGAAAATCGCTGACTGCGCTGTGTGCAGTCTGTGGCTGGTTGGACTCATTGTTGGAATATTCACTTGTGTAGTGTTGGACAGTTGGATGTGAACAGCGCGTGGCGTTGTGCAGTTGGAAGTGAGCTGCCAGCAGTGGTGAATGTGGGGAGAGAGATGCCAGAGTTTTGAGAGCGGATGATCTGGACGTGTGTTCGTCAGAAAAAGGAAACTTGTAAGACTGGATGTCATGAACTTATATATAAAATGACCTCTAAACACTATTAAGGTAAATAAATTGTTTGTTCTCTATCAAAATCTTTCATTTGCTAACTATGCCTAAGAGTAGTTAGTGCCTTGAATAGTTAGAATCTTTTATTTAGCTGACAGTATTGGCGCTCGCTGTATAGCAGCAGTTCGAGTAACGAAGATTTTTGCTAGTTAAGTGATTCATGAGAGGTATATTATTATTAGTCAGGGCCATTCTTTTGTAGGGACTATTGAAAGTCACATTGCGTTGCGCTAAAAAATATTGTGTGTCAGTTTAGTGATGATCAGAATAAGTAAAGAGAGAACGGTCTGAGTACGGTCAGTTTTGCTCAGCTGTTTGAAAATCAAATAACGCAGAAGTTTACCAGCACAGTCATTCTTAAGTTTTGAAGTGAAAGTTTCAATAGCGAACGACATTTTGCAGTGCAAACTATCTGAATTTTGTGGGGTCCCTTGCTGAATATAGTAATATCACAATAAATAGTTTAAAATCGTTTCACAAACTGCACAGTGACTGGGTGGCGCGCGATGTTCTGTTAAGAGCATTTTGTCTCACGGGTCAACCAGTGTTACCTGTGTGCATGTCCAGGCTACATGGGAAGTCTGCATGTCGATTACTAGTTTTCTGTGTGCCGTCTGCTGCCAGTTGCATTGTGGTAGAAGGTCCCCCTCACGAACTGTTATTACAAAAACTGAGAGTTCTCTCGGTATCTAAGAAAGACTCTTACCTACATGTATTAATTAAAGTACTAATGCTTTATTTGCTCCACTGTAGAGACGTCTGCGATAACTGAAATACATTTTAGGTTATGAGACAGTAGAGCAGGTTATGAGACATCCGTCACCTCCCTGGCATGGCCGTGCTTCCAGTGAGCAAAGCTCTTCCAGGCCGTGACGTCAGACGCCAACAGGAGTCCTGATTGGTCAGCACAGGTAGCATTCAGAGAATCCTATAAGACAAAAAGCACTGTTGCTATAACGGGGAAACACGCAAACGTCCTTGCAATCTAACAATCGACATGGCATGCTTGAGACACGTCATGCAATCCAGCAAATAAACTTACAACGGCTATTACTCCATGTGAGATTAGATTAAAATTCCCTTGTCACTGCAACAATAAGCTTCAGATGGTGACTATGAGCATTCTCATTCAGATAACTACCCTTGATCTAAAGCAAAAACAAAATCTTTATGTAAGCGTAAGATGAGTGTAGTACACCTAATACCGTAATTTTTTATTAGGAATTACTGAATTTATGTACTAATTTCATAATTAATAAATGTGATAAGCTTCCCATTGTTGGGATTTAAAACACTCCTTTACAATACAATTACCACACAACAAGAGGACTAAAGAAATGTCAACAACGGGTTAGAGCATCAGCGTAAAAAGTCCCAGTTCACGAAACAAACACCTACTTTGGGACCGTCAATCAACACTAAGTAAGTCTCTAATGCTTCGCTTTTGTTTCAAAATTATTCATTCCCTCTTCTTTTAGTCAAGGAATGTGAATATGTACACTGAATACGTCTCAGCAAAAACTAGTAGGATTGCAGGGCACAGGGCTGCTGGGGTGGGACCACTGAGTCTAGTATGAGGATAGACAAAACTAATATTTATCTATTTATTAAAAAAAGAAAAAAAACTTGAAACAGTCCACCACTGGCAACAGCATAGACACACTCTGATTTCCAACTGCAGTTTTATAAAGGAATGCCTTTAAAATGTTCCATACTTACTACCATTAAAAGTTAAGATACAGCCAAAGAGTGGCAAAAAATCCCTACAGTAAAATCAGCAAGTTTAATTTAAATTTGTTACCAAAACCAGTTAAAAAATAGACAGGAATCAAACTTCAGCAGCATGACAATTTAACTTCAAATATTTGGTTTTAAAGTATATGACTCGTTAGCTAATAACACTTGAATATTCCTTCCAATTTAAGGAAATCACGAAAGCCTACTGCCATCATCTTAGTTAAAGAATTAACAAACAATAAAACTAGATTACAGAGTTATTGAGCTTAGCAGGCCACAAGCAGCGCTAGCCGTTCAGTTAACTTGTTCACGCGACCCGATACAACGCCATGGGCATTGCAACCAGACTAACAACAGCTTGATATAGAACATAGTAAAATGATGTTAGCACAAGGTTCACTTTCAGGAGTATATTCTCACGACAATGCTTTTCATCTCACTTCAAATAACCACCAGAAATATTAATATTAACCCGGCGGGGTTAGGGATTTTCTCTGCCTCGTGATGACTGGGTGTTGTGTGATGTCCTTAGGTTAGTTAGGTTTAAGTAGTTCTAAGTTCTAGGGGACTGATGACCATAGATGTTAATTCCCATAGTGCTCAGAGCCATTTGAACCATTTTAACCATTAATATTAAAAAACAACACAGAAGCTTGATTTGTTATATAAAACCTGTTTCGTTTTAAAATATTAAACTCAGATGCTTAACCTACTTCATGGAGATCTCACAACCAAAGGAGAACGATTCTTTGACTCAAATGGTTCAAATGGCTCTGAGCACTATGGGACTTAACGTCTAAGGTCATCAGTCCCCTAGAACTTAGAACTACTTAAACTTAACTAACCTAAGGACATCACACACATCCATGCCCAAGGCAGGATTCGGACCTGCGACCGTAGCGGCCGCGCGGTTCAAGACTGTAGCGCCTTTAACCGCATGGCCACCACAGCCGGCTAACGATTCTTTAGGACATTATTAATACCCCTTAATATTACGGGCAGATTTCTATGAAATTTTCGATGTCCCCACAAATCGCAACACAGTCAAAAATTTTAAACCATACAAGGACAACGTTCAAATAACAACCATGCCACTGCTAGAGCAATTCAACGAGACCAGATGAAGCACTAAGCCGGGAACACAACTAGCGCCGGGCACAATGATTTGAACGCCACAAACAGCGTGGAGCAGAAATCCACTTGAAGGTCAGATCTGCAATAGTAAGGCACCTGATCATTTAACATAATTTCCAGTCGGCAACAGCAGAGGCATAGGAAGGTAATAAGAACCGTACCACCACCCAGGACAGGCTAAGGCAGGCGCAGGCAGGCACAAACAGCCCACTAACAGCGACAGCATCCGCTTAGTGACCTCTCTCAGATTCCAGCTGCGCCACAAGGAAGCCCCATCTCGCAGTGCCGTCCAATAGGACCTCGTCGTCACCGCTTTTCTTCCATGCCAACTCACTGCGGCAACGCTCCGTACCAACTCACACCACGCGATCCGTCACGCCCTATCTTCAAGCCGCGGCCAACCAAGCCCAGTGCCTCTCGCCAAACGTCAGCGCTCGGGCGGATAAACGCAAGGCGTTACGGATCAATTCCCAGTCTTAAATGTTCGAAATAATTTTTTATATTAAGTTGTCTGTGTTCGCAGGTGGCAAACTGCTAAAGAAAAACAACTGTAACGCAAAACAAATTCAAATCCAAATTTGCGAATCATTTCTTAAAAACTTTAATTTATACTCCACAAAAACTAAAGCGTGTGATTATATAGATATATAATCTGCTCTGTTTCCACATTTCTGAATGATTTCTTGAAATCTCAAATTTATACATTTGAAATTAATAAGGAGCAATTTTCTGTTTGTCAATAGCGAGAAGAGAAACGCCCGTTGATAACGCTGTAACTTTCGCGAAACATGTCTGGTAAACAAGAAATAAAGGTGTTTCCTCAAGACTTATCCCATCCAAAGAGAAATTTACGGACGGTATTCTAACTTTTGCCATACATGCACTGATATTTTACAATGGTCTGTGAATATCCAGACCTCTGGACGATATAAGATCAGTGGAATAAGAAGGACGGCGTACAGAAAAGACAGGTCCTTTAGTATTACGTTTTGAAACGGGACCCACGTAGGACTTGTGCAACGCAGACTGCGCCCGATTCTTGCTCATGCAGTGCGTAAAAATTCGTAGCTGCCGTTGCGCTTCGTCCCTCTACCGGTAGACATGTGTACTGCACGAGCACGAGTCCCTGAATTGTGCAACATAGAGTTCGAATTCTGTACTCGAAAACAACGCCTCGTATTTTGCTGTTGAGATGAGTGGATAAATCACGCCAAATGACTGCTTATTATACTCTCAAAATAAAGCAGTTCAAATTGTGGACTACTTTATTCTCCATTTGTTTATCATAGGAATCACGAATGCAAGTATGCTGTAAAGGGAGACATGGAATATGGCTGAAAGACCGAAGAGCAGTTGTATCAGTTTCGTGTACAGTTGGGGATTTCTTTTTCTTCGCGTCATGACATTGTCTTCTCTGGACCGAGCAGTCTTAGTGACTGACTTTTGCCGAATAGGTACCAGCTGCTGAGAAAAAAATCACCCAATACTTCTCCGCAAAGTTGCTCCGATATAAGAGCCAAAAGCGAAAAGAGTGCGGATCAGAAACGTGCTGGTGGTGTACGAAGTGTCATGTAGCACTTTGTATGCCTGAACGGTTTATAACATACCACTCAGGCAAACGGCGTGTACAAGTTCTTTTTCGGAATAGAAAGGTAGTTCAGTAAAACTTCTTGTGTATCTGTTAGCTTCAGTATTTCATAATCCATCGTATACAGATAGTTGAAGCAGGTTTCATCGTTTCAAAAGACACATCACACGAATTTAATGCAGTTACAGTTACAATTCTGTCGTCGTTGTAAGATGGGTGAAACGCAGACGTCCAGCTGCCGCAGCCACAGTGACTGAGGCCCGTCTGGAAAGTGTTAACGTAGTTAACTGCAATGTACAGTTGCAGAATGAATGGAGTAAAGTATCACACAACGGCATACGAGATGTGTGCGGTGTAACTGGTGCAAGAAATATTTAATTAATAGAACACCGTTCATTATACTGGATAGAAAACGTCGCACATAAACGAAAATAACATAGAGTGTGGTGCAAAGAAACGATTCGTCAGAGAGCATCAACAGTACTATATGACATAGTACGGAACTCCAGGAAAACTTTGATAAAAATTCCACTTGGTGTCATGTACTATGTCTGTCGTTATCACTGGCTCTCATCCACTTTACATCCACGTTACGTAATGTTTATAGCAAACAGAAAGAACCCCGAGGTACTTAATCACAAGATTGGTAATTAACATCTTCAGCACGTCAGTTCATATCGGTATGCATACGACAGCATGCGTGCGTAATATGATCCTAAACGCTGCACATAAGAACGGGATATTCAGGTCCTCATAGATCGAGTTCTATTGGTGATAAAAAGGTAGGATCGAATGATTTGGAAAGCTCTTGCGATACGGACCAATTTGTATCCAAACAGAAGGATCGTCTTAGTGTCACTACCCTACGGTACAGGGCCAAAGTATGAATATTACATACTTTCTCCTGCTTAGCCAAATAGAGTAAATTGATTGGTTCCATTTGGATTTGTTGCGGTCTACGATGGACTTGATGCAACGCATCTACATCTACATCTACATGGATACTCTGCAAATCACATTTCAGTGCCTGGCATCGTTAGTTCATGGGTAACTTCACAAGAAATCTCACACGTTTTCTGTGATTCCAAGACGGTTATGCACAGAGAAAGCAGAAATTTTTACGATACATTCCTAAGGTTTCGAAGTTGAAAATCATGAAAATTTTCTTGGTATCTTTATTGGTTTCCAGAGTTACCCTACTCGTACACGTTAAATCCGCTGTGACGAGAAACCGAAGAAAATTGCTCAAATTCTCTAGGCATTAATATCGAAGTATCACCTAACCGTTTTGAAAAATCATCTTCCCCAAACACTTACTTTTTGCCTACCAAACCCCAGTCGCGTATTAGGAGACAGCTATGATCAGAAAACGACTGTAATTTTATCGAGGTAGTACTAAGATCCCCACGTCGAACAACCTTTAAGGTTATCTTCGTATCTTTATCCGTTTCTTACATACTGAGCTTAAATGTTACCCTACCTCTACATGTAAAATATGCACGCAAATTCGGCGTGAGGCGGAAACCTAGTTTATAAAGAGATGTAACACTGAGAAAGACGCAGTAAATGGTTTCTGTTACCGTCTGAGCACCTCATGTCGTAGTACTCAAGCACATACCAAATGTTTGCACACGTAAAATCCGGTCTGAGCTGTAAAATTAGTTTTGCGTTATTTCAATTTCACTTAAAGTACACGATCTAAATTATACTGGCCAATCCATTTCTAGTCATATCAGTTACACTGAAGAGACAAAGAAACTCGTACACCTGCCAAATATTGAGTAGGGCCCCCACGAACACGCAGAAGTGCCGCAACACCACGTGGCATGGACTCGACTACTGTCTGAAGTAGTGCTGGAGGGAACTGACACCATGAATCCTGCAGCGCTGTCCATAAATCCGTAAGAGTACGAGCGATTGGAGATCTCTTCTGAACAGCACGTTGCAAGACATCCCAGATATGCTGAATAATGTTCATGTCTGGGGAGTCTAGTGGCCAGCGGAAGTGTTTAAGCTCAGTAGAATGTTCCTGGAGCCACTCTAGTAATTCTGGGCGTGTGAGGTGTCACATTGTCGTGTTGGAGTTGCCCAAGTCCATCGGAATGCACAACGGACATGAATGGATGCAGGTGATAAGACAGGATCCTTATGAATGTGTCACTTGTCAGAGTCGTGTCTAGGCGTATCTTGGGTCCCATATTACTCCAACTGCACACAGGGCCTCCATCAGCATGAACAGTCCCCTGATGACATGCTGGGTCCATGGATTCAAGAGGTTGACTCCGCGCCCGTACACGTCCATCCACTCGATACAATCTGAAACAAGACTCGTTCGACCGTCAACAGAAGAATGTCGATGTTGCCGGGCCCAGGAGAGGCGTAAAGCTTTGTGTCGTGCAGTCATCAAGGGTACACGAGTGGGCCTTCGGCTCCGAAAGCCCATATCGATGAAGTTTCGTTGAATGGTTCGCGTGCTGACATTTGTTAATGGCCCAGCAACGAAATCTCCAGCAATTTGCGGAAGGGTTGCACCTCTGTTGCGTTGAACGACGCTCTTCAGTCGTCGTTGGTCCCGTTCTTGCAGGATCTTTTTCCGGCTACATCGATGTCGGAAATTTGATGTATGACAGAATTCCTGATATTCGCGGCACACTCCTGAAATGGTCGTAGGGGAAAATCTGCACTTCATCGCTCTCTCGGAGATGCTGTGTCCCATCGCTCGTGCGCCGACTGTAACATCACATTCAAAGTCACTTAAATCTTGACAACATCAGTAACCGATGTAACAACTGCCACCGCAGCGCTGTATTCTGCCTGTTTACATATCTCTGCATCTGAATACGCATACCTGTACCAGTTTCTTTGGCGTTTTAGTGTACATGCCCTACAGTAGCAAGGAAAACTAGCAGAAAAATACTCCTGTCGGAGCAGAAAAAATGGGAATATATTCCTTTTCATTTAAATTAAAAGACTCTAACTGGAATATGAGGTACCAGCTGCCTCATTCTACATTTCTCGGAACCTTTAATCACTTTCCCAAAGTTGTTAGCACGCAAACACATTCGCGCTTCTTTATTCTGAGAGAGAAGAAGACAGTGGAAGAGATACGAAAAAGAATTAAATATTGAAGACAGTGCTGTGCTACAGAAGGAACTAATGGGACACAGTGGCGGTGGAACATAGCTGACAGTGACAGAACAGTGCTAGGAGAAGAGTGAAGGAAACAGCGTCTTGGGGCGGTCAGGGTGGCGGGGGAGGAATAAAGAGAAAGTGGGAGTGGATGAGAGCCAGTGATAACGACAGACAGAGTACATGACAACTACGAGGAAGAACGAGATAGTGACAGTGCGAAGATATAGCAGCAGTAGTAAGGAAGGAATGAGATATTAGCAGTAACGTAGAGCAAGAGAGAGAGAGAGTTACAGTGAGAGGGAACTGTAGTAGTAGGACATAAAGAAGGGGACTGTGACTGTTAGACAGGCTACAATGACAGACACAAAGAGATAATGAAAATGAGTTGCGCTGAATGAGTAAATGAGAAAGGACAGCTGGGAGGACATCTACATCTACGTGATTACTCTGCTATTCACAATAAAGTGCCTGGCAGAGGGTTCAATGAACCACC
Source organism: Schistocerca nitens (assembly GCF_023898315.1). Classification (NCBI taxonomy): domain Eukaryota; kingdom Metazoa; phylum Arthropoda; class Insecta; order Orthoptera; family Acrididae; genus Schistocerca; species Schistocerca nitens. The sequence continues at coordinate 543,594,890 of NC_064614.1, forward strand.
TTCATGCTGTCTCTCTACCGTTACACTCTCGAACGGCACCCGGGAAAATCGAGCACTTAAATTTTTCCGTGCGAGCCCTGATTTCTCTTATTTTATCATATGATCATTTCTCCCTATGTAGGTGGGCGCCAACAGAATGTATTTGCAATCGGAGAAGATCCCGTCGCAACGAAAAACCCCTTTGTTTTAATGATTGCCACTCCAATTCACGTATCATATCTGTGACACTATCTCCCTTATTTCGCGATAATACAAAACGAGCTGCCCTTCTTTGTACTTTTTCGATGTCATACGTCAGTCCCACCTGATGCGGATCCCACACCGCACAGCAGTACTCCAGAATAGGGCGGACAAGCGTAGTGTAAGCAGTCTCTTTGGTAGACCTGTTGCACCTGCTAAGTGATCTGCCAATGAATCGCAGTCTTTGGTTTGCTCTACCCACAACATTATTTGTCTGAGTGTTCGTTCCAATTTAGGTTATTTGTAATTGTAATCCCTAAGTATTTAGCTGAATTTACAGCATTCAGATTTGTGTAATCTAAATTTAGCTGATTTCTTTTAGTACTCATGTGAATAACTTCACACTTTCTTTTATTCAGGTTTAACTGCCACTTTTCGCACCATACAGATATCTAAATAATTTTGGAAGTCGTTTTGATCATCTGATGACTTTACAAGACGGTAAATGACAGCATCATCTGCAAATAGTCTAAGACGGCTACTCGGATTGTCTCCTATGTCGTTAATATAGATCAGGAACAATAAGGGGCTATAACACTTCCTTGGAAATGTTGGATATTACTTCTGATTAACTCGATGACTTTCCTTCTATTACTAAGAACTGTGACCTCTCTGACAGGAAATCACGAATCCAGTCGCACAACTGAGGCGATAATCCGTAGGCACGCAGGTTGATTAGAAGACCCTTGTGAGGAACGGTGTCGAAAGCCTTCTGGAAATCTAAAAATATGGAATCAATTTGACATCCCCTGTCGATGGCAGTTATTACTTCATGAGTATAAAGAGCCAGTTGTGTTTCAAAAGAACGATATTTTCTGAATCCGTGCTGACTATATGCCAGAAATCGTTTTCTTCGAGGTACTTCATAATGTTCGAATACAGTATGTGTTCTAAAACACTACTGCAAATCGACGTTAGTGATATAGGCCTGTAATTCAGCGGATTACTCCTACTTCCCTTTTTGGGTATTGGTGTGACTTGAGCAATTTTCCAGTCTTTTGGTACCTATCTTTCTGTGAGCGAGAGTGTATGAACGACTTACAGTGATGCGCAAGTGAGTTACAGCTTATGTGCGTTTGAGGTGAGTTGTACGTTGAAAAATGAGGAATATGTTCACAAGCCTAAATTTTTAGGGAAATATTTAAAGGTGCTGAGGAAGGCAGAATGAGGCAGCAGAGAACCCACTTTTCAGAGTCTTGTAAATAAACAGGAACGTATTCGCATTTTTCGTGATCCGATAGCAGCGTTTTTCCACTGGTAAGTACTTAGGGTAATACTGAGAAGTGATCTCATAAATTCAGTACATGTGGAGGCGATAGGAACACTGAATATTATTCGAAGGTTATTGAGAAAATGTAGAGTATTAATGAAAGAAATGACATAGAACATTACACGATGCTAGTGCAACCGTTACTAGGGAACTATTCCAATGTTTGGAGCTTGAATCAAGCAAGCACGTCAACAGACATCAAAAGGATTTGGAGGTACAGTGCTAGGATCGTAGCAGGATGGTATAACTCATTCGAAAGAGCAACAGAAATACTTCAACAATTTTAGTGTGAGTCTATGGAAGAAAGGCAATGTAGTTCCCGGTAAACTCTGTTGCATAAATTTTGAGAACCTGTGTTTCAAGCAGACTGTGCGAACCTTATGGCACCACCACAGGATATCTCGCAGAGGGATAGTTAGAATAAAGGGATTACGGCACAGACAGAACAATACAGGTAGAAAATCGATAATGGTGGTACAATGTGAAGCCCCGCAATTTTCAGTTTTTCTAACTTTGTGGTGAACACCTGGTAGATCTTACCGTAATTTGCCGGCCGAGGTGGCCGAGCGGTTCTAGGCGCTACAGTGTGGAACCGCGGGACCGCTACGGTCGCAGGTTCGAATCCTGCCTCGGGCATGGATGTGTGTGATGTCCTTAGGTTAGTTAGGTTTAAGTAGTTCTAAGTCCTAGGGAACTGATGACCTCAGAAGGTAAGTTATATAGTGTTCAGAGCCATTTGAACCATTTTACCGTGATTTAAAATTGAGCTCATAGATTCAGTGGTTACCTGTAACCTATCCAAATTCCACCTGTGCCTGATTATTAGTTTCAGAGAAAGTTACAATTCTGCAAAAAAGCAAATTGCCGGATTTTACCCCACAGTATGGAGTAGAGCCCCACACTGTGGGTCTTTGTCTCATTAGAGATATACTTGGATAATAAAGGATGATTGCATAATACACCTATTTAGAGTTATTCCGTTGTGGAACCGTACTGTGTTCATACCTGTGAGTTTCGACAGTTTCATTATCATATCGTCATTGCCAACGAGTGATTCTTTCTATGTGTCAATAAATCTGTAAGATGCTAGAAGTTTTTTTTTAAACACAGCTTCAGAGCCGGCCGTTGTGGCCGAGCGGTTCTAGGCGCTTCAGTCTGGAACCGCGCTACTTCTACCGTCGCAGGTTCGAATCCTGCCTCGGGCATGGATGTGTGTGATGCCCTTAGGTTAGTTAGGTTTAACTAGTTCTGAGTTCTAGGGGACTGATGTCCTCAGATGTTATGTCCCATAGTGCTCAGAGCCATTTGAATTTGAACACCTTCAGAGCATTACTGTTGGTATACTGAAAAATGAGCCGGCTGCCTGTCTAGTTTTTCCTTGCACTTTTAGTACTGTGATACCCAATTGTCTTTCTTTCGGGGATTATCACTGGAGAACCGTCATCATAGTTTTCGAGCTGCGAGGACTTACCCCAAAACGCCTGTGGGGATTTGCCCCATTTCTCCATTTTCTGAGAAATTTACCCACGTTGGAACAAATATTTTGATGGTGAACTGAAGCTTAAATTTAATAATAAATAATTGTTTGATTTCTCTTTACAAAACATTATATTACTACGAATACAATGTATGCTGATGCGCAGATAACGATCTTGTCACATTCGGTGTCATATTACTCATCCTTTGTCGGGTTACATACTTGGGCCCCGTGCTTCCCCGATTACTCCTTCCCCAGTGAACCACCGGGAATTGATCAAGGCTACCCAGGGGAATCACATGGGCAATTACCTTTCATCGTTAGTAACCGGGTGATATGTGTGTGGGGTCTTTCACTTGAGATCTGAGCTTCGTGGAGAGAGGTGCAAGTTTGTAATAAACAACAGCAATAATTTTCACTATATACCTCAATTTGCTGTGAAAGGGTTTGTAAATAATAACAATGATAAAAAAATATAGTTTATTGACAACCTTTTCCTTTAACAGTATTTTCTTTTATTGATAATAGTTTTTTTTTACAATCACTTTTTGTCGTGCCCCCGGGTTTAATTTCACGTGATTCCCGCGGATTTGGAAACCCTTTAGCCGCAATGACGCATGGAGCGTTACTGATGCCGGAAGAGGGCAAGTCGGTGGTGGTGGTGGAGGAGGAGGAGGAGGAGGAGGAGGGAGTTAAGGGCTGCAGTGACCTGGAAAAAAGTAGAGTGTAACACGGGCGGCGAGGAGAGAAAGTGGGGTGGCGTGTTGTTGTGGCCAAGCGTCTGCCGTGGACCGTTGGCTAGAGTTGTGCTTTCGCTCACTGCGGGTTTGGTGGAGCTGGGTTTTGGTCGCAGTCGTGAACACTGCTCGTTATAAGCTACGGAGACAGGACGCTCACTATTCGGTGCGTCCTCTGTTAATGAGGTTGCAAACAGTTTGTGTCCATTGTGGTGCTGGGTTGGAAGCCGGCCTGACCTTTGGGAGTGCTGGACGCGGTGGCGTCTGCTGGATGACGCCCGTGGGTTTCCGATTACGAGTAATCTTCGTTACATCCTCGTCTCGGTGCTCTCTAAGCAAGCGTTTGTCAATGGCGCTGGGTTGTACGAGAACTCGCGGTGAGCATGCGATTAGTGTGCTCGTCACTTGCTGTCTCGTGCTGGCTCTTCTGAGTCCGTATCCTCGTTGCCAATTGTTATATATATATATATAACTACGTTATTTATGAAGGTTTTACCTGGTACAACTTGAGTTCAGTTCCGTCAATGTGTGTGGGCTTGTGGCTGTCGCTATTCCAAACTGATTTTAGAATCTGAGGGTATAGAATGCAGATGTAATTTTTTTGATTTACGAATTGTCAGCGAAAATTGCTTAATCTGTCTACCTTATTTCCGATGCAGGTCTATCGTTACCTGTTGGCTAGTATCACGAGCTAGAGCTGTTTGCTAAATTGTTTGGATTTAACAAAAAAGAAAAAAAAAACTAAAGGAAAATTTTATGCCTCGGTAGTCAAGTCAAACTTCCCTGCATGACGTTCGTACTTTTCTGCATTTGTAGTATGTTTAAATTTTATTAAATAATTGACGAGTTGTCTCTGTGTGCCGGCCGAAGTGGCCGTGCGGTTAAAGGCGCTGCAGTCTGAAACCGCGAGACCGCTACGGTCGCAGGTTCGAATCCTGCCTCGGGCATGGATGTTTGTGATGTCCTTAGGTTAGTTAGGTTTAACTAGTTCTAAGTTCTAGGGGACTAATGACCTCAGCAGTTGAGTCCCATAGTGCTCAGAGCCATTTGAGCCATTTGTCTCTGTGTTACAGGATAGGTGACTGTATCTCTTGTTAAGTGTAGTCTGGTTAGAGATGCCTCTGTACCATGACTGAAATTTTTAATGAAGGTTTCTAGTACTGTTCAAAATGATTCAAATGGCTCTGAGCACTATGGGACTTAACATCTATGGTCATCGGTCCCCTAGGACCTAGAACTACTTAAACCTAACCAACCTAAGGACATCACACAACACCCAGTTTCTAGTACTGTGTCCGCAGCTCGTGGTCGTGCGGTAGCGTTCTCGCTTCCCACGCCCGGGTTTCCGGGTTCGATTCCCGGCGGAGTCAGGGATTTTCTCTGCCTCGTGATGACTGGGTGTTGTGTGATGTCCTTACGTTAGTTAGGTTTAAGTAGTTGTAAGTTGTAGGGGACTGATGACCGTAGATGTTAGGTCCCATAGTGCTCAGAGCCATTTTTTCTAGTACTGTGGTAGCGGCAACCGCCGTCCTATGTTAGTAGAGAAGGAAGAATTATTGCTACTGGCGTTGCCTCTGCCACAGCCTCTATTATCATAACTTTGAACCACATTTGTCAGCCAATTTGGCTACTTTGAAGGCAATGGTGTTTTGATGATTACCGGCGATAGTCGATGGTTGATATTTGTGGCATATTCATTTGATTGTATGTTTTGCTGTTTGTAATGTAAATGTATTTTTACATCATTTAATATTCTTTACTAAAAGTGATTTTATACTATTGCTGTTTCGAGGTGTTGCTGTCAGTTGTTTTACTGAAATTTAGACTTTCCAGTTCTGGAGGCAATTTGTTAATGTTATTCTTAGATTTTTGCCTTTTAAAAAAGTTGATAAATTCATAATGGGTCAGTACCTTTCCACTCAACACCAGCTCCCTACCACATTTCACATTTGTTGTTAAATGTTTACTTACAAGGCTATTTGTTATACACAAAGTGTATTTTTTAAATCACAGTCACTTTTTTAACCATTTTTTCCTTAAAAAATTATTTGCAATACATACTGTGAGGCTTTCTTATACAAAATTGCTTTTTTCTTATGTATAACAATCTTCAGCTTTTTTTTATCTGTCTTATCACTTTCTCCGAAAAGTTATGAATAGCAGGTACAAGAACTTCAGTACTACGTTCACACTTATTTCTTTGAATTTATCCAGTATTTAATGAATGGTTTACGTACGGGAAACGGGCCTAGCAGCAGCAAGTGAAGGAAAAACTGTAAACACGCACACGCACACACCCACACCCACACCCACACACACACACACACACACACACACACACTCACACACACACACATAGGAGAAAATCGTAGAAAATCATTTACGTGTATCTGGACCGCTTTTCAGCGACATCAGCAGGGAGTATGATGCTCCATGGCGCTGGCAGGGGTCTAGGGATGAAGAAGGATGAAGGAACAACAGTTGGGGAATGAATATTGGGAAACAGACTACTCGTTGAGGGATAGGAACGCCAGTGACAAACACCAAACTGTAACTTTGGTCATCTAACACGGTAGCACAAAGATGTGATACCTGTAACTGACAAGAGTCGAATAAGATACGTCGAATAAGATTCCCTTTTTTCCACTTCTTCTTTATTGTAATTTCCTCCCCAAGGCATCATGCTGGCGGGGGGTGGGGTGGAGGGGGGGGGATCCTGTCAGCGGTACAATACTCCCCTCTTCAGCCAAGAGCCTTCATAAAGATGTAACAAACATTAAAGAAAACAATATGAAGAGAAAAGTATATGAAGACCGTTTACGTTTTAGATTCAAAGGATTAATTATGGACAGCTGAAAGGACGAAAAATTGTATGCAATTTAAAAAACACAGTTGCAGTGAGGTATTAAATGAAATGATCGATTGGCATTGTTGGCCGGGAGGTCTCATTCGGATTCGACGGCAAATGCAAGTGTTATTTCAGTCGGCGCCACATTGGGCGAATTGAGGCCGATGAGGAGGACAACACAACACCCAGTCCACGAGCGGATAAAATATCCAACCCACCGGGCATCGAACCCGGGCCAGCTGCATAGGAAGCAAGCACGTTACCACCTTTTTTTTGTGATCTCATTTTGTTCCATATTGTTCGTCGAATTTGTTCGGGGCGGACGTCCGATGACTCCATTTCAGGTTGTTCGTTGATCCGTTCACTCAGTTTTTTTTATTACAGGGGGTAGCTAACCCTCTGACCGAACACGCTGAGCTACCGTTACCACCCGTCTAAGCAGGCGGACTGCGATGAGGTAACATTCTTCTATGAAAAAGCACTGGAGCACAGCACTTCCACTTAACATCTCAAGGACCTGCAGTGTTTGAGGAGTATTGTGGTAGGAGAGAATGTGTTCCATAGAGGTTGAGGGGAGAGGGTAAAGAGATAAAGTGTGCCATGTGGGGAAACTATGGTGATGATAGGTAGCAGATGAAGTGGGTAGTGGGAATATAGACGGTACGAGAGAAAGAAAATGAGAAGGACTAATGGTGTGTGGGGATGTGAGATCCTGCAGGGAAGCGCTTCTTTATGTAGGCGAGCGCGACTATTCCAAGAACGCTTGTCACTACATTTTCAAGTCCTGCGCACGCGTAAGGCAGGACCCGTCCGCTGCTAAGGAAAGCTTAATCATTCGCCGTCTTGCAGCTATCAAAGATATGCCGCGCGCACATCCAGTGATCAGACGAATTGTATGTTTCACCGCCAGCGCCAAGACGCTGCGGAGACGATTTCAGTGCAGTGCACGTAATCTGTCTATATCGTATGTGTCTTCTCGACCTATTCTAATCCCACATGTACCGCTTTCAACATGACTTTGCTAAACCAAAATTCTCCGATCCCTAGTTGCTATATATGAATACGCTAAGTTTCATCTACTGAGAGAAAGGCCGCGATCCATGTGAAGTAATTAGGTATAATCAAGAAGAATTCAGCACGTCAAATAATGGAGCCGGTAATTCATTTAGGACAACACCTCAGAACAGGAAGGCTATTGGCCTCATGAAAGAAGAGGTGGATGGTTTTCAGATTGTTGAGTTTGTGGGACTCAGGTCCAAGATGTATACCTACTGTACTGTTGCAGGAGCCAAGCAGAGGCGGGCTGAGGGTGTGCATCGTGAAGCCTCAAACGCTGTCACGATCCAAGATTACAAGAGGTATCTTTCCAGGTAATCTTTGTTTCGCGAGGTCATGAGGTCCGTATTGCACTGCAACTAAAAGCAGGACCGATTCATCTGTGGGGATGGAATCGGAACCGTCCCGTACTTACACTGTTCCCCAGAGCGATTGAGTGTATGGCTGTGTACAAATAATGGGTGCGTACATACAGAATAGGTTGAATAGCCGTTTGTCATAGTTTTTGTGTGTGTGAGAGAATGAATGCTTCGTTGCAAGCAATGTGTGCTTGTATACTGTCTGCACAGTATGTGCGCTTGTAAAAATAGTATTGTGCGTGCGTGGTTCTTCCCTTACCTACTGCTTCTAGGCCCATCTCCCATATCTCAGCAACCTTTGACTAAATACTGGTTAAATTGAAAGAATTTATTTATGGTAAACAAAATGATCAGAAAGATGTAAATATTGTATAAAATTGAGAAACGTAGTATTTAAGTTCTTGTAACTGATAGTCACATGTTTCCAGAAAAAATAGTTTGTATGTAAGACATACATAAAAAAACTGGGAGTTGTTGCATATAAGAAAAAAATAGCTTTGTATAAGAAAGCGCTACTGTATACACAAAAATAGTTTTGTGAGAAAGATATTGAGAAAAATGATTGTAATTTAAAAAAAATATGCTTTATGTGTAACCTATAGCCTTGTAAGTACAAAATTTAATAACAAATGATTGTAAAACACTGTTGTAAATAAAAGAAAAAATTGTTAACGAAAAAGATTGTCAGCAAACCGTAAGTTATTTTTATGTCATTGTTATAACTTACAAACCCTTTCATTACAGAATATAATTGAGCTATATAAAGAAAATTATTGCTGTTGTTTATAACAAACCTGCAGCTCTCCCCATGAAGCTCAGACATAGAATGGAGAGGCCCACGTACATTTAAGCTAATTATAACAGATGAAAATGGGGAGGCAGGGGGTGCGCTCCCTCCATTTTTATGTCACATTGGACAGTGGCCTGTGTGAGCTTGATCAGTTCCTGGTGATTCCCTGTGCGCGAGGGAGTCGCGGAAGCAAGGAGCCCAAACGTATAACCTGACGTCAGACATGTAATATCAATCTGATGCAAGAACATTGGTATCTCCGCTTCAATATACATTGTATTCCTACTTACATTACAAAGTTTTCAAGTAAAACATCGAAAAGATTCAAGTAAGTAGTAAAAAACAGGCTTCCATCATTTTCTCAACTTTGGGCCAATGTGCTGTTACGATCTTTCATGGAATAGTGTGGCAACAATAAAACAAACTACCCCATGGTGCTCAACAACTGAAACGAGAGCGGTCGGATCAAAAACTGTGTTTGGATTTCGATCCCGTGCGGCGTTTTATCCCCACCTCTCCCACACAACACAACCCACAGCAGTGTACGAGGGCTTGCTGAAAACTAATGTCTCTGATTTTTCTATGTGGAAACTCTTAAAGCTTTAAAAATAAAGAAAGTTATTAAAGAAGTGTCCCGCAGTGAGGATACTCCAAGAAGAACACATGAATATACAAAACAAAACACGTTTTACTACCACAATTTTTAGTTCTGGATGTCTGAGGCTCCAATAAGTAAGTAAGCATTTACCACTTCACCAAGAAACAAAGAAGATGAAAATGGTGTTGATAAAAGCTCTTTTTTTGGAAATTTGTAAATGAAACAAAAGTGTCTCTTCCATTTATTGCAAGTAATTAATTCTTGGTTCAATTTTCTGAATACGAATCTCTGCCCGGTGGACAGTCTATTAGTAAAGACAATCAATGAAAAAATTCAGTCTTATCAATTGAAGACAGTCTGTTCAGTTAGTTATTGGCTTCCTCGGCGTATAAGGAAAAGTATGACTTACAGCGGTAAGCAGTAAAGTCCGCAGTTAAAGTGAATTTTAAACTCCAGGTTCGCTACGACAGCCTGAGACAAGTCCGCAGACCAGTTCAGGAAATATCGAACACTGGTGAGACACCGCACTTGCAGCAGAACGGCGCCCTGGCAGAATGTGCTGACGTGGAGTGCGGCGCGGCGTCTGGCGGTGATCCGTTACGTGATCGGCGGGCGTCAGGAAGTTGACCGCGATGAAGCAGACTGCGGAGCTGCCAGTGGCTGTCGGCGGATGCACATAGGATTCCCATTGGCTGCGCGATGTGTTTGCGGAAGCGTAATGTAGTGCGGCACACCCTTGCCAATAAAACCGACGGCGAAACGTGCGGCCTCTAATCGCAACCTCCGCGCTGAAGGGGCCACGTGGCGCCGGCCGATGAACGCTCGCCTGTAGCCGGTGGCCTACTGCAGGGGCCAAGTGATACGCCACCCGCCGTGCTCCTTCGACGCTTTTGTGCAACACCGACTCAAAGGAAGGCCTCGGCGCTTTTTCGTGACGTCACGTCAGCTAGGCACGGCGAACGCCAGGTCTTTTGCAGGCATACTCATAATGGTGGTGTCTCCCTCTCTGACACAGGAAAATGTGAAACTATTAGCGGTGGTTGACCAACACACATTGTTCTGAGAGATTTCTGCAATCAATTAATTGTGCAATTGATTACACTTCTTAACAAGTAGTGTACTCCTGCACTTAAATTTTCAACTGTTTTAAGGATTGACATACAAAAACAACTTCATAGACCAGCAGCAACAGAATTCGTGCTTCTTTACCTTATTTGTAAATCTGAGGAAGCTACGTTTGTACTGGGTTGCTTTTACAAGAAACTGTGAACATATTGGTGCTCTTCTTTAGATGTCTTGGTTGAGTATGGGGTGAGGAGCACTGAATGTTAATGAAATACCTTGCGATTGTACACGTTGCGGGAGGGGGTGGGGGACAGAAGAAGAGGCAAAAGAGAGATACTTGTTTTATCAAATAAAATTTTTTTATCTTATATTCTCCTTTCAGTTGCAAGAGGGGAATATTTGTCTTTTCTAATGTGCATGTTCAAAAAGTTTAAGCTCAGCAGTATTTTCGATCTATGAAGCTATTTTGTTTCCTGTTTAGAATTACTTTCGTTGAAAACGACTATAATCTAATGACTGGCAACAGTTGGAAGTTTACACACTTAAATTAATTCACATTTCCAGTGACGATGTCAAACGAAAATAAGTACATAAATAAAAGAAACGAGTTCATTGTAAGGGGGTTGGGGTAAGTTTCGATAGCAAAATGGATCAAGTAAATATAGTTACTTGAATGTAAAATTTCCGAAGCTTGCAATGGGGCAAAGCATCTTCTCATATTGATCTACGTTTGTTTCGACAGGATTCAGCAATACAGAACTATGATCTTCATTTGTAGCTTTACGATAGTAATAAAATCTTTCATCTAAATAAAACTGCAGAATCCAAAACAATACCAAACATTTTGTCCAAAAATAAGAGATTTATAGTGAGCGCAGGCGTTTCTGCCTGCAACAGACCTGGTGTTCGCCGTGCCTAGCTGACGTGACGTCACCAACAAGCGCCGAGGCCTTCCTTTGAGTCGGTGTTGTTTTGTGTCGGCGCATAGTTGCGACACGCCAGTTAACACTCTACATCTTTATTCTTCGTGTTTACTTATTTATAGCTCAACTTAGTGTTCCTGACGAAGAACATATTTCTCCCAACGAGAGACCATTTTGTTGTTACCGTCACTGTGAAATGTGTGATTTCGCTGAGTCAGAACCCTCACCTCTGCCCGCACGGCTTCATCGCTGTGGAAGTGGTCCGCCGCCGTACCTGAGTAGTAAGCGCGTCTGACTGCCACATAGCGGGCCCGGACTCAATTGCCGGAGATTTTCTCCGCCTGGGGTCTGGGTGCTGTGTGTCATATCATTTCGTTATCATCGACACGCAAGTCTACCAATGTGGCGTCAACTGAAATGACTTGCAACTCAGCGGTCGAACTTCCCGGCCATTAATGTCTTTCGATCATTTCATCTCTAACAAAGTGAAGTCCTCGAAGGTGTCCTTTAAGCTCTGGAAACATATGAAAATCTGGACTGTAGGGAAAGATGGTCAATGACAGTGAACCGAAGGCGTCGCATTGTGGCAGATGTCACAGCACTCGTGTGTGACATATTGTTGTCATACTGAACGTGATGGCCTCCGTAGGCGGACGAACTCCAAGAATTCGAAACTCGATTACAGCACGCTGTTTCCTACGCATCGGGATAGTTACATTACACACCTCCACGCAACATGCTACAATTGGGAGCCATCTAGCGGCAGAGGTCTGCAAGCATGTAGACACGAAAAACAAGGATGTAGAATGTTAAAATCATTTGTTTTATTCAAAAAGCTTTAAGAGTTTTGAAATAAAAATTCAGATGCATTATTTTTCAGAGAGTCCTCGTATACACTCGTACGCAGCTCTGACAGCGTTTCACGGATTTGTGATCGTGGGACTGCTCACGTGAACTGCTCCTCTCAGTGGGAGTCAGTGATAAGGGAGAATAATGTTACCAGTATCTTTATCCGAATTTTAATAGCCTGCCTTTTGTCTGACATCCTAAAGCTTTTCTGTGACTATCCACTAAATGCGACTGAATATTTGCTATATAGGCAAGTAGTGTGCATTTCGATATGGCTCGTCATTGTTCAGTGTAAGCTAAGACGAATCCAAGTGGAAACTTCCGAAGTGGCCATCTACACTAGTCTCTGTCAGCATCTGGAGTGCGCTTCGCTCATAGCCGTTGCGAGCGACTATCGAGGAAAACGCGGAGAGCATTACCGGTTTGCGGTCCTCTGTCCCCACGTATGGCGGCCCGCCTTGGCTCGTTTGGAACACGCGTGGCACAACAGGCGCTCAATTCCGGGCAACCGCCGTAACCGCGGCCGTGGAATATCTTATTACCCGGCCTTCACTTTATTACTGCGCGGATGGCCGCCAGTTCCGGATGCCCTCCGAATCGCCAATGTGGCACCGTTACCTCCGAAGCCCATTTCCTCTTCTGTCTCAGCATTTTATTTAGAGGCGTGAGAAATTTGAAGTGAAGCAAGTTGTTTATAGCTATGATCTAAAAAGGGATCACATTTCCTTACATGCTTCATAGAGCACAAAAGCTCGCGTTCCCCTGAATTAGTAATTCGCTTTCATACCGACGCCAATTCGTATAACTTAGCTGATGACTAGATGGTTCAAATGGCTCTGAGCACTATGGGACTTAACTTCTGAGGTCATCAGTCGCCCAGAAATTAGAACTACTTAAACCTAACTAACCTAAGGACATCACATACATCCATGCCCGAGGTAGGATTCGAACCTGCGACCGTAGCGATCGCGCGGTTCGAGACTGATGCGCCTAGAACAGCTCGGCCACACCGGCCGGCCTGCTAGTTTGACAGAAAACATGTAAGCGTATTGTCATATCGCTGGCTTAGTTGTGGAGTATCTTTCCGGGCAGCCGCGTCTGTAGAGAGTCGAGCAAGGGACACGAAACTGTTATGTTGTGTAGTGTGTAGCTCTGCATGTAGAAGCATTGTTAGTATTCACGTTGAAGTGTTGCTACAAGTGCTATTATAGTAAAGTGATGACATATGGAAATGGTTCAGAGGAAAGTGCGTCAAGAAGTAATTGAAAATGAGCAGTGGCATTAATAATGTATTTATGTATCCTCTCGTTGCGTGTCGCATAGCATCGTTCATCCACGCCGTGTTCGGTCTCCAAGAATGAACAAATTTGAATCAGTAATACTACTTACCACAAAAGAGTGCAATGAAGTGCCAGTGATTTGTAGCGAGCGTGAGAACGTGCGTTCGATCATCGCGTTCCGCATCATCTACAATCAGCCGCGCCGCGACGGTTACGCGCACGCTCATACAAGTGAGAACTGAAAAATTAACTTTACGAACTGTGTTATATCATTACTAGTGACAAGGAGGACTACTACCAGGTATCTGTATGTGTGACGAGCGTAAGAACTTTCGTTCAGTCATTCGGCTTCCGCATCATCAATAATCAGCCGCGTCGTGTCGGTTACGCGTACGCTCGTCTGAATCATATTTTGGACTGTTAATCATCAAGATTGTTAGTTGGTATAAACATTTACGACTTAGAGTGTAAACAGTGCAACCTGTGGTTTCCATATCGTCTCAGAATATAGATGTTCATACCAGACATAGGACAGTGTTGTGTTTAAACGTTGAGTGGCTCCCCTAAACCCGCTTGCATGTTTTCGATAGATAATTTCAGGCAAGCCAGCAGCAGTGTACAGCAGAACAGTACGACCGCCGCAGGATTACGAGGTACGTGGTGTGGACAGGACGCACGGTCAAGAAAAATAACGGTCACGAAACGACAAACACTTTAAGGGGCCCCCACCCCCATTAGTACTCCCGGGCGTGTTACAAGCAGGGTTGGGAAGACATTTCGCAACAGCCTTCTTCTCCTGAACTTGTGCCCTCATATTTTCGCCTTCTCCGCCCTGTACCGAGCAACTTGCAAGCAGCTTCCTTCCCGAATGAAAATGCGCTCCAAACATGGATCAACGATTATTCACCTCAAAACCACGTGATTTCTACAGTCGCTGAATCGAAAACTTACCCCAGCGTTGGCAGACTGTTGTAATTAGTGAAGAAGAATATACTATTGACCATTAAGGACTCTGTCATATCTACCTATTGTGTTTCATAAACTTATGGAAAAAAGCTACGAACCTATGCACCAACTCAATACATTATTCGCATATACCGTAGAACCTCGCTAATCCACCCCTACGGGACCGGGAGAGTGGTCGTAACGAAAAAAGGTCGGATTGTCAGAGGAACACTTTTATTAAATCGCTAAATCACAGTACAGTACATCCTTAACTTTCAGATGGAAATACTGTCTGAAATAGCGCTACATGTCAAAACAATAACAAAACGAAGAGAAATCGTTGACGCTCTAAAAACTTTTATACGAAAGTATAATGCACGGTAGTGGCTGCCCTGTAAAATACGCCTGTATCTTACGGTACGGTGCTGTTGCTGTAAGTGAAAGTATAGTAATTGTACATACCTTATTACAGTACTGCATTGACACACAGCGTATTTGCACTTGATGTTTTGAATGTTTGAAACATGGAAATCACACGGTAAAAGATGTTTTGTTGTTAAGCAGGACGAAAAAAGTCAGTAATGTTCTTTTGCGTAGCAGACGACAACCTTTGTTCTACCACGATGTTCTGCCGGTTTCTAACCCACAAAATGTCTGCTAAGGTAGGCGTAGAACTTTTTTAGATGTACGGAAGGGCTATATCAAATGCTGCTGTAGCTGTAGGTTCGTTGCCTACGTTGTCGCCATCTCTTTCTCCTTCTCATCGATTGTTCGACTACAGCTTGAAACATCTGATCACCAATTAATTCTTCTTCTGTTGTACAGTCAACTTCAAGTGATCCAATCACTTACGAGTACATCACCGGGCTCAAAGACCTGTTGAAAAGTTTGAAAATGCTTCACAATCGCCTAGTGTCTTCGTCTTGACTTTCATCCCTTGTTGCATGGGATATTTCTTCTTGATTCTCATTACTCGTTTCTTTTGATGCGTCATCTTTATAGGCATTAATTTTTGGTCACAGTTTGCCTCAAGAGTTTTCAACGTCGATGTCGACATTTGTTCCCAGGCTTCAGCAATTGTATGCATTACATCTTTTATGTTTATTGTTATCGCTTGAAGCAAGCTGCTGCCCTCTTGTGTCCCTTCTAAAATTGATGCAGTGCATTTTCGGCTATATCACCTCTCCAATCATTCGATAATTCTTTTATTCCTCCTTTTTCAAGGTCATCTTGAGACGGATGAAATGTCGCATTGTCGAGTGTCAATGTGGAACGTGTAGGAAGCAACGCACCGATTATAAAACTAGTCCTTTAAGATGCTGAATTCCATTCATATTGACTTTTTATTACGATAATATAGAGGTAGTGACACCGTACTGATATTTTCGAAAGCCATAGATGGTTCAAATGGCTCTGAGCACTAAGGGACTTAACATCTATGTGTTGAGTGGTACTTAAGTAAATAAATTAGTGAAATCAAAGTGAACTAGAAATTAGAATATAAATGAAAAACTTGGTTTAATTTAGAGAGTTACATACTCGCAAACAGCGGGCCGAACAGCAGAACAGAAGAGACAATGACCCTGAAGTCAGCAACTTCCACATAAGCGGGCGCTGTCGATTCAGCCGTCAGGGCATCGCCCGAACGGCTCACGTGTTTCTCAGTTGTCGTATGTGAGCAAAGGCCCTCGCCTCCATCCCAAGAGCCAATGACCGACGTTAAGAAGATTCTTCGAGAAGCTTTTCAACGTGACAGAAGAGGCAATGACCGGCTCACGTGTTTCTCAGTCGTCACATGTGATCAAAGGCCCTCACCTACATTCCAAGACCCAACGACCGACGTTAAGAAGATTCTTCGAGAAGCTGTGCAACGTGACAGACGAGGCAATGACCGTGAAGTCGTTCACCTCCAGTAAACTGAAGTGAATAAATACGCGAGACGCAGTGGGCCAGACAGATGAAGTCAGAGGAAGTCAGATGAAGACAGATGAAGACGGAGTCGAAGACGGAGACGGAGACGGAGACGAGAGACGAAGAAGACGAAGAAGCGTAGCAGTAGTTTTCAGTCAGTTTCGGTGCTGAAGACCGTCATGTAAGAAGAGGAATAGCAAGCAGTAGCCGCAGCGCCAGAAGACAGAAGTTAAAAGGTATTTGAAGTCTGATTTTTACGTACCCGGGTGACTCGTGAGGACGGGAAGGAGACGGCCTCACGTCAGTAGTCACCTGTGAGCTGGGATGAAGACCTGACAGCCGAAGACTGGCAAGCAGGAGTCCGTGGTTCGAGTCCGCCACACTGGCCTTCCCCCGCCGCGCCGCTCCGCTGGCCGACGCAGAACACACGCGGCCGCTTAGAGAAGAGAAACACTGGGACGCGACACCCAAGGTATCATCCGATGCACGATTTCGCTCGCAATAATTAAACGGGCCACCTCGCGCTGCGCTTCTCCAGTCAACTGAGCGAGACAGCGACACGAGATACACACCGCTACGCGTAATCAGACGCCGCCGCCGCCGCCGCCGCCGCCGCTGCCGCAGCAGAAGACTTCACAAACGACACAGCTGCCGCTCTCCGAACCAGAACATCCCGTAAGATACAGTTGTACAAATCTTCAATAAAAGTTATCTTATGTAAAAATGATGTTTCATTCGACCTCATTCCCGAGCCAAGGAAGAACCCACCCTGCCCACATGTTGTTAAGAGAGAAAAGTTAATTTATTTAATATTTTCACCCTGACAGAATGCATTAGAATGCTCATCCTGACAATTGACTTGCATCGAAAGAGAAAACCCAGATACATTTAGTGACAGAAGTGTCACATTTAGTAACACAACTGTTACATTTGGTATCAGAAGTCGTTATAGTTGTTACATATGATCATCAGTCCCCTAGAACTCAGAAGTACTTAAACCTAACTAACTTAAGGACAGCACACAACACCCAGTCATCACAAGGCAGAGCAAATCCCTGACCCCGCCGGGAATCGAACCCGGGAACCCGGGTGCAGGAAACGAGAACGCTACCGCACTACCACGAGCTGCCATAGATCTTTTCTCCCTTTCCAGTCACAAGCTCTAGCATCTTTTGACAGCTTTTTAGATGGTTCAAATGGCTCTGAGCACTAAGGGACTTAACATCTATGGTCATCAGTCCCCTAGAACTCAGAACTACTTAAACCTAACTAACTTAAGGACAGCACACAACACCCAGTCATCACGAGGCAGAGCAAATCCCTGACCCCGCCGGGAATCGAACCCGGGAACCCGGGTGCAGGAAACGAGAACGCTACCGCACTACCACGAGCTGCGGACGAAAGCCATAGATCTTTTCTCCCTTTCCAGTCACAAGCACTAGCATCTTTTGACAGCTTTTTAGCGTTACAATTTTATTCTTTAGAGTCATCAGTCTCCTGACTAGTTAACCGGCCCGCCACGAATTTCTCACCTGTGCTAACAGTTTCAGCTGAGAGAAGCACTCGCAACCTACGTCCTCAATTATTCCCTGAATATATTCCAATCTCTGCCTTCTCCTAGTTTTTTTATCCTCTACAGCTCCCTCTAGTACCATGGAAGTTGTTCCCTGATGTCTTAACGGCTGTCCTATCGTCCCTTCTCTTCTCCTTGTCAGTGTTTTCCATAAAGGCCATTCCTCTGCGATTCGGCGCAGAATCTCTTCATTCCTTATCTTATCAGTGCACTTAATTTTCAACATTCGTCTGTAGTACTACATTCCAAATGTTTCGATTCTCTTCTATTCCGGTTGCCAGCCGGTGTGTCCGAGCGGTTCTAGGAGCTTCAGTCTGGGACCGCGTGACCGCTACGGTCGCAGGTTCGAATCTTGCCTCGGACATGGATGTATGTGATGTCCATAGGTTGGTTAGGTTTAAGTAGTTCTAAGTTCTAGGGGACTGATGACCTCAGATGTTAAGTCCCATAGCGCTCAGAGCCATTTGAACCATTTCTATTCCGGTTTTCCCACAGTCCATGTTTCACTACCATACAATGCTGTGCTCCAAACGTACATTCTCATAAATTTCTTCCTGAAATTAAGGCTTGTGTTCGGTACTAGTATTCTCTTGGGCAGAAAAGCGCTTTCTGTCAGTGCTAGTCTGCATTTGATGTCCTCCTTGCTCCGTCCATCATTGGTTATGTTGCTGCCTGGGTAGTAGAATAACTTCATATACTTCGTGACCATCAATCCTGATGCTGTGTTTCTCGCTGTTCTCATTTCTGCTACTTCTCATTACTTTTGTCTTTCTTCGATTTACTCACAATTCATATTCTGCACTCATCAGACTGTTCATTGCACTCAGGGTAGCAATGTCATCAGCGAATCTTATCGCTGACATCCTTACACTATGATTTTTAATCTAGTTCTTAAATATTCCCTTTATTTCCGTCATAGCTTCTTCAATGTATAGACTGAACAGTAGGGGAGAATAATACATGATGTAATCTAAATGAAATCTTCCCCTTACACCCTTTTAATCAGAGCTCCTCCTTTTTGGTGTCATATTGTTGTTGTCCTGTTTTGGTCCTTGTACATATTGCATAATTCTCGTCTATCCCTGTAGCTTATTCCTACTTTTCTCAGAATTTCAAACATTTTGCCTTACTTTACATTCTTGAGCGTCCTTTAAAGTAGGATGGATACTGGTCTGTGGCCTCTGCTGAAAGAACACAGTACTGGTGCACGCACAAGCGTTTCAGAGCACACCTTTCATCGTACATTGTTGAACATGGATCTCCCAGCAGGCCACACATACGTGTTTACATGTCGACCTTAAAAATATTGTCAATTACGATTGCAGTGGGCACGGTACCCTCGGCAGTCGATCAATGCAAACTTGCCGGCCCTTGGACGAATCACATTTTTGCTGCATTAGGTCGATAGTCGTCTCCACAAACGCCGTCATCAAGGTGAATGGGGGCACGAAACGTGCAGAGCGCCACGGTTACAGGCTGGTGGGAGTAGTATTATGTTATGGGGAACATCCTCCTGCACTACCATGGGACCTGGGATACTAATCGAAGACACTCTGACATCTGCGAACCACTTGCACGCGGTGGGTGCAGCCGTCTGTAGGGACAGCATTTTTCCTTCCCGTACATAGGCCCCTCTTTCCTTGCGGATATGAGAGCTGTGTATTTACGGAGTGTAGCTGAGTGTAATTCATGCGTATATAGTATAGTGCTATATCTGCGTCAGATGACGAGGAAAGGGGTGGGGTGAATTCAGGTGCCGCATATAGCCCACTCCTCTCTTATAGCACCGAGAGAGCCCCCAGGCTTAATGTCCTCATCCTACTGACGGATCACCATCAACCAAGAAGTAACATGCCCTCTCTTCATGAGACACTGCGGAGAAGTATGGAATCTAGACCAGGACATTGGCACGAACACTGGTAGCCTGCAACTAGCCGGCCGAGGTGGCCGAGCGGTTCTAGGCGCTACAGTCCGGATCCGCGCGACCGCTACGGTCGCAGGTTCGAATCCTGCCTCGGGCATGGATGTGTGTGATGTCCTTAGGTTAGTTAGGTTTAAGTAGTTCTAAGTTCTAGGGGATTGATGACCTCAGATGTTAAGTCCCATAGTGCTCAGAGCCATTTGAGCCATTTTTTTCTAGGGGACTGATGACCTCAGAAGTTAAGTCCCATAGTGCTCAGAGCCATTTGAACCATTTGAGCCAGCCGGCAACTTAACGCCAGGATCTGTGCTCCCCTTACCAGCCAAATACTGGCAGTGAAAACTTCAACCATCACCAGTATTCGATCCGGGTGACTTCAGAGTAGAGCGGCACCGCACTGACGTGTGTCAGTAACACAGTCTACTCTTCTTTAAAATAAAATAAAAAAAGTGGGCGACGCTAGGCACACGCTGTTGCTTATAATTTTTTTTATTTTGTGACCACCATCAACCCATGCTGACCTCACTATCTTTGTTACGAAGGTGGGTATGAAATTTTGATGGGAAGTAATTACGCATTCGCACTCTTAGCGTCTTAGCACAGTAAAACTCAATGACACACACAAGGTACTGCATTATACAGCATTATTGTGTCACACATTGAGCCCAGATTATAGTTCAATGAAGTAAATAAAAAGACAACTGGGACTTTCAGAAGTACTGATTATGTGTTATGCAAGATTCATATATTTAAGTAAATAAATCACTCTAGCTACCAAAGACAAAAAACAGTGTTTGATTAGCTTCCAATAATCACAGTGAAACTCGTTTAACGTTGACAGTTGCTTATTTCGCTATCATAAAAAGCCAAAAACTAAGGTAACAGAAAATAACTGAAAAGTTATGCATCCAACTGCCAATCTCATCATAAACTTTTAGAAGTAATACGCATCTATCTGTAGTCCAAGAAACAAAGTTACTGAAGTTAGAGACTTCAGGACCACAATGTGGCGCAGCCAACTATAGAACCTACACAGATGCATTATGAAGCCCTCTTACATTTCTTATTCTCACGTGTCTCTCCCAAACATACTCGCACAGGTCTGAAGAAACCTTTTTTTCCTGGGAGAAAAGTTTCTTTACTGACAAAGCTTGCAGATACGGCTTTGAAAAGAATTGTCAATTTACATCGCCGAATATTTACGGTAGCACACGTTTATCTTTTATGAGCTACAGTTGGTATCTCTCACTTCACTGATTACAGAATCCATTCTTTCATATACAACGATGCGGTATTAACGATACCTTTGGTCAGTAATTTAGTTCTTTTCAAATGCTGAGGAAATACTGTAGGGGAAAAAGCGCAGTATCCGGTTAAAAATAAACAGGACTTCAGCCTTTCTCTCTCAGAAACTTCATAGGACAAAAGCCGCCGCAGCACGGCAGCGAAAACTTGCTGGCTTCGTTATACAATTTGCGCCATGGAAGTTCCTAGATTTTATCCGCGCTACAGCGCAACCTGCAAGAGCAGACAGCGTGCTAAGAAACGGGCGACTACTCGTACAATTACAATGTCCAATACTACGGTTACTGTGAAAGACTTCTGTTGAGTTCTTGTTCACAAAAGTTTTCGGTGGAACCGCCGCACAAGTTTGCCACACATTTAATAAAGAATTTTATGACAAGATATTATCAATTTGTGAGAAGTGGAGCATACTTTTTGTCTCTCGAGCCTTATATTCCACTTGTAAGCTGTGGCATTTCCTCGAGGTCTCCGGGTATTGTGAAAACAAATACATTGCTTAGAATTTAAAAGTCGTCCTATAGGCCTGCAGAGAACCCCCTTAGAGATTTTAATGCATCATCACGTATCGGTATGTAAACTCTGCACTTAGTGAACAAAAAAATTTTGGTAGTTTGCCGTAGGACACATTGAAAATATAATTCTGCAAATACACACAAGTTATTACTAATTCAAAATCACTTTGACATTGCCTTATTTTACGGTAATAAGTGAGCTCCAACTTCAAATTTCATTTAACTTAATAATTAAGATTGATTTTTGTAACAAACAAGGATCTCGTATGATTTAGATTTTTGCGGATGTGGTCAATGAAATGAAATATTATTCGTATGGGTAGTGGAAATACACTGCCATTAGCGAACACCTACTTACTCATCCGTCAATCTAAGGAAATCAGTGATATTACTCTGGAGCGTATTTGCGGGCTCTTCGTGGATAACAAACCTGACGATTGATCTAAATTACAAAACTTGCCCGTTATTTACACATGCCGTTTGAATTTCGTTTGAGCCCTATAGAAGGCCCATTAATATGCACATTAATAAAAGGCTGAAAATGAAATTTAATGTTAAAGTGCTAAATGGTTTATAAGCTAATGCAAAGAAGTTCGGCAGCTCATAAAAAATTTTTCATTTTTATTAGAATGACATCCCTATAGTAATATTACAAAAATTTGTGACATATATTTTGACGGAACTTTCTTGTTGACAGCTGCAAAATGCCCTTGACAGCAGGTTGTCAACATGTTGTCCACCCGCATATGCCCTGCAGACGTGATTGACTCGTTCCTTCGCCCCTCTCCCCCTCTCCCCCCTCCCCTTACACTTCCCTACCCCTGCCTCCTCTGAAGTGAAACTGCAAACAAAATGATGTAGCCAAGTTTCACCAGCAGTGAAAGAAACTCCGAATCTTCCTGTAACATCAACTTTAACTGCCTGCAGACCTGCACGCGAATGTCCTTTTTTTCGGGAATCAAGTCTTGGAACCCATCGCGCACAAACACGTGTCGTGTGTATTTTTTCTGTGGGTGGCACACACTGAAATGTTCAGTATTTCAGAAAGTGATCTTAAGGTAATTCGTCGATCCTCTCTCACAATGACAGCAGCAGTGTTGATGTTTACTTTCGTAAGAGCAGTAACTGGAGCACCGGGTCCACCTTCCTTTGAAATTGATGGTCTCCCTTCTTTAAACATTTTAAACCACCTTCGAGCTGTGCTGTAGGGAAGAACAGACTATCCACAGGCCTCCTGTAACATTGTATAGGTCTCCGCTGAAGATTTGTTGAGACGAAAGCAGATTTTCAAAGCCGCATATTGTTCCTCGCGTGTTACCTCCATAGCAGCGGTAGGCGATACTGAACATGTCTGACGTTGCATGCCTCTCACAGATGGGAACCAGGAGTCGAAACAATGAAACTACTACAGCGTGTTTGTTGCACATTAAGCTGACAGGATATCATAAGATTAAATTTTATCTCGAGTAATTTTGGTCATAAAAAAGATTATGATCATTCCTCATCGTCCTGCTAGTATCACTGATAGCCACAGAATCCATGATTGCCTATCTCGAGAGTGCAGACGGTGGCAGTCACACATGAGCTTTCCTTATGGGCGCCACATACGAGTGGCCTGTAAAACCGCCAAATGTGGCGTTGCCAAAAGCGTTCAAAACCTTCACATTGAACGTTGTATGTTTTATATCAGTCCTAATCAGCATAACTATTTGCAATTATTGCGAAAGGTTTACTTTCCGTATTCGTATGTCGAGTCGTTGAGGTAACGATCAACATTTCCACGACAGTTGCGGACTCAGCAAACACGGATTTGATACACTTTTAATTCAGTAAGCATTCTAATTGAGAGGGATCTGTACATTGCGCCTTATTAAAATTCACTAGTGGAGACTGTCTTTCGCCTATCGCGTCGCACGATCAAAAGCCTCCACTTCATGAAACAGTACGTTCGTGGATTGTGACGATTATCAGAGGTGAACCAGATATCATCACAGTGATATGCAAATAACGGAGGTGCTACTGAAGAAACATTGTGACTGAACACCACAACAGTAGATTGTAATACGTGGCAAGTAGCTCACGGTGGCTAAAATTGTAGTTACAAGGGACCCCCCCCCCCCCCAATCGCTCACTCATCAGATTCAGTGGTAAAATGACCCAGTGGATAGCCCGTCAAAAACTGAACACAGACCAAGCATGAAAACAGGAAGAAGGTATACTGAACTGTGAAAAAGGAAGCAAAATAGAAATAGTGAACGATGCAAGCTGAAGATGTGGAACATTGAGGGAAGATAAACAGGCACGGCGTAGTGGTTGTGTGGTCGCGGTATTGGAGTGCAAGGCGGGAGATACATGTTCAAAATTCCCTCGTACAACACCCATACCTTATTTTCACAAAAGTATGAACTTTGCGTCCGGTCATTGACATGTCTGTTCCCCTTCTGTAGTCTTGACAATATACATTGGTTATAGAATATCAGTCATGTGATAAGAAAATATTACCATCGCAAGTAAATATGATAAATATTCAGTACGTGTCAGACCGCTTACAGAACTGAAAACAACGAATAAAAGGATGTGGACTGTGTTACAAGAAAGGAATTCAAGAGACAAAATTTCCAAAATGGGATGCAAAAGTCGTAAAATGTGATACTTGTGTAGAGCGAATAGAAAGTACATACGTCTGGAGATCCTTTCCTTGCATGTTGGTGTTGTAAACGGACGTTACACCACGACACAGACACAATTTTGAAAATAGCGAGTAGACATATCAGTGAGCTATGGACAGTTGATGATTTTGTGAAAAAAAAAAAAATGTGGAGCACCACGGAGATTTGTACACGGATCTGCTGGCTGCCAGTCAACCACCGGGAGCAGATATCCACAACGTCGTGGCTATTTAACTTTCCCTGATGTAGCATATCTTAAACCTTGCACCGTTCACTGATTCCATTGTGCTTCTTTTCTCATAGTTCAGTACACCTTCTTCCTGTTTTCACGTTTGATCTGTGTTCAGTTTTCGACGAGCTATCCACTGAGCTACGTTACCACTAAATTTGAGGGAGGTGTAAGAGGGAGTTTCCCTTGTTAGAACATACGACTATTACGTTCCTAACACGTTTTATGAAAGCTGCGGCCTACTTTAATGACTGTTACTGACAGAAAATATGTGAAGCATTGCCAGATATTTGAGGTTCCCCAATCTGCAGGTAACTAAATAAAACAGATTTGCAGGGTTCAGTTGCAGTTGTTGACGCAACAGGAAGAAGATAAGCGCCGAGGAGAAACAGGCATATGCGATCTAACTACACGGCCATTAAATATCCTGATTCAAGTATCCATATAATTTACTGTTACGGTGGTCGCTGTGTTTAGGAGTATTAGTAAAAGAATTACCTCCCTGGTTGCAACGTGCAGGGCGCTTACATGGCGACTTGCACTCCAGGACGTGTAATATTTGGTAAAGGAGTGCCGATTCAGAATTTTTTTTTCTTCCTTTATTGTGATTTCATTCCACTGCCACATATGGGCAGGGGAGGGCTGTCAGCGGCACAATCCGCCGCTCTTCAGCCGAGTGACATGACAATTAAGACAAGAATAAAATGTTACATATATAATGCGACAAAAAAGGGGGACATAAAACAGAGTAAGCGGAGATAATGGAGGTAAAAATACACTGACAGGGAGACGTTCATGGGGGGACAGTTAAAAATGTCACTTCAAAGTTAAAAAACACAGTTAGTGATTCTTGAAACACAAGGAAGACACTGAATGCACACCCACAGGTTAAAAGTCGGCCACAGTATTAAAAACACTCCAGAACAACACAGTTAAAACCCACTTGGAGCACATACGGCGAAGTATAAAACTGCCAGGTGGACCCTGCCGAGGGAGAGGTCGGAGAGTATGGAAAAGGAGGGGAGAGCAAGGGGCAGCAGGGGAGGCGGCGGGGATTTAGAAATTAAAAGCTATGAATAATGAAGTGATTGTTAGGAGATGTCAGAGTAGCTGCGGACGGAATTAAACAAGTAACCTAAGACTGCAGTGATAATACTTGCCTGAAATGCAATGCGAAGAACCTGTGATAATCAGTGATTTCATTAGAACTAATGGAAAAATAGCTTCACGCTACGTTCTCTGCCATGTGAGCGACACTTACGATCGGAGCAAGCAGCTACACGATACCATTTCAGTAGTTCACCAAAGTGCCGCTGGATGACGCTACTTCATATCACCAAGACGAGTGAAGTCACAGCCACTCACTTTCGCAGAGTGACCAGCTGCCTGAGGTCAGTTACATAGGAATACAGAGATTTCTCACGCACATAAATTCTATAAGTCAAGTTGACTGGAAATATACATTTTTATTTAAAAATTACAGTTTATGCAAATAGTAATTTCTGATTATAGTGGAGGTAAATTACAAATTTGGTCTTATACTTTGGCACCTAATAACTTGTAACATATGTATGGTTGCCCATTCTTTCGGTAGTAACCCATATTAACTGGTTAAGGCAATGCTAAATTCCAACTGAAACTTCTGTATTCTTACAATGTAAGTTTATCCTCGGTTCATTTGAGTCTATGTATGTCCGATGTGTTTTTAGCACTGGGAAATGGCGTTGATCCTGCAGCTCTGCCGCCTGAGTTTTTTTATTTAGTCTTGGGTATATTAAAAACTTTTTGTAATTCAGTATTTCAATTACATCTTTCTGCTCATGTGACATATTTCAGTTTACTGAGTCAGATAACGAGCTCAATATAGTCGTGGAAACGATGTGATAGGTATATTATTGGCTCATGTAATGAAGATAACTCAATAGAAATAGCAGCTGAAGTGGGCAGCAGTGGGTTGTGGGGAGAGTCTGGTGTAGGGGCATGTAGTTTGTCAGTGAACATAGAAAGTCTGAGTGGTAAATCGTGACCCTTCCTAGACACGGCCAAACAAGAAAGTTATGGATCATAGAATGTTTTGCAATATTGGGTAATGGGTAAAAAATTTGCATATAGTGATAGAAGGACGGAAAGAGTCAGTAAGCAACTTACCAATAGGATTAAAAAAAATAGAAAGCGATTGAAGGAGAAGTTTACGACGATTTTTGACAGAATGGGAAACAGCTGAGGGAGGATCTCAATGCAAATACTGATGCAAACAGTACACGACAGGAGGAAGTTGTAAAGATGCGGGTTGACGAATGTGATACAAAAAGGTAGCTGCGCTCACAACTAGGTTAAACTGACAGATCATAGAATGTGTGCAACGTTTTGAGAAGGTCGAAACCGAAGTAACTGCAGAACGAACTTGACGGAAAAACTGCAGTCCACATTAAGCACTTGAAATAAACCAAATGCCGGAATTCATGGATGTCAAAACTGGGTGCAAGCCCACTGACAAAAGACTCGAAGATAGCATTACTGGCGTTATGTTAGAACGAAAAGATTGCATATGCTTAATGAATGAGTTCTGGGAAGAGGTAAAGACATGATCACTTGTTGGTAACATTAAGAGGCATGTTGGGTAGTAAATGAAAACCAAGTGAACCTCTTATTATGTGAGGGAGCCATAATAGGAATAAACGTAATAAGCTACCTCATTAGCAGGAATTTTAGAAAAATTATCCAAACGAAGACGGCATCCGATGATTTTGTTAGATCAGTTAATGGGTGTCCTACCTGAACTGTGGGACGAATAAGGGAAAACCCGATTAACTGCATCTAGAATGCGGAGTGAATATGGTGGACGCAATGGAAGTCTAAGGAAATTCTCCCAAGTGTACTACTTGTTAGGCGATCCTATCAAAAAAGAGACAGTAGTGTTTTTGATCAAATATAAACTGTCGGTAGCAGTTCAGGAAAAGTTTCTGGCAGTCTCCAAGTACAATGTGGAAACAATAAAATCAGTGTTGGGACACTGCACTGAGCATCGTGTAAACGAACAGTATGATTTAGCGTTGTCAGAAAACCGTCAAGAATACTGGTGCGCACCGCTTAATGATGGAGAGTTTAATGGCCAACGATAAAACCGAAAAGTTGACAGATTTGAACCGAGTTTTCAAGGTCGCGAAAGTTACCGCGGACAGCTCGGAACTTGTAACAATACGAGAGGTTGAGGCAGCTGACAGGGAGCCGAATTTTAAGACTGACGTTGGCAGTTCGTGGCATGACCGAAGCGAGGAAAACTAAATCAGATGCCTGATGCCTTCCAATCAGTAACAGAAGGCTCAGTACTGGCATTTATGTCATACACAGAAGGCGCCAATGAACTGACTGAAAAATGAAGAGCCTCGCGAGATTGTGCAGCCTACGATAGAAGCCAGTATTTTTGCAATCAGAGCAGTAGTTTCGATAGACTACATGGCAGTTAAATGCTGTATACGAAGTGGCTAGAGCGGAGAAGAGAGATACTAAGCCTTCCAGTGAATGGTATGTGTATTATGAGTGCTGTGAGCACAAAAACCAGTATTATTAAAATAAAAGTCTTAGGTGTGATGACCCTGAATTGAGAAGAATATGGTGTGCCGGCGATACTGGTCTGTTCTAGGATTTCCTGTAGCGGACGGGGCGGAAGGTTCACCTGAATTTTGAAAGAGGTCTTCCTGTAGAGTTTCAGAAGGAAGTAAAGGAAGCCATTATCGATTTTAAAGTGATAATAAATGTTATGGAGGTATCAAGACGACTAATTTACGTTGTTTCTCCGAATTTCAAGCAGCACCACAGAATACCGCGAAGACAGAACCGACTGCACTATGCAGGAAATAATGAAGATGGGAAGACAGGGAAAACGGTGTACCGGATGTGGAACAAAAACTCATATCACTAGCGCAGAAAAATAGGAAATAAATGAAGAATCTGAAGCATGTTTGTTGTTGTGGCCCGAAGACTGGTTTGATGCAACTCTCCATGCTACTCTATGCTGTCAAGCCTCTTCATCTCCGAATGACTATTGCAATCTAAATCCTTCTGAATCTGCTTACTGTATTCATCTCTTGGTCTCCCTCTACGATTTCCACTCCCTACGATTCCGTCCAATACTACGTAAGTGATCCCTTGACGTCTCAGAATGTATCAACCGTTCCCTTCTTTTGGTCAAGTTGTACCAAAAATTTTTTGTCTCCTCAATTCTATTCAGCAACTTCTCATTCGTTACGTGATCTATCCATCTAATCTTCAACATTCTTCTGTAGTACCGTATTTCTAAAGCTTCAGTTGTTATTTTTTGTGCACTGTTAATCGTCCACGTTTCCCTTTCATACATGGCTACACTCCAGACGAATACTTTCGAAAAATATCACCCTAATGCTTAAACCTGTACTAGATGATGACAAATTTCTCGTAATCAGAAATGCTTTTTCTGCCGTTGCCAGTCTACATTTTATATCCTCTCTACTTCGGCCATCATCAGTTATTTTGCTGCCCCAATAGCAAAACTCATCTACTACTTTAAGCGTCTTGTTTCCTAATTCCTTAAACATCACCCGATTTAAATCGATACATTCTATTATCGTGTTTTGCTTTTGTTGATGCTCATTCCGTTCAACTTCTTCTCAAAGTCCTTCGCTGTCTCTGACAGAACTAGAATGCCATCGGCAAACCTCAAAGTTTTCACTTCTTTTCCCTGAACTTTAATGTCTGCTATAAATTTTTCTTTGGTTTTCTTTACTGCTTGTTCAATGTACAGACTGAATAGCATTTTAGGTATGATACAACCCTGTCTCACTCCCTTTTCAACAACTGCTTCCCTTTCACGTACTTCGATACTTCAACTGCCGTCTGGTTTCTAACAAGTTGTAAATAGGCTTTCGCTCCCTGTATTTTACTCCTGCTACCTTCAGAATTTCAGAGAATATTCCATTCAACATTGTCGAAAGCTTTCTCGATCTACAAATACTATAAACGTAGGTTTGCCTTTCCTTAATCTACCTTCTAAGATAAGTCGTAGGCTCAGTATTGTCTTGCATGTTCCTACATTTCCCCGGAATCCAAATTGATCATCCCCGAGATCAGCTTCTATCAGCTTTTCTATTTTTCTGTAAGGAATTCGCGTTGGTATTTTGCAACCATGATTAATTAAACTGGTAGTTCGGTAGTATTCACACCTGTCAACAACTGCTTTCTTTGGAATTATTACATTATTCTTAAGAACTGAGGGTATCTCACCTGTCTCAGGCATGTTGCAAACCAGATGAGTTTTGTCATGGCTGTCTCTCCCAAGGCTATCAGTAGTTCTGACGAATGTAGTCTACTCCCGGGACCTTGTTTTGACTTAGACATTGCAGAGCCCTGTCAAAATATTCTCGCAGTGTCATATCTCCTATCTCAGTTTCAGCTATATCCACTTTCCCTTTTGCAATATTTACTTCAAGTTTATCTGCCTTGTGGCAACGGCCTTGCCGCAGTGGGATGCAGCGGTTCCGTCAGATCCTAAATTAAGCGCTGCCGGGCGTGGCCGGCACTTGTTTGGGTGACCGTTCGGGCCACCATGCGCTGTTGCCATTTTTCGGGGTGCACTCAGCCTCGTGATGCCAATTGTGGAGCTACTCGACGGAATAGCAGCGGCTCCGGTCAAAGACAACCATCATAAAGACCGGGAGAGCGGTGTGCTGACCACGCGCCCTTCCTAAACGCATCCACAGCTGAGGATGACACGGCGGGCGGATGGTCTCGGTGGGTCACTTGTGGCCTGAAGACGGAGTGCTTTTATCTCCCTTGCATATAGTCCTTCCACCTTTCAACTTGCCCTTCTTTGCTTATGACTGGTTTTTCATCTGAGATCTTGACATTTATACGACCGCTTCTCTCATCCCCAAAGGCCTATTTAATTTTCCTGTTGGCATTATCTATCTTTCCCTAGTGAAATATGCCTCTAAATCCTTACATTTATCCTGTAGCCATTCATGCTTAGCCAGGTGGCACGTTTTTTAGCCGTTTGTATTCCCTTTCGCCTGTTTCATTTGCTGCATCTTAATACTTTCTCCTTTCATCAGTTAAACTCAATATCTCTTGTGTTATCCACGGTTTTGTACAAAGCCTCGTCTTTTTACTTATTTGACTCTCTGCTGCATTCATATTTAATCTCTTAAAGCTACCCATTGTCCTCGTGCTGCATTCCTATCTCCTAACCTAGTCAGCCACCGCCTAATGCTCCCTGTGAACTCTCAGCAACCTCTGGTTCTTTCAATTTATGGAGGTCCCATATCCTTAATTTCCTACCTTATTCCAGTTTCTGCACTTTATTCTCCAATTCATAACCAATAAATTGTGGTCAGAGTCCACATCTGTCCGTGGACGTACCTGACAATTTAAAATCTGGTTCCTAAATCTCTGTTTTTACTGTCATATAATCAATTTGAAACCTTCCGCTGCAGTCTCTTCCAAGTATACAACCTACTTATATGATTCTTAAGCCAAGTGTTAGCGATGATTAAATTACGCTTTGTGCAAAATGCTACCCGGCGGCTTCCTGACTCGCTTCTTTCCCCGAGTCAA
The DNA here is from genome assembly GCF_023898315.1 of Schistocerca nitens. NCBI lineage: Eukaryota > Metazoa > Arthropoda > Insecta > Orthoptera > Acrididae > Schistocerca > Schistocerca nitens. The sequence continues at coordinate 543,626,035 of NC_064614.1, forward strand.
TATTTACCTACTATTTTTCTTTCTCTTCTTTTTCCTGCTATTGAATTCCAGTCCTCCATCACAGTTTAATTTCCGTTTCCCTTAACCATCCGAATAATTTCTGTTAGTTCATCGTACATTTCTTCAGTCTCTTCATTATCAGCAGATGTTGTGGTAGGGGTGTGCTTTGCGTCAATCCTGGCTACAATAATGTGTTCACTACGCTGTTCACAGTAGATAACTCACATTCCTATTTTCTTATTCATTATTAAGGCCACTTTTGCATTACCTCTATTTGATTTTGTATTTGTAACCCTATATTCAATTGATCAAAAGTCGTACACCTCCTGCCACGTGACTTCACTAACAACCACTTCATCTAGCTTCAACTTTTTCATTTCTCTTTGTACATTTTCTTATCTACCCGCCCGGTGAACGGATCTGACATCCCACGTTCCGATCTGTAGAACGCCTGTTTTGTTTCTCCTGAAAACGAGATTCTCCCAGGTAGTCCCCGGCCAGAGATCCAAAACAGGGACTATTTTACCTCCGGAATATTTTACTCAATTGGAAGCCATCACCATCTAACCATAGGGTACAGCAGCATGTCCTCAGGAAAAATTATGCTGTAGTTTTCCCTTTCTTTCAGCCGTTCGCAGTACCATCATTGGAAGGCAGTTTTAGTTGACATTACAAGGCCAGATCAGTCGATTATCGAAACTGTTGTCCCTGCAGGTGGAACCACACGTTTGTCTGGCCTCTCAACAGATACCCCTCCTTTGCAGTCACACCTACGGTACATACGGTACAGCTATCTCTATCGCAGAGGCACGCAAGCCACCTTATGAACGGCAAGGTCTGTGGTTCATCGAGGGATGCTTACAGTATGTGCATGAATGTTATTATCACGTGCAGTTAAAACACTTTATCATGATTTCCTACTCATATATTAACTGAAAAAAATTCAGGATATTGATTTGCTTATCATGAAGCTGCTGCAGCGTCTGGCACTTCCTCAAACCGTGACTCTATCTTTACGTAACGATGATAACAAAACAGCGGTTAAGACAAATATGGAGTCACGCTATAAGCAGATGAAGGAGAAAAAGGAGGAGGAAAAAATGAAGCAAATAAAATCAAGAAAACAGGTGAAATCTGCATCAACACAGTTTTTCATCCTTGACATAAATAGAGTTTTTGACTTTCCTAAGTAATGGCACTACTGACCTTCAGGAAATGTTCTATCAATGCTCAGTTTCACGGCGATCTGTGATACGTCAACATAGAAGAAGGATCTCAGTTATAAAATTGTATGAAAGAGATTCTGAAGACAGATGCTTTTCCAGAATAAAATTTTCACTCTGCAGCGGAGCTACCCTAGCGCGTTTAGTGACACGTCGATAGTGCACTTGCCCACTAAAGGCAAAGGTCCCGAGTTCGAATCTCCGTCCGGCACAGTTTAATCTGCAGCACACACTCCACTGCAGAATGAAAATTTAATTCTGGAAAGATCCCCGAGGCAGTGGCCAAGCCATGTCTCCGCAGTATATTTTCTTCCAGTAGTGATAGTTCTCCAAGGTTCACAGGAGGGTTTCTGGGAAGTTTGGAAGGTAGGAGACGATGTATGGGCGGAAGTAAAGCTGTGAGGAGGGCTCCGGAGTCGTGATGGGGTAGCTCAGTCACTAGAGCACTTTCCCGCGAAAGGTAAAGGTCCCGAGTTCTAGTCTCAGTGGGTAACACAGATTTAATCTGCCAGAAAGTTTCATGACAGATGTTTTTTCGAGGAATACGTATCAAATTCATCACAGACTGTAACAATATTTCCCAAAGATAAACCAGAAATAATTTTCTTTGTAATTGTTGTTGAATGTCACGAAAAGTACCCAACTGTAACCATCTCCATTCTTATATTCTTTTTTTGAGTCATACGTTCTGACTGGCTTGATGTGGCCAGCCACGAATTACTCTCCTGTACCAACCTTATCAGCTGATAGCAGCACTTGCAGCCTACGTTCTCAATTATTTACTGGTTGTGTTCCAATCTCTGTCTTCCTCTACAGTTGTTGCCTTCTACAGCTCCCTCTGCTACCTTGTAACTCATTCCCTGATGTCCTAACAGATGTACTATCATCCAGTCTCTTCCCCTTGTCAATATTTTCCACATACTCCTTTCCTCTCCGATTCTGTGCAGCACCTCTTCATTCCTTATCTTATCAGTCCACCTTATTTTCAACATTCGTCTGTAGCACCACATCTCAAATGCTTCGATTCTCCTCTGCTCCGGTTTTCGCACAGTCCATGTTTCACTACTATTCAATGCTGTCCTCCGTACCTTTCTTGTCAGAAATTTCTTCCTCAAATTCAAGCCTCTCTCTGATACTAGTCTATTTCTCTTGGCCAGGAATGCCCTTTTTGTTTCTTCGATTTATTCTCAGTCCATTTTCTGTATTCATTAGACTGTTCATTCCATTCAGTCGATCATGTGTGAGGGTAATCCCAAAAGTAAGGTCTCCTATTTTTTATAAGTACATTGAACTGTTTATTTCTTCTGTGGTTTACATCCGCTTACAGCTTGAACATTTAGCTATTTTTCGACTTAATCATCATTTCTGTCGATGCATTTTTGTAGACGCTGTGCAGTTTTTGTATACGCATGTCATACTAAGTCGCCGCAAATGCTGTTCAGAAAGTTATGAACCTCTTCTTCACCTCGTCGTCGGAGCTGAATCGCTGGGACCATAATTAACGCTGACAGGTACTGTGAGACTCTGAGAAAACTCAAATGGGCAATTCAGAATCGGGGACGAGGAATGTTGAGCAAGGGCGTATACGTTCTCCATGACAACGCTCGCCCACACCTTGCTCGGCACACCGTTGCTCTCTTGCAACAGTTTCAGTGGAACATAATCACCCACCCACCTTATAGTCATGACCTGCTCCCTAGGTTAAAAGAACATTTGGCCGGAAAGCGATTCAGCTCCGACGACGAGGTGAAAGACTCTCTGAGCAGCATGGCGGCGAGCTGGTATGACATGGGCACACAAAAATTGCAAAAGCGTCTACAAAAATGCTTCGACAGAAATGGTGATTATGTCGAAAAATAGCTAAATGTTCAAGCTCTAAGATGATGTAAACCATTATAGGAATAAACAGATCAATGTACCTATAAAAAATAGGAGACCTTACTTTTGGGATTACCCTCGTAATTCTTCTTCACCTTCACTTAGGATAACAATGTGATGGCTTCACCTTGCATGTTAATTCCACTTCTGAGTGTTTCTTTTATTTCCATAATTGCTTCTTCGATGTACAGACTGAACAGTAGGGGCGAAAGAGTACATTCAAGTCTTACACCCTTTTAATCCGAGTACTTCGTTCTTGGTCGTCCACTCTTATTATTACCTCTTGGCTCTTGCACATTTTGTATATTAACCGTCTCTCTCTATGGCGTACCCCTATTTTTCTCAGAACTTCCATCATCTTGTCGATTTTATATTGTCGAACGCTTTTTTCAGATCGAAAAATTCATTCTTAGGGAAAAATAATGTTTCTATACCTGTTCTCATCATAATTTGATTCAATAGAACTTGTAAATAAAAATATGTTTCTATCATAGCAGACATCTGCCTTATTTACTGAAACAAAATTTTTCACGTTCTCATGAAATTTCGGAATATCTTGTATTCTGAATATTTCGTACAGAATATTCGTACAGAATATTTCGTACAGAACATTTCATAACAAGTGATGGAACGGATATGGTAGTTCCCAGTAAATTCCTGTTAAAGCAGAAAGGTAAAACATAGAGAAAGGGAAGAGTGCACCAATTTTTGAAGGAAGTTATTCGATTTGCAAGACTGTGTTTTGACGATTGGAACAAGATGAGTTTACTGGAGCAACAAAACATATCTTTCGGAAAATTATCTACAGCTCAGAGTTGCCTTAATGGGTACATAAATCTAAGATTTTTTAAATTTTTTATCATTTGTCATCAGTTTTCTGACGAGTTTGATGCACCCGCCACACCTTCATCTCTGAATAGTACTTACATACTACATCTACAAAAAGTTTTTTCATTATATCCCAGTCTCTGTAAGTTTTTCCTCTACGGCTTCCTGAAGTGCCATATACGTTATTCCTTGATGTCTTGACACATATGACTCTTTCCCTTCCTCTTGACATTTTTTTTCGCTTCTTTTTCCGCCGATTCTGCCCGAAATCTTCTTAGTTCTTATCAGTCCACCCAATTTTCAAATTTCTTCTGTAGCATTACTTCTCAAAAGCCTGGGTTCCCTTTTTTCTTATTTAGCCATAATTTATGATTCACTTATGTTGTGATACAAACCTTTATTTCCTGACATTTCGGCGGCCGCTGTGGCCGAGCGATTCTAGGCGCTTCAGTCTGGAACGGCGCGACTGCTACGGTCGCAGGTTCAAATCCTGCCTCGGGCATGGATGTGTGTGATGTACTTAGGTTAGTTAGGTTTAAGTAGTTCTAAGTTCTAGGGGACTGCTGACCTCAGATGTTAAGTCCCATAGTACTCAGAGCAATTTTGAACAAGAAATTTCTTCCTCATAGTAACACTTATGTTTGATACTAGCAGACGTCTTTTCGCCAGGAATGCCCCATTTTCCTGTGTTAGTCCCTATTTTGTGTCATCCCTGCTTCGTCCATCATGTGTTACTTTGCTTCCAAATTATCAGAATTCCTCTATCTGTTTCGTGTCCACAATACTGATGTTACGTTTATCGCTAATATCGCTGCTACTTCTCGTTATTTTCGTCTTTCTTCAATTTAGTACTGATCTATATTCTGTTCTCGTTAGTCGGTTGTTCACTCCGTTCAATATGTCTTGTAATTCTACGTCACTTTCACTGTCGATATCGATATCATTCGCTAACGAAAGCAATGTCATCAGATAATCTTAACACTGATGTCCTTTCAGTCTGAGTATTAATACATCGTCCGGATCTTTCGTTTATTCCTGTTATTGCTTCCTCAATATCCTACCTGAACAGCAGAGAAGAGAAACTCAATCCCTCTTACACCATTTTTAATTAGAGCAACTCGTTCTTGTTCTCCCATTCTTATTGATCCCACTGAGTCTTCAGCATATTGTGTGTTATCCGTCTTTCTCTCTAGCTTATACCTATTTTACCAGAATTTCGAATATCTTGCACCATTTTACACAATCAAATCCGGTTTCTATGTTGACATATCCTATGAATTTGTCTTGATTTTCCTTAAGTCTTGCATCCTTCATCAAGTGCAACATTCGGTACTGACTCTCACATTCCTCTACCTTTTCTAGAGTCAAACTTTTCGTCATCTAAAACATTCACAATTTTGTGATCCATCCTTCTGCATAATACTTCTGTCAGCGACTTCGATGCATAAGCTCTTAAGCTGATGGGGCGACATTTCTCACATTTATCTACCTTTGCTATCTTCAGTATTGTGCTCATATTGTTTTCTGGAAGTCTGATCTTCGCATAGGTATTACACACCGGCTTAAACAAGTTTCCATTTCCCCAACGATTTAGGAAACTCCGAAGATATACTGTTTGTGCCTTCTGCTTTATTTGACCTCAAATCTCCCAAAGCTCTGTTACATGTAGGAATGTTATTACGTTACGTTAAATGACATCAGATAGTTTCAGCTTATTACCATCTTTAACATACCTCATTAGGCGCAACTGTCAATTGATATCAATGTGTCCTCATTTGCGCACGTTAGATGACGCGAACGAATGTTATAAAAAAGAAGAGCGTTTTTACGTGAATGAATGTCTATTTATTGATTAATTTATCTACATACACAGTGAACAACATAGGAAATGATCACTGCGAGTTGGTTGATTTTTAATGACTAGCGATGTCGTCATTGTTGATTCATATTAAAATTCACTGGTCCTATAGGAACTTCCAATGATTTGTGTTGCTACAGTATTCCTTCCTCCTCTAATACATCCTAGGATTTACGACAGATTACCAAGACATAGATTAAAAAACGTGTTAGTGTTTCTACATTTCAGAAATGTGGCTTTTGCTATGAGTTATGTCTGTTCATCAACTATCCCTTAGAGACAAGAAACGAGGCTACATATATTGTTGCCACTTGTTTCAGTTTTGTAGGAATCGCCCCCACTTTTCTGTAGGTGTCCCGTTTCCCTACAGACTGAAGTCCGTACTATCAGTACTTTACAGTTTTACATTTTCATATAATAAAGCGTGATTTTAAATTCACTTTCTTATGTTTATCATCTTGTTCTTGTTAAAATCCCTCCGAACAGCCCTCCGAATGGCCAACGATACCGACCACCCGATGTGTCATCTTCAGCCGATAGTCGTCATTGGATGCGGATGAGAAGTGAGCATACCGCTGTCCCGATCTTTGTCAGTTTCTGTGATCGGAGCTGCTTATTTTCCATCAAGTAGCTCCTCAATCGGCGTCACAAGAGCTCAGTGCTGCCTGCTTGCCAAGCGCTCCGCAGTTCCGGAAGGTTCCCCATCCAAGTGTTAGCCAAGCGTGACAGCATTTAACTTCGGCGATCTGACGGGAATCTATGTTAACCACTGCTGCGTGACTGTTATCTTTGTTCTGGTTAACTGAAGCCAATATGTGTAAAATACACGGAAGAGCGATAAAACAGTGGGTTTAAAGGTCAGTCATTTTGCCTCCTCGCTTTCATGATGTAAATGTATGAGACTGGCGAAATACCGTCAGACTTCAATAAGACTATAATAATTCCAATTTAAAAGGAAGCAGGTGTTGTCAGGTACGAATATTACTGAACTATCAGTTTAAAAATTCATGGTTGCAAAATACTAACGTAGAATCTTTATAGAAAAACGGAAAAACTGGTAGAAGACGACCTCGGGTTAAATCAGTTTGGATTTGCAGATTCCCTAAGATTTACTTTAAAAGACAGGTTGAGAAAAGGCAAATCAATTTTTATAGCATTTGTAGACTTGGAGAAAGCTTTTGACAATGTTGACTGGAATAGCCTCTTTGAAATTCTGAACGTAGTAGGGGTAATATACATAGAGAGAAAGCCTATTTACAACTGTGGGGGGAGGGGATGCCAGTAAAATTGTAGAGGAAAACCAAGAGACGAATACAGCAAGCGGGTTCAGAAGGCTGTAAGTGGCAGTAGTTATTCAGACATGAAGAGGTTTGCACAGAATAGAGTAGCACGGAGAGATGCGTGAAATCAGTCTTCGGATTGAAGACCACGACAGGGACAACTGTGAATCCCCTCTATCTGGTCCAACAATGTTTGTACTTCCTGTGCAAAATGAACTTCTTGTTAAAATACTCTATAATATGAGCTGCTCAGAGTTCTGTCGGCATGCCACACATGCGAAGAGACTCCTCAGTGGCATTACGTCAGAAAATGTCTACAGGTTCCCGGCCATTCCCCATTGTTTTTCACCAGTTGTAAGGTAAACGTCGTTAACATTTACGAATTTTAAGTTTCAAATATTTGTAGTTTAGCTTTGACGAATTAAACCGACAAACGTTAGTAAGAATTACACACATAGTGTATTAAGTGCTACCTTTTGTTTGAAGTGTCCAGGCTTTTGCCTTGCCAATGGAGACAGCGTCCCTACTTGTAATTTGCCAAAGGTGGCAATCCTAGCTGCATGGTACATCTTCGTACATCTAAGGCTACACAAATACCCTGGAAACAACTTCCCGGTGTGTTGCATAGGCTACTTCAAGTGCCACTTTCTTTTTTCCTGTTCCATTTGTGACTAACATGCAAGGATACACATTATCAATAAGATTCTATTTATTTATTTCATTTTATAGTCTAAAATAAAATAAAGTGGATGAACTTAGTCAATATTATGAATTAGGTTCTTCTGTTTTTTGTTGGCCCAATACTTTTCCATTCTTTCAGATCGTGCCCTTCTCTCCTCATCCGAAATCATCCTTCCCATTCTCTGTTCGTCAATTTTTATTAGTAATGTGATATGTCTGTCTTGAAGTATCTTGAGCGCATCTGTCTTGCTTTTCAAATCTACAATTTTAATCTCTAATTTCATCATGTCCTCCTTGATCTCTGCGATCCGTCTAATACCACTCCTACTATTCCGTAACATCTCAGTCCGCAGCTCGTGGTCGTGCGGTGGCGTTCTTGCTTCCCGCGCCCGGGTTCCCGGGTTCGATTCCCGGCGGGGTCAGGGATTTTTTCTGCCTCGTGATGACTGGCTGTTGTGTGATGTCCTTAGGTTAGTTAGGTTTAAGTAGTTCTAAGTTCTAGGGGACTTATGACCATAGATGTTAAGTCCCATAGTGCTCATAGCCATTTCGTAACTTTTCAATTATTCTCCTGCTAATTCTATTTTCTGTCGTCCTCATCAAATGTGCTAGGAAAGAGATCCGTTTATTTTCCATTGTACTTGTCATTGGTTCTATTTCTTTATAAAGTGTTTCGTTTGAAGCTATTCCACAATCACACTCGATTTGGAATTTTTTCTTTATACTTGTTCTGATTATCCGTCGTTTTATTTTGAGTAATCTGTCTATTGCTGCAGTGTTGGTTGTTTTAAATGTACTTTCGCTAGCATATGTTATTTGCGGCTGTGTGGCTGTTTTGTAGTGTTTCAGTTATGTGGCTATTGAGAGGCATTTTTTGTTATATGTGTTCTTGATAACGCGATGTGTTTTAATCACATAGTTTTTTCTGCTTTGCATTGATGGTTTCTCTTTCAGGTTGTGTGTTTTCAACATTTTGTATGTCGTGTTCTCATATTCTATTTTCCAGTGGCGCTTTAGTTAGCACAATTTCCGTTTTTTTTTTTCAAAAGATATTTTAAGGCCAATACTCTGGTCTGTTTTCTGTAACGATTGTATTTCTTGCTTGGTTTCGTGAATGATGATGTAGGATTACATATGAGGTAGAAAATCTCTTATTTTTCCGTCAAAGTCGTTTTACGAAATGAATGTCGGAAACAGTAATGTGTTGCGTGATTCTGTTTGGAACGTAGGCCGACGCTCTCAGAATTTTAAAAGTGATCCTCCCTGCGGCGTATAATGCCCGAGTCATAGGCTTCGCACATTTTCGTCAAATGTGTGGAGACTACGTGTAAAATGTCACCTAAGAAGACCATATTTTCGAGATTCTGATTAATCGGTAAATGAGTACATTATTGTTATGAAGTTTACGGTTTTGATATAATCTAAGAAAATACCAGTGCTGCTGCTGTTGTTTTAAACGCTTCTGCTGAGACGTTATGCAAAGGTTTTCACAACGGAAACCAAAATATATTTGCAGAATTACTGCACATGAGAATAAATCTGGACATACGACGTTTTCAACGCTATAACACAAAGAAAGAATTACCCTTAAATCAAATTTTCTATCCTCTTAAGTGTGTGGATTAAGAAAGAAAACAGAAAATGGAAGCTGTTTAGCAGATTACGGCCGTAAAATACTGGCGGCACTAAACTACGAGATCTGTCAGGAGTGGTTTGTATCTCTGTAGCTTCATTGCAGTCTGCTTCTCCAGCTGAGACGCGAAAGCGTTTCTGCAGCGTATGCTCACTGTGCGATGGAAATAACTGATCTAGCTGTCACCATTTTAGCATGACTTGTCATTCACAAATTATAATTATTGGGCATCTAGTTGAACTTTAGCAACTGTTAAAGCACTGCTTTTGATGTCCTTTCACTGTTCCAAAAGACTTAAAATTAACCTGTTTGGTCGAGCTTTATCTTGTGTTTCTGATCACATAAATTGCTTGCAGAAGCAATTAAACGCCACAGCATGAAAGCTCCATGGGATACCAATGGACGTAATGACGATACACTGCTGACAAAAAAAGCTAAGCACACAGATCCGTAGAAGGAAATGAAATGAATCTTCACGGGTTGAGAGGATATGTGATCTTATTTCAGTGATTAGAGCGTCAAATGAAATTTACAAATGGGTTGGCAGTTTGAGCCCACTTCTCAGTATGAAGTTGCACCCCTCTGGTTACATTACATCAGATTAGACGTACAGGGCGATTATAATTAAAGTTAAACTTTCAAAACGCTGTAGAAATGACACCACTGGTCAGAATGACGTCAGATTGCAGCGGAATATTATCAGAGAAGGAGGAAAACGTATGGCAGAGGAAACAAAATAGTGTGAAAATTGATCAATAAATGGCGCTGTATGTGTCAGAAAACGTAAATGAGAACATCTGTCATGCACACGACCCATTGAAGTTGGTATAAACATGTTGGGTACACGGCTTTTCCTCCTTTCGCGTCTGCGACGTTCGCCATGACTGTCTCAATGCAGGATCGCGCTCTGCTTGTAAAGCTGTATTACAAGAATGATGACTGTCCAAACGTCGCTCTGCAGAAGTTCTGGACGCCGAAGGGTTTGAAAAATGGGGTTGGTCCGATGACTGCCGTGGGTCTGGAGAAAATGATTTGGAAGTTCGAAAAGACGGGTTCTGTTTGTGTGCAACCTGGTAGAGGGGGGAAACGAATTGATTCGACGTCAGTGGAAGCAGTGGCCACAGCAATGCAGGAGGAGACGAGTGGTGCAAACGTGTAGTGCACGGAGAATTGCCCGAACATTGGACATATCCGTAGGCAAAGTGCGTAAAATCCTACCAAACGTCCTTTTCTGCTATTCATTCAAAATTACCCATGCGAACGAGTTGCCTCCTGTTGGCCTGCCGGCAAGAGAGATCTTTGCTTTAGAATTTCTTGCTCGCGTGAAAGTAGACAATAATTGGCAGTGAAAGATCTTGTGGACCGGCGAAGGCCACTTCCATCTGACGAGATATTTCAACACACAGCATTGTCGAATATGGGAAACGGAAATCGCAAATCAGCCAGTACCACTTCATTCTTAAAAGATCACTGTGTGGTGCGGGTCTATGGCATCATTTATCGTAGGGCCATATTTTTTCGAAGAGGCAGGTGCAAATGGTTCAAATGGCTCTGAGCACTATGCAACTTAACTTCTGAGGTCATCAGTCTCCTAGAACTTAGAACTAATTAAACGTAACTAACCTAAGGACATCACACACATCCATGCCCGAAGCAGGATTCGAGCCTGCGACCGTAACGGTCGCTCGGTTCCAGACTGTAGCGCCTAGAACCGCACGGCCACTCCGGCCGGCGAGGCAGGTGCGTCCGGTCCTGTTGCCAGTACCGTCATTGGTAAGTGCTATGAGTTTCTTTTGCGCAAACACGTCATTCCAGCTCTCCAACAGCGTGCATGTGTGGATGGGATCATTTTTATGCAAGATGGCACACCTCCGCACATTGAAAATCCAATTAAACCGCTGCTGAAGCTATATTTCGGAAATGGTAGAATCATCAGCCGCCATTTCCCTACCGCCTCGCCGTCCCGATCACCTGACCTTAATCCATGTGACTTCTGGGCTGTCTGTAAGATGTTGTGTTCAATGTTCCGATTGCAAACATAGGTGCACTGAAGGCATGCGTTGCGCAACACATTCTGACCGTGACCCCGGAAACACTTCGATCAGTTGTGGAAAATGTTGTTCCTCTATTTCCACTTGTTGTAGAAAACGGTGGACAGCATACTGAACATATTTTGCTCCAGTGACACGGAAATCAATAATCCGATTTGATTTTGACTGATGCTTTTTATACGGTTTTTGGCCTCATGACAATTAAAAACCGATTTTTCCCATCCGATGTGACATCATGACCTTGCCGTGGTGGTTGGGCTTACGTAACTATCAGTATCACACCTGTACACGCACGCAAACTGAGTAGTACAGTTTGTTTAATGTCAAACGTAAACCTTAGGCATTGTTGTATGATTTACTTGTCATTTGTAGTCGACCACTATTAAACTATGATGTTTACAGCGCCATCTATTGCTTCCTTTTGTAACTATTAATTTTTTTCCTGCCATACGTTTCCTCCCTTCTCCGATAACATTCCGTTGCACTTTGACGTCATTCTGAGCAGTGGTGTTATTTCTACAGCGGTTTTAAAGTTTAACTTTGATTATAATCACCCTGTACCTCTCTGTTATAAAAGGCCAAAAGTGAGGAGACGGAAGGAGATGCTCCAGGATGTACAGAGGATGGACAAAAGTATGGGAACACCACGAGAAATAAACGCTTGAACATAAATGCAGATGCCAACCAAGCCTGTGGGTTATGCCTCTTTATTTGACCTCTAACGGCATCTGTGCAACGTTGTCAATGCACTGCAAGTTTTAGTCTTGGTCAGAACAGTGTTCTGTGTAGTGAGTGCATTATGATGGAGCTAAGAGAATTCGAACAGTGGCAAAGTGTTAGTGTTTGTGCGGTGGGTGTTTCTGTTACCACCCAGTGGAAGTGTTTTGTGTTTCAAGGACACTATGTCGAAAAGTCATACTAATGTATGGAAAACGGTAAAAAAAACGTCATTGGCTATGTCACAACATGGACGAGAATGTGTGTTGAGTGTCCTTCACGGATCAGCATTGAAGAGGATTCTGACGAAAAATAAGAGGATGACAGCTGCACAGCTCGGCAGAACTAAATGTCGCACTTCCGAAAAATATCAGCATCGATAAAACACGATGGGTTCTCCAGAAGCAGGGAACTGCAGAGCAGGCCGGAATTGCAAAACTACACGTCAGTGACTGAAATGCTCGTAACAAGAATACGTGGTGCCGAAGTCATAGAGTCTGGACTGTAGGTTCGAATCCTGCCTCGGGCATGGATGTGTGTGATGTCCTTAGGTTAGTTAGGTTTAAGTAGTTCTAAGTTCTAGGGCACTGATGACCTCAGAAGTTAAGTCACATAGTGCTCAGAGCCATTTGAACCATTTTTCTGGACTGTAAGCAATGGGAGAAAGTCGTTTGGTTGAAAGAGTCTTGTGTCGCACCGTTTCCAACTTCTGGCTGAGTTTACATCCAAAGAGAAACACAAAGGCCGTTGGATGGTGATTTGGGGAGCCATATCATGGTATTGCATTTACCCCACGGTTATTCTGCAAGGTCGCATTGCTTCGAAGGATTATGTGACCACGTTGGGTGACAAGGTCCACCCCATGTTACATTGTTTGTTCCCTAATGGTGATGCTGTGTTCCAATAGGACAGGGCCCCTGTTAGCAAAGTTTGCGTCGTCCGGGACTGGTTTTCTGAACACGAGCCTGAATCGTCACATGTCACTCGTCCATCACAGTCACAAGGTCTCTTTATTATTGAGCCTTTGTAATCTACATTGGAGGGAAGGGTACGTGATCGTTGTCCACCATTTTACAGGAAGAACTGTATAAGATTCAATATAAAAGCATACCGAACCTGAAATTATTGGGAGATCAAAACTGTATGCCAGACCGGGACTCGAGCTTCGGAAAATTTCGGAACTTTCCCGGGAAAGTGCTCTAGCGACTTCCCGCCTGAAGCAAGGCTCACGCCCCCTCCTCACAGCTTTACTTCTGCCAGTACCTAGTCTCCTACTTTCCAAACTTCACAGAAGCTCTCCTGCTAACCATGCACTCCTGGAAGAAAGGATATTGCGGAGACATGGCTTAGCCGGAGCCTGGGGGGAGGATGTTTCCAGCATGAGATTTTCACTCTGCAGCTTCAAAGAAGCTCTCCTGCGAAACTTGGTAGGTAGAGAAGACATAGGCTCGTATTCGAGTCTCGCTCGCACAGATAGTTTTAATTTGCCGAGAAATCTGCGCAAATCCGCTGCAGAGTGAAAAGTTCATTCTGCATACGTATTAAAATCCACGGAGAAGAAATAAAAACTTTGAGGTTCGCCGATGACATTGTAATTCTGGCAGAGACTGCAAAGGACTTGGAAGAGCAGTTGAACGGAATGGTCTTGAAAGGAGGATATAAGATGAACATCAACAAAAGCAAAACGAGGATAATGGAATGTAGTCGAATTAAAACGGGTGATGCTGAGGGAATTGGATTAGGAAATGAGACACTTAAAGAAGTAAAGGAGTTTTGCTATTTGGGGAGCAAAATAACTGATGATAGTCGAAGTAGAGAGGATATAAAATGTAGACTGGCAATGGCAAGGAAAGCATTTCTGAGGAAGAGAAATTTGTTAACATCGAGTATAGATTTAAGTGTCAGGAAGTCGTTTCTGAAAGTATTTGTATGGAGCGTAGCCATGTATGGAAGTGAAACATGGACTATAACTAGTTTGGACGAGAAGAGAATAGAAGCTTTCGAAATGTGGTGCTACAGAATAATGCTGAAGATTAGATAGGTAGATCATATAACTAATGAGGAGGTATTCAATAGGATTGGGGAGAAGGGAAGTTTGTGGCACAACTTGACCAGAAGAAGGGATCGGTTGGTAGGACATGTTCTGAGGCATCAAGGGATCACGAATTTAGTATTGGAGGGCAGCGTGGAGGGTAAAAATCGAGGAGGGAGACCAAGAGGTGTATACACTAAACAGATTCAGAAGGCTGTAGGTTGTAGTAGGTACTGGGAGATGAAGAAGCTTGCACAGGATAGAGTAGCATGGAGAGCTGCAGAAAACCAGTCTCGGGACTGAAGACCACAACAACAACAACACAGAACGAATATTCATCCATTCTGAGACGATGGAGGCTATTTTGAATGCCAGTGCATTTCATACACCATATTAGGCATGATAACGTGCTGTGTTTTTGGTGCTTCCATATTTTTGTCAACCCCCTACAGAACATATCACCGAAACGAGAATCCACTATAATACGTTTACAAAACATTTTGCATTCTCTGACGTTGCGAAACACTTTGGAACCGCGGCGAAGGGTATCGTTAGTTTCGACGTGGCCGGGGGTATGGTCGTCGCGCCGTTTGTGTCAGCTGGTTGGCAGTAGCTGTCTAGGCGTGTCGCAACTGGAAACTGCGGCCCCTGTAAGCGCTGTTACCAACATTAGCTGGTAGTCTAAGCCCCACTGCGTTCGGGACTAGTTAACGAAACTGTCAGACTGATGATTAGCGGATTCCGTTAAACAAGTTGAGACCTACAATGTCAAGGTCAGCAGTCTAGTAAATTTGTAGAACTCTCCGTGGAGTTGGCATTTAATTCAGCCTGGATCAGTCTGAAAGTGATTCTGTAAAAAAGAAATATTTCAGTTTGGGACTGACTGTCTCATTTTTTCTTATGCCAGGCGTGAGCATAAATCAGTATTACACTCGGTCACTTTTGAACATATAAATAGACCACTTGGTTTCCAGATAATAAGTATTCGGTTAAAAGAAGCATAAATAATGACAAGTTGAAACTACACTAGACTATTTTACTTGTCATTATTCATCACCAATACTGTTCCTCTCAGTTGCTCTTATACCTACTACATTATGAATCTGGAGCTGAGAAGTCCACGCCTAGTAACGTGTTGAAACGTTCTTAGGAGTTTGTTCTCAAATACTCGTATTTAGACACATTTGTTGTTCATCTCGGTGCATTTCGAAAATTTTTCAGTTATGGATTATTATAGACAGCACAAGAATGACAGATCTTGTTGAATAAAAATATAATGAGCACAGAATATGGATTGAAAGGAAACCAAAGACCGACGAAAGTAGCGTGGAATAGCATAAATGAGACCAGTAATAAACATAATAAAAATAGAGGTAATCATTCTTCCCAATCGCTATTCGCGAGTGAAACAGTTGCAGCGCTCAGCTAGTGATACAAAAGTACCCTACGCCACACACCTTTTGGTGGCTTCCTGAGCATGACGTAGATGCAGAATGAAACGATATCTGGAATGAGGCAACAAAGACAATACACATAATATTAGACAGTTACTGCAAGGTGCACAGAGGAAACTGCTCCCCATCGATTGACAGTACACCTTATTTTGCGCATTATACTGAGAACTAATTATGTGATTAACGAAACTACATTTGTCATACATGTGAGCCTGTGAAATAGGAACCGATAACTTCTCAAGAGCGAGGTCAGAGCTTTAGCACGTACATGAGGTAAGAAATGTGGGCTTAAGACAACTCAAAGAATCTACATTGAGATTCTTCTAAGGAATTACAGATAAGCATATCAATATTACTATATTAGAGCTGACCGAGCTCAACCTAAATCCAGTAAGATGTCTTAGCCGTTTCCCAAATGTCTTAGTACAGCGAGAGACGAAGTATTTCGTAGAGAGTCAATGCGTTTTGGGTGTTCTGCTTCGGTCAGCATGTACATTTATGACCTGGACAATTTGTAAATGCAGCTATTTATGGGCACCTTGTGTCGTAGCCCGTAGATTTAACGCCCCTAAATCACTTCTGTATCCTCTTACATGCATGAATTTAAGCGGAGAACAGAAGGAAATGAGCAAGCTTTAAAGTTTTACGGCTTAGAGCTGCTGAGCCTCTGAATTATCTCAGTGTGGACAACAAGTAGCTGTCTTCCTTTCGTTCTCCAACACAATGGTTCCTGGTGTCTTACAACAGCAGGAAACAAAAAACAACACAGCTCTTCATGAATGTCCGCAGCTCGTGGTCCTGCGGTAGCGTTCTCGCTTCCCGCGCCCGGGTTCCCGGGTTCGATTCCCGGCGGGGTCAGGGATTTTCTCTGCCTCGTGATGACTGGCTGTTGTGTGATGTCCTTAGGTTAGTTAGGTTTAAGTAGTTCTAAGTTCTAGGGGACTGATGACCATTGCTGTTAAGTCCCATAGTGCTCAGAGCCATTTGAACCATTTGAACCATCTTCACGAATACTGAATAATGTTTTGCACTTCATTCGTGTCGAATGTTTTGTTTGAAATTCAACGGCCCAATAAACAAGTTTGGCGGAGACGTCTTCATGTCGAATGAATTATGAAAGTTACCAATTGTAAGGGATTGTGTGACTTCCTCAGGAAAACAGTAAACTATTAAATGAACTATTATGGCACATTAACTTTTTCAGAACCGCCTTCATAACATACTACAACTGAATATGTAGCGAACTTATGCATGCATGACATTTTGAATTACGTGACAGGGAGAGTCAAATGAATTTAAATGAGGCAATGCATGAAAGATGTCTAACAAGAGTAAATAATTAAATGTAATTATTGCCTTATCACTGGCTTTTGTTACGCAATATTGCCTAGAAAGCTACTTGATAGTAACTTACACTTCACTGGCATGGCTGAAGCGCTACCTACACAACATACATACCAGTTCAACAACACACTAGGACACTGAGGAGAGGAAGGAGTAGGTGTCTGCTGCCGTATAGTAAATTCCTGGAACCTGTATACTGATAAGGTGCTGTTTTGACAGATATGTATCGCCAGAATGACGTGGAGAGCTCTGAAACTTCCTATTGATGAACTGTTTTCTGGGCGAATCCACATACAGTAATAGCTGGCACTAAACACTGGGACTACAACTGAGAATTATGAAGATCAGATTCTTGCTCACGGATAGTTCTTTCCGAAATACTGGGCTAAATCCCTTTCGTGGATATTAGCTGTTGAATAAACAGTGCTTGATGTCACTAAGAAATTAATCATTTTGTGTCTGTATCGCTCTCCCGTTTATAGTGTGGACAATTTTTACAACAAATGAACAGAAGTTCGAGATAGATTCTGAAGTACGAATGTCAACGAAACTTCATGTGGAGACGTAAACACAAATAAAAATATCATTAATGAAACTAGAATTATGGCACATATCTGTTGATCAATAGTTCAACAAGTGTTATTGCAATGACTGCATCAGTAATTGAACATTTGACCACACCATGAATATTGGCAAAGGGAAGTGTGATGCAGCTGTAAATGATCTTCGACTACCAGACCATTTCCGTCAAATAATAACAATAAAATCATCTATGGGAAAAAATCCCTATGCTGCAGGCCTACAAAAGATGTTCATCGGATATCAGAATAAAAGATTATTCAAAATAACTAGCAAATCATAGCTGGGATGAAAAGTAGAGAGAATCCAATTTAAATGAGAACTTCTAAATCCTCAGTGGTATATAAACTGAGCTTGGAAAAAGTGTTTCTAAAAGTACTCACACGGGAATTTTTTTAAAGGAGAGCAGCAGGTATAAATAAGTCCACCCAAAAACTTAACTACTTGAAATCACTGAAAATGAGTCATAATGAGGCAGAATTCTTAAACTTCTATCATAGATCATAGGTACAACTATAAATATAGAAAGGTGTTAACAAGATATGATACAGGACAGAGAATAAAAGCAAAGTAGTTTGGCGTGTCATAAAAAAATGGACATTAGAAAATTGCGCCCAGTGATATTCGCACCCAAGAAGATGTTTGTGAGACTTGTTGTCAGTATTCGTGTAAGCTACCTTCACCCTCAGAGTCCTCCTCCGCCGGACAGGTTCCCTGTGAGATATAGTCTACCGTACTCTGAAAGTCCTCGTCCAGCCCAGTGGTTGACCGCCTGGAGAATCAGTCTCAGTATGACTAACTTGTGTAATGTCCAGTACACGCGCCTCGGTGTTTGTGTGCCTACAGATTGGATACGGAGGTATCAACGATCCGTGGTAAGCCACATCGCCACTATGAAGGTTACAAAGTAGAAGAGAGAGTGGCTCTGCTAAAAACATACAACAACGTAATAAGGAGAACAACATAAGATCAGAGACTGATAGGTGCTTAGTTCAAAGGAGAAGCAATGTAGAGCACAACATGACGCTCGCTTACAAGTACAATCAGGCAAAGAAGTGATCACGAGAGGAAAAGACTATGTTATCTAAAATATATGCCAAAGAATTGGTGAGGGTATGATTTTGTTACTGAAACGCCAGAACAGGAAGCAAATAAGCGAATGAAATACAACCACTGGACGAAATCACGCGGAAATCAGAAAGAACGAGAATCACGACAAGAAGTTAATCTTCAAACGGGGTACTAACTATGAATAACGGTAGTTGTTTTCGTTTAACTGACGAGACTTTTGGAGATAGGGTCATAGTTCTTGATGGAGAAACAAGAAGAGAAGCTCTAAAGAGCAACACTTTTTTGTGGTTGGGGACTTAAAATGCTGTAGCAAGCAGTTTTCTCAAATGTACATTATTTATGCAGGCTTTGGAAGTCCAAAATATGAAGCAAACGTCCATCCGGAGGCCTTCATATTGTTACCAGACAAAAGAAAAAAACCATATATTCGTCTTTCTCACAATATTATCGACGATGTCCCGCAATGGAATAGTAAGGGTGTCTTCGTTCATTCAGAATCAGCTGCAAGCTCTGCGCTACAATTGGTACTCTTATGGTCTGAAATGCATGGCTGCCATTTTCACACGAAGAAAATGAAAAATCGGTAGATAGTACATGATCACTTCTTGAAAGAAACGACCTTTCATGTATGGAGCACCGTGATGGACTGTTTGTTAACTTATTTATCTCTAACCCAACCACAACAATTTCAATTACGACCAGTTTCGCCAACGTCGACCATTTACAGAAACAATGAAAAACGAATACCAAATTACAAACACGTAATTTAAAAATCGTATCGCTTCTGCTTTACGAAAGCATACTTTCGAATAAGCATAAAGTAAAACATGAGTTAATCCTGCGGATGGCATATGCAGTGTAAAGTACATCATATGCGTCGTCATTATAACTAACGTGTCAGAATTATGCACGTACACCGCTGTATATAAGCTATACATAGTTCTCCGTCCACTCCTACCGTTACAAGCGCACTAGCTATACAGGGTGTAAACCATTTTCCACGCAAAAATTAGAACATGGATTTTCTTGAATTAAAGCGCCAACTACCAAGAATCAAAACAAATGTATAAGACAATATGTACGTAGTTTATTTTGTAGAATCTGATTTTGCAATAAGAAATGGGGGTTCCCATTTGAAATTTTAAAGTTGTCTCCCACCCCACCCCCAGGGGGCTAGGGTGGCGGGCTAATTTTAGCACCAGCAGATATCCCCTTCAAAAATAATCAACTTTGGATTCTACACATTTTTTCGTGTGTAGCTTTTTTTTCGAGTTATTCTGGTTTGTCAACTTAAAATTTACACCCTGTATATGTGACTTCAGAACAGGATAACAATTGGCAAACCATCATAAAAAACTAAAACTATTTTGCAAGAAGGTGTTAAAACTACGTTTAGAACAACACATAACCTTAAAGTGCGAATGCCCACCGTCTCCCACAAAAGGGAGACGAATACTCAAATTCTGAGGTTTGTAAAATATTTTGTCGATTGTGACAAGACCTACGTGGGAAAGTCCTTCAAACGATTACTTAAAGAAAATAGTAAGGGCAGCAACAAAACTGCATTAGGTTTGCGTTTCGACAAGAAGGAACTTACCATAGGTAACACTGAAGAGAAAGTGGAAATTAGTGTAGAACCGTCCCATCTTAAATTTTTGTATGGCTCTCTTGTTCGGTTTTAGGAAACCAAACGAGGAATACGTTTGGCGACACCGTCTCCTGCACGCCGCTTGAATTTGCGCACGCAACGGCCTGATTGCCTATCTTCAGTGCTACTTGACTCGGAAACGGAGCAACGTATCGAATGTTTTTCCTAACAATTATTTCTCAGCGCAGCCTACCCTGCACCACACTTACAAGCGTTTGAGACTGTTTCTGACGACCCTCTATAAGGCACACTCGCCGTTTAGTGCCTGGAGTGAAAGAAGCTATGTACAGCTTATTTCACCTGAATGCTTGCATAATCCTAGACTTTTAGTTAGTATGACAACGTATCTCAAGTAAATTGCGAGTACTATTCGCTGATCCACGATTGTGGACCGTATTTTATTTTACGTTTATTTTAAAGTATGTTTTGTCGACTAGAAGCAAAACGACTTTTAAATTCAGTGTTTGTAATTTGGATTTAATTTTTTCCATTGTAGTTTCTCAAGATACGGTCGTAAGTGAAACTGTCACACAGAAAATGATATGATCACTCTTGGTTATAGCTGTTTTGGACTGACAGTTGTCGTTTGAGCATCTCCAGTCCTCTTCATCAGGACATCACGTAAAGGTAAGGACATTTTTGCGGCCACACATTGCCACAAACTAAGGGCTATGTCAACGCGCCTTAAGACCCATCGGCTGTTCTGCTTCCCTAGTATGTTGTGAGTGACGGACGTGGAGATTAGTCTTTCCTTGCCCTTTCACGGTTGCAAATTTCATTGTGTGCGACTTCACTGGGTGCAGTTCACGGGACATCTAAGAAAACAAATAAGGAGAGCCAAGTAAAGTCGTAATAACATACTAATAAACGATTCACACCACGTAGCAAACAATGTGAATGAGCATTTTTGAAATATTATATAGAGGTTACAACAAAAATTACGGAAAACGAATATAATACCTGTAAATATAAATGTGTCAAATACAATGATGCTTCAAACAACCAGAGAACATGAAGCCAGTAAAACTGTACAAAAACAAAGGTATAAAAGGTCAGTAGGCTTAGATGAAGTACCAATTTGTGTACTGAAACAAAACATATAAAGTATATAAGCATAAGCCATAAACCTTGCCGTAGGAGGCTTGCGTGCCTTAGCGATACAGATAGCCGTACCGTAGGTATCTGTTGAGAGGCCAGGCAAACGTATGGTTCCTGAAAAGGGGCAGCAGCCTTTTCAGTAGTTGCAGGGGCAACAGTCTGGATGATTGACTGATATGGCCTTGTAACACTAACCAAAACGGCCTTGCTGTGCTGGTACTGCGAACGGCTTAAAGCAAGGGGAAACTACGGCCGTGATTTTTCCCGAGGGCATGCAGCTCTACTGTATGGATAAATGATGATGGCGTCCTCTTGGGTAAAATATTCTGGAGGTAAAATAGTCCCCCATTCGGATCTCCGGGCGGGGACTACTCAGGAGGACGTTGTTATCAGGAGTAAGAAAACTGGCGTTCTACGAATCGGAGCGTGGAATGTCAGATCCCTTAATCGGGC
Organism: Schistocerca nitens; assembly: GCF_023898315.1. NCBI lineage: Eukaryota > Metazoa > Arthropoda > Insecta > Orthoptera > Acrididae > Schistocerca > Schistocerca nitens. Next base: position 543,647,863 of record NC_064614.1, read on the forward strand.
CGGTAGGTTAGAAAATTTAAAAAGGGAAATGGATACGTTAAAGTTGGATATAGTGGGAATTAGTGAAGTTCGGTGGCAGGAGGAACAAGACTTCTGGTCAGGTGAATACAGGGTTATAAGTACAAAATCAAATAGGGGTAATGCAGGAGTAGGTTTAATCATGAATAAAATAATAGGAGTACGCGTAAGCTACTACAAACAGCATAGTGAACGCATTATTGTGGCCAAGATAGACACGAAGCCCACGCCTACTACAGTAGTACAAGTTTATATGCCAACTAGCTCTGCAGATGACGAAGAAATTGATGAAATGTATGATGAGATAAAAGAAATTATTCCGGTAGTGAAGGGAGACGAAAATTTAATAGTCATGGGTGACTGGAATTCAAGAGTAGGAAAAGGGAGAGAAGGAAACATAGTAGGTGAATATGGATTGGGGCTAACAAATGAAAGAGGAAGCCGCCTGGTAGAATTTTGCGCAGAGCATAACTTAATCATAGCTAACACTTGGTTTAAGAATCATAAAAGAAGGTTGTATACATGGAAGAACCCTGGAGATACTCTAAGGTTTCAGATAGATTATATAATGGTAAGGCAGAGATTTAGGAGCCAGGTTTTAAATTTTAAGACATTTCCAGGGGCAGATGTGGACTCTGACCACAATCTACTGGTTATGAACTGTAGATTAAAACTGAAGAAACTGCAAAAAAGTGGGAATTTAAGGAGATGGGACCTGGATAAACTGACTAAACCAGAGGTTGTACAGAGTTTCAGGGAGAGCATAAGGGAACAATTGACAAGAATGGGGGAAAGAAAAACAGTAGAAGAAAAATGGTTAGCTTTGAGAGATGAAGTAGTGAAGGCAGCAGAGGATCAAGTAGGTAAAAAGCCGAGGGCTAGTAGAAACCCTTGAGTGACAGAAGAAATATTGAATTTAATTGATGAAAGGAGGAAATATAAAAATGCAGTAAATGAAGCAGGCAAAAAGGAATACAAACGTCTCAAAAATGAGATCGACAGGAAGTGCAAAATGGCTAAGCATGGATGGCTGGAGGACAAATGTAAGGATGTAGAGGCTTATCTCACCAGGGGTAAAATAGATACTGCCTATAGGAAAATTAAAGAGACCTTTGGAGAAAAGAGAACCACTTGTATGAATATCAAGAGCTCAGATGGAAACCCAGTTGTAAGCAAAGAAGGGAAAGCAGAAAGGTGGAAGGAATATATAGAGGGCGATTTACTTGGGGGCAATGTTATAGAAATGGAAGAGGATGTAGATGAAGATGAAATGGGAGATATGATACTGCGTGAAGAGTTTGATAGAGCACTGAAAGACCTAAGTCGAAACAAGGCCCCGGGAGTAGACAACATTCCATTAGAACTACTGGCAGCCTTGGGAGAGCCAGTTCTGACAAAACTCTACCATCTGGTGAGCAAGATGTATGAGACAGGCGAAATACCCTCAGACTTCAAGAAGAATACAATAATTCCAATCCCAAAGAAAGAAGGCGTTGACAGATGTGAAAATTACCGAACTATCAGTTTAATAAGTCACGGCTGCAAAATACTAACGCGAACTCTTTACAGACGAATGGAAAAACTAGTAGAAGCTGACCTCGGGGAATATCAGTTTGGATTCCGTAGAAATATGGGAACACGTGAGACAATACTGACTCTACGACTTATTTTAGAAGCTAGATTAAGAAGAGGCAAACCTACGTTTCTAGCATTTGTAGACTTAGAGAAAGCTTTTGACAATGTTGAGTGGAATACTCTCTTGCAAATTCTGAAGGTGGCAGGGGTAAAATACAGGGAGCGAAAGACTATTTACAATTTGTACAGAAAGCAGATGGCAGTTACAGGGGTCGAGGGACATGAAAGGGAAGCAGTGGTTGGGATGGGAGTGAGACAGGGTTGTAGCCTCTCCACGATGTTGTTCAATCTGTATATTGAGCAAGCAGTAAAGGAAACAAAAGGAAAATTTGGAGTAGGTATTAAAATCCATGGAGAAAAAACAAAAACTTTAAGGTTCGCCGGTGACATTGTAATTCTGTCGGAGACAGCAAAGAACTTGGAAGAGCAGTTGAACGGAATGGACAGTGTCTTGAAAGGAGGATATAAGATGAACATCAACAAAAGCAAAACGAGGATAATGGAATGTAGTCAAATTAAATCAGGTGATGCTGAGGGAATTAGATTAGGAAATGAGACACTTAAAGTAGTAAAGGAGTTTTCCTATTTGGGAGCAAAATAACTGATGATGGTCGAAGTAGAGAGGATATCAAATGTAGACTGGCAATGGCAAGGAAAGCGTTTCTGAAGAAGAGAAATTTGTTAACATCGAGCATAAATATAAGTGTCAGGAAGTCGTTTCTGAAAGTTTTTGTATGGAGTGTGGCCTTGTATGGAAGTGAAACATGGACGATAAAGAGTTTGGACAAGAAGAGAATAGAAGCTTTCGAAATGTGGTGCTACAGAAGAATGCTGAAGATTAGATGGGTAGAACACATAACTAATGAGGAGGTACTGAATAGGATTGGGAAGAAGAGGGGTTTGTGGCACAACTTGACTAGAAGAAGGGATCGGTTGGTAGGACGTGTTCCGAGGCATCAAGGGATCACAAATTTAGTATTGGAGGGCAGCGTGGAGGGTAAAAATCGTAGAGGGAGACCAAGAGATGAATACACTAAACAGATTCAGAAGGATGTAGGCTGCAGTAGGTACTAGGGAGATGCAGAAGCTTGCACAGGATAGAGTAGCATGGAGAGCTGCATCAAACCAGTCTCAGGACTGAAGACCACAACAACAACAACAACAACAAGCTCCCTTAACGAACATAATAAATGAATCACTCACATCAGGGAACTTCCAGGGTATTTAAAGCAGGCGAGAGCTGTACCTCTGCTGGGGAAAGGTTATGCAGAAGACACTGGAAATTATTGGTCCGCTTCCCTTTTGCACCTTCTCAAAAATAATGCAATCCATTATGAAAGGCATATTAATGATATACCTGAATAATGGTTTACCTATCAAGCCTAGAAGCTAGTGTACAAAGAGCACAGATAACACATATCTCATGTAAGTCGAAACATTTACTAAAATACTTTTTGATGCGGCCCACCACGAATTCCTCTCTTGTGACAACATTCTCATCTACGAGTAGCAGTCGCAATTTACGTACTCAACTATCTACTGAATTAACTCTAATTTCTGTTTTTCTCCACAGTTTTTACTCTCTTCAGTTCCCTCAAGCACCATGGAACTGTTGCCTGATGTGTTAATAGATGTCCTGTCATTCTGTTCCTTCTGCTTGTTTTTTCCCTATATTCATATCCTCACCGATACTGCAGAGAACAACCTCATGCCTTGCTTTATCAGTCTCCCTAATTTTAAACATCCTTCTGTAGCACTACATCTAAAAAGTATCGATGCTCTTCTGTTCCAGTCTTCCCACAGTCCATGTTTCAGTACCACACAATGCAGTGCGCGAAACGTACATTCTCAGAAATTTCTTCCTGAAATGAAGACCAATATTTGGTACTTGTAGACTTCCCTTAGAGAGGAATGCCCTTTTTGCCACTGCAAGTCTGCTTTCTGTGTCCATCATGGGTTATATTGCTGCCTAGGTATCAGAATTTCTTAACTTCTTCTATTTCGTGATCCCCAATTCTGATGTTATGTTTCTCCCTGTTCTCATTTCTGCTTCTTCTCATTACGTTTTTTCTTTCTTTCGGTTTCCTATCAGTCCTTATTCTGTACTAGCTAGAGTGTTAATTCTATTCAACAAATCCTGTAAATCTTCACTTTCACTGAGAATCGCAATGCCATCAGTGAATCTTATGTTGATACCCTTTCACCCTGAATTTTAATCCAACTTTTCAACCGTTTTGTAATATTTCCGTCATTGCTTCTTCGATGTAGAGAGTGAAGAGTAGGGGCGAAAGACTACATTCCTTACACTCCTTTTAATCCGCGCACATCTTTATTGGTCTTCTAGTCTTGTTGTTCCTTCTTGTATGTACTGTATATTACCCATGTTTCCCTATGGCGTAAGCCCTTTTCGATTTCGAACACCTGCTACAGTTTGAACTTGTCGAATGCTCTTTCTACGTCGACAAATCCTATGATAGTGTTTTGAGTGCGACGTCAGAACTGTCTCTCTGATGCCTTTACCTTTCCTAAATCCAAACTGATCGTCATCTAACAGAGCCACAGCTTTCTTTTCCATTCTTCTGTATATTGCTCTTGTCAGCCACTTGGATGCATGAACTGTTAAGCTGATTCTGCAATGATTCTCGAACTTTTCAGCTCTTGCAGTCTTCATTGTGTGAATGATGTTTTTCCGAAAGTCTGATTTTATATCGCCATACATTTCACACAGTAACGTGAATAGTCGATTTGTTACCACTTCCCTCAGCGACCTTAGAAACTGCGACGGAATATTAACTATACCACTGATTTAATAAGTCATCCAAAGCTTCCTAAAATTCTAATACCGTATCCCTTATCTCTTTCATGTCGAATGCTATTTTTTCTTCTGTCAAATCATCAGACAAGTTTTCTCCCTCATAAAGGTCGTAAGTGTGTATTCAATTAAACCCATCCGCTCTCTCCTCTGCATTTAACAGTGAAATTCCCAATGCATTCTTAATTTTACTGCCCTTGTTTTAATTTCACCGAAGATCGTTTTGTGTTTCTATATGTTGAGTCAGTCTTTCCGACAGTAATTTCTTCTTCGATCTCTTCACATTTCTCGTGCAGCCATTTTGGCTTACTTTCTCTGCACTTCCTGTATATTTCATTTTTAAGTGACTTGTACTTCTATTCCTGAACTTCCTTGAACATTTTTATGCTTCTTTCTTTCATCAATCAACTGAAGTTACCCATGGCTCGTCGCAGTTCCCTTCATTGTGTCTATGGTTTACTTTACGACTTCGGTGACTGTCCTTCTTAGATATGTTCTTCCTCTTCAGATGAAGTGCCCACTAAGCTACTAATTATCGAATGTCTATAGTATTAGAGAAATTCAACCGTATTTCTTCATTGCATGTTACTTCAGTCTTCCACTCCTTTGCGCAGTGATTCTTCCTGACTAGTCTCTTAAACTTCAGCCTATTCTTCATCATTACTAACTTATGATCTATAAGAGGCGTTTAGAAACAAACGAGCCGGAGGCATAATTACAGAAAGCAGTACCTCTGTGTTAGAAGTATTGACCCCGACTGTTGAGACACTTATCCCAGTGTGACACAAGGCGGTGAATGGCTGTCTCATAAAATTCCCGGGGCTGCTATTTTAACTAGTTCCGCACGTACAGCTGGACGTCGTCGTCCGCGTTGAATAGTTTGCCCCTCAGAGACTTTTTAAGGGGACCAAAAATCGCGCAATCACAGGGAGAGAGGTCGGAATGGAGGATGGCCGAGAACCTCCCATTTGAATTTCTGCAGGAGTGCCGCGACTGTGTTGGCCTTGTGAGGCTTTGCACTGTCGTGGCTCAGAATGGCCCCACGGGTTGAGATTGCCTGGTCGTTTTGATTTGATCGCTAGGCGAAGGGTGGTCAAAGTTTGCGAGTAACGGAGGGGATTCACTGTTGTCCCGTGCTGCAGGAAGTGAATCAGCAGCGGGCCATCTTGGTCAAAGAACAACGTCAGCATAACCTTTTCTGCACTTGTGTGGACAGCGACCTCCAGCTGTATGTGCGGAACTGTTTAACATCGCAGGCCCGGGAATTTTATGAGACTGCCATTCACCACCTTCTGTCACAGTGGGACCAGTGTCTCAACAGTCAGGGTCAATACTTCTAACATACAGGTACTGGTTTCTGTAATTATGCCTCCGGCTCGTTTCTTTTTGAGCGCCCCTTATCAGTCTGTATCTGCTCGTGAGTGCGCCTTACAATGCAATATCAGATTACGGAATCTCTGCCTGACCAAGATGTAATCTATAAGTAGAATCTTCCCGTATCTGCCGGGCTTTTTCTAGTACACCTCCTCCTCTTGTGATCCTACTCACTGTTACTAACTGAAATTTACCGCAGAACTCAGTTTTCTTCATCTCTCATTTCTACTACCAAACCTATTTTCTCCCGTAAGCCTTCTTTCTGAACCTTCATCTGCAGCCGCATTCCAGTCCCCTTTTTCGTGCTGAATTTAGTCACTCAGTACTTTCTCAATATCTTCATCTTCTGCTTGCGGCGTTGGCATGTATACCCGAAATTATTTATCGATTCTGATAAAAACATATTATCACTGAGCCGTCACCAGTAACTCGCTCTCCGCCCTACCTTCGTGTTCATAAGGAATCCTACTCCCGTTATGCAATTTTCTGCTGCTGTTTTTATTACCCTCTACTCGTCTGACCAGAAATCCTTGTCGTCTTCCCATTTAACGCCACTGTCCTACGCTATATCCAGATTGAGCCTTGCCATTTCCCCTTTCAGATTTTCTAGATTCATTTTCATGTTCACATTTCTGACATTTCTCGCCTCGTGAAACATTACTCTTTCTTTGGGTACTCAACCTTCGTCTCCTGGTCATCTCCCCATTGGCACTCCTCTCCCGAAGATCCGAATGGGGGCCTAGTGCAGAATCTTTTGCCAATGAAGAGATCATCATGACAGTTGTTGAATTACAGGTCACATATCTTGTGGTGGGTACATATTATGTGTCTTTGATGCAGGGGTTTCCACTGCCTTCTGCATTCTCATCCCGTTGATAATTGTTGATTATTCCTCCTATTAAGAGCTGTTTCCCAGCTCAAGGGCAAGAGAGTGCCTTGAAACACTTTCCGCTCCTTCGCTCTTTTTGACAAGGCCGTTGGCAGGACGCGAGCGACTGCTTATGTCGGAAGTCTTCGGCAGCCATTTCTGATGAGTTATATTCAAAACTTAAGGGGTAGTGAGTTTCGAACCCGGTACACAGGGAGTCTCGATTAAAGGACTACGTCTACGCCACGGGTGAAGTACCATAAAATAATTACCACAACCAAAGTACGTGAATATAGTTCTTCAGGGCAGCGCATTAGAACCGATAGATTTCCTGATATATGTCAATGGTTTCCCCAGTAGTTCTAGTCAAGGGGAGAAAATCTCTCTGCTGACGACAGCAATATTATTGTCACTTAGAAAACAGGAGAACTCTTTGCAGAGAAATCAAATGAAATCCTCGAGGAGATTAATTACTGATCAGTAACTTACAAAGTAACATTGTGCATAAAGAAAACAAATCCCATGATTTTCAGTTTGAAGGCAGGAAACTTCACTATTAATTTAAATGTAGATGACACATCTATAGACTGTGTAACAAATGTAAAATTTCTAGGAATGGATATTGATTCTCAGTTGAAATGCTGTGAACACAGAAAGTCTCTTAGAAAAAGAATATCATTAGCAAGTTAATCCCTTTCAATTTTGTCATCAAAGTGTAACACCAAGTGTCGTATTATTCGTATTTACACTCAGTTATTAGCTCTGGGATTTTATTCTGGATAACAGATGAACAAAAAGTGGACACCATTTTCAAACTAAAGAAGAGAGCCATTAGAATAATAGCCAAAAATAGCACCAAGCTCATTGTTAAGACCTGTTCAGAACAATGGGGATTTTAATTCATAGTGTGAGCACGAATACAGTTACCAATCAGTTGGTAACATAAAAAATAACGTTTGTAATCACTGAAAAAACATCTCTGCCCATGACCATGGATCGAGATCTAGACATAACTTACGTTCACCAAGAAAGAACACATGTAAAACTCATATCAGCATTTTCTACAATGGTATAAAATTATTCAACAAAGTTTCAAATGTGATCAAAGAAGTTACTGAAACAATCTTATTTAAAAAAACAGTAAAAAGTTACTGTTAAGTAATAGACTATTTAGATGACACAGACTAGGGATGTGGTAAAACATGTGACACAAATAAATAATGTCAGCCATAGTAAAACTTCTATCATTCCACATAACACTTTCACACTTTTTGCCTGTTTCTTTTTTCTTTTTTTCTTTTCTGGGAAAACTGACTCCCAAAACCATGCAGTGTCTAAAGCTAACACCTTATCCTCGTTGTAGAGGAAATGCTGATCCAGTTTTTAAGGGTAGAAAATGGGAACTGAGGATACACAAAATGTTCCTAACGACAGCTGATAGTTTGTTTAATGTTTCGAAATAATGTGCGTGTAATGTATGCAAAGTGTTCAGCGACTGGGAGTGAGAACTAAATGAACAGTGCAGCATTAGCCTTTTGAACCATTAAATTGATTGCTTTTAAAACAATATTGTCCGATGGGGATAAATCGAATGAGGTACCGCTGCTTTAAACAGAGTGACCTAATATTCGGGAGAATGCAGGCTCTACTCTTCATCCAGAAATCTTGATTTAACTTTTCCGTGGATTCCCTAAACTACTCTAGACAAATGGCAGAATGGCTCTTGCTATGAGGCCACGGTCGACAATCTGTACAATCCTTGTTGTACCTTGTCATACTAGACCTGTAAGTTTGTGAATTATTTCATTTTTGTTGCTCTTATAATACCAAGACAGTTTCAATACCCTTGTGAAAGTGATCTACAAAAGAGTAAAACTACTAATACACTGTCCAGTCACATAAATGTGAGCACCTGTTAAAGCCCAAATAATCATATTTTGCTGCACGAACCGCTGCGAGACGTGCAGGAAGAGGTTCAGTGAGGTTCAGCGAGGTTCTGGACGGTACCGACAGTGCTGTGGTGGTATGCCGACGCCAGTGCTGTGGCCAGATGTGTTAGGTTTCTCGCATGAGGGTCCATCGCGCAACAGACCAATCTAGGTGGTCCCACAGATTCTCTATTGGGTTTAAATCTAGGGAATTTGGTGGCAAGGGTAATACGGTAAATTCATTCATGCTTTACAACCATCTGCTTGCACTGTGAGCTATGTGACAGGTTGCATTGTCCTGCGGGCAGATGCAATCGTGCCGTGGAAGAGCAGACTGCACGTATGGTGGACATTATCCACAAGGATAGATACATCCCCTGTTCATCCATTGCGCCATCCAGAATAAGCCAGGAAATACCACGAAAACATTTCCCAGTCTATAATGCTCCCTCCCCTGGCCTGGACCGTTACGACGACGTTCCACGTCGATGGAGCATAAAACGTGATTCTTCTGAAAATACCTCTTGTCCCTGTTCAGTGGACGTCAAGTTGCGGTATTCAGGTACAAATTCCTGACTTCATCACCGATGAACAGCAGACATCATGGGCCCACGAACCAGGAGACCCCTGGGGAGGCCTTTAGGCCGGTATGACACTATCAAATTTCTTTGTCAACTGTCTTTATCAAAGAAATTTCATGGTGTAATAGGGAACTTTGTCAAATCTCGTCTGTCGTCAAATAAATTTGATCAAATCTATAGCGTCGCTGTAGATTTGATCAAAGAAGTCGCTTGTCTTCTGTTCACTGGAATGTGACATGTCACCACGTGGAGAGCTAGCATCGCTGTAGCGTTCTGTTATCTGTTTTTATAAACATTGACAGTAAATACAATTGGTGTGTACCGACAACTACAAAGTTAATAGAGATATATGAAGCAGATGAGGCGGTTTAAGCCGTGAGGCACTCTGAATACAAAAATATATTAAGAGGATTGAAGACCTGACCTGACCTGATCTAACCTAACCTAACTCTCTCCTGTAGCAAGGAGTCAGAGTGTTACAGTGAGCCTGTCTTCTGCACATATATCAGTTCTTATGTGTGTATTGTGCTTTGTGATATGATGATACACTTCACTGTGCACATACTGAAATGTGTACTCATCCATTCTTAAGTAAATGATGTACGAATTGAAGTCCTCCACTACAAGCTCACGTAACAAGTTTTGTTGAACGCTTTTATCGTGTTATCGAAAAACCCACGGCTTCACCCAGGTACGTTTCCTTTTTTTTCCGCTTCTCTTCCGCATGTGCACACAGTGCAATTGTGGTACATGCAACTGCTGAAATTAATAACACGTTGTTGTTATCAGCCATCTTGAACTTTGACGAAAAATATGATGACAGTGGAATACTTTTAGCGCCACGTCAAAGATCTTTGTCAAATATATTTGACGAAGATTTCATCCAATCTTTGACAAATAAAGTTGATAGTGTAAAACCGGCCTTATGCAGCAATTTTCGTTGAACTGTCGTTGAGCAGACACTATTGGTAATTCCCTTGGTTCATCTGGCCGGTCAGTTGTTCAACAGTTGCAGGTCTCCTCGCCCTTACACCGCAACAGTCGTTCACCCCTGCCTATGGGGCACTGCTGTTGCCTCGGCACCGGTTTCGGATAGCTCCATTTTGTCTCGCATGGTATACTTCAACCACAGCCGCACGCGAATACTTTACAAACTTTGTGGTATCGGAAATGCTTCCGCCCTTTGCCCGAAATGAACATGTCATTTTCCACATTAGATAAATCGCTCCGTTTCCTCATTACGATAACGAGTGCACTGTAATCTGTGTCGCCCCCGACAGCGGTTATATACCCTCTGTTGCTAGAGCTGTCACTTCCAGTCTGCGAATGGTTGTCGCACTTTCACGTCGAAGACGATGGTCACATTAATGTGACTGGACCGTACTACAACATGGACTAGCTTTCCATCAGCAGCCACCCGTATGTTTTTGGAATACGTGTGTTGTGATAGAATGCTAGAAACTACAAAGACTACACCCAAAAGTAGTGATCATTAAGCCTGGAACATTGAAGCTGTGAAAAAAAACACTGAAACTACGCAAAAAATATAATTCTTATGCCTCAGAAAACAATTTGGAAACACTGTCTGCCTCGTAATGTATATACACGTACTTTCATGCATCAGGAAAACTGTTGCTCGTCCATTTGTGCCATCACTGAGCACACAAAATTCGAGGAATCAAACGTCCGGTCACTGTTTATGATGTAAGTCGACTTCTTTCAGTTTCTTCGAAGGAGATACAGCTTTGTCCTCGTAATTTGCGGCCATAAGTATCACCTGTTAAACGTATACAATTTATGACGACTTTGTAAACTGCGTGTCAATGCCATCTGTTTTTCCCACTTTGCATGATTTGGGACTGTATCGAAGTTGCTCGTATATACCAAGGGAACACGTAAAAATCAAATACTGCAATGGTTGACCATTGTGACGAATATGCCAGTGATTGTACGCCATGCAGTGGATAGTGGAGGGAAAGTTGAAGATGTACTGAAAACACAGACAACGGGATGCTACGCCAGTAGTGAGACTTGATAGTTCTAAAGCTTTAATAACCTATTTCTTCTTCTGTTCATTGCACTTTCAGTAATGTGTCTTCCTGATTCCTTCGTGGCCGTTTTACAAGGTGTGAGTCAGACCAAATATCCACATTAAGAAGATTGTATTGTTTCTAGTGTACCAGAAAACTTACAATAAAGGTGCAGGGAATTAACGATATTCGATTGTACCCGTTTTTCCGTCTTTGTTTTTGATGGCAGGCTGAAATACCCAGTTGCCCCTTTTCCCTATGACATACAGGGTGTCTCCGGAAGAATGGTCTATATACGACAGGAAAGATTGTTCCAAGCAAAAAGTTTAGTAAACATGAGCTCTAAAATGCATAGCTTAAGACCCATGAGCACTTGGTCAGTAGAAAATATGTGTTTCATACTACGAGGGATGATCAATAAGTAATGGAACACCTTTGTTTTCTGAAAGCAGGTTGGTTTTATTCATGATTTCAACACACCATATTATTCCGCACAATTTTAACTACATAACGCTATTTTCCAACAAAAATCTCCCTCCGATGCGACATCCCTACGCCACCTTACTGGAAGGGCATATACGCCCGCACGGTAACACTCAACTGGTCTATGTCGGAACCAACATCTTGCTGCATCAATAATCTGTATATTATTCACGTATTGTCCACCCCGCGCTGCATCCTCCAGTGCGCCAAAGAGGTGGGGGACGGAAGGTGCGAGATCCTGGCTATAGGGTGGATGAGGAAGAAACAGGCCAATGAGGTTTTGTGAGCTTGTCCCGGATGCGCAGACATTTGTGAGGCGTTGCATGGAAGAGGAGAAGTTCGTACGCATTTTTGTTGCGATGTTTATTTAGTTTCATGAGGGTAGCACAGCTGTGTACTGCCGGCCGGCACGTGGGACATCGGACAGATTTGCGAGACCTTCTTGGATGACCACAGAAGCCTCGGCCAAGGACTCACTGTGCCTTTGTTCAATGCCAGGTCTCCATAGGCCTTCATCAAGTGCCTATGAATACCTGTGATGCTCTCGTTTTCCACCGAAAGAAACGCAGTGACAGCTCTCTTCTTAGAGCGCACCTCCGTTACAGACGGCCGGCTGCGGTGTTCTCGCGGTTCTAGGCGCTCAGTCCGGAACCGCGCGACTGCTACGGTCGCAGGTTCGAATCCTGCCTCGGGCATGGATGTGTGTGATGTCCTTCGGTTACTTAGGTTTAAGTAGTTCTGAGTTCTAGGGGACTGATGACCACAGATGTTAAGTCCCATAGTGCTCAGAGCCATTCGTTACAGACGACGTTCTGGAACGCCACCCATCTGAAGTTCATGGAACTACAGGGCTGAAGCGGGAATATTCCACCATGTCCCACAACAAATTCCTCATTTTTTCAACCCATAAGTGACTGAAAGAGAAATTATATTGCATTGCTTATTGAACGCCCCTTGTAGCAAAGATGAAAAAGTGCTTCTACATCTAGATCTACATGGATACTCTGCAAATCACATTTAAGTGCCTGGCAGAGGGTTCATCGAACCACCTTCACAAGTCTCTATTATTCGAATCTCGTATAGCGCGCGGAAAGAACGAACACCTATATCTTTCCGTACGAGCTCTGATTTCCCTTATTTTATCGTGGCGATCGTTTCTCCCTATGTAGGTCGGTGTCAACAAAATATTTTCGCATTCGGAGGAGAAAGTTGGTGACTGGAATTTCGTGAGAAGATTCCGTCGCAACGAAAAACACCTTTCTTTTAATGATTTCCAGCCCAAATCCTGCATCATTTCTGTCACACTCTCTCCCATATTTCGTGACAATACAAAACGTGTTGCCTTTCTTTGAACTTTTTCGATGTACTCCGTCAGTCCTATCTGGTAAGGATCCCACACCGCGCAGCAGTATTCTAAAAGAGGACGGACAAGCGTAGTGTAGGCAGTCTCCTTAGTAGGTCTGTTGCATTTTCTAAGTGTCCTGCCAATAAAACTCAGCCTTTGGTTAGCCTTCCACACAAAATTTTCTGTGTTCTTTCCTATTTAAGTTGTTCGTAATTGTAATACCTAGGTATTTAGCTGAATTTACGGCTTCTAGATTAGAATGATTTATCGTGTAACCGAAGTTTAACGAGCTCCTTTGAGCACTTTTCGTTACTTAGGGTCAACTGCCACTTTTCGCGCCATTCAGATATTTTTTGTAAATCGTTTTGCAGTTTGTTTTGATCTTCTGATGACTTTATTCGTCGATAAACGACAGCGTCATCTGCAAACAACCGAACACGGCTGCTCAGATTGCCTCCCAAATCGTTTATATAGATAACGAACAGCAAAGGGCCTATAACACTACCTTGGGGAACTCCTAAAATCACTTCTGTTTTACTCGATGACTTTCCGTCAATTACTACGAACTGTGACCTCTCTGACAGGAAATCGCAAATCCAGTCACATAACTGAGACGATATTCCATAAGGACGCAATTTCACTACTAGCCGCTTGTGTGGTACAGTGTCAAAAGCCTTCCGGAAATCCAGGAATACGCATTCCATCTGAAATCCCTTGTCAATACCACTCAGCACTTCGTGTGAATAAAGAGCTAGTTGTGTTTCACAGGAAAGATGTTTTCTGAACCCATGTTGACTGTGTGTCAATAGACCTTTTCCTTCGAGGTAATTCATAATGTTCGAACACAATATATGTTCTAAAATCCTGCTTCATATCGACGTTAAGGATATGGGATTGTAATTTAGTGGATTACTACTACTGCTTTTCTTGAATATTGGTGTGACCTGTGCAACTTTCCAGTCTTTGGGTATGGATCTTTTGTCGAGCGAACGGTTGTATATGATTGTTAAGTATAGAGCTAATGCATCAGCATACTCGGAAATGAACCTAATTGGTATACCGTCTGGACCAGAAGACTTGCTTTTATTAAGTGATTTGAGTTGCTTCACTACTCCGAGGATATTTACTCCTACGTTACTCATGTTGGCAGCAGTTCTCGATTAGAATTCTGAAATATTTACTTCGTCTTTTTTTGTGAAAGCATTTCGGTAGGCTGTGTATAGTAACTCTGCTTTGGCACACCTCTTAAGGTACACAGTTTTGACCCCATGTTTACTGACATTTTTCCCCCTTGTTTCTGACCGTAATACCACCTCTCAAAATATCGAAAGCAAAGAAGCAGGAGAAAAGAGATGCTTCATGAAACGAAGATGGAGTGATAATAGCTCTTGAAAGGTATCCATTGCTGACCCCATGTTTATTGTACTTTTTTGCTTCGAATGATTGTTCCTATGATATCCCTGTATAATGACCATTCCGCCTAGAACATTCTGTATTTTTATAAATGACTGGGAATACATAGTCAGATGAGTGAATATCTCAGTAGCTCCTACGGCTAGTGCTCCACTGTCTGCAAGGTGCTACACTCAGAGAGTTTTATCATTTGTAGGACAGGCGGCGACGCTGAAAGCCGGCGTTTGCACGCACTTACCCCGCAGCGCAAGTTTTGCGTTTGCTGTTGTGCCTCCGGATGTGCTTCCGGCAGTTAACGAGCACGTCGGTGCCGAGCGCAGGAGCCGCCGTCTTTCGCTGTGCAGTAGAACCCTCGAAGTGGACGGGGGAGGGCGGGGCTCGGTTTCCTGTGCTCCAGTGTGTTGGGAGCTCCGGAGCAGTTTCACTGCGTAGGCCGGCGTACGTCTCGGTGGAGAGCTGCAATGCAGACAAGGCAAACGGGACGGCTACTCCGTGATCATTAGTGGCATTCATTGTATAATCAAATGGTTAACGCCCAGTTATACTACACGTACTCTACTACTTATTAGGGATAGGAGAAATCTGTCGGTTAAAACCGATACTGGTATTTTGGTTCTGAGCAACCCTAATTTTCCGTTATTTATTTTGTTTCGTTTCGTTTTTCATTATTTTGCTAATGAGCGGATCAAACTGCTGTTGCCACAGAGCTAAAATTTTTGGTTTTTATATACCCTAAGAACTATGTATATAAACTGAAAACCGGAACAGAAGAGTATATATGCATTTGAGATGCGATGCTACAGGAGAAAGTTGAAGATCAGGTGGATTGATAGGATAAGGGTTAAGGAGATTCTCTGCAGAATAGGCGAAGGAAGGAACCTATTAAAAACACTGACAAGAAGAAGGGACAGGGTGATAGGACATTTGTTAATGCATCAGGCAGTAATTAATCTATATGGTACGAGAGGGAAATAACCTACATGGCGCTAGAGGGAAGTGTAGAGAGTAAACAGCTGTGGGAGAAGAAAGAGATGGCTCTGAGCACTATGGGACTTAACTTCTGAGGTCATCAGTCCCCTAGAATTTAGAATTACTTAAACCTAACTAACCTATGGACATCACACACATCCATGCCCGAGGCAGGATTCGAAGCTGCGACCGTAGCGGTCGCGCGGTTACAGACTGTAGTGCCTAGAACCGCTCGGTCACCCCGGCCGGCGAAGAAAGAGATCTGAACACACCCAAAAAATAATTAAGAACGTTCGTGGCGAGCGTTATTCTGAATGTGTGAACTACTAAGGGACCAAACTGCTGAGGTCATCATTCCCTAGACCTACACACTACCAAAACTAACTTATCCTAAGAGCAACGCACACACCCATGCCCGAGGGAGGACTCGAACCTACGGCGTGAGGGGCCGCTGAATCCGTAACTTGGCGCCTCTAACCACGCAGCCACTCGGCGCGGCGGTTATTCTGAGATGAAGAGGTTAGCGCAAGAGAGGAGTTGGTAGTGGGTCACATCAAACCAATCAGAAGACTGATTGAGTATGACACAGGATACCACGTAAGCACAGAACATTTCATTGTCCAATGTGCGTAATGTACTATTAATTCATCTCGATTTAGATTTTTGTTTGGATAAAATAGACTTTCGTTGTAAAGTTATCATTTATATTAACACAACGTTTGTTTAGTATTGTTTTTACATTAGTTTATTGAACACAACAGTAAATTAAAAAGAAAAATTAACCATTAACAACACTTTCTCTAACAATAATTAAAAGAGTTTGACGTTGTTCGAGAAGTTAACCAATTCTACGCCTTTAGAAACCTACTCACTCGGAGTGTTATTCAAGGTTTGAGGAATATTTTCTTTCTGAAAGGAATTTTCAGTACGTAATGGGAAAGGTAAACATTTGAGGTCACAATATCAGAAGAATAAGTGACTTTCCAAATAAACTCGTGGGTGGTTTTGTTTGTGAAATCAGCATAGTGTGTTATGATAAACAAGCAACACTTGATCGAGTGTCTTTGGTCGTTCTTGTTAAATTGCGATTGAAAGGTGTGTAAGTTGTTGGAAACATATGCCAGCTGTGGCAGACACACTCTCGGGGAAGATTTGGTTGTGCGCAACATGCTTTTAGTGTCATCAGTTGTAAAATATTATCTGCTTTCATTGCCCTTCGTCACGATATCATTTTTATGGCACGGTTGGTAATTTATTCCTAAGAAGTTAATATAAAAACCTCATGGCTCGTTACCAATAACAGTATGTGAACTCTTAATGTTACCAAATTGTAGAAACAATCAGCCGTTCGTTTTGTTGCTTTGAATTAGAGCATTCAGTACTCCTACATCCGACGTCTCAAAATTTCCTACTGAATGCAGATACCACGAAAGTTTAAATGTCCTCATTTCATCACACTTGTCAATTATCAAGCTGTAAAAGTTTCGTATATGCAACTCAGGTTGCGATATTGTACTCTCTTATAGGAAATATATATATATATATATATATATATATATATATATATATATATATATATATATATGATTTATCCTCAACTGACGGATGTTTAAAGAAAGCAAAGAGTGAAGCTATCACATATACACCAGAAGATAGATTTTCGTTCAAGACATTTACCCCATTATTTTCCGTGCATTTAAGGTACACAATACTCTTATTTTATAAGACGTGTAGGCATCTTCTTTGTCACATGTGTACTCACATAACCCCTGTATGGCAAGTTACCGGAGAAGCCGTCCCTGGAAAGTCCGAAGCAGGCCTTACCATTCTTAAACAGTATTTGAGGATCCACGTAGTCAATCTGCATATTTTCGAGCAACCAGTTAATAAAATTCATTTCCTTTAAAGAATCTGCCTCTAGACAGCATATAATCTCAAAGAATGGTGTATATACAGAGTGTAACAGACACCACGCATTCATGGAACTGATTCGCCTAGATGGGCAGTGCATCCACCTTCTTCAGTGCGGTTGCACAAGTACGCCTGGCCTCCCGCGGAAATCTTAGAGTAACGAGCATGCGAGAAATGAACGGGGACTGCAGACAGGTGGCGCTCGGTGGCAATGCGGGTCGGCCGTTAGGCGTGCTGAGATAGTCCGCACGGTGGCGATAAACACTGTGTCCCGGGTGACACAGTGGTTAACGCAACTGCCTAGTAAGGAAGACATCCCAGGTTCGAATCCCGAAAATATTCAAATGTGTGTGAATTTTTAAGGGATCAAACTGCAAAGGTCAGCGGTCCCTAGACTTACGCACTACTTAAACTAACTTATGCTAAGAACAACACACACACCCATGCCTGAGCACTAGAACTTCCAGCGGGAGGAGCCGCCCAGTCGGTGACATGGCCCCTCAAACTGTGCAGCCACTCCGCACGACTTCGAATGCCGATCCAGAACAGATTTTCTCTCGTCGGCGCTGATTTAATGTAATTTACTGATGCAGCTTGTAGGGAAGCAGCCTACTCACGTCATATAAAATTCATATGCTTCCCATTGTGTGCCAGCCTAGTACGCTGTAACTAGCTATGACATCACAAATGTTGCGCAATAGCTTAAAAATAAAGTAAATAATCTGAAAAGTTAATAGCATGTCAGGAGTGATGATAAAACAGTAATGTGTTAAGTTTCAGTTTAGTAACTTCAACAGTTTTCGAAATTTGGACGTTTTACATAAAAGCCATTGGCACAATAGGAAGGAGCTAGAAACTTCAAAATTTGTATTCAGATTCCTTTTTCATTGTAATTTAATGGAAACAGTATGCTGGATCTCACAAAGTAATATTTTGGTAGAAATTCATGATTTTCTATTTTTGTATCCTAAAAGTTCGGAAGAAAGATAGATTAAGTAAGTGATTAGATAAAGCTAGGATGTTAAGATTTAGGTAGAACGGACATTCGCTATATTAACAAAGATGTGGGAAGTTTCAGAAAGGTAGCTACAAAACTGTAGCTGTAGCGTCTCTTCAAAGGGCAAGTTCAGAGCTCATCTATTGCGTGCAGTACAACTAAAATAATTCTCTCGCCAAATGTATTTAACCTAGCCACATTAGAATTTTATTATAGATACTTACCTGTGTGCTGATTGCAAAATTAAATTGAGAGCTTCATTGGCCTTCAGCGAATGAAGCAATAAATTATTTAATAAATTGAAGTGGTGGTTTGCTAGCCCAGCTGCTACTCAGTAAGGCATATGTTATCGGCTGCGCCTTCGGCAGTCCTCACCGCTGCTATATGGATAAGAGCGTGTGAGCTAGAGTAAGGCCCCAGTTCTCTTCTAGTTTCGTATCAGTGCGCACTTCGTGTCGGAAAACGCGTCGCATTTGTGCAGTTGCCAGGATCAGCCTTGGATGTCGTATTACGTAACTCGATATGCACTTAACAATGAGTTCGCATTGTGGTAAAGTTTTAATTATGGAACGACTCCAGTGATTTAGTCTCAGTTTCTGTATGTTGTATTTTCACGTGTCGCCGCAGGACAGACTTTCTGCCATTACTAGCGTGGCATTTGATGAGTATTAACAGCAAATTTTGGTGAGCATTCACTTTGAACATTTACATCGATAACGATGGTTGAAAAGTTTCGTTATCTAGGGATAATAGGATCCGCACAATAGACTCTGAACAGCTCTGCTAGTACAATAGCTGATATGAGTAATCATTTATCTGGAATTTTACGCTTTATCGTTTTAAGAATATAGTGAAAATTGTTATAGTAAACTGCATTTTTTATGAACCCGAGACATCATCCTAAATCCTCCGAGTAATGAACTTCAATAATTAATAACTTTTATTCTCCATCAGAGTGGGCACAGTGAACTCTAATTACAGGCATCACGTTTTTGCTAATCACACTCTGGTTGCCAACATTGTAGTCAGAGAGCCTGTGTAGAGAATGGCAAACAAAAGAATATAATAACTTTAATTTTCCACCGGCACCCCACAAGCTGACATCACTAACCTCTTCCCTTTCCTTTCCTTCCTCCCCCCTCCACCTCCAATTTACATATAGCACTGCTTGCAATTGTCCGCGTCAGTGTTCACATGGAATGACATGCAGGCAGGTGGTGGCGCCCGTAATTTCCACGCTCTGTAGCTTTGTTGGGTGACGTTCCTGCATAGAGGATCCTATTTTCTATTTGTTTCCGAAGACATAGACATAAGCTCAGATTTATCCTTAATAATTTTGTCATACTCTGCGACTGTGTGTATTTGTGTGTGTGTGTGTGTTGTATATGGACATACGTGCACATGCAGATGATATGGAAATCATTCAAGTGCATGGAACAATGTGTTCACATTCTGATTGTCAGGTGTAAGTCGTGTACGGAGACCTGGGAGGCCACGGGCGATGAAGATCGTCTTCTGCTCCTCACAGGTCTCCAGAAGTCATACCTTGTGACTGTTATCTGTGATGTTACGCAAAAGACTGCGTTTTTATCCCCACCCCCTCTTTCTCCCCTACATGTGACACTGTTGGAAGTCTGCGACGCCGCAGTGTTGGAGCTGTGAACTGGATAACGAAAGACCAGCTGCTTCGTGTGTGGCAGGAAATAAGCAGCCATTTTGATATTTGTCGTTTACCACGTGGTGCTCACATTAAATGCGTAAAAAAATTACCATTTTTCTTTCCAGAAACGTTGGAATTGTGTTTCTATCTTTTGTAATTTGGAAACTATAAATGTTTGAAAATGTTTCTTCTTTTTGAGTAGTCGTGTACGTCCAGCTGATAACATTATCAGCATTTTGGCTACATACAACATTTTGGCTTGATACATCATTCGAAATGTTGGTAGTTTTATTTCTTATGACGGGTCTACATACCCAGAATCTTATTCAAATTAACTCCAGTTGCAAAAGCACAGATATACTTTTATATTGTCAAATTTTTATTACGTGCTTAGACTGCACTGTAAATGTCTCTAATACTGGAAAAGAATAGAGACTGTATTCTGTAGTCCTCACTTTCGAATGATAGTAAACAGATCCAGTGAGAATATTGGTGAATGGCATTTGGCACAACTTTTCAAAGGCTTAAAAATTTATATTTGCTGTGCTCTGTGTCGATTTTAAACAGGAGACGGTACCTTGGAAAAGTGGGTTTACGATGAACATTTGCAGAACTGCTAGTGCAAATATCAGTGTGCAGCCGGTAGTTTACGGCAGCAGCTAGGAACAGAGGGCGTATGAATTTTTTTTGTGGCTCTGGCTATTGCTGCTGCTGCAGCGCGCCGTGTGCCACTGGTTGCCGCACCCAGAGGGGTCAGAGCGCGCTCCTTATTGGCTTCGTCGCGCATTCGCCGGCGCTTTTATGCGCCACGCTGCAGCGCTGCGAGTTGGCGTTTCTGGAATATTCACTCCCTCAGGTCCTCCTGCCTGGCCGCTCCAGGCTCCGGGCCACAGACGCACTGCAGTTGTGCCCGTGTTTCACTCCACCAGCTACATGTTCCGAGAGCTACAACACGCGTATGCGTTTTAATTTCTTCTAACATGGTGCTCACTGTTCGCGGAATCCTCTGCATCACTTCACCCTCTTGGGTTCCGTTGGCATTTAATTAGAATTTTTCATTAATTTTATATTTTTCTTCGTAGCTTCTCCCACAATTCACTTTCCGTGCTCTTTTTCTCATTTCTCTCTCTCTCTTTCCCTCTCTCTCATTCTTTGTCTCTCTCGCTCTCCCACAGACATAAGCACACATCCACACACACACACACACACACACACACACACACACACAGAGAGAGAGAGAGAGAGAGAGAGAGAGACACGTTGTCCATGTGTAACGTAGCAAAAATTACTACCTAGTACTAGCTACTTCATAGTATGATCAACGTTTAAATAATTTCGTAAGACCACATGCATTATATTTGCAGATGAATAGAACCTTTCTTGTTAAGTCGGTCTCAGTGTCTGCGATGGCACCTTTGGTCCTATACAACCTATTACATCGAGGGTTTTTGAAAAGACAAGCCGCCGGTTTTAGCTATTTTCTTCTTTTATTTATATGGTCTTGACACAAATTTTATAATAACACTTTTCGCATACATATTATGCCACTTTCTTGAGCTAGGTGGTTCAAATGGTTCAAATGGCTCTGAGCGCTATGGGACTCAACATCTGAGGTTATCAGTCACCTAGAACTTAGAACTACTTAAACCTAACTAACCTAAGGACATCACACACATCTATGCCCGAGGCAGGATTCGAGCCTGTGACCGTAGCAGTCACGCGGTTTCGGACTGAAGTGCCTAGAACCGCACGGCCACCGCGGCCGGCTGAGCTAGCTGAAGAAGGTAGTCGAACAGAGAACATCACATACGAAAGGCAAAGTCAATATTTACTAAAGCCCCTCTCTCATGAAGGCTACTACGATCCTTACCCTGTCTGGCGCTGCTTTGACGCACTTGGAGTCAAAATTACAATACGGTTACGAGCCGAGGTTCCAGTACTTCCTAGAATATGATGTATTTCAAACTGGTATTAATACGACAGTCGTAACTGAAGTAGTTCTCCAGATTCAATTTACATAACGTTTTCTGAAATAATTATTTACCTGAAGATTTATAGGCTTAATGATTAGTAACAAAGGTTGCTGATTCTGACAACATAAAAAACAGCAGCTTTCTGCTATTTCATAAAAATTTGGTTTTACGCAATCAAATATGTTCATAGATCCTCTTCAGATGAAAAATGTAGAGCGTAATTTAAGGAAGAAAATTAACCCAAATCTGGGCACAATTTATATGGAATCAAACATTTCAGTTATCCTGCGGAAGTTCTGATGAGGCAAGGTTCATTACAACACAAACACACTCACACACACACGCTTTATTATTGTCATATATTTTCTAGGGTCGTGGGCACGTTTAAATGATAACCAACTGACGCAAATATGTATGATACGTATAGTCTTTGTATACAGGATGTGCAAGGAGGAATGGACAATATTCAATTGAATGAGAGGAACCATCATTAGAACACCAGTAAACATGGGCTCTAAGATGAGTACGTCAAGAGCTGTGAGCACTCCTTGATCTTCGATACATGAAGCAAATATCATCTACGAAACACTCTTTGATTTCCATATTTTCTGAGCTGGCAGTATGGATAAAAACAAGAAAAATCTAGTAAATTTGGCTTCCAAACCGCATACCTTAAGAGATATGACCTCTTGTGCAGGTGTGTTTCACAGTGCCGAATAGGAACAAGTGCTCATAGCTCTTGAGGTAAGCAGCTTAGACAATTTTTCCTTGTTTTGGACCGTACTACCAGCTCTGAAAATATGAAAGAAAATAGCTTGCAGTAGAAGAGATTTCTTTCGTTGGGTTGAAGATAATGAAGTGCTCTTATCTCTTCAGTTATACATTTCAGAGTATTGCCCGTTCCTCCTGTGAAACCCTGTATTCAGCGAGGTCGACTTACCCTGTTTCGATACTTTTGCGTCTTCAAGAAAGCACACTAGTGCTTGAAACTAAACTGCCACTAATGTAATTGTTTTAATTTTACGACGTCTAGATCACATTAAATTATTTATTTTTAATTCAGGTAGTGTATTTTTGTCTATTTGACGATGGTCCTCCTACTAAAGATGAATAATTAATTGCGATTGGAACTGTACTTTATTATCAAAATATTAAGTAAGATTTCTGTGGTTTCTCAGTGAGTCAAAAATCGTTATTTAAATAAACATTTTGTCTTTCCTAAAATCCCATCATACACAAATTTAAAGGTTAATATTATAAAAAATCTCCCATGTTACTGGATTTAAATCGAATAGCCCAACTAAACGATAATGAGTCAGGACAGCAAAAAATGGTTCAAATGGCTCTGAGCACTAGGGGACTTAACTTTTGAGATCATCAGTCCCCTAGAACTACTTAAACCTAACTAACCTAAGGACATCACACACATCCATGCCCGAGGCAGGATCCGAACCTGCCACCGTAGCGGTCGCGCGGTTCCAGATGTAGCGCCTAGAACCGCTCGGCCACCCCAGCCGGCCCAGGCCAGCAGGTCCCAGTTGTTCGATATTGGAGAGGTTTGCGTCGAATCCACTGCGGCGCTGGTAATCTGTGAACGAGGCGGAAGTGAGGCAGCGTTGGCAGGTGCGCGCTCTACCTGCGAACGAGGAAGGTCAGTAGCCAGTGTATCAGAATTGTGGCCGTGATCGCTCACCCACGAGGGGACTCCTGAACCGCATGCAACGAGTGTAGGCTGTTTGATTGCCTGCCAGTTATGGGTGTCAGCCACAGAGGGCAGCACTCGCATGAATGTTGTGTAGTAAGCAGCACCACGTGCAGGTCATGGGCCTGGCATCACCTCGGTGAGATGTACCGATTTTGGACTGATGGGTGCTGCGAAATCACCTTCAACAGGCATAGGCTGTCTGCTTTCTATTTTCTCGCTGCTGTGTGTGTGGCTCTCCGGTACGTGCTATGCCTGTCACACACCGCTTGGTGTGGACGCGGATATGACACATTAGCATGCTGCTCAGATGAAGCTGCGAGAAGTCGAATGTGTGGAAGCGACGATGCTTCGTCGGGAATTGTGGTTCTTGAGAGGTTATAGGTGTCTTTTATGTCAAGTTTGTGTCGTTCCTTGAGATGCGTTAGTTTTCCCTCCATGCATGAGCCCGTTTCCCTGTTGAAACTGGTACATGTGAGCTGTCTGTGTCTGTAAATATATGTTTTAAGAGGTGCAATTGAATGCCATTGGTTTTTGAGACGCTAAATTATAAAGCTTTCCGACGTTACAACACCTTTAAAAATTTATTGCGCTGTTACCGCTCAGGACTTTTGTCAGATGGTTCGATATATGTTATTGACCTCATGGCGCCACCGTTTGAATCTGTTATGTTTAGCAGGTGCTGACAGATGTGAAAATTACCGAACTATCAGTTTAATAAGCCACGGCTGCAAAATACTAACACGAACTCTTATAGACGAATGGAAAAACTGGTAGAAGCCGAACTCGGGGAAGATCAGTTTGGATTCTGTAGAAATGTTGGAACACGTGAGGCAATACTGAACCTACCACTTATTTTAGAGAATAGATTAAGCGAAGGCAAACCTACATTTATAGCATTTGTAGACTTAGAGAAAGCTTTTGACAATGTTGATTGGAATACTCTTTCAAATTCTGAAAGTGGAAGGGGTAAAATACAGGGAGCGAAATGCTATTTACAATTTGTACAGAAACCAGATGGTAGTTAGAAGAGTCGAGGGGCACGAAAGGAAAGCAGTGGTTGAGAAGGGAGTGTGACAGGGTTGTAGACTCTCTCCCATGTTATTCAATCTGTATATTGAGCAAGCAGTAAAGGAAACAAAAGAAAAATTCGGAGTAGGAATTAAAATCCATGGAGAAGAAATAAAAACTTTGAGGTTCGCCGATGGCATTGTAATTCCTTCAGAGACAGCAAAGGACCTGAAAGAGCAGCTGAACGGAATGGACAGTGTCTTGAAAGGAGGATGTAAGATGAACACCAACAAAAGCAAAACGAGGATAATGGACTGTAGTCGAATTAAATCGGGTGATGCTGAGGGAATTAGATAAGGAAATGAGACTCTTAAAGTAGTAAATGAGATTTGCTATTTGGAGAGCAAAATAACTGACGATGGTCGAAGTAGAGAGGATATCAAATGTAGACTGCAATGGCAAGGAAAGCGTTTCTGAAGAAGAGAAATTTGTTAATATGGAGTATACATTTAAGTGTCAGGAAGTCGTTTCTGAAAGTATTTGTATGGAGTGTAGCCATGTATGGAAGTGAAACGTGGACGATAAATAGTTTAGACAAGAAGAGACTAGAAGCTTTCGAAATGTGGTGCTACAGAAGAATGTTGAAGATTAGATGGGTAGATCACATAACTAATGAGGTATTGTTTTGGGGGAAGAGACCAAACTGCGAGGTCATCGGTCTCACCGGATTAGGGAAGGACGGGGAAGGAAGTCAGCCGTGCCCTTTCAAAGGAACCATCCCGGCATTTGCCTGGAGTGATTTAGGGAAATCACGGAAGACCTAAATCAGGATGGCCGGACGCGGGATGAGGAGGTACTGAATAGAATTGGGGAGAAGAGAAATTTGTGGCACAACTTGACTAGAAGAAGGCATCGGTTGGTAGGACATGTTCTGAGGCATCAAGGGATCACCAATTTAGTGTTGGAGGGCTTCTTGGAGGGTAAAAGTCGTAGAGGGAGACCAAGAGATGAATACACCAAACAGATTCAGAAGGATGTAGGTTGCAGTAGCTACTGGGAGATGAAGAAGCTTGCACAAGATAGAGTAGCATGGAAAGATGCATCAAACCAGTCTCAGGACTGAAGACCACAACAACAATAACAAGTTTAGTGCGTCAGTTGCGCTAGCGTTACGTAAATACTTCGATGTGTGTGAGGGTAACTGATGTCATGTATTCTCTTTAGTGTAGAGTTCTTGCATTAATGTTTAAAGAATTTGCTGGTTGCTTGAAGCTTCTTTCACGATTCACAAGGAAAAGGTTCAAGTGGTTGCCATGTCGCTATTACAATAATTTTAAATTTTGACATAACATTCGGTCTTTTAATATTGGTCATTCGGTGAATCACTGTGCGTTAATGGTGTATGTGTGACTGAGTTTATTATTTGTTTTTAATATGATCTGCGTGACAGATTACAGATGTACAGGGTGAACATTAATAAAACCGACAAATTGCACGGACGGATTCCTGACTGGAAATGGAGGAAAAAAGGTCTTATGAATACGTGTCCAGAAATGCATCGTTGCCACGGGAGATGGCGCTGACGAGTAAAAGTTCCTCTGATCACGTGCCGTGTGTTCGTTGTGTGTACAGCGTACTGTAAACAGCAAAACGGTTCAGTATTCACGTCGGGAACAACCCGAGATGGCATAATTGCGTAGGCTTCCGCGGCCAGAGTCAGTCGACATAAAAGTTTTCTGGGTTTGGTACCGCGTTGTAATGTAAAAACTACTGCTGGTCTAGACCCAGAAGAAGGCCGCTGCAATCGTGGCCGAAACGTTGGTTTTTATCCAGCAGCAGTGGTTTTTACATTATGACGCGGTACCAAGCCCAGAAAACTTTTATGTCAACCCGAGATGTTATTTGTGTACGGCCAAGCAGATGGAAATGGTAAAGAGATAGCACGGCTTCACCAAAAAAACTACCATACAGGCACCAACAACATCATACAACTTTCCAAGCCCTTTTTGGGCATTTGTGTGATCGTGTGCCCTTTTGTACAGACGAACGTGCGTACACCAGATTTGGAGGACCAGCTGCTACTGGATATTGGGACGAACCTTAGTACAAGCTCCAGCAAAGTGGCCCGCCAACATGGTGTAGAATTATGTGTATTCTGCAAGACAGGTATCTTTGAAAGCGTATATTGCATCCCATGAAGGCCAATTTCAATATTTGTTGTGTCTTGGATGCGATGCAGCTCTGCACTGTGTTCCGGGACAATCTGTTATCGCTGCACACACACACACACACACACACACAGTCCATCACGGCGAGATGCTCATAGACCTTTCATCCTCCATTTCCAGTCAGGAATCCGTCCATGCAGTTTGTCGTTTTTATTCGTGTTCACCCTGCATATTTAGCTACAAGCTGTAAGACTAAAGATATGTTGTCCTGTTGTCAGATGTGGTCAAATATCATTCAAAATCAAACTGTTGTGATCAACCAGGATTAATCTGCTCCTACAATGTTCCGATTTTGTTTCTATTAATAAATTATGAATTGAAATTTGTCCAGTAAAATACACCCCGCCCACTAGCATGCTCCAATCTGTTTCAGATTATGTCTTATATTTTCTGGTTTTTCATGCAACATAGGCCCAGTTACGTTACTTCGTCAAAATTGAATGCAACAAGCAGTGTCGATGGCGGTACTTAAAAGTGACGACGATGAAGGTAGTCGGAATATAGTGTTAAAAAAAATGAAAAAATTAAAACACTAACTAAAACAATTTTCAGAATTTTTCCGCTTTTAATTCTGGAAGGTACTCAAACCCATAAAGTATTCTACGTAATTTACTTGCAAATAAATGTTTATATACAGTAGCAATTTTTCACACAACTTACACAGATACTGTTCAGAAACTTTAATTGTAAAACAAATACGTTTTGTTCTTTAACTTTATATACAGTAGCAGTTTTTCACACAACTTACACAGATACTGTTCAGAAACTTTAATTGTAAAACAAATACGTTTTGTTCTTTAACTTATAAAGGAAATAATGGGTGGTTATACAGAGAAAAGTGATTTAATGCAAAAAGTCGTAGTGACAAACACCTACTGACGATAATGCCTCGGACTGAATTAGAAATATGGAAGAATATAAAAACAACAAACAATAATTGTGCTAAGCTGAATGAGTGGCTCGTTAATCGCCCCTGGGTAGCTCAATCGCTATAATAAAAAGCTGAGACCTCTGGTTCGTGTCCTGGTACAGAGCGCAGTTCAACCTGCTAGAAAGTGTTAGAACATGTACTGTTCATAAGGATCAAGTGTGGTGTAGATACATCATCTACGGAGTAGGATGAAACCTGAGTCTGTGGATCCGCAGCGATGGATAACACAAAATGTCATCGGAAGAACTATTTACGCCCTTGTTGTTATACAGGTAATATTTGTGATAACGGCGTACTGTGGTCTATAACAGCAACAAAAATTTCCATCACGTCGAGTTTCGGACACAATCACCAATAAAGTCGTCACCCAGGGCCAGCTCGGGCCGTCTGTGGCGCATCCCTCCCACTACTGCCGATTCCTGCAAGCCGAGACCGCCCACAGACCATATGGTTGTAAAACAAATGTAGGAAAAAATTATTGGGAGGAGCAGAGCTGTACCAGTGAACTCCTCGTTAATTTTGGCTCATCAGTCCTCTGGTTTCAATCCTCTGGTTTAAAGCAGCCCGCCAGAATTTCCTCTCCGTAGCGACCTCATCATCACCGAGTAGCTCCTGCAGCCTATGTCCTCAGGTCTCAGAATGAAATTTTCACTCTGCAGTGGACTGGGCGCTGATATGAAGCTTCCTGGCAGATTGAAACTGTGTGCCGCACCGAGACTCGGACCCGGGATCTTTGTCTTTTGCGGGCAAGTGCTCTACCAACTGAGCTACCCAAGCACGACTCATGACCCGTCCCCACAACTTTAATTCCGTCGGTATCTGGTCTCCTACCTTCCAAACTTCACAGAAGCTCTTCTGCGTTCCTTGCAGAAAAAGTTCTCCTGGAAGAAAGGATATTGCGGAGACATGCCTTAGCCACAGTCTGGGGGATGTTTCCAGAAAGAAATTTTCACTCTGCAGCAGAGTGTGCGCTGATACGAAATTCGGAAGGTAGGAGACGAGGTATTGGCGGAATTAAAGCTGTGGGGACACCCGTTGTGCTTGTGTAGCTCAGTTGGTAGAGCAGTTGCCCGCGAAAGGCAAAAGTCCGTCGTTTGTCTCTCGGTCCGGCACACGGTTTTATCCTGTTAGGAAGTTTTGCGTCCTCAGTTAGTTGTCAAACACATTCGAAACTCCGGTTGTAGCCACTACAGCCCCCTCTAGTACTTGATGTCTCAACACATCCTGTCATCCTATCCCTTCTTACTTGCATTGTTTTCCAGATATTTATTTTCTCGCCGAGTCTGCAGAGAACAACATCATTTCTTATCAGTACTCTTAATTTTGAACATCCTTTTAGCACCACATCTCAAATACTTCTATGCGCTTCTTTTCCGATTTTACCACAGTCCATGTTTCACTACTGTACAATGCTCTGCTCCAAACATACATTCTCAGAAATTTCTTCCTCATACTAAGACCGATGTATCATACTAGCAGATTTCTCTTTTCCAGTCATGCCCTCTTCACCTGTGTTAGTCGGTTACTAACGTCCCCTTCGTTTCATCAGTCAGATGCTATTTTGCTTCCAAGACAGCAAAATTCCATCACTGTATCTAATGCTTGTCAATAATACTGATGTGAAGTTTTTCGCTAAAATCATTTCTGTTCCTATTCATTACTTTCGTCTGATTTCCGTTAAGTCCCAATTCATATACTTTACTCATGAACCTATTCATTTCAATAAACACGTTCTGTAATTCTTCTTCGCTTGCGCTGCTGAAATTGCGATGTTATCAGTGAAATTTATGGTTGAAATCATTTCACCCTGTATTTAAATCCCTCTTGAACTTCCCTTTTGCCGGCCGATGAGGCCGAGCGGTTCTAGGTGCTTCTGTCCGGAAACGCGCTGCTGCTACAGTTGAAGGTTCGAATCCTGCCTAGCGGCATGGATGCGTGTGATGTCCTTAGCTTAGTTAGGTTCAAGTAGTTCTAAGTCTAGGGGACGGATGACCTGAGATGTTAAGTCCCATAGTGCTCAGAGCCATTTGAACCATTTGTTGCCTTCCCCTTTACGAAAAACAAACTGAACTTGCTTGCTCGATATCTTCGAGACTGCATAGATAATGTTTTCTTCGAAAGTCTGATATGTCTCCAGTCTAATACATTCTACACACCAATCTGAATAGTCGTTTGTAGCCTGATTTAAGAAATTCGGAAAGAGTTATATGCATTCCTTTCGCCTTGATTTCATGTCTTTCAAAACTGTTAAATTCTGACTCTAATACTTGACCCCTCTGTCTTCCATAACAACTCCAATTTATGCTTCTATCGTGTCGTCATGCAGTTTCTCACACAGAAGGAAGACTTCAATGTACTCTCTCGAGCTGTCCGCTCCTTCTTCCGCATTTAACATTGTAATACGTCTTGTACTATTATTGTTGACACCTTTGGTTTTAATTTGACCGAATGTTGTTTCGATTTTTCTATGTGCTTAATCTGTCTTGTCGGAAGGGCATTTCTTCAAATTTTACAAGAAATATTTCGCTTTAGCTTCCCAACACGTCCTGTTAATTTGATTTCTATGTGACTTGCGTTGCTATCTTCGTGCGATATGGTACATATTTGTGTACTTTTTTTCGTCGATCAGAACAAGTATTTCTTCTGTTATCCAAAGTTTGTTTGCAATTAGCTATATTTGTCTCTCCAACGTCTTTTGTAGCCCTTCTTAGAGGTGTCCAGACCGCTTCAACTGAGCCATCTAATGTGATAGTCATTGTTTCAGTGTGTAGCGCCTTGAGAACTTAAACGCAAATCTTTATTCCTCCGCACTTCAATATCCCATTTCTTTCTACATAGATTCTTACAACTGATTCTCTGAAATTTGATACCATTCATCATCATTACTAAATCCTGAATCTATATCTTTTTCTAGGCATGCCTTACAATCCATTATCTGATTTTGGAATCTCTGTTTGAGCGTGACCTATTGTGATGGAGTCTTCACACGTATTCACGCATTTTCCAATTACATCTCCACCTCTTATTATTTTAGAACAGTGTATTCGCTGAAGTCTACTACAGAACTCTACCAGTCTTTCTAGTCTCTCATTGCAACTAGCGAGTATCTGTTTCTTCTATTCGCTTTTGTACTAGGATGTGCCAGCCCAATGATTATTCGATTTTCATCTCCTTTTACATACAGTAGTAGCTGTTCAATGTCCTCATACACTTTCTCTATTTCATCTTCTGCTTGTGACGCCGATGTGCATACCTACACTGTCGTTTTTGGCGTTAGTTTGCTGTCGATTCTGATGAGAATTAAAATTGCTCTTTTCATAGTTACTCACTCTCTGTGTCACACCACCCTTCGTGTTGGCGATGAATCCTAATTTTGTTACACAGTCCGCAGCTCGTGGTCTTGCGGTAGCGTTCTCGCTTCCAGCCGGCCGGTGTGGCCGTGCGGTTAAAGGCGCTTCAGTCTGGAACCGCGTGACCGCTACGGTCGCAGGTTCGAATCCTGCCTCGGGCATGGATGTGTGTGATGTCCTTAGGTTAGTTAGGTTTAATTAGTTCTAAGTTCTAGGCGACTGATGACCTCAGAAGTTGAGTCTCATAGTGCTCAGAGCCATTTTTCTCGCTTCCGACGCCCGGGTTCCCGGGTTCGATTCCCCGCGGGGTCAGGGATTTTCTCTGCCTCGTGATGACTGGGTGTTGTATGCTGTCCTTAGGTAGGTTAGGTTTCAGTAGTTCTAAGTTCTAGGGGACTGATGACCATAGATGTTAAGTCCCATAGTGCTCAGAGCCATTTGAACCATTTTTTTTTGTTACACAATTTTCAGCTGCTGTTGATACGACTAACTCTTCTGACCAGAAATCCTTATCTTTTTTCCATTTCACATCACTATCACCAAATACGTCTGGACCTAGCCTTTGCATTTTCCTTTTTAGATTTTCTAGCTTCCCTCTCACATTCGAACTTCTGATATTTCACTCTCTGACATTTAGAATGTCACACGTCCGCTGATTATTCAGTCTTTTTCCCATGGTCACTTCCACCTTGGCAGTCCCGTACCGGAGTCCCGAAGGGGGACTAATCCAGAATGATTTCCTAATGGAGAGATAATCATGACGCCTTTTCAGTTACAGTTCACATTTTCTGTGGGTACACCTTATGTGTCTTTAATTCTGTGGTTTTCATTGCTTTCTGCATCTTGATGCCGTTGATAATAGCGATTATTCCACGTTTTACGGACAGTGTGCCACCCAAAGACAAGAACATGTCCTCTCTTCCGCCGTCTGAGTCAAATACATTGGTGGAACGATGTGACTCCTTGTGCCAAAAGTCTTTGACTGCCATTGCTGATGACTTTTATTTAAATTTTAAGCACTGGCTGATTTCGTACCCGATATCCAGAATGTTTTGATTCCTAGCAGAAGACACTACGCTTAGATCACAGTCATTCTCCCCTGACACCAATAGAAACTAATCTCTACTTCTACAGACTGAAGGACTACTCTAGGCTGCCTGCTCTACTGCCAATAAACTTTAACATAACATTCAGAAGACTTGTATCTGTGCACAACAGTTGAAATTACCTTCAGCGTCATTACAAGACACAATGCGGTAGTCTCTCTTGTAGACGGTTGGACACATCTTCAGCGTGAAAATAATACGCAGTATAGACCAAACAACATTGCACTCAACAGTCATACTGTACAATGTCGTACTGGCGCTGATCAAAAGAGACAGACAGACTATTTCCTGTGTAGTCCGTGGTAGTTGACTATCTGTATTATGGCCGGCCGTGGTGGCCATGCGGTTATAGGCTCTACAGTCAGGAAACGCGCGACTGCTACGGTCGCAGGTTCGAATCCTGCCTCGGGCATGGATGTTTGTGATGTCCTTAGGTTAGTTAGGTTTAAGTAGTTCTGAGTTCTAGGGGACTGATGACCTTAGAAGTTAAGTCCCATAGTGCTCAGAGCCATTTGAACCATATCTGTATTATGCATATTTGAAAAGAAGGGTTGTTATGTATAATTTTTTTAGGCGGCAGCTCTTTCGTATAGGTAAGTTGGTAGTAATACTCTATTTTGTAGACGCTCTTTTCATTTCGCATTCAAACAATGGAGGAGTTACGAGAGGAGTAGGCATGACACAATAAAATTTTGTGTTTGCTTAAACCATTCAGCCACTGAAATTTATGAAAGCTTCAGCAAGCACAAGATGCACTACCTCATGTAACAGAGTTTAGGTGGTTCAAGGATTTCAAAGAAGGCCGACTTGTCTGTGTTAAGCAAGATGAGCGTGGTGTTTCAGCTTCCGCAATGACCGAAGTCAACATCGACACAGATTCTGTGATTGTCCGTGAGGATCGCCGGATAGCGTAATGTAACCTCAACGAACTGTCGAGAACTTCGTGTGGCAGTGTCTTTACGACTATGCTTGATTTTCTCCATATAATCCAAGGTGCTGCGTCTCTTTTCTGCTGGAGGGGGTACGTTTCTTTAATCGATTATTACCAGTGATGAGTCATGGCTACATCATTATAATCCTGAACGGAAAAGAACCTGCGCAATGTGGAAATCGCCAGGTTATACAAAAAAGGAGGAAGTTGTTCCATCTGCTGAAAAAATGAAAGTGATCACATTGTTTTGGCTGTCATGGAATGACTTACCAGCATGGAATTCCTCTCACACTACTGTTACAGCAGCGTACTACACGTCAGTATTGGCTAAAGTGAGAAAGCACATTGCTAGGAAGCAATCAGGACTCTGTGACGAGTCCATCATGACGACGCGCGGCCTTACGTCGCAAATCAAGTAATGCAGTTTCTGGGTCAGTTCAACGTTACCTGTGTGCCGCATCCACCTTAAAGCGACAATCTTGCACTCTGCGATGTTTTTTTATTACCATCACTAAAGACGAAGCTTCAGGGCATTCGATATGAGAACTCTGAAGCAGTGCTCAAGAAAAATGAGGTGGTTCTCAAGGACGTGACAAAGAATGGCCTGCGCCATATGTTCGAGTACTGGCAGAGACGCTATAAAAGTCACATTCAAGTAGGAGCGGAGTGCTTTGAGAAATATCGTGTAAAAACTGGAATGGTGTAATAAATAGCTGAAAAAAATCAGTCTTAGTCTTTCTTCTTTCTTGATCAGCCCTCGTACTCATAAGAAATTCGTCATAATGAAACACACACACACACACACACACACACACACACACCAGCCACTGGCTGCCGTCACGGCACTTAGTAACCTCCATAGAATAAAATCAGCCTGGCCCTTGTTAGCTTCCCACCAATTACACTGGACAACCAAAGCAATTACAAAGATAGTTTCCTAGTTTTTGAGCTGTATTCGCTTTCAGTATAAAGCGCTCCTGTGCATTTGCAGATGCAACTGATTGACCTGCAAGGTAATTCCAGTTTTAATGACAAATCCTTTTATTTTAAGGCTGTACAGGACGTCTACATTGCTTTCCTCAGAGTTTCCAAGTCTGCATAACGATGTTGCAAAGCCTTACAACATTTCGATCGACATATTTGCATGAAAGGGCTTTCGATTATAAAACAACGATTACATAGCAATTTGAGTGCGAAAATCTGTGAAAATGTCTGCATCTGTATGCCGACAGTTTGTACGATATGAGAATTGTATTGTCTTCAGTGCTCCAAAAAAGTAAATAATATTATAAATTTGTTTTATCTGTGATCTATGTTGTTCAGTAATGAGAAAGTCGTATGCAGTGCGACTACACTGCCATTTAAAAGCAGCTCATTTGCATTTTCCCCCTCTCCAAGGGCTCAGACAGCGTGGAGTGGCAGTGGGGGAAGTATGCTAACCAGGCTGAGCGCTATGGCACCAGTACTAGGGCCCAGACCCCAAGCTGATACCTCTGTCGCCCCTGACTTTGTGGATAAGAGGCTAATCAAGATGATAGGGAGAGAGTACGACGGCTATTCATGGACCACATGGGTCATCGATGATTGGCGCCTGTCTGCAATGCACCACTTTGCTTGTGGTGGGAATGTTTCTTTCCTGGTGTGCACAGAAACTGACAGTTAATATGAAGCTGTTTGTTTACATTGTCAGGTCTATCTTATTATAGTCTATGGGCAATGAAGTTCCATAAATATGACACTTCGACACACTTTGCAATGAACAGGGCCACCTTT
The DNA here is from genome assembly GCF_023898315.1 of Schistocerca nitens. Taxonomy (NCBI): domain Eukaryota; kingdom Metazoa; phylum Arthropoda; class Insecta; order Orthoptera; family Acrididae; genus Schistocerca; species Schistocerca nitens. Next base: position 543,682,892 of record NC_064614.1, read on the forward strand.
CCTCCAGTAAATGAGTCTTGCCTTGAGGAACTCATTTGTAATAGGGTTGAAACGTAGATATTTTATATGTTATACAATGACATGGTACAACGCCTACAATAATTTTGATCATCTTTCATTGACTACAAAATCCTATGTATTTACGTCATTAGCTGCCTACCTCATCCCTCCTTCAGTAACAACAACAAATAATTAATACTGTTTTCAAAAGCATAACCCTACCCTGTAACACATACAGTTGCACAAGGCTAAGATATCCCACTTTCAAAAAATAGCAGCATTAGTACTACCTTCACGAGAACCAGCCTAATATGGTTCATGTTACTTCTCAAATCCGTCTGCTTTTCCATTCGTAACTCAAATGGCTCACCCATGAATTGTCGAAATTGCACGGCCAGTGCTCCCTAGAATGGTTAACATCAAAGCCAATGTTGGAATCATGCACTTCTTAAATCAAATGACAATGATTTAAAAAAATGTAACACTCTGGAGAGGGGCTACAATTATTACAACGGAAAACTTAAACAATGCCAACCGCTCTGACACGTCACAGAAGAAGCCAATGTTAGAATCATACAATTCTGAAACCAAATGATAGTGATGTACAAAATTTTAACACTTTGGAGGGGGCTATAATTAATACAGTGGAAATCATAAACAGTGACGGACCATTCTGCCACGACACAGCAGATGCCAATGAAGAGTGGCAGGTTCTAAAACTCTTCTTATACGACCATGCATGCAAGCACGCAAGTTCCTGCTTTGTCGTCCACAAGAAAGCTAAAAACTTGTGTTTTAAAGGACTTCTACCTGGATTAATTTTGTTCGGTGCTCCACTGGTTGTGCAGTGAACGAATCATACAACAGCAAGTTCCACAGGGCAGCTGACGTCAGTTTGTCACTAACACGATCCTTCAGATGACAGCATATAGAGACTGAGGTCTCCTCCAAATTAAGTTCAGCGACTGCATTCCTCCAACAGCGCTCGTCAGAGCAGGGTGGCACACTGCAGCGGCTTGGCGTGTGCCCACGTGCAGAAGCGACGCGACGTCTCCAAGCCACTAAACGAGAAGTAGAAACCAGAACTGCAGATACAGGTCTCTGATATTGGGCAGGCGACGCACGCTGTGACATCTTGCAGGATGATGTTACTCCTTGCTAGAGTACAATGTCACATATATAATGGAGGGAAGCCCTCAATCGATATCGATTTCGAGGCACTACACACCTCAAATAACAAATCAACAGTACTTTGCCCAGAAAGACATTATGTGAAAATGGGCATCGCAGAACAACAAATAATGAAATATCATTCACTATGGACAACCAAAGCACAGTCCTTATGCTCTATGCTGTTCCCCGTCTCTCGCTGTGGTTGCCATCTTCTCTGGCCATTGGCAAAAGACACTGTCCCACTCGAAGAAGCGATGCCTGGCATAGCATGGCCACACTTTGCATTGTACTTTACAACAGTACAGGCCGCCAGAGCTCTGCGGCATACTAACTGGAATTTCAGTCTCAGTTGTTTATCACCATCAACTGATCCAGCTGCAGCCCACTTCGGATTGACCTCACTTTATATCATCACGCCAGCAGCTTGTACCCCTTGTCAGCTTGAAACTATATGTACATCAACTACTGACACAAATTGTACATCCATCTGCATGTTTTAAAGCATTAACCAATGTATTACCCCAACCTTTAGGCAGTTATTACATGTAACAGATATAATCTTAAGATCCCTTGCCATGTGAAGTTTGCTCTCATACAATCACTCTTTCCACCCTCTCTCTCCCTCTCACTTTCTCTTTCTCTTTCTCGCCACCTGCCTTCAGCCTTTCATATCTATCTATTAATCCCATATGGAGTAGCACTTTCATCCTATCAATGTTGCCATCTGTAAAAGCAATAACAGCATCACTGACCCCCCACTTCATTGTCTTCATTCCAACAAAAACATTTTTTGGTAAGCGAATCTATATAAGATTATTGAACGACTCATTGGGATTTTGAGTTTGACCATGCAGACACTTCTTAAGTAGTACAGGATTTGCCAGGTCTCTATAAATAGGTTTTATCATATGCATGACTACTGCTGGAATAGAATGTTTATGGCTGTATGAACTGTTTGAGTACTGGGCAGTGCGGTAATTGCACCATGATTCGGTCCAGGAGGGCAAAGGTGGTGTACTGATTTTTCATCAGTTGACAGTCTGTGGAAGAAGGCATCCCATACTGCCTGCTTCATTTTCAACAAATTCTCAGTATATTTCTAATGGGCATCCCATAATACTGCTGTAGTTCATCAACCATTTTGTCTCTCAGCCTGCCTCTTATCGTTTTACCATCAGAAAGTTTCTTGTCTCTGAAACTTTGTTTCAAATTCCTCAGCCTGGTGCCCATCCTCTTTTGGACATGACCAACACATTCCAGTTTTGTGATAATCTTCTCACCATAAGGCTGCGCGGCTACTACACTGTTATATGCTTTTGAGTCTCCATCACCTAACAACTTAGTGTAACACACTCCCCTTTCGTTCACGGATCGACTAAAAATTTCAGTAGCTACAGAGGCCTCCATACCACCAATTGTTCCTTCATAACTTCTGTCACAGATAAGCCCTTCTTCATTCCATGTTTTACACTTCTAACAATTTTTGCTTAAAATCTGGAGATCTATTACCCTTCCAGTTTTCACACTGGTCACCGTAGCAGAAAATGGCTCAAATGGCTCTGAGCACTATGGGACTTAACATCTGTGGTCATCAGTCTCCCAGAACTTAGAACTACTTAAACCTAACTAACCTAAAGACATCACACACATCCATGCCCGAGGCAGGATTCGAACCTGCGACCGTAGCAGTCGCGCGGTTCCGGACTGAGCGCCTAGAACCGCTAGACCACCGCGGCCGGCTCACCGTAGCAACAGAATTCATAGAACTGTAGCTGCGCTTCTGCCAAGTGTCATCAAAAGCTACTGGTAAGTCAGTCATACCATCATTTAATTCAACAGCTTCGTTTGATGCAACCTTCATTGACTCACATGCAACAGATTCCAAAGCAGCTCCAATAAATCCTGCTTACTTGTCGATTTTACAAGGTGGGCGCGGCATACTCATCACGGCGCACATTGTTTCTGCGGCAGTGTGTCCTTTGCCAGTAGCTCTCAATCCATAAAACCACCAAAAGTTTACTTCAAAATAATTATTTTGCACTAATCAGAATTCTAAAACGAATGAGTATATTTACAACTGGCACAATTAATGATACGTTTCCTAGCTAGTCCATTTGATACCTCACTGTCTCCATGTAAACTAACTGGCCCTCCACATATTTTACAACACACATATTCAATTGACACCCTTGTTAGGATGTGTAAATCTATCACAATATAATCTAACCTACCATGTACATCACTTTCGTTTTGAGAAAACTGGGTATTACAGTGTTATATTTTAATCTTCTAAGCACTAATGGGTGTTTTTCTAGGTTCTGACGAGTTTGCCAGTATTTCATTGTCTGTAACTTCATACGCCACATGTTGAACACAATGTTTCTCTGTATTACCAGGAAACCCACGTTTCTTAAAAACACTTCGTTTTGGCGTCATACTTTACTTTTTGAGAGATTTACCAATCTATTCGTCACTTTTCCTTGGAAAAACGTTAGCAGTTGGACATACGATTCGTGTTTGTACTATGAAACGATACGATACTGTTTTTGACAGCGCTACCAATACAAACACGTAATTTAACCTTTAACACAGCAATCCACAGCCTTCAGTACAAAAAATTACCGATTTCATTAGGTCTTGATGTAATTTTAACGTTTTCAACTGGTGTAGATTATATTTAAAAAATTAAAACACTTCCCATGTGAGTTTATAAGTGGTATGTACATTATTTTATTCGAAAAATCGCAAATTGTATAATGAGATAAAAATCCGAAAATGTGGAAAAACGTTTTTTTTCCATTCTAACTCCTCTTAACTTCACTGAACAGTAAACAGCTTTCATGAAAGTAAATTGGCGAAAAAGTTCATCGTATTAGTTCAAAATTAAACTTCTTCCATATTACATTTATGGAACTATTAGTTTATAGAAATATTTAATCTTCTGTTTATTATGATAGCTGGACTAAAAAAAAAGGCCCAACGAATCTGCAGAACAATGAGCTCAAGACTAAAAGTTGAGTCATGTGCTTTCTTTACTCTGTGCTTTTTTCTTTCCTCACTATATTTCAATTTAGATTAGGAGACTTTTTGCTTCATTTACAATTTCTCTTTGTTTCTGTAGGTTTTTTGCGTAGGTTAACTTCTTTTCTGTTGACGTGTGGTGTGAAATCGAGATAGCACCGAAGATTTTGCAGTGTGCCACAGTAAGCCTGGATTTACTTCTGGGGGAGGTCGAGCGTATACTACAACACACATTAAAATGTTAGATCACTTTTTTTAATGTTTGAACACTCTAAATTACTTATCTATGAAACAAACGTATGTCCACAAGTATGTCACTATGTATTTGTTATTATCTCTGAACAGTGTACTTGTTATGACCTGATATAATACAGAATGATAGTCACGCCTCGAAATACAATACACAGTTTTGACTAAGAGCTCCGTCAGTTCGCAGCCGGGTATCAGCTAAGACGATGCTGTCGTCGTAGGCGATGATACAGAGTCGGCTGAACGGAGCCGCGCTGTGACGTAAGCATGTTTCCGGCAGCGGCGGCGTATGGAAACTCCTGAGAGCGTCTCTACGCTGACATCCGTTGCTGCGTCTGGCAGCGACTGGCTTTAGCTTGTGGTGCCGTTTTGAGGTACCATCTGTGGTCTGGAACCTCACTCTTCGGACGACGCCACAGATTTTTATTACTCTGATGGTAGTGACAATCTGTTAAATTTTCTGGATATAGCCTAGATCCGATCCAAGAATGATTTACGGAATATTGTGCGATAAAGTCGTCTTCTAAACCTGCACGCTTTTGCTTTCATTTTTTAAATATCCATTCTAGTTAACATATTGTGTTGCATTACTGATTTAGCTGCTCCAATCGGTTTTTGATAGCGTTCAACATTTAACGTCATGAAATTCTTAAACAGCATAGCTATTCTTTGAATTTATGATGGGTCACACTGTAGGATGATTCTACATCCGGACGGTCCGGGATAGGTAGCGCCAGACACAATATTCGTTACATGACTGGAAACATCTAAGACCCGAATGGCCAAGATGTTCAGTCTTAGGAGCCCGAAGTTGGTAAATGCCGATGATGAGACAGTAAATAGTGGTAGTAGAACATCAAGGCATTGTTCCATGAATTAATGGCCCGTCAGTTCACTGTTAAACATGAGATTTTCTGGACGTTATTTCGACTGATTACTTACATAACTTATGAAGCAGAACGTCTATTACGTTCATGCTGAACTGCCTTAACAACCTCTCAAGATAGTACACGCAGTTCGGTAGTGGATGGTACCAAGCGCACATAATTAGAAATAAACACATTCAGTTTCTCATAATTTTATTTTACCAAGTAACTCCAAGGAAACCGACCCATTTGGAAATTGAGTGACAACAATAAAGGCCACAAAAAATTGTATAACAATATTTCTGAAAAACATGTGCCGTTTAAATAATTTCTTTGTGCGTGCAACATTTTCCAACAGCCTTTACCCGTTGCGTCCGGCGTTCCAAACGTTCCTTTATCAAACAGATATCATTTATTATTATAGTGAAGGGATCACTCTCTTCAGTGATTTAAATCACAAATAAATATAAATTATAATAACTGTCTTACAATAGAATACTCAATTAAAGCGTTTTTCACTCTAAAATAAAGACCCAGTATATACAAAAACCACTTGGTAAAATACAGTGAAACGTTTTGGGTAGTGTAATTTGAAAACCAGTTAACGATGCTAGAACAGGTTTTAAATTAGGGAGCCCTCCTTGGATAAAATGTTTTAACATTAACTACGGTTTAGATACACAAAGTTTTACCAATACTTGACCAAAATAGTAGACAGAAAGGAAAGATCTTTCTGAAACGCTATATCAAAGCACCTAGAATAACACGAATAATAGGCTAGTCAAAACGTTTCTCTCAAAAGGCAGATTACTAATCATAGCTAGGAACTGAGGTACAGAAATATATTTCTCTTTTAAACCAATTTAAAATATTTAAAACTCTTAGCAATTTTAAAAAGACTGCACCAGTAACTACAAAACGAGTAATCAAAATGCTCAATGGCACTCAGCCAAAATTAACTACTGAAGACATCAGTGAATGTGTCTGACAACAGAGTACGCCACTCGCCGTCGCTACCAAACATTATCAAAGTTTTTAAACAAAGCTAATCAGTGGCTTACATTAATACCAGAGGCTTCCAAGTGTTTGGGTACTAAACTGTAAAGCCCACCATTTATTTTCGCGTTATTCCTTCGTTTTACAGAACGAACATCCGCGAGCAATAAGGTGGATTCCATCCACGTAAGCAAATGGCATACTCTCTACTTGTTGCATCTGCTGATCATTAGATAATCCAGAAAACCCACTGAAAATTGCATAAACTACTCGTAACCTCTATGGAAAAGTATCTGGCTCACCAAGCATGACATTTTCACTAAAGTGCTCAGTTTAGACTCAAGACATAACTTAAAACCCCACTTTACTTTCAGGTGACAGAGTGAACATATACTGCAAAAGACCAGCCGGCACGGTAGCTCAGCGTGTTCGGTCAGAAGGTTATCTGCCTTCTGTAATAAAAAAACTGAGTTAATCGATCAACAACGAACCTAAACGGCTGTCTTACGACGTCCGCCCCGAGCAGATGCAACGAACAAAAGCGAACAAAATGAGATTTAAAAAAATAAAAAAAAAGTGGCCGTGCGGTTAAAGGCGCTGCAGTCTGGAACCGCAAGACCGCTACGGTCGCAGGTTCGAATCCTGCCTCGGGCATGGATGTTTGTGATGTCCTTAGGTTAGTTAGGTTTAACTAGTTCTAAGTTCTAGGGGACTAATGACCTCAGCAGTTGAGTCCCATAGTGCTCAGAGCCATTTGAACACATTCACGTTTCGAGAGGTGAAAGGTTGTCTTAGTTCCGCCTCTTACCGCTAGCGCTGAACGTCTTACTTGATTCCGTGTGAGCTCTCGTGCGCGTCGCACTGCTGTTTGTCGGCTAGTGTGTGGTGTTTGTACAACCCCTCTTGGTGCAGCGTAGTCTCGCGCCGTGATGTCCAACATGTTCCCCACGTCTGTTCCATGTCCAGGTAATGTCAGCTTCAGTTTTGATAAATATGCGCGTTGTGTGCAGCCCGGCTATTCAAAGATGCACGACTGACTAGTGGACTTTATTACGGACAAGATATTATTACGTCAGAGGACTATGGTTCCCTTTACTCACCGTGATTGCTCCCCTAGCACAGTTCTTTTGGCGCATGCAGAAGTGGTCTATACAAATATTCGGGTTCTTAGTCTTCCACACGAGATAGATAGTTTCTGAGGTAAATTCTACTCCCTTATGGGGATATACGACATATCCGAAGGAAACGCTGGTCTGGTCACTACCGTATACGGGTCTATAGCAGTGTTCCGTCGGTAGAATGGTGATTAAAAAAATATTCCCTCACTTGCAGGTACGTGGTTAAATGTTAATATACCAGACAGAAAGGAGCCTGCTTCATTTCTACCTCCGTACCGACTGCCCGCGTCCTGTGGTGGTATCTACTCCGTTTGTGAACAGCATAAAAATTTGACTTTAGCGGATCTTCTGTCACAGGGTTCTCCAGCTGAGACAACCCCGATTATTGAGGAGCAAAGTGGATATTTGAGAGATAAAGGGACACGAACGCCGTCATTCCCACTATGCCGGCCCCGGTTATTCAAAACAAGCATCGCAGACCACGAGACGATGATGCAGTTCAGGACTGTCTCGCCTTGGGATGGTACTCCACTAAAGGACGCTCTTCTCCGGTCTGAGTTTGTCGAAGAAGAAGCCATGCGTGCTGCTACATCTGATTACGCGGTTACTGATTAGCAATCTGGAGATTCTCCCGTCATCCAGTCCGCCTCGTCGGCGCCGCTTGTCAAGGAATCTGTCTCATGACCCCACTTGTCTCTCCTGTTGTCTCAGCTTCCCAAACTACTTCTGCGCCTTATGTCGCGAGCTTTACGTCACAACGCCACGATCAGCATAACTTGATTGGTTCCCAATGGCAGGAGGACTCCGTCGTTACTAAACAAATCTCCACATGCGAGCCCATGACCGTCGACGAGTGGGGTACGGAGATCTCTCCCTCTCAGTCTGAAACTGATTTTCTGTATGATCCACCCACACAACTGCATGAGGCAGCGACAATTTGGAGGACCAGCTGTAAACAACGTATACAGCATCAGAAAGTCGCATCACGGAAGAAAATAAAACCGTTGGAATAAGGCGGAGATGTTCACACTTCTCCTTCCATCTCGTCCACTAATTCTGCTATGTAAAATATGGCGTTTCAGTCTTCGATCGCTATTCTTTGTTTTCAATTACCGGTTTCGGGCTAGCTGCCCATCTTCAGATCATATGTTGTAGTTACAGAGTAACTTGTCCGTACAGAATACAAAGTTCACTGTCATAAGTCAACTTTGTGTTCTGTACGGACAAGTTACTCTGTAACTACTACATATGATCTGAAGATGGGCAGCTAGCCCGAAACCGGTAATTGAAAATAAAGAATAGCGATCGAAGACTGAAACGCCATATTTTATTTAATGAACGATCGCGGAGTACCCAGTGAGACAACCATGTCTAGTTTTGATAAATTCTGCTATGGATGATGGTTTTGCAAGGATATGTAAGTATATACTTTTCTCACTTTGCATATTAACAGGATTGGTTCTGAACTCCAGTTCGCCGCTTTGCGACAGCTTATTTATGACTCTCGTGTAGAAATAATTTTTTTACAGGAAGTATTGTTTGACCAGTTTTCAAGTTCTGGGTTCTCGACCTTTATTAACGTGGCTTCTGTTCTACGGACACTGCGTTGTTTTATAGGGAAGGAATTCTATTACGAGGTGCCGAAGTTAACGATGATGGTAGGGGCATGGGATGCACCATTTGTGATCTCGCTTTATTTCTTCTCTACGCTCTTTCTGGCTCTGGTCTTTCTATGGAACGTTTGCGTTTCTACAAAGAGAAAATCGATTACCTACTTCGTAAATGCCCTAAAAAGATTCTATTCGGTGTGATTTTAATTGCGTTTCCCTAATTGCCACTCTCCTAATTGTAGCTTTAATAAAGGACTGGGTGACATGGTGCTCCTTACACCTAAGCAACGCCTGGGTCTCTCGGTATGCTACACTTGCCCGATATACTTACTTTACTGCCACCTCTAGCAGTTGATCGCTTTTACCCTTCTGATTCCTTATGCGGGCACCTTATGGACGTTGACGTGATACCCGCCTGTTTCACTGAAGATTGTGCTGTAGGCATCACATTTAGTTACGTGTATCAGCCGGTAAAATTGTATCAACTTCCACGGATGCCCAGTACAGCATCTCTAGAGGTCCATTCCTTTCGTGATGTCATTCAGGAAGTGTGGTCCCGTTGCTCTCGTGGTACAGAACGGTACTAGTCTATTGTGGAATGGTGGACGCTGCATGACAAACCACAAGTTCGTAAAACTTTCGTGTGTTTTGATGCCGTAAAGGCGACAGATGTCCGGCAGACCCAAGAATTTTATAACTCCGCCTTACTCCAACTTTACAACAGCGCTAGGCAAGCTCCTCCTCGGATTATGGATATACAGCGGATTAAAGCCAAATTGCTACAGTTAAAACAATTTCAGATGGAAGGACTGGACAAAATTTCAACCATACTTCATTTTAAAAGGTGAACTTACTTCACTATACCATCTTAGCCGTATGTGCTGTAAACAAGTTTGGATTCCATCGCTCGCTAACGCTGATGGTTGATTGTCGACGTCCAACCGTGATATTTTCAATTTGATTCTTAACCTCTTTACTGGACTGTACGATGCCCATGTTCCAGATGAAAATTTTCTCGACAATTTTTTTTTCCTTAGCTGAACTGCTTCGTCACCCCTGAATTAAATGAATTTTCTGAGTGATTTCCACAGGGATGATGTACATGATGTTTTTACGGGGTCATTATTGATTGGATGGTATTCATAAGGAATTTTATGTTCATTTTTGGTCTCTCGTTGGCGGCACAATAACGTCGAAATGGCTCTGAGCACTATGGGACTTAACTGCTGTGGCCATCAGTCCCCTAGAACTTAGAACTTCTTAAACCTAACCAACCTAAGGACATCACACACATCCATGCCCGAGGCAGGATTCGAACCTGCGACCGGACTGTAGCGCCTAGAGCCGCTCGGCCACTCCGGCCGGCACAATAACGTCGATGGTCAATGATGTGACACGGGTTCCTAGTTTCCTTCTCCTTTCAAGGAAGGTAACATCGTTATCATCCCGAAAACCAAGGGTCGACCTGATCTTACATCGTCTAATAACTCTCCTTAAACCTTGATTATAAAAATGTCGGTCAAGCTATAAACACCGGATTATCTAAGTTGCTTGATACAGTCACTGCCATTCGCCAAAGTTTCGTGCCTGGAAGAACGATACTGACTTCAGTTATCAAGTGTCGAGATGTCGCTTCGGTAGGTGCGGTCACTCATATCTCAGGGGCCTTGCTGTTTCTCGGTTTCCACGAGGCATTTGACCGAAACAGCAACAGTTTTTTAAGGGTTTTACTCACGACGCATGCCAGATCCCAGCTACTGGATTCCATGCCTCAGTGGTTGTGAACGGTAATCTAACCCCCCCTCCCCCTGTTTTCGATCCGACGGGTTCTACGCCATGGTAGCCCCCTATCTATATCATTCATTGTTTTGTTTGTCCGCCCCCTGGTAGCTGAGTGGTCAGCGCGACAGAATGTCATACCTAATGGCCCGGGATCGATTCCCAGTTGGGTCGGAGATTTTTCTCAGTTCAGGTACTGGGTGTTGTGTAGTCCTTATCATCATCATTTCATCCCCATCAATACGCAAGTCACCGAAGTGGCATCAACTCGAAAGACTTGCACCCAGCGAAGGGTTTACCCGACGGGAGGCACTTCCATTTTATTGTTTTGTTTTCAGAACCCTTTTTCGTATCAATGCCATGCAACTACATGTCTGGACTATATTGGGAGAACGGTCCGTACATACGTCGACGACGTCGTAGTTTTAGTACGAAATTTGGACGACATATCCGGCCTCATGGATACCTTGGATTTCTTTCGTCGCCTTTCTGGTGCCCACATTAATGATTGGAAATGCACGTTACTGCCGTTACGGGGCTTTAACCAAGTGGTAGTTCCTGGGGTGACGGAAGTCAATCGCCACAAGACTTTAGGGATCATAGTAGATAGCAACCAGACCAAAATTGCGCCACGTAACTGGCGAGAGGTTACGACTAGCGTTCAGCAAGGGATTCTTGAAAACTAACGCCGTTCCCGTACTCTCCGAGTGCGGGTCTTAGACAACTATATTTTTAATAAAGTGTATTACATTGCACAGACATTCCCGCTTCCCGTGAGGATGATCACATGGAGCTTTGTTTTGTTCGCTTTTCTTTCTTTTGCACATAAAAAATAAAAGTAGAAAAATATATAAATAAAATAAAAGAAAAATAGACAGTAGGTTGGGAGCTGGTTTCCTGATCTTCTTTTCCTGTTATTTTGTTGCTAATAATTATTTATTTTCTGAATCTGCAGCTCATATTACGTGATGATTTTGACTGTGGTCGTCAGACTGTTCATGAACTACCAAGTCAATCTAACGACAAAAAACAAAAGCTATAAAGCGCTTGACTCGAAAGGATTGAAACCTGGTCGGACCTTGTCTCTTTCAGTATGGGTTTTAACTTAGCCTCCATTTTTCAACGGTGTGAGGAGTCGCCAGTTGGATAACGGGTAGATTAGGGATACGCAAAGACTTTCACTAGACCCTTGAACCACATGAACGAAACACTGCATTAACGTTACAAGTTCACAACACTCCCTCCCTCACACAAGACTACCTTTTTCAATCGCTGGGTTGCATATACGCTGCAACAAAGCGTCCAAACGGAAACTTTTTGATAGCCCCTTATGTTACGGCTAGCTAGAAAGTATAGTCTGCATAGATTTTTCTTTTCTGTTTCTCTTCTATCGAATTTTTATGATGTTCACAAATTGCAACACCTTCTAAACTATTCACGGAAATTAAGGCCGTAGAAGCACGATCTTTTTCAGATGCGCTTCGCACCAAAAATCGATTCTGATAGCTGGGATCCAAGGTTTTTTGTTAACATGCAATTTGCGTTCTTGTGGAGCTATTTACATAAAGACTTTCATCACATAATACATATTTCTAAATACCTATTCAAGAAGTGAAATACCAATTTTCACAGATTCATCATTAGAACTTTTTTAATGTAACAAAATAGTTTCTTAAAAGTTCTCATTCTCAATTTCGTCCGGTTGGGTGACGAAGGTTCAAAAACAGTGACAAGCGTATTTCTTTTATTTCTGACAGAGAAGCTAAACACAAATGTTCATAGATTAATCTTTGAAAATACTTTCGCTATGAAATAATTTCATAAGACTTTTCATCCCTTTTTCACTCCTTTAGAGGGTCGACATCCCAAAATCGCTGAAACACGATTTCTTTCACAGATGTAGCTTTAAAAATGCTTTATCTTTAGTATTTCTGTTATAATGATGTATATAAGATACCTTCACCATCCATTTTACCACCTCAGCGGTTGAATTTTCGTAATTATAGCTTCAAAATTACCTTAATAGCGATACATTTACGAAAAACGTTTCATCCCTTAATTATCCCTCTTAGGAGTGAATTTTGAAAAATCCGTCCTTATATGACGTCTGCAGTAAAAGATCAACGTCCTCTCCTAATTTCGTGTTTCTATCCTTAGCGGTTTCGCCTGGGTTTTTTGGCCTGGATGATTCTGGGTCAGTAAATCAGTATAGCGCTATTTAAGCCGTTAAGGCTGAAATTTGCAAAAAGAGTGAAACTAATAGTATTTCTTTCGATCCGAGAAACCAAACACCAATATTCAAATATTAAGCTTTAAAAATGCTTCCACAACGAAATATTTTCATGAAACATTTAACTTAACTATAAACTTTTTTATTACTGACCGAGAAACGAAACACCAGTTTTTCTTAGCTCTAGCTTCAAAATTGTCTTAATAGCAATATATTTTAAAAACCGTTTTATCCCCTATTGAACCTCTTAGGTGTAGAATTTTGAAAAATCCCATCTTAAACGACGCCTACATTACAAGAACAACACCCTTGCCAGATTTCAAGTTTTATCTTCAACTGTTTACTCTGGGCGATGATGAGTCAGTCATTCAGGACATTGCCGTTTATATACATAGGTTGTGCTATCAGCTGTTTCATCCACACTGTGTCATGAAATCTCTTGTTCTCGTCAATCTATCAAACCCCAGCTAGAAACAGTTTTCTACTGTTTCAGATTATCGTATACTGAGTTAGTCGTATTGGCAAGCATGCAACAGCATTTGCTGCCAATATGTTCCAAGACGCCACACATAAAAACGGGACTTTTACGGTGCTCATACCCTAGGTTCCATTGTGATAGAAACGTAAGTGTTGTGGATAGCTCCTGAGCTAGGGACTACCAGGATCGTCGTCCTGTAACTGACCTATAGAACAGGGTCAAAGTTTGAATATTACACAATTCTTCCACCTTATACAAATGGAGAAAATCCTTTAATTCCTTTTGTGTTAGATGTAGTCTACGATGTGCATTAAGCGGCTTATGGAGGCACAATTTAGTTCATGGGCGATTCCTTAGAAAACCCTAAAGAACGATTTTCACAATTTTTTCGCTGTCTGCTGTTTTGGGGTATCAAAACCAAGCTGCAAATTCGAAGATGTCTATGCACAGAAAATGACTGTAATTATTACGATATATTCCAACAGCCTGATCTCGAACAACGTCGAAAATTTTCTTGATATCTTTATCCGTTTCTGAGATACACAGGTTCTAAGTTATCCTTTTTGTACACGTAAAACACGCACGTAAAATATGGTGTGAGACGAGAACGTAGTTTATAAAGTGTCGTAGCACGGGGAAATATGTTGTAAAGTATATCCATTATCATTAAAAGGGTTCTCGGAACATAATGTTGTAGTACTGAAACACATGTACAATTTTTGTGCACGTAAAATCCGGTCTCAGGTGTAAAATAGCTTTTGTGATATTTAATTTCACATTAGTAAGTTATCAAAATATTTCATTAAAATGAATGTCGTGCTGTAGCTGGTAAAAGAAGGGAACTGGCGGATAACACTCCTCTCGGAGCACAAAAAAAGGCGAATATACCAGTTTTTAAAAGACTATGACTGAAAAGTGAAGTACCAGTTGAGTCATTCTACCTTCCTCAGCATCTTTAAAAATCTTTCCAAAAATTATGGCATGCGAACATATTTTCGCTTTTTTATGCTGAGAGAGAAGGAAACAGTGGAAGTGCGAAAGAGACGGAAAATTAATAAATACTGGAGGATAGTAGACAGTAGTTGTGGTACAGAAAGAGCGAATGGGACAATAACAGCGTATTAAAAGAGAGAGGGGCACAGTGACAGTGGAACACAGTTGACGTGAAAACGATACTAGGAAACGAGTGAAGGAGACACAGCCAATGGTGGAGGAATGAAGGGAAGGAGAAATTGTAAAGGGGAGAGAACCATCGATAATGACAGTGTCTTTGACAGTGACAACGAGGAAGAGAGACGTAGTGGTCAGTGAGAAGAGACAGCAGCAGTGGGAAAGAATGAATGCGAAGTTGCAGTAAGACAGAGCAAGAGGAAGACAGTGACAATGAGTGCAGACTGCAGTAGTAGGACTGAACGAAGGAGACTGTGGCTGTGAGACAGGAGGCAGTGACATAGAGACACAAATACTTGACTATAAGCTGAGCTGAATGAAGGTGTGTGTGCGATCGCAAACAAGTAGAAGTGAACGAGTATGAACGACTTACGTCGGTGGAGTAGCGGGTGAAAGCGAGATACAGTCAGAGAAGGCTGTGGGAGTGATAAGTGACTTGCATTTTAAAAAGAGCGCCACTATGTTCCCATGCAAAACACTTGGAAAATTTTTTAAAGGTGCTGAGGAAAGAATGAAGCAGCTGGTACCCCAGTTTTCAGACAGAATCTTGTAAACGGGAGGATACTCTACTTTTTTTTTGCTTCGAGAGGAGCATTTTACCACTGTTGATAAAATGATGAGCAGGCAGTATCGAATCACATTTTTATTTGTCATTCAGTAACGATTCTGTAAGCGATCTACCTAGATTTCATGAGAGGTCTATATGTTCATAGTACATAGCTCCTAACATTTGCCCCTGAATTCAGCCTTTTGTGAAATACGTAATCAGAAAGAGAGTCAAATAATAAAACGTGCTGTAGTCACCAAAAATGATAGGAAGGCAATGTGACAAGAGTCGATGGTCGGCTTCTGTAGTGTGTTCGGTTCATTTTTTCTGTGGACAGCCCTGGTAGCGATTCCTGATGTCCTACATTCAAATCGACGCCTATCTGACTCACGTTACGCCATCGATCGCCTCATATTGCTGTGCGGAGGTGACGTCACGTCCGTTCGCCAAACATTTGTGGTCGTCCTATGCAACGATTAGCGCGTCTGGAAACAAGGTCTCTGCAATACTGAAGATCAAACCCAGAAACAGGCATTGTTTCGTTTTCTTCGATGTACTATAAACCAATGTTTTTGCATCAGTTGCCATCCCACGTTCAAAGTAGGTTAACTCGCGACGTACAGCTATATTCAACGCACATCTGTCTGTAAAAGACTGCTCAGGTATAGTGTCTACACTGGCGTCACACGAAACGTCTAACCTCAACATTCGAGCTTAATACCCAGCCCATTTACAAGTAATACATGATGTTTGGTATCTCAGTTCATTTAATCACGCTGCAAGGTGATGTAAGACCTCAAGCAGCTTGTTATTGGTAGTTGATGAGAACGATGTGCGTTCTCTTTTTTATTTTTTGAGTCCTATTTCATAATTTCACATTGGATATTTCTCAGGCATGTCTTTCAAATGATCCAAACGGCTCTGAGCACTATGGGACTTAACATCTGAGGTCATCAGTCCCCTATACTTAGAACCACTTAAACGTAACTAACCTAAGGACATCACAGACATCCTTGCCCGAGTTAGGATTCGAACTTGCGACCGTAGCAGCAGCGCGGTTCCGGACTGAAGCGCCTAGAACCGCTCGGCCACAACGACCGGCACAGATGTCTTTAATAGTCGACATGTTACGCCACAACAATTCTGAGTACGAACAATATAGACTTCTGTTGTCAGTAGTTTGTATTGGTCAGTGTAGTATTCGCCGTTATTAAACGGCAAAATCTGATGAAGTCACACTGATGAGCGATTTGAGAAAAAAACTGACAGAACAGAGAGAGGCAACCGCAGAGGATGTTAGTTTTTGGAACGATGATTTTGTAAAGTGATTTTAGATGTATAAAAACATTCCAGTAATGTTGCCGCTGTATTGCTTGCTCGCGCAAGTTTCATGATTAGCTTAAGACAGGCACATTTGCGGTACGATTTTTTCTTTATTGATTCAGATCGGTTAGTTTGGTGTTAAGACGAGATTAAACAAGCTTATATGCTCACAAGACCTGGACTCAAAGTCACAGATTCCTCACTCCTTTACCATTTCACTTATGTGGCCGACGTATATTTTTCTTATGAGAAGTGAATTTTGTTAAGATGGTTGTAATCATTAAAAGTCAGTTTCATAATTCAACTTTGCAATTCTAGTCTCTCCTTTATCATTCAGCAGATTCAGTTTCTTTCGCTGTCTCCTTGTTAATGTTTTATTTTGTAGTCGAGTGTAAGTGCATTGTACTTAGCGAAACACAGTTAGCTAAAGCTTAACGTACGATGTGCTTAGCATAGTTGCTTTTCCTTGCATTGCACTTGGGCAAGGATTCCTTTAACTGGTTTACTGCTGCGCTGCATTCTAACATTCACCACTTTCGAGCAGTACCGAATTTCTGTTGCCACAAGGTAAGCGACGAAGTTTTTTAAGGCCAGTTTAACATCACTGTTACTACATAGTAAGATTATTTACAGTCAAGCATTGCGTTTCAAATTATCATCAGATTCATCTCACTTCTTTTGTCAGGCATTCTTACTCTTACAGTGCTGCGTTACATGTTTTCATGTGTGTCATTCAGTGTTCGTCATTTTATTTAATTTGCGAACGTAATAAATCATGACTAACTGAAAGCCTCAGCTGCCGACAGGTGTTGTTGATTTACCTCGATGTGAACAGCTGAAAATGTGTGCACCGACCGGGACTCGAACCCGGTATCTCCTGCTTACATGGCAGACGCTCTATCCATCTGAGCCACCGAGGACACAGATGAATAGCGCGACTGCAGGGACTTATACCTTGCACGCTTCCCGTGAGACTCACATTCCCAGCTGTCCACAATTCTACATATGCAATTTACCTTATAGACATTTGCCCATTCACTCATTACTCGCGCACGTTTTGGCGATTCCCGTAAGAATTTGGGCAACCTGTGCGCATTCGCACAGACGAAGGTCAATAAGGGAACAACTGACAGGAATGGGGGAAAGAAATACAGTAGAAGAGGAATGGGTAGCTTTGAGGGATGAAGTAGTGAAGGCAGCAGAAGATCAAGTAGGTAAAAAGACGAGGGCTAGTAGAACTCCTTAGATAACAGAAGAAATAATGAATTTAATTGTTGAAGGGAGAAAATATAAAAATGCAGTAAATGAAGCAGGCAAAAAGGAATACAGATGTCTCAAAAATGAGATCGACAGGAAGTGCAAAATGGCTAAGCAGGGATGGCTAGAGGACAAATGTAAGCATGTAGAGGCTGATTTCACTGGTGGTAGGATAGATACTGCCTACAGGAAAATAAAAGAGACCTTTGGAGAAAAGAGAACCACTTGTATGAATATCAAGAGCTCAAATGGAAACCCAGTTCTAAGCAAAGAAGGGAAAGCAGAAAGGTGGAAGGAGTATATAGAGGGTCTATACAAGGGTGATGTACTTGAGGACAATATTATGGAAATGGAAGAGGATGTAGATGAAGATGAAATGGGAGATATGATACTGCATGAAGAGTTTGACAGAGCACTGAAAGACCTGAGTCGAAACAAGGCCCTGGGAGTAGACAACATTCCATTAGAAATACTGACAGCCTTAGGAGAGCCAGTCCTAACGAAACTCTACCATCTGGTGAGCAAGATGTATGAGACAGGCGAAATACCCTCAGACTTCAAGAAGAATATAATAATTCCAATCCCAAACAAAGCAGGTGATGACAGATGTAAAAATTACCGAACTATCAGTTTAATAAGCCACAGCTGCAAAATATTAACTCGAATTCTTTAGAGACGAATAGAAAAACTAGTAGAAGCTGAGCTTGGGAAAGATCAGTTTAGATTCCGTAGAAATGTTGGAACACGTGAGGCAATACTGACCTTACGACTTATCTTAGAAGCTAGATTAAAGAAAGGCAAACCTACGTTTCTAGCATTTGTAGACTTAGAGAAAGCTTTTGACAATGTTGAGTGGAATACTCTCTTGCAAATTCTGAAGGTGGCAGGGGTAAAATACAGGAGCGAAAGGCTATTTACAATTTGTACAGAAACCCGATGGCAGTTATAAGAGTCGAGAGACATGAAAGGGAAGCAGTAGTTGGGAAGGGAGTGAGACAGGGTTGTAGCCTTTCCCCGATGTTATTCAATCTGTATATTGAGCAAGCAGTGAAGGAAACAAAAGCAAAATTCGGAGTAGGAATTATAATCCATGGAGAATAAATAAAAACTTTGAGGTTCGCCGATGACATTGTAATTCTGTCAGAGACAGCACAGGACATGGAAGAACAACTGAACGGAATGTATTGTGTCTTGAAAGGAGGATATAAGATGAACATCAACAAAAGAAAAACGAGGATAATGGAATGTAGTCGAATTAAGTCGGGTGATGCTGAGGGAATTAGATTAGGAAATGAGACACTTAAAGTAGTAAAGGAGTTTTGCTATTTGGGGAGCAAAATAACTGATGATGGTCGAAGTAGAGAGGATATAAAATGTAGACTGGCAATGGGAAGGAAAGCGTTTCTGAAGAAGAGAAATTTGTTAACATCGAGTATAGATTTAAGTGTAAGGAAGTCATTTCTGAAAGTATTTGTATGGAGTGTAGCCATGTATGGAAGTGAAACATGGACGATAAATAGTTTGGACAAGAAGAGACTAGAAGCTTTCGAAATGTGGTGCTACAGAAGAATGCTGAAGATTAGATGGGTAGATCACATAACTAATGAGGAGTTATTGAATAGGATTGGGGAGAAGACAAGTTTGTGGCACAACTTGACTAGAAGAAGGGATCGCTTGGTATGACATGTTCTGAGGCATCAAGGGATCACCAGTTTAGTATTGAAGGGAAGCTTGGAGGGTAAAAATCGTTGAGGGAGACCAAGAGATGAATACACTATGCAGATTCAAAGGGATGTAGGTTGCAGTAGGTACTGGGAGATGAAGAAGCTTGCACAGGATAGAGTAGCATGGAAAGCTGCAGCAAACCAGTCTCAGGACTGAAGACCACAACAACAACAGGCCCTAGTGACTTCTTCCTGTTTCCTAACTTGAAACTTTTGCTAGGTAGGAAGACATTTTCATCAAATGAGGAAGTGATAGTTGCAGGCTACAAATATTTTTCAGTTTAACAGAGCCTATTTTTCTGATGGGATGAGAAAGCTGGAGGATTGCCGGGCCAAATGTGTATCCCTAAAGAAAACTGTCCACATCGAGGTAAATCAACAACACCTGTCGGCAGCTGAGAGTTTCAGTTAGTCATAATTTATTCCAGGGAAAAGCTGCACGGTCATCAACAGTATTCCGTTCTTTCGAGAACAGTTACTGTCTTCATATATATAGTTAAAGGCTACCCAGTCATTGACCTTCGTCTGTGCGAATGCGCACAGGTTGCCCAAACTCTTACGGGAATCGCCAAAAAGTGCGCGAGTAATGAGTGAATGGGCAAATGTCTATAAGGTACATTGCGTATGTAGAATTGTGGACAGTTGGGAATGTGAGTCTCACGGGAAGCGTGCAAGGGATAAGTCCCTGCAGTCGCGGTATTCATCTGTGTCCTCGGTGGCTCAGATGGATGCCCTAGCCACACGACATTTCATTTCTGCCGGTACGGTAGCTCAGCGTGTTCGGTCAGAGGGCTGCGTGCTCTCTGTAATAAAAAGAACTGAGTCAAGGACCCAGCGATCGCTTTGAACGGATGTCTTGTAACGTCCGCCCGGACCAAACGCAGCGAACTATATCGAACAAAATGAGTTAAAAAAAAAAAAGATGGATAGAGCGTCTGCCATGTAAGCAGGAGATCCCGGGTTCGAGTCCCGGTCGGTGCACACATTTTCAGCGTCCACATCGAGGTAAATCAACAACACCTGTCGGCAGCTGAATGTTTCAGTTAGTCATAATTTATTCCAGGGAAAAGCTGCACGGTCATCAACAGTATTCCGTTCTTTCGAGAACAGTTACTGTCTTCATATATATTGCGAACGTAAATTTGCAGGGCATTTTAAGATAAGCGTTTTGGCATTTGTTCTTCCAAAGTTCACTTCGTAATTCTGTGCAGGCCTTTAACCTGTTGCTTTTATGTATTAGAATTGCAAAATACGTATTGTAAAGTCAAGAATTGCAGCACTGTTCACTGCACTGCGTTACACAGAGTTTCACATTCTAACTTCTTTAGTAGATAGTTTTAGATATTTCAATTATTTCAGTAAAAGTTAACTGCAATACAGTTACACAATTTCGGAAGGATTTGGTGACTCCTTTCTTCACATAGCCTTTGCGTGAGTACCCACTTGCGTCGTTCAGTTAAAAGAACGTTCATATTACAGTACATAAATAGACAAAAGTTGAACATAGAAGACTTTTGTACAAAGCAAAATCAATAAACTAACTACAACGCGTAAACGGAAACTTGGGATGATGAGAGAAACTTGGGCTGAAAACGTATCTGCGCCCAATTGGCAGATAAATTCGTCAGATATATACCACGAGCTTTCAATAAGTAAAGCAATACTCTATTTTCTCAGACATTTTCGATTTAAAAAATGCAGAAACTGCTGTGGAACGACGTGGGATATTCCCGCTTCAGCTCCTATATTTTCATGAAGTTCCGTTAAGTGGCTGCACTGTACACAGTCTTCAAAATGGCACCGGTAATGGAGATGCGATCCACGAAAAGAGCTGTCATTGACTTTCTTTTCACGAAAAAATAGATCAACGCAGATATTCTTAGGAACTGCCAGAATGTCTACGGAAATTTGACAGTGCACAAAAGCACGGTGAGTCGTCCGTCATCATCGCAACAAGGTCGCGGAAAACTGCCCGACCTCGCGCCTGGCTACTCACAGCTGTGACTCCCGCTACGTTGGAACGTCCGAACAGTCTCATCCGAGGTGATCGACGGATCACAGTCAAACACCTCGCTGCGCGATTGATCTTCTATGACAGTAACGCTAATAGACCTTAATTCGACTATTCTTCCTTTTCTTCCCTACAGCCCAAATCTCGCACATTTCTACTTCCACTGGTTTGACGCACTGAGATTTGTGCACTGCGGGGAGCAGTACGCGGATAATGGAGAGGCTATGTCTCTCATGTCGAACAGAGGAGTCGTACCATGCGCGTTTACAGGCCCTGCCGGGAAGATGGTGTGAAACCATCGTGCTGAATGATGTTGAAAAATAGAGTTCTGTAGCCAAAAGAGTGGGAAATACACTCCTGGAAATGGAAAAAAGAACACATTGACACCGGTGTGTCAGACCCACCATACTTGCTCCGGACACTGCGAGAGGGCTGTACAAGCAATGCTCACACGCACGGCACAGCGGACACACCAGGAACCGCGGTGTTGGCCGTCGAATGGCGCTAGCTGCGCAGCACTTGTGCACCGACGCCGTCAGTGTCAGCCAGTTTGCCGTGGCATACGGAGCTCCATCGCAGTCTTTAACACTGGTAGCATGCCGCGACAGCGTGGACGTGAACCGTATGTGCAGTTGACGGACTTTGAGCGAGGGCGTATAGTGGGCATGCGGGAGGCCGGGTGGACGTACCGCCGAATTGCTCAACACGTGGGGCGTGAGGTCTCCACAGTACATCGATGTTGTCGCCAGTGGTCGGCGGAAGGTGCACGTGCCCGTCGACCTGGGACCGGACCGCAGCGACGCACGGATGCACGCCAAGACCGTAGGATCCTACGCAGTGCCGTAGGGGACCGCACCGCCACTTCCCAGCAAATTAGGGACACTGTTGCTCCTGGGGTATCGGCGAGGACCATTCGCAACCGTCTCCATGAAGCTGGGCTACGGTCCCGCACACCGTTAGGCCGTCTTCCGCTCACGCCCCAGCATCGTGCAGCCCGCCTCCAGTGGTGTCGAGACAGGCGTGAATGGAGGGACGAATGGAGACGTGTCGTCTTCAGCGATGAGAGTCGCTTCTGTCTTGGTGCCAATGATGGTCGTATGCGTGTTTGGCGCCGTGCAGGTGAGCGCCACAATCAGGACTGCATACGACCGAGGCACACAGGGCCAACACCCGGCATCATGGTGTGGGGAGCGATCTCCTACACTGGCCGTACACCACTGGTGATCGTCGAGGGGACACTGAATAGTGCACGGTACATCCAAACCGTCATCGAACCCATCGTTCTACCATTCCTAGACCGGCAAGGGAACTTGCTGTTCCAACAGGACAATGCACGTCCGCATGTATCCCGTGCCACCCAACGTGCTCTAGAAGGTGTAAGTCAACTACCCTGGCCAGCAAGATCTCCGGATCTGTCCCCCATTGAGCATGTTTGGGACTGGATGAAGCGTCGTCTCACGCGGTCTGCACGTCCAGCACGAACGCTGGTCCAACTGAGGCGCCAGGTGGAAATGGCATGGCAAGCCGTTCCACAGGACTACATGCAGCATCTCTACGATCGTCTCCATGGGAGAATAGCAGCCTGCATTGCTGCGAAAGGTGGATATACACTGTACTAGTGCCGACATTGTGCATGCTCTGTTGCCTGTGTCTATGTGCCTGTGGTTCTGTCAGTGTGATCATGTGATGTATCTGACCCCAGGAATGTGTCAATAAAGTTTCCCCTTCCTGGGACAATGAATTCACGGTGTTCTTATTTCAATTTCCAGGAGTGTATTATAATGTATTGGAATACTGAATAGAACAAACCTGCTTTCAGAAAAAAAATGTGTTGTATTACTTACTGAACGAACCTTGTACATTTTATGAATTACTAAACCTACAACAGAATTTCGGCTATTGAGTAGGTATCATCTCTCTTCCGCAATGCGCAAACGTCACCATAAAGAAGAAAAAGAAAAATAAATCCATCACCAATTTTCTGTTGTATAAAAACATCACAGTAATTCTGTGTTACTGAATGAAACGAACTGTGCGAACCTAGTATCTGCTGCCACTGCAAGTGCGGCTGCCTGTGTGTGTGTGTGTGTGTGTGAATGTCCTGACAGCGCGTAACGCGTCCCGCGAGACGAGGCGAGGGGCCGCCAATTGATGGCGCGCCCTGGGGACGTGGCCTCTTCAACCCCGCCCTGCAGAGTCGCCCGCCGCTGGGCGTGTCCTTGTGTGTGTGTGTGTGTGTGTGTGTGTGTCCGAGTTCTCTCTGTTGGCTCCCAGCGTGTTCTGTGCTCGCCCCACTCTCGGAGATTGTAAAGGTGTCCAGTTGTGAAACAGTGCGTAGTGTTTTATCACGACAATAAATCTTGAGGAAAGAAAACTCACAGTACTTGTACTGGCTAAGTTTAATTAATGTCCTTATGTAACACGGAGTATCTGGCGGTCTGCCTATCGAGAGGTGAACACTGAATAATGTTATACTGTCTGTGTAACTTTGCACCTTCGCGATCCTGGATATTCAAAGAATATTAAGTCCGGTCTAGGTGTCATCAGGAGCAGTAGTAACCTAAAATAAACCCCAGTGGTTGGGTAAAATGATAGCCCTGACTAACAATCTCTAGTTTACGAACAAATTAAATTTTTCTTTATTCTTTATAAAAGAATTCAATTCCAATCAAATTAAGGTCGGAGGACAAGAATACAACACCAGAAATTTTTTGTTAGGTCTTGCTAAAAATATTACATACGTGTATATGTTGTTGTCGTTGTGGTCTCCAGTCTGAAGACCATGCTCTACTGTATCCTGTGCAACCCTCTTCATCTCTGAATCACTACTAGAACTCACATCCTTCAGAACTACTTTCTGTATTCAACTCTTGGTCTCCCTCCCTCTATTGTTTTTTACTCCTCCCCTCCCCTGCCCCCCAATGCTTCCCTTTAATACCAAATTGGAGATACATTGGTATGTCAGAATATGTCCTACCAACTGATCCATTTTTTTTACCAGGTTGTGCCAAAAACTCCTATTCTTCACAATTTTATTCAGTATCTCCCAGTTATTTACTTGATCTACCCACCTGATCTTCAGCATTCCTCTGTAGCACCATATTTCAAAAGTTTCTATTCTTCTTCTATCTAAACTGTTCACTGTCCATGTTTCACTTCCATAGATGCCTACATTCCACACAAATACTTTCAGAATAGACCTCCTTAACTTAAATCTGTATTCGATGGTAACAACTTTTTTTCTTCCGTTTTCCTTGTCATTGCCAATCTACATTTTATATCCTCTCTACTTCGGCTATGATCGGTTATTTTCTACCCAAATAGAAAACTCATCTACTAATTTATGTCTCGTTTTCTGATCTAATTTCCTCACATGATTTAAATGAACGACACCCAGTTATCTTGATTTTGCTTTTGTTGGTGTTCATCTTATATCTTCCTTACAGCACACTGTCCATTCTGTTCAGTCGCTTTTTCAAATACGTTACTTTTTCTGACAGAATTACAATGTAATTGGCAAATCTCAACGTTTCTTCTTCTCCCTGAACTTCAATACTTACACTAAATTTTTCTTTGGTTACTTTTAATGTTTGTTCAAGGTACAGTTTAACATCGGGAATAGTCTAAAACCTTGTCTCACTCCCTTATATATCACTGCTTCTCGTTCATGCCCCTGACTCTTGTAATTGTCGTCTGGTTTCTGTTCACGTTGTAAATAGCCTTTAGCTCCCTATGTTTTTCACCCACACACACACACACACACACATATATATATGTTGTGGTCTTCAGTCCTGAGACTGGTTTCATGCAGCTCTCCATGCTACTCTAACCTGTGCAAGCTTCTTCATCTCCCAGTACCTACTGCAGCCTACATCCTTCTGAATCTGCTTAGTGTATTCATCTCTTGGTCTCCCTCTTCGATTTTTACTCTCCACGCTGCCCTCAAATACTAAATTGGTGGTCCCTCGACCTCTCAGAACATGTCCTACCAACCGATCCCTTCTTCTAGTCAAGTTGTGCCACAAGCTCCTCCCCAATTCTATTAAATACCTCCTCATTAGTTATGTGATCTACCCATCTAATCTTCAGCATTCTTCTGCAGCACCACATTTCCAAAGCTTCTATTCTCTTATTGTCTAAACTATTTATCGTCCACATTTCACTACCATACATGGCTACACTCCATACAAATACTTTCAGAAACGACTTCCTGCCATTTAAATCTATACTCGATGTTAACAAATTTTTCTTCTTCCGACACGCTTTCCTTGCCATTGCCAGTCTACATTTTATATCCCCTCTAATTCGACCATCATCAGTTATTTTGCTCCCCAAATAGCAAAACTCCTTTACTACTTTAAGTGTCTCATATCCTAATCTAATTCCCACAACATCACCCGACTTAATTCGCCTACATTCCATTATCCTCGTTTTGCTTTTGTTGGTGTTCATCTTGCACCCTCCTTTCAAGACAGTGTCCATTCCGTTCAACTGCTCTTCCAAGTCCTTTGCTGTGTCTGACAGAATTACAATGTCATCGGCGAACCTCAAAGTTTTTATTTCTTCTCCATGGGTTTTAATACCTACTCCGAACTTTTCTATTGTTTCCTTTACTGCTTGCTCAATATACAGATTGAATAACATCGGGGATAGGCTACAACCCTGTCTCACTCCATTCCCAACCACTGCTTCCCTTTCATACCCATCGACCCTTATAACTGCCATCTGGTTTCTGTACAAATTGTAAATAGCCTTTCGCTCCCTGTATTTTACCCCTGCCACCTTCAAAAGCTTTCTCCAAGTCTACAAATGCTAGAAACGTAGGTTTTCCTTTCCTTAATCTATTTTCTAAGATAAGTCGTTAGGTCAAAATTGCCTCACGTGATCCAACATTTCTACGGAATCCAAATTGACCTTCCCCGAGGTCGGCTTCTATCAGTTTTTCCATTCATCTGTAAAGAATTCGCGTTGGTGTTTTGCAGCTGTGACTTATTAAACTGATAGTTCGGTAATTTTCACATCTGTCACCACCTGCTTTCTTTGGGATTGCAATTATTATATTTTTCTTGAAGTCTGAGGGTATTTCGCCTGTCTCATACATCTTGCTCACCAGATGGTA
Source organism: Schistocerca nitens (assembly GCF_023898315.1). Lineage (NCBI taxonomy): Eukaryota > Metazoa > Arthropoda > Insecta > Orthoptera > Acrididae > Schistocerca > Schistocerca nitens. The sequence continues at coordinate 543,709,563 of NC_064614.1, forward strand.
GTTTTGTCAGGACTGGCTCTCCCAAGGTAGTCAGTAGTTCTAATGGAATGTTGTCTACTCCCAGGGCCTTGTTTCGACTCAGGTCTTTCAGTGCTCTGTCAAACTCTTCACGCAGTATCATATCCCTCACATCATCTTCATCTACATCCTCTTCCATTTCCATAATATTGTCTTCAAGTACTTCGCCCTTGTATAGACCCTCTATATACTCCTTCCACCTTTCTGCTTTCCCTTCTTTGCTTAGAACTGGGTTTCCATCAAAGATCTTGATGTTCATGTAACTGGTTCTCCTTTCTCCAAAGGTCTCTTTAATTTTCATGTAGGCAGTATCTATCTTGCCACTAGTGAGATAAGCCTCTACGTCCATACATTTGTCCTCTAGCCATCCCTGCTTAGCCATTTTGCACTTCCTGTCGATCTCATTTTTGAGACGTTTGTATTCCTTTTTGCCTGCTTCATTTACCGAATTTTTGTATTTTCTCCTTTCATCAGTTAAATTCAATGTTTCTTCTGTTACCCAAGGGCTTCTACTAGCCCTCGTCGTTTTACCTATTTGGTCCTCTGCTGCCTTCACTATTGCATCCCTCAAAGCTACCCATTCTTCTTCTACTGTGTTTCTTTTCCCCATTCCTGTCAATTGTTCCCTTATGCTCTCCCTGAAACCCTGTACAACCTCTGGCTCTTTCAGTTTATCCAGATCCCATCTCCTTAAATTATCACCTTTTTGAGTTTCTTCAGTTTTAATCTACAGTTCATAACCAATAGATTGTGGTCAGAGTCCACATCTGCCCCTGGAAATGTTTTACAGTTTAAAACCTGGTTCCTAAATCTCAGTCTTACCATTATATAATCTATCTGATATCTTCTAGTATCGCCAGGGTTCTTCCATGTATACATCCTTTCATGATTCTTGAACCAAGTGTTAGCTATGATTAAGTTATGCTCTGCGCAAAATTCTACCAGGCGGCCCCAATCCATATTCACCTACTATGTTTCCCTCTCTCCCTTTTCCTACTCTCGAATTCCAGTCACCCATGACTATTAAATTTTCGTCTCCCTTCACTACCTGTACAATTTCTTTTTTCTCATCATACATTTCGTCAATTTCTTCGTCATCTACAGAGCTAGTTGGCATATGAACTTGTACTACTGTAGTAGGCGTGGGCTTCGTGTCTATCTTGGCCACAATAATGCGTTCACTATGCTGTTTGTAGTAGCTTACCCGTACTCCTATTTTTTTATTCATTATTGAACGTACTCCTGCATTACCCCTATTTGATTTTGTATTTATACCCCTGTATTCGCCTGACCAAAAGTGTTGTCCCTCCTGTCACCGAACTTCACGAATTCCCACTATATCTAACTTTAACCTATCCATTTCCCTTTTTAAATTTTCTAACCCACCTACCCGATTAAGGGATCTGACATTCCACGCTCCGAACCGTAAAACGCCAGTTTTCTTTCTCCTGCTAACGACGTCCTCCTGAGTAGTCCCCGCCCGGAGATCCAAATTGGGGACTATTTTACCTCGGGAATATTTTATCCGAGAGGACGCCATCATCATTTAACCATACAGTAAAGTTGCATGCCCTCGTGAAAAATTTCGGCTGTAGTTTCCCCTTGCTTTCAGCCGTTCGCAGTACCAGAACAGCAAGGCCATTTTGGTTAGTGTTACAAGGCCAGATCAGTCAATCATCCAGTCTGTTGCCCCTGCAACTATTGAAAAGGCTGTTGCCCCTCTTCAGGAACCTCTCAACAGATACCCCTCCGTTGTGGTTGCACCTACGGTACGGCTATCTGTATCGTTGAGGCACGCAAGCCTCCCCACCAACGACAAGGTGCATGGTTCATATATGAAATTTCTCAATTTGGTTTGTTTTTCCTTTTGTAATTCACTTGCCGGCCGAAGTGGCTGTGCGGTTAAAGGCGCTGCAGTCTGGAACCGCAAGACCGCTACGGTCGCAGGTTCGAATCCTGCCTCGGGCATGGATGTTTGTGATGTCCTTAGGTTAGTTAGGTTTAACTAGTTCTAAGTTCTAGGGGACTAATGACCTCAGCAGTTGAGTCCCATAGTGCTCAGAGCCATTTGAACCATTTGTAATCCACTTCAGGGCCATCTGCCATGACATTCCACAACAATAGCCTGCACGAACATATGAGTTCCACTTGCCCTGATGCCTTCTTCCAGTTGCTGAAATGTCATATTCGAAGTGCTGTCCATGTTCGTCACTCGCAACGCCAGAATTGCTTGGAAAGGAGTCGAGATGTGAGTCCTAAAAGCGCGAGGCATTAGGCGACATATTACAATCTAATTCCAGGTGTGTAATTACAGTGAAATCCAGACCATTAGCTGCTTACAGGCATTGATAAATACCAGTGGGGACAGTTGAAAATGTGCGCCACCGCGACTCGAACCCTGGATCTCCTGCTTACATGGCAGACGCTCTATCTGACCGAGCCATCGAGGACACAGAGGGTATTGCGACTGTAGGGACTTATCTCTGACACGCTCCCCGTGAGACCCACATTTCGAAGCTACTGTCCACGCACTACATTTTTAGTGCTCCTGCCCACTATACTCATTACTTGCGGCAGTCAGTCTACCGATTCTCGTAAGAGTTTGAGCAATGTGAGTGCATCCGCACTGAAGAAGATCAGTGGCCGGTAGGCGTTACCTATATGAAGATGGTATCTGTTCTTTCGGACATATCTGAAAGAAGAGATACCACCTTCATCAAACTCTTACGGGTATCTGTAGATTGACTGTCGCGAGTAATGAGTATACTGGGCAGGGGCACAATAAACGTAGTGCGTGGACAGTAAGTTGGAAATGTGGGTCTCACTGCCGACACGGTAGTTAGGCGTGTTCGGTCAGAGGGTTAGCTACCCTCTGTCATAAAAAACTGAGTGAATGGATCAACGAAGAACCTGAACGGGTGTCATCGGACGTCCGCCCCGAACAAATTCAACAAACGATATAGAACAAAATGAGATCAACAAAAAAGAAAAAGTCAGATAGAACGTCTGAGATGTAAGCAGGAGACCCCAAGTTCGAGTCGCGGTCGGGGCACACATGTTCAACTGACCCCGTTGATATTTATCAACTTCTGTATGCACGTAATGATCTGGATTTCATTGTTATTTCATTCTTCGAGAGCTGCAAGATCACCAATCAACTGTCCGAAAGATGTAATTCCAGAGCCGGCCGGAGTGGCCGTGCGGTTCTAGGCGCTACAGTCTGGAGCCGAGCGACTGCTACGGTCGCAGGTTTGAATCCTGCCTCGGGCATGGATGTGTGTGATGTCCTTAGGTTAGTTGGGTTTAATTAGTTCTAAGTTATAGGCGACTGATGACTTCAGACGTTAAGTCGCATAGTGCTCAGAGCCATTTGAACCATTTTTGTAATTCCAGATATTTTCTCATAAGGTCCATAACAGCTAGATTTAATTTTCAGCGCTTTGATTTTCCAAGAAATTGTGAACAACATTTTTGAAGGTTTCCCAAGTTGCTTTCTGTTTCCCTTCAGTGACCCCATCAAATGTTTCATCGTTAATCAGTTCTCAAATCTGCCGTCCAACGAAGATTCCCTATTCGATCTTATCATCACTGAAATATGTTAATTTTGTCTTTAAGTACTTGAAAGTGTCTCCTTTTTGATTCATCGCTTTCACTAATTTTTTCATAAGTTCTGGCATTATGTCTGAAGGTGGCAATAAGATTTTACTACGGGAAACTAAGGAAGTGTGCTTATATTATTTTTCCAGATTATTTTTTTCCTTTCAGGCAAGATTTTTCGTATGTAGTGTGATTTCCTGTTGCGACCGTCCCACTTGCAAAGGAAGCACCAGTGCTAGGTATATTAACTCCATTCCGAGCATGACAGGGATAACCTTCAGATCACCACATATCTGCCATTGATTGACTTTGAAACATAATTTTTCGAGAAGCGACCTTACATTTTCATAGCTCTCCTTCATGTGACAGCGTAACCTGCAGGAAAAGACGGCAGTGCGTTTCTGTTGCGAGGCAAAAAATTTTCAAGTTTAACTTACAAGGAGACGGCACGACCGTGGGGTCAGGGATTTGTCCGAAATTTTGTGTGGTGAAAGAAGACCCCTAACACCTCACGTGGTTAAAATATTAGGACGCACTACTCGGAAAATCCCGAGAAAAATCGATCCAAAGTTTCTTAGGTGCCTTATGAGTATAAAATGTTAGTCCACTGCCGAGCCGCCGTCTGGCCTACATGGTTAGCGGTCGGACCCTTACGCCAGCGGTCTCGGGATAGATTCCTCCTCTGGCACTTTTTTTTGTTCTGTTACTTGAAAAATTGCAGCGCATTGTTACAGGAGAACCGTGAAATTAATTCCCGGGAAGACTGTATAAGAATTCATTCTATAATACACCATCAGTTATCGTCACCAATATTCCGAGACTTGATTCAATATGCCTGGTTTGCCTCAAAATTATGAGAAACTCAAAACATTTTCGTAAATGTTAATGGGGCATATTTTTGTACAGACTTATTGCAAACGCCCTGTGATTGTAAAAAATCCGCTTTTATATGTTGCGCAAGATGAAGCAATAATTATTGCTTTGTTTGTTTTTACGATAATTACCATTGCAGTTCTTGTTTATAATTATTATATGTATAACAATTGAAAGCCCCCCAATCGAATTTGTTATTCTGATTAAAAACCCAATGATTCTCCTTATATACTTTACAATGAAAAATGGAAAACCCACCGCCATGAATTGTGTTGTTGGACAAAAAGAAAATAATTTTTATTCAATAATGTAACTAATTTGTTAAAGATAATGTAGGTTTGGGAAACTTTCTGAATAATTGGTGGAATAACAAAAGGAAATGAAACTGAAGAGCCCGCATCTCGTGGTCGTGCGGTAGCGTTCTTGCTTCCCACGCCCGGGTTCCCGGGTTCGATTCCCGGCGGGGTCAGGGATTTTCTCTGCCTCGTGATGGCTGGGTGTTGTGTGATGTCCTTAGGTTAGTTAGGTTTAAGTAGTTCTAAGTTCTAGGGGACTGATGACCATAGATGTTAAGTCCCATCGTGCTCAGAGCCATTTTTTTTGAAACTGAAGAAAAAAAAGTGCCAGAGGAGGAATAGAACCCGAGACCTCTGGCGTAAGAGTCAGAGCCCTAAACATCTTTTTTTTTTTTTTTAATTTCTAGGCCAGACGGCGGCTCGGCAGTGGACTAACATTTTATACTCATAAGGCACCTAAGAAACTTTGGATCGATTTTTCCCGGGATTTTCCGGATAGTGCGTCCTAATATATTAACCACGTGGGGTGTTAGGGGTCCTCTTTCACCACACAAAATCTCGGACAATTCCCCGACCCCACGCTCGTGCCGTCTCCTTGTTAGAGGAGTAACTGAAAAGTCTCCAGTCTTCGGGGTTATGCTGCAATCTCAAAACTGTCATCAGAGCATTTACGTAATTACATGCAATAAGGTTGTTTCTCAGTTCAAAGAGTGACGTTTAGTCTCTTTCTCGATGTCTGTATACAAACACTTTCGTATTTTTCTCCAGGGATTCCACTGCTGAAACCAGGGGCCAAGAATTTCGTTAATGGGGTCAGTTCAGTTTCTGAAAAGAAGAAAAAATTTCACTGCACACATAGCAAAAGTTATTTACACTCTTAACATATTTACTTGGCATGTTAAAGCTTAATTGATACGAAATGCAAACAAAAAAAATTGCTTCAGAAAACTTAGGTTATGAACATATTTTTCAGAGCCATAAAGATAAATGAATGTTTGCGCTTGATTTCTTATTTAAGTGTGAAAATTTAACTTCAGACACAGAAAACTACTGAGAAAGAAGAAGAGATAGATTCTCTAAGCACAACGAAGGACATTTACGTAAAAACACTGGCTTCTCTGGGATCAAAATATGGCATACTCAGTGTTGCAGTGTTGACTGTCCTTATTTGTAACAATAAAGAATTACCAACATTGCAAGATTTTCCTCTATCATAAAATTAATTCCTGTATTACGAAGGGAATTTGAGGTAAGTAAATATTTTATATATATTGTAGACTAGGGAATTTACAACGGACTGCGTAAAATGTTAGCTAATCTTCTGCCCTACTTGTATAATGTACAAGTCTCAATTCCCGAAGAAATTCTATAAAATCCAAAGAATCCTTCAGTTTCAACTACGTAAATAATTAAACTAAAATGAAATGTTCAACCACTCAAACTTCAATTCGGGCATAATACTGTAAAATATCTCCACGTCAGCAAGGTTCGAACTACAAATTATCAAGACGCTCTGAATATATTCTTCCAGTACACAATACAGAAACGCGCCTCACTATGTTTCAAGCAGTTCACTTAATTCAAGTTTAGAATCGAACTAATAAAATAAATTAAGAGCCTCGCCTGGAGCAGCATAACATATTCATGTCAGCCGATTAAGAATACATGAGCAATACCAACTTGCAACATGTTCAGTAGTGTCGTCTCAACGTCCTTTGTCTGCCAGTGCATTATGACCCTACAGTCGTTCCTCATGCAGCCGGGAGCCATGTACTCCACCTTCCCCATCCTATCTGGATACTGCAATACTAGCTTCTACAACAATTTTTCGCAAGAATAAATCCGCCACTTGTAGTGACCGCTTACCAGTATCCCTATATAATAATGTCCTTATCTTTATGATGACCAAGAGAAATAAGTTACTTACTGACGCTCGTCAGAGGCGAGCTTTCAAAAGTACTGTATATAATTGGCTTTAAATTTGTAACACTGGGTTTTGAACTTCAGTTTAACACCAGTAAATATCCGATACATCAGCTTCAAACTTGTGGTTACCCTACAAATCAATGAATGTGCTAAATATTTGACGTTTAGCATACAAACGAGAATAACTTTATATTTAAAATTATGTTTAAAGTTATATTACGAAATTTTATTCGGAAATTGCAAATCTAAATTGTCTTTAGCTTACTGTTTACTGGTGACACACGAACATTTTTTCGGAACGGGGATTCCAACCATGATTTCCCGCGTATCGCGAGCACCGCTTTAAAATCTTCGGCTACTTTCGCCTCCCGGACCGTTCAAAACATCCATAATCACACGTGTCAACATTCCTAGTGCTTGCACACACATTATGTGATTCCCTCAACAGTGAGGGACAGACTTTGTGTCGCCTGGCCACCAACAGCTGTTGCATAACGATTTGATTCACGGATCCAGTTATATGGCTCCTTCCATGTATAGCGATTTTACGACTGTGACGTGTGGGGCCTGAAGATGGCATCAATGTAATGCCGAAACTGGTAGCACATAAGAAGTTCATAAAATAAATTTCTATAATACATACGGCTGTTGGTAAATTATTGCATCAAGAGACACAAGATGTGTCTCGTATGAACGAATATCGCGAGACCAGCTCTATCGGGGCTCGTATCTTTGCATAACACATCACTTCAGCTACTGGCTCTCGCATCAGGACATAACAGAACACCATCACCATCAGATTTTGCATCAGTGCATAAGATAACCACAACTGGGTCTCATATGAATGCATTGCAAATGCCCGGCACTTTCAAGTCTTGTAAGAATGCATAATACGAGGCGGTCACAATCAAATTTCATGTTAGTGCATATGATAAGACCTGTGGCATCAGCCATCATGGACTGGTGCGTTGTATTCAGACACTGCTGTATATCACACTGTATCAGTCCTGTTGTTTGACTACATTTTCTATGAATATCTATTGATTTCTCCAACTATGCCTATGAATTTGATACGTGTTTGGAGCTGTTTGTCGTAAGCTGGGGACTGTCAGCAGACATGAACATGTCCTCCACAACGCATGATAATGCAGTAATACACGACATACTAGCAGTTTCAGTACAGTGAAATTTATTATACGTCATGAGTAAGCAAAAATGGAGAACAGATATATGGTGAGTGTCAAGGGAACAATTGTGGCTGTGTTATGAACAACACGCAGCAACATGGCGAGAAATAGAGATGTTGTGGCAGAAACACCGTGAACAAATGAACATTTCACAGCAGCAGAATAAAGTCCACAAGAGAGACTATCAATAGAAGCCTGTTCACCTGTGTGTGAATTCCTATGGGACCAAACTGCTGAGGTCATCGGTCGCTAGACTTACGCATTACTTAAACTACACTACTGGCAATTAAGATTGCTACACCCCGAAGATGACGTGCTACAGAAGTGAAATTTAACAGACAGGAAGAAGACGCTATGATATGCAAATGATTAGCTTTTCAGAGCTTTAACACAAGGTTGGCGCCGGTGGCGACACCTACAACGTGCTGACATGAGGGAAGTTTCAAACCGATTTCTCATAAACAAACAGCAGTTGACCGTCGTTGCCTGGTGAAACGTTGTTGTGACGCCTCGTGTAAGAGGGAGAAATGCGTACCATCACGTTTCAGACTTTGATAAAGCTCGGATTGTAGCCTATCGCGATTGCTGTTTATCGTATCGCAACATTCCTGTTCGCGTTGGTCGAGATCCAATGACTGTTAGCAGAATATGGAGTCGGTGGGTTCAGAAGGGTAATACGGAACGCTGTGCTGGATCCCAACGGCCTCGTATCACTAGCAGTCGAGACAACAGGCATCTTATCCGCATGGCTGTAACGGATCGTGTAGCCACGTTTCGATCCCTGAGTCAACAGATTGGGACGTTTGCAAGACAACAACCTTCTGCACGAACAGTTCGACGACGTTTTCAGCAGCATGGACTATCAGGTCGCAGACCATGGCTGCGGTTACCCTTGACGCTGCATCACAGACAGGAGCGCCTGCGACGAACCTGGGTGCACGAATTGAAAAACGTCATTTTTTCGGATGAATCCAGATTCTGTTTACAGCATCATGACGGTCGCATCCGTGTTGGCGACATCGCTGTGAACGCACATTGGAAGCGTGTATTCGTCATGGCCGTACTGGCGTATCACCCAGCGTGATGGTATGGGGTGCGATTGGTTACACGTCTCGGTCACCTCTTGTTCGCATTGACGGCACTTTGAACAGTGGACGTTACATTTCAGATGTGTTAAGACCCGTGGCTCTACCCTTCATTCGATCCCTGCGAAACCCTACATTTCAGCAGGATAATGCACGACCGCATGTTGCAGGTCCTGTACGGGCCTTTCTGGATACAGAAAATGTTCGTCTGCTGCCATGGCCAGCACAATCACCAGATTTCTCACCAATTGAAAACATCTGGTCAGTGGTGGCCGAGCAACTGGTTCGTCACAATACGACAGTCACTACTCTTGGTGAACTGTGGTATCGTGTTGAAGCTGCATGGGCAGCTGTACCTGTACAGGCCATCCAAGCTCTGTTTGACAATGCCCAGGCGTATGATGGCCGTTATTACGGCCAGAGGTGGTTGTTCTGGGTACTGATTTCTCAGGATCTATGCACCCAAACTGCGTGAAAATGTCATCACATGTCAGTTCTAGTACAATATACTTGTCCAATGAATACCCGTTTATCATCTGCATTTCTTCTTGGTGTAGCAATTTTAATGGCCAGTAGTGTAACTTATGCTAAGAACAACACACACAACCATGCCCGAGGGAGGACTCAAACCGACTGTGGGAGGCGCCGCGCAAACCGTGACATGGCACCTTTAACCGCGCGGTCACTCCGCGCGGCTATCAAGACAAGCGGTAGGCGATGAAGCAGTAAAGTATTGATTGCACTAGCATCGATGGAAAACACGGTCAGTTGACACCGTCCAGTGTTCCCATTGTTTATGGCTTTTATGGAAGCTAAATACGACGGAGAAACTTACACCAAAGGCAAGTGTAAGGAACAATCCTGATTAATGGCATCCCAGTTAGTTGTCTGGACAGTAGCGATTTATTAATTAATAATTTTTGACATCATACTAGAGCCTCAGTGACTGTTCTTAAATATAAATGAGATCAGTTCATATATTTTGTAGTGATGTTTGCCTGTTTCGGTTATATAACAATCAAAAGTCAGAGAAATTTCAGTTCGACACAAGGAGACAACGCGCAGAGTCGTTGTATTGTTACCAAATGATATTCATCACCGACTGTCGGTGATATCACTAGGTAACAATAAATCCACTCCGCACACTGGCTCCTCGTGTCGAATTGAAATTGATCTTACTTGTAGTTATTATACAACTGAAACATGTGACCACCAATCAAGTCGATTTGAGTTGATACTTTTTATTTATATTAATTAGTTCACTTTAAGAGACCACATTAGTGGTCCCTTAATTTGTTTGTGGCGACGCAAATCGTCGAACATTAAGGGAAACGTGCGGAATATTTTTGCTTTGATTTATAGATGTGATTTTCCTTTTCCCGTCCTGGCTTTTTGCAATGTGGTGGCGTAACGTGTATCCTTTTGTGTGTTTCATACGTGTCTTTAATAATTTAATAAAGAATATAGTGCTAACACGTTCGCATTTCATTGTGGGTCGCCGATCTCACAAATGGTAATCCCGTAGAGAACTATGTCAGACAACATCAAAAGTGAGATGGACGAAGTTGTAATTGGTGTAGTGTATGATTTTCTGACGCAGTACATGGTGTGATTACCAAAGAAAAAGAAACTACATGACTCTCAGAATTTCCTAAAAGCTTGGAGTCATATGAATGCCATTCGTCATCGACCTCATCATATTCTCTTCACCCACTTTTCATCAATCATGTAAGTAAAAAAATAGCGATAGAGAGTGTTAGTAATCTGCGTAGCTAGTCAGCCCCTTCAGATTATAAAGACAGTACAAAGATGCAAAGCCGTCTGCAGAATCCGCTTTTTCCGCAGTGCTTCAAGACTTATGAGCGAAGCAGATTGCCATAAATCATTTTTTTTCGGCCACTGTGAGCTGACGGCAACTAGAAGCGCCATTAGCGGCCGGCTATCCGCATGGCGTTTAGTCGTATTATATTATGGGATACATATTTTTTACACTATAAGGCAATAGAAGAACCACACAACATGAAAGAATTATGAGGAAGGGACGGAAACTGGTAGAACCGATGTAAATATACAGACGAGCAAATGTTGCTTAATTCTAGGAAAGCGGAATTATTTATTCAAGAGGAAGAGCTTCACGATTTGAGCAAGTCAGTAATGCGTCGCTCCTCCTCCGACGCTTATGTAATGCGTTATTCAGCTTGACATTCACTGACAGATTTGTTGGATATCCTCCTGAGGAATGCCGTGTCAAATTCTGTCCAACTGACTGGCTAAATCGTCAAAATCCCTATGTGGTTGGAGAGCCCAGCCCGTGATGCTCCACGCGTCCTCAATTGGAGAGAGATCCGATGACTTTGCTCACAAGGATTTGATTCGAGAAGCACGAAGACAAGTAGTACAAATTCTTAGCGTGTGAGGGTAGGCATTATCTTGCTGAAACGTAAGGCCAGGGTGGCTTACCCTGAAGGGCAACAAAACAAGGCGTGCAATACTGTCGACACAATGTTGCCCTGTAAGAGTGTCAGGAGGATAAACAAAGGGGTCCGTCCTGCTTCGAAATGAAACAACATCCCAGATCAACATTCCTGTTTGTCGGACCGTACAGTGGGCGACATTGAGGTTGCTATCCCACCGCCGTCCAGGTCGTCTCCAGATTCATCTTTGCTGGTATTCAAGGATCAATTAGAAGTTGGAGTCATTCCTGAAGACAATTCTATTGCAGTCAAGTGAGATTCCTAGCCGAAGACGCGTCTGGAGACGCCCCTCAAGTGTTGGGATAGCAATCTGACTCTCGTCCCCTATATTGCCGACAGTCAGGATTGGTGATCTGCGGTGCCATGTCTTTCATAGAAGGGCCTCTTTGGCTGTCATCCGTGGAACCATTACCACACAGTGGTACGTCGACGATATTCCACACCGTTTTGTTGCCTATCGTGGCAAGCTATCCTGGGTTTACATTTCAGCAAAATAATATCCTCAAGCGCAAGCCAAGACTTTCTATTGCCTGCGTTCGTGCTCGTCAAACCATAACTTGGTCAGCAAGGTTACTGGGTCTCTCTCCAACTGAGAAAATTCGGAGCACTATGGAAAATTTGTGGTAAGTTCCTATGGGACCAAACAGCTGGGGTCATCGGCCCCTAGGGTTAGGCACTACTTAAGCTGAGGACAACACACATACATCTGCCCGATGGAGGACTCGAACGTCCGACGGGGGAGCCGCACGAAGGAGCACAATGGGCCTGGCCCTTCAACTGGCTTACGATTTTCGCAGTGTAACACGTCAATTGGACAGAATTTGGCACAGGACAACCTACTATTCTGTCAATCAGTGCCAGGCCGAATAGCTGCTCGTATGGGGGCCGCACTTGGACTAAGACGTTACTGACTTGCTGAGTTTGTGAAGGTCTGTTCTTGAAAATATTATCCAGTTTTTCTGAAGTTGTAATCATTTGTTTGCCTGTACATCTCATCTATCGATTTCTACCCCATTCGGATAATTTCTTCTTGATGTGTCGTTTACTTTTTGTCTTAGATTGTCTATAAAGGATGATTCATATCCTATTGCTCGCTACGAGCAAATTATTAGTCCTACAGAAAAATGAACAGGACCTTTTTACGGGAAAGGTAACGTAATTAAATTTTATAGAGGGATATGTTTCCACCGGCAGCCACGGTTTTCGAGTTATTCAAGAAAAACGTACAAAAGTAACCTTCAAATGCACCGCCACCCCACCCTCGCCCCTCATCAGTCAGGATTTCTAGTATGTTCTTCGTGACACTCCCTCCTACCACTGTTCAGATATTTCCAAGTACAAGAACTACTGCCTGTATTCAGCCTTTATTGATCTCTATTGTTTGGGCTGTTATGGCACCAGCACAGTCGGTAATTTCGTCAACATTATTATTTCAAATTTCCACTTGAGGGTAACGAAAGAAAAACGACTTTTGTAAATGTTACCCTAATCGTAATTGTGTAGATGGTTCGGTCCAAACTTAACCCTTACAAGCACTGTAGTAAAAAGATCTCACGAATACAACAATGCAATTGTTTATTTTATAGTTTTAAAATTCACAAAAACTGTTTGGAAAAATTTACTCACACGTCAATATTACGATTAGTAAGTGTTCGACTCAGCCTGTTGCGTAATATGATCATAAAAGGTCAAATATGCGAAATAATTCGTGGAGTTATTCATTTTTTTACACTGTAGAACAATGTGCCATAAACAACATACTATAAATCCTGACCGGTTCTGGAGAAATGATGCACCAACCCTATTTTTATAGCATTTGTAGGTTTCAAATAAAATTTTGACAATGTACACTAGATTACATTTTTTATAATTTTGAAGGCAAAAAGGTTAATGCACGTGGAGTAAAGATTATCTACAACTTGTAAAAAATCAATCTACATTTATAATGGTTGTTGGACGTAAAGTGAAATGACCATGATGGGAACACTTTAGTGAAATATGTGAGCATCCAGGGATAATAAGTTTCAAATAAGAATAGAGTAAAGACATGGTGGCATTTATTGTACCACTAGGGTTACATTTGGAGCACCTGGGGAAGATGCCAAACGTCTCGAGGTGGCCGTTACTCCTAAAGTTCCTAGTCGATCGAAGGAGAGTAAGAAAATCTCACTTCGAAGCCATGCTGCCAGCGTCCGAAACTCAACTTGACCCATTTGTCGAAGGTTGCAGTCGATGTTCGCCAAGGCATTCGTCTGAAGCTGTCCTTACCGTGAGAACTGCGCTTAGCACAGCATCATTTGTTGGAACGGTGCTCGAGTTGTGAGAGTGGTCTCTCAGCAGGCAGTAAACTTAACCATGGATAATTCAGAACAAAAAAAAAAAAATAAATTTTTCCAATTCTTTCCAGACGGGTGGCCACCTGCACAGGAGGCAATAGTAGAGTACGGATGTTATATGTATGTTATTTAATCTGTACATTAATAGATCAGCAAAGGAGAAATTTGTTGTTTTGAAAGGAAATTAAAGTTCATAGTGTAACACTATTATCGATTGTGAGTAGTTAGTACAGTGCAATTAAGTATGTACAGGGTGTTACAAAAAGGTACGGCCAATCTTTCAGGAAACATTCCTCACACACAAAGAAAGAAAATATGTTATGTGGACATGTGTCCGGAAACGCTTACTTTCCATGTTAGAGCCATTTTATTACTTCTCTTCAAATCACATTAACCATGGAATGGAAACACACAGCAACAGAACGTACCAGCGTGACTTCAAACACTTTGTTACAGGAAATGTTCAAAGCGTCCTCCGTTAGCGAGGATACATCCATCCACCCTCCGTCGCATGGAATCCCTGATGCGCTGATGCAGCCCTAGACAATGGCGTACTGTATCACAGCCGTCCACAATACGAGCACGAAGAGTCTCTACATTTGTTACCGGGGTTGCGTAGACAAGAGCTTTCAAATGCCCCCATAAATGAAAGTCGAGAGGGTTGAGGTCAGGAGAGCGTGGAGGCCATGGAATTGATCCGCCTCTACCAATCCATCGGTCACCGAATCTGTTGTTGAGAGCCGGCCGAAGTGGCCGTGCGGTTAAAGGCGCTGCAGCCTGGAACCGCAAGACCGCTACGGTCGCAGGTTCGAATCCTGCCTCGGGCATGGATGTTTGTGATGTCCTTAGGTTAGTTAGGTTTAACTAGTTCTTAGTTCTAGGGGACTAATAACCTCAGCAGTTGAGTCCCATAGTGCTCAGAGCCATTTGAACCGTTTTGTTGTTGAGAAGCGTAGGGAGAACACTTCGACTGAAATGTGCAGGAGCTCCATCGTGCATGAACCACATGTTGTGTCGTACTTGTAAAGGCACATGTTCTAGCAGCACAGGTAGAGTATCCCGTATGAAATCATGATAACGTGCTCCATTGAGCGTAGGTGGAAGAACACACTGACGAAACTGAGCTCTAACATGGAAATTAAGCGTTTCCCGACACATGTCCACATAACATCTTTTCTTTATTTGTGTGTGAGGAATGTTTCCTGAAAGTTTGGCCGTACCTTTTTGTAACATCCTGTATAACTATGAAGTGTTTATGCTTTACGCGTGAAGTTCTTTGAATTGTTGGAGGGAAATGGAAAATTGTAATGCATATTTTGTTTTATGTTAACAGTGTGCTAAAATAATGAAACTTTATTAAATACGTCTGTTTGTGAATACAAAATTGTATGTAGAAAACTGATTCATACTTTGGGATCTTGTATTGCGAAACAGAAAAGACGTAGGGAGCTCCCTCCGCTACGGAAGACGGTTGGCGCGAGAGAAAATTGAAAAATATATAAAGAGGCCAAGTGAGGCATTCTGAAACCAAATCTATGATGGAATGGCCTCGGATGTGGTTCGGGCTGTAAAATGGTACCTCGCATTTGGAAAAGGTCTAAAAGTGATGAATACGTCGCCAAAAAGCATTAAATAGAGCTTGAAACCGCCAGAAAGAGACCTAATAGCCACCACATGCTTGCCACCTTTATTGCGCCACTGCTTCACCTGCTTTGGAAAACAGTAATGTAGGCCAGTATGAACTAGTGTGCTTCTGTGTGCTTTGGAATACTAATTCAATTGTTGCAAAATTTGTGTTTGAACTGTCCTCTTCATGATATCAAGCAAGGTCCTATCCTAAAAGTGCTAAAGAGCGAGTATCCTATTTATGAAGAAATGCAAATTTGTTTCTATTTAAATTTGCCTCAATTTCAGTTTTAAAGTATCTAAAAGTTGCTAGTTAAGTCATTCGTTTCTAGATAAAGGGAGAGGCACATTGTTTTGAACTTGTTAAAAAGCTTTATTTTGCTTTGAATTGCTACTACTTTGACTGTGCCAAAGTTTAGTGGTAAAGGGTATAAATGTTGATAGTTAGAATCACTTGCTTCTCAAATAAAGAGAAAGGCACGTAATGCTAAACCTATTTGAAACTTTACCTTGAGTTTATTTCTGAAGCTAAATAAGAATATTGCTAGTGTAAACTGTTATAAAACATTGAGGGCTAAATGTTCTTAAGTGGGGTTGTTATTGAAAGGTGTGCATAGTTGCTTATAAATGAAGAGACAGTTTAAGGGCCCCCACTTTAATCTTCGCTAGTAGGAAAATGTTAATTTCAATTGGGTTTTTGCTATTGAAAAAAGAAACATTACTACAGTGAAATGAATATGAAATGTGATAGTGTAGTGTTATTTTATTGCATTTATGATGTGCATGTGTTACTCAAACTTGAACTCTTGGCAGGAGACACTTAATCTCGTGAGGTCTTTGAGAACTTTCTGTGCTGAATTAATTAATGTTTGAGATAGTAATTATAGTTGGTTGGTTGGTTGGTTTGGGGGAAGAGACCAAACAGCGAGGTCATCAGTCTCATCGGAGTAGGGAAGGACGGGGAAGGAAGTCGGCCGTGCCCTTTCAGAGGAACCAACCCGGCATTTGCCTGGAGCGTCTTAGGAAAATCACGGAAAACCTAAATCAGGATGGCCGGACGCGGGATTGAACCGTCGTCCTCCCGAATGCGAGTCCAGTGAGTAATTATAGTTAACAGGAGTAAAGTCTCTTTTACATTTCTGCGATTGCCAGCGTATGCTATTAATAGCTACTGCTATTCAATGTGTATTTCACTTGGTAGCTGCGTGTGTTCATTGCACTTTCCTAAGACAGAACTTATGAAAGTCCATTTTGCTAGTGTAAACTGTTATATTTTCGCGTTATTATGCCCAATTAGGCTGCCGACCGTTTATTATTTCATTTGAGGGAACTTTATTGCTTTCATTTCTTACAAAATTAAAGTCTTTCTGCTTTCTACTAATTGCCATACTACGAAATTCAGATTCAATACCCTCTGTCCATTAGGTTAACACAAGGTCAATTTCAAAATTCCTCCCAGAGGGTAACGCTATATTGTAGGTTTATGTCATATTTGGCATTAAACATTCCGCGGTAGCGTTATAAGAGGACAACATGGCAGACATTTACACTATAACCAAGTTTAAAAAAATATGAGAAGAGTGTGTCCAAATCCATTAAGTGATTGAATGACAACAATTATTCAGCTATACACTAATGCCCTCTCAGTCAAGGCAAGTTGCAAGAACGATTACAATGAATTAAAATCCAAAAACGGCTAACCGTCCCCTTAGGTGCTAGCTATAACATTAAAAAGAAATAACATAGCAAGATTACAGTGGAGAAACCCATGGAATGAGATCAATTTAAAAACATGTATCATATTCAAATATGAATTGACTACACATACGAGGTGTGGCTAGAAAAAAACTGGACTAGAACTGGTGAAACAATAAAACGAATGCAATAAGGCTGAAAGTCGCGTGGCCTGTCACGTGACTCTCGCTCCGCCTACTGCTCGAGTTTCATCTGCCTCCTGCACTCATTCTGCCCGTGGCGTCTGTTTTAAGTAGTTGACGTTTTGTCTGTGCGTCGGAAAATGTTGAGTGTACAGAAAGAACAGCGTGTTAACATCAAATTTTGTTTCAAACTAGGAAAATCTGCAAGTGAAACGTTTGTAATGTTACAACAAGTGTACGGCGATGATTGTTTATCGCGAACACAAGTGTTTGAGTGGTTTAAACGATTTAAAGATGGCCGCGAAGACACCAGTGATGACACTCGCACTGGCAGACCATTGTCAGCAAAAACTGATGCAAACATTGAAAAAATCGGTAAACTTGTTCGACAAGATCGCCGTTCAACAATCAGAGCAGTGTCTGAGTTAACAGGAGTTGACAAGGAAAGTGTCGAACAAGTTTACCGATTTTTTCAATGTTTGCATCAGTTTTTGCTGACAATGGTCTGCCAGTGCGAGTGTCATCACTGGTGTCCGGAGCAAGTATGGTGGGTCTGACACACCGGTGTCAATGTGTTCTTTTTTCCATTTCCAGGAGTGTATATATATATATATAAAGTTTACTCTGATACTCTAAATTATCGTGCCCATAGACCCTGCCAAACAACATAGTGACAAGAAATATAACAAGGCGTTAGGAAACTTTTCGAAATAACTCCGGAAGGTAGCTGCAGACCATGTGCTCAAATACGGCGGTATGGGCAACACCACTAACAAATACATGGAAGGTTCATAACTCACTCATTGCAAAAGGAACCAGAGAGGTAATTACTAACACACTAGAACGTAGGCACTGAAATCTGTGAAGGTTTTGCTTTGCTTAGAGAAGTCTACATCACCTGGAAAAAGGTACAGTGACATAACCCGGTGGTTCACTGGGTATTGCTACACAACTGGCCGACGTGATTATAAGACAAGTACCCAGAATCAGGGATAATCTGTTACAAAAATTCGTAACAGCCACGCAGTAATTGTTAGTCGCGTTTGCACAGCTATTTACACATCAATAAGATTGTCTGCTCTTTCCTATAAGCCCAACACCAGCTGCAGAAGGGAGAGAGGCTATCAGTATTGAGGCAAGCGCTGTATAACAACACACTCACACAGCTAAGGACGCTGCCCCAATGTGTGCTTTCCAGGAATAGACAGCTCAGTAGTAAACAGCACCGGGCGTGCCGCACACCCTCTATTTGGACAGCACTATTCTTATTGGCCACCGTTTATAGCATGGCTACCTTGGCGTCCGGTCAGTTCCGTCTTGTTGGACTGTTCGATGTTACTCCAGGATTCCCTCTGATGTTACTCGTTCGATCGTAATGCCGTGGTGTCGTAATGCCGCAGAGGCCGATGTGTCCAGCTGGTCTCGCACGCGGACCCACACCTGTGCTGGTGTCATGGCTCTCACTTGGAGTCGCGCTGTCGTTGAATGGCATCTTGTGCTGCACAGAAGGAATTGTCTCTTTGGTGTAGTACTGGGTGTGGGGGGCGCAAAAAATTGTAGAAGGAGATAAAGGCGAGACTACAGAGTGCAGGTTGAAATGGATGTGGGTTGTAGAAGTGATGCAGAGATGAAGAGGCTTGCACACGAATGAACACGTGAGCTGAAGATCCCATCACAGAGCAGGTTCAGCTAGCGGCTCCAGTGATCTCCTAGTGGTGGCGCTCGGCCACTGGCCTCGCAAGGAGGAATCGTCAAAAAACATAAATCGAACCTGTCAACCGTGAGCGGCTAGTGGTAAGACGCTTCGCTGTGACATCTGCACTCAGACCTCAAATTTTTCATTAGGTTGTACACAACAAAACAATTTTATACTTTACTTGTTCGAGTGACTTGGATTAGTGTAAGCCTTTTAAATAAATATGTAAATACGAAATATTACTGTGTATTCTAAAATATAAAAATATGCTGTTTCTTAATGAATGCACATGTTCAAACATTTCCTGAGTTACTTTTTACCTTCTTTATTTACTTCTAGTTAAAGTTGTTATTAGTATCCAATAAGTATTTTTCAGATTAATAGGTAATTGTAGAAGAAAAATTTTTAGAGGTAAAGATACGATCATGGCACGAATCGCTTCAGTTATGCTGTAAAACTCTTCTTTAGCTCTGTATCGATTCTAGTTACAAGAGATGCGAAAAATTACGTTTTTCACATTTGAAGGTAAGTGAAAAATTTTCTGTTGTGCGGACCTATATCGTTAAATAGTGCACTCGAACAACATGCCTAGGATGTTTTCCTATGATACAAACAGTTATGTTTTTCTTTCGTAATAGAAGAGCAAGAAGAAGTGCTGCATAGAGTGCCACTCTCTCAACTGAGCAATTATTTAAAATTCTTGCCGTTGACCAGCTTACCTCTTTGGTGTTTAGAGAGCGACACTACTACAACAGCAGCGCTACCTTAACAGCTGACGACAACGATACGCACTTCTAGACTTTCAGGTGTTGTTGTTGTGATCTTCAGTACGAAGACTGATTTGAGGCACTTCTTCACGCTCGTCTACCCTCAACAAGTCTGTTCACCTCTGCACCGCTACAGCAGCTTACATCCATTTGAACCTGTTCAACGCAGTCTCTCTCTGCAGTTTCTACCTCCATACTTTCCTCGATTACCAAATGGTTCTATCAGCTTGGGCCACTAATTTATTTTCCCCAATTCTATTCAGTGCCAGTAGTTATTCGTTCCGCACCGCTAATCTTCAGAATTCTTATGTATTATCAATTCTACAAAGCTTTCTTCCAGACAAATACCTCTAGAAAAGGCTTCGTAACATTTAATTTAATGTACGCTTATAACAAATTTCTCTTTCTCAGAATTTCTTTTCTTGGTGCTGATAGTCTGCATTTCATACCCTCTCTACTTCTGCCATCATCAGACATATTGCTCTTCATACAACAAAACTCATCTACTAATTTTAGTATATCGTTTTAAGATCTAATTCCTAAGCACCACTTGATCTGATTAATTATTGTCATTTTTCTTTTGTAAATGTTCATTTTATAACTGCTTTTCAAGTCATTATGCATTCCGTTCAACTGGTGTTCCAATTCCTTTGTCGTTTCTGACAGCGTTATAGTGCCAACACTAACCGCCAATATTTCCATTTCTTCTCCCTGACTTTAATTCTCTTTCTAAATTTATCTTTAGTTTCCTTCGAAGCCTGTTCAACGTATAGATTGAATAACATCACGTATAGGCAACAACAGTGTCTCAATCCCTTGTCAAATACTGCTTCATGTCCTCTGAAACTTAAAACTGCCTCTGGTTTTTGTACAAATTGTGAATAACTTTTTGCTCCCTGTATTTTATCTCTGTCACTTCCACAATTTAAGTACAGTCTAGTCGAAATTATGAAAAGTTTTCTCTAAAAATACTAGTGTTATAAGGTTGCTTCGTTGAACTTCTCTTCTAAAATAAGTCCTAAAGTCAGGGGTCAGTGTCCAAGACGCTACTCCAGGTGGGTGTAAAATAAATGTACTCAACGGAGAATAATAAACGCTAAAATGAAGATTTGGCCCTGCCTGACTACCCGCTGAAGCAGATCTTAGGCTCTCTTAATTCTATAAATTACAATCTAAATATAAATGATTGATGAAGGCGACTAATCCTACTAAATGATAAACGTTGTTCCAGCTTACATATTTATTGTAGATTAAAAAAGCTTTATATTACAAAATTTACATTTACTAAGTAAAATTACTAATTAATTTCCAAACTCAGCCACTTATTATGACGGCACAGTCTAATATCAATAACGCGAAATGACACATCACCTAGGTGCCAAACACTAGAAGACATTACTTTCAAAGATGATCTACGGTGGTGTGGGACCTCAGCAGAAATAAACTAACGTGATCACAGCTGTTTGCCTTTTATAGTCCTAATAAGCCGAGGCAATTTGCGATATCACTGTATGTACTGCGTCTGGTGCGTCGAAGTGATGGTTCTCGTACTCGTCTGTGACGATGGAAGAACTCCAGCCACAAATAAACTCTTTCAAATACCAGGACGGCAGAAGGCGGTCCTCTGACTAATATACTCTTATACTGTCTTCTCCTCTCTGTGTTCTACAGATGAGAAACGCGAACTTCCAGCTA
Source organism: Schistocerca nitens (assembly GCF_023898315.1). Taxonomy (NCBI): domain Eukaryota; kingdom Metazoa; phylum Arthropoda; class Insecta; order Orthoptera; family Acrididae; genus Schistocerca; species Schistocerca nitens. The sequence goes on from NC_064614.1 coordinate 543,731,016, forward strand.
CAAGGACGTAGTTCAGATAACGTTTCAACGTAAGTACAGGCAGAGGAAGTACTCTCAATTATTGATCGCTGCGTACTCAATGACGACTTCCAACCCGGAGGTGACGTCCAGAATCGTATAGGTTCGCAACAGTACAGTGCCTAACTGTTCTAACCTCTCCTGAGAGCAAAGACACCAAGTCCGTCTGACCCAACAAGGCTGATATCGAGTGTCTGTCACACACGGGCGCGCACAACGGAAGACTCTCCCCACCGCTGGCCACCCAGCAAGGCTCAGCTCCCCACCACCGTAATTCCGAAGACGAATCGTCTTCCCGAAACCACAGAGTATTTTCCCTCTCTACAGATTCTTCTGAACTCCGACCAACCTTAGTTTAGTCTTTTGTCGTCCAGCGCGGGAAGTTTGCGAGGAAAAACCTATACTCGTACAATGGTACGCTTCTGAGTAAAAATCCTTAGAAATAACCCAGCCTGCGTGGTTTCCGAGGTGACGCTTCTTCGTTCCTCTCGCCTGTTTCCAAGGTTTCCGTAGTTTCCGAAGTATAATCCTTTCGGTTCGGCTACAAACCGGCTGGTTGCGACTCTATTGTGCTCCAGCGCTTAGGTGCTACGACGTCCGTCTTCCTACTTCGTGTGTTTAAGCAGGAGCAACACACATGTGTGGGCCTTCCACCCAGGGCTTGGGTTCCGCCTGCCGTTTCATTTCCACTGTCGTTCCAACCTCTACTAATATGATAATAATGACACTCCGTTACCTTTCATGCAATAAGTGTTAACAATTATTTACAAGGCGTATGTGACAATGTCAGTCTCTTTTAAATATTCATATATACGATGTACTACCTATCAAATAATACCTAATGTGGTTGTAGATCACTGCAAAGTATGTGGATGAGTGCTTGTAAGGTGCGAAATTATAGCCACCTTACAAGTATTACCATGAATTTTTCTGTGAATAATCTGAATAAGTATTTTGCAGTCAAGAATTGTTAAACTGGTTGTCCGGTAAAATCCACACCTGACAGCACCTGCTTACCTTGAAAATGTAACCATTGTACGCTTCTTTGAGAGTGTTTCGACTCGTATCTTGCAAACCAGATGGAATAATTTTGACTGGCTCTCTTAAGGTTCTGATTTATTCTGAGGCTTGTCTACTACTTCTGGTGCCTTGTTTCGACTTGTGTCTTCCAGTGCTTTGTCTAATTCTTCTCTCAATGTATCTCCCACCTGCTCTTCAGCTACTTCCTCTTTCCTTTCCATTAGGTTGGTGCACAATTTCGTAGCGTTTTTCCATAAGTTAAACACAACAGATACACATAACAGGATTTCGTCATCAACGATATATTCTCCTTCACTATTTACAACATTCTGCCAGCGCTACCTTTTCGATTCCGCGGCTATAGAAGTTATGTGGTTATGAGGCGAAGAACCCATCGAGCCGTGCTAGGAGCACATTTTCATCCAGAAAGGAAGTTCCTTGAAAGCTGTTCGATAGAGAACGGAAAAGATAAAAATCTGAGGGCTCAAAATCGGGTGAATAAGGTAGGTGAGCAAATAACTTCCCAACGCAACGCCTGTATAGTGCTTTTTGTCAGCCTAGCAGAAAGAGGGCGGGCGTTATTGTGGAGTAGCATCACTTCACTCTGTCTTCTTGTTCGTCACCGCGTCTGCAAGACGACTCAATTGTTGACAAAAAAACGTCAGCAGCAGTGGTTACACCTCGGGAGAGCAATTAGTTGTACACCACACCGTCGCTGTTCCGCCAGAAACAGGCCTTTGTACAAGGAGATGCTGCTTTGTTTAGGTGCAAATATTCCTTATGTCTACTTGAAGACACCATGTCTCGTCACCAGTAACGGCACAGGATAGAAGTGGTCAGTGTTGTTCTCGAGCCAATTGATGATGCCCGAGTAGCCTGCTGTTTTTGTGATTTTGTCTTAGACCATGCGATATCCATAATCAGGATTTCTCAGCCTGCCCCATATCAAATGTCGCACGATGGGGGAGTGATCACAGTTCATCACACTTGCCGGTTCTCGCGTACTATGACGAGAATCATTGTGGATCAATGCTTTTAAACGATGGTCATCAAATCCTGAAGGTCTTCCTGAACCTGCAACGTAACTAACGTCAAAATAATCCTTCTCAAAACGAGGACGCCAATTTCTTGCTGTGCTCTATCTAGTGGCACTATGCCCATACGACGAGAAAAGTTTCTGGCTTCCTCCGGTCCTGTCACTCCTGTACTGAAATCAAACACAAGAATATGTCGAAAATGTTCCGATTTCTTCACTTGATGCTCCATTTTCTAGGGTCCACAACTTCACTCGCTATCTCCAAATGATAAAATGAAAATATGTTAACTCAAAGAGCAAAAGGGAACTTCAAATAAGAAGTGACAATTATAAATAAACCCACAGCAAGGGGAATAACAACATGCAAAGCAAAACAGCTGCTAAACTATGAACGAACTTAATATGTCATTGTCTTGAAACTCATTTCTCTTGTTCAGTCACCTTTCAGCATTCGCACTGGTCTGCCATCTGAGATGTTGATATTCAAACAGTCGATTACCGAGCGAGGTGGCGCAGTGGTTAGCACACTGGACTCGCATTCGGGAGGACGACGGTTCAATCCCGTCTCCGGCCATCCTGATTTAGGTTTTCCGTGATTTCCCTAAATTGCTTCAGGCAAATGCCGGGATGGTTCCTTTGAAAGGGCACGGCCGATTTCCTTCCCCATCCTTCCCTCACCCGAGCTTGCGCTCCGTCTCTAATGACCTCGTTGTCGTCGGGACGTTAAACACTAATCTCCTCCTCCTCCTCCAAACAGTCGATTCTATTTTTCTCCAAAAGTCTCTTATTTTCCTGTAGGAATCATCTACCTTTCCTGTTTCTACAGCCTTGGATTTGTCGTCGAATTGTACCTGCTTAGCCTTTTGCTCTTCCTGTCAATATCAATTTTTGGACATCTACAGTACCTTTTGCATTGTTCATTTTTTGTATTTTTAGATGTATCGAGTGTACCCATTAGTTTTGTATTATATTCCTTTCTGCTGTTTTAGTCGATAGTTGCCGCGCAGAGTGGCCGAGTGGTTTGAGGCGTCCTGCCCCGGACTGCGCGGCCCCTCCCGCCAGAGGTTCGAGTCCTCCCTCGGGCATGGGTGTGTGTTGTTCTTAGCATAAGTTAGTTTAAGTAGTGTGCAAGTCTAGGGACCGATGACTTAAGCATTTTGGTCCCTTAGGAATTCACATACATTGGAACATTTTCAGTCGATAGTTGTCCAATGATCTCTTTTATACTCTCAAGAACTTCAGTCGTGAGCGCCTACAAACTTTAAGTCATCGAGCATGCTAGCTTGGAAATATACGCATTGAGCTTTCTAGCGTAGCCGAGGCGCAGAACCAGCGGGTGCCTCCCTGCTGCCCGCAACGTGCTGCCCCTGCTCAGAGCTCGGCTCCGCCCAGAGCGGCTGGTTGCGGACGCAGCCCGCAATTAGCCTAATGCGGCCCCGCCCTTCCCCCCGCGCTTTCCAAGACAATTGCTTTCAGCGCGTCGGGCAGTCAGGCCACCGATCTGGCGGCCAATAACGGCCCTGTCTGTGACTGACTCCGCTGCCTCACAGGGCGTACTGTTGCGTAAAGGCCACTGTACTAACTCCCGCTTTGACCTGTGGCAACAGCTGCCTTTGTCCGTGAAGATACGCTGCTAGACATTTTTCGGGACCATCAGTGTCGGTGTTAATTTCTTTGTCTGAGTCCGCTGCCGCACAGGGCGTACTGTAGCGGAAAGGCCACTGTACTACCTCCCGCTTTGAACTGTGGCAACAGCTGCGTTTGTTGGTGAAGAAACGCTGGTAGACATTCTTCGCATTCTTCGCGACCATCAGTGTCGGTGTTAGTTTCTTTGTTAAGACTTTCGATGTTAAAGTCCAACTGCTCACATGAATACTTCCGTTTACCCACAAATAATCCTGAGTTGTTCACAGGATATTCGAAGCAAACGTGATTACGTAGTGTTTTATTGATGACTAGCTGCACCTGCTCACGCTTTGCTGTGACTCAATCTGCTCAAATGGAAAAGAAAGAAGAGAGAAAGCAAACGTCTCCAGTATATTTGCGAATTGCGCATACGTCCTAATCTCCTTTTTCCTTTCTCTGTCTGTCTCCTCCTCAACCTTTCTTTGTCCACCTCCTTCTCCCTCTCCCTGTCCGTAAGCTCGTCCCTCTCTCTCTGTCCATCTTCCCCCTGCCCCTCTCTCTCCACTTCTCTGTCCCCTCTCTCATCGCCTTGTCCTCCGTTCCCTGTCCATCTTCTCTTCACTTTCCATCTCCTACTGCCCCTTCTCTCTGTCCATCCCCTTCTTACCATTTTCTGTCTTCAAAGAATTGTGACAGACACCCGAACAACTGGGAACTGATATCCACTGTCACTATGAAATAATTCATTGATAATGTTTAGGCAGTAGCCGAAATCTAGACTTGCCCAATAAAACCTGCAGAAAAGGACGACTGATTGCTGTGCTCTATCATTTTTAAATCATATTACAGTCGCTGAGTGTACCCACGTTCCTAATACAGTAGAAGGTAACTTGACTTGTCTCTCGGAATTCGACGTTGTGACAAAATTTCAAAGCAATCCTGAAGAACTTACAGAGATTTGTCATTTTGTAGGAACTAGCATCTGAGTTTGTACTTAACCGAAACTGTAAATGTCCCTAATCGCAAATGTGCGGAAGTTTTGTCCACCCCTTTAGCTAAGTGGTCAGCGCGGTGGAATGCCATTCCAAGGGGCCCGGGTTCGATTTCCGGTTGGGGCGGGAGATTTTCTCCGTTCAGGGACTGGATCTATGTTCTCCTCATCATCGTTTCATACCCATCTCCGATGCGCAAGTCGCCCAATGTGGCGTCGAATGCAATAAATACTTGCTCTTGGCGGCAAACTTCCCCGAATGGGGGACTCCCGGCCCACAATGGCGTAGGCTCATTTCCATTTTTTGCGAAAATTTTTAACCGAATACATTAAAATTCTGACACAATGTTGCATTCGAATAGGCGTGTGATTTTATGTAACTACTCCTTAACATACAGAATAAATAATTTTTTCTAAATTTAATAATAGAGAAATGTTGTTGTTGTTGTCTTCAGTCCTGAGACTGGTTTGATGCAGCTCTCCTTGCTACTCTATCCTGTGCAAGCTTCTTCATCTCCCAAAACTTACTGCAACCTCCATCATTCTGAATCTGCTCAGTGTATTCATCTCTTAGTCTCCCTCTACGATTTTTACCCTGCCCTCCAATGCTAAATTGGTGGTCCCTTGATGCCTCAGAACATGTCCTACCAACCGGTCCCTTCTTCTAGTCAAGTTGTGCCACAAACTCCCCTTCTCCCCATTTCTATTCAATACCTCCTCATTAATTATGTGATCTACCCATCTAATCTTCAGCATTCTTCTGTAGCACCACATTTCGAAAGCTTCTATTCTCTTCTTGTCCAAACTATTTATCGTCCATGTTTCACTTCCATACATGGCTACACCCCATACAAATGCTTTCAGAAACGACTTCCTGACACTTAAATCTATACTCGATGTTAGCAAATTTCTCTTCTTCAGAAACGCTTTTCTTGCCATTGCCAGTCTTCATTATATATCGTCTCTACTTCGACTATCATCAGTTATTTTGCTCCCCAAACAGCAAAACTCCTTTACTACTTTAAGTGTCTCATTTCCTAATCTAATACCCTCAGCATCACCCGACTTAATTCAACTACATTCTATTGTCCTAGTTTTGCTTTTGTTGATGTTCATCATATATCCTCCTTTCGAGACACTGTCCATTCCGTTCAACTGCTCTTCCAAGTCCTTTGCTGTCTCTGACAAAATTACAATGTCATAGGCGAACTTCAACGTTTTTATTACTTCTCCATGGATTTTAATACCTACTCCGAATTTTTCTTTTGTTTCCTTTACTGCTTGCTCAATATACAGATTGAATAACATCGGGGACAGGCTACAACTCTGTCTCACTCCCTTCCCAACCGCTGCTTCCTTTTCATGCCTCTCGACTCTTATAACTGCCATCTGGTTTCTGTAAAAATTGTAAATAGTCTTTCACTCCCTGGATTTTACCCCTGTCACCTTTAGAATTTGAAAGAAAGTATTCCACTCAACATTGTCAAAAGCTTTCTCTAAGTCTACAAATGCTAGAAACGTAGGGTCAGTATTGCCTCACGTGTTCCAACTTTCTGTGGAATCCAATCTGATCTTCCCCGAGGTCGGCTTCTACCAGTCTTTCCATTCGTCTGTAAAGAATTCGCTTTAGTATTTTGCAGTTGTGACTTATTAAACGGATAGTTCGGCATTTTTCACATCTGTCGACACCTGCTTTCTTTGGGATTGGAATTATTATATTCTTCTTGAAGTCTGAGGGTATTTCTCCTGTCTCATACATCTTGCTCACAAGATGGTAGAGTTTAGTCAGGACTGGCTCTCCCAAGGTAGTCAGTATTTCTAATGGAATGTTGTCTACTCCTGGGGCATTGTTTCGACTCACGTCTTTCAGTTCTCTGTCAAACTCTTCACGCAGTATCGTATCTCCCATTTCATCTTCATCTACATACTCTTCCATTTCCATAATATTGTCCTCAAGTACATCGCCCTTGTATAGACCCTCTATATACTCCTCCCACCTTTCTGCTTTCCCTTCTTTGCTTAGAACTGGGTTTTCATGTGAGCTCTTGATATTCATACAAGTCGTTCTCTTTTCTCGAAAGGTCTCTTTAATTTTCCTGTAGGCAGTATCTATCTTACCCCTAGTGAGATAAGCCTCTGCAACTTACATTTGCCCTCTAGCCATCCATGCTTAGCCATTTTGCACTTCCTGTCGATCTTATTTGTGAGACGTTTGTATTCCTTTTTGCCTGCTTCATTTACTGCATTTTTATAATTTCTCCTTTCATCAATTAAATTCAATATTTCTTCTGTTACCGAAGGGCTTCAACTTGCCCTCGTCTTTTTACCTATTTGATCCTCTCCTGCCTTCACTATTTCATCCCTCAAAGCTACCCAACTTCTTCTAATGTATTTCTTTTCCCGACTCCTGTCAATTAATCTATTATGCTCTCCCTGAAACTCTGTACAACCTCTGGTTCTTTCAGTTTATCCAGGTCCCATCTCCTTAAATTCCCACCTCTTTGCAGTTTCTTCAGTTTTAATCTACAGTTCATAACCAATAGATTGTGGTCAGAGTCCACATCTGCCCCTGGAAATGTCTTACAATTTAAAACCTGGTTCCTAAATCTCTGTCTTACCATTATATAATCTATCTGAAACCTTCTAGTATCTCCAGGGTTCTTCCATGTATATAACGCTCTTTCATGATTCTTGAACCAAGTGTTAGCTATGATTAAGTTATGCTGTGTGCAAAATTCTACCAGACGGCTTCCTCTATCATTTCTCTCCCCCATCCATATTCACCCACTACGTTTCCTTCTCTCCCTTTTTCTACTCTCGAATTCCAGTCACCCATGACTATTAAATTTCCGTTTCCCTTCACTACCTCAATAATTTCTTTTATCTCATCATACATTTCATCAATTTCTTCATCATCTGCAGACCTAGTTGGCATATATACTTGTACTACTGTAGTAGGCATGCGCTTCGTGTCTATCTTGGCCACAATAATGCCCTCACTATGCTGTTTGTAGTAGCTTACCCGCACTCCTATTTTTTTATTCATTATTAAACCTACTCCTGCATTACCCCTATTTGATTTTGTACTTATAACCCTGTTTTCACCTGACCAAAAGTATTCTTCCTCCTGCAACCGAACTTCACTAATTCCCACTATACCTAACTTTCCCTTTTTAAATTTTCTAACCTACCTGCCCGATTAAGGGATCTGACATTCCACACTCTGATACGTAGAACGCTAGTTTTCTTTCTCCAGATAACAACGTCCTCCAGAGTAGTCCCCGCCCGGAGATCCGAATGGGGGACTATTTTACTTCCGGAATATTTTACCCAAGAGGACGCCATCATCATTTAAACCATACAGTAAAGCTGCATGCCCTCGGGAAAAATTACGGCTGTAGTTTCCCCTTGCTTTCAGCCGTTCACAGTACCAGCACAGCAAGGCCGTTTTGGTTACTGTTACAAGGCCAGATCAGTCAATCATCCAGACTGTTGCCCCTGCAACTATTGAAAAGGCTGCTGCACCTCTTCAGGAACCACACGTTTGTCTGGCCTCTCAACAGATACCCCTCCGTTGTGGTTGATCTACGGTACGGCCATCTGTATCGCTGAGGCACGCAAGCCTCCCCACCAACGGCAAGGTCCATGGTTCATGGGGGTAGGAATAGAGAAATATTGTTACAAAAATCTTAAAAACACACATATTCGTGTGTGTGTGTACTGGAATGCTACGCTGTGTCAGAATTTCAAAGCAGTCGGTCAAGAACTTTCGGAGATACACAATTTTGGACAAAGGAACATTTACGCTTTTATTTATATAAATTAAGTTATCACTTTCTTCAGCACGCGAATATTGTTTGGCGTTCTACTTTCACACCTAACATCGCGCTCTGCAAAGCACGTAGAGGTCCTGGTAGCAAATAAGATTCATTGATCGATGGATAAAGGTTTCTTCCTGCATCGACAACGAAAAGTGCATGACGCGAACGACCACTTATATGCTACCCTGAGACTCGTTATTCGTCTAACTTTTTATTTGCAGCCTCTGGATGAGTGATACGTGCGAAGGATGTTCGTAGAATAATCTCGAAGAAGTGGATGCAGACATTATTAGACTAGCCTTTGGTGGAAAATTAGAAAGCACCAAGCGTTTGACACGTTTCAGGATCCATCTTACGCATTCTGCCAATTCGAAAAAATTACGATCGTCCACGGTGGTTGGATTTGTATACGATCGACGTCGTCCTTCAGTCACACAGTGTGCAATATTGCCTTGTAGACTGTACAAGCGTTCTGTAAGTAATGTCTTTCGTAGAAATTACTGCAGTTTCCAGTTATTATCGTGTTTACATTTCCTAAGCCGACAATTAATACAATAGTTTATTCAAATGAAGCTTCATAATATGCAAGCGTTCCAACAGTTTTAGCTGAAGGAAGCAGACCAGTATCATTGTTAACGACGATCTTCCATGTCAGCTGTAAGAAGTCGTATGCCTCGATACAGCCATGTGTTTGAGTTAATACCGATTCTTCGTGTTACAGATGGCTACCAGCAATGCTTGTTCGACGTGTCAGTAGGTGATATCTCAAATACAGACTTCAGACAAGTACCTAAGTGCTTCTCGTAACTGAGAAGAAAGATGTACTCTGAGTAGTACCCCTTAGTGTCAAATATTATGCTGTACTTCGGAAGTCTACTGGAAGTTCGCTATGCGACTCAGTGTACAATTATTTAATAACAAATCTAACACTTTACAATGTAATTATGTTTTGCGTGTTCCAAGTAAATTTAAATATTGTTAACCAGAGTCATACGCTTTGCCGGACGGAGTGGCCGTGCGGTTCTAGGCGCTACAGTCTGGAACCGAGCAACCGCTATGGTCGTAAGTTTGAACCCTGCCTCTGGCATGGATGTGTGTCATGTCCTTAGGTTACTTAGGTTTAATTCGTTCTAAGTTCTAGGCGACTGATGACCTCAGAAGTTAAGTCGCATAGAGGCATTTGAACCATTTGTCAAACGCTTTACGTTAATGACAAATAGCCATTTCATAGATCACAGATCACAGACAACATATGCAGATACTTTGTCGGGAAATTTTAGTGGAATGCAATATGAATAATATTACAATAACACAATTTTCAACGTATTGTCACATAATTAATCAAGGTTCAATCTGGAAAAAACGTTATAAAATAATATCTTGTATCATTCGACATAATAAATGTCGGGAAATTTTAGTGGAATGCAATATGAATAATATTACAATAACACAATTTTCAACGTATTGTCACATAATTAATCAAGGTTCAATCTGGAAGAAACGTTACAAAATAATATCTTGTATCATTCGACATAATAAATGTAGTGACCAGTAATCTATATCAATATACATTTGTTGGTCTGATCTTGCAATTAATTTGACAATTTTTTGTTTCTAATTTTACTCGTGCATTGTGTGCTGGAGATATGAGCACTCAAGACATTTCGGTCATAACAGTACACACCTGTTGCAGGTCAGAATTTCGTACAGCGCATATTTTGTATTTACCTTTCCTCAGTTATCTGTCAAACCTAAAGTATATTTTCTGTTTACTAAAGTACATTGTAGTGAAACTAGACGACGGAGTCTCAGCATATATGTGGACCGACAATCTTACTACACACAGATGCGGGAAATTTCATGACGGACCCACCTGTGGCAGAATAGTCTACATCTACCTACATATATATGTACATATATACATACATACATACTTGCATATTCGCCTTCCTTACTAGCAGTCCGATGTCCTCGTTTATTTATTATCGCGTTGCAGCGTTACGCCTAGATATTTAATCGATGTGGCTGTGTGAAGTTGCTCCCTAATAATGCTGTATTCGAACGTTACAGGGTTGTTTTCCCTGTTCATCCGCATTAACTTACATTTTTTCTACATTTATGGCAACCTGCCATTCATGTCACCAACTAGAAAATTTGTTTATGTAATCTCGTATCCTCTTATAGTCACTTAACGATGACGCCTTCCTGTACACCACAGCATCATAAGCAAACAGCCTTAATCCACAAACCACCCTGTCTGTTCTGTCCTTTATTTAAACAGAGAATGAAAGCGATCCTATCAGACTTCTCTTGGACACTCCTCACGATATCCTTGTCTCTGATTAATACGCACCATCGAGGATAACATACTGGGTCCTAAGTAGTGACAAAAAGGGGATTCTGGGACAGTTAAAATTTATTCAACATGGCGGACTCTAACCCAACCCCACTTCCCTGCCCCCAGTGGTGTACGTGGAAACATCGCACTTTTGATATAAAATTAATTAATTAAAGTGATCAATCTATTATCCTCTCTCCCTCTGGGAAACCTCAGCCCATCAAAGGTCCCTTTCCCCGTCCCTCTCTAGGAAATCTTGACATATGGAGACCCCTTCCCTTCTCGCCTCACTTCGACTACCCCAAGCCCCCCCCCCCCCCCCCCCCCCAGAAGAAAATGGTGGGAAAAATAGCTCAGTTTGTGCTGAGCTGTTTGACTGGAAGGATCTCACGACCAAAAACTGGCAGACCCAAAATTGAAGCCAATGTCAATTATGTTGCAGAGAATATGTGATTTTTTATAATGTTCATCTTTACTTAATCAGTTTGTGGAGATAGGATTGTATATATCTCTATCTGGCAGGGAAAGCTAATCATTCTCTCTAGTTTTTTAATTTAGGAAGCTATAAATGTAAAATACTACAAAAAATTATTAGTCAGTCACAAGCAATTAAATATGCAAATACACCGCTTTTTCCGATCGTGTGTGCAATACCAGCAAAAAAATGGCGTCCTATAGGTCAAAAACGAGATTCGCTACAGTTTCACACAGGTAAGAAAAGGTGTTTGCTACACTTTCAACTACTTAGTTTCAATTACTTTTCAAGGCCACCTAACTATCCACTTCCCCCATCGAAAAGGCATACGTGTACATCATTGTATATCAATTGCCTGCTCCCGGCAAACCTGTAAAAATGGCGGGAAATTCAAAGTTGATGGGAAATTCTAAATTGGTAGGCTATTTAAACATTCGTGGTAAATTTGAATTTTTGCGGTAAATTCAGATCCTAGTTACATTGCACTGCAAAAGGAATAATAACAGTGATTAATAATAACACCTACATTATTTATAAAATTTCAGTTTGCATACAGCAGGTGTGGAAGTATGTAAGACAGTCTCTTTACTTCATGATCTTTGGAATAATGGTGCAGTCTTAGTATGACATCTGGCCGATCCAGAATACTGGTGCAGTCTCGTTCCCCTCCTCATACTGGTGGAAATTGAAAATTGGTGGGAAATTCAAAATCAGTAGCAAAATTAAAATTCTTTCCTTTGGCTATGACATGTGGGATTAGTAAGGGGAAGCTGCCCTTGATCGACTACGAGAGAGTAGCTCTAGGAAGTCCTATCAGTAACTGCTGGATGCAGAGAGGATATTTTCACTCTTAGTCTAGTACTAGAGAGAGGTTCCACCTAGTCTAGCTATCAGCCCTATATGGTAAGAATGGATAATAACAATAGGACAGAAAGCTAGAGTAGCCTTGTGTCGATCTACAAGTGAATAGCTTCTGGGAAAGACATAACGATGGGCAGTAAAGTTAGGCCAGGGACCCACTGTCCCAGTCACCCAGTGCTCCTATGAATCCATGCTCTTTAAATAAAGGAGTCATGTAGCAACAACACTGGGAAGTGAGACGCATTTGTACCTATTTATGAGGCACAAGTCACATCCTAGCTAGCAGAAACGTGGAAATATATTGTAAGATATTTTCTATGAGTGTAGTGCTCATTATCTTACTTGAACATGGCACTCAAGACGAAAAAAACTGTCGAGTCACTTACAAACTAGTCCAGAGCCAGCCAACGAGTGTATTGTGTACCTGAAGAGCTGACTGGCCAGAGCCTTTCTTTGTCGCTGTCTGGTAGCGACAGGCTAACCTGCGGCTTCCAGTCAGCCAAGTCCTCATGACCAGAAGTGCTGCTGGCTGCGGACCCGCTTCGCTAACTCCTAGCACACTGCGAGTCAAGCAGGAGCCGATTCACACAGAGTTCTAACTACAGTTCGACCACCGACATATAATTCCCAATTTAAAAAATTTGCTTCAACCAATCCGAGATGGGTATGTTGTTGTCCATACACCTCTAAATGCGAAATGTAGGTTCATCCACTTAACGCACGTTGCTTTTGAAGACAGAATAATCGGAGCGCACACGCATTTTCACAACGCTAAAATATCGTTACTCGCTTATTCTTACTGTGAAAATCCTGTACAACAGTATGGCATAGGCTATATTTGTTCTAACTGTTCACCGATCAGGTAAATAAATCTGGTCTTATCAGCTTAACATATCTTACGTCCTGCGTCACAGGACGGAAATGTTAAAACTCTTTTTTTTGGCTGAGTTGTAAGTATTAGGGTATACTCAGTTTATAAATTCGGCTATGTAGGTAATTTAACTACGATGGTCATCTCTCCCTACGTAGGTGGGAGATTGAAATGTCGCTAAAAGATCTCATCACGATGGAAAAACGCCTGATTCCTGCGCCAACTCGTGAATTATATTAGAGGGACTCTCTCCCACGCTTCCACCTACCAGGTGGCACATCGTTGATATCATACAGATTGACCAATTAATTAAATTGGTCATGAAAGTCCGTTTGCATGGTGAGTAATTTTTTTTTTCTGCAGAAGAATTACGCATGCCAGGTAAAGGTCACAGTCGCCTCTGTGACATCTCTGTGGGCTACCCAGAGGGTAGATAGTTACTTCATATCAAAATTGGTGGTAACCATCATCAGATAGCTCAGAGTATCCAACAATAATTACGTTCTGTCTGTTGGTTGCCTTGTCAATCTGATGGAAGTACAGAAGTCAGAATTCTGGTATACTGCTCATGGGCCAATCCTGAAGACTTGTTGTTCTGTGGTGGAAGTAGGAAGTTCACACACTTATCTGTTCCTGTGACGCTCTGCCTTTGTCCCTATCGTTGCCACTGGGGCGCATGCAAAACAGCTCCATCACCGCCACTAGCTCGTGAAACTCTACCCACACATCATGGCTGCTGTACCTCTCCTGGCTGACAAGCCACTGCTTGCTGTGCCAGGCAGCTGTTAACGATTCCAGACTTACTGCGTGCTTTAACGTTGCTGGGGTAAATATCAGGATGATAAACGATATGCTTCCACTCCTCCCATCTGTAAAAAACCAAAACGTTCTGAGATAAGTTGTCAAGATATGCTAGTAAAGCCTGACCCACTGAAAAATAACGTGCTGACCACCATATTCCAAAGGTATATGACCGAGCGAGGTGGCGCAGTGGTTAGCGCACTGGACTCGTATTCGGGAGGACGACGGTTCAATCCCGCGTCCGGCCATCGTGATTTAGGTTTTCCGTGATTTCCCTAAATCGCTCCAGGCAAATGCTGGGATGGTTCCTTTGAAAGGGCACGGCTGACTTCCTTCCCCGTCCTTCCCTAATCCGATGAGACCGATGACCTCGCTGTTTGGTCTCTTCCCCCAAACAACCCAACCCAACCCCAAAGGTATATGAGCCCTCAGTTTCCCCTCAGATTACGGTCTTGTAAAAGCGTTGCTACTGGATCTTGCACAACTAGTGGGTGGATGTTTCGAAAACTCAAATGAGAATGCCTGGAGGGAAGGCCATGTTCTTCCCGAGCAACAGCACTGAGTACTGACAAAATTTGAAGCTGAATGTAGAAGGATTATACTGCCGCCAGCATACATTTAGCGTAAGGACGACAAAGACAGATGCAAGAAACTAGTGCTCATTTGGAGACATATAAACAGTCTTTTCTTCAATAGGCTTCGACGTGGTCGCGAATAGTGACCCGAATATAGAATAAATTTCGTCTACTTCACGTCTCTCTCTCTCTCTCTCTCTCTCTCTCTCTCTCTCACTCACTTTCCAAGCTTTAATCCTGACTTGCAGGGTCTGCTGTTATGGTTAACCAGATTTGGCGTGTTAGTTTTAAGGAGTGGCTGGATACCCTTCCTGTCGCCATCCTGTACCCCCTGGGATGTAAAGTGTGTAGCCCAACTGTCTGCATCGAGTGTAATCCATGGAATAGTGAGTACGTGTTTCAAATGTCTGCCAGTCGTGTAACTGAGGCGGAACGTGGGGACCAGCCTGGTATTCACTTAGCGGGATGTGTAAAACCGCCTGAAAACCACATCCAAGCTGGCCAGCACAGTGGCCCTCGTCGTTAGTCCGCTGGGCGTATTCGATCCGGGGCAGGCGCGCCTACCCGAGTCCAGGAAGCAGTGCATTAGCGCTCTCGGCTACCATGGTGGTTCCCTCTACTGCACGTCTATGGTCGCAATTTTTTTTTAATCAGACTACCGGCTTCGGTCTATAATGACCATTATCAGATCTGTTTTATAAAAACATTTGTGACCATAGACGTAAATTAGAGGAAATTTAGTCTTTTCTTCCCTCGCTCTATTGTGATTCTAATACGAAAGAAAATGACGATTGGTGGTAGTGGGTACCCTCCGTCATGCACTGTACAATGGCTTGTGAATCATGAATATAGATGTAGGTGTGAATTTATCTATCAGGATGTCAGTCCACTCATTCATAGACAAATAAAACTCATGCAAGAATGTTGTACCTTATTTATCAAGAACACAAAAGACAGAACTTCTGCTGTTAATTGCCATTACTGGCTCGAGAAAGAAATGCCTGATTCAGAGGTGGATTTAAGTTATAAGTTGAAAGTTAACCTAGATGCCATTAAAACTACACCCAGCAAACAACATAAAGAAAGAGTTGTTTTGTGTATGTAAATGGATATGCATAAATTAATAAAGATTTTGTGCTAGATTATTTGCTTGTCTTAGTCGCTAACCTACAAAAAAATCCTATTTCGGAAGGAGGAGTGTGTAACTGGGTGGTCTTGGAAAGTAGCCAAAACTAGGCAGCTGGAAACTGCTATACGGAGATTTACGTTCTTAGACCCTTTTCTGGTTAAATAATATGTATCGATGAACAGCAACATCAATTTGACAGCTCAATACTATGTAGTCGCTGTCCACTAATCGCGTGAATCCACATCTGTTCGTAATACGTGGGTGATCCATGAAACAAAAGCATCACGTGGATGCTGCTAGGATCGTATAGTTCAACATACTCCATTCGATTATGTACCAAAAAGATATCTCTGGGAAATGACTTATTTCTCCTGGAAATATAAGGCAGGATTAGGATATGTGTGAAAGGAATACAATTATGGTGATTAGGACATGTAAGGGGAATATTTATAGACAATGATTCGATATCGATGAATTGCAGGTGCAACGCATCCGAATTTCTTAGTGTGGTTGTGAGTTTCTTCCTGTACGTTAGAGTGCTACTTTTCTCGTTGTGATAGCTCTCTACCCGGTCAGTGATGAGTGGGGGACTAGACAGCTTTCTAACAAATGGAACAGTGCTGTTGTAACGCGGTGGAATTTCGAGAGAATAATCAGGAGTCCTTGTCTTGGCGAGGGACATGTACTCCGCGAAATGAGGTGGATTCAAATGCTATATATAAAAGACTGGAAAATTCGTGAGAATATGACGGGTAAGCCATACTCCGACAAAAGAGGTGTTGAGAGATGAACTCTATATCACTTCTACGTTTTGTCGGCATACGTATTGCAGCCTCTTAAATATGTATCACTGCAATGACAAAATTAGAGGCTAGTACAAAGGATTTTACGAGTGACAATCATCAGCAAGTTCCATCTCTTGTTTTCTCTCATCCATGAGTTTCGTATACTTATAAATGGAAGGACTGACATTTTCATACATAGACTGAATTTACGTCTTCATTTATATGCATGCTTCACAAGCCATCATACGGATCATGGCGGAGGGTCCCCTGTATCACTATCAGTCATTTCCTTTCCTATTCAACTCGCAAATTGAGCGAGGGAAAAAATATTATCTGTACGCCATCCAATCATCACTAATTTCCCGTTACTTATCTTCATGGTCCGTACGCCAAATGTATGTTGGCGGCGGTAGATTCCGTCTGCAGTCAGCTTCAAATGCTGTTCCTCTAAATTTTATCAATAATATTCCTCGAAAAGAACGTGGCCTTTCTTATAGGGAACCCCATTAAATTCTCGAATTATCCTTCCACTAATTTGGCGGGAGGCAGTAGAAACGCTTCTACAGGAGTGCATTCCGAGGGAAACCCAGGACTGCGTGCTCATACACATTTATGATGGGGTGGTCAGCAAACAGGCATTTTACTATTGTTCACTGCGTCAGCCTTTCTGGCGTAACTTAAAACACATTTCAAACCGTTCGGTTTGTAAGTGCGAGGAGGGGAAGCACATTGCTCAACATCCTGGTATTTACACCAGCGACACAAGCGCCCAGTCGTTCTGAGAAGGATAGGGCAACTTTTTCAAATTTGTAGCGATTAGCAGCTGTCTGGCGCAGCGGGCAGTGGCTTTCCGGCCAGGAGCGGTACATCCCTGGTGTGCGGCCAGGAGCTCTTCGCATGTGAAGGTCTGTAACGGTGTAGTGGTTCATATTACTATGAAGCATAGCAGCAAGTCCCACTTTCCTTTTACTAGACCGATGAATGATGTGCGTGTGAAAAACTTGACTTTAATTCGTAGTAGCGTAAAGAGCATGTACTGTGTTGGATTTTGGTCAAATTTATGTGCAGAAATGAGGAAGAAAAAATGCGGACACAGCGCACAAAGCGACAACGGATGTATAATATGGACTGACCAGTGATGGGTCACTTGCACTTTGCAGTCTTGCTTTGGGAGTGCTGAGGACACCAAAGAATAAAGGGGCCTGAAGACAGTGCACTAAAGAAAAATGAATGTTGTTATAGACTTTTCGCCGTGCTGTCTCGAATTAATTACGAAATATTGTTTTGGTCAAGCACTGAAGCATCGTTTATGAACACGAGGCCTGAGAAGTTTTGTTATCAGTTTTTGTGAGTTGAGAACTTATTTGAATAAAGAAGTACGGAAACAGTGTTTTGTGATTTAGTAGGTTGCTGTTTAAATGCAGAAGCTCTCTTATAGTCCTCGCCCTTCTGCAATCAGAAAAGAGGTCAGAGGTCAAAAATGTTGGCGCTGAATAGCAGGACGGCAACATCAGTAGAAATAAATCAGCGACCGGGAAATTCGGAAGAGAAGGTGACTGTTATTACAATGAGCGACTAAAGACTTGGCACCTCGCAATATATCGATCATTTAAAAACAGACCACAAGAAAAACACCACAGTGGTTATCCGGAGAGTGTAATCCTACCGCAGGAAAAAATTAATCATCATTTAAAGGGACTCTCACGATAATTTAATTAATTAGTTAATCAATTTGATATCAGTGACATACTTCTGGGCGGGTGGAAGAGAGGACGAAAGTGCTATGGTTATGATTCGCGAGCTGGAGCGGTAATCAGGCTTATTTGTTTGTGGCGAGAATTTTTAACGAAAATCCGTTGTCCCACTTACACTGGGAGAGCTGGTCATCGTAATAAAATCAATTATATTACCTAGTTAATAAAGTGATGTGTAGTATTAACTTGATATTTACAACTCCTCTGTATTGTTATTCGACTTCCTTAAGAGACTTCATAAGTGTCGATCCTCTGACTACCTTAAAGAAGTTCGATGGTGAGGAGATGTCCTACGACAGAGGTAGAGCATACTCTTAGCACCCTGTCATCGGCCAAAAATTTTAATACTCTAGTCCTATGTTGCAGGACGGAACAGATACTGAGGTGATGAGACAAGCTTTTTTCTGGTGGATGGAAGAAAACATAGAGGCAATATAGCCTATGCCATACTGCTGTAAAGGATTTTCACGCTAAGAAGTACAAGCTGCGCCTGTCCGTCCCTCAGTATCCTAGGAGTTAGCGACGCCGGTTCACAGCCAGCGGCAGGCGCGGTCACGAGAGATTATCTGACCGGAAGCTGTAGTTTAGCCTGTTGCAACTGGACATGTACAGAGAAAGGCTCCAACCGGATGGCTCTTCAACTACACAACACATTCGGTAGATAGGGCTGGACAAGACATGAGGTGGCATGTCAGATTTTTCGTCTTGAGATGCCTTATTGAAGTAAGATAATGAGCACTACACTTGTAACAGAATATTGTTTGGTGTATTTCCCACATTTCTGTTGACCAGATGCGACTTGCGACTATTCCCCAGTGCTGCCACTACATGACTGGTATACAGCAGCATGGATTTATAGCATCACTGGGTCAGTGCGCCACTCTCCTAATATAACTACCCAAACTTATGTCCAGCAGCTATTCACTTGTCGATTGGCAGGAGGCTACTGTCCTACACTTCAGTGATAGTTTCCTGTCCTATTATGGTAACTCATCCTTCTCACATAGGGCTACTGGTTGGACTGGCTCAAGCAACTCTAGTGATAGACCAACAGTGAAAATATCCTCTCTACACCCAGCAGTTGTTGACAAGATGTGCTAGAGCTACTCTCTAATGCTTGATCAATGAAAACTACCCCTCCCCAACTCACATGGTTCACAGTCACAAGGAAAAATTTAAATTTTCTGACTGATTTTGAATTTCCAACTAATTTTTGAGTTTCCTTCCAGTAGGAGGAGGGGAGGTAGATTGTACCTTCAGTAACACCAAACGGGGATTCCATCTGGCACTAACTACTTACTTGTTTTCAGCTCTTTCAGTTGCTTCTCTACGCTATAAATGCCGATTTCTATGTCCACCGCGAAGGAGTCTGTACGACAATCGAATAACAGTATGTTTGTACGATCCCCTTGCATGAATAATTTATTAAACAAGAAATTTAAAACTGTACCTTCCATTTTGCTGTGTTTTGTTGCCTACCGTGGTCTAGGGGTAGCGTCTTTGACTAGTAATCAAAACCTCCTTAGTCGTAGGATCGAACCACGCCACTGTTTCATTTCGGTATACAAATAATCAGCAATGGAGACCGAAGACTTCCGGGAAAAGAAGTCACCCTCATTCAGCCAAAGGCGTTGTCAAAGAGAGCCGTGGAACAGCAATGACCAACGGCATGAGAATGCAGAAGGCAATGGAAATTGCTGCATTAAAGCCCCGCAATGTGTATCCACAGGACGTGTTGTCTGTAACTGAAAAAGTGTCTTAATGATTCCTTCAGTGGAAAAACGTTCCGGACTAGTCCCCTATTTGCATCTTCGGGCGGAGACTACCAAAGGGTAGGTGACCATGAGAAGCAGATCGAATAACCAACTAAAGGATAAAGTTCTACCAGTCGGAAGCGGAATGTCAGAAGTTTAAACGTTGTAGGGAAGCTAGAAAATCTGGAAAGGGGAATGCAAAGACTCAATCTAGAGATAATGGGGGAGAGTGGATTGTGAAATGGAAAGAAGGATTTCCGGTCAAACGAGTATGGGGTAACAGCAGCAGAGAATGGCATAATGGGAGTAGAATTCGTTAATAACAGGAAGGCCGGGGAGTGTGTTACTGTGAACAGTTCAGTGATAGGGTTGTTTGCATCAGAATCGACAGCAAAGCAACACTGACAACAACAGTTTAGGTATACATGTCGACATTGCAAGCAGAAGATAAAGAGATGGAGAAAATACTGTATACGAGAATACTGAATGGGTAATTCACCAGGCAAAGGCTGTTTGTGCGTGCGCGCGTGTGTGCACGTGCGCGCATGTGAGTGCGTGAGTGTGTCTGTAAGTGCGTTTTTGGAGCTTATGGGCGCTCAGCGGCGAAGTTATCAGCGCCCGCTAAGTAAAGAGGGATGAAAAGAAAATCGTCTTGGGAAGGGGAATGTGGTTGTAGGGGAAGTAGTAAAAGAAAGGCTTATGGGAGACTATGGGGTTGATAGTAGGAAACAGAGAAAAGTAAGAGGCTAACTGAGTTCTGAGATAAGTTTCAGTTAGTCATACCGAATATTCTGCTGAAGAAACACAGAAGAGGAGGAAGTATATTTTAGAGAAGACCAGGAGATACGGGAATATTTAAGTAACATTACGTCATAGCTAGACAGATATTCTGAAATCAGATATTGGATTCTAAGGCGTTCCCAGGTGCACATATAGACACAGATCACAATTTAGTAATGATTAATTTATTTATACGTGTCCAGCACAGAACATATTATACATAATATATCGTATATACACATATACAAGTTTATTACAAATGATTGAAGCGATTTCACAGCTCTATAATAACTTTATTATTTGAGATATTTTCACAATGCTTTGCACACACATACAAAAACTCAAAAAGTTTTTTTAGGCATTCACAAATGTTCGATATGTGCCCCTTTAGTGATTCGGCAGACATCAAGCCGATAATAAAGTTCCTCCCACACTCGGGGCAGCATGTCCCCATCAATGAGTTCGAAAGCATCGTTGATGCGAGCTCGCAGTTCTGGCACGTTTCTTGGTAGAGGAGGTTTAAACACTGAATATTTCACATAACCCCACAGAAAGAAATCGCATGGGGTTAAGTCGGGAGAGCGTGGAGGCCATGACATGAATTGCTGATCATGATCTCCACCACGACGGATCCATCGGTTTTCCAATCTCCTGTTTAAGAAATGCCGAACATCATGATGGAAGTGCGGTGGAGCACCATCCTGTTGAAAGATGAAGTCGGCGCTGTCGGTCTCCAGTTGTGGCATGAGCCAATTTTCCAGTATGTCCAGATACACGTGTCCTGTAACGTTTTTTCGCAGAAGAAAAAGGGGCCGTAAACTTTAAACCGTGAGATTGCACAAAACACGTTACCTTTTGGTGAACTGCGAATTTGCTGCACGAATGCGTGAGGATTCCCTACCGCCCAGATTCCCACATTGTCTCTGTTCACTTCACCATTAAGAAAAAAATGTTTCTTCATCATTGAAAACAAGTTTCGCACTGAACGCATCCTCTTCCATGAGCTGTTGCAACCGCGCCGAAAATTCAAAGCGTTTGACTTTGTCATCGGGTGTCAGGGCTTGTAGCAATTGTAAACGGTAAGGCTTCTGCTTTAGCCTTTTCCGTAAGATTTTCCAAACCGTCGGCTGTGGTACGTTTAGCTCCCTGCTTGCTTTATTCGTCGACTTCCGAGGGCTACGCGTGAAACTTGCCCGCACGCGTTCAACCGTTTCTTCGCTCACTGCAGGCCGACCCGTTGATTTCCCCTTACAGAGGCATCCAGAAGCTTTAAACTGCGCATACCATCGCCGAATGGAGTTAGCAGTTGGTGGATCTTTGTTGAACTTCGTCCTGAAGTGTCGTTGCACTGTTATGACTGACTGATGTGAGTGCATTTCAAGCACGACATACGCTTTCTCGGCTCCTGTCGCCATTTTGTCTCACTGCGTTCTCGAGCGCTCTGGCTTCAGAAACCTGAAGTGCGGCTTCAGCCGAACAAAACTTTATGAGTTTTTCTACGTATCTGTAGTGTGTCGTGACCATATGTCAATGAATGGAGCTACAGTGAATT
The DNA here is from genome assembly GCF_023898315.1 of Schistocerca nitens. Classification (NCBI taxonomy): domain Eukaryota; kingdom Metazoa; phylum Arthropoda; class Insecta; order Orthoptera; family Acrididae; genus Schistocerca; species Schistocerca nitens. Next base: position 543,753,203 of record NC_064614.1, read on the forward strand.
TATGAAATCGCTTCAATCATTTATAGCCCTGTATATAATGATTACAAAGCATATGTGCATATTTATATTCCATGTTCTTCCCAGAATTCCGCTGAACGTAGTGCCTTATCATTGGCGACAACTAGATCGTCCATGGAAACAGCTTCTGATAGTTTCCTGCAGTTGAGCAGGTGCTGGTGGCCTTGAGGTCTACTGCACTCACACAGTTGGTCCCCTGAGATGTACCCCCATTTCTTTATGTTCACCTTACACCAAGACACTCCAGTTCTCAGTCTATTGAGGATCTTCCGTGTCTCGTATGGGAGGTGATGAACTGCAGCAAGTTCTTCTTTGAGGTTGTCCCAAAATGTACAAGTTTTAGCATTTGCTGCTGCAAGTTTTGTAACAAACACATGGAAGGGAGGGCGCAAGAGTCGCAAGTGACTTTGTGACAAATTCCAAGTAGTCTACCGTATAATAAGAGTGAAATAAATACAACGTACATACTATGTAGAAAAGAGTATTACATAATGTAATTAAGAGGCAGTTGCATAGTACGGGCTGTGCCACATACTTTATGAAATTTGGGCTAACTGAGACACAATGTCCATCAGGCATACCTTAAATATCAATTTAGCTTTCATTGTACACAGGGAAAGAGTCCAGCTTACAGGTGGCAGATAGAAATAACCAAAGGTGAATATGGCAAGTCCTAAGCCTCGAAACAGATTCAATTGTATACAGCTGAAACTTCTCATTTCATATCTTTTTGTAGAACAGGAAATGTCCCATCTTAGTCATGGATAAAACTGAAATAAGATACAGACAGAGAGAATAGATAGATTGTTTCACAAGGGTTCTAATGCTGCGGTAGACAACAGCCTTCACTGAAGCTCTCGTCGCTGCCACAGCAGAATGGTACTCGTATTAAATTCAGCATATTATTGTTTGACTTCATGTTAACCAATGGAAGAATCCCATTTGTCTCTAATACTGCGTGAGACATCTGTGTAGTGTGACTGGACTGGTTTCACATCTCCGATCAGGTTCCTTACTTCGTGAGACACTGGGGCACGATGCGTATAGCCCTGGTCTACATATACATGTACATGTACTTGCATACTCCGCAAGCCACCGTATGGTGCGTGGCGGAGTGTACCCTGCATCACTACTAGTCATTTCCTCTCCTGTTCGACTCGCAAATAGAGCAAGAGAAAAAACGATTGTCTACGCCTCCGTATGAGCCTTAATTTCTCATATCTTATCTTCGTGGCCCTCACACGAAATTTTTATTGGCGGTAGTAGAATCGTTTTTCTGTCAGCCTCATATGCCGGTTGTCTAAATTTCCTCAATAGTGTTTCTCGAAAAGACCGTCGCCTTCCCTCCAGGGATTCCCATTTGGGTTCCCAAAGCATGTCCGTAACACTTGTGTGTTGTTCGAAGCTGTCGGTAACAAACCTAGCAGCCGGCCTCTGAACTGATTCGATGTCTTCCTTTAATCCAACTCGGTAGGATCTCAAACACTTTAGCAGTACTATATGCAGTCTCCTTTAGGGATGAACCACGTTTTCCCAAAATTCTCCCAATAAACCGATGTCGATCATTCGCTTACGACAGTTCTCACAGGCTCGTTCGATTTCGCATGTTGCTTTGTAACATTACGTCCAGATATTTAAAAGACGGGACTGTGTCAAGCAGGACACTACTAATGCCGCATCCGAACGTTACGGGTTTGTTTTTCCTAATCTTCCGCATTAACTTACATTTTTCTACGTTCAAAGCTAACTGCCATTCATCAAACAAACTATAAATTTTGTTTAAGTGATGTTGTATCCTACTTTGACACCTTCCCATACACCACAGCACCATCAGCAGACAACCTCAGACTAGTGCTTACCCCGTCCGCAAGATCTTTATATATAGACAGAGTAATAGCGGTCCCACAAGCTTCCTTTTGGTACTCCTGACAATACCCTTGTCACTGATGTACACCAGCCGTCGAATGCAACACATTGGGCTATGCTACTTAAGAAGTCTTCCAGCCACTCACATATCTGGGAACCTATTCTATACGTTCGTACCTTTGTTAACAAACTGCAGTGGGGCACCGTATCAAATGCTCTCCGGATACCTAGATGTATGGGATCTATTGCCCCCTTCATCCATAATTCCCAATACATACCGGCAGGGGACTGGGTTCAAAAATGGTTCAAATGGCTCTGAGCACTATGGGACTTAACTACTGAGGTCATCAGTCCCCTAGAACTTAGAACTACTTAAACCTAACTAACCTAAGGACATCACACACATCCATGCCCGAGGCAGGATTCGAACCTGCGACCGTAGCGGTCACGCGGTTCCAAACTGACGCGCTTAGAACCGCACGGCCACAACGGCCGGCTAGGGGACTGGGTGTTGTATGTCCTTCATCGTAATTTTCCTCATCACTGACACGCACGTCGCCGAAGTGGCGTCAACTAAAAAGACTTGCAATATGGTAGCCGCACCTCGAAGGGGGTATCCCGGCCAGTGAATGCTATACGATCATTTAATTTCATATTCGAACTGAGAAAATGTTCTAGGATTCTGCAGAAACCGATGTTAAAGATATTGGTCGTTAATTTTGCGGATCCGTTCTTTTACTATGCATGTATACAGTGGTCGCCTGCGCTTTTCTCCAGTCTATTGGGACTTTGCGCTGCGTGAGAGAATCTCAATAAAAGCGAGCTAATTAAGTGGCCAGTGCCGTAGAGTACTCTTTGTAAAATTAAACTGGGACTCCACCCGGACCCGGCGACTTATTTGTTTTCAACTCCTTCAGTTGTTTCTCTACGCCAGGGATGCTTATTACTTTGTCTCTCATACCGGAGTCTGTTCGATGGTCTAAGGACGGTAAAAATGACAAAGTCATTCAGCTGCCGTACAGTTTTCCCCAGTTTATGGTAACATGCTCAGTTTTTCATCTGTGAAAGTAGTTAAGTGAGAATTTAGGTGGCAGCTGCTATACTGCATATGTGGACATTTTCCACAAAACTAACCTTGCAGAGAATGTTGTGTCGATATTTTCAGCACAGAGTAACAGTTCAACAAAATCAAATTCCTTAGAACTGCGCCATCATTTAAATATCTAGCAGACGTATTACCAGTAGTTAGACATTAATTTTCAGTGTTGCGATTATAGAGAGGGGCCCCAAACCCCAACTGAACAGTGGTCAGCTATAAGATGATGCTGTTTTACGTATTAATTTAGGTAGTATATTTCGAGTGACTTTCACAATCTCTGTAGTTCAATTATACATGTTAAGCCTGCCATTCATTAATTGCGCGATTTACGTGTGAGCTACTTGTATAAATTCCTTTTTCATCATCGAAGTCATTAGTGTTACAACACTGATTACCAAGTTACCTTAATAACAAGGCATAGCTACATTATATCAGAAGTTCATCATACAACTTGCAGTAGTAGTCAAATTTCTAAAAAGGAAATAGCCACCTTGAACAGTAGGTTGCGGAACTCTTCCCCCATTTGTTCAGGTAATTCTACTGAGGTAAATACGAGAAGCCCAAGGTGTGCAATCTATACGACGTAACTGCTGAAAATCGCTGCAACTCATCCGGAATGAAAGATACATAGAAATGGGGATGACTGGACTTTAAGGAATACGTGGGAAGACTGCTTCTGTTACAGACTTCTAGGAAGACATACGAGGTGTGTCCAGAAAGTAAGTTACCATTGGTCGCGAAATGGAAACCACGGCGAAAACCCGATGAAGATTTGCACACATGTGCTGGGCATTGTCTCTGATACGCACATCAATCGCGTCTCGTTACACTTTGCAGCTCTGAGCGCACCATAAACACCCAGAGATGATAGAAAATAGTGTCTCCCCCCCCCCCCCCCCCAACCCCAAGTATGGGTGACTGCCGCGAGATTACGTCTCATGTCATGCGCCCCCACAACGTAAGTTTCATGCATTTCCTCCTTTATGACAATTCTCGGCAGCACACTGCGGGGGCAATGAAGACGCTCCTGCAGCGTCTTCGTTGGGAAGTTGGCTCTGAGCACTATGGGACTTAACAGCTGAGGTCATCAGTCCCATAGAACTTAGAACTACTTAAACCTAAGGACATCACACACAGCCATGCCCGAGGCAGGATTCGAACCTGCGACCGTAGCGGTCACGCGGTTCCAGATTGAAGCGCCTAGAACCGCTCGGCCACACCGGCCGGCTTTCGTTGGGAAGTATTTGATCATACACCACACAGCTCGGACGTGACTCCTCTGATTTTAATCTCTGGTCAAATGAAACCCTGGCTACGAAGACAACGTTTCGGCACAGTCAATGAGCTGCAGACAAGTGTAGAGATTTGAAGGAAAGCAAAAGTGTATGCCTTCTACTTATGACGACGGTACTGTAAAGTTGGTACAGCACTACGAGAAATGTCAAAGTCGGAGAGGCGACTATGTAGAGAAGTAGCTGTTTGGTATAGCTAACTGTTGCTAATGAAACGGTTCTAGTTTTCACTGTTTTCCATTCTGTGGCCGATCGGAACTTACTTTCCGGATATCCCTCGTAAATCAAGATAATTGTGGTGGCCAATCCTACTATAGACGCACCCAGTGGTTCTGTTCACGTCACTTCGGTTGAAGATGCTGCGTCATCGTGTCCATTGTTTGCCTGTTACTGTCGTACGCTAGATGAAACCAGTAACTAGCAACCGGCCACCGTCACAAAATGTACCTCAGTAGGTCCAAAAACATTTAACTCAGCACTAATTCATTTAAAATAAAATATAGTTTTCGCGGGAGCATTTAAATGTACTAAACTCATATCTGTTTGTGTGCTGTTCGATCTGGCAACCGAATTAAAATATAAAATTTATTTATTCGCTGAAACTGATATAATAAGAAGTTTGTTTGCGTGGCCATCATCAGCAGCAGCAACCACAGAAATACTCGTTTCGAAAATAAAAAAGTTCTTTTTGTTGCTGCAGCGTATTTTATTTGTTTCAGGCACTTTTCACATTTTACTGTATGACATTTTCAGGGGAATATATATTGGAATTTTGGCTGGCCTCTACGTTTCACACGCTGGAGGTCGCTCTATAACTTCACGTACGAAACGTTAGAACACTTTCGCGTTAAGAACTTTTGTCTTTACAATTTTCATGTTCTTTGCGCTAGCTGGTGTGTAGCACTACTACTCTTCTATAGCAATTTTCATAAAATAACCACAACTAATGACTGAAGAACAACAGTGCTACACAGCAGTTAGAAGAAAGAACACGAAAATTATGAACAAAAACGTTAGTAAGGCGAGAACATTATAACATTTCGTAAGTGAAGTTATAATGCGACCAGCATGTGTCCAGATGAGAGGAGACATAGATGCTAGCAAAAGGTCCAGTAAGTATTCCACTGAAGACTCGCTAAAGAAAAAAGCGAAACGCGTCTGGAACAAATAAAAAACACTGCAGGAAGAAAAAGGTGGTTTTTATTATTTACAAAACGAATTGATGTTATCACATTTACAATACATTTTGACATGTGAGGAATCCCACTCCTGGCAACTGGAGTATGTGATCCTACTTCACGTTTGATTGATGTTGCAACATGTATGTCGACAATTCTGATGAGTAGGAAGTGAAAGGCACAACAAAAAAAGCTTCTAAATTGCTATTCAAAAACCCTGGAGTGCACTGCAGTATAATAAAAAACATTTACAACTACTAGGCAGTTCACAAAACAGAAATAAATGCTGCCTTCAGTGGCAAACGAATTTCTCTATTTCAGCACAAAGCACAGCAAACATTGTGGTTTCTCTCCACGTGTTTAATACAGTCGGATGGTGCATGATAACAAGCTGTAAATGAATGTCGTGAATAGACTCACTATTCTCATTTTCTTGCGCTATCTGCCTAATTTCTGAAGATCTTATGAAACGTCCCCTATGAACAATTATACAAGACTGTGCTTAAACTGACACACAATATTTTTAGCGCAACGCAATCTGACTTTCAATAATCCCTACAAAAGAATGGCCCTGACTAACATTAACCAATACCTTTCACAAATCACTTACCTCACAAAAATCTTCGTTACTGCAACTACTGCAATACAGCGAGCGCCACTACTGCCAGCTAAATAAAAGATTCAAACTACGGAAGGCACTAACTACTGGTAGGCATAGTTAGCAAATGAAAGATTTTAATAGAGAACAAACAATGTATTTACCTTAATAATGTTGAAAACTCACAATATACATATCCGTTCATGACATCCAGTTTTAAAAATTTCAAAACTCCGCCACATCTCTCCCCACATCCACCACTGCTGGCGGCTCACCTCCAACTGCGCGACGCTACGCGCTGTTCACATCCAGCTGCCGCTGCCCAACACTACAATGGCAGACAACAATGCAAACTAGCCACAGACTGCACACAGCACAGCCAGTGATTCTCACAAAGAGCGCTACGTAGCGCTGCCAATAAGAAAACATAAACAGCCTACTTACATAGCCCCCATGCTCCCCACAAAAAATTTTACAAATTTTTTTGGGCATTGGCCAATAATGATTTGAAAAAAATTTTCATGATTACAATAACAAAGATATCAAATGCACACACTTATTGATACAATGTTGGTCAAAAGGTAAAATTTTCTCACAGTCCATAAAGACCGTCCTGATCATTCATCATAGTCAAATTGCAGTTTTTTTTTCTTCAAAGTCTGAGCAGTAAAAGAAAATGCACACGGAAGTAGTGGATTTCCATGCTGTCTTGAAGAAGTAGTGTTGTTCTTCCAACGGAAAGACAATGCTGACTCTTGTCATGCAGGCAGGTAATGGGTCACAACAGAGCAAACCCACAGCAGAGCCATTCGACGTTTTGAAGAATATTGATAGGTGGGTCATCACAGAGTAGACCCACTGTAGTCCTGGTAGAGATTGTGGTATTGGTGGGCCACCAGAGGTGCAGACCCACTGTAGTCCTTGTAGAGATAATGGTATTGGTGGGCCATCAAAGATGCAGCCCCAATGTAGTCCTTGTAGAGACGGCTAGCAGCCATCTGTTGCGACTGTGCAGGTGCACAATCACCATCGAAGAGTCTTGCAGAGAATACAGCAAGTCCATAAACCACCACTGGTGCACTCACAAAGTTTTTTTCTAATTGTCCTTAGAACCAGCAATGCTGTTATCTAGTCCCTTGCTGAATTATTAACACACGTGCAAACACTATCAGTCCCTAATTCTCACATATTGTCCATATACCCTGACCAACAGAAACGTGTGCAGTGAAATGTAACTTACAAGTTACTTAATTTGATGAACTGGTGTCAATTACAATTTTATAACATAAGAATACAATAACAAAGGTACAAAATAAATCATTAAAAAACATAACAATACAGATAACATTTGTAGTACAGGCTTTACAAAAGAATAGAAATAACATATACATCAGTGTTACAGGAATTATGACATGAGTACATACATAAAAGATCAGAATAACTTTCGAAACGTCAACTTCACACATGAACATTAAAACAAACCAGAACAAATAATGTTTAAACATCTTTACAAAGTAAATAACATATTATTAATGCAAATTATATTTGAGGATAACAGTATTCCTCATCATAGTGAATGTAGCTTAGTATTAGAAGAGAAAAAAATTCTATGAAACAGTACACAGAGACAGGAAGAAAACAAATACACAAGGGTACACAAACACATAGGGGGATCACACAAAAGGACAGGGTTTGTTTTACTGCAGTATTTTGCAAACAAAACTTTCTTTACTTCTTGGAGATCTCCCTTCGTTCTTCATTATTTCCAAAAAGTCCTATCTGTACCTGCTTTCTGTACTTTTCTCGTATAGCCTCTCAGTGCATTTCTTCAAATTCATCGCAACTCATTCTCTTATAGGCTACCCCCTCTTAAGCTAACTTAAATCTACTGAGCTCAGATGCTAAACTAACGGACGAGGCAATGCAGCAGCACAAAACAATTAACACAAACATCAATGACAAAAAATACAAAAGGCAAAGCAAGCAGCATAAATTACAACTAATATAAGGCAATGAGCAGCAAACAAGAAAAATAAATCAGTAGTAAACGGGCTTAACAGAGTAATGCAAAGTGAAATTTAGTAGCACTACGCCTGGCAAACATGACAAAGTTCAAGCAGAAAAAATATTGTACTAAAAATGGCCATGTCTAATACCTATGTCTCATCTTAACACTAGAGTGATGCATCACAATTTATTCTACAAAAGAAATTACCAAGTACTTGAAAAGAAAATTATGAATGCAGTTCCTGTGAAGGTAAATGTCTTTTTGTGCTCCCTCATTTTTTTGAAAAAAATTATTATTTACTCGATCTGTAGACAGAAAATATTTGTATTATTACATCTATAAAATTTTATTTTAACCAATGCTGCAGTGCAGCTAGAAACTAGATATCAAATGAAATAAGCAACTATGTACAAAGCAAAGAATAAGAACATCGTTCAATAGCCATGTGGCATTTCATAAGTAGTAAAAAAAAAAATCTCATCTAGAAAGACAGTAGTCATAATCAGGTGTGTAAACAAACTATTTATTGTCATTTCATTAGGCATTTCAGTAAATATCAGAAAGTATGATATGTTCCCAACTAATGAGCGTGTCGTATTTGCGATGCTTTCTACAAAGGAATGTCAGCAGCGAGGTTAATGGCCTCTTTTCTTCTCCACCTAATGGCTTTTTCTCCAGGCGGCTGGCCCAGCTGGGCGCCACAACGCATTACATCAAGATCACTTAGCTTTCTTACCGAAATATTTACGACAGCAGTTTCCGCTACAGTGACAGTCTCATATAAAAATTTCAAAGGTCGAGAACTTGCGTTACAAATGTGTAGAAACAAAATCCTATAAATATAACAGTGTCCAAAAAATTTTCGTCGGCATTGTAATACATTCGCGCATTTACATACATTTCATAACTCTTAAAGTACGATTCTTGGTTTCCAACAACCTTTTTCACAAACCAGAGTCCCTAACCACTACTCATTATTCCTTACCTTTTTACACATATACATATTCGTCGACACTTCTTCAATATTTCCTCATAACAGATACGTAGCATAATCAAATAACTCATATAGCATCAGCTTATTAATCATAAACAGACCTCAGCAGCATAATACACATCGTCATCGTAATAATAACATCATAACACCTCAGTCAAATCTCAAAAACGTCATAGCTTTCTACAATAATTTCAAAACCTAAAGAAAATTCTCTGCTCATTTCAGTAGTGTCATCTACCTCAAACGTACTTTAAAAATCATGATCCCATACCAAATACATCATTCAAAGCTCTAATAGTATCACAGTGGTTCCGAAAAAATATGAACAGTTCACAAAGTACAGACAAAATACAATTTCATAAGTGTGAAATTATCCAACTGTGTAATTACGTAAACATCTGTCACTGATGTAGTAAAATAAATGTTTGTCTCTCCCAGTTAAATGATAAGATATCTGTGTAATTCTGTGTTAGAGAAATATGGTAGTGATGTGTAAAGTTGTATAAGCAAATACCATATTAGCTAGGGCTCCTTGTGCTTGCCAAACACATGATACACAAAGTAAGCGTGTACCCCCCTGAGGATTAATGTAATTATACCCTCAGATGTTACAGATTACAGCAATGGAATGAAATGTATCACGGAAAACTTTCTTTGTAATTCAAAAATCTTTAAAAATAAATGTTTTAAGTACAAAATTAATCACTCAAATACATGTCCTGTAGCGCTAAATGTGCGTCTTGTTGTAAGATAATTCTGTGGAAGTGTCGTAGTTATCGTCCTCCGAAAGCTAAGTTCTGCCGAAGTCGATGTACTTACCACATGATAAACAAAAGTGAAATGCTTTGCGTATAGATATCTTAGTTATTACGCTTATTGCCGTGATGAAGAAAGTACTGTGCTGTAACGTATTGTTGTGCTATGGAAAAGGCTGTCTCCTTGTAGCTATACCACAAAAGTTACTACTAAAACATGTTTTACTTTCCAGAATAATACAGAAAAACTGTGCGGATATAAAACAGGAACAGCGCAAAAGCAATAATATAAATTGTGTCACTCATTAGTAGCGTCGTGATATAATCGTGTAGCTGTCACATAAACTAACCACTGTGTCATCTGGTATCTCACAGAAAGTACTTTAAATCCAGAATGTATTTTCAGGTAAACCAAAATGTTGCATTAAAATCTCATTAGCAGTACTAGTATATGTTCTAAGTATGTAAGCCTTATAGTCGTTACGTAATCGTGCAACTAGCAAGCAACAATGTACACACACAATAACACTGTGACGTCTGTTCACTATAACAATGCATTCGTAATTTCTGTTTAAATAAGTTCTCTTGGTTCTTGACTGGATATTTAACTTCAAACATTGTTGCATGGTAACAGTTTTTAAGTCTGACAAAGCCTACTAGCAATGTAAAGTGAGAAGTTATATGGCAAAGACAATAAACGGTTTTACATGTGAAATGTGGTGTAAACCTTTACTCTTCCTAGTACGTAGCGTTTCAACTTCAACGCAATTATCATGTGGTATACGTCGGATTCTGTAAGGTCCATTGTAAACTAGAAAGAATTTGTGACTCAAGTGTTTCTTCTTATGTGATAATGAATGAGCTTTAATGAGAACTTTCTGACCAATATATAATTTCTTTGCATTTGCTTTACCATATAGTTTTCTCCTTTTGTCTGCTGCAGATTTTATATTTTTAATAGCCAAATCAATTATGTCTTTGTGTCGAAGTTTACGTGTATTCGGGAAAGGTACAAGCTCTCTGATTCTGTTCGGTGGTTCTTCATTCTTCAGTACAAGAGTAGGTGGTAAAGCAGTGGAGTTGTGAGGCATTTCATTCAGCACGTTTTGAAATAAGTGTAAATATCTGTCCCAATGCTGATGCTTTCTGTGACAATAAAGTCTGCAAAGCTTATTGATTTCTTTCATAATCCGTTCAGACGGGTTACAGTGTGGTGAGTACAATGAAATAAAAACAGGTTTGATTTTATGATTGCGAAGCATGCGTGACCAAACAGCAGATCTGAATTGCGGTCCGTTATCTGAAATGACTTTACTAACGTGTCCAACTTCATGTAAGAAATTTTTAACAAAGGCGTTGGATACAGACCGTCCAGTGGCTTTACGTAACGGTGTGAAAGAAACAAATTTTGAAGTAAGTTCAACAGCGACTAGAACGTACGAAAATCCATTAGATGTTCTGACAAGCGGTCCCAAGAGATCAACAGCAGCAAATTCTTTTAATTTAGAAGGAATGATAGGAAACAGCGGAGCACGATGGGAGATTGTAGATGGTTTCGCCTTTTGACAAAGTTTGCAAATAGACAAGACTCTTCCAATTCTCTTTTCCATATTGTTAAAATAACAAGTCGTTCGAAGAATATGATAACATTTTCGTGGGCCAAAATGTGCGTAGCTGAAATGAATGTACCAAATGAGCTTATTAACAAAATCGTCTGGAATGCAAAGTACCCATAGCTTGTCATCAACAGTGCAGCGTTTGAAGAGTATGTTGTTTCTAACCAGGTAATAATGCCGAATCTGTGTGTGTGTCTTTTCATGCCATTTGCTCTTGATGTCTTTCCAAATCGGATCTTTATCTTGTTCATGAACAATGTCCTTTAAAGATGTGGTGATGAAGTTTTCAAAGGCGACTTTCTGAATGTAAAGAATACTGAAATTTTTCTCAAGGTTGCCTCCTGTGTTACTTTTCTCAAGCCCAGCCGGTGCGCGTGACAGTGCGTCCGCAACAATGTTCTCCTTGCCGGGAATGTAGACTATTGTGAAGCGGAATTCTTGCAGAAACAATGCCCAACGTTTTAACCTGTCATGATTTAATTTTTAAGACATAAGAAATTGTAATGCACGATGATCACTGTATACTTTTACGTGCTTACCAGAAAGAAAGAAACGGAATTTGTTAAATGCCCAAACGATAGCTAAAGCTTCTAATTCAGTAACGGAATAATTTTTTTCAGATTTTGTTAGCACTCGGCTAGCAAAAGCAATGGTTTTCTGAACAGTAGTGTCATTTTCTGTGGCTTCTTGAAATAAATGGGCACCAAGACCGACTTTAGAAGAATCCGTGCTAAGGCAGAAATCTTGTGACAGATCTGGATGAGCCAGTATTGGCCCGTTAAGTAGCGATTCTTTCAAAGAATTAAATTCCAACTGTGCTTGTTCGCCCCAGTTCCAAATAGTATTTTTTTTTGATGGCACTGATATGGCTCTGATTGCTTCTAACTTTTCAGGATCCGGCTGAATGCCTTCAGAAGAAATAATATGTTCCAAAAACTTCACGTTTGTCCTACCGAATTCAGACTTTTCCATGTTAACTGTAATTCCAGATTCTGCAAAAATATGTAACACGCTGTTGAGGATGCGATTATGTTGTTCCCATGAGGCTTCTGCTATCAGAATATCGTCCACATATAAGGTGATGTGACGTTTTAAGAACTCAGGTAATATGGAATTTAGCCAGCGAATGAATGCTGCCGAACAAATGTTCAAACCAAAAGGAAGTTTCCGAAGTTGATAACAAACGCCGAAACACAGAAAATCTGTGTATTTTCTACATTCTGGATGAAGTTCGATCTGATAAAAGCTGGATCTGAGATCAATGGAAGACAACACTTTTACACCATTAAAATTTTGAAGAAGTTCTTCCAACGTTTGCGGCCTGTCTGTTTCAGGAATAATGACAGTATTGATTTGTCTCGAATCTAAGACAAGCCTGATCGATCCATTTTTCTTCTCAACAACATGTAATGGATTGTTGTATGAGCTTACTGCAGGCTCAATAATGCCCTCGTCAAGCATAGATTGTATTTCTGTTCTAACACGGTTCCTATAATGTGCTGGAATTACGTATGGTCTAACACAAAATTTAGTATGCTCACGAACACGAAATTGGTATTGAAATCCCTTGATTGTTCCTGTTTTGTGAGTAAAAACTGTGGAATGTGCTTGTAAAATCTCAAAAAGGTCCTGCCTATCAGTGTCATTACAATTCTCAATTGTTTGAATTTTATTCTGAATTAACTCATTAGTTTCACGTATACCGTCGATATCATCCCTGTCAGTACTTGCAGAGTGATTGTTAGTGTCTAGTTCCGTAGAAAATTCCGAACTGTTGTCTAACAGAAGGTAAAGCCGATTAATTTCTTCGTCATGGTTTGAGAGCCAATCTTCAAATTTCAAAGCTATTGACCCACCTTCTTTCTCTAAACTTATTTCAGCATCGTGAAAGTTTAAGATTACTTTGTATTCATTCAAAAAGTCCCAATATAATTTCCGTCGACAATAATGGAATAATAAGAAAGTTCATAGAGAAGCTGTGCCTTTGGCAAAAGAATTCTAAGTTAGTTTGTTGGCGCACATCTACACTTTTTCCAAAGATTGCACCTTGTAATTTAATCTTACGTAACGGAAGTGTGGGACAATCGTTCGATTTGTTGCATTTGCTAAAGGCTGTTTCACTAATTACTGAAATGGGACTGCCAGAGTCAAGTACTGCCTTAAATTTTACGTCATTTACAGTAATGTGAATCACAGGATATGCAATGTTGTTATTTTTTATGTCGTGTTCCTGGAGTAAGATGTCCCTAATGTCTTCCATTTTTACGTAATTACTAGCTACGGCAGCTGCTTCGTCAGTTTCATAAGTACGTTTTGTGGCTTCCAGCGGTATGAGTCATTGCCTATTGTGTGTTTGTTGGCGCGCGTCGTTATTGGGATTTGGAGACCTAACTTCTACAAATTCACCTTGTCGAGAGGGCTCTGCTCTGTTTGAATCCCGCCAGTTCTGATGCAATTCAGGTCTGTCGTTACGATCATATCGTCTGTCGTCATGTCGGTATATTCCATAGTTTCTTTCTTGTCGGTCGCATGGTGGAGAATTTCTCCCTGAATCGTAACTGCGCGCTGGACCGTTGCATCTAAAGTTATTCTGTCTCCCTTGATAATAATTATTTTGGTTCCCATATTGCCTGTTTCTCTGATTGTCTCTGTGATAGTCATTACCGCGGAGAGGTGATCTTTCCCTGTAATTATTGCTACTCTGCCAACGGTTTTCATACGGGTGGTGTCTGTTTCGGTCACGATTTACGTTGAAAGAATAGCCTTGTCGTATATTATTTCTGTCATCGTGGAATTGTGACGGATGTGATCTGTAATTGTTGTGCTCCTGTTTTCGCGTTCCGCGATTGTCAGTGTCAATTTCTAGTTCTTGTAACAGTCCCTGAAAAGCTTCAATGTCGTCTTTGCAACGTCCTGCTAAAATAATATGTCGTAAATGTTCAGGCAGTTTGATTAAGCAAATGCGGATGAGTTCTGAGGGGCTGTATGGGTTTGAAAGATACTGATTCTTATGCAACATGTCTTCAAAATACTTCATAAGACTGGAAAATTCAGATTGTTCGAAACGTTTCATCATTATGATGCTATCTTTTACTCAGTCTTGTGTAGCTTGAGACCAATACGCTGAGAGGAAGGCATGATAAAATTCTCCTTCACTGTGACAATCGTGAATGACTGATCGCATTCTTACAGCTGGTTCATTCTCCAAGTAGCCACACATAAATTCTAACCTGTGCTCCAATGACCAGTTGGGAGGAAAACAATGAGAGAATTGATGAAGCCATGCTTGTGGATGAATGTCGTTGTCAGAATTCTTAAATGTTTTGAATTTACGTGTAGTAATGAACACCTTATAGTCAAAATCATCGTGTCGGCGAGTCGCACATCGATCATTGTTACTTCGTTTCGGCGGCTCCATCTCAAAATCCAATGCGCCTTGCCAATTTCTTTCATAATTTCCGAAGTGTCCTGTGTTATTATTTTGTGGTTGTTCCGTATTTCTATGTCTCTCTTCCCGTACTGGAGCGCGAGTGTCCTCTGAAATATGTAATTCTTGTATTACTTGTGCCAACTGATCTTGTACTTCCCGGATTTCTCTTTTGTACTGTGTATTGATGTGATTTTGATTTTGTTTGAATTTTCTAATTTGTTCATACTCTTCAGTGTCCGTGAAGGCTACAGGTCTTGTGTCATTCAGATTATCATCTACCTTTGTAGATAAGTTAGTGAACTGATCTGAAAGTTCGGCTACTTTATCTGATAGTGAAATTATTTCCTCTGTGTGTTTTTCTGAACCAAGTTTCAGAGTGTCCATTTGTGTTGAAATCGTCTCTACTGTGTCTTTTAAGTTTTCCTGAGTTTTTGCAAGTTGCGTAACCGAATCGGTAGATGCAACTGAGTCAATTTTAGCTTGCAAGGTGTCGTGATTTTCATGAACAATAGTCTGCAGTTCTTTTATGGCTGCTTCGTGATTCTGTAATGCATTTTCATGACGCGAAAAAATAGGTTGGAAATGCTCACAAATCTGTGTTTTTACGTCATTACAGGCTTTTTGACATTTCGATTCAATGTTATGTAACTCAGTAGTTAAATCTTCACGTGTTTGTTCAAGTGTGATGTCTAACTTTTGAAGCTTTTGCTGTGTTTGTCTCTGATTTTGTTCCATTGTGTCTAACTTTTGAAGCTTTTGCTGTGTTTGTCTCTGATTTTGTTCCATTGTGTCTAACTTTTGAAGAATTTGTCCCATTTGTCTCTGATTTTGTTCCATTTGTTGCATTAATTGCAATAATAATGTATTAGTGTCTGGAATCTGTTTCTCTATGCTTTTTGGCAGTGCATTTTCACCGGCAACATTCACATTTTGACAAGCAGAAAATGTGTCTTGACTCATTTGAGGAAACGGTGAGGACCCAAAACCTGAATCTACAGTATTTGCGAAATTGTGTCCTGTCATTTCGGATTCCTGAGGCGAGCTGTTGCCGACCGATCGATCGATAATGCTTCCCTTTTCACTACCTGTTTCACTGTCTACACCATTATTTGCCGCCCGCTCCATTTCCCTATGCACAATTACCAAATTACTACTTCGAATGTCTGTTAATTCACTACACAGTGGTGCTGATAAGCTACGCTCGTCGTCACTATTATTTCTCAGTTTACTTTGAAACCTAGTGTTACGTTTTTCACACGCCATTATTGTCAAAATATTTCACACGATAACACAGAACAGCACAATTTGAAGAGCAAAATAACAAAACACATTAACATAGCATTGAAAATAATATCTAGTTAATTGCAAGCGCAGCTGTGAAATACTTGGTGCAAATCTACATGCATGCCACAACTGTGTACAACAATGAAAAACTACAACTACAAAGGAAATTTTCTCTATAATTACTCGCTAGCAATAAACAAAAGCTACACTAATTACACAAACTACAAGAAAAAAATCAGAAGATTCCAGTGAGGTATCCTCGGCCAAGGGTCGACATATGAAACGTCCCCTTTGAACAATTATACAAGACTGTGCTTAAACTGACACACAATATTTTTAGCGCAACGCAATCTGACTTTCAATAATCCCTACAAAGAATGGCCCTGACTGACATTAACCTATACCTTTCACAAATCACTTACCTCACAAAAATCTTCGTTACTCGAACTACTGCAATACAGCGAGCACCACTACTGCCAGCTAAATAAAAGATTCAAACTACGGAAGGCACTAACTACTGATAGGCATAGTTAGCAAATGAAAGATTTAGATAGAGAACAAACAATGTATTTACCTTAATATTCATAATATATATAGCAGTTCATGACATCCAGTCATACAAATTTCAAAACTCCGCCATCTCTCTCCCCACATCCACCACTGTTGGCGGCTCACCTCCAACTGCGCAACGCTACGCGCTGTTCACATCCAGCTGCCGCTGCCCAACACTACAATGGCAGACAACAATGCAAACTAGCCACAGATTGCACACAGCACAGCCAGGATTCTCACACAGAGCGCTACGTAGCGCTGCCAATAAGAAAACATAAACAGCCTACTTACAATTTCTAAATTCACATATTCTTGTTAGTGGTAGTTCCACATCGATTTTGTTGATGTTGCATTACATAAAGTAGCTGATTAAATGGAAACATTTGTAACGACTATATGCTGGCTAGAGAGATAGTCGCAGTTTATCTGGGCATATGATCATTTTGGGAGGCTTTGTAAGAGAGTATACCTTTCACCAGATGTTGATCGCATTGGATTGAAAGACGTCTTACACACATCCGCGTGGAGTCATAAAGAAATCTCATTACAGTGTCGGAGCAGGCAGAACAGGGGCACTGTTACCACAGAACATTTCGTAAATTTTCATGACCTCTAGAATAAGTGTTTGCCGTACGATAAAGCAATAATGGCAAATAATTCCCCTTAAATGAAGACTATTAACATGTTTTTGAAGAGAATATTGGAATTCACATCATGCAATATTCATACCAGACCTACAGGGTCAGCAAAAACTTTAGACTCTTAACAGGCTAAGTAGTTGGGATGGGGGTGTGAAGGTTTGACAGAGTGCATTTGCCGAACCGCTAGACATCTTTATTTACAAAACAAAGCTCGGAAGTAGAAATTTAATAATTTAGCAACAAAAAATTTAAAACTGATTTCATAAGAAAATAATAAATCAATCTAGAACTATCTTGGAGTAGACGGATCTCAATAATATCTGCTAAACTTCAAGATTAGCAACACTTGGGGTGGCGATAAAATAACTGCCACCAGACAGGATCTTGAAAAAACACGATGTTGTTGATGTTGTGGTCCTCAGTCCGACGAGTCGTTTGACGCAGCTCTCCATGCTACTCTATCCTGTGCAGACCTCTTCATCCCCGAACAACTACTGCAGCCTGTATCCATCTGAATCTGTTTACTCTATTCATCTCTCGGTCTCATTCAACGAATCCCCCCCCCCTCCCTACCTTCCACATTTCCCTCCAATACAAAATTGGTCATCCATTGATGCCTTAGAATGCGTCTATCAACCGATCCCTCCCTCATGTCACATTGTACCACAAATTTCCTTTCTCCACAACTCCATTCAGTACCTACTCACCAGTTACGTGGTCTATCAACCTAATCGACAGCATTCTTCTGTAGCGCAACATTTCAAAAGTTTCTATTCTCTTCTTCTCAAATTGTTTATCGCCCATGTTTCACTTCACTACACTCCGGACAAAATCTTCACAAAAGACTTCCTTACAATGAAGACTATGTTTGATGTTAAGAAATTTCCCTTCTTCAGAAACGCTTTCCTTGCCATTGCCAGTCTACATTTTATATCTTCTCTGCTTCGTTCGTCATCAGTTTCTTTAATGTCCAAATGGCCAAACTCACTACTACTTTGTCTCCGTTTCCTTATCCAATTTCCTCACCATCACCTAATTTAATTCGACTAAACTCCTACATCCTTGTTTCACCTTTGTTGATGTTCGTCTTACATTCTTTATTCAACACAGTGTCCGTTGTGTTCAACTATTTTACCAAGTTCTTTGCTGTCTCTGGCAGAATTACAATGTCACCGGCAAACCTCAAGCTTTTCCTTCTCCGAGGACTTTAATTCCTACATTTCTCCGAAATCCAAACTGATCTTCGAGGTCGGCTTCTATCAGTTTTTCCATTCTTTTAGAAAGAATTCGTGTTAGTTTCTTTGAACAATGAGTTATTGAACTGATAGTTAGGTAATTTTCAGACCTGTCAGCACCTGCTTTCTTTGGAATAACAGTATTACATTCTTCTTGAAGTCAGAGGGTATTTCGCCAGTCTCATACATCTTGCGCAACAGATGGAACAGTTTTGTCATGGCTGTCTCTGCCAAGGCTATCAGTAGTTCTGACGGAATGTCGTTTACTCGTGGGGTCGTGTTTCGACTCATGTCTTTCAGTGCTGTTTCAAATTCTTCTCGCAGTTTCATATATACCATCTCATCTTCATGGAGACCGTCTTCCATTTCTACAATATTGCCTTCATCTTCCTTGTATAGATATTCTATGTACTCTTTCCACCTTCCAGCTTTTCCTTTCTTGCTTAGGACTGGTTTTCCATCTGAGCCCTTATGTTCACACAGCTGCTTCTCTTTTTTATAAAGGCCTCTTTAATTTTCCTGTAGACGGTATGTACGGCTCCCCAAGTGAAATATTCTTCTAGATCCTTACATTTGTTGTATAGCCACTCCTGTTCAGCCATTTTGCACATCTCTTCAATCTCATTTTTGAGACGTTTGTATTTCCTTCAGCCGGATTCATGTGCTGCATATTTATTTTTCATCCTTTCATAAATTAAATTCAGTATCTCCTGTGTTATCCTACGATTTCTATTATGACTTGCCTTTTACCTATTTGATCCTCATGCCTTCACTATTTCAACTCTTAAAGCTAATCATTTGCCTTCTACTGTATTGCTTTCCCCTCTTTTTGTCAGCCGTTTCGTAATGCTCCCCCCCCCCCCCCCCCAACTCTCAAGAGCCTCTGGTTCTTTCAACTTATCGAGATCCCATCTCATTAATTTCCTACACTTTTGCAATTCTTACGATTTTAATCTACAATTCGCAACCAATAAATTGCGGTCAGAGTCCACATCTGCCCTTGAAAATGTCATAATTTAATATCTGGCTCCGAAGTCTTTGTCTTACCATTACATAATCAACCTGATCTCTTCGGAAGTCTCCAGGTCTCTTCCACGTATACAACCTTCTTTCACGGTTCTTAAACCAAGTGTTAGAAATGATTAAATTATGCTGTGTGGAAAATTCTACGAGACGGCCTGCTCTTTCATTTATTTCCCCACAGTTCGTATTCAGCTACTATTTTTCCTTCTGTTTCTTTTCCTACTATCTAATTCCAGTCCCCCATCACAATAAAATTTTCGTCTCAGTTAACTATCTGCCTAATTTCTTTTATCTCATGATACATTTCTTCAGTCTCTTCATTTGGCTAGCTAGTTGGCGTATAAACTTGCGCTACTGTGGTAGGTGTTGGCTTTGTATCTATCCTGGCTACAACAACGTTCTCACTATGGTGTATACAGTAACTTGCTAGCATTCCTAGTTTCTTATTCATTATTAAACCTACTCCTGCATTACCTCCATTTGATTTCGTATTTATAACCTTGTATTCACCTTAACAGAAGTACTATTCCACCCGCCACCGAACTTCCTAATTACCTCTAAATCTAACTTTAATCTATGCATTTCCTTTACTAAATTTTCCAACCTCCTTAACTGGTTAAGGGATCTAACATTCCTTGCTCCGATCCGTAGAACGCAACTTTTGCTTCTACTAAGTAGTCCCCGCCCAGAGATCCAAATGGAGGTCTATCTTACCTCCGGAATATTTTACACAAGAGGACACCATCATTATTTAACCATACGTAAAGCTTCATGCCCTCGGGAAAAGCTAAGGCTGTAGTTTCCCCGCCGGCTGGAGTGGCCATGCGGTTCTAGGCGCTACAGTCTGGAGCCGAGCGACCGCTACGGTCGCAGGTTCGAATCCTGCCTCGGGCATGGATGTGTGTGATGTCCTTAGGTTAGTTAGGTTTAATTAGTTCTAAGTTCTAGGCGACTGTGACCTCAGAAGTTAAGTTGCATAGTGCTCAGAGCCATTTGAACCATTTTGTAGTTTCCCCTTGCTTTTAGCCTTTCGCAGTACCAGCACAGCAAGGACGTTTTAGTCAATGTTACAAGGCCACACTGTTTCTCCTGCAACTACTGTAAAGGCTGCCGTCCCTCTTCAGGAAAGACATGTTTGTCACACCTATCAACAGATACTCCTCTGTTGTGGTTACACCTACGGTACGGCATCTGTATCACTGAGGCACGCAAGCCACCGCACCGATTGCAAGATCCATGGATCACGATAAAGTAATATATGTAGAAAAGGTCAACATCAATTATAGTAGCGGAGAGTTTGAATGACGGTTATCATCAGCGTAAGTTTTATTATGAAATTCGAGTGTGGGCCCTACACTAGTTTAAATCTACCGGGGAGTTAAATTGACGCTGAATAGAACATTTTCGATTAGGACGAAATATAATGTGTTACAGGAATAACTTGCTTGGTCTCTTCTTTTCACGACAGTGTAAGTTTCTTAAGTTTCTTAAGTTCGCCAATATTGTTAGCACTAGTAAATCGAACTTAATAAATGAAAAGCTAGCAGATTCTAAGTAATCATTGCAATTGATAGCGATTTCAGTGAGATAGCCATAATGGCGGCTAAGTAAACTTCATCCAAGTTCGTTATTATCGCTCATGCACGAAAATCCACTCGCATTTCGTTACAAAACCTGTTAATAACATTTATAAAGAACGCTATTAGCATGAGATAATTAAGTCTGCGCTATGTGGGAAGTAAATTTAGTGCTTATTATTGTTCAAGCGTCTTCACATTAACAACCGTAAAGGCCAGGAAGAGGAGACAGGTAAGGATCGGAAAATCAACTGACGTGTATCAGACAAAAGACGAATATTTCTGTACAAAGGTAACTTAGTTATTGAATAGATTACTCCAGACTTCAAGTTTTATGACTGGATGTTTTTACATAAATTAGTCTTCTTCATCATAAAAAAACACGCTTTATTGTCAGACTATTATATTTGCTAAAAAAATAACTTTATCTTCAGCTGTCAGCTGGTTAAATAGTTTCTAACTTTTCAAGAGTCACATCAGTTGCTCAGTTATTACAAGTAACAGTCGTACACTACACTTAATTCTTTTGATTGTTCAACGCGTAACACCAAAACACAATTGTATTGGTTATTCTTTTAATGTTTTCTTTGAAAGATGATATAAAAATTGGTTAGTCATAACGTTAAATTGAATGTTAAATGGGAGCTTCGACTGGATGGGGCCGATGACGCAGATTATGCAGATGACGGAGCATGTGCGTGCGATTACAGATAATGACCCACCATCGAAGACAGAACGATCCAGGAAGGTTATTCGGAATTTTGGACACGATACCTCGAGGCCGTTCAGGACTGCGTCAACATTCGGTGGAAAAAATGGGAAATTTGTGGTAAGTTCCTATGGGATCAAACTGCTAAGGTCATTGGTCCCTAGGCTTACACAATACGTAACCTAATTTAAAGGAACTTACGCTAAGGACAACACACACATCCATGCCCGAGGGAGGATTCGAACCTCCGACGGGAGAAGCCGCGCGAACCGTGGCAAGACTACCCGACCGGTAGGTTTACATGAAGAGACACGTAGGACTGAATTAGATTTGGTTGCACACATAACATTCTTGCGTGTGTGACAAGGAAAGTTAATATTAGGGTATAAACTATTAGTTTTCTTTTCACTTAACATTAATATTATCATCTGCGACGGCATTTATTTATTCTCGTGAGTATAAATTTGTGACCGCTGTATTCTAGCATGGTTATGGCAATTTTACTTTAGCACAGTTTATTTACAAAATACTGTGGATGGTGCTTGGATCAGTTTCATTAGTGAATGCTCAGTCTACGGCTAACTAAACACGGGCGTAGCATACAGTGTCTTATACACAGTTTTGCATTCTAAAACACGTTTTATCTGCCCGTTGAACTTTAAGAATATGGGCCTCTGAATCAGAACACCGACAAGAATTTAGTATTCCGTCTCCACGCCGAGCTGCCGACTGTTTGAATTGCGCCATGCTGCCACACTAACTAGCGCGTATCACAAGTCGTTGATTTAGTGAACGTTCAAGATGTGTGTTCAAAACGCGCTCATCAACAGAGATTCAAAGTATTTGGCATTATTCAATGAACGAAGCGAAAACTCCTTTTGTGATTACAGTTGGCCGATCGCTTCCGCAGCGTCCAACAACTGATAAGTGAAATATACTTACATAGTTTATTCAGTGTGACACAGTTAATTTTTGCACTACCACCTACCACCGTCTCACTTTTTATCCGTTACAAACATTCTTAGATGCATATAACGCAACAAGCAGTTTTAGCTGCAACAGGCAGAAGACGTGCTTTTTTGGTGCTCCACATTTTAGCGATTTTGACCGAGATTCACTCACACCACAATGTTCTTCTTCGGCATGCCGGTGTAGAAGTGTGAACAAAAACAGCTAAGTAAAATTCCGTGCAATACGTATGGTTATTTGTATATAAATGCCGACTTCGGAATTTTCCTTTATGTGACACCGCATGTAGAAGATTCTCGTGCCAATCTGAAGTTCTAGTGTCGCATATTTTACTCTTCGCTTCTGCATAGTCTTTCATTGATTTTATCAATACCCTCTTGTACTGTGATATATTCTAAAACTTCAAAAATTCGCAAGTGCTGCGATAAACACGTACTGTTATCGTCGAGTATAGCGAATTGTGCTCTTCTAAACTTTTTGGGAACAGTGTGTTTATCCTGGTGCAAAAGAGTCATTATCTAATTTCATTGTACAATTACGTGTGAAATAGAGAATTTTCAAACTCTTAAGAAACTATATTTTCGTAAGTTGTAGGTACGGGTGTTTTGGGTATGTAACTTATTTCGTAGCATATCAGCGTTTGTGGATAACAGTTCAGCCAAAGAATACATCACCCCTGAATTTCATTGCATATTGACAAAAATAAAGGTGCGTTCTTGAGAATTTCCGAAAGCTACCATTGTCCTTTGCATAATCTACGACCAATTTGTAGTAAAGCGGCGTTTGTGGTTTAGTTAATCTAGTAGATATTGTAACTAACATATTGTATTTCCACTCAAAGAGAAATAGCCCCTTGTATTACCTGCATTTATCGTAAATTGACTTTATTTACGAATTTGCTAAAAACTGTAATTAACCTCAAAACATTTTAGTAAATGTGATTTTTACCATAGGTTTTTGAGTTGCCTTAATAGAAATATCGTTTTGTGTATTTGCGTTTATTGTCGTAGGGAACTAGCAATTTTTTATCTCAGCAGATTAAAAGACAATGAGCAGTCTTAATTTAAAGTTATTTGTTCACTGCCTTGTAATACATTCCACTAGCCAAAACGCAGTCCCACTTTGAATGCTGTTCTCGAATCCGGAATGAGTTGGTTGACGGTTGTAAGCAGCTGGAAATCGCCCCGACTACTGTCAAACGATTAGCAGCTACTACGAGTCGGTGTGCGGGATGAGCTCTCAAGAGTCGCGCACCTCTTATATCCGTACCAGACGTACCTCAAGGGCTACTCTCTCCTGTGGATCCCGTCTCCGCTGCAGAGTGTACAGGATCTGTCATTACTCATCTAATTGACTGCGAGTAGCGTGTCAGTGGTAGATCTCTTGTTCGGTATCAAGAAGAGGTAAATGCAAAAGAATCTGGTTTTATTAATAGTCGGCAATTCAAACGTACGGCGAATGATGGTACCCCTTAGGGATATGGCAGCAAGGGACAGGATAGGATACCAGGTGCACTCTGTGTGTATGCCTGGGAGCATCGTTCAACATTCTAGCAATCATTGAGGGAACAGGTGCAACCAACTGCAGAGTGTGGCGCACGTTCAAACAAATGATGCCTGTGAGGTCAAACTTGGGTCATTCCAGAGACTGGCAGAGAAAGCGAAGGAGACCAGCCTTGTGTGTTGCTGGCTATACGAGGTGTGGCTAGAAAAAAACCGGACTAGTACTGGTGAAACAATAAAACGAATGCAATAAGGCTGAAAGTCGCGTGGCCTGTCACGTGACTCTCGCTCCGCCTACTGCTCGAGTTTCATCTGCCTCCTGCACTCAGTCTGCCCGTGGCGTCTGTTTTAAGTAGTTGACGTTTTGTCTGTGCGTCGGAAAATGTTGAGTGTACAGAAAGAACAGCGTGTTAACATCAAATTTTGTTTCAAACTAGGAAAATCTGCAAGTGAAACGTTTGTAATGTTACAACAAGTGTACGGCGATGATTGTTTATCGCGAACACAAGTGTTTGAGTGGTTTAAACGATTTAAAGATGGTCGCGAAGACACCAGTGATGACACTCGCACTTGCAGACCATTGTCAGCAAAAACTGATGCAAACATTGAAAAAATCGGTAAACTTGTTCGACAAGATCGCCGTTTAACAATCAGAGCAGTGTCTGAGTTAACAGGAGTTGACAAGGAAAGTGTCGAACAAGTTTACCGATTTTTTCAATGTTTGCATCAGTTTTTGCTGACAATGGTCTGCCAGTGCGAGTGTCATCACTGGTGTCTTCGCGGCCATCTTTAAATCGTTTAAACCACTCAAACACTTGTGTTCGCGATAAACAATCATCGCCGTACACTTGTTGTAGCATTACAAACGTTTCACTTGCAGATTTTCCTAGTTTGAAACAAAATTTGATGTTAACACGCTGTTCTTTCTGTACACTCAACATTTTCCGACGCACAGACAAAACGTCAACTACTTAAAACAGACGCCACGGGCAGACTGAGTGCAGGAGGCAGATGAAACTCGAGCAGTAGGCGGAGCGAGAGTCACGTGACAGGCCACGCGACTTTCAGCCTTATTGCATTCTTTTTATTGTTTCACCAGTACTAGTCCAGCTTTTTTCTAGCCACACCTCGTATTATTACCGCAGCGTACTGTAAGCAGCAGAATGGTCTGGTATTCATGTCGGGAACAAGCCTATATGGTGTTTGTGTACGGACGAGCAGATGAAAACGATCTAGAGGCAGCACGGCTATATCAAAACAAATACCCTCACAGACACGAACCACATTTCAAGCCCTTTTGGGAATTTGTGTGCGACCTCTCGACCGTTTCCATCTGTTTGGCTGTACGCAAACACCATCTCGGCTTGTTACTGACAAGAATACCGGACCATTCAGCTGCCTACAGCATGCTGCGTCAATCACACAGCCTGAAACACACACAGAACACAAGGCATGTGGACAGAGGAACTGTCATCAGTCGGCTTCATCTACCGTGGCAATGATGCGTTTTTTGACACATGTTCATAGGACCTATTTTCATCCATTCCAGGAAACATATACATTTGAAGGTAACGTGACTGACAGAAGCCTGCAACAAAACTGTTAGAATGAGAATGGCATGTGATTGTTTATTTTATCTCGCTGGTTATGCGCTTTGCCTTGTACTGAACTTTTCTGACTGCGAGAATATAAACTGTCAGTAACTTTAAATCAAACCAAAGGCGCATGAATTTACGTAACTCAAAAACTGAATCTGATTCAACACTATTGCTAGTACACGTCGTGTACGTTTTTCTATATATGCGAAGTAACAATTGTGACAGACTGAAGAAACACTTTCGTGAGCCATTCTGTGCTACTGTTTGGTAAGGTTCTAATTGTTGATCGTTGTTGCAGGGTAAAACAATAGGATTGTCCTCTAGTCAGGTAGTATTCGGAATTTGATTACGCATCGTAGCTTGTTGTGGCATCTAAATAATTTGTACAGTTCTGTTATTGGGGGTCATTAGGGTTTTTAGGTAGGTGTGAACATACGTCAGGTTCATTCATAATAAGTGGAGGTTGTTGTTGAAATTGTTCGTGATTCTGGAAAAAAATGTTATTGCTATAATTCTGGTCACGACCTCTTCGTTTGTTCCCGTAATTAGTCTGATACGAAACATTTCGGTTGAAATGTGATGTCTGGTTTCTATACACGAAATTATTGCCTTATGGTGTAGTATGCTGCTGTTGTGTGTTCACGAGTTTGCTGCGAACCATTTCCTAATTTTCTTAAATGCTTTACTATATACATTAAGGTGTCGAAGATAGGATTTGGGAGACCTGACAATTTCTTTTACAGTCTTTTCAAAATCACTTCTTACTCTGTACCAACCTGTATTTAACAGATCTTCCAGAAAGTACTGTAACTTAGAAAGTATAAAACGTTGACAAATCTGTTCATTTTTTATCTCCCTTTACCTCGATGTCCACAAGAAATAAAAGTGAGTGCGTCACAGCACGTCACATCGCAGGTCTTACGAGTTCCAGCAGCAGTTCCTGGAGGGCAACCTGTGACTACTTCAGACCAGTTTAATAATTGTTAACTGCATGTTTAAATGCTTGCCAGCTCTCGATACCACACGACAAAGTTAAGACCTTTAGTGGATACGTTTTCACTGACACACTGACTTCCCGTGGGCCCTGAACGGAGCCGAGTGTTCGCTAAGTATGGCGGAGAAGGTGATTGGTGTGACGTCACAAGTTCGTTGGGTGGCTCGTATTTCTCGTCGGGCCGCGCTCTCCCTGTTGATGCGGAGAACATTGTTGTCCGGAATTTCCAACTTGCTGTTTTTGTTGTTGAAAATTATGGGCCGGCCGGGATGGCCGAGCGGTTCTAGGCACTACAGTCTGGAACCCAGCGACCACTACGGTCGCAGGTTCGAATCATGCCTTGGGCATTATAATGACTCCTTTTATTATTAGGCTAATTTCTGTTTAGCTCTACAGGGCCATCATACTGAAATGTTTCCCCACACCACCTAGTATTGTCTTTCTATGTGTGTGAGTAACTGTATGTTCACTGTTGTGGGTAAATACATACAGCGTACACAGGGCGGTGTGTGAAACTGATGGCGATTACACGCTTCCGCTGTTGTAGAAATCTGCTCCAGATGCTGCAGATACCGTGTTGAGCTGAAAGTGGTAACCAAAGTACGGAGAAATATTCTTCGGGGCTCTGTTGCATAGCAATCAGATTGCTTTCAGTTCTGAGAAATGTCCAGTTACTATTGTGGATTTGAATGATCCATGAAGTGACTTCTTTTCCGAAGAAAACATCGAACTATTTCACTAGAACTGAACGCTCCCGTCGGAACTGTTCTCAACTGGTGTTTATTAGTAAATCACAATAGCAGTACATCGCTGGGTGTATAATAAGACGTACCTTCTTGAAATGAACAATATTTTATTGTTCTATTAACTGATTTCCTTCCACATGCACTTATATTTTACAATGTGAATCAAAAAACTCGCAATGGCGTCAATATTTACATCACAAGAATGGCTCTCTTCTCCTCCAAAAAAAATTACTCTTAACAAGAACAAAAGAACTCTATATCCTAAGAATAATTATGTGAGCGCTGACCGCCACAGAGTAATAAACAATATCTTTGTCTCTCTATCGCACTGTCACAGCAAGTTACGCTGCATGATACATCATATATGCCCCTCTTGTGGACGAACGTTTTTGGGCAAAAACAAACACGAGCGTTCACACAACACTATATCGGTGATTGTTTATGACGCTGTATTAATGTCCACTAGAGTATTAATGTCCACTGTATTTCTTATGATATGATGATATAGTGTTGTGTGAACGCTCGTGTTTGTTTTTGCCCAAAAACGTTCGTCCACAAGAGGGGCATATATGATGTATCATGCAGCGTAACTTGCTGTGACAGTGCGAGAGAGAGACAAAGATATTGTTTATTACTCTGTGGCAGTCAGCGCTCACATAATTATTCTTAGGATATAGAGTTCTTTTGTTCTTGTGAAGAGTAATTTTTTTTTGGAGGGGAAGAGAGCCATTCTTGTGATGTAAATATTGACGCCATTGCGAGTTTTTTGATTCACATTGTAAAATATAAGTGCATATGGAAGGAAATCAGTTAATAGAACAATAAAATATTGTTCATTTCAAGAAGGTACGTCTTATTATACACCCAGCGATGTACTGCTATTGTGATTTACTAATAAACACCAGTTGAGAACAGTTCCGACGGGAGCGTTCAGTTCTAGTGAAATAGTTCGATGTTTTCTTCGGAAAAGAAGTCACTTCATGGATAATTCAAATCCACAATAGTAACTGGACATTTCTCAGAACTGGAAGCAATCTGATTGCTATGCAACAGACCCCCGAAGAATATTTCTCCGTACTTTGGTTAACACTTTCAGCTCAACACGGTATCTGCAGCATCTGGAGCAGATTTCTACAACAGCGGAAGCGTGTAATCGCCATCAGTTTCACACACCGCCCTGTGTACGCTGTATGTATTTACCCACAACAGTGAACATACAGTTACTCACACACATAGAAAGACAATACTATGTGGTGTGGGGAAACATTTCAGTATAATGGCCCTGTAGAGCTAAACAGTAATTAGCCTAGTCAGAAGAAGAGTCATTATAAATGTCTACCGTTAGACAGGACACGATCCTGATACAACACTCATAGTGAACCTGCAATATAACCATGTTAGTAATTTAGTAATTAATGTTTCATTGTGTGTATATATGTCTAGTTTTATAGAGTAACTACATTATGGTCCTTTGTATGTTTCATGCTAACTGAACGTGCGGGAGTATCTTGTGAAGAGAACGAGTACGCCGTCCCAGCAGCCGAGCAGAAACTTCAAAAAGGCCAGAACATTTGAGTTACTAGCTTTCTGGAGCATTTATGCATTTAGTGATCTTTCATATATAAATTTTCTAAGTATAAATAGTGTTGCTATATTATTTTTACTAGAATTCCAGTATTTCAGTAGATACCAAGACAATATTTTATGTGTTATCTATGTACTGTGTTTGTGTCACATTGTAAAGTGTACATTAACAGCATTAGGACATTAACGTTTTTTTTGCGTGTGTAAAAGTTCAATAGTCACTTTTGTAGGACTTATTTAGAGGAGAAACTGTCAATTGCTCATTTACATGGTGATAACTAGATCTATGTTCAAAGCCAATAAGCAAGCACGCATCACAATGCCACAAAATGAATTAAATAGTGTGAATGCATCGTCAACTAGTGCCACAGAATTTAATACCGCCGTAGTTAGCGATATGTCGATTACGGCTGAGCAACCAGCAATAATTAATGCGATCACGCCGTCGACACAAACGGTTGCTAGTTCCGACATTCATATGTCGAAAGAAGTCCAGAGAGATATGCAGCAACCTACAAACAACATGAATTTCATCTCTGACACAGACGCGTTCGAAAACGAAATGACTGTACCGAAAATTGTGCCGGTACAATCCTCATTAAGCCCAGTGCAATCGCCAATTGCTGAGAATACCGATTTGTTATCCCAGCTGATGTCAAGTTTGACTGTCATAACACAAGGGATTAAGGCATTGGAAACATCGCAATCTAATCTTGCAACGGCACAATCCGCGTTTGCAAACGACATGAATCGTAGATTCCAGGCATTGGAAACTACGCAATCCACTTTTGCAAATGACATGAATCGTAGATTCCAAGTATTGGAGAGTGCGCAATTTAATTTGGCTCAGGAGCAATCTAATAAACTAAAAGAAATAAATGATAAGATTACTGAAAAATTCCAGAGTTTGGAAACAAAGCAGAGTCACTTGATTACCAGCCAGGCACAACTCATAGTTACACAAGAACAACAGTATCAGGAATTAACAAACAAATACAAAGACATCTTATGTTGTCAAGATACACTAAATCATCAAGTGCAGGAAGTTATTCATGTACAGAACACTATTGCGCAAGACGTGAATACAATTAAGCACGATAACGAGCAAGCTGTCATTGAGCTTACTCGGAGGATAGACACTCTCAGTCTCGAAGGCGAGAAACACATAGAGAAACTTTTCAATGAACATAAGACCGCATTCTCTAAGGACATTGAAGATTGGGCGAAAGAGCAAACCGAGACAGTGCGAAATTATGTTGACAAAACCTTGAAAGAAACGGTTTCTAACGTGCAAGTTAACAACGAAGCTGCACAAGAACAACTTAAAGCAGAAGTTAAAGAGATTAAGGAGAATATAGGAGATGAATTTCCTGCTTGGAAAGCAAAGATAGAAAATACATTAAAAGCATGCCAGCAAGGTCTAGTTAATACTAGAGGGGCACATACTACTTGCAGTTTATCAAAAGCAGACATTATTCCTGATGAAACCAGTGAAACCGAATCTATCCAACAATATCCATGTACTGGTGCATATTTACGTAATCAACCAGAAACAAATTATCGAGATTATCATTCACCGCGTAGTAGCCACCAGAATACACCTGTGACTATGAATGAAGAAAAAATGCTTAAATATCGTCAATTCCAGATATTTATTCCCGAAAGGAAGTCGATCAATCCCGTGGTATTTATCAAGCAATTTAAAGGGATATTGCCGCGAATGTGGACTGAGCAACAAAAAATTATGTACGTTGCAGGATTCATACATGGAGATGGATCGATGTGGGCGTCAGAAGCATCCGATTGGTGTCAAGATTATGACCAATTTGAACGCGCTTTCTTGCACAAATACTGGAATAAGGGAGTACAAGAAAGACTACGTAAGGAAGTTTTTGACCCACAACCTTTTTCTTTCAAAAATGGATCTTTAAGAAAGTATTTCGAGAAGTACATAACTAAAAGCAAATACTGGAATGACCCAATCCCGACGCAGGATATCATTCGAATATTAAAGGGCAAACTTCCACTTGAGGTTAAGGAAAAACTTCTACATGTGCCTGAACAACATGTGGAAGATTTTCTAGCCACATTGGATTCAATAGACATTCTGTTCGAAGAATCACGTGTGCGCTATAACCAGCCAAGTTACCAACCTAACAAATACAATAGTAACAACAAACACTATGGAAACAAACCTTTTGCACACAATTCACAAAACCCACAGGTGAATTATTTCCAGAAAAACGTGAAATTTGGTAACGAAAATCCCGACCAGTGTAATCATGACCAACAATGTGAACAAACATATAAACGGAAATGGAGGTAGAATAATAAGAAGAGGAAAGGATACTATCAAGAAGGGAATTATCAGCAAAAACGCCGATATCAGCAAACAACCCATGAATATCACAACCAACCACAAGCTTCAGGTTGGGTACCAAATGATAATGCAAATGAATGGAGAAATCAACCACCAATAATAACCGACGTAACGGAGCATACCTCTACTAATAATGGACAATCGTCAAACTAAACTCGACTGTCAGAAGCCCCGACGGTGCAGTCGAGGAAGTTTTCAGGGGCGAAAACTCAAGCGTCAATTTCTTTCGGTACAATGATGGCAAATTATTAATAGAAGAACTTCAGCAGGATATGATGCCTTGTCAACAGGAACATATCACTGTACCTGTTGCGAAAATTCAGGCGGAAATTGAAGGCATTACTGTGCAAGTTACTTTAGATACAGGAGCAGCAGTAAATGTCGTTTCTGAGAAGTTATTTCAAAGAATACTTCAGAAAACAAATCCACCGATTTTTCCTGTTCAATGTTGTAGAATTGTAGGTCCTACTGGTCATAAGTCTTCTCAGGTTAAAGTGCAGACTCAACTCCAGTTAGATATAGGAAATGTAGCTATAAATTGCACGTTCCTTGTAATAGAAAAATTGGTTGAGGACTGTATCCTGGGTATAGATGAATTTAGAGAGAGAAATTGGCATATCGATTTTTCTCTAGGCCGTGCCAGTTTTACAATAATGGATCAGAAACATCAAGTGAATCTTCTCAGGGAATATAGTACCCATGGAAAGTATTGTCAGGGACGAAAGCTGCAAATAAAGTGGATACATAGCAAACCTGTACGGTATTACCAAATTAATTACTTGCAACCAGTTTTAAACCCTGAAGATATGGTATATGAAAAGGTGCAAGAACCTGAATATTTGCAACAACACGAAAGAAAGCAATTATATGATCTTCTACAGGAATATCATGAAGTCTTTCAAGAAAGACCTGGTGTAATCAAGGGATACACATGCCATTTAGATGTGATACCCCACCAAGTTTTCAGCCGTATTTTTTATCCAGTACCGTGGCACCAACGAAAGGCAGTTGATGCGGAAATCCACCAGATGCTTGAATGGGATCTGATCGAACCTTCGACGAGTCCATACTGTAGTCCGCTTCATGTTGTCTCGAAAAAGGGAGGAAAAGTTCGTCTCGTGCTAGACGCACGGCAGATAAATAAGATTATCGTGCCCATGCGAACTCACCCGGAAAATATCGATGAGCTAATTCAAAAGTTCGAGGGGATGAAATACTTAACAAATATTGATTTGAGAAGTTCATTTTGGCAGGTGGCTCTAGACGAACCATCAAAAAAGTACACCGCATTTGTACATGCAGGTAGAAGCTATCAATTTAAGGTTTTACCTTTCGGGCTAAACGTGAGCTCAGGAGTTTTTATAAATGCTCTAGATTATGCATTGGGACCTGCAATGCGAAGCAATTTAACTTTATTTGTGGACGACATGCTCATAGCTACGACCACATGGGAGGAGCACGTTGATTTATTGAGAAGAGTGTTAGAACGTTTCAAGGAAGCAGGCATAACCGCAAATCTGCAAAAGTCCCATTTTCCTCGAGATAAAATCAAATTTTTGGGTCATCTTATAAATGGAAAAGGCATCTTACCGGACTCCGAGAAACTAAAGGCAATCAAAAACTTTGCAGTTCCAACAACAAAAAGACAGTTAAAGGGCTTCCTCGGAGTTGTCTCTTTTTTCAGGCGTTTCATTCACGACCACTCTATTAATGCAGAACCGTTGTACAGCTTGTTGCGCAAAAATACTCCGTGGGTGTGGACGCAACAATGTCAGAATGCATTTGAAGCAATAAAACATGCCTTAGTCGATTCACAAATATTATATCATCCAGATATGAGCCAAGAATTTGGTTTAGTGGCAGATGCTTCGGAAATTGGAATAGGTTCATGCCTCTTCCAAGTAAAGATGATAGATAGAAAATCAACTTTCTGTCCAATAGCTTTTGCTATCCGACTCTTAACTGCTTGTGAAAGAACATATACGACTACCGAAAGGGAAGCATTGGCTGTAGTCTGGTCATTTAAGAAATTTTACTATTACTTATATGGAGCGAAGACAACAGTATACTGTGACCACAAAGCGTTAAGTTTTTTGCAAACATGTAAATTATTACATCCAAGATTAGCAAGATGGACGCTCTCACTCCAAGAGTTTCAATTTGAAATTAAATACATAAGCGGACAGGATAATTTCATCGCTGATGCACTGTCTAGAATGCCAGATGGAGATTTGTCAACTATCAACATCACCGGCAATCCGTCCGAATTTAATGTTCTTATAATGACTGATAGAATATATAGGAAGCATTTTCTTGACATGTGTAAGAACATGGAAAAACTACGGAATGAAGCTCCTCGTTGGCATTCAATAAAGGAAGCTTTAGCAAAGCCTGGAAACGATGATCTGAAGAGACTGTACAAAGTTGAGGACGACGTCTTATTTTTCAAAGGGCATCTTGATTCAGATAATTGGAAGGTGTGTATTCCCGAGAAGAATGAGAATGACTTAATTTTGCACACGCACATCACTTGGGGACATTTTGGAGTATTAAAGTGTGCTCGGAAGATTCAAGCATATTGCTACTTCCCAAACATTCGCAGGAAAGTGCACAGACAGTTAAGGAAATGTAAAATTTGTCAGCTAGCCAAACCAGGAAATTTTTGTGTGAAAGATTTCCTACATCCTATTATACCCACTAAACCGCTGTCAATCATTTCGGTCGACGTCTGTGGTCCTCTACCATCATCAAGGGGAGGATGCAAATATATTGTAGCTTTTCTTGATATATTCACTAAGTATGTCAAACTTTATCCATTAAAATCAGCTACTGCTGCATCCATAGCCAAGAAGCTGGTCAAGGATTATATAGTCATGGTAGGCAAACCAGAGGCTATTCTTTCTGACAATGGGTCAATGTTCACTGGATTTCGTTGGAGGCAAACATTAGCCAGTTGTGGTATAAAACAAATTCTAACATCAGTGTACCACCCTTCGGCGAATCCCGTGGAACGAATTTTTCGTGAATTAAACCGGTTCATGAGAACATATTGCCACAACCAGCAACCCAAATGGATCGATTATCTTCACGATTTTCAGGAAATTGTAAACAATATGCCACATACTACGACAGAATACACCCCGTACGAACTGATGTTTGGAAAACAGGAACAGAATGACTGGATTCGACCAATTCCTAAAGTGGCTATTAACAAAATAGACCTACAAAATAAAGTACGACAATCCTTACTCAATATAATGGACAAGGCAAGAAAAAGGAAAATATATTTTGACAATCGACTTGGAAAAATAAAAACATATAAAGTGAAAGACCAAGTTTTAGTAAAAACTCATCCTAAGGCTTCACTTATACAGAGGAAGAACACAAAATGGCAATTATTGTATCAAGGACCATTTGTGATTACCAAAATACCCCATCCAGGAACTTATGTTTTGAAGGATGTGAAGAATGGAAAGGTGAAAGGAATGTATCCTCATCACTTGTTAAAGCAATTTCATGATGACTGAAGATTCTGAAGATTGAAAATACTATTCTTATCAAATAATATTGATTAGAGAATTTTCATTAAACCTATGAATCATACTTAGGATAGTTTCTTTCTTTTTGCAATTTAGTAGTTAGTTTTTCTTTTCAGGCATACTTTATGAGAGATATGCAGACATTATGTATTGGTTTTCCACTGTAAGGATAAGTTTTCTTTTCAGTATGCAGAGAATTTAGCTATAGTATGAATGATTTCTTTTAAATTTTTTTTTATTTAGTAGATAGTAATTTCAATCAGGTTTCACAATGCATAATGACCATGGGTTAGTGACTCAAATGAATCTGGTCTATGGCAAGATATTTTTCCTTATGTCCATTTAACAATGTCAGTGTATGTTTGTATTTGCTTTTTTACTTGCTGAGCTGATGTCATGCTGTTCGGAAGGGGTAATCCGTTCTCAGTTTTAAAAGGACGTCTATTACTTTGTTCAATCTCTTGTGATGAACATTGTCTTTATAATTGTACTATTGTTGTAACATACCTGTGTATGTAAATTATGTTATGTCAATTGTTGCTCGCGAAGTTACCAACTGAGCGAATGCCTTTCAGTTATAAGCACATCAACAAGTGTTAAAGTCCATCTGAAAGATGACGAGCATAAGTTGACACGGCAGCACCAGTTGGATTTGTGTATAGTGCATTATAGGGTTGTTGATAGAAATGAAGAACACCTTACGACTTCCGAATATTTCGAATTCAGGACAGACAATTAGAAAGAACTTTAGATTAGATTCTATTTCAGCTCAGCATAGATCAAATACCTTTTCCACAGAACTTACACTGACTCTTATTTTCATGTTAACCATATGCGGAAAAACCATAATACCCACGAGGAGACGGTGAAATGGGAATAGAATTCC
This sequence comes from Schistocerca nitens, assembly GCF_023898315.1. NCBI lineage: Eukaryota > Metazoa > Arthropoda > Insecta > Orthoptera > Acrididae > Schistocerca > Schistocerca nitens. The sequence goes on from NC_064614.1 coordinate 543,789,276, forward strand.
ATCAGTTACCCGGAGATGACAGATAGAAGGGAATCGTAGATGGACGTAAACCAACGCGTCGACGGTTCACCTCAAGACACAGAAGATTAACAGTGTTGTGTTTCTTTTGTGAACAGTGTTTAAATTCAATTAAAAAAAATCCATATTGTAAATATTTTTTTTATTTTTCCATTGTAATTTGCAAGTGAGAAATACGAGGATGGTAAATCTACCCCGAGGTTGTCCTTGGTTTTCCTTTGTGGGGCTTGGCCGAATGGCTAGATTATCCGTTTGAGACATCCCAAGGCGAGTGACAGAAGCTTTGAGTGATGATGAAAAAGGTTTCTGATCACATCTCATGCCATCCTCGACAAATGAATAAAAGCAAGCATGTAAGCTATGCATATATGCTGCATCAGGAATTCAGCACAGGCTTTGTCAGCAGTATATGCACCCAAAATCTATAATTTACATTTAGATAGTCATTCACTAATACCAAAATATCATAAGAAATACAGTGGACATTAATACTCTAGTGGACATTAATACAGCGTCATAAACAATCACCGATATAGTGTTGTGTGAACGCTCGTGTTTGTTTTTGCCCAAAAACGTTCGTCCACAAGAGGGGCATATATGATGTATCATGCAGCGTAACTTGCTGTGACAGTGCGAGAGAGAGACAAAGATATTGTTTATTACTCTGTGGCAGTCAGCGCTCACATAATTATTCTTAGGATATAGAGTTCTTTTGTTCTTGTGAAGAGTAATTTTTTTTGGAGGGGAAGAGAGCCATTCTTGTGATGTAAATATTGACGCCATTGCGAGTTTTTTGATTCACATTGTAAAATATAAGTGCATATGGAAGGAAATCAGTTAATAGAACAATAAAATATTGTTCATTTCAAGAAGGTACGTCTTATTATACACCCAGCGATGTACTGCTATTGTGATTTACTAATAAACACCAGTTGAGAACAGTTCCGACGGGAGCGTTCAGTTCTAGTGAAATAGTTCGATGTTTTCTTCGGAAAAGAAGTCACTTCATGGATAATTCAAATCCACAATAGTAACTGGACATTTCTCAGAACTGGAAGCAATCTGATTGCTATGCAACAGACCCCCGAAGAATATTTCTCCGTACTTTGGTTAACACTTTCAGCTCAACACGGTATCTGCAGCATCTGGAGCAGATTTCTACAACAGCGGAAGCGTGTAATCGCCATCAGTTTCACACACCGCCCTGTGTACGCTGTATGTATTTACCCACAACAGTGAACATACAGTTACTCACACACATAGAAAGACAATACTATGTGGTGTGGGGAAACATTTCAGTATAATGGCCCTGTAGAGCTAAACAGTAATTAGCCTAGTCAGAAGAAGAGTCATTATAGCATGGATGTGTGTGATCTCCTTAGGTTAGTTAGGTTTAAGTAGTTCTAAGTTATAGGGGAATGATGACCTCAGAAGTTAAGTCCCATAGTGCTCAGAGTCATTTTTGAAAATTCTGGTTGTTGCAAAAAAACTGTTGGTGGTGTTGTTGGTTTTGGGAATACTGATTATTAGATTATTAGAATTTTGACGTCTGTGAAAATGATTCCGAAAGTTGTCATTTCTAAACCTATTATTACGTCTGCCATTTAAACTTCCGGATAAGTTTTAATATCCATAATTGTTATTTCTGTTGCTGTTTTGGTAGAAATTTTTATTGACGAAGGAATTGTCAAAATGTTGTACTAACAAAAGTTGTAAGAGATCGCGAAATACAGGAATGTTTTCTTTCTGTTGTCCGGTTATCAGCGAGATAACGAACGCGATAATTTAGAGATGCTTAGGTGTATTAATGCTGACTGACTATATGGTTCGGTAAGGTACTGATTATGTTGAACCATGCGTTCAAAAAATTGCGTAATCGTTGGAATTACAATTTTCCATTTTCACGTTATACTGATTAACTGATTTTTAATTTCCCATTGTGTAGTTTCCGATCAGTAAGCTAACGGCATTTTGAAATTATTCTAATGAGCAGTATTGTCTTTCATTGTGGCGCATGCTAGTAGCGGGCTCGCCCTCCAAATAACGGCAAATGAATTAAAATTTATGGGTAATAAGACAGTTGGGTGGTAACGAGAATGAAAACTGTTGTACCGATTCTAAGGAATGGAGATCTTTTTTGTTATTGCGGAATACTTTGAGCTAACGTAGTGACAAGAAATGCTTGTAATCGAAACTATCGTGTCGGAAATTTTGTGTTGATTCATAGCTGATAAGAAATGTGTTATGCGGATGTTGTTCCGCGTCTAATTTTCTCTCACGTCGTAATCTGCCAAGACTGTGCTCTAGCGATTTAGTGTCAAATTGTTCTGCCTGATTATATTGTACGTTACTATGTACTTGATTGTATGGTGTCTGATCTTTTAATGTGGCAGGTTCATGCTGCAAACAGTTCATTTCACGATTCAGTACATCGCTCATTAATAGCACGGTACATCCATTGGAATTGTTCAGAGTGAATGAATGGAGGAGGCAATATTTCTTCGGATTCCATGTCGGTATTACTTTCTAAAATTTCTTCTCTGTTCGGAAGATCATCAATTTTTCCTGTAAGTGATGAAATTTGAGTAGTATTTTTGGTGTCAGTTTCGTCGATCTGTTTCTGCAGTTTCTTTGCACGCTTTTTAAGTTTTTGTATGTCAAATTTGACTATAGTATAATCAATATCAAGTGCTAATCGTTCAAGTCCACTGGTGACAGTTTGTATTTCTTCTTGGTGTTTTTCAGTGTTGTTGACTCAAATGAGTTTCTAATTGTGTTTCATGCTCTGTAAACTAGCTTAGAAGCTGTGTGTTCATGTCTTGTACGGTTTCAAGAGCACAGAAAACTTAACTGCAGCAATTGTCTATGTATTCTTATACGTGAGCTTTTACATTTTTACTGATCTCATGTTGCTCGTGAACGGGAGTTTGTCGTATCTGTTCGATCTTTTTGTTTTGTTGCTGAATAGTTCCATTTTGCGTTTGGATTTCAAGTGTAACTTGCTCTTGAAATCGATTAGTTTCCTCTATTTGATGATTGGGGCGTTCATTAAGTCGCGTTTCTGGTTGTTCAAAACATTCGTCAATTTTTTGTTCTATACTGTGAGTCAGTTCTGTTTTTGTGAGACTGAGTTTTCGTGTCTGTTGGTTCACCACGTCTTGTTTTGCTGTGGCTTTTTATTGTCATACATGGTATGTTGAAACATCATCATAATGGCATTATTCGATAATAGACTATCAGTGTTTAAAGTACTTTGTGTAAACTGTTCAACAATGACAGCATTTGGCATGTCTGTTGAGGTTTGGTTATTGTCATTTCGATTGGATTCTAAAGATATATGAAGTGCAAATTTTGTACATGGAGAGTATGTGTATTAGTGGCTTCCGCATTTGTGATATGTGCCGTCTAATTAATTGCGACACCGGTAGGTAAGGCAAAATTCAAGGTAATTTGACTGTTTGGCACTGAAGATACACTTTCGTTGACTATCGTGTGATGATACACTGTCGTCAATGCAATATTGTCGGAATTGGTATTCATTGCAACAGAGTTATTTGGCAAGCAAGTATTTTCGGCATTGTCCATAACTGATCACCGAATAGTACTCTTAATCGTTCTACGCGTCGTGATACACAGATATAATCAAAAAGCAAACAAGTAGACAAGGAAAAAAGAGCAATTTACTGTTGACCTGTTACGAATAACTGACACAGATTAGTAAATGCGCAACACTAAATTGGTAACTACACTTACAAAGGAACAAAGAACAGAGAGTATGCCTGACTTATTTCAAAAGATTGTAAAAAGAATATCGATATGGGTAAGTTGACGCCAAGTGAAACATGTAAGTTCGAAATATGATTGAAATTACATAACTGACAGTTGTCTGCAGCACAACTGTTAGAATAGGAATGGCATGTGAACACATATTTTATCTCGTTGCTTATGTGCTTTGCCCTGTACTGAAATTTTCTGGCTGCAAGAATGTAAACTATCAATAACTTTAAACCAAACCAAAGCTGCAGGAATTTAGGTAAAACAAAAAGCTGAATCTGATGCAACAGTACTGATTTGAGATTGGTCCTGATAATACAACAAAACTTGATCAATTTGAAAATACTGATCCTAGGCGTAACGGATGCTACCACTGAAATAAAATTTCTTACCTTTATCTGCGAAATGCTAATGCTCTTCGCACTGTTCTCTGTTAGTGCTTTAAACTATGTATTTTGAAAACAGCTATTGTGCAAGGTTGTTGCTTAGCATACAATTTAATTAAATCGAATACGACAGAGACAATAAGGTCTTTAGAAAAATAGTTTGTCAAAAACGACATGGATCTGGGAAGTGATATTGATTTGTGGTAAGTAATAATATGGCACTAATTTCAAAAATTCTATTTTGACTCTTTGATAATAATGCTCACAATCAACACACACAATCAACTGATTATACATTAACAATTAGTTTTACAAAATCATTGGAAGCAAGTGCTATACTTGTCTCAATCATCACTTATGAATCCGCGCATTGCATTAGTAACAACTTTCTTTACTTTAGTTATTTCAAGAGTAGTATCTTGCAAATAAAAATCATTACTGCCCATAGAGAGTAAGTATGTATCCAGCACACATCAAATACAAGGTTTCTTTACACTTGAGAGTGCCCTGTACATCTCTTTATCTAAAGTTACTCTCTACATCTTTCTAACTAAAGTTACTCTAACTAGCACGTCTTTATACTTGATAGTCCTCCATACGTCTCTCTGTCTAACGTTACTATGACGCATTATCCATAACAGCTTGAACCAGCAATCGCTGTTGAGCAGCGACGCTACTACACAGTCGATACTACCCTTGACAATCTCTCGTTAAATATAGAATTTTGTTAGAAAATTTTACCCTGTGTATATACCTTTCACAGTCAGGATTCCAATCCTGCAATCTGTCGGTTTCCTTTACGTTTACCCTGTGTATTAAAGAATGAGTTCTGATATGACTAAAAATCACATTTCATTAATTAAGTTACTCCCACTGTACTTGGTTCTATATTGTTATCATTATGTGGTTAGAAGCTTGCTTGGTTCTAGTGTAGAAATGGAATATTTTCGAAAGATATCTATAAATGAACAACATTCCAAACAAAACTTGTGATCAAGGCTTCAGACTAGAGTATTCATATTTACTTTGTTAGTTGACACAGTTAAATTTAGATCTGTAGAAGAGTTCTTATGGAATTACTTATTCATTCACAATTATATTTTAGCTACCAGAGATAGATATCCTTTCTAGTCTTACATGACACAGTATCTCTTATACTACATACCCATTTCATAAAAATTTTTGCACACATCTTTACTTGTCTATTAGTTAAATTCCATTCCTTATGGAAGGTCGGTACAATGGTACCTTTCCGATATTCCATACCCTCGACCAACTTGCACCTAAATACTTATTTCGGCAGTCTCGTTTGACTGATATTCCCTCCCACAAACGTATTTATCCAAAAAGTTACTATGATCGTATATCTATGCTTACTCATACAAGTGTGCACCTACTGAATAACAACAACTAGCCATCAGTGTAGTCTAGTTACTTACAAAATTAAGTCATTTGGTACAAGACAGGTAAGGTGTCTCAGAGACAACCTAGGACGCTATTCACTTCATAAAAGTAGACAATATATATTGACTTTAATTTTGTCTTAGTTCAACCATAATTTGAAAGCATTCACTAGCACCTGACTGAACAAATAATAAATATGACGACACGTAAAGAATTGTAATTTCGGAGCCTGTTGTTCTTCTGTTCTTGGTGAACGCATTTTTAAGATCTTTGTGCGAATGAAGTCCTTTAATCTTTTTGGTAGTGAGGGAAATGCTAACAAGTAACCGATTTAGAGCTGAACGGCGCCACTCACTCTCATGGTTTAGTGTTTGTGCAATGTGTGATACCATGCGTAATTTGTCATGTTCAGCATGTTGAATCATAGTCGGGAGGACGGTAACCATTTGGGTTGCCATCAATCTCGTTTTACCGTACAAGGCAGACTGCACCCCGAATAGAGTGTGTAACGTAGCGGCAGCACCATCGCTTACATTACCGAACTGACACCACTCTCTTGTGGCGTGGTGTGCCAACTAAATTTTACATGCAGCTGCGAGGAATAACTCACACAGTCACTGCTTTGCAGATTGCAGTTTTCGTCATTGCCAATATTGTTGCTTGTTATGAAGGTGAACTTTCGAAGCTTTATGTTTGAACAAAAGAAAAAGATGGCTCTGCCTCGACATGCCTAATTGTATGGTTCTATGGCGACTACACCACAATTCATCAACATCAACTTATAGTTTTATTAAATTCACTATTGATCATAGAGAAGACCTTAGCCAATACTTTTTGGACTGTCAGAATTTGAAAGCTTTGCTATTAACTATTAAGGGCATAAATCTTCATATAAATAATTATTTTTAGAAATCATCATGTAAGTTAATCTGGAAAGCAATTTCAATTGAGACAGTCAATCTAAACTGATTACATTTTGATCTAAAAGGACTTGGAAGCTAAGCTCATAATGCATAAAGAAATTTTAGGCACCAAATGTGACAGTATGTTGTCAGTAGCTATCAAGGTTGGTCCACGTAACAATCTGAGGAATTGCAGTCTTTTTCTTGTGTAAAAAACATTGAAAAATGTTGGTTATGAACAATTATGGCTGTAAAAAGTGTCTTAAGAACTTATAAATAAATACAGATGCTGATAAAAGGAACAATATTCCAGTGGCTTCTCACTGAAACACCTTGGGCCAATAATTTTGGAAAGCTTATACAAGAAAAAGGAGGCATCCTAGACAAGGAGATAGTCACAGCAAGACAATAATATTTTTTGCAAATATTTTCTTAAAATCTTCTATGTTTTATAAACACTGATAGCACTACAAAAGAAATAGCTGGTTCAACTTTGTGTGTATCCAGTTACATTAAATAGAAGAGAAGAAGTTCATATGTGGTGTCCCATCGAGAATTAAGACAGTATTAGCTAGAATATTAATGGTATCTTAGTTTCAGAAAAGAATGTAATGAAAAATGATATCAGGTGACTTGTTGTGTGTATTATGGACTGAGAAAATATAAAATATGGACCTAGACAAAGTAATTATTCAAATGAGAAAGCTGTAACGATACATTGAGTATCTGTGTCTTTTGAGAAAATGAAAATCAAGAAAAACTGATTAGATCATCACAAGAGACAATGGAAGGAAACACAACATAAGTACAGTCTATACATGAAAACTACATTACTATTGGGGAAAGTGTTTCTACACAAAATACAGATTTTACAATCAGCAAGTGAAATTAAGGGGGATGATGATGATGATGATGATGATGATGATGATGACGATGTTTGGTTTGTGGGGCGCCCAACTGCGCAGCCATCAGCACCTGAAATTAAGGGGGAGGGAGCGGGGTTGCAGATACTACTCAGGATATCTTCAGCAATACAAGGGACATTTTAGTTGGTAAGAAAGGAGATCAAGGAGATATATTAAATATAATCTCGGGAATATTCAGCGGACTGGACTCACAATTTGAAAACTTAAAAAGCAGAAGTAATATTAACAGTGCAAAAAAGATTAGTTAAGTTCCAATTTGGCAAAAAATATCAGAGAACTGAGGAAAGTGATGCAGACAGGTTTCAAAAACATGTATGATGAATTAGACACTGCTGGAAATAGAATTACGATTCTCACAAATAAAGCCAAAATAGTCTCAGTCTAGTTGTTTGACAAGAACAATCTATTGAAGAACCTGTTAATACTTTTGTGGTACCAGAAACTTGTGTTAACACAATCCCATCAAATCATGACCTATCTCATGTAGCCGGCCGCGGTGGTCTCGCGGTTCTAGGCGCGCAGTCTGGAACCGCGCGACTGCTACGGTCGCAGGTTCGAATCCTGCCTCGGGCATGGATGTGTGTGATGTCCTTAGGTTAGTTAGGTTTAAGTAGTTCTCAGTTCTAGGGGACTAATGACCACAGCAGTTGAGTCCCATAGTGCTCAGAGCCATTTGAACCATTTATCTCATGTAGATCTCATTGGTGATGAAAGTAACATTGCTTCTGTTGCAAAAAGACATGATCTGCTTTGTACAAATAAAGTGTCAGCATTAGTAGCCAGTAGCCTTCCTGAACCAGTTACCGGCAAATCCTGAAAAAGTTTGTTATTCTTTAATAAATTTCAGCTTAACTGGTGCTGATCATACGAAAAAGAATTCTGACATCAGTTTAGGAACTGCAGTGTACATGTTTTGAATAATACTGCAACTAATGAGATGGCTACTACACTAGCCAACTTCAGTGAAAATCCATACGAATGTAACTCACAAATTTCAGTATACACTAACAATTCTGTAGTCAGAACACATGCATAGGTAAGTTTAAAAGAAACAGTGAAAGTGAGATGTAGTAATGGCATAGAGCATAGCTATATAAAATGTATTGATGAAATTATTATTGTTCAATCTGCTTTTGAGAAAGAAAAAGTTAGAAAAATTATGCTATGTGAGAGGTGACTGAATAAGGAAACTAAAAGATAAACAAATATGATGGAATAAAACATTTGTCTGTGACTGAGAGCAGAGACTTTTGTGTGTTATTTGCTATATTGAATTTTGGAACTTTTATTATGAGAGGTATATTTTATAGTACACTTACGAATGTAGATATGTAGATTCACACACACACACACACACACACACACACACACACACACACACACAAATGGTTGGAACTTAAACAGTGGCACTATTTATTCACAACAAATACAAAAGAGTTAAATGTTTGCACCTGTTACTGCTCTTCAAAGTAGTCACCAGCATTGTGTAGAACACGTTGCAAGTGATGTGGAAGGCGTAGTATACCATTAGCAGAGCCTGTTCTCTTGATGGTGTGAATGGAGCAGTCTGCTGTTTGTCGAATCTCTGGAACAGTTCTGAAGTGAATGCCTCGAAGCTAAAACTTAAATGCCAATCCAACGAATGGCGTCGTTGTTGGTCGCCACGAAAGTCGAAAGTGCATCAGAGTCCCATTATCGTGAAAGTTATGGTGATTCTCATGTACAACTGTGATGGTGTCATCCTAATGCCTAACGTTCCTCCAAGGCAGACCGTCAATGCACAGAATTACTGTTCGATTTTGGAGCATCACCTGTGACCAGTTTTGCGAAAGAAGTGGCGACACTTTCTATGCAACCTGCCCATCATTTTGCACGACAATGCGCAGGTACATACAGCACAAGCTGTGGCTGTTCTGTTCGGTCAGTGGGACTGGGAAGTACTGTACCATCCACCATACTCCCCAGACTTAGGTCCTTGTGACTTTGATGTGATTCCGAAGATGAAACTACTTCGTGACATGCGCTTCAGAACTGTTCCAGATATTCGACAGGCAGTAGACTGCTCCATTCACTCCACCAACAGGAGAGGCTCTGCTAACGGTGTACTACGCCATCCACATCGCTGACAGTGGGTTCTACACAACGCTGGTGACTACTTTGAAGAACAGTAACAGGCGCAAACATGTAATTATTTTGTATTGGTTGTGAATATATAGTGGCCAATAATTAAGTTCCATCTATCGGACTGCTGGAACTGATTGGTGAAGATGAGTAATCATTTTAGAGCTTTCAAACTATTTCATATTCTTTCTGTTTCATTTTGGAGCGCTATATAATTTTTAAAATGAATGCATGTAGGGGCTTATAGATAAAAAGTTGAAAGTATTCTGGAGTGAAGTGTAGAACTATTTTCATTATTGGCAAGATAGGTAATTAATAAATTTTAGTTTCTACTGGTCTGCTATGGTAAAAGTAAAACATGAAGGAGCATGTGAGCTAAAAGCAATATGAGAAGCAGAAGTCTCAAATGTATATAATAAGTGTCAGCTATTTTCAGTTTTTACACATATAATATGAAGCATCTGTCATGGCAGAAGTACTGGATGAGAAAAAAATATCCTCTTGCCCTGTTTAATGTAAAGCGGATAATGATGATGGGAATGATGTTGCTGGATTTGGTATCCATAACATGGTGTCAGACTAATGCCTTACGTTCCTCCAAGGCAGAGCGTCAATGCACAGAATTACTGTTCGTTTTTGGAGCATCACCTGTGACCAATTTTGCGAAAGCTGGTGCTACAGAAGAATGCTGAAGATTAGATGGGTAGGTCACATAACTAATGAGGAGGTGTTGAATAGGATTGGGAAGAAAAGGAGTTTGTCGCACAACTTGACAAGAAGAAGGGATCGGTTGGTAGGACATGTTCTGAGGCATCAAGGGATCACCAATTTAGTATTGGAGGGCAGCGTCGAGGGTAAAAATCGTAGAGGGAGACCAAGAGATGAATACACAGAGCAGATTCAGAAGGATGTAGGTTGCAGTAGGTACTGGGAGATGAAGAAGCTTGCACAGGATAGAGTAACATGGAGAGCTGCATCAAACCAGTCTCAGGACTGAAGACCACAACAAACAACAACAACAACAACAACATGGTGATGAGGAATGAATGTTATTCTGTTGTCGTGGCATCTCTTTAAGGTGCTGTTGATGATGTTTGGTGGGGAACTATAAGAGAAGAATAATTTGTGAGAAGAGGTAATTAATAGAAATGTCTTAGAGCCTTGTGAGGATCATTATGAAAATGATGACGACAATGTTGATGTATAATAGAGAAATTTGACATTATAGAAGCAATGTAATGGGTTAGGGACTTTGTATCATATATGGTAGTAATGTTCTAGAAATGTTATACCAGGAAAATTTTATGGGTAATTATTTGTGAAAGTAACTGTCTTTGGAAATTTGAAAATGCAGAGCTTTTGTGAGATGATAATAATTTTAATAAAGTATTAAATGAAAAGAAAAAATTATAATTACCAAATGTGTCAAATCTGGAATGACACTGAAGCAACATATAAACCAAATAATAGCAAATTGTAATGTTCAGTCAAATGAGAATTAGAGATGAGGTCAATACTACTTCCAACACAGAAAATCTAACTTAAAACAAATATATGGTTTGGAGATGGAAAAAGCTTCATTACTGAAAATTGTACCTGATTTATTGCTACTGATGAAAAATATTTTGTATATGAAATAATATTAAGTGTAATATGTACTACACTCTATGTGCTTCCCACAAAATAAATTCAGTAACCTGGTGATAATACAATGTAACTAACCTCTCAATTAAATGGTCGCTCACTTATAACTTTTCAGTAATTGACTGTGAATTTAACCTGATAAATTTTGGACGTCAGCAGTGCTGCGTCATGGCCCAGAAAGATCATTCTGAATAAAAAAAAAGAAAAATTCTTACCTCAATGAAGTCGCCGGATAACGCATATATATCTGCTCTTACAATAAATTTTTCTGGCACAGCCCTGTGCAATGCTGGCCGATAGATTTGTCATTTTATGAAAGGAAACAACTGATTTTTCTTTTGCAATAATCGGGATGATCATGGATTTGGAGAAATTGGTGAATTCTTTAAATTGAAATGAATGGTTTTTAAAAGTTATTTTTTATGAGAAAGATTATTATCAGGACATTTTTAAAACATTTACATGGGACTTGAGATAACAATACTACATGTGCGCTAGGCTGCTTTTTACCTTATACAATAATGCTCAGGCTCCGGCATCGCTGCACCACGACCGGCCCAGCCAACACGATACACCAGACTACTCGCTAGCAACAACTTACTGCTACAGCTGCACAGTTCCTACTGCAGTCAACACTGCTCTCTGGTCTGAGATTCTCTTATACCTTGCATATCGCAGGCAGCGCGTGAGCAATGCATCGAAATTACATCTGCTCGGACCTCTTACATAACCCTCCACTGGGGGGGCAAAAATTTGGCAGCGATGGTGAGTCAATTGGACTTGCCATGAGCAACAAATTTTTCAAAAATCTATTTAGTTACTAAGTCTACAGTTACAGAGTATATACATTATTAATAAGTGCAGATCATATTAAGTAATGAAATAGAGTGCACACGCACTGAATACAGAACATATCAAGAAATGACAAAATGTATACGCAATAAGTACAAAAGAAATTAACAAATGACAAAGTGCACACTCACTGTATATGTCTTTAGCATACTTAGGACAACTGATCATATTAACAAATGAAATAAAGTGCACAAGCACTGTAAAAATCTTTAGCATTTTACAAGAACTGATTACCCTAAAACTGAAATAAAGTGCACACGTACTGTAGAAGTCTTTAGCATATTTACAACATACCATGGAGTGAAATGAAGTGCACACGCACTGTAGAAGTCTTTCGCATATTTACAACATATCATAGAGTGAAATAAAGTGCACATGCACTGTAAAAATCTTTAGCATTTTACAAGAACTGATTACCCTAAAACTGAAATAAAGTGCACATGCACTGTAGAAGTCTTTAGCATATTTACAACATACCATGGAGTGAAATGAAGTGCACACGCACTGTAGAAGTCTTTCGCATATTTACAACATATTATAGAGTGAAATAAAGTGCACACGCACTGTAAAAATCTTTAGCATATTTAGGACAACTGATCTTATTAACAAATGAAATGAAGTGCACACGCACTGTAAAAGGCTTTAGCATATTTCAAGAACTGATTACCCTAAAAATGAAATAAAGTGCACACGCACTGTAGAAGTCTTTAGCATATTTATAACATAACATGGAGTGAAATAAAGTGCACACGCACTGTAAAAATCTTTAGCATTTTACAAGAACTAGGAAATGAATGGGAAGGATTGCATCATGTAGCACACTAGGTTGCACGTAGTTGCACCGAAAGTCCATATCTTTCTACAGAAGCACAACACCAAGTGAGACAATCTGAAGTTCTCTTCCCTGAAGTATTTATCAGTGTAGCCAAGACACTGAAATGTTGTATTAATATTCAATGTTATTATTTTGGTAGTACATTAGGTACACCAAACAGTTGGACCATAATAACATCTCCATCATTCAAGGTGGTGGACAGCATGATGTGTCAACACCACATTCTTGTAGAATCCATACTCATTCACCAACGTAGAATTAGTGCAAAAACCAAATATATTGCTCCATGATCATGAGGATGGACAGGACAAACGGATATTGCAGTAATTTCTGGTAATTAAATCAGAAGATGAAGGACATTAAGTCTTATGCTAGTCATCATTGAGAATTACACTAGTCTATCAACCGATTTGAGTAATTGTTGGCACCCATTGCCTAGTTACTAATCATTTCTGTACTATGTATGGAGTATTACAGAACATTATTCTTAAGTCATCTGATTACAGTAAATATTGGCACTCATTGGCCAGTTGCAAACCATTTTTATGCATTATTCAGAAGTCATCATTCAAAGCAAGAGTTAATTAATGGCATAACATTTATACATAATTCATCTAATTATAGAAATCAGTGGCATTCATTGGCCAGTTACTAAACATGTAGCAAGTATTGAATATTACAAAACACTATTCATAACTCATCTGGTTGCGGTAATTATTGGCAGTCATTGGCTAGTTACAAAGTATTCAGATAGTTTTACAAAACATTATTCAGTATTATTCAGAAGTCATCATTCAAAATGAGTTAATTATTGGCATAGCATTTATAGAGTATAACAAAAATATTATTTACAGAACTTATTGGCATAGCATTTATGCATTATTACAAAACATCATTCAGTATTACTCAGAACTCATCATTCAAGTGACATAAGACATATTTAAAATGTAACACACTGTAACTATTACTCAAGGTCTGTGGTCCATTAATGAAAAGATATAATGGATTCAATACATCTGAGAAATTTGCATTATATTTAGAACTAGAAATATATCTTAAACTGGTAGCATTATTTGGTTGTATACCGGTAAAAGCTGGGACTGGTAATAGATTTTTTTGTGCTAGCAATGCATTGCGTTGAGATCGATAATTAATTGCTGGGCATTACAGTATTTGCTTTTGACTTATTGCTGGAAATAAGGATTAATAACGTCATTCGTCATGAGTTAGCCGTAGCAAGGTTATGAAACAAGTACAGTATATGTGATCACATTCATGAATGATACACACAAATGGGTAAAAAAATGCAGGTACTAGAACAGGTTTAATGACTAACTGCTTATAGCACATTAATTTCATGAATAGCTTCTCCTGGAAAAAATACAAAATGGATTATTGAGCTGAAAAAAGAAATGCATATTATGCTGAAAAGTAGTGAACTTCGAATTAACAGGTAATGAAACGTGTACTCAATATGTATGTACTCTAGCTGTCTTTTCCAAAATTTTCAGTCATTATACCATGCGACATAAGACATACTGTCAAAACAAACTGCAACAAATACTTAAATAACTACATAGCATCTCCTAACTAAAAGTAAATGTATAAACGTGATCATTATCATCATCTGCAAAGAAAAACTTCATTATTCATATTACCATAACTTCATCACTATCATCACCTGCAAAGGAAAACCTCATTATTCATATTAGCACATTATTCATATAATTATTCATCATCATTTATTATCATCTGCAAAAAAGGACACTTCATTATTCATTATTCATATTACCATTTACTTCATACAACTATTCATACTATAGAGTTTCTTATTTCTAGCATATTTCATCACTAAAACTAAGATGTGTAGTTCTGTCTGACAGCCTGCATCAATCACCAAAAATTCTGAAAGAAAAATCATTAGTCAAGACTGCTATCATACGATGTGTATAGTATATTCTGGTTAATGCTTGTTAATTCTGATCCATTTACTCTTCATGACAAGGTATTGCATTTTCTTTCGTTCAATCCGAAGGTGAAATTCCCATTTCATAGTAATCCACTGTGGTTTGTTTAGTTTATTTCTTTTACACGTTATTTTTTCTGAAAATGATGAATAAAGATTAATATCTTGCATTTAAATCATATACTCATTAAATAAAAACTTGTTTCTAGTGATATAATTAAGCATACAGCATAGCATGACAGAAAACGAATTATGTCAAAAACATAGACAGTTTTCAAGTGCAAAAAATGTACACAGAGCATCATAATGTAGTGTCAAAAAGTGTAGAATAGTTAAGATATTGAGATATCATAAGAAAAAACGTCAAAGTCAACTGGTGTTTGTTATATCTTAAAGATTACATAGTGCATACAGACAAAAATTCTACTTTCGATAGGAAAACAATCATACATACACAAAAAATGGAAAATGCGCACGGTCTGATATATAACGACAAGAAAAGCGACCTGCTAACCTTACCTTGCCGGGCATTTGCCAGGAAAGAATATGATAATCATCAATAAGTGTTCATATAAATATCTGGAAATGGCATTATAGTGTGATAAATCATAAA
The DNA here is from genome assembly GCF_023898315.1 of Schistocerca nitens. Classification (NCBI taxonomy): domain Eukaryota; kingdom Metazoa; phylum Arthropoda; class Insecta; order Orthoptera; family Acrididae; genus Schistocerca; species Schistocerca nitens. The sequence goes on from NC_064614.1 coordinate 543,804,717, forward strand.
GTATGTTCATTCAATAAAGGGTTTAATATTGGAGACATGGCGATTGCCCTTGCTTTTTCTGGTTCTCAAAGTTTCGACATGAACTACATTGGGGTGAGGAATGCTGCGAATCCGATATGGACCTGCGTATAGAAGCTCAAATTTAGTGTATCTACTCTTTCCTCTGTTGGATAAATAATGTGTGCGTACTAATATCTTCTGTCCAACGTGAAAGTCACGTCGTGTACATACCCGTTTTTGCTGTCTTCTCCTGCGCTCTGCGGCACGTTTGATGTTGTTGAGTGCAATGTCAATTATTTCATGGTGGCGTAGTCGACGAGATGTAGGAAAGTATACTAATTCTTTAATTTTGTTAGGTGGCTCAACATTTTTCAATATAACAGTCGGAGATAGCATAGTAGATTCATTTGGTATGGAGTTAAATACATCCTGGAATGAGAGTATGTGTGTGTCCCAATCAATATGGTTTTTATGGCAATATATTCTACATAGTTTACCAATTTCTTTCATTAGTCGTTCACAAGGGTTCGAAGAAGCGTGATACTTGGATATATAGATCGGAGAAATGTTTCTAGCTCGTAACATACGTGTCCATATAGCAGATCGAAAGTGTGGTCCATTGTCGGAAATTACTTTCAATACATGCCCTACATGAAATAGAAAATGTTTTACAAATACATTCGAAACAGATTTAGCAGTAGCTTTGCGTAACGGAGTGAGGGTAACAAATTTCGAAGTGAGTTCAACAGCGACAAGGATGTAACAAAAACCTCTATTAGATCTGGGAATCGGACCAAAAATGTCTACAGCGGCCATATGTCTCAATTTAACGGGTACAATGGGTTGTAACGGAGGAATATGTGAAGTCGTGTCTGATTTAGCTTTCTGGCAGATTTTACATGACGCTAAAACTCGTCGAATACGTTTCTCCATGTTGGTAAAATAACAGTTCTGTCTCAGTATAAGAAATCATTTTCTGGCTCCATAATGTGCGTAACTTAAATGAGGATACCAAATTAATTTGTTAACAAGCTCGTCAGGAATGCATAGTAACCAATTGTTGCTGTCCGGGTGAGAGCGGCGAAACAGAATGTTATTGCGTACAGTGTAATGGTTTCTGATGGTAACATTATTCCTATCTTGCCAAAGGCGTTTAATTTCTTTCCATACGTTGTCTTTGCTCTGCTCTTGTGCTATGTCTCGTAATGATCCCGAAATAAAATTTTCGAATGCGACTTGCTGAATATACATGACGCTAGAATTTGCTTGGCAGAAGTTGGTTGCGATGTCTTGCTGATTGTTGCTGAGAGAACGGGATAGTGCGTCTGCTACAATATTTTGTGTACCGGGAACGTGAATAATTGTAAAATTAAATTTCTGTAAATAAAGTTTCCATCTGCTTAATCTGTTGTGTAAATTTTGCTGAAAGTAAAAACCGGATAGCTCTATGATCTGTGTAAACGGTCGTATGTCTTCCATAAAGAAAATGCCTAAATCTCGTAAATGCCCATACAACACATAATGTTTCAAGTTCTGTAACAGAATAATTGCGTTCAGCAGGTGGCAGAATGTGACTCGCTAAGGCGATGTTTTTAATTACTGTAGTACCGTCTTCTTCAATTTCCTGAAAAATGTGTACGCCTAAAGCGGTGTTAGAACTGTCGGTGGCAATTTCTGGTAGGATCAGGATGTGATAAAAGAGGTGCGTTCAACAAAGCTTGTTTCAGATTAACAAATTCAGAATGTGCTTGGCTATCCCAGGACCAAATAGCGTTTTTACCCATCAGCTGGCACAATCTAGCGGTGTCTAAAGCAGAGTAATGAATAAATTTACCGAAAAAGTTCATTAAACCCAGAAAGCTGCGTAATTGTTTTTTTTTTGTCGTTGGAACAGTAATGTCACGTAAAGCTTGAAGTTTTTCCAGGTCAGGCACAATGCATTCTCCTGAAATTACATGTCCAAGAAATTTTATAGAAGTTTTGCCAAAGTGTGATTTGCTAAGATTAACTGTGAGTCCTTGTGCATGAAAAGTTTGCAACAGTTGTTCAAGAATCTGTGTTCAGACCAGTTAGCTTCTGCAATAAGAATGTCGTCTACATATGTGGTGATTCTGTCTTTGAGTTCTGTCGGAAGTATAGTATTTGAACCGCGAATAAATGCTGCTGAAGAAATTATTAAACCGAACGGTAATTTACAAAATTGATAACAGTCACCATAACACAGAAACGCTGTGTACTTTCTGCAGTTCGGATGGAGCTGAATTTGCCAAAATCCTGATTTCAAATCTAATGTAGAATAAATAGCAGTACCACGAAATTTCTGTAGAAGTTCTTCTAGTGTCTGTGGGCGATCTGTTTCATTAATAATAATGTTGTTGATGTGACGCGAATCAAGTACGAGGCGAAGTGAACCATCCTTTTTCTTAACAATATGGAGCGGGTTTATGTATGGACTAACTGCCGGTTCAATAATTCCTTGGTCAAGCATAGCTTGCAATTCTTTCTTAACTTGTTCTCTGTGAAAATAAGGAATGGGATAATGTTTGGCTTTAAATGTGTCGTGCTGTTTAACTTGAAATTCATACATAAAACCGTACATAGTACCAGGGACGTTGTCAAAAACTGGAGCTTGCCGTAAAAGAATATTGCGTAGTTGAGTACGTTCGTCGTCTGTATTTGCGCTGCTCTGTTTAACTTTATCAGAAATCATTTGCATAACGTCATAGTCGGCATCGTCTGGAGTATTATAGTTGTGTACGTACGTATCTGTGAACAATGTCAAATGACAGTCTATGTAACGCGATGTAGAAATGACCTCTGTTCGATTAATTGTTTGTTCTTCTACAGATAAAGAGTGCTGAAATTCTAATGCCAGTTGTACATTTTCATCCTTTAATATTAAATAGGAATTTTGAAAGTCAATAATTGCGTCATGTTCTACCAGAAAATTCGTACCTAAAATAACGTCTGTTGTCAATAAGGGAACAATCCAAAAAATTGAGTGAAACGTATGACTTGCAATACAAAATGATAAGTGTGTCTGTAATTTTACATCCATTCCTTTACCAAATACTGCTCCTTTTACTTTAGTTTTGCCTTATGGTAACGTAGGTTAGGTATTCTCTTTGTTACATTCGTTGAAAGCTTCTTCATTTATAACTGACATAGGTGATCCAGAATCGATTACTGCTGAAAATTTGGATGATCCAATCTTTACTTCAATGACAGGGTGGGAAATTGTTTTTTGAATAACTGGTTTTTCCTGCAAAAGAGTGTCTCGGATGTCGTCAAAAGTAATAACATTTTCGTGAACAAGATTCTCTGTGTCAAAAGTATTGCTTGCGTTGCTGGAAGATGCAACCTGTACTGTATCTAGTCAAATTCTTTCTGACGTGCTGTTATTTGCGGGAGGATGCTGAGGCATTTCAACTATTTGTACTGTTCTGCTATTTCTTCCTGACGTATTACGTTCGGGATGATACCGACTGTCTGGTTCATTCATGATAATCTGTTGTTGTGGTTGATTATGCTGCTAGTAAGACCGACTGTTATTAAACGTACGCTGAAAGCTGTGCTCTTTACTTTTACGTCTGTCATAATAATCGTTGCTATACGGCGCATTGCGATATGAGTTGAAATGGTGTGTCTTCTGTACGTAGTGATTTCCTTGTTGCTGTGCGTTACTATTTGGCGGAGCCGACGCTATAACTATAGGCGGCGAAACATTAAAGCTTGGTTGACCTTACACATTACGTTGTTGGTTAGGTATGCTAACCGACAGGTTTTGTTGATGTTGTGGGGAAAAGCCTCTATTGTTGCCAAAATGTGTTTGCCGTTGTTGATAATTACGAGAATACTGCTGATTAAAATCTTAACTGTCTGACATTAAAATTACGCTGATAGTTCTTGTCATTTCGGGAGTGTCTAATGAAACTGTCACTTTCGGTAAAACTTGTCATATCGGGTTTTCTTTAGACGTTTCTAATCCTAGATAGATCGATAGTTGAAGAGTTGTTTTGATAGGTATAAAGGATAGTAAAAGAGAATGCAGTAGTGCAGAAAACTGAAGATGAAATAGCACTACTACGGCATGGGGCCCTGTGCACGCTACGGCACATATTCATCGAAGTGTAATGAATGCCCTGAGGTCACTTATGCGCTGCAAATAAATTTTAGTTTCTGCGTTACAATCAATGCCGGTGAAAAATTAAAAACAATTTGTTGTATCCAGTCCAAAGCGTGAATCTGTTTTCTGTCATTATTAAGCACTTTCAATTTCCTAACAGATAGAAAGTGTTTGTAATAAAAATTATCGTCTCTGTATGTCTGAGCAGGTTCAGGATTGCATGAGAATCCGTTTGTCTGTGTCTCTTCGGATTCTAAGTCACGTAGTCTCTGTAAATTACCTAAGTTACACTGGCTGTGTGAGTGTGACAAATGTTCGGAATGTGGCGCATGCTGTGTCGTGTTAGAGACTGAAACATTTTTTATTTCTGTCACTTGAAAAAGTTCGTCTATTTGGCTGATCTGTTGTTCAAATTTCTTATCGACTTTCACATCCAGAGTGTGTGGAAGTTCTGCTGATATTAATTTAAACTCGTCGCGTAACTGTGTTGCTTTTTCAGAATATTGTTCAGTGACTGCACTACTTTCATCTCTATGTAATTTCGTTGTGGCTACACATGTACTACTTAATTCTCGTGCAACAGATCTAATTTCTTCACTACTGTTCCTAGCACAAGCCTTAATTTCCTCACGTAATTGTTCTTTAGTATCATGACGTTGCACGGTAACGGCTGTAATCTGTTCACTAAGTTGTTTGTTCTGTTCGTTAAGGTTGTCGTGTTTTTCATTCGACTGTTTGAAACTTTCATTCAACTGTTTGGAATTGTTGTCTAGTTTTTCATTAAGTTGTTTGAAATGGTTGTCGAATTTTTCATTAAGTTGTTTGAAATGGTTGTCGAATTTTTCATTCCGCTGTTTGAAACTTTCATTAAGTTGTAGTAATAATGCAATAACTTGATCCATGCCAAAATTAGCTGCTGCATTCTCTGTGCTGTGTGATGGTGTATCTGCATGTGTCACGTTTTGTGTAACCATTTGGTCTTTGTCTGATTCACAAAAAGGTTTGCCAATCGGATGTGCACTGTTGGTCACTACATCGGAATCAAATAAACTTGACGTGTTTTGTGTATATTGTTCACCTTCGTTAGAAACAATTATCTGTTCGCTACATATATTTTGGAAATCATGCGTGTCTAACTGGAAAGCGTTCATTGTAACGGAACATGCCGCGTCATCAGTTGTTACATTTACGGTGGACGTAATTGAATTTGTTTGCTCATCATTAGGATCAATATCATTACTAGTGATCGGCACACACTGATTATCTGTAATTAGGGGATTATCATTATTACACTGAGTGTCGCAAGTATTATCGGTCAAATTATTCGATTCGGCTATTTCACTCATTGCACATCGCGATGTACTGTTAACAGTTTTTCGCGGCATTTTTCACAAATCAAAATTAAGCACAAAATGAAACAAAGACGAAGCAAAAATGGAACAAACACAATTACAACAAAGAGCAATAAATTGCCGATGATCTGTGAAAGAAAGAGTGACAAATTATTAAATGCGTTGCGCCAGATGCAAACTACATTTAAGTATATAAGAGCAGATATATAACTAACTACTTCTCAGAAATTCACAAAGAAAGTACGATCCTGGCCGTTTGTCGCCAAGTGTAACCTCCCCACAAAATGAATTCAGTAACCTGGTGATAATACAACGTAACTAACCTCTCAATTAAATGGTCGCTCACTTATAACTTTTCAATAATTGACTGTGAATTTAACCTGATAAATTTTGGACGTCAGCAGTGCTGCGTCATGGCCCAGAAAGATCATTCTGAATAAAAAAAAAGAAAAATTCTTACCTCAATGAAGTCGCCGGATAACGCATATATATCTGCTCTTACAATAAATTTTTCTGGCACAGCCCTGTGCAATGCTGGCCGATAGATTTGTCATTTTATGAAAGGAAACAACTGATTTTTCTTTTGCAATACTCGGGATGATCATGGATTGGAGAAATTGGTAAATTCTTTAAATTGAAATGAATGGTTGTTAAAAGTTATTTTTTATGAGAAAGATTATTGTTAGGACATTTTTAAAACATTTACATGGGACTTGAGATAACAGTACTACATATGCGCGAGGCTGCTTTTTACCTTACTCAATAATGCTCAGGCTCCGGCATCACTGCACCACGACCGACCCAGCCAACACGATACACCAGACTACTCGCTAGCACAACTTACTGCTACAGCTACACAGTTCCTACTGCAGTCAACACTGCTCTCTGGTATGAGATTCTCTTATACCTTGCATATCGCAGGCAGCGCGTGAGCAATACATCGAAATTACGTCTGCTCAGACCTCTTACACACTCTATGTGCTGAGAAAATCTGTAGCTAATATTTGTCTCTCTTACTCCACATGCCAAAATGGACTAACTGATTTATTGCTTTTACATATGAATGTCACTTCAGCAATCTGACTTTCAATGGTGTAAGGTCTTCTCCTATTTCAGTATAAAACCATCTAATTATATGTAGACTGATAATATCACAACTATTAAATGTGCTGAATTAATACAGTTGGAGAAGTGGAGAATAGAAAAATAAAGCTTATTTTGTGTTTAAAATGGGAAACCTCTTATATGTAATACTTTATTAATATTTTTGTATTTTTCACTGCTGCTGATTTGAGCCTGAGTTACGAATGATTTTTTTTATATGTCTTACTTAAAACTATGGTCTGCTATTATGTCTTATTGTTGTTTGGAACTGATTAGACATAAATAAATTTGAAATTGCCTGCATGTAGGAAAGCTTAGCTGCATATCAAAAAAGGAATTGAAATTTTTACATAAATGTAAGTCAGGCTGAGAAAATGTTACTATAGTCAGGAAGTACCTAATTTCTTCATAGGTGAAACATGTTTTACAAAAATGAAAAATGCAGTTTTGCAAGCTATGTTAGTTCAGTAATTGTGGTGTCTTTGTGAGAGAAATGCATATTGGAGTGTGCGTTTTTAGTTATAGTAATGCCAATGGTTACATGAGAATCATGAAGTATCTGTTATGAGGCAAAATACAGGGTGTTTCAAAAATGACCGGTATATTTGAAACGGCAATAAAAACTAAACGAGCAGCGATAAGAATACACCGATTGTTGCAATATGCTTGGGACAACAGTACATTTTCAGGCAGACAAACCTTCGAAATTACAGTAGTTGCAATTTTCAACAACAGATGGCGCTGCGGTATGGGAAACTCTATAGTACGATATTTTCCACATATCCATGCGTAGCAATAATATGGCGTAGTCTGTGAATGAAATTACCCGAAACCTTTGACAACGTGTCTGGCGGAATGGCGTCACATGCAGATGAGATGTACTGCTTCAGCTGTTCAATTGTCTCTGAATTCTGGCGGTACACCTGGTCTTTAAAGTGTCCCCACAGAAAAAAGTCACAGGGGTTCATGTCTGGCGAATAGGGAGGCCAATCCACGCCGCCTCCTGTATGTTTCGGATAGCCCAATGCAATCACACGATCAACGAAATATTCATTCAGGAAATTAAAGACGTCGGCCGTGCGATGTGGCCGGGCACCATCTTGCATAAGCCACGAGGTGTTCGCAGTGTCGTCTAAGGCAGTTTGTACCGCCACAAATTCACGAAGAATGTCCAGATAGCGTGATGCAGTAATCGTTTCGGATCTGAAAAATGGGCCAATGATTCCTTTGGAAGAAATGGCGACCCAGACCAGTACTTTTTGAGGATGCAGGGACGATGGAACTGCAACATGGGGCTTTTCGGTTCCCCATATGCGCCAGTTCTGTTTATTGACGAAGCCGTCCAGGTAAAAATAAGCTTCGTCAGTAAACCAAATGCTGCCCACATGCATATCGCCGTCATCAATCCTGTGCACTATATCGTTAGCGAATGTCTCTCGTGCAGCAATGGTAGCGGCGTTGAGGGGTTGCCGCGTTTGAATTTTGTATGGATAGAGGTGTAAACTCTGGCGCATGAGACGATACGTGGACGTTGGCGTCATTTGGACCGCAGCTGCAACACGGCGAACGGAAACCCGAGGCCGCTGTTGGATCACCTGCTGCACTAGCTGCGCGTTGCCCTCTGTGGTTGCCGTACGCAGTCGCCCTACCTTTCCAGCACGTTCATCCGTCACGTTCCCAGTCCGTTGAAATTTTTCAAACAGATCCTTTATTGTATCGCTTTTCGGTCCTTTGGTTACATTAAACCTCCGTTGAAAACTTCGTCTTGTTGCAACAACACTGTGTTCTAGGCGGTGGAATTGCAACACCAGAAAAATCCTCTGTTCTAAGGAATAAACCATGTTGTCCACAGCACACTTGCACATTGTGAACAGCATACGCTTACAGCAGAAAGACGACGTACAGAATGGCGCACCCACAGACTGCGTTGTCTTCTATATCTTTCACATCACTTGCAGCGCCATCTGTTGTTGAAAATTGTAACTACTGTAATTTCGAAAGTTTGTCCGCCTGAAAATGTACTGTTGTCCCAAGCATATTGCAACAAACGGTGTATTTCTATCGCTGCTCGTTTAGTTTTTATTGCCGTTTCAAATATACCGGTCATTTTTGAAACACCCTGTATATTTATCTTGGTTTAAACCAGAGGCTGTACTGTTATGAATGAAATGTACAAGTAAATTTATAATTCAGAGCAATTTTTCTAACTAAGGTTTTTTAAATATTTTGTGATGTTGATTAGGCTTATGTCAACATGAAGCTTTGTGAGATATGATTTATGGTATTATGAAGTGTAATGGTTCTGTAATATTTGAGATTTATGGGACTGAGACATTGTTCATTCTGCAATATATGTAAGAATTCTGTGGTTATGATGTTAGGAAAATTGAATGTTACAGATGTATTGATGTTCTGATTTGTAATATATTATATTTTTATTTATGAAGATACACTATGTGGGATTCTGAGAAATGATTATATGGAAGTTAGGTCAAATGACAATGATAATTATTGGTTTATGCAGTTACATTTTTGTTGTTTATGAAGTTTTAGCTAAGTGTGATTTGTTGGCAATATTTGAATTGTAGTAAAATACTGTATCATCACATAGTATTGGTATGAGAAAGTGTTAGTCTGGTATGCATTGGTTGATTTAAAGTACTGAATATGTTGTTGCTGACTATAAAGTATTTATATCCTGTGAAAATCTTCAAACCTATTGCACACTGTAAGGGCAAACCTACACATACTTAGAATGTGAGGTATTGCTCATTGTAAAATAAAAAGGGAGAATATTTCTGTTAAAAAGAGTATAAAGAGTAAACATGTCTGTTTTACTAAAATGGTACATTATTTGGAACTATTAAGAGAATTACCCAAAAAGAATATCCTTTGCAATTTTTGACAATTATTACTGTGTCTAATAGTTTCTATTAAATATCTTCATATGATTTTTACAGTCATTATTTGCAACTGAGGTGGTACAGAAAAACTTCAAAATTTCTTTGAAATTTAAAAATGTTAATGATTTTAAGGTGGTTACAGAAAACAGTTAGATTTCAGTGGATATTGAGGAGTGCCAACAATACTGTGTGAATTAATTTTCTTTATAGTTCAAATATTTGTATATCTTGTTGTTCAACAGTGTGTGAGGGAGATATTATAATGAATCTTGCCACCTGAGATCTTTCATATGTCAGTTGCAAATGTTCGATTCATTATAAAGTAGGGCCTGCGTTGGTTATTTTTTATTCTTAAATTATATTTGTTCTACTTCTGAAAATTACTTTTGAATATATTAGATCGCCAAAACAGTACTTTTCTGATAAGATAGTTTTATATTTCATACTGATCCTTTACACAACATTGATTTTGAACTATGAAAATTAGTAATCATAATTGTCAATTTGAATGAGCCAAGAACTTCGTAATGCTAAAATTGCTATGCTTCAGTTTCCACATGTACGAGATTTATGCTTTCATATATTTTTCACTTTTAGTACTGGTAATGAAGTCGACCACATAAAATTCCTGGAAGCTGCTATTTTTCAGGATATCAGAATTTGCAACTTTTATTATTAATTAGTAGATGTGTAAATCTTCACATAAATACTTATTTCTAGAAAACAATATGAGAATTACATCGGGAAATCAACTTAAGTTGACTGTCAGAATAATTCTAAGTCAACTATATCCTGTTCTAGAAGGATCTGGAAGCCATGTTCATCACAAATATAGAAATTTTAGGCACCAAATGCAACATTGTGGCCTCAGTAGCTATTGAGGCTGGTCCATGTAACAATCTGAGGAATTAAGTTCCTTACCTTGTGTAAAAATATTGCACCATGTTGATTATGGACAAGTATGTTTCCCTGGGGGCCTGGGGGTTAGAATCGGCCCAACGTATTCCTGCCTGTCGTAAGAGGCGACTTAAAGGGGTCTCGCCCCTTTTGACCTTTATGTGATGGTTCCCTGTAGGGTTTGACCTCCAGTTTTTAAAATTTTCCCGAAGAGCGAGACAGTTGGGGAAGGGCGCCTTACATGGTGCATCAAACGCCAGCTGTCTCTAAGCATTCCAAGTCTCAGTACAAACCAAGGAAGTTACAACTGATCAGTGTATTCTCATACACCAGTATTTAATTGAATAACAGGGTATATCAAGGGAATGTGATTGGTTAAAGTCTCCCAGACAACCCATCCAAAATCAGTTTTACAGTGTCGGTTTCCTGTCAACAATACAAAGTTAGTCCATACGTTTGGAGTCCATGACGAGTAAAAGTGAAGATAACATGCGTGCGACATAAAGTTTTTTCCTAAGGCAATACTGCATTTACAGAAGTTTTTCAGTAGTCCTAATTAGAAAGAAATTGAAAATACTCTGTGACATTTCAGCAGAATGACGTTCAAGAATAGACTGTTCCGGCTAAGGGGATTCCTTTAAAATAGTTTTTCAGGGGATGCAAGTACACCACGAAACTGCTGTGATACATAACATACCGTTGCTATTCTTACAACAATATACGAGCTAATCTCGAAAATGCTAGTTTTCTGTAAACCGTAAACTAGCGAATGAGATAATTGAAGCCTCGCCGAAAAATCGGTTTCAGTGAATATCGAGTGTCGTGGTCAGCGATGTAATCAGTTTAGGACCAGCGCTGACTGCTGCCGGCAGGACGGGGAGTGTCGAAGCAATCAGAGCGGGCGCAGAGCGGTTGATGAATGATTAGCGCCAGCGCTAATTGACAGAACCCATCAAGTAAACGTTAGACTCTGGACGTCTCTGCATTCAGTATCTCGTGACACACACTCACACATGCGGAAAGAGAGAGAGAGGGAGACAAATGTACGTGCACTAAAAATCCCACGCATCGGCTGAATGAAATTAATTGGTAAATTCACATTGCTACGGAAGAGCATGCGCCATAAACGTTGGAGGTGCGGAGGTTGGTAAATATTTTTTCCAAACTTACAAATTAATTACAATAAAAAATTGGTCTGTATACAGCAGGACTTCGTAACGCTTTCACGGAAAGAATATAACACTTATATGATGTACTATTTCGAAGCCAGACTGCTCAGTATTAGTCAAATGTTTCCTAAAATTACGGGTAACAAAATAAAACAAGACATTTGTTAGTTAAGGAAAGGAAAGTCGTGTAGCATGAGTGACTGGGAGTCCTTTAAGGTCAGGGCCATCCGCCTAACTGGAAAGGTTTTTCCTATCCCTAGCGCCCACAGTCACCTCTCCTTCGCGAAGTACGAGATTCGTCTGAATAAGGGAATCTGTTCAATGTAGGCGACTGTAATGTATGTGAGGCGGGTGCAGTGTCACATATCTTCGATTCATGTGACACTGCGGAGACATTTGGAATTTAATTTAACACATTGTGCAAAGACTGACTGTTATACACTTTACGCCACCGCCTCTCCTGCCTTTACCGGCCAAATACCGGGAGTGAAAATTTCATCCGCCATCAGGATTCGAATCGGCGTACCTCCGAGTCGAGAGCCACCGCACAATCGTGCGTTAGTTACCTCGGTCACGGGTGCGGGTACTTCTGTCAGTTGACTGGGCAAATAATCTCGAATCATGGACTCTGTTGCTGGCCTGAATTTGCTCTCAAACGAAAGCACCGACACAAAATTTTGAAAGTTTCGTGTTGGTTAGATTAAAGTGAGATGTACATTCGTAACGTACTGAAAATTTTAATCTAAGGTAATCTAGATGTGTCTTCTTGAGGGGATGAAGTCTATCATTTACTGGAACAAAGCTCTTGGAAAGAGCAAAACTTCTGCCATCCGGTCATAAGGTTAAAGATTATCGGTGTTGTACTACGGCAGATAAAGTTTATAGAAAAGTAAGGGGTGCACAGTGATCAAATCGACGATCACTGTAGCACAACATCCTTTATAACGATACATTTGTCTGCGAGTACGCGTATCAAAAATGCTCAATATTTAATGAGTTCTTTGTAATGCTGTAACTTACAATATACGGAAAATGACTCCAATTGATGGAATATCTCACTTTGTGTCTCGCATCAGCCAAATTGAAGCAACCAGGTCCCCAACGTCCCGTATATGTTTCTGGACTGACGGTGTTTTCCTTTTTAAATCAGTGGAATTCATTTGCAAGTTTCAATTAGTTTACGGGAACTACTCGTAATATTAATCAGCCTGTGCAGCTTTACTACTTATCAATACAGTTTCAGTCACAGCGGGTTTTAAATAACAAAGCGTTTAACTTTTCCTCTCATAGAACGTTCGATTCTCGAGGATCTAAAAGGTTTTACTTTTTTCTTGCGCATTTCAAGTCTTACCACCTGTCCCATTTTGGCAGCTTTTCCTGTGAGGTAGTGATGGTGCCGCTGGTGGTGGCAGTATGTCAGCATGATAATGGTCCGGAGGTGATGTAATTGAGATTGAGAAGGTAGAGGACGAAAGCCAGTGACGATATCTGGTCAACTCTTCTCAAATAATGGAGATAGCTTCCACATCCGGCAGGTGGGAAACACTGCTGATGAGAAGTTTTTCACATACTGTACCTGAATTAGAACGGTATGCTCCCGTAGTGGGTGCTACCAAATCAAGCGTTAGCGCATCTGGCTACTTTGTATGTGGGGCTCGTTGGATAGTAAATAACTTCAGCAAAGCTATAGTAAGCATTGCTTACCTACATGATCTAGTGTGAAACACAAGAGCGCAACTTGCATTCTGAGAGACAATGCGAAAGGTGCATTATACGTTCACAACCTCTCATCGCTCGAATATTTTTCCTTAAATAAAAAACTGGCAGCATATGTACGCGTGCATCGTATGTACAGCGATTTTAGCATACAGATGTGAATATCTAAAGTCTTTACTTCTTACAGTATATACGTATTCGAAGCAAGAAAACCTTTGCGGCTGGACTAAGCGACGCTCTTATCCAGCTTTCAATTCGTCTGTAAAAGTGCTCAATGAAGTGACGTCAGTTTTCATCGAGGGCAGCACAGATGCAGGCTTTTGATTAGACCCACACTTGCTTGAGTATCTTGAAGCAGGAAGAACTTCCTCGCATGGTCATTTAGGGGAGCATACACCTGTCTCCACTGCGTGAGTTGTAATTTGGTAAAGAGATCTGTATCGTGACGCTTGATACAGAAGGCTTTCAGCCTGTTCGTCGGTAGAACAGAGAAGAATATAAATACCGCAATTTAATTTCATTTTGTCTCGCAATAAATGATTCTCAATTAACGCCACTTCTCGACGAGCGTATGGGTTGTAATGTTGATACATTAAGTTGTTCTGAAAGCAGTGCTGATATTCAAGATAATAAAACCGATTAAAAGCTGTGAGCTATCTGGGGAAGTCATCCTTGCATTACTGAGTAACTGTTTCACGAGGTATCCAGTCTAGTTTACCAAATTGCCAACCAGAGTAAGATGAATTATAATCATTTAATAGTCATCTTACGACAGTCAGTGATATATATATGAAAATAGAAGTTAAATAAAAAGAAATAAATCAGTTTATATTTAGACATTTATTTTAAGATTGATCATTGTACCGTTAAAATTTCAGCATATTAAACGTGATTCATAACTAAATTGGTGCCTTATTTAGGATAGTGAAAATGTGAGTTTGTAGTCTTACGGAACACATCAAATATGGAGCCAAAATTGGGAGACTGCATACAACACTGCATTCATAATATAACACACGAAGAACGTTGAAACATATGCAAGAGGAAATTAACCACAACCAACCGATTCAATTTTCACCCAAAGAAGTTACGTTCGTAGCGCAATCCTGTCCATCATGAAATTACCACACACTGGTATACTAAACTCATACTAACTCTCTGTGAAATCGTCCCAAAAAGAAGAGCTGAGGGCTACTTTGATGCTTCCACCACATGCTTCACGTGGTCAACTTGGTTTACACAAAGAGTGTAACTCCACAATAATTTTGATAATTAAAATAAATTACATCGAAACGCAATTTACAAAAGAAAAACCTCAAACTGGTTACTATCGTCTTACTATTAACCTGATGGATGAAACAATTGTATAAGCACATGGTACTGGTCTCACAAAGTACACCCCATGTGGGTTGAATATAGAGAAAAGTTGCTATATTGAAAAATATTGTCAAGACGAGACGTTATAATCTCACACACATTCGCATTTAAGGTTGATGATCTTAGAGTTACGGAATATCAACACATGGTTCCATTTTACTCACAAAATAGTGACAAAGCAACTACTGGAAGATATTCTGAACTTCACACTCGAATTACACTGCGTTGCAATTTAAGATAACATAAGATGTTTTAGATCTGAACCTGAACTAAATGTGATTAAATTTTCAGTTAGGCTGAACTTAAGAAATCCATTGTCTTACGGACTTAGCAGAGACGCGGATAGCTGGAGATCTTACCATTTCAGACGCTCGCCGCGGACCGACTGCCATGGGCCCCTACCGAGGGTGCCTCACAGATACAAATTGAAGTGACCAGAGAGGCAGCTTCCTATACCAACATGACAAGGGACGGACAGGACCATACTAAGGATAGAAACCTCTTTGCTTTTAGAAAGCATAGCTACCTGTTCCGACATTGGTCCTACTGTTCTCTAACAGACAGGCTTATCTGCTGCCATCAAGCATGCAACTAGAAATACATTTGATCATTCATCCTTTTACACAGAAGGGAAGGGGGATGACAGTGACTTATCATATACAGTACATAAAAGAAAGTTGATATAGATTCCGTATGAGACTGTGTGACATGAATTACATATAAACTGTGTTTTAAAGTGTAGTACTATGACAGATCGTTCTTGATTATGTGTAAAAGTAACACGTTCCACTACACAGTCTCCTCCCAGATAGAGTCAGAAACACCACAGCAAATTTAAAGTGGAATGTATGCCGTAAATGACAACAGATTTCAGAAATTAACATGAAAGGAATCCAACAGAGACCTTTGAGGGTAGTGTCTAAAAGTTATTCCTTTTTTTGTGGTGCCCTCCCCCTCTTCCTATGTGTGCCGCTCTGTTTTGTTAAATAGTGGTAGGAATTAAATTCATAGACTGGTCAAATAACCGACGTTGTTTCATAGTTTGAGGGCAACCACGCACCATCCGCTTGTAAAGAAAGTCAGCTAACGGATGACTGGTTCTTCAGTTTGTATGAATTACCGTGTGGAAATTCAAGCATTTCTATCTTCAATGAACGATGTCAGTTTTTATGCACTTGCAATACTCCATGAATGAATTATCAGCTCAGTGGGTGAATCAGATTAACGCGTGGTCGCAATTTTGATTGCGAGTTCTGTTATTGTGTTAAAAGTAATGATGTACCTTAAACCCCTTTATCATTGTTTACAAGCAACGTGTGTTATTTAACAAAAACAATTGTTGATAGATCGGTAAGAGCTGAGTACAGTACTCCTTAATTCCCGTCTATCGTTCCTGAAGTCAAAATTATACTCCCTCTCTAGCAAATTATGACGAATTAGTTTTGAATAGATAGATATACATCTGAAATGTCAAGTTTGGCTGCAGGTCAAGTCCACGAACGACAGAGAAATGCTACAGAGAAGCTACGTTCTGCTGATCATTATTAAGGACAAATTAATCATTTTCATTTGGTTCAGGGGTCGATGAGTTACGAAATATTTCCAGGTTAGTACTCATGCAGTAGAAATTTTTTCACGACAGTCGTGCAGTCGTGTTTAGTTTTGAATTCTCTAGTCTGATTTAGTGTGGTTTAACAAGTCTTCCCCTCTGATAAAAATGGTATTCATTCTCAGTGACATGGTTTTATTCAGATTACAACAATTATTTATGGAGTATCAGAACTGGTAACTCAATGTGCACATGCATATTGATCTAAGAAGGTGGCTCTTTCCTCTTTGCTTTTCCTCAGTCATTAGTCTTTTTGGGGCCCACGATTGCATTCCGACTGGTATGAGGCTGCCCGCTACGAATTCGTAGCAGTCTCTTCAACTTTTAGTGGCACTTGCACTACATACTCAGTCTTTGTCTTCTCCTGCAGTTTTTACGCTCCACTGCTATCTCTAGGATCACGGAAATTATCCTTTTATGTCTTAACACATGTTCTATATCACATCCCTTCTTCATGTGAGTCTTTCTCCGCCAACTGTGCGGAATACTTGCTGAGTTATTTTCAGTCCATCTAATTTTCAACATTCTTCTGGAGCACTACATCTGAAAGGCTTTTCGGATATTCCAACTGTCCATGGTGACCTACCATACATGCTCTGCTGCAGATGTACACCCTAAGAAACTTATTTCTCATATTATTGCCGACGTCTGATACTAGAAGACTTCTTTTGGCCAGAAGTGCCCTCTTTATCTCTGCTATTCCGCTTTAAACGACTTCGTTGCTTCATCTGTCATTTGTTATTTTCGTTCCAAGGTAGCAGCGACTATTAAGTGGTTCCCAGTTTTTACGCTAAGCTTATCACAACTCTCATTTCCGCCACTCCGCAATACTTTCCTGTTTCTTCGGTTCACTCTCAGTCTATTTCTGTGCTCATTAGATTGTCCATTCCCTTAAACGGGTCCTGTCACTATTCTTCGCTTTTACTGACGAAAGCAAAGTCAACAGTGAATCTTACCTTTGATATATTTTCATCCAGAATTTTAAGCTTAATCATGAATCTTCATTTTCCATAACAGATTTTTCGATGTATATGTTGAATAGTAGGGAAGAATGACTATATCCATCACTTGCTACTCTTGTATTTCCCGTGTTTGCAGTTAAAATTATTGGATATATGTTCGGTATGTTATGCAAAAAACACTGATTTTCATCTGGCCCAAACATTTTCCAGCACCTCTGCACCATCATCTGTGTTTTTTTTTTTTAATTGAAATCTGTGGAATGTGAACATAATTTAGTTGGTAATTGATCTACGAAATTTACGTCTGAAGAACATTTTTTGTTCCTTTTTGTCATTACGTTACTTTTACATTGTACACTTTGTAAGAAGGCTGTATAGTTTTTTTTTTTTTTATTGGTAACGCCACGTAGCGCTCTGTATGAAAATCACTGGCTGTGCCGTGTGCAGTCTGTGGTTGGTTTGCATTGTTGTTGGCTGAGAACAGGGCGTAGCGTTGCGCAGTTGGAGGTGAGCCGCCAGCAGTGGTGGATGTGGGGATAGAAATGGTGGAGTTTTGAGAGCGGATGATCTGGCCATGTGTCCATCAGAGAGAGTAAATTTGTCAGACTGGATGTCATGACCTGATATATATTATGACATTTGAACAGTATTAAGGTAAATACATTGTTTGTTCTCTATCAAAATGTTTCATATGCCAACTGTGCCTATCAGTAGTTAGTGCCTTCAGTAGTTTGAATCTTTTGTTTAGCTGCCAGTAGTGGCGCTCGCTGTATTGCAGTAGTTTGAATAACGAAGATTTTTGTGAGGTAAGTGATTCATGAAATGTATAGGTTATTGTTAGTCAGGGCCATTATTTTGTAGGGATTATTAAAAGTCAGATTGCGTTGCGCTAAAAATATTGTGTGTCAGTTTAAGCACAGTCATTTAAAATTTTTCTGAGGTGACGTTTCAACTTATCTAGGGACCTTTACACATTATCATGTGCTAGTAGCTTGTCATCTGCAATGACGTTAATGTGAATTTTCTTTGCGAGTTAGCACGTAACTTTATGTTTTGAAGTAATTTTGTTGTTTCAGGATATTTTACCTACATCTTCATCTACATGGATACTCTCCAAATGACATTTAAGTGCCTGGCAGAGGGTTCATAGAATCACCTTCACAATTCTCTATTATTCCAATCTCGTATAGCGTGTTGTTCTTAATTGTCATTCCTAGGTATTTAGTGGAATTTACGGCCTTTAGATTTGACTGATTTATCGTGCAACCGAAGTTTAAATGGATTCCTTTTAGCACTCATGTGGGTGACCTCACACTTTTCGTTATTTTGGGTCAACTGCCAATTTTCGCACCATTCAGATATCTTTTCTAAATCGTTTTTCAAGTTGTTTTGATCTTCTGATGACTTTATTAGTCGATAAACGGCAGCGTCATCTGCAAACAACCTAAGACGGCTTCTCAGAGTGTCTCCCAAATTGATTATATACGTAAGGAACACTGAAGGGCCTTTAACACTACCTTGGGGAACGCCAGAAATCACTTCTGTTTTAGTCGATGACTTTGGGTCAGGAAATCACAAATCCAGTCACGTAACTGAGATGATATTCCACAAGCACGCAATTTCACAACAAGCCGTTTGTGCAGTACAGTGTCAAAAGCCTTCCGGAAATCCAGAAATAAGGAATCGATCTGAAATCCCTTGTCAATAGCACGCAACACTTCATGCGAAAAAAGAGCGAGTTGTGTTTCACAAGAACGATGTTTTCTAAATCCATGTTGACTGTGTATCAAAATGGTTCAAATGGCTCTGAGCACTATGGGACTTAACTTCTGAGGTCATCAGTCCCCTAGAACTTAGAACTACTTAAACCTAACTAACCTAAGGACATCACACACATCCATGCCCGAGGCAGGATTCGAACCTGCGACCATAGGAGTCGCGCGGTTCCAGACTGTAGCGCCCAGAACCGCTCGGCCACGCCGGCCGGCTGACTGTGTGTCAATAGACCGTTTTCTTCGAGGTAATGCATAATGTTCGAACACATTATATGTTCCAAATTCCTGCTGAAGATCGATATTAATGACATGAGCCTGTAACTAAATGGATTACTATTACTATCTTTCTTGAATATTGGTGTGACTTGTGCAACTTCCAGCCTTGGGTACGGATCTTCCGTCGAGCAAATGGTTGTATATGATTGTTAAGTATGGAGATAATGCATCAGCCTAATCTGAAAGGAACCTAATTGGTATACAGTCTGCACCAGAGGACCTGCTTTTATTAAGTGATTTAAGCTGCTTCACTATTCCGAAGATATTTACTTCTACGTTACCCATGTTTGCAGCTATTCTTGATTCTAATTCTGAGATATTTACTTCGTCTTATTTTGTGAAGGCAATTCGGAAGGCTGTCTTTAGTAATTCTACTTTGGCAGCACTGTCTTCGATAGTATCTCCATTGCTGTCGCACAGAGAAGGTGGATTTTATACCAGGTTTCGAGACAAACTTTCGTTCTTGAAACTATTATAACCATCTCGCATTGAAGTCAGAGCTAAACTTCGAGCTTCTGTGAAAGATTGCCAATCGTGGGAATTTTGTGTCTGTTTAAATTTGGCATATTTGTTTCGTTGTTTCTGCAACAATGTTATGAGCCGTTTTGTATACCAAGGAGGATCAGCTCCATCGTTTGTTAATTTATTGGGTATAAATCTCTAAATTTCTGCCGATACTATTTCTTTGAATCCCAGCCACATCTGGTCTACACTTATATTATTAATTTGGAAGGAGTGGAGATTGTCTCTCAGGAAGGCGTCAAGTGGATTTCTCCTGCTTTTTTTGAATAGGTATATTTTTGTTTATTTTTGGAGGATTTGGGGGTTACAATATTCAGTCTGACTAAGACAACCCTGTCTTCACTAATTCCTGTATCCGTTTTGATGCTCGTTATTAACTCAGGATTACTTGTTGCTAAGAGGTCAAGTGTGTTTTCACAACCGTTTACTATTCGCGTGGACTCATGAACTAACTGCTCGAAATAATTTTCAGAGAATGCGTTTAGCACAATTTCGGATGATGTTTTATGCGTACCTCCGGAATAAACATGTATTTTCGCCAACATATCCAGGGTAAATCAAAGTCACCACCAACTATAATCGTATGAGTCACGTACGTGTTTGAAATCAAACTCAAGTTTTCTTTGAACCTTTCAGCAACTGTATCATCTGAGTTTCCGAGTTCGGTAACAGGATCCAGTTATTATTTTATTCCAGTTGCCAGCAATGACCTCTGCTCGTACTATATCACAGGAACTATCTACTTCAATTTCGCGACAAGATAAACTACTTCTAACAGCAACAAACACGCCACCACCAACCGTGTTTAGCCTATCCTTTGGGAACATCGTTAGGTTATTCCCAAAATTTAGGCTGAGCTTAACTCCGGCTTTAGCCAGCTTTCAGTGCCTATAACCATTTGAGAATCAGTGCCTTCTATTATCTATCCCAACAGCTTCGACAATTAACAACTGTTATACCAATGGTTCATGTATCTATGTTCTTCCTGTGTTCGGCCTGCACCCTTTGTGACTGAAGCCCTTCTTATGTTTTCACGAGACCCTCTAACCTGAAAAACCACCCATCCCACGCCACAAAGCCCCTGCTACCTATGTAGCCGCCTGCTTCGTATTTGCTATTACTAACGTTTTACATTGGCAGATTCTTTTCCTTTTGCGTTTTCATGAAATATTGAGAGGCACGCACAAAAACTAAATATATTTTCTAGAATTTTGTTTGTAACGAACACTCCTCACTTCACCAGTACACAGTGTAAACTCTGTTGTTGTGTGTCGTGTGCCAAGCTAGTGTTCACCTGTTCTTCTGAGTTTGGCGGCAAATTTGAATTTTGCTTATTTTCTCTCTCTATCTCTTTCACACCTCCCCCTCCTGTCCCTCCCTCTCTCTCTCTCTCTCTCTCTCTCTCTCTCTGTGTGTGTGTGTGTGTGTGCGTGTTTGTGTATTGGGTTATTAGCTGCTTGTGTTTACTTTTCTCTGACGTTCCCTTACTGTGTTAAATATCGTGCATTTGCATAGTGTGGTGCATTAATTTATAACGTGTTTTCCTTCTGCTGTTGCCTTCTGCATGGTGAAGTTTTCCTCTGTAGTTGTTTCTGGTACAGGCTGCGGCTGGATTTTAGCATTTCTAAATCTGTTTCTATTATAGTTGGGTGATGGTTGTGGGCCATTAGGTGTTCAGCAAATGTACTATGAGCGCAGTTACTATTTAGAGCCTCTCAAAGATGAACAACTCTCCCTTGTAACGTATGCCACTGGAGTTTGTTGAGTACCTCTCTAATGCTCTGGCGCCGACTAAACGATTCCGTGACGAATTTCACTCTCAACATTGGATATTGTCTATGTCTTCTATCAGTGCTGCCGGCCGGTGTGGCCGTGCGGTTAAAGGCGCTTCAGTCTGGAACCGCGTGACCGCTACGGTCGCAGGTTCGAATCCTGCCTCGGGCATGGATGTGTGTGATGCCCTTAGGTTAGTTAGGTTTAAGTAGTTCTAAGTTCTAGGGGACTGATGACCACAGAAGTTAAGTCCCATAGTGCTCAGAGCCATTTGAACCATTCTATCAGTGCTACTCGGTAAGGATTTTCCTAAAATTCTTTCCACGAATCTCAGTCTGGCATCGACGTTTTTTACTATTTGTTTTATGTGGTCATTCCACTTAATGTCGCTCCGGATAGGTTCATACCTAGATATTTTACAGCAGATACAGTTTCCAGCATTTTGTCATCAGTAGTGTAGTTATACAGTAGCAAATTCCTTTTCCTATGTGTGCTCAATATGTTACGTTTACTTACGCTCAGGGTCTATTGATAAGGCCTGTACCATTAATTTTTTCCTCTGCAGGTCATTCTGCAGACCAGGATTGTCTACTGGCATTGCTACTTGCGACGTCGACACCCGTGCTCGGCATACTTGAGCACCATCTTTGGTTATCTGGGCAGCTAGCGCTGTCTGTCTCAGAGGAACGATGGAGATAACAGCTGGGCCGAGGGATAGAGGGAGTCATGTAAAGGACGGGGCACGACGCCGAGAATACTGGTTTTACTAGCTTTCCCGGTGTGTGCATATTTACCTACGTCTACACCTACTCTCTCTCTCTCTCTCTCTCTCTCTCTCTGTCACACACACACACACACACACGCCTGAGAGAGGGCTCGAATCTCCGACAGGGGGAGCCAAGCGAAGCGTGGCAATGTGCCTGAGACCGCACGGCTGGTGTGTGTGTCGGAGGGTACTTTCGGTACCACTAAATGATCCCTCCAACCCTGTTCTACACGCGAAAAGTGCGTGGGAAGAATGATTGTCGGTAAGCCTCTCTATTGGCTCTAATTTCTCAACTTTTCTCCTCGTGGTCAGTACGCGAGATGTATGTGGGAATGGGGGGGGGGGATTAATATGTTGTCCGACTACTCCTGAAAAGTGCTACCCCGAAATGTCAATAGTAACTCTCTCTGTGATACACAACGCCTCTCTTGTAACATCTGTCACTGCAGTTTGTTTAGCATCTCCGTAACGCTCTCTCGCCAGCTAAACGATCCTGTGACGAAACGCGCCGCTCTTCGTTGGATCTTCTCTATCTCCTCTATCAGTCCTACCAGATAGGGATCCCAGCCAGATAAACAATACTCAAGAATCGGGCGAACAAGCGTCTTATAAGCCATTTCTTTCGTGGATGAGTACATTTCCTTAATATTCTTCCAATGAATCTGAGTCTGGTGCCTGCTTTTCCCGTATCTGTTCTATGTGGTAATTTCACTTAAAGTCGCTCTGGGTGGTTACGCCTAGATGTTTTACGGCAGACGCTGTTTCTAGCTGTTTGTCATCAATAGTGTAGCTGTACAGTAGTGGATTTATTTTTCTATGTATGCGAAATACGTTACATTTATTTACGTTCAGGGTCAACTGCCAGAGCCTGCACCAGTCATCAGTTGTCTGCATCTTATAGATGTATCATCTGGTTCTCATGCCTATTCCCTGTTAAGTGAGTGTAGTTGCTTTTCTAATCCTCGACCGGTTAACTAAAATCTGCCATTTCGACGTTTCTTCGATGACTGAGAGGGGGGACCGTGGTAAGATCTTCTGCTGTCAAACAGTTTTGGAAGACTGAACTCAGTATTTCGGACTTCTCTCTGTCGTCTTCCGTTTCGGTGCCGGTAATGTCACTGAGTGAATGAACAGAAGACTGCTAGCCGCTTAGTGATTTTACGTAAGACCAAAACCTCTTGGGATTTTTGCTCAGGTCGGTAGACAAAATTTTACTTTCAGAGTCATTGAACGGTTCTCTCATTGCTCTCTTTACGCTCATTTTCGCTTCGTTCAGCATTTGTTTCCCAGTTTATGACAAAGCGCTCTTCGTCTATGTTGCAGTTGTCTAACACGGCTATTAAATAAGGACTGGACCCTCTGATGCCCTAACATCTTGCTCGGAACATACGTGTCTAAGGGATACTGAACGATGCATTTTTTTTCATTTGTGCTTCTCATCTTCGTCTACAACACTGAATGTTTGATTGTGGCTCCTCAGATACTTTGTAATTAATATCCTGTCACTTTCGCCAAGCAATCCTTGTAAAACCCGTAGTCACAGTTGCTATCACAAGCATATGATCACTGACACTTTCCTCTACATTAATTGACTGCATAAATTCATGTCTTTTTGTTGCTACGAGGTCTAAGACGTTACCTTCACGAGTTGGTTCTCTACTTGTGTGCTCGAAGTAATTTTAAGACAGAAAATTCAGAATAATGTCACACGAATTCTTGTCTGTGTCATCTGTTTCGATGACATGACTCTCTCAATCTATAACTGACAAAGTGTCCCCTATTACGATGGCATGGTCAGGAAAACTACTAACGATGTGCTTAAATTCTCTCTGAAGCGCTCTGCCACTTCAGCAACCCAGATGGTCTATAAAAGCATCCTATTACCATTCTCGACCGACCTTTGATGCTTAACCTCACCAAGGTTAATTCACATTCGGGATCCGTGATAACCTCGCTACATATGACAGAGTTCTTTGCTGCAATACGTAAGCCGCTGCTATTGACGATTAAATTTCCTTGTAGTAAATATTCCAATTCGAACTTAGGATTTCGCTCCTATTCACTTCCGGTCTCAACCAACTTCCTGTTCCTAATACTTTCTGGATATTATAATGAGCGATACTAATTCCGTGATGTTTACTTGGATGCTCCTGCAGTTATTAATATCGGGCTAACCATTGCTGTATTCGATCTGCGAGGACGAACATTTCCTGATGACATTGTGGCAGACGTACCTTCTATTCTGAAAGGCAGTTCGTCTCTGATCCTAGGTGGGAGGGGGGGGGGGGGGCGGTTCTCTAACCCAGGAAACCGCCATATGCATGTTACCCTAGTAGCCACTTCCCGCATGTAGTGCACGCCTGACCTATAAAGGGGAAACATACAGCTCCTACCCGATAGTGGAGGACAAAAAATTCGCATCCGATACCGTTGCAGAGTCGTCTGAATTTCCACTCTACTTCAAATCAGAGGACCGCGATCAGTCCTATGTACGATGTGAAACATCCCCTTCGAACAATTATACGTGACTGTACTTAAACTGACACACAATATTTTTTTAGCGCAACGCAATCTGACTTTCAATAATCCCTACAAAAGAATGGCCCTGACTAACATTAAACTATACCTTTCACAAATCACTTACCTCACAAAAATCTTCGTTACTCAAGCTACTGCAATACAGCGAGCGCCACTACTGCCAGCTAAATAAAAGATTCAAACTACTGAAGCCACTAACTACTGATAGGCATAGTTAGCAAATGAAAGATTTTAATAGAGAATAAACAATGTATTTACCTTAATAGTCATAATATATATAGCAGTTCATGACATCCAGTCTTACAAATTTCAAAACTCCGCCATTTCTCTCCCCACATCCACCACTGCTGGCGGCTCACCTCCAACTGCGCAACGCTACGCGCTGTTCACATCCAGCTGCCGCTGCCCAACACTACAATGGCAGTCAACAATGCAAACTAGCCACAGACTGCACACAGCACAGCCAGTGATTTTCATACAGAGCGCTACGTGGCGTTACCAATAAGAAAACCTAAACAGCCTACTTTCATAGCCCCCATGCTCCCCACAAAAAAATTTACAAATTGTTTTGGGCAGTGGCCAAAAATGATTTGAAGAAATTTTTCATAATTATAATAACAAAGATATCAAATGCACACACTTATTGATACAATGTTGGTCAAAAGCTAAAATTTTCTCACAGTCAATAAAGACAGTCCTGATCATTCATCACAGTAAAATTGCAGTTTTTTTCTCAAAGTCTGAGCATAAAAAGAAAATGCACACGGAAGTAGTGGATTTCCATGCTGTCTTGAAGGAGTAGTGTCGTCCTTCCAACGGAAAGACAGTGCTGACTCTTGAAGAATATTGGTAGGTAGGTCTTCACAGAGCAGACCCATTGTAGTCCTGGTGGAAATTACAGTATTGGTGGGCCACCTGAGGTGTAGACCCACTGCAGTCCTTGTAGAAATAATGGTATTGGTAGGCCATCAAAGATGCAGACCCACTGCGGTCCTTGTAGAAATAATGGTATTGGTGGGTCATCAAAGGTGCAGACCACTGCAATCCTTGTAGAAATTGGTGGGCCATCAAAGATGCAGACCCACTGTAGTCCTGGTAGAGACGGCCAGCAGCCATCTGTTGCGACTGTGCAGTTGCACAATCACCATCAAACAGTCTTGTGGACAATATAGCAAGTCCATAAACCACCACTTGTGCACTCACAAATTTTTTGGCATGTCCTTAGAACCAGCAATGCTGTTAACCAGTCCCTTGCTGAATTATCAACACACGTGCAAACACTAACAGTGCCCTTTTTTTCTCACATATTCCGCGTGTACTATGACCAACAAAAACGTGTGCAGTGAAATGGAACTTACAAGTTAATAATATGATGAATTGGTGTCAATTACAATTTTATAACATAAGAATACAATTACAAAGGTACAAAATACATCATTAAAGAACATAACAATTCAGATAACATTTGTAGTACAAGCTTTACAAAAGAATCGAAATAACATATACATCAGTGTTACAGGAATTATGACATGAGTACTTACATAAAAGATCAGAATAACTTTCGAAACATCAACTTCACACATGAGCATTAAAACAGAACAGAATAAATAATGTCTAAACATCTTTACAAAGAAAATAACTTATTATCAGAAAAATTCTACAACATAACTCTAATTAGCTAAACACATTAAGACAGGAAAAACACAAATATACAAGAGTACACAAACACATAGCAGAATAACACAAGAGGAAAGGGCAGGGTTTGTTTTCAGTGTAACATTTGGTACTGCAGTCCACCCCAAAACTTCATTCCATGTATCTTTCCTCTTATTTCAACATTTGTTTCCACCAAAAAAATTCTATCCAAGCATGCTTTCTGTATTTATATGTTCACACATTTATTACCTCATTATTTATTTTCCATTATCTTACCTCATCATTTATTTCCAAGAAAATCCTACCTAAACCTGTTGTCCCTAAACCCTACAGTTTTGCTCATATCCTCTTTCAAAATACTTTTTTGGCCAAACCATTTTCTTATAGTTTCTCAATGCATTTCTTCCAATTCATCACAACTCGTTCTCTCATATAGCCTACCCCGTCTTAAGCTAACTTAAATCTACTGAGCTCAATGCTAAACATCCCCTTAGAACAATTATACATGACTGTGCTTAAACTGACACACAATATTTTTTTAGCGCAACGCAATCTGACTTTCAATAATCCCTACAAAAGAATGGCCATGACTAACATTAAACTATACCTTTCACAAATCACTTACCTCACAAAAATCTTCGTTACTCAAGCTACTGCAATACAGCGAGCGCCACTACTACCAGCTAAATAAAAGATTCAAACTACTGACGCCACTAACTACTGATAGGCATAGTTAGCAAATGAAAGATTTTAATAGAGAACAAACAATGTATTTACCTTAACAGTCATAATATATATAGCAGTTCATGACATCCAGTCTTACAAATTTCAAAACTCCGCCATTTCTCTCCCCACATCCACCACTGCTGGCGGCTCACCTCCAACTGTGCAACGCTACGCGCTGTTCACATCCAGCTGCCGCTGCCAAACACTACAATGGCAGACAAAAATGCAAACTAGCCACAGACTGCACACAGCACAGCCAGTGATTTTCATACAGAGCGCTACGTGGCGTTACCAATAAGAAAACCTAAACAGCCTACTTTCAGATGCTACAAATAGGCAGTTTAGTCTGCACTCTGCATGTGATGGTAGTCACCTTCACCGAATCTTCCATCCAGCGAAAGAAACTAAGGACGGCCTAAGAACCCAAGTGACAGGTGTCATTCATGCCGACAAATGCCATTATTTGCAGCCTGTTGTATCCAGCGTGATTGACAGCCGTTGGCAGAGCCTCTTTCACTGGCATTCTTTTCCGCTCTGCCTCCTATTTGGCTGAGTGGCTGCGTCACCTGCCTAACACTGGAGCTCCCTGCTGCTAGCATACCCGCCTTCTGCACTTGTCCGGATTGGATAGGAAAATTGGACGGTGCCCCAAAAGGAGAGGAATCCCGTGGTGGCTCAGAAGCATTATCAACACAAGGTAGCCCTTTGTATCTGTTGCTAAGGTGCAAGGAGCTAACCGTGCCGCCCGTTCCCACTTTCGCTTTCCGCCCAGTGATACCCCAGTCACCAGGGGATTCCAATGGCACTAAGGGTGTCGAAGACTCTAGCACCCTGACGCCACCGCAGCTTTGAGATCCAGCCAGAAGTATTTCGAGCGTGGTCAAAGCAGCCTCCACCTGTTTATGTACAGTGGTCAATTCTTGTGTCCTCTTAGTACAAGTGCAGTCCCTACTCATATCGTACAATGTGCAGAAAAACCGAATAAGGTCTCAAAAATAAAAACAAACCACTGAGGAGTAACTGAGGAAGTACAAACAGACCCCCGCAAAAACCTTTACCCGACTGTCCCGCTGCTGAGGTTGGAATCTACGTAATATGTAAACGAGAGAATGAACAAAAACAAAAATCTGCTGTGCAGAGCTCTCACTACACCCTGAGATCACAAGATCCTCTAGCTGTTAGAACAGAAACAAACTTCTATTCTGAACACGAGTGTAACAACACTTACTTTTTATTAGAAGCACTGCGCTAGAACCGGCTGTTTCAGTGATCTGTTGGTACGATCACTCCTTGCTCGCTCATGTTAATAGTTCAATCTTTCTCAAGATCTGAAAGATAGCAATAAACTGCTCCTCAACGTCTTCTGGACAACTTTTACGAAGAATAAATAACTATTTATAGTCTTCATTATGATATCCATTTCACAGAGCTGTGTTATTAATATGTATCAATTTCGAAGCTCTAAAGGCCTACGTGGTGACCGTCAATATACTGCGTTTGCATCTTAGAAGGTCACGATGCACCCTGATGATGAAGTTAGTGCGCTTCAAAATCGATTCTTGAAGTGGGTATCACAATAAAATGAATAAACAATTATTCACCTAAAATACGTATATCAGCCGATGTACCTAATTTCTTTAAGCCAAATTGAAGTTTTAAAACACGCTGGCCATGTTGTGTTCCGATCTTCATCTTGTAGCGGGGTCAGGGTGGCCTCATGCTAGTCTCCAAGATAGGCAGGATGGTTGCCAAGGCAATAGGTTTCTAGAACCAGGTGATCGGCTCTGATGGAATTGCCGACACAGTGAGAATTAGCAAGTTTCCTGGTGAGAGTTACTACAACAGCCGAAAGTGATGTCTTGCTGTCGTAACCGTCTATTGGCGCGGTCTGGCCCTGGATGGTGATGCTTGATTAACTCAACAAGCAGTAGCACTCGTCCAGCGCACAGAAGCACCAGATCTGATAGCCACGCTGTGGTGTACAAGGCTGGTCAGTCAGCTCCTCGGCGCGCTCGTAAAGTTTCATCACGTTGGACAGGCGACATGCGCAATATGGTAGCGAAGTCCTAAGTTTGTCGTAAATGTGCGACGAGAGGCTGTGGTGGGCTCAGTGCAGGAGGCAGCCTAGAACAAATGAGAACAACAGACCGCC
The DNA here is from genome assembly GCF_023898315.1 of Schistocerca nitens. Lineage (NCBI taxonomy): Eukaryota > Metazoa > Arthropoda > Insecta > Orthoptera > Acrididae > Schistocerca > Schistocerca nitens. The sequence continues at coordinate 543,834,116 of NC_064614.1, forward strand.
TGGGAGGTGCCCTGACATCGGCTGAAATCAGCCATCAGATGACTACCATCTGTAAGGCACCAGTTCATTTCACTGCAGCATCAGGACTGAGTGCAGCCCATAATCCCACAGCTGTCAGCAGCTCGTGGTCTCACGGTCGCGTTCTCGCTTCCCGAGCACGGGGTCGCGGGTTCGGTTCCCGGCGGGGTCAGGGATTTTCACCTGCCTCGAGGTGATTGGGTGTTTGTGTTGTCCTCATCATTCATGAAAGTGGCGAGATTGGACTGAGCAAAAGGTTGGGAATTCGTACGGGCGCTGATAACCGCGCAGTTGAGCGCCCCACAAACCAACATCATCATCATGATCATCAATCCCACAGCTAGTAGAAGCAGCGTCCCGTGGTAGTTAGGGAGGATGACATCTGAGTGACGACTGCCGTGGAGTACGTCTCAGAGTTGGCTACGGAAGATGACGAATACTGCATAGCTGGAGTAGACAGTATTTACGGTTCTCTCGGCCCACTCTATTCTGACACGACATAATATTTGGCCGCTTACACCCCTTAAGCGACTCAGTGCCAGACTTGGACTTGGTGTAATCCGACTCACCACTGCTACGGTCTGGCCCTCATACTGTGCTGTGACGACAACAGCAGCAAGCAGCGGGTCTACTCGTGTGGCAACCAGATTCTCTTTACTGCCAGGGTGGAGATGTTCGGAATGTCAGCTCGCCTCTTTGAGATTCTGGTCGAGAAATGCGGTGACAAGCTGCCTCCTCACTTGCTGCAGTTTACGGGCGCCAATTTGTAAAGTAGTGACACAACAACTTGAAAACTTACAGCATCGACAAAGACACAACCAATAACCTATATTCACTTACATCATTCTTCACCAGGAGCAATGGCTTTCTGGTGTATTAACGTAGCTGAACATAAGCTCACACAAGGATTTAATTTTATTATTATATCCTAGATGAATAAAAATACTGGAATATCCGTTCGGTAGCATTCTGGTCAGTTGATCGTGCTGTAGCACATTCCATTTCCGCAGTCAATAATGCAATTTCTTTAACAACAATGAACTCCTGGCAACCAATCAGTCAACGTTTTATTAGTTGACATAAGGCACAGTAAGTTGTCCCTGACAGCTTCGTTCGCGCCTCGTCCTCTCCGATTAGTACCCTCCAAGAGCTGAGGAGCCGGTGGGTTGTAGTGAAATGTGGGAGAGGAGCGCCGGTATTTAGAGAAACGCGTTATCGACTCCCGGAAAGAACGCAATAAATGCTCGCCATTGAGCGCCGCGCCGGCTGGCTGGCCTGTACTCAATTACTCGGCGAGGCTGGCGCTCGGTTATCTCCGAAATAAAGGCGGCCTGGAGTGGGAGCGGCGCTCAGGAGCAGAGCAGCGGCAGCGGCAGCAGCTAGCTACGTTTTCCTAAAATTACTCCTGCCTGCATGGCGCTCCCGCTGTATTGATAGGGCTCCCGGAGAGTGGGGGACATTTCCCGGGGCATCTAATGAAACCGAAATGATCGCAGCCGAAGAAACTGGCGCGGCGTTGGTATTTCAGGTATCGACAGTCAGAAAGAGCGAGTGTATTTTCTTTTAAATTCCAGGGGTAGAGGACTGTGTACCTTGCTACTTATTCAATCGATGTTAAGAAAAAGAAATTGAGAAAAAAAGTTAGCCATTTCACCATCAGACGTAAATTATTGGTAGGTTTCGCAGCAACTACATTCTATCGCCTCAGTCCAAACCAAGGAAAATGGATTCGCCGTAACAGCGAACTGAAAGAACGTAACTACACAAAGTGGATGACACACACATAGCTCATTTAGAGATTAACTCTTTGCGCCTGCAAATCTGCTTCATGACCTGGTGGTGGGACAATGAATGTCGGACAGAATAGATGCAGAAGTAAGTTTCCTGTTGCATTAAGCTGATTATTTATTTTGCCCATTCTATTGCTCATTTAAAAGCACATCCAACCCAACATGAGGACTTTCACGCGAAAGTGTATACAGACCCCCCCCCCCCCCCCCCCATCCACTCACACACACTAACGCAGACACAGAAACAAGAGACACATACACATACAAATTCATTGATGAAACATTAAAATACATTATTTCGTTACATAACCTAATTTCGATATGGTGGCTCAATACCTATCCTGGAGCGTACTAGATTTAATACGATAGGCGTTCAATAAGTAAGGCAAACATTCCTATTTCTGAAACAGGTTGGTTTTATTAAGGTTTCCAATATACTATGTTTTTCTCTATCCTTCTGGCTAGCAAATCCCATTTGTCAACACATTCTCCGTTCAACACAACGGCCTTACATCACCTTTCGAGGGACCGTGTGTCCACGTGGTGCCACTCTAGTCGTTGACGTCGGAGCCAAAGTCTTAAAATGGTTCAAATGGCTCTGAGCACTATGGGACTTAACATCTATGGCCATCAGTCCCCTAGAACTTAGTACTTAAACCTAACTAACCTAAGGACATCACACAACACCCAGTCATCACGAGGCAGAGAAAATCCCTGACCCCGCCGGGAATCGAACCCGGGAACCCGGGCGTGGGAAGCGAGAACGCTACCGCACGACCACGAGCTGCGGACGCCAAAGTCTTACTACATCAATAACCTACCCATCATCCATGTTCTCCCTACTTTGGAGTACAGCTTTCATTGGGCCAAAAAGATGGAAATCAGAAGGTTCAGGATCCGGGCTGTACGGTGGATGAGGAAGAACAGTAAAATGAAAAATTGTGAGCTCCTCTGGTGGGTGCGAGCATTGTTGTGAGTCCTTGCGTTTGTAGAAGTGTAATAGGGCTCTGACCTCAATTTTGATATCAAATTCATATTCAGATTAATTAAATTTATTAATTAGTTGCCGGCTGGGGTGGCCGAGCGGTTCTAGGCGCCACAGTCTGGAACCGCGCTACCGCTACGGTCGCAGGTTCGAATCCTGCCTCGGGCATGGATGTATGTGATGTCCTTAGGTTAGTTAGGTTTAAGTAGCCATTTGAACCATTAATTAGTTATCCCACCCCCAGATGAAGTCATGCTTTTTCCCCAGCCAGCATAATGGTTCCCCCCCCCCTGCCCCTCCCCACCCTTACCCTCTCCCTCCACCACCTACCCTATTGGCAGGAATATCGAATTTTTTCGGAAATTTCGAATTTTGAGGGGCATTTCAAATATGGTGAGAATTTCTTTGTCCCAAGGCTGTGCTTACATGCTTACATCTCACTCCACTCGTCCCAACCGCCCATCCCCCCACCCCCACTTGGCAATTCGTGGGAAATTCAAAATAACTGTGCCCTTTCCAGGACTCGAACTCCAGTCGTTCTGGAAGTAGAGCCAAGGGCCCAAGTGCACCCACCGCCCCTACCCCCTAACACAATTATAGCACTGGGGGCTTTTGAAATTGGCAGTAGCCAATAGTGACACAGCATCTGATGACATCGGGCTTATAAGACGGACCCAGCAGCTCTGCAGCCTCAGTTGCAGTCAGTCAGTCAGTACGAATCGCCAGACGCGATCATTCAGCACTTCACAGCCGCGGCAGCTACAGAATAGGAAGAAGCCGCAGAAGTGCTTGCTTAATATCTGTATGTGTGTGTTTACTGTAGTGTGAGGAAGATGAAATCTTTGTGCTCCCATTATCGTGTGTAAGAATTTTACTTCTCTACTCGTCAGTGGATGCGACGTCCTCCAGCCTGTCCTTGTCTGGAGCAGCGACGTGTCTCAACCCTTCAGGACCCGCAGCAGTGGCAGCATCCTCGCATCCTGTCATGCACCTGATCAGCTTGTTGGAGCAGGACAATGAGCTGTTATTGTCGGTAGAAGAAACGCAGCCAGCCCCTGACTGGCAGAAGTTCACCAGGGGTTCTAACCACCTTGACGCAGGTTGTACTGGACCCTATCATAAGCGCCATCGCAGAGTATTCCAGTGATACTGCATGGACAAAGTGAGGATGTTGTGGATGAGAAGATACCAATTACTCCCAGTGCATCAGCACTGTTCACTTCAGTGTTTAATTTAAGCGCTAGTGGTTCGAAGGTTTATATACTGGAATAGAAGAATCTGCAGATAGACAGGCGTGTTGTGACAGGGATCGAGAAAGATGAAAGTGTTAAAGTGCGGTTTACAGAGGCGGAACAGGATGAACTCTGTTGTGCAAAAGCCTACATCAAGCAGCAGGTGACTGCTGAGTGTGATCTGACCATCCTTCTCCGGATATTTTCTGTGATGCTCTAATTATATCCACTACAATGGTGTACAATGACTCTGCACTCAATGTGAAATCGGGTGACACATCCATTTATCTACAGCACTCCACTGTTACAACCTTGTTCGGTCTGCAGATGGTGTTATCCATTGTGCTGGTAAACTGAACAGACGGCTGCCTTGTGTTAAAGTTGTCCATATGGACATTTCAGAGTATCTCTCTACGAACAGTGTACATGTAGACAATTTTGAAAAGTGGGTCAATGTGATGACAATAGAAACTAATGTACTGCCAACAAGATTGAGAGAAATACATGCTGAATTTTGTGCTTACAAGAAGGCTTCATTTTTTATATTCTGTACTGGTGTTAAGATAAAGAGAGAACCTGCTGATGTAGCGCATCCCATGTATGATTAATGAATGAAAGTGTATACACCCATGTGGGTGTTTTATTTCTTACCTCTTATTATAAGCAAGTACTAAGGGTATTGCTACCAGTATTTTCACTGCAAACATGCAACAGCACGAAATTATGTCATTTAACTAAATTCTCTGTAAAAGCCCATTGTACGCCAGTACCTGACGCAGTAACTATCATGGTAGCGTGGGTGAAGCATCAAGACTTCGTTGTATGCTACTGGAGCTGTGACGGCACGCAAGAAAACCGAAAGAAGAATGGCGTATGGCGTACTCCTGCCTGACAACATACGTGCAATAATTGTGTGACATGCATGAAATTCAGTGAGAGCACCGGAAAAAGTAAAGCCAAACACAGTGGTCATATTTGACGATGTTGCTGTGGAAAGCGACGATCGAATTCGACGATATTTCTGTTTTGGTGGCCATATGGCTGTTGATGTATTTTATCTGAATGAGACATGTTCCAGAATCCAAAAACAGCTGGTGAGGCATCATGGGAACCTAATTATAGCATGCAAACAGGACAATCTGAATTTAAAACACATTTAGCAACTCATGTAAGAACCGATACGTCATTCAGTGATTTTGTAAAGATACGGGCAGATTGCTGGAATCACTCACAGTATGGTTTTCTTGTTGATGAAACAAGAAAACTGAATAATGGCAAACTATAGACCAAACTTCCAAGAGTTACTATGTATGTAGCCATGGAAAGAGATGAGTACATCAGTGTACGCATCAACATGGATAAATTCGCGAGCATGCCGGGAGCTCAGTCTGATAGGATGGGTGTGCATAGACAAAACATTCGCTTGCACATGGACACAAAAATTCAAACTCTCGAACGTAAAGTTAGAGGCGTATACAACGAACTACAGACGTATTGTCATACTGTTCTGAGAGTGAACAATACACTGAACGATCGGGTTAATGCAATCTAAAAGAAAGTAAACGACTTAACCGAAGGGGAAGTAGCTATTATTGAGAAGGGATATTGTACGAGCGGGTTAATGCAATTGGAAAGAAAATTGACTTAACTGAAGGGAAAATAGCTGTAAACAAGAAGGGGGAGAAACATAAGAAAAAGAAGAGCGGATATGTAAAACCTCATGATGCACAGAAGTCCGATTACTACACAACTAGATGTCGATTAAACGCAAAGTCATCAAGGCATGGAAGGCTGTTCGAGAGAAGTTACAATTGCTGAGGTTAGGACATTTGAAGCGGGAGCAGACACTGTGAGAAATCTTTAAACTAGTTACTAAATCTCTCTATGAACTCCCAGCGAAATTCCACAACGAGGACGACGATGCTATTACTGATTTCATCAACCGTCACTGCAACTCTAAGATAGACAAGACGTTCGGTGTGGTGAAAAACCATGCATATGTGGCACGCTGTCTATGATTTTAAATGAAGAAACAATACAGATCGTTGATAGTTTCTAAGAACACCTAATGTGCTGAACCTTAATTCCCTAAGTCCCACAAAAATTGAAAATTATTCGCCTAAAGATCTGGAAATGTATCAAGAAATATTGCGTTTGACTTATGTGCATAAGAACACAAAAAAAGGAAGCAATGTGAAATACAAATCCATTATAAACCTATACTGGATCTTGAAACAAAATAGCAGCGGTGATGGTACTGGCATTCGGCAATCGACTCCCGCAGTATACAGCGTGAGTCGCCTAACAGTACCACTGGAATCATTCCCAAACCACAACAAACTCTGAATGACCAATTCCAGAGACAAAAATGAGGAGAGGGGCTGATGGAATTGGTTCATACAAACCATTGAGAAATGCACGGAAGAATAATTTTCAACAGATACAAACGTTTTTTAAATGTAAATATGTTATTATTTTTAGCACAACTGAAAATAGAAACAAATACTTAATCAATGCCGTTTGTTACATTGTAAAATGTTAAGTACATCCGGAGTAATTTGTAACGTAAAGTTGACGCTTGAAATCTCGGACGTTCAGTCGCGTGTTGTAACAAACAAGATCTGTAGGGGTACGTTTACAAAGACTACGATGTTTACGAGTTTGGCTGTGTCAGTGTGTGCATGTAGCGCTTGCTGAATTAGTCCTTGTACTCAGAATAACTGTAGTACACTGTGTTATCTGACGACTTTGATAGTGTACTGTTCATAAGTAAGAACACGAGTAAAGAACTGTGAAAATGGTTTATTCTTACTCTGAAAAGGCAGAAATGATATCTACGGCGAGTGTAGACAAAATGCAGATGCAGCCTGCAGGTTGCATGCAGAAAGGTACCCGAACATAGATCATCCAACGCGCCTCACATTTGAAAACATCTACAAACAATTGTATGCCACAAGTATGGTCTTAACACGCGAACGGGTCAGTAACAAACCCACCACAGGAGAAGCAGGTGCAGTTGGTATGTTAGCTTCTGTTGCCGTGAACCCACCCATGAGCTCATGGGACATCGCTAGAGGCAGTACGTAAAGTCAAAGTAGTGTAATGTACAAATTTCAGCCCTATCATGTGTCGCTGTATCAGTAATTACACGGAGATGACTTTAATAATCGAGTGAATTTCTGTCAGTGGGGATTAACAGAGAATGCCTTGCAGTTCTACCTGTTTACCATCGAAGCAGGTTTCACAAACTATGGTGCAGTGAATTTACGAAACATGCCGTACTGGTCCGTGGACAATCCTCGATGGCTTCGACAGGTAGAGCGACAGCGACCGTGGAATGTAGGTGTATGGCGCGGGGTAATTGTCGACCATCTCATTGGTCGTCACTTCATTGAAGCAAAAAATGGCTCTGAGCACTATGGGACTTAACATCTGAGGTCATCAGTCCCCTAGAACTTAGAACTACTTAAACCTAACTAACCTAAGTACATCACACACATCCATGCCAGAGACTGGATTCGAACCTGCGACCGTAGCAGTCGCGCGGTTCCGGACTGAAGCGCCTAGAACCGCTCGGCCACCACGGCCGGCCAAGGAGCAACTAAATTGGCTACAATTGCTCCTGGCAGCAGCAGCCCCTGGTAATACAGCTCATTAGAATGAAACTGTTTCTGTAATTTGTGAGCTTAGAGAGAGGTATCATGGAATAAGTGTGGAGACTGTAGTTCGAGAACTGCACAAACCAGCATTCAAAACGTACTCTCGTAGATATGTTGTTATTAAAGGTTTGGACGACCTGTGGCGTGCGGATCTTTTCGACTTGAGGGAATATTCATGAGTGAGTAACGGATTCAAATATATTTTAACGGTCACAGATACTTATTCCTAATTCGCCTGCGCGTTACCCATGAAAGCGAAAACAGGGAAGGATGGCGCTCATGTGTTCGAGCGACTGCTGAAAACGGGGACAAACCAAATATCGCGGTTGTGAGTTTTACAGTCGATATTTCAAGACTGTAATGGAGCGGTATGGAATACATCACTTGACATTCAACTACCTGAGGACGATTATCGTGGAGTGTCTGAACAGTGAAAGCCCAAATGTGGATGCTATTCAATCTTCGTGGCTCACACCAATGGACCGATTACCTCCCGCAAATAAGTGCACAGCGTAATCGAACCAAACGTAGCACAATAAAAATGAAACCCGTCAATATTAATGATAGTAGACTTCTATACACACTATACAACCGTATTAAAATGATAGATCCAAGAAACAACAATTTAATGTAGGTGACTTAATATGTATTTAAAAACCTAAGACAGCATTTGAGAAGGCATACATGCCAAACTGGTCAACCGAGATATTCAGTTTCCTAAGTGCAGAGAACGAATCCTAGAAGCAACCTCTTAAGGCAAAGCAGTGGTACTGAAATTGCAGGATGCTTTTACACGGAAGAGTTACAAAAGGGCTCGGAACCAGATTTGTATCTCACAGAGAACGTCATATGGCGTCGAGAGCATAGAGCGTTAGTGAAATGATTTGGTTTTACCGCATCACAAAACAGCTCAATCGATGCTGACAATTTGCTATATAACAGGGTGCGCAGACACACAACAGTGGGACCAGAAACTCGAAGGGCTGGACAACACGCGACCTGGTGTGTGGCAGCTGGCCCGACACTTCACCAGGGAGAAACTGTACACCCCCACGTTAGAAGGGCCCGACGGACCAGCATATTCTGCGGAAGAAAAAGCGGAACTGATGGCCCTCACACTCGCAGCGTCAATCACACCGAACCTGGATCCCTCAGACCCAGTGTTCACACTTGCTACGGACCAGGAGGTCACACGCATCTTGACCCAACCAGCGCGCAACATCATCCGACAAGCTAGTACAGCTGCAGTCAAATGGGCCATCTTGCATACCTCCGCTAGGAAGGCCCCTGGTCACGATGGCATTCAAAACCGTGTCCTCCAGGAGTTCACGGACAAAGCTGTAGACTACCTAACACACATCACGAATGCCATACTCAAGCACCAACACTTCCCCGCCTTTTGGAAAACGGCCAAGGTCCTGATGTTCAGGAAGCCGGGGAAAGACCGCTCCCTCCCACAAAATTACCGACCCATCAGTCTGCTGAGCGCGCTCAGCAAGATCGTTGAGAAGGTAATATTAAAACGACTCACCAGGCACTGTATCACAAATGACACCCTGAGACCGGAGCAATTCGGCTTCAGGAATCACCACTCAACAACACAACAACTCCTCCGCGTCGTTGAATACATAACACACAGATACAACACAAACAAAGTAACTGGGACGGTGTTCCTGGACATCGAAAAGGCTTTCGATCGTCTATGGCACAACGGCCTAATACGCAAAATTAGCGACGCAGGGTTCCCCGACGGGCTCGTACGTCTCATACACTCATATCTCACGGACAGGAGTTTCAACACCGACGTGCAGGGCAAACAATCGAAACGACATAGTATCCAGGCAGGAGTACCCCAAGGAAGCATCCTAGGGCCCTTACTGTTTAACCTCTACATTAACGACCTCCCAGCTACACACAACACGACGGTGGCAATCTACGCGGATGACACCGCCATCCTTGCGCAAGACTGGAAGCCGTCTAACATTAACTCACGACTACAGACTGCACTCAGAACGGCAGAGCCTTGGCTGCTGAAATGGCGTGTTAGAGTAAACGTCGACAAGTGCGAGGCCGTTCTGTTCACTAGAAGACCGAAGCAACTGCGCAAACATCAGCACTGCAACCCAGCAACACTACACACACGCCCAATACGTGTTCGCGAGAAGGTCAAATACCTCGGTATCTGGCTGGACAGGAAACTACACTGGGGGGACCACATTCAACACGTGACCAACAAAGCAAACGCGAGGGTCAAACAACTCTACCCTATGCTTAACAGGCGTAGCACACTGAACAGGAGGGTGTCTAGGTCCATGTACATGACACTTATTCGACCCCTGATGACGTACGCAGCCCCTGTCTGGGGATACGCTGCGCCAACTCGCCTGCGCCGTCTGCAGCTCATACAGAACAAAGTACTCAAAATCATAAGCAACGCTCCGCGCTACACACGCATCGCGGACCTTCACCGGGAATACCGGCTAGATACTATCTTGCAGGTATTCCAAAAACTCTCCACACGATTGTACAATAACACGAGACACTCGCGCAACCCGTTTGTCCTTTCTCTGGGTAACTACGACCACGACCATAGATGGAAGCATAACAGACCAAAAACACTACTGGCTAGGAACTAAACATCTATGGTCCATTGAACGCTAACACGACAGTACTTGCGAGCCCCTGCAACACAGTTATTACTGGAAACCCCAGATGTTCGACCAGCCGAAAAAGAGGCAACCGCAGAGAAACCGTACTGTACACAGCACGCAAACCAGCCACACACACCCCCTACATCGTCTGTGAACCGATCTATGACCGATCGCCCACTGATCCACAACGACCTTGAACTGTTGCAGGGACGCAGCAACTGCAGCAAGCGCCGCAACGAGCTCCAACAACGACAAAGGTAACGATGCACGATACCTCGAACTAACACAACCACACCTTGCATGCACTGTCGCAGATAGCAAGCCGCTACTGCCCTTACTACCCGTCCTACTGTCGCAGAGGTTTTCTTCCCTTGGCGCTTGCCTTGGCACTTTTTTTCCTCTGCCCTTACAACCGCTACCCTTCGATCGCTTTCGTTCACTTTCTATCTCCTGATGGGCCATGTTAATGTGTAATCTTACCCAGACGCATGGATAACATCACAGCCCGCATCCTGTGACTCCTGATTCAAAAACTAACATGTTATACGGAGGTGACAGTAGAACTTTTGGTTTGGTCACCACGTTGGTGTGGGCGTGGAGGGGCCCTATCCTATATAGACAACCACCTCAGCAACATAACATGTGTGATGGAGATACATACTAGAGAAGGAGGCGGTATTCTAGACAAGTTACCAGCCAATTAAACATTCTTGGATATAACTACTGTGAATCTGGACAAAATTTAAAATACGACTAGGACATGGTAATTGGGGAATAAATCTGCTCGATGGAGCGTGTATGGAACACGACATCACATACGATTCATAAAAACATATTCGTACAGCTGATCGAATTTTAGCTAAAAATCTAACGCAATACGTGAGAGAAGAGTTATTGGTCTAGGTCAACACACTGCAGCATTTGCAGTTGGTAAAGCTATGCAGGGTAAAGTTGGGCTGGGCTTGCATGTGAAGAAGTTCAGCCAAGTTTTGAGCGCTGCACTTTGGGCGGTAAGTAAGGAGATGACAACCAAAGGGTACATGAAAAACTACATCCTTACAGCAACGTATGCAGCTAGAAACTCCCTGAAACGGAAAGGTGCGAGGGAAAGAAGATCGATCAAACCACCCAGGGCTCTACCATTACCCAAGATGTCAGGTGGAATTATTCTCTTACTCATTCCTGCCCTAGTCGGTCTCTCGACGGTGGGATCACTGGCTGGGGGTGCTGCGTCTATTGCCAGAAAAGTCAAGAACGCACAAAACTCTTAGGAGCAACAGCAGGAGGCACGAAGACGTAACCGCATGGTGGAGGCAGTGGCCATCGGAAAAGGGCTATGCTTGAAACGATACAACAGTCTCTTCGCAATAAAAAGGCCCGCTAGTAATCCTATCAGATAGAACGCTTACAAATACAGATCTGCTTAAGTTTGTTAAGAAGAAATTCAACATTTCGATATTCCGAGGTGTGTTTATGCGGAATACATTACCGAAGACTGTCCGCCTGCTTAGCTGAACACTAACGTATTTTCCTTCCATACAGCAGGCTCGGGTTCGATTCCTGGGTAGGTTGGAGATTTTCTCCGCCGAAGGATGTGTGCTGTGTTGTCCTCATCATCACCGACGCTCAAGTCACCCAATGTGGCGTCAACTAAAATAAGACTTGCACTCGGCGGCCGAACATCCCCGGAGGGGGCCTCTTCGCCAACAATGCCACACGGTCATTTCATTTCAATTCTTTACCGGAAGACTATGTGAAAAAGTCAATGCAGAATTATGAATCTAGATGTAGCAGGAGGATCTGGGACTCACTGGGTAAAAAAGAAATGCAAACAGCCTCTCACTCGGTGACCTGCAGCCTCCAGAAAAATTACAACGATACTTCAAAGGCAGAAGAAATGTGTTATACAATTTTCAGTGCATTATGTTCCTCCTCTCGTTTATGAGTGATATATAAGGAAGGACATTAAGCATCCGTTCACCAGTTGATGTTTGGATGCAATGTCGTACACACTGACTTTAAAAGAATTATAGTTTATATTACGAGCGAATTACTTCGCACCAACAGAGTTAAGCACTGGATATTTGAGACATACAACACCATCTCAAATATCACAATGGGTAACAATAAACTGCTTCTAGAAATTAATGGCAAAAACTAAACAAACTGGTGCATACGACACTAACGATTTGAACGAAGTTTTCAAACAGTTAGGAAAAGTGATTGAGCTCCTTGCAAGCACCAGTACACTTAAACCTGAAATAAGAACGGTAAAGGAATCGACTGACTTTAAGCAGAAAGGTTCAATAGGCCCATTCTGCGTTTCACGAAGGGGCAGGATTTGAAGACGAATCGCAGTAAATTTTACAAATCTAGTCAGACGGTGGATATTCTTCCTGTCAGTACAATCTATCTTGAGTGTAACACTTCAACGAGCTCGTATCTCAACGATAGATTGATTCATTCAATTTACGGATTCTTGCCATCAGTTGAAACAGAGTAAAAGATTGTTGAGGCTCCTACAAACGCTATATACCTTCCAGTGAATGTTCAGACACTGGACTACCTGGGGCTGCGTATTGTGGACCAGACTGGCCAACTTGTTGACTTTTGTGACGAGGAAATCATTGTACGGCTACATGTAAGACAGGATGGGCATAAGGTATAAAACCAGTGCACACAGCGCACAGCATAGCACTTCACAGCAGAGCCACAAGGTGATAACAAGTGCGAACTACGAGTTTCTTGAATCAGTACGCTTGAAACCTTCCAATGACGTCATCGCTCAATATATCTCGCCCAGTGTAATATGATGAGCGAATTTTACGGCAGGAGTACTTGGAGCATAAACCTTATACTTCAACGACATTTAACAAGAACGATGAAATTAGGATTCTCATCCAGCACCAAGGCGCTTTAACTCTTCCACTCTAGGAGTTTCATATATTTGGACGGATCATTTAAGAAAAAGGATGGTAGTCATACAGTGGTATCAAAGCCTACACGTAATGCTTTGGTATTACTTTTCCAGGAAATACGTTATGAACTCAACAGCTGCATACCAATGCTCAATGTTGCACTGGCCAACGCCAATGGGAGGGCTCAGCGAATGACCCCACTACCATTAAACTTTCTCTATCTAGGATAAACCATATGACTTTGTATTTCCATAACTTTTGTAAACTAGAAGTTAAAAATGTTGATTATTATTACTGGGAAAGAGTTTCTGAGATTTGCTTTTATAAAAGGATTCCTTAGCAGAGTGTTTCAATAAATTATGAAAAAATATTTTACATTTATTTATATTAATGTCACAATTACAGCGTTTACCCAGATTCACATTCAGTACACTTTACAATACGAACTACTTCTTCTTTCTTGGTGTGTGCATGGGCAGATATACTCCTCGTAAGAAGTGCAAGCCTTCATGTACTTACGGTCTTTGCCTCTGGTGCATAGATAACAGCGTCCTTCCTTGGCAGATTATCCACAGCTGCACGTTACTTTCCGTCGCGGCTCTGTAATGATAATTCCTCTGCTTACAGCAGTTGATAATGCTGTAGTGTATTTTGAGTGTAGGCCTACAGCATATAAAGCGCGTCTTTTCATGTTGAGATCGCAAAGTTCTCGAGCAAGATCTTTCACGCACTACTTTCTTCCAGAACTCTTTGTTGGGTGATTCTTTGCCCATTACTCGTGTGTATCTTGAAGATGAAAAACAGCGCCATTGGCCATCGACGCGTTGCTCGACGGCAGCTGTACATTCTTACTCTCTTGTCGAATGTATCCATTCCAGACTTCGTACAATTGTAGAATAGGATGATGTCTGGCTTCTCTTCTGTCACATTCATGTCGTGATGTTGAGCTGACAATACTTTTCTTAGGCACATAACTGACTAAAGTGACATCATCGCTAAAGGCAAACCGGACTCTCGGTGTAACATTTTTTGTTTTAGAGAAACAGGACGGAGTTCTGTAGGCAGATCGCGTTTGTCACTCCGATTAGCACCAGTTGTATTTAATTTCTCTTTTAAAAGCTCGGATCCTAGTGGAAAGGTAGTGAACTTTCTCTCTGCGGCAACATTTCTTCCTCATTGTTTCATGTTAGACATTTCAATCATCCCATTTTTCTTCTCGTTGTCATGCTTTCTAGCATAGGCATCGGAAGCTAAGTAGTATTTCGTATTTGAGCCACATAAGAGGTTCACTTCTATTCCATATATTCCTGGTTTTGTTGGAATATACAGCCTGACTGGGCATCGCCCGTGGAAGGTCAGACGTTCTTTATCCACCGTAACTGACTCACTAGGATTTAAAAATACAGGAAATTTACTGTCATGTTCCATATATCACTGACAGGAGCAAATTTGTTGGTCTGTTTTCTAGCTGCTCGAGTTAGTGCATCATCAAAGCGCAAGTACTTTAGTAAGAGCCTCAGTCTTTGCTCCGAAAATGTAGCTCGGTACATCGTAAAGTTTTCTTTCGTGAATATATCAAGTAAACTGTCCATATTCTGTCAATGGATTCCACACTTCAAAAGAATTCCAATTGCTGACACACCTTCTTCCCTTTCAAATGATTTCGAATCTTTCAGGAAAATATCTTCAGACGATTCCCTAAGATTGCCTAGCTTTCGGATGGTATACATCAAATTGTTTTCCAAGATGTTATCCTCAAGGTTCATGAGAAAAGCTTTAACTGATTTATAAGGTTTTATCGCTGGCTTAGTTCCTTTTCGGCCCCTGATTACGTTAGCAGCAGACATCCTCCTTTGATTTACGTAAGGGTCTCTCTTCAATATCATACCTGATAGGGCCACCATGTCTTTTTCAAGGTGATCAATTTGTGCCTTAGGCCTGGGTCGACTTCTTGTTGCTTGAATATCTACAAAAATGTGAAAGCAGACTCGAACACTAGCACACAAAACACACATCTAACGAGACAGACATCCTAATATAATACAAAATATCTGCAAAAAGTAATAAAAATCATTACCTACCTTGTTCATGTTCATCCAACTCGCTGCTGTCAGAAACTACTTGATATGGAATTTCCATGACCACATCTTCAGTTTCACTGCTTGAACTTTCGAATAGTTCCCCACTAAATTCACTGTCGGAAATCTCAAGCAACTTTCTTATTTCGTCATCTGTCATTTTCATTTATTTAAACATTCTGTCAATACGCCACAGAGGTATTAGCTTCCACTCACCACACTGTTTATCGGTGATTGTTGAGCACCTACACCTTCAGTTACAACAATCGCTATAACTCAACAATGAATCTGAACCAAAAGCTCTTGTTATCATCAACTGTAGCAATAATCATTACGATAAATGTCATGTGTTTATTAAATAAAATACTGAACACAACGAGAGTTATAGCCCAAAAACTACTTTGGGACCAGTTACTAATCCGCCTCCATTGGTACGCAAATGTTAATGAGGTAGGGATTGATCGTACACGTAATGCTGGAATTGCATCAACCATTAAAACATACGTCTCATCATCACCCTCGGATTTGAATGGTCTATAAAATGCAGGATGGTTCATAGACGAGCCTCTGGGCCGAACGTCAGAAGAGTATCGCCGATTTCCTGCATACATACCTCTAAAATGCTTATGGCGTACTTTGGGGATATGCAAAGAATTATTATGAATGTTAAACAGGAACTTGTTCTAATACGGAGTGCAGACTCATACATTCAAGGAGTTCAAGAGGAGAATCAGATCATCATCTATAAAATTATATGGAAAATACCACACATCACTGAGGCAGACAAGGAGCGTTTGAAGCTTTTAAAAGGTCTGAATACCGGTACAATCCTGCCATTAACTTTCCATTCATGGAGAACTTTTAGCATCCAGTGCTACCGATAGCGAGCAGACGAACATGGCCTATTAAAACCTCTGTGCAGCTGGAAACATCAAGATTCATCATACTTGCATTACAGAGCAATAGAAGAGGGACTTTAGCAAATGATTCCACGGTATTTGACAACTGTGATTTAATTAGTGCCATAGTGTACTTGAATTTAGAATTCTATCTGTATGAAGATTTACTGCTACAGTGCGACCAGGATGTATACAGCCTAGCACTTGACATGAATGTAAGGTTTCGTGTCTCTTACTATGAAGATGAAGAGGAAGGTTGTCTACTCAGTCCACGGAAACTCAAGGAGCTGGTACCAATCGTCGTGATAGACTGTAAGTAGAACGAGATAATTAAGTCAGGACCAATAGATGTACGAACCGAATTTGAAAGCTCGTAAAATTTCCCAGAACACACTGCAGCGTATGCTCTTCTCTATTGCCCACTCACTGATGTTGTGCAGTGTGCTGTATAAATGGCGAAGTGTTGTGTCATACATAGAACATTTCACAATGACAACTTGGAGCGTGAAAGTCGTTGCTCACGTTAAAGGTTTCTATGATGATGAATAGATGCAAGATGTTGCATTAGTAGCACACACTGATGACGTTTGCATAACAGAGACATTCTCAGCAAGCATTACATCACCCAAGGCCTTTCAAAGACGTGAATAATGCTAAAACATGAAGCTGTGGCAAGTGACTAACACATTTCTTCCAAGGACTCCACTGGGACGATCCTGGTACACCTTATTAAGATATGGTAACGTCACTTGGAATATTAGATCATCCTGATAGCATCACCTACGTCAAAGGCGAGGAGAAGATCACTTGAGTGCAACGAATCTTCAAGTTAGCATCTATTCCTGCTGTCCATCAGCACAAGAAGAAGAAGATGTGCGAATGTAGTGTCGTATCTGCTTATGAAAGTGTAAAACTACTTTTAAGTTGGATTAACGAAAATAAATGAGTTTTTGTACCTCACATTCAGTGTTTTTTCTTTCTTTTTGCCCAGACCCTACTTAGATAGTATGTAGCTCTACCCAGATCCTACGTCTGTGGCTTTGTTCAGGAACAGGTAATATAATTTCAGACACGTTTGCAATATGTCTTTGGAAGCGGACACAATCACGCACCGCCTGTCCCCAAAATCCTATACATGCAGCATGATAGGTGAAATCCCATGTAATCATTACATATATTTTGTTGTCCTTGAACATTAGCTCCCTCTTGTTTCAAACTAATACCTTGTACATCTCGCACAACTTTACGTACATTTGTAAGGGTAGGGATTTATGAGATAACAGCAATGACATATGGTAATGAGTAACAATTTTTTATTATATATAAGTATTCACGGTAGTTATACAGCTTTACAATAAGAGAAGTAATAATGATTTAAAATTCACAGTTTTTGCTATTGTTTGAAATCTTTTTACTCTCAGTTCTTAGTTTTGCAAATAATAGTACCAGCTGGAAAACTTTTTACTTTACGTTGCAGTACCAATACAGCTATCGCAGAGGTACAGTTTCTGTTACACTAATACTATTACTATTTTTAGTGAAATTCCATCCAAACAGAAGGCTTAATTTATACGTCGAACTGTGTGGCTCTAAACATTTTCCACCTCAAGCAGCTGAAATAATTTAATAATACAAAGAAAAGGATGGCCCTAAAATGATCATCCCAAACAGATGCACTAAAATGAAATGGGGGGAACTCACACTTAAAACTAGTATGACTTGGACAGCTAGCAGTAGGCGAAACGTAAAAACTGTGGTATTTACTGATGCACTGACACAATAACACACGCACAAGAAGTGCAAAATTGAGAAATACAGTAAACTATATTTTTCCTTCATTTACAGGTTTTTAACTTTTTTGATCATTTTACTCCATTTTTTAAATTATTTATATATACATTGCACATTTTTAACTTTTTTAATAACTTTCACATTTTCCAGTACATGGTGCTTATATTTTCATACGTACATAGTACGCTACATATGAAGAAAGAAATAAACAGAACGTGTTTACATGCAGGTATACATATTAACACGGGCATCCGTGCTCAAATGCACTCACACGCATAAACACAGAAACACAAGCAATCACACATGCAGGCACACCATACATCACATACATACAATATTTCCACTATCATATAAGAGCCGTACTATTCGACACGAGCTCTCACTCAGCCGGTCACTTATTCTCTCTCATTCACACCGTCGGAGTCCCCCACCCCTTCTCACGCTTGAAGTAAATAGTGTGAGTACGGGAGGGTTTCGATTCCGTCAACCAATGGCTCTTTTATCGTCATGAGGTGATAATCCGAGATTAGATTGCAGTACAGTATACACTTCGCGAGCGAATACTAGTGTGCTGTACCAGTACCATATGTGGAGGTTGCGGCCGAGCACCGCGAAAATCACTGTATTTGCACGGCAAGTAGTCTTCGACCGTGAAGACAAGTGATGCCGCCCTCCTCTGGGTGAATCCATCTATTGTACAATATGTATACATTTTGGATCTTAGACTCACAAACTCCACAACTGGCAATCCATCCGCCTCACCTTTCATTAGGCCGATAACCTTCTTGTTCTGAGGAACAATACTTTAACGATTATTGACTGTGTATCCCGATGAGTCAATTCATTATCGTGACACCTAATTACTTCATATGCATCGAAGTTTCTGGCCCAACAGATGAAATTGTCTGTATCCTTATAAAGTGACTTTGGATCTACGAAATGAGTTTTAGCAAATTCATAGTGGAAGCAGTACATGTGGAGTTTGGAAATGTCCAGTATATGCATACCAAAATATATAGGTTTCTTAAACTCTACTGGAACCTTCGACATTTCCGCAGCAACAAAGCTTCCTCAGAAAATAGTGACCTGCTTAAATTTTTTTTAAAGCGATGCACTTTCTTACGCCCCAACGCCCATCCCATTCGGTCCTAATCAAAACATTGATTTCAGTTCTTGTATTCTGCATGGCGTCACCAAAAAATGTAATTATTCATTCATTTACAAAAATCTTTTTCGAAATCACTAGTCGCACCCGCGCCCTTTTCGGTATTTGATTCATGTACTCTGTCAATCATGGCGACTGACTGGAGCAGGTAGTCGTGGTTGCTCTACCTAGTTCCATCCCTAAACTGAGGCAGTGCCACACATATCGATAATGAATGTGGTCGTAAGTTGAGGAATAGTGCTTCCTCGTAGAACTTGTTGTGTAGGACATAACGGCAAGTCGCTTGTTATTTCATGTGTATTAGTAGGGTATACGAGGTCTGCATCCTTCACATACCCTACATCAGAATCAGCGAACAGACTCAGAGTAGAGCTTGCAACCTATGTCCTTTCCTATACGATTCTACGCAGAACCTCCTCATTTCTTACCTTATGAGTCCAACTAATTTTATACAGTCGTCTGCAGCACTATACCTCAAATGCTTCGTCTCTTGTGTTCCGGTTTTTCCACGGTTTCAGTAGCGAACAATGTTTCGATCCAAACGCACATTCTCAGATATTTGTTCCTGAAATTAAGGCCCATGTTTGATACCAGTAGACTTCTCTTGGCCAGGAATGCCTTTTTTGGCAGTGATAGTGTGCTTTGATGTCCTCCTTGCTTCGTCTGTCGTTAGTTATTTTGCTGCCCAGGTAGCAGAAGTCCTTAACTTCATCTACTTCGTGACCATCCATCCTAATGTCAAGTTTCTTTCAGTTGCCATTTCTGCCACTTCTCATTACTTTCGTCTTTTTTACATTTACTCACAGTCCATATTCTGTACTCAGACTGTTCATTCCATTCAGGAGATCATGTTATTCTTCTTCACTTTCACTCAGGATAGCAATTTCATCAGCGAATCGTAACATAGGTATCCTTTCACCTTTAACTTTCATTCCACTCCTGAACCTCTATTTTAGTTTCATCATTGTTTCTTCGATATACAGATTGAACAGTAGAGGTGAAAAACTACATCTCTGTCTCACAGCCTTTTTTAAGCCGAGCACTATTTTCTTGGCCGTCTACTCTTGTTGTTCCTTCTTGGTTCTTGTACACATTGTATATTATCCGTCTCTCCCAATAGCTTACCCCTATTTTTCTCATAATTTCGGAAATCTTACTATTTTACACTAGCGATGATTTTTACAGGACGACAAATCGTATGAACGTCTCTTGATTTTTCTTTAGTCTTGATGCAATGTTAAAGCACAAAATCAGAACTGCCTCTGTGGTACCTTTACCTTTCCAAAGGCCAAACTGAACGTCATCTAACACATCCTCAATTTTCTTTTCTATTCTTCTTGTCAGCAACTTGGATGTGTGCGGTGTTAAGCTGATTGTGCGATAGTTTTCGCCCTTGTCAGCTCTTGCAGTCTTCGTAATTTCGAAAGTCAGATGGTATGTTGCCAGACTCATACATTCAACACACCAACGTCAGTAGTCGTTTTGTTGCCACTTCCCCAAATGATTTTAGAAATTCTGGTGAATGTTATCTATCAAAATGGTTCAAATGGCTCTGAGCACCATGGGACTTAACTTCTGATGTCATCTGTCCCCTAGAACTTAGAACTACTTAAACCTAACTAACCTAATGACATCACACACATCCATGCCCGCGGCAGGATTCGAACCTGCGACCGTAGCGGTCGCGCGGTTCCAGACTGAAGCGCCTAGAACCGCTCGGCCACTCCGGCCGGCTGTTATCTATCGCTTCTGCCTTTTGATCTTAAGTGCTCCAAAGCTCTCCAAAGTTCTGATTCTAATACTGGATCCCCTGTCTCTTCTATATCGACTCCTGTTTCTTCTTCTCTCGCATCAGACAAATCCTCCCCCTCACAGAAGCCATCAAAGTACTCTTTCCACCCACCCTCTCCGCTGCATTTAATAATGGAAATCCTGTTTGCACCCTAAGTGTTATCACCCTTGATTTTAGTTTCACCAAGGTTGTTTTGGCTGTCCCATATGCTGAGTCAGTTCTCCCGACGATCATTTCTTTTCCAATTTTTTCACGTTTCTCATGCAGCTATTTAGTCTTAGATTTCCTGTATTCCTTATTTTTTTCCTTCCTTAGAGACTTATATTTCTGTGTTCCTGAATTTCCCTGAACATTTTTGTACTTTCTTCTTTCATCGATCAACTAAAGTATTTCATATGTTATCCATGATTTCTTCGCAGTTACCTTCTTTGTACCTATGATTTTCTTTCTCTTCCCTGTTTAGAGATGTCCATTCCTCTTCAAATGTAATGCCTGCTAAGCTATTCTTTATTGTTGTACCTATAGCTTAACTTCAAGCGTATCTCGTCATTCCTTAGGATATTCGTATCCTACTTCTTTGCGTATTGATACTTCCTGTCCAATCTCCTACACAACAGCCTACTCTTCACCATTCCTACATTGTGATCTGAGTCTATATCTGCTCCTGGCTACACTTTAAAACCCACTATCTGTTTTCGGAATCTCTGACTGACCATGATTTAATCTGCCTGAAGTATTCCCGTATCAGCTTGCGTTTCCCAAGTATACCTTCTCCTCTCGTGATTCTTGAAGAGAATATTCGCTATTGCTAACTGAAAATTATTACAGAACTCTATTATTCTTTCTCCTTTCTCATTCCTTGTTCCAAGCTTCTGTATGCTTTTCTTCTACTCCTCCCCCTACAACTGCATTCCAGGCATGACTACTAGATGATCTTCATCTCCCTTTACTTATTGTATTACCCTCTCAATATCCTCATATTTATTCTAGTATCCTCATATACTTTCTCCATATCTTCATCTTCGGCATGTATACCTGAACTGTCGTTATCGCTGTTCGTTTTCCGTCGATTCGGATGATAACAACTCTCTCACTGTACTGTTCACAGTAACGCACTCTCTGCCCTTCCTTCCCCCTCATAAGTTATGCTACTACCGTTGCACCATTTTCTGCTGTTGTTGATATTACCCTATACTCAGATGACCATAAATCCTTTTCTTCTTTCCATTTCACTTCACTGATCTCTAATATATCCACACCAAGCCTTTGTATTTCCCTTTTCAGATTTTTTAGCTTCACCTACCACTTTCAAGCTTCTGAAATTCCACGCTCCGACTCGTAGAAAGTTATCCTTTCGTTGGTTATTCAATCTTTTTTTAATGGTTACCTCATCCTCGACAGTCCCCTCCCAGAGATCCAAATGGAGGACTGTTCTTAAAGATTTGCCAATAGAGAGATCGTCATGTCACTTTTGAATTACAGGTCACATGTCCTGTGGATACACGTTATGTGTCTTTAATGCAGCGATTTCCGTTGCCTTGTGCAACTTCGTACCGTTGATCATTGCGATTTTCTACCCCAAGGACAAAAGAGCGCCCTGAAACTCTGTCCGTTCCTCCGCTCTTTTTGACAAGCCTTTGGCAGAATGAGAGTGATTTTTTACGCTGGAAGTCTTCGACCACCAATGCTGATTATTAATGACAATTGAAGCAATGGCAGGTTTAGAACCCGGGACCGAGGACGGTTTTATTATTATACAAAGACGCTACCCCCCCCCCCCGTTATTTTTGAACCCACCCTGTCCCGTTCCCACTATCCAGGAGCCAAGAGAAGCGCAGGGAATGTGCAGTAGGTGAGTAAATCAATAGTTTAATTACTTATCTCCTTTTTTTTCGATGACCAGAGAATATACCGGCGCTAAGTGTAGTACCCGTGGTCTAGGGGTAGCGTCATTGATTCATAATCAAAACGTATTCGGTCCCTGGTTCGATCCCGGCCACTGCCTAAATTTTGATAAATAATCAGCATTGGCGGCCGAAGACTTCCGGCATAAGAAGTGAGCCTCATTCTGCCAACGGCCTTGTCAAAGAGGTTCAGGGCACTCTCTTGTCCTAGGGGTGGGAAATTGCTCCTAAAGGCGGAAGAATCAGCAATGATCAACGACATGAGGATGCAGAAGGCAATGGGAATCACTGCATTAAAGACACGTAACCTGTATCCACAGGACATGTGGCCTGTAATTGAAGAAGTGTCATGATGATCTCTCCATTGGCAAAAGATTCCGGAATAGTCCCCCATTCGGATCTCCGGGAGGGGACTGCCAAGGGGGAGGTTACCATGAGAAAAGATTGAATAATCAACGAAAGGATAACGTTCTACGAGTCGGGACGTGGAATGTCAGAAGCTTGAAGATGTTAGGGAAACTATAAAATCTGAAAAGGGAAATGCAAAGGCTCAATCTAGATATAGTAGGGGTCAGTGAAGTCAAGTGGAAGAAAGACAAGGATTTCTGGTCAGATGAGTATCGGGTAATATCAACAGTAGCAGAAAATGGTATAACAGGTGTAGGATTCGTTATGAATAGGAAGGTAGGGCAGAGGGTGTGTTACTGTGAACAGTTCAGTGAGCGGGTTATTCTAATCAGAATCGACAGCACCGACCAACACCGACAACGATAGTTCAGGTATACATGCCGACGTCGCAAGCTGAAGATGAACAGATAGAGAAAGTGTATGAGGATATTGAAAGGGTAATGCAGTATGTAAAGGGGGACGAAAATCTAATAGACATGGGCGACTGGAATGCAGTTGTAGGGGAAGGAGTAGAAGAAAAGGTTACAGGAGAATATGGGCTTGGGACAAGGAATGAAAGAGGAGAAAGACTAATTGAGTTCTGTAACAAGTTTCAGCTAGTAATAGCGAATATCCAGTTCACGAATCACAAGAGGAGGAGGTATACTTAGAAAAGGCCGGGAGATACGGGAAGATTTCAATTAGATTACATCATGGTCAGACAGAGATTCCGAAATCAAATGGTTCAAATGGCTCTGAGCACTATGGGACTCAACTGCTATGGTCATTAGTCCCCTAGAACTTAGAACTACTTAAACCTAACTAACCTAAGGACGTCACACACATCCATGCCCGAGGCAGGATTCGAACCTGCGACCGTAGCAGTCGCACGGTTCCGGACTGCGCCCCTAGAACCGCGAGCCCACCGCGGCCGGCTCCGAAATCAGATACTGGATTGTAAGGCGTACCCAGGAGCAGATATAGACTCAGATCACAATATAGTAGGGATGAAGAGTAGGCTGAAGTTCAAGACATTAGTCAGGTAGAATCAATACGCAAAGAAGTGGGATACGGAAGTACTAAGGAATGACGAGATACGTTTGAAGTTCTCTAACGCTATAGATACAGCAATAAGGAATAGCGCATTAGGCAGTACAGTTGAAGAGGAATGGACATCTCTAAAAAGGGCCATCACAGAAGTTGGGAAGGAGAAGATAGGTACAAAGAAGGTAGCTGCGAAGAAACCATGGGTAACAGAAGAAATACTTCAGTTGATTGATGAAAGGAGGAAGTACAAACATGTTCCGGGAAAATCAGGAATACAGAAATACAAGTCGCTGCGGAGTGAAATAAATAGGAAGTGCAGGGAAGCTAAGACGAAATGGCTGCAGGAAAAATCTGAAGACATCGAAAAAGATGTGATTGTCGGAAGGACAGACTCAGCATACAGGAAAGTCAAAACAACCTTTGGTGACATTAAAAGTAACAGTGGTAACATTAAGAGTGCAACGGGAATTCCACTGTTAAATGCAGAGGAGAGAGCAGATAGGTGGAAAGAATACATTGAAAGCCTCTATGAGGGTGAAGATTTGTCTGATGTGATAGAAGAAGAAACAGGAGTCGATTTAGAAGAGATAGGGGATCCAGTATTAGAATCGGAATTTAAAAGAGCTTTGGAGGACTTACGGTCAAATAAGGCAGAAGGGATAGAAAACATTCCATCAGAATTTCTAAAATCATTGGGGGAAGTGGCAACAAAACGACTATTCACGTTGGTGTGTAGAATATATGAGTCTAGCGACATACCATCTGACTTTCAGAAAAGCATCATCCACACAATTTCGAAGACGGCAAGAGCTGACAAGTGCGAGAATTAACGCACAATCAGCTTAACAGCTCATGCATCGAAGGTGCTTACAAGAATAATATACAGAAGAATGGAAAAGAAAATTGAGAATGCGCTAGGTGACGATCGTTTTGGCTTTAGGAAAAGTAAAGGGACGAGAGAGGCAATTCTGACGTTACGACTAATAATGGAAGCAAGGCTAAAGAAAAATCAAGACACGTTCATAGGATTTGTCGACCAGGAAAAAGCGTTCGACAATATGGTGCAAGCTGTTCGAGATTCTGAAAAAAGTAGGGGTAAGCTATAGGGAGAGACGGGTCATATACAACAACCAAGAGGGAATAATAAGAGTGGACGAACAAGAACGAAGTGCTCGTATTAAGAAGGGTGTAAGACAAGGCTGTAGCCTTTCGCCCCTACTCTTCAATCTGTACATCGAGGAAGCAATGATCGAGGAAGCATCACTACTGGCTGGCCGTTTCATATTGCGTGAATCACATGGTCACGACTAGGCACTGTCAAAGACTGATGATGGTTTTGGGGATGTTGGGCTCTATTAAATTTCAGACTCCTCTGTTTTTCAGAGGAGCAATGGGGACTCAGAATGCCAGGCCGGGAAGTGGCATTCTTTCTCATCAAGTAGGCTGAAGAAGGCTTGATGCAGCTGGCTGAGAAACAGAACGCTGCTATGAGGAAGAAAAAGATTCTGGGACAAACAGATAGAAGCAATCATTCAAAATATCCTTTGCTTGCTGGAAACTAGCTGCATGTGGCTGGAAAACTGAACGCAACTCCTATTTTTTACAAAAAAAAACAGCCTTCCTTCATTCTGGGACAAACAGATAGTCTTGTCACTTCCGATGTCACCCACATCCCTTGAAATACTTGTCGGTGTTCGTCAGGGCCCAGCTGTAGGAGGAACACCCTAACTTTCGGAAACAAATCTATTGCTCATAGCAGAAGGCCACCGCCACGATCCTAGGAAATGGCAGCTCACATTACAATCATCTGCAGACTTCTCTTTGACTGCTGGCCAGCAGCTGCAGCCCCACTCCCTCCCTGTGGCGCTGCATGGAAGCGGAGGGCAGGCCCAGTTGGTTGGTTGGTTTGGGGAAGGAGACCAGACAGCGTGGTCATCGGTCTCATCGGATTAGGGAAGGATGGGGAAGGAAGTCGGCCGTGCTCTTTCAGAGGAACCATCCCGGCATTTACCTGGAGTGATTTAGGGAAATCACGGAAAACCTAAATCTGGATGGCCGGACGCGGGATTGAACCGTCGTCCTCCCGAATGCGAGTCCAGTGTCTAACCACTGCGCCACCTCGCTCGGTGGGCAGGCCCAGTAATGACAGACTGCCCTGCGAGCGAGACCCCTCGCTGGACAGTCATGACCATGTGGCCCACCATGTGTAGTAGTGTTTCCGGTTCGAAGAAATGAAAATTATCAAGATCAGTCTAATAAAGTGCAAGCAATTACGTAGAGATGGTTCTTTGTTGCTCTTCATAGTCTTTTGTTAGATGGTGAGGGACCCAGTGGGCACACACCTTTGAGTACTCCAACTGGTGGGGAATAGCCTCGGCACTACCAACAGAGACATCCAGTTGAGCGAGGAGGTGCTTGATTGAGATACATCTATAACCTTGAATGAGAGTGTCCGCACGTTCCAACACTGCAAGAACTCAGAGCCGTGTGAAGCCAGGTGGCATGCAGGAAGTCGAACAGGTTTGTGTGGCCTTGTTTCTATGATGAGAAACGCCTAGCCTAACGATTTCTCGTGCTTTTGCTCACTATCAGGTCTCTGCAGACATTCAGCAAGCACGTATGTATATCTGCAACGCTCTGGTTTTCCGCCAAAAGAAACTCAGTGACAGCTGTTTGTCAGAATTCCACCTCCGCTGCAGATGCCAATTTGAAGATTACGTACAGTGCCGTCACGTATCGGAACTTCGTGAAACTATAGGGACTGAAGTTGGAAGACTCCACAATGTCCAACAACACATTCTGCATTTTTTCAACCTAAACTGGCCGAAAAAGAAATATGCTATATTACATACTGAACGCCCCTCGTACTAATAGCGATCGTAGTGCAGGGATAGCTATATTTTCTTTGACTGTGTACATTCAGCATGTCGTCACGAATCTTAGACACCTGATCACACAGCTAAGGACAGCACGTGCTACTGAGGGTAGGGCATTAACAACTGCTATCGTCGTATAGCGAATTTTGTGGAACACATGAGCATATGTTATAGTTTTATGTCTGTTAGCGTCTGACACTCCTATTATCCCAGGTATAATGGTATCTTTTCTCCAGCAATTCTGCGTCACAGGCAGCTAGTCACGTGCCAGCACTCACTTTAGTGGATAAATTTCGACAGCTACCTTTACATGAATGGTATACAATGTGCCAACATAAATGCACAATATTTATTTTTAGGATGGTTCAAATGGTTCAAATGGTCCTGAACACTTTGTGACTTAACTGCTGAGGTCATCAGTCCCCTAGAACTTAGAACTACTTAAACCTAACTAACCTACGGACATCACACACATCCATGCCCGAGATTTAGGATGGTATGTATTCATGATAGGTACTTTACTGAAACTAACAGAACTGGAACTTGCTCTGACCGTTACTGTTCTGATGGTTGTGTTTTTTTTATCTATTTTCTTATATTTATTAACGTTTTCTACAATACGAAACGCGGCTTTTTTCGCGTTTGTGCGCAACAACTCGGTTTGTATTTTAATGGTAACGTTTTACTCTTTGATTCGAGGAACTAAATATATAAATGAATTATGTTTATGTGGTGCATTGAGATCATTATCTTCCTTTTTATCTATCACTCTCCTGTTTCGGGTTGTCACAGATGCGCTTGTAATTGCTTCAAGTAGTTGTGCTTGAAAACCGATGAGACGCTCGATACATGTCGCACCTGGTGGAATATTAAAGCAGAGGTGGAGTCATTATTTCACGTGTTATCGAAACGGCTATGATACCGAAAATGGAAACATTATATCCATTTCCTTTTTATTTTCTTTGACCTAAAATAAGAATTCTCAGCTTATAGCCTAGTGAAAAGTATGAAAATTTACTGAAACGGGGTACAGAATATGGTTTCAAATTGAACAAATTTCCATGCAGAAAGGAACACTGCGTTATTACTTTAGAGATACAATCGTAGCTTTCAAAACCATAAGGAAATAAGACGCCACACTAATATTAGGGTCGTTCAAAGAGGGCAGAAAGAGCGCCCACACATATATATCTAGTGTTTCATACACTGCGGCTCAGCTTCCTTCGAATTCCCGTGGTCTGTCTGTTGTTTGTTTGTTTGTTCGCTTCTGAGATGTTGTTCTTCTGGTGGAGGCGCTGGGCTCGCGGCGGCAGCTCGATTTCAGAGTCGGTGGCCGCCAGAGGGCGAAATCGGAAGTACGGAGGACGGAGTGGCTGATGGAAATCAGTTGGGTCGAACAGCACTGGCTGGACGAAATTGCCAGCGGGAGTTAGCTTGCGACCGCCAGAACAGACAGCGGTAGGCCCCATTGGTTTCCAGAAATAGAGGTCACAGGTGTTTGCATTAAGTTGAAGTCGTCATCATCCGCCCTGGACATTTTCCCCAACTTCGTGATCTTTAACTTCGGGTATTCGGTGGAGTGGCCGTAGTACTGTATCCCAGACACGAATTTTGACCCTAGTTACAAATCTCTGATTGGTGGCTTGGCTGAATTCCCGAAAGAATGAGCCTGGATAGTGTCACCTTGGTGGAATTTGTTTCAAATTTACACACATCAAAAAGAATTTTGCATCACCACCGTTCCGAGAGTTCCAGAACCTGTACAGAAAATTGGAACAGAGATCAACATAAACATAACTTCCGTCCTTTATATTTCTCATGAAAACGACACATTGCATGTTGTACCACCATACAGCGAGACCTTCAGAGGTGGTGGTCCAGATTCCTGTACACACCGGTACCTCTAATACCCACTATCACGTCCTCTTGCGTTGATGTATGCCTGTATTCGCCATTCCATACTATTCACAATTTCATTATGGCACAGTTGCTCCAGATTGTCCCACTCCTCAACGGCGATTCGGCGTAGATCCCTCAGAGAGGTTGGTGGCTCACGTCGTCCATAAACAGCCCTTTTCAATCCATCCCAGGCATGTTCGATATGGTCCATGTCTGGAGAACATGCTGGCCACTCTAGTCGAGGGATGTTGTTATCGTGAAGGAAGTCATTCACAAGATGTGCACGATGGGGGCGCGAATTGTCGTCCGTGAAGACGAACGCCTCGCCAATATGCTGCCGATATGGTTGCACTATCAGTCTAAGGATGGAATTCACGTATCGTACAGCAGTTATGGCGCCCTCCATGACCACCAGCGGCGTACACCGGCCCCATGACCCCAACAGAAGGGAATCTCCACCTTGCTGCACTCGCTGGACCATGTGTCTAAGGCGTTCAGCCTGACCGGGTTACCTCCAAACAAGTCTCCGACGATTGTCTGGTTGAAGGCATATGCGTCACTCATCGCTGAAGAGAACATGATGCCAATCGTGAGCGGTCCATTCGGCATGTTAGGCCGATCTATACCGCGCTGCATGGTGTCGTGCCTGCAAAGATGGACTTCGCCATTGACGTCGGGAGTGAAGTTGCGCACATGCAGCCTATTGCGCACAGTTTCAGTCGTAACACGACGTCCTGTAGCTGCACGAAAAGCATTATTCAACTTGGTGGCGTTGCTCTGAGCCATAATTCGTATGTAGTGGTCACCCACTGCAGTAGTAGCCCTTGGGCTGCCTGAGCGAGGCATGTCCGAACAACATTGCTTTGTTCTAGTAATTTCCGGGTATGCAGCCGGATCCCGTCGACATCCTGCCACGATATTTCGGCCCAGAGACGTCCGGCCATCATCAGATGAGTAGAAAACTACTGAAGAGCGCAGGTGCAGTCGCGGTATTTATGCCGAATCTCGCGCATGCGAAATGTATTGGCATCACACAGCGCATGCGTCAAGTGTTGACATGCGCAGCATAGCCGAGTTGTACGTGCTGCCGACGGTATACCGCGACTGCATCTGGGCTCTTCAGTAGTTGTGTACTCACCTGATGATGTCCGAACGTCTCTGGGCCGAAATATCGTGGCAGAATGTCGACGGGCTCCGGCTGCATACCAGGAAAGTATGAGAATAAGAAATACGCCGGGAAAATTTCAGAAGTCACAACATTGCTTTGGTTCACTCCGAGACTCCTGGACACTTCCCTTGTTGAGAGCCCTTCCTGGCACAAAGAACAATGTGGACGCTATCGAACCGCGATGTTGACTGTCTAGGCATGGTTGAACTACAGACAACATGAGCCGTGTACCTTGTAACCTCCCCACAGAAATGCAAAACAATGATAATTAGCCAAATGTTAACTCCCCACAAAATTATGTTAAATAATAATGCAAAAATGGAACCAAGCTTAATTTCCCCACAAAATTGATAAATGAAAATTGACCAAAAACCACAATAATGTCAACGGAATAATAAAATGTGCCAAGCGTAACCTACTTGCAAAATTAAAGAATAAAAATTGCGCAAATGTAAACTCCCCACAAAATATCGTTAAGGGATGAAGATTGATCACAAACCCACAATAACATTAATTAAATAATGAACCATGAACTGAATATAACAACTCAACAGCAATAATTAAACCTGACAAATTTTATAAGGACAGCAGCGCTGACCTACGGCCCTGTGAAATAATTAAACCAAAATTCTTACCTCAGTAAAACTGCGTCTATATCTGCTCTTATTTTTCGGCACAGCTCTGTGCAATGCTGGCGTATATTTAATTTTGATTCTTGGAGGAAATGCATAGGAAGTATTCTTTAAATTGAAATGAATGCTTTTTCTTCAAAAGAGTGGAAAAATTCTTTAAATTGAAATGATTACTTTTCTTTAAAAGATTTACTTTATAAAAAATTATTATTGGGGCATTTTTTTGAACAAATTAATTACAATTAACATACGTTATTAGCTGAGCGCAATGCTGCTTCATTACCTTCTACAATAATATACATATCGTCCACCACATTCCTGACCAGACTCGTGGGCAGAGCACACCGCGGACGCATGCCAACTCGCCACACACAACTGTATCCGACTTCTACTACAGACAGAGTGCAACACGCAACTGCACACTCTCGCGCGGTCAAGCGCAGACTAGCAACGATAAATAACTCTCTGGTCAGAGATTCTGTCATGCCTCGCCATCGCTGGTAATGAATACATATGAAACGTACGCGTTTCAACATCCTTCATGGTGGAATGACTGGAACTAATCGGCTGTCGGACCCCTCCGTATAATAGTCGCTACTTATGCATGGTTTTTTACAACTTTGGGTGGGTTTAGCGACAGCTCTGAACAGTCAAAGGGACTGTGTCTGTGATACAATATTCACAGTCAACGTATATCTTCAGCAGTTCCTTGAACTGGGGTGACGCCAAACTTTTTTTGATGTGTGTATTCAATTAATATGATGCCCTGCCTCCCCCCCCCCCCCCCTTTTTCAGGCCGTCTTATATGGATGTTTCCTGACATCTTCAAGGTAATAGGTGTGTCTCTTTAATCTTAACACTTGAACTGTGCAAGTTGCTGTCTTCTCTGGAGTTGACATAAGTTGGGCGGCTGTTTGGTTTAACCTCTGCATCTGTGTGCCACCCCTAGAGTAGTTCTAGGTCTCTGTAGCGTCTTGTAAGTAGGCTGTTTAGGTTTTTATATTGGTAACGCCATGTAGCGCTCTATATGAAAATCACTGGCTGTGCTGTGTGCAGTCTGTGGCATTGTTGTAATATTCGCCATTGTAGTGTTGGGCGGTTGGCTGTTAGCAGAGCATAGCGTTGCGCAGTTGGAGGTGAGCCGCCAGCAGTGGTGGATGTGGGGAGAGAGATGGCGGAGTTTTGAAATTTGTCAGACTGATTGTCATGAACTGCTATATATATATTATGTCTTTTGAACACTAGTAAGGTAAATACATTGTTTGTTCTCTATCAAAATCTTTCATTTGCTAACTATGCATATCAGTAGTTAGTGCCTTCGGTAGTTTGAATCTTTTATTTAGCTGGCAGTAGTGGCGCTCGCTGTATTACTCTAGCTTGAGTAACGAAGATTTTTGTGAGGTAAGTGATTTGTGAAAGGTATAGGTTAATGTTAGTCAGGGCCATTCTTTTGTAGGGATTTTTGAAAGTCAGATTGCGTTGCGCTAAAAATATTGTGTGTCAGTTTAAACACAGTCATGTATAATTTTTCTAAGGGGACGTTTCATATGTCGACCCTTAGCCGAGGATACCTCACTGGAATCTTCTGACTTTTCTTGTAGTTTGTGTAATTAGTGTAGATTTTGTTTATTGCTAGGGCGTAATTGTAGAGAGAATCTCCTTTGTAGTTGCAGTCTTTCATTGTTGTACAGTAATACAGGTGTGGCACGCATGTAAATTTGCACCAAGTATTTCGCAACTGCGCTTGCAATTAACTAGATATTCCAGAATGAGAAGGTTTGGAAGGTAGGAGACGAGGTACTGGCAGAAGTAAAGCTGTGAGTACCGGGCGTGAGTCGTGCTTCGGTAGCTCAGTTGGTAGAGCACATGCCCGCGAAAGGCAAAGGTCCCGAGTTCGAGTCTCGGTCGGGCACACAGTTTTAATCTGCCAGGAAGTTTCATAACTAGATATTATTTTCAATGCTATGTTAATGTGTTCTCTTATTTTTGCTCTTCAAATTGTGTTTTTCTGTGTTGTCGTGTGAAATATTGTGACAATAATGTGTGAAAAACGTAATACTAGGCTCCAAAGTAAACTGAGAAATGACAGTGAAGACGAAAGCAGTGTTTTAGCGCCACCATGTAATGAATTAACTAATATTCAAAGTAGTCGGCAACAGCTCGCCTCAAGAATCGGGAATGACAGAACACAATATTGCAAATACTGTAGACTCAGGTTTTGGGTTCTCACCGTTTTCTCAAATGAGTCAAGACACATTTTCCGCTTGTCAAAATGTGAATGTTACCGGTGCAAATTCACTGCCGAAAAGCACTGAGGAACATGTTTCAGACACCAGTGCATTGTTATTACAATTAATCCAACAAATCGGACAAGAGCTTCAAAAGTTAGACACAATGGAACAAAATCAGAGACAAACACAGCAAAAGCTTCAAAAGTTAGACACAATGGAACAAAATCTTCGGAAGTTAGACACCACACTTGAACAAACACGTGAAGATTTAACTACTGAGTTACATAACATTGAATCGAAATGTCAAAAAGTCTGTAATGACGTAAAAACACAAATTTCTGAGCATTTCCAACCTATTTTTTCGCGTCATGAAAATGCATTACAGAATCACGAAGCAGCCATAAAAGAACTGCAAACTATTGTTCATGAAAATCACGACACCTTGCAAGCTAAAATTGACTCAGTTGCATCTACCGATTCGGTTATGCAACTTGCAAAAACTCAGGAAAACTTAAAGGACACAGTGGATACGATTTCAACACAAATGGACACTCTGAAACTTGGTTCAGAAAAACACACAGAGGAAATAATTTCACTAACAGATAAAGTAGCCGAACTTTCAGATCAGTTCACTAACTTATCTACAAAGGTAGATGATGATCTGAATGACACAAGACCTGTAACCTTCACGGACACTGAAGAGTATGAACAAATTAGAAAATTCAAACAAAAGCAAAATCAAATCAATACACAGTACAAAAGAGAAATCCGGGAAGTACAAGATCAGTTGGCACAAGTAATACAAGAATTATATATTTCAGAGGACACTCGCGCTCCAGTACGGGAAGAGGGACATAGAAATACGGAACAACCACAAAATAATAACACAGGACACTTCGGAAATTATGAAAGAAATTGGCAAGGCGCATTGGATTTTGAGATGGAGCCGCCGAAACGAAGCAACAATGATCGATGTGCGACTCGCCGACACGATGATTTTGACTATAAGGTGTTCATTACTACACGTAAATTCAAAACATTTAAGAATTCTGACAACGACATTCATCCACAAGCATGGCTTCATCAATTCTCTCATTGTTTTCCTCCCAACTGGTCATTGGAGCACAGGTTAGAATTTATGTGTGGCTACTTGGAGAATGAACCAGCTGTAAGAATGCGATCAGTCATTCACGATTGTCACAGTGAAGGAGAATTTTATCATGCCTTCCTCTCAGCGTATTGGTCTCAAGCTACACAAGACCGAGTAAAAGATAGCATCATAATGATGAAACGTTTCGAACAATCTGAATTTTCCAGTCTTATGAAGTATTTTGAAGACATGTTGCATAAGAATCAGTATCTTTCAAACCCATACAGCCCCTCAGAACTCATCCGCATTTCAAAAATGGCTCTGAGCACTATGCGACTCAACTTCTGAGGTCATCAGTCGCCTAGAACTTAGAACTAATTAAACCTAATTAACCTAAGGACATCACACACATCCATGCCCGAGGCAGGATTCGAACCTGCGACCGTAGCGGTCACGCGGTTCCAGACTGAAGCGCCTTTAACCGCACGGCCACACCGGCCGGCCTCATCCGCATTTGCTTAATCAAATTGCCTGAACATTTGCGACATATTATTTTGGCAGGACGTTGCAAAGACGACATTGAAGCTTTTCAGGGACTGTTACAAGAACTGGAAATTGACACTGACAATCGCGGAACGCGAAAACAGGAGCACAACAATTACAGGTCACATCCGTTGCAATTCCGCGATGAAAGAAATAATAAATGGACACGACAAGGCTATTCTCACAACACAAATCGTGACCAAAATAGACACCACCCTTATGACAACCGTTGGCAGAATAGTAATAATTACAGGGAAAGATCACCTCTCCGCGGTAATGACTATCACAGAGACAATCAGAGAAACAGACAATATGGGAACCAAAATAATTATTATCAAGGGAGACAGAATAACTTTAGATGCAACTGTCCAGCGCGCAGTTACGATTCAGGGAGAAATTCTCCACCACGTGACTGACAAGAAAGAAACTATGGAATCTACCGACATGACGACAGACGATGTGATCGTAATGACAGACCTGAATTGCATCAGAACTGGCGGGATTCAAACAGAGCAGGGCCCTCTCGACAAGGTGAATTTGTAGAAGTTAGGTCTCCAAATCCCAATAACGACGTGCGCCAACAAAAACACAATAGGCAATGACTCATACCGCTGGCAGCCACAAAACGTACTTATGAAGCTGACGACGCAGCTGCCGTAGCTAGTAATTACGTAAAAATGGAAGACATTAGGGACATCTTACTCCAGGAACACGATGTAAAACATAACAACATTGCATATCCTGTGATTCACGTTACTGTAAATGACGTAAAATTTACTCTGGCAGTCCCATTTCAGTAATTAGTGAAACAGCTTTTAGCAAATGCATTAAATCGAACGATTGCCCCACACTTCCGTTACGTAAGATTAAATTACAAGATGCAATCATTGGAAAAAGTGTAGATGTACGCCAACAAACCAACATAGAATTCTTTTGTCAAAGCCACAGCTGCTCTATGAGCTTTCCTACTGTTCCATTATTGTCGACGGAAATTATACTGGGAGTTGACTTTTTGAATGAATACAAAGCAATCTTAAACTTTCACGATGCTGAAATAAGTTTAGAGAAAGAAGGTAAGTCAATAGCTTTGAAATTTGAAGATTGGCTCTCAAACCATGGCGAGGAAATTATTCCCGAATACACGTAAACTTCGACACAAAGACATAATTGATTTGGCTATTATAAATATAAAATCTGCAGCAGACAAAAGGAGAAAACTACACGGTAAAGCAAATGCAAAGAAATTATATATTGGTCAGAAAGTTCTCATTAAAGCTCATTTATTGTCACATAAGAAGAAACACTTGAGTCACAAATTCTTTCTAGTTTACAATGGACCTTACAGAATCCGACGTATACCACATGATAATTGCGTTGAAGTTGAAACTCTGCATACTAGGAAGAGTAAAGGTTTACACCACATTTCACATGTAAAACCGTTTATTGAAAGATAATCTGCTTTTTAACTTTGTCTTTGCCATATAACTTTTCACTTTACTTGCTAGTATGCTTTGTCAGACTTAGAATCTGTTAACATGCAACACTGTTTAATGTTAAATATCCAGTCAAGAACCAAGAGAACTTATTTAAACAGAAATTACGAATGCATTGTTATAGTGAACAGACGACACAGTGTTATTGTGTGTGTACATTCTTGCTTGTTAGTTGCACGATTACGTAACGACTATAAGGCTCACATACTTAGATCATTTACCAGTACTGCTAACGAGATTTTAATGCAACATTTTGGTTTACTTGAAAATACATTCTGGATTTAAAGTACTTTCTGTGAGATACCAGATGACACAGTGGTAAGTTTATGTGACAGCTACACGATTTTATCACGACGCTACTAATGAGTGACAATTTACAATGTTGCTTTTGCGCTGTATCTGTTTTATATCTGCACAGTGTTTCGGTATTATTCTGGAAAGTAAAACATGTTTTAGTAGTAACTTTTGTGGTATAGCTACAATGAGACAGCCTTTTTCGTAGCACAACAATACGTTACATTATAGTACTTTCTTGATCGCGGTATGGTATGTAATAACTACAGTATCTATACGCAAAGCATATCACTTTCGTTTATGATGAGGTAAGTACATTGACTTCAGCAAAACTTTGCTTACAGAGGACTATAACTACGACAGTTCCACAGAATTATCTTACAGCAAGATGCACATTTAGCGCTACAGAACAGGCATTTGAGTGATTAATTTTGTACTTAAACCATTTATTTTTCAAGATTTTTCAATTACAAAGAAAGTTTTCCGTGATACATTTCATTCCATTGCTGTAATCTGTAACACGTGAGGGTATAATTACATTAATCCTCAGGGGGGTACACACCTACTTTGTGTACCATGTGTTTGGCAAGCACAAGGAGCCCTAGCTAATACGGTATTTGCTTATACAACTTTACACATCGGTACCATATTTCTGTAACAGAATTACACAGCTATCTGATTATTTAACAGAGAAATAAACATTTTTTCTACTACGTCAGTGACAGATGTTTACGCAATTACACAGTTGGATAACTTCACACATATGAAATTGTATTTTGTCTGTACTTTGTGAACTCTTCATATTTTTTCAGAACCGTTGTGATACTATGAGAGCTTAAATGATGTATTTGGTAAGGGATCATGATTTTTGAAGTACGTTTGTGGTAGATGACTGTATTGAAGGTCTCGAAATTATTGAAAGAAGCTGCGACGATTCTGAGATGTGATTGATCTGATATGAAGTTATTATTGCGATGAGGATGTGTATTATGCTGTTGAGGTACGTTTATGATCAATAAGCTGAGAATCGTACTTTTTTTTTGGACTCTGTTATATTGATAGGATTTTGTTTCTACACATTTGTTACGCAAATTCACGACCTGTGAAATTTTTATATGAGACTGTTACTGCTGTCGTAAATATTTCGGTAAGAAAGTTAAGTGACCACCTTCACGTAATGCGTCGTGGGCACCCAGCTGTGCGACAATCGCCTGGAAAAAAGCCATTAGCGTGTGCCTTTCAGAGGCACAGGTGGAGAAAAAAAAAGAGAGGCCATTATCCTCACTGTTGACATTTCTTTGTAGAAAGCATCACAAATACGACACGCTCAAACTTGAAAACATATGATTACACTGTGGAGCTCTTAATTTATGATATTTACTAAAATGCCTGATGAAATGATGAGAAACATTTTACATCTATTGTCTTTCTAGTTGAGAGATTGCTCATTTTGTTTAATATCTGGTTTCCAGCTGTGTTGCAGCATTGGTTTTATAAAATAAAATTAAATGCATTTGCTAATGTGAACACTTTCTGTCGACAGATCTATTAAATAATTACTTTATGATCCACATTCTTCGAAAAAGGAGCTCTTGGAATGGAAAGAACAATAAGAAGGGACTAACAACAGTAACTGCATATATAATTTTCTTTTCAAGTACTTGGTAATTTTTTGTAGAATTAGTTTTTGTTGTGCACCACTTTAATGACATAGATATTAAGATGTGAACAGACATTTCCCTTATCTGCGTTGTTGTCTTTAGTGTACTATTTTTTCTGCTTGAGCTTTGTCATGTTTAGGTATAAGTTACTGCATTTGCTGCTGCTGCTTGCCAGGCATAGTGTTACTGAATTTGACTTTGTATTACTCTGTTAAGCCAGTTTTACTACTGATTTATTTTTATTGTTTGCTGCACATTGCCTTATATTAGTTGTAATATTGCAATTGCTCTGCTAATTTATTTTACTGCTGCTTGCTTTGCCAATTTGAATTTTTGTCATTGCTGTTTGTGTTAATTTGTTATGTGCTGCTGTATTGCCTCATCGCTTGGCATATATATCTGAGCTCAGTAGATTTTAAGTTAGCTTAAGAGGGGGTAGACTATATAAGAAACTAACTATGATGAATTGGAAGAAATGCATTGAGAAGCTATAAGAAAATGGTTTGGCCTAAAAAAAGGTAGTGTACAGTGGAGAAAAACTATTTTTGATAGAGGATGTGAACAGAATACAGAAAGCAGGCTTAGATAGGACTTTTTGGGAATAATGATGAACGAAGGGAGATCTCCATGCAAAATACTGCAGTAAAACAAACCCTGTCCTTTCCTTTTGTGTCATCCCTCTATATGTTTGTGTACACTTGTGTATTTGTGTTTTTCCTGTCTTTATGTGTTTAGCTAATAAACGTTATGTTGTAGAATTTTTCTAATAATATGTTATTTACTTTGTAAAGATGTTGAGACATTATTTATTCTGTTTTGTTTTAATGCTCATGTGTGAAGTTGATGTTTCAAAAGTTATTCTGATCTTTTATGTACGTACTTATGTCATAATTCTTGTAACACTGGTGTACATGTTTATTTCTATTCTTTTGTAAAGCCTGCATTACCACAAATGTTATCTGTATTGTTATGTTCTTTAATGATGTATTTTGCACCTTTGTTATTGTATTCTTATGTTATAAAATTGTAATTGACACCAGTTCATCAAATTAAGTAACTTGTAAGTTACATTTCACTGCACACGTTTCTGTTAATCATAGTATATGGACAATATGTGAGAAGTAGGGATTGTTAGTGTTTGCACGTGTGTTGATAATTCAGCAAGTGACTGGATAACCGCATTGCTGGTTCTAAGGACATTCCAAAAAGTTTTGTGACTACACAAGTGGTGGTTTATGAACTTGCTATATTGTCCGCAAGACTCTTCGATGGTGATTGTGCATCTGCACAGTCGCAACAGATGGTTGCTAGCCGTCTCTACAAGGACTACAGTGGGTCTGCATCTTTGATGGCCCACCAATACCATTATTTCTACAAGGACTGCAGTGGGTCTGCACCTCTGATGGCCCACCAATACCATAATCTCTACCAGGACTGCAGTGGGTCTGCTCTGTGATGACCTACCTACCAATATTCTTCAAAACTTCGACTGACTCTGCTGTGGGTTTGCTCTGTTGTGGCCCATTACCTGTCTGCATGTCAAGAGTCAGCACTGTCTTTCCGTTAGAAGGACAACACTACTTCTTCAAGACTGCATGGAAATCCACTACTTCCGTGTGCATTTTCTTTTACTGCTCAGACTTTGAGAAAAACACTGCTATTTTACTATGATGAACGATCAGGACTGTCTTTATGGACTGTGAGAAAATTTTAGCTTTTGACCAACATTGTATCAATAAGTGTGTGCATTTGATTTCTCTGTTATTGTAATTGTGCAAAAATTTTAATAAATATGTGTTGGCCAGTGCCCAAAACAATTTGTAAATTTTTTTTGGGGGACGATGGGGGCTATGTAAGTAGGCTGTTTAGGTTTTTATATTGGTAACGCCATGTAGCGCTCTATATGAAAATCACTGGCTGTGCTGTGTGCAGTCTGTGGCTGGGTGGCATTGTTGTAATATTCGCCATTGTAGTGTTGGGCTGTTGGCTGTTAGCAGAGCATGGAGTTGCGCAGTTGGAGGTGAGCCGCCAGCAGTGGTGGATGTGGGGAGAGAGATGGTGGAGTTTTGAAATTTGTCAGACCGGTTGTCATGAACTGCTATATATATTATGACTTTTGAACACTAGTAAGGTAAATGCATTGTTTGTTCTCTGTCAAAATCTTTCATTTGCTAACTATGCATATCAGTAGTTAGTGCCTTCGGTAGTTTGAATCTTTTATTTAGCTGGCAGTAGTGGCGCTCGCTGTATTGCCGTAGCTTGAGTAACGATGATTTTTGTGAGGTAAGTGATTTGTGAAAGGTATAGGTTAATGTTAGTCAGGGCCATTCTCTTGTAGGGATTTTTGAAAGTCAGATTGCGTTGCGCAAAAAATATTGTGTGTCAGTTGAAACACAGTCATGTATAATTGTTCTAAGGGGACGTTTCAGTATCTCCTGAGTTTTGGTTCGATATAGTCGTGTGGGGATGCGGGTCTTGGTTTCTGCTCGTTGCCTTTGGTGTTTTCATGTGACTGTGGTTTTACAAAGACACTTTGCTACTTCGCACTGGAATACACAAAGTGGATTTATGAAAACTACTTCTGAACTAGTGATATGAAACCCACCATTAACAGGCTCCTTAGTGTGCCCTGGCTTTCCCTGAGTGAGGGCCACGCCTTTCAGAAAGCGACGGGGTGGAAGGACGTGCAGGCCTCTGACAATTGGGCGATGACGGCTCTGAAAACGGCTCACCGAATTACGTGTGAAAGCAGTTTGTGAGCATCTGCAAAATTGTCTTTCAAATGGTTGTTTTTCTCTTGTATGGTTTTTACTTCAAGAATTTTGCTGTTTGTTTAATTCAAAGGGACTCTAAGATTTCAGTAAGTGTGCGGAATTATTGAGACTTTTATATTTGAAAGTAATCATACAGAATTGCCTTGAAAAAATAGCTGTGGTATCCATTAAATGGATGTTTTTCTTAAATGGTGAACACCTTTAAAAAAAAATCCTGTTGCTTGTTTGTCGCAAATTATTATGGACTCATTGTGTGTTCAAATGGTTTGAAACCATATTTTTGGGAAGTCTCTTAAATTGTTTTTCCTCCTACGTGGTTAACACTTCCTCTTAGAATTGGGTAATTGTAAAACTTTCTCAAGCGCCTCAGTACCCCTTTAAAAACGCTATCGCTACCTATTTATTGTGTAAATTCTTCAAACCCTGATGTTTTATTTATTAAAATACTGGAAATGTATTCTTATTAAAAATTTTGCGTATTGTTTAAATAAAATGTGTAAACTAAAGGGTGAAAGGTGTTTTCCCTGAACATTGACTAGCAGTTCCACGCTCCCTTGGCCGTCTTTTTAAAACTGTTATCACATTCTGATTGGCCATGTCAGACATACAGAATATGAACTTAACCACTTGAAAAAATTTCCACGTAGAAAGGAACACCGTGTTATCACTATGGAGATACACTGGTCGCTTGTAAAACTTTAAGGAAATAAAACGTCTGAACTAATAGCGCGGTTGTTCAAAGAGGCGAGAACGAGAGTTCATACATACATATCCATAGCCTTTCACTCATTTTGAAGCTAACTGCAGGAAAAATATTTAATGCAATTTCCCTGTGTTACTGAATGCAAGATAATCAGCATCTCTTTAGACACACAGCGAGAATAGTATTTGCGAAATTAACTATCTGTGTGGAATTGTCGTCGCAAAAACGTGTCCTGCAGGACAATGAGCCCAACATTCCAGAGCCATCTGTACCTGGAAATTGAACGTGAAAATGAAGAATAAAGTAGATAATAAGTCGGTATAACCTAGAAGCAAAATAATAGTTTAGAAATGAAGGTATGAAATCTAAGGTATAAGAATATGTGTCAAAAATCTTATTTCTCTGAAGTGACATTGCATGAAATCACAATCACAAGGACGTCATACTGTAAGTAACGTATGTTTCATGTCTACCTTGTACCTGATGTGTAATTGGAGCAACACTGTCGTGTCATTGTTCGCATTTAATCATTACAATATTAATTTTAAAGAACCACAATTTACAATTCATGGATAAGGATACGCATATGGTTTCTGAGAAACTCTTGTCATGCAGCGTAAGTATTCCGAAACTTTTCTGATTTATCAGATAAATGAATACAGTAATGGTAATAGACTTAATTATGTAAATAATGTAAGTTCTAAAATAGCACTTGGAATTTTCATTTACCGTATCGAAAACCGATAAATGACAGGTAATATGCTCTGAAGTTGGAACATAAAGGGTAGACCAACATATCTGCATTTGATAGAAATCACACACACACACACACACACACACACACACACACACACACAGAGGGAGGGAGGGAGGGAGGGAGGGAGGGAGGGAGAGAGGGAGAGAGGGAGAGAGGGAGAGAGGGAGAAGGGGAGAGAGGGAGAGAGGGAGAGAGGGAGAGAGGGAGAGAGGGAGAGAGGGAGAGAGAGAAATTCTATGCAAATTTCCAATGGATGTCAGAGATATGCCGCCGGACAGATGCACGCATTGAAATTATATTTTTCAGTGTGAACAGAAAAGTTGTTTTA
Organism: Schistocerca nitens; assembly: GCF_023898315.1. Lineage (NCBI taxonomy): Eukaryota > Metazoa > Arthropoda > Insecta > Orthoptera > Acrididae > Schistocerca > Schistocerca nitens. Next base: position 543,876,881 of record NC_064614.1, read on the forward strand.
ATATTTCATTTATATCGTCGATAGCATGTCAAGTCTGGAACAATACGACTAGCCTGTCCATTCAAAAGAATGTGATGGTCTACTCTCTGTGAAATATTAAAATGTGTCGTATGTAAATACAATACTGAACGCTTAGGTCAGTCGTTTAAGGGGATACTGTGTGCTGTACTTCGAAAAAGACTGATAGCAATGAAGGGCGTGCAATACATTTCTTCACAACGTGTTATGACGGAAAGTGCAAGATGACCTACGTTGCTTGACGGCAGGATGGACGGAACTGTCCATTTGAAACTTTAAAAAAGCAGACTTAAAAAACCGACCAATACTAATCGTATATTGTGTACGGTTTACGTGTAGGTGGCAATCTGTTGGATTAGAGCGTGGTGCATTTAACAGTGGAATAAATTCAGTGTACTACTGGAGACGCTCCAAAAAAGTTATTACAATGATCCGCGGAATTATAGTTTCATATAGTGATTGCAGAATTAAACCTAATTTGCGTTTCAGTGTAACAGAGTCATTTGCAATAGATTCATGATGGCAGTCGCCAACAGCCCGAAAGGTAGATTGGCTACCTGGCTCTATAATTTTCCTCACCATCTGGTTTACGTTTTTCAAGACTAATCACATACATTTTAGTACCAGCTTTGAAACGTTGCGTTAACCAGCTTCAATATTTATCGTTTCAGATACTTCCGCAGACTCTTTCCTCAGTGACTGGATCAGCAGTAATTCTTTCGAAAGATGATTGGATGCCAGATAATAGGGTACCTTTGTGATTTATGATGCCATGTGGGCCCTTGCTCGAAGTCAACCATTACTTGGAGTGTTAAGACGTTTCTGCTTCGGGAGTTATATTTCAGGATGTATGCTGATCTGGTGAAATTACCTTTGGTTGATTGAGAGACATGGTTATAAACAGCTTGCTTGGTGAGATCAATCTAATTCAGTACTAAAACACAATTTACCTTGGGAGGTTAGAAGGGTACTTCATTTGTATCAGTCCGCGCAGTGGTATACATCTGTACGATACGTGCAGTGAAAGAGCCTCAGCGATTTGCGAATTAATAAGTAGGTTGACCTGATTTGAGTCGACGAACGCCAGCAGAAAAAAAAATAATGAAGTGGTGTTAGCCCACTTTTGCCCGCATCGAAATGGACTTTCTCGTGCGGTTTCGCTCCCTGTGATTCTTGTAAAACCAGCTGGTATCCCTTAAAAGCTAATAGGAAGTCGCTTTACCAGTTCTTTATTAAACACCAAGATTAGTAGTGGTACTGTTTCAATCTCCACACTACACATACTCCGTCCAGTAGGCCTCAGAAGCCCCAACGGTACCTGCCGAATGCCGCGTCAACCTTAGCCGACAGATGTCACTGCCTGCGGATATGAAGAGGCATGTGGTCAATACACCGGTCTCCTGGCCGTTGTCAGTTTTCTTGACCGGAGCCACTGATTTTCAATCACGTAGCTCCTCAATTGGTCTCACAAGGGCTGAGTGCACCAGCTTGCCAACAGCGCTTCACAGACCCGGGTGGATAGCCATCCAAGGATAGTCAAGTCTGTGAGCGCTAACTTCGGTTCTGATGTGGAACCAGGGTTACCACTGGGGCAAGGCTGTTGGCTCTCACCACTTAGTCTACGCTTAGAGGCTTCCATCGTGTGTAGGTGTTTCCTAAAGCTCCCAAAGCCAGTTATAATTCCTGCCATGAGTTTAATCTGTTTCCTGTTCACGTACAGGATTATAAGACGTCTTTTAAAACTTCGCTTCAGCACCATTAGCTTGCCATGTTTTTGTTTCTGGATCACACTCCAATACTCCACGCCCTGCCTCCTGATCCAGTTACGTAGTTTTGATTTTGCCATCACCTTGGTGATGAGCAGGACAGGTTATGCTCCAACAAATGGAGTCGTCGCACCTGTCCTGGCCAGTTTATCAGATCTGAGTGGACAGGGACCCACAGCAGGTTACCCTGTTGCTTTCCCCTAGTCTAACAGAAATTTCTGAGCTGCTTGGCTGTCGGAATAAATGTAGGTGGTACGATCACTGTAGCACCTAAGCAGATTCTCCGAAGCGCACACTCCGTCTAGAGTACAGTGTCCAGCTTTCCTTGAGGTACTGCTCTTTCTAGCCTAGGCTGTATGCGTCTAGGCTGTAGGCCGCATACTCAGACTCTGGTTCTCTAATCCACTTTCGGCCCTTCAGTAAACCAGACTGTCTCTTTAACGGTGTCGTTGTTCGCTCCGTCACTGCTCCTTTCTTCCAATTGTTGCACTGAAAGGTTTCCTGTATGGCCAGCCGGCATTACCCTGACCATTCCTATATTCACCACACTCACTATGTTGATGAGAGGTTCTGGATATCCTAAAAGGTTCCAGTTATTTGCAGTTTCTAACGTGTATGTCCCTACTGCTACTTCCATCGTCATCCAAAGGTGTAATAGGGGCATCTACAGCATGGTCTCCATCATAGCAGTGAGTGTTATGCTAATTCTGCCTGTTACAGCTAATAAGGCCAATCTCTGCACCTTAACAAGCTCCGCAGCAGCCACATTCTGCTGTGTTTTATTCCACCGTACCGTATCCCCACAAATTTATTATAAGTTCTATTACAGTAGTGAATATCCAGCGTATGCTGCTGGACCTCGACCCAGTTCTTACCACAGGCCTTTTGTCGTGCTCATAAGAGAACCTTATTCCTTGTAAGGTAATTTATGTAACATACTATATTCTTTATGTAAGGGTAAGGGGACAGGGGTTGTAGTTTCGCATCCAGGGTTACTCCAAGATACTTCACTCTCTACTGGTAGAGTGTTGTCGACGAATTTGAGATTCCAGTGCCGACGTGTTTCAGTTTCCAGTATATGTCTGATGGACATGCTTCCTCATAAATGGTACAACAACAGTTTTCTTGTGACAAAACCTTAGATTCTATGTTCTGTACCAGTTTTGAAGAAGGACACGTACACATTGTACCGTTGTCTAACAGTACTAGAAAATTTGTCAAGAATTACTACGACTAAGTCAACTTCGTATCCTTAGCAAAAGTAGCCTTGATACTGGTGATTGGAACGCTTTTGAACTGATTTAATTCTGAAATACCTTTCATTTCCCAATGTTAAATATTTAAAGAGTGGAACTTGACTTTCAGACAGATGACTTCGGATTACTTTTGTGACAAAAGTATATTGGTTATGTAAAGAGTAAAATGGACAGAATTATCGCCACTAGGTTATAAATTGTGTGTATGTTTTTAATGGTGAATACGTCAGCTATTGACAACATTTAATGAGATTTCGCTTACCAGAACAGCAATTCTCTTTATTCATTCTTCATTTAAATGTACTTCAAGTAGTATGGTACCGTGTCGTTGTTGTGGTTTAATCCGAAGTAACTGCTGACGTGAAAGTCACGCTCGTGACTGAATTTACAGCCATTTGGCCATGGTTGGAGAGTGACAATAACGTTAAGTATGGTCTCTTTCCATGTAGGTGGCTGTCAGAAGTAGAATAACGTAAGAAGGCGTGTATTGCTCAGTCGCTGGGCACTGGTATGTTTCGTGTAGTAGCGCAGTATCATGCAGCTGTTACCGTTTTTGTTTATGAAATATACTGGAGCCACTTAAATTATCTTTCAAACAGTAAACGAATTTTTGCATTCTGAATTGACGGGTGCACAATCGTGGAAACTGGCACGTAGCACAGCTGATATCTACAAGCGAGAAGCTAACACAGGGCAACCTTTTGCTTTCAAGAAGCTATTCACTTCGGAAATTTATATTACACTGAAGCGAGACAGAAACTGGTATAGAGAGATTTGTAAATACGCGCCGTTGTTGAGAACCCGGCGGATAGCATCACATACGCTACCGCTGAAACACAGGGCAGAGGCAAACGGAATCCGTGGCACTGACAGATGCTACGGAATTCGAAAAAAAAAATCAAAACCGAATCCATTGATAGATACGAGGAAACCATAAAGTAAGAATCAGAGTTAGTGTCAAAACCAGTAATAGGTGGAAATGTAAACTATTTCTTGAGCATGTTCATCGGTACAATTACTGCTCAGTCCGAATCAAAAAATACTCAGTCCGAAAAAAATTAGTGCTAAAATTAATATTTATATCGGAGTCGTTAACACGATAGTAGATGAAGTAATTGTAATAAGTACCGAAATCAGTAATGTTAAGTAGGAAATGACAGGGATACAGTTACAAATAGGAAATATAAATAGTGGAGTCGGAAACACAAAGGATTGAACAGAAACTGCAACAGACTGTTGATACCGTTAATGAACATTAAGTAACTGAAAAGGCAGAATTAGCGCGAAAAGACGATATGGAAAAGGTTACGGATCTACTAACTTTAGTATCAGACGTGGATACTAGAATGTAGAAGCAGCTAGCTACGTGTGATGAAAAAAGAGCGTTTTCCTCTTCCCAAATAGTTAAAGTGACCGAACAAGAAAAGTGATTAGACGAAAAGCAGTACTATGTGTCATGCCAAGCACATAACACTGAAACCTTAGCGAAGAAGGAGCGTTTAGATCTCCACAAAAAAACAGGGTGGATTGCACGCTATCGATTTTATTAAAAATCGCGAAAGAGTACTGCCTGAATCATGGATGGGCAAGAGAAAAATTAACGCTGTAATCGACGTGCTAGCGGGCAAGCCTAAGCGACGGAGCTTAAACTTCGATAGTGTTAACTTGAGCTTTCAATAATTTAACAAAACGTTTTTGAAAGAATATTGGTCAGAGCAGAAGCAGGTGAGCGAATGGAGCGATTTCGTAATGTCAAAACCCTACGACGTGAACTCTCGCTACTCGGTGAAAGAACTTTGTGAAAATTGTATCCGCAAATTAGAATATTTGCGTGATCGACGAATTGAATCGGAGATTGTTTGTGAGTTGTAGAAGCTTCCAACGATTCCAAGAGGTACACAGGCAGTAGTTACAGAACAGATACTGCATTATTAAGAAAGTTCAAAGATGAGGACAATTGGTGGAATAATCTCGAAAATTTCAAGGGTCGTCGTAATAACAACAATTACGGTCATATCGCATTTAATCAGGGAAACCATTAGCCGCGTCGGTTTGGGGCCAACTGGGCATAGGAAAACCTTGGTGGCTCATAAGAAAGCCTAGGCAACGTCCCTATGATAGATCCTGAAGGATAAATCGGCGATGGTAGAATCTGCAAGAAGACGGAGCGAGTGACGCAACCGCAGTAATAGTAATTGAAGATGAAAAGGCAGCCGTAATAATGATGAGGTCAGCGAGGTAGGGGCGGCTGCTATTAAGACAACGCTGGTGAACGCCGCCGGAATTAAAGAAGCCGATATTGAATAAAACTTCTGTTATCACTCAGGCAAATGCGGAAAGCAAGGATGTGTGGCTACGTCAGTTCGGTCATATATACGATGAACTGGAAAATTGCAGAGAATTACATGGGAGGTGCTCTAATGAGGAGGGTGGACAATATTTGACGCTTCTCAACCCGCATGAAATTAGCGTTTAAGAAAAACGGAAAACCCTGAACCGGAGAGGCAGGATTGTCAAAATGTAGTAATTTAAGTAGCTGGTTCTAAAGGAAACCAAGACAAAATTTCTGAAGAGGAGCAATACGAGTTTGCCGATGATGACCGGGTACGATTAATTGACGGCCATATTGATTACGACATTTACGAGGTTAAGGTTGATATCATACAGTCAGACGAGAGTTGTATGGGTTGCGTGAGCTCGGGAGAAGAATTAGAAGTAGAAACAGAGCACATTTCTTCAAGGAATTAGGGAAATGATAGCAACTTTCCAAAGAAAACTCACCCGGCTTGACAGTTAGCGCATTGTTGTTTCTTTAATCGAAGAAATTGATAAAAAAGGTTTCGGTATTGAGGTCAAAACGGCTTCAATAACCGCAGAACAGGAATATAGAAATTAAGAATGTCCAAAAATAGAAAATTAAAAAACCACCAGATAAACCACTGTCTGCGTCAGAGCCGGACGTAATTTTCTGGAATGACCTTGATGTGAATGAGGGCTTGTTATGAGACAGTGAATCCGAAGGTGTACTGAAATTGTTCTATTTTTAAGACGTGGAAGTAGGAAAGAAGATAGAGAGTATTTGTAAAAATATGCATCGTCACAAAGCGAAGACGAATGCTTAAAAGCTGTGAAGTCCAATTATGACAAAAAGAATAAAGACGGAGAAAAGTTGAGTAAGTATTACGGAATGTACAACACTATCCTGTATATTCGCAAAGATGAAAATAGCGACACCTGGCCCACCAGGTACATCACCAAAATTGTAGATTATCATCACTTAGCCTATCGTATTTGTAGACCTAAGAAATCTACAGAAAAAAGACTGAGGTTCTGAATTTTAACAGCACGTTAAAGAGAATAACAGATAGGACAAAGACTTGCGGTAACTGTCAGAGGATGAAAGTGACCAACTGCACAAATCGTCGGCCCTATGCAGAGCATAGGACCTGACGATGTACTGGAGTTAGTGTATATGGACCTATATGGCCCCCTGCCAAAAACCTCAGGTACTTTCACCTACATAGTAGTAGTGATGGAGGCCTTTTCAAAGTTCATTAAGTTATATCCGATAAGAAAGGCAAAAGCGAAAGCGGTTTATAACATACTTGCAAACAATTACTTTGTGCATATCGGTTTTGTCATAGAATGGGGCACAGTTTACCTCAAAGTTATGGAATGAAGGTATGGAGACCATTGCGGTTGAAGTGATACACATCTCGGTCTATTTACCGGCGGTAAATTCAGCGGACAGATACATGCGTGAGCTGGAGCGACTTTGCCGAACGTATTGTCATGACAATTACAGAGCATGGGGCAAGTATATAAACGATTTTGAAAAGATTCTGAATGCTTTGACGCACGAATCTACATGACTGACTCCAGAGGAAATCCTGTTAGACCATAAACCTAAGAGTTTGGTGGAAGAGATAACATATTTTCCAACGCGAGTTAGTATTGGCGTTGAGGTGAAGAAAGAACTTTTACGAGACGTAATGAAAAAGAAAGCCGAAGCTCCAATACGGCGTCATGACGAAAGCGCAGTTTGCTAAATTTGCAATTGGCGACCTCATTCTTGTTAAAGCGAACGTGAAATCAAGCGAGATTGATAATGAGATTTCAAAATTTAAGTTCATTTGTAATGGACCGTTTAAGATTAAGATTCTTACCGGCTAGATTTTCCTAATTCTGCCAAGTTATTAGGTGTACGTAACATTGTTGACTTGAAGTTGTACCAATCAAGAACTGATTAATCTGAGAGAGATTTTCCAGTAAAGACTTAATTATTAGTGTAAGTTTCGAAATTTCATCCAAATTTATTTCTTGGACCAGACTGTCATCAACGAATTTGCAAAAAGTATAACGAGAAATTTAGCTTACAGAGTAGATGTTATCAAAGCAACTGAAATGAAAGGAAAACGCAAGCCATGATCAATGAGTATAAATGGCACTCTGGCATATGTATATTTGTAATTTTGAAATAATATGTTGTAAAAATTCTTTTATATCATGTATTATGTAAGTGAATACCGATGCACTCAGACCATGTGTAAGTTTCAGATCTTTGAGGGCGTGTGAATTTGGACAGTGCTGAGTTGTCCAATGTGACAGAAATATAAGGACTCCTGGAGATTACTCGGGAATGAGTTTTGAAAGCATGTGAGGCAGGTGGACGTTCTGGAATGCCACTGCACAAACAGAGAGAACAAGCGCACCGCTGTGGCACACGAAACAATGCCATCTACATCTACATCTACATGACTATTCTGCAATTCACATTTAAGTGCTTGGCAGGGGGTTCGTCGAACCACAATCATACTATCTCTCTACCATTCCACTCCCGAACAGCGCGCGGGAAAAACGAACACCTAAACATTTCTGTTCGAGCTCTGATTTCTCTTACTTTATTTTGATGATCATTCCTACCTATGTAGGTTGGGCTAAACAAAATATTTTCGCATTCGGAAGAGAAAGTTGGTGACTGAAATTTCGTAAATAGATCTCGCCGCGACGAAAAACGTCTTTGCTGTAATGACTTCCATCCCAACTCGCGTATCGTATCTGCCACACTCTCTCCCCTATTACGTGATAATACAAAACGAGCTGCCCTTTTTTGCACCCTTTCGATGTCCTCCGTCAATCCCACCTGGTAAGGATCCCACACCGCGCAGCAATATTCTAACAGAGGACGAACGAGTGTAGTGTAAGCTGTCTCTGTAGTGGACTTGTTGCATCTTCTAAGTGTCCTGCCAATGAAACGCAACCTTTGACTCGCCTTCCCCACAATATTATCTATGTGGTCTTTCCAACTGAAGTTGTTCGTAATTTTAACACCGAGGTACTTAGGTGAATTGACAGCCCTTAGAATTGTACTATTTATCGAGTAATCGAATTCCAACGATTTATTTTGGAACTCATGTGGATCACCTCACACTTTTCGTTATTTAGCGTCAACTACCACCTGCCACACCATACAGCAATCTTTTCTAAATCGCTTTGCAACTGATACTGGTCTTCGGATGACCTTACTAGACGGTAAATTACAGCATCATCTGCGAACAACCTAAGAGAACTGCTCAGATTGTCACCCAGGTCATTTATATAGATCAGGAACAGCAGAGGTCCCACGCACTGAGCCTCTGCCAGCACTTACAACGCTGCGGAATCCTTTGGAAATAAGCATCTGGAATGTTGCGTTTTTCTTTACAGTACAACTAGTGTAAAGCTTTGTTGTAAGCATTTAAGTATTATCGGGACGCTTGCTTGAAACACACAAACTCTCATAATGAGAAATGGAATCTGTTAATGATTATGATATTTATGAAAAATAATGTAAAGTGAACGTTGTAACTAGCCATTTCTTATCTAGCTTGTTATTCTCTTACTCATTTTTTGTACACCTTTCACTATGTTACTTACCTTTTCTTGTATAGAACTGACATGAAATTTTCATTTCAAACGTAATGGTTTCTTGAAAGATGTAATTTCGTTGTTTAAAATATGTTATGGTAAACTATGAAGATTTGAGTTATAATGACACAGTATCCTCATGCCACTACGTGCACACACGTAGTTATGATAATTAAAATCTTACTGAGTGATTAACAAAATTTATGTAGACAAAACTGAATGCATTTGTGCACCTGCATTTCCCTTTGTATTTCTTGCGACACTCCCTTATTTTGTTTCCCTTCAGGAAAAAACTCATGGAATGTGGGGAAATAGAGATAAAATATTTTTAGCACCATCCAAATATTTTCGCCTTTTAATATCTGTTGATTACTTGTAGTGTACTTCTGGTTCTGAACATGTAAGCTTTATTAAGGAAACTATATTTAATACGTAATCGGTGTAATAGGGTACTTATTTCTAACTGCATGTAACTGATTGTAGGTATAAATAAAATATTGTAAATCGCTGGGTAATAACCAAGGGAACTTTATTTAAAGTATCGATAGCAACGACGAAATGGTAGCAGCTGTGTGTTTGCGTATGGAGACACTCTGTCGCGTTGCGAGTAGAGAGGAGGCAGAGCAGCTTCTGTTATGAAAGAGTGCTGAAGTGTTTGTTGAGCTCTCCCGTAGATGCAGTGTGCAGCTATGCTCACGCCAATTTAGACGCGAATGATTGAGCGCACGGCAGGAGTGGACAGGTGAAGGAAGCTCTCGTCAGCTACATCCTTCGTCGTCCGCACAGCTACAACGTCGTAAGACTATTAAGTGAAAAATTATAAACTTACATATGCAATACCCAAAACATTATTTTCACAAAGTACGGCTAACTTGAATAATAACCTGCAACACTTAATACTTGTAGGGCACCTGTGTTGTCATTGTCCTCAGACATTATTACCAAGCAGGGTCCCTTTTCCTTTTCAAGCAATTAAATGTTTACTGCCAGTTCTGTGTATCAGCTAATGACGAGTTACAGTCAAAATTTTCTGCCTCTGTAAATGTTCATTCTTGTATTGCATATCAGAAGCTCCTCAAACCAAAGTAAAATTTCACTGGCAAAACTAATAACTGAAGATAGAGCACAAATTAAAAATGTGCAATTTCATTTATTCTGTATTTGCCTAGCGAGTGACTTCTGCTGGCTTGGTATATATTTTGTTGATGTTATTTTAAAAGTAAAATCAGTTGCTCATTTGCTTAAAGTAAATTTAATTCAATCTTTCAATAATCAAAAGTAAATTGCTTGCCTTTTTCTAAATTTTGCATTACGTTATACTGAGGTCACTGAAAGTGACATAACAGAGTTTAAGTCAAGCCAGTCATTGATTTAACCAGTAACTCCCTTTAATTTTACTTTAAAAATTTGGTATTCCAGAATAAGTAACTGCAAACCCAGTGCTTTCTGATTCATTTATTTTCTTGTGAGCTGTTGTGCTGTGGAAAACGTAACAACCTACTGTTGCCACGCCAGTGATCATTTGCTTAAATTTCTTTGCCATTACCTTGCTCAAGATTCTGGAGGGTAATTGTCCTACCGTGCTGGCGACCATTAATTATCCCATTTTTAGGTACCCAGTGTTTTCTTTGTATTATCAATGATTTTTGTAGTTAAATTTACGAGATACCCTTTTATTCCGTTTGCGGTTGGTGAGCGATTGCACTATATTTCACCCATTTCCAAATTATCATCAGTATTTAGCTTTAGTTTAGAACAGATTCTTTCTTCAGAACTACCGGGAGTATTTTCCATCGGTGACGATAGCTTTACTCACTGGAACATTTCATTAGGCGTAAGCGATAACGGTCAGTTATATCGCAATCCAGTAGGCCGATTACGTTATAACTTGAGGTTACTCATGACTGTCTATGACAGTGGTTGAAGCAGTCTCAGAGACACACACACACACACACACACACACACACACACACACACACACACACACGCATATACACACACATAAACCCCTTTCAAATCTTAGTAAGTAAATGAAAGACATTTTGGAAAATTCGCAACGGGCTGTATACTTAAAAATATATTTCGCAGAAGCACAGTCGGTTTTGGCCTTAAACGTTTAGGACTTGGCAGCTTCTGCTGTTGATACTGACCAAGAAGGTCGAAACTAGTTGAAATAGATGAGTTTCATGTCCACAGTCTAGCCTGTTCTTTTAGAATGGTTTTCATTTAAGTTTTTATGGAGTTAATTGGTTCCTTTCTCAGATTCATGGTGGATGTATCAAGCTGATGTGCAATATATGATAGACACTTTTATTCACTGGAAAAGGCAATAGAACACAGCGCTCAGACTGGATACGTGTTGTGTGATTTTGTGTAGGCTTCTGATGCTGTTCTGAGCTTTCGTTTGGTACACAAAGGAAATTATTAAAAAACTCGACCCATTACGCAACTGAACGGAGAATAGACTTAGGTCGAATTACGTTTCCGGAAAAGATGAACGAGAAAAGGTGGGAAAAGTAATTCCCGATTTGTTCTTCAGATAGCGAGACATCCCCAACGAGTCCATCTAGTCCCATATTGAAACCAATAATTTTTTTCGCGAGCCGAAAGTCGAAATGGTTTGGGAATACCTCCAAATGAATCTTGTACAACCAGCAGTTTTCAAGAGTAAGTAATCTAGTGGTACAGCGTAACGTTTCTGAGCGAGATGTTTTCCCACAGTTAAATGTTCAGCTGGAAAGTCTTGCTCCAGGATTCTTATTTGTGAGAGTAATTTAGAAAATAAAGTTGATCAGTTGGTATCGAGTAGCTGCCTTGTAGCAAGTGTTCTTCTCTGTGTTATCATAGTGGAAACTGAAAAGTTACAGCTGTATCCGACCAATCAACGGAAGTTCCTCAGCCTTCTGGTTCGGCCTGAAACACCTGCAACGTTCCTCCTGCTGCCGAAATTGATTTACCGCGCTGTACTCCACTTTATCAATGTGCTGCGCTATTTTGTTTTGGCTGCTATAGCGCAGTGCCTCGGTACTGTAGCGCTGTAATTTCAGTATGTAGCACGACTGCAGACATGCACCCCGACACAAACAAAAATATTACATAACTTTAGTTTTCGGGGTGATAATTAAAAGGCTATGACTGTATTTCTTATTCTACTGTTGTCGACCTCAACGTGTGTGCGCTCCAGGCGCAGAGAACAGACAAGCGCAAGGTAGAGAAATTTGCAAAATGCTACGAAGTCACGTTGACAGAACAATCGTTGAAAGCGACCTTAACTGTATGCTATCAGAGTAAGACTAGGTCCCCGCAGTAAACAAATTTCGCGAACTGTAGACTCTGGCAGACAAACTGCACATGGTAGGAACGTGGCGGCAGCTGCACTCACAAGAGTTTACCTTCCACTACCCACAACGACGAAGCAGAATCGACTGTCCCTACGCATCGCGTTGCTGTTCCCACCAAACAGTCGACTGCCAGATGTTACCAGCCAGTTTCTCAGGCCATTGCGCACCTCACTGCCTCGTACACCTTCCTAACATACACTCCTGGAAATGGAAAAAAGAACACATTGACACCGGTGTGTCAGACCCACCATACTTGCTCCGGACACTGCGAGAGGGCTGTACAAGCAATGATCACACGCACGGCACAGCGGACACACCAGGAACCGCGGTGTTGGCCGTCGAATGGCGCTAGCTGCTCAGCATTTGTGCACCGCCGCCGTCAGTGTCAGCCGGTTTGCCGTGGCATACGGAGCTCCATCGCAGTCTTTAACACTGGTAGCATGCCGCGACAGCGTGGACGTGAACCGTATGTGCAGTTGACGGACTTTGAGCGAGGGCGTATAGTGGGCATGCGGGAGGCCGGGTGGACGTATCGCCGAATTGCTCAACACGTGGGGCGTGAGGTCTCCACAGTACATCGATGTTGTCGCCAGTGGTCGGCGGAAGGTGCACGTGCCCGTCGACCTGGGACCGGACCGCAGCGACGCACGGATGCACGCCAAGACCGTAGGATCCTACGCAGTGCCGTAGGGGAACGCACCGCCACTTCCCAGCAAATTAGGGACACTGTTGCTCCTGGGGTATCGGCGAGGACCATTCACAACCGTCTCCATGAAGCTGGGCTACGGTCCCGCTCACGCCCCAACATCGTGCAGCCCGCCTCCAGTGGTGTCGCGACAGGCGTGAATGGAGGGACGAATGGAGACGTGTCGTCTTCAGCGATGAGAGTCGCTTCTGCCTTGGTGCCAATGATGGTCGTATGCGTGTTTGGCACCGTGCAGGTGAGCGCCACAATCAGGACTGCATACGACCGAGGCACACAGGGCCAACACCCGGCATCATGGTGTGGGGAGCGATCTCCTACACTGGCCGTACACCACTGGTGATCGTCGAGGGGACACTGAATAGTGCACGGTAAATCCAAACCGTCATCGAACCCATCGTTCTACCATTCCTAGACCGGCAAGGGAACTTGCTGTTCCAACAGGACAATGCACGTCCGCATGTATCCCGTGCCACCCAACGTGCTCTAGAAGGTGTAAGTCAACTACCCTGGCCAGCAAGATCTCCGGATCTGTCCCCCATTGAGCATGTTTGGGACTGGATGAAGCGTCGTCTCACGCGGTCTGCACGTCCAGCACGAACGCTGGTCCAACTGAGGCGCCAGGTGGAAATGGCATGGCAAGCCGTTCCACAGGACTACATCCAGCATCTCTACGATCGTCTCCATGGGAGAATAGCAGCCTGCATTGCTGCGAAAGGTGGATATACACTGTACTAGTGCCGACATTGTGCATGCTCTGTTGCCTGTGTCTATGTGCCTGTGGTTCTGTCAGTATGATCATGTGATGTATCTGACCCCAGGAATGTGTCAATAAAGTTTCCCCTTCCTGGGACAATGAATTCACGGTGTTCTTATTTCAATTTCCAGGAGTGTAGTTAGTTACCGCCTCTATGGAATCTGGAAATTGAAAACTAAGCATCCATTATCACCAAGCCACTAGTCTCCACAGTATGGTTCCCCTTTCGCAGGAACACAGTTTGCAGAAAATAATGACATACGGCAGCACTCGGATGTGGTGGACATTTTGTTTGAAACGGGCCATACGAGAAACAACCATCAACTACACATCAGAAAAGCCTTTTGGCCAGAGTGCACTTCGGAATTCTACATGCAATGACTAAAAGATGCAAGAGAGACCGCACCAGGAACCAACGTAGTTATGTTGCCTCAAGTAAAGAAAACCAAGGTGAAATTGGTACATGTACAAAAATCGTTAACATTATGCATGACACTTAGAAGTGTCCTCTAGGTTTGTTTCACGAAGAAGACGTAATGGATATACCTCACAGATCGCGAGAGAACACCGAGCTACGCAAACCGAACGGGGAACACCATGAAATTCCGCAGCTTTAACTATGAAATACAGCAGCATTTTACAGAACTCTTCAAGAAGAAAATTTCTGAAACGAACGTGACTCTCAGTGTCCTGTGCGACGTCCCACGAATGACCAAGGAAACGGACAGACTCGAACTCAAAGAACGTCTCACTCACGATGAGCTACAAAAGGCACTGAAGGTGAATCCATCACGAAAGTCACGGGGAACTGACAGACTGCCAGTGGAATTCCACCTAAAACTCTGGGACATCTTGAAAGATATATTCCTACAAACAAGGAAATTTCAAATGGAATAAATATCTACCACAATTCTTCGAAAATCGAACTGCCCTAATCTCAAAATTCCAAATAAGTACAAAATCGAAAATTCGAAAATCTTCCGCCCATCACACTTGTAAACGGAGACTATAAAACAGTTGCCAGAAGCTTCACTAGACTCATCAAGACGGCCTCGAACAAAGTTGTTGATACGAGCCAAACATGTGCCGTATCAGGAAGATCAACATTCGAAGTAGTTCTGACGTATCGCGACTACATCGGGTATGCGACAGGCACCCACATTACCACAGCAATAGAATCAGTACACTCCAAACAGGCATTCGACTGGGCCACGCATAAATATGACAGTCATGGGCGCTATACGATTTGAAAAAAAATAAATAAATACATTGGAAACTATCATTTGGTGTCAGTGGCCAGGAGTTGCCAGGCGGGATGTTCGGCCGCCGAGCGCAAGTCTTATTGAGTGCGACGCCACATTGGGCGACGTGCGCGTCGACAACGGTGATGAAATGAGGATGAGGACAGCGCAACACCCAGTCCCTAAGGGGAGAAAATCTCCCACCCCAGCCGGAAATCGAACCGGGGCCCCCGTGCGTGGCATTCCAGCGTGCTGACCGTTCAGCTAATGTGGCGGACTACGATTTGAAAATAAATTTAAATCCGCAATCTGTAGTCTACTGAAACATTCTAATTCTCCAGTATTTGTCAGCGGAGCAGCCGAGAATCAACAGATACCTTTCTTTTTTGTTTTTTTGTTTGTTTTTAATACGAGGTCACTAAAACGAGGATCCCTATTATCTATGGCACTATCTGTCATATCTCTCGACCCATTCTGCCCAAAAATCTCTTCGTATTGCAGGGGCCTGAATGTGGGCACACATTTGCAGTTTGTAAAGCTCATGTAGATGACCTAGAGGTATTTATTACAGGCATCCAAGATCTTTACTAGCTAAAGGAAGATTGTAATGAATACGAAAGAGAATCGGGTGCAATGATAAACCCTACGAAAACTATGCTCATTGCTGTGTTGGCAGAAGAGCCAACACCGTATTGCTAGAGGAGGCCGAAATGCACGCGTTTAATTACACGCAGACTGGCGTGAGGTCTGGAACAGGTCAGAAAAATAAGACTAGCAAAACAGGAGATAACTGGTACAATACTTAACTTTAATCCACAATTGCTGAACATCGGTCTGACGGTACAGTAATAAGAAGCTCAATATAAATTGGTAATGGCGCCTTGCTAGGTCGTAGCAAATGACGTAGCTGAAGGCTATGCTAACTATCGTCTCGGCAAATGAGAGGGTATTTGTCAGAGTAACATCGGTAGCAAAGTCGGCTGTACAACTGGGGCGAGTGCCAGGACGTCTCTCTAGACCTGCCGTGTGGTGGCGCTCGGTCTGCAATCACTGACAGTGCCGACACACGGGTCCGACGTATACTAATGGACCGCGGCCGATTTAAAGGCTACCACCTAGCAAGTGTGGTGTCTGGCGGTGACACCACACTCATACCCATACGGACAAACTTCATTCTAGCGGCCTTGGTATAAGTACGTACAAATAATAAAAGCGAAACATAAAATACTTGGAGTAAGTGTCGGATCCAATATTCAACAAACGGCAGCTTACAACTGAAGAAGAATACGGTATTGCACTAGACCACTAACTGAATGAAACGCAACAAGAAACCTCACACTGACAGACAAAATGAAGTTTATATATATTTACAATGAAAATCTTTGTTTATGACCAAAATTCTACATTGAGGTGAGTGTAGTCGTGGAATAGCTGTATGCACATATGCAAATGGCGGTAATATCGTGTACACAAGGTAGAAAGGAGCAGTGCATTCGGCAGACCTGTCATTTATACTAAGATGATTTATGTGAAAATGTGTCCGACGTGATTTTGGCCGTACTACGGGATTAACAATCTTTGAACGCATAATGGTAGCTGGAGCTACACGCATGGGAAATTCCATTTCCGAAATCGTTCGGGACTTAAATATTCGAGGTTCACTGTGTCAATAGAATGACGAGAATACCAAATTTCAGGCACCAGCTCTCACTACGCAAAACGCAGTAGGCGACGGTCTTTATTTAACTACCAAGAGTAGCGGCGTTTGCGTGAGGTTGTCAGTGGCAACATTCAAACAACTCTGCGTGAAATAATCGCAGAAATCAATGTGGGACGTACGACGAACGTATAAGTTGGGACAGTGCGGCAATTTTTTAGGTTTAACGGGCTATGGCATCTGACGACCGATGCGAGTGGCTTTGCTAACAGCCTCTCCTGGACTCGTGATCGTATTGTTTGTCCCTAGACGACTGCAAATTCGTGGACTGATCAGATGAGTCCGATTTCAGT
Source organism: Schistocerca nitens (assembly GCF_023898315.1). NCBI lineage: Eukaryota > Metazoa > Arthropoda > Insecta > Orthoptera > Acrididae > Schistocerca > Schistocerca nitens. The sequence continues at coordinate 543,893,880 of NC_064614.1, forward strand.
TGGTAAAAGCTGATGGTTTGGTTAGAGTGTGGCACAGGCTCCACGAATCCTTGGACCCATCAACAATACAACGTGTAAGTTGGTGGTGGCTCCATAATGTCGGCTGCGTTTACATGGAACTGGACTTGGTCCTCTGGTTCAATTGGACCGATCGTTGACTAAACATTGTTATGTTCGGCTACTTGGGGACCTTTTGCTGTCATTAATGGATCTCATGTCCCAAACAACTATGGAATTTTATGAATGATCAGGTACCATGCCACTCGGCCACACTTGTTAGCGATTGGTTGAAGAACGTTCTGGGTAATTTGAGCGAATGATCGCCCGACATGGAACTAATCGAAAGGTTAGTTCGTGCACCTGCTACACTTTCTGGATTACGTATGGCTATAGAGGCAACATTGTATAATTCATGGAGGGGACTTGCTGAGCCCATGTCGCGCCGAGCAGCTGTACTATGCCGGGAAAAACGTGCATATTAAGACATATTCCATGGCATTTGCCACCTCCTTGTAAATCCGCCCAAAGAACTGATTCGAGCTATAACACATACGGTGTCCTGTTTACTGTGGTGTGAGGAAACCAGTATTTAAGTTTGCATAGACCACATGCACTAACACCTGAAGAGAGAGGCTCAGCGTAATCGATTTTATGTCGAAGGACGCTGCTCTGCTGATAAATAGCACATTCAAAATCATAGAAAACACGCCAACTAGTCGACAGTGGCCTCGTTCGACAAAAACAGACCCGAGTCCAAAAATGTACCCATGGATCACATAAAGATTCCACTAAGTCAGCTACATGCAACAATACTATATGCAGAAGAGATACATAATAGAAGGCGCCCTCAATGCCAGAAAGAAAACTGCAAGGAAAATATGTGACGCAGTCAGAGGCAATCCACTCAAGAATACCAACGAGTCAAAATTTCCGCAATACCGGTGAAATATCGAAGGGCCAAATATCGCAGCGCGATCACCAGAAGTGCAGCACATGGTAGGATGTGGTTGACAGGTCGATACTGGCCAGCCGGCCGCGGTAGCCGAGCGGTTCTTGGCGCTACAGTCCGGAACCGCGTCACTGCTACGGTCGCAGTTTCGAATCCTGCCTCGGGCATGGATGTGTGTGATGTCTTTAGGTTACTTAGGATTAAGTAGTTTTAAGTTCTAGGGGACTGATGACCTCAGATGTCAAGTTCCATAGTGCTCAGAGCCATTTGAACCATTTTGATACTGGCCAATGAAAAACTAACACGCATACACCTGATCAGATTAGACACGTGTTGTCAACCATACACTGAGGAGTACGGGATTCTGTGTCTAACGGTCACAGACGTTTGGAAGATAAGTATACTAATATTTAGCCTGATGAACAGAACCACACCGAACCAGTTTGCCCGGTCTAAGGTGCTGCAGTCATGGACTGTGCGGCTCGTCCCGGCGGAGGTTCGAGTCCTTCCTCGGGCATGGGTGTGCGTGTTTGTCCTTAGGATAATTTAGGTTAAGTAGTGTGTAAGCGTAGGGACTGATGACCTTAGCAGTTAAGTCCCATAAGATTTCACACACAATTGAACATTTGAACCGTTCCGCCGCAACGACAATCACAGCACTAGACTTTAAGCCATTGCCTACCTGCAAGAGATCTGCCACCATGTGGGTAGTCGCCCACACAGCGCAATCTACCTACATCTGCGGTGCAGTGAGAAATTACAATTTGTAATTTCTCCATGGGACCAACATAAAAAGCAGGGATAATACCAAAATATGGAGAAATTCTTATGAATGTTTTAATCATTACATTGGACACTGCCCATAAAAATTTGAATGTCGGCAACCAGTCCAGTCAACAAACTGTTTACCAACCGTCGGGCTCCTATCAACATCAAGACACAACAGCCGAACAAACGAGGCATCCCTCTACACGGATCGGCCTCCCAGCAGCGCCTAGCCACAATTTGTGGCATCAAATGTCAAATTATTTCAATTTTTAACGTTGAATTAGCTGTATTATAAGAGATTGTTAAGAATGTGTGGTTTCATTTCAGAGCTTAAGCCACAGCAAACGCAATTAACTTTTACTGTCATGTGAAATCAGACAAATTACTCAGTTTGTGTCGCGAAATATAACTCCACTTGGAGAATATAGTTCTTTCCACAGTAGGAACATTCTGTGGGCGACATAAATAGGATATCAGTTGCTATTGCTGCTACTGCCGATTAAGGGACTGAAGAGACTGAACATCTAAGGTTATCAGTCTCTTGTTCACCCATCAGGACTGTATCTGCGTACACCACTTGTCTGCTTCTAGATGTAGTCCTAGTGTGAGTGTAAGAAAGTGTTGTTAATGTTTCTGCAGCGTGTGACGGAGCCGGAACGTGCGTATCAGCACAGGACGTTCACCTAGTCCGGTGGGGGACACCACGTAAAAACCACATCCAGACTGGTCGGATGACCAGCCCTCGTGCTTAATCAGCGATGCGCATTCGATGTGAGTCACGCTTCCCTCCCCGAATCTCGGGAATCGGCTCGTTAACACGAGCGGCGCTTGGGGAGGGAGTGTAATCATTATCGAATGGAATATAAAATCGTATGTCCATGTTATATGATACTTTACCAATAAAGAAATTGAGACGTCTAGGGATAATCCAAAGCGAAAGAGCATTTTAGACGCAATATACTATAAGTTCCAGAATACGTCAGCAAACATCACTTACAATCAAAATACGAAAACAGTATCGTTAAAGGAGAAAATGGCATAGATATCTACAAGGTATCTGTTACTACCAGTACTTATAATAATATTTAACTGTCAACACAAACGCTACAGGAATAGGAAAATCTTTTTTTCCATTCGATGGGTGAAAGCATCCATCTTTAACGTGCATGACCATTCAGACGTGGCATATAATAAATTGTCAGAGACTTCTTAGTCGCTGGAAAATTTATTTATTTGTGACGCGTTTCGATACATCATCTTCAGAAAACTGTGGCAATAAAAGACGATACAAAAGTCATAAGCTGAAGATGCTGGGATTCATCAAAAAGAAACATCAAATAGCAGCCAGAACGAAACTCATGCTGAAAAGTAAATACTTGCAAATTGATTAAAAATGCTTACACTAGCAGGCAGTGCAAATAAAAGATAGACCCTCATATGAGATGGACACGTTAAGTACAATTTCAAAAGCAGTTAACTACGACACTTCGCATGCCGAACTGCCGTCGGCAGCAACTTCTAGTCAAGAAGGCTTAAGACCGAAAGCATATCGACACACTCAAGTTTACAGTTGGTGACACATAATCGTAAAAATCCTTTTCAGTATTACGTCGTCAAATTTTACAAACAGCATAACATATGACACGAGTAAAAACTTATTATGGCGTACAGATACCGTATCGTGTAAGCAAAGACACAGAAACTTACGACAGTTTTTACCAACGCCATAAAATAAATCGTGAACGGTGCTTATTAAGACATAAGGACATAGTAACGTGTAAAATTACTGGAAGCCGACATCGAAGTACAGCGAGGAAATATCGTAATACAAACAGAAAAAAGGTTCAGATGGCTGTAAGCACTACGGGACTTAACATCTGAGGTCATCAGTCCTCTACTCTTGGAACTACTTAAACCTAACTAACCTATGGACAAAAAAATGTTGAAATGTGCGTGAAATCTTATCGGACTTAACTGATAAGGTCATCAGTCCCTAAGTTTACACACTACATAACCTAAATTATCCTAAGGACAAACACTAACACCCATGCCCGAGGGAGGACCCGAACCTCCGCGGGGACCGAAGGACATCACACACATCCATGCCCGAGGCAGGATTCGAACCTACAAACTAAATGCCAACTTTCTAAGGAAAACCAGATTGCTAGAAAACTGAAATTATTTCATAAAAATGAGGAAATATTAACCGACTGTATGTGCAAATAGCCTAGTTCATGAATAAAAGAAACGACACTTTCTTATGCATAACGGACACAATACACGTACAGAAAAACTGTAAGCAATGTAAAGGAAATAGTTCAATGGAATATATCGTGAAATGTATGCTGACAGATGTCATCCTAACGAAAACCAGCTACGTGTTCTGTTCATCAGTTATCAAATTTTAGCCTCATCAGCATTCCACCTTGCTTCGTCCTCTTTTCTATCCGAACAGCCACTCCGACCCTATCAATAATTTGCAGCAATACTCCATCCATCTACCACCAGATTCCTACCTTTTTCACGCACCAATCTTTTCCCTTTGAACAACAGACTCCCTATCCCAGGGCAGGTCCTGCTAGTTTTACTGGCAGAAAAGTGGTAGTAATATGTCGTAAATGTTTTTAAACATGCTCGTATTGTGTTTCGTTTTACCTTCTAATATTACTGTTCTTAACTAAAAGTGCAGGTAGTTATACAATACACTGTTTTCACCTTTGAACTCATTGTAGGTATCGCACCTCTCTGTTTCTTGTTTTTCCTCCTCACTTAGTTTTTATTGTCAATAGGCTGAAGCGCGGATCGAATGTACCGCTAACAGCCCACTTTCCTCAACGCCTCAGTAATATGGTGTGTGCGGGGATGATAGAACATTAAACAAAAAAATATGTGTTACTTCCGTATTGTTGTTTATTGCCACAATTTTGTGAAGATGATATTTCGAAACGCGCCACCGTAAATAAATTTGTCTGCAACCAAGGCGCCAAATAATAAAGTAATATTGATGTTTTATTCATATCTGTAATGTTTCAACATACTAAGTTAATTTATATGTACGTTCCGCAGAAAATATTGGAGAACGTAGTACGTGCTAGGTAGGCTTCACGAATGCGGCAAGTGTAGTGCAGAGGAGGAAGCGCTCGCTCCGAATCGCGGAATAGATTTCCGGGTAGTGGTCACTCGATTTTCCGGGTGGCGTGCAATTGGCAAGAAGAATGGTGGCCGGCCAGAGGATTGTCTCGATAAATCTGGCGGCGCAGTCCAGGACGCGGGTTCGTGCCTCACTCATACGACGGACCGCGTATATCACGGCAGCAGGGCTTCATCCGGCCTGCGGCTGCGGCGGGCGCGGATAAGGCGGTAAGCGGGCGCCAGCCAGCCATCCGTCATCGTCACGAGGGACCGGCCGGCGCGTCACTGCTCAGCCTATCACCAGGCTACGGTATGGCAGCTCACAGGTCTAAGGCATCGCCGGTATCCTTAGCATCACAAGCCGCTCATAAAAGAGGTTCACACCACCTGCTAGTCTGTGAACTTGTGTAGCAGGGTGAGCAGTGAATGAATGAACAAGACTCCTTTTGCCATTAGTCTTTTGGTTTGATCCAGCCCGACACCACTTACTCTCATGTGAGTGCTTATTTATCTCCGAGTAGTACATACATCCAACGTCGTCAATTATTTTTAGGGCATATTATAATCTCTGTCTCTCCCTTACAGTTTTTGCCCCCTAGAGATTTTCTTTAGTACCAAGAAAGTTATCCCGAAGTCTTAACCTATGTCCCATCATTCTGCCGTTCTGCTCCTTCATCAGGTCAATGTTTTCCACAGCTTCCTCTCCGCACAGATTCTGCAGTAAAATGTAATTTCTTATGTCCACCAAACTTTTCACATCCTCCTGTAGCACCACGTTTCAGACGTTTCGATTATTTTCTTCTCCGGTTTTCCCAGCGTGCATGATCCATTTCCACACTATGTTGTGCTCCAAACGCATATCCTCCGACCTGAAATTGAGTTATACGTAGATAGTAAAAGCCTTTTTCTGTTCAGGTGGTGGTAAGTTCCTGTGGGATCAAATTGATGAGGCCATCGGTCCCTAGGTTTACACACTACTTAATAACGCGCTGCAGTCATAGACTGTCGGCTGACCCCGGCGGAGGTTCGAGTCCTCCCTCGGGCATGGGTGTGTGTGTTTGTCCTTAGGATAATTTAGGTTAAGTAGTGTGTAAGCTTAAGGACTGATGACCTTAGCAGTTAAGTTCCATAAGATTTCACACACATTTGAACATTTTTACACACTACTTGATCTAACTTAAACTAACTCACGCTAAGGACAACACACACACCCATGCCCGAGCGACGACTCGAACCTCCGACGGGGGAGCCGCGTGAACCGTGAAAAGGCGCCTCGGACCGCGTGGCTACCCCGCGCGGCTATTGGCCAGGAATGCAGCAACATCACTGGGGCTTTTTGTTACTGATAAATATTATGAACATATCGCCAGTCGTGATGAGTTTGTCGCTACCTAATCGCCAGACTGTGAGTACACGACCTTAATTTGTATATGGCTCGTCTGCAAATTAGGGGGTCGGAAATGCACTGTTGCTTTAACATCCCCCCCCCCTCCCCCCGCCCTCCCAAGAACCATAGATTACTTGTACGGTGTACTTAGCAGAAAAACAGGGAAATTTTTCTAAAACAACAACAGTAAATTAAAGGATTGAGAAATGAAAGAAATAATCCCTGAGGATAATGATGTGTGTAAACATAAGATTAAAGTTCACTAACAGTTTATTGACATTGAAACCAAGTTAACATGAATGGTGGCCGTACACGCCCTGATATTCGAAAACAGTAAAGCAGTAAGAGGTCAATTAACCGACGTAGCAGATCTTTCGGAGGCTGTAAGACTGCCGGAACGATAGCCCATCGTGTTCGGTCAGAGAGCTGACTGGTCCCTGTAATAAAAAAACCGAGTGAAGAGATCAACAACGAACTTCGACGGATCTCAGGTGACATCCGCTACAACGAACACCAACGAAAAAATGCAATAAACAAATAAAGACTCTGTCCATAGGGCACTGTGCAGTGCACCCAAATCACTCAAGCTGAATTAAGTTCCTAAAGTTCAATAAGTTTATTCAAGACTATATATGGCAACCAATTCACCACGGCAAAGTTGAGTCACTCAAAGCTACGCTAGCACTTGCTGTTTAAGTATTTTTGAAGTCTCAACCTGTTTAAATGAAAAAGTTCTACTTCCCGAATACAAGCACCTCTCTTAGCCAACCCTTAAATTCATGCGGCTCACCGGTCGCACAAACCTTACCAAACAACCGTAGCTAACACGATACGAACGTCAAAGAGGCAACGAAACATTCTCTGATCGTTTAAGACCATCATTCCAATGAGCACGTATTTTACAATCTTTACATATCTCAAACAAATGTAGCGTAAAATACATGTTCCGACAATTTGGAGATATGTATGACTTTGTTACACATTAAACATTGCAGAATAATCAACTTTGATTTATATTCTATACATCATAATGAATTATATTCCATACATCATAAGCAGAGTGGAATGAGCCGTTCAAACTCATATCTTTATTCAGCTTCCCACTGTCGTACTACGCTATTCTAACAGACATTTAGAAACATTAGCTTATAAAATTATTATCAAACAAACATAAATAAATTGGAATAATACGATAAATCATTCATGCTGATGCTGATCTATCGGGTATCTGAGCAGAACTCTTTCTTTGGCATTATAATATATAATATTAAATAAACTATTCAAGGTAGTATATCTGTTCAGTAATAAGATAAACATGGTCATTTTATAACTAACATCATGACCTGTCCAACAGTTTGTCATACACCTATACATCGTGCCTGAAGCTCCTGTTACTGTTATTATAAACTATTTCACACATAGATGTTAATAACTCTGTTAATATTTACTGAATAAATGTGACAATATTTTTTCTGAACTCTTCTCTTTATTGCAAATTGAACGGTGTCATTAAATTTTCTGTAACATGTCAGAAAATTGTTTTGTTATTTTGAGTGAATATTCGAAAATGAAATTTTTGCATAGTCACACCATGGCCTGAAGGTACTTTGTCCCATGTTTGACAGCGGCTTGCGGCAGCGACAGGAACCCCCGCGACGAGAGGGGCTGCCTGCTGGCGCAGGTGCTGTCGCGGCATTGCACCATCGACCAGTGCTGCGACGGAAGCAGTGCGACTGACGTGTTCTACCTAGCGTTGCTGCACGATGTTTACGCAAAGAAAAGTACAACGAGATACTCACGGAAAGTAATACTCTTTGAGTTAGTGTCTCAGCATCAATGTCTTTAGATTTAAAGCATCGTTAGTACAAGGGCACCGTCACAGTTGGAAATCTGCCATTTGGTTGAAAATTTCCTTGCTTGGTTCAAATGGTTCAAATGGCTCTGAGCACTATGGGACTCAACTGCTGAGGTCATTAGTCCCCTAGAACTTAGAACTAGTTAAACCTAACTAACCTAAGGACATCACAAACATCCATGCCCGAGGCAGGATTCGAACCTGCGACCGTAGCGGTCTTGCGGTTCCAGACTGCAGCGCCTTTAACCGCACGGCCACTTCGGCCGGCTTTCCTTGCTTGTTCCAAAAGTTTTTCTGTTAAAGACACTGGAAATAAGCAGGAGACAGTTTGCAGACAAATGCGGACAATACTCCTGACTAGAGATGGGAAAGATTCCCCTCTTGCTAAAAACATGAAGAGAAGATAATGGACCTAGTAGGCCTTTATTTTTAATAAGTCTTTATTTCATGGAATTTAAGTGCTATACTCAAGAACATATTGCGAAACATTGGGGACTCTTGTCATAGAAATAGAAGAGAAAGAATGCTTGACACAGTATCAAATGTCTCAGTGAAACCGAAGAAATGGTTTCTGTATGATCACTAGGTTTTCTTGGGTGCAGTTCAACAGGGAAGGCAAACTTTCTTGATTTTAAGCGTACTACTTTACTCTGCCAGTAGTTTCCACCTCTTTGACTTCGGGAAAAATAAATTTGGGCAGTTAAAGCGCTTGCAGGAAATTTAAGGACAGGCCAAAATTTCGTTGAAAATGGACGTGTCACTAAAGTAACAGTATTTCAGTCAATGTATTACATGATGTTATTGGAAATTTTAACTATGGGTTTTCAGTTAAATTTCACTGCGTAGTTCTAATGACGGAATGTTTTACCGTTTTGTAACTATAGCTAAAAAATCGTGTTTTCTCATTAAAATGTTACCTTTCTCGAAAACCGCTATTCCTACAGCTACGAAAATTTTCATGATGTGTTATTGCAGCATAGAAATCATGCAAATACGAAATACTCATTTCACCGCCCCTCAAATAAAAATTTTTCCCGATATATTCGGTGGCTCAATCGCTCCGTTTGGCACTGCCGATTGGCAACAGTTAGACTCATTTTGAGTGCTGATCCAATATGAACAAAGACATGGAGAAAACAAATGCGTGGTCAGTATTCGTGTAATTGTTGCCAATCGGTACTTACCGTGGAACGTAACTGACCAATTTTGCTACCGAATTCACCGAGCAAAAATAATCTTAATATCTTATATATTTTGATTGGAGAACACCTTTGCTGGTTTCGTATATTACACTGTAGGAAATACTGCAGCCAGCCACAAGTTTTCTTGAAATGATTTTATTATACCATTACTAGCTTCAGGCCTGAGGTCGTCGAGGTATTGTAGCGTTGACTTCTTTTACATTTGTATCATCCTGAAAAGCCCTCCGTTACCTGACGATGGGCTCATGTCCGAAACTGGTAATGGTATAATAAAATCATTAAAAGAAAACTTGTGGCTGGTTGCAGTAGGAACTTTTCTTCCCGAGTTGTAATATTATTGTTGTGATTGCTACGGTGTGATGAAACGCCATTTGAAATTTAATAGCAGTAGAACTAGCATTTTTAGAGAAAGAGAACATTTTAGTCGGAAAAATAGGATTTCTTAGCTGTGTTTACAAAACGGAAAAAAGCGTTACATCTCGAAAAGTATTGGAACTAGAGCAGTGGAATTTTAACTATAAACTCGTAATTCTGATCTCCGATACCGTCACGTAAAACATTAACTGAAATATGGTTATTTACGTGGCGCAAGTAGTGTCAACGAAATTTAGATGTGTCTCTAAACTTCCTGCAATCACTATATTGATACATTTTATGACACAGGAAATACTTTGTTGCGGATCTCTTTCAGTCGGAAGAAAAGACCGACAGTATTGTTTCAAACATTGTGACTGATTCCAGACATAGTACGGAAGATGAACTCATATCACTTAGCCTGGGAGAACCTGAGATGAGAGAGAGATACAAAGAGTATTAATTGTTTCAGATGGGCATACGACTTCCTTGCAGATATACAAAGATCTTGATCCCAGTTGCACAGGTTTACATAAGAGGAAGGAAATGAGTGTTGAGGACAAGATGTATCTCTTTCTCGGAAAAAAAGGACAGACTGAAAGGGAGAAAATATCCGCAGAACTGAAAATAAAATACCAAGAGGCGCCTACGAAGGAATATATAAATTAATTTCTACTGAGCATGGCTATGGCCATGAGAACAACCCACCCCAGTATTTCAGTTGAGTCGAAAAAGCATTTGCAATTTCGGAATTAAGTGATGGATATAAAAATCAAAATCTAGAAATTTAAAAGTGTCAGGGCAAATGGATATTATTTGAGAATTTTTATCTTAGGGTCATAATGTGTTTCCTTTTAAAATAAAAGTGTTGTTTAATTTATTGCTATATTTTGTAAGTTTCTTAAAAAGCAGTTTGCCATTTTACTGACTGTAGTTTATATTAAATTCTCTCCCTCTTCGTTGCTGTAACCTGTCGATGGTGTGGCAGTGAATAAGGGATTTTATCACAGTGAATCAGTACTATGCAGAAGTTATTACCTAAAAGACATGCCGGAGTGTTAATAAAAAGCTATTTTGCAAACCTTTCACTGTTTTCACCTTCAAGGAGAAATGGGACTGCATGTAGCAGGAAAAGGTTCAATTGCCATCTGAAAACGTTCTTCCTTAATAAAAAATGAGGCATTATTTAACGTTCCATGATGCCTTAAAACGTTACTAGTTGTTAAACTACTAAAACATAACAAAGAAAAAAATTATTTTAATAATTTTAAAGAAATATTTGTGTGTCACAGAAGAAAACAATAGTCACTGGCATTTTTTCAGCTGAACTGATGCGTTTCTTGAACACGTTGCACTTTTTCTTTGTAAGGTGCGACATATGCGCAAATTAACATAAAATTTACAGGGTGCCTGTTAATCAAATTGTTATAACAACCTTTACTGCCGTGTGCCGCAAAAATCCTATCTTCTTCTTCATCAAGTTGAGGCTGGTGTTGCAGCTGCGCATGGGCAACGTCGTCGGAAACAGCGGCGACTGCGGACGACATTCTGTCGCGTCGCCGTGTACCTGAGCGAGCAGGCAGCCCAGTTCGCTGCGGGTGGTCTGTCGCGCCTGTGACAACGCAGCTTAACCATCGCCTTTGACAACCCACCTTAACACTCACGGGAATTCCGAGTTGTGTCCGCTCAGCGGCGAGCTGGAGAGCAGTCCCCCCCGACCCTACCTTCTCCATTGGCTTGTAGCAGCTACTCTGACCACTCGTCTGCCTCGCTTTCCTATCTGATCCATACGCTACACGCTATAAAGTACCTCCTTTATTTATCACTTACAGTGACGCATGTTAATGTTCACACTTGAGCTGTATGGAAATAAGTTTTTTAATTTTGATAACATATAGAATAGTTTATAAGGGAATAAGCAACATATTTGAAGAAACGTTTTATTTTGCAATGGTGGTCTCAGTGTCAAGGCTTCTTCCTTTCTGTCGTCTTAGATTATAAAATAATTATGTCCTCGAATCACGTCAATGACACAGGCTCAAACATCGTGTTTCTGGCGTCCATTTTCCTTGCTTATTACTTGTTTGAAATACTGCTTTTGGTAACATCGTAATACACACTTTCGTTGGTACAAAATTTCACCATTTTAGGCTTAAAGAGGAGCCGAACAAAATATTCCGTTGTTGGAGCTTGTGGTTGCATGGACAAAATGGGTCAACATCTGAGGTCATCAGTCTCCTAGAGCTTAGAACTACTTAAACCTAACTAACCTAAGAACATCACACACATCCATGCCCAAGGCTGGATTCGAACCTGCGACCGTAGCGGTCGCGCGGTTCCGGAATGAAGAGCCTAGAACCGCTCGGCCGGCTTCCATGGACAACGTCACGGGTTAATGTAACTGTGAGATAAGCTAATGCAAAGTGAAATTCTGCTGCATTAATAAATGGTGTAACCAACAGAATGTTGTATGGGGAACATCCACGTATTGTGTTGTATAGGTGTCGGATGTCAGTTTGTACGATGGAATTCCATGCCTTTTGCACTTGATCACTCAATACAGAGACGGTTAGTGCTAGTTGTGGACCACGTTAGATTTGTCGTCCGATGGTGTTCTATATGTGCTCAACCGGAGACCGAGATGGCGACTGAGCAGGCCAAGGAAACATGTTGACACTGTTGAGTTACAGGAGCGATATGCGGACGAGCGTTATCCTGTTGGAAAACACCCCCGGGAATGCTGGTCATGAATGGCAGCTTAACAGGCGAATCACCAGACTGACGTACAAATTTGCAGTCAGGGTGCTTGGGATTACGATGAGAGCGCTCTCGTACGAAATTGCCACGCAGATCTTACCTTCAGGTGGAGGTCCGATGTATCTATCACGCAGGCAGCTTGGTCACGGGCCCTCAACTGCCTTCTGTCTAACCAACATACGGCTATCACTGGCACCGAGGCAGAACCAGCTTTCACCAGAATAAATTACAGACCTCCACCATGCCCTCCAATGAGCTCTCGCTTGATACCACTGAAGTTGCAAATGGGGTTGGTTTGGGGTCGATGGGCGGCTCCCCCCGACTGAGGTTCGAGTCCTCCCTCGGGCATGGGTGTGTTTGTTGTTCTTAGCATAAGATAGTAGAAGTTAGTTTATGTGGTGTGAAAGTCTAGGGACTGTTGAACTCAGCAGTTTGGTCCCTTACGAATTCACACACATTTTGAACAAGAAAATGTCCATCTCTGTCCCTTCTCTTTTCAAGACATTGCCAATTTCTGTCCGTTTCCCTTCTCACCCTACTGCTTCCCTTTCGTGCCACACGACTCTTGTAACTGACGTCTGGTTTCTATACAAGTTGTAAAGTTTGCTCCCTGTATTTTACCCCTACTACCTTCAGAATTTTAAAGAGTATACCCCGGTCAACATTGTCAAAAGCTTTCTTTAAATCCACAAATGCTCTACACGTAGGTTTGCCTTCCCTTAACCCATCTTCTAAAATAAGTCTCAGGTTCAGTATTGCTTCGTGTGTTCCTACATTCCTACGGAATCCAGACTGAACTTCCCTCAGGTCAGTTTCTACGAGTTTCTCCATTCTTCTGTAAATAATTCGTGTTAGTATTTTGCAGCCCTGACTTTTTAAACTGATAGTTTGGTAATATTCACACCTGGCAGGAGTTGCTTTCTTTGGAACTGGTCTTATAACATTCGTCTGGGTATCTGAGTGAATCTTGCACAACAGGTGCAGTAGTTTTATCATATCTATCTTTCCAAAACAAATTCTTCTTGCAGTATGATATCTCCCACCATGTTCATCTACGTCCTCTGGGACGATATTGCCACGTATGACGCCCACATTTTTGGTTCCCAAGCCGAACTACATAAGAAAACTGTAGTGCGATAAGTACCTTTAATCTACCTTCAGTCTACTTTCGGGTGTGTTAGAGGGACCAAGGTATCTACTGCCTTGGATCTTAATCAGGCTTACAATCAGATAGCCTTAAATGAGAGATCAAAGGCTCTTACTGCCTTTACCACAGATTGCAATATATGAATTTAATAGACTTCCGTGTGGTTGACCTATAGGAGCAGCAGTACTACCGCAATTCACGGATCACATATTTTCTGACACTAGATTTATATACGTGCACAACTATTTTGACGACTTAGTAATCTATTTATAATAAGAATATTGACTAACATCTCAGTTTTATTGGAATGGATAATTTCTGCCATTCACACATAAGGAAGATCTCTGAAACGAAAAATTGCATTTACACACCTGAAGTAAACATTAACTCCTGTGTCAATATTGAGTGACTTTGGTGATTCTGAGACGATTCAATGGTTGAGAGAACAGCGGCTCCGCTTCACCTACCTTCGCCGTGGCCCGACATACTGAACTGTCGTATGCTAATTAAAATTAGGTGATTATCCGGAAGATGACGTTATGTTCAGATAACTTACGGGAATGCAGCCGGGTAACGTCGTTGACAGCCGCCGATGTTTCGACAGGTGCACATCCTCTCATTTTCAAGGCAAAACTGCAGCGAGTAAGCGCTATGCAAATCAATTTACAACCTCGATTTGCAGTGCAATTCCACACGCACACACACACACACACACACACACACACACACACACACACACACACACAGGTAGCGTCAACTTTTTCCCTCTGTTTATTTACTTATCTTCTTTATTTCTTTATTTTGGCTTCGGGTTACAAGGACCATACAACCAACAACGCTTATAAAGAGCCAAAGAAACATAACTGTAGAAAAGGAGAATAGACCAAAATTACGAAGTTGGAATACAAAGACACTGTTAAAGTAAAATAAAAGCGGAACTAGACCAACACCAGACAGCCGGCGCCAGTGTTACTAATGACACTGGAGCAGAGTTAGAAACATCGCTATACCATATTATGACAAACATACATACGCTCTTAAAGTAAAAGACAAAACATGAAAGGGCAGACACCGTATACCATACAATAAATGTAATAGCTGAAAAAATGCAAATAACTAACATAACAATATGAGAAATGTAACATACAGACAGACGTACTTAAAGTAAAAGAAAAACTCAAAATGACAAACACAATGCAACCAACGGGATGGACAGTAGTGCCAGTAGATCAAAGACATTAAGAGCACAAGAGAACAATAATGAAAATTTAATGCACCAGGCTGATGTCATATGATAATGAAGACTCGGAATCTCATAAATTAAATTTGCATATCGATGGCTTTCAAATAGTCTGTGAGTAATTTACATTTATCAAAACGGTCGAGTAAAACAGGAACAATTATAGGGCAACCAATTTCTTATGCAAGACTGATTGTAAGTCGTGTACTTGGAACATGCCAATACGATATGGTTAAGATCCCCTACTGCCGTTGAGTCATTACCGTACTGTCCAGAAATGATAATACTCAACCGATACAGTTGCCCGGCGCAGTCTGTTTTTTGACAAGGAGAGGTCAGGATTATACAATGAATTTAAGAAAAAAACCTGTATCTCTATTTACAAGGTTACTCATTAATATAATCTGAACTGCTTCCGTAATAACATTATTATAACAGCGGGAAGTACATGCCAGAATCTCCGTGTTATTATATTCCAGATGTTGGCCGGTGCCAAGACAATGCTCTGCAATAGCAGATTTGTTCGGCTGTTGTAAGCGTGTCTGACGCTTACGCGCTATGCTCGGTACACCGGTCCTCCATGGTACTGATAATCTGTACAATACATGTCGCAGCTGCAAGGAACACGATACACGTGCCTTACACAAAGATCATTGTTGATGGAACCTAAAATGACCCGACATTTCGCATCATATTTCCGCAAAATACGACGAATTCTGTCGTAAATACTCCCTACCTAAGGCAAAACGGCCGTAGACTTGGGTACTACCTCGTTATTATCATCACTCACTCAGTGCGCGGTTGATCGAAAGCGCAAAGCACGTCTGATCTTTCACTATAACTATCTTAACGAAAGGTGACCTGTGGTAACTCAGTTGACAGTCTCTCGGGGTCTGAGATGGCCTTTGGACTGCAGTTAGAAGGGCAGGATGACAAATGTCAGCCTGTAGGCACAAAACAATGTGAATACGCTTCCTATAAACGGCATGTCCCAAAGTACCACCATCCTTACTCTTCAGCAAAACGTCAAGTAAGGGAAAGCAGCCACCCTTTTCCGTCTTCATTGTGAAACGATTATACTATTGGATTGAATTAAGATGTTCTAAACAGTCATTGAAATTGAAATTCTCACTGCCATGAAGAGAAAAAAAGAGAAAAACAAGGTAACTTGAAAAATACTCGTACTTCAAAGCCACCGAATGCAAGGCACGTTTCTTGAAGTCTTCCATAAACAAGTTGCCAGTAGTAGGCGACCACGGACATCCTATCTCAACACAACCTTCCTGCTCATTGTACTGGTCATTGAATAAAAAGGGGTAACTCAGTACACGTCGAAATAGACTCGTTAATTCAACACCAATAATAACCTCGATGAACCTTAACGACTCAGAGGAAAGTGACTGAAGGGAGAGACGACATCAGAACTTGTACTAATGTCTGAGTCACTCAGACGCATTCCCTCTAATCGAGAAATGAAATCCGCTTTCTTAATGTAATGCACACATCGATCTACTAAACGACTCATCACAGTAACAAAGTGTTTTGCTACACGGTATGACGGAGCACCGATGTTACTCGCAATCGGCCTAAGAGGAAACCCTTCCTTCTGTATCTTCGGAGGACAGATGCAGTGTTTACTACCCGACTGTGCCCAAACGTTTCTAAAAAGCACAAATGACGTTTAGAATTAACCATGTAGTTAGAGTTTTTCGTGCCACTTTCACATCTTCGGAAAAAGACAGTATGTAGTGCTACAACGATGAAAATTAATATTACGACGCTGTCAAACCTTATTTTCATGATTTAAAGAAGTATTCATGATATTAAAAATGTAATTGTTATTTTATTATTTTCATTTTTGTGCTCAGTGTATCAAAGACTTTCCAGTGCACGGAATAAATTAGCATTGTTTGTACTACGAAATTTTATATATGACTGTTAAGGGTTAACCATGTAATAATTCGATGTACGACATTTTGTTGAGTCTGAATTTTGTTCTTGTACTGGTCGGCAGAGAAGGAAAAGTTCCTTAATCGATGTGAAGGTATAAAGGCTGTAAAAAGGAGAGAGAGAGAAGGTAAATACAAGTTATTCAAAACAAATATCTCCTAAGTGTAACGTCTTGTCATTTCCTACAACTAAAAATTGCAAGGTCTAATCTGAACCTGTCCTGAATAACAGCGAAGAACATTTATGTTATATATTTTCTTCGTTTGATCACGCCTGTGATTCGCATGTTTCTTTTTGTTACGCGACGTGTTATGAATATTTTCATTATACGCGCAAAAGTGCACACAGCTGTAATCGAACCTGCGTCTTTCTGAAACGATAACTTTTAATCAGTACAATTACGCGAATACCGTCTAAATCGCAAAAGTGTTTCCTCGACCAAATAATTCTTACAAAATGTGTATTCTCCAAAGCGAGCAGCATTGCACTATCGCTGACTCGCAACAATCGAAAGAGTAAAATCAATGCTTAAATAAAATTGCCACCTTTTAATAATTATTATTATCCCATTAAATAAATGAATAGCAATTCAGTGGCTATCCAATCAATAAGCAGAGGGGGCAATTCAGTGCCAACCTATTGACAGGACTATAGTCTGATTTAAAGTAGTTGTCACTTGACGTTTCCGCTGCGAAGTTGCGGCGTTGTCACGTCAAGCACTGGCTGGAGGCAGCCGCTTCAGCGCATTGCTACCCCCGGCGATAGAAAATCGTTTTAAAGCCTGTATCTTCTACAAAAAGTAAGTAAAAAATTTCAAACCCACATATGATGTATATCTCTACAATGTCTCTCAATCTGTCAAATATCTATTCTTAATTTTAATTAGGACAAGAGTTATGTTAATTTGTTTGAAACCATTTAAATTCTCGATTTCGCAAACAGCTTCTAACTTATCACGTCATTACTGAAAAACTATTGGTGTCACAGCAAAATATTTTTTTCCGTTCATTAACAAAATAATGCACTCGGCAAAGAATCCTTAAAAGTTTTCGTAGTGCATCATGTTTCTTGTATATAAATTTCTGAAAACAGCATTTTTAAGCAACCCTATCAGTACTGAACTCGAAACAAGTATGACGTTTAAAATCTCTATCTCCTATAAATATTATGTAAATATTTTGAAATTTACGTACAGTATCGGTCTCAGTGGTATCTATAAGCAAATCAAATATCTTTTCCTAATTTTAATTAGGGCCGTTGTTACATTAACTATTGAAGTGTGAGAAATTTTCGCGTCCGGAAAAGTTTTCTTCTTTAGATTGCAAATCTCGAAAACTATTACACACATTGAATAACATCTTGGTGTATATACAAAATGAAATAGAATTAAAATTCAGTCTAACTTACCGTAAGGAGATGACGAGAGCTGGCCAAACAGTATTTCTTAGTCTCACAACAAGAATAAGAATTAATCGAAATAAATTCACAAACACAATATTTAATGGCAGTAAGTATACTACACACTAATCAGACAATGCGAAAACACCGCTTAATTCAGAGTCAGGGTAAGTGGAAACATCCGCGTCGCTGCTCGCATTGACAGAGATAATCAAGTCTTCGACACTCTGCCAGTCTTCCGATGTCACAATTTCAACTGCCTCTTTCAAAAGGCGTTCCACTTCGGTTAATGTGAATTTCTTATTTTCTTCAGCAATATGTCGCTTAACCTGAGCCCAAATCAGCTCTATTGCGTTCAAATGGCAATGGTAAGGAGGCAATCTGAGCACTTTATGCCCGTATTTTTTTGCTACTTCATCCACAATGTAAATTGGTTTCTTTGGCTTGTGTTGCGATACAAGTTCTAATAATTCTGCTCTTGTAAAATTACTGTCGAACTGCACCTTATGTTTCTGTAACCAGCTAACAATGTCGTTTTTCCTCGTTGTCTTTGTGGGTGCTTTGTCTTGTATTACTGAATGACAAGGAGCGTTATCCATAACAATGACAGAGTTTCTTGTTAAGTTCTGGAGCACACAGTCTTCAAACCATTTCACAAAAGTATTGTGGTTCATCTCTTCGTGGTAGTCGGAGGTCTTATTTGAACTGAATAGCAGCAGACAATTTGGAATGAAACCTTTTGAATTTCCGGCATGTGCTACAATTATCCTTTTTCCTCTGCTGATCGGAGCTGCCATACTTCCGCTGATGGTACCGTCTGTCCAGTCTTTTTTTAAACTGTGTCCTGCATTCACCCACGTTTCATCAAGCCAAATGATATCATCAAAATTTGTCCCTGCTATTTCTCTAAGAATGCGGCATCGCCAGGTTGCAATATCTTGGCGTTCCATTAGTAACTTTCTGCCAGAGATGGATTTATAGCGGAATCCTAACATTTTCACGACTCGTATCAAAGACGATTTACTACCCTGAAACAGGTCAGCCGCTGTGAGGGTAGTGTGTAGTTTTTTGAGTGTTGGATACTCCTTCCTCGAGTAAAATGCGTATATTTGACGACGAATGCCATCTTCCTGAAAAGAGTCAAGTTTTGTGACCCTCTTCTCCAGTCGCCTCTTTTTCCCAGGTGTCTCCAATTTTGATGATTCACTTGAGCCTTCTTTCGTGAATTTCTCCTTGCAGATTCTTATTACTTATCGTTCGCTAACTTGCAGAGCAGCTGCAGTTCGCTCCACCACCTTATCCACAGGAACGAGAGGCCCTCCTGCATCCCCCTCTCTCTCAAAATACTCCCTTAAGGAACACACGTATTCACGCGCCTGACTGCCTATAACGACGCCATGCCCGCCACTTTTTGGAGGTTTCCGAGGAGTGTGCAGCCTCGCCTCCCTCTCTTGTGACTGCTTTCATCAGACATCGTAAACACGCGAAGCTACAAGTTACTCAAATCTCTCACCCGCACGTCTACAACGGCTGGCTGAGGACTGGCTGGCACAATGCCTTAGTCAGCTCAGCAGAGCGAAGTGGCAACGCAGTGGCAGCCGACAGGGCCGGCTGCCATTGGTTTATTGGTGGCGGGAGACCTGCAGCACGTTGGCTGTCAAGTGACAACTAGTTTAAATCAGACTATAGCTTATATGTGTGTGCTAATGTGTGTTTTTACTATTTGTTTCATGCTGTAATGAGCGGATTTTTACGACAACCCTAAGCACGATATTTTAGCTGTACCATTCCATCCCAGCAGCAGCAGAACGAAGCACTGCATAAGGTACGCACTACATCTTCAACCTGGAGCTGTATCTTAAAAAATAACAAAAAAATGAACACAAAATTTTTACATATTATGAGTGTGTCCTCTT
The DNA here is from genome assembly GCF_023898315.1 of Schistocerca nitens. Lineage (NCBI taxonomy): Eukaryota > Metazoa > Arthropoda > Insecta > Orthoptera > Acrididae > Schistocerca > Schistocerca nitens. Next base: position 543,913,935 of record NC_064614.1, read on the forward strand.
AGGAAGCTATAAGAGTCAATTATATTTAAATAACTGCGAGAAGGATCAGTAAAATACAGCATCAAGTGTTTTCAGTAGAGGTTAACTGAACGAGATTGGAACTGAATTTTAATCGAACGAAAGCGAACATTTATAGTACTGATTCCAATCTGGTGCAGTGTAGTAATTATTTTATGTTTTGTGTGACGGAATAATTGATGTGTTGCGTGTGACGTTTCCCCGATTGGACTTGCACCCAAACATTTGCAAACATGGTGAAAACAGTGCGACTTGTAAGAAAAGCTACACAGCAGGAAGTAACAGGAAGCCGGCCAATGTGGCCGTGCGGTTACAGGCGCTTCAGTCTGGAACCGCGTGACCGCTACGGTCGCAGGTTCGAATCCTGCCTCGGGCATGGATGTGTGTGATGTCCTTAGGTTAGTTAGGTTTAATTAGTTCTAAGTTCTAGGCGACTGATGACCTCAGCAGTTAAGTCGCATAGTGCTCAGAGCCATTTGAACCATTTTTGAAGTAACAGGAAGGAATAACTAGTGATGTAGAAATTGATAATATTGTTTCAGATCAGACAGAGGATATAGAACAGGACACTAATATTAAAGTCAGCGATCCATCAGCCGTAGAACACTCAGGCAGAATACAGACGGTAGTTCAAGTGCATACTGAAGCAGCACCACAAGAAACACCAGTTACGGTCGATTTACCACCGGTAGAGCCAACACAAACAGTAATGGATCCATTTTCTCTCTTAATGATGAAAATGGAACAAATGTTTAAAATACAGGAACAATCACAGATACAGCGTGAACAAGAAACTGCTAAACAGCTTGCAACTGAGATTAACAATAATGTAGATAAACGTATTAGCAGAGTAGATGAACGGATTAGGACCTTGGATGAACGCATCAGTCAATAAGACGAGCGTACGCAGTTAAGCTATTCACTGTTCTCAAAAGAGATAGATCAAAAGCTTGAAAACCGGTTTAAAGAACACGATCGCCATCTGCGACAGCAAATAGATGCCCAGTTGTCTGCTATACAGAACAACATTTCAAGTATGCAACAAACATACCATGACATACCACAGAATGTAAAGCAAGTAACCCAGGATGTGGACAAATTACAACAGACACACACTTCTTTGGAAGCAGAAATACGCAACATAAGTACACGTATAGAAAACCTTACGGTTGATAATCAAAACGTAATAGAACTAAAATGCAAAAAAAAAAAAGAAGAACGCGTTGTGACCACATTCAACACATGGCTAAAATACAAAGACAAACAAATTAGTACTGTTATACAGAAGGAACTACCTGTCATGTTACAACGAGCAGGAACACAACTGATACATGAAAACAACACAAAGATTCATGAACTCCAGACTGAATGACAGAACGTGCAGAAAGTGCTTAATGAAACTCGTATGCAAACATCTCATAACAGTTCACCGGAGTGTGTTAGTATCACAGAAACACACCCTGATCATTATGAAACGCCTTTAACTGAAAGTAGGGGGGCAGACGGGCAATAATTTAAATCCAACGCGTGGAGTAACATCCGTTTATCAGGACCATACACAATCATTGGTGACTCAGGATGCTTTAGTGAAGAATTCACAGTTTCAGAAGTTTACCAATGATAAGAACGGACCCCATCCAATTGTGTTTATTAAAGGGATCCGCGGAATAATGCCAAAAAGTCGGAACGAAAGGGAGAAAATTGTCTTTACCATTACCCATATTCAAGGTGAGCCAGCGTTGTTCGCGACACAGAGCTGAACAATGCAGCTCCTTCGATGAATTTGAACAAGCTTTTTTAAACAACTATGTCGCGTAGGGTACAAGAACGATTAAGAAAAGAAGTTTATAGTCCTGAGCCATTTAATATAAAAGGCGGTACTGTGCGGAAATATTTCGGAAAGTATCTGGAGAAAGTGACATATTTATCAACACCAATTCCTGAGTGTGATGTTTTAAAGTTATTAAAGGAGAAGATACCGCGTGATCTAAAGGAGAAATTGTTTCACATTCCTGAAGACAACGTGGAACATTTTCTATCTGTACTGGACTCTTTAGATTTGGTTATCGAAGAGGACAGACACCATTATGGGAATAATTCGTCGAATAATGGTAATGGTAATGGCAACGGGCGAAACCACAAGAACAATAGTAATAGAAACACCTACTATCGGAATCAAAATCATTGGACTAGTACGATTATTCAGGATGGCAGAACCACAATATGAACACAAATGGACAGTAGAGTAATGCACCGACTCACAATTATCATCCACAGAACAATAGTGGACAAAACAATAACGGAAACTTTTCAAAGAAACAGAAACGAGATTTTAGAGCTAACGCCAATTACAATAACGGTAAATTTTCAAATAATCAGCAAAACATGCAACTACCACATAACTGGTCAACACAGAATTATGCACAACAGCAATGGCAGCAGCCTAGGCCACCGCAATATCACAACAACAATCATGTACAACCCCCGTACAATACAAATATGTCAAATAACATGCAGCAGCATATGAGTGCCCAGCCATGGTAACCACCGAATCAAAATATCAAGATCATTGAGGTAAGTGAACCGCAACCATCAACCAGTACCAGTCAGTCAAACTAGATGCGACGACATTCTGCTCCCGTGTGTCAGTCGCAGGGTGTCTAGGGGACACTTGCATGAATGATGTTAGTAATAACGAGCAACCAAACGTGCAGACAACCAGCTGTAGTAACAATGAGAATGTGTCGCATAGAATCAGCAGCGATCGGGTCGAACGACACGAAAAATGCAGTGTGTAGGAATAATTCTGTTGATGTTCCTCAGCAGCGTAGTTCAACTATGCAGATGTTAAGATATAATGACGGAGTCGATATACGAGAGAAATTATGTCACGATTTTCGGAAGAAGGGTGATTTGTTTGAACCGGAAGTTGTACAAGCAGCTATAGTTTGTGATATTTATGGTATTCAAACTACGGTGATTTTAGATACTGGAGCATCTGTTTCTGTGCTGAATGAATCGTTCTTTCTTCACTTAAAGAAGATTAGAAAGATTCCGGTTTTTCCAGTCACTAATTGTCGAGTTACAGGAGCCATTAGTCAGAAAGCCCAACTAGTCCGGGAACAGACACGGATTTGTATTAATTTTGGAATGGGAGCCAAAGAGTGCACCTTCCTTATTGTAAAGAATTTAGCCGTGAACTGTCGCCTCGGATTAGATATTTTGCGAGAGACGGAAACTATAATCGGTCTCGCAAAGGGTGAATGCAGCATGTGTTTCGGTGACACGAGAGTCAGGTTAGACTTGGTAAAGACCAAAGAATTGCATGGCAAATATTGTCAAATTTTAAAGATAGAACCGATTTGCGCACATTTATGGCGGCTTCAAGATAGTTTCAATTTCAGTACATTCCCGGTCATGGAAGATGTGAAGGACGAGGAGAATATCCACCTCTCTGAAATAGTAGAAAAAGTACAACAATCCTCTGGTCTTGACAGTCTGCAACAAAAGCAATTATTAGACACACTTACTAATTATCGTAAAGTATTTTTGAAAAAACCTGGACTAATTAAAGGTTACGGGTACGGAACGATTTGAAGTGGAATTATCATATAAAATTAATTGTTGGTAAGGCGGGTACCAGGTTGAGATTCATTGGGAGAGTCCTTAGAAAATGTAGTCCATCAACAAAGGAGGTGGCTTACAAAACACTCGTTCGACCTATACTTGAGTATTGCTCAACAGTGTGGGATCCGTACCAGATCGGGTTGACGGAGGAGATAGAGAAGATCCAAAGAAGAGCGGAGCGTTTCGTCACAGGTTTATTTGGTAAGCGTGATGGCGTTACGGAGATGTTTAGAAAACTCAAGTGGCAGACTCTGCAGAGAGGCGCTCTGCATCGCGGTGTAGCTTGCTGTCCAGGTTTCGAGAGGGTGCGTTTCTGGATGAGGTATCGAATATATTGCTTCCCCCTACTTATACCTCCCGAGGAGATCACGAATGTAAAATTAGAGAGATTAGAGCGCGCACGGAGGCTTTCAGACAGTCGTTCTTCCCGCGAACCATACGCGACTGGAACAGAAAAGGGAGGTAATGACAGTGGCACGTAAAGTGCCCTCCGCCAAACACCGTTGGGTGGCTTTAGAAGTATAAATGTAGATGTAGATGTAGACATGCAAGTGTTTCCCCATGAAATTTACTGTCGTCAAACGTACTCAATACCCAGCGCGAAAAGAGAAGCAGTAACAAACGGCAAGAATCACACAACCGGAGACTACAGAATACTCAACAATTGAACGTGGGAGATATGGTGTTAGTAAGGAATTATCCGAAGTCGTCATTATTAAAGAAAAAAATAAAGAAGTGGTTTCCGTTATATTCAGGACCATTTGTGATCTTAGGTACACCACATAAAAATGGTTATTTCTTGGTCCATCCCAACTCAAATAGACAGAAAGGACTATTCAATCACAAAGACTTGAAAAGATATGTACAGTAGATGACATTTTACGTGTGTCGTAATGAGGTGAAGTCAAACATCAGAGACTCAAGTACTGTGCGAGTAGGCTAAGTGACAATTATTAATTAATGGACTAGTGTATAAGTATTTCATGGACACACTGCGATGTGGCGTGTGGGAGAATAGGAACATACAACATTGGAAGCATCAGTACTGCTTGGAGGAAGAGACTCTCAGAATACCAATTAGTTGTAAGAAAATTTCAGCTCCAGTTCGACGGAGAAGAGGACGCCGAGCTGCAGCAAGGAGAAGAAGAATTGCTTCAAAATGATTTCACCTTAAGACACTTAATCAAACATTGTACAAACTTGTTGAGATTTAGTAAACTTTCAGGAACTTATGCGTGTGAAACTACGAACAGTGAACAGAACTGCATATTTCACACAAAAGTAGGATATTGCGACTTTAGAAAATAAACGTTTCATTTTGTTGATTGTTAACTATTTTGAACTCACTAGGGTGAGCAGGTTATGTTCTTTTTTTTCTTTCAGACTGTGTACAGGATACACTTACAAATATAAAGTTTACGCGAGTTACGAATAGGTTTAACAAATTTTCCCCCGTAAGTTAGTGCTCGGACTTGCATGAGCTATAAATCAGGTCGAACAAGATGTTGTCCACGACTGAACAGATCATTACACAGACAAACATATACAGACTTTTGTTTATCACTTCACAATTCATTGTAAGTTCAGGAGCACCTTTTCGAGAAAATATATGACTTAGGATTTGCTTTTATATTGTAAATGACTACAATTATGTACTTCATTTGATATGTACAATCATTCAGTTATTTATCATTATATAACTAGACTGTGTAAAGACATTCTTATGGGTAGCACAAGGACTTTACCTTGTCAGACTTGATAACTGTGATCAAGTGACTACGTGGTGGAGTGAACATGTCACAGATGACCTATGAACAAAGACTTCCTGTGAACATTATCCTCTACGCGTACAAACTTTATTTCACTAGCGAAAGAGTGGAATTTAACACAAAAGCGGACGCTCAATGAGTGCGTTGTGTTACCATGATTTCGTATTCAAATTTTGTGCTACGAGTGTTTAGTAATGCCAAATATTCAGAGTGTTATTGGGACCACATGCGAGGACGTAACATTCCAGGCAAACTAAAACTAAAGAGCAAGTGTTTTTATCGATCAGTCAGCAACAGTGGTGAGCCGTAACAGTGTTGGGAACTGCTACTGGCTATATCATTAAACCCGTTGCAGAACTGTATCAATGTTGGAACGGAATTACATGAACCTTTAATTGCAGATAGTCAGTTACGTCGGAAGGACGAATGGACTTGCATCATGATAAAGAAACTCACAAACAGTCGAACACCTCAGAAAAAAAAAAAATCATTCTTCTTGTTGAGTGAAAAAGTGCGTGAAATATGATGTAATTTAGATGTTAATTTAAGGAACTGATACTGCTGTTTGAATTTCATGTGACTGTATGCTGGGATGCTGAGCACACGTGTCGGTGAGGGCGGCATACTGCAGCAACATCATCCGTCATCCCTTGCCGCACCCTGCCACGTCATCGCAGACTTACCTGATGGGGCGAGACATCGGTGTTGCAGTACACCAAGTCGCCAGCCGTCGTCACCAGCAGCACTATCACGAAATTGTACCATTATTATTCAAATGTTGAAAATTAAAAAAGAGGGTATGGAAGATGTGCTCACTCCGCCGTGGTTTTTTTCCGGGGTTTTTCCCATTGGCCTTTGCCCGAATGGGGGAGCGTAACTCAGAATCCCTGAGACTTAAAAGTAAACAAAGCACATGCTTCCAAGTGAAAGAACACAGTGAATTTTAAACAGAACAGACAAGGAAAATAAGCCTGCTTGGATGTCCAGTCAAACAAGTGTGACTGTACATTCAAAGGGGGCAATGTAGTGCTACAACGATGAAAATTTATGTTACGACGATGTCAAACCTAATTTTCGTGATTTAAAGAAGTATTCATGATATTAAAAATGTAATTATAACTTTATTATTTTCATTTTTGTGCTCAGTGTATCAAAAGACTTTCCAGTGCGCGGAATAAATTAGCATTGTTTGTACTAAGAAACTATATATGATTGTTAAGGGTTAACCATGTAATAATTCGATGTAAGACATTTTGTTGAGTCTGAATTTTGTTCTCTTACTGGTCGGTAGAGAAGGAAAAGTTCCTTAATCGATGTGAAGGTATAAAGGCTGTAAAAAGGAGAGAGAGAGAAGGTAAAGACAAGTTATTCAAAACAAATATCTCCTAAGTGTAACGTCTTGTCATTTCCTATAACTAAAAATTGCAAGGTCTAATCTGAGCCTGTCCTGAATAACAACGAAGAACATTTATGTTATCATATATTTGCTTCGTTTGATCACGGTTGTGATTCGCATGTTTCTTTTTGTTACGCGACGTGTTATGAATATTTTCATTATACGCGCAAAAGTGCACACAGCTTTAATCGAACCTGCGTCTTTCGGAAACGATAACTTTTAATCAGTACAATTACGCGAATACCGTCTAAATCGCAAAAGTGTTTCCTGGACCAAATAATTCTTATAAAATGTGTGTTCTCCAAAGCGAGCAGCATTGCACTATCGCTGACTCGCAACAATCGAAAGAGTAAAAAACGGTGCTTAAATAAAATTGCCACCTTTTAATAATTATTATTATCCCATTAAATAAATAAATAGCAATTCAGTGGCTATCCAATCAATAAACAGAGGAGGCAATTCAAGTACATGACGATACACACGAGTATTGGCACAATCAGTGGAAGATTCTGCGAAAACGAAAGGAACAGTATAATGTCAGAATCCACAGCTTCAAATAGGATCTGTGTGGCAAATGCGGCCTCATAAAAAAATATTCGTAATTATACTTATGTATGTAAATAGACGTCTTAATTGCACGAATAGTAAAAGTGATCCACAAAACTACCGTCGAATATCCTTGGCATCCAGTGGTTATAGAATCTTAGAACCTATTCTCAGCTCAAAAGTAGTGATGTATCTCGAAGTGAACGACCTCCTTCATGCCAACCAAGAAGTACTCCAACAACAATATTAATGTGAAACGCAACTCGCTCTCTTCACGTGACGTAATGAAAGCCGCTGAAGAAGGCAGTCAGGCTGGTGCAGAAAAGCATTTGACTCAGAATAATAGCTGCGCTTATTATCAAGAGGATGATCATATTGGTTATCAACCGAAATTTGTAGCTGGATTAAGGAATTACTGGTAGCTGGGATGCAGCAAGTTATCTTGGATGAAGATTCATCGACAGATAAAGAACTAACTTCGGATGTGGCCCAGGGAAGTGTGTTTGGAACACCTGATGGTCATGTTCTATATTTGACATTGAGGACAGTATTAGTCTCAGACTCCTTGCAGATGATGCTGTTTTCTATAATGAAGTGCTGTCTTGAAGAACCTGTGCAGATAGTCAGATCTTGATGAGATTTCAAAGTGTGTGAGATTGACAACTGGCATTAAATGTTCAGAAATGTAAAAGTGTGCACTTCACATAATTAAAAAACTCAAAATCCTATGACAACAACATCAATGAGTCACAGCTGGAATTATTCAACTTATACAAATACTTGCGTGTAACGATTTGTACAGATATGAAACGATCACATAGTTTCACTCGTAGGTAAATCAAGTATCGGAGTTGCGATTCATTAGTATAACACTGGGTTCAAAATGGTTCAAATGGCTCTGAGCACTATGGGACTTAACATCTGTGGTCATCAGTCCCCTAGAACTTAGAACTACTTAAACCTAACTAACCTAAGGACATCACACACATCCAAGCCCGAGGCAGGATTCGAACCTGCGACCGTAGCAGTCTCGCGGTTCCGAACTGAGCGCCTAGAACCGCCAGACCACCGCGGCCGGCATAACACTGGGAAAACGCAATCAGTCTACAAGGGACACTGGAGTCAAACCACAATGAAATATTGCTCAAGGGTGCGGGACCCGCACCAAATGAGGTGAACAGGGGATATTGAACGCATACAGATAAGGGCAGCACAAATGGTCACAGGTTTCTTTTACCCGTGGCACGGTCTAACAGAGATGCTGGAAAAACTGAACCGGAAGACTCTTTAACATAGTCGCAAACTATCCCGTGGAAACTTACTTAGAAAGTTTTCAGAAGCAACTTTCCTGCTACTCTGGTGCCCAGCTACAATTAAAACGGATTATAGGACGCGAGTGCCACGATATCATTCGTGAGCGCAGGCCCGCTGAAATAATCGCTGCAGTAAGATTGTTCTTTAGAGTAGGGTACACAACTTTTAAGATAGTTCATTCCACTCTGAATTGGGTCTGGAATCTCTTAGTTTTCTTGCAACTTAACAAATTACTGTGGAACTATTGTTACCGTAATAGAACGACGACACACAGTAATTGCATTCTGTATAAATGTAAACTCTGTACGGTTGAACGTGCAGCACTTGATATTTCTTGCGACAAAAACCTGGAGAGGAGTTCAGCCTTATGCAAAACTCCTGTTTTTTTTTTTTTTAAGTTTTGGTTTCATCCAGATGTGTTTCAGAATTTCTGCACCTTGTCATTGTTTTTGAAGGGATCTTTTTTCCGTTTCTACTGACGTCTTCAAATTCTCCTTTATTTTCCTGTTGTCTTTACACACGCATTTTGTATAATTTGTTAGCCATTTGACGTGTTGGGTGAAAACAAAACTACAAAAAGGTGCGTGAATAAGGCGAAATGCCTACGGATATATAATTTAAATAATCGATTACAGGAGCAAATTTGATCGCAACACCTAGCAACAATATTTGACTCTAACCCTTTTTTGTCATCAGTCTCCTGGCTTGTTTGATGTGACCTGCCACGAATTCCTGTGTCAGCCTCTTCTTCTCAGAGAAACACAAGCAACCCACGCCTCCATTATTTATTGGATGTATTTCAATCTCTATTTTTCTCTATAGTTTTTACCCTCTACAGCTCTCTCTAGTACCATAAAGTTATTCCCTAATGTCCTAGCAGATGTCCTGCCATCCTGTCCCTTCTTCTTGTCAGTGTTATATTCCTTTCCTCGCCGATTCTCCGGAGAACCTCCTCATTCCTTATCAGTCCACATAATTTTCAATATTATTCTCTTACAGCACGCCTCAAACGCTTAGATTGTCCTCTGTTCCGGTTTTTCCACACTCGGTTTTACTACCATACAATACTTCAAATTGAGAGAGGACAAGTTACTCTCTCATCTATTTTTCATAAAGATTTTGTTACAACATTGCGCAACTTGAGCAAGACTCTAGAAAGTTAACGGCCTGATCATGTGTTGATGCAGTCTGGAAGGGTGCTATAAGCATCAGGTATTTTTATGGTTCTCGGTTCATAGAAACAGCATGTTGGAAGTTGGAAGCAAGTGGCGGTGAGCCCATCCCTCAGTAAATCTTGGTGGACAGGCTCACAACTGCACAGCGCAGACAGAGCAGTCCCTCATCGAGACAGGTGTCCAGCAGAACAATGCCGCTATACCTACATTGGAGCCAGTCGAAGGCTGGACGTAGGGTGACAGACTGAAGGGACTCATCTACACAGTGGAGTCGTAAGCCGGGAATTGTGTGAAGTGTCACACCTAACAAAAATTCACAAGTTTTCGTGTTCGCCGATACTGCAAATAGGCCTGTGACACATTTCCATCGGCCACCTCGGTCGTCTAAGAAACTCTGGAATCTGAGAAACGCTTAGAGATCTTTATGACACCTCATAACTACACTAATATAATCCAAGGCACAGGTGATTTAGATAAAGAACTTTAAGATTGTATCTGTTCCCTTGTTGCAGTGGGAAGCGACATGACTTCGGAGAAAAACATCTTCTCCCTCTGCAAAAACTAAAAAAGGCCAGTAATTGGCGGTTTCTTTTTCTTCCGGAGACACAGGTTTCCTAACTCTTTCCATGGTTCGACATGAGTTTGTGATGTCGTGTAGGAGTGGAGATTTAGGGCCTCTAAATCCCTGTGATTGGTTCAAGACAGGGTGAAGGCAGTGTCGTTCATGCTCTTTGCGGGAAAAACGGGTTTTATTTGGAGAGGGTTCTGCACTTCGGTCTGGAAGTGACTTCTGGTCGAAGCTCTGGCATGTGTGGTTGGTGCTTGGGGCCTGTTCTGAGACTGACCCCACTTGCGAGTAGTTAGACTGGAGAGCCTGTGGTGGAGTTCTTACTGTACCAATAGTGTGACTTCAAATATCTCGGACTACTTGTTTGCCGTGTGCACACTTATTCGTTTTTGGTTTTCCAGTCTTGACGTTTGGCATCCTTGTGTTCTCTGTCGTATAAGTGAGCCAAATTGGTCCTTGTTACAACCAGTGAACAGGTGTGTCACACACTGAAATCTACCATGATTTCAGGACTCTGATAGAGAGTAATTTGCGATACATCTGTCTGATCGCTAGACTGTGAGATTTTGTGTTTCTTTCATGCGGCGAATGATTCACAGGTGCCGCCTTTTGCCATCTCGACAGCTACAAGTTACATCGCTGCACGAAGCAAACAGGGTAATGTAGTGCTGCTCCGACATTGTCATGGCGTACAAATCCGAATCGCCACTTGCTCTCAGTGCACCAATATAAACTTCTGTAGATTCGAACAGTATAATTCTGCTCAGCGTCAGGTTAGTACAGATTGCGTTATTAACATTTTTTAGGGCCAGAGTACTTTACTCACTTTTGCCACCAGGATCCTTGTCCATTGTGGTCTTAAGTCACCTGTAAGTTGTTTACGATATTCTATCATAACGTGTTTTACATAAATTATGTTAGGGAATCAGCACGACAAATGCTTTGTGGTGAGTCACTTAACACAATGTTTTACGGTCATTTAAATGTCGTAAAAATTACATTTATTTCGTTTTGCTACGATGGAGCAAAGATTTGTGGATGGAACAGGTGACTCAAATATTGTTGCTACCACTTCTATAAACATGACAACCGATTTAATCTTTGTTAAGATGTTATTGGCTAGGTCGTCGACTGTCCATTCATATAACTTCTGCGATCTCCGGCCAAAATGTAGTTGCAGCTCCGAAAGAATATGGCGGGTACTTCGTTATTGGGTAAAATATGATTTCTGTAATCAGTCTGAACGTTGTTTACCAATAAATCACGTTCTGTGATTTGATGTTTCGACTCTTTTATTAATACCTGGAATACAGTGCAATTGAACACATGGACCTATCTCCTGGAATTAACTGCGGTCATTTTAAATACATCGGTGCAATCAATGAGATCCGTTAGATGGATCTGTGGCGTCTTTCCAATTTATAGGGGCTCAGAGCTTAATTGATTTTGATATCCAGTGACAGGAAACGCCACACTCTCCAGTTCTCCTTGGCAAACACAGAAAGAAGAACTGCAACGTCCATAAGACGATTTTGTACAGTGTCAATGAGATCTTTCTTCATTCGGGCCGTAAGTATTATTTCGATGCCTAAGTTCGTAGCGTTTATCCATAAGTTTAATAAACACAACAGATACACAAAATAAAGACTTTAGTCATCAATAAAGATTTCTCCTTCACTGTTTACATATCTTCCCGGGCTATAGTAACTTCGATTCTGCGACTGTGGAAATCATGTCGTTATGAGCCGAAGAACTCATTGAGCCATGTTCGGAGCACATTTGCATCCGGAAAGGAAGTTCCTTGCACGTTTCCGACACAGAGCGGAAAAGTTGAAATCTGAGGGCGCAAGATCAAATGAATAAGGTGGGTGCGGAATGACTGTATAGAGTTTTTTCAGTCGTCGGCAAGATGTTCACGAATTCCTCGCGTGCGCGAACATCTTCATCTCAGAGTAGCACTTGCAATCTACGTCCTCAATTATTTGTTGGATGTATTCCAATCTTCGTCTTCCTCTACAGTTTTTGCCCTCTACAGCACCCTCTAGTCCATGGAAGTCATTCCCTCCTGTCTTAACACATGCCCTATCATCCTGTCCCTTCTACTTATCAGTGTTTTCCACATATTCCTTTCCTCTCCGATTCTGCGTAGAACCTCCTCATTCCTTACCTTATCAGTCCATCTAATTTTCAACATTCGTCTGTAGCACCACATCTCAAAGGCTTCGATTCTCTCTTAATTGAGGCAGGAAGGGAAACCAGGAAGGGCTGGACCAGTGAGAATTTAACGCACTTTATTTTACACAGTTTCAATCACATAGCAGCCAATTAAGCAGTTTTTTAATTAATTAAAAGGCCAAGCAATGAGGAACTCGTTTAAAATTCAGTGCCAATTTAAATAATTTATAGAAGAATCTTAAGTTAATTTTAACCCCCTTTCCCCAAGAAAAGGCAGACGTAAATCTAAACAATGGTACCCACACAAATAAGAAGGCCTTAATTATGAAATGGTGAGAATGAAGCATTATTTAAACTTGACTGATTAGAAAAATCCTAAAAACATACTCAAAAACATTGAAAAATGGTTTAACACCAATACCTAAGCAAGATAAATTAAAAACTAGGAAAACCCATAATTAAAGGCTTAATACCTCTTGCGTTAATAACACAAGAATAATTAAGTTAAAACAGATTAAGGTGTATGTTGGGATCCCCACAAGCTAAGGGATACTAATTTAGAATTATTCCAAGTATGAACTTAGTTTGAACAGGATCATCGGTTAGTGCGGCTGTAGTTGGAGGAAGCAGCGCACAGGACAGACACCGGCGACAGCTGCCGCGCAAATGCACTCCAGACGATGTAAAGAACCAGCGAAGCAAGCCCACTAGGCGTAAGAGAGGCCCATCCTAGGTAAAACGTACCAGCAAGGGAGTACAAGAGATTATTAACGACAGTCTACTGCAGCACAAATAGTTTTAATTGGACAGTATTCCAACACACGACCGTGCATCAAATAAATACTCTTCGAGTAGAATTAATTAATCAGAACTGTTACCAAAACCGTGGCAACCTAACCTGCTTTTAACAAGTTAACCAAAGGATAGGAAGCAGCTACAAGTATTTAAAAATTAATAATTTCTGCTATGATATATTAACACCAGAAAAATTTTCCGTTTTTGCCAAACCATTAAAGTAGCCGCAAGGACACTTGCATGACATTCAAAACTCGTCAGTACACACATTAGTCCATACCAATTCGAAGGAAACAAATCCTTCCTGGAGCGGACTAAAATTCATCTGAGCCATTTAAATAGTACCGACGTACTATATAATTTATTAGACCACATAGGCCTTTGGCATGAGTTTCAAAGAAACCAGAACACAAAAACAAATTATAAACAGGCCAGTAAAACAGCAAAAGAGACACACACACTGACACCAACAATTAATCATCCATGGGAACTTGTAACATTAAACATTTCACGGCGCCTCCAAATGAAAATTACGTGACCAATCATTTACCGTCAAACTCAGAAGAATTAAACGATGGCGAACAAGAACAGGTAACGCATGTATAATTACAGGTTGTACGTATAGCCACCTTGGTTGCAGAAAATTATTGTCAGACTGAGCATGGTTTCGACAGCACTAAGACGGTCTTCATGAGAATAACAATTACATAGGATTACGTGTAATCACACCATGGGTGAAAAACATCCGAGCAAAAATGCTCTCGTCAAATAGAAACTGTCACAAGAATAGTAATGCACACCCCAACATTCAGAATAAGCTTTCTTCTGGAACTCGGCGCTTAACACTGGCTAAAGGTCCACTAGCACGACGGATACGAAACGTTAACAGATAAAACAAATTAGAATGAGATTTCAGCCAATGAATCAGTTTAAAATGTCTACCAGATCTTGCAAACATAGTGCCCTTCAAGTATCATGGAAACACCGGCATCCATTCCCAACCCACAGAAGGAAGACAGACCAAAATGATAGTGAACACTGCCCTGGCAGCTCGGCGCCCTTCTGATAAATCACAGCTCAAGCCACGTCAGTACTCCATAACTTACGTAGGGTAGCACCAACACAATATTTGTCTCCCGCCAACGGCTTACACCACGGCGGAGGGGCCTCAAAGAAAGCTCATTACAGCTTTGTTCCTCAGCTCATACTATCACCAAACCGGCCAACACGCTAGGACGCTGCGCTCTAACTGCAATATGTTAGTCAAAGATCATAATAATAGTGACATCGATGGGTTGCAAGAAAGGCGCCACGGTTCAGCCTTCCCTACCAAAGTTCCCATAGGGCTAAAACTCACGACTGTCCTTCACGTAGCTAAGATGTACCTTAGATAAATTACCAGTCTTAATAAATTGACTGCCCTCAATAACTAAAGAATCTGACAAGGGCCCACGAAGCGGGGAGTTTCTAGCTATCGTCGTCGGTCCATGGCGAAGTTACGTAGAAACACTTACCACCAATTTTAAAGTTACAGGTGTGCCTGCCACGGTTATATCTAAGACCCTACCTTAGCTGGGCTAAGTCGATGTTCTTCCTAGCCTTACTCCAATTACTATCTATAATGCCCGTTTCGATCTTGTCGGGCAAAATTTAATGAAGAGACCATAAATTGGCCAAAGGCGAGTTAATAAGATAAGACATCATGGAAGCTCGGGTGGTTTTAGTAATTTCATGCAGAGCGGTATTAAATGCAAAATTCTGCCACGGGAAGAACTGTCCCACTTCTTCTGGGCATTTTCATGGAGATGATAAGGGCCGATTTAAGGTTTCTATAAACGTGTCAGCAAATGATCTCTCGGGATAATAAGCTGTAGTAATAACATGCTGAATGCTATTTTCAAAACAAAATCTTTTGAATGCCTTAGTGAAAAATGTGAGAGCACTGACCATAACCAAGCTCTTAGGTGGACCGAAAACAGAAAATGTCATAGTTATATTTTGAATGGTCAAGACAGCAGTGACTCTCCGATTAGGAATCAACCAAGTACAACGGGTAAATGTATCAACTGCTACAAAAAAATTGACGATAACTGTTCCTGATACGAGGGCGGGGGGGGGGGGGGGGGACCTACATAATCAGTTAAATTTTTGTCCATGGGGCGATCTTCGGGAGCAGAATGCCAAAAACTCTTCAGAGAATTGGGACTAGGCTTAGCTATTTTGCATTTATCGCACTTCCCCACCAAACGCCGAACATCCTTATACAAGGAAGGCCAGGTAACATGTCCCCCAATCTTAACGACGGTTTTGTATAGTCCAAAGTAACCCCCTGTGACGAAGCTATGAAAGTAGTGAAACACGGCAGGGTTAACTCAGTCTAATGACTAAATTTTAGTGAAAGATCTTTTTTTTTTTGTCATCAGACATCTGACTGGTTTGATGCTGCCCGTCACGAATTCCTGTCCTGCCGACCTCTTCATCTCAGAGTAGCGCTTGCAACCTACGTCCTCAATTATTTGCCGGACGTATTCCAATCCCTATCTTCCTCTACAGCTTTTGCACTCTGGAGTCCCTCATTACCATGGAAGTCATTCCATAATGTTTAACAGATGTCCTAACATCCTGTCCCTTCTCCTTGTCAGTGTTTCGCACATATTCCTTTCATCTCCGATTCTGCGAAGAACCTTCATTCCTTACCTTATCAGTCCACCTAATTTTCAACATTCCTTTGTAGCACCACATCTCAAATGCTTCGATTCTCTTCTGTTCCGGTTTTCCCACAGACCATCTTTCACCACCATAAAATGCTGTATCTGCTCGCGAAGATCGCCCCATGGACAAAAATTCCTCATATTAAGGCCATTAAGGCCTATGTTTAATACTAGTAGACGTCTCTTGGTTAGGAATGCCATTTTCGCCAGAGCTAGTCTGCTTTTGATGTCTTCCTTGCTGTGCTTATTTTGCTGCCTAGGTAGCAGAATTCCGCAACTTCATCTACTTCAGGACCATCAATCTCGGTGTTAAGTTTTTCGCTGTTCCTATTTCTGCTACTTCTCATTACTTTCGTCTTTCCTCGATTTACCCTCAATCCATATTCTACACTCATCACACTGTCCATTCCTATCAGCAGATCATGTTATTCTTCTTTACTTTCACTCAGGATAGCAATGTCATCAGTGAATCGTATCACTGATTCACCATGAATTTTAATTCCACTCCTGAACCTTTCTTTTATTTCCAACATTGCTTCTTCGATGTACAGATTGAACAATAGGGGCGAAAGATTACATTCCTATCTTACACCCTTCCTAATCCGAGCACTTCCTTCTAGGTCGTGCACTCCTCTTGGATCTTTTAAATATTGTATATTACTCGTCTCTCACTACAGCACATGAACATTGATTTCGATGCATTGCGAGAAAACCGCCACGGCTCAACCGACATGCAAAACAAAGACACTAGGTACTTCTGCACCAAGCTAGTAATATATTTCCACGGGTCAAAATAGTTTACTGAAGAAATTCGTGCTTGACCTATTCTGAGATGAGGCAAGTGCTGAGGATCAGTCCTCGCCCTCCCGACCTTCCCTCTTAGAGCATCCTTCAGCAGCAGTGTCGCCTCTCGTGTGAGAAGGCCGTTCTCGTCCCGCCCCTGTCCTGCGTGTCTCCTTTCCCCCCACCCACCCCCCACCACACCGCCCTTGGCGTGACGCCAGCGCGCTGTCCCCCTGTCAAGCTGCACTCGACGGCTAACCAACCACGAAACAGCTCGCAGCAACTAGTAGACGACAGACATGTGAAAGCTTATCTTCCTGCTGGGCTACATGAGGTAAATCGCTGTACACTGTAAGGATTAAACATCCTCATACTCGTACTCACACCTATTTGCAAAATGACAATTACTGTGCTTAATAGTTTTGCACTGAAAGTAAATAATATTGTATGAATTTAGTATTTGGCGATACTGTACTCTTTGATGAGGGTTACTATATTCTTGTTTTTTTTCTGGAGTATTCTTGTATCGTTGACGTGTCAATTCTAGATACGGTATTTTAGAGCACTTGCAGCACATCTTATCGCGTATGTTCAGATTTCGCGGTCATATATCACGTACCGATAAAACGTGACATTTCCAGCTCATCTGATTACGGAATTTAAGTCATAATATAAAAAAATATATTAAAATAAAGGTCCATACTGAAAGGAATGGCACAGGATCTGTTGATATTAGCCTGTTGGTGTGGCCGAGCGGTTCTAAGCGCTTCAGTCTGGAACCGCGCCACCGCTGTGGTCGCAGGTTCGAATCCTGCTTCGGGTATGGATGTGTGTGATGTCCTTAGGTTAATTACGTTTAAGTAGTTCTAACTTCTACGGGACTGATGACCTCAGATGTTAAGTCCCATAGTTCCCAGAGCCGTTTGATAGATCAACTAATCGATCGGCCCAGCGATGATCGAACAATAATCGGTCAGTAACCAACCAGTCGATATCGACAAAATTATACTCAACTGCTCTCAGTCTCAGGATCACAAGGTAGAAGATGGGTATTAGGGATGCACCAATGTCCCCATTGCCTCTATTTCTGTTGCAAGCAAATAGTCTGTAAATATAGGGTTGATGAAAAAGTTCCCGTTAGAAGGCCGCACAGTCCACAATCGGTATGCCAATCAGAAGAAGTAGTTGGGGGCATTGAGGCAAGCATCCGTCCGACTCACCAGTTTGAAGATACCTGTTCGTAAAACGCCGCGTCCTACTACGTGAAGAAGTCAGCAATTGCAATATGCCCGTCCGACAGGAGTCGTCGACCCTTCAAGGCTTATTACGGGACCCAATGCGCGATAGTAACATGGGGAGACATCAGAACTATAGGGCGGGTGGTCGAGTGTTTCTCACTTGTTCGTGGTGGATGAGGCTCACCTCCCAGATCGATCGGCGTCTTGTATAGAGCCGTGACTAGCACGCAACTTACCGTAACATTGCACAACGACAGTTTTCGATAAACGTGTCAAAGCAGACACATTCTCCATTGGACGATGGACGTCTACCGGTTTTTGTCCTTCGGCGACCAAGTAAAGAACAACAGTATGTTGCTCCTGACTGAAGGCGTCTACTAGTAACTTCGCCATTTTTCTCGTCCCAGCATTTATCGCACGCGTAGCGGAAAGACACGGACGCCACACTAATCCCTCGCCTGCATGTCGGTGCTTTTATACTCTGACATGACAAACGTCATGGAATGCCTCCTAATATTGTGTCGGACCTCATTCCTCCGACGTAATGCAGCGCTCGACGTGGAATTGATTCACCAAGACGTTGGAAGTCCCCTGCGGAAATAATGATCCATGCTGCCTCTATAGCCGACCATAATTGCGAAAGCGTTGCAAGTGCAGTATTTCCCCTCAATTATGTCCCAAAAATGGTTCATGGGAGTCACGTCAGGCTATGTGGGTGACCAAATCATTCAATTGAACTATCCAAAATGCTCTTCAAACCAGTCGTGATCAATTGTGGCGATGTCACAATTCCAGCGTTGTTTGGGTACAAGAAGCGCATGAAAAGCTGCAAATGGTCTCCAAATATCCGAAAATAACTATTTCCAGTCAATGATCGGTTCAGTCCAACCAGAAGAACTAGTCCATTCCATGTAAACACAGCCTACACCATTATGGAGCTTGCACTGGGTCAGCCGCGCGGAGTGGCCGCGCGGTTAGAGGCGCCATGCAACGGATTACGCGACCCCTCCCACCGGAGGTTCGAGTCCTCCCTCGGGCATGGATGTATGTATTGTTCTTAGTATAAATTAGTCTAAGTTACTTTAAGTAGTGTGTAAGTCTAATGACCGATGACCTCAGCAGTTTGGTCCCTTAGGAATTCACACATATTTGAACAATTTTGATCCATAGCATCGTGTGGTGTGCTTCACACTCGAACCCTACCATTAGTTCTTACCAACTGAAATCAGGACTCATCTGACCAGGCCAAGGTTTTCTAGTCGTCTACAGTCCAACCAACATGGTCACGAACCCAGAAGAGGCCGTGCAAGCCATATCGTTGAAAGTTATCTAAATAAATACAAATAAGACTGAAGTACTGTTTCTGATAGTATGATCTAAGCTGTAATAATAAATTAACTGTCATATCGAAACTTTTACTTTCGTAATGTGAAGGCAAAGCTGCACTGTAAATATAATTAATTGTCATAAAGTAAAGGGAAATCTTTCATACTGTAAAAGTCAACAATCTGACTCCAAAACTTTGAACAGTATAAACTGCCTGAATAATGAACTTTGACATAAAGCCTACGAAAATTAGTTTTACAAAACGGATCACAGAAAATACAACTGTTCTGAATGACATAAGTTGGCCCTGATTGAATAAAAAAATCACCAAAATAATTAGCCCTTGCCTCTATACTGCGCAAGGCTGAATAACGCCTTGTAGTACTGTTGTGTCTTACGAGCCTCTATGCTACAGCTGTAAATTACTATATCTATAAAGAGACACTCGTAAGGTGCAATGTCTTCTCTGTTAGTTGCAAATCGAAGGATACTTAAAAAACCTATGATCAATTAAAAAGACAAATTTGAGTGAAAATGAAATAGGGGGATATATGACAACACTAACTTTTTTTATATACTGTGAAGAAGTGCTCAAGGCAGATTCTAAATTTAATGAACGTCTTAAGTCCCAAACAATACACTTTCCTGTCTCTCAAATCTAGCAACTCCCAGTACAATAACCAAGTTAGTGGAGTGCGCAGCAATAATGAAAGAAGAAACAGTATTTAACTTTGACATTCCACTTCTGATATCCACCTAGTTCCATTAAACTTCCTCCTTCACAAATCGCTTTTCCGTAACAATCTTGATACAGTCATGTTCATTAAACGCATTGACAAACTGAGACTTTACACTTGAAACATAACATTACAATTGCTCCCTGATTCGAACACAGCTTAACACTATCTGCTTCTGCGCCTTCGTGCACACCAAAGATAATAGCCTAACTTTTGCGATACAGCTTTAGAAAATCGCTGCTCGCTCACAATCGATTCAGATACCAAAATTATACATGACACCTATCATTGTACTCTTAGCAAAGGCACTCGCGTTGGTCTGCAAGAACGAAGCCAAACTGATAGACCGCCGGCCGGTGTAGCCGAGCGGTTGTAGGCGCTTCAGTCTGGAACCGCGCGACCGCAAGTTTCGAATCCTCCCTCGGGCATAGATGTTCGTGATGTCCTTAGGTTAGTTAGGTTTAAGTAGTTCTAAGTTCTAGGGGACTGTTGACCTCAGATGGTAAATCCCATTGTGCTCAGAGCCATTGTTTTGAAACTGATAGATCACTCGCATAGGTCGCATGCTGCCATAGCCCATTAAAGCCAAAGTGCACCGC
Organism: Schistocerca nitens; assembly: GCF_023898315.1. Taxonomy (NCBI): domain Eukaryota; kingdom Metazoa; phylum Arthropoda; class Insecta; order Orthoptera; family Acrididae; genus Schistocerca; species Schistocerca nitens. The sequence continues at coordinate 543,934,712 of NC_064614.1, forward strand.
ACTGTGCTGTCTCACATTGATTTCCGTGGTTATTTCAGGCAATGTTGTTTGCCTGTTAGCACTGACAACTGTACATATGCGCCACTGCTCTCGATCGTTAAGTGAAGACTGTCGGCCAACGCGTTGTCCATGATGAGAGGTAATGCCAGAAATCTGGTATTACCGACGCACTTTTGACTCTGTGTATCTAGAAATATTGAGTTCTCTAACCATTTCAGAAATGGAACTACCATACCGCATTCAAATTCTGTTAATTCCCGCCTTGCGGTCATAAGCACGTCGGAAACAATTTCACACGAATCACCTAGCAAAAGAAACTCCCCATCGTACACAGAACAAACTTGAAAATAGGAAGAAGATGTGCTAAACTGTGAAAAAAGAAGCAAAATTGAAACAGTCACCGGTCCGAACTCACGACGTGCAATATCGAGCGAATTAGAATATCCACAGCGTTGTACTTCTGTGGTCAGGGTTCTGGACTGCAAAGCTTGAGATCCGTGTTCAAATCTGCCTTGCGCTTCATTTTCCCCCCAAAATTATGAACTGTCTGTCAAGTTCAAAAATGGCTCTGAGCACTGTGGGACTTAACATCTATGGTCATCAATCCCCTAGAACTTAGAACTACTTAAACCTAACTAACCTAAGGACATCAAAGAACACCCAGTCATCACGAGGCAGAGAAAATCCCTGACCCCGCCGGGAATCGAACCCGGGAACCCGGGCGCGGGAAGCGAGAACGCTACCGCACGACCACGAGCTGCGGACGTCTGTCAAGTCATTGACGTGTCCATTCTCGTTCTTCAATATGGCATACTATACATTGGTTACAGAATATGAGTCATGTGGTAAGAATATATTAATGTCGAAAGTAAAGTGATGCTTAGTGAGAACAGCCGAGAGACCGCATAAACCTTTCACAGAAATGAACACAACAAATAAACCTTCGCGAAATAGGAAGGCTATTCGGAAAGTAAGGAACGATAGGTCGCGAAAGGGAACCCACAGTGAAAGTCAAAACTGTTTTATTTGCAACGGTTAGCTACACCTTCCAGCTACTTCTCTACACAGTCGTCGCTCAGACTTTGACATCTGTCGTAGCGTTGTACCAACTTTTCAATTCCCTCGTTATAGAAGACAGCCGCCAGTGCTTTTCGACAATTTTCTACTCTGGACTGCAGCTCGTTTTCTGTGTCAAAATATTGTCTTCATAGCCAGCTGTTGATTTGACTGGAGATGAACCTCAGGGGTAGCCAATTACTGGCTGTTTTATGGGTCATCAAACACTTCGCATCGAAAACCCTGTAGGAGCATCTTCATTGCCCCTGCAGAGTGCGGCCGAGATATACGAATTTCTAGCCGTCTTTACGTTCTCACTGTGAGCTCACAACTGAAAAGAGCGACATGATGCGATCGACTGGCGTACTAGACACAGTGCCCAACGCATCTGTGCAACGCTTCATCAGATTTTCACTGTATTTTCTATTTCGCAACTGATCGTCCCTTATTTTCCGAATAACCCTCGTATGTTACAACAAAGGAATTCATGACTCAAAACTTCCAAAACGGAACGCAAGCGTCATAATAGCTGGTACTTGAGTAGACCAAATACGCGCTACGTACGTGTAGGGACTCATCGTTTTGTAATCAAAAGATCCCAGTATCGCATACCAGTGAAATCAGACAATATCTCGGAATAAATTTCCGTTATACGTCCCTTCCTTATAAGTCACTGGTGCAAACGGACGTTATATCGCAACACAGACACAAATTAGAACAGAGCAAACAGACACGTCCAACCCCGTGACCGGATAACTACAATTCCGTGTCTCCTCCGGTTCGTTCCATGTTTCACATCTTGAGCTTGGACCATTCATTATTTCTATGTTGCTTCTTTTCTTAGATTTCAGTAAACCTTCTTCCTGTTTGCATGCTTGACCTGTGTTCAGGTTTTGACGGGCTATGCACTAAATCTGCCCTTTTCTACCTTGTGTATGCGATAATACGCCATTTGTATATGTGCATACCGCTATCCCCTAACTTTTTTCACCGCAGTGTATATCCGCATCGGAGTCGCACTACGCTTCATTCAAGCTGCAGCAATACCCTCAAACTGAAACGTTTGATCGTCCTTTACATATTTTTGGTACACAGGTGAATGAGTTCCAAAAGTTCTGTTATTCAGAGAAAGTCTGAATTGTTTTATAAGTACTTTTGTAAACGGTTTCGATATTGATATCAGAAACTGTACGCGACCTCAAAACCTACCTTCTTAGACATTTGTAGCTTTTATCGTATTTGTTTGCTGACAGAAATCAATTTTTATCTTCTTATATTATGGCGGAACCTATATATTCATTCTATTCTACCAGCTACTACGCTATCTATATCAGTTGTCACACCGCAGCATTATTAATCTGTTTTCTTTACTATTCACGTATTGAATGTGTATCTGGTAATTCAAATTTACCTTTCATTTGTTACTAAAAAGAGAAAATCAAAACATTTACCTGTATTTTTGTCACGTTTTCTCGCTACGACTTGGTTGTAGGGTACCCCATCTTCTTCCAACAGTTCTTATTTTAGTATCCTGACAGTATTTGAACTTTTTAATATAAACTTAATGAATGTGGCTAGTAAGACATGAAACTGAGTGCAACATCTCTTTGCATTGGCTTCTGAGAAGCAATATTTAATAAGTTATGTGTCTCACGACTTTTTATGCACTATTTGCTCGACGTTATTGCTAATTAACATGGCAGGGTTCTGACAATAAGAACACAGGATTTACCGGTGTGAAAGCCTGGTACGAAGACAAGTGAGGATAAATCCGCGACAACTGCACTATTATTCTAACGCTTCTATTCAAATTTTGAGTGGGACCAGTAATCATTATTAAGACAAATACAGCAATAACGTGGAATAAAAAAATATTATAGTGAGAAACAGAGTATTATAAATTACCTTCGGAGTTTGTGTAACTACTTTTGTTTTTACGTTACGACTGAAGCGAGCGTTTGAACAGTGTGACCATAATGGGCAATCTAGCCCCTATACTCTGGGCGACATTAACATTCAATAGGCGTCGGGCGAATAGGGGATGCGAGCGTTGCCCGAGTAAATCAACAGCTTAATGCGCTGCTTAGCGGCGTTGGCTTTACTTGTAATGGGCTTCGATTTAATGGGCAAGTTCGAATACAGCTGCTGCAGTCGTTTAGAGGATACGGACCAGCTTACTGAGGACGCAGTGGTATTATTAGTAGACCAGAATACTATGATAATATCTATATGGACAAAATAATAAAGCACAAACGTACAGACGTCAATGAAGTGCGGACTATGACATAGTATACGTCTGGAACAGATTGTAACCTCAGTAGAGCTCATATAATGCTACTAAATCAGTTTAATGCTACCGCGGTGCTCCTACAACACCATTGTCCAACCCCTATTAGGTGATTATCAGTCATAACAGCTTCACCTTTCTATTTAATGTCCTACTCGAGTCTGCGGGTGAAATAAATTAGGTACAGTGTAAATAATAGAAAACAGATAAAGCCTCATAAACCACCTACGATGGTTAGCACCTACCTCCAACTGTCACACCGATTATTGGTTTAACGTATTCAGCCTCATCTCAACCTTCCCTGCATTATGTTACTCTTTTCATTTCCACATACCCATTAAACACTACGTCACCAGTAATAGTTCGCTCAACTTGAATAAATATTTCCGCTGATATATTGTTCGCAATATTTTGCAATGAATGCAGCAGGCCAAAGATACTTTTCACTTGCGAAATAAATTATTCAGCATCAAAAACAATAGCTTGGAAATAAGGAAACGGATCAAGAAAACATTTGTTTGGAGTACTTTCTTATACGGGTGTGAAATTTGGACAACAGGAAACAAGAGAGAAGACTGCCAGAACACCCGTAGGAGGGTGATGACCTTCTGGAGAGGTAGAGTTACCAGTGAAGATATGCTTAGAAAAGTAAGGGTACCAGATATCTCTGGAGACACGTCCGATCATCGTCCGGGACTTTCACAAAACCCAAGGAAATTCTTATCGTCTCTAAACGCTGTTAGTGGCTACCGCGTTTGTGACCAGTCACTCTTTGACAGATAGGAACTGAAACTGAGAGTGGCAGGCCAAAAGCAGCAATGTTTAACTTTGTTTTCAAACGTTTTGTTATGAAGGAAACCCCAGGAGTATTTCCACAATTCAATTGTCTTACCACTGATAGATGTTAGTGACAGTGGCCGTTGAAAATTGAAATCGTTAAAACTATTCAAAACCGCAATGTGCGATGGAATCCCTATCAGATTCTACACCAAATCAGAGGCTGAGTTAAGCTCCTCTGTTAACTATAATTTATCGTAGGTCCCTCGAACAAAACACCGTGCCCAGAAGCTGGAAGAAAGCACAGGTCGCACATGTCTTCAAGAAGGGTATCTGAAGTTCTCATAGAACTAAAGTCCAATATTCTTGACGTAGATTTGTTGTACTATCTTAGGAAATATTCTGAGCTAAAAGATAATGATTTATCTCGAACAGAACGACCTCCTCCATGCCAACTAACATGGATTTTGGAAACACAGAGCCTGTGAAACCCAACTCAAACTTTTCTCACATAACATCTCTTGTGACTGGCAATTCACAATTTTTTACAAACACAGCTTTTATTGAAGTAAGTTAACATGGTTGATGAATGAACATCAAACGAAAAGGTAACAATAACGATGCCAGTAAAAGTCTCCTAATCGAGGCAAACAAAAGTTCACTTCTAATTTTCCACAAAGGTTCGAGGTAACTCACACACACTAGTAACAGCCCAATTCAGAGACGAAGACGTTCTCTTCAGCGGTCGAAGTACACGAGGTCGACATCAAAATAAATCGTTCAAATGGCTCTGAGCACTATGGGACTTAACATCTGAGGTCATCAGTCCCCTAGAACTTAGAACTACTTAAACCTAACTAACCTAAGGACATCACACATGTCCATGCCCGAGGCAGGATTCGAACCTGCGACCTTAGCGGTCGCGCGGTTCCAGACTGAAACGCCTAGAACCGCTCGGCCACCACGGCCGGCAAGGTCGACATGCAAAGTGAGCTGAATTTTGGGGCTGGTTCTAGCCCCTAAATCGCTTTCTCCAGCCAATCAGGTTTTGGTGTAGTGATACTTACTGCAGGCCGTGGCTCGAGCTCCCCCTGCAGGAAGTAGTGCTCGGAATATCTGTTTGCATTACCTTGCATGTAAATAGCTGGTGGTTAGTGTGCTGCTTTTGGTACGCCTTGGACATAGACAACCTCGTCCTCTGTGGTGTAATATGGGTTGCCGGCCCTCAGGGGCTACCTTGGCTCTGGCATAACAGCATCAAGAAAACTATGGACCAAGGCAGTCGGGTAGATGTGATATTTCATTATTTCCGAAAAGCGTTTTACTCAGTACCACACCTGCGCTTATTATTAAAAGTATGATCGTGTGGGGTATCTGGCGAAATTTTTGATTGGACTGAGGACTTTTTGGTAGGGAGGACGCAGCATGTTATCTTGGATGGAGAGTCTTTGAAAGATGTAGAACTTCTGGTGTACGCCAGGGAAGTTCGTTGGATCTCTTGCTGCTCGTGTTGTATATTAATCACCTTGCGGAAAATATTAATAAATAGCAACAGACTTTTCGCAGATGAAACAGTTATCTACCATGAAGCACAACCTGAACGTATCTGCACAAATATACAGACTTCGATAAGATTTCAAAGCGGCGCAGTCATTGGCAACTTGCTTTATATATTCAGAAATATAAAAGCGTATACTCCACGTAATAAAAGAAACAGAGCATCCTATGAACATAATACCATTGAATTACGGTCGGAGTCGGTAAACTCATACAAATATCTCAGTGTAACTCTTTGTAGGGACATGAAGTCGAACGAGCCGGCCGCTGTGGCAGAGCGGTTCTAGGCGCTTCAGTCCGGAACCGCGCTGCTGCTACGGTCGTCGGTTCGAATCCTGCCTCGGGCATGAATGTGTATAATTTCCTTGGGTTAGTTAAGTTTAAGTAGTACGAAGTCTAAGGGACTGATGACCTCAGATGTTAAGTCCCATAGTGCTAAGAGCCATTTGAACCATTTTTTGATCACATAGACTCAGTCGTGTGTAGAGCAGGTAGCAGCCTGTGGTTTGTTGGTAGAATACTAAGGAAACTCAAGCAATCTACAAAGAATATTTCTTACACATAACTCGTGCGCCCATCCTTGAATATTGCTTGAGTGTGTGGAATCCGTCCCGAATACGACTTGCAGGGGACACTGATCGTAAACAGAGAAGAGCAGCACCAATGGTCACAGGTTTGTTTCACGCGCCGGGCAGTGTCACTGAAGATGCTGAAAGAACTGACTTGCAGACTCCTGAAGAGGGACGTAAAATTATGACTCTAGGAATATACTACAACCCACTACTTATTGCTCCCGTAGGGACTCTGCGGACAGGATTAGACTGACTATATCATGCACAGAGGCGCACCAAATGTGAATGGAATGGGAAAAAGCCCCAATAACTGGTACAGTGGAACGTACCCTCTACCATGCACTTCACAGTTGTTCGCAGAGTATAGACGAAGATGTAGATTGACATACGTGCAGCAGATAGTGAGTGGTGTGGGTTGCGCAACATGTACGGAAATGAAGGCAGACAGAAGACGGAATGGCATAATGCTGCAAACCAACCTCAGATCTGAACACTAAATAATAATAATAAGTAGAAGTAGAGGGAAAGGGAGATAAGAATAATGTCTTACTCTCAATGAATTTTTCGGAAATAGAACACAAAAAACAGGGTTGGTAGCTCCTACGAATACCAACATATAATGCAATTTCCTGACTGATTGACTCATCATCACCCACCCCTAACCGCTAAGGATAGAAACTGGAAATTTAAAGAGGATGTGGATCTTATACTTTAGGCATCGTTTAAGAAGGGATTGTTCGAACTTGCACTCCTAAAGAGGGTGAAGTAGAGGATGAAAAGCATTTTGAAAATATGTCATTTTAAGGCAGTTTTAAAGCTAGGAGTACGAAGATTGATATTTCGTATCTCAGTCAGAGATAAAAAATACTTGTTTCACAATTTTAGGAAATTCATCTACTAAGGAGTAAAAATACCAGTTGAAAGTCTTTTTTTGAAAATAAATTATTATTAAAGAACTACTAAACAATACTTAAAGCTACATCTATGGAAATTGGTATTTGGGTTCTCGCTTAGAAATAAAGAAATTTGCGTTAGCGGATGAAAGTTCCTAAGGAAAGATCACCACAAGAACGCAAAAGGTTTAATTACTAAAAACTTTGAACTCCAGCTACAAGAATCGCTTTTTGGTGAGAAGTACTTTCGGGAAAGACTATTGTTCTATGGCCTTAATTAGCGTGAAGAGTTTAGAAGGTATTGCACTTTGTGAACAATATAACAATTTTTTAAAGAAAAGCAGAAGGAATCTGTGCAGACCATACAGTCTACGCGAAGCAGCAGGCACTAAGCAAGTGGTCATTAAAGAGCCACTGACAATTTCTCAAATCTGTTTCTCAGTTGATTCTAATGTGCTCTCCATGATAAAACCGTCACTTTCTTCTATCTACGTCTCTACGTATGTAATTACTCTACAATTGGCTTCCAAGTGCTTGTCAGAGGGTTTATAGAGCCACCCACTTCACAGCCAGATACCGTTTCTTTTGTGCGGTCGGCACTGTTACACGGATTTTAGCAGTATTAGTGACATTTGGTGGCTTTGTGCGCTCCTTGACGCTAAAATCCTCCTGGGGCGTTTCCCCCATTTGTCTGCACTTAGAGTAAATTTCGTGCGCAAGTGCGTTAACGTTTTCTCAATGACTGCCTAGTATGTAGCTGAAACGGGACGTGGGTACTAGCCCGATGTTTACCTACGCAGATGAGCGAAACCGCATGAAAGCCACACCCATGCCGGATGGTTCTCCAGTCCTCGTCATTAATTGGTTGGTTGGTTGGTTGATTTTATCATATTATAAATATTTTGAATGGGGGGAAATGGAGAGAGTAATATGCTGTTAATTATGGTACCTGATGTTTTAGAAGATGTCGCTTTTTAGCCTCGTGCGAGTACGCCGGATTTCGACATAAGCGCACCTTCTTCCGTGCAATGACGTGTCGGATACTTGAAAGAAGTGATCAATAATTTTGATACACTTCTCTGGGAAACAAAAACGGGGGTTGTAATCAAATTTTCGCCGTATAGCTTCTGAGCCTGGATTTCAACAATATTACTGAAGGGACCTACGTTTCGAAATAAAGTACATCGAATTACCCTTCAGTGACGAATAGTAGTTTGCTGATTACGACAATTTCTTTCAAGTTCGCAGAGGTAGAAAATACCGCTTCAGTTGTCAATTACTTTATTGTTACAGGACCGGTTTCGGACTGTTATAAGCTCATCCTCAGGTGTCGTATCTGTGCTGTGGTCCCCGAGAGCCTCGTGTACCAGGCGCGGTGTGCAGCCTATGAGCGCAGAACAGGGACCACAGCACAGCTACGACACCTGAGGATGGACTTATAACAGTCCGAAACCGGTCGTGTGAAAATAAAGTAATTGACAACTGAAGCGGTATTTTCAACCTCTGCCATAATGCTCAGTCGCGGATGTTTTTCCAACAGGATTGTTTGACTTTCAAATTCCCTCGTCCTGTGGAACCGTCTATGATTTCTGTGAACATTTGTACTAAAATGACAATCAAACATTTATAAACATAGGGCATGAGAAATTGAATGGTGGTTGCTATTTAAATAACAAGTCAAATGACTGCACTCAGTTTAGAATTAATTTTTAATAAGCTGAAGAGAAACTTACCTTAAACTTTTTTTTTCACATTATCGTGGCTGACAATGACACATAAACCAGCTTTTAAGTTAATAATTGCAATTTCTCAGAAACGGGCAAATGTCCATTGCTTTTATTTTTATAAGTCGTTTTTCTGGATATATTGAGACGTTTCACATCGAAACTATTCACATTACATTTTTTTAATTATAAATTACTATGAAGTGCGTCTACACATACAAACAGACAAAACATAAGTGGTATAGGACTTGGCACACTTTTGTTTTCGCATTGTATCTCATAATTTGTTTCACCGCGGTAGGGCTTAAAAAATGTCTTTGAGCGCTTCTGTGTATATCGGATCGCAATTGTAATCTTTGGCGCTCTGCGCCAGAACAGGTCACGTCGTATCGCGCGACTTTTACAATTTCACTCAGTCTTTCATTCCCTGGAGAACTTACTCTGTTAAATTCGGGCGATGGAAACCCATAATGTTACAATTTGGGGACGAAACAGCGAGGTCTTCGGTCCCGTCGAATTAGGAAGGGATGGGAAAGGAAATCGGGCGTGCCCTTTCAAAGCAACCATCCCGGCATTTCCCTGGAGCGATTTAGGGAAACCACGGTAAACCTAAATTAGTATGGCTTGACGCGGGTTTGAAGTGTCGTCCTCCCGAAAGCGAGTCGAGTGCGCTGACCACTGCGCCACCTCGCTCGGTTGTAGTTAATCCGCGAGGCAGATTCGACCTCTATCAGACTCGCCTTCCAGAACCCTGGAAGCGGCGCGGTAAAGCGCTTGGCTGTCCAGGTGGTTGGAAACGAAGCATCTTATTTGCTACATTTTAAAATCTCTTCGACTGATACGAGCCCTCGTAAATGCTACACTCATCCAAATATTTGCAGCGTATGATTTTACTTTTTAAATAAATATCGACATTAATTAATCTACAGTAGTAATATGTTGCAGTAACGGAGAACTTCTGCATTAATTTATTTCTTTTGTGGTAATGGTATCATAATTCGGTTTTATCGTTAAAAGACGTATAAGTCATACTCGAGGACAGAGTGGGCACTACAATATGATGAGTCCTTGGATTCTTAAAGAAGAGAAATTTTCTCCCTCAAAAGGTTGTAATACTTGAGTACCACAATAAAAGGACAGTACATCTGAACCAGAACTGACACGAATATCAACTGGCACAACTTACCGTGAGTAAAGAAATCGCACTGAGTTCTGTTTACCCCCTCTTTGGTATTATTACAAAAATACTGAACACAATCAGTAATGAACTGTTGACGGGAAAACACCTAAACCTATTGAATAAAATGATCCGCACTAGCTGTAGAAAATATTTATTTAAGGTTACGAACGGTTTCGCCTCAATTAAAGGCGCATCCTCAGGTGATCTGTATAAAAATTAATAAGGAAAAAAAAATTAACAAAGAATCCTTAACAATGGTCTGAAGAATAATGGGATAATGAAAAAAGTATGCTACAACTATATTTGAAAAGTACTCACAGAGATTCTATTTAACTACTCATAGCGGAAAGGTAACTGCCTTAGATCCACTCCTCATATTGGCATCAAGATGTAAACACATAGAGCGCTAAAACTGGTAGCAGAGCCTATACAAATGAAACCTGAGTAAAACCGAAAAAGGGGCCAAACAGAGCTGTAGACTAGTATGTGACTAGAGAATTCCGATGTATGACCCCAAGGAAACAGTAGAGACTTACTGTGCCAGGAGCAGGAAGGTGGTTAAACGGCAGCAGGCAAGACATTGCTGATAGCTGCGCAATGCTGAAGATGTTCACAGGTGGCGTCAGAGGCGACGGAAACAAAACCGGCTCTATAGAAGGCGTGAAGTCTGAAGGTCGGCTGAAAATGTGCTGAAATACTTAAAAACATGCAAAACTGTATAGAAAACACTGAGTGACATTTATTACAGAAACTGAAGATGTACATTTAAAATGGAAAGTATTAATAAAGCCTGAGTGGTAATACAAATCTCTTTTTCACAAACATAGTATAATATAAATAGAAATACGCAAAATGCTAATATGGGAAGCTACAGACCTGCGATAAAAAGTAGTAGACTACAGAGGTAATGCCTGTCTGCTTAGACAGACAAAATCTGCGAAAAGCTCTCTTCGTCACACATCTGTCTGTGCATTCAAGGTGGATTCAGGGAATCTTTTGAAAGCACAGTAAATCTCAACCTCTGCTTAGACAGACAAAATCTGCGAAAAGCTCCCTTCGTCACACATCTGTCTGTGCATTCAAGGTGGATTCAGGGAATCTTTTGAAAGCACAGTAAATCTCAACCTCCTCTAACAGATTGCTTTAGAAATACAGTATCTGAATGTTCTTTCAGATGTCGGTGATAAGGTGACCAGTTTCGCGAATATGCGCGCTTAGTGCCGACTTTGAGCTGGAATCGTTGATGCGCTCTCCACAGCGGATTCCAAAGTTTCTTCCTGTCCGACGTGTACACTGAAGGGCCAAAGAAACTGGCACACCTGCCTAATATCGCGAGGGCCCCCCCCCCGAGAACGCAGAACTGCCGCAACACGATGTGGCATGGACTAGACTAATGCCTGAAGTAATGCTGGAGGGAACTGACACCATGAATCCTGCAGGGCTGTTCATAAATCCGTAAGAGTACGAGGGGCTGGAGATCTCTTCGGAATAGCACGTTGCAAGGCATCCCAGATTTGCTCAGAAATGTTCATGTCGGGAGAGGGGGGGGGGGGTTAGTGGCCAAAGTAAGAGTTTCAACCCAGAGGAGTGTTCTTGGATACACTCTGTAGCAGTTCTGGATGTGTGGGGTGTCGCATTGTCCTGCTGGAATTGCCTAAGTCCGTCGGAATGCACAATAGAAATGAATGAATGCAAGTAATCAGACAGGGTGCTTAGGTACGTGTCGCCTGTCAGAGTCTTATCTAGACGTATCAGGGGTCCGATGTCACTACAGCTGCGCACGCACCACACCATTACAGAGACTCCATCAGCTTGAACAGTCTCCTACTGACATGCAGGGTCCATGGATTCATGAGGTTGTCTCCATACCCATACACGTCCATCCACTCAATACAATTTAAAAGGGGGCTCGTCCGACGAGGAAACATGTTTTTAGTCATCAACAGTCCAATCTCAATGTTGATGGGCCCAGGCGAGGCGTAAAACTTTGTGTTGTGCAGTCATCAAGAGCACACGAGTGGGCCTTCGGCTCCAAAAGCCCATATCGATTATGTTCCGTTGAATGATTTCCACCCTGATACTAGTTGATGGCCCAACACTGAAATCTGTAGCAATTTACGAAAGAGTTGCACTTCTGCCACGCTGAACGATTCTCTTCAGTTGTCACTGGTTCCGTTCTTACAGGATCTTTTTCCGGCCGCAGCGATGTCGGAAAATTGATGTTTTACTGGATTCCTGATATTCACGGTACGCTCGTGAAATGGTCGTACAGGAAAATCCCCACTTCATCGCTACCTCGGAAATGTTGTGTCCCGTCGATCTTGCATCGACTACAAAACCATGTTCTAACTCACTTAAGCCTTGATGTCATTGTAGCAGCATTAACCGATCAAACAACTGCGCAAGACACTTGCTGTATTATATAGACGTTGCTACCGCAGTGCCTTATTCTACATGTTTACATATCTCTGTATGTTTGAAATGGCTCTGAGCACTATGGGACTTAACTTCTCAGGTCATCAGTCGCCTAGAACTGAGAACTACTTAAACCTAACTAGCCTACGGACATCACACACATCCATGCCCGCGGCAGGATTCGAACCTGCGACCGTAGCGGTCGCGCGGTTCCAAACTGTAGCGCCTAGAATCGCTCGGCCACCCCGGCCGGCCGGCTCTCTGTATGTAAATACGCAAGTCTATACCAGTTTCTTCGGCGCTTCAGTGTACATTTAGCATTATAAACCTCGCAAGTGATATTATACATCCATGATGACTTAAAGTTATCCCGTACTACAGGCTCCCTATTGCCTAACTTTTGGCCATTATTCTTTGGGATGTAAAAAATCGGAGTTTGCCGATTATGTCAGAAACATTACCACAGAAAGGTATTCCATTGAATTTATTATCACCAAATTATCTAGTACTTGCTGGGGAAGGATGATCAAAGCTCCTGATGTCAGAGAATATTACGATTCGCCTTTAACTTCTGTAACACTTTTTTGTTAATATTACAAACAAAATAAGCATCATAACCGTTTGAATATGCTATGAACTGTTTTTTTTTCAGAAATACAGATGATGATTCCGTTCCGGTGAAATTTGTCATAGGAGAGCATAAAGCATTTCTGACTCAATTTTCCGATATACTTACCCACTTACGTTACTACTTCCATTCCCTCGCATACCACAACTTATCGATCACTGAAAACAAATCGAGACTTTGAATTAGTTTATATGTCATTTCTGATTCACTGTTTGTCGTGTTCCATCACAACTAATTTTTAATGGTAATTGACATTGGTTTCGTTTCGGCTTCAGGAATAAAAACTCTCTATTACTTGGCCATTGTAACTTCCTCAGATAGCCAAATTACCGTTTAAACCATTCTCATATCTGACTACGTCATTAAGCCACGGTATTCTTAAAATTAACATGTATTTCCTTTGAACCAAGGTGGTGTAGGGGTAAAACGTAAGACTCGTTATAAGTAGAGAGCTGGCTCAACTCCCTATTTGCCTCCTGGTATTTAATTTTCTGTGATTGCCCTAAACTGCTTATAATGAGTGTTGAAATGGATTCTTTGATGAGGCATGGCAGATTTAGTTCCCCATTTCCGAGCTTGTATTTCATCTCTAACGACCTCATCGTCGACGGGTCGTTCAATCATGGTCTTTCTTCCTTCACGTTTCTTGAAAACAACTCTGTCATCTTCCCACTTTACTTCGAAACTCACTAATATGTCCTACCTCAGCCTCTGACTCTCTCTCTCTGTCTTTCTCTCCTGACATTCAATTTTACAACAGCATGTATAGTCTAACAGCCCGTGCAAAAACATGGAGAATGTTAAGTTCTTATCCTCCTTTTGCACAGTTCCTGCCCAAAGATCTAACATATATGGCTACTAAACATCTCGTAAAGAGGGTCATAATACCACATTTCCATCGTGTTTTGAAGTCTGCGTATCGTGGTGATACAGTTTCTCATGTCATTGATGGAATGTTTTCCGTTGCTTGTCGCGTCTTCAAGGCGTTGCTCATTTCCTTTCTGCAAGAAGAAGCGAGTGACTCTAATCGGCTGAACTTATTCCCTTCCTCTCAGCTAAAAAGAGGTGTGCTAGCAGCTCAGACATTTAGATTAGTACCCAACGACGACGTTCGCCAGAGCTCTATACCGTATTGCACAATACTTTGCCACTCTATATGAGAGAAATTGATAGTTTGGTGTTAACCCATAGTAAACTTATTACTCACTGAAGTCCGTTACTATGCAAGTAAGCACACATGAAAAGAATTTGCGTGTAAGTAAGGTAAAGTTAAACTCAAGTTCACGTCCGAAATTCACTAACGGAAAAAAATGCAACACCAAAAAATATTAATATTGAACAATGAAATTATGGGAATGCGTTTGTGAAGGAAAAATATTTAAGTGATTAACACTGTAAGATCACAGGTTAATGTAAGCACGAGGTAAGCCATTGCAAATGTGAAATTTGTACATTAATGACCTGTGTAACCGTCAGAATGTAGAATGCAAGCATGAAAACGTGACTGCATTGTGTTGTTCAGGTGGAGGACGTCAGTTTATGGGATGGAGTTCCGTGCCTGTGGCACTTGATTGGTCGGTACAGGGACGCTTAATGCTGGTTGAGGATGACACTGGATTTCTCGGCCAATGGTGTTCCATATGTGCTCGATTGCAGACAAGTTTGGTGATCGAGCAGGTCAAGGGCTGGGCTACAACAGCGGTATGTGGGCGAGGTTAAACTGTTGGAAAACGCCCCCTGGAGTGATGTTCATGAATGGCAGCACAACTGGTCGAATCATCAGATTGACGTACAAATTTGCAGTCAAGATGCGTGGGATACACAGGAGAGTGCTCCTACTGTCATACGAAATCGTACCCCAAACCGTAGCTCCAGGTGTAAGTCCAGTGTGTGTAGGACGTAGAGAGGTTGGGGGAATACCCTCAACTGGCCTCCTTCTATCCAACAATCGGCCATCACTGGAACCGAGGCAGAACCAGCTTTCATCAGATCAAATGGCTCTGAGAACTATGGGACTTAACTTCTGAGGTCATCAGTCCCCTAGAACTTAGAACTACTTAAACCTAGCTAACCTAAGGACATCACACACATCCACGCCTGAGGCAGGATTCGAACCTGCGACCGTAGTGGTTGCGCGGTTCCAGACTGAAGCGCCTAGAACCGGCCTTTCATCAGAAAACACAACAGAACTCCACCCTGCCCTCCAGTGAGCCGTCGCTTGACGCCACTGATGGCGCAAATGGCAGTGGTTTGGGGTCAGTGGAATCCACGCTGCACAGCGTCTTTCTGGGTGCTCTTCTTGAAATATCCGATATGTAACACTTAGTTGTGTCACTGTGGTGCCAACTGCTGCTCAAATTACTGTTGCTGCTGCAGATGCAGTACGATGCATCAGAGTCACACGCTAAACACGATGGTCTTCATTCTCGTCAGTGTCAAGCGGCCGTCTAGGGCACGGTCTTCTCCCGACCATACATTCTCTTGACCACCGCTTCCAGCAATAGCGTAAACGGCTACATTCCTGCCATGTATTTTTGCACTATCACACAAAGAACATCCACCCTTTAGAACCCGATTAAACGAACTCTTTCAAACTCAGTAGAATGGTGATAATGGCATCTTTGTTGCCTTGCAGATATTCTTGACTAACAACAACTCTCCACTTTCAATTCCTCGCCACTCTTATGCGACTGGCGCGAAATTTAAATAGACACAATTTTTCCGATATGGAAACACGCGCACCAACTTCAGTTTATGTCAAAAACTCCTTCTTGGTGCTGCGATTCTTTTTCGTCAATGTATTGTGTGACCCATTGCGGTAACGCACTCATTTTACTGCTGTGTCTTCCGTTGACTTCGGAGCATTGTGGGGTACAGCGACAGCCAAATTACGGTGTGGAGGTTTGTAAATGAACGGAATCTTACGTAATGCGAATTTTGTACTAATCGGCCTAGCGTACTGAGATAAACTAGTTGGCGAGTTATTATTTCTGTAAAATAAAGTATACTGAAGAAATAATTTGCAAAATAGGAGTGTGTATTAAAGAGAGAGAGAGAGAGAGAAAGAGAGAGAGAGAACTGTAGCTACAGAGAACTTAGTAGTGGCTCATTATATTAAATTTTTCCCCAGCACGTAGTCCACCAAAGCGGCTAGTGCAGTCTGACGCAATTACGCTATGAAACACAATGCGCGGATAATACGTTTACTGAGAATAGTTTGTATAATTACTTTGTTATGTTGAAATAATTAGAAATATGGGCAGAATTAAGTTTGACAGTGCTTCTATTTTACAGTCTCTGCAATGCCAGCAAACAAACAAGGAATTCTAATGTGAATCTGTGAAATAATAAGGGCTGGAAGGTAACCACTAAGTTAGTTCTACGACGTATGTTGAAATTTTAGTATCGTAAGAGACAGACTATGACGAAATATTAGCAACGTATTGTAAAATTAATTACATATAGAATGAGATTTTCACTCTGCATCGGAGTGTAGGAGACGAGATACTGGCGGAAGTAAAGCTGTGAGACCGGGCGTGAGTCGTGCTTCGGTAGCTCAGATGGTCTCCATGGAAATTACATTTATTTTTATTCAAGCCATGTTGCAAACAAAGGCAACAGAAGGGGCATACTTCGTTCGTCGTTCAGAAGAAGCGCGTTTCCACATCATCAAGTTACATTCATTCTTAAAGGCGGAGAAGCCGGGCCGAGAAGGCAACACTTGGCGAGCGTAAAGGATGGGTTGAAGGGGAGGAAGGAGACAAAAAGAAAAAAAACTAATAAAATAAAAAAAAATAAAAAAAAGATGGTAGAGCACTTGCCCGCGAAAGGCAAAGGTCCCGAGTTCGAGTCTCGGTCGGGCACACAGCTTTAATCTGCCAGGAAGTTTAATTACGTATAGTTCGATGTGAATGTAAATAAACTTGGAGACCGTGAATTTCAGTAAACATTTCCACTTGCTGTTCGCCTTTTAACTCACTAGAATTATATATGGTTTGCGCGCATATAGTTCATGGATGAGGTTTATGTATGGTTCAAATATGCAGAATGTGACAGAGGAAAGAGAATTCAAAACAATGGTAAGTCAAACAAAGTGAATGTTATTTGGCAGTACATTTTCATTAAAATATTACGTAGCTAATTTTGAATTTCGTTAAAAAATCTTAGTTACGTAACTGCATGGTACTATAGTGTGGTCGAACATTTTCTATAGATGCAAGCGTC
Source organism: Schistocerca nitens (assembly GCF_023898315.1). NCBI lineage: Eukaryota > Metazoa > Arthropoda > Insecta > Orthoptera > Acrididae > Schistocerca > Schistocerca nitens. The sequence continues at coordinate 543,952,025 of NC_064614.1, forward strand.
CTACATCAGATTGTTGACATTTTCTACTGAATGAATGGCACTTGTAGTTTATACAATGATCGAAACATAGTATCGTTTACAGAATTATGTGGCCGCATACTCAGAAAACTTTTGTCTAAACTGACAAATTTCGAGAGAATCAACCCTCTGATACATTATACAAATTACAGTACTGAGTAAAATGCACTCTTGCGCTGACAGCTGAATGTGAGTGTGTCTTGATACATACGCTTCATGAGTGTTGCAGATCGAAATTAAATACAACGCAGGCGCCAGACTACAGCCAGATAAAATACGGGGTAGGGCAACTAAAAGTGACCCGGACGAGTGGATACGACTGGACACGAACGTATGCTTATATCCACACCCCGTGAAGCGCACACCCGTGTACGCCCGCCACATGATCCACGGTGATTCAGAGCGTAGTGCGGGCTGAGTCAGTGTGAGTGGAGCAGTGCAAAGATGTTAGCAAAGGTCAATCGGGCCGTGACCCCAGCTGGTCACCCTAGCCACCTGATCTGTCAGTCTGCGATTGCTTTGTGTGGGAAGCCCTTAAGTGTAAGGTGTATCGCAACAACCCTCATAGTACAAAATTGTTAAGACTTTCGTGGCCACTTGTTGACAAACTGCCTATTGGCTTCTGTCTCTGGTTCTTCGGCCGACGTTCATCTGATGTTTTCAGTGACGTTTCAACAGCACGAGTAGCTGGCATTGTCAAAGCTTCACCCTCCATTGCCGCAGGTGAACTGGAACCGAGCTCACGGCCGCAGACTATATGTACCTGGCGTGCCAACGTCCGAGGGCGGTCATTTCCTTTGGGAATGCCAGAAATCACAGCTGTTTTGCTCGATGACTTTCGGTCAGATACTATGAACTGTGATTTCTCAGAGGAAATCGCGAATGCAGCCCCACAACTGAAAACCTTGCAGAACTAGCACTCCTGGAAGAAAGAATATTGCGGAAACATGGCTTAGCCACTGCCTGGGGGATGTTTCCAGAATGAGATTTTCACTCTGCAGCGGAGTGTGCGCTGATATGAAACTTCCTGGAAACTTCGCAGGAGAGCTTCTGTGAAGTTTGGAAGGTAGAAGACGAGATACTGGCGGAAGTAAAGCTGTGACGACGTGGGGTGTGTCGTGCTTGGGTAGCTCAGATGGTAGAGCACTTGCCCCGGAAGGAAAAGATCCCGAGTTCGAGTCTCGGTTCGGCACACAGTTTTAATCTGCCAGGAAGTTTCTTTTTACAAGTCACCTGTGAGGTACGGTACCAAAAGCATTGTGGAAATCTTGAAATACGGAATTAATTTGAAATCATTAATCGATATCACTCAACATTTCATGTTAGTAAGCTAGTTGTGTTTCACAAGAACGATGTTTTCTAAATCCGTATTGAGTATGTGTAAATAGACCGTTCTCTTCCAGATTCTTCTTAATATTCGAACCCAATATATATGTTCAAAATTCCTGCTGCATGTGTACATCAAATCTGAGACACTTTAAAGCTCTGTGAACTCACCCTGAAGAATAAATGTTACAGTAGGTAGCACTGTGTCATCGACGTCTTGGGGCGTAAACTAGACTACTCTCTCTCACTCCGTGGCTGGCCTCCTGCACACTATGTGACGCCAGCTCCCTCGGCTGCAACCGTGCTGTCAGGAAGTCGTAGCGTAACAGGCGTCCAAATTGGGTGGAGGTATGGTCCAAGCATCGACCGTCGCCTGCCAGTGGCAGCACCATGTGGTGTGGTGAGTCAACTTTTTGTTTGTCGATGCCATTTTTAGTGCATGTATATGCCTGTTTTGGCTGTTTCGTCTCACAGACACATCAGTTTCACCATTCAGGAAGCATCTGTTGAACCACAGGAGCCTATGGACGTGTCATTGTTTAGAGAGAAATTTAGCTAAACTTGTGTAGCATCAACTCGGTGTAAGTTTAGTAACCTGATAGGATACGAATAGGCAAGTACCAAGGTTCTGCCAGCAACGTGTAGTACTTGTAGACCACTGGGGCATTTTGCACAGGATTGTTCTGAGTCCGCTTGGGCAAGTATACGCCGAAAGGTTTGGTGCATCATTACTGTTCGTGTGTTGAGAGTGCAGTTTCTGTGTTTTACTTGTCGCTGTAAGCGGCAGTGGTAGATTACGCAAAATACACTTTGCTAGTGCAGACGAGGCTGTTGCCGCTTTGACATAGCAGGTACAGCTGTTCTCAAGGTTGAATTCAGAGCAACAGCAGGGAAACAAGGAGCTACGTAGACAGATGAAAGTTCTAGGAGCTGTGGTTCAGCAGCTGTGGTCAGGTTCAGAGGAAGCCAAGGCAGTAGTGTCTGCACCCTCCCCTCGTCCTCTCGTCCCATCGGCAGCTACCCAAATAATGCCTTTTTCTGCCAAATTGACGAAACGGCGTTCATTGACAATGTTAAGGCTACCACTACAATGAGTGGTTGGTCAGACGAGGTTTCTCTCTGAGGAATTTGCGATTGGCAGGTGGAGAGAATGCATACGTGCTGTACCACGCTCAGTGAGGCAGAGACATTCCAGGCTGACGGCCTACGTCAGCGTTATCGGAACCAAAACAGCGCAAGATTCTTCCGAGAAGGCCGGCCGCGGTGGTCTCGCGGTTCTAGGCGCGCAGTCCGGAACCGTGCGACTGCTACGGTCGCAGGTTCGAATCCTGCCTCGGGCATGGATGGGTGTGATGTCCTTAGGTTAGTTAGGTTTAAGTAGTTCTAAGTTCTAGGGGACTAATGACCACAGCAGTTGAGTCCCATAGTGCTCAGAGCCATTTGAGCCATTCTTCCGAGAAAAACAGAGTATCTTAACGCAGAAGCATAAGTAACCAGTGGAAACCTTTCCAGATAGGAGGCAGAAGATCAAAGCACAGACACACCAACTGACGCAAAACATGGAGATAGATAGAATTTTACTGCGGAAAGCCGAGAATGCTGGTTTGTATGTTTTTCTGTGCGGGGGGGTATCCACGCCGACACGTGACGCAGGGTAATGCTGATAAATCCTGGGGACTTGGCTGCAGCTCTTAGAGTCGTTACGCAATTGTAAGAGATTGACGTTGCTACAAGCACACTGTACCTACGGACCACCGCGCTTTTTCTGCGGAAGTAAAGTGTCATATATATGTGCGTAAAGATCACGTACGGAAACAGTGTCAGCACCTTAAACGCTGTCAGTGTGGCCAAATTGAACACTTAAGTGCAAGATTATGATAAGGTAATGCAGGGAAACGATATCAGCGAAGCAGCCCATAAACACAAATGAGTGTGCTTCAAGAGTCAATAGACATACGCAATACGAGCAACACTGCACGAACAGGTGCACATGTAGAACCCTGCTAGGCAGGGAACATAAACATCTGGTGGACATATTTGAGTTGTCAATCTGGACCTCGCAGGCACGAAGAGACTTGGGGACCCACTTTACGAACTATGTGGAGTGGGTGACAATATATACAGAGTCGTCTGGTACGATGATGCTCAGTTTTAGTAACGGAACTAGAAATTTTCGTTAGCATACGGAGTGTTACCACAGATGGGTGAGGGGTATTCAACTATTCCTGGGCAACGTTTTGCCGACATACATCATGCCACAATCGATCTTTCACAGTATACAATGGAACTCATTGGGATTTTATTTCCATTTATCTACAAGCGAGGCCACGTTGCAAGGCACACATCTCATGAAAGTATTGGTAACTAAACTGCTAACACGTACGCTAAAGATTGGTTTCCAAAATAAAATATGGAGATTTTGGTTTGAATTTCTGTTAATACCTATTTACCACCTGAAGCATTATAAATGTGTGGTAGAGCCAATTAGGGAAAATAAAAAGTTAGAGAAAATGCGTTATTTTGTGCGCAGTAGCATATCACGTTTTAAGTAATATTAATGGTGAATGCATGGTTCCTGTAAGCTTGGATAATGTCGGTACTGACACAGTTAGTCTATCAAAGGGCTTAATTATTGCCACATTAAATGGATTAGATGAAGAAGATTTTGATAGGCACTGTGATGACCAGTGCTGCAAGTGAGCTGTCGATGCATCAGCGTTATGTAAAAAACGATGGGTCGCTTGCGAGGCAGCGATCGCTAAGCAAGGAAGTTTTGCTACTGTGACTTACGTATTTTAAAAAAAAAAAATTTTTTTTAAACACGGAGGGTTCTTTACCAAGGGCACTGTTACCCAGCACAGTATATCTAAAGATAATAAAGCCCCAGTTTACAAAATGTCAATGTGCGTAGCAAAGCATCTCCAACGCATAATGGAGATTATAGATAAACAGTTAGCGGAAGATACAATAGTGTCCAGTGATAATCCGTGGGGGTCAAATGTTGACTTCTCTTCGACAAAGCCACCAGATGGCATTAGTACAAATTGTGTTGCGACTACCGCTAGCCGAATACGAAAACTGTGACGGAACATATCAAGTCCAAATATTACGAACACGTTAGATAACCTAAGACACTGGCATTACATAGCACCATTGGATCTAAGAGGCGGATATGACCAGCTAGAAGTAGTCCCGGAAGATAGAAGAGAGACCAATGGCTGCTTTTATCGTCCCATGGGGACATTACCAGTATAGAAAGATGCCATTAGTGGCGAAAAACGCGCTGGCAACGTTCCATAGGTTATACATAGGGTCATGTGTGGTATAAAGCCGAAAATTTGCAATGTATGTGCACTGTCCAGTCACATTAATGTGATGTATCAAAATCCTGAATAACCATCATTTTCTGCGCCGACAACTGCAAGACTTGCAGGAAAATAGTTAAGGTGGTTCTGGAAGGTACTGACAGGGATGTGGGGACATGCCGGCAACAGTCAACAGTTCGGATGCCAGCTACGCTAGGTTTCTCGGTTGCAAACGCATGGAGCATACCGCCATACCAGGGTGGTCAGATTCTTGATTGGGAGTATGATAAAATCATTCTAGTGCTCTTCACACGTATACTTTGAGCTGTGTGAGACGTTGTGTTGTCCTGCTTGTATATGTCATCGTGTCAAAGAAAAACAGACTGCATAAAGTGGTGGAAATGGTCCCCAATTACAGCTGCATGCTTTTGTTGATCTTGTGTATCTTCAGGATGACGGGATAACCTAGGGAATCCCACGATACTATTCCCCAGACCATAACGCTCCTTCCTGGATGCAGGATGTTTGCTTTCAGACGTTTCACGCCGTACACGCCAACGGCCATCTGTTCTAAGGAGCATGAAACTCGATTCATCTGAAAAGACCACTTGTCACCCTTCAGTGGACGTCGAGTTGTAGTTTTTTTTGGTTTGATGCGGCCCGCAACGAATTCCTTTCCTGTGCTAATCTCTTCATCTCAGAGTAGCACTTCCAACCTACGTCCTCAATTATTTGCTTGACGTATTCCAATCTCTGTCTTCCTCTACAGTTTTTACCCTCTACAGCTCCCTCTAGTACCATGGAAGTCATTCCCTCATGTCTTAGCAGATGGCCTATCATCCTGTCCCTTCTCCTTATCAGTGTTTTCCACATATTCCTTTCCTCTCCGATTCTGCGTAGAACCACCTCATTCCTTACCTTACCAGTCCACCTAATTTTCAACATTCGTCTATAGCACCACATCTCAAATGCTTCGATTCTCTTCTCTTCCGGTTTTCCCACAGTCCATGTTTGACTACCATACAATGCTGTACTCCAGACGTACATCCTCAGAAATTTCTTCCTCCAATTAAGGCCGGTATTTGACATTAGTAGACTTCTCTTGGACAGAAATGCCTTTTTTGCCATAGCGAGTCTGCTTTTGATGTCCTCCTTGCTCCGTCCGTCATTGGTTATTTTACTGCCTAGGTAGCAGAATTCCTTAACTTCATTGACTTCGTGACCATCAATCCTGATGTTAAGTTTCTCGCTGTTCTCATTCCTGCTACTTCTCATTACCTTCGTCTTTCTCCGATTTACTCTCAAACCATACTGTGTACTCATTAGACTGTTCATTCCCTTCAGCAGATCATTTAATTCTTCTTCACTTTCACTCAGGATAGCAATGTCATCAGCGAATCGTATCATTGATATCCTTTCACCTTGTATTTTAATTCCACTCCTGAACCTTTCTTTTATTTCCATCATTGCTTCCTCGATGTACAGATTGAAGAGTAGGGGCGAAAGGCTACAGCCTTGTCTTACACCCTTCTTAATACGAGCACTTCGTTCTTGATCGTCCACTCTTATTATTCCCTCTTGGTTGTTGTACATATTGTATATGACCCGTCTCTCCCTATAGCTTACCCCTACTTTTTTCAGAATCTCGAACAGCTTGCACCATTTTATATTGTCGAACGCTTTTTCCAGGTCGACAAATCCTATGAAAGTGTCTTGATTGTTCTTTAGCCTTGCTTCCATTATTAGCCGTAACGTCAGAATTGCCTCTCTCGTCCCTTTACTTTTCCTAAAGCCAAACTGATCGTCACCTAGCGCATTCTCAATTTTCTTTTCCATTCTTCTGTATATTATTCTTGTAAGCAGCTTCGATGCATGAGCTGTTAAGCTGATTGTGCGATAATTCTCGCACTTGTCAGCTCTTGCCGTCTTCGAAATTGTGTGGATGGTGCTTCTCCGAAAGTCAGATGGTATGTCGCCAGACTCGTATATTCTACACACCAACGTGAAGAGTCGTTTTGTTGCCACTTCCCCAAATGATTTTAGAAATTCTGATGGAATGTTATCTATCCCTTCTGCCTTATTTGACCGTAAGTCCTCCAAAGCTCTTTTAAATTCCGATTCTAATACTGGATCTCCTATCTCTTCTAAATCTTCTTCTATCACATCAGACAAATCTTTACCCTCATAGAGGCTTTCAATGTATTCTTTCCACCTATCTGCTCTCCCCTCTGCATTTAACAGTGGAATTCCTGTTGCACTCTTAATGTTACCACCGTTGCTTTTAATGTCACCAAAGGTTGTTTTGACTTTCCTGTATGCTGAGTCTGTCCTTCCGACAATCATATCTTTTTCGATGTCTTCACATTTTTCCTGCAGCCGTTTCGTCTTAGCTTCCCTGCACTTCCTATTTATTTCATTCCTCCGCGACTTGTATTTCTGTATTCCTGATTTTCCCGGAACATGTTTGTACTTCCTCCTATCATCAATCAACTGAAGTATTTCTTCTGTTACCCATTTTTTCTTCGCAGCTACCTTCTTTGTACCTATGTTTTCCTTCCCAACTTCTGTGATGGCCCTTTTTAGAGATGTCAATTCCTCTTCAACTGTACTGCCTACTGCGCTATTCGTTATTGCTGTATCTATAGCGTTAGAGAACTTCAAACGTATCTCGTCATTCCTTAGTACTTCCGTATCCCACTTCTTTGCGTATTGATTCTTCTTGACTAATGTCTTGAACTTCAGCCTACTCTTCATCACTACTATATTGTGATATGAGTCTATATCTGCTCCTGGGTACGCCTTACAATCCAGTATCTGATTTCGGAATCTCTGTCTGACCATGATGTAATCTAATTGAAATCTTCCCGTATCTCCCGGCCTTTTCCAAGTATACCTCCTCCTCTTGTGATTCTTGAAGAGGGTATTCGCTATTACTAGCTGGAACATGTTACAGAACTCAGTCTTTCTCCTCCTTCATTCCTTGTCCCAAGTTCATATTCTCCTGTAACCTTTTCTTCTACTCCTTCCCCTACAACTGCATTCCAGTCGCCCATGACTATTAGATTTTCGTCCCCCTTGACATACTGTATTACCCTTTCAATATCCTCATACACTTTCTCTATCTGTTCATCTTCAGCTTGCGACTTCGGCACCTGAACTATCGTTGTCGGTGTTGGTCTGCTGTCGATTCTGATTAGAACAACCCGGTCACTGGACTGTTCACAGTAACACACCCTCTGCCTTACCTTCCTATTCATAACGAATCCTACACCTGTTATAACATTTTCTGCTGCTGTTGATATTACCCGATACTCATCTGACCAGAAATCCTTGTCTTCCTTCCACTTAACTTCAATGACCCCTACTATATCTAGATTGAGCCTTTGCATTTCCCTTTTCAGATTTTCTAGTTTCCCTACCACGTTCAAGCTTCTGACATTCCACGCCCAGACTCGTAGAACGTTATCCTTTCGTTGATTATTCAGTGTTTTTCTCATGGTAACCTCCCCCTTGGCAGTCCCCTCCCAGAGATCCGAATGGGGGACTATTTCGGAATCTTTTGCCAATGGAGAGGTCATCATGATACTTCTTCAATTACAGGCCACATGTCCTGTGGATACACGTTACGTGTCTTTAATGCAGTGGTTTCCATTGCCTTCTGCATCCTCATGTCGTTGATCATTGCTGATTTTTCCGCCTTTAGGGGCAATTTCCCACCCCTAGGCCAAGAGAGTTTCCTGAACCTCTATCCGCTACTCCGCCCTCTTTGACAAGGCCGTTGGCAGAATGAGGCTGACTTCTTGCGCCGGAAGTCTTTGGCTGCGAATGCCGATTATTTATCAAAATTTAGGAAGTGGCGGGGATCGAACCCGGGACCGAAGACCTTTTGATTACGATTCAAAGACGCTACCCCTAGACCACGAGTCAATATCGTGTTGTACTACTGGACTGAAAATTCTAGCTCCCATCATTCGTGAACGGCGGCGTGTCATCATGGGACATGAGTTGGCACCTGCTGGGGGGGGGGGGGGGGCGGCTATACGCTGCAACGTTCGTTGAACGATCGGTGAGCAGACACTGTTGATAGGCCTTCGGTTCATTGTGGCGGTCGGATGAACAACAGTTGCCTGTCTCCGTCCTTAAACATCCCCGCAGTTTTCGTCATCTATGTCATCTATGGCTTGTGGTGCAACACAGTGATCTCAGTGCTGGTTTTGCTAGCGCCATTTTGCACGCACGCTGTACCTTAACAACCTGCGCGAAGTGAACAGTTTACTAACTTAGCCATTTTGAAAAAGTTTCCACCAATGGCCCGAAAGCCAATGATCATGCCATTTTGGATTTCAGGTAAGTCGCTCCGTTTCTGCCTTACAACGAATACAATGTATTGTGCTGCTCCCGACACGTTTAATATGCCCCCCATTCTCGTGCTGCCACTTCCCGTCTTTGAGAGATTATCGAACTTTGACATCGTACATAGGTGATGGCCACATTAATGTGACTCGACCATGTAATTTCAAGAGAACCGCTAACGAAATGTGGCAACAATAAGCATTACAACCATTCCGTGTTTCGGATAGCAATTTGTGTACATAACCGTTGTCTCAGACGTAGAAGTATCCAAGTATCCATTCTTCATATCTATCAACACATAAGATGCTTGTTGTGTACCTAACTAACATAAAGCGAGCACCACAGCCTAAGAAAACCGTAAATTTGCCATAGCTTGAACTGACGAAAATAATAATAATAAAAATAATAATTTAGCGTAACTTCGAAAAGGTTTCACCAAATCAAAACTTAAGATCAATGATGTACATTTAGCATGCAGAGAAGAAATCCATGTAAGTCAGACCCCAACAAAAGAGAGCAGTATATAATTGTATATACACTGTGGTGACAAGTCATAAGATTGCGATATGCGCATATAGAGATGGCGGTAATATCGGATAAACAGGGCACAAAAGGGCAATGGACTGACGGAGCTATCATTTGTACTCAAGAGACTCATGCGAAAATGTTTCCGGAGTGATTATATCCACCTGATGGAGTGGCACACTTCATTTCGGAAATCGTTAGGGAATTCAGTATTCCGAGACCCACAGTGTCAAGAGAGTGCCGGTGTCGAGAATAGTACATTTCGCGTGTTGCCCCTAACCAATGATAATGCAGTGGCGTTCACTTAACGACCGAGAGCCGTGGCGTTTGCATAGAGTCGTCAGTGCTAACAGATAAGCAATGCTACGTGAAATAATCGCATAAATCAATGTGGGACGTACGACGAACGTGTCACTTAGGACATTGCGGCGAAACAGGACTATAAGGGGCTATGGCAGCAGACGACAGACGAGCGTGCCTTTGTTAACAGCGCCACGTCATTTGTAGATAGATAGACAGAAATTCAGATTTTTTAAAAGAAATCGGCTTAGAAAAAAATTTTGCATTTCTTGTTGAATGCCCCTCGTAGAAATACAAATATATTGCTGACCTATGAAACACTTTCTCCCACGCGCAAGTGGAGAGTTTACACATTTCCCTTATTCCATTCGATGTGTGTGTGAGTGCTAAAACTGATTGTTTCCGAATCGTGTGTATTTTATCACGCTTTTATTAGGTCGCTGCCTTGTCTGTTTATTCCGTACAAATTCTTCAGTTGCTTTTAAAGTACTTCCCGATGAGCTAGAGGCTTGAAATTTTAAACGAAGCTCACAACTGGATGACACTGCAATATTATCTGGCTTTCTTGTCTATTGTGTGGCGATGGATAATTCATGTACTACTGCCTTTTTCCCCTTTTTCGGCTCCAGTCACGAATGACCGCTGCTAAGTCCACGTGCAACGAATCTTGAATTTAACATTCACGTCTTTCGCGAGTTGTATGTAGGAGGAAGCAATACATTATTTGCATAAGATGAGGAGCAACTGAAATAAATTTAAATTTTACATGGTTCTGTTATAATCTCATTGAAATATTTGAAATCAATTGAACAGTTTCACACCCTCAAGACTAAGAAGCAGAAAATAATTATTTAAGTAAAAATGAATTTATAATGTACCGCGTTTTTAAATCGGACTAAAATCCATAAAACCATTTCTCCTAGCCACATAAAGATTATTAACCATCAGGTTACTTTCCATTGGGATCGTGAGTGCACTCAACGACTGTTTTGTTACTTTGAAATTATAGAGCACAGCAATCAGTCCTTACCCTTTATAGATAACCCTGAAAATTTTTAACAGTGAGTTCTTCATAGCTATGAAAATGCTTGTAAGATTTAAAATGAAACAACTGGCGCACGTGCAGTTCGTACTGTTCACATCCTTACTGTTACACAACACTCTAAGTAACGCATGAATAGTTCAAGACTCCACTGTTATATGCTTCATGTCATGCACGTCATTCATTTTACATCGTACAAGTATTTTCATAGCTATTAAAAATTCATGAAAAAATTTTCAACCCTATTTGCACTTATGGATCTGTTTAGCGCTAGGATATAGGTTTTAGTCCAACATAAAATTGTAATATATTAAAACTTCATTTTTTAATAATAATTTTGATTTTTTATGCGAGGAGACTGATGTTTGTACGTTTTCTCGGGCATGTCCATATGAATGAACACCAAACATTATACATTGCTGTTTCATGGACTGTGCGGCTGGTCCCGGCGGAGGTTCGAGTCCTCCCTCGGGTATGGGTGTGTGTGTTTGTCCTTAGGATAATTTAGGGTAAGTAGTGTGTAAGCTTAGGGACTGACGAATTTAGCAGTTAAGTCCCATAAGATTTCATACACATTTGAACATTTATATAGCTGTTCCACCTCAATGGGCAATTAAACCACAACCTTCTGTGCGAATGCACAATTACATTTGGCCTCCTGTGGGGCTCTTAAAGTAGCGAGCATGGAGGAAAAGGACAGGGACTGGAGACAGGTGGGGCTGGGTGGGAATGTGTGTCAACATGGGGTGTGCCGAGATGGTCCGCACAATTGCGACAGACGCTGTGTCGGGATGGCGCAGTGGTTAACGCCACTCCCTCGTAAGCTGTAGATCCCAGGTTTGAATCCCAGTACGGTACACATTTTCACTGGTCGCTTTCCTTTCTTTTCTCTCACTCCACTTTCAATTATATAATTTTTATTTGTGTACTAGCGTTCTCTCTGTTTACATGGTAAGTTTAAGAGTGAACCAGACAAGTGTCTGTATGAATGTGGCCTTTCATATACAGGGTGTTACAAAAAGGTACGGCCAAACTTTCAGGAAACATTGCTCACACACAATTAAAGAAAAGATGTTATGTGGACATGTGTCCGGAAACGCTTAATTTCCATGTTAGAGCTCATTTTAGTTTTGTCAGTATGTACTGTACTTCCTCGATTCACCGCCAGTTGGCCCAATTGAAGGAAGGTAATGTTGACTTCGGTGCTTGCGTTGACATACGACTCATTGCTCTACAGTACTAGCATCAAGCACATCAGTACGTAGCATCAACAGGTTAGTGTTCATCACGAACGTGGTTTTGCAGTCAATGCAATGTTTACAAATGCGGAGTTGGTAGATGCCCATTTGATATATGGACTAGCACGGGGCAATAGCCGTGGTGCGGTACGTTTGTATCGAGACAGATTTCCAGAACGAAGGTGTCCCGACAGGAAGACGTTCGAAGCAATTGATCGGCGTCTTAGGGAGCGCGGAACATTCCAGCCTATGACTCGCGACTGGGGAAGACCTAGATCGACGAGAACACCTGCAATGGACGAGGCAATTCTTCGTGCAGTTGACGATAACCCTAATGTCAGCGTCAGAGAAGTTGCTGCCGGACAGGGTAACGTTGACCACGTCACTGTAAGGAGAGTGCTACGGGAGAACCAGTTGTTTCCGTACCATGTACAGCGTGTGCCGGCACTGTCAGCAGCTGATTGGCCTCCACGGGTACACTTCTGCGAATGGTTCATCCAACAATGTGTCAATCCTCAGTTCAGTGCAAATGTTCTCTTTACGGATGAGGCTTCATTCCAAGGTGATCAAATTGTAAATTTTCACGATCAACATGTGTGGGCTCACGAGAATCCGCACGCAATTGTGCAATCACGTCATCAACACAGATTTTCTGTGAACGTTTGGGCAGGCATTGTTGGTGATGTCTTGATTGGGCCCCATGTTCTTCCACCTACGCTCAATGGAGCACGTTATCATGATTTCATACGGGATACTCTACCTGTGCTGCTAGAACATGTGCCTTTACAAGTACAACACAACATGTGGTTCATGCACGATGGAGCTCCTGCACATTTCAGTCGAAGTGTTCGTACGCTTCTCAACAACAGATTCGGTGACCGATGGATTGGTAGAGGCGGACCAATTCCATGGCCTCCACCCTCTCCTGACCTCAACCCTCTTGACTTTCATTTATGGGGGCATTTGAAAGCTCTTGTCTACGCAACCCCGGTACCAAATGTAGAGACTCTTCGTGCTCGTATTGTGGACGGCTGTGATACAATACACCATTCTCCAGGGCTGCATCAGCGCATCAGGGATTCCATGCGACGGAGATTGGATGCATGTATCCTCGCTGACGGAGGACATTTTGAACATTTGCTGTAACAAAGCGTTAGAATTCACGCTGGTACCTCCTGTTGCTGTGTGTTTCCATTCCATGTGATTTGAAGAGAAGTAATAAAATGAGCTCTAACATGGAAGTAAGCGTTTCCGGACACATGTCCATATAACATATTTTATTTCTTTGGGTGTTAGGAATGTTTCCCGAAAGTTTGGCCGTACCTTTTTGTAACATCCTGTATAGATATGCTGAGATCGATCACTTTATCATCCCGCAGTCTGGTGTGCGTCTATCCATGTGGCAAGCAGTAGAGGTCGACGTGACATTTGAAGTTCATTAAATAAATTTCTGTCGAAGATCAGCTAAAGACTGAAATGCTGTGATAGTTGTTGTAGAATACAGGACAAGTAGCGGTAACTAAAAACTCTCAGCGACGGAAAAGCCACCGGAAAAAAACGCTTTTAACTGCTGGGGAGAGCGTACGGTAGAGTAATGAGCTGGAGCCACAGTGAAGCAACGATCCTATCACGAAAGAGACACGGCCCCTATTGCAGCATGTTTACCGCTGATAAGGTCTCCCACAAAAGAGGAATCCCGCTGTTGTGACAAGGGTGCACAGGCAATTCGCGCTGCGCTGCGAGATATGAGGCGCAGCAGTAAGCACCTCCGTTTGTCGCGTCTGCGCAGTGGGTCCTTGTTGTATCTGCTGCGCCGGCAATGAGCCGTCAGCGGAGAGCCTTAACCGGCCTTTGCAGAGAGAAACAATGGCGGTAAGAAGGGTCATAAAGGCGGCCTCGCGGCCAGCGCGGCTTTATCGCGGCTTTGCGGGGCAGGACGGTCGCAGCCCATTACGGTAATGCGGCCGCCGGCATTATCCCGTGACGTGTGCGGCAGCTCTCCGGAAAGCAATTACGGCGGAGTGACCGCGTCACGCGTGCGCTACGGGTTTACGCGATGCTCAGCCACTCCCGCGCTAATCCCTGCCGCTATGGGAAGCCGAAGTTTGGGCGATATCTACGGAGATCGGTGTTTTGGTACGGAGTGACATGCACGGGTTCTAGAAACAGGACACAGCGACTGAGCACCCAGTCAAATCTGAGGCACATAATTATGTTTCTTATCAGCTGTGTGTCACTCATATGTACCTCTGGAGCTCCAGAAGACGATAGCGCGAAAGCTAGATCTACGTCTACAAGATTACTCGGCAGTTCACAGTTACGTGCCTGGCAGTGAGTCCATAGAACCACTTTCAAGCTGTTTCTCTATCGTTCCACTCTCGAAAGGCACGCGGGAGAAACGTACACTTACATCTTCCTGTGCAAGTTCAGATTTCTCTTATTTTATGAAGATCATTTCTTATTATGTAGATATGCACCAACAGTATAGTTTCGCAATTGGATGAAGAAATTTTTGATTAAAATTTCAAGACAAGATCCTGCCACAACGTGGAACGCCTTTGTTTTAATGACATATAACACCCGTGATACTTCCTCGCCTATTTCCCAAACGTGCTGCCCTTCTTTGAACTTTCCTCGGTCAGTGCCATCTGATGCAAAACCCACACAGCAGAGCAATACTCCAGAAAACGGTGGACAAACGTGGTTTAAGGAGTCTCGTTAATAGATTATTAAGAGTGTCTTAAGTGTTCTGTCAATAAAAAGCTGTCTTTGGTTTACTTTATCCACAACATTATCTATGCGATCGTTCCATCCTCAAGTACACTCCTGGAAATGGAAAAAAGAACACATTGACACCGGTGTGTCAGACCCACCATACTTGCTCCGGACACTGCGAGAGGGCTGTACAAGCAATGATCACACGCACGGCACAGCGGACACACCAGGAACCGCGGTGTTGGCCGTCGAATGGCGCTAGCTGCGCAGCATTTGTGCACCGCCGCCGTCAGTGTCAGCCAGTTTGCCGTGGCATACGGAGCTCCATTGCAGTCTTTAACACTGGTAGCATGCCGCGACAGCGTGGACGTGAACCGTATGAGCAGTTGACGGACTTTGAGCGAGGGCGTATAGTGGGCATGCGGGAGGCCGGGTGGACGTACCGCCAAATTGCTCAACACGTGGGGCGTGAGGTCTCCACAGTACATCGATGTTGTCGCCAGTGGTCGGCGGAAGGTGCACGTGCCCGTCGACCTGAGACCGGACCGCAGCGACGCACGGATGCACGCCAAGACCGTAGGATCCTACGCAGTGCCGTAGGGGACCGCACCGCCACTTCCCCGCAAATTAGGGACACTGTTGCTCCTGGGGTATCGGCGAGGACCATTCGCAACCGTCTCCATGAAGCTGGGCTACGGTCCCGCACACCGTTAGGCCGTCTTCCGCTCACGCCCCAACATCGTGCAGCCCGCCTCCAGTGGTGTCGCGACAGGCGTGAATGGAGGGACGAATGGAGACGTGTCGTCTTCAGCGATGAGAGTCGCTTCTGCCTTGGTGCCAATGATGGTCGTATGCGTGTTTGGCGCCGTGCAGGTGAGCGCCACAATCAGGACTGCATACGACCGAGGCACACAGGGCCAACACCCGGCATCATGGTGTGGGGAGCGATCTCCTACACTGGCCGTACACCACTGGTGATCGTCGAGGGGACACTGAATAGTGCACGGTACATCCAAACCGTCATCGAACCCATCGTTCTACCAATCCTAGACCGGCAAGGGAACTTGCTGTTCCAACAGGACAATGCACGTCCGCATGTATCCCGTGCCACCCAACGTGCTCTAGAAGGTGTAAGTCAACTACCCTGGCCAGCAAGATCTCCGGATCTGCCCCCCATTGAGCATGTTTGGGACTGGATGAAGCGTCGTCTCACGCGGTCTGCACGTCCGCACGAACGCAGGTCCAACTGAGGCGCCAGGTGGAAATGGCATGGCAAGCCGTTCCACAGGACTACATCCAGCATCTCTACGATCGTCTCCATGGGAGAATAGCAGCCTGCATTGCTGCGAAAGGTGGATATGCACTGTACTAGTGCCGACATTGTGCATGCTCTGTTGCCTGTGTCTATGTGCCTGTGGTTCTGTCAGTGTGATCATGTGATGTATCTGACCCCAGGAATGTGTCAATAAAGTTTCCCCTTCCTGGGACAATGAATTCACGGTGTTCTTATTTCAATTTCCAGGAGTGTATTTAGCTAAATGTACAGCCTTTAGATTTATGTGATTTATCGTGTTACCGAAATTTAGCGTATTTCTTTTAGTATTCATACAGATGACTTTACACTTTTTAGTATTTAGAATGCGTTACGACTTTTAGCACCATACAGATACATTGCCTAAATGCAATTTGTTTTGATCATTTGATAACTTTATAAAATGGTAAATGACTGCATCATCTGCAAACAATGTAAGTGGGCTGCTCAGATTGTCCCCTAAATTCGTTTATATACGTAGATCAGGGAGCATAGGGCCTAGAATACTTTCCTTGGGAACGTCTGATATTACTTCTGTTTTACTCGATGACTTTCGGTGAATTACTTCGATCTGTGACCTCTGTGGCAAGATATCACGAATCGAGTCACACAACTGAGGCGATACTCCATAGGCACGTATTGTGATTAGAAGACGCTTGTGAGGAACAGTGTGCAAAGTCTTCTGGAAATCTAAAAATATGGATTAGTATGACACTCCCTGTCTACAACAATCATTATTTCGTGAGAATAATGAGCTAGTTGTGTTCTTCAAGAACGATGTTCTCTGAATCCGTACTGACTATTTGTCAGTAAATCGTTTTCTTCGAAATAATTCATAATGTTCGAACACAGTACATGTTCCAAAATCGTACTGCAAATCGACGTTAATGTTACGGATCAGTAATTCAGAGGATTAATTTACACATGTCAGTGAGTGGAGCAGCACTCCAAGTTTCTATTCGTAGTACACATTGTGCAGAGCGCACAATGGGGCAGGACTGTCGGAACACAACGTGTAATGGAAGGATGTGTCCGTTCTATGTCCTTTAATCCTCTAAAGACGAGTATTTTGTGACGGTTCAGTGTCTGTTTCGTTCCAAATATCAGAT
This sequence comes from Schistocerca nitens, assembly GCF_023898315.1. Classification (NCBI taxonomy): domain Eukaryota; kingdom Metazoa; phylum Arthropoda; class Insecta; order Orthoptera; family Acrididae; genus Schistocerca; species Schistocerca nitens. The sequence continues at coordinate 543,969,268 of NC_064614.1, forward strand.
GATATCTCCAACTGGCAAAATAATCCATGGCTCGTGTAACACGTTCTGTGAAACTGGCTGCTTATCTGATATGAACTAAAGAGACGGCATGGGATCATCAGCAGAGGAGGTGTAGCGCGCGTATGAGTGACTCGATGGACTTTATGCCATAATTACAAGAAGACAGGGGAGACATCATTCTGCAACAAGACATTTCTCCACCACTTTTCCAGTAGTTAGTGATTAGCTCAACACCGAACTGCCTCGGTGTTGCATCGGGAGTGTTTCTAGTATGTCCTGTTAGTGTGTGCCCTCCTATGGTCGCCTGAATCCACGTGATGTATTCCTAGTGGGTTACGTGAAAGATCTTGTGTTCCTGCCTCTCCTGCTTTTTATTTCGTGTAGTTGTAAGTAAATAAGTAGGAAATGAGTGTTCGGCGTCATTGGCAGGGAGGCTCCTAGTGGGGCAGGTCCAGCCGCCTTGGTGCAGGTCTTACTACATTCGACGCCACATTAGGCGACCTGCGCGCTGGATTGGGATGAAATGATGATGAACACAGCACAACACCCAGTCACTGAGCGGAGAAAATCTCCGATCCAGCCAGGTACCAAACCCGGGCTCGTAGGACGGCAATCACTCACTCTGACCACTCAGCTATCGATGCGGACAGGAAGTAAGTTAATGTTGAAAGACTACCGATTAAATCGCGTCTATTGTGTGGTGATTTCAGTGTATATTTTCTAAAAGACTCTGTTGGGAAACACTATCTGGAAACCTTATTTAGATCCTACAATTTGATCTCAGTCATAGTGGGCGGATAAAGACAGCAGGAACGTAACACAATTTTTTTCTTTTATGAAGCTCACAGCAGAAAAATAACTATACACCCAATAACAGATGTTCTGTCTGATCATGATGCACAGCTATTTAAGATGGATACTCTTTAGTATAAAACATTTAGGGTAATTAGTGATAGGGGCACAAACGTTTCTAAGAGTAGGTTACAAGAGATGACCTGGAATGAAATTTCTATCGATACAAATGCTGATATAAAATTTAATCTATTCCATTATAAATGCATCTAATTACTTGAAAGCAGCTTTCCATGTAAGCCCATCAGGAAGAAAATTAAACAGCCATCTGGAAAACCATGTATCGCTAGAGGGATTAAAGTATCCTCTGAAAGGAAAAGGAAAATGTACCTGTTACCAAGTAGAAACCCTACAGAAGTTGTACACTGCCAGAAATACACAAAATTACTAAGAAAAATCATCAAAAAACCAAGGAACTTGCACATTATGTCAGACATCAGTAATTCTGAGAAGAGACATAAGGAACGTAGTGAAACTAGAGTGTGGCAACCTCCAGAGTACAGGATGAAATTATTATTGGACTGAATGAAAGAGCTACAAATGACGAATCACAGGTAGTACACATATTTAATAATTATTTCTTAAATATAGTACAAAATATACATCTACATCTACGTGGTTACTCTGCAATTCACGCTTAACTGCCTGCTTCTCTACCATTCCACTATAGAAAGGCGCGTGGGAAAAAGGAACACCTAAATCTTTCCGTTAGAGTTCTGATTTCTCCTATTTTATTATGATGATCATTTCTCCCTACGTAGGTGCGTGTCAACAAAATATTTACGCATTCGGAAGAGAAAGTTGCTGATAGAAATTTCGCAAATAGATCTCGCCTTTGTTTCAGAGACTGGTTCCCCAACTCGCGTATCATATCAGTGACTCTCTCACCCCTATTGCGTGATAACACGAAACGAGCTGCCCTTCTTTGCACTTTTTCGATTTCCTCCGTCAATCCTATCTAGTAAGGATACCATACCGCGCAGCAATATTGCCACAGAGGACGGAAAAATATAATGTAGGCTGTGTCTTTAGTGGGTTTGTCGCATCTTCTATGTGTTCTGCCAACAAAGCGCAGTCTTTGTTTCACCTTCCCCACAATATTATCTATGTGGTCTTTCCAATTTAAGTTGCCCGTAATTGTAATTCCTAGGTATTTAGTCTAATTAACAGCCCTTAGATTTGTGCGATTTATCGTATACCCAAAATTTATCGGATTTCTTTTAGTATCCATGTGAATGACCTCGCACTTTTCTTTTTTTGTGCTAATTGCCATTTTTCGCACCATACAGAAACTCTCTCTAGATCACCTTGTAATTGGAATTGATCGTCTGATGATTTTACTAGACGGTAAATTACAGCGTCATCTGCAGACAATCTAAGGGGGCTCTTCATATTATCACCTAGATCATTTATGTAAACCAGGAACAGCAGAGAGCCTATGACACTACCTTGCGGAACGCAAGATATCACTTCTGCTCTACTCGATGATTTGCCGTCTATCACTAAGAACTGTGACCTCTCTGAGAGGAAATCACGAATCCAGTCACAAAACTGAGACGATACTCCATATGCACGCAATTTGATTATTAGTCACTTGTGAGGAACGTTATCAAAAGCCTCCTGGAAATCTAGGAATATGGAATCGATCTGGCATCCCTTGTCAACAGCACGCATTACTTCATGGGAATAAAGAGCTAGCTGTGTTGCACAAGAACGATATTTTCTGAATCCGTGTTGGATATGTATCAATAAGTCATTTTCTTCAAGGTGATTCATAATATTCGAGTACAGTATGTGCTCCAAAACCCTACTGCAAATTGAGGTCAGTGATATGAGTCTGTAATTCAATGGTTACTCCTATTTCCTTTCTTGAACACTGGTGTGACGTATACTACTTTCCAGTCTTTAGGAATAGACCTATCGTCAAGTGAGCGGTTGTATATGATTGCTAAGAAAGGTGCTATTGTGTCTGCATGCTTTGAGAGGAACCTGATAGGTACGCCATCTGGACCGGAAGACTTGCCTTTCTTAAGTGATTTGAGTTGTTTCGCAACAATAAGCAGTAATGGGAATTGTGGCACTCATAAGTAACGTCATAATATAATCGTGTAGCCGTCACACAAACCAAATACTGTGTCATCTGTGACCTCTCATAAAGTACTTTAAATAGAAAATGTTTTTGCAAGTAAACCAAAATGTTGGAGTAATACCTCATTAGCAGTATATATTCCAGGACTGTGAATCTTATAGTTGTGACATAATTGTACAACTAAGAAGCAAAATGTACACACAATAAGACTGTGTCGTCTGCTCCCTATAAAAGGGAACTCACAAAATTACCGTCCCAATATGCTCCATGTTGCATGCCAAAGGTGAAAAAGCGCAATAGCAACTTGAAGCGAAAAATTTAATAGCAAAGACTAAGTCAGAAAGCAAATTATTTTCCATTAGCAATATGGTGTAGTCGTTTACTTTTCTTAGTACGCAGAGATTCAACTTCAACGCAATTATCATGAGGTATACGTCGGATCCTGTAAGGTCCATTGTAAACCAGAAAGAATTTGTGACACCAATGTTTCTTCTTATGAGACAATGAAAGGGCTTTAATGAGAGCTTTTTGACCAATGTATTATCCTGTAGTTTTCTCCTTTTGTCAGCAGCAGAATTTATATTTTTAATAGCCAGATCAGTTATGTCTTTATGTCGAAGTTAACGCATACTTGGAAAAGGTACAAGCTCTCTCTCTTTGATTCGGTTCGGTGGTTCCTCATTCTTCACTACAATAATAAGTGGTAATGCAGTGGAGTCATGAGGCATTTCATTCAGTAAGTTTTGAAATAAGTGTAAGTATCTGTCTCAATACTGATGCTTCCTGCGACAATAAAGTCTGCAAAGCTTATTAATTACTTTCATAATGCATTCAGGTGGGTTACGATGTGGAGAGTACAATGAAATAAAAACAGGTTTGATTTTACGATTCCGAAGAATGCGTGACCAAACAGCAGATCTGAATTGTGGACCGTTATCTGAAATGACCTTGGCAACGTGTCCAACTTCACGTAAGAAGTTTTTAACAAAGGCGTTGGATATAGACCGTCCAGTGGTTTTGCGTAACGGTGTGAAAGAAACAAATTTTGAAGTAAGTTCCACAGCGACGAGAACGTACGAAAATCCATTCAATGTTTTAACGAGGGGTCCCAGAAGGTCAACAGCAGCTAATTCTCTTAATGTAGAAGGAATGATAGGAAACAATGGAGCATGATGTGAGATGGGAAATGGTTTAGCTTTTTGAGAAAGTTTACAAATATACAAGACTCTCCTAAGTCTCTTTTTCATGTCGTTAAAATAGCAAGTCGTCCTAAGAATATGATAATTCTTTCGTGGGCCAAAATGTGCATAGCTGAAATGAATGTACCAGTTGAGCTTATTAACAAACTCCTCAGAAACACAAAGTGCCCATAGCTTGTCATCAACAGTGCAACGTTTGAAGAGTATGTTGTTTCTAACCAGATAATAAGGACGAATCTGCGTGTGTGTCTTTTCATATCATTTACTTTTAATATCTTTCCACGTCGGATCCTTGTCTTGCTCATAAGCAATGTCCTTTAAAGATGCAGTGACGAAGTTTTCAAAGGCTACTTTTTGAATGCAAAGAATACTGAAACTCTTCTCAAGGCTAGCTTCTGTGTTGCTTTTCTCAAGGCCAGCTGGTGCATGCGACAGTGAGTCCGCAACGATGTTTTCCATGACAAGAATGTAGATTATTGTGAAGCGAATTCTTGCAGAAACAATACCCAACGTTTCAACCTGTCATGATTTAGTTTTCAAGACATAAGAAATTGTAATGCTCGATCATCACTATAAACTTTTACATGTTTGTCAGAAAGAAAGAAACGAAATTTGTCCCAAACGATAGCTAAAATGACGAAAAAATTATTCTGAGATTTTGTTAGCATGTGGCTAGTAAAAGCGATGGTTTTCTTAACTCTAATGTCATTTTCTACAGCTTCTTGAAATAAATGGGCACCAAGACCAAATTTAGAAGAATCCGTGTAAGGCAAATCTTGTGACAGATCTCGGTGAGCTAAGATTGGCGCATTAAGTAGTGCTTCTTTAAAAGAACCAACTTCCAACTGCGTCTGTTTGTCGCAGTTCCAAATAGTGTTTTGCCAATGAGAGAAAAAGTTTTGGAGTTACTAGAATTTGTATATTCAGGAAACGATGGTAAAAATTCACGAGACCTAGAAAACTCCGAATTTGTCTTTTTGTGGATGGAACAGGAATGGCTCTGATTCTTTCCAATTTTTCTGTATCCGGCAGAATGACCTCAGAAGAAATAATGTGACCCAAAAGCTTCAGCTTTGTCCTACCGAATTCAGATTTTTTCAAGTTAACTATAATTCCAGATTCAGCAAAAATACGTAACAAACAGTTGAGGTTACGATTATGTTATTGCCAAGAGGTTTCAGGTATTAAAATAACGTCCACGTACGAGGTGTTGTTTTAAGAACTCAGGTAATATGGAATTTAGCCCACGAATGAATGCTGCCGAAGAAATGTTCAAACTAAAAGGGAGTTTCCGAAACTGATAAACGCCGAAACAAATAAGAGCCATATATTTTCTACGTTCTGGATGAAGTACAATTTGCTAAAAGCTGGATCTGAGATCAATGGAAGACAACCCTTATACGCCATTGAAATTTTCAAGAAGTTCTTCCAACGTTTGCAGAATGTCTGTTTCATGAACGATTATGGTATTTATCTGCCTGGATTCTAAGACAATCCTGATCGAGCTGTTTTTCTTCTCAACATGTTTTGTACGAGCTTACCGCTGGTTCAATAATGCCCTCGGCAAACATAATTTCCGTTCTAACACGGTCCTTATAATGTGCCGGAATTACGTATGGTCTGACGCAAAATTTAGTATGCTCATGAACATGAAATTTATATAGAAATCCTTTAATTGTTCCTGTTTTGTGAGTAAAAACTGTGGACTGTGCTTTTAAGATATAAAAAAGGTCCTGCCTGTCAGTGTCGTTACAGTTCTCAATTGTTTGAATTTTTTTCTGAATGAAAACGTTAGTATCTAATGCGCCATCAATATCATCCCTGTCAGTACTTGCAAAGTGATTATTAGTGCCAAATTCCGTCGAAAGTTCCAATCCGTGGTCTGACAAAAGGTAAAACCGATTGATTTCCTCGTCATGATTTGAAACCCAATCTTCAGATTTCAACGCTATTGACTTACCTTCTTTCCCTAAACTTATTTCATCGTCGTGAAAGTTTAAAATTGCTTTATACTCATTCAAAAAGTCTACACCTAATATAATCTCCATCGACAATAATAGAACAATAAGAAAATTCATAATAAATCTGTGGCTTTCACAAAAGTCAGTTTGTTGGCGTACATCTACACTTTTTTCAAAAACGGAACCTTGTAATTTAATCTTACTTAAAGGGAGTGTGGGGCAATCGTTTAATTTGTTCATTTACTGAAAGGCGTTTCACTAATTACCGAAATAGGACTGCAAGAGTCAAGTACTGCCTTAAATTTTCCGTCATCTGTTGTGATGTGAATTACAGAGTATGCAGTATTGTTCTGTTTCATGTCATGTTCCTGGAGTAAAACGTCCCTAATGTCTTCCATTCTCACTTAATTGATAGTCATAGCAACTACATCGTCAACTTCATAAGTACGTTTTGTGGCTGCCTGCGAATGTGATTCGTTGCCTATTATCTCTTTGTTGCCGAGTGTCGTTACTGGGATTTGGAGGTCTAATTTCTACAATATCAACTTGAAGAAAGGGCCCTGCCCTATTTGAGTCACGCCAGTTCTGATTAAATTTAAATCTGTTATCATGACTATAGCGTCTGTAGTCTTGTCGGTAATTTCCGTAATTTAATTTCTTGCTTGGCGATTAAGTAGTGGAGAATTTCTTCCGGAATCACAATTACGTTCTCCCGGAATCACAATTACGAGATGGACTGTTGCGTCTGAAGTCATTTTGTCTCCCTCGATAATAATTATTCTGGTTCCCAAGTTGACTATTTCTACGGATGTCTCTGTCAGAGGCATTACCACGGAAATACGATCTTTTTCTGCAACTATTGTTATTCTTTCAATAGTTGTCATACGAGAGATGTCTTTTTTGGTCACGATTTGCGTTATAACAGTAGCCTTGTTGTGACCGGTTATTATTTCTGTCGTCACGAAATTGCGATGGATGTGACCTGTAATTGCTGTTGTTTTCCTGTTTTCGCATCGTGCTATTGTCTGTGGCGATTTCCAATTCTTGCAAAAGTCCCTGAAAAGCTAAGATATCATCGTTACAACGTCCAGCCAAAATAATATGTCTTAAGTGTTCCGGCAATTTAACTGAGCAAATGCGAATAAGTTCCGAGAGGCTATACGGGTTCGACAAATACCGATTTTTGTGTAACATATCTTCAAAATATTTCACAGGGCTTGAAAATTCAGACTGTTCGAAATGCTTCATCATTATAATAGTGTGTTTTACTCGATCTCGAGTAGCCTGAGACCAATATGCAGAAAGAAAGGCATGATAAAAATCTCCTTCACTGTGACAGTTGCGAATAACCGATCGCTTTCTTACAGCTGGTTCATTTTCTAAACTGCCACAAATAAATTCTAATCTATACTCTGATATCCAGTTACGAGGAAAACAATGAGAAAATCGATGAAGCCAAGCTTGTGGATGAATGTCATTACTGGAATTCTTGAATGTTTTAAATTTACGTGTTGTGATGAAGAGCTTACAGTCAAAGTCATCGTGACGCCGAGTCGCAAATCGGTCATTCTTACGTCATGTCGGCGGTTCCATGTCAAGCTTCGGTGCAATCTGCCGACTCCTTTCAAAATCTTCGAAATACAATGTGTTATTACTTTGTGACTTTTCCGTATTTCTAAATCCTTCTTCCAGTGTCGGAGCGCGAATATCCCCTGAAATATGTAATTCGTGTGTCACCTGTGCCAACTGGTCTTGTACTTCTCGTATTTCTCTTTTGTGTTGGGAACTGATTTGTTTCTGACTCTATTTAAATGTCCTAATTTCCTCGTACTCCTCTGTGCCAGTAAAAGCTATCGGTCTTGTATCATTCAAAACATCATCTACGTTCGTAGATAAATTTGTTACATGATCCGAAAATTCGGCTACTTTTTCCAAAAATGTGCTGATTTCCTCCTTGTGTTTTTCTGAACTATGTTTGAGAGCGTGATCGTATCCACTGTGTCCTTTACGTTTTCCTGATTTTGCACAAGTTGTGCGACTGCTTCGGTAGATGCAGCAGAGTCAATTTTAGCCTGCAAGGTGTCATGATTTTTGTGTACAATGGTCTGCAGTTCTTTTCTGGCTGGTTAATGCTTCTGTAATGTGTTTTCATGTCGCGATAAAAATAGGCTAAAAATGCTCACAAATTTGTGTTTTTACGTCTTCAGAAATTTTTTGATATTTCGATTCGATTTTGGGTATCTCAGCGGTTAAATCTTCACGTGTTTGTTCGAGTGTTTGTTTAATTTCGTCAATTACGTCTAACTTTTGAAGTTTTTGCTGGTTTGTTTTCTGTTTGATGAAATTTTTTAATTAATTGCAGTTACAATGCATTAGTGACTGAAACATGTTCCTTTGTGCTTTTCGGCAGTGCGTTTGGACCGGCAATACTCGTATTTTGAAAATCAGAGAGTTTGTCTTGACTTAATTGAGGAAAGTGTATTGACGCAAAACCTGAACCTCCGGTATCTGCAAAATTTTGTTGTATAATTTTGCATTCCAGAGGCGAACTGTTACCGACCGATCGATCGACAATAGTTCCCTGTTCACTGATTATTTTAATTTCTACCCCGTTATTTACTGCCTGGTCTATGTACCAATGAATTATTACCAAATTATTGTCTTTGAACATTTGTCAGTTCATTACTAGGTGGTCCTAACAAGCTATGCTCGTCGTCATTGTCATTTCTCACTCTGCTTTGCAGCCTAGTTTTACGCTTTTCACTCGCCATGATTATCTCACTATTTCACACAGTTACACACAAAAAAACCATTTAAAAATCAAAAATAAGAAGACACACTAAAATAGCATTGAAAATAATCAATATCTAATTAGTTGCAAAAGCTACTGGAGATACTTGGTGCAAATCCACATGCATGACACAACTAGTTTGCTCATGACAATGCAATATAACAATAAAAAATTGCAACTAAAAAGGAAATTCCATATATATAATTATGCGCCAGCAGTAAACAATAAGTAATTTCTAATGATCCGCTAATTAAGAAGAAAAATCAGAAGATTCCTGTGAAGTATCCTCGGCTAAGGGTTTCCACGTGAAGCTTATTTGCGTGAGTCTACTGAAATAACTGATTATGTGAAACTTCTTTGTGTTTACTTAAACTGCTGAGTGAAACTGAACCAATTGTCTCGATACTTATTTTTATCATTTCAACCCTGACCTTCAGAATTGTCCCTGACAAAGGCTACCCAAACTTAACCTCTTCATTTATTACCCACAATATACAAGCGCAATGCAATATGACTGCTGTGCAATGACAACATGATTTCAAATAACTAACACAAAAGAATGGCCCTGAATTGGCAGAAATCCTAACAATAACCCGCACTTTTTCATGAGTCATTTACTCCACAGAAAATCGTCATAACTCGAACTGTAGCAGTTACAGCAAGCAGCAACTACAGCCGGCTAAATAATAACTACAGGCTCTAACTACTATGAGGAAAATGATTAGCAAAAGAAATACTTTGTTAAAGGACAAACAATGTATTTATCAGATTTTACCTCATTCATGTGACATCCAGTTCCAAAAATTATATAGTCGTCAATAATTCCACTACCCGAACATTACCAACTACATCCATCTTCATTTTACAATGAATTTCCTACCAACACCGAGTCTCCACGAAGGACACATTTTCAAGTTGTCCGCTCGCTAACTGCCAAGGTTATTTAAAGGGGAGGTTGGGCTCGAAGCTAAATCGGCTGTGATTGGCTGGTGCAGTGACGTCACTGTAAGAACAAAGCGAGGCAGCGGCTAGCGCAGCAAGCGACTCTTACTAAGGACAAGCAACTACTTATAACAGCAATAAGTTCTCATGAAATTATTTAAAACGGTTGATTTACCTGTTTAGATTTTTGCAGTGGAAGAAGAGTGCCACTGTCTTGATTTCCGCTTCTGTGCTGCTTTCTGCGTTTTATGTTTCGTATTGAGGAACCGCATACGAATGAAAAGTCGTGTTCTGACATACAGTTTTATAACGTGTGACGAAAATTCCAGATATTTAGTTTGGACAGCAGTGCATATTGTTTTCACTATTTTTTTTCTTTGGAAATACTATCCAATCCATTAAATTCATTAAAAATTAGTTCAAATTGAGACACCCTATGTAGCCACTCATCCGTTGGAACTGTTAAGCCCACCGCGAGACAGAAATTCAATCCAACCATAATTTTTATTTGTTGGAGGACTTAAAATATCAGCAGACTGCGTTCTCGGTGTCTTGTCACAGTTCTTTGCACGATATGCAACGTAGCCAGCCAGGTAACGGAATCCTTCTGCAGAGCAGTCACATCCGTCTTTGACAGCAGATTCTTCTGGTGCTGGTTGAAGAGGAAAGTTAATATCTCGTAGCTCTTTTTCACCATCTATCATTTGTAGTGCTTCGCTCATGTCAGGCAAAATTCCTCTGAACAGGTGTGACGTCAAAAATGCGTCACACTCATCTGCCTCTACTGATGTGTCACTTGACAGAGGAATGTCATGAGAGCATTGTGTCCTAGCAGTAGCAGCCGTAATCGATATTTTACTTCTGTTGGAGAAGGGTTCAAATGGAAATGACCAAATCCTCTGATCTGTGAGAAAAAATTTTCCAGTGCATCCTGGTTCAATCTTGTAGTTAAAATATACGTTATTTCTAGTGGCTGAAGGTCTGAAAAGAGTCCAAATAATGACCGAACAGTTGTCATAATGCCTTTCTGAAATGGGAGCAAGTGATTTGCATTGCCTACGCGCATTTTTTCGGCACACGTATACAGTTCTCTCAATATTCTTTCTTGAACGTCCTTATGTATCCCATAACCACATGATAACGTATTCTTATTGTACCTCCGAGAATTCAGAATGTCAAATGCGTCGTTTGCTAACTGAAAAAAAAAATTGCTGCTTCCTCTTCTTCAGGCATTAGGTACTTTATGGCTGTAGCTGTGGTACTCGAAAAAAGTTGCATTGCCAAATAAACCCTTTGACGCTCTCTCCCCTTGACACTGAGATGAAGCTGTGACAGTTTAGGACGCAACTTAATTTCACTCCTATCTAATGCGAGCAGTCTTTCTACAATAGATTTATAAACAATTTTCCCACTTGGAAGCTTTAGTCCGTCATCCAGAAAGTGGTTCCTCATTAATTTAAACAAATGCGGAACATCTGAAAACACCCAGATTCGTTTCTTTTCATACTGCGGATTGGAAAAGCAGGAATTTGTTTCTGTCACATTAAAATATTTCCACACAGATCGATTTTTTGTTCCAAGGTCGCACACTACCGCAACAACATCGTAACCAACATCTTGTACAGAGCAGATAATACTGTTTAACCGATAAGCTGTTATTTGTGTGTCAAAATCATAGTAAATGGGTTGTTTCCATCCAGGAAACAAATCACGTACCATAACAAACAGCACGTTACCGTGTGGCCCTACAACACGATCTTCAACAGGATCGTAAATAATATTTCTGTATACATTAATTTCCTCGAATGATAGCACACACACACGTTCAGTTTTTGTCAATACAGATGAGTGGGATTTCATTAGTTGCAGAACATCTGTCAGTACACCAGGAATGCATCTGAAAGAGCGTGACGTCCATCTCTTAAGTGTTGACAGTCCTGGAAGTGGGAAACCGACCTGATTTCTTAAAAACAAATAACACTTCCTTGACACAGCACGAAGTGTAACTGCTTTACAAATATCTTCCCTTTGCCATTTTGCTCATTTCTTTCCACTCAACAAGCAGTTTATCTGTGTTTTTGAAAACAATTTGCGTAATATTTGAGTCACTTTCTCCTGCATTTGCTTCTTTTGACACTTTTGTTGATATTTTATTTTCTCACCACAAGCTTTCACTTTGAGTTTCAAACACTTCTCACTACAGCTGAGGTTTGCACACATAGCTGTCAGTCACCGGTTCCTGTATTCTAATTCTTCTATACGTTTGCGGACTTCGCTGATCTGTTTACTATCAGTGTCATAGTCATCTGTCGCTGTTGACTGGTCTATTTTTCTTTTTTTCGGAGACACACTAGCCAGGTGCTCAATTTCATTTTTCATTGTCTTTCTTGCCTGCAACCTGTCTGCCCTATTCGGAGAAAATGTGTCATCAGGGCCTGAATTTCCACTAACACTGGGAACACTTCCTGGTATATTCACACTCGGCACTGCGTCTGGTTTAAGTGTTTTCTTCGGCGGTAGATTGAGAAGTTCTGCTCGCAAGTCACGTAGATAATCATCGGATGTGAAATGCAACGAACAAACAGTTGAAATCGCAACATTGAAGCGATCTTTTCGGCGGTACTTCATTATCCAGGCTTTCTGCACTTTGACGTCTTTTGGGAATGAATGATAAATTATATCCGTGGCTTTTGTCTTTCGGCTGTACGACAGACACCCTGTTACAGCACACCCAGGCATTATAACGCAACACTTTTACAAAGAACCGCAACAACACCACAAACTAAAGCAAAGCAACAGCACCGGTAAAACAGCTCTTTTGGCGCCTCGACACAACGTGCTCCTATGCTGACGGCATGCGCAGAACGACGAAATATTCGCTGATAGGCGCAGGCCATTTGGGCCCCATCCTGCTAACTGCTAGTTCGTCCAACCATAGAGTCTAGTACCGAGGGCGCAGAGCACTGTCAGCGATATTAATTACAGCCTATACCGCTGCCAACATAAAAACATATAAACGGGCTACTTACAAACTAACCAAGCACAACCCAGTACCCGTTCTTACAGCTGTATTTCCGCTACTATTTTATCTCCTACCTTCCAAAATTCCCAGGAGTTCTTCTACGAAACCTGCAGGACTAGCACTTCTGCAAGAACGAATGTTGCGGAAACATGGCTTAGACATACCCTGGGGAATATTTCCGGAATTAAATTTTCACTCTAGCGGACTGTGCGCTGATATGAAACTTCCTCGAAAATTAAAACTATCTGCCAGACTGAGACTGGAACCCACGATCTTTACATTTCGTGGGGAATAGCCCTACCGACTGAGGTACGCAAGCATGACTCAAGAACCGTCCTCACAGCTTTCTTTCCACCCGTACCTCGTCTCCTATCTTCCGTACTTCACAGAAGCTCTTCAAAATATCGTTCTGGAAACATTTATCAGGCCATGAATAAGCCATATCTTCTGAAATGCCTTGCTTCCAGAAGCGCTAGTCCTGCGAGTATCACAGGAGAATTTCTCTGACGTTTGGGAGTGGGATATGAGGAATTTGGCTGTGTGAATCATAATATTCTCCTAGATATAATGAGATTCTATGGGACTGATGGTGTAGCCAACCACTGAACAGGGCCACGTCGAACAAAAATAATGCAGAATGTTGGTCTGGGGACTTTATTCTGACTAGGGAGAAATTACACAAAACCGAAAAATATTTAGTTGAGCCACATTTGAATTTCCAAATTTTGGGGAGTTACAAATCAGTAATTTGAGATATTTTGCATGTTTTCATTCAGTGATGTCCCATGGAATAATATTATGGAGTAATCCATCTTTAAGGACGAAAGTCTTCATTGCTCAAAAACATGACATATGAATAATATGTGGCGCTCACTCACGATCGTGTAGTAGACATCGATTTTAGCATATGAGCATTTTGACTACTGGTTTACAGTATATTTGTTCCCTCATAAAGTTTGCTGTACATAAATCACTGCAGTTCAAGAACAGAAAAGATGCACATAATTACAATACTGGAAGAAAAACTGACATTCATTACTCCACCTTAATGTTATCTTTAGCACATAAAGGGGTGCACAAGGCTGAAACCAAATTTTTGACCACTTGCACAGTGATAGAAAATGTCTGACAGACAGAAAAGAGAAATTGGCAAATAAACTGAAAATGTTTCTACTTAACAAATATTTCTGTTCCATTGTTGTAATTCGTTAAAGGTGGTGGTCAGGAATTACATCTGTATATCTTTGTCTTCAAGAAAGCAAAAAAAGAAAAATAGAACCCTTGTAAATAATCAGCATGTAGGCGTATTTACATAGTAATTTGTGATAAGAATATAGAATGACTCATTGCACATCATTACAGTTTATTGTACAAATGATCCATGAAACGTGAAACTAACTTCTAGGAGACTGAAGAGTGTCATATCAACCAGTGTTCTACGCGATATGTAATGAGTCTTTATGTTTGTGTACATATGCCATTATCGCAGTAGTCTTATTTAAATTGTTGACGAGTACGGGGCGAGAGTAGTTATACTGCCTGATTAGGCTAAATATGAACAAACTGCAGAAAATTATTCATGAGAGAATGAGGAGAAAAAAAAAAACAAGGTTTATAAGAAAATATGACAGGAAATGCGTTCCAGGGGAGTCACAACAACTGCAAGGTGCCTCGCCTGTGAGGCAATGTGAGATGATGAGATGATGACAGGTCCCACGAATCTGATCACAAGTAATACCCACCCACACGTTGACGGTGAACCAGTGCTGATGGTCTGCTGCCAACATATAATGGGGATTCACTGTAGTCCATGCACGGTTGTTGTCAAGATTGACAATACCACCCACTGCAAAGGTAGCCTCATTTGTGAATAAAATTGTTGATAGAAATCGCAACGCCATAATGGCCTTCTCTACGATCGAGCGACAAAACCGCCGTCGCGTAGCCAAGTCCAAAGGTAAACAAGCCCTGAACAAATTGCGATATGGATAATGATAGTTGTCATGGGCCATGGTCCATGCTGTCTTCTGACTTACCTCATGCTCTTGGGCCATCTGTCTGGTGCTGATACCGGAATCACTGTCAAAGATCTTTTATTTCCCCCTTCAAAGCGTACCTTCGTTGGAATGCATTTGTGGCGATATGTCCGTAGATTTTACGTTGCTGCTTATGCTCTCGGGGATTATTTGTTGCAGTCTGTAGCCATTAGCAAGCCCATCTTGTATGTTTAAATGTTAAAATAACAGGCGTTCATCCACACAGCGTCTCTGCATAAAATTTTGAGTAAGCATATGAAAACACCAAATCACCGAGATTAGCTGGTCATATGAAATAAACGACAATGTTTATAATAAAGACAAGTTGGAAAATGTAATTTGATTTTAATAAATTTGTGGCTAGGGCACTCGATATGAAAAATCTTGAGGGTTTTGATAGTTTTGTCTTGTTCCCCTTTTAATAAAAAAAGCGTTATGCTCATTTATTCATGTACGTCAGGGCATACATGCCATGGATTTGCCAGTGTTACATTTTCAGAGAGAGAGACCAAGTGATACAGGCTGCAAGTGAATCATAAATCTGCAAAAAAAACGACAAAGAAATTTATTGTCTTACTGACGTGAACGCGACCCTGAGTTATTACATATGAAAAAATTAAATAACTTTAAACTCGCATTAGATTAGATGACCTTGAACACTTCTTCACGTATATATTTTAAAAACAAAGTCAAGACTTAAAGTGTGTTTCAAATTAACTTCAGTTGTGCTTTTTGTATAGTGATAGTCTGATATATGAAGATATAATATATGCAGTATTTAGTGAAAAACGCATTCAGGATACACATAAAATAAATCATCACGGTAAATACACACAGAAAATCTTTCCAGAATCAAAGAGCAATTTTACTCATTTATCCTTGTTGCCTAAGTGGCAATTCATTCTATAAAATACTTTGGGTTCGCCACTGTCTGGAATGTACTGGGGCATTTTGCGCATGCCTTTAATTTTGGTTTCATTGATTGCACACACACTATTTGGATAAGCATGTGAGATAGGCATGTGTGGAATAATGGCGTTTATTATTCCAAGGATGAATTACTTCTGGATTCAATGGTTTCGTCACAACTACTTTGATCTCTTCTGCGGAAAATAAGAATTCCATAAAGGTTGGAAAAGAGGAGGACACATTGTTTCTCTAGGAACATCCTTAAAAGAAGTCCTCACTTTCAATGATAATAACTGTAAAATTTGCATTGGCACTAGAGCAAATTGTGTTTTCGTATATGTCCTTTATTGTGTAGAATCAGTTTACATGCTTCAGTCTTCTTTTCTGTATTGAAAATTCCATATGTGATGGCAGGAGGAAGTATAAACTGACAGGGAAAAGAAGTTTCATGTATAAGACATGCTGCTGAGCATTTATAGCCACTAAAAATCTGATGAAGATATTGTTCGTATTATGTCCCAGACAGCCATCACAAAACAGCCAGGAATCTTCAGTACTAGGTGAAACACAGATATTGAAATACTTGAACAGAAATGTGACTACGTTATTTGAACTATTTTTAGCTCATCCCTCGTTGCAGTTGTAGAAAGATACTGAATTAATTTTCATATTATGTTCACATGAAACTAGAACAATCTGTTGATGATAATAATACATGTTCTGAACTGGTATCTTATGCAAGCATAAATTTTGCATATAGTCAAATGTTATGGCAACAAAGTCTTCTCCCTCTGGGCATGACATAGCTGTGCAGCTTCCAGTGTTTTGAAGACCTTTCCGTTTGCGACGATCGTAACCTAGGAGTTCTCCTCCAGCACAAGTCTAGTAGAACGATTAAGTGAACAGCTTTTCACATTATCATTCATCTTTTCACAAAAGTACCTGTGTGTGCACTTGGCCTAACAAATCTTAAAAGAAAATGATTACTGAAATACCTGTGATAATAGTGGTAAGAAACATAAATATTACCACTTTCGTGAAAAAACATTCCATAGATTTTTTTACATTTGGTACACTGTTTATACAGTAAAGATAACTTTTTTCCTTGGAGGTTTATTCAGTTGAAAACGAGTCAATAGGAGCATGGATAGAAGCAAGTGTATAAGGCTAACGTCCGTTCCCTGTCTTACGTTTTATATTTTGGTCTTCGAGAGACGTACTAATAAGCAACAACTTACATAGTCTTGGGTTTTCCAGCACAGTAAAAATGCAGATGGTTTCCTTACATACCTCTGTCCGTTTGTCTGAGTGCTTAACACGATAAGGAAACGTAGCTCAGTGCCAGGGTGTTCTTTCGGTCGTCTTCGTGTTTTTACAGCAGTACTAGCAGTTCGTCCCTGTAAGAAAGCAACTGCTCGTTCTTAGTTGCGTACTCATTAATGTAAGTAACTGCTTCTAGTAGTATATTCAATACAGAAGGTGAAATAGTTTTTCCGGCACCTTAGCCGTAACAGAATAAATTATAACAAGATTCCCCATTATTAATATCATTATCGTCGTCAGTAATCTACACCAACATGCACAGTAATAATTGTGGTGAAACAAAATGTAATCAGATTGTTTACATGTAAACAGGTGCTGCTTGTATCATGAGACGTACCAATAAGCAACAACTTACATAATCTTGGGTTTTCCAGCACAGAAAAAATGCGGATGGTTTCCTTACGTACCTCTGTCCGTTTGTCTGAGTGCTAATTTTCCCAAATGATTTATGTGCTCTAAACCTTCAAATTCTGGATTTTTTATCGTAGCTCTCTCATATACTGCACTTTTAATGCCTTTCTTCAGTTTTCCGTCATTATTTTCTTCTGTTTCAACAATACCAATACATAAATCACTGGTATTAAACACCATTGTCATTTTGTGTTTATATTTCGGAGGTCTACTGCACAAACAAAAGTAATATAGACATTTACAAACTTAAAACTATGAGTAAATCTTTTAATAGTCATAATTACCAGGCAAACAAAACAACGAATCATGGACTGTGTCTGTTTTGCTGGTAAACACGACTATTCTGTTACTGAAAGTACTCTGCATAAGATACGGACTAAAATAATTTTTCTGCTAAAGGCCGCAAGTCGTGCATCGAAATGTAGCTGTATTCCTACTATAATCCATGAAATGTGGACTGAAGTTGTTTTGCAAATTTATCACTCAAACATGTTACAAAGTAATCAGAAACCCAAACAGCAATTAACTGTAAAGTGTAACAGCGACATCGGTTTCATCTTTTAAAATAATTTTGGTAGGACCAAGTACTTACCTTATACGATGGAAGTTAGATGAACAGGAAAGACTAGTATTATACTCAGATGTTTCCATTACGGTATTAAACAAAGTACGCCTTCAATATCCTGTGCGATATAGCCACCACAAACAACGACGTCATTTAACTGGAATTAGAGTTTAAATTTACCATTGTGATACAGTGGTGAAATCTCAGAATTGCGCTTTGTCGTCTGAGATTTATCTGGACCAGTGGTCTTCCATAAAAGCAGTAGGTGTGAATCTAGTGGAATTTCAGAGGTAAAATAAAATTAAGTATTTTACACGGCTTGCTAGCGGCCAGTAAGTTAAAGTTGGATGAATGTGAACATTTGTCGTGTCTGCAAGTAATGCGCTATGTATTATGACCACGGTTTTAAGAAACGCTAATGAATACTTTTGTGGTAAAACAGCACCTTGCTGGACATATAACAAATACAGTTCACCATTGTATTCATTGCTGTATTTTTGTCTTTGAAGCTGGATAAAAGGGTATATCGAGCTTCCTAACCTATAAAGGTATGTTATCTTATCTGTTTGGAATCACGTGCGTAAACGAATTCCGTGACACGACGCTAATATCTGGCTCGCTAGAAGGATATCCTAAATAAACTAAGTCTACTACAAAGATTGTTTACAGAACACCCATCTTACCGATTACTGGAAACAGCTGTTCTCGCAAAGTTGTATTAATTGAAATGATCAATTGGTGACATAAAGTCTGAAAATGAGTTCGTGATCATGTTTTGGAACTTTATTTTACGTGTCCGTCTTGGTCACACAAACTTTCACATGTTAATATTACCGGTTTCGGCTACAGCCATCTTCAGAACTGTTACAAACAAAAACAAAAACAGGGTGTAACCAACTAAGTTTTGCTGACGCTAAATCTATAAATGGCCTGATGCTACATAAGAAATATAAAGAGTGTTTATATGATAACAGGCATATATACCACCAAGAACACATACCATAAAACATTCTGACGTAGTATCAACGTCAGACTAAACATGTAGGTACATAGTAAGTGCTGGTGACGATGAGAATGCGTCTGGTATTTATTCAAAAGCTGAGGCCAGCGGAGGGCACTATAGCTAGTTTATACGATTAACTAGTATCGCAAATGTAATGGTGAAAATGCGGTAGGCGTAGTCGTTAATTAAAATTGCTTCAAACGACAAAACGATAGTCTGACAACAAAACATGTATTGACATACTATACGTGGAATTAGATCCATACTTAAAATTCACATAAAAAGTGCAAATATCAATAATGTGAGCCTCTTAGCCTCGGAAAGTACAACATACAACCGTGCGAAAGCCAATATAAAATGTTTGAAACTAAAATCATATGTATAAAATGAAATCTTCCAACATGACAAAACAATTACTGTAACCGTAAGTGTAAGAATCTATAGTCGATAAAACAGCCAAACTGAGATCTGAATGGCGCCGCGTCGTGGCTTCTCTGTATGACGTTCTTGTTTTCCTGTGGCGGAACTTGCGGTCTAAGGCCCGGTCTACTCGTCGCTGGCGGCCGGCACACACGGCCGCACACCAAACCGCTGGGGCGCTCGATGCTGCTCAAACTAGTAGGTTTGTGAATATATCACAATAAGCATTCAGGTTAAACTCAGCCTGTTCATTTTTTTATTTTTATTTTTTATTTATTTATTGTTCCGTGGGACCACATTTAGGAGAAGTCTCCATGGTCATGGAACGAGTCAATACATGAAATTATAACACGATTGTAAAAACAGATAAAATGAAATACACTCCTGGAAATTGAAATAAGAACACCGTGAATTCATTGTCCCAGGAAGGGGAAACTTTATTGACACATTCCTGGGGTCAGATACATCACATGATCACACTGACAGAACCACAAGCACATAGACACAGGCAACAGAGCATGCACAATGTCGGCACTAGTACAGTGTATATCCACCTTTCGCAGCAATGCAGGCTGCTATTCTCCCATGGAGACGATCGTAGAGATGCTGGATGTAGTCCTGTGGAACGGCTTGCCATGCCATTTCCACCTGGCGCCTCAGTTGGACCAGCGTTCGTGCTGGACGTGCAGACCGCGTGAGACGACGCTTCATCCAGTCCCAAACATGCTCAATGGGGGACAGATCCGGAGATCTTGCTGGCCAGGGTAGTTGACTTACACCTTCTAGAGCACGTTGGGTGGCACGGGATACATGCGGACGTGCATTGTCCTGTTGGAACAGCAAGTTCCCTTGCCGGTCTAGGAATGGTAGAACGATGGGTTCGATGACGGTTTGGATGTACCGTGCACTATTCAGTGTCCCCTCGACGATCACCAGTGGTGTACGGCCAGTGTAGGAGATCGCTCCCCACACCATGATGCCGGGTGTTGGCCCTGTGTGCCTCGGTCGTATGCAGTCCTGATTGTGGCGCTCACCTGCACGGCGCCAAACACGCATACGACCATCATTGGCACCAAGGCAGAAGCGACTCTCATCGCTGAAGACGACACGTCTCCATTCGTCCCTCCATTCACGCCTGTCGTGACACCGCTGGAGGCGGGCTGCACGATGTTGGGGCGTGAGCGGAAGACGGCCTAACGGTGTGCGGGACCGTAGCCCAGCTTCATGGAGACGGTTGCGAATGGTCCTCGCCGATACCCCAGGAGCAACAGTGTCCCTAATTTGCTGGGAAGTGGCGGTGCGGTCCCCTACGGCACTGCGTAGGATCCTACGGTCTTGGCGTGCATCCGTGCGTCGCTGCGGTCCGGTCCCAGGTCGACGGGCACGTGCACCTTCCGCCGACCACTGGCGACAACATCGATGTACTGTGGAGACCTCACGCCCCACGTGTTGAGCAATTCGGCGGTACGTCCACCAGGCCTCCCGCATGCCCACTATACGCCCTCGCTCAAAGTCCGTCAACTACACATACGGTTCACGTCCACGCTGTCGCGGCATGCTACCAGTGTTAAAGACTGCGATGGAGCTCCGTATGCCACGGCAAACTGGCTGACACTGACGGCGGCGGTGCACAAATGCTGCGCAGCTAGCGCCATTCGACGGCCAACACCGCGGTTCCTGGTGTGTCCGCTGTGCCGTGCGTGTGATCATTGCTTGTACAGCCCTCTCGCAGTGTCCGGAGCAAGTATGGTGGGTCTGACACACCGGTGTCAATGTGTTCTTTTTTCCATTTCCAGGAGTGTATAAGAAACATATTCAGGCGACAAGTCGTTAGTTTAAATAAAGAAAATCAAGAATGTAACACTGGAATTTGCTTAATTTTTTAGCTCTTCCAGGAGCTCCTCGACAGAATAGAAGGAGTGAGCCATGAGGAAACTCTTCAGTTTAGACTTAAAAGTGTTTGGGCTACTGCTAAGATTTTTGAGTTCTTGTGGTAGCTTATTGAAAATGGATGCAGCAGAATACTGCACTCCTTTCTGCACAAGAGTCCAGGAAGTGCATTCCACATGCAGATTTGATTTCTGCCTAGTATTAACTGAGTGAAAGCTGCTAACTCTTGGGAATAAGCTAATATTGCTAACAACAAACGACATTAAAGAAAATACATACTGTGAGGGAATGTCAAAATTCCCAGACTATTGAATAGGGGTCGACAAGAGGTTTTCGAACTTATACCATACACAGCTCGAACAGCCCGTTTTTGAGCCAAAAATACCCTTTTTGAATCAGAAGAATTACCCCAAAAAATAATACCATATGACATAAGCGTATGAAAATATGCGAAGGATACTACTTTTCGTGTTGAAATGTCACTTATTTCAGATACTGTTCTAATGGTAAATAAAGCGGCATTTAGTTTCTGAACAAGATCCTGAACATGAGCTTTCCACAACAGCTTACTATCTATCTGTACGCCTAGGAACTTGAACTGTTCCGTCTCGCTTATAACATGCCCATTCTGTCTGATTAAAATGTCAGATCTTGTTGAATTGTGAGTTAGAAACTGTAAAAACTGAGTCTTACTGTGATTTAGCATCAAATTATTTTCCACAAGCCACGAACTTATATCATGAACTACATTATTTGATAATGTTTCAATATTACACGCAAGATCCTTCACTACCAAGGTGGTGTCATCAGCAAACAGAAATATTTTTGAATCACCTGTAATACTAGAAGGCATATCATTTATATAAACAAGAAACAGCAGTGGCCCCAGCACCGACCCCTGGGGAACGCCCCATTTAACAGTGCCCCATTGGGACTGAACATCATTACCACTCTCAATATTGCGGAGGATTACCTTCTGCTTTCTGTTCTTAAAGTAGGAGGCGAACCAATTGTAAGCTACTCCCCTTACTCCATAAAGTTCCAACTTCCTGCAGTAATATTTTGTGGTCAATACAGTCAAAAGCCTTCGTTAAATCAAAGAAAACACCTAACGTTCGCAACCTTTTATTTAATCCGTCCAAAACCTCACAGAGAAAAGAGACTATAGCATTTTCAGTTGTTAAGCCATTTCTAAAACCAAACTGTACATTTGACAGCAAATTATGTGAATTTAAATGCTGCAGTAACCTTGTATATACAACCCTCTCGATGACTTTAGCAAACACCGATGGCATACAAATAGGTCTATAACTGTCAACATTATCCCTGTCTCTCTTTTTATAAAGTGGCTTCACTACCGAGTACTTTAATCGGTCAGGAAACCGACCACTCCTAAAGGAAAAGTTACAGATATGGCTAAGTACTGAGCTAACATACATAGAAAAATACTTCAGTATTCTGCTAGATACCCCGTCATATCCATGAGAGTTCTTGGTCCTTAGTGATTTAATTATTAACTCAATCTCCCTCTTGTCAGTATCATGGAGGAGCATTTCAGGTAACAGTCTCGGAACACTTTTTTCTAAGAGCGCTATATGATTCCCTGTTGGGACTAGGTTTCTATTTAGTTCACCTGCTATATTCAGAAAGTGATTATTAAGTACTGTACATATATGCGACTTATCAGTAACACGGACATCCCCACTACGCACTGATTCTATATTCTCGACCTGTCTCTGCAGACCAGCCACTTCCTTTACGACTGACCATATGGTTTTAATTTTATCCTGAGACTTAGCTATTCTATCTGTATACCACATACTTTTTGCCTTCCTAATAACTTTTTTAAGCACCTTACAATACTGTTTGTAATGCGCTGCTGCATTTAGATTGTGACTGTTTCTAACGTTTTGATATAATTGCCACTTTGTTCTACAAGATATTCTTATCCCTTTAGTCAGCCACCCAGGCTGCCTGTTTGTGCTAGTACCCTGTTTTGAACGTTCTAGCGGAAAGCAACTTTCAAAGAGCACGAGAAAAGTCTTGAGGAAAGCATTATATTTATCGTCTACTGTATCAGCACTATAAACATCTTGCCACTCTTGTTCCTTGATAAGGTTTACAAAAGTCTGTACAGCAACTGGATCAGCTTTCCTGAAAGTTGGTAACTATATTTAACATGTGTTGCAGCACAAAAATCTTTTAGACTTAAAATTTGTGCATCATGATCTGAAAGGCCATTCACCTTCTTGCTAACAGAATGCCCTTCTAATAATGACGAATGAACAAAAATATTGTCTATGGTTGTTCTACTGTTCCCTTGCACTCTCGTTGGAAAGAATACGGTTTGCATAAGATTATATGAATTAAGGAGGTCTACCAGCATCCTTTTCCTTGCACAATCACTTATACAATTAATATTGAAGTCACCACATATAACTAACTTTTTGTATTTCCTATAAAGTGAACCAAGAACCTCCTCTAGCTTTAGCAAAAATGTTGTGAAATCGGAGTCTGGGGATCTATAAATAACAACAGTAAGAAGTTTAGCTCCACTAAATTTAACCACACCTGCACAACATTCAAACACCTTTTCAGTGCAGTACTTTGAAACATAAATTGACTCAAATGGGATACCGTTTTTCACATACATGGCTACTCCCCCACACCGCAAAGAGCTCCTAGAAAAGCTGCCAGCCAACCTGTATCCTGGTAAAGGAAGCCTCTGAATTATCTTCTTATTTAAGAAGTGTTCAGATATACCAATAATTTCAGAGTCAGCATCTATAAGCAGTTCACTAACTTTATCTCTAATACCTTGTATATTTTGATGAAATATACTAATTCCCTCATTAATCGGATACCCAAGCTTTGTAGAAAGTGGTTTCTTTGTTAGAGAGACTTCCCTTAAGCAGGAATACCTATCAGCTGACTTCAATCTAAAAAAGGTACAGCTCTAACACCCACAACTACCGGAATTTTCCCATGAGTGATCCCACCACCCCCACCTACGCTGTCACCTATAAGTTTTGCCAACCTCCCCTTCCCATACCTGTTGAGGTGCAGGCCATGTCTAGTGAAACCCGTCCTGCTGATAGACTCCACCGACACCACTGAAATGTGACTCATGCCTTCTGTCATCAGCGCACCCCCAAGGCTCATGTTATTACGCCTGACGGCTGTATTAAGATGAGGCCGATCGTGACGCTGAAACAGTTCCACGAAATGCACATTCGTGTTGCCAGTCTCAGTGGCTATCTTTTCCAGGTCACCATCTATGTCATACTCCCCATCCCTATCAATACTATTACCAGCCCCACCCACAATCACTACCTGATCCTCTTTAGTAAAATCCCTACATAACCCCCCTATCTTAAAAGTCACCTGAGCCAATCCTGCATTAGGCTTCACAATGCTGGTGACCTGGTACTCACTCCCCAAAACTTCCTGCAACTGCTGGCCTACACCTCTACCATGAGAACTACCTAACAGCAGAACCTTCTTCTTTCTCTTAGACTTTGCAACTGTCCTAGCCACCGTAACTTCTGAGGTCTGCTGCATACTTCCTACATCTACAGCTACTAGAGATTCCTCTCCACTAGACTCTGACAGTTGGTCATATCTATTACAAACACCAATAGTAAAACTATCTGAAAATCTCCTTCTCCTAGCAGATCTCTTGCCAACAGCCAGCTCCCATTCCCCAACACCTTCTCCCTCCTCATCCTATCTAGCTCCTCCTGTGCGTTTTTCAACTGCACCTGAAGGGCACAGATCTTACGCTCCTGCTCCTCTATCAACTTACTCTTGCTACATAACCTGCAGTTCCAGGAGAGGATCTCATCAGAATGCCCACTGGCTTCCCCACTGCATTCCCCCCAGTGAAAAAACTTCGAACAAGTCTCACACCGCAATCCACTACTCACGAACCTACGGCAAAGCCCACACTTCTCACTCATGGTAAAATTTTACAATTATTGAAACAAGAAAACAACTTTATCTAAGTTCCGCTACTACAATAAGAAGATGTTAAAAACTGACTACAATAATCACAAACTTGCTCTACAAGGGAAGTAACTACTATTATTGACAGTAATAATCAACAACAAATGAGAATATAACAAAATACTAACACAGAAAGAAAATCAAACGTCTAATGACAGTAACGAAACTGAAAGCAGTTCGCAAAAATTTCTTCTGAAGTTATTTCACCGGAAAACACCAAGAACACCGGTTGAAGACTACTAAAGTTCCTAAATAAACTTCTATACACAAACAATTAATTAGTACTTAGCTTTCGATGCGCCGCTACAGCTGCAACTGGTCAGCGCGGAATGTAAACACGGGTAAGAGGTTAAGTTGCTCGATACGAAACACTCACAAATATCAGGCCACAACACAAGAAATGCAGAGGTGAATGAAGAAACCACTAATAAGTCACTTATATAGTAAATATTATCACAAAAACAGTTAAAATATGTATCTGAAACCTAAAAATAGATGAAAACTTAGAGAGCGATCTCACACGCAGTCACGCGCTTATGACGTCACACCAACATACGTCTTGCCCTCTGGTTCTATAGTCCCCTTCTGGTAGCATAGGTTTGACTTTAGTTTATTATAAAGGTTCATTACATCGCGGTCCTTATATCAGTTTGCCTCGGTTACTTGTCTAATCATTCAGCAGTAATTCCGGTTTCCATTTTCTGTGTACATTAATCTCCATTTCAAAAATGTTCAAATGTGTGTGAAATGTTATGGGACTTAACTGCTAAGGTCATCAGTCCTAAGCTTACACACTACTTAATCTAAATTATCCTAAGGACAAACACTCACACCCATGCGCGAGGGAGAACTCGAACCTCCGCCGAGATAAATCTCAATTTCCTCCAATAGGTTCAGTAGCTACCCGTTTGGTACCCTACGCAACACTTTCATACTATTTTCTACATATCCTGCCGAATGTTTTCCTGCGTCAAAATGTCTGCCGAAAGTTCTCTTATTTTGGTTACATGTATGCTCTCTGAAACGAATATGATATTCCTTCCTGGGTGACCGATACAAAACTTGTCACAGTCTTGGAAGTTGACCTTATAGACACCAGTTTCCTAATTTTTTCTTTCTATTGCTGTTAACTTTGTGGAGCTGTCTAGAGCCAATCGTACTTTTCGTTTGAAATCCTATTTTTACTTTCGTTTTTCTGTCGGATAATGCACCATTGTACGACCCAGCAACATACGTCTTGCCCTCTGGTTCTGTTGTCCCCTTCTGGTCGCATAGTTTTGACTTTAGTTTATTATAAAGGTTTATTACATCGCGGTCCTTATATCCGTTTGCCTCGGTTACTTGTCTAATCATATTTAATTCTTCCCCCTCGTCATTAGGGTTGAGTGGTAGTTTTAGCATCCTGTTGACCTTGGCTCTCTGAAGTATGCCAATTTATGCTTCTTAGGGTGACAGGATTTATCAGTTATAATCTTGGCAGCAGCCATCGTCTTCCTAAATATGCTAATCTTATGCTTTCCATCCCTTTTAGTTTCACACATTTAGCGTCAGCGAAACTTGGGTGGTTACACCCTGATTTGTTCTGTAACACATCTGAAGATGGCAGCAGCAGAAACTGGTAATAGTTAAGCACAAAAGTTCGTGTAATCGAGACATACATGTAAACTAAACTGACCAAGACGAGTTGTAGGATTCAACACAGGACTGTTTAATGATCACAACAGCGTCAAAGAACATAATAACAAAAAGACAACAATTGTGTTCTGAACATTTTATATAATGTGGAGACCAATTGCTAGAATTCCGAGTGAGCAAGTTCCGAGTCGAGAAGCCAACTCATGACGCGATTAAAAAACAAAATTAAGAGAAATAGGGATTCACATAAAGGATTGTTTTTATATCCGTGTACCCCTACAGCTATGCTCCGTAACCTGCTTTAGGTGCGCGGTGGAGAATATAGCATGCACCACTGAAACTCCGCAGTTTGTTGTGAGGAGCGGCTCTTGGTAAGCCCCTGAGCGAACTCCAGTCTCTCTTATTCTATCTTCATGATCTTTAATATTGACATATATTTGTCTTTCTGCGGAAAGAAGCATCTAATATGAAAGTGAAACGCATATAGGCATCAACTGTGAAACGCGGAAGAACGCTTTCACAATAAGAAGATGCACAAGAAATTACCTTCATTAGCTGAAAGAAAAGTATGACACCGAAATGGGCTATACAGAAAGAAATATACTACAGTTTTACAAGAGTCATTATAAGGAGACAAACATGTTGATGAATCAGTTTGTTATGTGTCGGTATTATACGTAACCTCCAATGCTCTATGTGTTTTTACGAAGAAGACAATGAACGCACCGACATACATCACTTACATGTGGATTTTAGCTTGACTGTGGTCAGTAAAAATATTTGATGAATGATTTAATAACTTAAAATCTACTAGCAGTTGTGGACATACAAGTCCAAAAATATTATTCGCATCTGCTCAACGTAAAGCCGTTTTCACACGGGACACGTTCCTCATTGCGAAATCCTCCAGGTGTGGTGTTCACCGTGGTTGCTGAACGCTCTCAGACGGCTTGCTACATCCTCTGGAACGTAGCATGTTCCTTATCGAGACTTGGGACGTCAGCGCTCTCCAGCGGCAGTTCCCGGCTGCATCCGGGGCGTAAATTACACATTTTCTTCACAAAAATGCATACGCGTTAAGCAGCTGCGTTAACTCTTTTAGCAGTTATTTATTGTGCTGTAGGGAATACTGCAACCAACCGCAAGTTTTCTTCAAATAATTTTATTATACCATTATTAGTTTCGGGACTGAGCCCATCATCACACTGCAGCGTTGACTTCTTGTAAGTTTTGCATCTGTGTCATCCTGAAAAGACCTCCGTTACATACTGGTTTTCTTTTACAATCCATACTGACAAGACCTTGTTTTTAGTAACACACAGCAGAAACACAACTTCACTAATGGCGCTCTCAAAAACCACGTGATGGCTGTTCGGAACTGAAACTCGGACTGAGCATCAGGAAGGGATGAACTCACCGGTCTACAAAAGTAGAACAACACAGCATTGCCGTATCTCTCGCAGTGTTGTCAGTCTGTCAGTCTGATTATTTTTCTCAGACACCTCATATGGGCTGTTTCACACGCAGCCACAGCCACTGTGTGGTAACTCTGCTAGGAGCCTCGGTTGCCTGCTTCACCGTGACTGGCGCCCACAAAGAGTGGTGACCATGCAGGCAGCGCAAATGGCAGCGTTCAGAATGCGGCACAGCCACACCACTATTTCAAACGCGTGGGCGCAGCGCTGATAAAGCAATAGTCGTGGACCGCTTTGTTCCTAGCGCAGCAGCTGCTTTAAACTGGAATTCGTGGTTTTCTCGGTGTTGGGAAATGGCGCTGGATACGGGAATACACGTACCAAACACCAATACAGAATATTTTCTCATTGACACCGAAAAGTGGCCAGCCGTATGGGATCTGAAACACGACGATTACAGCAACGAGGTAGCAAAGAATAATGCGTGGTTCTCCATTATAAGGCAATTCGATAGGAATTTCACTGACATGGCCACAACAGACAAAAACTTAATCGCTAAGAAAAGTAGTGCTTATTTCAACCTGCCCGCATCTCGTGGTCGTGCGGTAGCGTTCTCGCTTCCCACGCCCGGGTTCCCGGGTTCGATTCCCGGCGGGGTCAGGGATTTTCTCTGCCTCGTGATGGCTGGGTGTAGTGTGCTGTCCTTAGGTTAGTTAGGTTTAAGTAGTTCTAAGTTCTAGGGGACTGATGACCATAGATGTTAAGTCCCATAGTGCTCAGAGCCATTTGAACCATTTTTCAACCAAATTTGAGTAATAAACGAAATACTGTAGTACCTAAAATGCTTTACAATTCAGTATACGCGAAGTTTTATCTCATATTTGATGTACATTTAAATCATTTCCATTTGATGTGTCAGCACAGCATGCAATTCGACTTTTACACGACGACAGAAACTCAGCGCAATTGGCTGTGGGATGGCAGGACTGGACCAAGTGACACATAAGGCAATCACCATCGACAGTTGCACTGAACATTTATTTGACACATATAAACAAGACAAATAAGAAATACAATCATCAACACCTTTTTCTAAAATTACTATTTAGGTGAGAGCAAGTTACTTCAAAATGTAAACATTCATAAACCACGGCACATATGGCCTATTACACATTTAGTGAACTAAGTTAAAAATTATTCACTCAAACTGTCATCAACTTCAAGAACAATTTACTAAGATTTAACGAGGAAATGTAGTCTTTCGTTGCTGCAGTGACTGGTATTACCAATGTAATTCAGACTACAGGCAACAACAAATAAGATCACCATGGCACACAACCACGTTACTTAAATGTTAGGTACCCTGCAACGTAGGATATAAAATATAAAATTTCATGTGACCGAGCAACCTCGTAGCATTCAACAAACTACGCCCAGAAGCGGACGCCCGCCCACTCAGCTGTTTCCAATACGGGCTCGGCATGGACCCCCAAATGGGAACAGCAACGGTCACTATTAGATACGAAAAATGCTAGAGCTAGTGGATATCTACAACAGACTGACATCTGCCTTAAGTAACTAGAAATACAATAATTCACTACAGCACATCATCTGTAGAATTAATCAACCTTTTAATGAACATCAGCTAAGCAGTACAAATCTATTATCTTACGTGCGTAAGGCCACCCCTGGCCCTAGTAAATGTTAATCATCACATCACATGCAGCTCTCACTAGTTGAAATTAACACATTCGAGCGAGAACAGACTCAGTAGGAGTAGCAACGGCCGGCCAAGAAAATGAAGTCAACAGCACAGAACCCAGTAGTCGATTCCCGCCACAATTTACAACACAAGCAAGGCCCTTATCCTCCTGCTTGTCCGACGAAGCCAGTCGCCGCAGATCCCGGTGCCTGTAGACATGCAGAAAGCGAAATACACCAACGGCTTCCCAGTCACGTGACTGCTTCCACGCCGGCGATATTTGCTACGACGCCGTCAACAGGGTAAACAGCCCCTTTTAGATGTGTTCTTCTTGCTGCTGCGCACGGCGCCTGTACTATCCGCTAGAATTCCCAAACGACGTTACTGCTAGGCGTCCCAAAGCAAAATCTTCGCTACAGCTTACCGCTCGCTCCCCCCCCCCCCCCCTCCCCCGCACACCACCGGAAAGATGACCAATACCGGTGCCGGGAATATTGCTGATCAAGCCACACGGCTCACCGTTCCTTTCCAATTCATAAAGTAATCAGAAAATGCTGTTTGGATACACTTAATAGTGTTCCAGGTAGAGAATTGCATACTGGCCTCAAAGTCTCTTGTACACCATCAACACAAAGATTCCCTTAACTTGTACCCATCTCTTTCGCTGACGAAGCTATCTAGAAAGCAGTAAATTTAAATTGTAATTTCTGCCAAATTTTGTTGCAAAATTAATGAAATGTCCTCCACTTATTGCTCAGTATTTTACACGTGGTGATGTGACGCATTGTGGCGTGACTTCGTCGCGCCACTAAAGCGCTCTTTGATTGTCACTTACGCTCAGTGGAAGCGTCGACAACGACAGAGGAAACGCTGATTACGAACCTCTGAGCAGCGCTGCAAAGTGGACCCCTGTGAAGCCAGCCCTGTGTTCATACCACGAACACCAAATACCAAGCTGAAATTCATACAATATGGCAGCTACTAAGTTCTGCATGTGACGCACAAACGATGTCACATTTCATTGTCAACATTCCTCTCCACGCGACAAAAATATGACATGTCATGTTGTTAATTTCATGCTTTGTTGTTTAATGGAACTTGGAACTAATAATGGAACTTGGAACTACACGCTGTGACGCAAAAGGCTCCTAGTCAGCGTCCTTCTTCACATCCTGTTAGAGGACTTGCACACTGAGGCGACAAAAGCCGTGATTTCAATATGCAGATATACAGATACGCACACACAATCCACTGGCGGATCTGTCATTTCTTCTCAGGTGATTCATGTGAAAACGTTTCCGACGTAATTATGGTCGCGCGACGGGAATTTACAGACACTGAATGCAGAATGGTCCTAGAGCCATGGGACATTCTATTTCGGAAATCGTTAGGGAGTTGAATATTTTGAGATCCACCGTGTGAAGCGTGTGCAAAAAATACCAAGTTTCAGGCATTCCCTCTTACCATTGACAACACGGACTTCACTTAACGCCCGAGAGCAGCGGCGATTGCGTAGAGTAGTCAGTGATAACAGACAAGCAGCTTTGCGTGAAATGGCCCCAGAAGTGAATGGGGGGCGTACGACGAACGTATCCGTTAGGACAATGCGTCGAAATTAGGCATTAATGGGCTATAACAGCAGAAGACCTTCGTGAATGCCTTTGTTAACAGCACGGCATCGACTGCAGTATCTCTCATGAGCGCTTGACGACAATGGTTGGACGCTAGAGGACATGGACACCGTGGCCTGGTGAGGTGATTCCTGATTTTATTTGGTAAGAGCTGATGTAAGAGTTCGAGTGTGGCCCAAACCTCACGAAGCTATGCACAGAAGTTGCCTACAATGCACTGTACGAGCTGGTGGAGGCCCCGTAATGGTGTGGGCTATGTTTACATGTAATGGACTGAACCCATCATTGACTGGAAAGGGTTATGTTTGGCTACTTGGAGATCATTTGCAGCCGTTCATGCCAAACAACTATGGATTTTTTATGGACGACAATGCGCAATGGCCCTAGGTCACAGTCGTTCGCGATTGGTTTGAAGGAAGTTCTGGAGATCACCCGACACGAATCACACCTCACATTTGTAGGACACAATCGAGAGGTTAGATCGTGCACAAAACCTGCACGGGCAACACTTCGCATTTATAAAAAATGGTTCAAATGGCTCTGAGCACTATGAGACTCAACTGCTGTGGTTATCAGTCCCCTAGAACTTAGAACTACTTAAACCTAACTAACCTAAGGACATCACACACATCCATGCCCGAGGCAGGATTCGAACCTGCGACCGTAGCAGTCCCACGGTTCCGGACTGCGCGCCTAGAGCCGCGAGACCACCGCGGCCGGCTCGCATTTATAGATGGCTGTAGAGGCAACATGGTTCAGTATTTCTTTAGAGACTTCTAACGACTTGTTGAGTCCGTGCCACGTTGATGTGCTGCAGTATGATGGGCAAAACTATGTCTGACATCGTATTAGGACGTAACCCTTGACTTCTGTCACCTCAGAGCATACTGCCTGACGAAAGTATGAAACAAGCACAAGAGGAGAAGGAAACAAAATAGAACTTCATTAGGTAGAGAGGGTAGATGATGCTATTCCAGTGATAACCAAATCGAGTGAAATATACACGAACATGGTACGATGAACGCACTTATAAGTATCACGCTGCACTCCCTCTGGTCTTAATGAAAGCAACGATTCGCTTTAAAAGGTCGTCGTAAAGCATCCTGAGGCAAGCTGACTCACAACTGTTGTTACTGGTCCTAGATATCTTGGTTACTGGCACTGGGACAGAGTTGATGTCTGTACTGGTTCCACACATGTTCCATTGGGGACAGATATGGTGATCTTGCAGTGCACGGGAGCACTTCGAAATCATACAGGCAGTTCATAGCGACACTTGCAATCTGTGGACGAGCACTGTCCTGTTCAAAATTGCACCAAGATACTACCGCCAGAGAGGCAACACATGATGACGCAGAATTCCCGTGACAGTGTACCTACAGTTACTGCCAGCCGTGATCTGGAGTCATACCCGATGGCTTCCAACACCATAATTCCTCAAGTAACAACGCTGTGCCCCTTCAAAGCAATGGAAGTATGTGACGTCTCCCCAGGCCGGCGGCATACCGGCCGACGAAGATCATCCGGGGTAGTGCATAACTGTCATTCATCACTGGACGTAATGCGACGCAGTTCATCAGCAGTGGATGCTTCCCTATCATGGCGACACTCCACTATTTGTGTGTTAGTGTTAACAGTATCCAACGTCTGGAACAGTAATCCCATATCCGAACAATGTTATAGGGCGACGCAGAATGTTACAGGGAGGTCGCTACTTGTTCTCGGATGGCAGGCGCAGATGTGAACGGATTACTATGTATTTCGTGCACAACACGGAGATCCCCCGTCGTGCTGGTCATATGTGATCGATTGGAACCTTGACAACTAATACGCAGTACGTCCCAATTCAGTTATGGAAAAAAAAAGTCATGGAGCAGATATAGCCACCCAGGTGGATGCCGTGTTCCTCGACTTCCGTAAGGCATTTGATATGGTTCCTTGCTGCCGCCTAGCGAGCAAAAAATGAACACACGGAAATCACTGTATTTATTCAAAATAGTCTCCCCCTGAATCAATGCAGAGATGATTGAAAAAATCACTGTAATCCTTTTTCGGAATTGCATTTGAAACGTCCCCTTTGAAAATTGAGAATGACAGTGCTGGAAAAACTCTTATGTTATTTGATTTTCAAAGCTGAGCAAAACTCAACGTACTCAGACAGTTATCTCTTGGACAAACGTTATGAAAACTAACACTCGAAACCGACGTTTCACGTAAGTCACTTGCAACGAAAATCTGTAACGCAACCATCTGTGTGTGGCGTGTTTATAATTATGTTTTATTTATATTTTAGGACAATTAATCTATAAAAACACACCAAATGTCAGAAAGAAAGCGTGTAAACCGTCTGATGATGAATCACGGTAACGGTTTCCTTTGAATAAAGGAACTCAAAGTAAATTTGTGGCTGGTTGCTGTCCTAACACCATCAACAGTTATCTCTTTACTTCTTCTGATCATCACTAAACTGACACACAATATTTTAGCGCAACGCAATGTGACTTTCAATAATCCCTACAAAAGAATAGCCCTGACTAACAATAACTTATACCTTTCATGAATCACTTACCTCATAAATATCTTCGTTACTCGAACTACTGCAATACAGCGAGTGCCAATACTGCCAGCTAAATAAAAGGATCTAACTAGTGAAGTCCCTAATTACTGATAGGCATAGTTAGCAAATGAAAGATTTTGATTGAGAAGAAACAATGTATTTATCTTAATAGTGTTCATCCAGTATTACAAATTTCCTTTTTCTGGCGGACACACGTCCTGATCGTCCGGTCATAGTAACCTCTCAAAACTCCGCCATCTCTCTCCCCACATCCACCATTGCTGGCGGCTCACATCCAACTGCACAACACTACACTAGCGAATATTCCAACAATGAGTCCAACCAGCCACAGACTGCACACAGCGCAGTTAGCGATTTTCATACAGAGCGCTACGTGCCGTTACTAACATAAAAACCTAAACAGCCTACTTACACATTTAGTACTGCAGTAAGATTTTCTTGAAAGCCCTTAAGTGCCTCGTAACGGTGTCCTTTCGTTACCATCTTTAATTTTGGGAACAGCCAGAAGTCATCTGGGGCCAAACCGGTAAATACGGTAGGTGATGCGTCTGCTGGTCAAAAACTCTCACACGATCTTCGCTTTATGGGCTGAAGGGTTATGTGGAGGAGCGACCAGGAACATGTCTCTCGGTATTCAAGACGTATTCGACGAATTCTCACCCACAAACACAAAACTTGATGTTGCCTCGCTGCTCCATCCTCCATTTTCCGGTGAGTGGCTGACACGAGCTGTTACATTCACGGCGAGGAAGCTCGCTGCTGCGATGCTATCAGTTTGACATTCTACATAATTGTTGAAACTTCAAGGATCGTAACGCCGCAGTTCAGCGCGAGATAGCATTGCATTTTGGAATTTCTCACAAGCAGTCCTAACGTTCCCTTGCAGTCCAACATCGAGATACAGTCAGATCTCAAGGCCCCACAAATCTGGATATTCCACGATTCGACGAGTCGAACAAATACAGACGCACAATGAGGCCAATTTCATGCTCTGTCGTGTGCGGATAACTATGTCTTATACGAGCACACCGGTTCTCCGTGTCCTTCACAGCGATAACTTCGTTTTTGACTGCGTTCACCTTTATATACCATGCTTGGTAATAACACTGATCACGAACAAAATTAGCTTGACACAAAATATTAAGAGTGTAATGTTGTTGCATTAATTTGTTCTGAAAGCGGTGCTGGTATCCAAGACCATAAAAGTGGGTTAAAAGCTGTGAGCTATCTGAGGAAGTTAACTTTGCATTACTACGCAACTGTTTCACCAGGTATCCAGTCTAGGTTACCAAATTCCCAACCAGACTAACATTAATTATAATCTTTTAGTACTCATCTTACGATAACCGGTGATATATATATATATAAAAAGACAATTTAAATAAAAAGAAATAAATCAGTTTATATTTGGACATTTATTTTAACATTCATCATTGTTCCGTTAAAATTTCACCATATCAAACTTGATTCATAACTAAACTGATTCCTTATTTAGGATTGTGAAAATGTGAGTTTGAAATCTTACGGAACACATCAAATAGGGGGCCAAGATTGGGAGACTACATACAACACAGCATTCATAAAATAACACACGAAGAACGTTGAAACATACCCAAGAGGAAATTAACCACAAACAACCGATTCAATTTTCACCCAAAAAAGTTACGTTCGTAGCGCAATCCTGTCCGTCATGAAATTACCACACGCTGGTATACTAAATTCATACTAACTCTCTGTGAAATCTTCCCGAAAAGAATAGCTGAGGGCTACTTTGATGCTTACACCACATGCTTCACGTGGTCAACTTGGTTTACACAAAGAGTGTGACTCCACACTAATTTTGATAATTAAAATAAATTACATCGAAACACAATTTACAAAAGAAAAACCTCGAACTGGTTACTATCGTCTTACTATCAACCTGATGGGTCAAACAATAGTATAAGCACGTGGTACTGGTCTCACAAAGTACACCCCACGTGGGTGGAACATAAAGAAAAGTTGCTATATTGAAAAATATTGTCAAGACGAGATGTTATAATCTCACGCACATTCGCATTTAAGATTGATGATCTTAGTTAGAGTTACTGATCAACACGTGGTTCCACTTTACTCACAAAGTAGTGACAAAGAAAGAGGTTTTGGTCTGATGATAGTTCAGTAAACAGCGGCATCGAAAAGTAAAACGACAGAGAAAGGGCCAAAATTCTACACATCTTTTTCCAGTACTGAGAAAAAAAGGTAATGTGGCTCCTCTTTTAAATCATAATGGCAGGAAACGAAATTGGTGGATGGGAGTAGAAAAGCAACTGAAATCTTTCAGCAGAAGAAAGGGCACTGGATATGATGCAATGTGGATAAGATTATATATAGACTATGAGAATGTACTTGCTCCTCCATTGGTGTGAAACGTTCCTAGCGTACCGTGTCTTGTAACACTTTTGTCTTGCTCGTGACGAGAGAGTCATGCTCGGCGCCCTGTGGTTCCCGCACTGTGAGAGGGCAGGTCGCACGACCAGGTGGCTGTTGCGAGGAACGCTGTGACTGAGGAGGAGAGGTGATGAACGAGTGAAGTTAATTGGTGAGTATCCAAGTATGTGATGTGTTGGCAGAAGAGCCAACACCGTGTTGCTAGAGGAGGCCGAAATGCACGCGTTTCAACTCACGCAGACTGGCGTGAGGTCTGGAACAGTTAAAGTAGTTGAGTCTAATAAATAAAGTATGAAGCTCTTGGAATACTTAACTTTAATCCACAATTGGAGAACATCGCTCTTGTTGATACATGAATTATAATCTCAATATAAACTGGTAATAGCGCCTTGCTAGGTCGTAGCAAATGACGTAGCTGAAGGCTATGCTAACTATCGTCTCGGCAAATGAGAGCGTATTTGTCATTGATCAATCTGTGGCAAAGTCTGCTGTACAACTGGGGCGAGTGCTAGGATGTCTCTCTAGACCTGCCGTGTGGCGGCGCTCGGTCTGCAATCACTGACAGTGGCGACACGCGGGTCAGACGTATACTAACGGACCGCGGCCGATTTAAAGGCTACCACCTAGCAAGTGTGGTGTCTGGCGGTGACACCACAGTATGTAAAACCTTCTCCAAGTGGGTAAGCTGAACCGCTAATGGTTAGTGCAGGTCGTGGTCATTGTGTGGACATAAACAACTCTTTCGAGAAGATGATGATTTTTCTCAGACTATACGAAGGCAATTCCACCGGTGGCGGAATAAAGGGTGTTCGTATTTCAAGAGGAGCACTTCCTGTATGCTTTAGTAGCCGGAAGCTGCATCTTTATTGTTAAGAGATCCAACACCGTGCAGCGCAGAGCACAAGCGGGGCGTTGATTGTACTGGTGAAAAGCAATACCACGTACGTAAAGTCTGCAGCTGCAGGCCGAAATGTTATGGTTGATGTATGATGCTATGCTGTCAAAACGAATGTGTTCCCTAAAGGTGACAGGCATTATCATTTGGTTAATTACACGCCATTATAAAAATTAACTCGTACCTTTTATTTTGAAGAGTGCAATCTTCTTATACCAAGCTATGGGCATGATTAATATGTTTTATGCCAATTGTGTAAAGAAAGTCTTTATTTTGCTGCATGAGAGTGATTCATTTATATCTTTCATTGTGCAGAAGGTTACAATGAAATAAGCACGTAGCTAGTCCTACACAAAGTTGATAGTAGTTTGTTGTGGTGACTAGCTGGTGAAGGGAGTAGCCTTAGATCAGTATTTAGCTGCGCGCTGTGTGGATGATCTTAATTAAGTCTGGAAGTTATCTTAGTGTTCTACGGATAATTGCAGAGGCTATATTTATTGGCTTTTCTTGTCTGTGGCCAACGACCATGTATTGTAAATATTATTGTTGTTGCCCGATTCTGTGTGCTGGAGCAAGGGTGATTTTAATTCTGTTTCACCGAATTCTGCTTCATTACGCTGAAGGCATTTCAGTTGTCATTCTCTTGTTGGCGCCCTGCTTCGATGGCAAATTTAGTTCTGTTTCATTTTTGTCGTTCTGTTGCGAAGATGATTTTATGTTTAGTGAATTAGTTGTTGAATTGGGCCCGCACTTGTGGAACTCCTATCCCGAACCTCACTCCAACAAAATATGAGACAGTTTGTGTGATTGGATTTAAGAATTTCCAGAAACCAGAACACAGCATGTCATTTTCAACAGAGAGTAATCTTCAGATGTAAAAGTAACTTCGGACGTGTTATAGGACAATTTATTTTCACAATATGTATGATAACGTAGGAAGTTCTATGAGGCTTTTCGCGAATGACGCTATTGTATGCAGAGAAGACGTAACGCTACAAAATTGTAGCAAACGGCAGGAGCAGCTACAGAGAGTCAGTACTTGGTGTAGGAAGTGGCAGTTTACCCTCAACATTCTTAAATGTAGCTGATTGCGGAGAAATAGGTCGAAAAACCTATTGTACGAAGGTAATCCCAAAAGCAAGGCCTCCTATTTTTTATAGTTACATAGACCTGTTTATTTCTACAATGGCTTACATCAGTTTACAGCTTGAACGTTTAGCTATTTTTCGACATAATCACGATTTCTGTCGATGCATTTTTGTAGACGCTGTGGCAGATTTTGTATACCCATGTCATACCAGCTCGCCGCCATGCTGTTCAGAAAGTTATGAACCTCTTCTTTCACCTCGTCGTCGGAGCTGAATCGCTTTCCGGCCAAATGTTCTTTTAACCTAGGGAACAGGTGATAGTCACTGGGCGCCAAGTCAGGACTATAGGGTGGATGGGTGATTATGTTCCACTGAAACTGTTGCAGGAGAGCAACGGTTTGCCGAGTGATGTGTGTGGGAGCGTGTCATGGAGAACGTGTATGCCCTTGCTCAACATTCCTCTTCTCCGGTTCGGAAATGCCCGTTTGAGTTTCTTCAGAGTCTCACAGTACCTGTCAACGGTAACTGTGGAACCAGTGGGCATAAAGTCGACCAACAGTACCCCTTTCCAATTCCAAAAAACGGTTGTCATGACTTTACCGGCAAACAATTTCCGCAGCTTTTGCGAAGAAGGATGCCGCCACTGGCGTGATTGTTGCTTGCTCTCAGGTGTAAAGTGGTCTGTCCAGGTTTCGTTACTCGTGACAATTGAGTCCTGACAGTTGTCCTGTTCGGCTGCAAGGCGGTGAAGAAATGCGCGGGAAGCATCAACTAGCTGCCGCATGTGGTCCTCAGTCAGCATGCGTGGCACCCATCTTGCGCACACCTTCCGGTAGTTCAATGTTTTCGTTAAATTTCTGTGAGCGGTGCTTCGGGAAACCTCAGAAACCAACATGCAGAGATCATCCAGGGTAATCCGACGATCTTCACGCACGCTTTGCTCAATCTTCAACACTATCTCCTCAGAAATTGACTGTCTCCCGCTCCTTTGTTCGTCGTGACTTTCGGTCCGACCAGCTGGAAACTCTCTACACCACTTACGAACATTTTTGACATCCAAGCACGACTTACCATACACTCCCATCAATTGGCGATGGATTTCAATCGGCGCCGTGCCCTGTGCGTGCAAAAACCGAATAACAGCACAAAATTCGCAGTTGGTGCTAACATCCAACGGGAGCTCCATTCTCAACGGCTGTCAAGCCAAGACTGAGCGCCTCAGCGCGGCGTGCGCATGTTTACACACAGCGCGTGAAACACTCTTCATGACAGTGTGACCAAATGCTACACAAACAGTTTTGTACATATAAAAAAATAGGACACTTTACTTTTGGGATTACCCTCGTAGTATAATTATACGATTGCAGAACATTCTGGCTGCAGTGACATACGGTAAATATCTAAGTATACGCCTACTGAGGCATAAAAAGGCCCGTAGATAATGCAGATGTCACACTGAGATTTATTGGAGGAATCACAGGAAGTTTAGTTACCATTCGTTACTGAAACAGGGAAGAGGGGAGTGCCTGTAGACAAAATACCTTTCGACACACGCTATAAGGTGGCTTGACGAGTGTAGATATTGATGTTACAATTTTTAGCAGAAGAAATCAATGTGAGGACTTGGGTCTCGTAAAAAGTGTGGACCAAATGTCCGCAGAGCTTAGACGTCATTGGAAATGCATCATAGTCCTAAACTGGAGAAGTATGTAGGAGAAAAAAGTGACATTGTTGTTTCAAGAGTTCTGCGTTGAAAGTTTTAGGGATACCATGCAAATAAAGTGGGGATTGTCGGACGGGTATCTGAACTGGCATATTCCTGAATGCGAGTCCAGAGTCCTAACACTGCAACAAATGGCTCTAAGTACTATGAGACCTAACGTCTTAGGTCATCAGTCCTCTATAACTTAGAACTACTTAAACCTAACTAACCTAAGGACATCGCACACATCCATGCCCGAACCAGGATTCGAACCTGCGACCGTAGCAGCAGCGAGGTTCCGGACTGAAGCACCTAGAGCCGCTCGGCCACAGTGGACGGTTAACACTGCAACACTTCGGACGTTGAGGATATAGTGTTACGGCTTTTAGTGCCTCATTGTCTAATCTAATTCCTCAGTATCACATAATATAATTCCATTATATTTGATTGCTTTTGCTTATAAACGACGTTTTATAACTTCATGTGGAGACGCTACATATTTCGTTCAAATGATTTTACAAGCCTTTTGATGTCCGATGGAATTTAAGTACTTTCAGCAAAACTTGAACTTTTAGTCTGTTGTTCCTACTCTTTTTATTATTTCAAAATTCATCTTTGATTCCGTTTACTGTTTTTCGTTGCACAGATTGAATAATATGAGCGGTAGGTTGTGTCTGTCTCTTACATGTCGTCCGACTCGTTTAACTGCAGTCTTATTTGAACCATATGCGTTTCGATTTACTAATGCATATTCAGCGGCGGGTTTTTTGGCTCCTACATTATTTCCATGCGTTCTTCCACATTACACAAAGTGAGCATGGATGTACTCGTGTAAGCGTATGAATACTAAAAACTATTGTAGGAGCCAAAGAACTAACAAGTGAAGGAGCTTTAAATAAAGTGAAACGCATCTGTCGCAAACAAGATTCTATTCAGTCGCAAAAGACGGAATATCTCCCATATCTCGCTGTAAACACCAAAGGACCATCAAGAAGAGCATGGAAACCAATGTTTTTCTCCTTCGTTCCATTAGTGATTTAAACGTTATCCGTGGCCTTGTAAACCGTAGCGCCTGAGCGTCGAACATATCTAAAACGAAGCACTCGTGAGTAGTTCAAAGCAGTTGACTATGCAGCAGCTGGTGGGACATATTCTCCAATACTGCTCGAGTGTTTGGAATCCGTACAAGATCGGATTCAAGGAGGACATCGAAGCAGTTCAGAGGCGAGCTTCTAGATTTGTTACAACGTGTTACGGAGTTGCTTCAGGAACTGAAATGGGAGACCTGGAGGGAAGGCGACGATCTTTCCGAGGAACTACGAATGTAGTGCGGGACAATACGTTGAGAATGTGGGTTTCGCGGGAGGCGTGCCAGAGATAAATCCCTGCAGTCACGCTATCCTCTGAGTCCTCGGTGGCTCAGATGGATAGAGCGTCTGCCATGTAAGCAGGAGATCCCGGGTTTGAGTCCCGGTCGGGGCACACATTTTCATCTGTCCCCGTTGACGTATGTCAACGCCTGTAAGCAGCTAAGGGTGTTCATTTCATTGTAATTTCATTAATGAGAAAATTTAGATAACTGGCCGAATGACGAATGACGCTACTGAAAAACCACACGAAGGTAAGGGAAATTAGGGCTCTTACGGAGGCATATAGACAGCCATTGTTTCCCTCACTCTATTTGCAAGTGGAACAGGAAAGCAAATGACTAGTAGTAGTAGAGGCTTCCCTCCGCCACCCGCAGTATGGTGTCTTGCGGAGTATCTATGTAGATACGTGGCTGTAGATGTACAAGAAAAAATGTCCTGACTGACTGACTAACTGACTCATTGTGGTCCGACGCAAACCGCTAAGGATAGAAAATTGAAATTTGGAGAGGGTATTGATCTTATATGGTTGGCATCGTGTAATAAGGGGTTCTTCGAAATTCCTTCGATAAGGGGGTAAAGTAGGTATTCAAAGGAGTTCTGAGAATATACAGCTATTAAGGCAATTAAGAAGCTAGAAGTACGAAAATTGTTATTTGGTTTCTACATCTACATCCATACTCCGCAAGCCACCTGACGGTGTGTGGCGGAGGGTACCCTGAGTACCTCTATCGGTTCTCCTTTCTATTCCAGTCTCGTATTGTTTGTGGAAAGAAGGATTGTCGGTATGCTTCTGTGTGGGCTCTAATCTCTCTGATTTTATTCTCATAGTCTCTTCGCGAGATATACGTAGGAGGGAGCAATATACTGCTTGAGTCTTCGGTGAAGGTATGTTCTCGAAAGTTTAACAAAAGCCCGTACCGAGCTACTGAGCGTCTCTACTGCAGAGTCTTCCACTGGAGCTTATCTATCATCTCCGTAACGCTTTCACGATTACTAAATGATCCTGTAACGAAGCGCGCTGCTCTGCGTTGGATCTTCTCTATCTCCTCTATCAACCCTATCTGGTACGGATCCCACACTGCTGAGCAGTATTCAAGCAGTGGGCGAACAAGCGTACTGTAACCTACTTCCTTTGTTTTCGGATTGCATTTCCTTAGGATTCTTCCAATCTCAGTCTGGCATCTGCTTTACCGACGATCAACTTTATATGATCATTCCATTTTAAATCACTCCTAATGCGTACTCCCAGATAATTTATGGAATTAACTGCTTCCAGTTGCTGACCTGCTGTTTTGTAGCTAAATGATAAGGGATCTATCTTTCTATGAATTCGCAGCACATTACACTTGTCTACATTGAGATTGAATTGCCATTCCCTGCACCATGCGTCAATTCGCTGCAGATCCTCCTGCATTTCAGTACAATTTTCCATTGTTACAACCTCTCGATACACCACAGCATCATCTGCAAAAAGCCTCAGTGAACTTAAGATGTCACCCACTAGGTCATTTAGTATATTGTGAATAGCAACGGTCCTATGACACTCCCCTGCGGCACACCTGAAATCACTCTTACTTCGGAAGACTTCTCTTCATTGAGAATGACTTCAATCCAATCACACAATTGGTCTGATAGTCCATATGCTCTTACTTTGTTCATTAAACGACTGTGGGGAACTGTATCGAACGCCT
Organism: Schistocerca nitens; assembly: GCF_023898315.1. Lineage (NCBI taxonomy): Eukaryota > Metazoa > Arthropoda > Insecta > Orthoptera > Acrididae > Schistocerca > Schistocerca nitens. Next base: position 544,012,823 of record NC_064614.1, read on the forward strand.
TGCGGAAGTCAAGAAACACGGCATCTACCTGTGAACCCGTGTCTATGGCCCTCTGAGTCTCGTGGACGAATAGCGCGAGCTGGGTTTCACACAACCGTCTTTTTCGAAATCCATGCTGATTCCTACAGAGTAGATTTATAGTCTCCAGAAAAGTCATTATACTCGAACATAATACATGTTCCAAAATTGTACAACTGATCGACGTTAGAGATATAGGTCTATAGTTCTGCACATCTGTTCGACGTCCCTTCTTGAAAACGGGGATGACCTGTGCCCTTTTCCAATCCTTTGGAACGCTACGCTCTTCTAGAGACCTACGGTACACCGCTGCAAGAAGGGGGGCAAGTTCCTTCGCGTACTCTGTGTAAAATCGAACTGGTATCCCATCAGGTCCAGCGGCCTTTCCTCTTTTGAGCGATTTTAATTGTTCCTCTATCCCTCTGTCGTCTATTTCGATATCTACCATTTTGTCATCTGTGTGACAATCTAGAGAAGGAACTACAGTGCAGTCTTTCTCTGTGAAACAGCGTTGGAAAAAGACATTTAGTATTTCGGCCTTTAGTCTGTCATCCTCTGTTTCAGTACCCTTTTAGTCACAGAGTGTTTGGACATTTTGTTTTGATCCACCTACCGCTTTGACGTAAGACCAAAATTTCTTAGGATTTTCTGCCAAGTCAGTACATAGAACTTTACTTTCGAATTCATTGAACGCCTCTCGCATATCCCTCCTCACACTACATTTCGCTTCGCGTGATTTTTGTTTGTCTGCAAGGCTTTGGCTATGTTTATGTTTGCTGTGAAGTTCCCTTTGCTTCCGCAGCAGTTTTCTAACTTGGTTGTTGTACCACGGTGGCTCTTTTCCATGTATTACGATCTTGCTTGGCACATACTCATCTGACGCATATTGTACGATGTTTTTGAACTTTGTCCACTGATCCTCAACACTATCTGTACTTGAGACAAAACTTTTGTGTTGAGCCGTCAGGTACTCTGTAATCTGCTTTTTGTCACTTTTGCTAAACAGAAAAAATCTTCCTACCTATTTTAATATTTCTATTTACAGCTGAAATCATCGATGCAGTAACCGCTTTATGATCGCTGATTCCCTGTTCTGCGTTAACTGTTTCAAATAGTTCGGGTCTGTTTGTCACCAGAAGGTCTAATATGTTATGGCGACGAGTCGGTTCTCTGTTTAACTGCTGAAGGTAGTTTTCAGATAAAGAAGCACTTAAAAAAATGTTTTATTGTTTTAGAGAATTCAATCGCTTAGGGGATGAAACAGAGGTTCAAAATATTTATGGAAGTGTTACACTGTGAAAGGATGTTGAAAGCGGGATCTAATAAAATTTGTATTGGCTTCTCGGTCAAAAATACGTGTTCAAGCGTTCATGGAAATTGAGTTCCTAAGGGGGTGAAATAGGGGACAAATTTTATAGGAATTTTTCATTTTTAGAGCAATTTGAAAACAAAGTTTCTGAAAATTTATGTTTTGCTTCTCGGTAAGAAGCAAAGAAAACCTGTTTCAATGTTTATTGGAAATTGAACACCTAAGGGGGTGAGAGGTAGGGGATGAAAATTTTTATGAAAATATTTCAGTGTATTAAAATATTTTTAAAGCCAAATCTATGAAAAGTGGTATTTGACGTCTAAAGAAATGTGTGTTACAGGATGAAAGTTTCTATGGAAGTATCCTCATAAGAACTCAAAAGACAGGATTAACGAAGACCTCGGAATCCAGCTACCAGAATCACTTTTTTATCAGTATACATTGAGAAAAGAACACGCTTCTAAGGAATTAATTAGCGTGTAATGTTTAGAAGATGTTGCAATTTGTGAAGAACATAAAAATTGGGATAAAAAACAGTCAAAACAGGTATATAGGGACCACCCAGACTACAAGAGTCAAGGAGTGGGGCCAAAGCTCGTTATTATGAAATTAAGACTGTAGAAGAGAGACACAAAAAGTAGATGTAAACTTGGACAAAGACAGGTATATTAATTCGGTTTATTAAAAACAGTGACTGTGGCTGATATGCATGCATATGCAAATCAATATGGCAAAGAAAGAAAAATCAGAAGACTGGTGACATAAAAGATAAAAGTAGAACTGTATTAGTATAAGTGCTTCAGGATGGAGCTGGAAATGGTGTAGTGCAGAATTGTGAAATCGCTACATCAGTTTTGAGATGAGCCAATTAATTGGGGAATGAAAGAGAAAGAGGTAGTAAAAGAGAAACGTGTGTGTGTGTGTGTGTGTGAGAGAGAGAGAGAGAGAGAGAGAGAGAGAGGAAAGATGCGAGTGACTGCAAGAGCGAGTGGAACTTTTGGAGAAATCTGAAGAAACGACAGAGATGAGAGTGAAACAGGAAAGAACGAAAGAGCCGAGCAGATCAGGTGATAGGCTGTTCACGGAATGTCATTAATAGCGATCCGTACAAGCTTTGGAAAGATAGAAGCGAGTGGGTGGAAGCTCCGGTTGCAGGTTGGCACAGTGGCGCACGGCGTTTGGGGGGGGGGGGGGTTGCTGTGGGACGGCGGTTAGAGGGGGGGGGGGGGGGGCGGCCCACTCGGCCTGGAGAGTGGGAGAGCCTTCGTTAGCCGTGGCCGCCGTCACCGCTGAATTAAAACCGCAGGGCTGCCACCCGCCGCTACACATCACAGGCTCTTGCCGTGTCATCGCTTCTCGTCCCGTCGTGCTCGATGCTCGCCTCTGTTTTCACAGTCAGTGAGAAGTTATGTTCCAGATGCGACATATTGTGGACGCTATTCCATAAATTTTCGTTCTTCATGAATGGAAGCTTCTGTCTCAAATTACATACCAGTGCTGCCATTTCGAGGAGATGTCAGACTTCGTCGTATTGCAGCTATTCGTTTTGTTCAAATTTGCTTGCCTTGCCCTATCTTAACAGATAAAAAGAATACAAAATGATTCATCTAACCAGAAATACCAATGAAGATACGGAAACGCGTTTTCTTGACAAGTGATGCTAACGGGGGGGGGGGGGGGGGGTTGAGTATAAGGCCAGGCATCAAAATACACATATTTTCAAAGCAGTCGGCTACTAAGATTATTTATTTACTTATTCTTCTCTATCAGTTATTATGTGTTTATGCCAAACAGATTTCTCGGGTACGCCAAGAGACAGTTACAGCTTCATTATTCTAGAGGAGGTGATGAAAAGTAATGCCTCTGAAATTTTTATGAGAAAGGTCTTAACGGTTGTTGAATAAAACAAAGTTCATTAACATTCTACACGTTTATCCTTCATATTCACATATTTATTTCTCAGCATAGTCATGCTGACGACAAAAACTGTTCTCCTTACGAGAGACCAGTTTGTTGATGCCATTACTGTTTAATGTCTGACATTATTGACGGAACCACAACCACATCACGCACGCCGCTCCTCATCGCCAATTTAAACGCTCAATTCGGAGTCCGCTAGCTTCAGAGGGTTGCAATTTGCGTCAGTGAAGCGGGAAAGTCGACCGAGTAATATCTCAACTAGGGCTACAGAACTACCATAGGCTACTGTAGACTACCATAAGTAAGTGTAGACTACGGTAGTTTTCCTAGTAACTTTGGTCAGTTAAGGCTGTACACGCAATACCTGTGCTTTAGGTATGTTGCGTACCAGTCAGTCGTTACCTCATAACGGTCGCTTTCTTAACGTATGCGAGCATTGTCTAAATAGATTCCCCTAAAAATCGGAAGCGGTGAACCGTCTAGAAACTGAGTAAGGATATATGAATGGCCGGCCGCGATGGCCGAGCGGTTCTAGGCACTTCAGTCCGGAACCGCGCGACTGCTACGGTCGCAGGTTCGAATCTTGCCTCGGGCATAGATGTGTGTGATGTCCTTAGGTTAGTTAGGTTTAAGTAGTTCTAGGGGACTGATGACCTGAGATGTTAAGTCCTATAGTTCTCGGAGCCATTTGAACCATATAGGAGTGGTTGGATTGTTACTAGTAAACCTACTGTCTCTTACTTAAAAATAAACAATATCTATAGCAAAATTGAAGGTGTCCACGTTTAACCCAAGTTTATTCGAAAATCGTTGATTTTTAACCTGAAACAGGGATGTTGTAGTAAAGTTAAAGAAAACAATACACATTTATCATATAGCTACACAAAACGCAATTTCATCATCAAAAAGGTAAAATAAAAAGAAAACACAAACCAAATACATATAAAACATCGCTTCAGTACTTCGTCGAACTTATATAAATCATGTTTCTGTTATTCATAAACAACTTTCACATTTGTCAATAACAGCAGGAAACTCTTCCATTTGTTCATGATGAAGAATGTTCTGCTGAGTACAAATTAATAACAATAACTATACATATTTTTTATATTCGTGCATGTAAACTGCACCTGGATGAAAAGTAATTGCTTTGGTAATACAAAGCGCAGAAGTTATGCGATCATCTAATTTATATTGCTTATACAGTGCAATTTATATTTACTACGACATTTATTTTTTGTACCAAAAGTACTGGACCGTAGTTGTGGTAGAATGCAATTTAAACGTCAACCAATATTGAGAACAGAATAAAAAATTGGGAGGCACGCCCTCATAATTCGTGTAAATCGTTACGACAGTTATTGCTTCCATAATGCCGGCTAGAGGTGGGAGGACTTCTGCTGTAAAACTCTTTGTTCACTCAAGCACAAGTGACCTAGCAATTTAGAATTACGTGGTGGCCTTATATCTGCTACATTAGATGTACCCTAATTGCGTACAGATGCAGCCATAAAGGACTTCAAAATCGTCTGCAAATAAAGTAAGCAACAAACGCAGGTGCATGGAAACTTAGTAGGAAAATACTGTAGCCCTTTGGGTTTCGAATCTAAATTGTATTTACTATACTCATTCTAAGTTTGCAATCTCTATTGTATTTCCTGTACCGTATTTCCTTGCATTCCGTCTATTGTCACCACTAACATTTCGATCGCAACACAGACGACACTCTACAAACAATTTTTCTTTGGCATCTTTTCCCCCTTTTCAGTCACCGTCCATTTCCCGTCTTAGGAAACGAACAGTCGCTTTTCTTATCTTCAGACTGTTCCAACTGGCTTAACTATGACATCTGCTACCAGCTACTTTCAGATCTATCAAAAGAAATACGACTGCAACTACTCATACTACTACTGCAACTTTCATTAGAATTTCTACTGTTAATATTATTATGCTCTGTTACTACTTCCATCATCTTGAGAATTCTATAGAAAAAACACTAAAACTTATGCTAGTAATGCTAATACTATACTCACCCTACGTTATTTTGATACTTGGTCACTGCCACATTTAAATAAGATATTAATTTTCTCTTCACTGGTGTCTGAGAAAGACATTACACTTTACTATTCTTGGATTGTATCAAGTTCCTCTATATGATCTCTGCTAGATCGGCAGTTCTGTTGGATCCAACAGTGTGTTCTTGGTACCAAACCGAATGACGACAGGACACAGTGCATGACTTATCTTTATTTTGAGATGAACTTCAAGGGTATTCCTCATATCCAGTCACTGTTCTGCAGTGGACCAAGAGACCCTAGAGCTACTGGGCTTCTTTCTCATTTCCTAGCGAGGAAGGCAAGAAATATAACACGCTCTGACGTCATTTATTGGCCTTCCTCGTGTATCATTTAGCGTCAGTGGGCTATAGGTACGTCAGGCTCTTTCTGCAATAGCAACGGCCAGGAAATTTAGAATATCAGAGGCTCTTCTGCGGAAGTGAGCTTCGTTCGTCACTCACCACCTGAAATTACTGAACACCTGATGCTCAATTCTGGAAGGTTCATAGAACGCACGCCTAAGCTTACATAAAATCTTTGGTCATGAGAACGATTTATAGGCGTAAACTTTAATCGATGGATAAGTGTATAGTAGAGAAAGCCAATCTTATCTAGTGAATGGAGTAGATGTTCCACTAATTCGCATTCCAAATCCCCTAACTTTCGCACTGCCAGGGGGTTTTTGTGAGAAAGAGCATTTTATGTTGGGAGACGGTTTTTAGGAAATCAGGATGTTTTATTAGATACCGTACGACCCAGTTTTCAACAATACTCCCATAGTGTCTGATAGAATTTTCTACTCGTTACATACTAATCTACAAGCAGAGCACAATTGTTTATTTCAGAATGCACAGATCACAACAGTTTTGGCAGAGGCTGTCGGCTTCCAATTTCAGTTGTGAAGTCAACACTTTCCCCCATTGGTTTGTTCCAAGTTTCTTTTCTAGTACGTAGCGGTGGAGACGCGTCTCATTGAAGACAAAAAGTTTTGTCTTGTAACTGTCCATGTACTGAAGAAAAATTGGACTTCGCATATCGTCTGCATTCAACAACAGTGGCGCCTACCTTGAATATTCGTAGTTAATTCTTTGTCTGAAACGTTCCCTACTACTCAATGTGTCATCTGTTTCACACACATATAATTGTCAGCAGCACATTGTGCACTATTCGTTCTAAATGTAACTACCCTTTACAAGTGAGGGAACAGGATCCTAACATTTTAATAACTTTGGTAAATTTCCGTCGACGAAAAATCGCTTAGAACAAATGCGTTTTCCTAATCGAAAAAAAACCATAGCTCTGTAAGTGAAGTCGACTCTTTTTTTCTGGAGTCGTCAGTCTTCTTACTTCTTTGAACCAGTCAGCAGAATTCTTCACCTACGCCATTTTCATCTCAGAGTAGCGATTACAACATACGTCCTCCATTATTTGCTGGATGTATTTCAATTTCTGTCTTCCTCTAGAGTTTGTACCCTCTAGAACTCACTCTATTAATATGGATGTGGTGTCACCGCTAGACACCACACTTGCTAGGTGGTAACTTAAATCGGCCGCGGTCCTGTAGTACATGTCGGACCCGCGTGTCGCCACTATGTAATCGCAAACCTAGCGCCACCACATGGCAGGTCACAAGCCACGGACTTGACCTCGCCCCAGTTGTACGGACGACATAGCTTGCGACCACACGTATCACGTCTTCCTCTCATTTGCCGAGAGACAGATTAAATAGCCTTCAGCTAGTCCATCGCTACTACCTAGCAAGGCGCCATGTGTATCATTGCTAATTGCTTACTACTATGCAAGAGATGTATTTCAACAAGAACAAGACTACATTAAAGTTAAGTATATTAAAATCTCTCTTCTTTTCTTTATAGTTTTCATCCAGTCTCCTGTTTCAGAATTTACGCCCGTCTGCGTTAGTTTCGCGTGCACCTAGCCACTCATTGTGTCGAGACCTTAGGGAATCGACACAACAATATTTTGGCGCCGAGGAGTGGTGCCGCGCCCACGTTGCAGTCTTTGGGTTATACTTGCTCTAATTTGTTTGTGTCATGGCTTCGCCGCATTCTCCAGATGTACTGTCCGAATTTTTTCGCTTGCAGAATCAGCAGACGCAGGCGTTATTGGAAGCCCTTGGACAGCTCGTCCAGGGTCAACGTGCGCTGCAAACCGATGCGGCGGCAGCCGCTTCATCGCTACCGCAGCCACACAACGCTGTCGCACCGCCATTTCGGCCCTTTGAGGCCACAACCGAAAGCTGGACTGAGTGGGCCAGCCAGTTCAACTTCCACCTCACTGCTTATGGAATTCAAGGTAAAGAGCGGCAGCCGTTTTTGCTTTCTTGTGTCGGTGTGTCTACCTACCGTGTGATAGTGAAATTGTTTCCCCGACGCGACGTAGCAACTCTGTCCTACGAAGAAATTTTGTCGGCTTTAGATGCCTATTTCAAAGAAACAGTAAATGTAGTTGCAAAACGGTATACGTTTTTTCGTACAAAACGTACGGCCGGTCAGACTAATAGGGAGTGGGTTGCAACTTTGCAAGGACTTACTAGAGACTGCGCGTTTGCCTGTGAATGTGGCCTCCCATATTCAGATACTATGGTGCGTGATGCAATTGCACAGAACGTTTCTGATGTTCGCATAAGGGAACAGATTTTGAAACTCGTTAATCCCTCCCTGCAACAAGTGATAGACATATTGGACAGGCAAGACACACTTGACTTTGCTCAGGCATCATTTGAAACTTCGCCAGCAGTGTGTCACGTTAATCGGCCCGCCGGGCCCGCTGCACGGGACGCTAAGCGGCCCTCGCGCCCGACTTCGCAGCGGCCGCCTAGCTTGCAACCACGTGCGCCGCGTCAGCAAGCAAATGCAGTGAAATCTTGCCCGCGGTGTGCAACTAGACATTCGCGTGAAAATTGCCCGTCACGCCAAGCTATTTGCTTTTACTGTCAAAAGAAAGGACATGTACAAAGTGTTTGCCAGAAAAAGCTTAGATCAGACACTCGCAATACTTCCAGGCCTTTTGCTTCGCGCCGGAATCGAACCCAGGACAATCAGGCTCGTGGACCTTCGCCCATGGACATTCATGTAGTTCATGCCCACCCGTCCAGTGACACTTTAGCTAACAGTGACTGTGTTCGTCCCACCCAACGTGTGCGTCGACGTCGCCGGAAATCCCGTAAAGTCGCATGTGCTTCTGTACCTGTCTCAGTTCAAATTGCACGAGACAGTCGCTCTTGTCGTCAACGAGACAATAAACTTTTTGTGGACTTAGACTTTGCAGGAAAAGTGATCCCATTCCAGCTCGATACCGGAGCTGCAGTTTCATTGATTAATCACGACACGTACAAACAACTGGGCGCCCCGCCATTGCGTGCCGCAAAGGTTACGTTAACTAGTTACTCAGGACAGCATATACCTGTGTTGGGACAGTGCAGCCTTATTGCAACATACAAGGGACAGACAAAACTTGTGTCATTTTATGTTCTTCGTTCCTCTAGTGCAGTGAACTTGTTTGGTTTAGATTTGTTTCAATTGTTTAATATGTCTATTGTAAATCAGGTCCTATCAGTGAATCAGACTGTGCCTTCCGCCAGTGTTTCTAGTCTTTGTGAAGAATTTGCAGACATTTTTGCACCGGGCCTTGGTTGCGCTCAGAACTATGAAGCGCATTTGGAACTGAAAGACAATGCGCAACCGAAATTTTTCAGAGCGCGCAATGTTCCCCACGCATTGCGTGATGAGGTCGCACGAACATTAGCCGAATTAGAATCTCAAGGTGTCATTGAACGAGTGCAGGCTTCTCTCTGGGCCTCACCCTTAGTAATTTTGCCCAAACCTTCCGGAAAATTGAGACTTTGCGTGGACTTCAAGGCAACTGTGAATCCACAACTTGTGACTGCTACTTTCCTTTGCCCCGCCCGGAAGATCTTTTTGACAAACTGTGCCCGGGAAAATATTTTTCAAAATTGGACCTAGCAGATGCGTACTTGCAAATACCTGTGGACGAAGAATCCCAGCGCGTCTTAGTGGTAAACACGCATCTGGGCTTGTATCGCTTCAAAAGACTGCCATTCGGGTGTGCATCCGCCCCTGCTTTATTTCAGCAATATTTACAAACTATTTGTGCGTCGGTCCCTACTGCTGCGAACTATCTGGACGATATTGTGATCTCAGGAAAGACAGAAGCCGACCATTTGCAGAATCTCCGGACATTATTTCAGGTCTTGCGTCAGAATGGTCTTCGCTTGAGGAAGGACAAATGTGTGTTTTTTGCTCGTGACTTACCGTACCTGGGCCATGTCCTTAACGCCCAAGGTATACATCCGAGTCCAGAGCACCTTCGTGCCATTCAGGACTTGCCGTCACCGCAGAACTTAAAACAGCTACAGAGTGTGCTGGGTAAGGTAAATTATTATCATCGGTTTGTGCGCAATGCTTCTTCTATTTCAGCTCCGCTTCATCGCTTACGCCGTACAGGTGTTCCGTTCGTCTGGACGACGGAATGCGAACGCGCCTTTCGCCAGTTGACATCGGCGTTACTTTCAAATACTTGCCTTACGCCATTCGATCCCCGAAAACCCCTTTTGTTGATGGTAGATGCATCGGATTTCGGGATCGGTGCTGTGCTTGCGCACAAGGATGGCTCGCATGATCGCCCTATTGCCTTTGCGTCAAAATTGCTCTCATCTGCGCAAAGAAATTATTCACAAATAGAGAAAGAAGCTTTAGCTCTAGTGTTTGGTGTTACCAAGTTCCATGACTTCTTGTATGGTCGTCACTTTACAATCATCACGGACCACAAACCTTTGACATCGCTTTTTCATCCGAACAAACCTGTACCTCCACGTACAGCGCAGAAATTCATTCGCTGGTCTCTTTTTCTCTCGCCGTACCGCTACGATATCTTGTATCGGTCCACTGCTAAGCACGGCAACGCTGATGCGTTGTCCCGTTTGCCTGTTGCTGAGGATGAAGCATTCGATTCTTCCGAACTTGCTTGCATGTTCATTGATTCGGAAACCGATGACGTGGTCGCATCGTTTCCGATTGATTTTCGTCGTGTAGCTACAGCCACAGCTGCTGACCCTGTCCTTGCTACTGTTTTGCGTTTTGTTGCTACGCAATGGCCCTTGTCAAAGTCACGGATCGAGGATCCTTTGGTTCGCCGTTTTTTTGCTCACAAGGAGACTTTTTGTACGACGTGGTGTTTTGTTGTTGCGTTCCGATAATGATCAATCCCGAGTCGTGGTCCCACGTTCGTTACAGTCCTCTGTCTTACGGCTTCTTCACCAAGGACATTGGGGTATAGTGCGAACGAAACAACTTGCTCGACAGCACTGTACTTGGTTCGGAATCGATGCTGCGATTGCGAATATGTGCTCCTCTTGCGTGGCGTGTGCCGAACAACAATCCGCACCGCCGCGGAACTTCTTTGCATGGCCGAAAGCCACTTCCCCTTGGCAACGCTTGCACATCGATTTTGCTGGTCCATTCTGGAATGCTCGATGGTTGGTTGTGGTCGATGCTTTCAGTAATTTTCCTTTTGTTGTCCGGATGTCTTCCACGACGTCTTCTGCCACAATCCAAGCCTTGTCTGCTATCTTTTGCCTTGAAGGTCTTCCGCAGACTATTGTTTCCGAAAATGGCCCACAATTCATGTCCGCAGAATTTCAGTCGTTCTGCAAGGCCAATGGTATTCAACATCTGACATCCGCGCCGTTTTCGCCTCAGTCAAACGGTGCCGCGGAACGATTGGTCCGGACTTTCAAGTCGCAGATGTTGAAGTTGAAAGAGTCGCATTCTCGGGAGGACGCTTTGTTGCTCTTTTTGTCCTCATATCGCTCTCAGCCTCGCGATGGTCGCTCGCCGGCTGAATTGCTCCACGGTCGTCCTCATCGCAACCTGATGTCTTTGCTGCATCCGCCACATCCGGTTCCTGTGCAGCGGCAGTCTCCTGCTTTTGCTCCTGGCGACGTTGTCTATTATCGCAACTATCGCGGTTCACGGCGTTGGCTCGCAGGGCGCATTCTTCGCTGCCTCGGCCGCGCGATGTATTTGGTTTTGGGGGCCTCTGGTGAGGTGCGTCGGCATCTCAATCAGCTGCGCCTCTGTCGTCGCCTGGGTTCTGCCGCTCCCCGTCTGCTTTCAGCGACGGAGCCGTCCGGTCAGCGCCTTGGGGACCCATCTACTGGCTCGCCTCATCCCCAGGTGTTACCGACGATGCCTTCCATTTTGCCTCATGGCGTCGCGCCGCCGCAGCCGCCGCCGGCGCCGCCAGCAGCGGACGCTTCGCTGCAGCCGCCTCGCGCCTCCCTGGGTCACGCGCCGCCGCTTGCTTCCCGTGACCAGCCGTCCTCCGCCATGGACCTCTTGCCCGCTCCGGACCAGATGTCGTCTTCGCCCGTCGGGTGCTCCGACCACATGGAGGTCGACCCCGCGGCTCCTCTTATATCATTACGTGCGCAAACACCTCATGTTGACGTGCACCCTGGACTAGGTTTGCAGGCGTTTCCTAGCTCCCCTCGGACCGAATGGCCGGGTGCGGGTGGCACAGCCTCGCCTGTTGTTAGGCTCCCCACCTCATCGCATACGTCAACATGGGGTCCTCCCCACGGCGGGCGGAAGCCTTATCTCACGACCGTTCGCCGATTTGCGGGGGAGGAATGTGGTGTCACCGCTAGACACCACACTTGCTAGGTGGTAACTTAAATCGGCCGCGGTCCTGTAGTACATGTCGGACCCGCGTGTCGCCACTATGTAATCGCAAACCTAGCGCCACCACATGGCAGGTCACAAGCCACGGACTTGACCTCGCCCCAGTTGTACGGACGACATAGCTTGCGACCACACGTATCACGTCTTCCTCTCATTTGCCGAGAGACAGATTAAATAGCCTTCAGCTAGTCCATCGCTACTACCTAGCAAGGCGCCATGTGTATCATTGCTAATTGCTTACTACTATGCAAGAGATGTATTTCAACAAGAACAAGACTACATTAAAGTTAAGTATATTAAAATCTCTCTTCTTTTCTTTATAGTTTTCATCCAGTCTCCTGTTTCAGAATTTACGCCCGTCTGCGTTAGTTTCGCGTGCACCTAGCCACTCATTGTGTCGAGACCTTAGGGAATCGACACAACAATGGATATTATTGCCTGATACTTAAACAGATGTAAACAGATGTTCTATCATCCTGTCCCTTCTTCTTACCACCAAAACTTCAAATTCCTTCTGTAGCATCACATGTGAAATGCTTCGGTTCTCTTCTGTTCCTGCTTTCCCACAGTCCATCTTTCACTACCATACAATGACTGTGTTCCAAACGTATATTCTCAAAAATTTCTTCTTCACGTTAAGACCGGTAGATAGTAGTAGACCACTCTTGAGCAGGGAATCGCATTTTGCCTTAACTACTCTGATTTTTATGTCCTTCTTGCTCCATCCATCATGGGTTATTTTGCTGACTAGGCAGCAGAATTCCATGACTTCGTCTGCTTCATGACCCCCAGTTCCGATGCTAAGATTTCTCGCTGTTCTCATTTCCACTTTCGTCTCTCTTCGGTTTACTTTCAGTCCCTGTTCTGTACTCATTAGACTGTTTATTCCATTCAAAAAATCCTCTAGTTCTTCTTCACTTTTGCCAAGGATAGAAATGTCATCAGCGAAAATTATCATTGATATCCTTTCACTTTGGCCTCTAATGCTACTTACGTTACATTAATATATCACCGTGGGAAAACGTTTCCTTGATACCAGCCCCATCTCTGTGACATTACGCTAACTTTTCCTTTTGCCTTCGAATTTTTCTATATAGTCTGTGGTCGTAATTTTTATAGAATGAAGTTCAATTTTGACCGGAATTAGAAAGTCCTGGAAAAGACTTGATGCTTATTACGTTCGTAGTGTAACTGTTTGTAGAAAGTGAATGCGCGGGGTCGATAGTGTGTGTCAGTGTATCTTTTCTTAACAAGAGAGAACGTGTTTACTTTCCGCGCTTATAGGAGGCAGACGGCGCAACGGCTACTTTAGCTGATCAGTCGACTTCGCCGGGTGAGTCTCGTGCCGAACTGCGTTGAGACATTATCATCTGCGATGTGCTAGGCGTGGTACATTGCCAGGTTGTGGCCGAGCAAAGAACTTCTTCTAGGCAGCTTTCTGCTACTGGGGCGGTTCCTAAAGCGTAGACCTGCCTGTTAGCTTGATGCAGCGCCTTGAGAAGCAAGTTTGTCTAAGTGGATTAAGTTTGAAACACGACATCGAAAGCTACGAATCCGTTACTCCAAGAAGATCACGGGGGAAAATTATTCAATGAGAACTTTTATGTTAAATGTATACTGTCATCGCTTTGGATCTCGTCCAAAAATTGGAACTGAACAATTATATTTTGTGCTTGCTATTGTTAATACTTATGTGTCTATCAGTGCCGTTATTTCAGAAGTACATTTCTTTAATTGAGCTGACATAAAAGTTATTCAATAAATTCACTTGTCATTCTAGGTCCTCCATTACTTACCAATTTTAACGAATTAACTGAGTAAATGTTTTTCTCTTATTAAATTTTGAGACCTATTTTTCAGGAAATTCTGTGTTAAGAAATTCTGATATTTTTGCAGGAGGCCAAACAAGTAAAATTGTTTATGGGAACCGTGTTTTTTCATGGTCTGGAGGAACCTCACCACTCGAACCTACATGCCTGCACTCTGCCAGACAGACTCTCAAATCGTAAATTTCAAGCACTTCAAATGTCGTTTCAGCATATTTTCGTCCGTTTATGTGACGATGAAAATTAATTTACGCTGCGCTGCACCGGAAGAATTGTCTTTGTTTTATTGTGTATAAAGTGCCAAGTACACTATGCTGGTTGCCAAATATTTGTCTTATACCTACATGGAGAGCAATGGAAAGAGTATTCTGCGCGCAGTCTTCAAATTTTTGCACGAATGATGGTCGAGATTTTGCGTTTCGTGGTGGTGATGTCCACAATTATATTGCGCTATATTATAAACAACAGTTTAAATAATTTAGGAAAGTACATACTAAATATTTTTGAAACACAGAGGCTTGTTTTGCAGCACATATTAACAAGAAAGCTATTATTCATTGTACAGAGAATTCAGTATACGCTAGGAATAAGTACTTGCAAAGTACTCACTTTTCGTTTTCTACTTATCTTCAGGAAGTCCAATTGTGGCATGGCATTGACCGAAGACTTGACCAACACGTTGACTATACACTAGGACTATTCATTGCAAACTCAGAGAGATTAATTGCCTACAAAGAATAAATTACAGAGGAAGTCCAGTAAAATACAGATAGAAAGTAATAACAATAAAAATACAGCTATAAATATGCGAAAGATGAACTTATAAAGTACAGACAGGAAGGTAAATAAACAGCAAGATAATTCTCTTCATATTCTACGTAGATCCCAGTATTCGGCAATTCTGACTGCTGTTTTTTTAGCTGCAGCCGGATCACTGGTAGGACATGATTTCGGCAGACTAGCAGACGTTGTGGCTCCTGCAGGTCACGACACTCAAAAATTTCATCATCACTGAAGAACCCCCTTTTCCTGAGCTCAGTCCGGTTTTTTTTTTTTTTTTTTGCCATGTCAGATAAGGCAGGTATGGATCTGCGAGTGATTCGACATTTGTTAGGTGTGCCTCAGGGAAAGAGTCTAACCAAGTTCCACTCATCGAGGTCCAGGAGATGAACGAATTACTGTAGTTGTCTGCATGGAATTCCACCTAGATCTGGGTCTTGGTCGTTGAGACTCGTGTCCGGACAAGGGATGTCTGAGGTTCGTTTCGTGTTGCTTCATTTAGACTTCTGAAGACGCTTTCCTGCGATTACTTTGTGGTGCTACACTCCCAATTTGGTACAGTTTACTCACAGGAGTTGGTCGTAGACATCCCGAAACACTGTGTCCAATCTCATTGAAAGCTGTATCAACCTATTTGGCACAGACTGGCGCAGAATATTTTGTTGCAAAGAAACGTAACTCCACGGTACATGTTCCAAGCACTTGTGGTTGAGCGTCCCAGGTAGTTCCTTAAAGATCACGGATGATATAGCGCCTGAATTAGAAAATATCAAAATCGCAATGAAACCACGAAGACGTATGTTGTAGGGATAAAAACATTAAATTAACGGTGAGTGTGTATGACCAACGTAACTTAGTTTCTACCCCACTATCAGAATTACATAATAAGTCTCCGTTTCTGCGTAAGAGATTTATAGTAGCAAAAATTTGTTTCTTCCACATTCTCGGTTTACGGTCTTCGGTGGTTTTTTTCATGACGTTGCAGTTTGTTTCATTAAATCTTTTATTGCCCTTTCGATTATTACACCAAGATATAAAATGATTATTCGAGGAATTATTAAAGACAAATCGGATTTAATTTTTGTATATAGTATACGTAGCAGGCTAATCTAGCAACGTTAATTATTTTTCGATCATATTACCATTCAGTTTCGCACAGAATTCTGTGAAGCTTCAACACAGCCGAAGTCTCGTCTTTTTGCTCCTATTTTTTTCCTTCTGCAGGTATTCAATTTACATTAGTTCATATTTTCTGATTATAAATTAAATATTACATTAAGAAAAGAAAACTGCTTCATATTGAAAACTATATATACTTTCTTTTTCATAAGATTACTTTACTTGTCTTGCAGCTAATCCCAATTGTTATTCTAATAGTACTTCAGAAAAACACCATGAAATAATTGTCCTCCCAAAGCAGCTGTTGAACGTGAGTACAATACCACAACACCTACATTCGTTAGTAGATTTCGCACTTCCTTGACAGTTTCATCAGACGAGGTTTCTCTATCAGCTTTTAACTATCTGTATCAATTTACACAGCACTAGGAATATCTTCAGCACTTTCTTTCACGTATCCAGTTAAGTGAATGTAACCTTTTTTGTATTAAGCGAAACAAAACACAACAGTTTACACTGGGAAAAAATATAACTGCAAAAATCTTAACCAACAATCCATATTGGAGTAAATCGCCTGTACCAGGAAGTGTAAGTCTAACAGGGGGGCATGACCCAGTTGTAACGAAGACCTGCCTCTTCAAAGTCCATACGGACATCCTCGATCTGAGCTACCTTTAAGGGCAGTGATGCTGGCTGTACATTGTGCTCAGACATATGAAATCTGATGAATTATTCTAAGACAGCACACTGGGAGAGGTTGGTACAGCGTTAAATGAATAGCAAAAATGTGGAAAGATCTTAATACGTTGATGAAGCCCAGTGTTCTCCAGTTTGGTAGGTGTACATACATTACATCACCTGCGCGAAGCTACGACTGCTTTTATCAGAAATTATGGAGCTCATGCAACCATAACCACGTTCAATCAACACCACACTACTGCTCCTAATGAAACAGTCACCTACTTATGAATTAACGGGTCTAAGCTACCAATACATTGATGCAGTATGGAGCATACGATATATGATCTCTGCTATGTGAGACTCAGTGCCACATCACCAAAATAGTTCAGGATTTTCTGGCAATCGATAACCCGATATTCTCTGAGGAACAAATATTCCTAAACCTGCTGTCACGACCAAGAAGTCATCATCGACAGTATAACAACAACACTGGAGCAGTAAACAACTATAGAGGACGTGTCATCCCACTTATTGACGTGGGTTGGAATGATGGCGGATCACACTACGCAAGCTTGGTACATTACCTACCATTATCTAGGTCTGTGTAGATTGCCGCCAGTCGAAATTTACTTTGTCAAACCAATCAAATTCGCTGAATGCTCGACGGTAGTTGATTAGACGTTGCCAGTTAAAGACGAGCAAAGCCAGAGCTTATTGTGCCATAGGGGTGGGGCTGACGTTCGCCGAACGTATGACCTCTTTTAGCACCGGCCGCGTTCTCTCCGAACAATGGTTTTCCACCCCCATTTCAGCCCTTTCTGGGATGCAGTGATGAGAGACAATCCGCTTACGGAACATTAATGTATCTCACAGTACTGCGGTTCTTGGTGTTACAAATACGAATTTACCACAGAACTAAGAAATGTAGAAATTCACACGAAGGATCAACGTTTTGACTACATAACCAATATTCAAGCCTGTGTAACGCTCGAGTTGGACAATCTGTCGAAGAAGGGTATCTCTGTCAATTTCACATAATTGTATGAACGTTATGGCGGTCTACTCAGGCGGGGGAACTATGCAGAATTATTCTCTCAGTTGTACAAAATAGTTGGTGGCCTATTAGAAGAAATAGAACGGCACCTTTAATTTAAGCGATTGATTAAGAGAAAGCGTTATGGAATAAGAGTTTGAAATAAATGTGAAAACGATTTTCTCAGAAGGGTTTGAGAATTTGATGGCGATAACATTCCAACTCTCGTTTGCTACTATGGATGAGACATGACTCCACCACTTCACGCTGGAAGCGCCACGTCCGTCAAAGCTGTTTCTGGAAGCTGGCGAGGCACACAGAAAACGTGAAATCAGTTTCAAAGTTATTACATCCTCCCTTCTCACCAGATTTCGCATGACTCGCTTTTGTGTGCTGCCTCTTGTTTCATCTAAACAAACGAAATTGTGGGAGATGTGTATATTGCATGTGGTATCCGTTCATCAGAAATCTGTTGACAAACTGCATCACCCAAACATCTAATTTACTGTGTCACGCCACCAGGAGGATGGACATGTGGCGTGATCGCGCTGTGGAGAGGAGTGACATGATGTTGCACGTGTTGTTGCTCTATTACTGGATAATAGACAGTGGTTATCACAATCATTATTATTACAAAAGAAACGAGCAAATCAACAGTGAGGATGGAATACCGATCAGTGTGTCTGATATGTAATCATCTATGCCATTACTAGTTCCACACTGTAGCATGTTTTGGTACTGCGTCACTATCGTCATCATTATCATCATCGTTATTATTATTATTATTATTATTATTATTACTGAGAATCTGCAACGAGGAGACTTGTGTTTTCACACTATTGGGGCAGTACTGGCAGTGCTGCATCACAATAATCGCCGGCATGTGTTTACAAGTGTTGATTTCGGTGAAAGAGTTTGCCATCATTATTATTGAAATTGAAGTTCTAACCTCGGTGTACATGCATAAAGTATGTGGATGCGGGTTTGATCATACATGTGAGAACTTCATTCTCCAATTGAGGAATCTATTCTGCCTCGAGGAAGTCGCGTAAACAGTGGTGCGCCGTGTGCCAACAACCGGCTTTCCCTAGTGGGGGTCCCAAGCTTTGGCGATCATTTCAGAGATGTGGAGTCTGAAGAATTATTTAAAGGCCAAGAGCGCTAGTAAAGTATATATTAGATTTAGATAACAGATTTCGGAAAGACTATTTTGCTATGCTTAGTACTATTACACTATCTTTATCAAAAGCTCTATACTGTGTTACAGCGTCATGAAGTTCACTAGAAGTCGGGATAAGGAATACAAAAGCATGCTTTACGAAAATCTTTAAGTTGCGAGATGAGCCGAAAGTTTGTAATGGGTGAAACAGTTGAGAGTGAAGCTATGATATCGAACATTAGGTGGAAATAACAGTCAAATTCGTGGAATAATTCACGATTATCAAGAAAGAAACTTACAAACTCTTAAAGAAGGGGAGAATTAAACATAGACACAAAATGAGGAAGATGAACTGAAATAAATAACCACTCCGTTCGAATTTTACTCCTCGACTAGGTAGAAACATTTAAAATAAAATAAGTCCAAAAAGCTAGATAATATTTGTAAGAGGAAAATACAAGGCGGCAGCGTCGGAAGATCTTCATAGTAGTAATAGTAACTGAAGTCAGAGCAGGAAGACGCGACACACCCGGTGATTAAAGTACATGAGTACACAAAAAGGACAGTACTCATGGAACGCTGTGGCACTGATAGATATAGTACGTTGTTTGTTATAAAGTTCAAATGGTTCAAATGGCTCTGAGCACCATGGGACTTAACGTCTGAGGTCATCAGTCCCCTAGAACTTAGAACTACTTAAACCTAACTAACCTAAGGACATCACACACATCCGTGCCCGAGGCAGGATTCGAACCTGCGACCGAAGCGGTCGCGCGGTTCCAGACTGTAGCGCCTAGAACCGCTCGGCCACTCCGCCCGGCGTTATGAAGTTCGTTGCGTAGGCCTTCTCATATTTTAATTAGAAGTAGTCATTTTTGTCGAACGAACAAATTAATTCGCCTGAACCTCGTAAAACTAAGAACACCAACATATACAGGCTGATGCAACAAAATTCCATGGTTAACACTTGTAGTTCTAATAGTGCCTACCATAGGGTTTATTCATGCAAAATACAAGTGTCCTGAATGAAGCTTGTAAATGATGTTTTCTCAGTCTGTTGGTAACATAGTTACAGATTACGAGGTTTCAATTTAAGTAGCGGGGAAACGTGCTACAGCGTATTCGTCTTTCTGCACAATGGCGAAACATTTTTAGATTGTTGAATATCACATTGTTGAATATCACATAACGCATTTTTTAACCGAAAAGCTACTGTATACACGTTGAAAGAATACTTCCCAGCGCCTGTTTCACATTACTGTTACAGGGCTCACCGTAGTAGAACGCTTGTCAGTATTACTTACCGAATTTCAGATAAATCTTTTAAGTACTTCTAGATCCTATAAGAAACGTAAACTTCATTACATAATGAAACCAACGCAACAACTTTTCGGAAGTCCATATCTTTGCACATGTGTGAAACCATTACTTTATTTTAGAAACCACTGAGTACCATCTTCCTACATATATTTCATCGTAACATGCCTTCATACCCCTTGGAATACTGTCCACAAGAAAATTTATATGTTGCGCTCAAACCTACTCTGCCACGGTGGCCCTCATCAGGTCATTCAGTGTCAAAGGAACGTTTCTACTACGTTGCATTGATAGTTGTAACTTGTCCCGGGCACGCTCAAGCTATCACCTACCGCAAGTCATTACATTCCGTTTGTTCGTCCCCCTCGGGGAAAGATACCCAACATTTGGTTGCCCAAAAGTTGAATACTGAGCTGAGCAAGAAGGGACCTCTACCAAAACTGTCGTTAAATGACCCTAGACTGCGATGAGAGGCATCCTACATCCCTAAATGCTACCAGTACAAACCATAACCGACTCCGCTCCCTGGGAAACCAGGGGGTAAACATTTCAGGATGTCATAGTACTTGATCGCTTCTACACTCCTGGAAATTGAAATAAGAACACCGTGAATTCATTGTCCCAGGAAGGGGAAACTTTATTGACACATTCCTGGGGTCAGATACATCACATGATCACACTGACAGAACCACAGGCACATAGACACAGGCAACAGAGCATGCACAATGTCGGCACTAGTACAGTGTATATCCACCTTTCGCAGCAATGCAGGCTGCTATTCTCCCATGGAGACGATCGTAGAGATGCTGGATGTAGTCCTGTGGAACGGCTTGCCATGTCATTCCCACCTGGCGCCTCAGTTGGACCAGCGTTCGTGCTGGACGTGCAGACCGCGTGAGACGACGCTTCATCCAGTCCCAAACATGCTCAATGGGGGACAGATCCGGAGATCTTGCTGGCCAGGGTAGTTGACTTACACCTTCTAGAGCACGTTGGGTGGCACGGGATACATGCGGACGTGCATTGTCCTGTTGGAACAGCAAGTTCCCTTGCCGGTCTAGGAATGGTAGAACGATGGGTTCGATGACGGTTTGGATGTACCGTGCACTATTCAGTGTCCCCTCGACGATCACCAGTGGTGTACGGCCAGTGTAGGAGATCGCTCCCCACACCATGATGCCGGGTGTTGGCCCGGTGTGCCTCGGTCGTATACAGTCCTGATTGTGGCGCTCACCTGCACGGCGCCAAACACGCATACGACCATCATTGGCACCAAGGCAGAAGCGACTCTCATCGCTGAAGACGACACGTCTCCATTCGTCCCTCCATTCACGCCTGTCGCGACACCACTGGAGGCGGGCTGCACGATGTTGGGGCGTGAGCGGAAGACGGCCTAACGGTGTGCGGGACCGTAGTCCAGCTTCATGGAGACGGTTGCGAATGGTCCTCGCCGATACCCCAGGAGCAACAGTGTCCCTAATTTGCTGGGAAGTGGCGGTGCGGTCCCCTACGGCACTGCGTAGGATCCTACGGTCTTGGCGTGCATCCGTGCGTCGCTGCGGTCCGGTCCCAGGTCGACGGGCACGTGCACCTTCCGCCGACCACTGGCGACAACATCGATGTACTGTGGAGACCTCACGCCCCACGTGTTGAGCAATTCGGCGGTACGTCCACCCGGCCTCCCGCATGCCCACTATACGCCCTCGCTCAAAGTCCGTCAACTGCACATACGGTTCACGTCCACGCTGTCGCGGCATGCTACCAGTGTTAAAGACTGCGATGGAGCTCCGTATGCCACAGCAAACTGGCTGACACTGACGGCGGCGGTGCACAAATGCTGTGCAGCTAGCGCCATTCGACGGCCAACACTGCGGTTCCTGGTGTGTCCGCTGTGCCGTGCGTGTGATCATTGCTTGTACAGCACTCTCGAAGTGTCCGGAGCAAGTATGGTGGGTCTGACACACCGGTGTCAATGTGTTCTTTTTTCCATTTCCAGGAGTGTATAATTTTGTACAGCCGTCTTTAGACGTCAGACAAATCCTTCATCTGTGGACAAAGAGATTTCACTCTCTTTTGCACATCACCGTGCTGTGAGGAAGGTACAGTTGTTCGCAATGGACGCCTGTCGCTTGGAGTGGCCGTTCGGTTAGAGGCGCCATGTCACGGATTACGCGGCCTCTCCCGCCGGAGGTTCCTCTCTCTGCCCTGAGTGTGTGCGTCGTTCTTAGCATAAGTTAGTTTAAGTTAGTTTAAGTAGTGTGTAAATCTAGGGACCGATGACCTCAGTAGTTTGGTCGCTTAGGGATTCACACACACATTTGAACATGTTTGAATAGACGCCTACGGGCCTATCTGATCATGTGGTGACGGCTGCGTACTGTCTGGTTTGACACACCCTTCTTAGTTCTGTCCACAGAGAGAGGATGCAGTTCTGTTCCATTTTTCTAATAGTACCTTCTAGACGTAATATGCACGTAGAGGTCATCGGCTGATGTTCTTGGCCGTGAGCAACCGCTACGAAGAAAACCTAAAACGCTTTACGTCTCTCGATAGCCGCTGAATCTTAGAATGAGGTCGCTGTGGTGTACAGCAAGTCTGAGGGTGATTTCCTCCGCTGAAAATCTGCCTCGCTGTAAAGTGATAAAGCGCGCACGTTCGAGGCTTCGGTGCATGTTGTATGAGGCAACATTGATAGGAAAGCATTGACCCTTTCACAACTGGGGCACGGGGAGCTCTACTGAACTGCATTCGGAAGCAGTTTTTCTTGTGACTCCATTATACAAGTTTCTTACTGTGGTCAAAAAACATTTCCGTTCAAAAAAAACCAACCTTGGGAGTCATGCGATTGGGACAAATCTATTTTCCGAATAGTTAGCATAATGACGTACATCACCATGAGGATCCGTGCAGGGTTTTGGATTGTTCATTTGGTTTTCATTTTGACTCGGAACTCTCTTTCTTGTACTTGGTTATTTTTTCTGCAGTTCTATCAATGAGCATATTTTCTGTGATTTTGAGTCCTTATATGCGATCTGGTGATATACAGTTGGTGAAATTTTGTACACAGTGCTTCGATTTCTGTCAGTAACAGCTGAAAAGTCTCTGCATCGAGGTAGATAGGGTTAACACGAAGAAACAGGTTTTTGTTTACCTTGTTGTAAGTTAATGTCGCAGAGACCTCGGAGAGAAGGCCCAACCACCGGCATTAACACGACAAGAATTTGACAGCTGCTGTTCGAATTACTGACTGTGCGACGCAGAGCATATACTCAATGGTACGCCAGGCACTTGGCCCTTAGGAAGATGAATACAATATGGCATAGTTTGTTCTCTTCGTAGTCTTTAAACGATACTTACATAGTGGTGCTGACGAGATTGATGTGGAATCACTTGTGTCCAAGGTTGTCATTGAGTGTTCTACTGGCGAGCTATCTATCTCCGCCGACACCTCAAGCAAAGCCCTAATAAAGATCACCCTTTAGGCAGTCCGTGGAGCTCGGGTTGTTGCCACACTGTCATCATGGATACTTATCTTGCTGCAAACAGTATCATTTCCCACCTCAAGGTAAGTCACGCGGCTGTACGACCGTGTATAGGCGAGCGAACAGCATGTTCGCCTCTCGGGCGGTTTTCACGTGGGTTCGTTAAGATCCTGTATGAGGTACAACAGGGCCGTCATGGACCATGTAATGTGACGTGTGATGGGACCCTTTCTCGAATATATTTTTATTATTAACGATCGTGTAGAGTCCCATCTCCACCACAACTTCTTTTGACATTTCACTCTTTTAGATTGTAAATATTTGCCAGGTTCGTAACATTCGAGGAAAAATAAGTTGAGAAAGGAAAAATTATATTTTTATGGCCTTTATCAGAAGTCGTCGTAGTATAGTTGTTGACTTTGTTCGTTGTTTTGACAACGAAGCTAAATTCTGAGTATCATTCAAACCTGAAATTAATATTTTTCTACATCAGTGTACCTCAAGGTTGCTTTCACATAATCATCAGCATGGGGAGAAATTACAACGAGAGTCTCCCAGGTTCCGAGTACTGGGTGCTATATGTTAATGATGTGTAATTTTATTTGTATCATTACGCAGAATTAATTCTGTTTTCAAAATATTCTAACGTTTTTTTGTGAAAATAGACACAGAAGCATCAAAAGAGAATACATGAAATGATTTTTTATGAGAGTTACTCAAACATTTTGCACAAATGGCTAGCTTTAAACTTCTAAAACCCGCTATATATCAAGTTTTGTAATGTGACAATATATCAGACCTCTAATTAACCTAGTATACCAACAAGAAATAATAGACATGGTACAAAATTTTAAGTTCTTATGAATCTTAGTTCGTACGATGTTGCACAGCAAATAAAAAAAAGTGTAATGATTCGAAAAAAGTGGGAAATGTATATCATCCGACATTGCTAATCCTTATATGAACAAACTTAAACAAGAGACAATTATTATCATAGCGAAGGGCTTGAGAAAACATACAAAGATAGGTGGAGCAGAAATACACAAAACAATATAACTCTTTGAACTTGATGGTGGTTAGTGTTTAACGTCTCGTCGACAACGAGGTCATTAGAGACGGAGCGCAAGCTCAGGTTAGGGAAGGATTGGGAAGGAAATCGGCCGTGCCCTTTCAAAGGAACCATCCCGGCATTTGCCTGAAACGATTTAGGGAAATCACGGAAAACCCAAATCAGGATGGCCGGAGACAGGATTGAACCGTCGTCCTCCCGAATGCGAGTCCAGTGTCCTAACCACTGCGCCACCTCGCTCGGTTCTTTGAACTTATCACAACTCACATGTATTGCGGCCTTCACTAAAGAAAATCGGTTGGTAATGGACTGTTATCTTCCTAGCTGCCTGACAGACAAATTTCCCAAATGGAGTCGGAAACATTTCCTTCCGCTAGATCACATGCTGATTTTGTTTCATGGCACAATCAGTCAGATCAGTGCACGAAGAACTGAACAGTCACGATCTGGCAGGCACTTGGAGGAATGGCGTTAGTGTAACGTTCCTGATCATCAGTCTTTGCGCCTATGTCTTGGTTTAAATTCCAAACCGCTCTCCAGTTTCTCGTGAAGTGGGGGCATCCATCAGATGTGAACAACCCGGGTGCTTTTCGAGACGAGTAGGCTACGTGCCAGCTGCAATTTAGTTTCACCATTTTATCATCATAATCATCATAACACAATGTAATATTGCATATGTTGTTGTTGTTGTTGTTGTGGTCTTCAGTCCTGAGACTGGTTTGATGCAGCTCTCCATGCCAATCTATCCTGTGCAAGCTTCTTCATCTCCCAGTACCTACTGCAACCTACATCCTTCTGAATCGGCTTAGTGTATTCATCTCTTGGTCTCCCTCTACGATTTTTACCCTCCACGCTGCCCTCCAATACTAAATTGGTGATCCCTTGATGCCTCAGGACATGTTCTACCAACCGATCCCTTCTTCTAGTCAAGTTGTGCCACAAACTTCTCTTCTCCCCAATCCTTTTCAATACCTCCTCATTAGTTATGTGATCTACCCATCTAATCTTCAGCATTCTTCTGTACACCACATTTCGAAAGCTTCTATTCTCTTCTTGTCCAAACTATTTATTGTCCAAGTTTCACTTCCATACATGGCTACACTCCATACAAATACTTTCAGAAACGACTTCCTGACACTTAAATCTATACTCGATGATAACAAATTTCTCTTCTTCAGAAACACTTTCCTTGCCATTGCCAGTCTACATTTTATATCCTCTCTACTTCGACAAGCATCAGTTATTTTGTTCCCAAATAGCAAAACTCCTTTACTACTTTAAGTGTCTCATTTCCTAATCTAATTCCCTCAGCATCACCCGACTTAGTTAGACTACATTCCATTATCCTCGTTTTGCTTTTGTTGATGTTCATCTTATATCCTCCTTTCAAGACACTGTCCATTCCGTTCAACTGCCCTTGCAAGTCCTTTGCTGTCTCTGACAGAATTACAATG
This sequence comes from Schistocerca nitens, assembly GCF_023898315.1. Taxonomy (NCBI): domain Eukaryota; kingdom Metazoa; phylum Arthropoda; class Insecta; order Orthoptera; family Acrididae; genus Schistocerca; species Schistocerca nitens. The sequence continues at coordinate 544,038,769 of NC_064614.1, forward strand.
TCATCGGCAAACCTCAAAGTTTTTATTTCTTCTCCCTGGATTTTAATACCTACTCCAAAAATTTCTTTTGTTTCCTTTACTGCTTGCTCAATATACAGATTGAATAACATCGGGGAGAGGCTACAACCCTGTCTCACTCCCTTCCCAACCACTGATACACTTTCATGCCCCTCGACTCTTATGACTGCCATCTGGTTTCTGTACAAATTGTAAATAGCCTTTCGCTCCCTGTATTTTACCCCTGCCACCTTCAGAATTTCAAAGAGAGTATTCCAGTCTACATTGTCAAAAGCTTCCTCTAAGTCTACAAATGCTAGAAACGTAGGTTTGCCTTTCCTTAATCTTTCTTCTAAGATAAGTCGTAAGGTCAGTATTGCCTCACGTGTTTCAACATTTCTGCGGAATCCAAACTGATCTTCCCCGAGGTCAGCTTCTACCAGTTTTTCCATGCATCTGTAAAGAATTCGCGTTAGTATTTTGCAGCCATGACTTATTAAACTGATTGTTCGGTAATTTTCACATCTGTCAACACCTGCTTTCTTTGGGATTGGAATTATTATATTCTTCTTGAAGTCTGAGAGTATTTCACCTGTCCATAGATCTTGCTCACCAGATGGAGGAGTTTTGTCAGGACTGGCTCTCCCAAGGCCGTCGGTAGTTGTAATGGAATGCTGTCTACTCCAGGGGCCTTGTTTCGACTAAGGTCTTTCAGTGCTCTGTCAAACTCTTCACGCAGTATCGTATCTCCCATTTCATCTTCATCTACATCCTCTTCCATTTCCATAATATTGTCCTCAAGTACATCGCCCTTGTATAGACCCTCTATATACTCCTTCCACCTTTCTGCTTTCCCCTCTTTGCTTATAACTGGGTTTCCATCTGAGCTCTTGATATTCATACAAGTGGCTCTCTTTTCTCCAAAGGTCTCTTTAATTTTCCTGTAGGCTGTATCTATCTTACCCCTAGTGAGATAAGCCTCTACATCCTTACATTTGTCCTCTAGCCATGCCTGCTTAGCCATTTTGCACTTCCTGTCGATCTCATTTTTGAGACGTTTGTATTCCTTTTTGCGTGCTTCATTTACTGCATTTTTATATTTTCTCCTTTCATCAATTAAATTCAATATTTCTTCTGTTACCCAAGGATTTCTAATAGCCCTCGTCTTTTTACCTACTTGATCCTCTGCTGCCTTCACTACTTCATCCCTCAGAGCTACCCATTCGTCTTCTACTGTATTTCTTTCCCCCATTCCTGTCAATTGTTCCCTTATGCTGTTCCTGAAACTCTGTACAACCTCTGGTTTAGTCAGTTTATCCAGGTTCCATCTCCTTAAATTCCCACCTTTTTGCAATTTCTTCAGTTTTAATCTACAGTTCATAACCAATAGATTGTGGTCAGAGTCCACATCTGCCCCTGGAAATGTCCTACAATTTAAAACCTGGTTCCTAAATCTCTGTCTTACCATTATATAATCTATCTGACAACTTTTAGTATCTCCAGGCTTCTTCCATGTATACAACCTTTTATGATTCTTGAACCAAGTGTTAGCTATGATTAAGTTATGCTCTGTGCAAAATTCTAACATACGGCTTCCTCATATATAATCATATATAATATAAAGAGATAGGCGTTCAAGAGTAATGATAAGTCTGTAAATAATAATGTCGTGTGACTAGGGCATCCCGTCGGGTAGACCGTTCGCCGGGTGCAAGTCTTTCGATTTGACGCCACTTTGGCGACTCGCGCGTCGATGGGGATGAAATGATGATGATTAGGACAACGCAACACCCAGTCCCTCAGCGGATAAAATCTCCGATCCACCCGGGAATCGAACACGGGCCCTTAGGATTGACATTCTGACGCGCTGACCACTCAGCTACCGGGGGCGGACGATAAGTCTGTAAATTCAGTACTGGACACCACACAAACAGGTTTAGTAAAGCTGTCAACGAACTCAATATGCAAACAACGTAGACAAATGAATTTTATAAAATATTTTGTGTTATTATTTTAAGAAATGATTTTTCTGCTATGTGATATTCTGGCCATATTCTCCTTCTTACTGTACGCACATGGCTCCGCGAGCCAGAAGATGACACGGCGGGTGGTCGACATCCCTGCGATCTTCAGTGCCTGGTGAGGACCTCGTTTACTGTCATGAAATTGTTTTGATAACGGTGCGTTTGCATTAACAATGACCGACGAGATTACTTTTGGCAATGACTATTTTTTCGAGAAGCTATACCATAAATCATTTGCGAAATCATGTTGCATACAGGAATATACACAAGCCATTTTACTAGCATATTTTATCAGTGCCAGTAGTTTCATAGAATGTATACACACTGATATGCAAAGATTCTTTCCACGAGCTTTTAAGATATAAAACAGTTTAAATAAAATTTAATTCAATCAACTAACGTAAATAAAAGGAAATCAGAGAAAAAAATTGGGACATTCCAGCACGATCCTTAGTGGTATGCCCAGCAAGTTCGTAGAATTGTTGTCAAAAGTCACAAACTTGGGAAGCACGGTGTAAATCCGTGGTCCTCAGACTATGTCTTGCGGTCCGCATGCGGCCCGAATCAAGTGTTTGTGCAGCCCGCGATTCTCAGCCATATTTTATAATAATACACATTTAGCAACTAACCGCCCAATCCAAAAATGTCATCGTAGCGTTCGTAAGAGTGTTGTTGTTCTGCTAAGTAACAAACAAAAATATTTAAACAGGTAACAGTAATTTAAGCTCTGCTTAATTTTTATTGACGTTACAGAATTGCGTCATAAACTAAGTGCGCTACAAATGTGTAGCAAGGAATATGCAGTTAAATTGATGCTGTTGTAATACAACGTAAGGAGTCATTCAATAAATTTAGCTCGCATCTTTGATCTTGTCTCGCATTGCATAATCCATATAAAGATAAGTACAGGTACTGTTACTAATCAGTTAATCAGTTACACAAAGAAATCAGCACCGCGTTAGGCAATTACAGCGTTCAATTTTGGGATCTCTGACGGTGCCAGTAATGTAAAACAGAGAACAATCGACTCGAAGTATCCTGAATGGTGTCGAAATTTAACGCTTAATACTTGGGAGCTAGTGGCTAACTTACAGTAGCTAGTCTATGGGTGGTGGGGGGGGGGGGGGGGCGGCTCGTAACATAATATTTTTTGTAGAACAGCAACTAATAATCGGTGAAATGGGTTCGAAATGCCGCCCCACCGTGTCAGTACTGCCTCTTAAGCAAAAACGTTTGACGACCACTGGTGTAAACTATGTATGGAGGTTGCGCGGATTTCGTAAAAGTCGCTATAGCTCTCGTTCCAGTGAAGTTTTATGTACTTCTATGAATGACGGAGACGCCTGTTGTATTGCACTTAAGTGAATCGTTTTGCTAAAGAGTGGGTTGATAGACTGATGACAGTCCAGTGCTGCCCATATCGGGTGAGTCGGATGAAATAACAATAAAGAAAAAATGTGTTGAACACTCAGAATACATTAACATCAATGACATGAGGACAGTGCTCTCTCAAAAAGGGACAATGCATTGATGCACTTCATGAGGTGGGAAGAGCTACGTTTTCCTATGAAATAATTTTGTTTTCATAAATAATTTCAGTAACAGAATATATTCCTAGCTGAACTTGTCCTTAAACAGTTTATATTGTTGCAAATATAACATCCTTTTAAGATACGTTGTAAGACACCACGAAGATGGTGGGCCGGAAGTTTTAGTGTTAAAAATGGTTCAAATGGCTCTGAGCACTACGGGACGTAACATCTGAGGTCATCAGTCCCCTAAAACTTAGAACTACTTAAACCTAACTAACCAAAGGACATCACACACATACATGCCCGAGGCAGGATTCGAACCTGCAACCGTAGCAGTCGCGCGGTTCCAGACTGAAGCGCCTAGAACCGCTCGGCCACACCGACCGTCGGAAGTCTTAGTGTGACGTACGCATACGGACAAATGAATTCTTACAGCATCAGAAAAACTGGATGATTCATTCAAGAGAAAAATATTTATACATTGAGAAAGTCAGTAACAGGTTCACCTTTGAGCCTTATGCAAGCAGTTATTCGTCTTGAAATGGATTTATGGGGTTGTGCATATGCTCCTGACAGATATCGTGCTATATTCTGTCCAATTAGCGCATCAGATCGTCAAAATTCCGGGCAGGTTGGAGGACCCTGTCCATAATGATCCACATGTTCTCAGTTGGTAGAGAGATCCAGTGACGTTGACGACAAATGTAGGGTTTGGCAAAACACGAAGAAGTGTAAGCCCAGGATGGCTTGCCATGAATGGCAACAAAACGCGGCGTATACATCTTCGACGATCTGCTGTACTGTAAGGCTGCCGCGGGTGACAATGAAACGCGTCCTACTGTGGAAAGAAATGGGAGTCCAGACCAGCACTCCTGGTCGTCAGCATGTATGGTGCGCGACAGTCAGGTTGATATCACACCCCCTTTCCGGAGCGCCTGCAGACAAGTATTCTGGCTAGTATCTCATTAAATGGAGTAAAATTGTCTTCAGTGATGAGTCCTGCTTCGAACTGAGCCCAGACGGCCAGTGAAGATGTATCTGGCGACGCCCAGAACAGTGGAGCCATTTCTTTTCATAATAGGACTCTTATGGTTGTCATCAGCGGCACCCTTAAAAGCACACTGAACTCGCATTCGGGAGGACGACGGTTAAATCCCGCGTCCGGCATCTCTGATTTAGGTTTTCCGTGATTTCCCTAAATAGCTCCAGGCAAATGCTAGGATGGTTCCTTTCAAAGAGCACGGCCGACTTCCTTCCCCGTCCTTCCGATGACACCGATGACTTCGCTGTCTGGTATTCTTCCCCAAACAACCCAACCTCAACCCAACATTAAAAGCACAGTGGTATGTTGGCGATATTCTACGCCCCATTCTGTTGCCCTCCATGGCAAGCCATCCTGGGCTTACATTTCAGCAAGATAATGCCCACCCGCACACGACAAGAGTCTTTAATGCTTGTCTTCGAGTTTGTGAAACCCCTCCTTGGCCTGAAACGTATCTCCACTTGAGAACGTTTCGAGCATTATAGGCGGGGCCCTACAACTATCTCAGGACTCTCATGATCTAACATGCCAGTTGGACAGAATTCAACACGATATCCCTCAGGAGGACATGCAACAACTCTGTCAATCTATGTTAAGCCGAATAATAGCTTGCTCAAGGGCCAGAGATGGACCAACACGTTACTTGAAAAAAAAAAAAAAAGTGTCAGAATCCCTAAGCGACGAAACTGTTGAGCTCATCGGTCCCTAGACTTACACAGTACTTAAACTAACTTATGCTAAGAACAGCACACACACACACACACATACACACATACACACATGCCCGAGGGGTTGACTCGAACTTCCGGCGGGACGGGTCGTGCAGTCCGTGGTACGGCGCCTCAAACCGCTGGTTCACACCACGCGGCCAACACGTTGCTGACTTGCTCAATTTGTGAAGCTCTTTCTCATGAATGAATGATCCTATTTTTCTGAAACTGTAATCTCTTTTTTCTGTACATGTACCTCACATCTATCGATTTGATTCCCATTCGGATAATTCCTTCGTGGTAAGTCTTTCTTTTCGTTTTAGAGCATATTGTAGAGCTATGGATCCAAGTAAACAGATAATAATCATTAAGTGAATAATTAAATACACGAGAATAGTCATGCCTGTAACACGCTTCATGCTAATTTGAAATTTATTGCATGCCGCCTTCATGACGACGTAATTTTAATGGAGAGCGCTGTTTATAGGTGTCGTATGAGATTTTTCCCGTTGCCGTGAGAAGTGTTGTGTCTTCGTAGTCTTCTAGTGTGATATTATTCTGGGTTGAGATTAGGAGCAGGTGTTGTGGTGAAGACAGTGTCTGCTGCTGCCGCCCGGCCGCTGTGCGCGTGCGTGCTGCGTCACGGGCTGCCTACCTCTGGGCGCCGCCGCCGCCGCCGCCGCCGCGGGCAGTCAGCGGCGTGCCGCGCAGGCGAGAACAGCGGGTCAGCAGGCAGCAAGCAGCGGGCACGAGACGCGGCGGGACGCACTCACGGGGTTGCCGACGCGTGGCCGATCGGGACGCACCTGTAAGCACCGTCGAAGCGCTCTGCCGCCTCACCTCACCTCCTGCTACTGCTTGCACTAAACCACCTGTCCTTGCCTTTAGACTAGATGTCAACAGTGTATTTCACAACTGTTGAAATATGGGGTGCAAACATATTTCTTAAATTACTTTTTGGCCGAGTGCGACTTTAAATGTCTACTGTATTGTCATTGACGCATTGAATACATGATTACTGCGAGCGTCTGATCAGCGAAACTAGTAATAAATCTTACAATACTGACTCTGGCGATGTTCCTGTACATCGACGTAGTTTTTAAGTCGTCACATCTCGTAATGATATTTTCATCTTTACATACGACATCGTCACAACATCTCAGGTAACCTGTAACCTTTGTACGTCACAATAATATTTTGAGTCGAATTTGATATTTGTTCAGTCATTACAACTTCAATTTTTCGTTCTCCAGTTCTCTAATTCGGCAGCTTAGACGTATGAAGTATCATACCAATCGCCCGATAGCGTACGTATTGGCCCTCTCTCCTTTCTCCCTTGATGTTATATTACTTTTGTGGAAAATTAATTGTTCTTCCCGTTTCGCGTACTACATCAATTTCATTTCCTTAACTATCAATAACTTGAGTAACAGCACACTACAACGTAAGCTGCTTTACAAGAGACTGATTAATGGCCATGCCTTTATTTACGTACGCTCTGACGATAACGCACAGATAATTATTGCAGTACTCATGCAAACGGTAGTGAAATGAAAAGACTTTAGGCCGTTTCTGATATTTAACATCAATTTTAAAATATTAAAAAATAACGCTTCTAGCATAGTCTTCTGCAAGCTGTATGCAACAACGTAAGAATGATACTCTAAAAACGTGATTCACGTTTTCATAAAAAATGAATAAAATGACTATAAGAAACTGAAGATACACGTGGCAGACAAAATATCTTTGGTAGACTACTAAAATTAATAAGTGACCGCTTTGTTCTACCATTACAAATCTAATATGAAATTGATCGAGACGATCTATCAATAAAGACGTTACAACTTGTTGTTGGTGTGTCAGCAAGATGGATATTTAGTAGCATATAGAATAAAATTCTACCGACTCCACACAATTATGTGGTGTACATTGTACAGCAAATCGGTAAAGCAAGTAATGATATTTGCTGGTGTTTTCCTGCGTTGCTTGAGCTTCTGGTGTGTTGTGACTCTGTGAAAAATCTTCCGTGACACTTCAAGGCGTGCATCACTGCCTGCCTCTTTCGCACATTTCCATCGCTGTTAATGGCAGTTCCTATACTTTCCATCTTTCCTCGTAATTGGAATGCTCAAATGGCGTCATGACCGATTTGAAATCACACGACTAAATTACGCATTAAAGACTGACGGCTGTCACAATGTGTCTGAAATGTTGTGTTAGATGAAACAGGTGACTACCCATAGGTCACTTACGTGGGAGCACAAAGTGCTGTAATCGAATTACATTTGACACGATGACTGTTCCTCAGCGCAGAAACAATGCAGAATTTATTACTTTCACCAATTTTGTTACTGATGGCAGGTCAAATGGCTGATTATTTTTTGACTACATCGTTCTCTTTTTGCCAACGCCTGCTTCTTTTTGATTACGTCTCGTTTTTCTTGGTATACACACAACACTGTAGTGAAACACCCAGTGGGCAGATACGCTCTTAGCCATAGACATTTCTTCGAATGTCATGTGTGCGTGGCTCTCGACTGTACACAAAACAACTTGACACAACGGGTAAAGTCTCATTTCTAATTTAACGAAATGTAATGTGCTCCTCACTGGAGAGAAATTCATACATGTTTCGTTTCAGACGTTAAGTGTTAATATATAAAGGCGTGGTTCAGTAACTTGAAGTGGGTTTACTTTGAGCCAAGAAACTGGGCTTCCTACCTTTTCTTCCAGGATTTTAAAAATTTAGCTACAGTTGACACGTCTCTCTGATGTTGGTGGACTACTTTTTACATTTACTACATATATTACAGTCAATTGTGAAGCAAAATTGTACGAAGAGGAACTATATATCCTCAGCCAACTGAAAGATGTACAATTTTTGGTGCGCATAAATTTTACTGAATTATTTTTGTCAGAAGGTTCCTCTTCCCTATATACGAGACTGTGAAAAGCTACGCACCTGAAGGTCCCCTTATTCTGATATTGCCAAACTTTCAACTATAGTACAGAATCAGTAGTAAATCAAAGGACGGAACGAAATGGAGTACTAATTTCTCGTAGCTGCGGGTTCACACTCACGTGAACCGATCATGTGAGAACTGTACTAGGGAAGACAAGTGGTCGTTTCGGTTTATTTGGAGAATTTTAGGAAGGCGTGGATTACTTGTAAAGGAGACCTCATATAGGACGCTAGTGCGACCCATTCAGTACTTCTCGAGTGCTTGGGATCTGTTCCAGGTCGGTTTGAAGAAAGACAGACGGCCGCGGTGGCCGTGCGGTTCTAGGCGCTGCAGTCCGGAACCGCGGGACTGCTACGGTCGCAGGTTCGAATCCTGCCTCGGGCATGGATGTGTGTGATGTCCTTAGGTTAGTTAGGTTTACGTAGTTCTAAGTTATAGGGCACTGATGACCTGAGATGTTAAGTCTCATAGTGCTCAGAGCCATTTTTTGAAGAAAGACATTGAAGCAATTCAGACAAATACATGTAATTAATGGTTCGTCCTGCTGTTTTGTGAAAACATCATCCGTTGCCTCGATAGAAGCAACATGGTGCGAAAGACAATAAAAAGCCTACACCGTATCAGTCGTCGCCTGAGTCAACAAGATCTACATCGATTGCCAAGCTATGGCTGTCTAATGTCAAAATTATGGTGAAGTAGTGGGTACTTTTTTACAAGTTACTCTACATCCACAACCCAGTGAGTCCTCTTAGACCTACCGCCATGTATGGTGAGGGGTACGCCTCTAGAGTGTGGGATACATTTACAATAGGAAGTACCTGCTTTTCGGTCGATTAGTATCGAGGTTCGGTGTGCCGCCCAGTCTGTGGATGTTTTTTAAGTTTGGTTTCCCGTCTGCACCAACACATCACCCCAGGCTCAAATAGTAACCAAGCCACTAAGACATCCTTCCCACCCCCTCCCCCCCACCCCCCGTCCTTCCGAACTGCGATTTCGAGTGCGCCCTTTACAGCGCATCGGCGCTGTAACAGTTCCGTTTTTTAGATCTACAATCAAACCAAAATTGTAAATATCTTTTGTACGAATAAAGGTTGGGAAAGGAGTGAGACAGGGTTGTAGCCTCTCCCCGATGTTATTCAATCTGTATATTGAGCAAGCAGTAAAGGAAACAAAAGAAGAATTCGGAGTAGGTATTAAAATTCATGGAGAAGAAGTAAAAGCTTTGAGGTTCGCCGATGAGATTGTAATTCTGTCAGAGACAGCAAAGGACTTGGAAGAGCAGTTGAACGGAATGGATAGTGTCTTGAAAGGAGGATATAAGATGAACATCAACAAAAGCAAAACGAGGATAATGGAATGTAGTCAAATTAAGTCGGGTGATGCTGAGGGGATTAGATTAGGAAATGAGACACTTAAAGTAGTAAAGGAGTTTTGCTATTTAGGGAGTAAAATAACTGATGATGGTTGAAGTAGAGAGGATATAAAATGTAGACTGGCAATGGAAAGGAAATCGTTTCTGAAGAAGAGAAATTTGTTAACATCGAGTATAGATTTAAGTGTCAGGAAGTCGTTTCTGAAAGTATTTGTATGGAGTGTAGCCATGTATGGAAGTGAAACATGGACGATAATCAGTTTGGACAAGAAGAGAATAGAAGCTTTCGAAATGTGGTGCTACAGAAGAATGCTGAAGATAAGGTGGGTAGATCACGTAACTAATGAGGAGGTATTGAATAGGATTGGGGAGAAGAGAAGTTTGTGGCACAACTTGACTAGAAGAAGGGATCGGTTGGTAGGACATGTTTTGAGGCATCAAGGGATCACAAATTTAGCATTGGAGGGCAGCGTGGAGGGTAAAAATCGTAGAGGGAGACCAAGAGATCAATACACTAAGCAGATTCAGAAGGATGTAGGTTGCAGTAGGTACTGGTAGATGAAGAAGCTTGCACAGGATAGAGTAGCTTGGAGAGCTGTATCAAACCAGTCTCAGGACTGAAGACCACAACAACAACAACAACGAATAAAGAAACGCGTATTGTACAATATGTACAGAATTCTAGCTGTGGCAAACGAGGCTTTGATGTCGTAAATATGATAATGTCATCAATATCCACAAGAGATAACGGTCTTGACCACAAAGGATACGTAAACATGATAGCCGACATTATAAGTGTTTCACAATCATCGATACCAGATGGATTAGGAAGTCCAGTCAATTTCGGGGGTGAGACGCTGCATGTTAATTGCGAATGACCTTGTCCACTATACATACTTATTACGTACTACCTCTATCGTTCCCCCTTAAATTATGCTGGTTCTGATTGTAATTATTAATTATTTTAGAATCTTGACTGCCTTTTTCTTGAGACAATACTATGATTACATTTACAGAGTACGGCCTCAATTGTAATATTTACTGTCCTAGAACGTCCGAGGATTGGGGTATACTAGTCCGTAAACTATAGCGTTATGTGAATATTAACAGCATAAATAAATTACTTAATGGAATACTACAGACGTCTGCACACACACACGCACACACACACACACACACACACACACACACACACACACACACACACACACACACCTTAAATGAAGACCCTAAGGCAAATAAAAGACGACAGACCGCGAAGGAATTAGCCGAACGGGACACAAATCGGTAGATGTGATGTAAATTTACAAACAAACAAATGATTACAATTTCGCCGGCCGGGGTGGCCGAGCGGTTCTAGGTGCTACGGGCTAGAACCACGAGACCGCCACGGTCGCAGGTTCGAATCCTGCCTCGGGCATGGATGTGTGTGATGTTCTTAGGTTTAAGTAGTTCTAAGTCTAGGGGACTGATGACCTCAGATGTTAAGCCCCATAGTGCTCAGAGCCATTTGAACCATTTTTTTTAATTACTGTTTCAAAAGATTTGGATGATTATTCAAGAGAAAGGGTTCCACAAATTCAAAAAAGACAACAACGCGATGGTCCACCTCTGGCCTTCATGAAAGCAGTTATTCCGCTTGGCATTGATTGAGGGAGTTGTTGGATCTCCTCTCGAGGGATGTCGTATCAGATTCTGTCTAATTGGGGCAATAGATCGTCAAAGTACCGAGATGGTTGTATGGCCCTGCCCCAAAATGCTCCATACGCTCTCAGTCTGGGAGAGATCAGGCGACGTTTCTGAGCAAGGTACGGTTTAGCAGGCACAAAGGCAAGCAGTAGAAACTCTCGCCGTTGCGGGAGGGCATTACCTTGCTCAAATGTAAGCCCAGGATAACTTGCCATAAAGGGCAACATCGTTAACGGACCGCTACACTGTAAGGGCACTGCAGATGACAACCAAATGGGTCCTACTACGGAAAGAAGTATCATCCTAGACGCTCACTCCTGGTCGTCGGGCCGTATATTGTGTGACAATCAGGCTGGGATCCCACTGCTACCTGTAGAATGCTCAGACAGATCTTTGGCCTAGAGTCTCAATGACTGGAGTATAATTGTCTTCAGTAACGAGTCCTGCTTCGAAATGAGCCCCGATGACCATCGAAGATGCCCCGTTTTATTGTCCTTCATGGCTAGCCATCCAGGACATGTATTTCAGCAATATAATGCATACCCACACACAGTAAGAGCTTCTACTGGTTGTATTCGTGCTTGCCAAACCATACCTTGGCCAGCAAGGTCGCCGGATCCATCACCAGTGCTCGGGACTTGACCATCTAAAGCCGAAGATGCACATAATTGTGCACGATATCTCTCAGCAAACATCCAACAACTCAGTCAATCACTGCCAAGCCGAATAACTGTCTGCATAAGGGCCAGAGGTGGACCAACGCTATACTGACTTGTCTAGTTTGTGAAGTTCTTTCTCTTGGATAAATTATCCAATTTTTGTGAATCTGTAATCATCTATTTGTGTGTAAATGTACATCACACCTACCAGTTTTATCCGATTCGGATCATTCCTTCGTGTTGCGTTGTTTGTTTTTGTCTTAGAAAAAAAATGGCTCTGAGCACTATGGGACTCAACTGCTGTGGTTATCAGTCCCCTAGAACTTAGAACTACTTAAACCTAACTAACCTAAGGACATCACACACATCCATGCCCGAGGCAGGATTCGAACCTGCGACCGTAGCAGTCCCACGGTTCCGGACTGCGCGCCTAGAACCGCGAGACCACCGCGGCCGGCTTTTGTCTTAGAGTGTGCACATACAGTGTGGTCAGAAAATGTCTGAAACGCTTGTAGGGATGTTGCAGGTTGTACTGACATATGAATAACTCGGAAACGGAGCAACGTATCGAAATTCTTTCTTAACATCTATGTCTCAGTACAACCTGCCCTGTAACATACCTACAAGCATTTCACACATTTTCTGACCACACTGTAGAGCGAGCCCCAAGTTGACAAACTAGTTGTTCGAGGATATTTTCTGAATATTTTGGTAATGCGAGGTACCTGTGGTTTCTACTGCCTCGTCACAGAGTAATAATGAAATGGTGACTTTTCGAATTGCTTCCCCAATTGGTTAATACCGGTACAACAGTAAAAACGACTTAGTGTGTAATCGCCAAAATGTGTAACATGGAAGTACTTGCAAATGCCTATGCAAAAATGCAATTGTGCTGTAATTTTCTTGCAGTTGCTGCACGATTACGTCAGCACAGCGTCGTTGTGCTGCTGATACGTTGCAGTCACTGAACCCAAGCACATTCATATCGGTGAAAGCGCCATTACCTAACCTTTCCATACCGTGGTATATCACTGTCAACGAGCAGCACGGACCAAATAAACATTGCAATTTCAAACAAAGAAGAACTGGTGTTAGTTATTAGCACTTCAAAATTAAACGAAGTTAACTGCCACGTCACATTAATCGACAGTGAACTGACGAGTGATGTTTCGGCAGTAATGAAGTCATCAAATCACATAAAAGAAAAACATTTTGGCGATTAAAGTATAAGCCATAAGCGAGTTCACCAAGAAAATAATATCCCGAAAGATGTTACACAAGTAAACACTCTTACAGGAGGACAAGGTGAAAATGGTTCAAATGGCTCTAAGCACTATGGGATTTAACATCTGAGGTCATCAGTCCCCTAGACTTAGAACTACTTAAACCTAACTAACCTAAGGATATCACACACATCCATGCCCGAGGCAGGATTCGAGCCTGCGACCGCAGCAGCCGCGTGGTTCCAGACTGAAGCGCTTAGAACCGCTCGGCCACCGCGGCCAGCCCGCATCTCGTGGTCGTGCGGTAGCGTTCTCGCTTCCCACGCCCGGGTTCCCGGGTTCGATTCCCGGCGGGGTCAGGGATTTTCTCTGCCTCGTGATGGCTGGGTGTTGTGTGCTGTCCTTAGGTTAGGTAGGTTTAAGTAGTTCTAAGTTCTAGGGGACTTATGACCACAGCAGTTGAGTCCCTTAGTGCTCAGAGCCATTTGAACCATTTGAACCACCGCGGCCGGCTGGAGGACAAGTGTTTCGCACAGCTGTGATATGTGGGTGAATGTAATCGGAGCGTTAAAACGGTGAATTGTTGGAGGAGTACGGCAGATCGAAGAGCGTAAATGCTGTACGGAATACTCACCTCTGTGCCAAGTTATTGCAGCCCGTCAGTGCTGGTGCAGGCGACGCTATTTAATCGAATTATACAGCCAGAAGTGCGAGAAAATAGAGAAAAGCGTGTCTGTTTGTAAAAAAGGAGAAAGGAAGGAGTGAGACATGAGGCGGGATGGGACGTAGATAGTGGAGGGACAGCTGAGATACGCGGGAGCGAAGTAACTGAAGGCTGTGCCTCCGATACCGCAGAGGACCGCTGCGCGCTGAATAATAAATAGGCTTTTAGTGGACCGAACCAGGTGGTTGCGGCGCCTAACACGCTGCCCCGCTTATCTGGCCAGCGTTCCTGCGCAGGGAAATTTTATGCGCCTCGGCTACAAGGAAAAATCTGGCTAACGTAAAAATTTCGCCTAATGTTGCGACTGAATTCCTAGCACGTACCGATGTTCACTTCACTCGCAACAATCAACCTTTAACCGATTATTCAGGGAAGTGTATGCATTGCATTTGATGATCGTCGCTCTCTATTACGAAGGAAATCGCATATAAACTTGTTTTGGAATGAAGAACAACTCTCAGTTCCACTGTGCTGATAATGAAAGCTCTCTTTCAACACTTTCAGGTACGTAGTAGACGAATGTTAAACACAAATTTCGTGCTTAGACGCACTTTTGTTTCAAATTAGGACTCACACACACACACAGACAGACAGACAGACAGACTTTCACATACACAAACACTCTCTGCTTTATTCGAGCTCTGTTCTGATGATTTAACTACTACGCGGTAATCCATGATGATAATAACAGTGAAACGTGTAACAAGAGTGGTATCTGGTTTTTGATATAGCAGAAATTTCCTCCTTCGTTCGCTAGACACCCCCTTTCATTTTTATTGCACTTTTTTTAACTGTCGAAGATTTTTCAGGTACATGTCATTGTACTGCAATAACCTCTAACCACCGCCAATAGTTCAACAATTTAATACTTACACATGACATAAAGCCAACGTAAACTGTTTTTGTCCTTCATCTCCAGCTCATCTTGTGTTCCATTGACGCCGGCGCTACAGTCTGGAACCGCGCGACCGCTACGGTCGCAGGTTCGAATCCTGCCTCGGGCATGGGTGTGTGTGATGTCCTTAGGTCGGTTAGGTTTAAGTGGTTCTAAGTTCTAGGGGAGTGATGACCTCAGAAGCTGTCCCATAGTGCTCGGAGCCATTTGAACCAGTTTGTTCCATTGACGTGATAACTATTTCCATCGATTCCCGACGGGGTGAGATTTTCCCCGCTCTGGAGCTGGGTGTTGTGTTGTCCTTACTTTCGTATCGTCACAATTGCTATTGCTATTGACGTGACTGAATGGGAAAGATCCTAAAGACAGTAACTTGAAAAAAAATTTAAAAATAGAAAAAAACTAATTTCAAATACCTTTTCACGCGTCTAATGATCTTGTAAGGATTTTCTTACAACTGAACTACTTCCTCGTTTGTTATTTCAGCTTTAGTCTACATGAAGTCAGTTTTCTTACAGTTGCTATATTCTCCACAAACACCGTAAATGAATCCCTCGCAGCTTCCATTTCCCTCATTTATCGCCAGTTCACATTTTATTTTCATACGGTGCTTTGCTGAAATAGGAGAGCTTGAGAAACATCATCAAGACTAGAGCAGTAAAAGACCCTGTGTTGAAAGTGTAGGTTTATTTGGACCCCACTGAGCTTTTCTGGGCACGGTGGTACGACAACATCTTTAAGGAGACTGACAAAGAAAGTTACAGAGAGACCAACAGTCTGAAATGGGATTCAGAATCACCGTTCATCTCATCATTTTTGACATACACAAATCGTTGGCGGAGACAGAAGTGATACGAATCAATTACTGATCCAAGACAGAGCACAAAACTTTTGGAATTTTTTTCCGACCTTTGTCTACTTAGCCATGAGGCGGTACACTATTTGACACTATATATTCCTTCACAGAAACATTTCTTTGAGTGTGTACTGTTCGTATTTCATACTTGATGGTTACAATTAAAATGCAGCTACTCACAGAAGTAATTATAGTATGGCAGCCAAACTTGGTAGATATTGTAATGCGTTAATGCGGAACCGATTTACGTCGAAAAAAAGTTCCTATTTTGACCACCACGTGTAAATCTGTCTCTGTGAATGCAAGAAAGACTTGTAGAATTGTTGCCATATTATGAATGGGACGTGGATAGAAAAGCTTAAACAGGTGAGAAAGACATAATGTTGTTTTTCGCATTAAGTGCCGCTTTCACAATCTTTTTAGTATGGGCATCGGGGAAGTCAACGAGATACTACATCTGTAAAACGACGTGATCAATTTTACTCACAGCAGTTCCGGTGGAATCTGAGCAACGTGTTCCTATACACTGACCCTCAGATCAGATAGAAACCGAACGTATCCCTGGTAAAAGCGTTCTTTTAGATATCTCCAGAGCCAAAAGACACATGGACTTAGAGCAGGTGATCTTACGGGAGACGCTTAAGAAAAACCTCTGGAGATAACAAGTTCGTTTGTACCAAGCAGGAAGAGCTACATGAGCTGTTTCCCGAACTCGCATGAAAACAGTGGATTCACGAGCTGTAAAACGTGTAGATGTCACGGTACACCTGACAGCCGCTCCTGGTGTATACTCCTTAAAGAGAAGCGAACCAAGAGTGAAAGTACTTGTGAATCCAAACCACATAGTCATACGGCAAGTAAAATGGCTCTTGGTGCCCAACACGCGGTTTAGCAGCACACCAGACTCGGCATTTCTGTGTTTAACTGCACCCTGCAATGTAAAATGTGCGCCGTCACTCCGCAGAATATTGCCCGACCACATCAACTTCGATCCGTGCAAGAAGTCGAAGTGCAAAGTCAGAACGTTGCTCCGGAGCGTGAAGATTCAGTTGGTGCACCTTCTGGATCTTGTACGGGTACCACAGTAAAATAGACTGCAAAACTTTCCGTACTGTTTACCACGGGATGGACAACACTCGTGGATCTACATGAGCAATAGCATTATTCAGGGCACGTGCTGCGTCGTCAGTTACAGCAACAACAAACTGGTCAGTAGCTTACACCGACATAGGCCGCCTTCCCCTGCCAGGTGCCACGTCAAGACTACCCGCGTTCTCGAATTTCATTACCATATTCTTTAAAGCATTTAATGACATCAGGCCTCCCCTCAGACCTTTCAGTCAGTGAGACACTCTCGGAACAGCACAGTAATTGTTGACGTTGACATAAAACAGTTTCACTACCAGCGCACGGTCTGTCTTATTGATAGCCGTATCGTTCGCTCACGTTACGGCTTGTCAAATGACAGCGTGGATATCGGTACCGTTGTAGATGCAGTGTACGGAGTCAGATTTGCACGTCGTGGCCATAATTTGGAACTAATTTGTTTTCCAGCATAAACTGGTTCCGCATTAACACAATAGCATACCTGCGAAGTGTCGCCGCAGTAGCCGCGCGGTATTAGCCGAGCGGTCTCAGGCACTGCAGTCCTGGACTGTGCGGCTGATCCCGGCGGAGGTTCGAGTCCTCCCTCGGGCATGGGTGTGTGATAATTTAGGTTAAGTAGTGAGTAAGCTTAGGGACTGATGACCTTAGCAGTTAAGTCCCATAAGATTTCACACATTTGAACATTTTTTTTTCGCCGCAGTACGATAATTACACTCCATACTTTATCTCTGTGAGTAGCTACACTTCAATTATAACCACCCGGTATTTTCTACGAAATTTTGCACTCTATGTTACCGTATTCTTTCAACTGTTCCACTGTTTCAGTGCTCAGGACACCGTTACTCATAACAAGCAAAACTAATTTCACCTCTGTTTCGAATTTTTATCCTTTCATGCTTTGTAGTAAGGTGATGTGTCATGTCCAGCACCGGGACTGAGTTTCGTATAAAATCAGAAAAGTTCGAAAAAAAAGTGGAGGCTATTTATAGAGTGCATAACATAAACGCTGGAGTGAAGAAAAATATAGGAGTCAGCTTCCTGCGTCAGTTTCTAAAACGGATCACTGGTACTCTGCGAGACAGACACCAGCTGATTACAGTGGCCATGAAGGCATGTTCTTTAAGTTATGAGTGAATGAGTCTGGATGTAGGTGGGGATACTGAATAGGACAGATCGGTGGTCTAGGCACTGTGCTCGTAGCTAGGAGCTGTGGTATCCTAAGTCCCACAACACAGGTTCAAGGTATTTTGTTCGTCTTGAGTCCTCAAACTAGTCTGATGAGCTCTGCAAGCTAGTCTATGCTGTGCAAGCCTCTTTGTCTCGATGCAACCTACATCTGTTTCAGTCTACTTGCTGCAGACAAGCTTTGACCTAATTCCGCAAAGTACATACAATAGCTGCAAGTGAAGAGGTAGACTAAGTTCCCCAAAATTTTTAAGCGTTCCAACCATTCCAACATAGGCTTTTCATTATTTACACTGTTCCTTTCTTCTCTGTCGATCTTAACCGATCTTGTTAGTCGGCATACAGATAGTCTTTACACTATGTTTGCCCGATACAGACCGATTTTCTTTCACCATGGGAACGTATGACAAAAAGGCTGTATCGG
Source organism: Schistocerca nitens (assembly GCF_023898315.1). NCBI lineage: Eukaryota > Metazoa > Arthropoda > Insecta > Orthoptera > Acrididae > Schistocerca > Schistocerca nitens. The sequence goes on from NC_064614.1 coordinate 544,057,171, forward strand.
CTATTTCTTCTTCCGACGTGTCGCTTCACCAGGTGCTGAATTACATAACACTCCTTATAAGGCTCTTGGAGAACCCAGTGCTCGTCAGAACACATTCCAACAGTTGCATCTAACATCCAATGTGCTTCACCTCAGCCGGCCGCTGTGGCCGAGTGGTTCTAGGCGCTTCAGTCTGGAACGCGCGACCGCTACGGTTGCAGGTTCGAATCCTGCCTCGGGCATGGATGGGTGTGATGTCCATAGGTTAGTTAGGTTTAAGTAGTTCTAATTTCTAGGGGACTGATGACCTGAGATGTTAAGACCCATAGTGCTCAGAGCCATTTGAACAATTTTTTTTTTGGCTACACCTCAAATATTCGTCTTGTGCGTGTTACAAGCGTAGCTACTAATCATACCTCTTGAGTTAGGTGATGATCCCAGAGCTGCGCAAGTATCGGTACTTGGGTGTCGATTCTCAGTACACATTGATTCTCAACAGTCTTCGTAACCAACGTATTTAAAAGGGTAGCTGTTGGTCTTTCTCCGGATATATTATCAACTTCATGATGGCTTGCGGACAGTTCATATGTCTTGCGTACTCACCGATCTATTCCTCACCAAGGTTCTGCATGACGAAAGTGTCGTCTATCTATCTGTATATTGCCATACGTTTAGAATTCCAGCACAAGTTTTACGAAATCCTTCCAGAACAAATTAGCAACCTTTGAATGCATTATGGGAGGGACAGTAATCAATGTGTTACAAATATTTACTATTAAAAACAGTCTTGATCACGATTTACTTATTAAGGTGACCGGTTTCGACCACTACTGTGGTCATCTTCAGACCATTGAGTAGGAACCTCTTTCTGCTGGAGAATCACTCCAGCAGAAAGAGGTTCCTACTCAATGGTCTGAAGATGACCACAGTAGTGATCGAAACCGATCACCTTAATAAATAAATCGTGATCAAGACTGTTTTTAATAGTAAAAATTGGCAACCACTTGACTCAGTGGACTACACGTGTCGACACCTTACAGCTATTCGTATAAATCACCATTCCACAAGTATCTCATGGTAAAACATATATAGATCAGCTTGGCGATGTCATGCGGAAAGAAAAGAATCGATATGCTCTAGTCACTGAGCGGCACTTTGATAAACCAAGAAACAATGTGAAAGCTGGCCAAGATGTAGTTTCTTCAACTTCTCCATAAAATTACAGTGTCATATATGTAGTGCCTATGTGTTTGTCTTAGCCACGTGCAGCTGAAGCAGAGAGGCCATGTGTTTCACGAGTTTCTACGTCGGTGAGCGATACTGGCTGACAAAAGCACGAGACATCAAGAAAGGGATTTGCAAGTTTCTTATACTCTGGAGTGCAAATCATAAGAGTAAAAGTAACTTTCGCGTGATGTGTAACTGTCAAGTATTATAGTTCGATGTAGCTTGCTCCGTACATAGAAATAACTGCTGCAGTATTGTAGAAAAGGTAACGAAGAGAAATAATTTTATTTATTACACAGGAGTCACCCCTGGGCGTCAAGAAAGATGGGACATTAAACTTCACACACTGTCGGATTACCTCGGATAGTAACGCATGTTCTGCAACGTGCTAGCATGCTGGCCACAAGGTTGATAACAAGTTCTTGTGTTAGGCAGTTATATTCCACCACCAGTGACACCGACATTTGTTGGATGGGAGATGGTAATTGTGGACGTCTCCCGAATGCATCCCACATGTGCTCGATAGGATTCAAGTCGGGCGAACGGCCAGTCCATTCCATTCACCGAATATCCTATCGCTACAACAGCTCATAACAGAGCACTGTTCGACGCGGTTGGCATTGTTATACGTAAAACTGAAGACAGGGCAGAATGCATACCTGAAAAGACATACATATGGAGAGGTGTAGGGTGTCGCAATAAAGTTGGCCGGTGACTGTATTGTGTTCCAAAATTTAGAGGTCAGCACGCCTATGCAACATTATGGCTCCCCAAACCGTAACTGGGTGCACTGCATGTCCCCACCTCTCGCCATATGAGGGTACGTCCAGAATTAGTACTCAGACTGAATCTGCTGTCATCCGAGAAGAGCGCACGACCAGATTCCTCGATGGCCTGGTTCTCTATACTCTTGGCAACATCGCAGACGGTGCAACCGATGTGCAGGTGTCAACGAAACACTATGTACTTGTTGTCGGGCAAAGAGACTACTCCCACGCAGACGCAGTGCCCGTGTGGAGCGTGACACTGTATGCTTTGCTGTCCTGTTAAATGTAGTTGTAATTGAACCCGCTGTCTGACGTGTGTCTCTTCTTGCAAGCTGCACAATACAGCACTCATCTGCTGCTGTAGTTGACTCTGGTCGACCACAGCTGTGTCTGGAATTTGGAACGCTCCCCATGCACGTAAATAATACCAAACACTTGGGCTACTTTCGCTACACTTCGTCCTTCTTCCATTTCCCCGATTGTTCTTCCCCGTGTAAAGTCATCCAGATGTTGCATGTCGGCCATGTTGTAATGAAGCACAACTAGGACCATACTCCTGCACTTCATTCATTTCCACTCTGCCGGCCGCGGTGGTCTCGCGGTTCTAGGCGCCAGTCCTGAACCGTGCGACTGCTACGGTCGCAGGTTCGAGCCCTGCCTCGGGCATGGATGTGTGTGATGTCCTTAGGTTAGTTAGGTTTAAGTAGTTCTAAGTTCTAGGGGACTAATGACCACAGCAGTTGAGTCCCATAGTGCTCAGAGCCATTTGAACCATTTCATTCCACTCTGTTGTTAATACAGTACTGGCCATTAAAATTGCTACAACTAGAATAAATGCAGATAATAAACGGGTATTCATTGGACAAATATATCATACTAGAACTGACATGTGATTACATTTTCATTCAGTTTGGGTGCATAGATACTGAGAAATCAGTACCCAGAACAACCACCTCTGGCCGTGAAAATGGCCTTGGTACGTCTAGGCATTGAGTCAAACAGAGCTTGGATGGCGTGAACAGGTACAGCTGCCCATGCGGATTCAAAACGATACCACAGTTCATCAAGAGTAGTGACTGGTGTATTCTGACGAGCCAGTTGCTCGGCCATCATTGAACAGACGTTTAGAGTTGGTGAGAGATCTGGAGAATGTGCTGGCCATGGTAGCAGTCGAACATTTTCTGTATCCAGAAAGGACCGTACAGGACCTGCAACATGCGGTCGTTCATTATCCTGCTGAAATGTAGGGTTTCGCAGGGATCGAATGAAGGGTAGAGCCATTAGTCGTAACACATGTGAAATGTAACGTCCACTGTGCAAAATGCCGTCAATGCGAACAAGAGGTGACCGAGACGTGTAACCAATGGCACCCCATACCATCACGCCGGGTGATAGACCAGTATGGCGATGAAGAATACACGCTTCCAATATGCATTCACTGCGATGTCGCCAAACACGGATGCGACCATCATGATGCTGTAAAGAGAACCTGGATTCATCCGAAAAAATGACGTTTTGCCATTCGTGCACCCAGGTTCGTCGTTGAGTACACCACCGCAGGCGCTCCTGTGTGTGATGCAGCGGCAAGGGTAATTGCAGCCATGGTCTCCGAGCTGATAGTCCATGCTGCTGCAAACGCTGGGATCTAGCACGGCGTTCTGTACTACCCTCCTGAACGCACCGATTCCATATTCTGCTAACAGTCATTGGATCTCGACCAACGCGAGCAACAATGTCGCGATACCATAAACCGCAATCGCGATAGGCTACAATCCGACCTTTATCAAAGCAGGAAACGTGATGGTATGCATTTCTCCTTCTTACACGAGGCATCACAACAACGTTTCACCAGGCAACGCCGGTCAACTGCTGTTTGTGTATGAGAAATCGGTTGGAAACTTTCCTCATGTCAGCACGTTGTATGTGTCGCCACCGGCGCCAACCTTGTGTGAATGCTCTGAAAAGCTAATCATTTGCATATCACAGCATCTTCTTCCTCTCGGTTAAATTTCGCGTCTGTAGCACGTCATCTTCGTGGTGTAGCAATTGTAATGGCCAGTAGTGTATGTTACGTTACACTATGTATCGCAGCTGCAGGGCACGTTAATGTACGATACGATTGAAAATACCCAGCCCGGATGAATGAAAGCTGTTACTAGGATGCTCCGTGCGTAAATAGAACAGAGTCACACAACTAAGCAGACAGACTTTTTTTGAAGTCATATGAAAAAAATCTTAGGATAAAAAAAATTCTCCAGCTTTTTTCGGTCTATGTTTTATGGCTTTAACGCTACAATTTTCGCCATAAGACGGGCATTTCCACAAGATGGAATTTGATGTTCGCAGTCTTCTTGTAGATATTTTCATACGCTACTGTAGAAACATAGGTTAAAGGGAAGACAAGGGTTACTGATCAGTCTGCAGCTTCCGGCCGCCTACAATAGTCGCGGACTTTGGTACTCGATAGGTTGTTCGCTGCAGGAGACTCAAGCAATACAACGGTCTGGTTAACGCTTTTTAAGTGGACTCAGACTAACTGAAGTCTAATTCTAAACACTAGAGAAAGTAAAGGACGCATCTCGTTGCGCAACAAATGCCAATGTCTTGAGTCCGTGGGATGAGAGCTAACAGATGCTGCAACCACTAGCAGCATAGTAAGTACAACTTTGAGAGCAGCACTCCAAGTGAGAAAAATAGTCGGAGATTATCCAGGGCTGGCAGCGAACAACATGGAATTGGTGACCCAACTGAGAGCTCTATCTGAATACAAAAATGGGTTTTTAAAGGATTGTGACAACGCACTATTTTTCCCTATCATAGTCGTCCCGTAAACCCGCCAGTACTTTCTAGACATCGGCCAATCTCAGGCAGCACTCTGAACCTCCGTGACACCTCCTCCGTGAGACCTCTGACCAACTACATGTAGGTCCTCTACCTCCTCTTACTTCTTCAGGTGGGAGTGTTTCTGGCCTTTAAATTAACAAACTCCTAGTTCGTAGCAACAGTGATCAGCTGAAAGATAAACGTCATTGCCATTCCAACTATGGATAGCAACAACAGTATTTTACGCTACTTCTACTCACCCTAAGGCTCTAGTGAGTGGCGATCGCTGTTGCAGCAGTAGTACCCAATTTCTGTCTCAATCTAACCGGTGTAAATCCACAGACGTTGTGGTTCTCATGGACAAGCGTCAAGCTTGCTGCTCATGCCAAGAGGTGACTGCCTGTGACGGGCTCCTACTGTCACGCCTTACAACAGCATCTAGGCAGTGGATGAATTTACCATTTAATTCTCTGAAATGAAACGTCTCCCCTAGGACAGTGCCTGCAGGTCGCAGAGCTATAGCGTTAATTTGCTTCTGGTAATCTTAACCCTAACACTTTGCTTTCTCTCTGCATTATGTCTCTAATTTTTCGTTCATGGAGTGCCCTGCTGTCTTCCAGCAACCTTAAGCTAAACGTGTACAAGTCAAAACATCGCCAGTGTGCGATAACACAAATGAAAAAAGTCCTCTCTCTGCGAGATCTGATATCCCAATTTGGGTTAACGAACGGTAAACGCGACAGGGAAGAGGTAGCGCTTGCACATGGGAGTGCAAGGAAGTCATTTGAATTCCTCAGAAAAATAGATATACAATACAGACAAAGACGGGAGATATTGTAATTGCAACAAGACGCAAAATGGAGCAGTAAATATTGAAAACTAATAGAAACTTGACGAATGCATTTTGGTCCCCTGTTGGTCAAACTGTCCATCGCAGATGGAGTTAAGGAAATCAAATAAAGGTACACAAGTGAAATTAATCTTCAGAGTTAAGGTGCATCGGTTATAAGATTCTATAGACATTACTACCACTGGTTGAAATGGGGAAGAATTGTTCTGTAAAGCACAGAAAAAAATCAGTTAAGATGAAATTGCTTCACTTATTTACCAAGTTAGAGAAATAGTTCCTGATATCAGCCGTTGTTGTTGTTGTTGTGGTCTTCAGTCCTGACACTGGTTTGATGCAGCTCTCCATGCTACTCTATCCTGTGCAAGCTTCTTCATCTCCCAATACCTACTGCAACCTACATCCTTCTGAATCTGCTTAGTGTATTCATCTCTTGCTCTCCCCCTACGATTTTTGCCCTCCATGATGCCCTCCAATGCTAAATTTGTGATCCCTTGATGCCTCAGAACATGTCCTACCAACCGATCCCTTCTTCTGGTCAAGTTGTGCCACAAACTCCTCTTCTCCCCAATCCTATTCAGTACCTCCTCATTAGTTACGTGATCTACCCATCTAATCTTCAGCATTCTTCTGTAGCACCACATTTCGAAAGCTTCTATTCTCTTCTTGTCCAAACTATTTACCGTCCATGTTTCACTTCCATACATGGCTACACTCCAAACAAATACTTTCAGAAATGACTTCCTGACACTTAAATCTATACTCGATGTTAACAAATTTCTCTTCTTCAGAAACGATTTCCTTGCCATTGCCAGTCTACATTTTATATCCTCTCTACTTCGACCATCATCGGTTATTTTGCTCCCCAAATAGCACAACTCCTTTACTACTTTAAGTGTCTCATTTCCTAAACTAATACCCTCAACATCACCCGACTTAATTTGACTACATTCCATTATCCTCGTTTTGCTTTTGTTGATGTTCATCTTATATCCTCCCTTCAAGATACCATCCATTCCGTTCAACTGCTCTTCCAAGTCCTTTGCTGTCTCTGACAGAATTACAATGTCATCGGCGAACCTCAAAGTTTTTACTTCTTCTCCATGAATTTTAATACCTACTCAGAATTTTTCTTTTGTTTCCTTTACTGCTTGCTCAATATACAGATTGAATAACATCGGGGAGAGGCTACAACCCTGTCTTACTCCCTTCCCAACCACTGCTTCCCTTTCATGTCCCTCGACTCTTATAACTGCCATCTGGTTTCTGTATAAATTGTAAATAGCCTTTCGCTCCCAGTATTTTACCCCTGCCACCTTTAGAATTTGAAAGAGAGTATTCCAGTCAACATTGTCAAAAGCTTTCTCTGAGTCTACAAATGCTAGAAACGTAGGTTTGCCTTTCCTTAATCTTTCTTCTAAGGTAAGTCGTAAGGTCAGTATTGCCTCACGTGTTCCAGTATTTCTACGGAATCCAAACTGATCTTCCCCGAGGCCGTTACCAAACCAGAATAGCAGATATTTAAAATACTAAATATTTAGAAAACAAATTACACTGGGCGACGCCGGCTTTTAGATCAGAAAGTCGAAAGCTATTTTCATATACAAGCACCTTAGCGTCTAGTATAAGCGAAAACCACAACCTGAAAGGGGCGGAAGTGAAATAATCAGTTGGAAATTAAATAAAAACCTCCTTTCATTTACAGATCGTGACAGCACTTTACTAGATTAGAGTCCGGGAGCGCTGAGAAATTCGCGCAGGCTCTGCGGCATCTGCGAGGTAATCCAGCCGGCGTTTGTTTCAGTTTGCCTCCACTGTGCTGTATATCTTCGTTTCCTTCCCATTCGTCCCCTCTTCACCCCACGTATATAACAAATCTTGTTAGCTGCAGTTCAGTTAGCTTTAGAACCCAAGGCTTTAATAATTATAGCTCTGGACCTGATTACAATTCTTCTTTTCCTTCCAAATAAAATTGCTATGTTTCTTAGGATATGTTATTTCCTAGAATACTTATGTTGAGAAAATCTGTCATAAACAAAAACATTGAGAAACATGAATATTTTGTATTATCTGTTAGGGTTCTATGAACAAACTGGGATGTATAAAGTAGAATAAATACAGTGCTATGTAGGATGTTCCTCTGCTGAAACTATTTAATTCATACGTAAATCTTTACTGCATGAAACTATGTGTGGTGTGGTTGGAAGCATATAAGTACCATTCTACAGGGCCGTCTTTCTGTTTACATAGAAATGACGAGTAGGTTACGCTATTGAGGTGTGACATTTAACATTTGTCATTTTTAAAACAATGGCAGAGCATAAATTGACAGAATGGTTTGTTTATCTTGAACGGTTAAACAAACAGTGTTGTAAAAACATGAAATCCAATTGTTGGATCTCGTCGTTTTACTTTTTACAATTTCCGTACAGGCTTCGTAACAAAGTCCCGAATCGCTTCGTTCAACTTGTGTCTATCACATTTAGAAAAAGCTGTCTGCAAATGGTCTGCAATACGTCATCGCGCTCGTGATTCCGTCAGCCACAAATTTCAGAAAGGTCTATTTAAAATCTTCTAGGAAAAACTTACAGGGGTTGGACAAAAATGTAGAAACACCGGGAGAAATGTGTGCTTGAAGATAAATTCAGTTGCTAGCCAAGCGTGTAGACTGCACTATTGTATTTGTCTACGAACGGAACTAAGGAAATGTCCTCAATATGCTTCAGGTCACAGTCACGGTCTGAACAGTCTTATGTCTAATTGTGAGTGCGATATGTCGGAGGTAAGTGAATTCGAACGTGGGCAAATTGTTGGTGCTTTTGTGGTAGATTTTTCCGTAACCAAGCAAGCAGAAGTGTGTTGTGTTTCAAGAGGCGCCGTATTGCGGTTTTATACCGCATGCGAGGAAAGCGGAAGATAATCAACCGCTAATTCACAACGCCAAGGAAACTGTATGTTGAATAATAGTGACAGGCGCCCATTGAAGACAACTGTGACAAAAAATAAGAGGGCGATAGCTTCAAAAGTCAGTGCAGAACTGAACGTCGCGTCCCCGAACCCCGTCAGCACAATGACACGAGTGGAGCTCCCTAGGAGAGGACCAGAACCGCTCATGACTGATGCAAATTCACGTAATAGGAAAACGTGGCACCGAAGGAGTGGAAGAAAGTCATTTGATCGAATGAGTCTTGCTTCACACTGTTTCGAACTTCTGTCCGAGTTTAGGTCCCAAGAATAAAATATTGCTTGTTAAGCCATGGTTACTCTGCAACGTTGTATTAATACCAAGGATTGTATGGGCATTTGACCCGATCAGGTCCGTCCCACGGTACAACGTTTGTTCTCCGATAATGATGCAGTGTTCAAAAACGACAGACCCTCTGTTCACGCAACTTGAATCGTCCAGGACTGGTTTTGTGAGCACGAGGATGAATTGTTTCATCGTGCCTGGCCACCATCTCAATGTTATAGAGCCTGTACGAGGTGTGGCTAGAAAAAAACCGGACTAGTACTGGTGAAACAATAAAACGAATGCAATAAGGCTGAAAGTCGCGTGGCCTGTCACGTGACTCTCGCTCCGCCTACTGCTCGGGTTTCATCTGCCTCCTGCACTCAGTCTGCCCGTGGCGTCTGTTTTAAGTAGTTGACGTTTTGTCTGTGCGTTGGAAAATGTTGAGTGTACAGAAAGAACAGCGTGTTAACATCAAATTTTGTTTCAAACTAGGAAAATCTGCAAGTGAAACGTTTGTAATGTTACAACAAGTGTACGGCGATGATTGTTTATCGCGAACACAAGTGTTTGAGTGGTTTAAACGATTTAAAGATGGCCGCGAAGACACCAGTGATGACACTCGCACTGGCAGACCATTGTCAGCAAAAACTGATGCAAACATTGAAAAAATCGGTAAACTTGTTCGACAAGATCGCCGTTTAACAATCAGAGCAGTGTCTGAGTTAACAGGAGTTGACAAGGAAAGTGTTAGGCAGATTCTTCATGAAAGTTTCAACATGAACAAAGTGTGTTCAAAAATGGTTCCAAAGTGTCTCACAATTGAACAGAAGGAACGCCGAAGAATGATTTGTTCTGACATCCTGGAAAACATTGAAAGTGATCCCACCTTCTTACAAAATGTTATTACTTGCGATGAATCGTGGTTTTTTACTTACGATCCCCAAACTAAACGCCAATAGATGCATTGGAAAACTCCTGGTTCTCCACGACAAAAAAAGCACGAATGTCAAAGTCGAAATTCAAGGCAATGATGATTTTTTTTTTAATCAAAGGGATTGTGCACATTGATTAGGTACCAGAGGGACAAACAGTGAATCAGCATTACTACATTAGCGTCCTGGCTACCCTACGTGAGCGAGTACGGAGAAAACGGAACGATTTGTGGAGAAAAAAGTCATGGATCCTTCACCAAGACAATGCCCCAGCCCACAGTGCGTTGTCAGTGAAGACGTTTTTGGCAAAACACAACATTCCCATCTTAGATCATCCACCCAACTCACCTGATTTGGCCCCCTGTGACTTTTTTCTTTTTCCTAAAGTCAAGTTAGCTTTGAAAGGAACTAGATTTGAGACTGTTGAAGCAGTAAAAGAAAAAGCGACGGAAGTAATGTATGGACTTACCGAAAATGATCTGCAGCATTGCTATGAACAGTGGAAAATTCGTATGGAGCGGTGTAGAGACCGAGGAGGAGAGTACATTGAAGGAGATAACATGAAATTGTAAATAAATGTTTTTTCCAGCATCAGTCCGGTTTTTTTCTAGCCGCACCTCGTATTATGATTTCTATACATCTCTATAATTATTATCCGAACTTGCCATTATTTTGCAAGAAGAATGACAGATGATTCCCTTGAAAACCGTAGAGCACCGGTAATTATCAATTCCCAGGCGACTGAAAGCAGTTTTGAATGCGAACGGTTTTGCTTCACCGTGTTAGACATGGCAACGCTTATTTTATGTTTCCATATGTTTGTTCGTGATCCATACGTTCTGCAGACCACGATCAAAGAGAATCGGCATTCGACCTACCGTCAAACAGAGGTGGCGTTAGACGTATCGAAGACCGCAGTGATTTAGACTTTACATCTTCCCTGTTAGAAACATCTCTTCATGAAGGAGCCCACAAAATTCGCAGAAGCTCAAACACAGGATGATTTCCACTTTCCAATACAAGACAAAAAATTACACAAAAATTCAGCTGACGAGTTGAAAAATCCATATACAACATCATAAGAGGAGACAATGCTGGATACACGTGTACGTGTCAGAAATGAAGCAGCCAACTGCTGTTCGGATGTTCCAAGATGAATCGAAAGCAACAGAACTTGTTCGTTCGCAGAACACTCCCAAAAAATAGCAGTTTATTTCTTGTTTACATAATAGTTTGTTTCTTTCGTTACACGTTACATGTCACGAAGGTTACTTAAGGAGAGAACGGTTAATGTTGGATGGCATACAACGATTTGTTCGCCACAAGTCATCCATGAATATAATAAAATCAGAAAAAAACCATCGCATCGTTGTGCATCATTCCAATGCATGCTGTCACGTTACAAGTATTTGACGGAGAAAAGATGGAACTAATATTTTATTGACCGCAGTGACCTCAATTGTCGCATAGTGACTCATTGTAACTCATTCTAACATGAAAGCAACGTATGGGCAGTGGATTCCAACACTTGAAGGTGCTGTGGAATACTTTCACATCATCGACGGATTGTTGAATACTTTCGGAACAACTTTGAAGTGGAAAAAATGTTTCCAGAATTGGTTCTGACGTATGTAAACGTTTAGAGAGAATTATACTGCCTTAGAAGCACCCACAAGGCATGGTCGGATATCACTGCAACTGCATATATGTACACACAGAGGGCGACTAGGCCGTGTAAATGACTGCAGTTGAAATCAGTATTAGAGGTAGATCGACTATCAGAGCGTATTAGCATTGTTCGTGTTCAGTGCTAGTAGGATGCGTAAAGGGCCTGAATAACTTCATGTTGAGCGAACATGGGGAATTGCTCCATACTACTATGAAAGAGCATTGCCAACTCCAGACAGAGTTTGAAAGGGACTTCATTGTGGGTCTCCATTTTGTCGGCTGATCGAATAATATCCAGGTCTGAAACTTCCTGGCAGATTAAAACTGTATGCCGGACCGAGACTCGAACTCGGGACCTTTGGTTTTCGCGGGCAAGTGCTCTGACACTCAGCTACCCAAGCACGACTCACACCCCGTTCTCACAGCTTTACTTCTGCCAGTATCTCGTCTCCTATCTTCCAAACTTTACAGAAGCTCTCCTGCGAGCCTTGCAGAACTAGCACTCCTGAAAGAAAGGATATTGCCTAGACATGGCTTAGTCACAGCCTGGGGGATGTTTCCAGAATGAGATTTTCACTCTCCAGCGGAGTGTGCAAGTTTTCAGGAGAGCTTCTGTAAAGTTTGGAAGGTAAGAGACGAGATACTGGCAGAAGTAAAGCTGTGAGGACGGGTTGTGCTTGGGTAGCTCAGTGTCAGAGCACTTGCCACGAAAGGCAAAGGTCCCGAGTTCGAGTCTCGGTCCGGCACACAGTTTTAATCTGCCAGGAAGTTTCATAGCAGCGCACACTCCGCTATAGAGTGAAAATCTCATTCCGAATATCCAAGACGATCGGGCGTTCGAATGTGACACTGGCCCGACATTGGAGTGTATAGAAATATGACGGCCGGCATATTCGTCCTCAAGGTTGCAGTGGGTCATGTCTGATCACTGCAAGCGAGGATCGCCATATTGTGCACCAAGTTTATCGTGCGCCTTCAGATCTGCACTTGCCACCCGAGAACAGATAATGGACGCCCTACAACATCCTCTGTCATCATGAACCACAGATCTGCGACTAGCAGCAGCTCCACTATGGAATTACAATCCCTTACGTTGACTGCTGTTAACACCATAACACTGCGTTTAGAGTGGTGCCGTAACCGCGTAGTACCAGCTGTTGATAAATGGCGTATCATTGTGTCCATCGACGAATCAGTGTTCTGCATTATCACGGATGGCCATCGTCGACGAATATGGCGGCGACATGGGCAGAGGTCCCATTCTTCCAATGTTACTTTTGAAGTAAGGTTGGTGGGAGCCATCTGGTATGATCTCAGGTCGCAGCTGGTCGTAATTTGCGGAACTCACATTCCTACTGAACCTATACTGATGAGCCACAACATTCTGCCCACTGCCCACTGCGGGGTTGAATGCCTTCTGATGCTGCGGGCACGAAAGAATATAAGCGGTAGAGAGACGAATGGGCAGTCACTATAGGGAAGATATGGATAGCAAATGCGGAAACCCACTAATATATGCGGTTTTGACGAAGGGCATATTGTTGTCACGCTGAGGCTGGGAACGAGAATCTCTCAAAAGGCGAAGCTGGCAGGCGCTTTGTGTACTACTGTCGTGAGCACCTATGGAAGTGATAGAAGGCTGGTGGAATAACGCGTAGGCCGTATGCTATTGGACGACCGCGTCTCAGCACAAAACGTAGAGGTCGGACTATCCCTCACTCTATAATCCAAAATAGGCAGAGATCTGTGGCAGATCTGACGACAGAGTGCAGTGTTGGTGCAGGCACGAGTGTTTCGGAGCACACCGTTCAAAGGCCATTGTTGAACATGGAGATCCACGTCACACGACCCCTACCAGTTCCTGTGATGAGTCAACGACATCGTCAGTTACGATCGCAGTGGCCACAGTGTCACTGCGCTTTCACCGTTGATCAATAGGAACGTGTCGCCTGCCGAATGAATAGCATTTCTTGCAACACCAGGTCGATTGGTAGGTCCTTACTCGCCATCATCCAGGTGAATGGCTGCTTGATGCAGCAAATGCAGGCCGATGGAAGACGAATTATCTACGTCTACATCTACATGGATACTCTGAAAATTACATTTAAGTTCCTGGCGGGTGGTTCATCGAACCACCTTCACAATTCTCTATTATTCCAATCTAGTATAGTTCAAAATGGTTCAAATGGCTCTGAGCACTATGGGACTTCTGAGGTCATCAGTCCCCTAGAACTTAGAACTACTTAAACCTAACTAACCTAAGGACATCACACACATCCATGCCCCAGGCAGGATTTGAACCTGCGACCGTAACGGTCGCGCGGTTCCAGACTGGAGCGCCTAGATCCGCTCGGCCACTCCATCCGGCAATCTCGTATAGCTCGAGGAAAGAACGAACACCTTTATCTTACCGTACGAGCTCTGATTTACCATATTTTATCGTGGTGATCGTTGCTCCCTATGTAGGTCGGTGTCATCAAAATACCTTCGCATTCGGCGGAGAAAGATGGTGATTGGAATTTCGTGAGAATGTTCCGTCGCAACGAAAACCGCCTTCCTTTTAATGATGTCCTGCCCAAATCCTGTATCATCTCTGTGACACTCTCTCCCATTTTTCGCGATAGTACAAAACGTGCTTCCCTTCTTTGAACTTTTCCGATGTACTCCGTCAGTCCCATCTGGTAAGGATCCCACACTGCGCAACAGTATTCTATAAGAGGACGGACAAGCGTAGTGCCAAAGGGTATACTGAGTTGGGCTTCTATGGGACCTATGGTAGTACTTGAATATACCTTGACAGCAGTGATCTACGTGAATATTACTGTGGGCCAACTGCATCCCTCCATGGTTGAAGTCTTCTCTGATGGCAAGGCCAAAATCGTGCTTCAGTGATTTGAAGAGCGTCATAGTGAACTCACCCTGATGTCTTAGCCGGCCGGTGTGGCCGTGCGGTTCTAGGCGCTTCAGTTTGGAACCGCGTGACCGCTACGGTCGCAGGTTCGAATCCTGCCTCGGGCATGGATGTGTGTGATGTCGTTAGGTTAGTTAGGTTTAAGTAGTTCTAAGTTCTAGGGGACTGATGACCTCAGATGTTGAGTCCCATAGTGCTCAGAGCCATTTTGAACCTGATGAGTTAGCCAGCAAATGCATCTGACCTGTACCTATTGGAAAACATATAGGGTGACAGGTGCGTGCCCACAAGCCAACGTCCCGTAACTTGCGGGAATTTAGTGACCACTGGTGCCACATACTTTTTTAAATATGTCAGGGACTTGTGGAATCGATGCCAAACAGATTTGCTACTGTACTGTGTTTGAAAAGTGGACCAACAGGCTATTAAACAAGTGGCCTATGTTTTGGCTGACCGGCACATGACGTTTGACTTCGTTCATGTCTTCTCTTGTGGTGCTTCGCTGTTTCTTTCAGGCAATGTGTTTTGAGAAACAATAAAACGATTCGCTTTGAAAGGGCATGGCCGATTTCCTTCCACACACCTGGCACAATCCGAGATTGTCGACGGGAAGTAAAAACAAACTTCTTTCCTCAGTCTAAAAAATTCGTACCGAAAAATGTTTATCTTTCATTAGGGCACCAGTAAGCACAGTGTCTTGTCAGTAACCGTGCGCGTATGTCACTAATAAAAAAATCAGACGAGATTTGGAAAGGACCGCCTGGTCGTTTAGATTTACGTTTCCCATGGCTTCCTTAACTCTGCACTGGTTGGTTTGAAAAGAAGGACCGAGCCAGTTTCCTTCTCTATCCTTCGGATATCCAGGACGGGTCATTACTACTTTACCTTCCTTCCTTCTTTCTAATCTCACCCTCTTAGTCAGATGAAAGGTGTATGTGAGTACAATAAATTTGTTTCTCCAACCTAAACATTCGGACTGCAATCGCCAAGCTCTACTTTTTGAATGATTTAAGTCTTTTTTGATAGTGTTTCAAAATGGTTCAAATGGCTCTGAGCACTATGGGACTCAACTGCTGAGGTCATTAGTCCCCTAGAACTTAGAACTAGTTAAACCTAACTAACCTAAGGACATCACAAATATCCATGCCCGAGGCAGGATTTGAACCTGCGACCGTAGCGGTCTTGCGGTTCCAGACTGCAGCGCCTTTAACCGCACGGCCACTTCGGCCGGCGATAGTGTTTCACGCAGGCTTATTGTTCAGTATTTTATATAATACTCTCGCGCTGACTGTAAATACCATAAATAATCGCTCTAAACAGTATCTTCCGTTGATCAAACTTGTTATGGTCTTAGGATTGGCAGTACAGATATCACCCATACAACAGATTTGCGGTTCAACGTGCAACAGTCTTGAGGTTGACTTACACTTCCTTAGGAATCTTTCATTGAATTTCGTTCAGCTACCTGAGGAGTGAAGGTGTATCATCGTATTATATTGTAAGTAGGCTGTTTAGGTTTTTTTATTGGTAACGCCACGTAGCGCTCTGTATGAAAATCACTGGCTGTGCTGTGTGCAGTCTGTGGCTGGCTTGCATTGTTGTTGGCTATTGTAGTGTTGGGCAGCTATATGTTAACAGCGCGTAGCGTTGCGCAGTTGGAGGTGAGCCGCCAACAGTGGTGGATGTGGGGAAGTGAGATGGCGGATTTTTGAGAGCAGATGATCTGGACGTGTGTCCATCAGAGACAGTACATTTGTAAGACTGGATGCCATGAACTGCTATATATATTATGACTTTTGAACACTATTAAGGTAAATACATTGTTTGTTCTCTATCAAAATCTTTCATTTGCTAACTATGCCTATCAGTAGTTAGTGCCTTCAGTAGGTTGAATCTTATTTAGCTGGCAGTAGTGGCGCTCGCCGTATTGCAGTGGTTCGAGTAATGAAGATTTTTGTGAGGTAAGTGATTCATGAAAGGTATAGCTTATTGTTAGTCAGGGCCATTCTTTTGTAGGGATTACTGAAAGTCAGATTCCATTGCGCTAAAAAATATTTAATCACAGTCATGAATAATTTTTCTAAGGGGATATTTCAATATTTGTTCTGATACATTGTCTATAGTGGCCGTCATGAAATGAGACACATCAAGGTCATTTCACCTTCTCACACTGTTGCCAGTCAGTGATAATTTCAAATGGTACAAAAAATTCCGAAAAAATATTAGACATCTCTATTTATAGTCTAGAATATGATGGAGTGCTTACCAAAAAAAAATTATTGACTTTTATTACGAAAGAAACTGACGTTACAAGAAATTTTCAAGAAAGATGTACTTTTTTTCAATCTGCGGGAAAGAAAACCGAACCACTAACACACTGACAGTGACAAAAATGTATGAACATTCTCAAATTTTATACATTGTCTAGTCACATTCATGTGGCCATCTACCAAAAGTCTGAATAACCACCTTTTTCAAAGCGGACCGCTGCACGACATGGAGAAAGAGAGTCAGTCAGGTTCTGGAAGGTACTGACAGGAATGTGGAGCCATGCCGACTTCAGTGCCGTGGCGCTAACAGTCGATCTAGGAGGTCGCATTGATTATCAACTGGGTTTACATTTGGGGAGTTTTGTGACGAATCACGCACTTACACTGCGTTGCACTGTCCTGCTGGTAGACCCCACCGCGCCGAGGAGAAGCAGACTTCATGTGGGGGTGAATGCAGTTCCCAAGGATAAATATATGCTCGTTTTGAGGCACTGTGCTTTCCAGAATGACGAAATCACCTAGGGAGCGCTACGAAAACATTACCCAGACCATATCGCCCCCTCCTCCAGCCTGGACCATTATTGCAGAGTGTTTGCTTTCAGACATTTCACGCCGTGCACGTCAACGGCCATCTGTCCGATGAACCATTAAACGTGATTCATCCGTAAAGGACACCTGTCACCACTCAGTGGACGTCCAGTCGCGGTAATGGGTGCAACTTTTGGTATTCGTTGCCGACGAACAACAGCCAGCAGTGGTATACGACCAGGCGCCTGCTGTGGACACACATACACAGCAACGTAGTCCCTTGGCTCTTTTGGGCGCCCAGTTGCTCAAGAGCTGCACGTCTATTCGTCCGTCCCCATGGTAAATCAAATGGTGCACCACAGTTGTCTAGGCGCCGTTTTTGAATAGCGTCGGTTTGCTGTACACTTTATACTTTAACCATGGCGACATGCGAACAGTTTAAAAACTGAGACGTTTCGTAAATGCTGCCATGGTACGAAAGCCAATAACAATGGCCGTTTGGATGCCAGATAAATCACTCCGTTTCCGCATTACGACAACGAATGGCCTGTTTTCAGTCTTTGCCCAACTTGCTTTGTGTATCCTCCGCTGCTAGTCTTGTCACCTTCTGTCTATTAGTACTCATTACACGTCGACGTCGAACATAGATGGTGGTGATATTAATGTGTCTGGGCCGTGACATATATTCTGCTGTGAAAACATAAAAGTATTCCTAGATAAAAAATAAAATCAGTGAAAGTTGCGAAACTGTTTCACCTTGTAGCGAAAGTCGTCGTTGCCGACAAATCTGCGTTCCGTTGGACCTTGCAGAAACTTCCAGTGATGAAGATGATAAGAAAGCTATAAAATCATACCCTACTGGCCATTAAAATTGCCACACCAATAAGAAATGCAGATGATAAACGGGTATTCATTGGACAAATATATTATACTAGAACTGACATGTGATTACATTTTCACGCAATTTGGGGGGCATAGATCCTGAGAAATCAGTACCCAGAATAACCACCTCTGGCCGTAATAACGGCCTTGATACGCCTTGGCATTGAGTCAAACAGAGCTTGGATGGCGTGTACAGGTACAGCTGTCCATGCAGCTTCAACTCGATACCACAGTTCATCAAGAGTAGTGACTGGCATATTGTGACGAGCCAATTGTTCGGCCACGATTGACGAGACATTTTCAATTGGTGAGAGATCTGGAGAATGTGCTGGCCAGGACAGCAGTCGAACATTTTCTGTATCCAGAATGGCCCGTACAGGACCTGCAACATGCGAGCGTGCATTATCCTGCTGAAATGTAGGGTTTCGCAGGGATAGAATGAAGGGTAGAGCCACGGGTCATAAACCATCTGAAATCTAACGACCACTGCTCAGAGTGCCGTCAATGCGAACAAGAGTTGACCGAGACGTGTAAGCAATGGCACCCCATACCATCACGCCGGGTGATAAGCCAGTATGGCGATGACGAATACACGCTTCCAATGTGCGTTCACCGTGATGTCGCCAAACGCGGATGCGACCATCATGATGCTCTAAACAGAACCTGGATTCATCCGAGAAACTGACTTTTTGCCATTCGTGCACCCAGTTTCGTCGTTGAGTACACCGTCGCAGGCGCTCCTGACTGTGATGCAGCATCAACGATAACCGCAGCCATGGTCTCTGAGATGATAGTCTATGCTGCTGCAAACGTCGTCGAACTGTTCGTGCAGATGGTTGTTGTCTTGCAAACGTCCCCATCTGTTGACACATGGATCGAGACGTGGCTGTACGATCCGTTACAGCTATGTGGATAAGATGCCTGTCATCTCGACTGCTAGTGTTACGAAGCTGTTGAGATCCAGCACGGCGTTCCGTATTACCCTCCTGAACCAACCTATTCCATAATCTGCTAACAGTCATTGGATCTCGACCAACGCGAGTAGCACTATAGCGATACGATAAACCGCAATCGCGATAGGCTACAATCCGACGTTTATCGAAGTCGGAAATGTGGTGGTACGCATTTCTCCTCCTTGCACGAGGTATCAAAACAACGTTTCACCAGGCAACGCCGGTCAACTGCTGTTTGTGTATGAGAAATCGGTTGGAAACTTTTCTCATGTCAGCACCTTGTTGGTGTCGCCACCGGCGCCAACCTGGTGTGAATGCTCTGAAAAGCTGATCATTTGCATATCACAGCATCTTCTTCCTGTCGGTTAAATTTCGCGTCTGTAGCACGTCATCTTCGTGGTGCAGCAATTTTAATGGCCAGTAGTGTATTTGCAACATCTGAGAATCCGGGCGCGGCTGCGCATGGAGACCGAGAATATTCCATGCCTTCCGAAAATTTGCTATTTGTAGAAGGACCCTTTATCACTGCACCCATCACGCACATTGCCGCTATAAGCTATACAAAATTAACTCTAGGCACTTTCAAGCCACTATTTCCGTTGAAGTCGAGCAAAATATATTTGTTCATATGGCTTTCTGAAACCCAATTTTTATCTAAGTATACAACAACACTATTGTCCTCAGCGAGCAATTAGTGCATTGTACACAGAAACTTTCTCTTGCTACTGCAATGTCTCTGCACTGGATTAAAAATTTCATCCATCATTACACTTTCCGAATCGAAAACCAAGTGAGCGGAGGAGACAAGGCAATGCACGTTTCTACCGAAGACTGAAACCACACGTAACACACTGAAAAACAGCTGACGCAGACCTTCATCAATGCTGCACTGTTCATGTGGCAACACAGCTGTGGAGTGGACAGAGCACAGTGTTTCCCTTCTGAAGACGTCATGCAGCGGTTTTGACCTTGAGCTGCCTAGTCTGGTGACTGCACTACAGGAAATTGTTCTTTTACTACACACCGATCCTAAAGTGGAATCTACTCTCTTCGTGCCGGCCGCGGTGGTCTCGTGGTTCTAGGCGCGCAGTCCGGAACCGCGCGACTGCTACGGTCGCAGGTTCGAATCCTGCCTCGGGCATGGATGTGTGTGATGTCGTTAGGTTAGTTAAGTTTAATTAGTTCTAAGTTCTAGGGGACTGATGACCTAAGATGTTAAGTCCCATAGTGCTCAGAACCATTTGAACCATACTCTCTTCGTAAACAAACGTTTTCCTTATATTAGGTTCATATAAGTTTTCTGCACCTGGTTTCATATCAAATTTAGTTTCATTCAGCATAATCGGTATTTTTGGAGAGCCTGTACCCGTGTCGTTTATGATTTAAATAATGGAAAATTGCACTAGCTACCTATTTTTTTTCATGCTTAGCACAACGCCTTTGGAGAATTTATTCTCATATTAAAGTGAAAATGTTTACATAAATATCTTTTGTGATGTTGGCATGTGTGATTTTCTGTTTCTCTTTCTTATTAATGTAAATACGTAGACTTGAAACTCAGAATGCTAAGTGTGAAAAAATAAGTAACTGGTGCAGGTTTGCTAGGTCGCAGGTTCGCAACCTGCCTCGGGCATGGATGTGTGTGATGTCCTTAGGTTAGTTAGGTTTAAGTAGTTCTAAGTTCTATGGGACTGATGTCCTCAGACGTTAAGTCCCATAGTGCTCAGAGCCATTTGAACCATTTAGTGCAGGTTTTCATTATTTGCATAAGTGTACCGAATTAATGGAATTTTATTCTCAAGAACCGAGATTTAAAAGCCCACTTGATGCTTCAGAAGATAAAACTTGGGCTGAATTCGAGGTACGCATTAGAGACATGAACTGATTAACGGCATAACCAAATACTGGCAATGTGATGAGAGCACAAAGCAAGACAATGAGAGATATTAAAATGGGAGAACAAAGAAAAATTCACACAATGAATCCCCAGCTCGGGAAATGCTATTCACATTTATTGTATGGACGTCTGGCTTCTTTAGTAACAGGACTCAAATGTAACACAGAGAATTTTCACGAACTTCAGCTCAGCAGATTCGTTCCTGTTATTGCGGTAGAGGGGGCGCACACCATCTGCGCGTGGTACATACTTTCTTTTGCTGCCCAGACGCCATGAAAACTGCCGCCTCCTTCCGCGCATTTGTCGAACTTGATAGTCTGTTGCCAGCTAGTGACATCGGAATTAAAAAATCTTGAACAGGGCGGGCGATTGATCAACTGTGTAAATTTGAAGAGGTTGAAAAATTTAGCCAAACACTTGCAAACCAAAGATTTATTTAGCTCTTGACCTGGGTTTCGATACTTGTAAGAAGTTTTTTTTATAAATACAGAAACCTAGTTCAAAGGCAACATAAACCTTCTGTTTGCAGCTGGTTGGCTGTTTTTTTCTACCTCTCCACAGGAATTAAAGAATTTACAACGCACCTTCCACGAGCTTTGTCGCTAGACATCCACATCCACCATTAACACAACAAATACAACAGACTAAACTGAACCACTTTACAAGAAATCCATTAACCTTTTAATAGGTGTATTTCAGCGTGCGTGTGCGAGAGAGAGAGAGAGAGAGAGAGAGAAATTAACAGCCCTCTTTACTACATTATCCAAATAACTACTCTGTAATTTACACCTTAATGCTTGGCAAAGAGTTGAGCGAACCAGCTTAAGCCTATTTCGCTACCGTTCCAATATCGAAAAGCACGCGGGAAAAACGAACATTTGAATTTTTCCGTGCGAGCTCTAATTTCACTTATTTTATCATAATGATCATTTTTTCTATGTAGGCGGGCGTAAATAATATTTTCGCGAACTTTGGAGGAATCTGGTGATTGAAATTCCGTGAAAACATCTCTGCGCAACAAAAAGCACATTTGTTTTAATGATCGCCAGCACAGCTCACATATCACATCCGTGACACTCTCCTCCTTGTTTTGCGATCATGCAAAACGAACTGCCATTCTTGTAATTTCCTCGACGTTAATTGTCAATCCCATCCAGAAAGAATCTCATACCATGCAGCAGTACTCCATAACAGGACGAAGAACTGTTGTAAAGCAATATACTTAGTACACCCGTACCATCTTCCAAGCGTTCTGCAAATAAAACGGAGTTTTTATGTATGCCATCGTTCCAATTTAAGTTGTTGCTAACTATCACCATAAGTTTAGTTGTACTGACAGAAATTAAATTAGTGAGGTCTATCCTGTAACGAAATTTAACTGATTCCTTTCAGTAATCAAGTGGATGACCTCAGAGTTTGTGTTGCTTACAGACCAATTTCTGCTTTTCGCGGCAAACATTTACGATATCTAAATCATTTTTCAGTTGGTTTTACTAGACGGTAAGTGAAAACATCATCTGTAAATAATCTAAGAAGGCTGCTCATATTGTCTCCCAGACCATTTACATAGATTAAGAATACCAGAGGGCCCCTAAAACTTCCAGTGCAAAATCAAGATATTACTTCTGTTTCTCTTGATACCTTTTCGCCAATTACTACGAACTGTGACCTTTCTGACAGGGAATCACGAATCTATTTTCGCAAGTGAGACAACACTTCATAGGCACGCAATTTGAATGGAAGACGCACGTGCGGAACGGTATCAATAGACTTCTGGAAATCTAGAAATATGAAAACAATTTGAAAACTGCTGTCAATAGCGATCATTACTTCGTTGAACAAAGAAGCAGTTGTGTTTCACAGGAGCGACGTTTTCTGTATCCGTTCTAACTATGTGTCAGTAGTCCGTTTTATTCGAAATATTCATAGTGCTTGAACACAGAACATGTTCCTTAGCCCTACAACAGATCGACGTCAGTGATATGGGTCTGTAATTTAGCGGATTACTTCTATTTTCTTTCTAGTGTATTGGTGTGGCCTGTGCATCTTTCCAATCCTTAGGCGTGTATCTTTCGTCGAGGCAGTAGGTTGTGTATGACTGTTAAGTATGGAGCTGTTATATCAACATACTCTAAAAGTAACCTAATTAGTAAGCAGTCTGGTCCAGAAGACTTGCCTTTCGGTAAGTAACTTAAGTTACTTAACTACACTGAGGTTATCTACGTCCAAATTACTCGTGCTGACATCTGTTCTTCATTTTAATTCTTAAATACTTACTTAGTCTTTTTTGGTGAAGAAGTTTCGGAAAAATGTGTTTAGCAACTTAGATTTAGTGTGGCATGTCTAATATTACCACTGCTATAGCGCAGTGAACATGTTGTTGTGTCTTGCCGCAGTGTACTCTATGTACGACCAGATTCTCTTCGGATTTTCTGCCGTATATTTGAGAGAATGGTTTGTTGTGCAAACTATTAAGAAAACCTAGCTCTGAAATACATGTTAAAAATCGAGTTTCTGTACAACATCATCAACCACGGAGATTTTGCTTTTATTCAGATCTGTCGTCCTTTTATCTCTGTTTCCACAACAGTGTTGTGACCTGTTTGGTATATCACGTAGGACGTGTTCCGTCTGTTATTAATTTATTTGGTATATGTTTCTCAACTGCTGTCAATACTGTTTATTTGAATTTAAGCAACATATGGTCCGTTATAGTTTGGAAGGAATGGAGACTGTGTTTTAGGAAGGCATCAAGCGAATTTTTATGTGCTGTTTAACAGAGATATCTTCCCTCTATTTCTAGTGTATTTGGATGTTATGGTATTCAATCATGCTTCAACAACCCACTGGTCACTAATCCTTGTGTCCGCCATGATGCTCCCTCTTTGCACAAGCGTATTTTGTCGCTTGCTACAAAAAGTGCGCTCTTACGTTCTATCCGATGACATATGCGGTTGGATAGAAAGTCTTCTAACAGACAGGAAACAGTATGTCGTCCTTAACAGGGTGACTTCAACAGAAACAAGCGTAACTTCAGGTGTGCCCCGGGACAGTGTAATAGGTCCTCTGCTGTTTGCGATTTACATAAACGATCTGGTTGATGGTACTGACAGCGGCCTTAGACTGTTTGCTGATGATGCTGTAGTCTACAGGAAAGTATTATCACACGAAAGCTGTCAACAAATCAATGAGGATCTGCAGAAAATAAATGGGTGGTATAATGACTGGCAGTTATCTCTCAATATTAGTAAGTGTAACCTACTGCGTACAACAAGGCGAAAATCCACATTATTGCACGAGTACAAAACAAATGCCGTCTTTGGAAGCGGTAACGTCCGTCAAGCATCTCGGTGTGACTATCCGAAATGATCTGAAATGGAATGATCAGATTACACAGGTAACGGGTAAGGCGAACTCTAGATTGCGGTTTACTGATAGAATCCTGCAGCGATGCAGTCCTTCAACAAAGGAAATAGCTTACAATGTCTGTAGGGGACCCTTACCAGTTGGGTCTCATTCAAGAGATTGAAAGGGTCCAAAGAAGAGCGGCAAGATTCGTGACTGGTACATTTAGCCATCGCGAGAGCGTTACAAATCTCATAGAAAATTTGAAGTGGGGACACTTGCAGATAGACGGCGTGCTAAACAGAAGGGGCTGCTCACTAAATTCCGAAATCCGATCTTCACCGAGGATGTAGAGGATATATTATTACCACCAACTTTCAAATTGCGCAATGATCACCATTCAAGGGTAAGGGAAATACGAGCTCATACTGATGCGTTCAGACAATCGATTTTCCGTCGCGTGATCCGCGAGTGGAACAGAGGGGTGGGGTGGGGGGGGTGGGGGGGAATATGACTTTGGCGCGAATTGTGCCCTCCGCCACACACCGCTCGGTGGCTAGCGGAGTATATATGTAGATGTAGATGTAGAGGTCAAGTATGTTATCGCAGCCATTTTCACCTTGAGTGGTTTTGTAGGCTAGAGTCTTGAGGTTAAAAATATGGGTTTAGTCTCAAAGGACGCAGCTCGGTTACGGGACTAGGATTGACCAAGGAAGTATTGGCATTATAGTTATAAATTGTCGTAGTTGTTGATAAAGAACCAGAACTCCAAGCACCCATAGAATGTACAGGACCTAAAATCTTTATACGCACTGAAATCTGGCTAAAGCCATAAGTAAGTTTACCAAGTACCTAAAGATGCTCAGAAAGAGTACATTAAATTCAGTCGGGGTTGACATGTTTGCTGCTGTTAGAAGTATATTATCTTGTAACGAAATTGTAAGAGATAGATCCTGTGGGTCAGTATGGATAGAATTAATAAATAAAACGTTACTTTTACCGACCCCCGACCCAGATGATATAGTTGCTCAAGGTTCAAGGAAAATTTGAGCATCATCTCGAATAGGCACCTAACACTTACCATAATTATAGTTGGGATTGACTTCAGTCCATCCTCAATATGATGGCGAAAATACACGTTACAATACAGTTTTAGGGTACAATTGCCGACGTCTACGTCAAGTTAGGGCACACAGCCTGTCAAGATAAGGCATATATATTCTGGTTTTGGAATACTTCTTCAATTCTGAATGGCTATTTGTTTGTTTAATCTATTACTTCCTAAGCCGTTTAGCATTGCAATTTCCACTGTGCTACAGCTTAACTTAGAACTTAATCAAAAGATGACAAACATTGTGTACCATAAGATATCAGCAGAAGATGTCAAACCATACTGCATAGTAGAGTCAGTACTCGAACCTTCACAATGTTTGGGTTATTCGAAAGTGAGCAGACATAAGCATAACATTTCGTACCTGTATGAATGTGTTATTACCGTTCAGCACGCTATCTATTTGAAGTATCGTATATGCTCCACTGTGTGAGAGCTTATGTTACCATTATCAGCAGAAGATGACACTCGTTTTTGTACTGCAAGATAAAGTTAATATCCCAGCATGGTGGTTACTGTAATGTTTAACTTGATTAGCAGAAGATGGCAAATGTTTTGTCTGTCAAGATAAAGTTAGAGCCTGAGCATGGGCCTTTTATAACATTTGGGTGATTTGGAAGCGGGCAGCTGAAAGCAAAGCAAGCCTCGTTTCTTGCTATTACAAATGTGTTACTACCGATGCAATCATCATATTCGATCAATGTGTTTGGCCCTGCCTCTTCTTCATCTTGTGCCACAACTGCCTGGCTATATAGTGTCGTATGTAAACATTTCGCTATATAATGTTTCCTTGTGTATTACAAAAACATTAAGATTAAGTCAGACATTGCAATAAAGATTTCATCAAGTCACGTCCTTCTCATCCTATAGTGGTGCTTGGCCATTTCATTTGTCGTTGGTTACGTTGTGCTCTTCTGCATTCCATACTTTGGATGATTATGATTAGAAATTTGGTGTTATTTAATTGTCGATTACGTAAAAGCACTTTTAGAGGGCTTTGACATCGTCTTTCCGGTCGGTAAATATTGCAGCTACCTTGAAAGTTGTTTTTGTACATAAACTTGCTAGACCTAAGTCATTTGTAACCAAAAGCAAAATTGATATGTTAGTATCATCAATTATATTTTTCTAGCGTAGAAGATCGTCCATTGTCTACTCCTCTGCCCCTAAAATGGTGACTGGTGATGCGATACGTTACTGACAAATTTGTAAAAACGCCAGGGGATCTCATTAATCAATAACTCAGACTCAAACTGAAATGCCAACACCCTTCATATATTTGACAGGAATTTTAGATGTGGAGGTGCCACTTGAAATAAACATTGTGTGTCTATTTGTGTGTGTGTGTGTGTGTGTGTGTGTGTATGTATGCGTGTGTGTGTTTTATGTATCTTAGATGTGGAAGTATTACAAGTTACACGCTTGATATATTTATTTGGTGAAATTCGTTTGAACAAGGCGGAAAAAATTTAGATTGTTTCAGTACTTTTGATCATAGCCGATAGGCAATTCTGGGGCTATAATATGATTGACCGCGTCGTTTTAATGGTCTGATGAGTAATGGGATGTTTGCATCTTTCATTTAATGGTCACTGAAACTCTAGGCTGTGAGTGGCTGGATAGGGAAGGAGCTAGAGGTGCGAATGGTCTGCAAAGAAGAACTCAGCAAGTTCCGCCCACTTATCTTTTCTTTCTTTTTTTACTTACTTTAAACTTTTTAAAAATTTCCTGTCATCCTGAATTTTTAATATTTCACCAATACCATCTAAAATTGATGAATTCCGTGCTATCCATCACCTTGGATTGTGTCATCAAAGGGTGCCGTGGCGCTTCTCAGCACTAGTCATGTGAGAAGTGGCTCACAATGTCAGTAGCTGTACTACTGACGGTTTATAGTCGTAGCTAATGGTTCAAATGGCTCTAAACACTATGGGACTTAACATCTATGGTCATCAGTCCCCTAGAACTTAGAACTACTTAAACCTAACTAACCTAAGGACATCACACACATCCATGCCCGAGGCAGGATTCGAACCTGCGACCGTAGCAGTCGCGCGGTGCCGGACTGAGCGCCTAGAACCGTTAGACCACCGCGGCCGGCGTCGTAGCTAATATTGGTGCTTTCTGGCACCAACGACCAAGTAGGTTACTTGTTATCTGCTATGCTTACAACCTTCCCCCTCCCCTCTCCACTGTCATCTCTTGTACTAAATGTAGTACCTCACTGTAGTGACCACATCAGCACATTACAAACAATGATTATGAATAACACTCCTTCCCTTTTTATCTTGTTTATCTTGTTAGTATTTTCCTTTTTTTTAATCTAGAGACCCACAGTCGTAAATTTGACTCCTAATTACGTATGCATTGCTTTATTTGCATGTCTTGCAAGTACGAGTACTTGCGTTAACGATTACACTACGCAAGCAGCTGGGAAAACAACAACAGTGCCATTACGTGGATCAGAGTACGAGAAAAACGGAATCTGATTCTGGTTTCGTATATTGAGGAGATACGTGGCTTGCTGCAACGTGAAGCTGCTACTGCAAACGACGATGGCATACGCTGAGATAGGAACCACATCATTGCTTCACTGCTCTCGTGCCTTCTTCTTTCTTCTCTCACACGAAACCAGACGAAAGATTCGTTAAATTGCTACTTTGACAATGCCAGGCAATGAAACGTATTCGAAATCTACAGGAACAGGAACCATTCGCAGTAGCTGCAGTATGCCAAACAAACGCTCCGCGTAGTATTGTTCAAATGGTTCAAATGGCTCTGAGCACTATGCGACTTAACTTCTGAGGTCATCAGTCGCCAAGAACTTAGAACTAATTAAACCTAACTAACATAAGGACATCACACACATCCATGCCCAAGGCAGTATTCGAACCTGCGACCATAGCGGTCGCTCGGCTCCAGACTGTAGCGCCTAGAACCGCATGGCCACTCCGGCCGGCGTAGTATTGCTGAAAGAGGTCGTAATAAGATGTAAGAGAGCACAAAAGTACCAATTTTTGCCGAATGTATAACAAATCACACATCTAACTTCATTTTATCATCATATAAAAAATGAAAGAACAAATAGTCTTGTAACGCGGTATATAATGAGAGGTTGTACATGAAGTGTATCGGCAGTGTGAATCGGAACCTGCTGCCGTGTAATTCAGTAAATTTTGTATGCAAAAGGTAGTTCTCTTCCAAATAGTGTCCAATTTCAGTGTATTACAACTTCCGTGACTGCACTCATTTTACAAGTTGTTATTCATCATCGGAGACTGTGGTAACTATTATCTGTTTTGTCCTTTGACTGTTCTAAGGGAGACAAAAAAAAGCCAGTGAATTAGCATTTTTATCGGGAAAATTTACTTTTACTTTAGCGCCGGCGATTGCAGCTTAACTGCGGAACTTCATTTAATTAAGATAAACGGATGAACGACGATTTGCAAAGCAAAGCGAAGTATCATAAAAGGAACATCTACCTCAGTGAGAGAGCAATATCGGACCACATTATTA
This sequence comes from Schistocerca nitens, assembly GCF_023898315.1. Classification (NCBI taxonomy): domain Eukaryota; kingdom Metazoa; phylum Arthropoda; class Insecta; order Orthoptera; family Acrididae; genus Schistocerca; species Schistocerca nitens. Next base: position 544,086,059 of record NC_064614.1, read on the forward strand.
GTAAACTCAAACTTTTTTTGCAGATTATGCAGTTAACGACATACAGTCTGAATAAATTCTGCACAACTGTTACTTAAACTCTAATAAGACATGAAAATGATGCAACGTATAGCGGCTTGGTTTAACGTTCAAAAACAAAAAAGAAATTCACTTCACAAAATGCTTAAACAAGGTATCTCAAGACTAAGATATCAATGTCACAATAAAACTATTCAACAGATAAAAATACCTCGGCATAATAGTGGGGATATGAAGTGGGACGATGACATGAGCTCTATTGTAGGTAAAACAGGCGACAGACGAGTTCATTGTATTTCTACTGGGATAATGTGATCAGTTTAATTGCAAGACATTCGTCGGACCCATCCTAGAATATTATACATGTGTGTGCGATCTACGCTAATTACGACTAACCAAGGATACTGGACATATACGAAGGATGGTAGCACGAATGGCCACAAATTTCTTTCATTCACGCCAGAGCATCACTGAGACGTGGAAAAAACTGAACCAGCGAAAGCCTGAATTTGGACTTCCAGTGTCTCATGAAAGACTACTTACAAAGTTTCAAGGAATAAGGTGAGGCTATAATTAAATTTTCGCTCTTCAGTGGGCCGCCACGACAACCGATTGATCATAGGACAATGAAACGTTAGGCAAACGTTTGTAAGGACATGCGGAAGAGATACAAATACATTTTAAGTTCTCCACGTGAGAGCGTAAGATTTTGTTACTTGCGTATCATGTTTACAAGCGAGATTACAAACAGTGCACAAAAATGCAGTGCTCGTAAATCACAAGTTGCCGTATAGATCTTATAACTAAATTTTCCACGAGACATTTAAGTCTCATATTTACCAGCCATAATGTTGGAAGCTGAAGAAATGACGTAAATTTTGGGCTGCGGCCGGGACTCGAATCCAGTTGTTCTTCCTTACAAAGTATAAATGCTGACCACTACATCGCCGCATCACTATGGTCAACATTGCTGCACCAACTACTCAAGACGAATGCCCCCCCCCCCCCAATCCTATCTCTCCCCTCAACACAAACTTCAGTTCATATCTTCAGCTTGTTTTCCCCCTACATTGTCGCTATTACCAGGGCTCTCCGGCATAGGAATAGCACCCCAGCCTTTGACGTAGTGGGGATATGTATTGCATGTGATCGTATAGATCTTACTATTAAATTTTCCCCGACACATTTGTCATCTTTATCTGCGATAATGTAGGAAGCTGAAGAAATAAATTAAAATATGTGCTGCAGCTGGGTCTCGAATGAATTATAATTTGTGCTGAAGCCGGGTCACGAACCCGGGTCTTAAAGGACTTCCCATTACGTCCAACGGTTGGGTGCTATTCCGGTGCCGGAGAGCCTGGTAATAGGGACAATGAATGGGGAAAATAAGGTAGAGATATGAATTGAAGTTTGTGTTGGGAGATCGTTTGACCTGTGTAGTTTGTGCAACATTGTTGATCCCAGTGCTTGGTGGATTGGGCAGCCTTTCTGCCTCGTAAACTAGAAGATCCGTGTTCATTTTTTTAGCTTCCAACATTACCGCAGATCACACGTAACGTCCAGCATTCTCAGTAGTGGCAACAGTAAAATCTTCAAGAACCTGTGGCGCTATTAGCCGTTGTCCTCTCTGGGGAGCAATACCGAAAAGGCCAATTAATCCGAACTTCCGAATCATATTCTTCAACCCTGATGCGGAAAGAGGACACTTTCGTAAAGATAGCAGCACTTTTGCCATTGTGTTCACAAATAGTGTTACGAATAAAGCCCTACGCATCTTGTGTTGACCCATGTTGACTGTCTGCAACTAGAACGCAAACTGATGCTTGTATTTCAACGCTACGTCGCCGTACCAGGACAGGCGCCTTACTGCAAACTATGACGCTAACACTACTAGCGACGCAACTCTTGCAGCGCACATTCTGAACATCATTTCTATAGTGTTTAGTTATAACCACTTTCTATCTACTCGAGTGAACGTGTTATCAATATCAAAAGAAGGAGCAAATGTTAAAGAAACCGCTACAAAACAACGACAGACTGTGTTACGTCGCAGGCGGCAGAGGTGCGAGGCTACCTCCCAACGCTGCCCTCCAATACCCTTGCAATACCAGAAGTAGAAAATGAAAACGGCTTTCCACAGTTCCCGGGTGCAGTAAATATTAACAGGCCGCCAGAATATTCAACTGATTTCCTATCCAATATCCGACTATATAAGGCGTCGACAACATTCCTACCTACAGGGAACCCTGACTTTTTCTCGATACTGGGAAAGGTGGGAGGATATCACAGCACTAATAAGAAGGACAGTAAGTAGTAATGGAAATACCAGAATGGAGGAAAACACAACTGTAAGCCAAGAGCAGAGAGCAAGTATTGAATCATAGTCAGCAACACTGAATTACGATAAAAGCGGAGAGAGAGAGCTGAAACATGGAAAGCAGATCAAGCTAATAAAGAAGGAGGTTTCAGTGAATTGTACCTTATGGCTGGTGTCGTGGCTTTGCAGTCGTAGAACGAGATACTCGCACTCACCAAGTGAACGAAACGGTGTTAGCATTCGAACGATATTGCTGTGTTCTGTTCAAAACAATAAACAGCTAAACTATCTCGCGAAAGCCCACTTAGAGTTTCAAAAAACAAGGCGAGGAACCTAGAAATGTACCATAACCCCCTCCCTGTTGCTCCCCTAGGAGCCATATAGACCAGATTAGACTTATATAGTGAACACAGAGGCATTTCAGCTGTCGTTTTTCCTGCGCTCCGTCTGCCAATCGAACAGGAAGACATTGTAACTGATATAATAAGAATAGCCCCCTCGCCACGTGGTGGTTTTCGGAATATGGATTCAGATATCACTCAGATGAAAAAAACCTGAACTGTGAGTGTAGGATGGTGAGCGGGTTTGGTGAAAATGGAAGCAAAGGTAGGCAAATGATTTCAGTCTCTAAGGTTACTGGTCCGTGAATACCAGGGGAAACCCTGAAAAGATTGTCAGTTTTCTATACAGTGTAGCTCAAAGAATAAGATTTGTAAGCCCATATAATGCTTACCATCTTTTGAGACTTCTCTTGGAAATATTTTTATGTATGAACCACAGCTTTAGCTCACACACTTTTTTTAATTGTATTTTTTTGTTTCAAGTGAAACCACGCCAATTATTTATGTATATCATAGGTACACATTACTCAAAATACAGAGTAGAAGGTCAATTTTCTCCTGCACGTTCTTTGCACTATTGCCTTATAGAAGACTATTGAAAAGATGGTGCTGTCATAAATTGTGCTACAAAAAATTTTAAGTATGATTATAAAAATTTTGGAAATGAATTCAGGGTTTTTCTTCCAAAAAGCACTTATTTTCAAATTTAAGTTACAAGAGTGGTCTACTTTTTAGTTAAGAATGTTTTGAGACACTTTACAAAATTTCAGCTCTCTGTCTTTAATAGTTTTAGCCAAAGTGTACCAGAAATGAAATAATTCAACTTTCGGGAAATTAAAGCTAAAGTTAAAGCTTGCTTTTTCTATTAACCTCGCATGGCACTAATGCGTTCCAGGTCCATATACATCTGGTTTCCTGTGTTGTTCTTCCTCCCTTCTCTTTTTCATGCTACTTATTCTTATTCTTCCTTCTTTGGGGCTTCCATCACTGATTCTTTGGCTTCCAACACTGATTTTTCTGCTTCGAAGAGTCTTCTTCGGTCAGTCGCTATTAGAGCTCTAGGCATATTTAGTCCACCAGGCACTCCCATCAGTCCCATAATATTAAGCCTTGATTCTGCACCGTCATCGAAACATAGAACAGGATCTAGCACACATATTGTCAAGATATTTAGTCCTACTAGAACAGTTTTTGGTATCTGTTTCCATATACAATTGTTTGGGTTTTGAGTTCTATCATGTAAACATTTCTCTAATAATTTTGTGTCACTAAGATCTCTCTCTCTCTCTCTCTCTCTCTCTCTCTCTCTCTCTATATATATATATATATATATATATATATATATATATATATATATATATATATATATTACAACTTCCTCTATAGCAAATGGCAAAGAATGTGTATAGTTGTAGATCTCACCCTGGTAATCTGCCCTCTGGTGCCACACCCTGAATCACTGCAAGGTGGGGATTGTATGACATAGGTTGTTATCTTTGGGGGATTTATGAACGAAGGTAGCCTGTACTGCCTGTTTCATTCCCTCAAGGTCATTTTTATATTGTCTTATGGTTTGTTCATAATAATACTGCAACCTGTCTATTTTTCGTCTGTATGGCAATGACGTACACTAATGGTCTTACCATCAGCTAATTTCTTTCCCTTCAAATTTCTCTTCAAGCTCCTCAATCTTGTACTTAACCTTTTCTTGACATGTCCAACACATTCCATTTTTTCAGTTTTTGTTTCAGCATAACGTTTTCATTCACAAATCTTTTGGTGTCCTTTTGAGTCTCCATCTCCTAGGTAAGATGCATACATCGAACCATATCTCTCCACTGACCAGTGAAATATCTTCACACTACCTTCAGATTCCATCCCTCCACTATAAGCACTAAAAGTAATCAAACACCTGTACAGCTATGACAGTACTTGGTAATACATTCCACATCAATGACTTCACCATTGTCCAAGGAGGTAGCTGCCACTACATCATTTAGGGAACAATGGCTTCTGGCCAGGATGCATCCAGGACTGCAAACATACACGTATTGCTGCCATTCATGTGTGCACTTTCCTAAACACCACTTTTCATGCTATCATTTGCTAGTTCTTCTGAAGTCTGTAGAAAAATTTTATTGTACCTGTAAAACCTTGAATGGGGAGCTAAGTCCATAAGAGCACAGAGAATTTGTGCACTTCTGTACCCTTTGACTATACACCTCATAGCATAAGCAAATTTAATATTTTTGTTACACGCTCTCTGACTACTTATGCCACAAGTATCAACACATTCGCTTAAATCACAAAAATTACAAAAAGAATTCTTAATTTTGATGCACAACCTCTTCTAGAACATTTCTCCCCAACTACCTTCACACCACTAGTGCTACATTCCCAACACTGCAAAGCTTTATTCTTTTAGTTCAGATAGAGCAGAGAGTTCAACAATAACACAACCTGAATCAATGATCGGCGTCTCTATATATCAGCATTAATGCTGTCAAGCCCACTGTCAAAATACTTCAGTTGCAGCTTCGAAGCACTTGGAGTAGTTCACACTGATTCAAGTGTTGTATCAAGTTGTCTTTCCCTATAAGCAGAGTTAATCCGTGTTGTGAACCGATTTCCATAAAATTTACGTCGTTTAACACCGAACTTCTTAATTCCTTAATTCCTTCCATTGCTTTCAAGTGGAGTAAGTAACTCGCACAAAAAAAAAAAGGTTCAAAGGGCTCTGAGCACTATGCGAATTAACTTCTGAGGTCATCAGTCGCCTAGAACATAGAACTAATTAAACCTAAAGACATCACACACATCCATGCCCGAGGCAGGATTCGAACCTGCGAGCGGAGCGTAACTCGCACTCACAAGAAACTCACGCACTCAATTACTTCACTGTAAACAAAATATTCTCACCAAAACAAGAGAAAACAATAATGAAACTCTCTGTGTAAGCAAAAGATGAGCAACTGTAAAGCTTTCGCGGGTTAGCCAACTTAAGGGACTAAAAAGTTATAGAAACGAAACAAATGAGAGCAAAACTTTATTTTTAACAGAGCTGACTGTGTGACATTGGCACATCGTAATGCGTGCTGTCACTTTTAAATTTCTCTAATTTTGGTACTTTCTGTGGTCCATTTCCATGGAAGTAACCTTTTTCTCGTTCAGAAAACTACAGAGAATTTTGTACGACAGAAATTAAAAAATCGATTTCTTGATAGTTATTCACGTAAAAGTCTCGTGTGTCGATTAATTTTGGGTTGTCTATGACATTTTACTTCCTGCGGGGTGATAAATGCGGGAAAACACAGTTGATATCCGTTTGACCTATGGCAGCGCCATCTAGCGTGTCAACCATAGCGCCATCTGGTTTCCCCCTTCAAGCTAGATAAGTTTGGTTCTTTGTAGTTTTTTCGTTTGACGCTTATTTCGTGAGATATTTGGCCCGGTCACGATTAGTGGACCAAGCTATATATATATATATATATATATATATATATATATATATATATATATATATATATATATATATATATAAGCTGCCAGAATTATACAGATGGTACATCTCGGTGTGCTTGACAAAAAAGTATAATGACATTTTCTTGTATCATGCACTTTATTTTTGTATTATTAAAACCTATGTTCGTAGGATAGATAGCATACGCATTTCTGTTTACGTAGTCAACCGACAGTACTCGGCGTACCGAACTTATTGCCTACAATGACGGGGCGGCCAGAGAAAGGCAACGAGCCGACCAGAAGATTGAAATCATTACACGTGTACAACGACGTGGTGTGATAATCAGGTGGTACCGAAAAAAGGAATGTAAACGGTTTTTGGGTTGTCAAGAATGTGTAATTCGCTTTACGCGAATAGAATACAACCAGTCTGTTTCTCAACAAGTCGATAACGAAGGTCGTAGTAGTAATGACAAGCTAATATCAAACACAATGTATTTCCATTAGTACAAATTCAATCAATCACCAAGTAGATAGTTGTTCATTAATTACAATCAACTGTTTCACGTTTCTACGGTAATGCCATAACGAATACTAAATTCACATTATTTTCCTTCTGTACAACAATATCGTAACGAAAAGAAAACCCATTACTTCGTTTCCTCTTACACCAATACTACAATAAATGTTCGAAATGACCACCATTCGCTTCTACACATACTTCATTACGGCGAACCCAGTTTCGTCGCACTCGTTCATACACCTGCACATTGGCCTTTATGGTATTGGCAGTATCTAAAATCTTCTGCGTCAATTCGTCTACATTAATTACTGGCTCAAGTTCCTTCATATGGCCCCAAAAGTAAAAATCCAGTGGATTTAAATCGGGGCTGCGTGCTGGCCATCGACGTAGACCCGAACGCCCGATCCATCGTCCTGGAAATCGACTATCCAAAAATCTGCGTACTCTGTGACCAATGTGGGGTGGAGCACTATCGTGGAGGAAACACGTGTTATGACGTATGCCTAACGGAATGTCTTCTAACAACGTTGGTAACAATGTTTCCTCTAGAAACGTTCGGTAATAGTTACCAGTCAAACGTGCAGGTAAAACATAGGGCCCAATAATGTAACTGTCGAGCATACCCGCCCACACATTTACGGAAAATCGTCGCTGAAAATGTGTAGCCAGTACGTGCCGAGGATTGTGTACACTCCACGTGTGCATGTTATGGAAATTAGTTATTCCGTCGCGAGTGGAACACACTTCATCTGTGACGAGTATTTTGTTGACAAAATCATTCTGCGCACTGTGTAACAGAAACCACTCTGAGAATTCACGTCGTGGAGGGAAATCTTGTTCTTCCAATGCTTGTACGCGTTGAATGTGGTAAGGCCGCAGACTCTCCTCTTGCAAAGTGCGATGAACGACAGTGTGCGATATACCCACGTGGCGGGCGATGCTTCTAGTACTATGAGAAGAATCCTCCTGGATGCAGTACAGAATTCTTTCCTCAGCTTCCAATGTACGATCGGGAACGTTGTGGGCCTTTGCCTTCTGCGCGGGGCAATCTAAGGAAATTAAATACGTACTCGTCAATTGTATTCTGTCATGATGTGACAAAAACGGAAAGCATATCAGAACAGAAGATACGTTTCGCATACGGACGAAAATTTACAAAGCTGCAGATAACTACTGTGCTTTATTAAATGTAAATGCATAACAATCGCATACAAGTAGAGAATTACAATGACACAAACCTTTGCTGCACAGCAGCAAATGGCTTTCTTGCAGGAAGTCGTCGTTATGGGAAGCATTCTCGATAAATTCGTACAGCTACCCTCGCAACACCTTTTGCCTCGCCATAAATTAAATGCATATCGCATAGTTCAGCTATAGTAAATCTCCTTTCCATCCTAACAGTTAACAGAGTTGCAATAACATCTTGACAGGTTACTCGCCTACTGTCGTCGCTCGGTGTTTTACAATGACGCAGCCACTCAGGCCGCAGTTGCCTATGTGTTTACGATTTACGTTCGCGATGTCAATACGCGCAGCGGGCAATAACAGGAACCGATTGCTTACGTACGTGCACGGCCAAGTATCTACTTTTCCAAAACCATTATCCTGAGACGAACTGGTTTTTTTCCTGGACAACCGTAGGAATACGCAAACATGTTACTAGACTTTTTTGTCAAGCATTGCGAGATGTGCCATCTGTATAATTTTGGCACCTTATACCGTTTACACCCTGTATATGTGTGTGTGTGTGTGTGTGTGTGTGTGTGTGTGTGTGTGTGTGTGTGCCGGCCGCGGTGGTCTCGCGGTTCTAGGCGCGCAGTCCGGAACCGTGCGACTGCTACGGTCGCAGGTTCGAATCCTGCCTCGGGCATGGATGTGTGTGATGTCCTTAGGTTAGTTAGGTTTAAGTAGTTCTAAGTTCTAGGGGACTAATGACCCATAGTGCTCAGAGCCATTTGAACCATTTTGTGTGTGTGTGTGTGTGTGTGTGTGTGTGTGTGCGCGCGTGTGTGTGCGCATAAGAGTGTGTGTGCGCATAAGAGAGAGAGAGAGAGAGAGAGAGAGAGAGAGAGAGAGAGAGAGAGAGATCGGCAATTGGAAGTAAGAAAAATATAGACTTGATGTAATTTGATATAAGCAACAATGCAAGTTGCAAGTGATGGAAATAGGTTCAAATTTAAAATTAGGAATGGAACGAAAGTTCGGTATTCGGAAGAATAGCTTTGCCAAAATACATCTCAAGAGATGTACAGGAATTACAAGAAACAAACGCGTGGATAGCCAGATGGGTATTCGCATCGCATTTCTCATGAACGCGTGTCCTGTGGATGACCATTGTGCCACCTCTGTTAGTTACTCAGTGAAGGTAAAGGTTGTTAATGCACAGACATTTCTGTAACTATATGTGGCATTGTAAGATTACATTTCCCCACTATCAACAACAAATATGGCTGGTCCCGAAAGATTTTCTTACTGTTTTACGATTTCACCTTTTCCGTTACAAGATTATCAAACAGAAGGAATACCACAAAAGCTCATCACCATAATGAAGCCCGTTCTTTGTATTCTGTGATTTCACTTGAAAACAAGGTGTTTGAAACTATTTGTTACGTTTACGCGCTATTTCCGTGAAATTCGTATTTTCTAGGTGCGGATTAAGTTGCACAATCTACAGCGTTTCTTTTGCTCCTGTTTTAGTGTATAAAAGTAAAAGTAATTAATACAAAGTACTACCGAGTTTATATCAGTAAATTGAGTTTGTCTTACATTTGTTGCTTGCATGCTAAGTTTCTCGTGATGAAGTGCTTTCATGACGCTGGGAACAGAAGACCTGTACAGTATGTTTGCGTAAGAGCGTGCAAAAATTTAACAGGACATAGAGAATGCTCCATTGAACAATCTGAGGTAGGAATCCTGGAATCGGAGAAGCCACCTTATGGATCTGCCAGAATAACCTACTGGTAAAGGAGTCAAATGTCAATGACAGTCTACTTTATATGATGCAGCAGTTGCTGCTTGATGCCCCTTCCTTCGATTGCAACACAGCAAACTTTCACCGGGTATACCAATTAAACAGTTTCATTTTCAACTTAAGAAATGAGCTCACAGATTTGGGATGAAAACAAAAACTAACTTCTGAAAAAAAAAAGTTTCCTTGACTGAGCAAACGTTCAAATAATCTGAGTTCGGAAAAAGAACAGACAGAGGCTGAATCCCATTAAACTCTGTCCGACACTTACCAGGAGTAGATGTAGCAAAGCAGAATACCAAGCCCATTTGGCCGGTCGTACTTCACGCTGACGGCGAAGAGTAGGAGATTTGATGGTAGTAGCAAGTCGTCTAGGGGACGCCTCCCCCGTGTGGCTGACTGCGTTGGAACAGCTAGCTGCCATCGAGGCTGACGGCAAAGACTAGGAGATTTGATAGTAGTAGCAAGTCGTCTAGGGGACGCCTCCCCTGTGTGGCTGACAGCGTTCGAACAGCTAGCTGCCATCGAGGCTGATGGCAAAGAGTAGGAGATTTGATAGTAGTAGCAAGTCGTCTAGGGGACGCCACCCCCGTGTGGCTGTCTGCGTTGGAACAGCTAGCTGCCACCGGGGCTGACGGCGAAGAGTAGCAGATTTGATAGGAGTAGCAAGTCGTCTAGGGGACGCCTCCCCCGTGTGGCTGACTGCGTTGGAACAACTAGCTGCCATCGAGGCTGACGGCGAAGAGTAGGAGATTTGATAGTAGTAGCAAGTCGTCTAGGGGACGCCTCCCCCGTGTGGCTGTCTGCGTTGGAACAGCTAGCTGCCATCGAGGCTGACGGCGAAGAGTAGGAGATTTGATAGTAGTAGCAAGTCGTCTAGGGGACGCCTCCCCCGTGTGGCTGACTGCGTTGGAACAGCTAGCTGCCATCGGGACTGACGGCGAAGACTAGGAGATTTGATAGTAGTAGCAAGTCGTCTAGGGGACGCCTCCCCTGTGTGGCTGACAGCGTTCGAACAGCTAGCTGCCATCGAGGCTGATGGCAAAGAGTAGGAGATTTGATAGTAGTAGCAAGTCGTCTAGGGGACGCCACCCCCGTGTGGCTGTCTGCGTTGGAACAGCTAGCTGCCACCGGGGCTGACGGCGAAGAGTAGCAGATTTGATAGGAGTAGCAAGTCGTCTAGGGGACGCCTCCCCCGTGTGGCTGACTGCGTTGGAACAACTAGCTGCCATCGAGGCTGACGGCGAAGAGTAGGAGATTTGATAGTAGTAGCAAGTCGTCTAGGGGACGCCTCCCCCGTGTGGCTGTCTGCGTTGGAACAGCTAGCTGCCATCGAGGCTGACGGCGAAGAGTAGGAGATTTGATAGTAGTAGCAAGTCGTCTAGGGGACGCCTCCCCCGTGTGGCTGACTGCGTTGGAACAGCTAGCTCCCATCGGGACTGACGGCGAAGACTAGGAGATTTGATAGTACTAGCAAGTCGTCTAGGGGACGCCTCCCCGGTGTGGCTGACTAAGTTGGAACAGCTAGCTGCCATCGAGGCTGACGGCGAAGAGTAGGAGATTTGATAGTAGTAGCAAGTCGTCTAGGGGACGCCTCCCCCATGTGGCTGACTGTGTTGGAACAGCTAGCTGCCATCGGGGCTGACGGCGAAGACTAGGAGATTTGATAGTAGTAGCAAGTCGTCTAGGGGACGCCTCCCCCGTGTGGCTGACTGCGTTGGAACAGCTAGCTGCCATCGAGGCTGACGGCGAAGAGTAGGAGATTTGATAGTAGTAGCAAGTCGTCTAGGGGACGCCTCCCCCGTGTGGCTGTCTGCGTTGGAACAGCTAGCTGCCATCGAGGCTGACGGCGAAGAGTAGGAGATTTGATAGTAGTAGCAAGTCGTCTAGGGGACGCCTCCCCCGTGTGGCTGACTGCGTTGGAACAGCTAGCTGCCATCGAGGCTGACGGCGAAGAGTAGGAGATTTGATAGTAGTAGCAAGTCGTCTAGGGGACGCCTCCACCGTGTGGCTGTCAGCGTTGGAACAGCTAGCTGCCATCGAGGCTGACGGCGAAGAGTAGGAGAGTCGTCTAGGGGACGCCTCCCCCATGTGGCTGTCTGCGTTGGAACAGCTAGCTGCCATCAAGGCTGACGGCGAAGAGTAGGAGATTTGATAGTAGTAGCAAGTCGTCTAGGGGACGCCTCTCCTGTGTGGCTGACAGCGTTCGAACAGCTAGCTGCCATCGAGGCTGATGGCAAAGAGTAGGAGATTTGATAGTAGTAGCAAGTCGTCTAGGGGACGCCTCCCCCATGTGGCTGTCTGCGTTGGAACAGCTAGCTGCCATTGAGGGTGACGGCGAAGAGTAGGAGATTTGATAGTAGTAGCAAGTCGTCTAGGGGACGCCTCCCCCGTGTGGCTGACTGCGTTGGAACAGCTAGCTGCCATCGGGACTGACGGCGAAGACTAGGAGATTTGATAGTACTAGCAAGTCGTCTAGGGGACGCCTCCCCGGTGTGGCTGACTGCGTTGGAACAGCTAGCTGCCATCGAGGCTGACGGCGAAGAGTAGGAGATTTGATAGTAGTAGGAAGTCGTCTAGGGGACGCTTCCCCCGTGTGGCTGTCTGCGTTGGAACAGCTAGCTGCCATCGAGGCTGACGGCGAAGAGTAGGAGATTTGATAGTAGTAGCAAGTCGTCTAGGGGACGCCTCCCCCGTGTGGCTGACTGCGTTGGAACAGCTAGCTCCCATCGGGACTGACGGCGAAGACTAGGAGATTTGATAGTACTAGCAAGTCGTCTAGGGGACGCCTCCCCGGTGTGGCTGACTAAGTTGGAACAGCTAGCTGCCATCGAGGCTGACGGCGAAGAGTAGGAGATTTGATAGTAGTAGCAAGTCGTCTAGGGGACGCCTCCCCCATGTGGCTGACTGTGTTGGAACAGCTAGCTGCCATCGGGGCTGACGGCGAAGACTAGGAGATTTGATAGTAGTAGCAAGTCGTCTAGGGGACGCCTCCCCCGTGTGGCTGACTGCGTTGGAACAGCTAGCTGCCATCGAGGCTGACGGCGAAGAGTAGGAGATTTGATAGTAGTAGCAAGTCGTCTAGGGGACGCCTCCCCCGTGTGGCTGTCTGCGTTGGAACAGCTAGCTGCCATCGAGGCTGACGGCGAAGAGTAGGAGATTTGATAGTAGTAGCAAGTCGTCTAGGGGACGCCTCCCCCGTGTGGCTGACTGCGTTGGAACAGCTAGCTGCCATCGAGGCTGACGGCGAAGAGTAGGAGATTTGATAGTAGTAGCAAGTCGTCTAGGGGACGCCTCCACCGTGTGGCTGTCAGCGTTGGAACAGCTAGCTGCCATCGAGGCTGACGGCGAAGAGTAGGAGAGTCGTCTAGGGGACGCCTCCCCCATGTGGCTGTCTGCGTTGGAACAGCTAGCTGCCATCAAGGCTGACGGCGAAGAGTAGGAGATTTGATAGTAGTAGCAAGTCGTCTAGGGGACGCCTCTCCTGTGTGGCTGACAGCGTTCGAACAGCTAGCTGCCATCGAGGCTGATGGCAAAGAGTAGGAGATTTGATAGTAGTAGCAAGTCGTCTAGGGGACGCCTCCCCCATGTGGCTGTCTGCGTTGGAACAGCTAGCTGCCATCGAGGGTGACGGCGAAGAGTAGGAGATTTGATAGTAGTAGCAAGTCGTCTAGGGGACGCCTCCCCCGTGTGGCTGACTGCGTTGGAACAGCTAGCTGCCATCGGGACTGACGGCGAAGACTAGGAGATTTGATAGTACTAGCAAGTCGTCTAGGGGACGCCTCCCCGGTGTGGCTGACTGCGTTGGAACAGCTAGCTGCCATCGAGGCTGACGGCGAAGAGTAGGAGATTTGATAGTAGTAGCAAGTCGTCTAGGGGACGCCTCCCCCATGTGGCTGACTGCGTTGGAACAGCTAGCTGCCATCGGGGCTGACGGCGAAGACTAGGAGATTTGATAGTAGTAGCAAGTCGTCTAAGGGACGCCTCCCCCGTGTGGCTGACTGCGTTGGAACAGCTAGCTGCCATCGAGGCTGACGGCGAAGAGTAGGAGATTTGATAGTAGTAGCAAGTCGTCTAGGGGACGCCTCCCCCGTGTGGCTGTCTGCGTTGGAACAGCTAGCTGCCATCGAGGCTGACGGCGAAGAGTAGGAGATTTGATAGTAGTAGGAAGTCGTCTAGGGGACGCCTCCCCTGTGTGGCTGTCTGCGTTGGAACAGCTAGCTGCCATCGAGGATGATGGCGAAGAGTAGGAGATTTGATAGTAGTAGCAAGTCGTCTAGGGGACGCCTCCCCCGTGTGGCTGTCTGCGTTGGAACAGCTAGCTGCCATCGAGGCTGACGGCGAAGAGTAGGAGATTTGATAGTAGTAGCAAGTCGTCTAGGGGACGCCTCCCCCGTGTGGCTGACTGCGTTGGAACAGCTAGCTGCCATCGGGGCTGACGGCAAAGACTAGGAGATTTGATAGTAGTAGCAAGTCGTCTAGGAGACGCCTCCCCCGTGTGGCTGACTGCGTTGGAACAGCTAGCTGCCATCGAGGATGACGGCGAAGAGTAGGAGATTTGATAGTAGTAGCAAGTCGTCTAGGGGACGCCTCCCCTGTGTGGCTGTCTGCGTTGGAACAGCTAGCTGCCATCGGGGCTGACGGCGAAGAGTAGGAGATTTGATAGTAGTAGCAAGTCGTCTAGGGGACGCCTCCCCCGTGTGGCTGACTGCGTTGGAACAGCTAGCTGCCATCGAGGCTGACGGCGAAGAGTAGGAGATTTGATAGTAGTAGCAAGTCGTCTAGGGGACGCCTCTCCTGTGTGGCTGACAGCGTTCGAACAGCTAGCTGCCATCGAGGCTGATGGCAAAGAGTAGGAGATTTGATAGTAGTAGCAAGTCGTCTAGGGGACGCCACCCCCGTGTGGATGTCTGCGTTGGAACAGCTAGCTGCCACCGGGGCTGACGGCGAAGAGTAGCAGATTTGATAGGAGTAGCAAGTCGTCTAGGGGACGCCTCCCCCGTGTGGCTGACTGCGTTGGAACAACTAGCTGCCATCGAGGCTGACGGCGAAGAGTAGGAGATTTGACAGTAGTAGCAAGTCGTCTAGGGGACGCCTCCCCCATGTGGCTGTCTGCGTTGGAACAGCTAGCTGCCATCGAGGGTGACGGCGAAGAGTAGGAGATTTGATAGTAGTAGCAAGTCGTCTAGGGGACGCCTCCCCCGTGTGGCTGACTGCGTTGGAACAGCTAGCTGCCATCGGGACTGACGGCGAAGACTAGGAGATTTGATAGTACTAGCAAGTCGTCTAGGGGACGCCTCCCCGGTGTGGCTGACTGCGTTGGAACAGCTAGCTGCCATCGAGGCTGACGGCGAAGAGTAGGAGATTTGATAGTAGTAGCAAGTCGTCTAGGGGACGCCTCCCCCATGTGGCTGACTGCGTTGGAACAGCTAGCTGCCATCGGGGCTGACGGCGAAGACTAGGAGATTTGATAGTAGTAGCAAGTCGTCTAAGGGACGCCTCCCCCGTGTGGCTGACTGCGTTGGAACAGCTAGCTGCCATCGAGGCTGACGGCGAAGAGTAGGAGATTTGATAGTAGTAGCAAGTCGTCTAGGGGACGCCTCCCCCGTGTGGCTGTCTGCGTTGGAACAGCTAGCTGCCATCGAGGCTGACGGCGAAGAGTAGGAGATTTGATAGTAGTAGGAAGTCGTCTAGGGGACGCCTCCCCTGTGTGGCTGTCTGCGTTGGAACAGCTAGCTGCCATCGAGGATGACGGCGAAGAGTAGGAGATTTGATAGTAGTAGCAAGTCGTCTAGGGGACGCCTCCCCTGTGTGGCTGTCTGCGTTGGAACAGCTAGCTGCCATCGGGGCTGACGGCGAAGAGTAGGAGATTTGATAGTAGTAGCAAGTCGTCTAGGGGACGCCTCCCCCGTGTGGCTGACTGCGTTGGAACAGCTAGCTGCCATCGAGGCTGACGGCGAAGAGTAGGAGATTTGATAGTAGTAGCAAGTCGTCTAGGGGACGCCTCCCCCGTGTGGCTGTCTGCGTTGGAACAGCTAGCTGCCATCGAGGCTGACGGCGAAGAGTAGGAGATTTGATAGTAGTAGCAAGTCGTCTAGGGGACGCCTCCACCGTGTGGCTGTCTGCGTTGGAACAGCTAGCTGCCATCGGGACTGACAGCGAAGAGTAGGAGATTTGATAGTAGTAGGAAGTCGTCTAGGGGACGCCTCCCCCGTGTGGCTGTCTGCGTTGGAACAGCTAGCTGCCATCGAGGCTGATGGCGAAGAGTAGGAGATTTGATAGTAGTAGCAAGTCGTCTAGGGGACGCCTCCACCGTGTGGCTGTCTGCGTTGGAACAGCTAGCTGCCATCGGGGCTGACGGCGAAGAGTAGGAGATTTGATAGTAGAAGCAAGTCGTCTAGGGGACGCCTCCCCTGTGTGGCTGTCTGCGTTGGAACAGCTAGCTGCCATCGAGGATGACGGCGAAGAGTCGGAGGTTTGATAGTAGTAGCAAGTCGTCTAGGGGACGCCTCCCCCGTGAGGCTGTCTGCGTTGGAACAGCTAGCTGCCATCGAGGCTGACGGCGAAGAGTAGGAGATTTGATAGTAGTAGCAAGTCGTCTAGGGGACGCCTCCCCCGTGTGGCTGACTGCGTTGGAACAGCTAGCTGCCATCGGGGCTGACGGCAAAGACTAGGAGATTTGATAGTAGTAGCAAGTCGTCTAGGGGACGCCTCCCCCGTGTGGCTGACTGCGTTGGAACAGCTAGCTGCCTCGAGGCTGACGGCGAAGAGTAGGAGATTTGATAGTAGTAGCAAGTCGTCTAGGGGACGCCTCCCCTGTGTGGCTGTCTGCGTTGGAACAGCTAGCTGCCATCGGGGCTGACGGCGAAGAGTAGGAGATTTGATAGTAGTAGCAAGTCGTCTAGGGGACGCCTCCCCCGTGTGGCTGACTGCGTTGGAACAGCTAGCTGCCATCGAGGCTGACGGCGAAGAGTAGGAGATTTGATAGTAGTAGCAAGTCGTCTAGGGACGCCTCCCCCGTGTGGCTGTCTGCGTTGGAACAGCTAGCTGCCATCGAGGCTGACGGCGAAGAGTAGGAGATTTGATAGTAGTAGCAAGTCGTCTAGGGGACGCCTCCACCGTGTGGCTGTCTGTGTTGGAACAGCTAGCTGCCATCGGGGCTGACAGCGAAGAGTAGGAGATTTGATAGTAGTAGGAAGTCGTCTAGGGGACGCCTCCGCCGTGTGGCTGTCTGCGTTGGAACAGCTAGCTGCCATCGAGGCTGACGGCGAAGAGTAGGAGGTTTGATAGTAGTAGCAAGTCGTCTAGGGGACGCCTCCACCATGTGGCTGTCTACGTTGGAACAGCTAGCTGCCATCGGGGCTGACGGCGAAGAGTAGGAGATTTGATAGTAGTAGGAAGTCGTCTAGGGGACGCCTCCCCCGTGTGGCTGTCTGCGTTGGAACAGCTAGCTGCCATCGAGGCTGACGGCGAAGAGTAGGAGATTTGATAGTAGTAGCAAGTTGTCTAGGGGATGCCTCCCCCGTGTGGCTGTCTGCGTTGGAACAGCTAGCTGCCATCGAGACTGACGGCGAAGAGTAGGAGATTTGATAGTAGTAGCAAGTCGTCTAGGGGACGCCTCCCCCCTGTGGCTGACTGCGTTGGAACAGCTAGCTGCCATCGAGGCTGACGGCGAAGAGTAGGAGATTTGATAGTAGTAGCAAGTCGTCTAGGGGACGCCTCCCCATGTTGCTGACTGCGTTGGAACAGCTAGCGGCCATCGGGGCTGACGGCGAAGAGTAGGAGATTTGATAGTAGTAGCAAGTCGTCTAGGGGACGCCTCCCCCATGTGGCTGTCTGCGTTGGAACAGCTAGCTGCCATCGAGGCTGACGGCGAAGACTAGGAGATTTGATAGTAGTAGCAAGTCGTCTAGGGGACGCCTCCCCCGTGTGGCTGTCTGCGTTGGAACAGCTAGCTGCCATCGAGGCTGACGGCGAAGAGTAGGAGATTTGATAGTAGTAGCAAATCGTCTAGGGGACACCCCTCCCCCCGTGTGGCTGACTGCGTTGGAACAGCTAGCTGTCATAGAGGCTGACGGCGAGGAGTAGGAGATTTGATAGTAGTAGCAAGTCGTCTATGGGACGGCTCCCCCCGTGTGGCTCACTGCGTTGGAACAGCTAGCTGCCATCGAGGCTGACGGCGAAGAGTAGGAGATTTGATAGTAGTAGCAAGTCGTCTAGGGGACGCCACCCCCGTGTGGCTGTCTGCGTTGGAACAGCTAGCTGCCACCGGGGCTGACGGCGAAGAGTAGCAGATTTGATAGGAGTGGCAAGTCGTCTAGGGGACGCCTCCCCCGTGTGGCTGACTGCGTTGGAACAGCTAGCTGCCATCGAGGCTGACGGCGAAGAGTAGGAGATTTGAAAGTAGTAGCAAGTCGTCTAGGGGACGCCTCCCCCGTGTGGCTGTCTGCGTTGGAACAGCTAGCTGCCATCGAGGCTGACGGCGAAGAGGAGGAAATTTGATAGTAGTAGCAAGTCGTCTAGGGGACGCCTCCCCCGTGTGGCTGACTGCGTTGGAACAGCTAGCTGCCATCGGGACTGACGGCGAAGACTAGGAGATTTGATAGTACTAGCAAGTCATCTAGGGGACGCATCCCCGGTGTGGCTGACTGCGTTGGAACAGCTAGCTGCCATCGAGGCTGACGGCGAAGAGTAGGAGATTTGATAGTAGTAGCAAGTCGTCTAGGGGACGCCTCCCCCATGTGGCTGACTGCGTTGGAACAGCTAGCTGCCATCGGGGCTGACGGCGAAGACTAGGAGATTTGATGGTAGTAGCAAGTCGTCTAGGGGACGCCTCCCCCGTTTGGCTGACTGCGTTGGAACAGCTAGCTGCCATCGAGGCTGACGGCAAAGACTAGGAGATTTGATAGTAGTAGCAAGTCGTCTAGGGGACGCCTCCCCTGTGTGGCTGACAGCGTTCGAACAGCTAGCTGCCATCGAGGCTGATGGCGAAGAGTAGGAGATTTGATAGTAGTAGCAAGTCGTCTAGGGGACGCCACCCTCGTGTGGCTGTCTGCTTTGGAACAGCTAGCTGCCACCGGGGCTGACGGCGAAGAGTAGCAGATTTGATAGGAGTAGCAAGTCGTCTAGGGGACGCCTCCCCCGTGTGGCTGACTGCGTTGGAACAGCTAGCTGCCATCGAGGCTGACGGCGAAGAGTAGGAGATTTGATAGTAGTAGCAAGTCGTCTAGGGGACGCCTCCCCATGTTGCTGACTGCGTTGGAACAGCTAGCGGCCATCGGGGCTGACGGCGAAGAGTAGGAGATTTGATAGTAGTAGCAAGTCGTCTAGGGGACGCCTCCCCCGTGTGGCTGTCTGCGTTGGAACAGCTAGCTGCCATCGAGGCTGACGGTGAAGACTAGGAGATTTGATAGTAGTAGCAAGTCGTCTAGGGGACGCCTCCCCCGTGTGGCTGTCTGCGTTGGAACAGCTAGCTGCCATCGAGGCTGACGGCGAAGAGTAGGAGATTTGATAGTAGTAGCAAACCGTCTAGGGGACACCCCCCCCCCCCCGTGTGGCTGACTGCGTTGGAACAGCTAGCTGTCATAGAGGCTGACGGCGAAGAGTAGGAGATTTGATAGTAGTAGCAAGTCGTCTATGGGACGGCTCCCCCCGTGTGGCTCACTGCGTTGGAACAGCTAGCTGCCATCGAGGCTGACGGCGAAGAGTAGGAGATTTGATAGTAGTAGCAAGTCGTCTAGGGGACGCCACCCCCGTGTGGCTGTCTGCGTTGGAACAGCTAGCTGCCACCGGGGCTGACGGCGAAGAGTAGCAGATTTGATAGGAGTAGCAAGTCGTCTAGGGGACGCCTCCCCCGTGTGGCTGACTGCGTTGGAACAGCTAGCTGCCATCGAGGCTGACGGCGAAGAGTAGGAGATTTGAAAGTAGTAGCAAGTCGTCTAGGGGACGCCTCCCCCGTGTGGCTGTCTGCGTTGGAACAGCTAGCTGCCATCGAGGCTGACGGCGAAGAGGAGGAGATTTGATAGTAGTAGCAAGTCGTCTAGGGGACGCCTCCCCCGTGTGGCTGACTGCGTTGGAACAGCTAGCTGCCATCGGGACTGACGGCGAAGACTAGGAGATTTGATAGTACTAGCAAGTCATCTAGGGGACGCATCCCCGGTGTGGCTGACTGCGTTGGAACAGCTAGCTGCCATCGAGGCTGACGGCGAAGAGTAGGAGATTTGATAGTAGTAGCAAGTCGTCTAGGGGACGCCTCCCCCATGTGGCTGACTGCGTTGGAACAGCTAGCTGCCATCGGGGCTGACGGCGAAGACTAGGAGATTTGATGGTAGTAGCAAGTCGTCTAGGGGACGCCTCCCCCGTGTGGCTGACTGCGTTGGAACAGCTAGCTGCCATCGAGGCTGACGGCAAAGACTAGGAGATTTGATAGTAGTAGCAAGTCGTCTAGGGGACGCCTCCCCTGTGTGGCTGACAGCGTTCGAACAGCTAGCTGCCATCGAGGCTGATGGCAAAGAGTAGGAGATTTGATAGTAGTAGCAAGTCGTCTAGGGGACGCCACCCTCGTGTGGCTGTCTGCTTTGGAACAGCTAGCTGCCACCGGGGCTGACGGCGAAGAGTAGCAGATTTGATAGGAGTAGCAAGTCGTCTAGGGGACGCCTCCCCCGTGTGGCTGACTGCGTTGGAACAGCTAGCTGCCATCGAGGCTGACGGCGAAGAGTAGGAGATTTGATAGTAGTAGCAAGTTGTCTAGGGGACGCCTCCCCCGTGTGGCTGTCTGCGTTGGAACAGCTAGCTGCCATCGAGGCTGACGGTGAAGAGGAGGAGATTTGATAGTAGTAGCAAGTCGTCTAGGGGACGCCTCCCCCGTGTAACTGACTGCGTTGGAACAGCTTGCTGCCATCAGGACTGACGGCGAAGACTAGGAGATTTGATAGTACTAGCAAGTCGTCTAGGGGACGCCTCCCCGGTGTGGCTGACTGCGTTGGAACAGCTAGCTGCCATCGAGGCTGACGGCGAAGAGTAGGAGATTTGATAGTAGTAGCAAGTCGTCTAGGGGACGCCTCCCCCATGTGGCTGACTGCGTTGGAACAGCTAGCTGCCATCGGGGCTGACGGCGAAGACTAGGAGATTTGATAGTAGTAGCAAGTCGCCTAGGGGACGCCTCCCCCCGTGTGGCTGACTGCGTTGGAACAGCTAGCTGCCATCAAGGCTGACGGCGAAGAGTAGGAGATTTGATAGTAGTAGCAAGTCGTCTAGGGGACGCCTCCCCCGTGTGGCTGACTGCGTTGGAACAGCTAGCTGCCATCGAGGCTGACGGCGAAGAGTAGGAGATTTGATAGTAGTAGCAAGTCGTCTAGGGGACGACTCCCCCGTGTGGCTGTCTGCGTTGGAACAGCTAGCTGCCATTGAGGATGACGGCAAAGAGTAGGAGATTTGATAGTAGTAGCAAGTCGTCTAGGGGACGCCTCCCCCATGTGGCTGACTGCGTTGGAACAGCTGGCTGTCATCGGGGCTGACGGCAAAGACTAGGAGATTTGATAGTAGTAGCAAGTCGTCTAGGGGACGCCTCCCCCGTGTGGCTGACTGCGTTGGAACAGCTAGCTGCCATCGAGGCTGACGGCGAAGAGTAGGAGATTTGATAGTAGTAGCAAGTCGTCTAGGGGACGCCTCCTCTGTGTGGCTGTCTGCGTTGGAACAGCTAGCTGCCATCGGGGCTGACGGCGAAGAGTAGGAGATTTGATAGTAGTAGCAAGTCGTCTAGGGGACGCCTCCCCCGTGTGGCTGACTGCGTTGGAACAGCTAGCTGCCATCGGGGCTGACGGCAAAGACTAGGAGATTTGATAGTAGTAGCAAGTCGTCTAGGGGACGCCTCCCCCGTTTGGCTGACTGCGTTGGAACAGCTAGCTGCCATCGAGGCTGACGGCGAAGAGTAGGAGATTTGATAGTAGTAGCAAGTCGTCTAGGGGACGCCTCCTCTGTGTGGCTGTCTGCGTTGGAACAGCTAGCTGCCATCGGGGCTGACGGCGAAGAGTAGGAGATTTGATAGTAGTAGCAAGTCGTCTAGGGGACGCCTCCCCCGTGTGGCTGACTGCGTTGGAACAGCTAGCTGCCATCGAGGCTGACGGCGAAGAGTAGGAGATTTGATAGAAGTAGCAAGTCGTCTAGGGGACGCCTCCCCCGTGTGGCTGTCTGCGTTGGAACAGCTAGCTGCCATCGAGGCTGACGGCGAAGAGTAGGAGGTTTGATAGTAGTAGCAAGTCGTCTAGGGGACGCCTCCACCGTGTGGCTGACTGCGTTGGAACAGCTAGCTGCCATCGAGGCTGACGGCGAAGAGTAGGAGATTTGATAGTAGTAGCAAGTCGTCTAGGGGACGCCTCCTCTGTGTGGCTGTCAGCGTTGGAACAGCTAGCTGCCATCGGGGCTGACGGCGAAGAGTAGGAGATTTGATAGTAGTAGCAAGTCGTCTAGGGGACGCCTCCCCCATGTGGCTGACTGCGTTGGAACAGCTAGCTGCCATCGAGGCTGACGGCGAAGAGTAGGAGATTTGATAGTAGTAGCAAGTCGTCTAGGGGACGCCTCCCCCGTGTGGCTGTCTGCGTTGGAACAGCTAGCTGCCATCGAGGCTGACGGCGAAGAGTAGGAGATTTGATAGTAGTAGCAGGTCGTCTAGGGGACGCCTCCACCGTGTGGCTGTCTGCGTTGGAACAGCTAGCTGCCATCGGGGCTGACAGCGAAGAGTAGGAGATTTGATAGTAGTAGGAAGTCGTCTAGGGGACGCTTCCCCCGTGTGGCTGTCTGCGTTGGAACAGCTAGCTGCCATCGAGGCTGACGGGGAAGAGTAGGAGGTTTGATAGTAGTAGCAAGTCGTCTAGGGGAAGCCTTCACCGTGTGGCAGTCTGCGTTGGAACAGCTAGCTGCCATCGGGGCTGACGGCGAAGAGTAGGAGATTTGACAGTAGTAGGAAGTCGTCTAGGGGACGCCTCCCCCGTGTGGCTGTCTGCGTTGGAACAGCTAGCTGCCATCGAGGTTGACGGCGAAGAGTAGGAGATTTGATAGTAGTAGCAAGTCGTCTAGGGGACGCCTCCCCCGTGTGGCTGTCTGCGTTGGAACAGCTAGCTGCCATCGAGGCTGACGGCGAAGAGTAGGAGATTTGATAGGAGTAGCAAATTGTCTAGGGGACGCCTCCCCCGTGTGGCTGTCTGCGTTGGAACAGCTAGCTGCCATCGAGACTGACGGCAAAGAGTAGGAGATTTGATAGTAGTAGCAAGTCGTCTAGGGGACGCCTCCCCCGTGTGGCTGACTGCGTTGGAACAGCTAGCTGCCATCGAGGCTGACGGCGAAGAGTAGGAGATTTGATAGTAGTAGCAAGTCGTCTAGGGGACGCCTCCCCGTGTTGCTGACTGCGTTGGAACAGCTAGCTGCCATCGGGGCTGACGGCGAAGACTAGGAGATTTGATAGTAGTAGCAAGTCGTCTAGGGGATGCCTCCCCCGTGTGGCTGTCTGCGTTGGAACAGCTAGCTGCCATCGAGGCTGACGGCGAAGAGTAGGAGATTTGATAGTAGTAGCAAGTCGTCTAGGGGACGCCTCCCCCGTGTGGCTGTCTGCGTTGGAACAGCTAGCTGCCATCGAGGCTGACGGCGAAGAGTAGGAGATTTGATAGTAGTAGCAAGTCGTCTAGGGGACACCCCCCCCGTGTGGCTGACTGCGTTGGAACAGCTAGCTGCCATCGAGGCTGACGGCAAAGAGTAGGAGATTTGATAGTAGTAGCAAGTCGTCCAGGGGACGCCTCCGCCGTGTGGCTGTCTGCGTTGGAACAGCTAGCTGCCATCGAGGCTGACGGCGAAGAGTAGGAGATTTGATAGTAGTAGCAAGTCGTCTAGGGGACGGCTCCCCCCGTGTTTCTGACTGCGTTGAAATAGCTAGCTGCCATCGAGGCTGACGGCGAAGAGTA
Organism: Schistocerca nitens; assembly: GCF_023898315.1. Lineage (NCBI taxonomy): Eukaryota > Metazoa > Arthropoda > Insecta > Orthoptera > Acrididae > Schistocerca > Schistocerca nitens. Next base: position 544,109,640 of record NC_064614.1, read on the forward strand.
GGAGATTTTATAGTAGTAGCAAGTCGTCTAGGGGATGCCTCACCCGTGTGGCTGACTGCGTTGGAACAGCTAGCTGCCATCGAGGCTGACGGCGAAGAGTAGGAGATTTGATAGTTGTAGCAAGTCGTCTAGGGGACGCCTCCCCCGTGTGGCTGTCTCCGTTGGAACAGCTAACTGCCATCGAGGCTGACGGCGAAGAGTAGGAGGTTTGATAGTAGTAGAAAGTCGTCTAGGGGACGCCTCCCCCGTGTGGCTGTCTGCGTTGGAACAGCTAGCTGCCATCGAGGCTGACGGCGAAGAGTAGGAGATTTGATAGTAGTAGCAAGTCGTCTAGGGGACGCCTCCCCCATGTTGCTGACTGCGTTGGAACAGCTAGCTGCCATCGAGGCTGACGGCGAAGAGTAGGAGATTTGATAGTAGTAGCAAGTCGTCTAGGGGACGCCTCCCCCGTGTGGCTGTCTGCGTTGGAACAGCTAGCTGCCATCGAGGCTGACGGCGAAGAGTAGGAGATTTGATAGTAGTAGCAAGTCGTCTAGGGGACGCCTCCCCTGTGTGGCTGTCTGCGTTGGAACAGCTAGCTGCCATTGGGGCTGTCGGCGAAGAGTTGGAGATTTGATAGTAGTAGCAAGTCGTCTAGGGGACGCCTCCCCCGTGTGGCTGTCTGCGTTGGAACAGCTAGCTGCCATCGAGGCTGACAGCGAAGAGTAGGAGATTTGATAGTAGTAGCAAGTCGTCTAGTGGACGCCTCCCCCATGTGGCTGTCTGCGTTGGAACAGCTAGCTGCCATCGGGTCTGACGGCGAAGAGTAGGAGATTTGATAGTAGTAGCAAGTCGTCTAGGGGACGCCTCCCCCGTGTGGCTGTCTGCGTTGGAACAGCTAGCTGCCATCGAGGCTGACGGCGAAGAGTAGGAGATTTGATAGTAGTAGCAAGTCGTCTAGGGGACGCCTCCCCTGTGTGGCTGTCTGCGTTGGAACAGCTAGCTGCCATCGGGGCTGACGGTGAAGAGTAGGAGATTTGATAGTAGTAGCAAGTCGTCTAGGGGACGCCTCCCCCATGTGGCTGTCTGCGTTGGAACAGCTAGCTGCCATCGAGGCTGACGGCGAAGAGTAGGAGATTTGATAGTAGTAGCAAGTCGTCTAGGGGACGCCTCCCCTGTGTGGCTGTCTTCGTTGGAACAGCTAGCTGCCATCGGGGCTGACGGTGAAGAGTAGGAGATTTGATAGTAGTAGCAAGTCGTCTAGGGGACGCCTCCCCCATGTGGCTGTCTGCGTTGGAACAGCTAGCTGCCATCGAGGCTGACGGCGAAGAGTAGGAGAGTCGTCTAGGAGACGCCTCCCCCATGTGGCTGTCTGCGTTGGAACAGCTAGCTGCCATCGAGGCTGACGGCGAAGAGTATGTGATTTGATAGTAGTAGCAAGTCGTCTAGGGGACGCCTCCCCCGTGTGGCTGACTGCGTTGGAACAGCTAACTGCCATCGAGGCTGACAGCGAAGAGTAGGAGATTTGATAGTAGTAGCAAGTCGTCTAGGGAACGCCTCCCCCATGTGGCTGACTGCGTTGGAACAGCTAGCTGCCATCGAGGCTGACGGCGAAGAGTAGGAGATTTGATAGTAGTAGCAAGTCGTCTATGGGACGCCTCCCCCGTGTGGAACAGCTAGCTGCCATCGAGGCGTGGAGCTAGATAGTTGTCTCGCGGAGCAGCTCTTCTGTTCGACAGCAGCTCTTGGTTTAGTTGCTGGCGTTGCTGCCTCTAGATTACGTGGTCCCGGGTTCGATTCCCGCCCGGGCCAGGGATTTTGTCCCCCCGTTGACTGGGTGATTGTGTTGGCTTCATCATCTCATTATCATTTGGGAAGTGGCGAGACTGGAAACGGAAAGATTGGAACTTGTACAGAAGCTGATGACCACGATGTTGAGCGCCCCACAAACCAGCATCATTAACACGTCTGTTTTATTGGCTCAAACTTAATTCCGGACGAAGTAGGAAATAGTTCGCCCTGCGCGCGCTGATAGGAGCTGCGCGTGCACCTGCGAGCCGTTGCTGGCCCGGCTACTGGTGTTGCCCTCTGCTGAACTGGTAGCAAGTTCAAATTGGTTCAAATGGCTCTGAGCACTATGGGACTCAACTGCTGAGGTCATTAGTCCCCTAGAACTTAGAACTAGTTGAACCTAACTAACCTAAGGACATCACAAACATCCATGCCCGAGGCAGGATTCGAACCTGCGACCATAGCGGTCTTGCGGTTCCAGACTGCAGCGTAGCAAGTTCGCTGGTTTGAATTTCCGCATTGCGTGGACTGGAGTCCTGTCGCCGTGACCAGTGTTGTGTGTGGTTGCTAATGGCGCCTGTTGCACATGTCGCCCAGAAATGATGTCACTAAATGCAGGTTCACATCAACTAGTTTCTATGTGAAAATTGCGAAGGGAAATGCTTGCATTGGACTTTCGGAGTCTGGTACCTCACAAAAGGCCCATGCCCGCATGTGTACACAGAACATCCATTTTTGTATCGTCAGTCTTCTTAGTGCTTTGATGTGGTCTGCCACAAATTCTTTTCCTGTTCCAGCCTCTTTGAGTAGCACTTGAAACATACGTCCTCATTCACTACCTCATCAGTCCACAAAACTATACGTTCTAAAATGGCCAAAAAAAAACAACATAAATAGACGTCAACTGTTTGGAGGCGTGTAGAGTGGCGCGACGAGTTGCGAATTTGCCTGTTTTCAAATGATGCAAAGCCTTGGGTTCACTGACAATCGAATGATGCGATCAACCCGCATTCTATTTTTGGATGTAGTTGACGGCGGAGGAGATTCAGTGATATTTTGGGGTTTTCCACGTACCGCGCTCAGGGTACATTCATTACAGTTACCATGCCCGTTAACCAGGATGTTTACTTCAACATTCTCGGTAACATATTGTTACCGTTTCTATATCTTCATAATGAATATGCTGTGAACATTCCTCTTTTTCAAGGCGATAACTGCCGTGTTTACTGGGTCGCACACATACGGTCCTGGGAATAAATGGTTCAAATGGCTCTGAGCACTATGGGACTCAACTGCTGTGGTCCCCTAGAACTTAGAACTACTTAAACCTAACTAACCTAAGGACATCACACACATCCATGCCCGAGGCAGGATTCGAACCTGCGACCGTAGCAGTCGCACGGTTCCGGACTGCGCGCCTAGAATCACGAGACCAGCGCGGCCGGCTCCTGGGAATACTCAAGCACACCACACCTCCACTAGCCAGCCAAATCGCCAGAAATAAACCTCAGAGAAAATGACTTGGATTTGTAGGAGTACAACACGGAATGTAGCCGTAAACATTCCATCAATGTGGGAGCTGTATAGGGCCTAATGAGTGGCCCACCCGCACGCCTTAGGAAACCTGTGCGTCTCTTCCGCACCGGCTTATGCCCATGAAATACAGACGTGATGTTATGTGGCATTAGGTTGACGTCTCCGTTTTTAATTATGTAGTAACCGTTAATTCAAACGCGCGCTATCCAGTCCTACCGCTTTCGGCACTTTACTGCCCAAATCTTCTCCCATTACTTGGTTAATGTTCAACACACCCGCTGATAACATTTCTTCTAATAAGCTGTACTGGTGGCAGAGATAACTTTCAGCGGAGATGATTCTACAACAGCAGTACTTGACACATGTTAGACCGAGCGATGTGGCGCAGTGGTAAGACACTGGACTCGCATTCGGGTGGACGACGGTTCAATCCCGCGTCCGGCCATCCTGATTTAGGTTTTCCGTGATTTCCCTAAATCACTCCAGGCAAATGCCGGGATGGTCCCTCTGAAAGGGCACGGCCGACTTCCTTCCCCATCCTTCCCTACTCCGATGAGACCGATGACCACGCTGTCTGGTCTCCTTCCCCAAACCAACCAACCAACCAACCACATGTTAGATAATAAATTGCGTAATTAAGACAGAGTTCAAATGATTTCGTCCATACACGGCCTGCGCTATTTTAAACGTAATCCGGACTTTGTTTCTCGAACTCACAAGGGGAGGCCGCCAATTGTGAAATTCAGATTCAATTCATACTGCGCATAATAAAAGCTCATGGCCAGAGGTGTAATGTGGCAAAGCACCAGGATGCACTTCTCAGCCGTTGTCGAGAAAATCGACAATTAAAAGAAACCGTTGCGGTGAAATACACTCTACGATTAATAGTTTTCTACAGCGTCGTGGCGCAGCGGTAAGCGTTCGGGTTCGTAATCCGAAGGTCGCCGGATAGAATTTCGCGCCATGCAATTTTTTTTATTATTAGTTTTTTGTAATATATATATATATATATATATATATATATATATATATATATATATATATATATATATATATATAATTAATGAATTGATTATGCATGTTGGTGAAGGCGGATCGCTCTGCAATTGTACCGCCTCCAATTTTCCGTTTGTTTAACAGGGTGTACCAAAGCTCTCACGTCCGCACTGATTTTCGACGATGTTATAAGTTGCGCTAGGGACCGCATCTACCTTCTTTCGAAGTTAGCAGGTTACTACGCTGTTATGCGGCAGCTCGTTTCGGCCCATTCAACATCTGTCCTTCAAGTGTAACGAACGAGTAACGGTGTTTATATTTCATACCTGCCACAACAAATTTGTGTTCGTGGGGTCTCTATTCCAACTCGAACGTTTGACTTACGCTATACGTATTCGTTTCGGATTATCGTTTCTACGTCTTCCGTTAACCATACGTGTTTAACATTATGAAGACAATTATTAACATTTGTGAAATACAACTTTGTTTGCGTAAAACATAATGATGTTCGAAGTCGCCAGTTTTTCCACGACAAACGACGTTCAACAACTTATTATATGCATAATCGTTGCAACTGATTACCGGGAATTATATATATATATATATATATATATATATATATATATATATATATATATATGTGTGTGTGTGTGTGTGTGTGTGTGTGTGTGTGTGTGTGTGTGTGTATGTGTGTGTACACATTTGAATTACAAAAAACAAATACTAAAAAAAAAGGTTGCATGGCGTGAGATTCGATCCGGCGACCTTCGGATTACGAACCCGAGCGCTTACCGCTGTGCCACGACGCTGTAAAAAACTATTAATCGTAGGGAGTATTTCACCGCAACGGTTTCTTTTAACTGTCGATTTTCTCGACAACGGCTGAGAAGAGCATCTTGGTGCTTTGCCACATTACACCTTTGGCCATGAGCTTTTGTTATGCGCAGTATGAATCGAATCTGAATTTCACAAGTGGCGGCCTCCCCTTGTCAGTGATATTCTGAGTTCGTGTAGCAGTGAGGTGTTGGCACGTCAGCACGGCCTAAGGCCAGTGTCAGCACAGTGGGAGGTTCCTGCTGACGCCGTGGCGCGGCTCTGCTAAGGCCGGGCTGACACGTGATGGATGGCCGCTCGCCCTCGCAGGCGCCCGCAGGCAAAGCGACGCATCGGCGCCGCGACGCCGCTCCGCTGTCGTAATAAGAAATCCGCGACGACACAGACGCCACCGCCACCGCCACCGCCACCGCCAGAATTAATTTCCCGCTAACGACGCACTGAGGCGTCCCACGCAGCACCGCGGCTGAATGGGCTGTGCCAGCCAGAATAGCACTCGTGGCCTCGGCCTATCAGTGCGCCATCTGGCAATTACATCGCGCATTAATCTCGCCCTATCTAATCTGGGAGCGCATTTATAGGTATCTATTCAAAGCACAGAAACCGAAATGTAAAGGCTGCCCCAGACGTCTCGTCTCAACCCACATGTGTCCTCCGTGATCCATTTTCTTCAGACCACGGCATGTCGCAGTTGTATGTATATAGACATGTACTTGCTGCACACAAGGCTGCTATTAATTATCACTGTTCATATTTGAAAACGTGTAAACTTGTCTGTGTTATCTATCTTGTTCTGACCTGTGTGTCTGCGCAACTTTCAGTGTGCCGTTCACAATGACACGATATTGCGTAGTAAACTTTACAGATCAGTCTTATCCACCTGAAACACAATTTATCATCGCAAGCAATATGCTATGAATATCTCACTGAGTCAGGGATCCAATTCAACCGAATATACAGGGTGTTACAAAAAGGTACGGCCAAACTTTCAGGAAACATTCCTCACACACAAATAAAGAAAAGATGTTATGTGGACATGTGTCCGGAAACGCTTAATTTCCATGTTAGAGCTCATTTTAGTTTCGTCAGTATGTACTGCACTTCCTCGATTAACCGCCAGTTGACCCAATTGAAGGAAGGTAATGTTGACTTCGCTGCTTGTGTTGACATGCGACTCATTGCTCTACAGTACACCAGTACCATCAACAAGTTAGTGTTCATCACGAATGTGGTTTTGCAGTCAGTGCAATGTTTACAAATGCGGAGTTGGCAGATGCCCATTTGATGTATGGATTAGCTCGGGGCAATAGCCGTGGCGCGGTACGTTTGTATCGAGACAGATTTCCAGATCGAAGGTGTCCAGACAGGAAGACGTTCGAAGCAATTGATCGGCGTCTTAGGGAGCACGGAACATTCCAGCCTATGACTCGCAACTGGGGAAGACTTAGAACGACGAGGACACCTGCAATGGACGAGGCAATTCTTCGTGCATTTGACGATAACCCAAATGTCAGCGTCAGAGAAGTTGCTGCTCTACAAGGTAATGTTGACCACGTCACTGTATGGAGAGTGCTACGGGAGAACCAGTTGTTTCCGTACCCTGTACAGCGTGTGCAGGCACTATCAGCAGCTGATTGGGCTCCACGGGTACACTTCTGCGAACGGTTCATCCAACAATGTGTCAATCCTCATTTCAGTGCAAATGTTCTCTTTACGGATGAGGCTTCATTCCAAGGTGATCAAATTGTAAATTTTCACAATCAACATGTGTGGACTGACGAGAATCCGCACGCAATTGTGCAATCACGTCATCAACACAGATTTTCTGTGAGCGTTTGGGCAGGAATTGTTGGTGATGTCTCGATTGAGCCCCATGTTCTTCCACCTACGCTCAATGGAGCACGTTATTATGATTTCATACGGGATACTCTACCTGTGCTGCTAGAACATGTGCCTTTACAAGTACGACACAACATGTGGTTCAGGCACGATGGAGCTGCTGCACAGTTCAGTCGAAGTGTTCGTACGCTTCTCAACAACAGATTCGGTGACCGATGGATACGTAGAGGCGGACCAATTCCATGGCCTCCACGCTCTCCTGACCTCAACCCTCTTGGCTTTCATTTATTGGGGCATTTGAAAGCTCTGGTCTACGTAACCCCGGTACCAAATGTAGAGACTCTTCGTCCTCGTATTGTGGACGGCTGTGATACAATACGCCATTCTCCAGGGCTGCATCAGCGCATCAGGGATTCCATGCGACGGAGGGTGGATGCATGTATCCTCGCTATCGGAGGAAATTTTGAACATTTCCTGTAACAAAGTGTTTGAAGTCACGCTGGTACGTTCTGTTACTGTGTGTTTCCATTCCATAATTAATGTGATTTGAAGAGAAGTAATAAAATGAGCTCTAACACGGAAAGTAAGCGTTTCCGGACACATGTCCACATAATGTATTTTCTTTCTTTGTGAGTGAGGAATGTTGCCTGAAAGTTTGGCCGTACCTTTTTGTAACACCCTGTATAGCTAGAGGGCTGAGTCTTCTTTCTCCTAGTTTCCATAGTTGGCTTCACCTAATTTCAGGATCAAATATGGCTACACTCCTCGATTTTCCGTGGTTGTCTTCAGTCTGTTCCTTCAGGCTTACAATACCGATGCATATTCCCGGAAAATACTGTGTGTGTCTAAAACTAATATCCCATGTCACAAGACTATATCTCTGACATAAACGAAGATATATATCTGGGGTGTATTCGGCTCACTCATACGACTATAAAATTTCCTTTTCAAGGGACCATCGGACTCTTCTAGGGTATATCTCGTACAAGCATGCACATTCAACCTTGGCATATATTTTATCATTACGTTTAACACACCAAATATTCAATGAGCCGTCCACCGGATAGATGGGTATATGTATGTCGATGACGTCAGTTTTCCCTCAGTCGCTACCGTCAATGGTCAATGTTCTCTCATACAGGGTGTCCCCAGGGTGTCCCCCCCCCCCCAAAAAAAAAAAAAAAAAAAAAAAAAAAAAACAAGAAGCTTTTGAAACTTCCTGGCAGATTAATACTGCACTTGCCCGCGAAAGGCAAAGGTCCCGAGTTCTAGTCTCGGTCCAGCACACAGTTTTAATCGCCAAGTAAATGTGGGCTCTAAAATTAATACCGTAAGTGCTATGTACACTTTTTCGGTGGGAGGGAAGTGTTTCACACAAGCGAAGTTGAACAAGTGATCACAGTACTTAAAGTCTGTATTTTAGACACCATGTTTGCAGAGTTTGGTCCATATTACCTCCTACCAAACTGTGGAAAGCAAAGTTCTTCCAGTAATGACCTCGCTTCAGAACTTTTCCAGATGCTGATAACTCTGTATCACACGAGTGATCACTCGACATCAGACGCTGTTCACGCCCCTTATCTACTGTATAAAGTCTTGTACCAACATTCAACACGTGCAACAGTAATGAAATGTAGTGGCCATTCTAACTGTCATAGTAAACCTGCTGATGGTGTGTACGAATACGAAGTTAAACTGACATGTGACCATGTATTCTGGCTGCTATACCTTGCGGTCGGCCGATAGCTGAGGTAGCTCACTGTTAAGAAATGATCTCACATAGCGGTGTCTTGTTGAAAAATGAAACGCCTTTTGTTGTTGGTTAATGAACGAGAGAGTGTGCCACGAAGCTGCGTCAGTGTACCCTCACCGACACCAGTATAAACTATGTTCCATATTTTCTCATCTGTTTTCCTGTTTTAAAAGTCTAACTAGTATTGTGTAGAAGCTCCTCGCTACTAGTGCCTAACATCTCGCTGCACTAGGCACTTGTGTCCTGCCTCTTGTCACTGGGTGTATGATTGTTACCCCACTTCAGGCCGCCGGCGTGTGATTTCCAAAGACTCCGTGACCACTCTTACACATTATATGACGACGAGTACTGCGTTTTCTTGTCTGCGTGTTTACAAGCGACTATGTGCACGAATAGCTGGTTTATTGGCTAAATACATGCGCCACAACAGTTTGCTCCAGTCAACTAACCCACCCACTGCTGGGCATATACTTGAGAGTAAACATGCTATGCAGTGCGAAAGAAACAGTTTCACGAAATATATTGAATAGGATCTATGTGTACTCAGCTAAGCTTTTTAAGACTGCTAAATACAACGCGGCAGACGCTACGGTAGGATGGGAGGCAACTGTCGCCTTTGATTATTCGTTATTTCACATTTATCCGGGCTATCATTCCGTGTTATGATGAATATCTCGTTCAGATCCAACGTTTCGTCCAGTTGTACGGTGAACATCTTCAGTGAGGTGTGCAGCTGTTTCCAAGACACGATTCACACCACGGCTCACTATTAAGTGAAGTAAAATTACGTTTCCGCGTGCTCCCGCACAATGTTTTAGAAAGTCGAGCAACTTTGTCGGTTGCCGTCGTCTGATACTGCTACCACCCCATGGCAGGAGACTGGTACACATCTTCTTCAGTACCGAAATCCAAACGCCAATTACATCCCACTGGTGTCCGGATTCCGGTGCTGAATACGATGTCTACCAGTCTTCACCCATGGGGTAACTGCAATAGCGGACGTCATCAACCAACGAAAATCACTTTTTGTGAATTTTTAAAAACAAGTGACGTCACGTCTCTGTGCTCGAGGACCACGAGAAAGGTAGGTCGTAGCGCGTACGTCACAGCACGTGACACTACAGATCTTGCGAGTGTCAGCAGCCGTCTCCGGCAGGGAGCCTGTAACTTTTTCTGGTGAGTTTAATAATTCTTTACTGCATGATTAAATGCATGCGGGTTCTCGATACCACACGATAAAATTAAGACCTTCAGAGGGTACCTTTTCAATTGAATACTGATTTCCCGTGGACCCTGCTCGAAGCCGAGCGTTCGCGAAGTGTAGCGGACATGCCGACTAGGGCGACAAGTTCGTTGCAGGAACCGTATATCTCGTTGGTCCCGTCTGTGCGGCAGCTCAGGTAAACTGTACTTTTCTTCAGTTAGTAGCGAACTAGGGTCTGTGCATCAGATCTTCGGAAAATCTTTGTAGATGTATCCCGCAGAAGGGGACGAAACAGCTTTGCATTTCAACTAATTTCGACCAAGATAAGACGAGACTCATGTTACCCATACTGTGTGACGTACCTCGATTCAATAGGTGTTCCATTGTCGCCTGTCCGGCACTTTCTCCAAACCTACGTCCACATCTAGTACTCCAACAGTCGATCAGCTCAGCGACTGACGATCTTTAACATTGTGGAATGTCATCTTCCAAGCTCAGTTCGACTCGAAGACCAGCCTGATTAGTTTTAGTGTTGCTGACAGAGTTTGCAGCTGTATGCATTAAATTTAACTTATTGCTACCATCAAGTAATCAACAAATATAACCACACTTACTTCTTGATATACTTTTTTTTGGGTCATCAGTCTTCTGACTCGTTTGATGCGGCCCGCCACGAATTCCTCTCCTGTGCCAACCCCTTCATCTCAGAGTAGGACTTGCAACATAAGGCCTCAATTATTTGCCGGATGTATTCCAGTCTCTGTCTTCCTCTACAGTTTTTACCCTCTACAGCTCCTTCTAGTAACATGGAAGTCTTTCCCTCACGTCTTAACAGACGCCCTATCATCCTGTCCCTTCTCCTTATCAGTTTTTTCCACACATTCCTCTCCTCTCCGATTCTCCGTAGAACCTCGTCTTTCCTTACCTTATCAGTCCACCTAATTTTCAACATTCGTCTGCAGCACCACATCTCAAGTGCTTCGATTCTCATCTGTTTTGGTTTTCCCACTGTCCATGTTTCACTGCCATACAATGCTGTACTCCAGACGTACATTCTCAGAAATTTATTCCTCAGATTAAGGCCGGTATTTGGTATTAGTAGACTTCTTTTGGCCAGGAATGCCCTTTTTGCCATTGCTAGTCTGCTTTTCATGCCCTCCTTTCTCCGTCCGTCATTAGTTATTTTACTGCCTAGATAGCAGAATTCTTTAACTTTATCTAAATCGTGACCATCAATCCTGATGTTAAGTTTCTCGCTGTTCTCATTTCTACTACTTCCCATCACTTCCGTATTTCCTCACTTTGCTATCAATCCATATTCTGTACTCATTAGACTGTTCATTCCATTCAGCAGATAACCCAGGACAGCAATGTCATCAGCGAACCGTATAATTGATGTTCTTTCACCTTGAATTGTAAGTCTACTTCTGAACCTTTCTTTGCTTTCAGTCGTTGCTTCCTCGATGTACAGATTGAATAGCAGTGGCGAAAGCCTAGATCCTTGTCTTACACCCTTTTTAATACGAGCACTTCGTTCTTGGTCGTCCACTCTTATTATTCCCGCTTGGCAGTATTCTCCCTATAGCGTAACGCTACTTTTTTCGGAACTTCGAACACCTTGCACCATTTCATATTGTCGAACGATTTTTCCAGATCGACGAATCCTATGAACGTGTCTTGATTTTTCTTTAGTCTTGTCTCCATTATTAACCGCAACGTCAGAATTGGCTCTCTCGTGCCTTTACCTTTCCTAAAGACGAACTTATCATCATCTAGTGCATCCTCGATTTTCTTTTCCATTCTTTTGTGTATTATTCTTGCTAGCAACTTGGATGCATGAGCTGTTAAGCTGATTGTGCCATAATTGTCACACTTGTCAGCTCTTGCCGTCTTCGGTATTCGGTGGATGATGCTGTTCCGAAAATCAGATGGTACGGTATGTCACCAGTATCTGATCTTAAGTCCTCCGAAGCGCTTTTAAATTCCGATTCTAACACTGGATCCACTATCTCTTCTAAATCGACTCCTGTTTCTTATTCTATCACATCAGACAAATCTTCACCCTCATAGAGGCTTTCAATGTATTCTTTCCACCTATCTGCTCTCTCCTCTGCATTTAACAGTGGAATTCCCGTTGCACTCTTAATGTTATCACCCTTGCTTTTAATGTCACCGAAGGTTGTTTTGGCTTTCCTGTATGCTGAGTCTGTCCTTCCAACAATCATTTCTTTTTCGATGTGTTCACATTTTTCACGTAGCTATTTTGTCTTTACTTCGCTGCACTTCCTATTTGTTTCATTCCTCAGCGACTTGGACTTCTGTATTCCTGAGTTTTCCGGAACATTTTTGTGCTTCCTCCTTTCATCGATCATTTGAAGTATTTCTTCTGTTGCCCGTGGTTTCTTCGCAGTTACCTTCTTTGCACCTATGTTTTCCTTCCCAGCTTCTGTGATAGCACTTTTTAGAGATGTCCATTCCTCTTCAACTGTACTGCCAACTGAGCTATTCCTTCTTGCAGTATCTATAGCCTTAGGGAACTTCAAACGTATATCGTCATTCCTTAGTACTTCTGTATCACACTTCTTTCCATACTGATTCCTCCTGACTAATGTCTTAAACTTCAGCCTACTCTTCATCACTACTATATTGTGATATGAGTCTATATCTGCTCCTGGGTACCCTTTACAATACAGTATCTGACTGAGGAATCTCTGTCTGACTATGATGTAATCTAACAGAAATCGTTCCGTATCCACCCGGCCTTTTCCAAGATACCGCCTCGTCTTGTGATTCTCTAACAGAGTACTCGATATTACTAGCTGAAACTTCTTACAGAACTCAGTCTTTCTCTTCTCTCATTCCTTGTCCCAAGCCCATATTCTGCTCTATACTTTTCTTCTCCTCCTTCCCCTACATCTGCATTCCAGTCTCTCATGACTATTAGATTTTAATATCCCTTTACATGTTGTATTACCCTTTCAATATCCTTATACACTTTTTCTATCTCTTCATCTTCAGCTTGCGACGTCGGCATGTATACCTGAATTATCGTTGTCGGTGTTGGTTTGCTGTCGATTCAGATAAGAACAACCCTATCATTGAACCGCTTACAGTAATACACTCTCTGCCCTACCTTTCTATTCGTAACGAATCCTACTTCCGTTATACCATTTTCTGCTGCTGTTGATATTGCCCTATACTCATCAGACCAGAAATCCTTGCCTACTCTCCACTTCACTTCACTGACCCCTACTATATCACCGAGCGAGGTGGCGCAGTTGTTAGCACACTGGACTCGCATTCGGGAGGACGACGGTTCAACCCCGTCTCCAGCCATCCTGATTTAGGTTTTCCGTGATTTCCCTAAATCGTTTCAGGGAAATGCCGGGATGGTTCCTTTGAAAGGGCACGGCCGATTTCCTTCCCAATCCTTCCCTAACCCGAGCTTGCGCTCCGTCTCTAATGACCTCGTTGTCGACGGGACGTTAAACACTAACCACCACCACCACCTACTATATCTAGATTGAGCCTTTGCATTTCCCAGTTCAAATGTGTGTGAAAATCTAAGAGACCAAACTGCTGAGGTTCCCTAGACTTACACACCACTTAAACTAACTTAAACTACCTTACGCTAAGAACAACACACACACCCAAGCCCGAGGGAGGACTCGAACCTCTGGCGGGAGGGGTCGCGCAATCCGTGACATGGTGCCTCAAACCGCGCCGCCACTTCCCTATCTAGTTTCCCTGCCACGTTTAAGCTTCTGACATTCCATGGCCCGACTTCCGTTGATTATTCAGTCTTTTTCTCACGGTAACCTCCCACTTGGCAGTTCCCTCCCGGACATCCGAATGGGGGACTATTCCGGAATCTTTTGCCAATGGAGAGATCATCATGATACTTCTTCAATTTCAGGCCACATGTCCTGTGGATACACGTCACGTGTCTTTAATACAGTAGTTTCCATTGCCTTCTGAATCTTCATGCCATTGATAATTGCTGATTCTTCCTCATTTAGGGGCAATTTCCCAGCCCTAGGACGAGAGAGTGTCCTGTCCCTCTGTCCGCTCCTCCGCCCTCTTTGACAAGACCGTTGGCAGAATATGGGGTGACTTCTTACTACTTCATAAGCAGAATAAGAAAGATTTAGTAGTTTTTAATCCCTCGTATGGTTGCAATTATAAGGGCCAGCAGTCTATGATGCGGTCAACGCGATACCATGTATCAGATCACCTTATGAAGACATTTCGGTTTGAAGTCGAAATATCGTGCCACTATGACACTCACATGAGGATTGATATCCGAGAATTTTTCCTGGTAAATATTTACTATCGTCAATAGTTTGCTGGAGTGGAAAGCGATTCAGAGCAGCAAGTTAAACTACAGCTACATCACTTCCGATATGATCTAACTCATTTTAACTGCCTTTATTTCCTTTTATTCTACCACATTCTGTATCTCAGAATTTTCGCAGCAAATCATTCCACGTACATCGTTCATCGTAGGAATTCTGTAGTTTCACAACGGCTGAGGTAAAAAAAAAATGGAAAAAATATGGAAACACCGTGAGAAATGCATACTTAAATATAAACCCAGATGCTAGCCAAGCCTGCAGGTGGAGATATTATAATTGACCACAAAAGGCGCTTATCCTCAATACGTTGCAATTGTCAGTCGGGGGACAAATCAACGTTCTGTGTACTTGTGAATATATGTGGACAAATTGTTGGTGCTCCTATGGTAGGTGCTTGCATAACCAAGGTAGCCAAAGCGTTTGCTGTTTCAAGAGGCACCGTATCGAAGATCTGTACTGCTTGCAGGGAAAGCTGCAAAACATCAGCCGCTAAATCACGATCCGGATGACGGTGTGTGTTGAGTCATCATGACAGATGCTCACTGAAGACGACTGTGACGAAAAATAAGAGGGCAACAGCTGTGAAAGTCATTGCAGAATAGAATGAAAGAATGTCGCACTCGCGAGAAATGTGAACAGACCAAAAACAGAATTAACGAACTGGAATTCCAAAATCACTCATCAGTGATGCAAATGTCCGTGGCTGTAAAATGTCGCGCTGACGCTACAAAATGTGGAATATGGAGCAATGGAAGAAAATCATTGATCGGATGGGTCTTGTTTCACATTTTTCCAAGTGGCGGGCGAGTATACGTCTGGTGTTCGCGTCCCAAAGCCTACGATAATTGCTTGCTGTTAACAGTGAACATATCAGGGGCTCGCTCATGATTTGAAAAGTCACATTGTAGTATCCCAAGGGCCCCATCGCTACCCTGCAAGGTCGCTCTAACGCATTTTGGCTGATCAGACCCATATCATGGTAAAATATTTCTATAAATAAAAATAAAAATATGGCATTTCACTTTTTGATCGCTATTTTTTATTTTAAATGACCGGTTTCAGGCTAGCTGCCCATCTTCAGATTATACATTGCAGTTACAGAGTAACTTGTCAGTACAGAACTGTCGGTTCACTGTCATGACAGTGACGTAAAAAATAGCTATCAAACACTGAAATGACATTTTTATTTAAAGAACGATCGCGGAAATCCCATTACGACAATCATGTCTAGTTTTGATAAAAATATTTCTTTCCCAATGGTGATGCTGTGTTTCAAGACAGAGCACCTGTTCACATAGCTCGCATCGTCCAGGACTGGTTTTAGGAGCACGAGGATGAGGTACATTGCCATGTCTCCCATGAACACTAGAATCACCTGGTGTCAATATTATTGAGCTCTCGGAGTGTACTTCGGAAAGAGGGGTACGTGATAGTTATCGACATCCATCGTCGTTAACTGAACTTTGTTTTGCCTTGAAAATCTTGCCTTGAAAAACGCATAAGAACTGTATTTCTCGATTCCCACACAAATAGGACCTGTTCTGGATGCCAACGATTTTCATATACCATATTAGGCATGGAAATGTATTTTTAATGTTTCGATACCTGAGTCCACTCTCTGTATTTGCCTGCGAACGCACGCTATGAAAGGTCATATACGTTTTTATGCTCACATCTCGGTCTCATTACTCCGCTGCAGCGGATTACGAGCATCTGCGTGTTATTGCAAGTTTTATTGCGAATTTGTCGTTACAGCCTCCCGTGAATAGCGACGTACGTATTTTCCAGGTAGTCCTCCACAGCTACTGAAACTGTTACTAAAACAGCAGACTGCCCTTTGGGCTAGACGCTTTGTTAGGGTTTCCAGACATCACAAAACTCAAAAGTTGGTTTCCTTACTCTGTACCCCCAACGATACAGCGAACCTGAAGGTACAAAGAGGCACGCAACGCAATCCACAACAGGATCACCTGAGGGAAATATGTGATTTTACACTTTAAAGTGGAACTATAAATCGAAGAGTGTCGAGAGTCCTTTGCACGTAGTTATGAAGACAGGTAACAGCACCTATTCCTTGATTAATGCATACGTGCCTGCGAATGATAAATGCAAGAACTGAATAGTTACAAAAGGCGCTGGATAACGTATTAAGAGATGCAGATTAAAGGAGAGTGTTAATGGATAGTTTCAACGCACAGAGAAAGCAGTCACAGTGCCACTCGAGGCATACGTATCATACATAAGAATAAAAAAGAGTGAAGTGATATTTAGTTTTTGTAGATGCATCGTATATATATGGATGCGGGACTGGCCGCGCGGAGTGGCCATGCGGTTTGAGGCGCCGGGTCACGGATTGTGCAGCCCTCCAGCCGAATTTCGAGTCCTCCCACAGGCATGGGTGTGTGTATTGTTCTTAGCATATATTACTTTAAGTTAGCTTAAGCATTGTGTAAGTTTAGAGACTGGTGACCTTAGTAGTTTGGTCCCTTAGGAATTCACACACATTCGAACACTTTTGATGTGGGATTGCGGCTGATGATCAGTAACTAGTAGAAAAAGTATACCGACAACAGAAATTCTTCCTAAGAGTAGACAGCATACCAACAGCCATGATTCCTCCTGAAAGTTGACAATTATTGTCGTGCATCTGGAGTGTACACCTCGAATAAATACAAGTCCACGGAATTCAGTTCAATACATGGTACCTGTTCCATGTGCTGCGATGTTTGGCGTCTCCATTCGTTTTTCAAATAGGGGCCTGAAGATGACGCTAATGAAGCGTGGAAACTGGTTCTAGGTATCTTTTTTCTACGAGTTGGAAGAGAGGCAGGTGGATCTGTGCATCCGAAACACTGTAGAATTTATGATTTGTGGCAAGGACAACTTATGGAAAGTACAGTTATTTGCGGAGCACTAAATTGCTATACTCTATTTCGACAATCAGGCATCGCACTATTTTGTAGTAAGAATGGTACAAGATCCCCTTGAAAACCACACAGGACTCGTTTTTATCCATTTAGAGGCGACTGGAAGCTGTATTGGGTGTCAACGATTATCCTACACCGTATTAGGCACGTAAATGTGCTGTGTTTTTGGTGTTTCTATCCTTTTGTTCACCCTGTGTAGAAACGGTCGTAGTCCAGAGCACCGTCCAGATGAGAGGCCTCGGGGATCAGAAGTTACGGTTGTTAACCGTCACGAAGTCGAAGACGGTAAAATAGGCAGTTCCAACTTGCCCGAAACATCGATTTTTATTTTAAACTACGTTGACTTGTATCTTTGCTAGATCTATCGAACACGACAATCGATGAACCACTTCTGTTCTTAGCGTTGTTTATGAAAGGATAAATATTAAAACATAAGGAAAAATGCAGATAGAAGGACAATCTACTTTTGCCAATTTACGTTTGACAAGATCATTGACGTTCTCCTTGGTTGCAACAGCGATGCACGTTGAAACTTGTGACAAAAAGACATGCGACAAAGCGGAGAAATTAATGTGTTGGGAAGGAAAAGATTTGTTCGCATGTTTCCAGTGCATGCATGCGGATGGAACTTGGAGCCCTGCCGTCCTTCCTCGACTTTCAGAGGGTGAAACAGGCCGCTCCCAGACAGAGCGGGCAGCCGTTCGTCTTCCGGGAGGCGGCTGACAAGGCAGGGGTACGCCTGCCAGAGATCTGGCCCCCAGCCAGTAGCCGGCAGCTACTAGCTGTAGCTAGTAGCCTGGGCCCCTATCAGTGCAGTGTCGCCCTTAAGCTTAAGATATCCTGACTCTGGAATCTTCAACTGACCGTCAGCGTGATTCCCATGTTTCTTTCCGGTCTACACCTTTCCGTGTTTCAACGATACGACACGATGTTGTATTCAACTAGCCAATGTTTAGCTGTAACATAATTTTTTGTAGATTCTCTCAAACATTGGTCCTCTTGGCCACAAAAGAGTTCGACTGCTTTAAAGAACATTTGTAAGGACATGCAGAAGAGAATTAACGGATAAACTGGTCAGGATATTTTTCCGACCACAATTCTGACGTCGTGTTTCATAGCAATGTGTGTTACACTACTGATTGTTGACATGCTGAATATGCCGCTGCCGAACACCAAAATACTCACCAAGTTCACACTCCGTATGGCGATGGGAACGGCCAAACACGATTGCCGGTTTTTACCACTGTGTCACGTCCTCATATTTACCCAAGCTTACAGACAATGTCAGCTTCAGACACAAATGCCTCACTGATCGCTATTGCCTTAAGCTCACATAGAAGCACTGAAAGCGCGTTTCAGGAAGTGATTAGGTCGGTGCCCATTGTGGAAAGACTTAACGACTAAATCTGTTCGTGCTCACTAGTGTGACTAACATTTTGTTCGGCGTGCTTAGTACGTATATATTCATACTGCTTCTTTCAGCAGTTACTAAATTCCAAATATAAGTTGCCCAATTTTCGAAATGATTAGATAAAAAAATAATAATAATACGCAGTTTCACTCTTCTCAGGTATTGTTCGTCACACGCACACGTACTTACACGCATGGAACATTTTTTAATATCTGAAAGATTTCTTTATAGATCATTGATTAATTTTCTCTTTACTGAATCAAAATTCGAAAGCCACAAAAAAATCTTGACCCGAAGGATATGTATCCCAGATCAGGTCTTTATTCACAACTTTAACTTGCTTCGTTATCGTGACCTAGTAAAGCCACGCTGTCACAAAACATAGAATAGCGAAGCAGGTACTCTCCTGGAGATCGTGGGGCATTATTACCATCTGTAAATAGACTTGCAATCCAAAAGAATATTTATTAGCTGCATAATTACCGTGACCATAAGTGGTTCTCACAAACTGCGACATGGTCGCGAATTGAAGAGTGACCCGAACGTACAGTGAATTTCCTTCGCTTCACGCCTGTGGTCACAAATTTTTTGTGATCAGACTGCCGGTTCCTGTCTATAATGACCACCTAAGATCTTTTTTATAAAAACATGTCCTAGTTTAGCATCTGACGTTGCCACTATGACCCCAGGATATGAGGACATGTTTTTATAAAGTAGATCTGAAATGGTCATTATAGACCAAACCGGTAGTCTAATGACAAAAATTTTGTGACCATTTATAAGTGGTTCTGACTGAATTATCGATTGACCCTAAAGCACGAGAATATTTAGTAACTTCTAAGCGAAGCATGGGTGCACGGATTCATCTCTCTTCACTACTACCATTTTGCAAAATTTGTACTTCATTTGGTTAAATCGATGAAAGGAATGAATTTGAAATAAGGATATGAGATTTCATTTAATTTTATACGTATTATCTGATCTCAAAACGATAAGGGTTTTATACAGGACACACTGAGTTTACAGGTGAGACTAGGGGTCCCCAGCACAGTCACACGAAGATACACACAGATACACAAAGATAACGTACATTTGAAAGGGATGTTAGACATAAAACCAATCTCGTGAAAGAAATACCGTCTTACTAAATCTGATCCCAAATCAAATATAGCTCACAAAGAGAACGGAACCTACGCTAATTGATCCAAACTCTCTGCCGCTCTATTGTGTATCAGTATCCGTGCGTAAGTAAAGAATCTTGCCAATACAGTAGGGTTCGGCGAACGTTTAGTTGCTGAAAACTGTTACTCTGTGATCCAAAATAATTGCTTTATGGGTGCTTCATAACATTATGTAGAGTTCTCTCTCTCTCTCTCTCCCTCCCCCCCCCTCTCCCTCTCCCTCTCTCTCTCTCTCTCTCTCTCTCTCACACACACACTGTCTCTCTCTCCCTTTCTGTCCCTCTTCCAACCTCATCCTTCTCAGCATACTAAAATGTAATGAAGCCACTTTTAATAGCACAACATATCGTAAGCAAAATGCACTTTAATTCTAGCAAGACCTCGACAGAACAGAACGAACAAGAATATCTTGTTCCTGTTCAATAGTTGGAAAGGATGCCTAGCGTCTAAGTGCCCTGATTCTTGATTGGCTTATTCCTCACTCACCTCGAAGCACTAGATGCCAGAGTGGATTCTGAGGTAACAAAACAAAAGTTCCTAACAAGTAGTCGACACCTAATAAACGTATTATCTGGCAAAATGGCAAGTTGCCAAATCCGTGGTGTTCAAAAAGTCTCTCCGTAGTGCCGTATGATTGTTAGCCGCGCGTGCCGTATCATTGTTTGCCTGCCTGGGTTACTTCCCTTCAAGTAGACTCTCCTAGCATTCCAGTATGTAAGTAAAAATTAATATTCAATAAATTAATAACGTGTATTTCACTAAGTTTCATTTCGGTGTATTCACTGGAGCATACGGCACGCGCGGCTAACAATCATACGGCACTGCGGAGAGACTTTTGCAACACCCCGTATAACAGACAACCTTCAATCACTAGGACCGATACGGAGAGATGTGAGGTGTCACACCCTTCTGTAGCGATCCTTCTTGTGATAACACACGCAACATGAATTGTGTCACCCGTTTCAGTGTTAGTTTTTACACATATCTCTTTTCTCCTTTGAGAGGTTCAAAAATGGCTCTGAGCCCTATGGGACTTAACATATGAGGTCATCAGTCCCCTAGACCTTAGAACTACGTAAACCTAACTAACCTAAGGACATCACACACATCCATGCCCGAGGCAGGATTCGAAACTGCGACCGTAGCGGTCGCGCGGTTACAGACTGAAGCGACTAGAACCGCTCGGCCACACTGGCCGGCCCCTTTGAGAGGACTAGTCCATTTGCAGTGTGCAACAATTTTCTTGCGCTATATGCTAATGGAGTCCAATTTATGTTATAGAGAGGTGTCCGCTGGTCTACTATAGTTGCCGACGAGGCGAGTATCGTACATACTTCTCAAACTGTTTTGTTTGGACTTGAACAGAAATTTATAGGTTGGAGATTTTAATGTATTATAGAATCAATGGATTATTTGCGTTTACTTGACTAATGATTAGTGAGGCACACGAACCTGGTGTACTTTCGGACATTTCCCAGCAGAGGATTTTTCTTATTTTATCGCGAATTTTAATACTTGTCAAACAATAGAGGTTTTCATTAATGTGAGCACTGGTAGTTGTAGGTAAACTTTCGCTACTTGAGTCAGAGCAGACGGATAACTATTTACAATATGGGTACCCAACTTTTTTAGGAATGGCGCTGAGACTGTACTCTAAGGGATTTGCGTTATTAGTGGCGTTAGAGTCATGACTTGCCATTAGACGCGGGTGTTGGTACAGCAACGTAGGGCTGAAACACAAGCATCAGTGTTGTTTACAGCTGCAGACAGTCGAAATGGACTGGACAATATATGGATTTGGTGTCTGTTCTTTCGGACATGTCCGAAAAAACAGACACCATATCCATATTAGTATGTAGTTCTGGCTGTACCGGCCATGACGTTCTTCTGTGCGGATGCACACATATTCCCCGAAGTCTTACGGGACTTGGTAAGAAGGTCTTCCACGAGTAATGAGTGTGTTGGGGTGGGACGCTACGGTAGCTCAGCGTGTTCGGTCAGAGGGTTTAGTTACCCTCTGTAATAAAAAGAAACTGAGCAAACGGATCAACTAACGTCATCGGACGTCCGCTACGAACAATATTCAACGAACAATACATAGAACAAAAATGAGATAAAAAAAAGATGGATAGAGCGTCTGCCATGTAAGCAGGAGATCCTGGGTTTGTGTCCCGGTCGGGGCATACATTTTCTCCTGTCCCCGTTGATATATATCAACGACCGTTAGCAGCTGAAGGTATTAAAATTAATTCCAATTTCGATCTGGATAAGATCTGCAGGGTTTTACTCGTAAAGCTGTTTTATCAAACTAACTGCAATAGTTCTGCAACTCTTAGCGTTTATGGCCGCAGAGGAGAGGTCCTCTTTCTTTACCGGGGTTGAAGAAGATGATTCAGAAGTTCGAATTAATTGGTGACTCCTGGGAGTGGCCGACTGCCAACTGCGCCACATTCATCGTTCAAGAATTTATTGCTGCCATGGCTGAGAAGGCTGGGCTTAACTTGTGATCTTCGAGTAGTGAGTGAGCTGTGTCACGACGGCTGGATATTTCTGGTCCACCATTCGAAAAGTGCTCGCTACAAGGGTGAAATTGTTTCCCTAGTGCTGTTTTAGAGTGTCAGAGATGCAGACAGCCGTCGCATTGAGTAATTTTTGTAACTTTCAACGTAAACATGGTAGGCCTATGTAATTGAAAACAGTTAACCTATCACGTGGAAATTAAAATGTGTTTCTTTTAATAGTTTATTCGTTATTTTTATTCCGTATGTCCTTACAAATGTTTCTACGACGTTTCTTTGTACCACGAGCACTCGTTTTTCGTCGGGACTCGTTCTAGTAGCGAAATTTTCACGGCTCGTGAAATAAATCGCAGGCAATGAATGAACCTGTTAGCGAGAGATGATAACTGCAAAGTTTATTGGGTTGGAAAAACGTATGACTGGTTTTCTGAACACTCGCCCACCCTATGACGTTCGAATGGAATACAATGGCTGAGCAGCTCTTCATCACATATACATTCTGTTCAATGCGAAGCAACGCTTGAGATACTTTACGGAACGACTCTACTGGGCAGTCGATGACTGGAGTGATTTGGAGTGATGAATCACGCTGCACCCTGTGACAGTCAGATATATAGCTTTTACGTTTGGCGGGAGCCTGGAGAACGTTATCTGCCATCACTGTGAAAATATTGCAGATTTGTGGTAAGATCTTATGGGACCAGACTGTTGAGGTCATCGGTCCCTAAGCTTACACACCACGTAATCTAACTTAAACTAACTTACGATAAGGACAACACACACACACACGCACACACACACACACAGATGCCCGAGGGAGGACACGAACTTCCGATGGGGGTAGCCACACAACTCGTGACAAGACGTCCTCGACCGCGCGGCTACACCGCGCAGCACACTAACAGCGAGGTAGGGAGGAGGCGCTGTTACGGTATTGGGGTGGTACTGGGGTGTATTCCGTCGTTAGTATGTGCGCTGCTCCTTGCACAGAACTGTGGTCTGTGTACGGTAGAGAAGTAGTCTGGAGATGAGAAGTGCGTCAGCAGGGCAATAAACTTCATGAGGCAGTAGTTGAGACGTGGTAGTCACTGGAATTAAGGAAAACGTGGAAGGGAGGACCCACCAATATAACTTTCTTTTTACACCACCTGTTTATTTAACAATATATAACCATATTTTTTTTACAGAATTAATAAATTTGTAAAATGAGTAACCTTTTGCAAGATAAATCAAAACAGCAAACAATATAATAGTAATTACAAGACGACCGGACCTGCAGCCCTTCTGTTATCGGGTGAAACAGCGGTGTTTACTACCGCGCTGGACACAGTTTCTCTTATTAAATGTCTTTCTGCAACACATGAATACATTGTAAGCACTATTGATGACAAGAGAGATTCAATTTAAAATTTTTGAAAACATTGTCAGCGATCTATTAAAATTAAAACTTAAAGATTAGAACAGTCTTGATCGTAACTTTTTATTTTTATTGGAGGAAACGATTTCGATTCTATTTAAGAACCATCTTCAGACTCCAGAACGGTCACTCCAATAAACGTAAAATGTTGCGATCAAGACTACCTTTAAATTAGAGATTCAACTACTCAAAATAGGTGACGTAACTTTTAATTCGAAAGCTGTATGTCGAGAGGTTCGGAGTTACGATGAGAACTGTGCTTAAAGGCTAAACAGATCAGGAAACAATATGACAATGATAAGGCTTACTTCAAAGCGCGGAACCTCTTATTTCAATCGGAAACCAAGGTGCGACTGGATCATCCGCCTCTTTTGACAAAGTTATTTTGACTAAAGCCCTAATGACTTTTGGGCTGTTAATATTTTCCAAGTTAAACTGATTGTCAATTATTAAGACCACTCGCAAGGAACGTCTGAAAACATTACTCGTGAACACTTATTACAAGAGAACTCACTCGGCGGAACCGTAAGATCCAGTAAAAAATACACCACTAATGACCCGGTCTTTGAAGGACAGCAACGCACAGCTTAGTAGAACAGGTTCTACAGATTAGAACTAATACAATAACAATTAAAGAATTGAACCAGTTGATATTTAAATCTAACCACAAGACCCCGTTTTGTTTAACGGCAACCTGTGCCTTGGTACAATTGCTCCGGCTGTATTTACGTCCAGGATCTGATTCATTAGAACACTGATGACGGGGTATAAACCAGAAAGGAAAGGCAACATAAAAGCGGACAAATTTTCAAAAGACAACTAGTGTCTTAGTACAATAAGACGGCCTATATTTACGACTAAAGAGCGACCGATTAAAACTCTGTCAGGTACAAACCAGAAAGTAATAAGGGGGGCAGGTAGGCAATGACACGAATCACCACGAGGATGTTACTCCCCTTTATCAGTGAGCAGTTCCATGGATCAATGGTGCGTCGCAGCGGTTACTGACAAGGGAACCTCCCCATCGCACCCCCCTCAGATTTATATGTTGGCACAGTGGATAGGCCTTGAGAAACTGAACAAAGATCAATCGAGAAAACAGGAAGAAGTTGTGTGGAACTATGAAAAAAATAAGCAAAATATACTAACTGAGTAGTCCATGCTGAAGATAAGCAACATCAAGGGGATGGTGGGGTCAGTAGCGCCGTGGTCCCGTGGTTAGCGTGATCAACTGTGGAACGAGAGGTCCATGGTTCAAGTCTTCCCTCGAGCAAAAGTTTTTACTTTCTTTATTTTCGCAAAGTTATGATCTGTCCGTTCGTTCATTGACATCTCTGTTCAGTGTAATAAGTTCAGTGTCTGTGTTTTGCCACCGCACCGCAAAACCGTGCGATTAGTAGACGAAAGGACGTGCCTCTCCAATGGGAACCAAAAACATTTGTTCGCAAGGTCATAGGTCAACCGATTCCTCCACAGGAAAACACGTCTGGTATATTCTATACGACACTGGTGACGGCATGTGCGTCACATGACAGGAATATGTTGTCGACCGACCTAACTTGTACACTTGGCGAATGGGTGAAAACATTCTTTTACCATGTCCGATTTAGGTTTTCTTGTGGATGTCATAATCACTCCCAAAAAAGTGATGAAAACATAAGAGTTTGTCACATAAACTGCAACAAATGAATGCAACAGTTTCACAGTCGCACAGTTTTCCCTGTGCTCTGTCAAAACATATGTTTTTAACGTTATCAAATTTTTCCGTGTGTAGAGTGTCAAATCCTGCATATGTCCAAGGAAATCTGAACATGTCCTGGAATTTTGGAGAGCGAATTTGATTATGCGTGAGTACTTGAACTTTGATAATTGTCTGAAAATAAAAAATGAAACTTTCCACGCGAGGGAAGACTTGAACCAAGGACCTTTCGTTCCGCAGCTGCTCACGCTAACCACGGGACCACGGCGCGATGTTGCCTATCTTGCGCATGGACTACTCAGTTTGTATATTTTGCTTATTTTTTTCATAGTTCCACACAACTTCTTCCTGTTTTCCCGATTGATCTGTGTTCAGTTTTTCAAGGCCTATCCACTGTGCCAACTTAAAACTAAATCTGAGGGGGGTGTGATGGGGAGGTTCCCTTGTGAGTGGTGCCGATAAAAGCCAGGTAGAAGAGGGCAGCCAGGCCACGGGCGCAGACACGCCACGAGCGGTGGTCCGACACGAATGTTGCCAGCCAACCGACGGGATGTCGGCCTGCTGCTTGTAGCCGACGCTGACCCCGGTGAAGTACTCCGGTATCTTCGCTCTGCGCAGGACCTCCGTGCGTAGCTCGTGGCTTCGGCTGCTCGGATCTCGTGACCACCTCTTGTCGCGACGGCAATCCCCAAACTTCGTGCCGGCAAGCGAAGACCTGAGGACACAACCCACAGATACCGACTCTTCCTCATAGATGTTGGGAATGCGGCCGCAAGAGGGATAGTCGATAGTATCCCTGAGCCAGTGGCGCCAGACGCAACAGTCTACTAACTTAGTGGCGCCACGGTTCAGTAGTTGTGGAGAACAACATTCCTGATGTGGAATGGCATGCCGACAACGCTGACCTGAACCCAATGGAACGTCGACTTAACTCCATACTTCGGCGTTCAACATAACTGCCTTCTCTGATTTCGGTTCTTGAGGAAGAACGGGCTATCCTCCACACACCTTTAGACGCCTCGCTATAATTGCCCCAAGCATAGGTCAAGCCATCTTAAAGGCGAATGATGGGCGCATCTCGCATTAATGTCCACTAATAACTGTGAGGTATTTCTGATCGGAGAGTGTAAACTAAAACCAAAGCGTAGAGCTATAGGAAGATGATAAATGAAATACGTTTGGCTCTGAAAATGACAAGCCTTCAACGACCACTATAACGAAGTCGTGTCGAAAGCTCTCTCACAAAATCCAAAGACATTCTGGTGATATCTAAAGGCTGTCAGAGACACAAAGCCGTTGAAACACATTTATTGATGAGGGGGGATATGAAATTAATAGCGGCAAAGTAAAGTTAGATATACCGAATATTTTAAAATGTTTATTTATGAAATACGATCCAAGAGAGCAATTTAATTCTCGCACAGCTGTATATTTCAGTGACAAAGCCCAGATATCATGGTCAGGGGCGTTAACAATAAGGGTCCAGTGGAGTAATCCCTGTCACATTCTATAGAGTATATGTGGCTAAGTAATCCACAATATACCGCAGACACCTCGAACAAAAAACTGTGTCCAGTAGTTGGAAGAAAGCAGAAGAAATGAACGTCCGCAAGAGGGCTAGCGGAAGTGATCCGGAAAAATACCGTCCGAGATCACTGACGTCTGCTTGTTAGAATTCTGTACTCAAAGGCAGAGTAACCTCCACGCCAATCAGAATGGATTCCGGAAACATAGGTGCCCCACGGTACTCAGCTCACACTGTTTTCTCATTACACCCTGGGGCCCGCATCTCGTGGTCGTGCAGTAGCGTTCTCGCTTCCCACGCCCGGTTTCCCGGGTTCGATTCCCGGCGGGGTCAGGGATTTTCTCTGCCTCGTGATGGCTGGGTGTTGCGTGATGTCCTTAGGTTAGTTAGGTTTAAGTAGTTCTAAGTTCTAGGGGACTGATGCCCATAGATGTTAAGTCCCATAGTGCTCAGAGCCATTTGAACACCCTGGGAGTCCTAGATCAGTGCAATAGGACGGACGCGGAGTTCCTTGTCTTTCGAAAACAATATGAGTCATTACCACACCAATGTGTTATTAATAAAGTACTATCATACGGGGTATCAAACGAAATTCGTGACTGGCGTGAATATTTCTTGGTTGTGAGGATGCAGTTTTATACTTTGGATGGAGGCTCATCGAGAGACGATGATGTAGCTTCAGGTGAGACTCCAAGAGGTATATGTGAATGAACCAGTAGAAAATATTGACCGTAACCTCAGACTTCACGCAGATCACGTAGTTTTCTGAAATGAAATACTATCTCAATAAAGTTGCACGAAAGTGCAGTCAAATTTTCATAAGATTTCAAAGCGATGTGAAGACTAGCAGCTTTCTATAGTCGTAAATATAAAATTGAACACTTTACAAAATATTAAACGTAGTATCCTCCGACTAAAATATCAGTGACTCAAAACTGCAGTCAATCAGTTCATGCAAACATATGGACGTAAAAATTAGTGCGA
Source organism: Schistocerca nitens (assembly GCF_023898315.1). NCBI lineage: Eukaryota > Metazoa > Arthropoda > Insecta > Orthoptera > Acrididae > Schistocerca > Schistocerca nitens. The sequence goes on from NC_064614.1 coordinate 544,137,590, forward strand.
AGCGGTCACAGACTCAGTTGTAGGTAAAGCAGATAACACCCTGAGGTTCCTTGGCATGATACTGCGAAAGTGGGATGTGTACAAACGAGACTGCCAACAAAAACTTGTGGCACCTATTCTCGAATACTGTTCAACCGTAAGGGAACCAAATGGTTCAAATGGCTGTAAGCACTATGGGACTCAACATCTGAAGTCATCAGTCCACTAGCCTTAGAACTACTTAAACCTAACTAACCTAAGGACATCACACACAACCACGCCAGAGGCAGGATTCGAACCTGCGACCACAGCAGCAGCGCGGTTCTGGACTGAAGCACCTAGAACCGCTCGGCCACAGCGTCCGGCTGTAAGGGAACCAAACGAAATAGGACATACAGGGGCGTAAACAATGAAGAACAGCACAAATAGTCACAAGTTTGTTTCACCGATGGTAGCGACACATGGAAATGCTGGCAATCTTGAACTGGAAGATGCAGACACCAAGTATCCCGCGAACACCTATTCACAACGTTTCCGAAACAGTAATATATAGAGAATCTAGGAATGTTCGAGGGGCGTACAGTTATTTCTTGAAAGTAGGTAGATTTTATTCAGGTTTACAATACACCATATTATTTCCCACTTTTTACTTCAAAACTTTGTTTGTCAACATAATCTTCGTTCCATGCGACGGCTTTTCGCCACGTTACTGTGAGGGCTTGTGTGCAAGCATGGTATCACTTTATTGGCCAATGTCAGAGTCAACTTCTCGCTTAATCAATAACCTCTCCATCCACACACTGCTTCCTGTAGAGTGAATCCTTCATTCGGTCAAACAGAAGGACGTCGGAAGATCCAGGCTGTTAGGTGGATGAGGAAAAACAGTCCAATGAAGCTTTGTAAGCTCCTCTCGGATGCTCAAACTTGTGTGAGGCCTTGCTTTGTCATGGAGAAGGAGAGGTTCGTTTGCATTTTTGTGGTGACGAACACACTGCGGGAGTGACAGCTGCGTACGTCCGACCGGCAGAAGTAAGATCGAATAGGTATGTGTGTTGCGATGATGGACGCCTCGCCCAACGACTCACCATGCTTTTGTTCAGTGCCAGATCTCCGTAGACATTCTGAAAATGTGTATAAATATCTTTCCTGTGTCAAACTTTTCATCTTAGAGTAGCATTTGGAACCTACGTCCTCAATTATTTCCTGGATGTATTCCACTATCTGTCTCTACAGGTTTTACCCTCCATAGCTCGCTCTAGTGCCATGGATGCCTTAACAGATGCCTTAACAGATGCCTTAACAGATGCCTTAACAGATGCCTTAACAGATGCCTTAACAGATGCCTTAACAGACGTCCTCAAGTCCTGCCCCTCCTTATCAATGTATTCCATATGTTCCTTTCCTTGCCGATTCTGCGAGCTCATTGGTACAATGTTTCTGGCTTCTTGGATGGTGAGTAGGTAGTTTATGTTGTTTGAAATCTGTTTACTCTCGTTTTATATTTTGGCTGACGGATCTTTAAGTATTTCTGTTACGTTGCCGGCTTGGAGGAATTCTAAAGTTTTTTCTATGTATGTTGCTCTCTTCATTATAACACTGATATTGCCTTTGTCAGATCTTACAATTATTGCATTACTCTTATGGCACATGTGAGGGCTTCTTAACTTTTCTTGTTTGCTGGGAATAGTTTTGCAACCCCTTTTCAATAATTTTGTTGTTTTGTGGCAGGCTGATATCCTGTAATTTTGTTTATTAAAATCTATGGTAAAACCTGTGTGATATTAAATGGTTCAAATGGCTCTGAGCACTATGGGACTTAACTTCTGTTGTCATCAGTCCCATAGAACTTAGAACTACTGAAACCTAACTATCCTAAGGACAGCACACACATCCATACCCGAGGCAGGATTCGAACCTGCGACCGTAGCGGTCACGCGGTTCCAGACTGTAGCGCGTAGAACCGCACGGCTACATCGGCCGGCTGTGTGATAATAATATACTTCTCTCCGTTCTTTTGGTACAGTGTAGCTTGAACGTCGTGATTGAATGCTTTTCTGAGCAGTGACTCCGCTTCTGCAGTGAATATTACGACGTTGTTGGTGAGGAAAGGGATGTGGAATGTGTATTTCATTCTGCTGTTTAGGTTTAGTTTGGGAGGTAGCTTGTTTCATAAGATTAGATCGCTTTTTTTTTCTTCTTTGTGGCTTTCGTTTGTCGTACAATGAATTCGATGTATATCCTTATGTTTGTGAAGCCACTCTGCCAATTGTAGGTCTGCACTAGAAAGGTATGTGTTGAAAATTAGTTCTTTACTATGAAACTCTTTGTTCGTTATTCGCCCATAGCTTCCTCATGTTTTCCCATGTTTTCTTTCTTGACATGATTTGGAATGACGCTATTTTTTAGACAATTTCTATTGAAGTGAACGTGCTGTGTCGTCATTGCAAGCTTTTCTGAGTATTTTTGTGATCGAAAATAGCGTTTATTGTCTGACTGAGAAGATTAACTTTAAACGTCAACATTTAAAAGTCCCGTTAGAGCCTGACTTAAAATGTTCGCATGAAAGATTGGATAATGTAATTCCACTTGCCAAATGCACGCTAAGAAATTAAAAGTAGGAAAACATTGTTGGAATGAGGTCAGAATTCACGTGTTATGATACCTCATTGATATCGTTCACGGCGTGATTGTCCATAAAGACTTCACTGACTTGTGAACATTGCTTCACGATGTTAATTCTTCAGAATCGCTGTAACCTAATATCGCAAAAAGAGATTACAAACGCTCTAATCACCAATGTCGCACAGCAGTTGCAAGCAATAACTATGCATCGCGTAGGCATGGCTCATTTAATACTGCATGATAATGACATTACGTCTATATTTATATTCACTTATCAGCTTTTGTATTAAAGCGCATGTTAGCCGACGCAATTTGGAGAGGATTACTTCGCTGGTGCTCCCAGCTAACACACCAACTAATGACGCTGGATCAATTTCACGTCTATTAATGCGCTATTGGCGTGCTGTATACCATTAGAATAAACGAGGCGGCTGAACGCCCTCCGCTCTTTTAATAACTCAATACAACAGTGGAAAACAGTCTGTAAATGGTACCTCATGTCGTCAGGATAGGAACAGTAGAAATGAAACAGAGAGAGAAAAAAAGTGTAAAGAGTTATTTGTGCGTCACCGCTCGGTAATATAAAACATTATCGTTAATTGCGTCCATTACTATAATAAATCACTAATGGTAACAAAGTTCTAGACAGTATAGACTTCTCACGAGTAGAATACTACTTAAATTCTTGTCAATTCTGTTGTAATAATTTTCATCACTGCAGTCACCGTAGCCCAAAAGTCGGTGTCTTCTTGGTTAAGGTGCGATCAAACTGTTTCAGTTTGAGAGAGTTAGTGCAGCTTATATTGTACTTAGTGCGACTCCGATTATTAGCAAATGCTCCAAAAAGGACCAAAGTGCTGTTATTCTTTCCTTAGCTGCCGTAGGACAAGCACCGATAGAAATCCGGGCTTCGTCACACAGAGGCTCAGATGGCTCAAATGGCTCTGAGCACAATGGGACTTAACATCTGAGGTGATCAGTCCCCTAGAACTTAGAACTACTTAAACCTAACTAATCTAAGGACATCACACACATCCATGTCCGAGGCAGGATTCGAACCTGCGACCGTAGCGGTCGCGCGGTTCCAGACTGAAGATCCTAGAACCGCTCGGTTCGTCACATAGATGGTCCCGGTGTTTTACTGAATGGTTATCTTCAACTTAGTGGGACGGTTGGATGATTGCAGCAATGCTCTCGGCGATTTTGCCTGATTGGTATTCCAATTCTGAACTGATCGGTCTTCGAACGGAAATATTTTTATCACCTCTTATAGAATGGGGGTACGGACGGTCAGGCAAGAATATTTTCCTCCGCTAATAATTGATAGCATTTAGTTGATATTTGTCCTGCAATCAGTCAACAGTATATATCACGAGACAATTCTCTCGCTTTACGTTGTCAAACTTAGCTTAGGTTAACTTAGGTTAAAATCTACCATCATATTTTCGGCGTTCTTTGTCTCCCATTAAGAACCTTCGACCTCAGTCACTGTTTGTCCCCTCTCATACCGCACACGTCATCAAACCACGTACTCCTGATTCGTTGTGGCCTCCAAGAGTGTCATGTCCCGATACTTCTCCAGATGTCCGCGGTATTCACTGTCTCAACGGTGTAAGCACATTTACTTCATCTGGAGAAGCGCCAGCATAACACGCTTGGATGATGAGAGCACTGTCTCTCGAAACGCGTTGTTGAGTCACGTGTTAGGAAAAAAAGAAGAAGTTGAATACTACCAATTATTGCTGTTAAAATATAACAATCGTTACCTCGCATCCTTAAAACAGATATTATAAAATATTACGGCACATATAAAAAGTTGCACTGTATTTGGTTCAAATGGCTCTGAGCACTATGGGACTGTGGTCATCAGTCCCCTAAAACTTAGAGCTACTTAAACCTAACTAACCTAAGGACATCACACACATCCATGCCCGAGCCAGGATTCGAACCTGCGACCGTAGCAGTCGCGCGGTTCCGGACTGAGCGCCTAGAACCGCCAAACCACCGCGGCCGGCTGCACTGTATTTATGACGGCGTGTATATACATTTGAGATTTCTACTTGAAGATGACCAAGACCGGAAAAAGCAACTGAAATAAAAAGAGCCGAAAGCGGAAATGATAATTTTTAATAACACATGATGGCTGTCGATATAACCCAAGCTAAACTACCCACCAGACGCGTAACACACATGACGATGACAAGGCTTGCGGGCAAAGGAAGAAATTGGCACCAGGTGGCTGGAACTACCTACCCTGTGTATTTTCGCAAGCAACAATACCATACTATATTTTTTTAAACCTTAGACCGTGTCCAACGTATCCGTATATCAAAATGGGTTCTCCCTCGTCTGCATCCACTCTCGATCTATGAAGAGTTTCTTTGTGGGTAACATAGTTCGCGATTGGGAAAAAGAGTAATTTCATGAGTGTGATTTGCATGCCAAATACTTAGGCCCACGAAAACGACATGCCGTGACGCATACGTCACAGCACGTGACACTGCAGACATCTCCAGTGGGGAGAGAGAAACTATTCCAGAGAGTTCAATAATTCCTGAATGCGCGTTTCAATGCATGCAAGCTGTTGATAGCACACGAAAATGTTAAAATCTGTTATGGGGACCTTTTCAATGACATACTGATTTCCCGCAGGCTTTACACGGAGCCGTGTGTTCACGAAGTATGACGTATTTAAATACACGACGAATATAACAGTGTCTGGGCTTAGACTTCCCGAAATATTCAGTCACTGAAGTATCGGGCCGACGGGGTCAACTAATCACCAGCGATGGAGTTCACGGGTGAGCTCATACCTATCCGCCATAATGGCATGGAAGCTATGAAACCGTGGTAGGTCGCTGGAGCGAGTTATCACCACATTTGCACACACAAATCTCCTAATTCCTGTAAATCTTAGTGAGGCGGGCGATGATCTTTGATACTACGTTCAATCATATCCCAGATGTGTTCGATAGAATCCGATCTGGAGAGTTAGAGGGGGGGTGGGAGGAGAGGGAGCACATCAATTGGAACTACCCACTGTGCTCCTTGAACCACTCAATCACACTTCTAACCTTGTGACACGGCGCATTATCTTGTTGAAACACGCCACTGCCGTCGGAAAACAGTCGGGGAACGGGAAACATGATCGGCATGAAGGGGCGTATGTGATCTGCAGCCAGTGTATGATGTTTCTTGGTCGTCATGGTGCCTTGTGCGACCTCCACTAAACCCATGGAGGCCCACGGGAGTGTTCCCCAGAGCATATCGGAGCCGCCGCCAGCCTGTCTGTATCTTGCAGTACAGCTGCCAAGGAGCTTTTACCTTGGAAGACAACGGATTCGTGTCCTCCAATCATCGACTTGACGAAGATATCTAGATTCATCAGCACTCTACCAATGCGCCAACGTCCAGTGTCGATGGTCACATGCCCATTTCAGTCGTACTTACCTACGTTGTACTGTTAACATTGACATATGCATGGGTCGTCGGCTGCAGAGGCCCATTGTCAGCAGATTTCAGTGCTAGTTGTTCAGACACTGCCCAGCATTAGAGTTCCGCCACAGTTTTCCGTCCCTCCTGTTTTACCAGCCTACGACGTCTGCCGTGTGTAATGAGGCGTGGCTGCCCAATACCACGAGTCTGGACGTGGTCTCACAATGGTTTCGCCACGTCTTGAAAATACTCACCACAGCGCTCCTCGAACAACCCGGTAAGTCATGCAGTTTCCGAAATGCTTGTGCCGAGCTTCCAGGCCATCACAATCTGCCCTCGGTCAAACCCAGATAGATGGCGTGCCTTCCCCATTCCACACACCACAGCACACTCAATGATACAAGGTGCACCGTGCATGTGTTCAAATGGTTCAAATGGCTCTGAGCACTATGCGACTTAACTTCTGAGGTCAGCAGTCACCTAGAACTTAGAACTAATTAAACCTAACTAACCTAAGGACATCACACACATCCATGCCCGAGGCAGGATTCGAACCTGCGACCGTAGCGGTCACGCGGTTCCAGACTGAAGCGCCTTTAACCGCACGGCCCCGTGCATGTGTCTGAATAGCAGTCATTCCTCGCCAGGTGACGCTGATATCGAATATTCTGGCTGATCAGTGTATGTGCCTCGCCCGTTCGAGAGGCATGCATGTAACCGCGTTGCGCTTTCATAACGAGTGGCGCATCCGTCCGTCGTGGCATGGCTTTGGCTGGGGCGGGAATTCCTTTCTCCCGGTCTCTGCATGCCCCTTCGATCACTAGCCGAGCGGAATACTTGAGGCCGCAACCGGAAATACCACCGACCAGACGGAAAGCCCAGTATACGAACAGCGCAGCTGTTAGTAGCAAGGGCAGTTAAGAAAGAGGAACGCTCTGAGGGTTACAGCCTCGCGGCGATATGGCTCAATAACACTTTCTCGGGTTTACAGCTCTTCAAGCGGGTACTTATTTACGAGCCTTTTGACGATTTCCCCTTGGCTATAGTGACCGACGTATTATTACTGTCATCATCGCTTAATACCCGAGAACGTCAACGGAATACAAGCTTTTCGACGTCCTGTGATTAAATGATAAGGAAGATTAACTAGCTTTTGATGAGACTAGCTTTCGAAGAGACCGCACCTGTTCATTATCATAGGTTTCTATAAGAATATACAGCCTACAGGTGCAGGTTAACTTTATCGTTTACCTAGGTTTCAACGTTAGTAATAACGTCTTCTTCAGAACCTGCAAAAAGTTAATATAATGTGCTAGTAAATTATGTTAGATGTGGTCATCATACAGGATGCAACGTGTAGTACTTACATAAAATATTATTTAAATGTTTGCCTAAAACAAGCCATGTCCTAAGTCAACTTTATAAAACTTGATGCATAACCACAAGGTTTTGTCACCTCTATTAAACAAGCTGTAGCAGATTCACTTCAAGCCCGTTGTATGGGCCTCGTCGTGTGACTAGAGACTGCGGACCGAGGGGGCTTCGCGGTCTGCCTCACAGATGGCGTTGTGCATGCGCGAGACGTATAGAATGAAACTTATTACGTACGCGTCAGATAACATTTTTGCTATGAATTAATTCTATACTTTACTATTGTAAGTTTATTACAGTATCCAGCATGACTACGTTTTGCATTCTACTACAGAGCCTTATTAACTGACCAACAAATCTCGTATGAACATCTGTAGGAAAGGTTCTATTATTACAGAAACTGTAATGGTCACATGCATTATGATTTATTGTAAACCTAATATAGGCTGGAAGCCTTCGAAGTATGCTCTATTTTTTAGATACAGTTGATCGTTCAGTAAATTGCCTCTATCTGTAATTAGGTGTGCATAAATTTGTAGTTCCTCAAGCGTGTCGAGCCTATAGCCCTTAACTTCATGATGTAGTATACGTCACGTAAAGGGCCATTTGCACCAGATGATCCGCAAAGGCTGAACCCCGTGTTCCTACGCCCTTTATTGGAAGATGTTCTTCAAACCTTACTGCTATAGCTCTGCCTGTTTGACCTATGTAATAACATGGGCAGTCATCACACTTAATCTTATATACGCCTGATTTCGCTGACTCATCACAGTCTTTCTCAAGGGTATCAACCAAATTTCGCTTTAAACTATTACTCGTCGAGAAGGAAATTTTAAAACCTGAATTTTGCATCAGACGACCTATCTTGAAGGAGACATTACCTATATAAGGAACTGACAACCATTTCTTGGTCGGATCTTATGTTTGAGTTGAAACCTCCCCTGTTTAACAATTGTACAAGACTGTGCTTATCCTGACACACAATATTTTTAGCGCAACGCAATCTGACTTTCAAAAATCGCTACAAAAAATGGCCCTGACTAACATTAACCTATGCGTTTCACAAATCGCTTACCTCACAAAAATCTTGGTTACTCCCACTACTGCAATATAGCAAGCGCCACTACTGCCAGCTAAATAAAAGATTCAAACTATGGAAGGCACTAACTACTGATAGTTAGCAAATGAAAGATATTGATAGAGAACAACCAATGTATTTACCTCAATAGTCATATATATAGCAGTTCATGACAAATTTCAAAACTCCGCCATCTCTCTCCCCACATCCACCACTGCTGGCGGCTCACCTCCAACTGCGCAACGCTACGCGCTGTTCACAGCCAGCTGCCTAACACTACAATGGCGAGTATTACAACAATGCAAAGCAGCCACAGACTGCACACAGCACAGCCAGTGATTTTCATACAGAGGTGGCGTTACCAATAAAAAAACCTAAACAGCCTACTTACAGAGTATTTGTGTTTACTAAAGTCGTTGTCCTTTTTCGCGTTTTCTTATGATATAATTGCCTCACTATCTTTGGATCATAGCCATTGTTCTGTGCAATACTCTCGAGAATTTATAATTCGTTTTCGAGGTTGACATCTGAGAACGGGACAGAAATCCCCAGATGGATACTAGAATAGAGAAACGCCATTTTATGCGCTTGGGGGTGGGTTGAATCGGCCGGGCTGATGTGTGAATAAGTTGCCTTTCGGAATATGTTGAACTCTATTTTAGCATCTTTAATAGTCAACGTTAAATCAAGATAATTTAGTGATCTATCAGCTGATTCCAATTGTTGTGTGAATTTTATTTTTTCATGTAGACTGTTACACGTTGCGAAAATTTGCTTTATTCCTTCTGGAGAGTCATTAACCAGTGGAAGAATGTCATCCACGTATCTCGCATAAAAGATGATGTTGTTCACTAATTGCGGGTAATTTCGGAAAAAACCAATTCCAGAGAATTCCAGAGATACATGCAAGTGCTAGGCCACATGGCTGTGAATATAATTTTTTATTGAATGAAAAATAATTGTATTATAGTTAACATGCAACTGTAGGCTGTATATTCTTATATAAACAATATCAGTTGCTGTCGTTGCATAAAAATGTTAAAAATTATCATAGGTTTCGTCCATATTCATTGTATATCCAAGACGCGACCGGAAATGAAACTGGCAGAAGTGGGAGCTCCAGATGACCAAATGTTTGGAAAAAATGGCATTAATGGTGCGGGCAGGGCGAGGAATGAGCTATTTATGTTAGCGTACTTTCCAGGCAGCGGCTGTTTCAGTGGAATGAATGCAGAGCGGTAACTCAAGCGCCGTGGGATAGAATTCCTAAGCGGAAGTCTTTTTTATTTTTTGTTTCTTTTCAATTTTTCCGTTACTTAGGCTGCAAATATATCGTAACAACTCTCGATATCTTGACTTTGATTTGATTTAACGCTTTGGGCACGAGAAGGACAAGAAATCCGCAATTTATTATAAGACAAGATTTTTCAAGTTGGAGGTTTGCCATCGTGCAGAGCTCATTTTTCCTGTCAGCTAAAAAAACCGATCAAGGAGCTTCAAAACTGCTCTTATCTCCTTGAGAGAGAAAAAGAGTCTCGAGAAGAGAGCATCAGAATACATTTAATCTACACCTGTATCTACATCTACATCAACAAAGGTTCCGCAAGCCAGAGTAAGGTGCGTGGCGAAGGGTACACCGTACCGTTACTTTGTTGCACTCGCAAACAGAGCGAGGGAAAAACGACGGTTTGTATACTTCCGTACATCAACACTTATTCTCGCCAGTATTTAGCGACACGATGCTTTACTCTTGGTTTGTTGCTGTACTGTACGTTGAAAGAGTACTTTTATGAATGCATAGAAAGTTTAGAACAATCAAATAATTGTACAAATGTGACTTTTCTAACGTGTGCAAGATGCCTAGAAAATTACTGCTTCTACATCTACATATATACTCAGCAAGCCATCGCAAGGTGCGCGGAGGAGGATACCTTATACCACTACCTGTTTTTGAGATGAATGTTAATCCAACATGTGCAAATAGTGAAGTGTAAAAAACCTCTGTCAGGAAATTTATCTGCAGTCAAAAATTTTTCTTTTTATGCTTGATGCGCCCGATAAACGCGGTGGGCAGAATAGGTAACTGGGATTGTGGAAAGGGCCAAATAGTTTGGGGTCAGTTTCATCTTCCAATTGTAATGTATTGTAATTTAATAACACTTTTACAACCAAAACGGCACACAACCGGACCTTTACCAAATGCAACTCTTTCACGGCTGAAGGCCTCCAAACAGGAAATCTTAACAAAACAACAAGATAAAAAAATCAAATTAAGATATCAATAAGATAATTACAAAAACATCACAGCAAAGTAGATAGAACAAACATATGCGAGGTGCAATACCAAAGGCTGAAGGCCACCATTAAGTTTTAAAAATGTTAGAATATATTACCATAGACTTTTAAAGGCAGAAGGCCACAAAGTTTAAAAACAAGAAATTTTAGAAATCAACAAGATAAAAATGCAATTAAAAGGTAAATGAAATAAATAAAAAACATATCACGGCTAAGTGGAAAGCCTCAAGGCAAGGCGGGTAGAACAAACATATGCAACGTGCAATACCAATGGCTGAAGGCCACAATTAAGTTTCAAAATTTTAAAATATATCACCATACTCTTTTAAAGGCATAAGGGTGCAATGTTACTGATGCATGTGAAGAAGAGCAGTATAAGTACATTTCACTATGAAAATACTTGTAGTAGAATGTAAGGGTTTGAACTTCACGTTTTACCTGTATCAGTATTGTCTACGTTTTGTAGAAGTAGGTAGCTGAAGAATCACACAGTAAACAAAGCATGCGTTTACCGAGATACAAGCTGTGGGCCAATTAACAGTCCGCCAAGGACTCCATTCCGCCGGCGACACGAAATGAAGATCACCATCCCTCGTTATCTCCTCCCGTTCGTTCACAGACTGCGAAGAGTGTGGGCAGCGCACGAAGTTACATTTATCCCAATACACGCAAAAAAAGCTGCGAGTAAAAACAGTGGCCCCTGATCCGGATTAAAAAAAAGGAGGAAAAGTAATTAAACCGCTTTGACAAGTGCTTTAATCCCGACGTCAGCACAACGGCACGTTAATAATAAACATTTATTTGGAGCAAGTGTGTTGCGGAACCAAGAATTTTTTCGCTGATGCAGCACGGAGCGCGCGCGATGTGCTCGATGAGCTTTAATTATGGCGCTCTCCACCAGAGGCGCCACTTGGGCGCGTCGCGGCATAATTAACCTTGCCAGCCAGAATTTGCCAGCAGGCCTTGCACACCGTGCGCTGCATCACGACCTATGGGACAAGTACGTTGCTAATCATGTTCACGTGTTTTCAGTATATGGCACTGTCACTGGTTCCTAATAAATTAGCCTTCAAAAAATACGTACTGCAATGAATTTAATCACCGTGTTGAGAGAGGAACCTGAGTTCATTATTAGCAAACATTTCGTCAGTGGCTGCGACCTTGTTTATAATACACTGTTTTCCATCATATCAATTTGTTTTCTTGCTATAGTTCAACGCATGTCGGAGCTACAACTCCTTCCTCTTAAGTTTTCCGGACGTCACAGTTGCTTTAGTTTATCACCTAACAATAAGTAAACAACAAACATTGTTAGTTTTGCACAAAAAATCTCGAACGAGATAAACGAAATAAATAAAATATTATTAATGATTACCTTCATTTCGTCATAGACACACCTTCGTTATGTAGGTGAAGAACTTCCATATTTGCACTTTAAACAATGAAACATGTTTGCAGCTGATTAGATATTAAAAAGACGTACATTTATGTGTTCTACAGTAACAAAAAGCGTATCATTTGAACAGCGTTGTCTGACACTGCCAGTCGTATGTCGAAAAAAATGCAAATTATTCTTATCGACATCCGACACCCTCAAAGTGACAATAGTAATTATGTAACTCTCGTAGTATACAGCTAGCCTGTGACATCAAAAATAAGCGAAGATGTGAAAAATCGCGAACTTGTCAGAACCATCTGAAATTCTGTGTGTCAACGTGCTTCATTACAGCCCACAAATGGGTCAACGTACAATGCAGCATCCTCTACTACTGTCAGCCAGTAGGAATACAAGACAAGAATTGAGTGGCCAGCGCCTGAGAAGAATTTCAATAGAGATGTCAGCTACGGGCTTCCGACTTCGTGGCTACTTGCTACCACGGAACTGAACACCCACCAATGGGGAGCAAAGAACGTAAACATTTACTATGAAGTAACCGTGACGTCAAAGAAAAATATACCGGGCAGTATATATTTTCGTTTGAGGACATTCCTGCAGCATATATGTGTTGTAGTGGAAGTGGAAGATTAGGAAAGGTAAACCTTCCCTAGTGGATGTGCAGCGTCACTAAAATCATCCGTGAGAGTTTACCATAAATTGAAAAAAAAAAAAAAACACGTGCACTAGTGAAGGTGAACTATCACTGTACTCGGCTAGGGAAAGTGTACAGTAGTGGAGGTGTACCATCGCTGCTCCCGGGCTATTGACGGTGCGTCCAACAATGCTACCATGCATCAACATGAATGTAATTGCCGTCAGCTCATTATTGCTATGTCACGCAGCACAGCACTTATGGTCGCCAGTGGTGCAGTTAGGATTTACAGTAGCACAGCTGTGACTGACAAGTAGTGCACTTACGGTTCACATCAGTGCAGCTATGGTTAAATCATTGGATTTCTACTAAAATCTTGGACTGTAAAGGGGAAATCTCAGTTATAATTCTGTCATCATGGATAGAGAACAGTATGTGTCACTTATCGGCAAGGCCAAATCACTAAAATCTGGACAAAAGTGGGATGGCAACGTCTACAAGATTTTGAGGAGATATGAGGTGCTGGCAGTGAATTGAGTAACCAAATTAATACAGCCTGTAATTCAAGAATATAAGATTAAATAGTATGTTTATAATGAAGATGTGTATAATATTCTGCATGATGCTCATGTAATGACTGACCACGGTGGACGCGACCGAATGATGAAATGCTTGAAGCCAAAGTTCTGTAATATAACGTACAGAGATGTCCGAATTTATCTCAGTTTGCGTGATCCTTGTTTACAAAAGCAGAAAGGTCAGAAAAAAGGAACAATAGTAAAGCCAATGCTCTTCAAGGAGCTAAATTCCAGATGTCAAGTTGATCTCATCGACTTCCAATCGCAACCTGATGGAGATTACAAATTCGTAATGGTTTATCAGGACCATCCCACTAAATTCGTTATTCTCAGTCCACCGAAGTCCAAAACAGCTGAAGATGTAAGCGATAACATTATTGACATTGTTACGTTGTTAGGCGCTCTCTCAGTATTTCAGTCTGACAATGGTGGAGAGTTCGTTAGCAAAACATTGAGCAACTTAACTGAAATATGGCCCAATTTTAAGATTGTCCACGGTAAACCTAGACACAGTCAGAGCCAAGGCAGCGTAGAGTGAGCAAATCAAGACATAGAAAATATGCTAACTACATGGATGCAGCAGCACAGCACCGCGGAGTGGAGCCGTGTAGCTAGTGAAGAAAAGCGCTGCACATTCTGGAATCAAAAGATCTCTGTACGAAGCGATGTTTTGCTGCCATCGTAAAAATGGTTTGTCTTCTACAAGTTTACCTCCAGAAGCATTGATGAACGTGCACTCTCAGGATGATCTTGAAAATGCAATTAATCATGGGAGTGTTAGCTGTGAGACAGGGACTGAAAGGTATCAGGATAATCATCACAGTAAATCTGCATTGCAAGAGGATTACGTACCAATAGGAACAGAGGTTGAGAACAGAGAGAAAGAAAGTATTCCTGACAATAATGACTGCTGCCTGATTTATTTAGACGAGTCAACTAGAGCTACTGAAAAACGCAAACTGAGGCATACAAGTGCTTAGATGAACAAGAGCAAGGGATGCGCCAGTGTTCAGATCGCTTCTTTCCAATAGTGGACAATGACTGTACTCTGAGACTTCAAGTTCCTGACTTCGATAGAGGAAGAGAAGATGCTAGGTCTATCTTGGGTGACGTCCTCGAGACAACGGATGGTGGCTTCTACCGAAACGGGACGGGAGATGGTGTGATGAGCCCACTATACTCACAGTAATAAATTGTTTGTTTTTAAATAATTATGGAAGGGACGATACGATATGCCACTGCAGCTACAACTACAACATTTTGTTTCAGGTCCCAATTCAGTACTTCCCCTCTAGGAATAATCTCAGAGAAGGAAGTTCCAGCAGAGAAACTTTTGCCCTGAGGACAGTTGCGACGTCTCAGTCGAAGGGAAGCGGTCAGGGATTCTTAAAATGCAACTGCCAGCAAAAATGTCAGACTCTGAGATCCTTTTACAAAAATAAAAAATGTGCTGTGCAACTCAATGTGCCATGGTGCGCGTCCTTGTTGCAATAAATGAATTTTACACAATAGGACTATATTTTCAAACTGAAAAAAATGAAATGATCGTACGGCATTGTTGGCCGGAAGACCCCATGCGGGGTGTTCGACCGCCGAAATTGCAAGTCCTTTTGAGCTGACGCCACTTCGGCGACTTGCGAGTCAATGATGTTGAAAGACACACAACACCCCCAGTTATCTCGAAGCAGAGAAAATCCCCGACCCCGCGGGAAATCGAACCCGGGTCCCCGTGCAGTGGAAGAGAGAACGCTACCGCACGACCACGAGCTGTGGACATTTTCAAACTACAGATGATAAATGCAACTTTCGAATTACGACTGTTTCTTTTATTACAGCCATGGTTCACATTCCTTGCCTCTTGGAAGTGAAGGTATACATTCACTAATGACAGTGCACTGTCCGCCGGCCGCGGTGGTCTAGCGGTTCTGGCGCTGCAGTCCGGAACCGCGGGACTGCTACGGTCGCAGGTTCGAATCCTGCCTCGGGCATGGGTGTGTGTGATGTCCTTAGGTTAGTTAGGTTTAAGTAGTTCTAAGTTCTAGGGGACTTATGACCTAAGATGTTGAGTCCCATAGTGCTCAGAGCCATTTGAACCATTTGAACAGTGCACTGTCCCCAGGCAATGTGTATTGTTTGACAGAACTGGAATCAGTAAACCACTTTCACTAAATGCGCTAGTGAAGGTGCACTATCACCAGTGATACTTTCCCTTAAACTTCCACTTCCACTATAAAATGTGCAACGTAGCGGGACTCCAGTGCGGGTGTATAATAACGGACTTGTCTGCAAGGGATTAGTGATGCTTCCTGCTTGCGGTGAATGCGGAAACGTGAACTATGGCGACGTTGTTACCAAATGCGTCCAAACAGGACCAAAGAGCTGTCATTCTTTTTTTGATTGCCGAAGGACGAACACCTGTAGACATCCACCGGAGAATGAAAAATGTTTATAGGACACTATTGTCGAAAATCACCGTCGTAGAACGGTGCTCCAGGTTTTCTGCTGATCGATATTCGAACAGGACCCGGCAGGACAGCCTCATCTCAGTACCCGCCCTATAGTCCTGATCTTTCCCTATGCGATTACCACTGACCCTCAAAAAAGGGCTTGAAGGGTCGATGGTTCCTCTCGCACGAGGACGTGCAGCAGGCAGTAGCGGACTTGTTCAAGCAGCACGATACGGTGTTTTGCCGAAAGGTCATCTTCAACCCGATGCGTTGGTGGTATGATTGCCCTAATGCTGATGACTGGCATACCCTTTCTGGTCTGTACTGTTTCGAACGGTCTTTTCGATTTCCCCTTATAATATTTTCGAGTCCCCCGGTATTTCAGTATTTACTAATAGCCATTACCCAATGAGAGGAGTCCCCCAAATGCAACTATAAAGAGTTTTACTCAGTATCCTTCTTCGAGAAAGCAGGACAAGATAGTCTTTCTGGTGTTATAGATTTTGCTATTCACACACATTTAATCAAATATAACAGTAATGATGATAATGTCTGGCAATGTTTGCTGACAAGATGAAGAAAGCAACCTATAACGCTAGATTGCGTACTCATGGCAGTCCTGCTTTACCGTTTTCTGTACGACTTGGAAAGAGAGAAAAATTAATGTATGATCGCCGATGCGTCGGTTCTCGATTGTTTTCAGGAGACGTAAGGTTTGATTACGCGAAGGTGGTTTCGACACTGACCTTTGACCCAGATTGCCTTCACGCAAACAGAATCTTCGATGAAAATACCAAAGAGACCTAGCTGAACAATAAAAAAAAGGAAATGAAAGCAAAACAGTGAAATTTTGTAAAAAGTTATCAGATTGGAAATTGAACACCTTAATGTGCTCCCCAATACAATCGAGATACCGTGATGAAGAACGAACCTGTAACAAAGCTTACATACATTGAAAAATCAAGGTGAGTTTAAAGAAAAGAATAAGCAGAGATTTTCTGTACAGTGAAGCATCAGTATATTCTCAAAGAAAAGGGCGTTAAACTAATAGACATCAACAAATATACAAAGAATACAAAACTTACATTTTTATGTTTCTCTCATACATGGAGGAGTCAGTCCAGCAATCGCTGCTTTTGTCTGTCCGAGATTTCTTAAAAATTAAATGTTCTAGCGTGAGCGAAAGTACTTTTTAGCGTCACACGGTTTACCGAAGCGTTTTTCTTGGTGATAACATGGTTTTTTACACTAAATAAAATATAACTTGTAGCGGTGCTACAAAACACGTCTTAACAAATCGGCGACCAAACGTAAGAAGGGTATGAAGTATCTACAAAATTTCTTAACAAATGATGGATTGTTCTTTCAAATGTTTCGCAGCTTATTGCTATCGAGCGTTGTGGCAATGATTTAAATATCTGCGCCCAGCGGGTCATAGTGTTTATTAGAAATATTTTAACGCTGGACGCGCGACTTGGTGTAGGCGCACATTATAAAGTATTTTGTCTCTTTACACATGCGTTGTGATACTTAATATCTTTACGAACTACAGCCCGATGACTGTTCCTCTATTTCGTGACAAATATCTCATTTGCAAAGTATCTGAAATCCAATAATATTATATCGTCTATACACTGACGGGGAAAAAAACCGAAATACCAATAAGGAGTTGTGCGATATATATGAAAATTTGTAGGCGTGTTTGTACATCTGAAAGATAATATCTATTCTAATTTCACGCCAGTCGCATAAGACTGATGCTAATAGCTCCACTATTAGGAGGCAGGTTTGCTTAAGAATACACACTGTAACGGTCTTGGGCGCTAGTTACCTTTGGGATTGGATGTAGTTGGTTGATGTTAGTCTTAAGGCTGCAAAGAAGCCATTGTCAACAGCTCACTGAGTTTGCACGAAGTCATGCAATGCGGCTACGAGGAGCTGGACACTCTTTCCTCAATATCACAGAAGACTTGGCAGGAACGTGGCCAATGCACATCACTGCTGGTAGTGGTGATCATGAGAATGTATCGTCGCAAGAAGAGAGGGCTCCGTACGGTCACGTGGCACTACCAAGACCATTGTGTTCGGCATATTGCTCTGCTGCATCGTATTGCATCTGCACGTTTGCAGGCTTGCATTCAACGTTTGGACGGCTACACCGGTTATTAATGCGCCAGTATTTTACATTTGCAGTGTCTTATCTCGTTCTTACATTTACCTGTGACCTTGCAATGTTAATGTTAACCACTTAAATATGTTACTAGATAATGTATCCCAAAATTTCATTACTCTACATTACTTGCTTTTGTTCAGGATCGGCTCTCTTAGGAGCGGCTGAGTTGGTAGGCGGAAATAATCATTTGGGAAATTTTTGTGACGAGGCCATTTATTGGCAGAAAATGCATTCAAACAGGCAACGTGAGTCAGGCCTAGGGAGGTGAGCATAGTGGTAGGCGATGCACAGTTTGCATCCAACAGTGGCGAAGTTAATGAAAAGTGCAGTCTGCACTGGCATGGCAGCTACAGGAACAAAGTCGACGGCGCCACAGCACTGGAAGGGGCGGATGGTGCGGCACATGGCAGAGAGAGCCTCTCGCCGAGGGGCAGCAGGGTGCATCCAGCATGGCCACGCGGCTCCCTCCCCCTGATTGGTCAGAAGCCGAGAAACCCACAGGGGTGGCATGGAAAGTTCCGATGCACGGCCTGGTCGGAGTCGCCTAGACGGCGTTACCTCATCGGCACACAAGGAAGGCGCATGATCGAGATTGCCCACAATGGTGCTGACTTGCTGTTGCCAGACTGTGGGATGAGGAAATTACAGGCAGCTGAAGCTGCCAGCTAATGCTTGACCATAACGAGAAATGAAACAAACCTTTTGAAATAAATTAACTATAGAATACCCTACTATCTGGCTCAACCTTACATTTTCTTGGTACTGCGACTTTTTTTCAGTGTATAAGCTCACTTTAAGAGTTGTTAAAGGGTGAGAATTGTAGGAAATGTTTTCACCTGTCTTTGGTTCCCGAATCTTCTTCTTTTCTACCAGGGATCTAGAAAGGATTGTGAGGCGATGATTTTATGGCTGCCTTCGCGATGAATTTGCCGGGAAGTATTGCAAAGTTTTTTGCAGCTGTACATCGCTATCACTACTGACTTGACGGTCATTACTCAACTGCTAAATTTACAGATAATAAAGTTGCTACCACAACTGTGTCCGCCCCCACAGCTGAGTGGTCAGTGCGACAGAACGTCATGCAAGGGTCTCGGGTTTCATTTCCGTGCAGGTTGGAGATTTTCTCTGCTAGGGGGCTGGGGATTATGCAGTCTTAAAAACTTGCACCAGGCAGCTGGTCTATACGACGGGAGACCATAGCCATATGTACATTTCATTATCGCCACAGTCATGTACCTCTTAATTCGAGCTGATCATGAAATCAAAGCGGAAGTATAGTTTTAGCGTGCTGGTTTGAGGATATTAGTCGGTTAGGGAGCAATTAAAATACTGCTGTGAATGCCAATCTGCCACAAAAATGAAACTGAGACTTACAGGTTTCAAACCATTCCACAGTTAGTAGATTAAATAACGGTGATTTGTTACATTTTAGCCGGCCGGTGTGGCCGTGCGGTTAAAGGCGCTTCAGTCTGGAACCGCGTGACCGCTACGGTCGCAGGTTCGAATCCTGCTTCGGGCATGGATGTGTGTGGTGTCCTTAGTTAGGTTTAAGTAAAGTTCTAGGGGACTGATGACCACAGAAGTTAAGTCCCATAGTGCTCAGAGCCATTTTTTTGTTACATTTTATTGGACCTCGAACAATCATAATGTGCTACATTCCTCACCATAGACCAAGGCCATTAATAATCTACTGAATTTATATATCCCCCCAAAATTTTACTACTTTCATTATGTGAGCTGTGTAGTGTGTCAAGAAAATAAGCTACTATAATGTGCCCTTCGGCAAAGTACTTATCTAATGAGCTGTGCAACGGAATTCGAAACAGTGTCTCACACTGCAATGCATAGGTTTGAAATTTGGCTCAAAGATGCCTACAAACTTTCTATGTAACAATGCGAGAATGTGGCACCCTGCTACGTCACCCACCGGCTCGACGACACTACAGACAGCAAGGTGTCAACACATGAGAAATAGCAGCCAGAACTCAGATCACGTGATGCGTAAAGTATGCCAGTGATGTCCCATTGGCACCATTCTGCCCAATGCCTCCGCGATCGTGTCAGACGATGGGGAGCTCGTCACAGCCCCTGTTACCCACATTTCAGCCCTTGCCTTGACGCCTCTGCGACGGAGGTTAGGACGTGACGTCCAGCTTTGGGATCACGCAGTTTTTTATCAGTGGCCGCCGAAGACATTCCAAACACACCACCGTTCAGTATCAACGCAAAAATGCCTCTGGCGATGGCATAAACGGCCTCAATGAAGCCACCCACTTCCTTGGGACGCTGATTGCCACCCATTTCGTAGCTGAAAACGAAAGTTAGTAGTGCGATGAATAACCGGAAGACGTTCTTGACATTCTCTAATGCTGCTGAAATCTTCCTGACGCTTCAAGTCTTCTGCAAGGACATCGTGGGCTACCCACCACACTGAACGTGATCTCGCCGCTTTGTAGTGCAGTGCGACCGCAATTTTTGCTCTGGTGTACAGGATGGAACCTCTAAGAACCATTTAAAACAATTAGACGAATTTGAGCATGATCCGAAGCAGCAGTGGGGTCTTATGCTTTTTCAGTGCACCTGTTCCACGCCTTCCTTGACGTGACTACGGAGGAGTGTGATGTTGACCCGTTCGTGAATAACGCGGCAAAGTGTCCCTCCAAAGCCCCCACAGCTTAGCAGTAGCATCGGTGGCACCCCTCCTCCCTAACCCGCCCCTACCCCCCTCCCCTCTCCAACATTTACTGAGAATTTTAAAAATGTGCATTTACACAAAAAATCTTCGGAATAGTGTAGGCTATGCTATTCAGATCACGTTCAGAATTCTTCGAATGGTTTTGAACGGTCCCTAGACGTTCCAACACATACAACCAGAGCAAAAGTTGCGGCCACACTGCACTCCAAAGGCATGAGATAACGTTCAGTGAGATTGGTAGCCCACGACGTCTATCGAAAAAGACTGAACCTCAGGTGGGTGTCAGCAGTATCAAAGATTGTCAAGAACGTCTTCCTCTTGCCAATCACACTGTAAACTGCCGTTTTAGACCGCGAAACTCCCCAGAGAAAGTAGCTATTTCATTGACACCATTTAGGCCACCCCCGGAGGCCTTTTCATGTATCTGGGAGGTGGTGTGTGTGTGAAATGTTGTCCTCGGCCAACCACGAGGAAACTCTTCATTTGAACGCTGGGTGTCGCGGTCCTGACCTCCATCGCAGAGCCGTCAAATGAAGGGGCGAAATACGGGTAACAAGGCCTGTGACGACATTCCCATCGTGTGACACGCTCATGGTTCAGAAAAAATGATCCTTTAATGCTGTTGTGCAGTGCGTGGTTTATAATATGAATGTTTATACCCCTGTATATATTTGAAAACGTAATATGATCACAAATTATTAAATTAATAGTCAGAGGACATACATATTTGCTTAATATATACGCAAAAGTACTGACTTTGCGGAACAAAGTAATCATTCGTCAGTTCCTATCCACAGTATTATATAATGTCTATACTTTCAGCTAAAAGCAGTGCCTTGAGGATGCTTCCTCATATTTGTAATCACGGAATCTAGACTCCAAAAGAACGACTGCAAAATTTTTAATGAAACTGAATTATTTAATTTATTATTTATTTATTTGAAAGAAAAATCTGTTCCACGAAATACATCACTCTTACATCAAGAGCACTATGCACATGTTTTCCATAGTCCTCTGCATTCCAGAACAGGATTCAGTGTCGTATCTTTCTGCATCTGTAAAGTTCACATCCAAAACAACAGGACATTTCGTATTAACGCACGGAAATACTGCACGCTATTGAATTATGTGACTTTTTACATACTGACTGATCACTGATGCGACGAAGATGGTAGCAAGAAGTGTGTACAGCATGGCGGTATATCAACAAGGCGCTACTTTATGTTCAGCAATAAAGAGAGGGGTTGAGAAAAATAAGTAACAATAACATTACATTTGATGTAATGTATTTGTAACTGTGCAGACAAACCATAACGACTACATGGGTTCAGAGTATACTTAACATTTTTTTTCTTCGTACATCCATAGTTGAAATGGAAGATAGTGGGACGTCAGCTGGTCCGTATCTCACCACTGACTTCTAGTATCAGCTGCACGCAGTTGACGTCAACAAGTGTATGGGCCTGAAGATGACGTTGTTACAACGTTGAAACTAGTTGCCAAAATAAAATCGACACCTTCAATACAGATGGAGGAATTTCTTCACTTTTAATATAAATTAGTATACATAACTGTTCCAGTGAAGTCACGAAATTACGCGTTCTCGATATAAGTCAGACAATCAACCATTCATAACGCAAGTGAGAATAATAAGACTGAACACATAATGCACAAGTTGAACAGATAATACTCGCTCCTACAAATCAGCTTTCAGTTTACGAAAGACGAGCGAGTCTATGAACCTCTGCGTCGCCACGCGAGACGTTAGTGCTCGACTGGAAGTTCTGTACGCGGAATGATTGCAAAACAACTCTGCGAATGTGCTGATCACCCGACTGAAATTTTCAACATGTCGCCTATTAACCATCACGTTATGTAATTCTAATGGTTTCACTCAAATTCCCAACATAGCACGACTACGAACGGTGTCACGCATACTCCAGAATACTCTTCACAAAGCAATACTAGCAGCGCGAGCTCCCAAAGACTTAAAAACGCTTCAGTGGTGATACAAAGAGATGATAAAGACTTTGACTCGACTAATCGAAGCTGACCACACGATGTTCTTGCGGAACACTGCAAAGATAAATTCGTAAATTTAAAAAAGCAAAAGTTTTGGATAAAAATGAAAGTGCAGTTGAACAGTAAACTCTTAGCTGTTATGTCAAAGACTTTTTATTTACCACCTGGTCCATCCTTAACTTTCAGTATGCGTTTTCCACATCTCGCTCAAAGATATTTTACCAGTTTCCTGTCGACTATGTACGGTCGCAGGTTCGAATCCTGCCTCGGGCATGGATGTGTGTGATGTCCTTAGGTTAGTTAGGTTTAAGTAGTTCTAAGTTCTAGGGGACTGATAACCACAGCAGTTGAGTCCCATAGTGCTCAGAGCCATTTGAACCTATCGTCTATGACACATTTCCTTGATGTTTGCAGCCTCAAGCATACAGTTCTGGAGGTTCTAGACGAGTGGACTTACTCTTTAAGAATAAAAGTAATTCCTTTACAGTTACTGGGTTGAGAAGAAACACTTTGTTATTGAGATGGTAGTTTGTTAATTGCCTGATTACCAGTTTCAGCTAAGGTTGTTAGCCATCTTCATATCATAGGACAACAAAAAAATTTGTTTTCTGTGTACAGTCACCAACTACACATTTCTATTCGTATTCCACTAGCAAGTGGAGCGAGGGAAAAACCAACATCTTTATATACTTACTTCCAGGATGCTGGATGGCAGTAGGCAGCAACTTTCTATGAGTCATGAAATTAAAAAACCGTCAAAGATGCACAGAAGTTTTGTTTTTGCTTAAATGTTGACCAGTTTCGGACTTTTATCCATTACCAAACCATCCAAATAAGTGCTACCACGACACTATAGTATGTGCAAGCTGGTCATATTACCCGTATGGGTGACTAAGTGCAAGTGTCAGAGAAGGATGTTCGTGTTAATTTGTGGAATGACTTTTCAAAGTATTATAACGCTTGCATGGCTATGTATTTGATACTATAGTTTATGTTACAACTATAATGTCTATGTGCCACGCCACGAGCTCTCTTACCTTGTTTTCGCTATACTTACACAAAATGTGTAGTGGCGGCACTAGAATCGATACAGTCAGCTGCAAATGCATATCCTCTAAATTTTGTCAATAGCGTTTCGCAAAGGAAATGTCGTCTTTCTTCCAGGGATCCCCACTTGAGTTCACGAACCATATCTGTAATACTCGAGTGTTAATCGAACCTACGTGTAAAAACTAGCAGCAGGGCTCTGAATTGTTCCGATGTCATTCTTTAATCTGATCTAGTGGGGATTCCAAACAATCGAGCGGTACTCAAGAATAGATCGCATGCGTTTGCTACAGGCAGTCTCCTTTGTAGATGAGCTGTAAATTCCAAGAACTCTCGAAATAAACCGAAGTCGATTATTACCCTCCTTCCCTACTGCCGTCATCGCGTCCTATGTCCTTTGTATTACTGCATAGTGACCATTAATAAAAGGGTACATATTGCTATTTTTCATTCTGATGATATTCTACCAAACGCATTTATATATTTTAACGACTCAATTTATGATTCCATTAATGTCAGAGAACAATGTTTGTGTTAATTTGTGGATTGACATTTTCCACATACTGCCTAGCTTGCTTGACTATTTTATTGAACCTACTGTTTTTACTACATTTAGTAAGTCATTAATTGCGTGAATGAATAATTTTATGTTTGTTCCATTCGAACGCTGACGTAATGGATGTCTCTGTAGTGTCGTGGTATTCACACATAGTGTCGTGATATTCACACACGTTATCAGCATCTATTTCAGAACCTTCTAAGCATATAAAAGTTAATGTACCTTGTTTAGAATCACATAATGTACTGGTGAAATAGCGGAACAATTTTACGAAAATTTGTACGTATATCGTGGCTCTATTCTGCTCTGGCCTGAATTCACGCGTTCAAGAAGCGAACGTTGATACCTAAATATATCATCTATTTTGTGATACTTAGGAAACGGATATTATTTCTTTATCCAATATCGGAGGAAGCGGAGCATCGGTCGTACACTTTTAATACTTTCTTTAAGTTCGATTTCAGCAACTGTGAAGCTATGGTCAGTGCAATTGTATCTAAGTCATGATGATTCATCGTACATGTAATCGCTCTTGATACTACTTGACATTACTGATTATTTTTAAGACTTTTCCACGTATGATTTATTAGAAAAATAAGGCACTCAGGTGGACAAGGACGTGGGAGGGAAGCGTAAGGGGGAAAGAAGGTGGAAAGGTATTAAAAGGAACCATTCGTGAAGGCCGGGGTGGCCGAGCGGTTCTAGGCGCTACAGTCTGGAACAGCGCGACCGCTACGATCGCAGGTTCGAATCCTGCCTGGGCATGGATGTGTGTGATGTCCTTAGGTTAGTTAGGCTTAAGTAGTTCTAAGTTCTAAGGGACTGATGACCTCAGAAGCTAAGTCCCATAGTGCTCAGAGCCATTTGAACCATTCGTCTGCTAGGTCACTAACTGATGGTATAAAGTATCTGATGCATACGGGTCTGTTGTAGACTATTTCATAATCCTTGTGATTCGCTGTACGGTAGAAGTGTTGAAACTAGACGCCATTTTCATGGTTTCTATGCCTGATGTTAATTTTTTACTTCAAGGTGCGCTTACAGTGCAGTGCTATAAAAGTCTGCCTGATAATGATGATCAACGCCACATACCTTTTCATGAATCAAAACTACTCCAGATACTGTAAGTATTCAAAGGGGTAAAAAATTTACTGAAGTAATGTCACTGGAGGTAGACACTGGATTTCAAACCTGAGTGGTGGAATAGCATTGTCAATAATAATGTGTTTGCATATTTCATTACTGTGGTGTCACCGCCAGACACCACACTTGCTAGGTGGTAGCTTAAATCGGCCGCGGTCCATTAGTACATGTCGGACCCACGTGTCGCCACTGTCAGGATCGCAGATCGAGCGCCACCACACGGCAGGTCTCGAGAGACTGACTAGCACTCGCCCCAGTTGTACGACGACGTTGCTAGCGACTACACCGACGAAGCCTTTCTCTCATTTGCCGAGAGACAGTTAGAATAGCCTCCAGCTAAGTCCATGGCTACGACCTAGCAAGGCGCCATTAGTTACTTCATGAATCTAAAGAGTCTCACTTGTATCATCAAGAATGCTGTATACCAAAGGACGATATAAAAGTTAAGTGTTCTAGTAGCTACGTTCTTTTCTTTATCACATTCATCACGTATCCTGTTTCAGACCTCACTCCATCCTTCGTGAGCTAGCGCGTGCATCTTGACCGCCTCTTTCAATTAGTGTACGTAGTGTTGGCAAGTCTGCCGACACTACAATTACTACATATTATAATGAAGTATTTTGTAATTATTTATTTTCTGGTTCGTGCTTCACAGATGCTGTTAATTGGAATCACCAACACACCTTTGGGAATTCTTCTCTCTTTTCGCACTCGTTCTCAGTCTGCTCAAGTTGCGTAGGATCATCTATGACGTTTTACGAGACAGTGGCTTAATCGGAAGAATGTATTAAAGTTTATTAGTAAAATGGATGACTGTGAGAAATGTAAGTGACACTCGCCGCTTCTTACAGTGCTGCAGGACATGTAGTTACGAACAGTTTCAGCAACAAAGGAAGTTGCAATGGCCTAGAGAATCTGAAGCAGCGGTTCCCTGGAGCTACTTTAGCTCAGTAAAAGTAGGTTGTGGCTGAGCTGTGGGTCCGATACGGGGAAAAGGTGGGCTCACATCCGCGAATTCCTACTGCAGTTCTGCAGTGCGGACGTGAGGACGCATCGTAAAGTATGTCGAGATAAAGAGCTCCGGGGCTCTGCCGCTACCCTGCCGTGCGACTGTCTCACAGAAGAACGAAAGACACAAGAAATAGCGTGTAGAAGGAAGGCTCAGGTACAAGACTCCGGCAAAAGCTTCTATGACGAAGGTCGGGTTGTAGAGACTTTGGGCGGCTATAATGAGCTCTTGCTTCAAACTTAATAAGCTGGTTCTTGCCGTGTGGCTATCCAATACCAGGTAAATAACGAGGACTGTAGAAAAACGATAGGTGACGTCAAGAACTGTGTATGTCTACACTGGGTGACAGGAAAGAGAAGGAAAGGTCATGGGATCAATAACGCTGCGTACCACTGCGGAGCGAACAATTGCATCAATTAGATACGAAACCAGCACTTTAGTGGCAGCTGAAATTTTAAAATTGATGCCAGACATAGAAAACCGTTGGATAAATTTTACTGTGTGCGAGTGACTGTTTAATATATACTACAAACTTACAACTTGCTCTTACTCCGTACCACAATGGCAAATATTCGCAACATCATTGTCCTGGGGGCTACTAGATTCTTCGGTGTTGTCCTCTTTACACAATGGAACCGTTATCCAACACAGCCGCATTACTTCAAACAATAGACACAGTAACCCGGTAGAGGAAGCTCCCAGCGTAGCATAAGCATTCCTACCTTCCTACGCTATTGTTTACAGATGCCACTTTGATGTACCCAGCAGCTTTGTTGGCAGCATACTACAATCAGCGCATAAATATCCAATACTGTACAGAAACTGAAGTAAACGAAAGGGTAAAAAGTGTCAAGACTGACTCCGGTAAAAGAAATAGAGTTTTGAGTATCTACAACCACATCCTGTACCACTGCTTGACCTTCTCTTTCCTGTACCACTCGCAAATGAGGCGAGGAAAAACAAATATACGCCTCTGAAGGGAGCCCTGATTTCCCTTACCTTTGTGGCCTTGTCCGAGGTTCATATCAGTAACAGCAGAATTTTCCCGCAGTCTTTCGCAAATGTTAGTTCTGTGAACATTCTCAGTAGTGTTTCGTGAAAGGAACGTTGTCTTCGCTCTTGGAATTGCTGTTTGATTTCATGGAGCATTTGCGTAATACTAGGGTCTAGATCGAACCTCCCACTAACAAATGTATCAGTACGCCTCTGAATTGCTTCGATGTCTTCCTTCTATCCGACACCAAACACTGGAGCAGTACTCATTGTAATATTGGCAATTTTCGCCTCGCAAACATTAGTATACACTCAATAGTAAACGCAGTAAACGCCTGATGGCCTGAAGTTATCAAACAATTGTAATGTAAAAGAAATAAACAGTCGTATTCTTCATCTTTTCCGCTCCTGCGCGGCGGCTGTGAATCTCTGTGTACACGTATCGATTAATGATATAAAAAGAATTCTGTTTTTTCAACAGATATGAGGCCTCGAGCGCTTCACCTTTTAATGTTTCTATTCCATGTAAGGCGGACGCGGACTTGCTGCGTTCCGCAAACTGTATTTTATGATTTGTGCAAAGTAGTCTGTAAATGTGTTAAGTGTCTTCTCAATCAGCAAACGTATAGTTTTATGTAATTAATTACGAGCACGCACCACGAAGAGGACATTAATCCCAAGTATTGCCTGTGATGTGCAGAGCTTTTGTTAATACGCACCGGAAATTATAACTGTAATATAAAAAGGTACGTAGCATTAAAAAACCTGTGTTATATATGAAGTGTGCTTATTTAGACAAATTATCCTTAAGTATTTGCATGTCCTCATTGCCTGAATGTTAATCATTTTGTATCAGTTTATCTCCATATATTACGACCACGCTGATGGACCGAACGCAGCATTGAGGCAGGAGGCACATTATCGTTTTCCTATCATTTCTGAAACAATCTTTTTCAATTGTCTAGTGTTGATATCTTTTAAAGTCACTAAATCTTTTGGTCCCTTAGTGTCGATCCGGGTATGACTGCGTCGCGGTCATGAAAACGCCCGGGAATAATAATGTTGCTCCCTACCAATCTCAAATAAATTAATCAGCTGCTCCATGTCCAAAGAACGTCAGGTATTTAGTGACTTGCTACTATAACATAATTCAATCAATCTCTGATTCCGTCGCCAGGCTACACTCCAAAACATCATTATATATAATGAATATTTCGCACAAGTGCTTGTCTCTCTTTTCTTATAAATGAGCTACACTCTTTCCTAAACTTCTCGCAATTAACAGAAGTCGACCATCAACTCAACGACGACACTTTCTCGTACACTGTAAAATCATCAGCAAAGAGTCGCAGATTTCCACGCACCCCAACCAACGGACCGTTTACGCATAGAAAGAACAACACTATTCTATAACACTTCTTCTGTCCTCGGTGAGAAAAGTTACTTAAAAAGTCTTCGAGCCACTTATGTATCTGATAACCTATTCTGTATACCCGGACTCTTGTTAACAGTCTGCAACGGGAATTTAGTAATTTGAGATTTATCTGTTATTCTTCATTCGTGGTTAGCAGGATGTAGGACGGGAATAGGGGAAGCTGTTTTGCCTGGGCTCTGCGAGGATTCGACCTGTCAGGAACGTAGAGCCAACAGGCAGTGTGTACAAGCCTACAAGTTGCAATTTACGACAGTGAGACATGGACTTTTGATGCGAAAAAGCATTCTAAACCTGAACGTTACTCAGCCCAGGATGACTTGCAATGAAGGGCAACAAAACGAGGGATAGAATATCGTCGACGTATCACTGTATTCTAGGGGTGTCACGGATCGCAACCAAAGGGGTCCTGCTATGTAATGTAGTAGCATCCGAGACCATTAGTCCTGGCTGTCGGGCGGAGCGGCGAGCGACAGTCAGGTTGGTACGCTACCACTGTCAACGGAGTCTCCAGACATGTCTTCGCTCATATCGGGGCTCATCAGTGAAGACAGTCTATTCGAGTCAGTGAGATTCCAGGCTGAATGTGAGTCTGGAGATGCCCCGGATAGCGATAGGACACCAACCTGACTGCCGCTCTCCATACCTTCCAATAACGAGGACTGATGATCTGGCGCGCCATTTCGTTTTACAGCAGGACCCACTTGGTTGCCATCCGCGGCAAACTTATAGTACAGCGGTATTTCGACGATATTCCACTCCCCGTTGTGATGCATTTCATGGCAAGCCGTAGTGGGCGTCCATTTCAGTAAGATAATGACCATCCTCACACTGCAAGAATTTCTACTGCTTACCTTCGCGCTTGCGAAACCCTATCTTGGACAGCCAAGTCGTTGAGTCTGTTCCCAATTGAGAATATTTGGTACATTATGGGCACGATCTCCAACGAGCTACGGCATTTTGACGATATAACTCACCAGTTGGACAGAATGTGGCGCGATATGTCTCAGGAGGACATCCAACAACTCTGGAAATCGATTCCAAGCCGAATAACTGATTCGATAAGGGAGGTGAACTAACTCGCTCTTTCTCTTGAAAAAAACTTAAATTATATTTTTTTGTTTGCCTGTACATGTACATCGCAATACCGATTTCCGTCCTATTTGGATAATTCCTTCTGGCGCGTCATGTTTTTTTTTTTTTTGTTTTTTGTTTTTTTTTTTTTTTTTTTTTTTGCCTTAGAGTATATTCGGAGAGTAAGGTAAGCAGGCAATGGAAGGGCCCTGGAACAAACTGTAGAGGGAAGTGGGAGAAAGGCTGCACAGAAACGTACCGAGACGACGACGTATGGGCTATAGATACATACAGGTGCATAGATGTGTATAGCTGCGCTGATTAATGCTTGGAGAGGTCTAGAATAACAGATGTCAAATAGCTAATGATAATAACACAAAACCTAGTTAATTTTGATGTGCATAGGGCGAGTTAATTTTAGTGTGTATAAGGTGGTTACAATAAAAATGTCTTTAAACGAAAGTACTTATTGATGTTGTTAAGTTGCATTTTGAATTTGAATAACTGAAGGTATCACCTACTCAACTGGTTGATTCGTAGATGCCGACCGGAGTGGCCGAGCGGTTCTAGGCGCTAGAGTCTGGAACCGCACGACCACTACGGTCGCAGGTTCGAATCCTGCCTCGGGCATGGTTGTGTGTGATGTCCTTAGGTTAGTTAGGTTTAAGTAGTTCTAAGTTCTAGGGGACTGATGACCTCAGAAGTTAAGTCCCATAGTGCTCAGAGCCATTTGAAACATTTGATTCGTAGTTATTATTCGAGTTGGTTTGTGACCTTCAAGAATTACTTGTTCAAAATGGTTCAAATGGCTCTGAGCACTATGGGACTTAATATCTGAGGTCCTCAGTCCCTTAGAACTTAGAACTACTTAAACCTAACTAAGGACATCACACTCATCCATTCCCGAGGAAGGATTCGAACCTGCGACCGTAGCAGTCGCGCGGTTCCGGACTGAAGTGCCTAGAACCGCTCGGCCACCGCGGCCGTCATTTCTTGTTCATGTAACACCTAACGCTGTTTATCCTCTATTTATTATGCGAAGAATTAGCTTGAGACTGCAGTTTGGCTGGGAGTTGTGCAAGAGTGGGTTTTTAATTAGACTTTATTTTATTAAACAACAATTCCAAGTACCGAAGCGCATACAAGTACAGCAAAGCCCTGTGTTCTACCTCTTGCTATAATTAGCCTCAGGGAACAACTGTGTATTGTTTTAATAAATGACGGTAGATTCTTCCTACATATCGATACAGTAACCAAAAATTGTTTAATGGTATCAGTTCGTTTACTTAATAGTCCTATTATAAATGTTTTATCATTGACTTGTACAGATACATTTCATTATGACAGCAGAAATAAAGTACTTTGTATGCTTTATGGCCCTAATTCACGTGAACGGAAATCGCAACTTTTTCATATCAGTTCCCGTTGGTGCCCTTTGTTGTATAACTATTAATATAGTTTAATTCAGTTCCAGTAATTCCTTATACTTCAGTATGCGGTTTAACACTAACGAACCGTCTAGGCGCGCAGTCCGGAACCGTGCGACTGCTACGGTCGCAGGTTAGAATCCTGCCTCGGACATGGATGTGTGTGATGTCCTTAGGTTGGTTAGGTTTAAGTAGTTCTAAGTTGTAGGGGACTAATGACCACAGCAGTTGAGTCCCATAGTGCTCAGAGCCATTTGAACCATTTGAACTAACGAACCAATTAATCACCCGAGTTTAGTCAGTATTTACGGCCAGAGATACTAGTTTCTCCTCCAGTCACACACGACGGTAAGATTATTTAACATCATTAGTATTAAATTAAAACTTTCATAGACTTCATTTGCATTCCAATATTATCTGTTAAGTTGAATACTTCACCGACATATGAATATAAGTCCCCAAAAGCTATGTAACTTCGTATTAAAATATCGATGGCCTCTAAACTATCTCAATAATTTATTAGACTGTTTCTTGAGTAGTAATAATCACGATTAGGCACAGAAATGGCACAAAACAAAATTTAATTTTGATTGCTTGGAATTAGACATAAAAGTAGTACTACTTCATTATCTCATTTCATTAGCAAGATATTTTGATGTTCTGTATACGGGTCTCCATAGTGTCTTACAGGTCAACTTCCGCCCGCTGCTCGTCGGTTGAGCTGCAACAGCACCCTGTAAACCCTCCTGCCGAGTTGACAGCTCGTGTGGAATAAATAGCAGATCATGAAACAAATAACAGAACGGAGTATTTTTAATAGAATGATTCACTAAAATTTATAATACATAATAAGACATATATGGGATGTTGCACGGTTTCGCTCAGCGGATGGTATCAGCATTTCACACGACTGTCGTAAAGTCTATAAGGGCATCTTAAATGGATGCGTCCACTCCCGGAACCCAATTGATAGCGACCTTTACTGTGCAAGAAAATATCATGCCAGATGTTGAAAACTAATCAACGACTGATTTTCCACTATCGCCCCGATTGTGATGCGCCGGTATTCGAGTACAACTGCGTTCACATCTTTCGAGATTCCATAATCATCGCGGAGAGTTGGACTACCACTTGGTTCTAGTTGTTTAAAACTTGTCTGATTACGCTGGACGCGTCTGTACTACGTTCCTACTGAGCTGTAGGCTCGTGAGTTCCTGCTGCACTCTTTCACCAACTAAGCGTGCACTGGTACACGACTGTTCGCCTTCAAATGGAGAACAGCACGAAACTGCTTTCAAATGCGCCGTAACGTTGTATTTGGTTCCTCTAGCGGAAAGCTTCGGTATTGTGGCCCGGGAATTTCAGTGTGTGCCGGAACTGAAGGCATGCACCAACAAAGAAACAAAAAATGAATTACGTAACTCTTTTTTTTTGAGGTGATAGTTAAAACTCCATGAGTACATTTCATGTTTAAAAAGAGACATACAGTGTGGTGGTGTGCGCCAGCAACGGTGAAGTCGACCTAGAACAGCTTTTTGTGAAGCACAGCGACGGTGTCAGTTATTTCACTGCGGAATTCCAGCATACTGGGATGTTGGAGGGTCGGCCGTTTGCGATATTGGTTCAATATTGCAAACAGTTGGAGTTCCAAAATATACACACCAAAAAAAGTTTTGCATCAGCTCGATTCTAAGAGTTATGGAACCTGTACCGAACTGGAATACAGATCAACATAAACATCATTTCCTCCCTTTTTACTTCTCATCAAAACCCCACATTGCATGTTGTAGCACCATACAGCGAGACCTTCAGAGGTAGTTGTCCAGACTGCTGTATACACCGGCACCTCAGTACCGAGTAACACGTCCTCTTGCATTGCTGCATGCTTGTATTCGTCCACAAGTTCATCGAGGCACTGTTGGTCCAGATTGTCCCATTCCTCAATGGCGATTAGATCCCTCAGAGTGATTGGTGGGTCACGTCGTCCACAAACTGTCCTTTTCCATCTATGCGGAGGCATGTTCGAAAGGGTTCATGTCTAGAGAACATGCTGGCTATTCTACTCGAGCGATGTTGTTATTCCGAAGAAAGTCATTCACAAGATGTGCACAATGCAGGAGCGAATTTTCGTCCATGAAGGCGAATGTCTCGCCAATATGTTGCTGATGTGGCTACACTGTTGATCTGAGGATGGCATTCACGTATCGTACAGACGTTACGGCGCCTTCCATGTGTCATGCAAGATGTATAGACATCATTAGTCTATATGTATAGCAATGAACAAAACATTATTTCATAATATTAGCTGTAAAGTGCTTGTAAACATACACTTTTGTGTGCAATATTCCGTCGGTACTTGAAGCAACAGAAACATATGTCTATTCAACTTTTACTTTTTATTTATTACCGCGCGAGGTAGCTGCGATGTCTGAAGGCGTCTTGTCACGGTCCGCGCGGCTCCCCCCGTTGGAGGTTCGAGTCCTCACTCGGGCATGCGTGTGTGTGTGTCATCCTTAGCGTAAGTTAGTTTAAGTTTGATTAAATAGTGTGTAAGCTTAGGGACCGATGACCTCAGCTGTTCGGTCCCCTAAGACCTTACCATAAATTTCCAAAAAAATTTACTTATTACAGTAAAACGTACTATGCAAGGGACTGCTGAAATCAATGAACATTTGTTAAATTGCTTAAGGAGCACAGTGCCCGTACTAAGAGTAGGTATTAACCACTCTGGCTGAGTATTGCTGAAAATGGCAGCGCTGAAATGTTAAGGTTAAACGTAACACTGGTATATAGCAAGTGGGAACAATATCAGTGAAAGTGCAGAAGATCGCAAAAAATTGTGTAAGAGTGAAAACCGGATATGAATTTACTGATAGATTCTTAAAAGCAGCTATTTAGCGTTCATCTAATTACACACGTTAAGAAAGTCAGAAGACAAGTTGTCTAATAGATGGTTCAGTTTAGGGGCTTCAGAGGAGGCCTTGATAGTCTTTGTGTTTCCTAGCCCCAAACGTGTGCTAACATCCGGCAATTTGAACACAACAAGTCCGCAGATGAACTTACGGTCAATAAGCTCTTCCTGAACTACACTCCTGGAAATTGAAAAAAGAACACATTGACACCGGTGTGTCAGACCCACCATACTTGCTCCGGACACTGCGAGAGGGCTGTACAAGCAATGATCACACGCACGGCACAGCGGACACACCAGGAACCGCGGTGTTGGCCGTCGAATGGCGCTAGCTGCGCAGCATTTGTGCACCGCCGCCGTCAGTGTCAGCCAGTTTGCCGTGGCATACGGAGCTCCATCGCAGTCTTTAACACTGGTAGCATGTCGCGACAGTGTGGACGTGAACCGTATGTGCAGTTGACGGACTTTGAGCGAGGGCGTATAGTGGGCATGCGGGAGGCCGGGTGGACGTACCGCCGAATTGCTCAACACGTGGGGCGTGAGGTCTCCACAGTACATCGATGTTGTCGCCAGTGGTCGGCGGAAGGTGCACGTGCCCGTCGACCTGGGACCGGACCGAAGCGACGCACGGATGCACGCCAAGACCGTAGGATCCTACGCAGTGCCGTAGGGGACCGCACCGCCACTTCCCAGCAAATTAGGGACACTGTTGCTCCTGGGGTATCGGCGAGGACCATTCGCAACCGTCTCCATGAAGCTGGGCTACGGTCCCGCACACCGTTAGGCCGTCTTCCGCTCACGCCCCAATATCGTGCAGCCCGCCTCCAGTGGTGTCGCGACAGGCGTGAATGGAGGGACGAATGGAGACTTGTCGTCTTCAGCGATGAGAGTCGCTTCTGCCTTGGTGCCAATGATGGTCGTATGCGTGTTTGGCACCGTGCAGGTGAGCGCCACAATCAGGACTGCATACGACCGAGGCACACAGGGCCAACACCCGGCATCATGGTGTGGGGAGCGATCTCCTACACTGGCCGTACACCACTGGTGATCGTCGAGGGGACACTGAATAGTGCACGGTACATCCAAACCGTCATCGAACCCATCGTTCTACCATTCCTAGACCGGCTAGGGAACTTGCTGTTCCAACAGGACAATGCACGTCCGCATGTATCCCGTGCCACCCAACGTGCTCTAGAAGGTGTAAGTCAACTACCCTGGCCAGCAAGATCTCCGGATCTGTCCCCCATTGGGCATGTTTGGGACTGGATGAAGCGTCGTCTCACGCGGTCTGCACGTCCAGCACGAACGCTGGTCCAACTGAGGCGCCAGGTGGAAATGGCATGGCAAGCCGTTCCACAGGACTACATCCAGCATCTCTACGATCGTCTCCATGGGAGAATAGCAGCCTGCATTGCTGCGAAAGGTGGATATACACTGTACTAGTGCCGACATTGTGCATGCTCTGTTGCCTGTGTCTATGTGCCTGTGGTTCTGTCAGTGTGATCATGTGATGTATCTGACCCCAGGAATGTGTCAATAAAGTTTCCCCTTCCTGGGACAATGAATTCACGGTGTTCTTATTTCAATTTCCAGGAGTGTATATGCAGTAAGCTTAGATGTAATGTATTTTGAATTACATTGTCTGCTATTTATTTGATTTAAGAAAACAGTCTCGATCGCTCTTATTTATTGTTAATGTTGCTGACGCTTTCGGTTAATAGACAATCAGAGAACAGTCAAGGCGGCGGCGACATAACCACCGAATTACTACTCACTTCTCACTCTGTGCAGCATGCAACCGAAGCCCACATCGCCGCTTCCTTGAATTTTGTGTGGTGTACTGATCTAAATCGGTAATAATATTAACATTAAATAAATGAGACTGACAATGTTTACTTATAATAAAGCTGGAAGCAGATTCTACCTTTAATGTTTTGCTCCATGGTCTGAGAAACTACCGCCGGCCGCGGTGGCAGAGCGGTTCTAGGCGCTTCAGCCCGGAACCACGCGGCTGCTACGGTCGCAGATTCGAATCCTGCCACGGGCATGGATGTGTGTGATGTCCTTAGGTTAGTTAGGTTTAAGTAGTTCTAAGTAGACATAGTGCTTAGAGCCATTTGAACCATTTGAGAAACTACCCAATTAGTACCAAATTTAAGCCCAAGAAAAACCTTACCCACACTTCATGATATCATTGTATTGTTCCTGGGTTTCGAGAGAACCAATTCTGCAGTGTTTCATGCTGCTATCGATTTCGGTATTCCTCATGGGTAACTTTAGTGAACGTAGATTTCACACCAGAGACCGTTCTGTGCAGATACAGCACCGTCACCCTGATTTCATAAGTGTGGAGAGGAAAAGCCGACATAGCTCATTCTTCTCGATGTGAAGCGAGCATTTCATGAATTCTGCGACAGTAAACATTGAAGCGTATCGCCGCCAGCAATTCCGTGGAATGGTTCGCTTCATCACAATGAAGAATACTGTTTCTACGATATCCTAAGGTCTGATGCTAGACCACTATTTACCAACGAAATGTGCGCTTGCAGACGGTGTGGTCTGTTGGTATCTTTGAGTGACGTTTGTTTAATGATTTTTCTGACTTTCCTCAGGGAAGGGAATCTTCCATTGTTAAAGATTTACTCTTCACTGCAGGTGGCGGACTTGAGTCGTAAATGCAGCCTGCTAAATTCTGAATCCGTGGCTGAGGGAGAATCATTGACTAAATGAAAAATGACTCTATTAACCTAATGCTACGCGTTTCAGCGTTTGCGATCATCAGATATCCTGTAACTGCAAGTAACCAGTGGATATAATAGTTGCATGTTGCTGTGGTAATAAACATGAGCAGACAGGAGTCGAGTCCACATTCGCAGATTATGTGCAGGAAGGGTCTTCAATAAGTAACGCAACACATTCTTTTCTCTGCCAGTTGCGGTTGAGAAAGGGCGGAAATTGTGCCACATCGTGCAAGAGTCCCGCTTCACCCTATACAGCTTTATGAAGCTCCGAATTATGGTGGCGCTATAGGTACCCTTAAAAATGGCGTCTGTAACGGAGGTGCGCTCCAGGCAGAGTGCTGTCATTGAGTTTCTTTTGATGGAAAATCAAAGCATCGCAGATAGTCATAGGCTCTTGCAGAATGTCTATGGAGACCTGGCAGTGCTATGAGTAATTGTGCGAGGCCTCTCTCACTATTGCAACAAAGACTGGAAAGTTGCACAGGTCACACCAAGATTCAAGAAAGGTAGTAGGAGTAATCCACTAAATTACAGGCCCGTATCGTTAACGTCGATATGCAGCAGGATTTTA
Organism: Schistocerca nitens; assembly: GCF_023898315.1. Taxonomy (NCBI): domain Eukaryota; kingdom Metazoa; phylum Arthropoda; class Insecta; order Orthoptera; family Acrididae; genus Schistocerca; species Schistocerca nitens. Next base: position 544,175,222 of record NC_064614.1, read on the forward strand.
GAACATATATTGTGTTCGAACATTATGAATTACGTCGAAGAACACAGTCTATTGACACACACTCCACATGGGTTTAGAAAACATCTTTCCTGTGAAACATAACTATCTCTTTATTCACATGAAGTGTTGAGTGCTATTGACAAAAGATTTCAGATCGATTCCGTATTTCTGGATTTCCGTAAGGCTTTTGACACTGTACCACACAAGCGGCTCGTAGTGAAATTGCGTGCTTATGGAATGTCGTCTCAGTTATGTGACTGGATTTGTGATTTCCTGTCAGAGAGGTTACAGTTCGTAGTAACTGACGGAAAATCATTGAGTAAAATAGAAGTGATTTCTGGCGTTCACGAAGGTAGTGCTACAGGCCCTTTGCTGTTCCTTATCTATATAAACGATTTTGGAGACAATGTGAGCAGCCGTCTTAGGTTACTTGCAAATGTCGCTGTCGTGTATCGCTTAATAAAGTCATCATAAGACCAAAACAAACTGCAAAACGATTTAGAAAAGATATTTGAATTGTGCGAAAATTGGCAGTTGACCCTAAATATGGAAAACTGTGAGGTCATCCACATGAGTGCTAAAAGGAACTCGTTAGACTTCGGTTACACGATAAATCAGTCTAATCTAAAAGTCGTAAATTCAACTAAATACCTAGGAATTACAATTAGGAAGAACTTAAATTGGAAGGAACACATAGAAAATGTTGTGGGGAAGGCTAACCAAATACTGCGTTTTATTGGCAGGATACTTGGAAAATGTAACAGATCTACTAAGGAGACTACGTACACTACGCTTGCTCGTCCTCTTTTAGAATACTGCTGCGCGGTGTGGGATCCTTACCAGATAGGACTGACGGAGTACATCGAAAAAGTTTAAAGAAAGGCAGCACCTTTTGCATTATCGCGAAATATGGGAGAGAGTGTCACAGAAATGATACAGGATTTGGGCTGCACATCATTAAAAGAAAGGCGTTTTTCGTTGCGGTGGCATCTTCTCACGAAATTCCAATCACCAACTTTCTCCTCCGAATTCGAAAATAATTTGTTGACACAGACCTACATGGGGAGGAACGATCACCAAGATAAAATAAGGGAAATCAGAGCTCGTACGAAAAGATACAGGTGTTCATTCTTTCCGCGCGCTATACGAGATTGGAATAATAGAGAACTGTGAAGGTCGTTCGATGAACCCTCTGCCAGGCACTTAAATGTGATTTGTAGAGTATCCATGTAGCCCATGTAGAAGTAGATGTCACGCAAACCCGACCAACCTCCCGTGTTCTGACACGCCGCACACAGCTGTGACTCCTACAGTGTTGGTGGTTGCAGACACTCACATTCGAGGTGATCGATAGTTCGCAACCAAACACCTCGCTGCTCAAGTGGTCGTTTCTGTTGATAGTGATGACGCTCGTTACGAGCACGCATTCCGTATACAGGGTCCTTCATTGCTCATTATGTTCTTCCGTTAGGCGGCGAGGAACCCATGGGACACAAACTTTTGAATACCCCACCTGGTGGACACAGTCTCTAGCAACGTCCGCTTCAGTACGGGAATCCAGGATCCATCTACCTTGAGGCTACATTCTATGTTCTTAAACTGTTGCCATGCTTAGGAAATTCTAAGGCTTCTCTGAACATTAGCGGCTCTGAACGTTAACGTCATACATTCATATTAGCAGTTCCAAGTTCGCTTAACAGCCGTCTAACAAATTTTAATGTTCCCCAAATGTGCGGTAAATCTAAGGATTAAGTTAAAAAATTACCATCGACATTATTGAATTTGATCTTGTATGAATCAGAAACGTGGGCGAAGAATGGTAGGTCTGCGAAGTTTGCCACTTGGACCCAGCTGGGAACGACATCAGACTTCCAGCTGGGTACACGTGGCAAAAGCTACAACGTTTTGTTTTACTTTTGACTGGAGCATAGCTGCTCAAAATTCTGACTTTTACTTTTTAGAAATTTAATTTTACGATTTAGCAACTGTTCATTCTGATGAAGACACTCCAAGTAGGTGTCGAAACCTATGTCAATGTACCTAACGTTTATGTGCAACCGGTTGGCTGTTTAACCTTACATTGAAACTAATATACGGTGGCTGAAAAGTAGCCATGTTCAGAATTGTGGGCTATGTTACTTGGAAGTGATACATCATGCGAAAGCTACTTTCGTCCTTAAGTTTTGCATAGCGCTGCAGGTTTCCCCCTGAATTACATATTTCAGAGCTTTATCAGTTATTCCTACATACCTTAGCTGATGTCCCATACCACAGCAGAGATAAGGGTGTCGTCAGGAGTACACCATGATAGGACCACTTTTATTTTCTACTCTCATGCTGATGCTCTAATGCTGATACATGGTGAAAAAACGCTCTGGTGGGTGGTTTGCAGGTTTAAATCACCTCTGGGTATGACAATGCGGTGCATTTGACCTGCGGTCGTCGCACGGTGGCACTGGCAGCAGTCCACATACGCAGAGGTGTGTTGCTGCAAGTCAGAGTACGGTGCAGCGAGTAAGTGTGCAGACGTTTTCAGACATGCTAATGGTGACTGTGTGTTGAAAATGGCTCAAAGAACACATATTGATGACGTTATTAGGGTTAGAATACTAGGGCGCCTGGAGGCTGGTCAAACACAGCAGGTCGTAGCACGTGCCCTCCGTGTGCCACAAAGTGTGATCTCAGGATTATGGCAACGATTCCAGCAAATAGGAAACGTGTCCAGGCACTACAGTACGTGACGTCCACAGTGTACTACACCACAATAAGACCGAAATATCACCATCAGTGCCCGCAGACGGTCACGGAGTACTGCAGGTAGCCTTGCTCGGGACCTTACCGCAGCCACTGGAACAGTTGTCTCCAGACACACAGTCTACATACGACTGAACAGACATGGTTTATTCGCCCGGAGACATGCAAGGTGCATTCCACTGACCCCTGATCACAGGAGAGCCCGTAAAGTCTGGTGTCAAGAACACAGTACATGGTCATTGAACAGTGGTCCCAGGTTATGTTCACGGACGAATCCAGGTATAGTCTGAACAGTGATTCTCGCAGGGTTTTCATCTGGATTGAATCAGAAACCAGATACCAACCCCTTAATGTCCTTGAAAGGGACCTGTATGAAGGTTGTGCTTTGATCGTGGAATTATGATTGGTGCAGGTACACCCCTGCATGTCTCTGACTGAGGAACTATAACAGGCCAGGTGTATGGGTACGTCATTTTGCACCAGTATGTCCGCCTTTTCAGGGATGCAGTGTGTCCCACCTTCCGCCTGATGGATGATAACACACGGCCCCATCGAGCTGTCGTCGTGGAGGAGTACCTTGAAACAGAAGATATCAGGCGAATGGAGTGGCCTGCCTGTTCTCCAGACCTAAACCCCATCGAGCACATCTGGAATGCTCCCGGTCGACGTATCACTGCACGTCTTCAAACACCTACGACACTTCAGGAGGTCCGACAGTCACTGGTGCAAGAACGGGAGGCTATACCACAGCAGGTGCTTGACCACCTGAGCCAGAGTATGTCAACCCGTTGTACAGCCTGTGTGCGTGTGCATGGTGATCAAAAAATGGTTCAAATGGCTCTGAGCACTATGGGACTCAACTGCTGAGGTCATTAGTCCCCTAGAACTTAGAACTAGTTAAACCTAAGGACATCACAAACATCCATGCCCGAGGCAGGATTCGAACCTGCGACCGTAGCGGTCCTGCGGTTCCAGACTGCACATGGTGATCATATCCCATATTGATGTCGGGGTACATGCGCAGGAATCAGTGGCGTTTTGTAGCACATGTGTTTCGGGACGGTTTTCTCAACTAATCACCAATATCGTGGACTTACAGATCTGTGTCGTGTGTGTTCCCTATGTGCGTTATGCTATTAGCGCCAGTTTTGTATGGTGCCACGTTGTGTGGCAACACATTCTGCAGTAATCCTTATTTATGAGCCTGAGCGTATATACATAAATGATGTTGCGGACAGGGTAAGCAGCAGTCTGCCGCTGTTTGCTGATGATACTGTGGTGTATGGGAGGCTGTCGTCGTTGCGTGACTGTAGGAGAATACAAAATGACCTAGAAAAAAATTTCTAGTTTGTGTGATAAATTCGAGCTAGCTCTGAATGAATGTAGATAAATGTAAATTTATGCAGATTAGTAGGAAAAACAAACTCATGATGTTCGAGCACAGCATTAGAAGTGGGTTGCTTGATACAGTCGCGCCGCTTCAAGGTCTAGACGTAACGTTGCAAAGCGATATGAAGTGGAATGAGCATGTACGGTTTGTAGTAGTGAAGACAACAGCGAAGCAATTCAGAGGCGGGCTGCTAGATTTGCTACCGGTAGTTTCAAACAGCACGCAGGTATTATGGAGAGGCTTCTGGAAGTCAAATCGGAATGACTGGAGGGAAGGCGAAGCTCTTTCCGAAGAGCACTGTAGAGAAAATTTAGAGAGCTGGCATCTGAGGCTGAGTGCAGAACGATTCTGCAGTCGCCGACATACATTTCGTCTAAGGACCACGAAGATAAGATCAGAGAGGTTCGGGTTCTTATTGAGGCATTTAGACAGTCGTTTTTCCCTCCCTCTATCTGCAGGTCGAACGGGAAAGGAAATGTAGTGGTACAGGGTACCCTCTGTAGTCTACCCTTCCATGGTGAAGTCCGGTGGTTTGCGGAGAATGTATGTACATGTAGATCTCTTCTTCGGGCAAGCTTTGTTCTTACGCTTTCTCTTCCTTCATCTCGTATATCTTCTTATGTAATTTTAACATCATTGTGTATTATTACTTTCCGAATACCAACGTTATACTTTCTAAACTAAGAAGAATGTTCCTAAAATTTAAGTTTATATTTATCTAACGGTGAAGAATTCTTCTCTTTGTGATAATGTACTTGCAATATGGCTTTTAACACCAACCACATACATTGACAGATCGAGGTACCTTGTTTGGTCCATAAATAGTGCTCAGATTCAATTCTAAGCTGGGCGGTGTTATGCCTTGCGCAAGGAAATGAATGTCTCGCAACAACGTACTTAAGTTTATAACAACGAATATGTATACCTTTCGGGTGGAATGGATACTATTCGTGGCATTGATTGTGGGAGAAGGATAAACATAGTTAAGTGAAAGACGCTGTCTGTTAATGCAAAGGAAAATAATAACCAGGGAAAAGCATACTAATACATTAACATCAGTACAGCAGTGATGTCACTAGAGGCTGTGCCTCGGCCATAGCTGGGCATAGCATTCATTCCGTTGCGCAAATTCAAAGTGAAATAATAGACCATAATTTATAGATCATTTTTTCAGGGCATTATTAAAGGAAGACCTGTTGTTCCCAATGACTCTATGCTGGAGACATGGGTATGGTGTATGAGTGCTGCTATTACTAACGCAAATTTTATTCATTCGTCGTGTCACGTATTCAGTGGTTGTCCGCTAGACGCGCAGCAGAGTCAAGGTTGTAATCTGTCGGTAGTTTCAATGATGCACATGAATTTACTTTTACTTCTTGTACGGTTACTTCGGTGTACTAACAGTGCTATTGAGCTGCTACTCACAGTAAGACTCTACTAAACACGAACATCACTTTCTTGAGCTTCCAGTTTCATTACCCTTGTTTTGTCCATGTAGATGTTGTATGAGAGGAGAGTACTGGGGTTTACGATCAGTCGATGTCTTAGTAATTAAAGAGAGAACAGTCTTGGTTTGGGAATGGATGGAGAAATCAGGCTTGTTTCCCGTGGTTTGCCTTCCGCTCTTGAATAATTTGTGCTACACAACTGCAGCAGACAATTTTGACCGTGTATGACATGTCGATCTCACAATACGAATGCGTAAGTAACCAGTCTGTCAATTCGTATAGGCTATGTGAAGTACCGCAGTAATAATAATTCCGACTGACTCGTTTGGCAGCGTAAGTCTTTATACTGGACACCACTTCGGCGACTTGTGCGTCCCTAACCTACCCCAGTTATCCAACCGGGCAAAGAGGAAATACATTTTAACGTGGACTCTGCGACCTGTCCGGTTTCCGAGCAAGCCCCTCTGCCACAAGACCATCGTAGCCCCACGAGTGCCGTACTGAATATGTATGAAGACAATGAAGAGCTAGGGACAGTGATCTAAATACAGAGGAGAGTATGAGCCGTGAGTTGCGGCTAGCACTACAAAGGCGCCCGCCGCCTACCTGTCGCCGGCTGTAGGGGCGGCAAGCGGTGTGCCACAGCTGGCGGTTCGCACGCAGCACCAATCGATACGGGGTCACGAACCCAGGGACGGCCCTTTTGCGGACCGCGGCTACTGACCGCCGCTGTCCGATGGAGACCAGTCGCAGCTCAGCAGTTTCAATGGTAGCGAACTTGGGAACCGCGTCATGCGGCGCGCCCGAGAGAGTCCAAATTGTAAGCGCACCCCTATCTGGGCATTGTTGACTGATGTGCGTCATTGTCGAACGGTGATGCACGTAGTTGGTGTTTGTTTGGCCGCAGTTTCAGCTGCCGAGAATTCTTTCGGGTTGTATGGCCATGGTTTCTGTACCTTTCATCAAACAATTGACCGATCAAATCAGCAAGATTTTAAGGAAACATAATGTTCGACCAATGTTCAGACCAACTAAGAAAATATTTCAAGCACTTCCTTCCGTTAAGGATAAACGTCCCCCTCTGTCTCCGAGTGGTGTATACACTGGTTCCGTGTACATATGGTAGTGTGTACATTGGAACTATAAGGAGAAGTGTGAATACACGGTTGAAGTAACATAAAAGTCTTTGCCGACTAGGGAAAACAGACTAGTCAGCCGTAGCGGAACATGCGCTTCAGTCGGGTGATCACGTAGTGAAATTTTCGGGAACTGAAGTTTTATGTACTATAACGAACTATTATCTACGGATATATGGAGAAGCCATCGAAATATATCAACACGGTGATAATTTTAATAGAAAAGAAGAAGCTATGAAACAGCGATATATGGACAGTGGCGCTACAGAATCGATGAGAAGTTTCACGTACTATGATCCATAGTTGTATTTAATGCTTGACAAGTTTCATCTCTGCTATCGACGGTATTTAGGCCGTTCTTCGACGTCCGACTCGTCAGTCGCCAAGACTCAGCACAACCAGGAGCACCTCCGAAGATGTCGAACGTAGCTGTGGACGAAACGACAGGGATAGAAGAGTTCCATGGACTGCGGCCATACAACCCGGAAGAATTCTCGGTCGTATGGGTATTGTTACGCGATCAGCAGGCGAAACGTTAACTACAATACCGTTACGCGATCAGGAGACAAATCGTTAGCAACATACTGCTGAGCGAAGCACACCGCAAGCCCGGCCGTTGCGAATAGCAAGTGGTTCACGTTACTAGGTACAACTCGCTCCAGTTCAATGTAAGCCGCGTTGTTACCTCTCAGGTCACGCGCGGAGAGCACAGTCAGCCGCTACTTGTTGCTGTTAACATCAGTACAGTGCTGATGAAGAGATGGTAGTTGCGGTGTTGCCGAAAAAGGATCAAGAAAAATATTAAAGGTGAGTAAGTCAGTTGAGTACATAGCACGACAGAGGAACACAATGCCAAGCCTAGTGGGCTTTAAGTACTGACCTTAAAGAAGAAGAAGAAGCAAAGTGCACACACTAAATATGTCATTGAGAGTTCATAGGTAGCAGTTTATGTTATATTACGAACGATACAAAGAAAGCCTAATTTGGTGAAAACCACAGATTTTCTTCCAAAGAACTGGATGTCAAGGACATCGAAGAAATTGTAAGAAAAATTTATGTCTGTAAGATTTGGTCTTAAATGATACCTGAGTAAAGGAATTATCGCGTGCGAACGAAACGACATACATTGAGAAACAAGCGTACTACATTACATTTGTAGGAACAAAAAGAAGCATCAGATTTAAGCCTGTCAGTGGATAATTCGGACAAATTAGGCTATTTGTTTATTTAATCGTATAGCTAGGGCCCTCCGTCGGGCAGGCCGTTCGCCGGCTGCCGGTCTTTCAATTTGACGCCACTTTGGCGACCTGCAGTCGATGAGGATGATAAGATGATGATGATGACAACACAACAACCAGACCCTGGGTGGAAAAAATTTCCCGACGCAGCCGGGAATCGAACCCGGGCCCAGAGAATTGACAATCCATCACGCTGACCATTTTTTAAATTTTTTATTTTTACCAGGAACAGGGTAAATGAACAAAATATCTTTATTGGTACAAGCTTAAATACAAAAGAAATGCCATCCTTCCGGCGGAAATAACACGAGACATTACACTTGTACAAGGCGAGCATTTTTTTTTAATTTTTTTATTACGAAGGTGGAGGAAAAACGAATAATAATTCTGATGTAAGGTAATAGGTGTAAAGCAATAGACAATGGAGTGGGAGAAAAATCAGCGTGTTCTGGTGTAGTGCATAAAAGAAAGGAGGCACGTGTCCACGCACCTATTCTACTGTGGGTTACAATATAGAAAGTAGTACAGAGAGTCTAAGATGTCAGCAGGGGAGAGGGGGGGGGGGGGGAGTTTGTTTGTCGGCGTTTGGCACCACCCAACTGAGCGGGGGTGACGTAAAGATCGCGTGTAGGTAATTGGCGAAGAAGGCGCGGTAGCGCGGTCGGTGATCGACTTCACTGTGGGCGGTTTTTAAGTACTGCCAGAAATCAAGGCGTGATTTGCCACCATCATTATACACGTGGTGATCGTCCATCCTTTGACCCATACAATCGCATGATTTTTGGTGGTGGAGAAATAAGTATCCTCAGGATTGATAAAAGTCCATGGGTCAGTCGAGTCCGGCGGAACGCGGAGGTAACAGGCAACGAACTGTCGGGCAAGTTTCCAGACGTCATTGGTGGCAGCACAAGTCAGTTGGTGGACATCGTCATCCACGAGGTGGAAAATGGAACAAAGGGAAGAGTCCGTTAGTCCGATGGCGTGAAGACGTTGATTTGTGGCGAATTTTCCGCTTGCGACGTGGTACCATGTTGCCCGGACGTTGAAGGGAAGGAAAGGCTGTTGGATATGACGCCAAACCGTGGGCCACCGCTTGGACAGATGTCTGAGTTCCGATATCCATTCAGCTACCGGAGGCTGGCAAATTAGGCTATGAAAAGCGTCGTCGGAGTTACACTGTTTGAGGAGTATCATCAAACAAAAGTGTCGATCAGTGTTTAACTGCTGTGCGATGCAAGTTACCGACATAGACGAGTAGCATGTTGTTGCGTTCCAGCTTTATATACTTTGTCCCCCACCCCCTCCCCTTCCTCCCTGCCCCGAGTTTCTCTAGCATAAACACAATGCTGCTGTCACCCTGGCCAGTTATTCACTTGGTTTCTCCAGGTAAAAAACAAAGAGAAAAATTAATTTGTTGAATTCTGTGACTTCCCGTACGAAATTTGAAGCCGCGCATCGCTAGTTCCGAGACAGAGCAAGGTATCGCGGCAGTTAGCAAACTGGACTTGCATTCCGGAGGACGACGGTTCAGATCCTTGTCTGGCCATCCAGATGTATGTTTTCTGTGATTCCCTAAATCACTTAAGTCAAATGCCGGAATGGTTACTTTGAAAGGGCACGACCGATTTCCTACCCCCTGCTTGAAATATACCGAGTTTGTGATCCGTCTCGAGAGAAATCGATGATGACAGGACGTAAAACACTGATTTTCCTTTTGTCTCCCAGTTCCAGACTGCTGGACAGCTGAGTAGTCCGTGTATTCGCTACACCTGACCCTACGTGCTCGGCCAGTCTCTACCACTCTTCAGTTATTGAGAAGGAAGTCGTATCTGTTGTCTTCATTGATTGAATGGAAATCGATGCGCTACCTGTCACTCTTTACCTATCAGTCCTCTGACTGCGGGGACATCAACCTCTTCTCCCACAGCAGATGCCTCTCTTGCCTGGATTAATAATTTAATTAAAGAAGGGAACATGGGAATAACTACAGCCCAGCAACAGACACTGAATTGAAAATAAATCAGTTACATTGACAATCAAAATATGATAAATGCGAGGTAGTCGCGTCGCATAAATTGGAATTTACTCAACCCACAGTTCTGGAGCACTAGACAAGCTGCTTCTTCCTGTAGGAGGTTGAGAAACAAGTGAGAAACACATTATAACTCGTCCAGTCCGTCAAGAGGGTGATAACTGGAAAATTGAGATGGATTCTTCGAAATTAAAATCATGAGACAAAGTTGTTAGCCATTAAGAGTTACATGGTACGTATACACAGGAAGGAGCAGCACGATAAAGCTTACCGCGTTGGCATTGATGAAATCAAGTATGACGTGAAGTCACGTAAGAGGTACGCGCCCATTTTTACCTGACTTGAAAGTTGTATCAGTGCTATAGTGGACACCAGGAAAAGTACATAGAAGTCACAGTCAGTATGGGACTACTTTCTGTCCTTACAGGTTTCAATTTATTCGTCATCATCAGATTAATCAGAGTTTGGTTGAACACGTCATATACTGTACATCTGCAGAGTTATCAATCTTATCCGCAAGAAAATTTGCACTAATAATTTTTATTTTAAACTGTGCGTAATAAATTTTATTTAATTGTTATACGATCTAAATTCCGGCCTTAAGCCATTTTCAAGTACAAAAACCTATCTGTATGTCGAAAGACATCAGAGCGGTATGAAATACAAGTCTGTGTCGAAAGTGCAAATCTGGTCATATAGGCCAGATCTGTCATCAGTATAAGTGAGACCATCTCCGAAGCGTCTAAACTGCAGACTGGCCCATATGACCAGATACAGTTTCTCGTCAAGAGCTTGTGTTTCATACCAGCCTGGTTCTTTTGACATAAGTTTTTGTTCTTCGGCCCAAGGCCGAAATGTGGGTCGTATATCAAAAAACAAATTAATTGCAGTCAGTGGCGGCAGCATCATTAAAAAACGCAATCAAACAATTCGCATGGTCTTATGAATAAGGTGCACGACTTCGTACATATGTATGACTTGTTGCAAACCCTGATTAATCTGATGGTGCTATACAGATCGAAAAGCATAATTAAAGAAATTAGTCACCACGGGTCGTGTGACCTACGTATTTTTCATAACGTACATTATAGGAGTGATATAACCTTCAAACTGATGAAACCGCACTGCCGGTTGTCACTGTGAAAGCAGCGTAATTACATAACAAGCACTACCGAAGTTGCCACGAGCGTTCGACGGCGAAACATGTTAACCATATACCGAGTGAGTCTGCATGTGACTGCTTCCAAAGTGATGGAAGCCAAAAGACGTACAGAATGACGATATTTCGCAACCTACCACCAGTAATGTCGTGAAGCCAAACGCGGAGTGCAATGGAAACGGCCCAGAGATCGTCTTTCCACGCTTATGCAACTTTTGGTGGAATGCAGCTATGTCTGTTCTACGATAGGGAAACGTTATTGTATCCAGCCTGACCGGGAGTGGCACTGAACACGACTCCTACTGCTTTCAGAGGCTGGGGCAGTTCAACCTCTTGACGTTCTGCTCAGGAAACCTGTCGTAGCTCCAATTCTCTGAATGCGAGCAGTCCCTGCTGTCCCCACGCATCACCGTGTGTGCAGCTTGAATCTGAAAGTAACGGCCCTGAACCTCTGCAGATTTTTGCCTTCTGATGAACTTTCTTAATTAGTTGATCGGTGAACATGAAACTGCACCTCTCCCACCATTCGGTAGTCCTCTAATCGGGCGTACCATCAGTGGTTGCAGCTGGCAGTGGGGAATTGCTTTTAATGCATAAATTCACAAATTAATTTTATCGACTTTTCAATTAATTGGTTTCTAGGCCCACGAATATTGTCGCTGAACTCGAGATTATTTAAGCAGTATGGATCCGTGATTTTCATTTAATTAAACTGCCCTCCTTTGTAACAAGATTGGACATCTGCTGAAACTTCTCCCCATGTTTCGTGCGGCGCGGAAAAGCTACAAAATTGTTATCCGAAATTCGTTCCGTATACTAGCAGAGCCAGTCTCACTGTTCTTTTTGAGGATGTAACGGCCACGAACGGAAAAGGGGGTGAAGGCAGCGAGAAAGAGACACACATTGACCAGAAAAAAACGTTACTTGAAAGAAGACATGTTTTTCACAGTTATTCTGAGTAATTGTAATTTATGTACTAGCGCTTGATTAATATTTACATATAAATACAGTGGTAACTGTCGTTCGATGGTAGTTAAGCATTCCCAAGGAGCAATATTAATCATAATCTATTTAAGTCTTCAACTGCAGACTACGATTTGAACTTCATGTGTAGATTTATAAGAGAAAAGCTAAAATATGCTCTAAGACAAATAATAATAATAATAATAATAATTATTATTATTATAACAATAATAATAAGCGAGGAAACACGTATGAGTTATCCGAATGGGACGGTAAACGGTAGATGTAGTGTACATGTACAGACAAATGATTACAATTTCAGAAAAATTAAATGATTCATTCAAGAGAAAGAGCTTCACAAACTTAGCAAGTCAGTAACGTATCGATGCACCTCTGGCCGTAATTCTGCTTGGCACTGATTGATTGAGTTGTCCTACGTCCTCCTGAGAGATATCGTGCGAAATTCTGTCCAAATGCCAAGTTAGATCAAATGGTTCAAATGGCTCTGAGCACTATTGGAGTTAACATCTGAGGTTCAAAATGGTTCAAATGGCTCTGAGCACTATGGAACTCAACTGCTGAGGTCATTAGTCCCCTAGAACTTAGAACTAGTTAAACCTAACTAACCTAAGGACATCACAAATATCCATGCCCGAGGCAGGATTCGAACCTGCGACCGTAGCGGTCTTGCGGTTCCAGACTGCAGCGCCTTTAACCGCACGGCCACTTCGGCCGGTAACATCTGAGGTCATCAGTCCCCTAGAACTTAGAACAACTTAAACCTAACTAACCTAAGGGCATCACACACATCCATGCCTTAGGCAGGATTCGAACCTGCGACCGCAGCTGTCGCGCGGTTCCAGACTGAAGCGCCTAGAACCGCTCGGCTATCTTCAGTGGTAATCGGGGATCTGTTCGAAGCGGTACACATTCTGGTCCAGTCAATCATAACCAAGCCGAATAACGGTTTGGATAAGCGTCAGAGATGGACCGACGCGTTAATGACTTGCTCAATTTGTGAAGCTCTTTCTCTTGAATGAATCACACAAGTTTCCTGAAATTGTAACCATTTATTTGTCTGTACACCTACATCACAGCTAACGATTCGATTAATTCCTTTGTGATGCGTCTTCCTTTTTTTTTCCAGTGGCAAACATCTTCTGCACGCACTTCACGATGTTTTGCAACACCTACATCACAGCTAACGATTCGATTAATTCCTTTGTGGAGCGTCTTCCTATTTTTTCAGTAGGATTTTATCTTCTGCACGCATTTCACAATGTTTTGGGGAGTACTGATGTACATTTAGACGACTCATGGTGATTCGGGGTCGATATAGTAGCCAAATCAATATGTATCACGCTCTCTCAATGTTTCTGGGGAGTACTGATGTACATTTAGACAACTCATGGCGGTTCACGGTCGATATAGTAGCCAAATCAGTGTGTATCACGCTCTAACAGTCGAAATGTCTCAGTACAGTGCTCTAATAAGGTTCTTTCAAGGCTACGTTGAAGCTTCAACAGTAGAAATGTCTCAGTATAGTGCTCTGATAAGGTTCTTTCAAGGCTACTTTGAAGCTGGCTCTTCGAATTCGCCAAAAGCTGTCCTGAGGATTGCCTCGTGTAACTTAGTTGCAGTCAGTTCTCCGTGTGCAACACGGATCTCCCTTCTCCATTCCTACTGCAATGCGCTTTGTCGAAGTTTACGCACTTTTCTATCTGCTCACAACTTCATGCCTCTGTTAGCACTTTCCTTTCGGTTTATAAACGAACGGGAAAGGGGAAAACATACAAAATGAGTGAGAAGGGTTCTACCTCTTATTACTGTCGCCATGAGAAAGACTTGTGGCTCAGAGGATAAGGGATTAAGTATCAGAATATCACTGCACTTTTTAGTAAGCTATGGCTTCCTTTGCCTGTAGCGATTATTTCGTAATGTGAAATACGGTGAAATGCGTGGTGGTTTCTCTTCCACGTTGCATTGCTGGTCTTCCTAGCCAGTTCAAAAAAGTGAAGGCGAGGGAATACCTGTAAGGTCATATCTACGTATGTTCAGGCCAATGTACGAGACGAGAACATCTCTATCATTTTTCGTGAGTAAAATATGATGTGTACAAAGTGCTCTAAGTCATCAAACACGGTAGTTACAATGACTTACTTTTTTGTGAACGTCCTAGTTCCTCCGTCGGTGGGTCCAACAATAAAATTCAAATCATATGTCTTCTTATTCTTCCTTTTCTGCTCCTGTTACTTTCACCTTTGTACCGCATCTACGTGGCGTCGGCGTGGTTATTTTCTGATTTTGTGGAATTGATTTTTAGGAATGATCGGATCTCCTTCCTGTTACCAAACTCTAATCACCTGTATAATTCACTTTTATTAGCACTGATCATTCATGTACAAATGTTTAGAAATTTTTGCTAACAACATTTCCCTGGGGAAATATATAGCCTATGTCCGCCCAATTTTTAATTACAATATGATATAAAATTTAAAGTAAATCATATTAACAGAATCTTCCGTCGGTTCTTGGTAGAACAACATTATAATAAATGAAAAGCACCAGTTTGCTTTTGTTCTACAATATTACTTTTATTGTTAACCGGTTTCGGCTTACAAGACCATCTTCAGACATTTACTGAGTATTATCACCAAAGAAGTTAAATGTTAACAGACAACACTGGAAGAGAAGTAACACATCTAGACTGAAGTAGAAACATACAATAAGTAACATCTTTGCAATGAAAAAGTAAAAACTGAACAGTACATAAATAACAGTGGAGTAGACAGGAAAACCTTTAGCACAAAATAGGAATAGCATGCCTACATAACAGTTTCTATTAATAAACAAAATTAATAAAATAAAATAAAAATAGTACTAGACAAGGCTGCATCAGGAGGTATGAAACATTGAGAGTAATACACAACCAATTAAAGAAGAGACAGTTATCAATGTAAATACAGAATACATAAGGAACATAAGCAATATCAATAAGATAAACAGACATTCATAAATGCAGGAAAATGGAGGTGTTTGGGGGAACCTACAGTTTGAGAGTGTGGTGGTACTGCGTTTTAACATTAACATTATAATCAAAGCAGTGGCTGTGTACCATTTTTCATTAAATAAATGAGCAAAGTAAATCGGTCAAAGACTTTTCGTGATTTTGCTAACAATGTGTATAGATTATAGAATACTATATATACTATATACACAAACTGTGTACCTTAGGCGCTTCCAAACATTTCTAAGGGCACCATGTAGATATTTGAAGTACGTAGGTTAAGGACGTTTCGAAATTTTTGAAAAAACTTTTCGCTATAAAATGCGTAGCCTATGTCAGTTCCAAAGTTTATTGGAATATTTTGTAAAATTTGAAACTGGCTAAGAAGTTTTCAGGATTTTTGTTAACAACATTTTCTGTTTATACAATATGCTTACGTAGTTACATACTACATAGATTAAAAATATCGAACTTATGTCCGCCTGAACATTTATTATACACTCCTGGAAATGGAAAAAAGAACACATTGACACCGGTGTGTCAGACCTACCATACTTGCTCCGGACACTGCGAGAGGGCTGTACAAGCAATGATCACACGCACGGCACAGCGGACACACCAGGAACCGCGGTGTTGGCCGTCGAATGGCGCTAGCTGCGCAGCATTTGTGCACCGCCGCCGTCAGTGTCAGCCAGTTTGCCGTGGCATACGGAGCTCCATCGCAGTCTTTAACACTGGTAGCATGCCGCGACAGCGTGGACGTGAACCGTATGTGCAGTTGACGGACTTTGAGCGAGGGCGTATAGTGGGCATGCGGGAGGCCGGGTGGACGTACCGCCGAATTGCTCAACACGTGGGGCGTGAGGTCTCCACAGTACATCGATGTTGTCGCCAGTGGTCGGCGGAAGGTGCACGTGCCCGTCGACCTGGGACCGGACCGCAGCGACGCACGGATGCACGCCAAGACCGTAGGATCCTACGCAGTGCCGTAGGGGACCGCACCGCCACTTCCCAGCAAATTAGGGACACTGTTGCTCCTGGGGTATCGGCGAGGACCATTCGCAACCGTCTCCATGAAGCTGGGCTACGGTCCCGCACACCGTTAGGCCGTCTTCCGCTCACGCCCCAACATCGTGCAGCCCGCCTCCAGTGGTGTCGCGACAGGCGTGAATGGAGGGACGAATGGAGACGTGTCGTCTTCAGCGATGAGAGTCGCTTCTGCCTTGGTGCCAATGATGGTCGTATGCGTGTTTGGTGCCGTGCAGGTGAGCGCCACAATCAGGACTGCATACGACCGAGGCACACAGGGCCAACACCCGGCATCATGGTGTGGGGAGCGATCTCCTACACTGGCCGTACACCACTGGTGATCGTCGAGGGGACACTGAATAGTGCACGGTACATCCAAACCGTCATCGAACCCATCGTTCTACCATTCCTAGACCGGCAAGGGAACTTGCTGTTCCAACAGGACATTGCAAGTCCGCATGTATCCCGTGCCACCCAACGTGCTCTAGAAGGTGTAAGTCAACTACCCTGGCCAGCAAGATCTCCGGATCTGTCCCCCATTGAGCATGTTTGGGACTGGATGAAGCGTCGTCTCACGCGGTCTGCACGTCCAGCACGAACGCTGGTCCAACTGAGGCGCCAGGTGGAAATGGCATGGCAAGCCGTTCCACAGGACTACATCCAGCATCTCTACGGTCGTCTCCATGGGAGAATAGCAGCCTGCATTGCTGCGAAAGGTGGATATACACTGTACTAGTGCCGACATTGTGCATGCTCTGTTGCCTGTGTCTATGTGCCTGTGGTTAGTCAGTGTGATCATGTATCTGACGCAAGGAATGTGTCAATAAAGTTTCCCCTTCCTGGGACAATGAATTCACGGTGTTCTTATTTCAATTTCCAGGAGTGTAGTATCATCGAAATATCTGAAGTAAAACGATCAAGAACTTTTCCAGATTTTTGCTAACAACTTTTGTCCTTTATCCAGTATTTTTATACCATTTATATTTAAAAAATACGTACCTTATGTCCTTCTGCAGGTTTATTAGAGTATAGTGTAAAAATTTGAAGTAAATCAGTCAAAAATATTTCGAGATTTTTGGTAACAACGTTTTCTCTTCATTACACTTAAAAACACCATATTTATTTTAAAAACATAGGCTATGTGTGGTGTCACCGCCAGACACCACACTTGCTAGGTGGTAGCTTAAATCGGCCGCGGTCCAATATTACATGTCGGACCCGCGTGTCGCCACTGTCAGGATCGCAGACCGAGCGCCACCACAAGGCAGGTCTCGAGAGACTGACTAGCACTCGCCACAGTTGTACGACGACGTTGCTAGCGACTACACTGACGAAGCCTTTCTCTCAATTGCCGAGAGACAGATAGAATAGCCTTCAGCTAAGTTAATGGCTACGACCTAGCAAGGCGCCATTTTGTACCATTGCATGTATGTCAAGATAGTCTCACTTGTATCATCAAGAATGCTGTATACCAAAGGACGATATAAAAGTTAAGTGTTCTAGTAGCTACGTTCTTTTCTTTATCACATTCATCACGTATCCTGTTCCAGACTTCGCGCCAGTCGGCGTGTGTGTACGTGTGCCCTTTCGGCTACCCGTCACTGTGGACTGGCTGCCTTGTCAGTCCACTACACTATGTCTTCCCGATCGTTTATTAGAATATTACGTAAAATTTTGAAGTAAATCGGTGAAGTACTTCTTGAGAGTTAGCTAATTGCGTTTCCCCCTTGTGTGTATGTATGTATATGTGTGCGTGTATTACAAAAACTGTCTTTAAACAGTAGTATAGATAGCATTTATGCATTTATAGACTGTAAATACTAAAAAAAAAAAATGTCACCTATGTCCAAACGAATGGTTATGTTAAAATGTGAAGTATGTGTGTAGAATTTTTCGAGATTTGTGCTAAAAACATTTGTGCTTTATATAGTACGTATATAATTACATACCATAAATGTTAAAAGTTTATGTTGCCTGTGTCCCTCCGACCATTTATTAGAGTAACTCGTAAAAATTTGAGATAGGTGTGTCAAGAGCTGTTATAGATATTTGGTAAAAACTTGAAATAATGACTTGTCCTTATATACAGGTAGTAGCATACATTAAACACAGAAAAAGAAGAAGTCCCCATGAAATTTTTATGCGCTTCACACTATGAGAATCACTATGAGAACAGTGCTCCTCTCCTCAATATGTAGACAAACGGTGCTATACATTACAATGATGCTTTATTAAAGTAGATTTAGTGCGCGGAGGAACTCATTTCACTGGAACGATGGCCAACAAATATGTATCAAATTACAGACAAGTGTTACTTGTTGGTAACAGCGTGCATGTTGGAGCCCTGTTCAGTAGATTTTCAGGCTGTCTCTGGCCCACTATTGTCTCGAGGTCTACTGGTCACTCGGCATGAGGTAGCGTGGTGCTTAGTGTAATGCTTTACGCGTAAGCATGAACGGCAAGAGACGACTGTTGAAAGATGTGTATCAGTGCAGATGTACCTAATGAAAGTCTGGTACAACGATCACAGATCCGTGCAGGCCAGTATTGATTGTCGTATCTTGAAATGGTAGCTAGCTAGGTAGCTTTGCTTTGGTACCGCAGCGAATGTGTGCCCGTATGTATTGTAGAACGGAGGGAGCCCCACGAACTGTAAGCGCGACACTGACCCCCGCGTGACGTCGGCACTCCCACGGTGGAGTGTAGTGCTCCGCTCTGTGCAAGCCGTGAGTGTGCGCCTGCCTCAAGTCTACAATTATCTGTGGACGTCAGAATCGTCCATATCTCTTTGTGTAGAGAACCATTGACGTTATGGACGGTACAGTGCAAAACACTGTTTTCCACAGTGAATCTCCATTCAGTTTCAGTTTGGTGACTGAATACGCTTGAGACGCTGTGCGGTGAAACTTTGCTCCGAAGACGCAAAACATATTATCCAGGGACAGGCCTTACGTTATGATATTAAATGTAGAGGAATTCTTCAACTCCTACGAGTAGCTCCCGCATGAAATACATAGACAAATGTTACAACACACACCACACACACACACACACACACACACACACACACACACACACACGTTTCTTTTTCTGTGAGTAGCACTTTCCCCCTACATCATCAATTAATTATTGTTGGTTGTATTTCAATCTCTCCCTTCCTCTATAGTTTTTCCCCTCTACAGCTCTAATGCCATAGAATCACATGACTCTCACATCAACGATTCTAACAACAACCTCCTCATTCCTTATTTTATTCGTCTACCTAATTTTCAACATCCACCCATAGCACCACTTCTCAAATATTTCGATTACCTTATTTGTGGTTTGCCCACAGTCCATGATTCACCACCATAATACGTTGTGCTCCAAAATACATTTGCGGAAATTTCTTCCTCAAATCAAGGCCAATTTTTTATAGTGGTAGACTGTTTTTTTTGGTAGGAATTCTATATTTTCCTCTGCAAGCCTGCGTTTTTTACGTTCTTCTTGCTTCTACATCTACATCTATATGGTTACTCTGCAATTCACACTTAATTGCCTGGCAGAGGGTTCATCGAACCGCTTTCATACTACTTCTCTACCATTCCACTCTCGAATGGCACTTCCAAGACAGCAAAATCATTTCGGTTCGTCTCCTTTGTGGTCCCCAATTTTGATGGTAAATTGTTTACTACTCTCATTACTTTCGTGTTCCTTCGGATTACTCTCAATTCATTGACTGAACTTAGACGTGGTACTCATTGGAATTAAGGAAAACGTGGAAGAGATGACCCACCAATATAACTTTCTTTTCACACAACCTGTTTATTTAACAATATATAACCATACATTTTTTTGTTCTTTTTTTTGCCAAAATGAGCAAATTTGTAAAATGAATAAGCTTTTGAAAGAGAAATAGAAACAGCAAACAATATTACAATAATTACAAGACGATTGGACCTGCAGCCCGCCCGTTATCGGGTGAAACAGCGGTGTTTACTACCGCACTGGACACAGTTTCTCTTATTAAACGCCCTTCTGCAACACATGAAACTATATAAGCACCATTGATGACAAGAGTGATTGAATTACTCAAAACAGATGACGTAACTTTTAATTTGAAAACTGTATGTCGAGATGTTCGGGGTTAAGATGCGCACCTGTGCTTAAAGGTTAAACAGACTAGGAAACAATATGGCAATGATAAGGCTTACTTCAAAGCAAGCAACCTCTTAATTTCAATCGGTAACCAGGGTGCGACTGGATCCCAACCCGTTCCTTTTCACAATCTCATTTTGAGTAAAGCCCTGATGACATTTGTCAGTTAATATTTTCAAAGTTAAACTGATTCTCAGTTATTAAGACCGCTCTGAAGGAACGTCTTAAAACATTACTTGTGAACGCTTATTACAAGAGAACTCGCTATTCGGAACCACAAAATCCAGCTAAAAATACAGCAATAACAACCCGAACTTTCAAAGACAGCAACTCACAGCTTCACACAGCAGGTTGTTCAAATTATAATTGTTCAGATTATAGTTAATGCAATTAAAATCAAAGAATTGAACCAGTTAACATCGAAATCTAATCACAAGACCCCTTTTATGTTTAACGGGAACCTGTGCCTCAGTACAATTGTTCCGGCTGTATTTACGACCAGGAGGTGATTCATCGAAACATTAATGATCGGGTATAAATCAGAAAGGAAAGGCAATATAATAGCGGAACGAATTTTTAAGCGACAACTAGTGTCTTAGTACAATACTACGTCCTATATTTAAGACCAAAACTCTGAGGGTCGGGTACAAACCAGAAAATAGTTAGGAGGGCAGGTAGACAAAGACGCAAATCACCACTAGGATTACAGAATGTTACTCCCCTTTATCAGCAAGCAGTTCCATGGATCCACGGTGCGTCGCAGCTGTTACTGAGTGGTGCCGATGAAAGCCAGGTAGAAGGGGGCAGCCAGGCCACGAGCGGTCGTCCGCCACGAATGTTGCCAACCAACCGACGGGATGTCGGCCTGCTGTTTGCAGTCGACGCTGACCCCGGTGAGGTACTGCAGTATCTTCGCTCTGCGCAGACCCTCCTTGCGCAGCTCGTGGCTTCGGCCGCTCGGACCTCGTGACCACCTCTGTTGCTCCGCTTCCAACCAATCCCGAAACCTCGTACCTCCTCTTCTCGGGCCAGCGAACCCGTATATATATATATAGATACCAACTGTTCCTCATAGATATTGGCAATGGAGCCGCAAGAGGGATAGCGGATACTACCATTGAGCTAGTGGCGCCAGAGAGAACAGTAATTTAATGGCGCCACGGCTCTTGTACTAATTACACTGTTCATTCCATTCAACAGAAACTGTAAACCTTCAATTTCACTGAGGACACCAACGTCTTCAGCGAATCTTCCTTTGGCATCGTTTGCCCTGAAGATTCAAATGGTTCAGATGACTCTGAGCACTATGGGCAGTAACTTCTGAGGTCATCAGTCCCCTAGAACTTAAAACTACTTAAACCTAAGGACATCACATATATCCATGCCCGAGTCAGGATTCGAATCTGCGACCGTAGTGGTTGCACGATTCCAGACTGTAGTGCCTAGAACCGCTCGGCCACCCCGGCCGGTGCCCTGAATATTAATTCCACTGTTGAACAGTTATTTTTTTCTGTCGTTGGTTCCTCGATGTATATGTCGAACAGTATGCGCGAAACATTGAGCATTAACAATTTGTTCCTATACATTCTCCTTTTTTTTCTCAGAATTTCTAACGTTTTACACATTTTACATTTTCGAACGTTTTCCCGTTCGACAAATCCTATGAACGAGACTTGATCTCATTGTCAGTCGCAGCGCCAGAATTGTCTCTTTCACGCTTTTGCCATTCTGAAAGCCAAACGGAGCCTCATTTTTCTTTTCCATTCTCCTCGATAACATTCTTGTCAGCAACGTGGATGCATGGGCTGTTAAGATGATTGTGGGATGATTCTCGCACATATCTGCCTTTACATACATGCAGACATACAGATATACACAATTATAATTTCTGTGTGGGACAATTGATGACACTGTCTTATAAATAAAGCAGTTCCAAACCGTTAGTCCGACCGAGGTTCCATCAAGGTTTCCTTCAGTCATCAGGTCAGTGAAGCAATACGTTAATCCCTCACAACCACTTCTCTGCACCACTCCCAGCGTTCTCACGTCTTTGCTTGAGCAAAATCCCTGCAACATCCCTCGCTGCTCTCACTAGTTAAAATGAAAAACTAAAAACAAATAGCCCTTCTTCCTGTATTCCATACGCGGTTGAAAGACGAAGAAACCTCAATAACTGGTACGTTGCTTAGCCCACTCTGCCATAAAATTAACGTTGGTCTACAGAATACGTGCACTGATTTAGTTGGCGTGGTATCGCTGGTAATCACAAGTCCTTCTAAGAGATAAACTACATACAACACATTTTATTCAATGCCCTGAGTGTTAATTTACCTTAATATATACATGTATTGCTTCATTTGTGACGGTAGGCACATGGATTATCTCCACAAAAAAATCGATCAGAGGTGCAGATTTTGGAGTGTGACAAAATACTACTTTATTTGTTACCAGTACAAATATTGTTTTCGACCTTTAAAAATGGTTGGTATCCCACCGCTGTCTGGGGCGTCTCCAGACACGTCTTCGGAGAGGAATCCCATTAATTGGA
Organism: Schistocerca nitens; assembly: GCF_023898315.1. Lineage (NCBI taxonomy): Eukaryota > Metazoa > Arthropoda > Insecta > Orthoptera > Acrididae > Schistocerca > Schistocerca nitens. The sequence continues at coordinate 544,198,063 of NC_064614.1, forward strand.
GTATAATTGTATGCAGTGACGAGTCCCACTTCGAACTGAGGCCCTATGAACAATGAAGACCTCCCAGAACACGCCCTGACAGCTGTGGGATATGAATCTGTCACCCGCAATACGGCACAACAACCAAGAGTGAGGGTCAGGAGTGCTATTTCTTTTCATATCAGGAAAGCTTTTGTTGTCATGCGCGGCACCCTTATGGCACAGCGCTAGGTCGACGATATTCTACGCCCCGTTTTCATGGTCTTCGTGACAAGGTAGATAAAGCCTGCCCGTACACGGCGAGTGTTTCTACTGCTTCCCTTCGTGCTTGTGGAATCTTACCTTGGCCAACAGGGTCGCCGGATCTTTTCCGACCTGAGATAATTTGGAGCATCATGGACTGGGCCCTTCAACCAGCTCGGGAGTCTTATGATCTACGGCGCCAATTGGAAGAATCTGGCACAACTCTATCAAGCCGAATAATTGCTTGCTGAAGCGCGAGATCTGGAGCAACGCGTTGTAGACTTGTACAATTTGTGATCCTCTTTGTCTTGAATAAATCATTCAGTTTTTCTTAATCTGTAATCATTTGTTTGTCTGTACATTTTACATATGGGCAACGGCCTTGCCGCAGTGGATACACCGGTTCCCGTCAGATCACCGATGTTAAGAGCTGTCAGGTGTGGCCGGCACTTGGATGGGTGACCATCCGGGCCGACATGCGCTGTTGCCGTTTTTCGGGATTCACTCAGCCTCGTGATGCCAATTGAGGAGCTACTCGACCGAATAGTAGCGGCTCCGGTCACAGAAAACCATCGTAACGACCGGAGAGCGGTGTGCTGACCACACGCCCCTCCTATCCACATCCTCATCTGAGGATGATACGGCGGTCGGATGGTCCCGATGGGCCACTTGTGGTCTGAAGACGGAGTGCTACATTGTATCTATACCTGTACATCAAACCTACCGATTTCCGCCCAATTCAGATAATTTCCTTTATTTTAATTTTTTTATTCATTTACTTATTATTTATTTATTCTGTTGTCGTAGAGTGTAGCTACAAGATACAAGAGAAACATTTGAAAAAATAAGATTTTCCTCGCTCTACTTTTATCCTGTGCAGAAATTACTGTTTTTTTTAATACATCTTATTCCTTGAGATTTCAGGAAGCGATTGAGTATTTTCAGATCTGATAAGTTTGTGAATGGGCGTCTAGTCTTTGTCTGTGTGTCTATGACTGAGTCTGTCAACTGGTTATGGGTATAAGAGTTTTCGTCATGAGCATATCACCACTGAAAATTTCTGCCTGTCTGTTCTACATACTGACACTACTCGTGCTGTTTGATATGTGATAGTTATTTTTTCAACGCTGGATAGGTCGGGAAATTAAAACCTCAGCGGAAACCTGATGAAGCTTCTCGCACATGTGCTGCGCAGTGTCTCTAGTATTCCCACCGATCGTGTAACGTCACACTTTCCATTTCCATACTCATAGTGAGCACGTAAAGATGCCTAGAAAAATAGTGTGCCGGCCGCGGTGGTCGAGCGGTTCTAGGCGCTTCACTCCGGAACCGCGCGACTGCTACGGTCGCAGGTTCGAATCCTGCCTCGGGCATGGATGTGTGTGATGTCCTTAGGTTAGTTGGGTTTAAGTAGTTCTAAGTTCTAGGGGACTGATGACGTCAGATGCTAAGTCCATTAGTGCTCAGAGCCATTTTAACCAAATTTTTGAAAAATAGTGTCTTCCTCAAAGAGTGAAGTGCGTGCTGTCGTTCAGTTTCTTCACGTTAAGGCGTTCCGTCAGGTTTCATGCACCTCTCATAAGGTAATGGTCGAGCATGGCAGCGAAGTGTGGCAATGGTGCATGCGTTTTGCAGGAAAATGTACAGACTTTCATGGTGCTGTCGGTCAGCAAAGTAAGTGAGTGCCAGCGGATGACCTCATTCAGCGGGTGGATCAGACGATTTGAGAAAATCGTGTGAAAACTGCAGTGTTGTCATGGCAATGCTTGACTGTACACTGTAACTGCAACAAAAGCTTTCTTGCAGCGTTTTCGATGTGTTTTATCACCCACAACAAAGCCCAAACTGGGCTCCCTCTTATATTTATGTCTTTGCTCACGTAAACCGCTTGCTATAAGGACAGCATTATGGCGCAAAAAACAGCTGCAAGCCGGCGTAGAGAATTCGTGCAAAGCACAATTGCCATGATGAGAGTATCGTTGTTACAACGCTGCGACAAATGTCTATGTCGGAGTGGCGACTATATGGAGAATAGGAAGATTGCAAATAGAAAGGTTTTCGGTTTTCGCTGTGATTTCATTTCTCGACCGATGGGACCCTGTATGTGATGAAATTGGAATTGTATTAATACCTTCAGCTGCTAACGGGCGTTGAATATATCAGTGGGGACAGATGAAAATGTGTGCCCGGACCGGGAATCGAATCCGGAATCTCCTGCTTACATGGCAGACGCTCTATCCATTTTTTTTTAATCTCATTTTGTTGTTCGTTGTTTATGTTCGAGGCGGACGTCCCATGACATTCGTTCAGGATTATCACTGAGCCGTTCACTCAGTTTTTTTTATTACAGAGGGTAGCTACACGCTGAGCTTCCGTGCCGGCATCCATCTGAGCCTCCAAGGGCACAGGGGATACCGCGACTGCAGGGAGTATCTCGCTCACGCCTCCCGCAAGTCCCACATTCTCACCCTGTATGTCCACACACTACATTCGTAGTGTCCCACCCCAACAACTGAAGGTATTATTACAATTCTAATTTCGTGCTAGACGGCTGCAGGTCATCAATGGTGTCTGCTCTTTCGGACATGTCCGAAAGAACAGGCACCATATTCATGCAAGTATATTGTATGTGATGGGCGAGCCGGCCACTTTGGCTAGTGTGGATTGTACTAGCTGATGGCCGGCGTGCTGTTGCAGGTGTTGGAGCCGGCATGAGGCGAGCGCCGTGGCTGCAGGCGCTGCTGGCGGCTCTGCTGGTGGCCGCGACGGCCGCTGCGCCCAAGGCAAGTCTGCCCGTATCTCTCTTCTTCATCATCTCTAGCTCACCACTCACCTCCTCTGTGTAGCGACAATCAGTGGACAGTGCTCGCTCTCTCTCAAACTTTTCTCATTACAGCGTCTACCTAGTCTCTGGGTGTATCTACATTTTATGTACCGGGTGATCAAAAAGTCAGTATAAATTTGAAAACTTAGTAAACTACGGAATAATGTAGAAAGAGAGGTAAAAATTGACACACATGCTTGGAATGACATGGGGTTTTATTGGAAAAATAAAGTTTACAAAATGTCCTACAGATGGCGTACCCTCCGATGCTACCCGTACAAAATCCATTGGCATCATGAACTGTTACCTGGCGATTTAGTGAAGCGGAGGGCATTTGCGGAGTGGACGTTTCAAAAGATGGCGAAAGATGACGATTGGCTGAGTAACGTGTTGTGGACCGACGAAGCTCGTTTCACGCTCCGAGGGTCTGTCAACGGCCACAACTGCACAATTTGGGCTACCGAAAATCCTAGAACCGTCGTGGAAACTCTATTGCACGACGAGAAAGTCACGGTATGGGTTGGATTTACCACATCTGCCGTTATCGGGCCTTTTTTCTTCGAGACAATGCGTGATTCTGGTTTTGTAACGGCTACCGTGACAGGTGAGAGGTACGCCGATATGTTACAGAATCGCATCATCTCCAGCCTGGCTGATAAACACCTGCTGGAACGTACGATGTTTATGCAGGATGGCGCTCCACTCCATATTGCTAGACGCGTGAAAGATCTCTTGAGCGCGTCGTTTGGTGATTATCGTGTGCTCAGCCGCCACTTTCGTCATACTTGTACTCCCAGGTCCCCAGACCTCAGTCCGTGCGATTACTGGCTTTGGTGTTACCTGAAGTCGCAAGTGTATCGTGATCGACCGACATTACTGATGCCAGCCGCATCAGGACAATACGCAGAATAAATGGCGACGAGTGAAAAAGTGCAGCGGTCTGGGATTCGAACCTGGGATCTCCTGCTTACTACGCAGGTGCGGTAACCACTGCGCCATCTTTTTTTTTTTTTTTATCCGAATGGCTTGGTACTATCATGTCACTTCTGTAGACCATAGTCAAATCATCATGTAATATAAGCTACAAATGGGAGAAAAAATTAATTATGATAATAGAGTAATAAAAAAAAGCAAAGAGAAAAAGAAAAAAACAGAGAACATAGCCGACATGATATGTATCAACAACTACTTTTATATGGTTTTTTAGTAATTTTTTATTTTTTCATTTTCTGTTTTTAATTTATTTTTATAGTTTGTAATAGAATGTACAAGTAGAAGGAAAACGAAAACTGATTACATTCTAAATAGCAAACTAAGAAAAATCCCAATTTGATTGGAAGGGTTGTCGACGCTCATATGTATCTATACTTCATCTGTACAGATTTTACAGTAGAACTGGAGCGATGCTGAGTCAATACACAAAACAAAACGAACAGGGAAAACAGGAGAGGACAAGCCGAAGCAAATCAGATGGAAACATACGTAACAAAGCAAAAGACTTATCAGAGAAATTCGGCTGGTCCCGGCGGAGGTTCAAGTCCTCCCTCGGGCATGGGTGTGTGTGTTTGTCCTTAGGATAATTTAGGTTAAGTTGTGTGTAAACTTAGGGACTGATGACCTTAGCAGTTAAGTCCCATAAGATTTCACACACATTTGAACATCAGAGAAATTAAATCAACAAACACCTTGCGGACAGAAAACAAGGTTCAACGAGTTGGCGAAAAGGTCTCGATATCGAGGCATTCGCAAGCGTCTCCAATAGGCAGTGATCATGTACTGCATGAAGTTCATGTGATCTCCCCCCTCAGCTTCTACAACATAATGAACGAAATGTCACAGCAACCACAAAACGGCATGGGTTTTCGACCGTGGAAAGAAAGAAGAATCTGGGCGCAATATGATTTCCGTAGTGTACACAATCTCAGAAGATCGATTAAGGACGGCAAATTGGGTCCTGATCCAAGACCAGTTTGCCACATGACCTCCCCAAGTAAAGCGATGTCGTATCGTATCTGGAGACTTAGAACGACTACGTAAATCCGTATCACTATGACCAATACAGAAAGGTCGCTCGTTCGTTGGAATCAAGTTATTTACTAATACCACGAGGACGCTACGCGCATCGGCAGAATCGGAAGACTGATATTGAACCAAACTATCGTCCAGGTTGCATGCAGCAATTCTCAAGGGACTGCTTCCCATCAAGTCTTTAGGTCTTTAGGAATTTCACGGCGATGACACGTCTCCATAAGATGTCAGCCCCTAAATAACTCATCTCAAGATAGAAGTCACGAATCGGTTATAATTTATGCGCCCGACATCAGTAGGGGGTTCAAGACTAGCAGGAAGGACACAGAGAAATAAATGAGACGTGAATGAGTGAGTCTCTTGAGTCATCGTCAAACAGTACGCCGCACATATAGAATCTGCGTCTTCCTCCGTATATCAGCCAGGCCCAACCCCCCAAAGGAACGAGGCTTCGTGATCACCTCATGCCGTAAGCTTAATACATGTCTCTTCCTTAAGAAACGACCAAACAGTTGTAGTTTCTTCTTCATCATCGAGGGAATCGGATAAACTTGGGCCACGTAGTAAGCTTTGCATAAGACATATGTATCCAGTATTCGGACATCCTGGAGCAAAGTAAGAGAACGCCTTTCACGCTCTAGTATCGCTCCCTGAATTTTGTCTGTAATGGACTTCCAGTTGAGCGTCGCCTTTTTGAGTGGACAACGACCAACGATGATACCGAGAGACGTATGCCGATGCACCGCAGTAGCCTATGGAACAATCGCGTCATCAAAACCTAGCAAGGGAAGCAGCTTACATTTACCTTCATTAAGTCTGAAACGTCCCCTTTGAACAATTATACATGACTGTGCTTAAACTGACACACAATATTTTTAGCGCAAGGCAATCTGACTTTCAATAATCCCTACAAAAGAATGGCCCTGACTAACATTAACCTATACCTTTCACAAATCACTTACCTCACAAAAATCTTTGTTACTCGAACTACTGCAATACAGCGAGCGCCACTACTGCCAGCTAAATAAAAGATTCAAACTACGGAAGGCACTAACTACTGGTAGCCATAGTTAGCAAATGAAAGATTTTAATAGAAAACAAACAATGTATTTACCTTAATAGTGTTGAAAAATCATAATATACATAGCAGTTCATGACATCCTGTCTTACAAATTTCCAAACTCCGCCATTTCTCTCCCCACATCCACCACTGCTGGAGGCTCACCTCCAACTGCGCAACGCTACGCGCTGTTAACAGCCAACTTCCCAACGCTACAATGGCAGACAACAATGCAAACTAGCCACAGACTGCACACAGCACAGCCAGTGATTTTCAAACAGAGCGCTACGTGGCGTTACCAATAAAAAACCTAAACAGCCTACTTACATAGCCCCCATGCTCCCCACAAAAATTTTACAAATTGTTTTGGGCAGTGGCCAATACGGATTTGAAAAAATTTTTCATAATTACAATAACAAAGATATCAAATGCACACACTTATTGATACAATGTTGGTCAAAAGCTAAAATTTTCTCACAGTCCATAAAGACAGTCCTGATCATCCATCACAGTAAAATTGCAGTGTTTTTTTTCTCAAAGTCTGAGCAGTAAAAGAAAATGTACACGGAAATAGTGGATTTCAATGCAGTCTTGAAGAAGTAGTGTTGTCCTTCCAATGGGAAGACAGTGTTGACTCTTGACATGCCGACAGTTAATGGGCCACAACAGACCAAACCCACAGCAGAGTCAGTCGAAGTTTTGAAGAATATTAGTAGGTAGGTCATCACAGAGCAGACCCACTATAGTCTTGGTGGAGAGTATGGTATTGGTGGGCCACCAGAGGTGCAGACCCACTGTAGTCCTGGTAGAGATTGTGGTATTGCTGGGCCACCAGAGGTGCAGTCGCACTGCAGTCCTTGTAGAAATAATGGTACTGGTGAGTCAGCAAAGGTGTAGACCCACTGTAGTAGAAATAATGGTATTGGTGGATCATCAAAGATGCAGACCCACTGTAGTCCTTGTAGAGATGGCCAGCAGCCATCTGTTGTGACTGTGCAGGTGCACAATCACCATTGAAGAGTCTTGCGGATAGTGTAGCAAGTCCATAACCACCACTTGTGCACTCACAAAGTTTTTGGAATTGTCCTTAGAACCAGCAATGCTGTTATCCAGTCCCTTGCTCAATTATTAACACACGTGCAAACACTAACAGTCCCTATTTCTCACATGTTGTCCATATACTATGACCAACAGAAACGTGTGCAGTGAAATGGAGCTTACAAGTTAATAATATGATGAAATGGTGTCAATTACAATTTTATAACATAAGAATACAATTACAAAGGTACAAAATACATCATTAAAGAACATAACAATACAGATAAGATTTGTAGTACCAGCTTTACAAAAGAATCGAAATAACATATACATCAGTGTTACAGGAATTATGACATGTGTACATACATAAAAGATCAGAATAACTTTCGAAACATCAACTTCACATATCAGCAACAAAACAGAATAAATAATGTCGAAATATCTTTACAAAGTAAATAACAACAGAAAAATTCTACAATGTAACTCTCATCAGATAAACACATAAAGACAGGAAGAACACAAATACACAAGGGTACATATACACATAGCAAAATAACACAGGAGAATAGGACAGGGTTTGTTTTCAGTGTAACATTTGGTACTGCAGTCCAACCCAAAACTTCATTCCATAGATCTTTCGTCTTATTTCAACATTTGTTTCCACCAAAAATCCTATCCAAGCATGCTTTCTGTATTTATATGTTCACATATTTCTTACCTCAGTATTTATTTTCCATTATCTTACATCATTTATTTTCAAGAAAATCCTACCTAAACCTGTTGTCCCTAAACCCTACTTTTTTGGTTCATATCCTCTTTCAAAATACTTTTTTTGCCAAACCATTTTCTTATAGCTTCTCAATGCATTTCTTCCAATTCATCACAACTTGTTCTCTTATATTGCCTACCCCATCTTAAGCTAACTTAAATCTACTGAGCTCAGATGCTAAACTAAGGGACGAGGCAATGCAGCAGCACAAAACAATTAACACAAACAGCAATGACAAAAAAATGCAAATTGGCAAAGCAAGCTACAGTAAATCTAAATTACCAAGCAATGCAACATTACAACTAATATGAGCCAATGTGCAGCAACAAGAAAAATAAATCAGTAGTAAAACTAGCTTAACAGAGTAATAAAAAGTGAAATTTAGTAGCACTGTGCCTGGCAAACAGCAGCAGCAAATGCAATATCTTATACCTAAACATGACATAGATCAAACAGAAAAAATATTACAGTAAAAATGGCCATGTTTAATACCTATGTCACATCTTAACACTAGAGTGATGGATCACAAATCGTACTCTGCAAGAAAGTTACCAAGTCATTAAAAAAAATTATTTATGTAATTCCTGTGAAGGGAAATGTCTATTTGTGCTCTCTTTTCTAAGAAAGTATATCAAAAACGTATTTTTACTGGGTCTGTAGACAGAAAATAGTGATATTAGTACATCTATTAAATTTTATAATAACCAATGCTGCAGTGCAGCTAGAAACTAGATATTAAAGAAAATGTGCAAATATGTACAAAGGAGGCATGAAACATCATTCTTTAGCAATATAGCATTTCATAAGGTAGTAAAAAAATGTCTCAACTAGAAAGACAGTAGTCATAATCAGGTGTATAGACATAAAAATATTTCTCGTCATTTCATTAGGCATATCAGTAAATATCATAAATTAAGAGCTCCACAGTGTTATCATATGTTTTCAAGTTTGAGCGTGTCATATTTGCGATGCTTTCTACAAAGGAATGTCAATAGCGAGGATAAAAATGGCTCTGAGCACTATGCGACTTAACTTCTGCGGTCATGAGTCGCCTAGAACTTAGAACTAATGACACCTAACTAACCTAAGGACATCACACACATCCATGCCCGAGGCAGGATTCGAACCTGCGACCGTAGCGGCCGCGCGGTTCCAGACTGTAGCGCCTTTAACCACTTGGCCACCACGGCCGGCGATAGCGAGGATAATGGCCCCCTTTTTTTTCTCCACCTGTGCCTCTGAAAGGCACACACTAATGGCTTTTTTTTTCAGGCGACTGTCGCGCAGCTGGGTGCCCACGACGCCTTACATGCAGGTGGTCACTTAACTTTATTACCGAAATATTTACGACAGCAGTTTCCGCTACAGTGGCAGTCTCATATAATAAAATTTCACAGGCTGAGAATTTGCGTTACAAATGTGTAGAAACAAAAACCTATAAATATAACAGTGTCCAAAAAATGTTCGCCGGCATTGTGATACATTCACGCATTTACACACATTTCATAACTCTTAAAATACGATTCTTGGTTTCCAACATCCTTTTTCACAAGTCAGAGTCCCTAACCACTACTCATTATTCCTTACCTTACTACACATATACATATTCATTGACACTTCTTCAATATTTCATCATACGTAGCATAATCAAATTCCTCATATACGGTAGCATCATCTTATTGATCATAAACATACCTCAACAGCATAATACACATCGTCGTCATAAAAATAACATCATAACACCTCAGTCAAATCTCAAAAACGTCGTAGCTTTCTGCAATAATGTCAAAACCTAAAACAAATTCTCTGCTCATTTCAATAGTGTCATCTACCTCAAATGTACTTTAAAATCATGATCCCATACGAAATACATCATTCAGAGCTCTCATAGTATCACAATGGTTCTGAAAAAATATGAACAGTTCACAAAGTACAGACAAAATACAATTTCATAAGTGTGAAGTTATCCAACTGTGTAATTACGTAAACATCAGTCACTGATGTAGTAAAATAAATGTTTGTCTCTCCCAGTTAAATGATAAGATATCTGTGTAATTTAAGTGTTAGAGAAATATGGTACCGATGTGTAAAGTTGTATAAGCAAATACCATATTAGCTAGGGCTCCTTGTGCTTGCCAAACACATGGTACACAAAGTAAGCGTGTACCCCCCTGAGGATAAATGTAATTATACCCTCAGATGTTACAGATTACAGCAATGGAATGAAATGTATCATGGAAAACTTTCTTTGTAGTTCAAAAATCTTGAAAAATAAATGGCTTAAGTACAAAATTAATCGCTCAAAAGCGTGTCCTGTAGCGCTAAATGTGCGTCTTGCTGTAAGATAATTCTGTGGAAGTGTCGTAGTTATCGTCCTCTATTAGCAAAGTTCTGCCGAAGTCAATGTACTTACATCATCATAAACGATAGTTAAATGTTTTGCGTATAGATATCGTAGTTATTACATACCTTACCGTGATCAAGAAAGTACTAAAATGTAACGTATTGTTGTGCTACGAAAAAGGCTGTCTCATTGTAGCTATACCACAAAAGGTACTACTAAAAGATGGTTTACTTTCCAGAAGAATTCAGAAAAACTTTGCAGATATAAAAGAGATACAGCGCAAAAGCAATGATATAAATTGTGTCACTCATTAATAGCGTCGTTATATATTCGTGTAGCTGTCAAATAAACTAACCACTGTGCCATCTGATATCTCTCAGAAAGTACTTTAAATCCACAATGAACTTTCAAATAAACCAAAATGTTGCATTAAAATCTCATTAGCAGTACCGGTACATGTTCTAAGTATGTGAGCCTTATGGTCGTTATGTAATCGTGCCACTAACAAGCAAGAATGTACACACACAATAACACTGTGTCATCTGTTCACTATAACAATGCATTCGTAATTACTGTCTAAATATGTTCCCTAGGTTATAGACTGGATAGTTTATTTTAAAACATAGTTACATGTCAACAGTTTCTAAGTGTGACAAAGAGTACTAGTAACGTGAAGTGAAAAATTTTATAGTAAAGACTAAATTAAAAAAAAAAAAACAGATTACCTCTCAACAAACGGTTTTACACGTGAAATGTGGTGCAATCCTTTACTCTTCCTAGTACGCAGAGTTTCAACTTCAACGCAATTATCATGTGGTATACGTCGGATTCTGTAAGGTCCATTGTAAATCAGAAAGAATTTGTGACAATGAATGAGCTTTAATGAGAACTTTCTGACCAATATATAATTTCTTTGCATTTGCTTTACCATGTAGTTTTCTCCTTTTGTCTGCTGGAGATTTTATATTTATAATAGCCAAATCAATTATGTCTTTGTGTCGAAGTTTACGTGTATTTGGGAAAGGTACAAGCTCTCTGATTCTGTTCGGTGTTTCTTCATTCTTCAGTACAAGAGTAGGTGGTAAAGCAGTGGAGTCATGAGGCATTTCATTCAGCACGTTTTGAAATAAGTGTAAATATCTGTCCCAATGCTGATGCTTTCTGTGACAATAAAGTCTGCAAAGCTTATTGATTTCTTTCATAATCCATTCAGACCTGTTACAATGTGGTGAATACAATGAAATAAAAACAGGTTTGATTTTATGGTTCCGAAGCATGCGTGACCAAACAGCAGATCTGAATTGCGGTCCGTTATCTGAAATGACTTTAGCAATGTGGCCAACTTCACGTAAGAAATTTTTAACAAAGGCGTTGGATACGGACCGTCCAGTGGCTTTACGTAACGGAGTGAAAGAAACAAATTTTGAAGTAAGTTCAACAGCGACTAGACCGTACGAAAATCCATTCGATGTTCTCACAAGGGGTCCCAAGAGATCAACTGCAGCAAATTCTTTTAATTTAGAAGGAATGATAGGAAACAACGGAGCACTATGTGAGATAGTAGATGGATTCGCCTTTTGGCAAAGTTTACAAATAGACAAGACTCTTCGAATTCTCTTTTCCATATTGTTAAAATAACAAGTCCTTCGAAGAATATGATAACATTTTCGTGGGCCAAAATGTGCATAGCTGAAATGAATGTACCAAATGAGCTTATTAACAAAATCGTCAGGAATGCAAAATACCCATAGCTTGTCATCAACAGTGCAGCGTTTGAACAGTATGTTGTTTCTAACCAGATAATAATGCCGAATCTGTGTGTGTGTCTTTTCATGACATTTGCTTTTGATGCCTTTCCAAATCGGATCTTTATCTTGTTCATGAGCAATGTCCTTCAAAGATGTGGTGATAAAGTTTTCAAAGGCGACTTCCTGAATGTAAAGAATACTGAAATTTTTTTCGAGGTTGCCTTCTGTGTTACTTTTCCCAAGCCCAGCCGGTGCGCGTGACAGTGCGTCCGCAACAATGTTCTCCTTGCTGGGAATGTAGACTATTGTGAAGTGGAATTCTTGCAGAAACAATGACCAACGTTTTAACCTGTCATGATATAATTTTGAAGACATAAGAAATTGTAATGCACGATGATCACTGTATACTTTTACGTGCTTACCAGAAAGAAAGAAACGCAATTTGTTAAATGCCCAAACGATAGCTAAAGCTTCTAATTCAGTAACAGAATAATTTTTTTCAGATTTTGTTAGCACTCGGCTAGCAAAAGCAACGGTTTTCTGAACGGTAGTGTCATTTTCTATGGCTTCTTGAAATAAATGGGCACCAAGACCGACTTTAGAAGAATCCGTGCTAAGGCAGAAATCTTGTGACAGATCTGGATGAGCTAGTATTGGCGCGTTAAGTAGCAATTCTTTCAAAGAATTGAATTCCAACTGTGCTTGTTCGTCCCAGTTCCAAATAGTATTTTTTCCAGTGAGAGAACAAAGTTTTGGTGTAACTAGAATTTGCATATTCAGAAAACGACGGTAAAAATTTACGAGACCTAGAAAATTGCGGACTTGTTTTTTTGTGGATGGAACTGGAATGGCTCTGATTGCTTCTACCTTTTCAGGATCTGGCTGAATGCCTTCAGAAGAAATAATATGTCCCAAAAACTTCACCTTTGTCCTACCGAATTCAGACTTTTCCAAGTTAACTGTAATTCCAGATTCTGCAAAAATAAGTAACACGCTGTTGAGGATGCAATTGTGTTGTTCCCATGAGGCTTCTGCTATCTGAATATCGTCCACATATAAGGTGATGTGACGTTTTAACAACTCAGGTAATATGGAATTTAGCCCGCGAATGAATGCTGCCGAAGAAATGTTCAAACCAAAAGTAAGTTTCCTAAACTGATAACAAACGCCGAAACAAAGGAAAGCTGTGTATTTTCTACATTCTGGATGAAGTTCGATCTGATAAACGCTGGATCTGAGATCAATAGAAGACAACACTTTTACACCATTAAAATTTTGAACAAGTTCTTCCATCGTTTGTGGCATTTCTGTTTCAGGAATAATGATAGTATTGATTTGTCTCGAATATAAGACAAGTCTGATCGATCCATTTTTCTTCTCAGCAACATGTAATGGATTGTTGTATGAACTTACTGCAGGCTGAATAATGCCCTCGTCAAGCATAGACTGTATTTCTGTTCTAACACGGTCCCTATAATATGCTGGAATTATGTATGGTCTAACACAAAATTTAGTATGCTCACAAACACGAAAATGGTATTGAAATCCCTTGATTGTTCCTGTTTTGTGAGTAAAAACTGTGGAATGTGCTTGTAAAATCGCAAAAAGGTCCTGCCTATCACTGTCATTACAATTGTCAATTGTTTGAATTTTATTCTGAATTAACTCATTAGTTTCAAATATGCCGTCGATATCATCCCTGTCAGTACTTGCAGAGTGATTGTTAGTGTCTAGTTCCGTAGAAAATTCCGAACTGCTGTCTAACAGAAGGTAAAGCCGATTAATTTCCTCGTCATGGTTGGAGAGCCAATCTTCAAATTTCAAAGCTATTGACTTACCTTCTTTCTCTAAACTTATTTCAGCATAGTGAAAGTTTAAGATTGCTTTGTATTCATTCAAAAAGTCTACTCCCAATACAATTTCCGTCGACAATAATGGAACAATAAGAAAGTTCAAAGAGAAGCTATGGCTTTGATAAAAGAATTCTAAGTTGGTTTGTTGGCGTACATCTACACTTTTTCCAACGATCGCACCTTGTAATTTAAGTGTGGGGCAATCGTTCGATTTGTTGCATTTGCTAAACGCTGTTTCACTAATTACTGAAATGGGATTGCCAGAGTCAAGTACTGCCATAAATTTTAGTCATTTACTGTAATGTGAATCACAGGATATGCAATGTTGTTATGTTTTACGTCATGTTCCTGGAGTAAAATGTCCATAATGTCTTCCGTTTTTACGTAATTACTAGCTACGGCAGCTGCGTCGTCAGTTTCAGCAGTACGTTTTGTGGCTCCCAGCGGTATGAGTCATTACCTATTGTCTCTTTGTTGGCGCGCGTCGTTATTGGGATTTGGAGACCTAACTTCTACAAATTCACCTTGTCGAGAGGGCCCTGCCCTGTTTGAATCCCGCCAGTTCTGATGCAATTCAGGTCTGTCGTTACGATCATATCGTCTGTCGTCATGTCGGTAGATTCCATAGTTTCTTTCTTGTCGGTCACATGGTGGAGAATTTCTCCCTGAATCGTAACTGCGCGCTGGACCGTTGCGTCTAAAGTTATTCTGTCTCCCTTGATAATAATTATTTTGGTTCCCATATTGTCTGTTTCTCTGATTGTCTCTGTGATAGTCACTACTGTGGAGAGGTGATCTTTCCCTGTGGTTATTACTGCTCTACCAACGGTTGTCATACGGGTGGTGTCTGTTTTGGTCACGATTTGTGTTGTGAGAATAGCCTTGTCGTGTCCAGTTATTACTTCTTTCATCGCGGAATTGCGACGGATGTGACCTGTAATTGTTGTGTTCCTGTTTTCGCGTTCCGCGATTGTCAGTGTCAATTTCTAATTCTTGTAAGAGTCCCTGAAAAGCTTCAATGTCGTCTTTGCAACGTCGTGCGAAAATAATATGTCGGAAATGTTCAGGTAATTTGATTAAGCAAATGCGGATGTGTCCTGAGGGGCTGTATGGGTTTGACAGGTACTGATTCTTGTGCAACATGTCTTCAAAATATTTCACAAGACTGGAAAATTCAGATTGTTCGAAATGTTTCATCATTATGATGCTATGTTTTACTCAGTCTTGTGTAGCTTGAGACCAATATGCTGAGAGGAAGGCATGATAAAATTCTCCTTCACTGTGGCAATCATGAATGACCGATCGCATTCTTACAGCTGGTTCATTCTCTAAATAGCCACACATAAATTCTAATCTGTGCTCTAATGACCAGTTGGGGGGGGGGGGAGGGGAAACAACGAGAGAATTGATGAAGCCACGCTTGTGGATGAATGTCGTTGTCAGAATTCTTAAATGTTTTGAATTTACGTGTAGTAATAAACAGCTTATAGTCAAAATCATCGTGTTGGCGAGTCGCATGTCGGTCATTGTTGCGTCGTTTCGGCGGTTCCATTTCAAAATTCGGTGCACCTTGCCAATTTCTTTCATAATTTCCGAAATGCGCTGTGTTATTATTTTGCGGCTTTTCCGTATTTCTAAGTCCCTCTTCCCGTGTTGGAGCGCGGGTGTCCTCTGAAATACGTAATTGTTGTATTACCTGTGTCTGCTGATCTTGTACTTCCCGGATTTGTCTTTGGTGTTGTGTATTAATTTGATTCTGATTTTGTTTGAATTTCCTGATTTGTTCGTACTCTTCTGTGTCATTAAAGACTACCGGTCTTGCGTCATTCAGATTATCATCTACCTTCGTAGATAAATTATGTAGCTGATCCGAAAGTTCAACTACTTTCTCTGATAATGAACTAATTTCTTCCATGTGTCTTTCTGAACCAATTTTCAGAGTATCTACTGTGTCCTTTAAGTTTTCCTGAGTTTTTCCAAGTTGCGTAACCGAATCGGTAGATGCAACTGAGTCAATTTTAGCTTGCAAGGTCTCATGATTTTCATGAACAATAGTTTGCAGTTCTTTTATGGCTGCTTTGTGATTCTGTAATGCATTTTCATGCCGCGAAAAAATAGGTTAAAAATGCTCACAAATTTGTGTTTTTAGGTCATTACAGACTTTTTGACATTTCGATTCAATGTTATGTAACTCAGCAGTTAAATCTTCACGTGTTTGTTCAAGTGTGGTGTCTACCTTTTGAAGCTTTTGCTGAGTTTGTCTCTGATTTTGTTCCATTATGTCTAACTGTTGCTGTATTTGTCTCTGGTGTTGTTCCATTGTGTCTAACTTTTGAAGATTTTGTTCCATTGTGTCTAACTTTTGAAGATTTTTTTCCATTGTATCTAACTGTTGCTGTGTTTGTCTCTGATTTTGTTTCATTTGCTGCATTAATTGCAATAATAATGTATTAGTGTCTGGAATCTGTTCCTCTATGCTTTTCGGCAGTGCATTTACACCGGCAACATTTACATTTTGACGAGCAGAAAAATGTGTCTTGACTTATTTGAGAAAACGGTGAGGACCCAAAACCTGAGTCTACAGTATTTGCAATATTGTGTTCTGTCATTTCGTATTCCTGAGGCGTGCTGTTGCCGACCGCTCGATCGATAATGCTTCCCTGTTCACTAATTGTTTCACTGCCTACACCATTATTTGCAGCTCGCTCCATTTCCCTATGCACAATTACCAAATTACTAGTTTGAACATTAGTTAATTCATTACACGGTGGCGCTAACACACTGCTTTCGTCTTCACTGTCATTTCTCAGTTTACTTTGAAGCCTAGTATTACGTTTTTCACACGCCATAATTGTCACAATATTTCACACGACAACACAGAAAAGCACAATTTTAAGAGCAAAATAACAAAACACATTAACATAACATTGAAAATAATATCTAGTTAATTGCAAGCGCAGCTGCGAAATACTTGGTGCAAATCTACATGCATGCCACAACTGTGTACGACAATGAAAAACTACAACTACAAAGGAAATTCTCTCTATAATTACGCGCTAGCAATAAACAAAAGCTACACTAATTACACAAACTACAAGAAAAAATCAGAAGATTCCAGTGAGGTATCCTTGGCTAAGAGTCGACATATGAAACGTCCCCTTTGAACAATTATACATGACTGTGCTTAAACTGACACACAATAATTTTAGCGCAACGCAGTCTGACTTTCAATAATCCCTACAAAAGAATGGCCATGACTAACATTAACCTATACCTTTCACAAATCACTTACCTCACAAAAATCTTCGTTACTCGAACTATTGCAATACAGCGAGCGCCACTACTGCCAGCTAAATAAAAGATTCTAACTACTGAAGTCACTAACTACTGATAGGCATAGTTAGCAAATGAAAGATTTTGATAGATAACAAACAATGTATTTACCTTAATAGTGTTGAAAAATCATAATATACATCCAGTCTTACAAATTTCCAAACTCCGCCATTTCTCTCCCCACATCCACCACTGCTGGCGGCTCACCTCCAACTGCGCAACGCTACGCACTGTTAACAGCCAACTGCCCAACGCTACAATGGCAGACAACAATGCAAACTGGCCACAGACTGCACACAGCACAGCCAGTGATTTTCATACAGAGCGCTACGTGGCGTTACCAACATAAAAACCTAAACAGCCTACTTACAAGTTTTGCACCTGAACTCCGACAAAAATGATCGTCAGGTTACCTTCCATTCGGAAAGTGGGTGCACTCATCGACTGTTATGTGGCTTATAAATTATAGAGTTCAGCCATCAGTCGTCCTTTTTTAGATTTTATTACGCGTATCCAGATTTCGGCTAGTAGCTAGCCATTCTAAATGCACTATTTGCTATTCTCAGTGCACGTAAGTCCCTTGTTGTTCTGGCGTCAGTCACAGTTCTTTGAATACTCGTAGTATGACTGGCGCTGGAACAACAGGGACTTACATGCATTGAGAATAGCAAATAGTGCATTGAGAACGGCTAGCTACTAGCCTAAATCCGGATTTGGGTATTGAAATATAAAAGATGGCCACTGATTGCTGCACTCTATAATTTATTAGTAAAAAAAAATCATTGATTACAGCCTTCAGTCGAGGTGTCGCAGCAGGATTGCGAAGTAGAACCCTCACGTCATCCGCGTATGCACGAACAGCTATAGTCCCGCTGGAATGCGTCCAACCTGTCAGCTGTGATTCTAGCATCCGATGCAGGGGCTCCAGAGACAACACAAACAAATTCATTGACAGAGGCCTTCCTTGAGGCAATCCCCTGCGGATATTTATTATGGGTGGTCCTTGCCGTGTGTCAACAATGAAACCAACTTCCTCCAGAATCCGAAGCAAAAAGTCGTGATTAACACCATCAAATGCCTTATCGAAGTCTAGAAAAGCAAGGACACAGGGAACGGAGGTTACAGCAGCAACGAAACCACGTCATGACACTGGACTATAGGGGTAAGAATGGTACAATCACGTACGTAGCTTTGATAATGGTACAATCACGTACGTAGCTTTGATATTTTTTCATCAGTGATCTCCATCAGTGACGACATTCTACTGTTAACTGACCTTGCCACAGTCTTATAATCAAAGTTTAACAAAGTAAGTGGGAGAAAGCTGTCAGGGGCAGCCGGTCTGCGGCCGGTCGGGGTCGGTCGTCTTCGTTTTTGTTATTGCTGTCGTTCAGTTGACCTACCTCTATAGGATTCTTGCCGATATCCCTTCACTCTGCGGTAGCAGATATGTGCTAGGCAGTGTAAGGCAGCGTGGATGAAACCCTCACCTAATACCTGCCACACAGAGGCCAGGTAACTCGAAAGTCAGTTCCTGAAAGTTCATCATTAAGAAATCGGGAGTTCGGGATCTTCAGTCTACTTGCAGAAAAGCGTTTAAAATTAGATTAGCTCTGCTTTTTATTCATATTGAAACACATGAAATGGCTATCAAGTCCGTATTTAATATGGTGTAACGTTATCATTCACAGTTCACTGTCTGTATAACAAATATTCACTAAAAAAGCAGCCAGAATTTTATCAATTCCAACCCAACTAATTTTCACGTTCTACTAGTCACAAACCCACAACTATTCGCGAGTTAAACATTCGGTCGTTTCAGTGGCATTCTTCGTAAGAGCTGATCGCCAAAATATTCCGTTTTTTTTCTTTTTTTGGTCATCAGTCTACTGACTGGTTTGATGCGGCCCGCCACGAATTCCTTTCCTGTGCTAACCTCTTCATCTCAGAGTAGCACTTGAACATACGTCCTCAATTATTTGCTTGACGTATTCCAATCTCTGTCTTCCTCTACAGTTTTTGCCCTCTACGGCTCCCTCTAGTAACATGGAAGTCATTCCCTCATGTCTTAGCAGATGTCCTATCATCCTGTCCCCTCTCCTTATCAGTGTTTTCCACATATTCCTTTCCTCTCCGATTCTGCGTAGAACCTCCTCATTCCTTACCTTATCAGTCCACCTAATTTTCAACATTCGTCTATAGCACCACATCTCCAATGCTTCGATTCTCTTCTGCACATCCTCAGAAATTTCTTCCTCAAATTAAGGCCGGTATTTGATATTAGTAGACTTCTCTTTTTTGCCATAGCGAGTCTGCTTTTGATGTCCTCCTTGCTCCGTCCTTGTTTATTTTACTGCCTAGGTAGCAGAATTCCTTAACTTCATTGACTTCGTGACCATCAATCCTGATGTTAAGTTTCTCGCTGTTCCCATTTCTACTACTTCTCACTACCTTCGTCTTTCTCTGATTTACTCTCAAACAATACCGTGTATTCATTAGACTGTTCATTCCGTTCAGCAGATCATTTAATTCGTCTTCACTTTCACTCAGGATAGCAATGTCATCAGCGAATCGTATCATTGATATCCTTTCATCTTGTATTTTAACCCCACTCCTGAACCTTTCTTTTATTTCCATCATAGCTTCATCGATGTACAGAATGAAGAGCAGGGGCGAAAGGCTACAGCCTTGTCTTACACCCTTCTTAATACGAGCACTTCGTTCTTGATCGTCCACTCTTATTATTCCCTCTTGGTTGTTGTACATATTGTATATGACCCGTCTCTCCATATAGCTTACCCCTACTTTTTTCAGAATCTCGAACAGCTTGCACCATTTTATATTGTCGAACGCTTTTTCCAGGACGACAAATCCTATGAAAGTGTCTTGATTTTTCTTTAGCCTTGCTTCCATTATTAGCCGTAACGTCAGAATTGCCTCTCTCGTCCCTTTACTTTCCCTAAAGCCAAACTGATCGTCACCTAGCGCATTCTCAATTTTCTTTTCCATACTTCTGTATATTATTCTTGTAAGCAGCTTCGATGCATGAGCTGTTAAGCTGATTGTGCGATAATTCTCGCACTTGTCAGCTCTTGCCGTATTCGGAATTGTGTGGATGATGCTTTTCCGAAAGTCAGATGGTATGTCGCCATACTCATATATTCTACACACCAACGTGAATAGTCGTTTTGTTGCCACTTCCCCTAATGATTTTAGAAATTCTGATGGAATGTTATATATCCCTTGTGCCTTATTTGACCGTAAGTCCTCCAAAGCTCTTCTAAATTCCGATTCTAATACTGGATCCCCTATCTCTTCTAAATCGACTCCTGTTTCTTCTTCTATCACATCAGACAAATCTTCACCCTCATAGAGGCTTCAATGTATTCTTTCCACCTATCTGCTCTCTCCTCTGCATTTAACAGTGGAATTACCGTTGCACTCTTAATGTTACCACCGTTGCTTTTTATGTCACCAAAGGTTGTTTTGACTTTCCTGTATGCTGAGTCTGTCCTTCCGACAATCATATCTTTTTCGATGTCTTCATATTTTACCTGCAGCTATTTTGTCTTAGTTTCCCTGCACTTCCTATTTATTTCATTCCTTAGCGACTTGTATTTCTGTAATCCTGATTTTCCCGGAACATGTTTGTACTTCCTACTTTCATCAATCAACTGAAGTATTTCTTCTGTTACCCATGGATTCTTCGCAGCTACCTTCTTTGTACCTATGTTTTCCTTTCCAACTTGTGTGATGGCCCTTTTTAGAGATGTCCATTCCTCTTCAACTGTACTGCCTACTGCGCTGTTCCTTATTGCTGTATCTATAGCGTTAGAGAGCTTCAAACGTATCTCGTCATTCCTTAGTACTTCCGTATCCCACTTCTTTGCGTATTGATTCTTCCTGACTAATGTCTTAAACTTCAGCCTACTCTTCATCACTACTATATTGTGATCTGAGTATATATCTGCTCCTGGGTACGCCTTACAGTCCAGTATCTGATTTCGGAATCTCTGTCTGACCATGATGTAATCTAATTGAAATGTTCCCGTATCTCTCGGCCTTTTCCAAGTATACCTCCTCCTCTTGTGATTCTTGAACAGGGTATTCGCTATTACTAGCTGAAACTTGTTACAGAACTCAATTAGTCTTTCTTCTCTTTCATTCCTCGTCCCAAGCCCATATTCTCCTGTAACCTTTTCTTCTACTCCTTCCCCTACAACTGCATTCCAGTCGCCCATGACTATTAGATTTTCGTCCCCCTTTACATACTGCATTACCCTTTCAATATCCTCATACACTTTCTCTATCAGTTCATCTTCAGCTTGCGACGTCGGCATGTATACCTGAACTACCGTTGTCGGTTTTCGTCTGCTGTCGATTCTGATTAGAAGAAGCCGGTCACTGAACTGTTCACAGTAACACACCCTCTGCCCTACCTTCCTATTCATAACGAATCCTACACCTGTTATACCATTTTCTGCTGCTGTTGATATTACCCGATACTCATCTGACCAGAAATCCTTGTCTTCCTTCCACTTCACTTCACTGACCCCTACTATATCTAGATTGAGTCTTTGCATTTCCTTTTTCAGATTTTCTAGTTTCCCTATCACGTTCAAGCTTCTGACATTCCACGCTCCGAATTGTAGAACGTTATCTTTCCGTTGATTATTCAATCTTTTTCTCATGGTAACCTCCCCCTTGGCAGTCCCCTCCCGGAGATCCGAATGGGGGACTATTCCAGAATCTTTTGCCAATGGAGAGATTATCATGACACTTTTTCAATTACAGGCCACATGTCCTGTGGATACACATTACGTGTCTTTAATGCAGTGGTTTCCATTGCCTTCTGCATCCTCATGTCATTGATCATTGCTGATTATTCCGCCCTTAGGGGCAATTTCCCACCCCTAGGACAAGAGAGTGCCCTGAACCTCTATCCGCTCCTCCGCCGTCTTTGACAAGGCCGTTGGCAGAATGAGGCCGACTTCTTATGCCGGAAGTCTGCGGCCGCCAATGCTGATTATTAATAAAAAATTTAGGGAATGGCGGGGATCGAACCCGGGACCGAAGACGTTTTGATTATGAATGAAAGACGCTACCCCTAGACCACGGGTAACCCGGTACAGAGCACGAAACACGCCACGCCGAGTTGTTAATACGACCAGAAAGTTCACACGATCATATCTCTCAAACTATTTAATTTAGAAACACCAAACTTTCATTAAAATGTTCGTAACTCCAGCCGCTTCACTCACGATATGTAGTAACCGGAATTAGCTCGCTATTTCCTCATCTTACAGAGTATTCTTAAGGAGCGATGCGACATCGTGCTACCCGTAGACCGGCTAGCAAGCGACTCTTCTCGAGGTACTCTCCTATATGCCCACTCTTCATTTCGCGCGGGAAGAGCTTAATTCTGGCTGGCTATTGATCTAAACGACCAATCAGAACGTTACTTCCAGATCATACTCGTGGCAAATGTTGCCTTATCAAATTACAAATTTGATAGTAATTAATGTCAGCAAAACTTCATGTTCTTGTATTTTGTTTCATCAAAATTAACGAAGTGAGAAATATTCTTTATACTGATAAATATGCTTATTCCGCCTCTAGCTTCCATTCTACACTACTGGACATTAAAATTGCTACACCAAGATGAAATGCAGATGATAAACGGGTATTCATTGGACAAATATCTTATACTAGAATTGACTTGTGATTACATTTTCACGCAATTTGGGTGCATAAATCCTGAGAAATCAGTACCCACACCAACCACCTCTGGCCGTAATAGCGTCCTTGATACGCCTGGGCATTGAGTCAAACAGAGATTGGATGGCGTGTACAGGTACAGCTGCTCCTGCAGCTTCAAAGCGATTCCACAGTTCATCAAGAGTAGTGACTGGCGTATTGTGACGAGCCAGTTGCTCGGCCACCATTGACTAGACTTTTTTAGTTGGTGAGAGATCTGGAGAATGTGCTGGCCTGGGCAGCAGTCGAACATTTTCTGTATCCAGAAAGGCCCGTACAGACCTGCAACATGCGGTCGTGCATTATCCTGCTGAAATGTAGGGTTTCGCAGGGATCGAAGAAGGGTAGAGCCACGGGTCGTAACACATCTGAAATGTAACGTCCAATGTTCAAAATGCCGCCAATGCGAACAAGAAGTGACCGAGAGGTGTAACCTATGGCACCGCATACCATCACGCCGAGTGATACGCCAGTATGGCGATGACGAATACACGCTTCCAATGTGCGTTCACCGCGATGTCGCCAAACACGGATGCGACCATCATGATGCTGTAAACAGAACCTGGATTCATCCGAAGAAATGACGTTTCGCCATTCGTGCACCCAGGTTCGTCGTTGAGTACACCATCGCAGACGCTCCTGTCTGTGATTAAGCTTCGAGGGTTACTGCAGCCATGGTCTCCGAGCTGATAAACCATGCTGCTGCAAACTCGTCGAACTGTTCGTGCAGATGGTTGTTGTCTTGCAAACGTCCCCATCTGGTGACTCAGGGATCGAGACGTGGCTGCACGATCCGTTACAGCCATGCGGATAAGATGCCTATCATTTCGACTGCTAGTGATACGAGGCCGTTGGGAACCAGCACGGCGTTCAGTATTACCCTCCTGAAACCACCGATTCCATATTCTGCTAACAGTCATTGGATCTCGAGCAACGCGAGCAGCAATGTCGCGATACGATAAACCGCAATCGCGATAGGCTACAATCCGACCTTTATCAAAGTCGGAAACGTTATGGTACGCATTTCTCCTCGTTACCCGAGACATCACAACAACGTTTCACCAAGAAACGCCGGTCAACTGCTGTTTGCGTATGAAAAATCGGTTGGAAACTTTCCTCATCTCAGCACGTTGTCGGTGTCGCCACCGGCGCCAACCTTGTGTAAATGCTCTGAAAAGCTAATCATTTGCATATCACAACATCTTCTTCCTCTCGGTTAAATTCCGCGTCTGTAGCACGTCATCTTCGTGGTGTAGCAATTTTAATGGCCAGTAGTGTAGCTGCTTTTATACAAAAACAAGCACACACCGACATACGTCACCTGAATTGTGGTTGCAACATAATTTTCCCACGGTTCGTTTGTACAAGGTTTTACGGAAAAAGAAATATCAAATTTTAACGTCTCAATCATTCTCGCACACTCTCACGGCAAAATATAGTCAAATAATAATGTAGACCGATTTTTGGTGTTACGTAATGTACAGTGATTAAAGTTTTAAAAAGAAAACTCTAATTAATTGATTTTCATGCAGTAATAACTTTGGAATGGCTTCAAATGTTAATGAAAGTCAGTCTGTTATTGTTCCTAACTTTGTTTTAAAAGACAAGCGTAGGGTTAGGAGTTAATGGTGATTCTCTTTATTTCAACAATTACAAAAACAAAAATTTGAAATTTTGACAGCATCATTGCATTAATATCCAAAGGCCTTACCAAATTTGAACAAAATTGAATAACTAACATGGATTACTTAAATTCGTATATTGTATGAATCTTCGTATCGATTGAATGTTATGCTATGCAGTTCTCACGGCAGGCAGCGTCAGC
Source organism: Schistocerca nitens (assembly GCF_023898315.1). Lineage (NCBI taxonomy): Eukaryota > Metazoa > Arthropoda > Insecta > Orthoptera > Acrididae > Schistocerca > Schistocerca nitens. The sequence goes on from NC_064614.1 coordinate 544,222,864, forward strand.
TGTGCTGTGAGCAAAACAAAAGATAAAGAAAAAAAAAAAGACCATAGATATCCTGCAGCCACCGTACTGAACGGCTGCGTGCCTTACTACAACGAATGTCATCTCGTAATAACTTGCTGCGTTACAGGTTATAACACTTCCGTCTGCTACTACTGTACCATAACCTCAATGCTAGAAACAGGTCGTGACATAAAACTATTTTGTAAAAGCAATTATGGTACAAAGCAACAGAGCAGTGTTACCCTCTGAGAGGAATTTTGTTATGTTGACCGTGTTGTACCTAACAGAGGTGGCTTATCGGAAATGAAAGTCATAATTACGTAAATATTTAAACAGTGACAAACAAAATATTTCCTATCTGCACTGTTTAACGGATAACGAAACCGGTCGCCAGCCTAACTAGGCAAGAAAATGATTAACATTCTCGTTTAAGAAAGTAGGTATAAGTAACTATAACGGACAAACACAACCTAGACTTGGCCACACGCGAGTGCAATGAACTCTGACACACACATATGTTTTAAGGTTGAAGCTAACAACTGGAGCAACACAAACTATTTGCAAAATTATAAGAGATACCGAAACACCCTATTACTTTCAGGCTTACATAAAGTGAATGGTCTTTATAACATTGTGATTTCCCTAAATCACTCCAGGCAAATGCCGGGATCGTTCCTCTGAAAGGGCACGGCCGACATCTTTCCCTAATCCTATGAGACCGATGACCATGCTGTCTCGTCTCCTTCCCCGAACCAACCAACCAACCTTTATAACAATACTATTAATATGCACTTCTAATACACAAGATAGACAAACACTTAGCAAACATGAGTATATAACGTTTCATAACTCCAGCATTCTCACTTTTACTACAGCGAAACACAATACTGACCAAATTGCAAGAAACTGACTCACCTTTTAGAATTTACTACAGACAACAATGTGATCATTTGCTTTATAAGCCTCAGTCTTAAGAACTTTTAATTTTGAAGTTAGCAACAGCACTTTAAATAGCAGTTTTAATAGGAAAATTATTTTCAGCAAATAACATTTACTTTAACTCACTCCTCACTCTCTTGCCACATTAACTTTAACTTTCTTTTTACTAAGTTCAAGAGGCATTAATTAGCAAAACTCTAGGCTTTAATTTCTTTTAGTAAGGACACTCGGATATCAGTTTAGTTCAAACGGAGAGGACCCTGAGAGGTGTTATGATGAGGAGAAAAGTCAAGGTAGGTACATAAATTCAGATATAAATTACCTTATATTTCAGCACATTAGCACATCCATTAAGCTGATCCTTCACTATACATCATTATAGTATTGCGTTGCAGTGATTGCGCAGTGTGGTGGCAACTGCATGTTGGTAGGTGGAATTGCAGGCAGAATTTCTGGACTCTGTCATTTCTTGGTGGCGACAACAGATACAAATTCCTGAATAGTTCCAGCTATTTATCCATCCATCCGAGGCATTGGAAAGCGGCAGGAAAATCCTCTCGGAACCAGCATGATATGCAACATTTACATGACAGCACACAGTTTGGTAGCTTGTCCCCGACTCGTTGCTCGTCTCTGACTCGTAGCTCGTCTCCGACTGGTAGCTCGTCCCCGACTGACTATCAGTTCCACCTTTTCTACGTAGGCCAGCCACAATTTGCGCGCGCTACACAGTTCCATTCCCGAGGGGAACCACAACTTTTACATACAGAATAACTAAGAATTCCTAAGTGAGGATCAGCAGTTTACATAACAGTAACCAAATACATTAAATAAAGCAAAACATTTACACATATTGACATTTCTACAAAAAATTAATCATACAAAATTACAATCATATACAGTAAGTTTTGTTCCCTCCGAATGGGACAAAGCATTTAAATGACAGATACACTATACAGCACAGAATCAAATCATGACATCAAAGTTTTAACAAGGAAAGGAGTAAACAATTTTGTGTTATCGTTCAATCAAACAATATTTACAGAAGCTTAACGATGTAATATTAAATGAAACAAAAGCAAAATAAATCAGTAGAGGTTAGAGCTATGGTGTTACACATGCCCCATGTTTCGTTGAAGTTTCCTGTAAGGTATACTTCAAGGAAACATCTATAACACCTAAGTGGTGTTGGCTACAGAAAAAAAATTATACCATCCAACTTCAGTTGGGACAAAAAAAATACATATATTACAAATATACAGTATATACACTAAGGAAATTCATACACTTCTTCCAAAAACATTTTCAAAGTAAAGCATTTACAGTAATTTTCATCCATAGACTGGTTTAAGGAAATTAATTTTCATCAATACACAGGATACCTTCAAGCATGTTCATTTCATACACACACAGTTCAAATAAAAGACAAAACAGTACACAAAATAAGCTTCATATTAGTAGAATAGGTATGGCCTTCAAAAAAAAAATAATTCACATACACAACAGCACAGAACATTCTAACTCAACAAAACACAAATTTGTCTTTCAATGTTGTTAAAGAATGAAACTTTCAGACACACACAAGTAAACTTGTGATCACAGTACATTTTGCAAGGTTCAGCAATTAATAAATATTGAAAAATTCAGTTTGCATCCACTTATGTACTAATATTTACAAAAAAACAGCTATGAGAACTTTTTCCAACTGATTCTTTAAATACAAAAGTAACTTTTCAAGGTTTTCTCAAAATAATTATTTTTAAAGCTGCCCTTCATTGATAGCAGTCCAAAATATTTTGTTGCACATAAACACACTAACATATTCAGAACCTATTTTTAATCATCACTGCTGGGTTTTTAAAACAAGGCAGTCCAAAACTTTAAGTTATTCCAGAAAAACTAGTATCAAAAACATCTACATCCATTTGAATGAGAATCCATATATATTTTGTAAGAACTTTTCACTAACTTCAATAAGAATAGTTAGTTCATAACACATTGACCAATAAACCTAACTTACTTCACTGCTTGCCTCAGCATAAGCAGTCCATGTTACTCATTCTACCTATTATTGGTTTGGCAGTCTTTGTATGTAAACATTTAGACACAAAAAACACAATTTAGATAAAGAACACTAAAACAAACATTTTTAAATTAATACACTGCCTCATCCTCTAGGTTTGGCAGTTCGTGACCACTTATCAACTTCTTGCCCCACAATGGCAAGTCCTTTGGCTACAGCTTACACAGCATATTTGGTAGCCCTCAACTTCAGGACCACAGCATTTTTTTGTTTTGTCTTGTTTTTCTGCCCAACAACATATTTTTGAGCAGTTTATTGTCATCATCTTTGAGTTTTTCATCATTATGTCACATATTTGGTAAAATTTGCATTAATGGTGTAAAACATGAAACCTGCAACTTTGAAACAGCAATTAGACACTGGTAATATTAAATTTTTCTTTACACCATGACAAAATCAGGCAATATACACATCATTAATCGAGTAAATTTTAAATGGCATTTTTTTGTATAATGACAATGTTCAGGAGTTATTTGAGAGTCCCAGATTTGTGGTTTTTCTCCCCACTTTCCTACTCATCAACATTTCTTTTAAAGTCAGTATTTAGTTTAATTATTTTTCCACACATTTAGACCATCAGATATGTCAAGATCAGAACAATAATTTTACATCCTACTACAAGTGATTTCTGTCAACCCTTTGTGGCACTAGACACACACATCCCTCTCACATCTATCATATACACATTAGTCAGGTTCCTCTCCTTAGTTTTTGACACACACAGTTTTTCAACATCATAATTATCCCTATTTTCAGAAACACATTTACATTCAGTCACATTACAGTATTCATTTACCTAGTTTTCAGTATTCTTACCTTTTCACATCCATATTTCTCTTTCCAATTACTTTCCCATTACATTTTTCCTTTACAGTATCCACAATACTTACATTCATATTGGTCATTTTCTAGTGTACCCAATTCAATTATTCATTTACTTGTCCACAAACAATACACAGTATCTTACATTATTTCTACACTTTTCAGTTTATTCTGATAGAGAAGAAGGAAAGAAGATAGTAAAAGTTCTGAATGATGAAGAGGAAGGTTGCCAACACAAAAAGAAATGGAAGTAGTGCTGGCAACGACTCGGGTCCCTGGTGCTCGTCAGGCACCTGACAATGCAAAGAGTGCAAGTCGCCTGAGGGTTCAACAACCCTCATCTAAGGACATGTATCTTTAAGTAAACCACATACTGCAAACATAAGCCTTTTCGGATTTTTAATTATATTAGAAATAAATCATTTTCTTGTGGAGTTCATTGCACTTTCATTAAGTTACCATAAGCATATTCATACATAAAGTTTTCAGGTTTCTCACATTACATGGCCCTCTCTTCATAATTAGACTGGCAACAATAAGTATCCAATTAAAATTGAAACAGTTCCTAAGCAGAGTCATACAGTACAGTACAGTACAATAAATAAGCAACCTCCCCCCGGTCTCAGGATCAACAAAACAATAATTCACCTTCAGGTAACAGTCATATACAATAATAACAAAGACATGCATTATATTAATAATATATACAAATACAGCATCCTGCCCCCAGTCTCTTTATTAACAAGGCAGTCTTTTAGGGTTCATAAAACAGTCACTTAAGTCTGGTGGCTTTTTAGGCCTCCTATCTTCTACATCTTTCACTATGCTATTCAGATCTTGCCAACGTTTTGTTTCATCTGGTGGCTTTTTAGGTCTTGGGCTTTCAAAGTCTTTAGCAAGGTACGACATCTCTTGTTCTCCTATTATTTTATCGGGAGGCTCTTTTTGTCCCTGTAATCCACACTCTTTCAAAACATTTGTTAAGGCTTCCCCCAGTATAGTATCATCTGGAGGTTCCTGCAAATTATGCACCTGTGTTACAATACTGAATAATTCCTTCGGTTTTGGCCCAGTTCTACTTTCTGTATCTTGCTTTGGAAAAATGTCACTAATTTTTTCGTACCCTCTTTCAGTAAAGGTATATTTACTTTCGTTTACACCTGAAAATTCATCTTCACTGGAGTCATCACTACTCTCTTCCTCACTATCAGATTCACTTAAATACTCGACTTTTGAACGATAGGGAAAGTTAGTATATTCATTCTGATCTGTATTCATATATCCTTCATCATCTGAACTATCACTGATTTCATTTTCGTCATCATATTCGAGCAGGAAAGCAACTTTTAAACAGTGGAGCAGATTATCACTAGATTTTCCGGCCACTTGGTTTTTCGACTCATTTTCTACACAATGCACACCGTTTGGACACTCAGGTACTTCTGTTGAATTACTTTGAACGTTGTCTGCCTTAGTTTCGTACATAGTATACTCATCATATACATTGATAATCTTCGTTTCACTGATTCCTTTACTATCAGTTTCAGATAATCGTGCGAAATTCCTACTAGACCCTTCTGTGTTAGAACCATAAAATACCTTTCCATCAACAACAATTTCGTCTGCACTGCTTATAATGTCACGATTACTAACGTCCTCCTCTACATCATTTTCACCTATTATTAATTGTGCACACGTCTTTTGCGTGGCATATTCTACCTCCCTTTCCTCTTTATTCATCATAACCTCCCCCACATCTACGTCTTTTACCTCATACACATCATTAACAGTGCCAATACTCCCCTTTTCACTCCCCTTTTCTGTCTCCCTTTCATTCTTTAATAAAGTCTTTTCACACGATTCCGATACTGAGTTATCTTTATCATATGACATATTAACTTTATTTCCATTTTTACATTCATCTACTACTGAAACCGGCGAACGGAAATGTCCGATCCAGCCTCTTCTGTTTCTCTCTACGGCAGCCATCTTATTCTGACGTCTGCCATTTGTGTCTGCTGCCAAGTGCAATGTACGCTGCTCTGGCAACCGCTGGCCCGAGCACGAACGGTCACGTGACTTCGCATTGGGAAGGTCACTATGTATTACTCTGCGCCCGTCTTCCATAGGCGCGCCCTTAACCTCTCTGCCCCGTATTTTACATCTTTCCTTCTTGAATTTGTGATTTGACACCTTTTCTTTGGGCCCAAAACATGTTTCCGCGTGAATCCGGCCCGTAACACACGCGTTTTTCAGTTTTCCATTTCGTCTCTAGTTTGGAAATTCCGCGCCATGTATCCTCTGCCGCGTGTCGTATAATTTCCTCTACCTCTCGTACGACCTCTTTGAATCGCGTTTATACAATATCTTTCGTTTTCAGGTCGTTCATTTTGGTCATTACTTTCTCGCAAATAATTGTTGTTATTGTGGGGACGAGATTCGCGATTTCTTCGCCAGTGATCTTCGTCCTCGACCCTTTCCAAAAAGGCAGAAAAACTTCTATGGGTACTCCCAACATATCGTTTAGAATCGTCAGGCAATTTCTGCCAAAGAACCCAAACGATCTCGGCTTCAGTTCTTCTTGCTTTCAGATGTATCAGTTTTCTATACCACGATTCGCAAAACTCTTTCATGGTTTGTCTACCCCTGACTCTGTCATACAACCTGGCCATTAAAAACTCACGCCACAACTGGTCTTGTTTTTGTTCTGACCAGTACTCGTCAATAAATTTTTGTTTAAAGTATTCAAAAGACATCTGGTTAGTATCCAGATTCAACCCCCACCTTTTTGCTTCTCCCGTTAAGGCACTGATTACAACATTAATTCTTTCCTGGTCAGATAAATATTCAGGAAAGTTCCTTTCGCAATTCTTTACAAAATCAAGAGGGTGCCATCCGTTATGCCTCTTTGCAGGGTCGAATTTTTCCTCGCCCTCTAATATTTTACTGAAAGGCATTCTTTCAGTAAAATGTGTAGGTCCTGCTTGTATTTTTCTTTGCAAGTCATACATTTTGCCTTGGATTTGTGAAGTGTTATGTTCACACTTCTTTTCGCAAATAACAATCTGTTTAGTTAGTTCTCTACTTGTTTTTGTTACAGATTGTTTAATCTGTACAAATTCCGCGTTACACTCTGTTTGTATTTCGGATTTGATATCGAATACCTTTTCGTCCACTTTAGTATTGACTAAAGGTTCTATTTGGTCCTGAATTTTAATTACTTCAGTGTCAAATCTTTCGTTGATGTCATCAATCTGTCCTTGTACATTGGCAATATTGCCATTGATGTCAGTAATTTCGCTTTCAATGTTTTTGATTTCATTACTCACTATTCCTACCCTTGAATTGACTTCTTCAATTTGTTTACTAAGTCTGGTACTCTGCATTTCGATTTGTTTACTTTGTGCAATAATCTGCGCCTTGATATTGTCATTGTCTGCTGCATTTTGTTGCCCCTGTGCTGCGATTTGTGCCTTAATATTGTCATTTTGCGCAGACAGTATTCTAAGCAAGTCAGTCAAGTCTAGTGTCTTTTCACCTTTAGACTCTACTGCCTTTTCGTGTTCAGATCCTACACCCCTTTCTGATTTTGGTGATTCAATCATATCCCTCTATTCATCAGCATAGCCACTGTCTTCGACAACATTGCCTACATTGTCTTGCTTAGTACGCGCGACGTTCATAGCGTCTATCTGTTTATTTACCTCCGCGTGATAACGTACGTAATTTAACTCACGTGTAATGCCATCTGTTGGTGTGCTGCCTGAACTGCTCTCGATTGCATTCTGCTCTCGCGTATTTAGATTTATTTCTAGTTCCCCGTCCATTTTAGTTACTATTAAGTATTGATACCTTTAATTTTAAATTTATGCTGAACTTTCACTAACCGTTCTGTCAAGTAATGTACAGGTTCGTGCCGCTGGACGTTTTATGTTCACTCTATCTTTGTAAAATGCTAACTACTTATATTTTTTACGTGTGTAGGTGCAAACTGAACAACGTCCTGTCATGCGGCGCCATGTATAACACTTCCTGTCTGCTACCGCTACACCATAACCTTAAAATTGGAAACAGGTTATGAAATAAAACTATTTTATTCAAGCAATTATGGTACAAAGCAACAGAGCAGAGTTACCCTCTGAGAGGAATTTTGTTATGTTGACCGTGTTGTACCTAACAGAGGTGGCTTATCGGAAATGAAAGTCAGAATTACGTAAGTATTTAAACAGTGACAAACTAAAAATATTTCCTATCTGCACTGTTTAACAGATAACGAAACCGGTCGCCAGCCTAACTAGGCAAGAAAATGATTAACATTCTCGTTTAAGAAAGTAGGTATAAGTAACTATAACGGACAAACACAACCTAGACTTGGCCACACGCGAGTGCAATGAACTCTGACACACACTTATGTTTTAAGGTTGAAGCTAACAACTGCAGCAACACAAACTATTTGCAAAATTATAACAGATACCGAAACACCCTATTACTTTCAGGCTTACATAAAGTGAATGGTCTTTATAACATTACTATTAATATGCACTTCTAATACACAAGATAGACAAACACTTAGCAAACATGAGTATATAACGTTTCATAACTGCAGCTTTCTCACTTTTACTACAGCGAAACACAATACTGACCAAATTGCAAGAAACTGACTCACCTTTTAGAATTTACTACAGACAACAATGTGATCATTTGCTTTATAAGCCTCAGTCTTAAGAACTTTTAATTTTGAAGTTAGCAACAGCACTTTAAAAAGCAGTTTTAATAGGAAAATTATTTTCAGCAAATAACATTTACTTTAACTCACTCCTCACACTCTTGCCACATTAACTTTAACTTTCTTTTTACTAAGTTCAAGAGGCACTAATTAGCAAAACTCTAGGCTTTAATTTCTTTTAGTAAGGACACTCGGATATCAGTTTAGTTCAAACGGAGAGGACCCTGAGAGGTGTTATGATGAGGAGAAAAGTCAAGGTAGGTACATAAATTCAGATATAAATTACCTTATATTTCAGCACATTAGCACACCCATTAAGCTGATCCTTCACTATACATCATTATAGTATTGTGTTGCAGTGATTGCGCAGTGTGGTGGCAACTGCATGTTGGTAGGTGGAATTGCAGGCAGAATTTCTGGACTCTGTCATTTCTTGGTGGCGACGACAGATACAAATTCCTGAATAGTTCCAGCTATTTATCCATCCATCCGAGGCATTGGAAAGCGGCAGGAAAATCCTCTCGGAACCAGCACGATATGCAACATTTACATGACAGCACACAGTTTGGTAGCTTGTCCCTGACTCGTTGCTCGTCTCCGACTCGTAGCTCGTCTCCGACTGGTAGCTCGTCCCCGACTGACTATCAGTTCCACCTTTTCTACGTAGGCCAGCCACAATTTGCGCGCGCTACACAGTTCCGTTCCCGAGGGGAACCACAACAACTTTTACATACAGAATAACTAAGAATTCCTAAGTGAGGATCAGCAGTTTACATAACAGTAACCAAATACATTAAATAAAGCAAAACATTTACACATATTGACATTTCTACAAAAAATTAATCATACAAAATTACAATCATATACAGTAAGTTTTGTTCCCTCCAAATGGGACAAAGCATTTAAATGACAGATACACTATACAGCACAGAATCAAATCATGACATCAAAGTTTTAACAAGGAAAGGAGTAAACAATTTTGTGTTATCGTTCAATCAAACAATATTTACAGAAGCTTAACGATGTAATATTAAATGAAACAAAAGCAAAATAAATCAGTAGAGCTTAGAGCTATGGTGTTACACATGCCCCATGTTTTGTTGAAGTTTCCTGTAAGGTATACTTCAAGGAAACATCTATAACACCTAAGTGGTGTTGGCTACAGAAAAAAAATTATACCATCCAACTTCAGTTGGGACAAAAAAATACATATATTACAAATATACAGTATATACACTAAGGAAATTCATACACTTCTTCCAAAAACATTTTCAAAGTAAAGCATTTACAGTAATTTTCATCCATAGACTGGTTTAAGGAAATTAATTTTCATCAATACACAGGATACCTTCAAGCATGTTCATTTCATACACACACAGTTCAAATAAAAGACAAAACAGTACACAAAATAAGCTTCGTATTAGTAGAATAGATATGGCCTTCAAACAAAAAAAAATAATTCACATACACAACAGCACAGAACATTCTAACTCAACAAAACACAAATAAGTCTTTCAATGTTGTTAAAGAATGAAACTTTCAGAGACACACAAGTAAACTTGTGATCACAGTACATTTTGCAAGGTTCAGCAATTAATAAATATTGAAAAATTCAGTTTGCATCCACTTATGTACTAATATTTACAAAAAAACAGCTATGAGAACTTTTTCCAACTGATTCTTTAAATACTAAAGTAACTTTTCAAGGTTTTCTCAAAATAATTAACTTTAAAGCTGCCCTTCATTGATAGCAGTCCAAAATATTTTGTTGCACATAAACACACTAACATATTCAGAACCTATTTTTAATCATCACTGCTGGGTTTTTAAAACAAGGCAGTCCAAACCTTTAAGTTATTCCAGAAAAACTAGTATCAAAAACATCTACATCCATTTGAATGAGAATCCATATATATTTTGTAAGAACTTTTCACTAACTTCAATAAGAATAGTTAGTTCATAACACATTGACCAATAAGCCTTACTTACTTCACTGCTTGCCTCAGCATAAGCAGTCCATGTTACTCATTCTACCTATTATTGGTTTGGCAGTCTTTGTATGTAAACATTTAGACACAAAAAACACAATTTAGATAAAGACCACTAAAACAAACATTTTTAAATTAATACACTGCCTCATCCTCTAGGTTTGGCAGTTCGTGACCACTTATCAACTTCTTGCCCCACAATGGCAAGTCCTTTGGCTACAGCTCACACAGCATATTTGGTAGCCCTCAACTTCAGGACCACAGCATTTTTTTTTTGTTTTGTCTTGTTTTTCTGCCCAACAACATGTTTTTGAGCAGTTTATTGTCATCATCTTTGAGTTTTTCATCATTATGTCACATATTTGGTAAAATTTGCATTAATGGTGTAAAACATGAAACCTGCAACTTTGAAACAGCAATTAGACACTGGTAATATTAAATTTTTCTTTACACCATGACAAAATCAGGCAATATACACATCATTAATCGAGTAAATTTTAAATGGCATTTTTTTGTATAATGACAATGTTCAGGAGTTATTTGAGAGTCCCAGATTTGTGGTTTTTCTCCCCACTTTCTTACACATCAACATTTCTTTCAAAGTCAGTATTTAGTTTAATTATTTTTCCACACATTTAGGTCATCAGATATGTCAAGATCGGAACAATAATTTTACATCCTACTACAAGTGATTTCTGTCAACCCTTTGCGGCACTAGACACACACATCCCTCTCACATCTATCTTATACACATTAGTCAGGTTCCTCTCCTTAGTTTTTGACACACACAGTTTTTCAACATCATAATTATCCCTATTTTCAGAAACACATTTACATTCAGTCACATTACAGTATTCATTTACCTAGTTTTCAGTATTCTTACCTTTTCACATCCATATATCTCTTTCCAATTACTTTCCCATTACATTTTTCCTTTACAGTATCCACAATACTTACATTCATATTGGTCATTTTCTAGTGTACCCAATTCAATTATTCATTTACTTGTCCACAAACAATACACAGTATCTTACATTATTTCTACACTTTTCAGTTTATTCTGATAGAGAAGAAGGAAAGAAGATAGTAAAAGTTCTGAATGATGAAGAGGAAGGTTGCCAACACAAAAAGAAATGGAAGTAGTGCTGGCAACGACTCGGGTCCCTGGTGCTCGTCAGGCACCTGACAATGCAAAGAGTGCAAGTCGCCTGAGGGTTCAACAACCCTCATCTAAGGACATGTATCTTTAAGTAAACCACATACTGCAAACATAAGCCTTTTCGGATTTTTAATTATATTAGAAATAAATCATTTTCTTGTGGAGTTCATTGCACTTTCATTAAGTTACCATAAGCATATTCATACATAAAGTTTTCAGGTTTCTCACATTACATGGCCCTCTCTTCATAATTAGACTGGCAACAATAAGTATCCAATTAAAATTGAAACAGTTCCTAAGCAGAGTCATACAGTACAGTACAGTACAATAAATAAGCAACCTCCCCCCGGTCTCAGGATCAACAAAACAATAATTCACCTTCAGGTAACAGTCATATACAATAATAACAAAGACATGCATTATATTAATAATATATACAAATACAGCATCCTGCCCCCAGTCTCTTTATTAACAAGGCAGTCTTTTAGGGTTCATAAAACAGTCACTTAAGTCTGGTGGCTTTTTAGGCCTCCTATCTTCTACATCTTTCACTATGCTATTCAGATCTTGCCAACGTTTTGTTTCATCTGGTGGCTTTTTAGGTCTTGGGCTTTCAAAGTCTTTAGCAAGGTACGACATCTCTTGTTCTCCTATTATTTTATCGGGAGGCTCTTTTTGTCCCTGTAATTCACACTCTTTCAAAACATTTGTTAAGGCTTCCCCCAGTATAGTATCATCTGGAGGTTCCTGCAAATTATGCACCTGTGTTACAATACTGAATAATTCCTTCGGTTTTGGCCCAGTTCTACTTTCTGTATCTTGCTTTGGAAAAATGTCACTAATTTTTTCGTACCCTCTTTCAGTAAAGGTATATTTACTTTCGTTTACACCTGAAAATTCATCTTCACTGGAGTCATCACTACTCTCTTCCTCACTATCAGATTCACTTAAATACTCGACTTTTGAACGATAGGGAAAGTTAGTATATTCATTCTGATCTGTATTCATATATCCTTCATCATCTGAACTATCACTGATTTCATTTTCGTCATCATATTCGAGCAGGAAAGCAACTTTTAAACAGTGGAGCAGATTATCACTAGATTTTCCGGCCACTTGGTTTTTCGACTCATTTTCTACACAATGCACACCGTTTGGACACTCAGGTACTTCTGTTGAATTACTTTGAACGTTGTCTGCCTTAGTTTCGTACATAGTATACTCATCATATACATTGATAATCTTCGTTTCACTGATTCCTTTACTATCAGTTTCAGATAATCGTGCGATATTCCTACTAGACCCTTCTGCGTTAGAACCATAAAACACCTTTCCATCAACAACAATTTCGTCTGCACTGCTTATAATGTCACGATTACTAACGTCCTCTTCTACATCATTTTCACCTATTATTAATTGTGCACACGTCTTTTGCGTGGCATATTCTACCTCCCTTTCCTCTTTATTCATCATAACCTCCCCCACATCTACGTCTTTTACCTCATACACATCATTAACAGTGCCAATATTCCCCTTTTCACTCCCTTTTTCTGTCTCCCTTTCATTCTTTAATAAAGTCTTTTCACACGATTCCGATACTGAGTTATCTTTATCATATGACATATTAACTTTATTTCCATTTTTACATTCATCTTCTACTGAACCGGCGAACGGAAGTGTCCGATCCAGCCTCTTCTGTTTCTCTCTACGGCAGCCATCTTGTTCTGACGTCTGCCATTTGTGTCTGCTGCCAAGTGCAATGTACGCTGCTCTGGCAACCGCTGGCCCGAGCACGAACGGTCACGTGACTTCGCACTGCGAACGCCACTATGTATCACTCCGCGCCCGTCTTCCATAGGCGCGCCCTTAACCTCCCTGCCCCGTATTTTACATCTTTCCTTCTTGAATTTGTGATTTGACACCTTTTCTTTGTGCCCAAAACCGGTTTCCGCGTGAGTCCGGCCTGTAACACACACGGTTTTCAGTTTTCAGTATCGTCTCTAGTTTGGAAATTCCGCGCCATGTATCCTCTGCCGCGTGTCGTATAATTTCCTCTACCTCTCGTACGACCTCTTTGAATCGCGTTTATACAATATCTTTCGTTTTCAGGTCGTTCATTTTGGTCATTACTTTCTCGCAAATAATTGTTGTTATTGTGGGGACGAGATTCGCGATTTCTTCGCCAGTGATCTTCGTCCTCGACCCTTTCCAAAAAGGCAGAAAAACTTCTATGGGTACTCCCAACATATCGTTTAGAATCGTCAGGCAATTTCTGCCAAAGAACCCAAACGATCTCGGCTTCAGTTCTTCTTGCTTTCAGATGTATCAGTTTTCTATACCACGATTCGCAAAACTCTTTCATGGTTTGTCTACCCCTGACTCTGTCATACAACCTGGCCATTAAAAACTCACGCCACAACTGGTCTTGTTTTTGTTCTGACCAGTACTCGTCAATAAATTTTTGTTTAAAGTATTCAAAAGACATCTGGTTAGTATCCAGATTCAACCCCCACCTTTTTGCTTCTCCCGTTAAGGCACTGATTACAACATTAATTCTTTCCTGGTCAGATAAATATTCAGGAAAGTTCCTTTCGCAATTCTTTACAAAATCAAGAGGGTGCCATCCGTTATGCCTCTTTGCAGGGTCGAATTTTTCCTCGCCCTCTAATATTTTACTGAAAGGCATTCTTTCAGTAAAATGTGTAGGTCCTGCTTGTATTTTTCTTTGCAAGTCATACATTTTGCCTTGGATTTGTGAAGTGTTATGTTCACACTTCTTTTCGCAAATAACAATCTGTTTAGTTAGTTCTCTACTTGTTTTTGTTACAGATTGTTTAATCTGTACAAATTCCGCGTTACACTCTGTTTGTATTTCGGAATTGATACCGAATACCTTTTCGTCCACTTTAGTATTGACTAAAGGTTCTATTTGGTTCTGAATTTTAATTACTTCAGTGTCAAATCTTTCGTTGATGTCATCAATCTGTCCTTGTACATTGGCAATATTGCCATTGATGTCAGTAATTTCGCTTTTAATATTTTTGATTTCATTACTCACTATTCCTACCCTTGAATTGACTTCTTCAATTTGTTTACTAAGTCTGGTACTCTGCATTTCGATTTGTTTACTTTGTGCAATAATCTGCGCCTTGATATTGTCATTGTCTGCTGCATTTTGTTGCCCCTGTGCTGCGATTTGTGCCTTAATATTGTCATTTTGCGCAGACAGTATTCTAAGCAAGTCAGTCAAGTCTAGTGTCTTTTCGCCTTTAGACTCTACTGTCTTTTCGTGTTCAGACCCTACACCCCTTTCTGATTTTGGTGATTCAATCATATCCCTCTATTCATCAGCATAGCCACTGTCTTTGACAACATTGCCTACATTGTCTTGCTTAGTACGCGCGACGTTCATAGCGTCTATCTGTTTATTTACCTCCGCGTGATAAAGTACGTAATTTAACTCGCGCGTAGTGCCATCTGTTGGTGTGCTGCCTGAACTGCTCTCGATTGCATTCTGCTCTCGCGTATTTAGATTTATTTCTAGTTCCCCGTCCATTTTAGTTACTATTAAGTATTGATTCCTTTAATTTTAAATTTATGCTGAACTTTCACTATCCGTTCTGTCAAGTAATGTACAGGTTCGTGCCACTGGACATTTTATGTTCACTCTATGTTTGTAAAATGCTAACTACTTATATTTTTTTCGTGTGTGGGTGCAAACTGAACAACGTCCTGTCACGTGGCGCCACGTATAACACTTCCTGTCTGTTACCGCTACACCATAACCTTAAAGTTGGAAACAGATTATGAAATAAAACTATTTTATTCAAGCAATTATGGTACAAAGCAACAGAGCAGTGTTACCCTCTGAGAGGAATTTTGTTATGTTGACCGTGTTGTACCTAACGGAGGTGGCTTATCGGAAATGAAAGTCAGAATTACATAAGTATTTAAACAGTGACAAACAAAATATTTCCTATCTGCACTGTTTAACGGATAACGAAACCGGTCGCCAGCCTAACTAGGCAAGAAAATGATTAACATTCTCGTTTAAGAAAGTAGGTATAAGTAACTATAACGGACAAACACAACCTAGACTTGGCCACACGCGAGTGCAATGAACTCTGACACACACACATGTTTTAAGGTTGAAGCTAACAACTGGAGCAACACAAACTATTTGCAAAATTATAAGAGATACCGAAACACCCTATTACTTTCAGGCTTACATAAAGTGAATGGTCTTTATAAAATTACTGTTAATATGCACTTCTAATACACAAGATAGACAAACACTTAGCAAACATGAGTATATAACGTTTCATAACTGCAGCTTTCTCACTTTTACTACAGCGAAACACAATACTGACCAAACTGCAAGAAACTGACTCACCTTTTAGAATTTACTACAGACAACAATGTGATCATTTGCTTTATAAGCCTCAGTCTTAAGAACTTTTAATTTTGAAGTTAGCAACAGCACTTTAAATAGCAGTTTTAATAGGAAAATTATTTTCAGCAAATAACATTTACTTTAACTCACTCCTCACTCTCTTGCCACATTAACTTTAACTTTCTTTTTACTAAGTTCAAGAGGCATTAATTAGCAAAACTCTAGGCTTTAATTTCTTTCAGTAAGGACACTCGGATATCACTTTAGTCAAATGGAGAGGAGCCTGAGAAGTGTTATGATGAGGAGAAAAGTCAAGGTAGGTACATAAATTCAGATATAAATTACCTTATACGAGGGCAGTTCAATAAGTAATGCAACACATTTTTTTTCTCGGCCAATTTTCTTTGAAAAAACCGGAAATTTCTTGTGGAATATTTTCAAACATTCCCGCTTCGTCTCGTATAGTTTCATTGACTACCGACAGGTGGCAGCGCTGTACGGAGCTGTTAAAATGGCCTCTGTAACGGATGTGCGTTGCAAACAACGGGCAGTGATCGAGTTTCTTTTGGCGGAAAACCAGGGCATCTCAGATATTCATAGGTGCTTGCAGAATGTCTACGGTGATCTGGCAGTGGACAAAAGCACGGTGAGTCGTTGGGCAAAGCGTGTGTCATCATCGCCGCAAGGTCAAGCAAGACTGTCTGATCTCCCGCGTGCGGGCCGGCCGTGCACAGCTGTGACTCCTGCAATGGCGGAGCGTGCGAACACACTCGTTCGAGATGATCGACGGATCACCATCAAACAACTCAGTGCTCAACTTGACATCTCTGTTGGTAGTGCTGTCACAATTGTTCACCAGTTGGGATATTAAAAGGTTTGTTCCCGCTGGGTCCCTCGTTGTCTAACCGAACACCATAAAGAGCAAAGGAGAACCATCTGTGCGGAATTGCTTGCTCATCATGTGGCTGAGGGTGACAATTTCTTGTCAAAGATTGTTACAGGCGATGAAACATGGGTTCATCACTTCGAACCTGAAACAAAACGGCAATCAATGGAGTGGCGCCAAACCCACTCCCCCACCAAGATAAAGTTTAAAGCCATACCCTCAGCCGGTAAAGTCATGTTTACAGTCTTCTGGGACGCTGAAGGGGTTATTCTGTTCGATGTCCTTCCCCATGGTCAAACGATCAACTCTAAAGTGTATTGTGCTACTCTTCAGAAATTGAAGGAACGACTTCAGCGTGTTCGTAGGCACAAAAATCTGAACGAAATTCTCCTTCTTCATGACAACGCAAGACCACACACAAGTCTTCGCACCCGAGAGGAGCTCACAAAACTTCAGTGGACTGTTCTTCCTCATGCACCCTACAGCCCCGATCTCGCACCGTCGGATTTCCATATGTTTGGCCCAATGAAGGACGCAATCCGTGGGAGGCACTACGCGGATGATGAAGAAGTTATTGATGCAGTACGACGTTGGCTCCGACATCGACCAGTGGAATGGTACCGTGCAGGCATACAGGCCCTCATTTCAAGGTGGCGTAAGGCCGTAGCATTGAATGGAGATTACGTTGAAAAATAGTGTTGTGTAGCTAAAAGATTGGGGAATAACCTGGTGTATTTCAATGCTGAATAAAACAACACCTGTTTCAGAAAAAAAATGTGTTGCATTAATGATTGAACTGCCCTCGTATTTCAGCACATTAGCACATCCATTAAGCTGATCCTTCACTATACATCATTATAGTATTACGTTGCAGTGATTGCGCAGTGTGGTGGCAACTGCATGTTGGTAGGTGGAATTGCAGGCAGAATTTCTGGACTCTGTCATTTCTTGGTGGCGACGACAGATACAAATTCCTGAATAGTTCCAGCTATTTATCCATCCATCCGAGGCATTGGAAAGCGGCAGGAAAAGCCTCTCTCGGAACCAGCACGATATGCAACATTTACATGACAGCGCACAGTTTGGTAGCTCGTCCCCGACTCGTTGCTCGTCTCCGACTCGTAGCTCGTCTCCGACTGGTAGCTCGTCCCCGACTGACTATCAGTTCCACCTTTTCTACGTAGGCCAGCCACAATTTGCGCGCGCTACAAAGTTCCGTTCCCGAGGGGAACCACAACAACTTTTACATACAGAATAACTAAGAATTCCTAAGTGAGGATCAGCAGTTTACATAACAGTAACCAAATACATTAAATAAAACAAAACATTTACACATATTGACATTTCTACAAAAAATGAATCATACAAAATTACAATCATATACAGTAATTTTTGTTCCCTCCAAATGGGACAAAGCATTTAAATGACAGATACACTATACAGCACAGAATCAAATCATGACATCAAAGTTTTAACAAGGAAAGGAGTAAACAATTTTGTGTTATCGTTCAATCAAACAATATTTACAGAAGCTTAACGATGTAATATTAAATGAAACAAAAGCAAAATAAATCAGTAGAGCTTAGAGCTATGGTGTTACAAGGTCCAGTTCGTTTCGGGATTAAAACAACTTTTCCCACTTTGAACGAGTTCGGCACTACTCTACCCTGTAACTCTTCATTCAAAAGGGAGGTAAAGGTACCACCCAACAACGGCCAAAAGCGCATGTAAAATTCCTTGAGAAGTCCATCTAGACCCGGGGACTTTTTTTGTAGGCGATCCCACGATAAGTTTGTAAAGTTCCTTTAGCTGAAAAGCAGCTAAGTGCGTCGCATTATGTCCAGGTGTAATTGTCATATCCAAGATGCTGACAAGTGGCTCGTAAAAGGTTTCATTATACTTTTCAATGTCATAGATATCCACGTAGTACTGGTGTAAGATACGCACTATATCAGCTTGCGGTACGTCCATCATTTCTCCTGAGAGAATGAATACAAGCGCGTCGGCGACGTTTCTGATGCCGAAAGAAATGAAATAAGGAACTCAGTTCTTACGTCACCAATGAACGCGACTTCGATCGGATGTTCAAACCTTCCATTTTTATTCTCTTCAAGGTAAACAATTTTACTTTTACACGCCTAACATCCGCAGTTCGCAGAGGCGCGTGATTCGAAGCAGAATAAATTTCACGCAGGATGGAATAGTAATATTCAAAAGTTCTCCGAAAGTCTCACGCTTTGGCAGCACAGAAAATTATCGAAGTTTGCCTCAGCCTGGGTTTTGCTAGCTGTGTCCACCAGTCAAGGGTGGGAGAGTATTTCACAGTGGACCGTAGAGTACGCTCCCATACGACTCGCATCACGTCATCGAGAGAAGGGTCAGCTGGGTGAGCGATGGTTAACATCCGCGGAAGTAGAAACAATTAGACTGGTTTCCACAGCACAGTGACCCATAAAGGACGCTGGGATACCTTCAACAATAATAATACTAACGCTCAGGCAGTCTGATAAGTAAAACCTATCTAACGTGCTACCAGAAGTCGCAGTAAAGTGGGTAAATTTAACTAACGTCAGGTATTTACACATCCAAACGTCTTTTAGGTGTAAGGAGCGGACTAATTCATGTAATTCAGGAGAGAAATTAAAAGTATGAGATTGATCTGGAGGACGCATACACAGTTAAATTCACCATCCAACAGAATACCTGGAGGACTCTTACGCAACAGATAAACAATATACCCTTTATAAAAACGTGAACGATCCACTGTCCGACCGCCATCTGGAACGTAGTCTCATCGTACCTGCGTAGACTACCTCGGCACAACTAACGGCCAACCCACATTCCCACTCAGCGCCACCTATCCGCAGTCGCTGTCCATACCCTCCATGGTCGCTACTCTGAGATTCCCGCTGGAAGGCCGACGTATTTGTGCACACATACGCCGGCCTCTGGTGGCCGAGCGGTTCTGGCGCTACAGTCTGGAACCGCGCGACCGCTACGGTCGCAGGTTCGAATCCTGCCTCGGGCATGGATGTGTGTGTTGTCCTTAGGTTAGTTAGGTTTAAGTAGTTCTAAGTTCTAGGGGACTTAAGACCTCAGCAGTTGAGTCCCATAGTGCTCAGAGCCATTTGAACCAATTTTGCACACATACAGAAGAATGTTGATCCATTGTTCATTTAGGCAAATCAGTTATGTGAATTATTTCGGATATGTCTGAAAGAACTAACATCACACATTGTTATATCTGATGATTCACCTAGAGAACAATGGATCCATCTTCTTCAGTGCGGATGCACAAGTACATCCCACCTCCTGCAGAAATTGCAGAGTAGCGAGCATGGACGAAATGGACAGGGACTGCGTCTAGTTGGGAGTGTGGGTCACCCATGAGGAGCGCAGAGATAGTCCGCGCAGTTGCGACACCAACCTGTTCCAGATGGCGCAGCGGCTAACGCACGTGCCAAGTAATCAGGAGATCTCAGGTTCGAATCCTGATACGTTACACATTTTCACTCCTCGCCGCTGATTCACGATATGTTTCGGTGCAGCTAACATCAGTAATCCCTTTCTTTCCTCCCCCCACCACCAACCCCCCCCCCCCTCCTTCAACTTACATATAATGTATCACAGCTGCGGATTCCGCGTGAGCCGGCCGAAGTGGCCGTGCGGTTAAAGGCGCTGCAGTCTGGAACCGCAAGACCGCTACGGTCGCAGGTTCGAATCCTGCCTCGGGCATGGATGTTTGTGATGTCCTTAGGTTAGTTAGGTTTAACTAGTTCTAAGTTCTAGGGGACTAATGACCTCAGCAGTTGAGTCCCATAGTGCTCAGAGCCATTTTTGATTCCGCGTGGTGTTTCTTCTTTTGGACATGTCCGAATGAACAGGCATCAGAAGTACATGTAAGTGAAAGTATCCTTATCCACAAACAACAAACCACAGCAGAAACTAGTCCACATCTTAAATAATAAAAAACATAAATTCTCAAACTCAGGTATATACAACATGACATGTAAATCTTGCTCAAGTTATTACGTAGGACAAACTGCCAGGAATTTTCAATTTAAATACTGAACACATCAGCTGTCAGACATGTAACCAGTTTACAAAACCAGCAATAACAACACCCCGAGAAAACACTCGATACCCATTCGAAAACATAGAAGATGTCAAGATACTCCACCACTTCCAAAAATCCCATACAATGGATTTAATGGATGAGCTTAGAATTTTTATACACCACAAAAAGTGGGTAGCGAAGTGGGTAGCGAATCAGTTAATTTTTCCAAATGTTTCTCCTGAGTATGATAAGTGTAATATTTTTTAAAAATATGAGTATTTTCTCATTATGGAAAAAATTTAATCTTTAATTAGTCGTCAATAGTGGTAAACTCTTTGTGAAGTCATTGTATCGTAGTATCTTTGTAGCATGTTTTCAAACAAACAACGTAAGCGATGATTTGCGTGGATGAGTGAGGAGACACAATACCTGTAACTAGACAACTGAAAATACCATTTCTAACATTAACATTTAAAAACATTCAAATATTCATTTTGTCCGATTTTCCGATTGCAGTCTAACTTCAAAAAGACTCGAGAGAGCCAGAAAATTACACATGTGAACATCACCAAACATATTCGTGTAAGCAAATGCAGTTGAAAATGGGAACAAATTCTCGAAACGTGTTATAACTGATGCAGCTTTCATTACTTAAATCATAAATTCCTCTGCTATTTTTTTTTTTTTTGCACTTAGAATATAACTCTTCAAGTTTTTGTAAAAATAAGTAAAGTCGGATAATACGGAATTAGAAAATCAACTGAATAATTCATTTTTAAATCAGAATTAGCGTTTCTAAGAGATTTTACCAATCACTTATGTAATTTGAATTTACGTTTGCAAGTATAGGAACGCTCTATTAGTGATGCGTTTACGAATGTTAATGGAGTCCTGTATAAAGGTCAGTTTTTGAAATTGCAGTCAAATAAGGGAAAAATTCATTATTTCCCCAGATGCTGTGAACTGAAACACTAATAAACAGAAATTAAATTCAAGATTTACTTCCATTTTTGGTGAAATCTCCAATGAGTTTCACAGTTGTTTTAAAGGTTTTACATGTACAGAACCGGATATAATTTCGTTTAATAAGCAGTGAAACTAAGTCTTGGAAGTGCTAGAAAAATCTTCAAGAAGAAGTTTGCAGGATACGAAATGATGGATTCATGCTATTCAGGAAAGAATTATTAGAATTTTTTAATTATACCACAAGATCGGTAACCAAAAATCACAGAATTCCCGTTTGAAATCAAATATTTTTCCGGTCAACATATATTTGTGAAAGAACGTTTTATTCGATGAAGTACATTTAATCTGCTGAACATAACATAATGTCGTATGAGTCGTTGGAACATCAATTTTGTTTCACTTCAACACAAATTGAAATCGAATTGCAGGCCTTGTCAAGACCAAGTTAAATAAATCCAACCTAAATATAAAAATATCTCAGTAACGTAAGTATAAGTGCTTGAGACGTAGGGGAACTCGAGGCGAAACGGGATACTTACTGTTTAACAATTTGTATAAAATAAGGGAACAAAAGGAAACACTTCTTAAATTTATAAAAAAACACCTTGTAGTGTAAACTAATGTACCTTATTTTAAAATCACTTAAAACAATACATTTTACATTTTTTACAATTTTTAAAAGAAAGTCTTGCATATTTCCCGTTGGGCCCCACACACAGGGCAGAATGGGAGAAGGTTATTTTTTGTTAAATTATTGCATAAACGTTGAATTTGGAATACGAATATGGTATTAAACTATGACAAAATGTTGTATAAAAGACAATTGAGACTAAGGAATGTGTAATTTAAACAATTAAAAAGTCATTCTTCAAAATAAGAAAATATTTTAATGTCATTCTGAAAAATGTACAATGCTTAATAACCACCAAACCACTAACTACTAGTCCTTTCGACAATAGTCACAAAACAGTATTTCCTCTTCATTTTCATTGTCTATGCCAGCACATGAAACACCTCTGGCATGCGACCCAGCCCTCATTAGAGACGGAGTAGAAGTCCCCACAGCAGAGACACTCAGCATACTCTCTCTCTCACTCTCTCTTCGCCATCTTCTTCCTTTTATTTTTCATAATGTCTTTGATGTTATCTGTTTTGGTTTTTTTGGGGTAAAGTTTGATATTTTTGCCATAAGGTGCATTGTCTCTGTCCTGACATTGTTCATGTTTGTGCACCCTCCTCCTTCTGTAGGCCTACTTTACGTGTGACAGCATTCTGCAGTTCCTTCTTATAAGGAGAATCTGTTAATACGACGGTTTTTCCTTTTCGTATTGTAGTCCGCCGAGTATTTTGACAGATTAGTGGGATTGGAATGACAGCCTCGGGCGATATCTGGAAAGCTATAATGTTCGGCGAACATAGCTGGTTGGTTGAGTCTGGCATCCATGCACATCCACGCTGGGTTTGCTTTCTACTTGCATCAAAATATGACGGGGCAGAACGGGACACTATCCCATTCTGCCCCGTCCCGTTTCGCCCCAAGAGCACTTTTCAGATTAACAACTTTTATGGAGTGTAACAATTGACGTATTTAAATGCATTAAATAACTAAAGTATAACAAATGCCATGCACTTTAGGGGAATGTGTCATTTTAGGGTATACAATTAACAATTAACAGCTTTCCAGGCGTTGAAATTCACCAAACGTTAGAACAACGCAAGAGATAACGTGACGGACAAAATTTCACTTAGATCTCGCACTTCAAACTAAATAAAAATGGCTGCCCTGAATTCTCTTACATTCGGAGAAATAGTTACATGCCCATACAACAGGTTGCAGTACTGTCAAGTCTAGAAAAGAGCAATTTCCCATTGTGCCACCGGCCGGCGTGGCCGAGCGGTTCTAGGGGCTACAGTGTGGAACCGCGCAACCGCTACGGTCGCAGGTTCGAATCCTGCCTCGGGCATGGATGTGTGTGATGTCCTTAGGTTAGTTAGGTTTAAGTAGTTCTAAGTTCTAGGGGACTGATGACCTCAGAAGTCCCATAGTGCTCAGAGCTATTTGAACCCATTGTGCCCCGATATCCCGTTCTACCCCGAGTTCCCCTATAATTCACTGAAAATCAATGATTTAGCAGCGTATGCCTTTTGGCGTTTGCGTGTATGACGTTAGTATTGTAGGGCGTTCGACGCACGGCGGCTGACAGTCGTCCGGCGTGGGTTTGTCGGGCTGAGACGTCACCGCACGAGTAGCGTTGGAGGGGACAGCAGTCGCTGGAGTGGAATGTTACGAGAGCCATGCTTTGCCAGGCCTGTGTTAGACCATTAATGTTAGATTATATCTCTGAATGAGTAGATGATAGCATTTTAAATTGAGTCAGTAATTACGTGAAATAGTGAAAATAAAGTTTTGGTTGCCCCTGGAAGCATTTGGGCAATTTGGAACTGCATTTGGGTACCTGGATAGTCTTTTAGAGATATAGAGAGTCAACGAGGGGCAAAATCAGCTTCACCCTTACAAACTTTTCTCATGTGACAGGTTGCATAATATGCAATAGGATAATATGCTGTTCTAGCACAATTACGAGAACGTGCTGAAAATTAATGTCTCCGAATACTTTATGTGAAATTTCTTAAGGCTTTTTAAGTGAAACAAACCTTATTAACATTCTAGATCTTTGTTGCTCGTGTTTACGTATTTAGTCACCCAGGTGACGAACACGCTTCTCTCAACGTGAGACCGGTTTGTTAAAACTATAACGGTACAACTTTTTGACCTTGTTCACGGAGCCACAACCTCATCTCTGATGGCACAGCTTCATTGCTGTCAAAGTGAAGTCTTAAAAAACAGTGAGGTCTTCGAACGTGTTCTTTAAGTTTTTGAAAAAGGCGAAAATCAATTTGGATCAAGTCGGGACTCAATGGAGGATGATGGAAGACAGTGAATACAACGCGTCGGATTGCTGGAGATGTCGCAACACTCAACTGTGGTCTGGAGTTGTCAAGCTGAAGGAGAGAGTGTCCATGTCTGGATGAACTCGTCGCACTCCAAATTCCAGCACTCAGTTTCTCACGCATCGGCGTAATTACGTTACTGCAGTGTTAAACCACGCGCTCTTGTGGCAGAGAGCTGCAGATATGTAAGCATGAAAAAAATATGCAGGATGTTAGTAACACTTGTATTATTTCAATAATTTTAAGAGTTTTCCATAAAAAATCAAGCCCTCGTATTTTGCTGTCACTGGTCTGAAATGATTTGTTTCCAAGTGGGTGTGTTAGCCCAAATTCCAGCGAGCGAAGAATATCAGCATTCCCAAAGAAGGAGGTCGGCTTAGAATGCAGTGTGTTTTGGTTGTGAAAATTTTTAAAGTAAAATATTTCAGGAGCGCAATTCAAGGTTGTCTATTATAACTGACACACACAACACGTTTCACAATTAGTACTGTACATCAGCTAAATATGTAAGTCGTACACTTTTTTAACGATACGGGCGTCGACATATCGTTATTTAGGATACCGTTGGAAGTAACAAAGGAAGGATAAAGCTGCGAAATAAAATATAACAAACTAAAAAAATGTTCTCTTACGCGTTTGAATGCCACATCGATCAGCTAACGTGGACGATCATACAGATGTTGATTGTTGAGGTAAAAACAGAGTAATGTCTTCTGGCGACGACTTCACCCTTGCGGTTGCTCCGCTTGGTTTGCGAAACTTTCCACCTGAATGCAAACAGCTTGCTGCCCGAGCGCCCAATATCGCCGCAAATGAGGTTTCTTTGTCACCATGACGTACCCTAATTACAGTCTTTCTTGATCTCGCGGGGAAACGAAATTACAAATTCGTCCTTTTGTGAGATCGTCTCTTTTACGTCACATTCCCATTATCGTTTCAGTAAATAGTTTTGGAGGCTAGCGCAAACAGATGGAGTTTTTAATTGTTCTTGTTAGCTGCATACGGTAGGACGATGAAATGAGAAATTACCCTGTCTCTTGGTGCACCTAATTTGACATTTAGACTCGTAAATTGCTCCTTGAAGCTGAGACGTGAATTAGACTGCCGTACGTCATGTTTTAAATTCACCCACTCCTTATTTTGGCCGTATCTACCGGAGACATCTCAACCAGACAACAAGAAAAGGGGAATGGGAATGGCCAGATGACAAACTAAACAGTAAAGTGGAACTGAAACTCCTGTCGCCAAGAAGATCCTTCTGCTTTTCTTTCTTTTTTCAAGAGAATTCATTTTAAACCAATTGTTGCATTGTGCTAAGGGGTTAAAATCGCCACAGGAAGGTTGTCGTCAAAGCAAACAAGGCAGAAAATGGAGCGACTGACGTCTTAGGAAATTTCAAGCTCTCTTCTGAGGTGACATCTAAGATACTCATGTTGGTATCAATGTATCTCTGATAGTGACAATATTCTTCAATCTTTGTCATTTCACCGATATCATTTACTAAATAGTTTTCTCCTGATCCTCTGCGGCATTATCTTCACAGTAGAATTTTTTTTCGGCAGCTGTCATTACAGCGATGGCTGTTCTCTCTGATACAGTTTTATGTTTCAAACAGAGCAGAGTGGAAGCTAGATAGTGAAAACGCTTGCCCTGCAGACCAAATTGCGTAATGTATGTGTTCAACGCCGAGATGAAATCAGTGGATCCGCTATTATCAAGTACTCAAATCTCCTAAATACGCAACTTGGTCATGTGTCGGTCAGTCTGTGATGAAGGTGATGGATGTAGCCGTAGGACAATCTGAATGCCAACTGCGAGAACATTCCCCTCTATGAAGAGCGGTGAAGGGCTTTTCCACAAACAGTTATTGCCGCGTTACCTGTCCAGCAGATACCCAACAGGTCCCTTAACAGTATTCCGGCAAATAGGAAGCTTTTTAGTCACTTTCTAAGTGTGTACAGTGAATTCAACAAACATCACTAACCTTAACAATGTACGAAACAGCAGTATGGGCTTTTCCGAAGGAAAGGTGCATCGTACTCATTAACAATAGAGGTGCTCCAATTTCGTATTTATTGGCCAATACCAGGTCCTCGACTCTCAATGAATATGTTCTATGAATATGTCCTTCCTGGACAGGAATATACGTAACGTACGATTACAGGTTGTAACATATGAACGACAACGTATGGAAGTCTGGGTATGCCCGTGATTCATGCGCAGATAGCCGAAAGGGTTAACACTTTCGGTGCACCCACCCCGGTAAGCGCCGGCCGGACTGGCCGAGCGGTTCTAGGCGCTACAGTTTGGAACCACGCGACCGCTACGCTCGCAGGTTCGAATCCTGACTCGGGCATGGATGTGTGCGATGTCCTTAGGTTAGTTAGGTTTAAGTAGTTCTAAGTTCTAGGGGACTGATGACCTCAGAAGTTAAGTCCCATAGTGCTCAGAGCCATTTGAACCCCGGCAAGCGTCGTAGATAGGAGAACGGCAGATGGACGACGCACGCATACCGTGTTCTATTGCCGCCGTCTGGTCTGTGTTTCGTTTACTGTGCTGGTCGGATTTGTCTCATTCCGTACCCTGGCACGCTGCAGTGAACGTCGGTTGCGATTTAACTGTTGGTTTATCTTTCTATCGTTCTCTGGTGAATTTTGTGCAGGTAAGTGTGTTCGTTTTCAATTTATCGTTCCGTATCTAAAAAAAAAAACAATTATTTTCAGCCTAATTACACAGGTGAGGGGCTAAGAGGACATAATTTCATGTTGTTTAAATCAAAATGTGTTTTGAGACATGTCTATTAAAATAAAATTTGTATGTTAGTATGCTGAAAATAATTACTCGTATTTTCTAGATACAGTACGATAAATTGAAAACAAATGCACCTACCTGCACAAGTTTCACCACAGAATGTTAGGAAGATAAACCAACAGCTAAATCGCTACCGACGTTTACTGCAAAGTGCTCGGACAAGGACGGAAGCAAATTCGATCCGCACAGTAAACGAAACACAGACCAAACGGCGCCGATAGTCAGAACACGCTAGGCGTCGCGTCGGCCACCTGCCATTCCCCGAGCTACGTGGCCTGGAGGAGTGGAGGATACCGAACATGTTAAGGTGATCTTTCGCGTGAAGCGGGAAATCCGGGTTGAGTCCCGGTCTAGCAAAAATATTCAGTGTCGTCACTCTGATATACAGCCAGAGGTGGTTCATATTCGCAATTATAAATGCATTTCCGTAATATTATAAACAGCTCACAAAATCTTGTGGGGTCACCGCCATGACTTGGATATAATGTAACCACTTATTCAACGCGTTTTTGACAACACAGTATGCTCAAGTACCTGTGAATTCGAGGTAAAGGTAAACTTTCTTTTTCACTGCAGAAGAACGTACTGTGTCTCCAGTCGTGAACGTTACAACGTGACCTGTTTGCGCTGTGAAGACAGTCAACATATCTCGGAGGGTTACCTCAAACTTAGACCTCTCGCGTGTTGAGACTTAACAGCAGGAAGGGTTGCTAGCCGCATCGGCATGCAACCGCTATCGTGACCAGCTAAACACTGACTCCTCCCTTGCAGCTATTGCCCGCAATCAACAACAGCTGATTGCCGCTGCCTACAAATTACCTCGCTCGTAGGTACACTATGTGATCAAAAGTATACGGACACCTGGCTGAAAATGAGTTAAAAGTTCGTGGCTCCCTCCACCGGTAATTCTGGAATTCAATATGGTGTTGACCCACCCTTAGTCTTGATGACAGCTTCCATTCTCGCAAGCATACGTTTCATTAGGTTTCTTGGGGAATGGTAGCCCATCCTTCACGGAGTGCTTCACTGAGGAGAGGTATCGATGTCTGTCGGTGAGGCCTGGCACAAAGTCGACGTTCCAAAACATACCAAAGGTGTTCTACGGGATTTAGTTCAGGATTTTCTGTAGGCCAGTCCATTACAGGGACGTTATTGTCCTGTAACCACGCCGCCACAGGGCATGCATTATGAACAGGTGCTCGATCGAGTTGTAAGATGCATTCACCATTCCCGGATTACCCTTCAACAGTGTGAAGCACGAAAGTGCTTAAAACATCAATGTAGGGCTGTGCTGTGATAGTGCCACGCAAAACAACAAGGGGTCCAAGCCCCCTCCGTGAAAAACACGACCACACCATAACACCATCGCCTCCGAATTTTACTGTTGGCACTACACACGCTGGAAGACGACATTCACCGGGCATTCGCCATAACGACACACTGCCATCGGATCACCATATTGTGTACTGTGGTTCGTCACTTCACACAACGTTTTTATACTGTTCAGTCGTTTGGCATTTACCAGTGTGACGTGAGGCTTATGATCAGTCGCTCGACCGTGAAATCCAAGTTTTCTCACCTCCCGCCTAACTGTCATAGTACTTGCAGTGGATCCAGATGCAGTATGGAATCCTGTGTGATGGTCTGGATAGATGTCAGCCTATTGCACATTACGATCCTCTTCAACTATCGGAGGTCTCTGTCAGTCAACAGACGAGGTCAATTGGTTCAAATGGCTCTGAGCACTATCGGACTTACCGAGCGAGGTGGCGCAGTGGTTAGACACTGGACCCGCATTCGGGAGGACGACGGTTCAATCCCGCGTCCGGCCATCCTGATTTAGGTTTTCCGTGATTTCCCTAAATCACTCCAGGCAAATGCCGGGATGGTTCCTCTGAAAGGGCACGGCCGACTTCTTCCCAATCCTTCGCTAATCCGATGGGACCGATGACCACGCTGTCTGGTCTCCTTCCCCAAAACCAACCAACCACTATCGGACTTAACATCTGTGGTCATCAGTCCCCTAGAACTTAGAACTACTTAAACCTAACTAACCTAAGGACATCACACACATCCATGCCCGAGGCAGGATTCGAACCTGCGACCGTAGCAGTCGCGTGGTTCCGGACTGAGCGCCTAGACGAGGTCAGCCTGTACGCTTTTGTGCTGTACGTATCCCTTCACGTTTCCACTTCACTATCACATCGGAAACAATGGACCTAGAGATGTTTAGGAATGTGGAAATCTGACGTACAGGCGTATGGCACAAGTGGCACCCAATTACCTTACCACATTCGAGGTCCGCGATTTCGCGGAGCGCGCCATTCTTCTCTCTCAAGGTGTGTAATGACTACTGAGGTCGCTGATATGGAGTATCTGCAGTAGGTGGCAGCAAAATGCACCTAACACGATAAACGTATGTTTTTGTGTAGCTGAGGCGTGTGCTGCACTACTACCCGTTGTCCATTTAGATGCCACTGGAATGAATATCTTGTCTCAGACAATGTGAGACATCCTCCACACGATCAACTATATCTTTCTAGCTTTCTAGAAAGGATATTCTTTCATTTCATGATTCACTTAAAACTAAGCGCACACACTAGACATGTGAGTGATGTAAAGGTTTTTACCTGCACTTTATGTAGGCGCGTACATCGCAGTATGACATAATAAGCCCGTCTGAATTCTAGGCTGAAGATTTTGCAGACAATTTTCCTTGAATGCATAGGCAGTTTCCTGCAATTGACATTTCATGTTTTTGTAACTGGGTGACAGGAGAGTGGAAGAGATAGCTGATGAACTGGGTTATTCTTAATAACTTTTGTTAGCACAAACAGCTTAGAACAATACCTCATAAGGATTTTGTGATATTCAGCACAGGTGTAGCCTCCAGTTGGTACAATAAAAAAGAACTCACGGCCGACATTATTAGGCGCAATCGCAAAAGAAAGAACACGAAGTAGTCGCCAATTATCACAATTTAACAGGCAATACCACAGGTTAGATGTAACTGCCAAAATTTAAAAACTGCGCTAAAACTGTAGTTGTTATTGCCTGACATATTCAGGATAGAGCCAAGAGACCTAAAATTTTACGAGAATGTTTTGTTAGTAAAATCATTTAATAGCCAAGTTCGCAAGTACGTACCATGAAGAGAGGATTAGTTTCAGCTGTTTATACAGCCATCTTCAGATCTATTATAAAAACACATGTACAGCGTCCGCTCGTACAAGAAGACTAAGACACAACGGCTGCATCACAGAAGACATTCATGCAAGAGGCAAATCTCTGTAAAATAGTGGCATATACCACTGAGATAAAATATCTTCTTGTACGTAAGTTCGAGTCGTCTCCTAGCGTCCGACCGTATGTGCCGGCAAATGTCAGAGGAAAAAAGTGCCAAGACAAGAGCTATGGGAAAAAAAACTCTGCGATAGTTGGGTCGAGTTGTAAGAGCAGTAGCGATTTTCTTGCTGCCTGCTACAGGTCATGCTAACGTAGGCTTTGTTAGTAGTGTGCATCATGCAGACGGATACCTTTGACGTTGTGGAGCGGTGTTACTCCGCGGCTGCAGCTGCGTGACGACATTGGCTCCTCGGTCAGCATCAGCATGCCTGTAACAGTTGAGTTCATCATGTTTTAGTGTCCGATTGGTCATATATCGGATTCACAGTGTAGGGTAGTGTTGGCGCTTTGTTTGTGCGTTAGTGTGTGAGATTTTCGGCTTCCCTGCTGTAGCCTGTTGGTCGGCTTCAATAGCAGCTGGCATATCCAGTCAATGTTGCTGATTCGCAGGGACTTGACGATGTTGTCGGTTGTGAGTGTATGTTAGCTCGCCATAGGTGATTATGCCCTACCTAATTGTGTCTTTGGCCGCTTATGCTTCCACCTATGGTTGAGATCATAGGCCGGCCGGTGTGGCCGAGCGGTTGTAGGTGCTTCAGTCTGGAACCGCGCGACCGCTACGGTCGCTGGTTCAGATCCTGCCTCGGGCGTGGATGTGTGGGGTGTCCTTAGGTTAGTTAGGTTTAAGTAGTTCTAAGTTCTAGGGGACTGATGACCTCAGATGTTAAGTCCCATAGTGGTCAGAGCCATTTGAACCATTTTTTGAGATCATAGTTACCTAGAGTATAGGATTGTTTGAGTGTCTCGAGTTCTTGTATAATCGTTTGGCGAGTCATCAAAGGTCTAATCAGTGTTATGTATTTGGATCTCGACAGCCTCTTATTCAGTGTAGTTTACCTATTGAGCATTGGTTGGAGTTGTTTGAGCCTCACGTTCGCTCTGTTGGCAATGTATTCTATGTAGCCCCCCGTGTACGTTTACGGTCCGGCCAGACACCGAGGTATCTCACTTTCTCTGGGAAACGTGTTGGGCGTGCATGTAGTACTACCTACCTACAGCGCTGATGTTGGCGCAGTAGCTTCGTTCTGCTTGTGAACAGAACTGTTTCGCACTTGTCGACGTTTATTTTATCACGGTATCGTTCCAATCAAGACTCGGCAGTTCTGAGTGCCGTCTGTATTTGTGAATGCATGTTCGACGGTTCCCAATCTTGCGCAAGGATGGCTGTGTCACCCGCGATGTTGGTTAACGTCCTGTTTTGTGTTGCTGGAAAGTCATTAATGTAGAGGTTGAACAATATGGGACCCAGGATGCTTCCCTGGGTTATTCCAGCTTGGATACTGTGTTGTGTCGATTGCTTGCCCTGCACGTCAGTGCTGAAACATCTCCGTGCGCTGTGAGTGTATGAGGCGTACGGATCCGTCGGGCAAACCAGCGTCGCTCAGTTTGCGTATAAGCCCGTTGTGCCAGAACTCGTCTGGCCGTAGATGCTTAATGTTACCCACATGTAGACGGGCCAGGGCGCTAGTTACGTACACAATACCCTTCTTGCAAGACTGCATTGACGTATAGTGTATACAGCATTCAGGATACTGAGATGACAAGTCATGGGATAGCGATATGCGCTAATACATACGAGGTGTGGCTAGAAAAATACCGGACTAGTACTGGTGAAACAATAAAACGAATCCAATAAGGCTGAAAGTCGCGTGGCCTGTCACGTGACTCTCGCTCCGCCTACTGCTCGAGTTTCATCTGCCTCCTGCACTCAGTCTGCCCGTGGCGTCTGTTTTAAGTAGTTGACGTTTTGTCTGTGCGTCGGGCAAACCAGCGTCGCTCAGTTTGCGTATAAGCCCGTTGTGCCAGAACTCGTCTGGCCGTAGATACTTAATGTTACCCACATGTAGACGGGCCAGGGCGCTAGTTACGTACACAATACCCTTCTTGCAAGACTGCATTGACGTATAGTGTATACAGCATTGGCTCTGAGCACTATGGGACTCAACTGCTGTGGTCATTAGTCCCCTAGAACTTAGAACTAGTTAAACCTAACTAACCTAAGGACATCACAAACATCCATGCCCGAGGCAGGATTCGAACCTGCGACCGTAGCGGTCTTGCGGTTCCAGACTGCAGCGCCTTTAACCGCACGGCCACTTCGGCCGGCTACAGCATTCAGGATACTGAGATGACAAGTCATGGGATAGCGATATGCGCTAATACATACGAGGTGTGGCTAGAAAAATACCGGACTAGTACTGGTGAAACAATAAAACGAATCCAATAAGGCTGAAAGTCGCGTGGCCTGTCACGTGACTCTCGCTCCGCCTACTGCTCGAGTTTCATCTGCCTCCTGCACTCAGTCTGCCCGTGGCGTCTGTTTTAAGTAGTTGACGTTTTGTCTGTGCGTCGGAAAATGTTGAGTGTACAGAAAGAACAGCGTGTTAACATCAAATTTTGTTTCAAATTAGGAAAATCTGCAAGTGAAACGTTTGTAATGTTACAACAAGTGTACGGCGATGATTGTTTATCGCGAACACAAGTGTTTGAGTGGTTTAAACGATTTAAAGATGGCCGCGAAGACACCAGTGATGACACTCGCACTGGCAGACCATTGTCAGCAAAAACTGATGCAAACATTGAAAAAATCGGTAAACTTGTTCGACAAGATCGCCGTTTAACAATCAGAGCAGTGTCTGAGTTAACAGGAGTTGACAAGGAAAGTGTATGTGGAGAAAAAAGTCATGGATCCTTCACCAAGACAATGCCCCAGCTCACAGTGCGTTGTCAGTGAAGACGTTTTTGGCAAAACACAACATTCCCATCTTAGATCATCCACCCTACTCACCTGATTTGGCCCCCTGTGACTTTTTTCTTTTCCCTAAAGTCAAGTCAGCTTTGAAAGGAACTAGATTTGAGACTGTTGAAGCAGTAAAAGAAAAAGCGACGGAAGTAATGTATGGACTTACCGAAAATGATCTGCAGCATTGCTATGAACAGTGGAAAATTCGTATGGAGCGGTGTAGAGACCGAGGAGGAGAGTACATTGAAGGAGATAACATTAAATCGTAAATAATTGTAAATAAATGTTTTTTCCAGCATCAGTCCGGTTTTTTTCTAGCCGCACCTCGTATGACGGTGGCGTCGCGTACGCAATTTAACAAAAAGCAGTACATTGGCGGACCTGTCATTTGTACTCAGATGGTTGATGTGAAAAGATTTCCGACGCGATTATGGCAGCACATTGAGAGTTAACAGATGTTAGAAGTCGAATGGTAGTTGGAGTTAGGCGCATGGAACAATCCTTTCCGGAAATCGTCACAGAATTCTATATTCCCAGATCCACATTGCCAAGAGTGTCCTAAGAAGACCAAATTTCAGACATCACGTTTCACCACGGACAATGCAGCGGCCGACGGCCTTCACTTAACGAACGAGAGCTGAGGCGTCTGCGGAGATTTGTCAGTGTTAACTGGTAAGCAATACTTGTGAAGTAACCGTAGAAATCAATGTGGGACATACGAAGGACGTATTTCTTAGAGCAGTGTGGCGAAATTTGGGGCTAATGGGCCTTGACAGTAGACTACCAACATGAGTGATTTTGTTACCTGCACGACATCGCCTGCAGCGCCTCTCCTGGGCTCGCGACACTATCGGTTGTACCCTAGCCCACTGGAAAACCGTGGCCTGGGCCGATGAGTCCCGATTTCAGTTGCTAAGAGCTGATGGTAGGTTTCGAGTGTGGCGCAGACCTCACGAAGCCGTGGACCGAAGTTGTCCACAAAACACTGGGCAACTTGGTGGTGCCTCCATAATGGTGTGGGCTGTGTTTACTTGGAATGGACAGGGACCTCTGGTCCAACAAATCCGATCACTGACTGGAAATGTTTGTGTTCGCCTATTTGGATTTAATGTTCCCAGGGAATGATGCGCCATGTCACCTGGTCACAATCTATCGTGACTGGTGTGAGGAACATTCTCGAGGACATTCGAGCGAATGCTTTGGCCGCACAGATTACCGGACATGAACCCTACGAATATTTATGGGATGTAATCGAGATGTCAGTTCGTGCACAAAATCCAGCACCGGGAACGCTTTCGCAATTATGGGCAGCTGTAGAGGAAGCATAGCTCAGTATTTCTGCTCGGGACTTCTAGCGACTTGTTGAGTCCACGCCACGTCAAGGTGCTGTACTACAGGAAGCAGAAGGAGGTCCAGCATGATATCAGTGAACTTGGTATAACTTACTGCTTTTCTTAATCTTGCGTTGGCACCAGTACCAAAATAAAGCTAACAGCGGACTGGCCGTAATACTAGCGCAGAGGATGAGTTGAGCACCTGATTAAGGAAAGGTTCCTCATGAGCAACTGGCAACTGCATCTGGAGTCCTGTTGGAGGAGCTCCACCGCACTCGGCTACGCTTCCAAGTGCCTGACCCGCGCTAAGGCCGTCGCTCTCTCGAGCAGCAATCACAGGCCCGGATGACCGTCCGTGTGTTTACCCTCGCAGCTCGTCCCAGGAGCCGCACTGCCCTCGAGTGCTTCGCTCTTCGCGACCCGCGCTCGCTGCACGCCCAGTATCGAACAACGGCTCTTGTCGCGGCCACCAAGAAAGTTAGTGTTGCCGCGTGCAACACGGCAAAATAATATGTTTCGAATATTTCACCCGTTAATAGGATACTGGTTGAATAACCTTTCGTAATTGCATACGTGTTGTCTTTGGAAAAGCGTGAGCACTCTTGACATAATAAAGTGAACTGAAGCGACAAAGAAACTGGTATAGGCACGCCTATTCAAATACAGAGATATGTAAACAGGCAGAACACGGCCCTTCTATGCAAAAAGAGTCTGACGTAGTTGTTACATCGGTTAGTGCTGTTGCAATGGCAGGTTGTCAAGATTTAAGTGAGTTTCAACGTGTTGCTATAGTCGGGGCACGAGCGATGGTACACAGCACCTCCGAGATAGCGATGTAGTGGGGATTTTCCCGTACCACCACTTCACGAGTGTACCGTGAACGTCAGGAATCCGGAAAACAACAAATCTCCGAAATCGCTGAAGCCCGAAAAAGATCCTGCAAGAACGGGACCAACGACGACTGAAGAGAATCGTTCAACGTGACAGAAGTGCAACCCTTCGTCAAGCTGCTGCAGATTTCAGTGCTGGGCCATCAGCTGGTTTCAGCGTGCAAATCATTCAGCGAAACATCATCAATATGGGCTTTCGGAGCCGAAGGCCCACTCGTGTCCCCTTGATGACTGCACGACACAAAGCTTTACACCGACACTGAACTGTTGACACTGGAAACGTGTTGCCTGGTCGGACGAGTCTCAAATTGTATCGAGCGGATGGACGCGTATGGATATGGAAACAACGTCATAAATTCATGGAAGCTGGATGTTAGCATGGGACTGTTCAAGGTGGTGGAGTCTCTGTAAAGGTGTGGGGCGTGTGCAGCTGGGAGTGATACGGGACCCCTGATACGTCTAGATACGACTCCGACGGATGACACGTACGTAAGCATCCTCTCTGATCACCTCCATCCATGTATATCCGTTGTTCATTCCTACGGAGCTGGGCAATTCTAGCAAGACAATGCGACACTCCTTACGTCCAGAATTGCTGCTAGTGGCTCCAGGAACACTCTTCTGAGTTTAAACACTTTCGCTGCCCACTAAACATCCAGATATAAACCATATTGAGCATATCTGGGATGTCTTGCAACGTGCTGTTCAGAAGAGATCTCCACCCTCTGGTACTCTTACGGATTTATGGACAGCCCTACAGGATTCAGGGTGTCATTTCTCTGCAGCGTTACTTCAGACACGTCGAATCCACGCCACGTCGTGTTGCGACAGATCTGCGGGCTCGCGAGGGCCCTACACAATATTAGGCTACGTACCAGTTTCTTTTGCTCTTCTGTGTAAACCACCATTTGCATCACTGTATCTACCCACTAAACAGTATACATAAATGTATTACACTTGTTAATGTTTTCTCCTAACAGTTGACAACGATTTAGACCAACTGCCCTTTGCAGAACTAGATCTGAAGATGATCTGGTCATTTGAAAGAACGCGGTCGTGGAATACATACATGTAGTGAACCAGAAGGTGTTCTCTTTTAATATTCAATAAAAGGCTCCACGATGAGGCCTCCGTGGTTGATACTAAACGTTTTATCGCATTCATTGCCACCAGTATCACAACAGTCGCCCGTTAGCACCCACAAATCTAGGTACGTAGTGTACTGAGCGTTAAGATGTGGATTCCACGAAATGGTGGATAAGAGGAACACAAGCAAATGTGACTGGGAGTCAAATGAAAACGATATAGACAGAAAAACACGTAAGTAAACTGATTGTTATTCCAAAAGTAATCACCATAACTGTCAATAAATTAATCCCACTGCGAGGCGAGACGATCAGAGCCTTCGTAGGAAGATGTTTGTTGTTGCCTAGGAAACCATGAATCGTCCGAAGCAAATCAAAGAGCAAGAATGACTCTGGTCAGGGCTTTAAAAGAATGGAAATCGCATGTGGAGAAATAGGGACTGTATGGAGGATGTGTAATGGTTTCCCAACGAAACTTCTGCAGCGTACTCGAAACAATTTATCCTGCGACAGAATGCATAGTGTCCACGTATTTTTGTCCGTTAATTGTGGCGCCCATTTCCAGAACGTCAATGAGCAGCGGTTTCTGTTGTTTCGACTACGTTGCAGAAGTTGCGCTGGGGAGCCCTTACACATCCTCCATAGTGTCCCGATCTCTGCCGGAGCCCTGAAGAAAGACATTTGTGGCCATAGATTTGCTTCGGACAGAGACCTGGGTACAATCATCGTTCTGTAGGCAACAGCAAACATTTCTCCATGAAGTCATTCACCATCTTGTCTCACAGTGGGATAAATGTGTTAACTGTTATGACGACTACTTGTTAAATAATGAAAAATTTACTTACTTTTTTCCATCAATCTCGTTTTCATTCGGCTGCCGCTTATACAAGTTAGCAGCTATGAAGACCGAACAGGTTATAGATCTGTACAAAACACGCTACAATGTTTACATGTGCTACCTTTCAATTGCAAAAATACTTGATGAACCATGATTGTAGAGAAGTGTCGAATGTGCCTAAACACAGCAGTTCACAGAACGATATAGGAAACTTTGAACCGAATAGACAACCACACAATGATGAGTATAAGTATAAACCGTCACAGTTCATAAATGAAATTGGAACACGTCGGTCTCAGTCTTACAAGGATTTTGTGGTACCCTTATTCTACCCGGTGTACGAGTAGAGTGGATGAGACAGCATGAGCTGCGTACTTAAAAATCAGAAATACCATTCACTATATAGCTATTATTAAGTCCACTGGCTGGTGCGATCCTCTCAATAATTTCCGACAACTCAGGATAGCAGGGTCTCATCTGTTTCATACTTGTCGAGAGTGTGTACATTTTTTAAATTCATTCTCTACTCTAAGGAGGTGAATTGTCTGTTTGAGATTTGGTCCATTATAGAGTCGTGGTTCTTCTCAGACAGTTACCAGGCTGGTGTAGAGCAGAGAGATTAGCTGTTGGGAATAAATTAGAGGGGAGTACCAGCTCTGTCATTTGCCTGGCGACTAAAGGAAACCTCCCGAATACCTTGCTCTCCACAGTATTACCCATTGCTCAGACAAGAATTAAAAAAGAATGTATTTTTGTGGGAGAGAGAGAAAGAGAGAGACAAAGAGAGGGGGAGAGAGAGAGAGAGATTCGGATTGTCTGTACATTCTTTTCAAACCAACGGGACACTGGGACTGATATTTTTAATCGTCTGTGGGGAACGAGAAAATTTAGAGTTTGTGCTAGTCGTGACGTGGGTGCACATCGTGTGGAAAAATTGCAGGTCCTAGCGAGTTTGGCACTCGCCTGCCATCGTGGCTGATTTAACCGGTCAGAATTACTTTAGATTTACTGCGGTGCAGTGGGCTGCACTCCACTTCTCGCCAAATGAGTCCGTGATTAGTCCCTAATGAACTGGATAAATGAGAGCCGTTAAACCTCGAGCCTCATCATCTCCTCCTTCGTTTACTTTTATTTAATAGACGCCATTTGAAAATCAGCTGGCAGTTCGTAGTACTTTCTGACGATAAACCGATTTTGCTTTCTGCAGTTGTGGCTTGAGGAAACCGTGTAGCGTGATTTATTATTTTACTCGTATGAAATAGATTTGGGTGTCTTAATACAGAATTTATTATTAACAGAACTTGACTTCATGCTGATTCATCAGTTTCTATATTGTTTTGCTTGATTTTTACAACGTGGATGTGTTGTCTACAAGTTTGTTGCGCTTCCTGTAGTCCCGTGTGCCACTCAGTGCGCTGACGGCAGTAAAATTGCAACGTCACGAATATCAAATGAAAAAGATTTTACTTATTGTGCTTATGCATGATTAAAATTGTAAGTGTACCGAGGTACACCTGGTGCGAAATGTAGTGGCAGCAACTGTGGCATCGAGTCCAACTGAGGTTTGATGTCACATAAATCATCCTACACTACTTTAACTCTTTGCCAGAGTTCTTCACCCATACTGGGGAGGGTTTGGCCCGTGGACGCCCATAATCACATCTTTTCAATAGTTGCTGGCCAGGACGTTGTTGAGCGCCTGCTACATTGACTGCACAGGCAACCAGCGAATCTGCGTTTTCTTGTCGACTACATTACGGAGGCCTAGAACGTATGGCACAGCAGCCGGCTTTAACATGTTAGAGATGCAACGACTGCTGCCCAAACTGACGGCTATGTGAAACAGAGGTGACTGCAATCTCCTGGCAGATTTAAAGTTTGTGTCGGATCTGGAATGCAACCTGGTATGTACTTCATTGACTGAGCTGTACAAGCACGACTCACGACCCACCCTCACAGCCTTACTTCCGCCAGTACCTCATCTCTTATTCCAAACTTCACAGAAGTTCTCCTGCATATCTTTCGGGACAAGCTAGATGCCTAAACCGCAGGTTGCAAGCTGCGAGTCGTGCTCATGTGGATCAGGCGGTAGAGCACTTGCCTGCGAAAGGCCAAGGTACTGACTTCGAGTCCCAGCCTAACACGCGATTTTGATTGATTGATTGATTGATTTTAACAAGAGAGCTAAAAGAGCTTAGATCTGACCCGCCACTGCCCGCACCGAAACTAGGTTTATTGTGCGGTATCGCTCCCTTTATATCTAGTAAAGCCAACCAGTGCCCTTAAATAGTGCAAGGAGTCCCTCTACCAGTTTTTAGTTAGACACAATTTCTTCAAGTCTAGTTGTCCCGAAGATTCTGTATCTTTTACTCTCCAATGCCATGTATTCGAAGATTAGGTGTGATGCAGTTTCTTCACCCTCATCACACATCCTACATTTAGGGCCCTCTTCCGTTATACCCACTGGGTGTAGGTGATTTTTGAAGTTCCCATGGCCGGTCATCAGTCCAGTCATGACTTTGATCTCTTTCCTGTTCAAAAAATGGTTCATATGGCTCTGAGCACTATGGGACTCAACTGCTGAGGTCATTAGTCCCCTAGAACTTAGAACTAGTTAAACCTAACTAACCTAAAGTCATCACACACATCCATGCCCGAGGCAGGATTCGAACTTGCGACCGTAGCGGTCTCGCGGTTCCAGACTGCAGCGCCAGAACCGCGCGGCCACTTCGGCCGGCTCTTTCCTGTCCAATCCCGGGATTACGGAGCTTCTTTTAAAACATGGCTTGGGCATCATTACCTTACAATGTTTTTCTTATGGACCTTGGTCCAATATACTACATGCTGTTTCCTAAGCCAGTTCCGTAGTTCTAATTTTATTATAGCCTTGGTGATTGTCAAGAAAGGTTCCGGTCCAATAAATGTAGTTGTTGCCCCCATCCAAGCCATTCTATCGGCTTGTTCATTGTCACAGATCCCTGAGTGGCCAGGGACCCACACTAGTTGCGCCCTATTGCTTCCCCTAGCTCCACCAGAGCCCTGTGGCAATCTGCAACAATCTTAGATATTGTTGCAGGAGCTACCAATGATTTCAGGGGTGCCTGGCTATCTAAATAGAATTAGATGCTACGGTCATTGTAGCACCTATGCATATTCTCCTCCACACATGCCGTGACTGCAGTAATTTCGGCTTGGAATACAGAGGCCAGTTTCCCTAGAGAGACGATGCTCTCCAGTCTTGGCTGAACTCCTTACAACCCTGCCCCAAAGCCTTGGTCTGTTTCGACTCATCGGTGAACCAAATGATGTCACCTGTACGGTGTCGAACTGTTATCTCCCCCTGCTCCATACTTCCAATTATTATGTTGTAAGGATTGTTGAAGCATTTTGGGAGTTATTATACGTATAGTCGGCAGGCATTTCCCCAGCCATACCTATATTTACTTCACTCAGTATGTTAGTGTGTGATTCTGGATATCCGAATGAGACCCAGTTTTGGCCAGTTTTAAGTCCGTGTGCCCCAGCTGCATCCTCCATCTTAACCTAAAGGTGAAGTGGGGGCATTCCAGCATGGCTTCAATTCCAGCGGTTCGTGTGCTGCTAATTCCGCCCGTTATGGCTAAGCAGTCCAATCTTTGCATCTTAGCAAGCTCTTCAGCAGCAACCCACTGTTATACCTTCTTCCACCATACTACGTCCCCATAGGAAATCCTAGGTCTAACCACTGTGGTGTGTATCCAGTGCATATCCCTGGGGCTTAGGCTTCAGTTTTTGCCACAAGCCCTGCTAGTATTCACTAAAGTACTTTCTGCCTTGGAGCAGATACTCTTAATATGAGGGGTCGAAGTTAGCTTCTCATCCAAGGTTATCCCTAGGTATTTTACTGTCCCCTTCACAGGTAGAGTTTCATCGAAGAGCTTTAGATTCCAAATTGCATGCTGAATATGTCTCTTCGTAAATGGCACCACAACAGTCTTCTTAGGATTAAATCTCAGATCCTGTTTAATGCACCATTTTTGCACAATGTCCTACCCTCCTTGTGCCATATTCCTGACTTTGTCAATGAATTAACCAAGTATTACTATGGCAAGGTCTCTGCGTATCCTTTGCAGAAGCGTTGTCTGGAATTTAGTTCCTCAATGAGTTAGTTCACCACTAGATTCTACAATAGAGGGGACAAAACTCCTCCTTGTGGGCAGCCTCTAGTGGTGTTAATTACCATCTTTTCATTCATCATGGTAGCCTCTACCTTCCTTCCACTAAGCATGGCCCTGGCCCATCTACATATAGTGGTCCCCAGGTCATGCACCTCTGCTGCCCTTACCATGGAAGTGAAGGTCGTGTTACTAAAGGTCCCCTCGATATCGAGAAAGATGTAGAGGGCTGTTTCGTGGAAGTGAAGTGCTTTTTACATCTTCCCAACGAGTTGGTGGAGAGCTGTCCCACATGATTTACCTAGTTGGTATGCATGTTGGTTCAGGTGTAGAGGGACCCTATTTAGCCTCCTCTCCCCAACATATAAATTAACCAGTTTTGCCAATGTTTTGAGAATGAAGGAGGACAGACTGATTGGTCTATTATCCTTGGCCTTGATTATGATCAGTTCTCCCTGGCTTTGGGATAAAGACAACCTTCACTGCCCTCCAAGCATTGGGAATGATTCCTACTGCTAAGCTAACCCTCAATAGCCTGCATAGGACTCTTACAAGCTTTCCTCCTGCATGATGCAGGAGAGCTGTAAAAATTCCATCTGGGCCAGGTGACTTGAACGGTTGGAATGTTCCTGTTGCCCACTGGATTTTGTTGAAGTTCACACACTCCTTAGTCGATTCCCACTCCTCTCTTCCAGTGCCTCCGAGGCCCGATACACCCCTGTATAAATAGGGTTCTTGTATCAGGGCCACGTCCACTTCGTGTCTCCCCAGGCAGTGGCTCAGGGCAGCAGAGGCCCCTTTACTGTGCTGAAATTAATCTGTAGCACCTCCACGCTCCATCTTACTGCCATATTTGAGGTCTTTGAGAACCCTGACGGTGACCAGCGAGAACCCTAAAAACAGTTTGAGGTCCTGCTGCCGCATCGTCTTCAGGGACTTCTCACCAACTTTCAACATCACGGTTCGTCCTTCCAGAGCAACCTTCTGGTTAATCACTCTCCAGTCTTCTGTCTGGACGTTTGGGTTCTGGGCCCCTATTTTCCAGAACAGAGTGTTGGGAGAGACTTCCTTAAGGAACTTAGGTACCTATAATGGTATCTCAGCGGTCTTAAGAAGCTCCGCTGCCGTCTTGACCAGCAGCTTCGCATCTTCCCACGGGGATATCATGGGCACCTTGTCCTTGAGCCATTCTACTGTGTGCACCCCCTCA
Organism: Schistocerca nitens; assembly: GCF_023898315.1. Taxonomy (NCBI): domain Eukaryota; kingdom Metazoa; phylum Arthropoda; class Insecta; order Orthoptera; family Acrididae; genus Schistocerca; species Schistocerca nitens. The sequence continues at coordinate 544,266,305 of NC_064614.1, forward strand.
CAGACAAAAATGAGTCCAGCACGATCTAGATAGACCCTCCTGAAGTTGGGACCTGGGCCAGCTTCACCCCTCCCCTCCCCACAATCTTTTCAAAGAAGGCCATCTGTATTAGTTCCTGCTGCTGCGAGGTGATGGCCGCCAGTGGACAACCTTTCTGGATAACTGTCATCCTAAAAACCGAGACTGCAGTACTATAGGTCTGTTTCCCTATTTCTTCCCTCGGTTTTTTCTGGACTCGATTATCCAGGGAGGAGGGAGTCTTTGATTCCTCCCTTATCCGCTTACTAACTTTCTTTGATGTTGTGGGGGGTCTGCGTGTCCTCTTCAACCTGAGACAGTTTTTTCCTGGGGGTCTTGGGTTCTAGTCCCTTTACTTCCCTCCACTTGTGTTTAGGATGGCATTGTTTTCCTTCCTTTTTCCTCTATTCCCTGAGTAGCTTCCTCCTCTGGGCCGCAGATAAGTCTTTGATCTTCATCTGGTCTAGTTTCTCGGTTATATTTCCCACTTCTGGCTCAGGTCTAGACCCTAATTCAGTAGTGGAAATGCCTTCCATCGGTTCTGTTTTCTATAGTCGTGTCCATGTTGATCCCACGAGATTTGGGGATGTAGAAGGTTCACACCACGAACACCCCGAGGGGTGTAAGGCTAATTACTCAGGGAGGTGGCCCAGTATCCCTGAGGCTCCGTTTGCGACACATCTTCCCATGTGCCACGCACCCCTCAGCACGGATCGCATCACACCTTGGGTTGGGTCAGGGAATAGGGTAGGACTGGGAGTGGATAGGGGAGATGGGACGTTGTGGGACACTCTTAGTCTGATCCATCGGCTGAGGCCTTTCCGGCAGTAGGTCATCTACCTTCGGCATAGCCCTCAGTTTCCCGCGGATACGCAAGTTTCTCCACCCGCACGGACAGTGCTTCGTCAACGTGGTGTCCCCCGGAGAGAAGCACGCAGTTTTAATCTACAACAATGTTCCAAAACACCGATAACTCTGCTGCAAAGTGAAAACTCGTTCTAGAGCAGGTATCGCTTGCAGGGTAAAAGCGACAACTAGAAATAAATTAAGGTTCAATGGTTCAAATGGCTCTGAGCACTATGGGACTTAACATCTGTGGTGATCAGTCCCCTTGAACTTAGAACTACTTAAACCTAACTAACCTAAGGACATCACACACATCCATGCCCGAGGCAGGATTCGAACCTGCGACCGTAGCGGTCACGCGGTTCCAGACTGAAGCGCCTAGAACCGCACGGCCACACCGGCCGGCACTAAATTAAGGAGCAGCTGCAAATCACCTACAACTTTTCTTTATTCATGGGTGTCAGCTGCCAGACACGTGGATCATCAGAAATTTAGTAGCCCATGGCCACACTTCAAATATACGTGGCTGACGACGGCGCTATACACAGTCAGACGTATTTAAAGCGTGCCCGTTGGCTACTAAATTTCTGAAGGTGCGCGCATCTAACGAGTGACGCCTGTCAATAAGGGGAACCTGTATTCGACTGCCAGCTGCTGCACAGCTTTTCGAGGGGTAATTTTTTCATTTTTTTCAGTTTCCGATCGGTCGCGAAATTAAAACCGCAGTAAAAATCCGATGAAGCTTGCCGCAGATGTGTTGCGCACTGTCTACAGTATACCGTCAATCGTGTCACGTCATACTTTTCAGTTGTGAGAGCACAGTGAGCACGTAAAGATGCCTAGAACAACAGAGTCTCCCGCCAAGAGTGAAATGCGTGCTGCCATTCCATTTCTTCATGCTGAGGGGTTCCGCCTGATTTCATGAAGCTAACATAACTGTCATGTTTCACAGCGTAGTGCGATAATGGTGTAGGAATTTTGGCGAAGTACTCTTTCATTGTACAGGCGATCAGGGAAGGAAGCCAGTGTCAACCACTGATCTTGTTCAGCGGCTGGATCAGGCGATTCGAGAAAATCGTCAACGAAAACCAATTCAGAAGAAGAGAAAAGGATTGTTATCATCATCCTTCTTCGTGACAATGCTCGGCCGCTCTCTGCAGCATTTTCGATGGAAAATGATCTCCCGCTACCCAGCTCGGATTTGGCTCCTCTCATTTTCGTCCCTTTACTCACATGACCTGTTGGCTACGGGACAGCATTTTAGCATAGCTGTAGACCAGCATAAAGAAGGGGAGGGTACCACGCTACGACAGATTTCTAAAGCGGACATTTTTCGACCGATCGGGCCTAGCAAAGAAACCTTCCTATTTAGAGGTGACTGTGTTGGGAATCCAGTAGCATCCCGTACCAACAGACCACGCTCTGTGCTTATATGATGATGACGCAAGGAACTTGGTTACTCTTCGGAGCCTCCAGACACGGATACAGATATTGGAACCATCCAGAAATAAGATGTGGTGCTATCTCTGTATCTACTGTTGTTGTTGTAGGGAGCACCACCGTCGGCGCGAATCCCTCTACTGGCGCATCAAGGTATGCCGCACCAATGGTCGTCATGCTATCTTCGCGCTGTCATCCACGCTGCACAAGAGCTCGCTTCATGACTCAGTACTACGTGACGTGGCTCGTACGATGCTGCACAGCTAACTAAATGTGCGTTCTCTCGGGCGCTAGTCACGTAAGGAAGTTGTAATCATTCATGGGACTGAGTGTGGGTCTCCTGGATCGATCGATTCTATATTCGCATGACAGCCAGGAGATGCTGACCAATGGGAGGAAGAGTTTTGCGAAATGATAAACAGCAGCCTCAACAGGCCACTGTCAAGCAGCGAATGCCGACAGATGTTGGTTGTTACTCTAAGCATAACACTATCTTTCCACAAACAAACAATAACGAAAATGCCGGGCATAGACACAGGATTCTTCCAGGACTCATACCTCGGGTTGTATTGGAGGTAAGAATTTAGGTTCAAGTGTTTTGGATAGCCCTCAGGCTAGAAACCATATGTATATCCAACAGAAGGATCGTCTTACCGTAACCATACTACAGTAAAGAGCCAAAGTTCCTCAAGTTCAGGCACATGGATGAGATTCGATGGTTCTGTTTTGCATTACACGTGCCCTGCGATGTGCCTTAACGAGCTTATGAACGTAGCAGTCAGTTCGGTACTATTACGTGAGAAAACCCGAAGAACGTGCCTCTAGCCAGTTTTCACCGTCATCAGATGATATCTAAATAGCTAATAGCAGAAAATTGCTCAGATTTTAACGATATATTCCCTAGGCGTTTGTCTAGAAGTTTCCCCAAAAACATTGTTTTTGGCTACCGAAACCGAGGCACGGATCCCAACACGGCTATGCAGAGCAAATGGCTGATATTTTTACGATATATTATTAAGATCCAGATCTCGAGCAACCATGAAAATTTCCTTGGTATGGTTACCCGTTACAAAAATACAGAGGTTCAAAACTGCTTTACTTGGACACGTTAAAGACGTACGTGAAATCGGTGTGAGGCTAAAACGTACTTTATAAAGCAACTTAGTACCAATAAATATGCTGTAAATTGTCCCCGATATCATCAGAAGGGTTTTGGGAGCCCCATGTTACACATGCAAAACTTTTTTGCACGTTAAATCCGGTCTCAGACGTAAAATTAATTTTGCATTATTTCAATTTCACATAAGTAAACTATCAAAATGTTACTGACTCAAAGTTTTTACATATGAGTGACGTGCCCTGCTGTAGCAGGGGAAGACTGGAACCAGCGGCAAAACGCTCCTATTGCACCATTAAAAAAGGCGGATATCGGCCTGTTTAAAAGACTGACTGAAAAGTGGAGTACCAGCTGCCTCATTCTACCTTCTGCAGAATCCTTAAAAATTTTGTCAACACTTTTGGAATCCGAACATATTCGCGTTTTTTATATTGAGAGTGAAGGAAACAGGGGCAGTGCGAAAGATACATGACGGTTATAAATACTGACAGACAGAAGACAGTAGTTGTTGTATGGAAAGGCCGAAGGAGGCAGCGACATTGTGAGAGAAAGAGAGGGACACAGTGGGATTGGAACATAGTGACAGAATGGTGGTGGGAAAGATTGGAGGACACAGTGCCAGAGGAGAGGAATAAAGAGACAGAGAAAGTGGAAGAGGGTGAGAGCCCTTCATAAAGAGAGACACAATGTATGATAATGACAACGAGGAAGACAGACATAGTGACAGTGAAAAGAGGCAGTAACAGTGGAAAGGATGAATGAGTTAGTAGCAGTTAGGAAAGAGCAAGAGTAAAACGGTGAGAGTGAGAGGAGACAGTAGTATTAGGAGACAGCGACAGAGAGACACAAAGAGATAATGACAATGAGTTGGGCTGAATGAGTGAGTGAGAATGGGCAAGTGAGAGTGGATGGGTATGAGAGATGAGCTGAACGTGGAAAAGAGAGCGAATATTGGGAAAATTTCAAAGAGTGGCGGAGGTACGTAGAATAAGGTAACGGATACCTCACTTCTAAGTCACAGTCTTTTAATGAGGAGTCAGTTCAGTTTTTTTTTTGCACACAATAGGCGAATTTTTCACCTTTTGCAGTTTTTGAGTCAGAAATCTGCTGCGTAATGTTTCGTTAAATTTAGGACTTTAATGGGGTTAGTTATACCTACCAGTTCCTATTGTCCTAAAATAATAATTATTTGCTTGTACTCGAACAAGCATGTAGTACTCCTCATGCCAATTTGACGTTCCATGGATGCTGTCTTCATTGGGCTGCAACGTTAATGGCCAGCAAGGTAACGTGAAAGCTGCATCTGATCATGGTTCTGAGTTATGACATGTGATGGTATGATGAAGAGAATAAGGTTAAGTACACACTGTATGCAGTAAAGGAAAGTTGAAGAAAAATCTAATTATCTGTTACTAGCCAAAGAAGTGGTATGGTCGCTTGCAGTTGGAGGTAGACTAACCTCTGGAAACTCTAGGCAATGAAGGGCGCAACATGTATTGAAAATTAAAGGGATTCTTAAACATCGCAAGCTGTGACATAAAATGCCCTGAAGTATCAACAGCTGTGGCAGAGAATGTTTGTAGAACGCACGTGAAGTTGTCTAGAAGTCAAAAGTAATTTACTTCTGTGCTGTGACATAAAATACCCTGAAGTATCAACAGCTGTGGCAGAGAATGTTTGTAGAACGCACGTGAAGTTGTCTAGAAGTCAAAAGTAATTTACACTGGACGGACCCATAAAAAGCGAAAATGGACAAAGCACGCGAAACTGTGACACAAAGCGTAATTGCAGAAACATCGCAAAATATAACAGAGAAATTGTCGTGAGATAGAGAGTTGACACATGATATCTTGTCTATACGTTTTCTATAAATGGGCAATACTTCTTCATATTTCTGTAGGTATTAAGGCTATTTACTTCGTTAGCGAAGGGAAAACTCTCAGCTTACATACCAGAGAGCTATTCCATTAAAGAAAACTATCTTTACTTGAAATGAACTTGAATCAGTTTTGTATAACATATTCTTCTTGCGCGTAGCTTCAGTTTATAATGGATATCAACTACAGATACATTCCAAGGGAATTTGGTGATTGTGATATTTAGGAGACAGCAATTGCTATACAGGCATGTACTAAAAGTTGGTTTCTAGGTGAGTTTTTAATCATTATCTGCATTTATAAAACTTAGTACAGTACAGAGCGTGTTTTATGATCCGGAACGAAAAGCATTTCCAAAAAAGCGATTTCTTCCTGCCGACTGAGATTCCTTACGTGGCTCCTATAAAAACTGAACTGAGATCAAAATACAGAAAAATATTTAGGCACCTCTATAACAGTGCAGAATTCAGTTCAAAGAGTCCATAATACGGTAATTCATTACCTTTTTGAATTTAAATTTCTAGGGTCTTTATGAAACATAGTGTCTATGGGAGGAAACTTTCCGCTATCCTAACTTCATGAACGGTGCTATATAAAAATGCTAGTAGACACGTCTTCACTGACGGTCAATGCGATTTCTTCATACGGACGATGAAAATGTCCGCACCTTTTGGAAGTGGACATTTAGGGCGTAACACCACACCTCATACTAGCGGGGATCGTCCTTATGTGTCAGTTAACGTCGTCCATTTCCCTAACGCTTAGCTTCCACCTAGAAGATGAAGATGCTAGCTCATATTCGTGCGGTTCATCTGCAACAAAAAATTCTTGCTTCAGCGTAGCCATGTGGGCTGGAATATGAGTTTCAAATGTGCGTTACTTTGTGTGATATGTAGTCACAAGATCTGTGCGCTTGTGTAACGACTTTTAAAACAAATTATTGAGTAAAGTGCAAACATACATGTCCTAAAAAAGGCAATCGGAACATGGAGAAAGTAGTGAGCAGCAAAGAATAAGAAAGAAAACTGTGTGTAACATTAGTAGGCGCCAGAACATACAGGACACGTAACAGCTTACGTAACCTGCAACTCCATCTCCAAACACAGTCTGTTGCCCTGAAATTTCGCATGTAGCGCTCATTTGTAACGACGAGTTGCACAGTTCAGCCACCTCTAGTCATTAACTGCTACTCGGACAAGCATCTGTCAACGGATATTCGTGCTAACCAAATTACACTCCCATTAATCACCGATCGAATAACGGAAACACAATGTGAATTGTAACCCATGCAAGATACGAAGTCAGTGGGTAATTAAAGTGCGTTTTCCAGTAATGGGATCCAGAACTTTTCTTGCTCCTTGTTTCTGTTTTGTGTGGGCGGAAGTTGGATGGGTGGGTGGACTGGTGGGTGTGTGCGCATACATCCCCTGAAAGCTAAAGACAACTCTTCCTTGTTCCAGCGTTGAAAATGATCAGATAACGAATCTCCTACGATTTCTGTAAGGTGTTCTTGTTACATTCCCTTCAAGTAACCTAAGGTAATGGTGAAATCTAATTTCACAATAGGGCTCTTGGAAGTTACTGGAAAAGGAAAATGCTGGAGAGAAAATTCCGAATTGCCATTTCCCTTACAGATTTATTCTCATCCAAGCGTCCGTAATTTCATATCTTCGGCGTGTGCAGTGCAGAGGGCGAATGGGTATGAAACTTCAGCACTAATTTGATGTATCGCAATGACGGCCGTTATAAGCCATGTGTAATGGAGTCCCCAGCGGCGCACAAACAATTGCCTCGCTGCACAGTTACCGCGCAACTGCTCTCGCCCACTGTGCGACGACCGTGAATAGCTTCTGTCCCATTGCGACGCACATTAGGGGACGGAAAGCGACAAACATACCATTCAAAAGAATTAATAGGCTGCAAGGGCCTGTAAGCAATACCGTTCCATCGTAACGGGAAATTTAGCCATTAACACGTGCGCAACCCTCAATTCGGACGGTTATCACGTAACTAAGAAGAGTCATTACGATGTCATTTTCATTGCGAAATATAGATATAACAGTACCCTGTGAAGCGAAAATAATGTTGGTTCGATCCCGGCCTCTAATGAGAGTTACGGGTATACAATGACGTTAGTCACATTAACGCCGTTGTTATGTCAGACTGTTCGATATGCTCATGTCTACGTAGAAGCAGCTGCAATGTCGAATGCAACTCTTCAATAGGAAAACCCACAGCAGTAGTTTATAACTTCCAGTAAACTATTAAGAAGTGTTAGTCTGTAGTTGAGTGTATTAATTGTTCAAGACATTTGTATCAATACTGGTGTAAACACACTGAACCATCTATACCAAATGTTGCCCACTTCTAGCAGATTTCTCAACAAAGAGCACGCCGTACTGGATCTCGCATAACAGGAGGAAAGATATTTCGAGAAAACACGTTAAATGGATCAGTGCCATTTTTATACGTTTTTAGCCATGGATTATGCTCAAGAGAGAATTCGTATTCTGGTTACCTGTAAAATCACCCAAAACTAATTACGCCTCTACATCTATACTCCGGAAGCAATATTGATGTGCTTGGTGGACGGTACTTCTGGAACCACTAACATTTGTCCAATTCTCTGTTCCACTCGTGATAGGCCATGGGAAGAACGCCTCTCGGTACATCTCCATATGAAGTTCATTTTCTCTGATTCTAGCGCTGCAGTCATTTCGTTAGACTTACGTGGAGAGAAATAAAATGTTGTCCAGTTCGTCTTGAAACATACACTCTTACAATTTAAATAGTAACTAGTAGGCGAACTCGACTTTTCCCAGGTATTTATTTATATCTGGGCGTCCACGCCAGCGCCACGTAGTGTCTGGCCTTGTGCTTAATGAGTATGACGTCATATCTCCCGAACTACGAATCGTATAATAACATAATTTTGTAGGTACATTCAGCGACATATGTGGATACTGTTTCAAAATTGTGTCTGGATTGTAATTAGTAGTAAAAAAAGCTACAATTTATAACGTCGTGTCACACGCGGTACATTCAACATGTGATCAGCAGAAAAGGTAGTATTGGATAAATATTTTTTTCTTTCATTATTCTTCAGGGATTGTCATCGAGGAAAAAAGTTCGTAAATATTTGACATTATGTGTACAGTTTGTTACAAGCCGCTAAGTGCTGACAATCTCAAATGCAGTAGTAATAAAGGCTGGGAATTAACACGTCGCGGGCTAAGCTTTTTTTTTTCTCTCTACTCGCACTACATTTGTAGGAAGGTCGTTCTTACACCTACAGCGATTGTTGCATGACAGTAAGGTATCGGTCCAGTGGCTTAGAGGAGACGTGGAACACACACACACACACAAACCCATTTTTTAATACGTGTAGATCTCTCCCTCTCTACGATGAACAATGCTTGCCTTGTAGTGTCTGCGAGAGGCGTCCGTTGCGCATCTGGTTATAGTCTCGCGCCGACTAAATTATCCCGTGACAAAACGCGATATTCTATGTTGATTGTTCTATTCTATTAATCCCACTTGATAAGGGTTCCAGACGGATGAACAACACTCAAAAATAGGTCGAAAGTGTTTGTATCCACTTGTTTCCTGGATGATTATAGTTTTTCTCTCTGCTTTCCTACGACTAGCTTTATCTTTACTTTAGATTGGTCGCGATGCATTTTACTATAGTTACTGTTTCCGCTGATTTATGACAAATATTGAAACCAAAAAGTAATTTCGTCGTCTGTTTATACAGTACGTGATCTAAAGTATCCGAACACCTGTCTCAAAATGACTTACAAATGGTTCAAATGGCTCTGAGCACTATGGGACTCAACTGCTGTGGTCGTCAGTCCCCTAGAACTTATAACTACTTAAACCTAACTAACCTAAGGACATCACACACATCCATGCCCGAGGCAGGATTCGAACCTGCGACCGTAGCAGTCGCACGGTTCCGGACTGCGCGCCTAGAAACGCGAGACCACCGCGGCCGGCAAATGACTTACAAGTTCGTGGCGCCCTCCATCGGTAATACTGGGATTCAATATGGTTTGGCCCAACCTTAGTCTCGATGACAGCTTCCCCTCTCGCAGGCATACGTTCAATCAGGTGCTGGAAGGTTTCATGGGGAAAGGCAGCCCATTCTTCACGGAGTGCTGCACTAAGGAGAGCTATCGATGTTGGTCGGTGACGCCTGGGGCGAAGTCGGCGTTCCAAAACATCCCAAAAGTGTTCTGTGGGATGTAGGTCAAGACTCTGTGCAGGCCAATCCATTACAGGGATGCTATTGTTGGGCAACCACTTGCCACAGGCCGCACATTATGAACAGATGCTCGATCGCGCTGAAAGATGCAATAGCCATTCTCGAATTGCTCTTAAACAGAGGGAAGCAAGAAGGTGCTTAAAACCTCATTGTAGGGCTGTGCTTTGATAGTGCCACGCAAACAACGAGGGGTGCAAGGCCCTTCCATGAAAAAACCCACTCCGTAACACAGCCTCCGAATTTTACTGTTAGCTCTACACACGCTGGCAGATGACGTTCACTGGGTATTCGCCATATCCACACCGTGACATCGGATCGCCATATTGTGTATTGTGATTCGTCACTACACAAAACGTTTTTCCAGTGTTCAATGGTCCAATGTTTACGCTCCTTAAACCAAGTGAGGCATGGTTTGGCATTTACCTGCGTGACATGTGGCTTATGAGCAGTCGCTCGACCATGAAATCCTAGTTTCCCACCTCCTGCTTGTCATAGTACTTGCAGTGGATACTTATGTAATTTGGAATTCCTGTGTGATGGTCTGGATACATGTCTTCTTATTACCCATTAGGACCCCTTCAACTGTCGGCTGTCTCTGTCAGTCAACAGATGAGGTCATCCTGTACTCTTTTGCGCTGCACGTGTCCCTTCACGCCTAATGACCGATGACCTCAGCAGTTAGGTCCCACAGGAACTTACCACCAATTAAATTAAAATCAACTTGTTAAGAGCAAACAATGTATTTAGCAGATTTATCATGTTCATGTGACATCCAGTTCCAAAAACTACTTTTTTTTTTCTTTGTCATCAGTCTACTGACTGGTTTGATGCGGCCCGCCACGAATTCCTTTCCTGTTCTAACCTCTTCATCTCAGAGTAGCACTTGCAACCTACGTCCTCAATTATTTGCTCTACAGTTTTTGCTCAATTATTTGCTCTACAGTTTTTGCCCTCTACAGCTCCCTCTAGTACCATGGAAATCATTCCCTCATGTCTTAGCAGATGTCCTATCATCCTGTCCCTTCTCCATATCAGTGTTTTCCACATATTCCTTTCCTCTCCGATTATCCATAGAACCTCCTCATTCCTTACCTTATCAGTCCACCTAATTTTCAACATTCGTCTATAGCAGCACATCTCAAATGCTTCGATTCTCTTCTGTTCCGGTTTTCCCACAGTCCATGTTTCACTACCATACAATGCTGTACTCCAGACGTACATCCTCAGAAATTTCTTCCTCGAATTAAGACCGGTATTTGATATTAGTAGACTTCTCTTGGCCAGAAATGCCTTTTTTGCCATTCTGCTTTTGATGTCCTTCTTGCTCCGTCCGTCATTGGTTATTTTACTGCCTAGGTAGCAGAATTCCTTAACTTCATTGACTTCGTGACCATCAATCCTGATGTTAAGTTTCTCGCTGTTCTCATTTCTACTACTTCTCACTACCTTCGTCTTTCTCCGATTTACTCTCAAACCATACTGTGTACTCATTAGACTGTTCATTCCGTTCAGCAGATCATTTAATTCTTCCTCACTTTCACTCAGGATAGCAATGTCACCAGCGAATCGTATCATTCATATCCTTTCACCTTGTATTTTAATTCCACTCCTGAACCTTTCTTTTATTTCCATCATTGCTTCCTCGATGTACAGATTGAAGAGTAGGGGCGAAAGGCTACAGCCTTGTCTTACACCCTTCCTAATACGAGCAATTCGTTCTTGATCGTCCACTCTTATTATTCCCTCTTGGTTGTTGTACATATTGTATATGAGCCGTCTCTCCCTATAGCTTACCGCTACTTTTTCCAGAATCCCGAACAGCTTGCACCATTTTATATTGTCGAACGCTTTTTCCAGGTCGACAAATCCTATGAAAGTGTCTTGATTTTTCTTTAGCCCTGCTTCCATTATTAGCCGTAACGTCAGAATTGCCTCTCTCGTCCCTTTACTTTTCCTAAAGCCAAACTGATCGTCACCTAGCGCATTCTCAATTTTCTTTTCCATTCTTCTGTATATTATTCTTGTAAGCAGCTTCGATGCATGAGCTGTTAAGCTGATTGTGCGATAATTCTCGCACTTGTCAGCTCTTGCCGTCTTCGGAATTGTGTGGATGATGCTTTTCCGAAAGTCAGATGGTATGCCGCCATACTCATATATTCTACACACCAACGTGAATAGTCGTTTTGTTGCCACTTCCCCCAATGATTTTAGAAATTCTGATGGAATGTTATCTATCCCTTCTGCCTTATTTGCCCGTAAGTCCTCCAAAGCTCTTCTAAATTCCAATTCTAATACTGGATCCCCTATCTCTTCTAAATCGACTCCTGTTTCTTCTTCTATCGCATCAGACAAATCTTCACCCTCATAGAGGCTTTCAATGTATTCTTTCCACCTATCTGCTCTCTCCTCTACATTTGACAGTGGAATTCCCGTTGCACTCTTAATGTTACCACCGTTGCTTTTAATGTCACCAAAGGTTGTTTTCACTTTCCTGTATGCTGAGTCTGTCCTTCCGACAATCATATCTTTTTCGATGTCTTCATATTTTTCCTGCAGCCTTTTTGTCTTAGCTTCCCTGCACTTCCTACTTATTTCATTCCTCAGCGACTTGTATTTCTGTAATCCTGATTTTCCCGGAACATGTTTGTACTTCCTACTTTCATTAATCAACTGAAGTATTTCTTCTGTTACCCATGGATTCTTCGCAGCTACCTTCTTTGTACCTATGTTTTCCTTCCCAAATTGTGTGATGGCCCTTTTTAGAGATGTCCATTCCTCTTCAACTGTACTGCCTACTGCGCTGTTCCTTATTGCTGTATCTATAGCGTTAGAGAACTTCAAACGTATCTCGTCATTCCTTAGTACTTCCGTATCCCACTTCTTTGCGTATTGATTCTTCCTGACTAATGTCTTCAACTTCAGCCTACTCTTCATCACTACTATATTGTGATATGAGTCTATATCTGCTCCTGGGTACGCCTGACAGTCCAGTATCTGATTTCGGAATCTCTGTCTGACCATGATGTAATCTAATTGAAATCTTCCCGTATCTCCCGGCCTTTTCCAAGTATAACTCCTCCTCTTGTGATTCTTGAACAGGGTATTCGCTATTACTAGCTGAAACTTGTTACAGAACTCAATTAGTCTTTCTCCTCTTTCATTCCTCGTCCCAAGCCCATATTCTCCTGTAACCTTTTCTTCTACTCCTTCCCCTACAACTGCATTCCAGTCGCCCATGGCTATTAGATTTTCGTCCCCCTTTACATACTGCATTACCCTTTCAATATGCTCATACACTTTCTCTATCTGTTCATCTTCAGCTTGCGACGTCGGCATGTATACATGAACTATCGTTGTCGGTGTTGGTCTGCTGTCGATTCTGATTAGAACAACCCGGTCACTGAACTGTTCACAGTAACACACCCTCTGCCCTACCTTCCTATTCATAACGAATCCTACACCTGTTATACCATTTTCTGCTGCTGTTGATATTACCCGATACTCATGTGACCAGAAATCCTAGTCTTCCTTCCACTTCACTTCACTGACCCCTACTATATCTAGATTGAGCCTTTGCATTTCCCTTTTCAGATGTTCTAGTCTCCCTACCACGTTCAAGCTTCTGACATCCACGCCCCGACTCGTAGAACGTTATCCTTTCGTTGATTATTCAATGTTTTTCTCATGGTAACCTCCCCCTTGGCAGTCCCCTCCCGGAGATCCGAATGGGGGACTATTCCGGAATCTTTTGCCAATGGAGAGATCATCATGACACTTGTTCAATAACAGGCCACATGTCCTGTGGATACACGTTACGTGTCTTTAATGCAGTGGTTTCCATTGCCTTCTGCATCCTCATGTCGTTGATCATTGCCGATTCTTCCGCCTTTAGGGGCAATTTCCCACCCCTAGGACAAGAGAGTGCCCTGAACCTCTATCCGCTCCTCCGCCCTCTTTGACAAGGCCGTTGGCAGAATGAGGCCGACTTCTTATGCCGGAAGTCTTCGGCCGCCAATGCTGATTATTTATCAAAATTTAGGCATTGGCGGGGATCGAACCCAGGACTGAAAACTTTTTGATTATGATTCAAAGACGGTACCCCTAGACCACGGGTGCATACATATTTGTCAATAATTCCACTACCCAAACATTACCAACTACATCCATCCCCATTTTGCAATGAATGTCGTATTGAGTCTCCATGAAGGACACATGTCCAAGCCATCCGCTCGCTAACTGCTAGACCATGCAACATCAGAGTCTCTTACTGAGGGCTCAGAGCGCTGTCAAATGGTTCAAATGGCTCTGAGCACTATGGGACTCAACTGCTGAGGTCATTAGTCCCCTAGAACTTAGAACTAGTTAAACCTAACTAACCTAAGGACATCACAAACATCCATGCCCGAAGCAGGATTCGAACCTGCGACCGTAGCGGTCTTGCGGTTCCAGACTGTAGCGCCTTTAACCGCACGGCCACTTCGGCCGACACAGAGCGCTGTCAGTGATATTAATTACAGTCTATAACGGTGCCAACATACAAACATATAAACAGGCTACTTAAATAGCCCCCCCCCCCCCTGCTCCTCTCAATTTTACAAAGTGTTTCGGACAGTGGTCAACACTAAGTTGTTAAAACTTTTTATATTAACAATATCAAATAGATTATATGCACCAAAGCTTAAATAACATGCTGTTGGTCAGTAACGTAAAAATTCTCCTTATAGTCACTAAAGAGAGTTCTAATAATACAATAGAAGAGTTCTTTCCCTTCCAAGTACTCTTTTTTTTTTCAAGGAATGTGGATCATGAACTTATTATTTAATAGATCTGTTGAGAGAAAGTGTTCACATTAGCATATATATTGAATTTTATTTTATAAAACCAATGCTGCAGCATGGCTAGAAACCAGACATCAAATAAAACAAGCAATTATGTACAAAGCAAAACATAAAAACATCATTCACCAGCCATGTGGCATTTCGTAAGTCAGTAGAAATTATCTCAACTCTCGTAGAGAGACACTTGTCATAACCAGGTGTGTAACTGTAAGAATATTTCTCATCAGTTCATATGCATTTCAGTAAGTAGCACACAGTACAAATTGCAACGTGTAATCATATGTGTACAAGTAATAGTGTATGTCGTGTTTGTGGTGTGTTCTGCAAAGAAATGTTAATAATGAGGTCAACGGTCTCTCTTTTCTACAGCTATGCGGGAGCTTGAGGGAGTGCAGTGAGCTTTACAGCGGCTGAAGCGACACCATTAAAGTTGACAAGCAACACAACAATGGGCGTTTCCCGCAGGCTAACATGCAGCCCAGTGCGGCAGAGCATTACGTCAAGGTCGCATACAATATACATCATTCAAAGCTCTCGCAGCATCACAATGGTTCCGAAAAAATATGTGAACAGTTCACAAAATACAGACAACATACAATACCTAAATGCGAAATATTCCAACTGCGTAATTACCTAGACATATGTCAGAGATGTTGTAAAATGTTTATTTCTCTCTGTTAAATGTCATATAGCTTTATAATTCGTGTTAGAGAAATATGGTTCCAATGTATAACACTGTATAAGCAAATACCATATTAGCTAGGGCTCCCTGTGCTTGCCACACGCATGGTACATACATAAATAACCTACTTATATGGTTGTATGTTGGCAGCACTGTCGACTGTATTAACATCGCTGACAGCACTCTGCTCTTTCTGTAAGAGACTCTGTGGTTAAATGGACTAGCAGTTAGCAGTTAGTGAGCAGACAGCTTGGACATATTGTAGCGTCACAGTTATTATGGTACTGCAGATTTTTGCAGTAAGTTTGTTACGTTATGGCAAGCTGTTTTGGGAGCCTGCAGTATAGTAGCGTTCGGTGGCGGTCGGCATGTAGCCTGCCGTATGCGTCATAGCCCCACCTGTCGCTAAAGCGGACCGTGAGAATGCTCACTGTGGCCCATACTAAAAGCACTTATTCACCTCACCTAAGAAACTGAATAACTACGTTAAATATTGGCTGTTTTATTCCAAACTTGGTACGTGACCTTTTGTTATTCAGACGAGATTTGTGTCGAAATTTGATACCGCTACCTATAATTGTTTCACAAATAAAAGAACCTATAAAAAAAGTACTTAACCGACACTTAAGAACATAAATTCAGATAGTACTAAAAACAGTTTATATTTCTTTTGTTATTTGAAAACAGTAGTAGCACTCTTAGTTTGCGGATTTAATTTATAAAGATTTTCAATTCTAAACTTCCGACAATTTTTCATTCGTAGTGGAAATAACAGTTTAAAAGTTAATATTTATATTTCGTGTTAGGGTGGGAGTAAATGAGAGTGAATGTGAGTGAGTGTATATTTGGGACATACGTCACATTCCAATTGTGTATTGTATTACACCTTCCGTAACTAGCAAGTGTTACGCCACCAGGATCTCATGAAAAAACTATGGCTCCCCCTAACTGGTGGAAAGCGTATGTCTATGAGCATTAGCTTTTGTAATAAGGCAGCCAGAAACGTAGTAAGAGGTTAATCAGTTCTAAAGTACACTCCTGGAAATGGAAAAAAGAACACATTGACACCGGTGTGTCAGACCCACCATACTTGCTCCGGACACTGCGAGAGGGCTGTACAAGCAATGATCACACGCACGGCACAGCGGACACACCGGGAACCGCGGTGTTGGCCGTCGAATGGCGCTAGCTGCGCAGCATTTGTGCACCGCCGCCGTCAGTGTCAGCCAGTTTGCCGTGGCATACGGAGCTCCATCGCAGTCTTTAACACTGGTAGCATGCCGCGACAGCGTGGACGTGAACCGTATGTGCAGTTGACGGACTTTGAGCGAGGGCGTATAGTGGGCATGCGGGAGGCCGGGTGGACGTACCGCCGAATTGCTCAACACGTGGGGCGTGAGGTCTCCACAGTACATCGATGTTGTCGCCAGTGGTCGGCGGAAGGTGCACGTGCCCGTCGACCTGGGACCGGACCGCAGCGACGCACGGATGCACGCCAAGACCGTAGGATCCTACGCAGTGCCGTAGGGGACCGCACCGCCACTTCCCAGCAAATTAGGGACACTGTTGCTCCTGGCGTATCGGCGAGGACCATTCGCAACCGTCTCCATGAAGCTGGGCTACGGTCCCGCACACCGTTAGGCCGTCTTCCGCTCACGCCCCAACATCGTGCAGCCCGCCTCCAGTGGTGTCGCGACAGGCGTGAATGGAGGGACGAATGGAGACGTGTCGTCTTCAGCGATGAGAGTCGCTTCTGCCTTGGTGCCAATGATGGTCGTATGCGTGTTTGGCGCCGTGCAGGTGAGCGCCACAATCAGGACTGCATACGACCGAGGCACACAGGGCCAACACCCAGCATCATGGTGTGGGGAGCGATCTCCTACACTGGCCGTACACCACTGGTGATCGTCGAGGGGACACTGAATAGTGCACGGTACATCCAAACCGTCATCGAACCCATCGTTCTACCATTCCTAGACCGGCAAGGGAACGTGCTGTTCCAACATGACAATGCACGTCCGCATGTATCCCGTGCCACCCAACGTGCTCTAGAAGGTGTAAGTCAACTACCCTGGCCAGCAAGATCTCCGGATCTGTCCCCCATTGAGCATGTTTGGGACTGGATGAAGCGTCGTCTCACGCGGTCTGCACGTCCAGCACGAACGCTGGTCCAACTGAGGCGCCAGGTGGAAATGGCATGGCAAGCCGTTCCACAGGACTACATCCAGCATCTCTACGATCGTCTCCATGGGAGAATAGCAGCCTGCATTGCTGCGAAAGGTGGATATACACTGTACTAGTGCCGACATTGTGCATGCTCTGTTGCCTGTGTCTATGTGCCTGTGGTTCTGTCAGTGTGATCATGTGATGTATCTGACCCCAGGAATGTGTCAATAAAGTTTCCCCTTCCTGGGACAATGAATTCACGGTGTTCTTATTTCAATTTCCAGGAGTGTATATTTCAAGCATAGTTTTCTCTTAGTTTTCGTTTTGTTTGATTCAGTGGAACATTTTTTTGGTACTTGCAGCATGAAATGACGTAGATGCACCTGCGAATGTTGTTTGGAGTACAGCAGTTTGAGTGCGAGTATGATCATGAAAGATTAATCTGATTGGCTGCTTGTTTTGATCAACCAATGAGAGTAAAGTCTTTCCCGCGCATTGGAATGAGTTATATGCCCTGAAAGCAACGGCATTCAGTCACTCGTGGACTAGCAGCAGCCAGACAAGAAGGTCATGTTAGACGTGTCCGAAAAAGTTATTTGTAAAATGAAGAAGTGACTGTTATTTCGCGTTCGGTTTATATTGCCGTGCCAGCAGATACATTTACGGACAGTTCTGTGAAGTTTGGGAGATTTTGGAGTGTTTGTTGTGGAGGAAGCCGTGTGTGACACTGTCGGCCTTTGTGATGAATTCTGCGTGCCGTGTTCAGTATGCATTTACAGAAAATTTTTGGCGAGCATCTTCATTTTATTATTCGACTGAAAAGGACCGAGTGCGAAACTCATTTCCTAGCAGAATATTGACTATATTAATCTCGTAATATTTAGGGACGGTCTTAGCACTTTTCTGGCTGTCTTGCGTGTGACATAAGCTGCCCGAACTAGTAGTGGATGTGCTGTCTACGTAAATGTGGGTTTGTTGACACAATAGCTAAAAGACATTAAAGAACATTAGTATCGATAAGCGGACATTTTCAATGAAGGAAGGGAGCATTCCCATATGCCCGTTATTACTAGAGATTTGCAGGTTTATTTTGTAACCTGAATTACGCGGACTATGCAATCGTAAGCATGGACGATGCTTTTCTTCAACGCTGCTTTGGACATCGTCTGCATAATACCTACGAATGCAGAGCAACGGACGGTGAACGAACGTTATACTGAGGCAGGTGGACATTAAGTTGCAACTTGCTTCACTCCGTGTTATCGAACAGTATAAAACCGCTCCGCCGCAATGTGTCCTTCATGAAGACTCAGTGTTGGTAGGATATGCATTGTAAAATGAGGATGGATTTAGTTGGGGTAATGGAATTATTGACAAATATATAATTTTTGGAACTGGATGTCACATGAATAAGGTAAAATCTGCTAAATTTGCTCTTCAACAAAATCTTTCTTTTGCTGACCATATGCCTCCTATTAGCTACAGCCTATAGTAGTTAGAAGCCCTTTATTTAGCTGGCTGTAGTTGATGCTTGCTGTAATTGCTGTATTTCGTGTTATGAAGATTTTCTGTGAGGTAAGTGACTTATGAGAAGTATGGGTTATTGTTATGATTTCGTCCAATTCAGGGCCATCTTTTTGTGTTAATTACTTGAAGCCATGTTGTCATTTTATAGCTGTCAGATTGCGTTGGCTCGTATATTGTGGGTAATAAATGAAGAGGTTAATTTTGAGTGGTCTTTGTCAAGGAAAATTCTGTAGGTCAGCGTTTGAAATGATAAAACTAAGTAAACACTAAGAAGTTTCAGTACAAACGTAGGGGTACTGGGCCGAATACATGTACTCATCCCCACACAGGAGCCGACTACAGACTTAGAGCATAAGATACGAAGCATTACCGAAATCGGTTACCAAAATAAATCCCTTACTAGCAATCGTTCTTCAGAGTTTATTTCTGCCTTTGGAACCCTGCTATAGATAACAGCATTGTCAGAGGCCTCACCCAGCTTCCGACATCATTTACTCGATCATTCACACATTCTGTAATCATCAATCGCCCCATCACAGTCATCGAGTGAAGTGGCGCAGTGACTAGCACACTAGACCCGCAATCGGGAGGACGACGGTTCAACGAAACTTTGTCTCGAAACCTGGTAGAAAATCCAAAGAGATTCTGGACATATATGAAGTATGCTATCGGCAAGACACAGTCCATGCCGTCATTGCTGTCTCTGCGCGACAGCAATGAAGGTACTATATAAGACAGTGCTGCCATAGCAGAGCCTTCCAAAATTCCTTCACCAAAGAAGACGAAGTAAATAATCCAGAATTCAGATCAAGAACAGCTGACAACATGAATAACATAGAAGAAGATATCCTCGGAGTAGTGAAGCAAGTTAAATCACTTAATAAAAGCAAGTCTTCCGGCCCAGACTATATACCAATTAGGTTCATTTCAGAGTATGCTGATGAAATAGCTCGAAACTTAATAATCATGTACAAACGTACGCTCGACGTAAGATCCGTACCGAAAGACTGGAAAGTTGCACAGGGCACACCAATATTCAGGAAGGGTAGCAGGAGCAGTCCACTAAATTACAGGCCCATATCATTATCGTCGATATGCCTCAGAATTTTGGAACATATTTGTGTTCGAACATTAAGAATTACCTCGAAGGAAACGGTCTATTGATACACAGTCAACAAGGATTTAGAAAACATAGTTTTTGTGAAACACATCTAGCTCTTTACTCGCATGAAGTGTTGAGTGCTACTGACAAGGGATTTCAAATGGATTCCGTATTTCTGGATTCCCGGAAGGCTTTTGACACTGTACCACACAAGCGGCTTGTAGTGAAATTGCGTACTTATGGAATATCGTCTCGGTTATGAGACTGGGTTGGATGATTTCCTCTCAGAGAGGTCACAGTTCGTAGTAACTGACGGAAAGTCATGGAGTAAATCACAAGCGGTTTATGTGGTTCCCCAAGGCACTGTATTAGGCCCTTGGCTATTTCTTATCTATATAAACGATTTGGGAGACAATCTGGGGAGCCTTCTTAGGTTGTTTGCTGATGACGCTGTCGTTTATCGACTAGTAAAGTCATCAGAAGATCGAAACAAATTGCAAAATGCTTTAGAGAAGATATCTTTATGGTGCGAAAGTTGGCAATTCACCCTAAATAACGAAAAGTGTGATGTCACCCACATGAGTGCTAAAAGGATTCCGTTAAACTTCGGTTACACGATAAATCAGTCAAATCCAAAAGCCGTAAATTCAATCAAATATCTAGGGAATTACAGTTACGAACAACTTAAATTGGAAGGAACATATAGAAAATGTTGCTGGGAAGACTAACCAAAGACTTCGTTTTCTTGGCAGGACGCTTAAAGATACTGCCTACACTACGCTTATCCGTCCTCTTTTAGAATACCTTTCCGTGGTGTGGGATCCTTTCCAGATAGGATTGATGGAGTACATCGAAAAAGTTCAAAGAAGGGCAGCACGTTTTGTATTATCGCGAAACAGGAGAGTGTATGTCACTGAAATGATACAGGATTTGGGATGGACATCATTAAACCAAAGGCGTTTTTCGTTGTGGAAGAATCTTCTCACTAAAATCCAGTCACCAAATTTCTCCTCCGAAAGCGAAAATATTTTTTTGATGCTGACCTACACAGGGAGGAACGATCACCACGATAAAATAAGGGAAGTCAGAGCTCTCACGGAAGGATATAGATGTTCGTTCTTTCCACGCGCTGTACGAGATTGGAATAATAGAGAATTGTGAAGGCTGCTCGATGAAACCTCTGCATGGTACTTCAATGTGATTTGCAGCGTATCCATGTAAATGTAAATGTAGAAATCTCCGTCATTGTTGAGTCATCTAGATTTAATTTTTCCATGGTTTTCCTAAGTCGCTCCAGGCGAATGCAAGGAGGTTCAAAAATGGTTCAAATGGCTCTAAGCACTACGGGACTTAACATCTGAGGTCATCAGTCCCCTAGAACTTAGAACTACTTAAACCTAACTAACACATCCATGCCCGAGGCAGGATTCGAACCTGCGACCGTAGAGGTCTCGCGGTTACAGGCTGAAGCGCCTAGAACCGCACGGCCACCGACGGCCGGCAGTGCAAGGAGGTTTCCTCTGAAAGGCCGCAGCCGATTTCCTTCCTCATCCTTGAAAAGATGCGAGCTTGTACTCCGTCTCCATTTACTTGTTTGCCGACGAGAAGTTAGATACTAATTTTTCTTATTTCTTTTTTTCCTGTCGTGTGACCCTTCTTTGGGGTAAACCAGAACTTTTCTTTACATTTGTCGATTTCGTCTCGCTCCGAGTTCTGTCTACTAGTCCTCCCAATAGTCACAAAGCTGAGCTCTGTCTGCTGTATAGTCCTCCAAATAGTCACAAATCTGTTCCAATAGTTGCTAAGCTCGTATTTCGTTCACTAAATGAATGCGTTAGTGTTACATTCTGAAAGGCATGGATCACGACACCAATCGGCGAACCATTGTCTACGAAACTCAGGGCGAGCTGAGAAAATATTTTCGTATCTTTCATAAAATTCCTTATAACACCTGCTTCCGTTGGCATTATGATAGCGTTATCGTCACTGGTTCCTTCTTCTACGGTCAGTAACTCAAGAAGCACGAGTTTTTGTTATTAATTTGTCTACCATTTTTCCTCATGAATCGTTTTCTAACAGCTCAATCTATTTTCCGAACTAAATTTTCACTTTTCAACGGAGTGAGCACTGATGTGAAATCTCCTGGCAGATTAAAACTGTCTAGGGGACCAATACTCGACCTAGGGACCTTCGCATTTCGCGGACAAGTGCTCTTCCAACTGAGCTGCCCAAGGTCGACTTACGACACTTCCGCACAGCTGTACTTCCGCTCGTATCTCGTCTCCTACCTTCCAATCTTCACAGAAGCTCTCGTGCAAACCTTGCGATCCTAGCACTCCTGGAAGCAAGGAAGAACTATTTTTTAGAAAAAGCTATGGGAACAATCTCACAAAAATCACATCTGTTTCACCAGTTTTAACCGTGTGACTTTCTCATTCTACAGCTGCAAAATATAAGCCATCTCCTACTGCAATAAGACCATCACGAACTTATTATCGATATTCTCCGAGCAATCTCTAAAGTGCTCTTGAAACAGCTGGCCTATAAAGCCGTCCGATAGCATGTTTGACTAAAGTCTGATGATTACCATCACCCAGATTATTTCTCTGTTGGAATATGTAATAACCTCATTATATACTACTGAGTTCTCCTCGGCAATAAATACGCGTGCCACTGTTGTTATCAAACATTTGTTTGCGACATACATTCCACTCTAGCATTAGGATATCGCCTCTGTTTCTGGTTCGAGCCAGCTTGCTTCCCATAATATTAATGATCACACTATTACCTTTAATATGAGATACTAATTCTGAGGTCTTACCGCGGATGCTACTGTTGTTTATTAGTACTATATCAACAGTCAACATTTCCTATTGCTCTACAGGGTGAAAGTTCAAACACGACACGTAATTTGTCATTAACATTAAGGCCTTACTTCCTCGAACGTAAAAAAAAAGAAGTAGACGTCGCACGTGCTCTGCTACGAGTAGCATGCCTGACCTATTGCGGGAGATCTTAGATTTTTCCAACCGACATTTGAAGTCCAGATTGTCGTAACGAGATCGTCGCAGAATCGTCTGAGCCTCTGTCCTTAGGACCTCTATAATGTCCAAAACCAGAGGACCACGTTCGAGTGTAGAGGTACAATGTTACAAAGAGTGATCCCTGTTTCCTCCCCGCGTCTGAGACTATCTTTCATCGTCTAAAGGAGTGGTTCCCAAACTTTCTTAACCGTTATTCGTTAGTGTAGTGAGATGTTAGATTGTTCTCCCTCCCTCTCCTAGTATCATCAATATTAGACCATAAGTAAGTAATAGAATGAAAATGAATTTTCCCTGGAAACTTTTATGCGTAAAATGGCGAAAGTTAAACGACATTTTAGTTTATGTAGGTGTTTTATTAAACCACAAACTAATTACTCAATGAGGAATTGTTACAGCTTGTTACTAAACAGTTTTTTTTTGTAGAATGATGACGAAATTCTCGGTGCAATGAGAGTGCTAGCTGCAACTAGTCAGAAAAGAAATCTAATTGTCCACGTTAAGGGTACACACTTATTATGAAACATGCTTCGTATGCATGGCATAATCCGAGTGAGCTGGGGCAGTCGTTAAGACACTGGACTCCCTTTCGGGAGACGACGGTTCAAATTAGCGACCAACCATCCAGATTTAGGTTTGCCGTGATTTCCCTAAATCGCTCCATGCTGTGAAACGACACAGCTGATTTCCTTATCCATCATTGAAATAATCCTAGCTTGTGATTCGTCTCTCTTGTCCTCGATGTGAATCCTCCTCTTCCTTCCTTCCCTAGCGACACTCCCTTCACTCATACCCAGCACCATTTCAAAACAACCACGTTAAAGCGTGTTCGGTTTGCTTGCTGCTTGTTTGTCATTTTACTCCTTCCCTCTGAACTGACAGAAGTTGAACTACTTCATGCTGCTAACACTTTGTGTCTGATCTCTGCCACTAACAATAATAACAATACCGTGCAGGCCCTACCGCATTATAGCAGTCGTTACATAATTACTGCTGTGTTGTACTGTCAATAAGTTCGCTTACCTGATCCGAAGTGAATAACGGAAAAAGTATCTGGTCCATTCCCTGTGCGGCTGGTCCCGGCGGCGGTTCGAGTCCTCCCTCGGGCATGGGTGTGTGTGTGTTTGTTCTTAGGATAATTTAGGTTAAGTAGTGTGTAAGCTTAGGGACTGATGAGATTAGCAGTTAAGTCCCATAAGATTTCACACACATTTGAACATTTTTGGTCCATTCCGAGAACTCTCTACGACTCGTAGAAGGTATTTTATTGTCATAGATACATGGTACAAGAGCGGGGGAAGGTGGGGGGAGGGGTGAAGGTGGGGGGCATGAACAATATGAGGATGATGATTTTCGTACAGTCGTTTCACGTTCTCCAACTTATACTGCATAAATGTTAATATTCGAAAAATGTTATCATTGGTAATCCATGTTATCAGTATTACTGTCTTATGAAATAGTGGTAGCAGTAACTAACTTTTGATAATAATGTTGTTTCGTGACCGAGACACGATCAAAACATTTCGCTTTTAATCCTCAGAAAATTTAATTTTACTCCTCAGGGAGCAGTTACCTCCAGGTAGGAAACCACTGGTCTACATGAACCTAGGAAGGCAGTAGAACCCAGGTGGCAAGCGTCATTCTTGCCGACATGAAGCACGATTCGCAGCTGGTTGCCCAAGAGTGAATACACCGAAATTCAGGATAAAAGAGCAGGGGAGTAGTCATGGTTTGACTACAGGCAATGATTGAACCATATCTGGTGTAAACAAAGTTATTCCTAACAAAGTAACAGATACTATAAAGCTCGCGTACCATAAGCATATCTTTTGGATCGTTTCTGTAACTGAAATAATATTGCAGAGAGCCATGTTGAACCATAAAGCTACAACAGCACAGATTCTCGTTCTGTTGGGCGTCACGGAACCACTGAAAAATTATTACTCTTATATATAAAAGCCTGACTCACTCTCAAAAATATTACGTATTAGAATGTTTCCATGTGGATCCTGAAACGACAGTAGTGAACATGGGAATGCTGTGCCTACCACAAGAGTACCTCAAGTCAGAGATTCCAACAGTTCTCGCCATAATTTGTGCTGCAGCGCAGAAGCTTTTTCTTAGCGGTACTCGTCACTAACACTGAGTAAACAGTCGTGGCTGGAGCAGGACCGATACTAACAATATAGTTTTGTTTATCCTTTTGCTGACCTGTTCGTATCGGAACTTAGTGAGCTTTACAATATGACAGAAATGCTTCTTCGCTGGTTAAAATAAGACTTAACAGTTGTTATTGTATGTTCAACTATAAAAGTAAATTTATTCAAAACTTGGATTATTATTTACTTTCTTTAAACTTAAATGATTTCCGCGCTACATTTCATTCCCCCCCCCCCCCACCCCCCCTCCCAACTCTTCCTCACTCCGCTTATGTTCCATGTACAATTCTGTCGGTTAAGGGCTGACACTACTAACATTCGACACCATACCTCATTCAACGGCCGTAATGATTCCACCGACAATATCATGTATTATCTGGATGTCTCACTCGACCCTTCCTCGTATACTTTTGGCAGTCTTTCAGTTGCGGTTGTCACGAAACTTACACCAGCACGGTTGCTGTTATGTCACACAAATATGGGTGTATGTGCTGATCGGCGCATGGGGCATATACCGCCTAATAAACAGTGAAGCATCCAGGACGGGATGAAGAAACGAAATGTAACTTCACGGGTTGAGAGGATGTGTGATGTTATTTCAGTGATTACAAAATCGAGTCATATTTACAAAAAACTTACCAGTTTTACACTGCACTCCTCCCCCACCCTCAACCTCCCCTCCCGGCCTGGATGCATGCCCTGTTTCGGTTGGGAAGGGCATCATAAAACCGTTGTATCCTCTCTTAAACAAAATGGCTCTTGCTATCCTGGGTACTGGCACCGTCTCGGAATTGATGCCTGAGTTGGTCCCACACGTGTTGTATCGTGGCAGATCTGGGTGTCTTGGATACCGCGAGAGTATCTCAACCTTGCGCAGTATCACTTCATCAAGACACATGGCAGGTGTTGGCGAGCATCCTGTTGGAAAATGGTACCGTGATACTGTCCCATGAGACAGGATACTTGAGGAGCTAGGAAGTCGTAATGTAGCTGAAACCTGGTGGTCAAGGGAAGGCAGGATTCGGTTACAATTGTGGACGGGGCCATAATCAGTCACTATTGGTTGCCTTTTGCAGTTACACACCTTTTTTTTAAAAAAAAAACAGTAATTCCAGGCTCAGCAATAAATAAAAAAATACCCCACATTATTTGGGAAACAATTGCAAAACGAGCTAAAACCAAGTACCAAATGAGTGACATGAAATTCATTAGGCACACAAACGCACACTGAACTCTCTGTGACAACTCTGACGATGGCTGGCAGAATGAAACAAATCTCTTCACTGCTTTATTAACTCACAGTTGAGTAACCACACCGTTTAATCACTGAGCCAAGTGTCTTTAACACACTAGAGTCTTCAAGTACTAAGCGGTACGCGGTTTACGATGACGTCGTACACCCTCGTGACCACAGCCCTTCCATCCGACAGTCCACGCGTGCCGCCAGTGGTCCCGGTGTGTTCTCGCAGTGCGCGGACCTGGCTCCTCCTGAGTCCCCAACCGAACTGGCCCACTCACATGACCGGGATAAACAACGACGTCGCTCCAAAGATAGTTACTTCATGTCGATAACCACCACTGCTGCTACTAGCGGACAGGTAACGCTTGCGAAACTGAGTGGCGCCAGTCAACAAGAGAAGAAGACAAACAACCGCAACCATGCCAACCAAACGATACCGTCTGGCTTCCAATAGATGGCAGAAACAAACAGCACCAACGCGAGCCGCAGCACGGATCAGTAGCGTGGTGCTGTCAGAGTTACCTAAGTCATTGCTAATCGTGACTTGACATCACATCCAAAGGCCCATTGTGTCTCTATAAAGCACTAGAGGAATGAGATCTCTCCGAGGTAGCCGCCATACCCACGGACGATAGTCATCCAGGATAGAGCCAAACGAGCATTCATCGCTGAACACAATGCGACACCATTCATCAGCAGGTCGTGCCTTCCCGGTCACGCCAGCTGCTGCAAACTCAGCCTACAAATGGGACGCAAATATCATAGGCCTGCTGCTGCTGGTCTCCAAGCAACGGTGCGGAACGGTACAGAATGTTGTAGGGAGTCCATTACTAGTTGCCGGATGGCAGATGCTGAGGTCCAGGGGTTTCGATGTGCTTGGTGCACAGTACGGTGATTGTCCTTTGTGGTGGATACACGTAGTTGATTGGGACCTTGACGGGGAGTTTGTCTGCCCTCATTTTCTCTGGGAGACCAACATTGGGCCATTGTCACATCCGAACGCCGCACGAATATGAATGCTTTACGATTCGAGCAGCCAACCAGAGGGAGTTCTACAATGAGATCCCTATTAAACACTTTCATGTGCTGATGTCGGTGTGTCACTCGAAGTATGCGCCACAACCGGTCCTTCACAGTGGTCACTAAACATGTGGCTCTGTTCACGCCCGTTTTGCACCCTACCAGGCCAGGTAACAACACTAATCACGGACAACATTAATGCACTCCGATGGCTGTTCTACTCATCACAGGGAATTACAACACTAATCATCTACATATCCACCTATGGTGTGTACGTGTTCGAAATTACACTGACGAGCGACAGTGTCTCCTGTGTGCATCACATTTTTTTTGTCAACTGAAATAATTTCTAGATTTTAGTTAGTGGATTCATCGAAACCCTATGACAAGTTTTGTATTGCAATTGAGACAAATGAAAGAGGACAGGTCACTAGGCGTATAAGCCTAAGGAACTTAAAGCTACTCAAAAAATATTGTGTCGAGACTCGATTTTAAACCGTTCTTTGGGACTTGTCATCGCCAAACTGTACCAAACTACCCAAGATTCGGATATAGTCTTCTAGACAGACTTTTTACAACATTGATGGAAAATATTACTTGCCATGACATGAATGTGTATGATCTGGGGATGACCATTCTCGTTACTAAGCAGAACTCAGCTAATAAACACTTTGTGAGACATGAGTTTCTCCCTGCGTATAAAACGTTTAAATAACTTAAGGGGAAGCAGCCATATGACGTCATCGACCACCGCTGATATTTCGACAGGAACGCACACACACACACACACACACACACACACACACACACACACACACACACACACCACTGTAACCACTAACTCCAACACGTAATCCAAAAATGAACGATGTAAGGAGTTATGGACAAGACCCTCATTTTAGATGGTGGTCGAAAATACATATAACATCATATATCTGCAAAATACGAAGAATCTTGCGTATGCTGCCACCTCCATATTATCATCACTCACCCGGTGCAGAGGTGGTCGATAGCAAAACGTCTGTCTGTCTTTCGTTATAACCGTTCTGACAAAAGGTCACGTATAGAGGGGCTAACTTAGCTGCCAAACTCTTCATGGGCTCGCTGAACCATGGTGTGAAGTATCTTTTCACGCTGAGCCGGATGGTGACAACGCAGGGAGCATTTCGAACAAGATTGGTCCTAGTTTTCGGAAATATTATGTGAAATGTGTTTTTCGACCACCATCTAAGATCAGGCCCGTTTCTGCTCCTTAAAGGATGATACTGGTTTTGGTTTGCGGAACGCGGGTGTCTATCGTATTCCCTGCAGTTATGGCGTATCATATATTGTTCAGACTATCAGGACCGTGGGGGACCTGTGTACTGAGCACAAGTGTCACTCGTACTTACAATAGCGGAGCAAATCCGTCACTGCAGAACATTTTCTGGGCACCGGTCGTCCCATGGAATACAGCAACACGGAGGCTCTGGATTGTACTTCCAGCTGTTGCAGTAGTATTGTGAAGGAAGCAGCTGAAATTAATTTAGGATGTAGCCCTACAAATAAAGAGAGAGGCTTTTGTTTAAATTCTGCGTGGAATCCGGCTTTTTCACTTGTCAAAAAACGCAGGGACTGTGTTAATGTCGGTGATTATTAATGTCACTATCTACATCTACATCTACATCCATACACCGCAAGCCACCTGACAGTGTGTGGCGGAGGGTACCCTGAGTACCTCTATCGGTTCTCCCTTCTATTGCAGTCTCGTATTCTCCGTGGAAAGAAGGATTGTCGGTATGCTTCTGTGTGGGCTCTAATCTCTCTGATTTTATCCTCATGGTCTCTTCGCGAGGTATACGTAGGAGGGAGCAATATACTCCTCGACTCCTCGGTGAAGGTATGTTCTCGAATCTTCAACAAAAACCGTACCGAGCTACTGAGCGTCTCTCCTGCAGAGTCTTCCACTGGAGTTTATCTATCATCTCCGTAACGCTTTCGCGATTACTAAATGATCCTGTAACGAAGCGCGCTGTTCTCCGTTGGATCTTCTCTATCTCTTCTATCAACCCTATCTGGTACGGATCCCACACTGCTGAGCAGTATTTAAGCAGTGGGCGAACAAGCGTACTGTAACCTCCTTCCTTTGTTTTCGGATTGCATTTCCTTAGGATTCTTCCAATGAATCTCAGTCTGGCATATGCTTTACCGACAATCAACTTTATATGATCATTCCATTTTAAATCACTCCTAATGCGTACTCCCAGATAATTTATGGAATTAACTGCTTCCAGATGCTGACCTGCTATTTTGTAGCTAAATGATAAGGGATCTATCTTTCTATGTATTCGCAGCACATTACACTTGTCTACATTGAGATTCAATTGCCATTCCCTGCACCATGCGTCAATTTCCTGCAGATCCTCCTGCATTTCAGTACAATTTTCCATTGTTACAACCTCTCGATATACCACAGCATCATCTGCAAAAAGCCTCAGTGAACTTCCGATGTCATCCACAAGGTCATTTATGTATATTGTGAATAGCAACGGTCCTATGACACTCCCCTGCGGCACACCTGAAATCACCCTTACTTCGGAAGACTTCTCTCCATTGAGAATGACATGCTGCGTTCTGTTATCTAGGAACTCTTCAATCCAATCACACAATTGGTCTGATAGTCCATATGCTCTTACTTTGTTCATTAAACGACTGTGGGGAACTGTATCGAACGCCTTGTGGAAGTCAAGAAACACGGCATCTACCTGTGAACCCGTGTCTATGGCCCTCTGAGTCTCGTGGACGAATAGCGCGAGCTGGGTTTCACACGACCGTCTTTTTCGAAACCCATGCTGATTCCTACAGAGTAGATTTCTAGTCTCCAGAAAAGTAATTATAATCGAACATAATACGTGTTCCAAAATTCTACAACTGATCGACGTCAGAGATATAGGTCTATAGTTCTGCAAATCTGATCGACGTCCCTTCTTGAAAACGGGGATGACCTGTGCCCTTTTCCAATCGACAGCTTCTCATATGGATCCACTTTGGTTTATGTGATGGCCTTAATGGTTACAGTGATGTGATTGTTTGTTATCTTTTCGGAGTTTCTCTGTAATCTGCGGCTTTAACTTTTTTCTTCTTAGCGCTTACTTGCTGCAGTTTGCCCATAAAAATGGCAGGATGTGCCCCTGTCGAAATACAGGCAGTTGTCGACAACGTCACTCAGCTGCATTACGGTAAATTATTTGGGCCATAAATACTCCACTTGTCGAATGGCTTGTTTTTGACTATTTAAACCACACAGCAACTCCTTCCTCTTCCATATCAAATTTGCAACAGACAATTAAATTCCTGAATGCTTTCTTCGGTGATACACCTGGGTAAAGATTATTTGTACTGACATGTTGCCCTGTGTCGTCTTAAATTCACGCTAGAAAAACTACCGTTCACGATACAAATGCTCGCTGATACGTGATCTAGGCATACAAAATGAATCGGCGAACTAAATAACGCATTTTTCGCATATTTTTGTGTATATGGTTAAGACGATCATAACAAATCAAATAACTTTTGCACAATACACCTCTTTTCAGGAAACTGTTTTTAAACATATCACTGGCCTTTAGTGTAGCAAAATCGTGGAAGTGGAATGCGACGAGTGACAAATCGACATGAAGTGCCTCCACATGCTTGGATATACAAATGGTTAGTCTTTCAGTAATACCTCACAAAGCTGTACGAGGACTGGAGTAACCCCACCTACATTTTTTAGATAAGGATGGACTACACACTATATTTATGATTCAGAAAGATCATTTATTTGTCGGCTGATCATGACAAGATCGTGTTAGGAGGAGAAACATCTACCAGCACGTGTCGGAATTCGACAGTTGCAGGTTCTTGGTCTACAGAGGCTGCGGGCTATCGCCCACATTTATCGGAAAACCACGAGTCATGCAAGTATAGAGTCGATAGGTTCATGATGGATCTCTAAATCTACATCAACATCTGCGTGGATACTCAGCAAATCGCACTTAAGTGCCTGGCAGCGGGTTCATCGAACCACCTTCACAATAATTGTCTATCATTCCAATGTCGTACAGCCGTGGAAAAAACGAACGCCTATATCTCTCGGTGTGAGACCTGATTTTCCTTATTTGATTATGGTTATCGTTTCTCCATATGTAGGTGGCGCCAACAAAATATTTCTGCATTCGGAAGTTGTTAATTGAAATTTCGTGAAAATGTTCCTCGCAACGATAAGCTCCTTTGTTTTAATGATGTCCACCCCAAATCCTGTATAATTTCGGTGACACTCTCTCCCCTATTTCGCGATCATACAAAACGTGTTGGCGTACTCCGTTAATCCTATCTGGTAAGGATCACACACCATGCAGCAATATTCTAAAAGAGGACGGACAAGTGTTGTGTAGGCAGTCTCTTTAGTAGAACTGTTACGTTTTCGAATTGTCCTGCCTATAAGACGCAGTCCTCGGTTAGCCTTCCCCACAACATTTTGTATGTGTTCTTTCCAATTTAAGTTGTTCGTAATTTTAATTCCTAGGTATTTAGTTGAATTTACTGCCTTTAGCTTTAACTGATCTGTCGTGTAACCGAAGTTCAGCTGATTCCTTTTAGCACTCATGTGACCGACTTCACTCTTTTCGTTATTTAGAGTTGATTGCCAATTTTCCCATCGTACAGATATCTTTTCTAAATCGTTTTGTAATTAGTTTTGATCTTCTGATGACTTTACTAGTCGATAACCGACAGCGTCATCTGCAAACAACCTAAGACGACTGCTCAGGTGAGCTGCTAAACCGTTTGTATATACAAGGAACAGCAAAGGGCCTAAAAATTACCTTGGGGAACGCCAGAGATCATTTCTGTTTTACTCGATGGCTTTCCATCTATAACTACGAACTGTGACCTCTCTGACAGGAAATGACGAATCCAGTCAAATAACTGAGACGGTATTCCATAAGCATGCAACTTCACTACAAGCCGCTTTCTCGAAACCTAGAAATACGGAATCAATTTGAAATCCTTTGTCAATAGCACTCAACATTTCGTGTGAGTAAAGAGCTTATTGTCTTTCAAAAGATCGATGAGTAGTGTCTAGGAAGCCTACACACGCGGTTCGCTAGACACAAAGATAATTATAGACACTTAATTTTGGCAATTACACAGATGTGTCGCAAGCAAGGGGCGACATACGAAATAATCATTCTTTGCAGTGACTACTTATCTCTAACTGACAGAAGTCAGTCCTGAACTGCTATCGTAGTCGCTATGGTTGACGCGTCTGTCGAAGTGGCCAACCTTGAAGCTGCTACGGAACTGGGCCGTCATCAGTCGGTTGCGGCCCTGATGTCCTCTTCACATAAGGGCCACTGCTGTTGCACTGTCGTCCTGGAGGGAGGCCTGGTAAATATGCGATTGAGTGACTTCTTCTCACTGCCCTCTCTTCGCTGTGGTTCCTAACTGGCGTGCCTGCGCTTGACTTAACGCCTAACAAGATCCTTCCTAAATCCGTGTTGACCGTGTGTCAGTAGACCGTTTTCTTCGAAATAATTCATAATATTCGAACACAATATATGTTTCAAAATCCTGCTGCATATCGAAGTTAATGATATGCGCCTGTAATTTAGTGGATTACTCTACTACCCTTCTTGAATATTGGTGTGACCTGTTGGATAGAACTGGGCCCAAAGGTCCCACTCTACTAGCACCTGGGAGTACAGACACATTGTCCGCTCTGCGTGCAAGATCGTACAGCTACCCCAGGGAAAGGCCCTTTTGACAGTAAGACAGGAACCCACACGGACAGAGTGACACCGTTTGGAGCACCATTAACTGTCAACACGGCGAATATTGGAGACTCTTTCCTTGACGCGGCAGTAGAGAGAGAGGCACGGTCGACGACAACACTCGTCACAGGAGCGCCGCCATGTCGTCTTTTCTGACGATTCCTGGTCCTGCGCATGAAATCTTTGTATGGAGGCTCCAAGGGGAAAAAACGTTGCTCGACTTCTTTCTTCATCGTCGTGGAAGCTCATTTGGACTCGATGCCAACACAGTTTAAAGTCATTGCTTCTGCTACAGATGGCAGTTTTACGTACTATCAGGGTGGTCCCGTAAGTACTCGGCCTGACTGAGAGGTGACGGTCGTTGTTGAAAAATATCTCTGGATTAAAAAGTATAAGATCTATGAAGCACATGTTTCAAATCTGAAGACGCCACATCGGTATTTTTTGGCAACCATCAATAGTGAACGTTGTGAGTGAACTTACGAAAATGGAGAAACTTGGCTATTGTTATGAGAGGCAATATATTTTTTTTTGAAAGGCCTCAGCGCAGCCAATATTAAAGCTGAGCTAGATTCTACTTTAGGAGAGTCTGCTCCTTCGCTGACAACAGTAAAATATCGGATAGCTGAATTTAAACGAGTCCGTACGAGCTGTCAAGACGAGCATCGCAGTGGTCGACCAAATGAGGTGGCAAATCAAGAAATGGTGAAGAAAATCCACAAAACGGTACTGGATGATCGTCGACTGAAAGTGCACGAGCTAGCAGACATAAAAGGCATTTCAAAAAGTGCGGTACATCGCATATTATCTCAAAATTTGGACATGAGAAAACTTTGTGCATGGTTTATTCCGCGTTTGCTCACACTCGAGTAAAAACCGTGTCGTGAAGACGTTTCAGTTGAGTGTTTAGCGAAATTTCGCAGCAACAAAGCTGATTTTTGCCCCGTTTCATAACCAAGGATGAAACATGGGTTCACCACATCACTCCCGAAACAAAAGAACAAAATAGTGGACACAAATTGGAGAACCGATTCCAAAGAAGGCGAAGACCGATTCATCTGCAGGCAAGGTATTGATGTCGGTATTTTGGAATGCACGTGGAATATTTTCACTGACCACGGTTAAAAAGGAAAAAACTATCATCGACGAGTACTATGCGAACTTATTTCAGCGTTTGGTCGAAGAAATCAAGCAAAAACGGCCGCATTTGGCGAAGAAGAAAGTATTGTTTCTTAAGGACAATGCACCGTCTCACAATTCCGTTATTGCAATGGCCAAAATTAATGAATTAAACTTTGAATTGCTACCTCATGCACCCTGTTCGCTAGATTTAACCCCCTCGGGCTATTTTCTGTTCCCAAACTTGAATAAATGGCCCAGTGGTGGAAGATTTTCAACGCATGAAGACGTGATGTGGGCAGTAAATGGTTATTTTGAGGAGCTAGACAGTTCTCATTATAAAAAGAGTATCTAACCTATTGAACATCAGTGGGAAAAGTGTATAGAGCTAAAGGAGATTATGTTGAAAAGTAAATACATTTTTTTCCAAAATTTTTGTGTTTTCTTTGTTGGGTCGGGTACTTATGGGACCACCCTCGTATGTTATACACTGCTCAGCCAAAACATTACGACCACTGCCCACGGCTAGACTGATTGCTGGCTGGTGGAGTTTACCGTCAGGTGACGCAGTAACAAAAGTATATAAGCGGAGCAGAGGTGAATGGGGAGGCATTCTAGCTGTCGTAAGCGCCGCAGATGGTGAAATCAGCTAATGGAAACGACTCTGAAAAGTGAAATTGTTCTGACCCGGCGCTTGGGGACGAATATCTGAAAAACTGTGAGACTGGTCGGGTTGTTCGCACTGTTGTCGTGAGCATCTATGAAAAGTATCTGAAGGGCGGCGAAACGACGAGTAGGCGACAAGAAGTCGCTGGAAGCCCACACCTCATCACACAATGTAGAGCTCCGATGCTTGGGCGCTCTGTAAAACAAGATAGGCGGCGATCTATGGGAGTCCTAAGGTCTTACAATTCCGGTGTAACATGCGTTTTGGAGCACACCGTTTTCGGTACAGCATTGAACAGGGGTCCCTGCGGTAGCAGACCTCAAGGTTTTGTCACGCTGACCCAGTTACGACTGCAGTAGACATGGGATCATCGAGGCTGGACTATAAAACAATAAAAAGTGTCACTTACACGTTTCTTGTTAACACCAGTTCGGTGGTCGTGACCTGGTAGTCATCATCCAGGTGAAAGACTATTCGATACTTGTGCCGCACCAGGGTTGCAGGACGTTGGGAGCAAAGTAACGCTAGGAAGGGTACTTACATGGGTTACCATGAGACATGTGGTAGTAATGGAAGGCATCGTGACAGCTGCGGACTACACGAACATTACTGTACCTACCTGCATCCTTAAAGGGTGATGTCTTCCACTAAAGCGATGACATCTTCCAGCAGGATAACAGTCAATGTCACAAGGCCAGAATAACGCTACACTGATTTGAGGGGCATTAACAGTAGACTCATGCTGCTGTCTTGGCTGTCACATTCGCCCAATATCAACCCAAAGGGACAATGGGATGCTATCGGGGATCATCTCCGCAACGAAAAACCAACAGCCCGTACTTTATGGGAACGGCATGACCTTTGCATTGACATATGCTACCACATACCTCCGGAATCCGCGTCACACAAAACTGCTGCTTCTTGCATTTCGAAGGTGGACCAATACGCTATGAAACAGGTGGTCATAATGTTTTGGCGCCTCATTGTATGTATGTTATCTGTTCCTTCGTACATCATAGAATGGATCCACACCACACATATTACAGTAATATCTAAGCCCTGACGGCATTTCATGATATCTTCAGTGTGGATCCACCCTAGGTCCTAGCTCTTGCAGGAATCAGGCGAGATGCTGAGAGCAACGACGGCAATGGACAGGTGATCGCTACGGAAGTAGTGTGCGACAAGTTGAATATTTTGGTCAGACGTGTACGCGGAGAACGGAAACGGTTAAGGCAACCACTTGCATGAAGAGGGAAATCCAGGTTCGAGTCCCGGTCGAAAACAAATTTTATTTCAGTATATAACACAGCAACTTGTACTATGAAATAGCAAATTTGGTTTACGTACTATGCTCCAACAGAACAAATAGTCCTGTCACGGAAAAGCCACGTATAACACTACCGTCTGCTACTGATATACCATAACCCTAAAGTTGGAGGCAGGTTGTGAAATAAAACTATCTTGTTAAAGCAATTATGGTATAACGCAACAGAGCAGTTTTACCCTCTGAGAGGAATTTTGTTATATTGACCGCGTTGTACCTAACGGAGGTGGCTTATCGGAAGTGAAAGTCAGAATTACTTAAGTATTCAAGCATTAACAAATAATATTTTACCTAGCTACACTGGTTAAAGAATAAAGGGAACGGTCGCCAGCCTAATTACGCAAGAGAATGATTAACAATCTTGTTTAAGGAAACAGTTATTAGTAACTTTGACGGACAAACACAACCTATATTTTGCCACACGCTAATGCAACGAACTCTGTCACCTGCATGTGTTCACGGTCAAGACTGGAAGCTAACAGAGCAGAACAAACTATTTTCATAAGTACAACAGATAACGAAACACACTATTACTTTCAGGGCTTATTCAAACTAAATGGTCTTTATAGCATTACTATTAATATTCACTGCAGAGTCATTAATTGGACATAGGTTCAGTGTTATTGTTCAAATATTTTCCTAGCTGACATAAAATTATTGATGTAGTTCACTGCAAAATTATGAACTAGTCACAGGTTAAGTGTCTCTCAACTAAATACTATTCTACTTAAAATGAAAATTAAATGGAATTCACTAACAGGTTACTTCTCACTGTCTTTTGAATAAAGAAATTATTGTTTTCATAAATAGTGGTAAAGGATAACCTGTGGATCTTATTACACTATTAATACGCACTTTAAATACCCAAAAGAAACAAGTGTTTAGCAAACAAATATAACTCTCCACAACTGCAATTCACGACTTTTGCTGCAGTGAGACACAATGTTGACAAATTTACAAGAAACTGACTCACCTTTTAAAATTTACTACAGGCAGCACTATGATCATTAAGAGCTTTTAAGCGTTAAAAGAAACTGCAAATTGTCTTTATTACCACAGTTTTCTACTTTCAAGTAAATGATTAAACAGGTGACTTTGAAACTCCACAAAACTTTAAATTAGACTGTTTCCATCCCTGGGAGGCTTTCACAAGACTACATTTACTACCTCCCGCAAGTTCACTAAATCCACAGTAAATCTGAACACTCCCTTCTTACTAACGATCAAACAACATTATTTAATGTTCTGAGGCTTTCATTTTTTCCACAAACTAGGACACACGGTAATCATAGTTTAAATGGAGAGGAACCTGAGAGGTGTTGTGATAGGGAAAAAATTAAGGAAGGTACATGAATTCAATTATAAGTTACCTTATATTTGAGCACACTAACACATCCAATAAGCTAATCCTTCACTGTACATTATTATAATATTCCGTTACAGTTATTGTGCAATGTGGTGGCAACTGCATGTTGGTAGGTGGATTTGCAGGCAGAATTGCTGGACTCTGTCCCTTCTTGGTGGCGATGATGGATACCAACTTCAGAATCGATCCAGCTATTTATCCATCCATCCGAGGCATTGGAAAGTGGCAGAAAAAGCCTCTCTCGTAACCAGCACAATATACAACTTTTACATGGTAGTGTACAGTTTGGTAGCTCGTCCCCGACTGACTCTTGTTCCACCTTTTCTACCTAGGCCAACCACAATTTGCGCGCGCTACACAGTTCCGTTCCCAAGGGGAACCACAGCAACTTTTACATACAGAATAACTAAGAACCCTAAGTGAGGATCAGCAGTTTACATAACAGCAACCAAACGCATTAAATAAAACACAAAATTTGCAAATATTGACATTTCTACAAAAAATTATTCACACAGAAATTACAATTATATACAGTAAGTTTTGTTCCCTCCAAATGGGACAAACAATTTAAATGACAGATATACAACATTGCATAGAATCAAACCACGACATCAAAGTTTTAACAAAGAAAAGAGTATACAATTTTATGTTATCGAATGAAACACATTTACAGATACTCAATGTTATAAGATTAAACCAAAGCAAAAGGCAAAATAAATCCGTACAGCATTAGAGCTATTGTGTTACAAGTACCCTATCATATATGTACCACAATTAGTATGATTTGTACCATTAAATAACCTACCGGTTTAATAGCATATTCTTATAATTATACTGTATACTCGCAGTAGGTAGAATTTCTTTAATTTCTACCCTACCTGATGTTGCAGGATTAATGGGCAGCTGTATAAAATCATATATTTGATTACTTTACGTATGAACGTGACAAACGTACAACACTCGGAGACGTAAATTTATAAGGAAGATGATAAAAACGTACGCTGGAACGGACTGGTGTCGTAGAGGAAAGACTTGTTACAATGTTGCCTCATGCTACACTCTTTCTTTTTGGTTTCTTCGTTGAAGCTCCGTACGTGCTCTTCACGAGTGCCTTACGCTCAGTTACTGTCATCTCGTTCGGTGGGTACGTTTCTCGTTTCACGATGAGACTCTCACGGAATTTCTCGTCCCTTTGAATCTTTTTGACGTCACAAAGTTGCCCGGTGGAACAGGTGTCTGACTGCAGTCGTTCGTCTTTCACAGCAGCAGTGCTTTTGTAGAGCAATTGCGGTTAAAAGACAAATTCTAAAACTTTAGTCTGCTTCTGAAACTCTTTAAGGTGTCAGAATTCTTTAACTTCATCCTCTTCGCTCGCTCTGGTTGTTTCTACAGAGAAGAAGAAGGACGAAACGCTTGAGTCCGACTCCACCTCAAACTCCGCCACTAATATTTACTTCACAGAGCATCGAGTGTCAGATTTTACTGAGAAACTATCTTTATGAGCAAATTATGTAGCAGCATGATGTTCGCTGTTGTATTATACGAGGGTAAATCACAGATTTATTGTCCGCTCAACGTTAACTAGTTTCTGTTAATTTCAACTTTCGTGGGAGGCCTGCAGGACTAATACTGTTCAGTTGTGAAAGGTATTCAATGACGAACATCTTAGCGACAACCTCACAATTGACTTTGTAACATATACATAGTGGAATTTCAAACTGAATTCTACAAAATTGTTCTACCTTAATAAACGATGACCTTATTAAAATTTGTAATGTACGGTATCACTAACACATGGATTTTTTCCAAACAGATTATAATATGCAATTGTTAAATCTCTTCATAAGAAAGGTGACACGGCAGACCCAAACAATTATCATCCAGCTTCCCTGTTCAAGCGCCTTTTCCAAATATTCGAAAAAGTATTGTAAACAAAATTTGACCAATATTTAAGTATATACAACTTACTTAGCACTTTACAGTTTGGATTCCAGAAGGGTTGCTCGAGTAAGAATGCTATTCATACATTCAGACACAAGGCATTATAAGTCTTAAATAATAAAATATGGATAGTTGGTACTTTTGTTGTCATTCCAAAGTTTTTTTATTGCAATCATCATGTTACACTCTTAGAAATAGTTAAGTTTAATGGAAGTGATGGATTTGCACACAGCTGGTTTGAATCACAGTTAACAAACAGAGTGGATAAATTAGTTGTACTGAATAATCCGAACAATGTTTAGTGACTGAAGAAAAATCACGAAGGGAGTTCGACAAGGTTCAATTTTGGGTGTAGTCCTATTGCTTATACAAGCGTTAAAAAGGTTTTGCACCACCTAGGTACCGAGAGTTCCGGAAACTGTACTGAAAATTAGAATAGAGATCAACATAAACATCATTTCTGACCTTTTCATTGCTCATGAAAACCACACATTGCATGTTGTACCACCATACAGCGAGACCTTCAGAGGTGGTGGTCCAGATTTCTGTACACACCGGTACCTCTAATACCCGGTAGCAGTCATTTTGCACTGATGCATGCCTGTATTCGTCGAGGCGCACTATCCAAGAGTTCATCAAGGCACCGTTCGCCCAGATTGTCCCACTCCTCAACGGCGATTCGGCGTAGATCCCTCAGAGTGGTTGGTGGGTCACGTCGTCCATAAACAGCCCTTTTCAATCTATCACAGGCATGTTCGATAGGTTTCATGTATGGAGAACATGCTGGCCACTCTAGTCGAGCGATGTCGTCATCCTGAAGGAAGTCATTCACAAGATGTGGACGATGGGGCTGCGAATTTTCGTCCATGAAGACGAATGCCTCGCCAAAATGCTGCCGATAGGGTTGCACTAGCGGTCGGAGGATAGCATTCACGTATCGTACAGCCGTTACGGCGCCTTCCGTGGCCACCAGCGGCGTACGTCGGCCCCACATAATGCCGTCCCAAAACAGTAGGGAACCTCCGCCTTCCTACACTCACTGGACAATGTGTCTAAGGCGTTCAGCCTGACCAGGTTGCCACCAAACACGTCTCCGACGATTGGTCGGTTGAAGGCATATGCGACACTCGTCGATGAAGAGAACGTGATGTCAATCCTGGGCGATCCATTTAGCATGTTGTTGGGCCCATGTGTAACGCACTGCGTGGCGCCGTGGTTGCAAAGATGGACCTCGCCAAGTACGTAGGGACTGAAGTTGCACATCATGCAGCCTATTGCGCACCGTTTGAGTCGTAACATGACGTCCTGTGGCTACACGAAAAGCATTGTTCATCATGGTGGCGTGGCTGTCAGGGTTCATCCGAGCCACAATCCGTAGGTAGCGGTCATCCAATGCAGTAGCAGCCCTTGGGGACCTGAGAGAGGCATGTCATCGACAGTTTCTGTCTCTTTGTATCTCCTACATGTCCCAACAACATCATTTTGGTTCACTCCGAGACGTCTGGACACTTCCCTTGTTGAGAGCCCTTCCTGGCACGAAGTAACAATGCGGACGCGATGAACCTCGGTATTGACCGTCTAAGTATGGTTGAACTACAGAGAACACGAGGCATGTACCTCCTTCCAGGTGGAATGATTGGAACTGATAGGCTGTCGACCCCCTTCGCGTAATAGGTGCTGTTTATGCATGGTTCTTTACATTTTTGGGCGGGTTTAGTGACATCTCTGAACAGTCAATGGGACTGTGTCTGAGATACAATATCCACAGTCAATGTCTGTCTTCAGAAGTTCTGGGAAATGGGCTAATGCAAAACCTTTCTTGACGTGTGTACATAGTATAGGTACAGTTGTGATAATTTGCATCTTAATGTGTACTCGCTTTTTTTTCTGCATCTCACGGACTCCCCGTGAACACATCATCTAAGTTGCCGCTTGTCGTAGGCAAGCCGCAAAGTGAACTACGCGTGTCGGTATAGACTATACGTTTCTCTTCCACGCGTCCTCATTTTTCAGTATCTTACCTGCGTCCAGGGCTTGCTTTTGCCGCGGATGCTTGGAACTACTATCCAAACTAAAAACATGCTACTCACATAGTTCTAATTATTAGTCTGTAACGTAGTTCAGAACACTATCATCAGTCATCAACAGAAATACCTGCACTTATACCCCTAACATCCTGTATGTAAATGACCTTCCACGTAACATTCATCAAGCAGAATTGACACTTTTCGCATTACTTGCATTAGCAAGTAGTGAATAATGTTTATAACTTACAGTAGAATTTAACTTAAATAATGTACAAAGA
This sequence comes from Schistocerca nitens, assembly GCF_023898315.1. NCBI lineage: Eukaryota > Metazoa > Arthropoda > Insecta > Orthoptera > Acrididae > Schistocerca > Schistocerca nitens. The sequence continues at coordinate 544,308,162 of NC_064614.1, forward strand.
TGTTTTACTGTCGGTTTTGAGAAACCCATCAGCCCTACATGGGATGTCATAGAACATTGCAAAGAGTTTAAGAATCGTAGGTCTAGCGGCTGCGCCAAAAGCAGAGATAATTATTACGTGGTGTGACTGCCGCCCGAGCAAGATGGCTACCTGGAAAACTACGAAGTTGGCCACATAACCAGTCGTAGGCGAGGCGGAAGGCAGTTTCTTATCTGGCAGACACCTAAAACACTCCATCACGAGTTACGTACGCCACCAGTTTGTCATTGGCACTGCTGCTGGTCTCTAGACTACATCACTCCACTCCGCTTTAACCTGCCAAAACCGACGTCGCGGCCTTTGTACCCTGGGGGAATTTGCAAGCAGTGTTAAACAACAGCTGAGAGACTTAGAATAAGTTCATCTGAATGTCTGTGCTACAGTGGACAATGTAGTGTGGAAACTTCGCATTATTCTCATGTACTCTCGATTGCATAGGTGATAGACATTGAAATTCTAGATCTTCAAATGTCAGTTTTATCCACTTAGATAATTTTCTTGTGGCCTTTAATTTTTCCTGGATGCAAGGATCCGACGATTTAAATTGTATTAATGATTAATGGGCAGTGCATTCTGTAAACACACAAGTATTAATTTATTTGTTTCCCTGCTTTACTCATAATTACCAGATGTAAATTGATTATGGATGCTGTCTATTCCATCTTTCGATTTCTTGGCTACAAATCACTAGCAGTATGTTAAATTCTACGCTTATAAATTCCCTCGATTAAGTAGTGAAGCATGGTGTAAATTTTCTGCATAAGCTTTTAGAGACACTGTTGACTGGCGTTTTATAAAGATAAAAGTTTCGTTCTGGTATCTTGTTTGATGGGTATGACTTGTAAACAGATTACTCAAATTTTAAGTATAGGTAGTTTCATTTCGAAACGCGTACATTTATTTCTTTTCCCTGGTGCATTCCTATCCTGTCTTTTATCTGTTCTATCAAGCAAAGCCCCAGTACATCGGTACCGAAATGGAGCGATTGTTTTCGAACTGAGAAGGGCCATAACTCGATTTCCCAGAAAATTCGTTCATTGGAAGCGGAGACCAAAATAAACAAAAATGTGTTTCGAATTATCCATAGATATTAGACCGTTTCTGAGGAAACGGCCTTCAAATTTTCGACATAATTTAGGTGCCTATTAGCGATCGATAAGCTCTGCTCAAACACTGGCACAGTAGCTACCGTTGCGGCATCTCACTTTTGCGTTCCGTGTTCGAAAGCCGAGTATTTTCTACATTTTATTTTATTACTTTTCTTCATTTGTCTACTCATGTCCATAGAAGATTACAGCTAAAATGTTTCTTATAATGTTAGGTGATACAAGGGCATTATATTAATCGTAAAATTACAACTGGGTTTCATTAAAAGTGTTATATGAGAAAAGTACCATCACAGCTGTATCTTGAGAATGTCTTTATTCTGTCACACGACTAATTTCGGTGGCACATTACCGCCATCCTCAGGCCTCACCACTGCTAAAAGAGTATTTGATTTCCTGGGCGCATTTACAGTGGGCTCCTTGTTAGTAGCACACTTGGGCTAGCTTCCAGTAGAGGTCTATACTCGACACCGTGCTGTCTCTAATGCATACACAGTCAGTTGTGTGTTACACTGGTTCACTCCAAATTATGAGAATAGCCAATGACATGTGACATGACTCTTTGAACCTGGCTTTCATGAGTGGAGTGCATGGAGAACAGCAGATGTGGTGGTGGGGAATGGAGGGGAGAGTTTCTGTCCTGGTCGCTAACCTCAGCTAGATACGGAACACACCTGAAATAACAAAAAATTCAAACCACAAAGCTTCACGGACTTAGAACAACAAGCAGTCGCTTTCAAAATCGTCAGGACTGTTATTGCTGAAATGCAAGTGGAAACCAGTAAGCTCTATGCTAAATCGGAGAGACTGTTCGAAGGCTCTTTGGGTAGCTTGGCTGGTACTCCATATTGACGAGAGACATTCGGCTTTGTTGGTAGTACTGCTTGTGCTTGCTAATTTCGAGTGATTCATTCATTCAGCTACAAACTATACGTACACAGCATCACGTAATCTCAGTAAACAGTAATTTCCTTTCTGGTGTTCAGTAGAACAATTTAACAACTTGCCCCGGCTCATCATGGCGATTGTGAGGCATTGTGTCACGGATTGACTTCGTGAAGTACGATCTCCAGCACACTATTAAACTCCTCGGTGGCAACAAACAAAATGTGATTCACCGTGTCCAGGGATGACTCATCAGCAAAACAAGTTCATCTCTTGGAGTTAAACTGAGAGTTATATGTGGTATTCCAAATACAAATGCCCAACAGCATCCGTAACTACTATGTTTGGAGCAAACGACCTCCAAGGAACAAAAGTAACAACCTGATAAAAAAACTGATAACTAAAGAAAACATAGATAATTGTCATTGCTAGAATCACGAGTGTTATACACTGGAGAGCCAAAGAAATCGGTACACCTGTCTAATGTCGTGTAGGGCCCCCGCGATCACGCAGCAATGCCGCAGCACGACGTGGCATGGACTCGATTAAAGTTTGTAGTAGTGCTGGAGGGAAATGATACCATGAATCCTGCAGGGCTGTCCATAAATTCGTAAGATTACGAAGGGGTGGAGATCTCTTCTGAACAGCACGTTACAAGGAAACCCAGGTACGCTCAATAATGTTCATGTCTGGGAAGTTTGGTGACCAGCGGAAGTGTTTAAATTCAGAAGAGTGTTTCTGGAGCCACTGTGTTGCAATTCTGGACGTGTGCGGTGTTGCATTGTCCTGCTGGAGTAGCGCAAATCCGTCGGAATGCACAATGGACATGAATGGATGCAGCTGATCAGACAGAATGCTTATGTGCGTGTCACCTGTCAGAATCGTATCAAGACGTATCAGGGGACCCACATCACTGCAACTGCACACGACCCACACCATTACAGAGCCTCCACCAGATTGAAGTCCCCAGCTGACATTGAGGGTCCTTGGATTCATGAGGTTGTTTCCATATCCATACAAGTCCATCCCCTCGATACAATTTGAAACGAGACCCGTCCGATTAGGCAACATATTTCCAGTCATCAACAGTCCAATATCGGTGTTGACAGGTCCAGGCAAGGCATGTTTCGTTGATCGGTTCGCACGCTGACACTTGTTGATGGCCCAGCATTGGAATCTGCAGCAGTTTGTGGAAGGGTTGCACTTCTGTCACGCTGAATGATTCTTTTCAGTCGTCGATGGTTACGTCCGTGCAGGATCTTCTTCCGGCCGCAGCGATGTCGGAAATTTGACGTTCTACTACATTCCTGGTATGCATGACACACTCGTGAAATGGTCGTACGCGAAAATCCCCAGTTCATCGCCACCTCGGAGATGCTATCTCCTATCGCTCGAGCGCTGATTATAACACTACTTTCAAACTCAGTTAAATCTTGATAGCGTGTCATTGTAGCAGCAGTAACCGATCTAACTACTCCGCCAGATACTTGTCCTATGTAGGTGATTCCGACCGCAACGCCGTATTCCGCAGGTTTGTATATCTCTTTATTTGAATACGCATGACCGTACCAGTTTCTTTGGCGCTCCAGTGTCTATGGAGTGTTTTGTCATTACGTAGCGAAAACAGACTCATAATGATTAGAAAACTAAAAATAAGTGTCCAATAACCATCTTCGAGTACGACATTCATTTAATACAAATGTCCTAGGTAAAACTGGTTAAGCCATGTCAGGTCAACGTACCTGCAGCAGTATATAGAAGGTGTGTCATTCATCAGCATGCATAGATGTCCATAACTACGTTGTGTCAGGAGCGGGGACCTTTTACCATATATGGCACATGTAAATGATCAGTCAAATGTGCAGCATCATAATCTGCAAGAAAGATGAATGTAACAATATAACGTAAGAGAATTTGAAAAGTTTCAGTCAAAATCACTCATTGCGAACAACTGTGAAAACCGCAAAAAGCCACATACGTCGTATATGGACCGTCGTCCTACCAAATGCGAGTCTAGTGTGCCGACCATTGCGCAACTTCGCTCGGTCTTTGCTTTATTGTACTTTTCTTTTTTAGAGGTACAAAGCTAAACAAATACTCTCAATGAAAGCATTTGTGAATGTTAGATTGCGGCCCCATAAACATGTCTGGATGCATGGAATTTGGCTCTCTTTTGTTTTCCCGGTGCGTCCAGCCGCTCTCGAGATGGCTCTGTGTGTATTTTCAAACCATGCTACGCAATAGCAAGCCTGTAGAGCCTGACAACCAGAAGTGATTAGCTGTCAGCTGGCTCCTGCCACTCTTCTCGCTGAATGATCAATCACAGATTTATTTTATCGTAGCGTATGTTAGCAATAAGGGTGTTTCATCCCAGTGACTTCCCTCGGCGCGAGTAGGATCTACTCTGAATATGAAGGTAGTGGAGAGAACGAGTCACTGTGAACAGTTCAATGATACGAATGTTCCCATAAGAATCAACACCAAACGAACTCAGATAAAGATCATGTATACATGCCGACGTCGCAAGCTGAAGATAAAGAGATAGAGAAAGTGTATGAGAATACTGAACGGATAACTCAGGACGTAAAGGAAGATCAAAATCTAATAGTCGTGGAGGAAACCGCTTGTAGGGGAAGGAGTAGAAGAAAGGATGACAGAAGAATACGGGCTTGGTACTAGGATTGATTGAGGAGAAAGACTGAGTTCGGCATTAAATTCCAGTTAGTAATAGCGAATACTCTGTTCAAGAATCACAAGAGGAGGAAGCATACTTGGAAAAGGCCGGGAGATACGAGAAGATTTCATCATGATCTGACAGAGATTCTGAAAGCAGGTAGTGGACTGTAGGGCGTACCTAGGATTAAATGTAGACTCAGACCGCAATTTAGTAGTGATAAAACGTAGGTTGTCAGGAGTCAGAATGAATCAATGCGCAAAGATGTGGGATAAACAGGTACCAACGAATGAAGACATACGACTGAAGTTATCTAAAGCTACAGATACCGAGAAAAGGAATAGCTGAGTAGGCAGTTGAGTTGAAGAGGGTAATCATATAAATTGGAAAGGAAATCGTAGGTACCAGGAAGCCAACTGCGAAGAAACGATATGTAACTGGAGAAATACTTCAGGTGATCGATGAAAGAAGGAAGAACAAAAATGTTCAGGGAAATTCAGGAATACAGAAATACTTAGAAATGAAATAAATTTGAAGTGCAGTCAGTAATCGGTTCATTTGGACCCTAGGACCCAGTAAATTCCATGTAAACACAGCGCATAACCATCAACTCGCACAGTACCTTGTAGACAAGTTGGATCCATGGCTTCGTGGGGTCTGCGCCCCACTCGAATCCTGCCATAAGCTCTTACCAACGAAAATCGGGTCTCATCTGATCAGGTTACGGTTTTCCAGTCGTGGAGGTCCAACCGACGGCCACCAGCCCAGGAGATTCGCTGCAAACGATGACGTGCTGTTAGCGCCGTTCGTCTGCAGCCGTAGCTCATTATCGTCAGATTTCGACCCACTGTCGTAACAGAGGCGTTCGGCGTATGTCCCACATTGATTTTGTGCGGTTATTTCGCGCAGTGTTATTTGTCTATTAGAACTGACGGCTCTACGCAAACGCTGTTGCTCTCGGTCGTTAAGCGAAGGCCGTCGACCACTGCGTTGTACGTGATGAGAGGTAATTTGGTATTCTGGACACGCTCTTGAAAATGTTGGTCTCGGAATATTGAATTTTCTAGCTATTTCCGGAATGGAATGTCCCATGCTTCTAGCTCCAACTACCGTTCCGCCTTAATTCCGGTCGTGCCGGCATAATTACGTCGGAAACCTTACTACATGAATCACCCGAGTACACATGGCAGCTCCACTAATGCATTGGCCTTATGCAGGGTGAAAAGTATTTAAACCGACAAACTCTGTGAGGTTGTAGGGGACATCAAAACAAATATTTTTCCCTAATGTCATTTTTTCCTATGGGGATATATTTAAACCGGTGGAGGCCGATTACGATCTTCAGGTGTTAGGGGCCGTATTACGCTCTTCAGTTGTAGGCAACTGCTGTCCACCAGTGTAGCAGCGCATTGTCTCTGTTTACTAATGGACCGATACACCTGGAGTGAGTACACTGATATGGTTTGGTGCGTACTACGCAGCACACCACAACGGACGAGCTGCACAGCCGGTTTATCAACAACAATATCCCAATCGCCGTATCCCACATCATACGACCTTTGCTGCTGTGTACCAACGTCTGCGTGAGATCGGGCCATTTAGCAGATTACCCGGATAGGAACACTGTCGCACGGTAAGAACGCTGTAATTTCTGGAAGCTGTCTTGCAGCATGTGGAGCGGGATCCTTCAATTAGCACTCGTGCAATTGCACGTAACATGGGGACGAGTCAGACGAATGTAAGAACAGTAGATCGAGAACAATTGATACGTCCATTTCACTTACAGCGTGTCCACAACCTGGAACCAGTTTTCGCAGTGGTACGTGGAACAGTGTGAAATGCATGCTACATTTCCATCCTCTGTGTTGTTTATCGATGAAGCAACGTTCGGGCGTGTTGGAGTCTTCAACATGCACAATTCGCATGTTTGGAGTGAGGATAACCCACATTCCACAGTTACTAGCTCTCATCAAGTGCGGTTCTTCGTTGATGTGTGGGTCAATGTTGTTGGGGACTGTTTAAGTCCGTATCTGTTACCTAGGCCATTAAATGGTAGGCACTGCTACAATTTTCTCGCCAGAGCATTGCCAGAATTGCTGGAAGACGTCCCGCTCCCTGCAAGACAACGCATGTCGTTCCAACATGACGGGGCGCCGGCAAATTTCAGTCGTCGTTTTTGTCGATTCCTGGACCGACGGTTCCCAGAAACGTGGATTGGCAGAGATGGTCCTGTACCATGGCCTACTCGATCCCCAGATATGTACCCTCTGGACTCTTTGTGTGGGGAAAGATGCGCAACCTAGTTTACGCAACTCCTGTTGCATCAGAATAGGATCTGGTTGCCCGGATAATAGCAGCAGCAGGAACAATTCAGAATACTCCTGGGGTTTTTGCCCGTGTCAGACAGAACATGATCCGACTGAGTAACCTTTGTTTACGTGTCAATTGAGGCACGTTTGAAAATCTACTCTAATTGAAATTGGGTTGTGTTAATGTCTCTTGGTCATAAAAAATGAAAAAGTGTTTGTTGGTTTAATTAATTTGCCGCCAGAAAAATCTTCCTCTACCGGTTTAAATACTCCTCATAGGAAAAAATGACATTACGGAAAAAATATTTGTTTTGATGTCCCCTACAACCTCGCAGAGTTTGTCAGTTTAAATACTTTGCACCCTGTATACCGTATCTACGCAATACTAATGCTATCTTTATACAGGTACTAATCGCTATCCCATGACTGCTGTCACCTCAGAGTATTTAGTTAAAATATTTCCTTCCTGTTGTTTGGAAGAGAATATAGCTTTTAACGTGCCGTCACAATGGATGGTACAGAAGATCGGAGTGAGCAAGGAACGGATAGAAAATCCATCATGTCCACAACACATGGATGGATGGATGGGAGGAGGCCGGATGGCATGCTGCGATCGGTACCACTGATTGAGTTTGTGTGCGTGCGTGCGTGTGTGTGTGTGTGTGTGTGTGTGTGTGTGTGGAGTCACGTGCGCTACGAGTCAGGCTGCGCCGAGCTATATAAGGCGACCCTCTTCGCATCGTACCAGGGTACATAGCCCAAATGCTGTAGATACATTTGCTCCAGATATGTTGTCTTCCGGAAATTTTCCCCTTTCCTCTGACAGCTCTGACCGACACAATACTGAACAGACATTTTCCCGATCACCAGTGGGCAGTCCCTACGTCACTCATCCCTAGGTACTCTGCACTGTATACTCATCTAAATGATTTATATTATATGCAGAGAGCCATTGGGAAGCCAGTTAAAGCTCGTATCTGTTCTGCGAAAAGCCGTAGAATTGTTACTGAAAGGGAGACATGAACAGCTGATTCTGCATTACACTTACCTCTTGTCTGATTAGGCGAACATCGCTGGCAATTTCCCCAGAATTAATAGAAGAGCCAGTTTACCTCTAATTGGAATGCTCCAATTACTCATTTCAACCTTCTTGCATTTGAATTATTAATAATTTTGATTAAAAACACAATCACATATGACTGACATTAATATCAATCAGTAAAATAACCTACGACAGCGGAATTAACACACATTTATTGTGTGATGACCGGTTTCTTTCTCATTACATCAAGTTGCCGAGCTTTGCCATATCATAATGGTACAACGTGGCAACTACGTGTACATGATCTTTTAAGGAAAAAAAAACTGGTAGTGACACAATAAATTAGTATTAATACAGCTGTGGTTGTTTTCATTAATCATTACTATTACTGAACCATCAATAGTGTAGTAGCTCATTTGGCACGTTAAGAACTGTAAAAACAAAAAGCGACTTCGTATGAGTCTATGGCAATGAGATTTATTTTACGAAACGGTAGTACAGAATGTAGGTAGGATGCCATTAAACTAATTTCGAAACAGACACAATTTCTTAAAGCTGACGAAATCAGGATATTTTGGAACATGATACTTACTGCACACGAGTTTCAGTATATTCGTATTCATTAGTTGAGAATTCACCTACGACGAATTGTCATTTTCGTGCACATTTCAAATTTCATCGTCGCCTGTAAGCGATACTTACTATTTTTTTAAAAAAATTATGAAGTCTGGGGAACATCATCGAGCTATTAATACCGCTGTCAGGGGAATGGTAAACTTTCATTACGGTCACCTATTGCCAGACACGAGAAAGCTTTCAAACCATTTCGCACGTAGTGGAGAAAAAGCCATTTAATTCATGTTTACGTCATCTTTGTTTCTTAACCGGCTGCTTTTGACTCTGTCGGGGAGCAGCACAAGGCAGGTTTTGTCCTCGGAGACAGTTAACCGCAAGCAGAATGAATTACGCCCCGGTGGCTGGGCTCCTAACAGAAGTGTTTTGCAATTCTACGGTAATTTCTTCTGGTGGCGACTGTTCCGCTCCTGCGGGAAGTTTTCATAACCGTTTGTGTCTGCCTCTCCGCTACTTTCGTCTTATTAGGCGCGGCATGGCCCTCCCTGGCTTAAACTCTACGCTTCGCCGTATTACTTTTTATCTCGATTAAAACCGTTACTTATCAGGAAAGAGCATAAAGGTGGCGTAGTTAGGGGAACGTGAAATGGAGAATTAATTTCACGAAATGACTGCGGGAGGCGAGAGGCAGTGCATCGTCACCAAAGGATTCTTTAAGTGGATGGTCATTTGTACATCAAACACAGTTCGAGAAGACGAATTGGTAAACTTCATAGTGAGAGTAAACAGTCGACAAATCTGCAGCAGGCTTAATGTGCGCTACAGCTACTGACCGACAAAACAATGTTAGTCGAAAGCGGCGAAAATGAATTTTGTTTGCATTGAAAAGAAAGTTTAGAAATGGACTTTCAGTACTCAGCTCTTCTTACACATGTCCAATCCGAAATCTGTGGTACCTCTTGCAGCCTTATGAAACTAAATTATATCTGTCCTTGGGGAGACATGAAAAATACAACTCTGTATTCGTTTCATATTCTCTAGGGCATACATTATTGTGAATTAACGTTCTTCAGGTAGTTACTGCATGTGATCACTCCCTATTAATCTGTGTATCGTTTCAACTGAACAAAAATGTTTCTTACTGTCTATAATGCGCAACGATTGGAAAATTACAGACTCTACAACTTAACTCGAAAGAAATATAATAACATTTATGTTTACAACAAACATTCCCGCGAAATGAAGCGTTACTTTGGATCAGTTGGTTGCACATTATTCCGCGTGGCCCTTTTATTATACGTATCATTTCTGTGCTTAGTGGATTATAAGCATGTCCAGCGTTAATTGAGATATTTCCGGAATGTTACATCGGCTCATATATGTGGTGATTTAACTTAGTTAATTCGATTGTGAGCAATTTGGTATCATAATTTAGTGTATCTAAATTATCCGTACTGGAAATTATAATTTACTCTGTGTTCCTGCAATAACTTGAAATTAATTCTAGACAGTAGAATAAAATTTCATAGCGCTACTGAATATTCCACAGTTCTGCTATTACATCATCACGAAACAGCAGTAAGGGGGACTACGATGACACAGAGAACTTTCATCACAGTGAAGAAGTTAAAACTGAGGCTCCTTCAAAAAATACACAACTGTGGGACTGAGTGTTAAGAACAGGTGAACTGTAGATCTTCATCTAAAATTCGGCATGGTTTAGAAAAGCGTTGCAGTAGTTATTAACTCGTGACTGCGCTAAAAATGTGATAATTTTAAAATTTTAAAATTAATCTTCAACTCTAGAAGAAAGCTGGAACTATCTTTAAATAAAAATGCAGTCACGAACCTTTCTCAGTCGCGCAGTAAACTCCTGTTGGGGAAGAAAGTAAAAGTTTTCAGGCAGGAGCCAGACTTCTTAATTTCCAATAAAAGATGGAAAAGCGGAATTCTTGCCGTAATTTCTTTCTGAAGACAGTTTCTTTCTGCTTGATTAGAAAGTGATTATGTTAATTTACGATAACTCGATGTTTTCTTACTGGTGTAGTTATTTTAAATTGTCTGCGTTTCGTCTGTTGCTGTTACATGTGAAACAAAACTCATTTATGAAAGTGTATTCCAGTTCCTACGCTAGGGCCTTAGTGGCGTCAGAAGCAGTGTTCGAACTGAAGACCACACATATATTAAACGTTTCATGCGATGCCCACCTTGGCTGCCTGGCGCATTAACGTTGGTCATACATTAGAATTACATAAAGAAACGATACCACGCACACAACAATAACTGTCGCCTAGGACATACTGACAAATAGGCCGTAGCGCAATATGTTTCCGAGATGAAATGTATGAAATAAAATTCCATGTGACGGCGTTTTTGCGGAGCGAATGCATTATGATGTGCGTGTATATAAAGAGGTCGCAGAGATCACAAACAAAACACCATGATAATTTAACAGGAAAGAAGGATATGTGAGGTAACAGATGGGCGATCTATTACGTTTAATCGAAATCAGTGGTGTGGTGACAGCTATGGATAGTCACTATGGACAATGACGTAGTTGACATTACCTGACGAATGGCGGTGCTCTCCACGAAACTCTAAAAACGCGGGCATCCCTTAAATCCTAGACGCAGTTGCCGGTTTACCTCCAAAGATGTCACCTGCAGTTGTAGACGAAATGTCAGGGAATAGTTTTACATATTTTAAATGGAGTAAACACCAGCTGTGAAGTCGTGCAGTGTGTAACTGGCTTGTATCCAGGAGACCTGCTGTTGGAATAGGCAGTCAGTCTCCTTAGTCAGTGACACTGATATGCGCAAGGTAATAATAATAATAATAATAGTAATAGTAGTAGTAGTAGTGGTAAGGATTCTATATTCCTTCTTAGCATGCGGCTTGACATGAAGTGAGGAACCTTATGAATTACAAATTATGTGGCAGAATACACTGTAGTGGTTATCTCCACAAAAAATTTCTATTTTGTTTGTGTCTGTGAAACCACAGTCAGTACGTTTTCAAATACAAGTATTTAAAATGTATACAAACGTTTCGCGAAAGACTGTTTACAGCGACAGATAAATAGCTGTTTATCTGTCTAGGAGATGAAAGACTGAAGCGATAATCACATGTTAATCTGTCTAGACGAATAATAATAATAATAATAATAATAATAATAATAATAACAGTACAGCAAAGCATCGAAACTTGTATCAAATAGAAATGCGCCATGATCGGATAAGTGATGTTTCGGATAAGTGATCATTTGTAGTGCAGTGTTCTCGAAAGTAGCCCAGAATCGTGCTGCCATATACACAGCATCCTTCAAGTTAATTGCATTATACAGTTATGGAATTGTCCTTTTCTCAGATTTACTCCTGATCTGCAAAATACGCAGCAATTACTTCCGGGATAAGATTGATGAGTTGAATAATTCCCTGCTCCATCGGTTGCAGACTAAACCCAACACTGAGAAGCAAAATACGACCCAAAACTCTCAGTTTTCTCCCTAAAATATTAGGTTTGAAGAACAACGTGAGAAGATATCAACAAATATCAAAAATTTGTATAATTCCCAGTTGAAAATTGATGTTTTTGACTTCGCGGTTAAACATACTGTCCTAGCATTCCATAAAACTGATTGTCTTCATCCCTGAAATGTTCCGATTCTTGTGGGTGACCAGAATTGTTTTAGTTCCCTTAAAGTACCGCTGCTCTGTAGCCATTCCCTCTCCCTTTTCTGGGTCATCAGTCTCCTGACTGTTGGATGTATGTAAGATTTTCCCCTCTACGCTCCCTCTAGTATGGTGTAAGATATTCCCTGACGTCTTAACACATGTACTATTGTCCTGTTTCCTCTTCTTGTCTTTCCATCCTTTCTTAATCGATTCACAGTTTCAAAAAATTTCCATTATCTAGCACCATTTTACATCATCGAAAGTTTTTTTAAGTTAGACAAATCATATGAAGATGTTAACTTCTTAAGTCCATTATCTACCTCAACGTCACAACTGCCTCTCTGGTGCCCTTACCTTTCAGAAAGCCAAACTCAATGTCATCCAACAGATCCTTATTCCATTCTTCCGTATATGTTTCTAATTAGGAGTTCGAATCCTTGAGCTGGTTGTGCGATATTCATCGCATGTATTTGCCCATTTTCTCGTCGTATATGTGTTGGTGATTTTTTCCGAAAGTCCGATGGTATGTAGCAAGTCTCATAGAATCTACACAAATTCGAGAAGTCATTTGGTTACACTGAGCGAGGTGGCGCAGTAGCGAGCACACTGGATTCGCATTCTGTAGGACTACGGTTCAAACCCGCGTCCGGCCATCCTGATTTAGGTTTTCCGTGATTTCCCTGACTTGCTTCAGGCAAATGCCGGATGGTTCCCTTGAAATGGCACGGCCGACTTCCTTCCCTGCTCTTCCCTAATCCGACGAGACTGATGATCTGGCTGTTTGGTTTCCTCCCACAAATCAACAAACCAACCAATCATTTGGTTGCTACGTCCTCCAAAGCGTTTAGAAATCCATAAGGAACGATGCCTGTCCCTTTCACCATACTTGATTCGAAGTCCTTCAAAGTTCTGTTAAGCTCTAATACTTGATCCCCCATATCTTCCGTAACGACAACCATTTTTTATTCTATCACGTCTTCATATAGTTCCTCTCCCTTGTCGAGCCCTTCGGTGCGGTTTTTTCACTATCCGCTACGTTCTCCGCCCTTAACAGCGGAAAGCTGTACAACCTACAATGCACAATGTATTCTTTTATTAAATACTTGGCTGTGGAAACCTACGTAAGTAAGCTCTTATTGTCAAATACCTATACGCCCGTGTTCGCAACGGAACTTGAGGAATTGCCTTTGCACATCGTAGCCTTTTAGGGTTCTGCCTCAATCGATAAATGGTTCAAATGGCTCTGAGCACTATGGGACTCAACTGCTGAGGTCATTAGTCCCCTAGAACTTAGAACTAGTTAAACCTAACTAACCTAAGGACATCACAAACATCCATGCCCGAGGCAGGATTCGAACCTGCGACCGTAGCGGTCTTGCGGTTCCAGACTGCAGCGCCTTTAACCGCACGGCCACTTCGGCCGGCTTCAATCGATAAAGACGGAATTCTTGTAGAAGGACTTTATCATTAAATTCGTCTTCTGAGACAATAAGGCAAATGTAAATGAAATCTTTCCAAAATAGGAAAGCAATTTCGTTAAGTTTTTAATAAACAAAGCGAAATCAAAAATGGTTCAAATGACTCTGATCACTATTGGACTTAACATCTGAGGTCATCAGTCCCCTAGAACTTAGAACTACTTAAACCTAAGTTACCTAACGACAGCACACACATCCATGCCCGTGGCAGGATTCGAACCTGCGACCGTAGCGGTCGCGCGGTTCCAGACTGAAGCGCCTAGAACCACTCGGCCACTCCGCCCGGCAAAGCGAAATCAGTAAATACTTTTAGCCTAGCTAAGTAAATTCGCTCTTCGTAGGGTCTGTCGGGCTTAATTCTGTCACTGACGTAAACGTCCAAAAATACTTCTCGCTGAGGGAAAAGGCGTACAGCGTCATTTACTGGTTCTTTATTTTATTACACCGTCGCTAATTTAACCATTTGACCTACTAAACTGAACAGACGTGATCCGATTTTGATGAAATAAAGGCTGTATGTTACTCCAAGCTACGCTCAGATTAGTTGTGAGAAACCCATGAAACGTCTTAACAGAACGCAAAAACACCGGCGCGCGACCGCTACGTCGCAGGTTCGAATCCTGCCTCGGCCATGGATGTGTGTTAGTTAGATTTAAGTAGTTCTAAGTTCTAGGGGACTGATGACCTCAGATTTTAAGTCCCATAGTGCTTAGAGCCATTTTTTGATTCGTCTACATTAAGAACTCTGTCTGCAGTATATTTGTAGTTACTGAACGCAGCTTCAAGTAAACTGAAGAAATGGTCGACAGCTTGTTTATTAAACTCATTAGCACGTGAAATCGAAGTTGCGGATGGCTTCAAAATAGACAGAATATTTTTGTGCCGTGACATAAAATGGTGAAACCAAGTTCAGAGCCATTTGAAAAACACCTGATGCTTCGGTATTAGTAGGTGCACTAAAATAACAGGGATGCGAGAGAACCACATTTCCATCAGAAGCTGAGCATTTGATTTCGTTTGTTCGACTCTTTCACATGGCACGACAGAATTTAAAGAAACGACTTCCCTTTTTGCCTATCGAGGTTTTGTTACGGTAATTAAATTTTGAGACTGAGTTATCATTTTCTTCTTCTGGTTCTACCTGCTCATTTTTGTAAGACAACTGCGCAAAAACGTATTTTTAATGAATGGGTTTATGGACATAAAATATTTCCTTTGTTTTCGTTACCCTATTTCTGATGTACTTTTACATCAGTAATTTTCAGATGAATAAATTTATTTGTTGGCTTACTAATTTTCACATACATTTTAACTGTCAGTTGCAGATGGTTTTGCTACGGTGCTGAACGAAATGCTGTTACACAAAGTTAATTTATCTGCACCACTGCAACTGACAGACGAATTTCTACTTGTATGTATCTATCTGCAGCAATCAGGTATTCACTAGATCATATTTGTCTTCATAATTGCATATTGTTTGAATTTTCAGAATTACATCAACCTGAAAATACTGGGTTGCTAATTTCTCTTTTTTTTCGAAAAAGAATATGAAATCAGTAACCGATCCTTGCCCGTCCGGAAATTTCTTTGAAGAGGAAAGGGCTACGTTTCGTAGTCTGACCTTATTTCACTAAGCATTCCAGCGTAAAGCTTGTGGGTCAGGAAATACGTTTTGAAGAGACTTGAAAATGGCAAGGCATTCCAGAACTTACAAGCTACGTTCAAAACAGAGTACTCCCCAGTGCCCTCCGTCATGGACCCATTATCTGAAAGATAACATTCCAGGCAGGTAAAGATTCATAAGTATGCACAGGTTCGTGTTCCTGCTGTCAATAACAAATCCGACACTGTGAGTCCACAAAGCTTGCATCCCGAACGTATGCGTAAATGACTGAAAGAAACTGTACTAACCTCATTTTCAGGCTTGTATAGTAATGGTTTGCTGGCCAGTATGCATCACCGTAGTGCTTATTGAAATACCTATAACTGTGTGTTCACACTTGGATTTTTATATCGTGTGGTTTGTTTATATTGTAATTCTCTGAATGGCTGTTCTTTGGACGTCATGCTAAAACAATGTAATTTTTACTAGTTCAAATAAACTATTACTATTAAATTAAACTGCTACGTAGATTTTATAGTAACTAGCTGTACAGCTAAACTACCTCGTGTGGTTTGTTTATATTGTAATTCTCTGAATGGCTGTTCCTTGGACGTCATGCTAAAACAATGTAATTTTTACTAGTTCAAATAAACTATTACTATTAAATTAAACTGCTACGTAGATTTTATAGTAACTAGCTGTACAGCTAAACTACCTACACATCT
Organism: Schistocerca nitens; assembly: GCF_023898315.1. Taxonomy (NCBI): domain Eukaryota; kingdom Metazoa; phylum Arthropoda; class Insecta; order Orthoptera; family Acrididae; genus Schistocerca; species Schistocerca nitens. The sequence goes on from NC_064614.1 coordinate 544,324,270, forward strand.
TTCTTTCCTTATTTCTTTGGGCCTTGTCCCGCTTGGACGTCATGCTAAAACAATGTAATTTTTACTAGTTCAAATAAACTATTACTATTAAATGAAACTGCTACGTAGATTTTATAGTAACTAGCTGTACAGCTAAACTACCTACACATCTTTCTTTCCTTATTTCTTTGGGCCTTGTCCCGCGGCACAGGGTGGTCGGATGCGGTTCCTGCCGCCAACCCGAACTCCCCCGGCGCACTGAAGTAGTGCACCCCAGCTGTTTGCGTCTAGTGTGAGCCATGAAATAGTGCGAACGGCTGCAAATGTCTGCGAGTAAATATTAAATACGTTATTGTTATTATTATTAAAATCGTACACATCTGTGGCAAGTTAAAAAGAAACTTACAGCAAGTTATATTTGAGGGGAGGGTAGAGACAGCTACAGTAAATTTGCATTATGCCGGAGCATTTGGATGTTAAGGGCGCACGAAATGGGGAATGCAGCAGCCAAGGAGGCATGTCGCGATCATAATATAATTCAATGTGGCATCCCCCTACACGCCGTTGGCTCGCTATTGAGGTACAAGGTCCTGCATCTTTGGGAAAGAGAGTGACTGCAAGTGACAGACAATAACCTACGTCTAGCAATTCTCACAACGCGGCCACGGAGTACCTCCTTCAACCCACGCAGACGAGAGGTCCTTCTCAGCAGTCTTTGCATAGGCCACAGCCCTCTGACGTATCGCTTCTTGCCCCAGCGAGAGGACACTTCAGTCTGTGTGGCTCATGGCATGTAGATCATGGTGCGCCACATTTTAGTAGACTGCCTTTTGTATTTAGACAAGAGAGCTGCAGCTCATTTGCTGACCGATTTGCCCTCTATTTTGACTTACAATGACACGTTTGAGACACGTTCTTTAAAGGCTTTGTGAAAATTTCAGGGCGACGTTTTTAATGCGTTATCAGGGTGGCTGGCTTATCCGTATTTTTTTAAGCGATCAACCAGCCACACAATCCTGTGAATCAGTTTTGCTCTCGTCTTACTTGTGTTTTCACTGACAGTCTTAGAACATATCTGACGATTGCAACGTTATCTTACGGGATGTGAGCTGGTGTGATTTTATGGGTGACCATGGGTGCGACCCGGTGAGACTGAGTGCGATTTTATCGCTGATTGCTTCTTGGTGATTTTGTCGCATTAGATATATTAAATCACATCCGTTTCTTGTAATTTTCGTATGGAACCTGATGACTTCCTCGTTGAGCGCCTATAAACGAAAAACACACACACAAACACAAACACACACAACGTAACGCGCTTGCCGCACAGCAATCCCTAAAAACGAACGGTAATTCCACATCTGAAAGATAAACTCTTGGAGGAACAGTGGCGCATTTCATCTGATAGATGACAATGCTTAATAACATTGGGATGCCCTAATGCAAGAATATCTGTAATGTGATGCAGTTTTTACACCGACAGTCTAAAAGGCTTGACATAGCTTTAGACTAACAATGTAGAAATTGCCTCTCAGTGCACATATCCATTAATGTAGATGTACTATCGTGTACGTTAATGCACGCCTACGACAAAATGAAAAAGCGGTCAGTAAAGGGACGTTTTTGAGACACATATATATTCAAATATCACTTGAAAATGTTTTAGAAACTGAGCCGGACCTAAATTTTTCTTTTGACCGAAGTCGGCTGAAACTTCAATAAACCGATGTCTTAGACTAGGTATAGTCATTTAATTTATACTGGGTGATTGCGTGATGATGTTACAGACTTTCAGGTTTCAAGGACAAGGATAAAAGTATCAATTTGAGTTAAGGGACTCTGATCCGGATACGGCTGAGTCCAAAGTAATACGCGAAAATTGTTCCGATATCTAGGACAGTGGAATACGTGTACTGGTACTCTTTTTTGCTGAAACTGTATGGTAGGTAACTTGCAAAGTTGCAGTATGAACTAAAAGTAGGAAAAAGTGCAGTAAAGCTGGGCTCTAAAATGTGTATCTTGAGAGCTATGAGCATTAGTTCATTTTCGATTCTGTGAATCACATCTTTTCTACTGCAAAGGCTTTGGTTTCCATAATTTAGGAGTTGGTGCTATGAACCAAAACAATGTAAAAGTGCCCAGTAAATATGCATACCTTATGAGCTTGCTCAGTACAGGGGATGTCTTTCACAGGAGCGAAGCTGAACAAATGCTCATAACTCTTAATGTAGGTATTTTAGAACCCATGTTTACAAGATTTCCTCCTCTGAAAGTCGAATACCCTACAATCATGGCAACAACAGTACCGGTACCTATATTCTACTGTCAGAGGCACAGAAAGATTTTCGCTCATAACTTTCCAGTGAGTCATTTCGGATCGGGATCCCTTACCTCATATTGGTAAATTTACCTTTCCCCATCACCCTGTATGTTGACGACCTAGTTATGAAGAGAAAAGATGAAACACAGTTTGGAATTAAAATAGGATGTAGCATACCACTAAATACTCTATTATATGCCTCTGACCAGACAGCTATACCCGAATCAGAAGATAATTTACAAAGAGCTTATATAGGTTGAGGCAAAATGCAATATATTGCAGTTTCACTATATCTGAGTAGAAGTAAAAAATAATGGCTTTCAAAGGGAAGAATCCAGTTAGATCGAAAATGATAATGAACGACAAAATTTATCCCAATTCAACTATCTTGGATGTGATGTTCCTCTTGGATGTCATTTTCCCACTTCATTTAGCGAGAAAGTAGATTTAGTTTTAACTATGACAAAGGCATCGAGACAAAGGTAAATAAATTTCAAGTTATCTGTGGAGCAATTGGAAGAAGTTTAAGAAGAAAAACAAGAAAGGAAACAAATTAAATCCAGTATAGTTTTGGCTGTACCTAAGGTTGCATATGGTTCTCAATCAGAGACAATAACAAAAACTAAAATTCACATATCCAGGCAGCATGAAACATGTAAGGGGCTGCAATAAAATGGATAAAGTACTAATTGATATAAGATTTAATCCTCGCAATACCAACGGTAGTCTATGTTCAGCTTCTGAAAATATTGTTATCTGATAGTTATTTTATATTTCAAAATTAAAAAAAACATTTATAATTTTTAATGAATTATTATACCAGATAACATATTTTTTTAAAAATATTTCAGTTAAATTTAGTCCAAAAATTTAAGTCTTAGAGTAGATGTCACTTCCTCGATGAGTGTTATAACCAGCATTTTCAAGTTTAGGGTAACACTTACACATCAGTATCTCTTTAAATACCATCTTGTGAGTAAAACTCAACAACAATTAGTGAAATTTGCATTTTTAATTTGTTTTTTCGGTCGGCGTAAGGACCTGCCCCCTGGCCCCCTCACCTCCACCCCGCTGGTAGTATACGTTAGTATGTGATGATATTGTTAAAAGTGTACCGAAAGACACTTTCAGGTTGTGGAAGCTAGTTACACGTCACTATGATTTTAAAAAGGTTGTTGATATAATCAACAACTAGTAAAAAATTTTCTTTTTCTTTCTTCTACTTTTTTTACATTGGACATAACGTAGTCCTCCTATGCTTTATGGAAAATGCGTTTGTGTTACTAGGGATAAAAATATTTTCAGTTAATGACAAGACAAAAGAGGGCAGAATGAGATGGAAGGACCACGTTCATAGAATGACAGAAAAGAGATTTAAAAAAGTTAGTTTTAGACCGATTTGAAAGAGAATATTAGGAAGACGTGGACGCCAACGTCCTTCCCGCAGTGGTAGTATTGCTTCCTGTCAGATCATGGAATTTAGGCGCTGTCGGGCTTCGCTAGTCCTCGGATGGGTCACCGTCCGGGCCTTCCAATCGCTGCTGGCAACTGGGGTGCACTCAGTCTTTGTGAGGCCAATTAAAGGATTACTTGACTGGTAAGTACCGGCTCCGGGCACGAAAACTGACATTGGCTGGGAGAGCTGTGTGCCGACCATATGAAGTACTCCATCTTCAGGCCACAAGTGGCCCATCGGTACCATCCGACCGCCGTGTCATCCTCAGTGGAGGATGCGGATGGGAGGGGCGTGTGGTCAGCACACCGCTCTCCCGGTCGTTACGATGGTTTTCTTTGACCGGAGCCGCTACTATTCGGTCGAGTAGCTCCTCAATTGGCATCACGAGGCTGGGTGCACCCCGAAAAATGGCAACAGCACATGGCAGCCCGAATGGTCACCCATCCAAGTGCTGGACACGCCCGACAGCGCTTAACTTCGGTGATCTCACGGGAACCGGTGTATCCACTGTGGCAAGGCCGTTGTCCTGTGCCGACCATATGCCAGTCCATATCTGCATGCAGTGACACCTGTCGACTGAGGATGACACGGTGGTCGGTCGGTACTTTTTGGGTCTTCCGAGGCCTGTTCGGACGGAGAGAGATTAGGATGATGGAGTCCCATACTCCTTGACAGGGGAACGGTGCCGGAACTCGCACCGCCGTACTAGGGAAGGTCCTGGTGGAGGTGGTTTGCCATTGCCTTCCTCCGTTGCTCCGACCGTAATGGGGATGAATGATGATGATGAAGACGACACAACAACACCCAGTCATCTCGAGGCAGGTGAAAATCCCTTACCCCGCTGGTAATCGAACCCGGTACCCCGCTCTCGAGAAGCGAGAACGCTACCGCGAGACCACGAGCTGCGGACAGAGATAGGTGAATGACTATTGAGACAGGAACGGGTTACTGTAACGATTAAGCCTGGAATGAGATGATGATGAAAATGATAACGATGACGATAGAACGTTCTAGCCCTCGTGGAAGTATGGTTTTAATCCTCAACGTGTACTCGTGTTCCTCACGCGTTAAATGGCGTTTCTTGCAGTTACCGTCAGGGCGTTCACTTCCACTCGCATGTCGGTTCCTTCACGTGGAGGATTCCGCTTTTGGAAGCAGCGTAGAGTGCCTGAGCTCTCGTGCGTGTGTACTCTGCGTGCCGTCGCTGGCAATCTGCATGATTTGGAGGCGCGGGAGGCGGCGCGGCGACGCAGGCAGTTGCAGGGCTGGCGCCCTCGCCCGCGCCCGGCCAAGTTTGTTGGCAGGTGGCGTTGATTGAATCACGCGGCCGGATGCAGTTAGCGCTTTCGGCGGTAAACAAGCTGCCTGCTACGTGATTAACGCTGGCGCTGCCACATTAGCATGGGCCCGGGCCCACGACCCCTCTCCGTGACAGTTCGTTTGCGGCTGGCGTCTGCAGACGTAAGTTTTGCCGGTGTAACAGGATACTGCACGTCTGTCTAGTTAGACTGAGTCAAGCAGCATTCCTGTCCGTGAATACTTTTTTTCTAAAACCGGTACTATCTTGCGTTAGGAGAACACATTGTACTCCTGATGGCTTACAACAACGATAATTCGAGTTAACAAAAAAAAAATTCTGAAACTTAAAAAAAGGTGCAAATTGAAACGTGTCCACTAATTTCTAGTCACTCGGCTATACAAATATGGGGTGATATTTTCACTTCTCCCCACCACAGCCTCTTACAAAGCTATTCCTAGAGAGTTCAACACATTTACCACTGAGCCGGCCAGTGTGGCCGAGCGGTTCTAGACGCTTCAGCCTGGAACCGCGCGACCGCTCCGGCCGCAGGTTCGAATCCTGCCTCGGGCATGGATGTGTGTGGTGGCCTTAGCTTAGTTAGGTTTAAGTAGTTCTAAGTTCTAGGAGACTTCTGAGCTCAGATGTTAAGTTCCATAATTTTCAGAGCCATTTTAAACATTTACCACTGACCCTCCATTCTTCCGGTATAGATTCTTCTACATTTACTTTTCTGGTCTGTTTCCTCCTGTAGATTCTGTATCATGGGCAAATAGCGAATCAGATAGTTCGCAGGGTAGACTGAAACGAAATGCAGGGGACTTCAGGGTCCCAGATAAGTGTGGATTGACACTACCGATATCGGCATTGGTTCGTGGTGTAATCGGGTTGTCGCATGTGACGTCATAAGTGCACAAACCGAGGCCCACGAGAAAAACAGGCCGCGGCGCGTACGTCGCGTTGGTAGGCCTGAACTCGCTCGCTCGCTCAGCTCAGTAGAAAGGAATGCTATTTCTAAACCTATTACCACGCTGCTGAGCGTGTACTTACTAACAAGAAGTACATTTTCTACTGGAAGCTGCTACTATGAAGTGTTACTGATTAACAGTGCTACAACAAAATTTAATTTATGATCAGTACTCAACATAAATGGTATAACGGCTTGTTTATAGCATTTGGTCTCTTCTGATTAACAGTCTTCATTTCATACAAGAAGTAATGCTTTATGCAAATGATAATCATTTTGGCATGATTTTAATTTTATTGAACCCCAGTACAGCCGGAACAAAATATGAGTTGGAAATTTGTGGTAAGGTCCTTTGGCACCAAACTGCTGAGGTCATCGGTTCCTTGGCTTGCAAACTACTTAATCTAACTCAAACTAACTTACCCTAAGGACAACACACACACACCCATGCCCGACGCCGGACTCGAACCTCCGTCTGGGAGAGCCGCGCGAACCCTGGCAAGCAAGGAGCCCGAGACAACGCGGCTACCCCGTGCGGCCGTATATAAGTAGGCCTATCGACTTCCAATCATAGAAGGAGTAAGAACAGTAGACTCCATAATAGCGGATTCCAGTAGCAGATGCAATTCTCATTGGTACATACACACCTGGCCACGAGTTAACAGGACGAGAATTGAAACGTAGCTTGTCTGCTGAGTAGAGCGAGCGAGCGCAGGACTACCTTCATGACGTACGCTCCGTGGCCTGTCTTTCTAGTAGGCCTACTGCACAAACAGAGATAGAATGGCGGTTGAAAACGTCTTGGGTATATTGTTGTGTCATCTTAAAAAAAAAGAAAAACCAAGTAAAATATTAAAATGTACCGACGTTTCGGATGATTTACAGCAGCCTTCCTCAATGCAAAGACTAATTAGCTGAATTAGGTGAGATTTCGTTTCTTTATTGCTATTCCGTCCCCCTCATCCCTTGTGGAATCGGGGTGGGCTGTCAGTGGTACATTCAACCCGCTCCTCACCCAAGGGACAAGTAACACTAGCTAAGATGAACAAAGCACTAAACTAGAAGGTGAGATACTTAGCAGAATATTAATCATTTGTAAAGATAAAATTTATGGAAGGTTTTATACAAGAGAAATTTGTCTTTTCGTTTGTACTTTAAAACCATAATAAAAACGGTAAGACGGAAACAATAAGAATACGTTTAAACCGGATGTGAAAAGAGGCCTTCACTCTCACTAAAATACGAAAGACCGTCCCTGGGAGCGACCATTGTCGATGGGGAAAAACCTTGAACGATGGGGAGGGTAAGAGTGTGGTACTATGATTACTGAGGACTGATGGGTAGTATCGATCGAGTGGATGTAGGGATACAGGAAGGAAAGGGCAGTTGGGAGTGTCGGTAAGATCGTAATGTGAAGGGGGAAAGGTAGTAAGGGAATAAAGTGGGAAAGGGTAGGGAAAGGTGGGAAAGGAACGGAAAGGGAGCCGTTACGAAGTGGAATGGCGAGGTGAATTTATCGTTGCTAGGATGGGTAAACGTCGGGGTGGAGTTCATGGACTGGGAAAGGGAGACGATTTAAAATTCGTTACGGAGCGATGTTGAGAGTCTGCACATGTATGGCTGGTGGGATGTGTCGGCAGAGGCGGGGCTGCTTACTAGCATTGAAAATTGGGTGATGTTCCCATTCTAGCTGCTGGACGATGGTTAGTCGAGGATAGTTTGGTTTATTAGTTAACAGGATATGACGCTAGTATACGGTAAGACAGAACTTATTGAGACGGAAATTGCAGGTCGTTCGTCCTATAATTATTGCCCGGGTTTTGGAGGAGTTGGTTTTGTAAAGTCGTTGGCTGCAACATGAGGTAACCTGATTGACGTGGAGTTGAAGGGATCGTGTGTGGTTTGGAAGTATGTAAACTGCGAGGAAATAAAATCTGTCCATTTTTCACTTAATCGGTGCTCATAGGTACTGATGTATTTCTGGTAGTACTGCGCTTAAAGTTTCCATTTCAATCTTCTGCAGCATTCCGACATGAATTCATTTACATGTAATGCTTCAGTGTACACTTCCAGCAACTCTATCCTTTATTCTATCAACACGGGTATTCGACAACCAAAGAACAGTTTTGTTGATGAAATATGTCATTGAATGCGTCAATCTGTTTTAGGTTCTGCCTTACCCTCATCAATGCAAGTAGTACCTCTTTTTAGACAGCCGATTTCCGTCACTCGAGACTAATGTGTTTCCTCCTTTCTTTATATATTTATCTAACCACTGTTCTATATTCTACTGTTTTTCAAAGCTTACAACTTAGTGTGTTTCATCTTAATCACCAAGCTCGAAGTACGCATGCCAGCCAGAACAACAGCATTTTAAATCGTGTGTGTACCTAGACGTTGATGTCTATCGCTCTTGCTCTTTTATTCTCTTTACTGAAATTACGTTTCGCTTGATAAATTCCTTCATCTAAATATTTTAAGCAAATCGTTCTCTTGCTTTGGCCGAGCGGTTCTAGGCCCTCCAGTCTGGAACCGCGCTGTTGCTACGGTCGCAGGCTCGAATCCTCCCTCAGGCAGGGATGTATGTGGTGTCTTTAGGTTAGGTAGGTTTAATTAGTTCTAAGTTTAGGTGACTGATGACCTCAGATGTTAAGTCCCATAGTGCTTAGAGCCGAGTCGTTCTCTTATTTACAAAATGCAAGAAGACTGTAAGAAGATAAGATTTATCAGCTGGACATAGATATTGATGAATGGTTCTTGAAATCAGTTACACTCAAAAGTAGTATCGAATGACAAGTACTTTGGATATGATGGACAGGTAGCCAACGGATACCGCACTTTCCATTACTATGTGGTCAAGCGTCACTATGGCCTGTTGCTTTATTTAAACTTGATTATCTTACTGTTTTCTGCTTTTGTGTTTTAGATATTAATCTTTTGTGGGTATAACATCTGAGGGTGACTATTTTTAATCTGAATCGTTGAGTCTAAACATGTCAACAGTATCTGAATGTAGATCAGTGCAAATAGCCGATCGCTGAATTGATAAAGATAGTGTCTAAAATAACTTTCCATACAACATATCTTACATAACAATAATTTTGCGCCTTATAAGCACAATCGCCATAACGCAGAAAAAAGCCTATGAAATGCAGTATCACTTGACCGCTGTTACTTCCACCCATCTACTGATACATCCGGGAAAATACCGACGTCCCGCGCAATAATGTAGATATATTATTTATTTACAGACCTGAAATGGCTGTCTTCGAAGTATTACTGCGTTGGGAGCACTTCTCTAATGGAATAACAGAGGTTTATACGGAGGATCGGAAACACAGTTACTGTTGAGGAAACACAAGCAATCTCAGTTAGCGCCGAGGGAAATTACGCAGCAAAATAAATGCCATGACACAATGCAGAGCTGTTTCCACTTTTCAATACAGACGTACAGACAACTGAAATCGTTGTTGCTACGCGAAGCATAAATACAGCTAAATAAATGCAGTCAATGAATAGCTTTGTTGCATCTACAGCTACAGTCAACCCCGCAACAGGAATAAAAACTTCCATAGCGGAGACATTACGATGTTTCTGTGTGTTTATAGCTGAAGGTAATGAAGCTCGTTTTATTATTTCCGCCAGCGGTAACGTTTGATTACAGGTAGTAAGATTACTTAAAGTACCTCCGTAATTTAAACGCCAATAACACGTTGATTTACTGTTTATTGAAGTACACAGCGCGGAATAAATGAAATTCCACCAATACTTCTCCATTACGTTTGACTAGAGATAAGTATGTCCTCAAATATAGTATAGATCTTCCATGAACATTTTTGCATTTTAAGTATGACGCCCTCCGTTGTCCTTCACAATTTCTTTGGTGGTTACTGTAACGCATTGAAAACTGAAACGGACTAAATGCCAAGCATGTGCGAACGTATTCGGGATGAGTTGAAATCCTACTGCCACGAGATATGATTCTTTAGTGTCCGCTGATGTCACTGATCCATCAGTAGTCCACGGGTGGTTTATGACCCCTATCATGTTAAGCTGAACGACCTGATCCATCTGTAAACTTGAAAGTAACTTTCGACCCTTTTCCTGTACATTACTACAAACTTTTCTCCATTTGCATATCAAGACAGCTGTAAAACAGCGTTCATTTACCTGTTTTTCCACCGTGAAGCTTGTAATGTCTATTGTTGATTAGGAGGAACTCGTTAGTCCCTGTGTTGCTCGGAAGTCCCAGACGAAAATGAAACATCTTGAGAGATTTAAAAAGCGTGCTGAATTGGGGCTCATCGTGTCCACTTGTCTTTCGCAGTGTTCAGTGAGTGAGAGAAATGCATATATTTGTAAGCACCCTTATCAAACTGTCGCTCAAACGGCATCTCTCTGTCAAGTCTAATTGGATTTTACGAAATAATGGAACGACGCTTGAAAGGTTATCAGACGTGGCTTCAGATTGTCTTTCCTGAACAGCATAGTTTTTCCGCGAAACAGCTGCTTGTCACCTTCAAATGTTAAAGAAGATGAATGTTGCCAGAATACTACATCAATATGCTCATAATATTGATGTCCCTGGGTTCGAACATTTGTTTCACCATGCAAGTGGAGAACAATGGAGACATCCCATTTCTTAATGTCATGGATCGTAGAAGAGAAGGTGGCTCCTTCGGTTCGTATAAACACCGATCTGTATCTACTACATGTCATCGGTGTATTCAGAACTCGATCATAGGACTCAAGTTATTTCAGATCCGGAGAGCTTATCAGCAGTCAGCTTCACTCTGTGTTTTTCCAGTGTAGGCACTCTGATAATTAAGTTTTCGCAATGCATTTCAGCCAGCATATATTAGACTTCAAGGGTTATTTTCCATTCCGTTTACGTATAGTGGGCAGGAAGGATGTTTAAACCCCTCCGTGCATGCAATAATTTATGTGCTATAAGGGGGTAGTTCGTGTTGTTGCCCCAGATGATAATTACATGAATATTTTGTCAGGATTTGAAAGCAGTGGGTCCTTGAGATATGGCAATACGCGAACACGAGAAGTTAATTTAAAAAGATTTACTAAACAAGGCGGATTATAAAACATGGATGCTACGTGAACCCATCGTCACTGTGTCTGACATCCTAATTACGGTCGTATCGAAAGGCTCCATGGTGAGCTAAGAAAAGAGAGATATTCGCGCCCGAGGCCGCGCTAGTTAATACTGCCTGCTGCGGACGGCGGCCAGTCGCGTACTCTGTGTCGCAGTGCGGCCGGACGCGCGTCTACTGACCAAGCTAATCTTCAACATTCCAGACAGGTCGGCTGGCGAGCGCGTGTTACGTACCGTACGGCTGCATGCATTCTTTAGACCCTTACAGTGTTCTCGTCTTCATGATCAGTACTGGAGCGATATGCAGAGGGTCGTAGTATGTTCCTAGAGTCATTATTAAACCTGGTTCTTGGAGCTGCAAGCAGGCTTTCTCGGGATAGCTCACTTCTACCTTCAACAGACTGCCAGAGCAGTTTCTTCAGCATCTCTCTGACACTCTGCCAAGGATCAAAGTAGCATGTGACCATTCGTACTGCCCTCCTCTGTATACGTTCAATATCTTATGTTACTTCTATGTAGTAAGGGTTCCATACATATGAGCAATATTCTGGGATGGGTCACACGAGCCATTTGTAAGCACTCTCCTATGTAGGCTGATTACATTTTCCCGTTACACCAATAACCAAAAGTCTACGAGTTGCTTTACCTACGGTTGGACCTATGTGTCCTTCACGATCGCCAGAATTTTCTGGAAACACGGAATAAAATGTGTCTTCCGTCGTCCGGAACGAGTAAAAGGGATTCTGGGCCCTGTAAAAGACGGGCGAGATCTAAGGAGGCCACTTATGTTAGTGCGGAAAATAGTACTTTGATCAAACGTGTCGCACTGTTAAAGACAGATGCGACAGACAGAGAAGTCATACAAGATCACGGCTGCCAGAAATACTACTGTTTTTGAACATTCTTGATATGAGACACGGATGGACGAAGATCATTTCATCTGCGTGGACGTACTGGGACTACGTCATTAAAGAAGCACTCGAAATAGGTATAACTGACAATTAACAGAGAAAGAGGTTTTCAACTCAGCAAAGCGTGGGAACCAGGAATCGCTGATCGCAGACAACGAATTGGGCGGGCTCGCACACTCGGTGGTGTCCGGAACTTGCAGCCGAACTTCCCACGCCGCGCATGAGGAAACTGCAGCTCCTCCCCGTCAGGGGACTTTAATCGTCAACGTCTCCGGTGTTGCTGCTACAGCCTCGCATCTTGGGACCTGCACTTTCACTGCGAACCAGTGTATAAACTGGCGAGCCACAACAGCCTGCCATAGTCGCTCCTGAAGATGACGAGCAGCTGCGGCGTGGAAACAAAATCTTCAGGCCGTTACTACTTCGGGAAATCTCAAACAGCATAAGCGAATGGTGCATATAAACTAGACGCTGCATTCAGAGGTTTACACGAGCCTGGAAGGCTCAAATTTATGTGCTTCTGGTTTCACATAGGAAGGAATACCAGAAGTGATGTGTAATGGTAAGGTACCAGTGAAATGGTCTGAATTACATTGATATGTCCATTGTAGACGAAATGGGGGAAAACAGTGATAAACAGTTGCATGTGGTCGCTAAATATCTTTACGCTGCCCTACCACCTCCAAGCCTTTCCCATTCTTGTTACAAAACTAAGCTTTGTTTTAATTTCATTTCCATACTTGGGAAAGATTTTCCTTAGAGCTGAAGCACCCCAAGACCTATTACCTTGCATTACTGCATAATAAACTGATGAGAGTGGACGTCGACACTTGTTGATTATTGATCTGTCAAATGCATGAAAATTGTGTAGTTAAAAGTTGAAGGACTCATCTGAAAATAATTGTTTATTTGTCGATAACAAATAGAACAGGCGCGCCCGCTGCTTTTTGTGTGGAGGTTGTTCTCGGACATCGTTAACATGGCACATTGTAATCACCTATTGCCTTTCACAACATTGTCTTTCGTTTTATTTATTCTTATTAGTGGGGCGTCATTTTTGTCTCAGTATTTGTCTCACAACCGAGAAAAAGCCCACCAAAACTCCAGTACCATCGCAAATTTTAGTTTTGGATTAATGTTATACTTGACTTACTTATTATTCTCTACATCGTTCTTCGAATGTTGACAATCTCCTTTGTAATTAATAAATTTGTTAGGCAATCGTAATGACAATTTAGGAAAGTAGAGCCGTCTTTTTCCTGCTTTTTTAATGTACGTTAAACAAACGCAAGTTGATAGGGTTGGTTGCTGTAATACTTTTGATACTGTTTGACCAGAAGTTGAATCGGATAAACAATTAGGACTGTCTGTGAGCTGATTTTCAGGTCCGGCATTCGCCTGGTAACTGAAGGAAACGTCATGAATGGCTTGGTCGGAACTGATGAACGGAACCTCGAAAAAGTGTTGTAATGCATATCTCTTGGTTGACACAGGTCACCATCCACTTGAAAGTGTACTTCTAGTGTGAGATAACAGAAAATAGGATGGAAGAACAAACCTTGGCTTTGGAGTGGGCAGCATGTGATGATGAAACTGAGAAACACATAACTTTATTTATATTTGCTTATTTTAAGCGGAAATATTTAACCATTATAACATTTGTTCGTAGCTAAAATAAAATTATAAACCTTACCGTAAAGTTGATATGAGAGATAAGCTTGTTTAACATTTGTTTCCTTTGTTGTTAGACTCATGGGCCAGCTTGAAAGGAAATATCTTATAACATTTTTCTGTTATCTTATAGCATTATTCTGTTAACTTATCAAGTGTCCTGATACAGAACGGATAGTCATATTTTCGTGCTAGCAGCGTACTTTCATAAAGTCGGTAGACACCGGTTCGAGTAATAAGACAACATTGCCAGCTCGTAACGTGACAGAGATTTAGTCGCGATTCGCTGGGTTGGAATGCTATGAACTATACTAGCAAGAGGTGGAGTTTCATCAGTGAGCTTTCCACTGATGTTTACATATGTTGCGCGATGCTACAACAACAATTCCTTCCGAGGTAAAGATAAGTGCCGGCCACTGTGGTCTCGCGGTTCTAGGCGCGCAGTCCGGAACCGTACGACTGCTACGGTCGCAGGTTCGAATCCTGCCTCAGGCATGGATGTGTGTGATGTCCTTAGGTTAGTTAGGTTTAAGTAGTTCTAAGTTCTAGGGGACTTATGACCACAGCAGTTGAGTCCCATAGTGCTCAGAGCCATTTGAACCATTTTTTTAAAGATAAGTAAGCGCAATGTCAAACAGCTCAGCACATGTGACATGAAACTTCTGTTTGTATCTCCTCAAATACCTGCACTTTCCTTAACCTCTGTTTGCTTTCTTTGTGGTTCTACTTTTGTTAACGAATTTCAGTTATGGTTTTTGCTACCATATACAGTACATGGCGTTCCACTTGGTGTGCTGTGGGCATCATTAGTTCGTCTCAGTCGATACTGATCGGTGTTGAAGAATACACGTAAGGGCCCGTTGATGCCAATATTAAGCATAAGCATTGCAAACAATTGTGGGGGGGGGGGGGAGGGGGGAGAAGTATCTGAACGCGTATATCTGTATGATTTGTTGTGAATTATTTTGGTACACAGATCTGGAGGTCACGTGCTTGAAGCGTCACTCCGGTGGCACACCACAAAATGAGGTTACTAAAGCAATTTCACAGGCGGGGACTCTCCTGGAATGCCTCAACTCCCGTGAAAACAATAAGCGCCCACGACAATTCTGCAGGCAGCCTATCAGAAGATGCCTGCTTGAATGTTGTGAAGAACTACTTCTGCCACGCAGTGCATCAAATACAGCATTTATTTAATTGTAAACGCATATGAGAAACGCTGAATTCACTTAAATTACTTCCACCTCTGTCCCTCCATTACAAAATAGTCCAGAAACATAATAAGCAGGTATCCATCGTCATACGTCGAGTAAAGTAATGAAGGGTGAAGGTCACCTTCATAGTTAGATTTGGAGATGAGGTTAATTACTGGTCTAGGTATCGAGATGTAGCTGTAAACGATTACCCCAAAACAGTTCAAACTAAACATTGATGTATTATTTGAACGATGTGAAGATATACTGCCTCATCGTTGTCCAATTTGAATTTGTGCTGTATCTCCAATCTGGTATTAAAAATTCAAACTACAATTTTCCAAAAGTTCGATATACGCAATACCCTGGCAGCCGGCGGCCATTCTGAATGAAATATCGGCAAGTACTGACTGTGATGGTATGGGGTCACGGTTGAGTACATCACACTGCCTCCTGCGTGAAGGATATCATCAGCAGCAAACTACTGCATTCAGAGAGATTTTCTAGGAGTGAGCCACTCACTATCTCCAAGCGACTCTACACTCAATATTTCAGCAGAACAACACCCAGTAAGATGTAGCGAGGAATGTGAAAATCTGACACATCGCTTGTCGAACATGGCTGGGATATAGTTGATTATCAATGTCTTTCCCACCGTCTTGAAGTAATTACTGCTGATGCTTTGTACGAATGGCATGGGGTCAGATTGCAAGTAATGTAGCCTGCCTCTCTTTTATTTCATGTCAAGATGTTTAGAGGCCACAACTCCACCACGTGAATAGCTGTACACCATGTTGATATCCAAGATTTATTGCAGTGTTCTGTAAGAATAGTTACTCATGTACTGTTATGTATTAGATGTGCCATACAATATTGATTTCAAGTGATTTCAGTGACACTCAACAGGAACTTGAGGAAACATTGAAAGTAATTTTAAACTGTTTGGAACAGCGTGTTTACGTTTCACTGTGAATCACATACTTCCAGAAAAAGCAGTCCACTATTTCTGTAAAACAAAATTTGTTTTTTAGTGAGAATGATCTGTGCTGCTTTATGGTGGGCTCTTTATAATGAAATATTTGACAATACACATTGTACCGTCACCTAGAAAAAGTCTATTAAATGTGTGATTCATGAACCAATTGTAATAACGAAAGAGAAAGAAAACCTGAGTATTAATCTAAAAACGCCGATTTTCCACCGACGTAAATAAATATGAAATTGTAACAGGTGAAAGGACGCTGGATTTAGTTAATTGTATTGTGATAATTCGCAGAAGCCATGCCCTAGAACCTCCTTGACAGAACTCTGTGTCTATGACATAAAGAGAATAAAGCATTCTTGTTCTGGAAGCGACAGGCTACAACCCTATTTTCTGTGCAGCTGATGTATATAAATGTTGCTCTATATTATATACATTAAATGTAATAGTATATTTGCTTGTTTTTTACCCTCTCATGTGAAATAACTAAGAGCCTAGCAATATAAGACATTTGGTACGGATATTCTTTTGCCGTCTGCCTTTCGTTTGTCGTAATGACGCCCAGACACCATTACGGAAAGATTGGTAACATTAAACATTTACGGGCTTCATCCGACAATACTATTACAGTGAATAGTTTCAAAGAGTTTTACTAAATAGTTGAAATTCATTCATTAAAGCCAGACCGATTATAGTTTAAATTTAACGGGGTATAATTTTCAAAGCTCCAACCTGCATTAGTACTAATATATTTACTTGTAATCTACATGTACGAGGGGCGTTCAGAAAGTAAGCTCCGATCGGTCGCGAAATGGAAACGACTATGAAAATCCGATAAAGCTTTGCACAGATGTGTTGGGTAGTGTCTCTAGTATAACCCCAGTTAGCATCACGTCGCTCTTCTCATTTCTGAGCTCGCAGTGAGTGCGTAAAGATGTCTAGAAAATAGTGTCTGCCGCCAAGTACGAGGGCCTGGTGAGAAATTTCGCCTGAAGCTATGCAGCTAACATTACACAACTGTCGTGCTGTTTCTTCTTCAAGACAATTCTCAGCCGCATTCTGCAGGGGCAATGAAGATGCTCCTGCATAGTTTTCAAATGGAAATGTGAGATTACCCACAATACAGTCCGCAATTGTCTCCCCCTGAGTTTCATCTCTGGTCACATGAACCGCTGTCTTTGAAGACAACATTTTGACACAGACAACGAGGTGTAGGCCAGCGTGGAGAACTGGCGGAAAGCACTGGCGGCTGCCTTCTATGATGAGGCTATTGAAAAGTTGGTACAACGCTATGACAAAAGTCTAAGTCAGAACGGCGACTACGTAGAGAAGTAGCTGAAAGGTGTAGCTAATTGTTAAAAGTAAAACATTTCTGATGTTCACTGTGGTTTCAATTTGGCAATAAATCGGAGCTTACTTTCTGAACAGGCCTCGTATTATAAATGTATGTGTACAGTGTGCGTGCCACTAAAACTCATAAACGAGTCCCTGTTCGATCAAGGGCGTTATATGGTGTGGTAGCCCTCTATGCCCCATCCATGAATAAGGTTCCCGTTACTTGAAGGACGTGCGTTTGAAGATATAAGGGCTAGGAGGTTTCGCCCTCTAGAAATTTCTAGAACATTCCCGAACATTGAAGAGTATTCTAGAACATTTCACATCATTCCAGAATGTTTCACAATGATGCAGAATGTTCTGGAATGTTAGGGAACAGTCTGGAATATTCGGGGAAATAACAGAATGTTCAGGAACATCCCAGATCACTGTGAAACACTTTATTGCACACTCGAATGTTGTGGAATGTTCTAGACCGTTGCTGACCTTTCGAAGCCTTTTGGTATGTTCTGGAATTCGCCAATCGTAAGGCTACCCACTGGTAGGGGTATATAAAGCAAGACCCGTCGTCAGTTCGAACATATTTCTTATCAGTGACGAAGGGAGGAACCGAACAAGTAGTGCAGTGAGTTAATAAAAACAAACAGCGAAGTATGAGTAGTCAAAAAAAGCAGCAAAAAATAAATAAAAAAAACGAAAGAGATGAATAGTGCGAAGCACGTTCAAGTTCCCAACGAACAAGAATGAGCACCATGAGAGGCAGAGAAACGGAAGAACAACGAAGTGAACGGATTGCAGAATCAAGAATTGCGGAAAAGTACTGCAGTGAGTGCATAAAAACAAACAGTGGAGCGTGAGTAGCCAAAGTGATACAGTGACCGAATATAAATCGAAAATAATGCTTGAAAACTGTGTAAAGTATGCTTGGTCTATTCGTTGATAAAAAAGTTGATCTGATTTTTATCTTAGACATTGCCCAGAAATAAAAGAGGAGGTGAGTTTGTCAGTTCTGCAGCAAAAGGGGTTTTACAATTACCAAAGCGCAAGGTCAAACTTTAAAATAGTGCGTCATCAACGTCAAAGACTTCTGCTTCTCTCACGGTAAACTACACTTAGCTTGCTCTCAAGTAGTAAATTCGAAAAATTTGTGTGTATACACACCTCCCCGTAACAAAATGAAAAATATTGTTTATAGACGACTATTGTAAATAGTTACATGTTTTCACTAAAGAATATTACCTTTTATACCTTGAAGTTTATTCATTTATTCCAACTACCACATAATCTCAAATAAACTCCCTGAGCGAAGCCGGGTACCCCATCTAGTATCGAGATAATCTCTTCCCTGAAAAAGTGAAATTAAATTTTACCAAATACTTGTAAGTATTTCACCGTTCGAATCATGTCAGGACAGAATATTTTTATTAACATGGCAACAACATAGCCAAGTAGGTATTTATATCCCCATAGCATTGTTTTATATCGGGTAATGTTAATACAATTGTTTAACAAGCCACGTGTGTGATACATGCTGGGAGCGTATTTGTACTGAGAAGCTGGCCTCCGCAACGAATTAATTCATACTGTTTTTGTCTAAGCAGAGCAGTTGATTGCTGGCAGCATTCAAAGTTAATCGCTCATACGAGTAATTCTCGACATAACTAATGAAGGGAGGGACGATATAACTTGTACAAGAAACGGGAAGGATTTCGGTTCGTCAGTCGTTTTTATTTCACGTCTCCATTACGTATCTTCATGTACAAACCATACAGAGTAAATTTTCGTGTCACTGCTCTTGAAAACATCACAGAAAATCAAATTAGGTAAACCGTTGCCCGCTTACAGTAGCACGGCGGCTTCTATTGTTGCCGCTGTTTCTACTTGTAACGTTTCAGATGGACCTTCGAGCGCTTTTGGATGTAGAAGGCTGATGTACCAACTTCTCGTCTAATGTTAACATCATCCACGTAGGCGCTCTCAGATGAAAGTGTGACTGAAATGACGAAAAAACTTCTCAGAGTACTACGTTTTCCACATATTTCCACACAGCGCTCAAGAAAAGCGTTTGAAAAACAACTGAATCCATAGACTGGCTGACATAGATGTAACAGAGTGCTTGTGAAAGTGCACTTGCAGAAGTACACTTGAAAAACGAACCAGCTCTAGTCATCAGCTGATAATTAACGCACATAGATGTGGCTCTAGTAGAAGTGCCACAATGCTAGCTAACTCCAATAAATCGGAAAGTACAAATGTCTGGACAAAGAAAACCACTATTTACATCTGTGACCAGAGATTACGGAGTTACGGTAATAAGAGAGAACTTCAGAAAGTAAGTTAACATTATAATGGATGGCCAAGTTTTATTGAATACTGCACTCCGCTTCAGAGTGACATATACAAGCAACACGTTTCAAAATAGACAGCAAGTCTCAGTAAACAACGATCGGAATAAATTACCAATCGCTCAATGGACAAAGGCAGTAGGACCCTAGCTGATGTTTAGTTTGATGAAGCTGAAAGCAAGAAAATACCCGTGAGCGCAGTAACAAATTCTCTCTATGATAGTGGTCCACAGTTGTTGTTGTTGTGTGTTGTGGTCTTCAGTCCTGAGACTGGTTTGATGCAGCTCTCCATGCTACCCTATCCTGTGCAAGCTTCTTCATCTCCCAGCACTTACTGCAAATTACATCCTTCTGAATCTGCTTAGTGTATTCATCTCTTGGTCCCCCTCTACGATTTTTACCCTCTACGCTGCCCTCCAATGGTAAATATGTGATCCCCTGATGCCTCAGAAGATGTCCTACCAACCGGTCCATTCTTATTGTCAAGTTATGCCACAAACTCTTCTTTTCCCCATTTCAGTTTAGTACCTCCTCATTAGTTATGTGATCTACCCATCTAATCTTCAGCATTCTTCTGTAGCACCACATTTCGAAAGCTTCTATTCTCTTCTTGTCCAAACTATTTATCGTCCATGTTTCACTTCCATACATGGCTACACTCGATACAAGTACTTGCAAAAATGACTTCCAGACATTTAGATCCATACTCGATGTTAACATATTTCTCTTCTTCAGAAATGCTTTCCTTGCCGTTGCTAGTCTACATTTTATATCTTCTCTACTTCGACCATCATCAGTTCTTTTGCTCCCCAAATAGCAAAACTCCTTTATTACATTAAATGTCTCATTTTCTAATCTAATTTCCTCAGCATCACCCGACTTAATTCGACTACATTCCATTACCCTCGTTTTGCTTTTGTTGATGTTCATCTTATATCCTCCTTTCAAGACACTGTCCATTCCGCTCAACTCTTCTTCCAAGTCCTTTGCTGTCTCTGACAGATTTACAATGTCATCTGCGAACCACAAAATTTTTATTTCTTCTCCATAGATTGGAATACCTACTCGGAACTTTTCTTTTGTTTTCTTTACTGCTTGCTCAATATACAGATTGAATAACATCGGGGAGAGGCTACACCCCTGTCTCGCTCCCTTCCCAACCGCTCCTTCCCTTTCGTGCCCCTCGACTCTTATAACTGCCATCTGCTTTCTGTACAAATTGTAAATAGCCTTTCGCTCCCTGTATTTTACCCCTGCCACCTTTAGAATTTGAAAGAGAGTATTCCAGTCAACATTGTCAAAAGCTTTCTCTAAGTCTACAAATGCTAGAAACGTAGGTTTACCTTTCTTTAACCTTTCTTCTGAGATAAGCCGTAGGGTCAGTATTGCCTCATGTGTTCCAATATTTCTAAGGAATCCAAACTGATCTTCCCCGAGGTCGGCTTCTTCTAGTTTTTCCAATCGTCTGTATAGAATTCGTGTTAGTATTTGCAGCTGTGACTTATTAAACTGATTGCTCGATAATTTTCACATCTGTCAACACCTGCTTTCTTTGGGATTGGAATTATTACATTCTTCTTGAAGTCTGAGGGAATTTCGCTTGTCTCACACATCAGGCTCACCAGATGGTAGTTTTGTCAGGACTGGCTCTCCCAAGGCCGTCAGTAGTTCTAATGGAATGTTGTCTACTCCCTGGGCCTTGTTTCGACTCAGGTCTTTCAGTGCTCTCTCAAACTCTTCACGCAGTATCGTATCTACAATTTCATCTTCATCTACATCCTCTTCCATTTCCATAATATTGTCCTCAAGTACATCGCCCTTGTATAGACCTCCTATATACTCCTTCCACCTTTCTGCTTTCCCTTCTTTGCTTAGAACTGGGTTTTCATCTGAGCTCTTGATATTCATACAAGTGGTTCTCTTTTCTCCAAAGGTCTCTTTAATTTTCCTGTAGGCAGTATCTATCTTACCCCTAGTGAGATAAGCCTCTACATCCTTACATTTGTCCTCTAGCCGTGCCTGCTTAGCCATTTTGCACTACCTGTCGATCTCATTTTTGAGATGTTTGTATTCCTTTTTGCCTGCTTCATTTACTGAATTTTTATTTTTTCTCCTTTCATCAATTAAATTCAATATTTCTTCTGTTACCCAAGGATTTCTATTAGCCCTCGTCTTTTTACCTAGTTGATCCTCTGCTGCCTTCGCTATTTCATCCCTCAGAGCCACCCATTCTTCTTCTACTGTACTTCTTTCCCCCATTCCTGTCAATTGCGCCCTTATGCTCTCCCTGAAACTCTGTACAACCTCTGGTTTATTCAGTTTATCCAGGTCCCATGTCCCTAAATTCCCAACTTTTTGCAATTTCTTCAGTTTTAATCTACAGTTAAAAACCAATTGATTGTGGTCAGAGTTAACATCTGCCCCTGGAGATGTCTTACAATTTAAAACCTGGTTCATAAATCTCTGTCTTACCATTATATAATCTATCTGATACCTTCTAGTATCTCCAGGATTCTTCCATGTATAGAACCTTCTTTCATGATTCTTGAACCAAGTGTTAGCTATGATTAAGTTATGCTCTGTGCAAAACTCTACCAGGCGGCTTCCTCTTTCATTTCTTAGCCACAATCCATATTCAGCTACTATGTTTCGGTCTCTCCCTTTTTCTACTATCGAATTCCAGTCACCCATGACTATTAAATTTTCGTCTCCCTTTACTACCTGAATAATTTCGTTTATCTCATCATACATTTCATAATTTCTTCATCATCTGCAGAGCTAGTTGGCATATAAACTTGTACTACTGTAGTATTCGTGGGCTTCGTATCTATCTTTGCCACAATAATGCGTTCACTATGCTGTTTGTAGTAGCTTACCCGCTCTCCTATTTTTTTATTCATTATTAAACCTACTCCTGCATATCCCCTATTTGATTTTGTATTTATAACCCTGTATTCACCGGACCAAAAGTCTTGTTCCTCCTGCCACCGAACTTCACTAATTCCCACTATATCTAACTTTAACCTATCCATTTCCCTCTTTAAATTTTCTAACCTACCTGACCGAATAAGGGATCTGACATTCCACGCTCCGATCCGTAGAACGCCAGTCACCTAGGGAGTATTTTACCCAAGAGGAGGCCATCATCATTTAACCATACACTAAAGCTGCATGCCCTCGGGAAAAATTACGGCTGTAGTTTCCCCTTGCTTTCAGCCGTTTGCAGCACCAGCACAGCAAGGCCGTTTTGGTTAGTGTTACAAGGCCAGGTCAGTCAATCATCCAGACTGTTGCCCCTGAAACTATTGGAAAGGCTGCTGCACCTCTTCAGGAACCACACGTTTGTCTGGCCTCTCAACAGATACCCCTCCGTTGTGGTTACACCTACGGTACGGTCATCTGTATCGCTGGGGGGGGGGGGTGGGGGGGTTCTTCACAGTTAGTTAGAACAAATGAGATACCGCCTTTCAATATTGATATTCCTCAGTGCAAATGAGAATAATGACTCCAGAAACAAAATATTTTCGAGAATAGTTTACAAGAGATGCCTGGAATGAAATTTATATTGCCGAGCGGTTCTAGGCGCTGCAGTCTGGAACCGCGGGACCGCTACGGTCGCAGGTTCAAATCCTGCGTCGGCAATGGATGTGCGTGATGTCCTTAAGTTAGTTCGGTTGAAGCAGTTTTTTTTTTTTTTTGAAATTTATAATGAATCAAATGCTATCGTAAAAATTAATCCATTCCATGATAAATTCATATCATTTGAAAACAGTTTTTCACATAAAGTGAGTAGAAAGGTCATTAAATAACCATGTAAACAATCGTGGATCACTATACGGATTGAAGTATCTTGTGGAAGGAAAAGGAAAACGTGGGCGTGAAAAAGTTGTTGCACACTAAAAACACTACTTCGAATTACTGAAACGGAGAGGAGAACAAGCCAAAGAACGGTATAATAACAGTACTTAAGTAAACGGAAGGCCAATAAATGATGAGTCACAGGTAACAAATGCCATTAATAGTGTCATCTAGTCTCTTCTCTATGTAAATATGTTGAAGTCGCCTGTTTGCGTCCATCTCTACGGACAGGTTATAATCATAGAAATTGCTGTAGGGTTTTTTATCCAGTTTAGACTAATAGAAACACCGATTCATGAGGAAGATTTATGTATATGATTTATAAATATTTCGTATGCAGTTGTCTAAATTATTACGGGCCAAATTCCTGACCACTGTGAAAACGATGCCATTGCTACCCAGGGAACAGCCGCCATAACTGGAGACCGCAGCAAGCGTTATTATGGCTGCATTCGGCGCGCTGGGCTAGTGGTAGAGTGTTTCACTGCAAACCGAGAGAGTTTAGGGTCGAATCTCGACTGGGCAGTTTGTTTCACTCTGCCCTTCAACCTAGCATTCACCTTTCACAGAGGTGGATAGCTGACCAGTAACACCCAAGTTGCCTTATTGGCGTCCAGTTGATTGCAATCGTTTCAGAAAAACAGGACAGCGAAAAAATACGAATCCAAAACTGTGGCTTTCAGTTTTTTGTGCATAAAGTTATATGTTTGCTGATACTCTACTTCAGCATGGAACACAGGTTGACTTCGTTTATATAAATAAACTTATGGAGCAGCTCAGTAGATGATTCAACTTTCAGCTTTCTGCTTTCCTTGAATCAGACATAGATGCGAACTCGATTCTTTGAGTGGTCGAGCGATAATGTCTGCCAGAAACTGTCTGCGACACAATATTACGTCAGTGAGACTCAACAATGAATCTGTGCTTGCTTGCCATCAGGGTTATGCGTCTTTTTTTTTCGGCTTTTATTAATACACTCCTGGAAATGGAAAAAAGAACACATTGACACCGGTGTGTCAGACCCACCATACTTGCTCCGGACACTGCGAGAGGGCTGTACAAGCAATGATCACACGCACGGCACAGCGGACACACCAGGAACCGCAGTGTTGGCCGTCGAATGGCGCTAGCTGCGCAGCATTTGTGCACCGCCGCCGTCAGTGTCAGCCAGTTTGCCGTGGCATACGGAGCTCCATCGCAGTCCTTAACACTGGTAGCATGCCGCGACAGCGTGGACGTGAACCGTATGTGCAGTTGACGGACTTTGAGCGAGGGCGTATAGTGGGCATGCGGGAGGCCGGGTGGACGTACCGCCGAATTGCTCAACACGTTGGGCGTGAGGTCTCCACAGTACATCGATGTTGTCGCCAGTGGTCGGCGGAAGGTGCACGTGCCCGTCGACCTGGGACCGGACCGCAGCGACGCACGGATGCACGCCAAGACCGTAGGATCCTACGCAGTGCCGTAGCGGACCGCACCGCCACTTCCCAGCAAATTAGGGACACGGTTGCTCCTGGGGTATCGGCGAGGACCATTCGCAACCGTCTCCATGAAGCTGGGCTACGGTCCCGCACACCGTTAGGCCGTCTTCCGCTCACACCCCAACATCGTGCAGCCCGCCTCCAGTGGTGTCGCGACAGGCGTGAATGGAGGGACGAATGGAGACGTGTCGTCTTCAGCGATGAGAGTCGCTTCTGCCTTGGTGCCAATGATGGTCGTATGCGTGTTTGGTGCCGTGCAGGTGAGCGCCACAATCAGGACTGCATACGACCGAGGCACACAGGGCCAACACCCGGCATCATGGTGTGGGGAGCGATCTCCTACACTGGCCGTACACCACTGGTGATCGTCGAGGGGACACTGAATAGTGCATGGTACATCCAAACCGTCATCGAACCCATCGTTCTACCATTCCTAGACCGGCAAGGGAACTTGCTGTTCCAACAGGACAATGCACGTCCGCATGTATCCCGTGCCACCCAACGTGCTCTAGAAGGTGTAAGTCAACTACCCTGGCCAGCAAGATCTCCGGATCTGTCCCCCATTGAGCATGTTTGGGACTGGATGAAGCGTCGTCTCACGCGGTCTGTACGTCCAGCACGAACGCTGGTCCAACTGAGGCGCCAGGTGGAAATGGCATGGCAAGCCGTTCCACAGGACTACATCCAGCATCTCTACGATCGTCTCCATGGGAGAATAGCAGCCTGCATTGCTGCGAAAGGTGGATATACACTGTACTAGTGCCGACATTGTGCATGCTCTGTTGCCTGTGTCTATGTGCCTGTGGTTCTGTCAGTGTGATCATGTGATGTATCTGACCCCAGGAATGTGTCAATAAAGTTTCCCCTTCCTGGGACAATGAATTCACGGTGTTCTTATTTCAATTTCCAGGAGTGTAAGTTCAAATGGTTCAAATGGCTCTGATCACTACGGGACTTAATATCTGACGTCATCAGTCCCCTAGAACTTAGAACTACTTAAACCTATCTAACCTAGGACATCACACACATCCATGCCCGAGGCAGGATTTGAAGCTGCGACCGTAGCGGTCGCGCGGTTCCAGACTGAAGCGCCTAGAACCACTCGGCCACACCGGCCGCCTTATTAATAGGTAAACTGATTCACGATTAAGGTTTGTGTATATAATTTAGTATCTGACACACTGACTGTAGGCTTCTGTCTCGGGTTCTTCGGCGACGTTTATTTGATGATTTCTCCTGACGTTCCATCAGCAATGGACGGTGAAGCTTTGAGAGCGCCAGCCACTTTTGCTCTTGAAATGTCAGAAAAAACATCAAATAAACGTCGGCCAAAGAATCCGAGACAGAAGCCAAGAGTCAGTTTGTAAAGAGCTGGCCACGAAGCCTTAACAATTTTATAGCTCAATATTTCGTGACAAATTTCCGTAACTTCAAAGACGTAGTCAACTGGCGCTGTGAAAACGATGCCATGTAGTCACTGTCAAAATTTATCAGCAATTTCCATACGTGAATCTCAGTTGGATTTTTAATTACACTGTTCCTGAAATCAGACATCTGTTATAGGACCGTAATATTGTAGTAATTTACTCCATTAAATTCCGATAGGCAATGTCCTGCGACTGCCGACTTGTTAGGCCTCTGCAACCTGGTCTGCCGTTTGTGTTTTCGGCAATGATCTTCGAGAGTACGCACAGTTTGGCCAATGTAAGTCATGTGGTATTAGGAGGGGATGTGATAGAGCGCGGAACTCCGTAGTCCAACCGTGTTTTCGGCAATGATCTTCGACAGTACGAACAGTTTGGCCAATGTAAGTCATGTCGTATTGGGAGGGAATGTGATAGGGAGCGGATCTCCGTTGTCCTGCCTTGACACTACGAAGAATTACCTGTGTTTTAACTGGTTTACGCTTGATGTTTCCGAAGAATTTGACCAGTCTTCCTGGATAGTGCGCCACAAACCTCAGAGGATGCGGCCATTGCATTTATTCTTTCCGATATTCGGGTAAGGGAGCTTTGCTAAGGCGTGGGTACCCGCTTTGTGTCTGATCGAAAACAGGAAGAAAGTATCCCACAACGAACCTGACTCCATATAATCATCCACACATAAAAAAGTAGACGTATTCATCAATCATTAAAGTCATGTTTGAAGTCAAACGGTGCATTCATGAGACAAAATACAGGAACCGATACGTTGAGACATTCAGTTAGTCAGCGCACCTGATGATGGCAACGAGATAGATTACAGAAATATTTCGCCCATTGGACACTGACACCGGACGATTACACTTGATCTATTTCAGCGTAAATTATGCCGGAAGAAGACGAAGAATCAGAACACTAGGGAAGTTCCTTAAAATTCGTGGAAAGAAAAATGTAAACATTATGACAGATGCAGATCCATATCCTTCGATACAATCAGTTTCGTGGAGAAAGACTGAAAGACTATTTCGTGACCTTGTCACCAGGCAGCACCTGTCAACTACTTGAATATATCCGAAGCTGAAGTGCTTCACTCACGGTAAACACTGTTTGGATGCTTTCTCCTTCGGTTCAGCGCTTCCATTTATTTGTTATTATTATTTGATTATATTAATATGAGTATGCGAATTACTTATCACGAAAGTGCTTCACTCACGGTAAACACTGTTTGGATGCTTTCTCCTTCGGTTCAGCGCTTCCATTTATTTGTTATTATTATTTGATCATATTAATATGAGTATGCGAATTACTTATCACGAAATGGCAAATATGTGCGTACTGTCGCACGTCTTATCTCAATCTACAAAAATAATGCTCTAACTACGGTGCTGATGACGCCACGCGACCGACTTCTAGTTAAGATGTCTCCCCTATACAGGATTATATGTAATGGGTGTACGAGTACAGCTTGCTGACATGTGGTTGAATATGGAAGTTTAGGTCTGGCCGTGATTGGTAATCAGATAGCCTAATGGTAAAGCGACCGCTCGAGTAAAGTAGGAAATCCTGGTTCGAATCCCAGTCCTCCACCAACGTCAATTGACGTCATTCCATTACACAGCTGATGGTTGTCCCAATAAGCAACGGCGAATACACTTGGAAGCTACGTAATCGTAATCGCGTAATAAGAAAAACTGAAGTAGCCGCAGCATTTTATCGTGAAGCATCCTAACTGAACTGTGACTCGACACAAAGCTGCTTCAAAGATGATGGAAGACAACTGATGTACAACAAAATGGCAGCATCCCGCGCACTACTAGCAGTAACCAAGCTATACTTTCCAAGACCTGCAACTGACAATTAAAACAAAATTTTGTACATGGCTGCACTTTCAGAGACAATAAATAGTTACAATTAAAAGAAAACAGCCCTCGGTCACTAATTTTTAACGAATTAACCGGGTTCCAACACTGGTCGGAGTGTCTTCCTCGATGATCGCCTAAGATCCTCAACCGAATGGGGCTCGGGAGCTTTGAAAACTCGGACGTAGCAGAGAAGCGCGCTTCCTCTGGGGAAAAAAGGTTCCTGTAACCAACTTTAGACGACGTGGCAGTGAAGGCGGTTCCCGCTGTTTTCCACGTACAGGGCGGCCCGAACTACTGGCGTGTAAGTTGTGTAACATGTTGTGGGGTCAGGTCGCCAAGCACGGGAGAAACTGCTGTCCCTAAGCAACGGCGTAGTTGCATCCGGAATTATGTAAGTAACGGCCCTAGAGTTGCTAATTTTTACCATCATGCGGTTTTTCTAATTAATTTGATAGGTGGACATTATAAATGTTACGCCCCTATCATTCGTTAGTCCTCTACTGAGGCAACCCTTTGGTACTTTTCTTTGGCCGGGGAAAATTGATATTAATGATTAAACGGAATAATTAATTTTATCAAGTTTTTTAATCAAGAAAGTAGTAGGCCGGTGATTTCCACCGATGAAATTTGATTACGAGTGCTTTATGAATTCGGAATTGGAAATATTATCATTAACTAACTAAACTCTTTTTCTTAGTGCGGGACTGGGCCGGATAGCTCCTGAGGCTTCTCCACGGGGGCTGCACGTGTCAAGAAAGTATCAGGATTACAGATTCATAAGAAGAATCTTAAGGAAATTGGTTTATCCCAGAAAAAAACGTAGCTTACACAACGCTTGTTCGACCGAATAGAAGAGGCAGACATGATCCAAAGAACGGAGCTGTTCGTCACGGGACCATTTGGTCGGCGGGACGCCGTAACGGAGACGCTCAACGAACTCCAGTGGCAGACACTACAAGAGAGGGATTTTGCGTTACGGAGAAGCTTGCTATTGAAATTCCGAGGTAGTAAGTACCGGGAAGAGTCTGACAACATATTACTTCGTCTCACGAAGTGTCCAGAGCGAGAAATTAGAGCTAATCTTCATATGGAACGGGAAATGATAAATCAAATAGTGGTAGAAGAAGTATCCTCCTCCATCTATTAGGCTTACTCATAACTTCGTAGTTATTTTGTTTTATATGTCGGTGTTCCGGTTGCTATGGTATCGACTGTAACTTTTTATTTGTTGTTCAATATTTTGATTGGTGTTCACATTTTGTCATTTGGAGATAGTGGGTGGAGCTGTCGATGCTAGTAATGGAGTGCTAAGTATAGAAATCGGAACGTTTCCGACATATTATTCTGTTCGTGTTCAGTGGAGGGTGACAGCAACGGAGGTAGCCAGAAACATTTGCACCGCATATAGGGATAATATGACTGGACAGCACATGGCAAGAAAATCGTTTTATTGTTTTAAGGAGTATCGTTTTCACAACAGCGACTCTTCACATTTACGGGGATCTGCGGCGTTTGATGAAGGTTGTTTAAACACATTAATCCACTATGATCCATGTCAGCGTAACCGAAACCTGGTAGATGTAATGAACCGTGATCATAGCACCATCGTGTGACATTTGCATCCAGCGGGAAATGTTCTGAAATTGGGTATATGGGTACGGCATACTCTACGCCAAATTCATAACATCTGCTTGCTCCCCTTTAGTTTTTCCCGTAAACCACAAAGACCATACCTATCCTGTATCGTTAGACGTGACGAGAAATGGTGTCTTTATGCTAAGGAAAAGGCCAAAACAAAGTAGAAACTCCCCTTACAAAACCCTGCGCGCATCCACGAAAGATAATGTCGTGAATGTGGCGGAACAGCGATGGTGTGGTTTGCTACAAATTGCTTCCGCGAGGGGTAACCACCACTGCTGAGATTTATTGTCATCAAATAAGACGTCTCGCAGACGCAATCCAAGGATATCGTCCAGAAAGCATGCGTGAAGGGATGCTACTCCAAGATAACCCCCGTCCGCATTCTGTTAGTCTGACAAAAAACACTACACACGAGTTGAGTTGGGAAGTCATTCCGCACCCACGTTGTTAACCAGATCTCGCGCCCTCAGATTTCAAGGTTTTTCTCTATCCAACAACATTCAGGGGTCTTCCTTTCCGAGCGCTCCGAACATGGCTCGACGAACTCCTCACCTAAAAACGACATGATTTCTGCAGTCGCGGAATCAAAAAATTACTTCAGCGTCGGCACACTGTTGTAAATAGTGAAGTATTGTATATTACTGATGACTAAAGTCTCTGATACGTGTAACTGTCGTGTTAATTAAACTTATCTACGAACTTATGCACCAACCCAATACATGCATACATATTCCGCAAGCCATCGTTCGATTGGTAGTGTAGGGTACTCTGTACCAATACTAGTGATTTTCTTTCCTGTCCCACTCGGAAAAAGACCTACGGAAAACTGATTGTCTATATACCTCCGTATGAGCCTTTGAAAACAAAGTCGCCTTCCTTCCAGCGATTCCCATTTGCATTTCCGAAACACCTGCGTGTTGCAAGAACCTACCGGTAACAAATCCAGCATCGCGCCTCTGCATTGCTCCGATGTCTTCGTTTATTCCAACCTGGTGTGGAATACTCGAACAGTACTCGCAAATACTCGAACAGTACCCACGATTACGTCGCACTAGCGTCCTATATGCTATCTCCTTTACAGATGAACCACAGTTACCCAATATTCTCCCAATAAACAGAAGTCGAACATTCGCCATCCGTACCACAATTCTCACATGCTCGTTCCATTTAATATGTAATCGCAACGCTACGTCGGGACATTCAAACGACGTCACTGTGTCAAACAGGACACTACTAATGCTTTGTGCGCCCCCGGGAGCCTTAGTGGTCAGCGCGACAGAATGTCAATCCTAAGAGCCCGGGTTCGATTCTCGGCTGGGTCAGAGATTTTCTCCGCTCAGGGACTGGGTGTTGTGTTGTCCTAATCATCATCATTTCATCCCCATCGACGTGCAAGTCACCGAAGTGGCGTCAAATCGAAAGACTTGCACTCGGCGAACAGTCTACCCGACGGCAGGCCCTAGTCACACGGCATTTATTTATTTGCTAATTCTGTATCCGAATATTACGCCGAACATACCGTTATGTTTCTACAACTCAGATGCATTAACTAACATTTTCCTACATTTAGAGGTAGCTGCCATTCCTCACGCTAACTAGAAATTCTGTGTGAGTCATGTGGTCTCTTCATACAGTCACTCAACTCCGACACATTCCTGTATACTTCAGCATCATGAGCAAACATCCGCAGATTGTTGTCTGCCAGATCATTTATTTGTATAGAAAATAATGGCGTCCTATAACAGTTCCTTGGGGCACTTCTGACGATGTCTCTGATGTACACTCGCCGTCGACGACAACAAACTAGGTTCTATTACCAAAGAAATCTTCCAGCCTCTCTCATAGCTGGGAACCTAATCCGTATGCTCTTACCTTCGTTAACAGTCTGCAGTGGGGCACCGTGTCTAAGGCTTTCCGGAAATCTAGAAATATGGAATCTGCCTGTTGTCCTTCATCCATTGTTGTTGTTGTTGTGGACCTCAGTCCTGAGACTGGCTTCATCCATAGTTCGCAGTATTTCATGTGAGAAAGGAGCAAGCTTAGATTCACACGAGCGATGCTTCCTAAAACTGCGTTAATTCGTGGACATAAGCTGACATTTAATATATTCGAATTCGGAATATGTTGTAAAATTCTGCAGCAAACCGATGTTAAGGACATTGGTCTGCAATTTTACTGGCCCGATCTTTTATCCTTCTTATACACAGGAGTCGTCTGCACTTTTGCCCAGTCGCTTGGGACTTAGCACTGGGCGAGCGATTCGCCATAAATGGAAGCTAAGCAAGGGACCAAAGCGATAGAGTACGCTTTGTAAAACAGAATTCGGATTCCATTCGGAGCTGGCGACTTTTTTTTTTTTTTTTGCATCTTTTCACTTATTTCTCTACGCCAGGGATGCTTATGCAGGACTCTGTGCTATGGTCAAACGACGATATGTTCGTGTAAGTTTACTGTGTGAACGGTACCTTAAACTCGGAATTTAAAACTTGGCCTTTGTTTATTATCCCTCTTGCAACGCTCGTACACAAAGTTTTAAGATCTTTGTTCCAGCACTGAACTTTCCATTCACTGTAATGACGTGACTGCGGTAATGGGAGCACTACTAATGCGGTATGTGATATTATCGGGTTTGTTTTTCCTGCTCATCCGCATTCGCAGACATTTTTCTACACTTAAAGGTAGCTAACATTAATCACAACAACTAAAATTTTTGTCTAAGTCATCTTGAATTCTCCTACAGTCATTCAACAACAATTGTCATCACCAAACAACGGACGATTGCTGCTCACCCTGCCCGCCACATCATTTCTGTATACGTCGTCAGTAGTTTACAACGAGGGTAATTCCAAAAGTAAGCTCCCCTATTTTTTTATAAGTACCTGTTTATTTCTACATTGGTTTACATCAGTTTACAGCTTGAACATTTAGCTATTTTTCGAGATAATCACAATTTCTGTCGATGCATTTATGTAGACGCTGTGGCAGTTTTTGTATGTCCATGTCATACCAGCTCGCCGCCATGCTGTTCAGAAAGTTATGAACCTCTTCTTTCACCTCGTCGGCGGAGCTGAATCGCTGGGACCACAATTAACACTCACAGGTACTGTGAGACTCTGAAAAAACTCAAACTGGGAATTCAGAACCGGAGAAGAGGAATGTTGAGCAAGGGCGTACACTTCTTCCACGACAACGCTCGCCCACACATCGCGCGGCAAACCGTTGCTCTCCTGCAACAGTTTCAATGGAACATAATCACCCACCCACCCTATAACCCTGGCTTGGCCCCCAGTGACTATCACCTGTTCCCTCGGTTAAAAGAACAGTTGGCCGGGAAGCGATTCAGCTCCGACAACGAGGTGAAAGAAGAGGTTCATAACTTTATGAACAGCATGGCGGCGAGCTGGTATGACATGGGCAAAGGAAACAAGGCCCCGGGAGTAGACAACGTTCAATTAGAACTACTGACAGCCTTGGGAGAGCCAGTCCTGACAAACCTCTACCATCTGGTGAGCATAATGTATGAGACAGGCGAAATACCCTCAGACTTCAAGAAGAATATAATAATTCCAATATCAAAGAAATCAGGTGTTGACAGATGTGAAAATTACCGAACTATCAGTTTAATTAGTCACAGCTGCAAAATACTAACGCGAATTCTTTACAGGCGAATGGAAAAACTGGTAGAAGCCGACCTCGGGGAAGATCAGTCTGGATTCCGTAGAAATGTTGGAACAAGACTTAAATTTAAAAGCTAGATTAAGAAAAGGCAAATCTACGTTTCTAGCATTTGTAGACTTAGAGAAAGCTTTTGATACTGTTTACTGGAATACTCTCTTTCAAATTCTGAAGGTGGCAGGGGTAAAATACAGGGAGCGAAAGGGTACTTACAATTTGTACAGAAACCAGATGGCAGATATAAGAGTCGAGGGACATGAAAGAGAACCAGTGGTTGGGAAGGGAGTGAGACAGGGGTGTAGCCTGTCCCCGATGTTATTCAATCTATACATTGAGCAAGCAGTAAAGGAAACAAAAGGAAAGGTCGGAGTAGGTATTAAAACCCATGGAGAAGAAATAAAAACTTTGACGTTCGCCGATGACATTGTAATTCTGTCAGAGACGGCAAAGGACTGAATGGACAATGTCTTGAAAGGAGGATATAAGATGAACATCAACAAAAGCAAAACGAAGATAATGGAATGTAGTCGAATTAAGTCGGGTGATGCTGAGGGAATTAGATTAGGAAATGAGAAACTTAAAGTAGCAAAGGAATTTTGCTATTTGGGGAGCAAAATAACTCATGATGGTCGAAGCAGAGAGGATATAAAATGTAGACTGGCAATGGCAAGGGAAGCGTTTCTGAAGAAGAGAAATTTGGTAACATCGAGTATAGATTTAAGTGTCAGGAAGTCTCTGAAAGTATTTGTATGGAGTGTGGCCATGTATGGAAGTGAAACATGGACGATAAATAGTTTGGATAAGAAGAGAATAGAAACTTTCGAAATGTGGTGCTACAGAAGAATGCTGAAGATTAGATGGGTGGATCACATAACTAATGAGGAGGTATGGAATAGAATTGGGGAGAAGTGGAGTTTGTGGCACAACTTGACTAGAAGAAGGGATCGGTTGGTAGGACATGTTCTGAGGCATCAAGGGATCACCAATTTAGTATTGGAGGGCAGCGTAGAGGGTAAAAATCGTAGAGGGAGACCAAGAGATGAATACACTAAGCAGATTCAGAAGGATGCAGGCTGCAGTACGTACTGGGAGATGAAACAGCTTGCAAATGATAGAGTAGCGTGGAGAGCTGCAGCAAACCAGTCTCAGGACTGAAGACCACAACAACAACATGTACTTATAAAAAAATAGGAGACTTTACTTTTGGGATTACTCTCGTAATTATAGATGGCTGTAGGTACTGCGGTGAATATTTCTGTCTTTCCGGCTTAATGTAGAGAGCGCACTTGTTTTCAAGATGTATCTGTCAGATCGTGCGATCTGAAAGTGGTTGGAGCAGCAGTGATGCACAGCGTAGTTTTTATACGGCTGTTTCGGCCACTCGGCAGTGTTGCAGTTTTCATTTAAGGCGGGAGTCGGTGTACGTGGCAAGCGGCACTCGCTGCTCCAGCGCCCGCACGTAGCCGGCACGTGCGCGCCGCCATCAATAAATGCAGCAGCTGCCAAGTGGCTGTTTCGCAGCCGGCGCGCCCTCATGAAATTCTTAGCCCCTTCTGCTGCTGCTGCTGGCTGCTTTCTGCTGCTACAGGCTGCTTGCTCGCTCGCCTGTCGCCTCTTGTCGATACAAGAACGCACAGGCAGCGCCGGGCGACGAAACACAGCGCCTGCTGATTGAAATTTTCTCCCAGCTAAAGAGAACGTTAAAGCGAGATGTTCACATGGTATCGCTGCTCCCAGCAGTGGGACGAAAAAGGAATATGAAGACGTCTGGAGATCTCACACGTACCGCCCTACCCAGATTCTTCTTCTTTGTCTGTTTTTATCGTGTACCTGCATGG
The DNA here is from genome assembly GCF_023898315.1 of Schistocerca nitens. Lineage (NCBI taxonomy): Eukaryota > Metazoa > Arthropoda > Insecta > Orthoptera > Acrididae > Schistocerca > Schistocerca nitens. The sequence continues at coordinate 544,359,609 of NC_064614.1, forward strand.
GATCAGCGTGGTTATTATCGAATTTGTCACTGTTAATATTAGAGGGTGGCAGGTGTCTCTTCTGTCGCCACTCTTTTATTCCATATGGCAGAATTTGTTCATAGCCAAACTGTCTGCGTGTAGTGTTATCCATTGAAAGTGTGCGAACGTTTTCTAAACTTTTGCAAAGTGTGCATCTACATATAATTCTACATGGACATGGATAGTCGGCAAATCACACTTAAGTGCTTGGCAGAGAGTTCATCGAACCACCTTCACAATAATTGTCTATTATTCCAGTCTCGACAGCGCGCGGAAATAAGAACACCTACGTCTTTCCGTGCGAGCTCTGATTTCCCTTATTTTATTATGATGATCTTTTCTCCCTATCTAGATCGGCGTCATCAAAATGTTTTCGCATCCGGAGGATAAAGTTGGTGATGGAAATTTCGTGAGATGGTCGCGACGGAACGAAAAACGCCTTTACTTTAATGATGTCAACCGGAAATCCTGTATCATTTCAGTGACACTCTCTCCTCTATTTGGCGGTAATATGAAACGTGCTGCCCTTCTTTGGACTTTCTCTATGCACTCCGTCAGTCGTATTCGTACGGTTCCAACGACGCGCAGCAGTATTCTAAAAGAGGACGGACAAGCGTTGTGTAGGCAGTCTCTTCAGTAGATCTGTTACATTTTCTAAGTGTCCTACGCATAAAACGCAGTCTTTGGTTTACTGTCCCCACAACATTTTCTATGTGTTCCATCCAGTTTAAGTTGCTTGTAATATTAATTCCTTAGTATTTAGTTGAATTTACTGCCTTTAGATTTGACTGATTGATCGTGTAACCGAAGCTTAACGGATTTCTTTTAGCACTCATGTGGATGATCTCACATTTTTAGTTATTTACTGACAGTTGCCGATATTCGCACCATGCAGGTATCTTTCCTAAATCGTTTCTCCAATATGTTTTGATCTTCTGTTGACTTTACTGGTCGATAGACGACAGCGTCATCTGCAAATAACCTAAGACGGCTGCTCAGATTGTCTCCTAAATCATTTATATAGATAAAGAATATCAGGGGCCTGTAACACTACATTGAGGAACACCAGAAATCACTTCTGATTTAGTCGATGACTTTCCGTCAATTACTACGAACTGTGAACTCTCTGACCGGAAATCACGAATCCAGTCGCGTAACTGAGACAATATTCCGCAAGCACGCAATTTCACTACGAGTTGCTTGTGTACAGTGTCAAAAGCCTTCCGGAAATCCAGAAATACGGAATAAATTTGATATCCCTTGTCAATAGCACTCGACACTTCATGTGAGTAAAGAGCTAGTTCTGTTCCATAAAGTTTCGGGTATGCAGCCTCATAAATTCAGCTTCTTCTAATATTTCGGCTGAATACCGTCCAGCCATCTTCAGAGTGAACCGAAGTGACTAGCGCTCCAGCACTTGCTCCGTCATTTTAAACCTGAAGACCTAACCACAGCGTTTGCGGTCGTAGATACAAAAGGAGCCAGAGGCGGCAAAGAGGTGCAACTAATACATCAAAATTTAATCTATGGCTGCACAGTCGTTCCACCCATCGATATCACCGTGTGAAACGACTGCGCAGCCATAGATATAATTTCCATGCATGTGTTAAACCTCTTTGCCGCCTATCAACGTCCCTTTATATACATATACATTTATATATACATAAATTTTCGGTTTCTTTCCAAATGGCTACACCATGCGATGGAGGGTTAAACCTTTGTGGGCGTACGTTGCAAGAAGGATGATAAAAGAAAGCTGAAGTTTTAGATTTCGAGTTTAAGAAATCATTCACTCAGGAGAGTGATTACCATCGTTTGACCATAGCACAGAGTCCTGTACAAGCGTCCCTGATGTGGAGAAACTGCAGAATTTTAGAACATATTCTGAGTTCGAATATAATAAATGTACTGGAGACCGAGAAGCTTATGTTCGCGAAGTAGCACTGTGTTAGGAACCATCGTTCGTGTGAATCTAAGCTTGGTTTCCTTCTCACTGGATGTACTACGTAGGACTACAGGCAGATTCCATATTTCTAAACTTCCGGAAAGCCTTGACACGGTGCCCTACAGCAGACTGTTAAGGAAGGTAAAAGCATACGGACTAGGTTCCCTGACACGTGAGTGGCTCTAAGACCTCTTAAGTAATAGAGCCCAATGTGCTGTCCTCGACTGCGAATGTTCATCAGAGACAGGGGTATAATATGGAGTGTCCCAGGGAAGTGTGGTAGGACCGCTACTATTTTGTATACACATAAATGAACCGGCGGACAAGGGTGGGCAGGAATCTGCTGCTGTTTGCTGATGATACTGTTGTGTACAGAAAGGTATCGCAGTCGAGTGACTGTTTGAGGATACAAGATGGTTTACACAGAATTTCTAGTTAGCGTGAGGAATGGCAGCTAGTTCTAAATGCAGAAAAATGTTAGTTAAGGCAGATGAGTAGGAGAAACATACGGGTAGGAGAAACATACAGGTAATGTTCGGACACAGCGTTAGTAGTGTCCTGCTTGACACAGTCAAGATAAGAAATGGAAAGAGCACGTGAGTATTGTGGTAGCGACGATGAATGTTCGACTTCGGTTTATTGGGAGAATTTTGGGAAAGTGTTTCATCTGCAAAGGAGACCGCGTACAACACACTAGTGCGATCTGTTCTTAACTAGTGCTTGAGCGTTTGCTGCGATCCGCACCAGTTCGGCTGAAATGAAGACATCTAAGTGATTCGGAGGTGGGCTACTAGATTTGTTACCAGTAGCTTCGCACAACACACAAGCATTACGGAGGTGCTTCGGGACATCAAACGGGAAATCTTGGAGGGGATGCGACGTTTTGTCAGAGGAACACTACTGAGATAATTCTGAGAACCGGCGTTTGGAATTGACTGCAGAATGATCTTGCAGCCATCAACATACTCTTCGCTAAAGGATCACAGAGATACTCTGTTGCCAGTGTTACAGGTAAGGAAACTACTAGTGGCACAGGGTACCCACGACCACGTGTCTTAAGTGGCTTGCAGGGTATGTATGTAGATTAGTGGTAAACCATGTTCTCCCGCCAGGTTAGCCGTGCGGTCTAACGCACGGCTTTCCGGACGGGAAGGACGGCCTGGTCCCCGGCACGAATCCGCCCGGCGAACTTCTGTCGCGGTCTGGTGAGCCGGCCAATCTGTGGATGGTTTTTAGGCGGTTTTCCATCTGCCTCGGCGAATGCGGGCTGGTTCCCCTTATTCCTTATTCTGCGCAAACATGTTCTCCACTTACGCGTACACCACCATTACTCTACCACGCAAATATAGGTGTTACACTCGTCTGGTGTGAGACGTTCCCTGGGGGGGTGGGGGGGGGGGAGTCCACGGGGGGCAGAACCGCACAATAGCCCTGAAAGTGTGGTGTGGACCACTGCGGCTGTGACGGGGATGGAGCCTCTCCGTCATTTCTAGTCTCCCGGTTAACATACAAAACAATACAATACAACCCATGTTCTCTAAATGACAATAATATACAGTGATAGCTGTCGTAACTTGGGTCAGAATATTCATTTCTTGTCCTCTTCACTTTGTAGATCATAGACTACTTTCCTAGAGGGATTCATGTTGACGTTGGCGAGGCTAAGTCAACCGTTACCTCTAGCCCATAGAAAGAAACGGCTCGCTATAAGAGAACGCAACTAAATTCGTGCCGCGGAGTGTGATAGCTAATTAAAGTACTAACTGAACCACCGCACTGTTGAGTCAATGACACGTAAAGTGAATAAATACAAAAGCTTAATATGCAAACCTCTCGCAGTTAATAAACTATTCATAAAATTCTGGAACTACAAATGTGTTGTACAAGATAAGACTACTAGACAATAAGGTCAGAATAATTGTGTGATTATCACTTAGTTAGTTACTTAAATGTTTTATAGATTGAACGAGACGATGTGTAAATGACAGGTTACTAACATTAATGGACGCATTATTTTATTAGTCCTGCTCAGGCAAATGCGCTTAAGAAACAAGAGCATTTTGTTTTTTATTTGTTTTTTTTTAACGAAATCGTGGATGGAGACGTTTATCTCAAGGTCTTTGTGTAGGAGTGGAGAGGGCATCCGTAATGGTAAAAGAGCCCTTGCTCCTGCTATACAGACGTAGCAGGGGTAGAAAGAGTAGCTTTCTTGCGGGGTTGGCAAGATGGACTGTTTCAGTCGACTTAGCAAAGTATCCAGGTTACAAAATGCCCAGATACCGGTTTCCCTCTCATTTCTTGATCTTTTGGGTCTCATTCCTTTATCAGTCGTTTACCGCAGCTTAGGCATATTTTTTGTGAACGTGCACAGTGGCTTGCCGGTCTGCCACCGCGCTAGTTAACAGCACGATTTGACCTCCTTTACTTTGGAGTCAGACTTGCAGATCCCACTCTTGATATCAAGTCCGTCTCATTGCAGCCGTGTGGTATTGACGGACGCCAGAACTGAGCCTACGCACGCCAGATGTTGACGCTGCGAGCTGACAGCCACCTCCGTGCTGTCCATAAGCCGATAAGCGCGACGCTCTATGGCGCCCCTTGTAACGATCCTCTAGAATTACCATGGCTAGTTAACAACTCTCACTATCACTTTCCTCCGGACTGCATTTGAACTTCGAACTCTCCTGTTTGTTCAAATGGCTAACGAGAATGTAGCAGGAGACGTGGTCGGCAATGGCCGATGTTTCAGCATTTTAAAGGCGAAACTGCAGCAAGAAAGTATTGGGCAAGAGAATATAATACTTCGATTTGCAGAGCAATTCCGGAAAGATAACACACGCGCGCACACACACACACACACACACACACACACACACACACACACACTAGCTCCATCTGACAGCCAAAGATGACCGATGTCAGAAGTTACCGATAGCGAAAGTTAATAAACAAGGGGTGAAGTTCCATTAACTCTGCCCCTCTATTTTTTTGACAAAGTTACTTCATAATTTAATTTCAACTTCTTCCTTAATACCACTATCCAAATAGACCGAAGTGCACGTTCGTGTTGTTGTATTCCACAGAATGACCGACGCAAGAGAAGGTTGTGCAATGGCGGATTTGCTCCTCTGTTGTAAGCTTGAGTGACGCTTATCCTCATTACAACGGCCCTCCACAGTATTGATAGTCTTGACAATAAGACATGTCACAACTGGAAGGAATAGGGTAGACACCCACGTTACTCAAACCAAACTAAAAGGACCCTAATCTTTGATGGTGCCTGAAAAACGCATTTCACATGATACTCCCGGAAACTACGACCAGTTTTGTTGGAAATGTTCCCTGAGTAATGCAGAAATGCCGTAGACGTAGATGCCACCACGGCGCACGGTTGGCCGATAGCGCAAACATTTTGACGAAAGGTGAACTTAAGATACACTACAAGTAACGGTGAGTAGGCTTTCCACAAACGGTATGTCCCCACCTATCATCAACCTTCCTCCTGACCAACACATCAAGGAAGGAAAGGCAGCCATCATTTTCAACTTCCACTGCAAACCAAATATACAGATGAAATGGGTGTAAGGGTCGTGTAATTTCTCACCGCCATGAGGCCAAACAAAAAATTTATCGCCTACACATATGACAAACAGCCGTTTTCAAAGCCTTCGATTTCAAGGGTCGTCCTTCGAAGTTTTACATACGTAAATTGACCATAACAGGTGATAACGGCACCCAACTGCAAGTTCATCCGTCTGCTCATAGTGCTGGACATTAAGTAAAAAGTAAGTGGAAGACATCACTTGTTGAAATAGCCCGTTAACTCAATACCAAACCTAAACTCAATGAACCATAACGAATCAGACAGAGGAACGCGAGTAAGGAGAATTAGAATATCAGACTTATTCATAAACATTGCCTCTAATTGACGTAAGAAATCGGCCGACTTCTTCATGTGATGCTCACACTGACCTACTGTGTACGTAAGTATATAATTCTGGCAATACCGGCCATGACCTTCTCTTCTTTGCGGATGCACACATATTGGTTCAAATGGCTCTGAGCACTATGGGACTTAACATCTATGGTCATCAGTCTCCTAGAACTTAGAACTACTTAAACCTAACTAACCTAAGGACAGCACACAACACCCAGCCATCACGAGGCAGAGAAAATCCCTGACCCCTCCGGGAATCGAACCCGGGAACCCGGGCGTGGGAAGCGAGAACGCTACCGCACGACCACGAGATGCGGGCTGCACACATATTCCCCGGACTCTTACGGGACTCGGTAAGAATGTCTTCCGCGAGTAATGAGTGTGTTGGGATGGGACACTGCAAATGTAGTGTGTGGACATACAAGGTGAGAATGTCGGTCTCGCGGGAAGTGTGCGCGAGATAGTCCCCGCAGTCGCGCTATCCTCTGTGCCCTCGATGACTCAGATGGATAGAGCGTCTGCCATGTAAGCAGGAGATCCCGGTCGGAAGACACATTTTCACCTGTCCAAGATGGTATATATCAACGCCCATCAGCAGCTGAAGGTATTAATGTAATTCTAATTTCGACCTCTTATGTGGCTCAGCAGAGTAGCAAGGCATTTTGATACACGATGTCCGAGAGTACCTTGCGTAACTTAGGAAGGCCGTATAAGACAGGAAGAACTGCACAATGACAGTTAAGAGTCTTCGTGTCTCCTGTGATGAGGTATTTTTCTTCGAGAAACTGTTAGCTTTTCTCTCACAAGGGCACCTCCCCATCGCACCCCCCTCAGATTTAGTTATAAGTTGGCACAGGGATAGGCCATGAAACACTGAACACAGATCAATCGAGAAAACAGGAAGAAGTTGTGTGGAACTATGAAAAAATAAGCAAAATATACAAACTGAGTAGTCCATGCGCAATGTATGCAACATTTAGGACAGTGCCAGCTTACGAGCGCCGTGGTCCCGTGGTTAGCGTGAGCAGCTGCGGAACGAGAGGTCCTCGGTTCGAATCTTCTCTCGAGAGAAAAGTTTCATTTTTTATTTTCAGACAATTATCAAAGTTCAGGCTCTCACACATAATCAACTTCGCTCTCCAAAATTCCAGGGCATGTTCAGATTTGCTTGGACATATGCACAATTTTACGGTCTACACACGGAAACATTTGAAAACGTAAAAAGCATATGTTTTGACAGAGCACAGGGAAAACTGTGCGACTGTGAAACTGTTGCATTCATTTGTTGCAGTTTATGTGACAAACTCTTGTGTTTTCATCACTTTTTTGGGAGTGATTATCACATCCACAAGAAAACCTAAATCGGGCAAGGTAGAAGAATCTTTTTACCCATTCGCCTAGTGTGCAAGTTAGGTGGGTCGACAACATATTCATATCATGTGACGCACATGCCGTCACCAGTGTCGTATAGAATATATCAGACGTGTTTTCCTGTGGAGGACTCGGTTGACCTATGAACTTGCGATCAAATGTTTTCGGTTCCCATTGGAAAGGCACGTCCTTTCGTCTACTAATCGCACGGTTTTGCGGTGCGGTCGCAAAACACAGACACTAAACTTATTACAGTGAACAGAGACGTCAATGAATGAATGGTCAGATCGTGACTTTGCGAAAATAAAGAAAGGAAAATTTTCACCCGAGGAAGGACTCGAACCCAAAACCTCTCGTTTCGCAGTTGCTCACTCTAACCACGGGACCACGGCGCTCGTGAGGTTACACTGTCCTTGATATTGCCTATCTCGCTCATGGACTACTCAGTTTGTATATTTTGCTTATTTTTTCATAGTTCCACACAACTTCTTCCTGTTTTCTCGATTGATCTGTGTTCAGTTTTTCAAGGCCTATCCACTGTGTCAATTTATAACTAAATCTGAGGGGGGGGGGTTCCCTTGTCAGTACTTTTTGTGGGCCTCAACAACGGTCCATCGACTCACTGAATCACACAGTAAACATTGCATCTTTTGAACGTAATTCTGCTTCATCCAAAACAACTGTAGAATTGCCTCTGTCAGCAGGTACGATAACAATATCCAGTTCATCTTTAAGTGAACGTAAACCCCATAACGGTCCACCCGTTCTCAATTAGGGGGAGATCTGGCAACCTTGCTGGCCAAGATGGGGCTTGGTAACGACGGAGGCAAGCGCTAGAAACCTCTCACCTGGTGCCAGCGGGCATTGCCTTGCTGAAATATAAGATTAGGATGGCTTGCCACGACGAGAAACAAAATCTGGGGCAGAATATCGCCGAAGTACCGCTGTGCTGGAGGGGTGCCGCGGATGACAACCAAAAGGGGTCTGCTATGAAATGAAACAACGCTCCAGACCGTTACTGCTGGCTGTCGGGCCGTATGGTGGCAACAGTCAGGGTGTGAGTCTGGAGGTGCCCCGACAGCGGGTGAGATACCAACCCGTCTGTCGCCCGCCATACGGGCCAAGAGCAGGGAGTGAAACGATACTGCAGTGCCTGTGCTATTCCGAATTACGATGCATTGCTCCTGTGGACATGCGTGAATGTCCAAAGGAACAGGCACAGCTTCGACTACAGCCGTTAAGAAGTACAGGAAATGTATTTGCTATTACGCATGTGGACAAGCATCAGGTGTGTGATGGAATGACGACAGTGAAAATTTGTGCCTGATCGGGATCCAAACCCGGATTTCCCGCGAATCGCGAGCGGTAGCCTTACTATTAGGTCAACCGAGCACGAATCACGGCCAGACCCAAACTTCTATATGTCGTCACCAATGTGTCTACAACCTATAGTCATACTCCAATATGTATATTCCTGTACCGGCGAGACATTTTACTTGAAAGTCGTTTGCCGAATGTCGGCAGATAAATACGATCTTGCAGTGCTTGTGTTATGCCGAATTACGATGCAGTGTTTCTTTGAACATCTTTGCATGTCCAAAGCAACCCATGTTCCTCTGTCTGATTCTGAATGGTTGGCAGAAGTTAGGTCTGCTGTTGACTTCCACATTTTATTCAATGATGAGTACTATGAGCAGACAGATGGCGCTGCGATGGCAAACACATAGTTACCCGTTATTGCTAATTTGCTTTGAATCAGGGCCTTGAAATCTGGGTGTATTTTTAAGAAACACAGATGACAGTGAAGTGTTGGCAGAAGAGCCAACACCGTGTTGCTAGAGGAGGCCGAAATGCACGCGTTTAATTACACGCAGAATGGCGTGAGCTCTGGAACAATTAAAGCAGTTGAGTCTAATAAGAAAAGAACATAGTTCTTGGAATCCTTAACTTTAATCCATATTTGGTGTACAGCGCTCTTGACGGTACATGTTTTATAATTTCAATATTAATTGAATACGGCGCCTTGCTAGGTCGTAGCAAATGACATAGCTGAAGGCTATGCTAACTATCGTCTCGGCAAATGAGAGCGTAATTTGTCAGTGAACAACTGCTATGAACGTCGGCTGTACAACTGGGGCGAGTGCTAGTAAGTCTCTCTAGACCTGCCGTGTGGCGGCGCTCGGTCTGCGATCACTGACAGTGGCGACACGCGGGTCCGACGTATACTAATGGACCGCGGCCGATTTAAAGGCTACCACCTAGCAAGTGTGGTGTCTGGCGGTGACACCACAGACAGTTTTGTTATTCGGCCTCATGGCAGTGAAAAATTGAACGAATTTTTAGAACACATATATTTGTTTCACTTTTGAGGTGGAAAATTACGGCTGTCTTGCATTCCTTAACGTTCTGGTCACACGTAGGAAGGTTGAGGGTAGCTTGGACATATTGTCTATAAGAAGCCTTCTTACACAGACTTTTGTACCTACAGTGTTCAGCGTGAAATTGTACTTTGCACCTTCGTCCACGGGGCCCACATCTCTAGGACTGTGAGAGTTCGTTAGATGAGTCAGCCCATCTTGAGGTCACCTTTCATCAGAAAATTTAGTATGAAAGAAATATCAGACGGGAATGCACTACAAACCAATGGAACAAAAGGTGGGTGAAGATAATACCGAGATGGCGCCAAAGTCCACGGCCCTTTTGCCTTACGCAGGGAAAATTTGCAATAGAATTGGTCGTATTTTGCGAAAAGAAGTTGTGAAATTTGTTTTTCGGCTACCATCTAAGATTAGTGTCCTTTTAGCATCCGTAAAGGATGGTCTTTGTTTGCGGAGGGCAGTTGTCTGCCGTATTCCTTGCAGTTATGGCATGTCATACTCGTATATTGGTCAAGCTATCGAGACTGTGGAGGGCCGATGCACTGGACATAAGTTGTCAAACACGGTTAGAATAGCCGAGAAAATCCACCTTTACAGAACACTGTCCTGGCACCGGGCGTATTATGGAATGTAACAACACGGATGTTCTGGTTTTCATTTCCAGGTACTGAGTTATTGTTATTAAGAAATCAGGTAATGTTATACATAGAGATGGAGGTTCCTGTTTCAATTATGTGTGGAATCCTGCTCTCTCCTCTGTCAAAGAACGGAGGGGCACAGTTAATACTACTTCATTTGTTGCTTATTAATTTTCACTCTGGGTAACTACAGCCGGCCGAAGTGGCCGTGCGGTTAAAGGCGCTGCAGTCTGGAACCGCAAGACCGCTACGGTCGCAGGTTCGAATCCTGCCTCGGGCATGGATGTTTGTGATGTCCTTAGGTTAGTTAGGTTTAACTAGTTCTAAGTTCTAGGGGACTAATGACCTCAGCAGTTGAGTCCCATAGTGCTCAGAGCCATTTTGGGTAACTACTGCCGTCGGTCACCTTTGGTTGTGTGCGATGGCGCCAGTGTCCATCTAAGTGTGAGCGTGTGGGTTATATCTTTCCGGTATTTCTCTGCAGTCCGAGATATTCAATTCCCTTGCAAAGCGCTTTCTAGCAGCAGATTTTCCTTGAAAATCACAGGGTGTGTTCCTGCAGAAATATCGGCGGCTGTCAACAACATCACCCGGCTGCATCCAGGATGTTATTTCAATATTGTATACACCGGGAGAAACACAGGTCTCACATGTTCCTGTTTCCTGCCGAGCATGCTATTTATTTGGCTTGCTGCCACAGCCTGCCGTTTCGTTTTAACGTGCTACTGGCTGGAGAGAGCGAACTTTTCCATATTTTTAATACTTTTTCAATTCAAATGTTTTATCGGGTTTAATTGCCATTTCCACTAATCATCCGGCATTGTGTGTCAGTGGAAAGGATGCCTCAGCTATAATTTGTTCTTAGGAATATACCGAAATTCGCAGTACGCTGCCACAGTCATGCCGACGGGAGTATTTCTCTGGAGGTAATGAAGGTAAGAAATTGTTTATCCTGGAGTAAGGAACGAAACTACACTTAGCAAAAGACCAAAGCTAATATTTACAACTTCTGTACAGAATGAGCTGGGCACCATTTTCCCGTGCGTAGTATAAAACTTTAGGACATCCTTGGGTTTCAGTTCAAATTTACGGTGATTGAACATTATCTGTTGCAAAGCCCAGTCACGACAATTCATGCCGACCTTAAATTTGGACTGAAACCCAAATGTGTGCGTTTGACAGGTTACTACACGCTTGAAGATGGCTTCGCAGCCGACACTATGTAGTAGAGAAAATTTCAAGATAGAAGGGCAAGTTACTGATAAACAAAAAGTTTATTTCTACTGTAACTACGCTGACCTGCAGTACTTAAGAATGAAAGTAATTTTCACTTGACGTGTCACTGTGAAGTAATGGAGCTCGATGGAATTTTGACCATACATAGCACAGAATGCTACAGTTTAGTATAGTAGGTAACTGAAAGAAATACACAATGAGACGAACAGCAATGACACTTTTATTTAAGGACAATAATGACAGTTTACTCATCCCGATTCATAATGGTTCGTGGACACTACGAAAGGCATGATATGGTTCTTAATAGGGTGTGTAATCACCACGGAATACAAAGCATGTTTGCAACGTGCTCCCGTGTTGGCCACCAGGTTTGAAAAGAGTTCCTGTGGCTGGGTGTTCCATTCTTCCATCAGCGTGGTTGAGAACATCTGGAAGATCGTTGGTGAATGTGGACGTGCTGCAATACCCCCAACGCATCCCTCATATACTCGATGGAAGTCGGGGAAACGGACAAGCTAGTCCATGGGCCGAAAATCCTCTACTTTCATAAGCTTCACCACTTCCACTTTTCGATGTGGTCGCACATTGCCATCCATAATAAGGAAATTGACGCCGAATGTACCCCTGGAAAGACGTACATGGCGAAGAAATGTAGTGTCTCAATAATACCGGTCTGTGAGTGGCCCGTGTTAAAAGATCTGGAGGCCAGTACGCCCATGCAACGTTATGCCTTCTCGCACCATAACACTTGGAACACTAAAACGATCTCGTTCGACATGTTCCTGGATGCATTATGTGCTCCCAACTTTCTCAACATAGGAGGGTGACTGCAGCAGTACGCATTTCTGTCAGTTACCTTTTGTATTACACTGTAGCGTTTCTTTGCGCGGTCCACGTTTCATCGAGCTATGTTACTTGCTGAGACACATCATGCGAAAGCTACATTCATCCGTAATTTTTTCACGCCAGCGTATAATGTTGGTATCTGAATCAATGTAAAGATGGCTTGCGGAATAGACGCAGATACTCTACTACACGATCCGGAAAAGCTATCTTCTTCTTCCTTGCCTGTTCCCCCTTCACTACGGGATTGGCATTGATACACTGCATACAGAAAGATGGAAACCTTGTCACGTTTTCGATATCCCATAACTGTCTTTCATTGCCACGTTAAAATGTGATTCAGGGGTTCCTGTGACCTTCCTCTGTAATGCTGCAAGAGCCCCACAAAATACTTCAAATGAACTGAGCTGTAGCTTTTTCCATGTGTTGACATGCGTTTTGTAGCGTTGCTGTGCACTAGGGTGACATGGCGTAGCGTCGTGCTTGTGCATCGCTACAGAGGAAGGTTGTAGGCAACTCTGAGCCTAATTTCAAACTTATGGGAGACTTTTTTTCGCACAGTGTATATGGGATTTGGCAAATGTTACCTACAGTTGGGAGCTAAAAGCTCTTCTGATCCTCGTATAACGTTATCGCCGGGAATTTGTCATATATTATGTGTCTGATGTTCGAGAGTATGAAGTGTTACGAAAACTTTATCTTTGGCGACAAAGTTAAAAGAAAACTGGGGCCTGACACTCTGGTTTAATCACAATTGTTGTTGTTGTTGTGGTCTTCAGTCCAGAGATTGGTTTGATGCAGCTCTCCATGCTATTCTATCCTGTGCAAGCTTCTTCGTATCGCAGTACCTACTGCAATCTACGTCCTTCTGAATCTGCTTACGATTTTTGCCCTCCACGCTAACCTCCAATATTAAAGTGGTGACCCCTTGATGCCTCAGAACATGCCCTACCAACCGATCCCTTCTTCTAGTCAAGTTGTGCCACAAATTCCTCTTCTCCCCAGTTCTACTCAGTACCTCTTCATTGGTTATGTGATCTACCCATCTACTCTTCGGCATTCTTCTGCAGCACCACATTTCGAAAGCTTCTATTCTCTTCTTGTCTAAACTATTTATCGTCCATGTTTCACTTCCATACATAGCTACACTCCATACGAATACTTTCAGAAAAGACATCCAGACACTATATCTATACTCGATGTTAACAAATTTCTCTTTCCTTGCCATTGCTAGTCTACATTTTATATAATCACCATTACTTTGTTAAAAGTCAAGAATAATAATAATACTGTTAACTTTCATTTAATTTTGAACTAGAAAACAGCGACGACGTATAGTTAACTTGGAAACTTTTCGTTTGGTATTTTACTAACCGTGAAAAGAAATGAAGTCTATTTTCGTATCAATTGCTCTCAGAAGAATTAACGGAATTCGAAAAACATAACTGATTGCACGCTGTAATGAATGTAATATGCAAACAGTCATTGCACACAACATTGTTTTCGAACCAATCTATAACCAGATGACAAGCTTTCGTATTTAATGAATGACATTTCTTTCTTTTATTTAAAGTAAAGGAGTATCATCAAATAGCATAGTCGTAATTCTCAGTTAATTTATTTTGCTTTGATGATTATTGTCTACACTCGTAAATAAAGCTCACTTTTATTAATACATCTCAGTCACAGAGATCTAATTGCAAAATGGTTCAAAAGGCTCTGAGCTCTATGGGACTTAACTTCTGAGGTCATCAGTCCCCTACAACTTAGAACTACTTAAACCTAACTAACCTAAGGACATCACACACATCCATGCCCGAGACAGGATTCGAACCTGCGACCGTAGCGGTCGCGCGGTTCCAGACTATAGTGCCTAGAACCGCTCGGCCATCCCGGCCGGCGATCTAATTGCAACCAAGACATAACAACAAGAGAGAAAGAGCACAAAATAACAAGAGAACAAGACCGCTAAAGAACAAGTGAGCTTCTCATATTCGTACATATCTTTTAATAACGTTCTAACACTTTGTCTTTGCGTAATTTTCATCTCAGTGTTAGTAACATGATTCACGCATTGCTGCATTCCATAGATGTAGAGACCCAGAAAATTAAATATTGTTTCACTGAAGTGTACTAGAGGCTGCCGTTCAGTAATTATTTCTTTTGATATCGAGCAAACTGATTAAGTCTGGCTGTGACGCCGCCCCACCCCTCCCCCAGGTCTATCTGTGTCTAGAACAAATCAAACGTTCAAGTGTGAGAATGTTTTCTAACTGTTTGCATAGCGTGTGTCTGAGGCATGTCCTGTGTATCTACCCGTTAATTACACTAATGAATGTAGGAAACCGCCTAAAAACTCTATACGGCTCTCGTTGGTAATCCGCGGAGCGGAGTCATCCCGGGGCAGACTCGTCTACCTGAATCCCCGAAGCGGGGGCCATAACGGACTCGGCTATCCGCACAGACCCCACAAAAAACTTCCAAGTACCATAAAAACGTAACGACATCGATCCCCCTGACAGCAAAGGGCGCATTTAGCAATCGAATACAGTTTTCCGCAGTTCCACAAAAAAAATGTAAAAATAAATCACATTTCAATTATTAGGGGCATTCAAAAAGAAACGAGCCGGAGGCATAATTACAGAAATCAGCACCTGTATGTTAGAAGTATCGACTCTGGCTGTTGAGACACTTGTCCCACTGTGACTCAAGGCGGTAAATGGCTGTCTCGTAAAATTCCTGGGGCTGCGTTATTAATCAGTTCCGCACATACAACTGGACGTCGCCGTCCACACGAGTCCAGGAATGGTTATGCTGACGTTCTTCTGTGACCAAGATGACCCCGCTTCTCATTCACTTTCTGCAGCACGGGACAACAGTGAATGCCCAGCGTTACTCGCAAACCTTGACCACCCTTCGCCAAGCGATCAAATCAAGACCAGGCAATTTTACCTGTGGGGTCATTCTGCTCTGTGACAATGCAAAGCCTCACAAGGTCAACAAAATCGCAGCACTCTTGTACAAATTCAAATGGGAGGTTCTCGGCCACCCTCATTACGGTGCGGACCTCTCTCCCTGTGGTTACGCCATTCTTGGTCTTCGTAAAAAGGCAAACGATTCACCCCGGACAACGACATCGCAGGCCCGGGAATTTTATGAGACCGCCATTCTCCGCCTTTTGTCACAGTGGGAAAAGTGTCTCAACAACCAGGGTCAATATTTCTAACATACAGGTACTAGTTTATGTAATTATGTCTCCAGCTCGTTTCTTTTTGAGCGCCCCTTATAGAAGCGCTTTCGTGGGATGAAATTTTATCCTTTTTCCTATAGAAACTTATTATAGAGAGAGAGAAATGCAATAGGACCAAATGAATTTCAGTGTCCTTCAATGTTAAAGAATAAATCTTATGATGATTCATTTAAATTTAAGCAATAAGCATAGAAAGAAAAAGTTCCTGAGTCAATGAGAGTTCTGTTGCAAGGTGGTCATTTTCATTTTTGTATGTCATCGATATATACGTCAGATATAAAACAAGTTGCGGTACCGTGAAACAATCTTTGGTCTTGTCGTGGCACAGTCTTTGCCTCAGCGCAATCTGATACATTCGTATTTGAATTGCGGTAGGCGATGGATGGTTCAAATGGCTCTGAGCACTATGCGACTTAACTTCTGAGGTCATCAGTCACCTAGAACTTAGAACTAATTAAACCTAACTAACCTAAGGACATCACACACATCCATGCCCGAGGCAGGATTCGAACCTGCGACCGTAGCGGTCACGCGGTTCCAGACTGAAGCGCCTTTAACCGCACGACCACACCGGCCGGCTAGGCGATGGACTTATTCAGCAGTGCTATGTTGACTGTGACGGTATCTGTTAGATAAAGTGAGAGTTACTATGAAGGATAACAAGGATGAATATGATGTACACATTGAAAGGTGAAAGGAATATAAATTTTGAATAATGTAACTTTCTTGAAGGGAAGAAATTTGAGGTAAGACAGCAGGACAGAGCACCGAATTTGTAAAAATGATTGTTGGCAGTTAGTTAACTTTGTTCACTTGCTCAGAGTGGAGAGAAAGACCACTCTGCTTCCCTGAATCATGCATTAAGACTTCAACTGATTTAGCTATTTGATTTCTATAGAAATTCTCTGTTAACATTTTACTTTTTTCAAATCATTGTTCACTTTGTTAACCATAGTGTCAAGTGTGAACATCGCGTGAAATCTTACTCTTTCTTTTGAATACATACTTTGTTTTTAAAATTGTTGTCTTGGAATATCATTCCATAGGATTAGTTACTCTCCGGATTAGTTACTCTCCCCACCCACTATCATTCCGCACCACCAAACGCAATAGTCTGAGTATTTATTTAGAAACCAAAATCTATCTTAGCCACTGCCTGCTTCTGTTTGCTGTTGTGCTTTCGAGAAATCTGCAACAATATTGTCAAAACGCGAGTTAAGTGGAAATTTTGATTAGGGCCAGAAAATTGTTTGACTTCAGTTACGGATGTAATATAAAGACGCATTCAGATCAGGTACGGTTCGTTTCAAATTAGGTTCTGTATAGTCAAAGATTAGCTTACGAGTAGTTGGATGATAATTTTCGGGGACATAGCTTTGGCAATAAGTAGTGGGAGGTAAAGTTGGGCTAAATTTCAGACAAGTACAAATGAAGTTGGGAGGTTACACCGTGACCGTCGCTGTTTTACTATTGTAGTTTCCTACAGCACTGGCAAATAGTAAGAAATTTTTGAGACGGTTGTGCACCTTTCGTTCAGTGACGCTGCTCGCAGTATGTTTATGAATTGTTACTTTGTGTGAAGAAGTTCTAGTCCAATACTGAAATGTAAACAAAGTAATAAATTTATGCTGCTACCAGATGAGACTGCGGAGCGCTATAAATCAGCAAGTATTTTGTACTCTGTTCCTCTCTGACGTGGGGGAAGCGAATGAGAAACTGGGGCCCGGGATGAGGTATGTAAATAGCGCTCTTCCAGCCGTTGCTGCAGGAAAGAAATTAAACAGAACAGATACCTCGCATAATTCTCCTGAACAGCGAGGTGCAGGAAATTTCTTGAGGTGCTTGCAAAATTTATAGAGCCGCCTGACCCCGGGTTCCCTACTTTTTTAAAATAAAATAAGAAATGAAATACAAAACGCGTTAATTATTTGAGGGCAACCAGTACCTGTTCTTTACGCAAGAAATAAATTCGTGTAAAATAATTGCAGAGATATAGAGGAACAGATGGCCAATCCTACATTGTTACGTTGGTGGAAAAAAGCTGTAGTACGCTGCAATACGAACGAGTATTGATCCAATCAGCATCACTTGAAATTTACATATGGAACACTGGAAAGCAAACAAAACCACAGAGGAAAACCTGTCTGTACTTCATTTTGTAGTCCCCTGCAATGGCTAAAGTAGATACCTTAAAGACGACTTCTTGAATTAATCAGTAGACAAGTTTGTTAAACAATTATCATCAGTGGTATTGAAACTTACATATAACCCATTAACATTATCAGTCCGTAACAACGGAAATGTTAATGTGGAAATGTTACTGCCTCACATGAAGTGCGTAGCTACCTGTCGTAATAATGCGTGGACTTAATTTTTACTGTAACGGGAAAGTTGGCTTACCATCCTCTTGAGCAAATCGTAGGAGGAATAGGTACTATGTGTGAGGTGTTGTTTGTCAAATATTTCCCTCTAAACAGTTACGAGAAACATATTTGATGACTGAGATCTGAAAATCGTTATTTGGAAGTGTGGGACCATTTTCACTGTTGTCTGTGTGTGCCTGATGTTCCCCATTGACGCATTCTCATGTGTGTCCGACACACACGTGCGGTTTTGCACTACACGCTATACACGTAGTCTCTAGATGAAACGTCAAATACAGAAACAGATTCTATCCGACAGGTTCGTGTACTGGATGATGATACATATTGATTACAACGGGTAATTCGTTTGTCATACGATCTCTGCACCAGCATGTACAGTTGCAAACACGCATATAATCCGCTTTCACGTCTCAACTATGAACTGAATGACGTGTATTTGTGGAAGATTAACTGTTGTGTAAAGTCATACGAGTCAGCAGTTCAAGGACAATATGGAAGGAACATCTCCAAAATAGACAAGAAAAGCAGTTGACAGGCGAAAGAGCAAAATTTCTTGCATCAGAGGTCAACTATGACATATTTTATGGAAGAATAGAGATAATTTTAGCAAGTATACTGTGAATGACATCTCAGTAAATCAAAATCAATCGAAACGTTACTAACAACGTACCAGACTGCAAGTAACCATACAAGTAATACTATTTTGTGAGCACTGGCCAATAGTCTGTTGCATACAAATATTTTTAGAATATATAAAGGACTAAATAGCAGGTAGAAATGCAGTCAATGTGCATGATGCCTGTTCCACAATGATTTCAGCTCGAGAGTCTTGAAACACTTGAAAAAATTCCTTACCTAAAGACCTTCTTAGTTCCACTTTTTTCTTGAAATACCTTATTAATACAAAGAAATCTGAGAATGATAGTGGTGTCAAGAGTCCTGTGTTACAGAAACTAACGAAACTAAAACAAAAAAAGTAATGAAAAGGAAGGAGAAAGTCTGTGTAGTAAGTACGACTGTGGAAGATGTGTACTACGTTTAAGAAAGGGGTTCCAGATAAGAAATAAATATCTTGTCGACATATGGCAGTATATTCTCTTAGTGTGATTTCCATAAAAAATGCTTCAATTAAAATTTGTCCATAAAAGTAGCCCGATCGGCTATAGATATAACTAAATGTAGCTCAACGAGCAAAAACCTAATAGATCTATTGCTACGTGTGAATTGTATCTACATGTTGTCCTTTCAACGGTGGCTCACTTTAACGTTCGGCGGCTCTGATGGCTCATTCAGTGAGCAAGATTAAGCAAACAGTCTGTTAATATCATACATATATAGTAATATTTGCGATCTTCTCTGACTTACCGGCATATCGTGTCCCTATTTTATTAAAAATTACGACGCAGAGACTCGTAAAGTATGTAATTTCGCAGCAATTAGCCCAACGCTGTAGCTCCAACGGAATCTAAAATGTTGTAGAGGAGATTATTTGTAAACTGTCAGTTTCTTCTGTTGCCGTGCTTCTCTAAAAATATCTATGGATTTATCTGTTGTCAAACACAAATTTGCACATATTAATAACTACACTGACCACGATGATACGCAACAATGTAAACATTAGAGAACAAAAGAGTATCAAGGAAACCAAACAGATACTTTTTTGGGCTGACATCATTTTCCTCTGCGTCGATGACAGCTGGTGCGCGGATTGGAAGCAGAGAGAGCAATGTACAAGAATTACAAAATTTCTTCATGTATTTCTGTAGTTCAGGGTGTATATCAAAGAAACAGATCATTAAAACAGAAAGCGTAAGGAATGCCAGATGTATATAAAGACATTGGAGGTGTGAAGAAAGGAAAGGTATCTTCAAAATATGGTGTTTGATTAGAAATAATTGAGTCTAACGGCAAAGTAATGCGAAAGGATATCGCAAAATTATTTACAGAAAAACTGTATAGAAAGACAATACCCTAGAGTTTAACAATTCTCTACTAAATATGCTTCATAATCAACGAGGCAGTTCAAACGCAAAAACCATAGACGTGACAGCCTCACATCTTTGACATAGAAGTTAATCACCAAAACTGTGACCAACCGAATAACGAAATTGTTTGCGCTCATACAAAGGTACAATGTGGCCATAGAAATGAACATAACACAGGGGACCGTTTGATAACTTCGAAAACACACGTTTTACACCACATCTAAGATTCCTTTGTTTAGCTCGTAACATTACACTGTTGGCTTCTAGTGCACTTTATGAACTGATGGGAGAACTTAATAGCACATGTTTTATAGTAAGTGTGGAAATCAGTTATCATTAAGTTAAATTAATGCACGATGGACCCATATAAATGAGAATATACAAATTAACAATGACCTCGTAGAAGCAATTAATCTGTATTTGGGGGAGTTGACGACTATGACTTGTAGTGAGAAATTCTGTAATGCCCCAGTTCCGTAAAGATGCAATTTTATAATTATTACAACGATTAACTACAGCATAATTAAGTGAGCCGTCGGCAAATAATTTAATAAATGAGGAGATTAGATGCTGGAACTGCACAAATGTTAAAAAATTACACAACAAGAACTATGTTGGCAAAAACGTTTCTTTTTGGACTACGACCTGTAAATTTTAGAAATCTTTTACGAAACACAATTAAACAAAAGTTGATATCTCTCACTTACTATCATTACAATGACAGTATGAACATCATATCTGTAAAAAATTTATTAGCTTCTCTTTCCGTGGTTTATTTATTGTTCCTGTGAGACAGCACAGTTCCTATACGTACAGAGACTATATGTCAATACTAGTTGAAAATAAATCGTCTCTATATTAAGCAACTTCAAGATTAGGCACTTGTATAGCAGCGACTTAGGATTGTCTATCCAGAACGCAGTAAGAGAAGTGACCTACACGGGCGTACAACCAAACGACAGTGAATAGCAATCCCAGTACGTCACTAGCAGCCTGTTAACGTGCGGCTTTACCCACTTCTTGGCTGCTCACTGTCATTTTGTTGTATGGTCTTGTGTAGGTCATACTGTTGGCTAGAGATGCAAGTCAATGCAGAAGATTTCCTCTGTGAAGCTAAAAGACCAACATCGGTGCGTAACGTGGAGAGTGAGCTATATTCAGGCAAACTGCAATAAATTAAATTTTTCACCAGTTGTTGCAAGCAAACAGTTTTTAGAGAAGACAACGATTGGTTAGTGTCACCCACAATTGGTTCCACGTGTGCTGGGTCTGTTAACATGTCACGAGCAACGAAAGTGTCTTCAGATTTGTATCTGTCTCGATCGCGAGCAAAACAGTGGAGCACGCTGCAAGTTCTTATAACATCTTCAGAAAGTTCTGGAAATACAGTCGAAGGCCTATCTCATGTTCTGGGCTCTTAGATGAAATGTCAAAAATACATCAAGCACCTTTCCTATACGTACAGAGGCTATATGTAAATACTAGTTGAAAAGAAATCGTCTCTATATTGACGCACTAAGAGAAGTAACATACCGAAATCTTAATCATCAACGATTACAAGATAAAATAATGACAGCGTTCATCAACTACCTGCTCTGGGGAAATATAGTTTGCAAAAACAGACATAATGTCTGATGGGATAGCAGCAATCAGTGATTGTACAATGTTACTTATAATCCGTCTTGATTGCAAAATTTTTATTCATATGACCGGTTTCTGTTCATCCAGAACCATCTTCATATCTGATATTTCGGTTACAGGAATAACCCGTCCAAATCCAGCGACTTTCACATGCTGCGTCAGATACAGGAGTAACCCGTCCAATTCCAGCAACTTTCACATGCTGCGTCACATACATGTGACGCAGCATGTGAAAGTTGCTGGATTTGGACGGGTTACTCCTGTAACCGAAATATCAGATATGAAGATGGTTCTGGATGAACAGAAACCGGTCATATGAATAAAAATTTTGCAATCAAGACGGATTATAAGTAACATTGAAATATAGTTTCATTGTCAATTAACTTCTTATGAAGCTGAAAATTCCTGAACACAACCCAATCTGACGATCTACCATTTGCTCCAACGTCAATGAAACCAGTTTTTTTTCTCCTTTTGTACGACAGTGTGTTTCAACAGTTTTGAATACTTAGGGCGAAGGCATATCCCGGTACGAAGTTACGTGCTCTTAGACATGTTTTGTCACGCCGTGCAGACTTATTTGGTATTAGTTGTAACGGTACAAAGACGAGGACAATACAGCACCCAGTCTCCCAGGGGAGAAAATCCACGAACCGGCCAGGAATGGAATCCGTGCCCCTTCGTTTAGCAGCCTACCGCGCTGACCCCGCAGCTGCCGAGGCGGACAAACAGTCTGTGTTTGGAATAAACACATGACCAGCAACAGTATCGAGAAAATGTTTTTGTTGTTGGAATGAAGCGACTGACAGTTGATGACAAGTATACGTTCACCATTTGTAACCACACAGTTGGGTAAATTTACTGCCATTTGGAAAGCCGTTAACACCTCTTCTTTCTAGAAACAGTGGCACCCAGGATTGACTTTTGCATTACTTCTATCTGATCTTCAGTAAGAGAGGTAGAAAGAGGCATTCCGCCCATCAGACTCCACGACAGAACTGAAATACGACGGTGCGACTGCGGCGGCATATCAAACCCACGACAAAGGCGCCGCTTCTCTTTCCAGTAGAGCCAGGCCACGCAGCGCCTTGTGGCTCCCCGGTTCACTGTAGAGAAGCACTTCTCAGTGACTGTGTGAAGAGAGCCCTGAACAAGGCCTGGAATTCGGCATTGCTATAATTTATTAAATCGGAGTGAAGTCGCCACGCTGTTGCTGCCATCGAAGATACGCCGAGTAATTAGTTTTTCTTCTTATACGTCCTCGCATGTAGCAAGTAAATCCGTCGTCTCTTAAACCCCCCCCCCCGCCCCCCTCCCACCCAACCGCACCCCTCCCTCTCTCTCTTTTTTCTTTCTTTTTTTCAACCTGTTCGTCCCAGAGTAGCACTTACATCCAACGCCTTCAAACCTGTGTTGGGTTTATTCTACTCTCAGTCTTTCTCTGCTGTTTTTACCGTTTACAGCTCCAGCTAGTACCATGGAAGTTAACAAATGTCCTGCGAACCTGTTCCTTTCTGTCAGTTTTCTTTTCCTCGCCGATTCTGCGGAGGAACTCTCCTGTTAATTCACATAAATTTCAATATCTGTAGCATCACAAACGCTTCAATTGTCTCCTTTTCCGGTTTTCGCACTATCCTTGATTCGCTTTCGTACAATGCCCTGCTCTAAAAGTACATTCTCTGGAATTTCTTCCTCAAGTTAAAACCGATGTCTGATACTAGTAGACTTCTTTTGGTTAGGAATGTTCACATTGCCTGTACTAATCCGTCATTTACATCCACCTTGCTTCGTACAGGAGATAGTATTTGTTTCCAAGGCAGCAGAATTCCTTCGCTTCGTCTACTTCGTGGTCCCCAATTGTGATGGTAAGTCTCTTACTAATCTCATTTCTACTGCCCCTCATCACTTTTGTCTTTCTGCGGCTTACACTCAGTCCATATTCTGGGCTCGGTAGATTGTTCATTTCATTCAACCGACCCCGTAATTCTTCTTCACATTCGTTGAGGATGGCAATGTCATCAGCTAGTTTTATTATTACTTTTTAACTCTGAATTTCAACCCTACTCTCTGATCACAACGTTACTGTGAGTTAATGACTTTCAGTGAAGCCTTTCATTGTCAGGAAGGAGATAGCGGTCTTCATATAGTTCACCAAATAAAATTTGTTTAAAGTAACAACCTGTTAATTCTCAGACCATAATTTTCCTATTATAGTTAAAACTATAAACTCCTCCCGAACAGGCCATGATGGCCCAACGGTACAGACCGGCCGCCATGTCATCCTCAGACCACAGGCATCATTAGATGCGGCAATGGGGGGCATGTGGTCAGCACACTGCTCTTCCAGCCGTATGTCAATTTTCGAGGCCGGAGCCGCTACTTCTCAATCAAGTACCTCCTCAGGTTGCCTCAGAAGGGCTGAGTGGACCCCGCCAAAAGCGCTCGGCAGACCGCATGGTCACCCATCCAAGTGCTAGCCCATCACGACAGTGCTTAACTTCGATGGTGTGACGGGAACCGGTGCTATCACTGCGGCAAGGTCGGTGGCCTATTGTAGTTGGATAATTAGTTTCAGTGGCTTTCTGCAGCCACATACACGTCGTTCAAAATGCAAAAAAAGCGGTGAATACCCACTGGAAAGCATCATCAGAAATGACATGCACTCCTAAATGCCAAGACAATTACAACACGTATTTTAAACAAATCACCGGGAGAAAGCCACGTCGTAAACCGCAGTCTCGCAGGATGATGACGATAATAATGCCACTCGCAATTTTCCTTCATTATAACCGCCATTCCAGGCGATTATCGTCTATAACAGGAGTTGCTTACTGAGGCGTTTTTAAACTAGGTACTGCCCTTGTCTACGCAACCGAAACTAGTTATCGTTCTAAAATACGACGGCGGCCAAGGCAATTAAAGTTTTTCCCTTTAAAAAAATTGATTTGATAAAATTATTTTTGCTTGGGCAATGATTTGTATACTGTTATGTCCAACGAATGCCCCTAAAACTAATGAAATGATAAACTAAATTTAAAATAGAAATACAAATTTAAATGACAGTTACCAATATCAGTCGTACAGCACCATACAGTCGAGTACTCTACGACACTACAATACAAAATAGCCTGTTTGCAGAAATAGTAATACACGCATCGGGTTCTTGGTCTCCTCCCCTCCCCTTCCGCCGCCACCCGTCCTCCAGCCCCACTCCTGGGAACCATTCATCACTTCTTCAGGCTTGTAAGATCCGTCCCGCTCCGTCTAAGGGTCCGCTGATTAGAGGACAAGGGCTCGAGCGTTCGGCCTTGTCGAATGTATCAAGGCAAACGCCCTCGACCGTGATTGCTCACTAGCTCTCTAGTGTCGCTGTTCAAGCCTTCGCGCAGCCCTTTGTACAGTGCGATGTCCGGCTGCGGTGTATTTCACCTGCAGAAGACTCATCTGCTAACATGCAGGGTGATGTAGAATACGCCTCACTGTATTGAAACTATATGCGTTCTTCCTTCGGAGCATTTATGTTAATGTTACATTCACATTATACGAAAGCGTGGTGCCTACTCTTTCGAACATGTCAGGAAGAACAGAGACTACACATTCGTTTAATGTGTTCGCCTCGCGGATCAAGAAATCCACACTGTGTCCGAAGGAACAGACACCATGCATTCGTACAACGGATTCGCCTCGTTGGGCGATGAATATACAACCTGCAGTGTGGATGCACATTTAAGTCCGACCTCCAGCGGGAATCTAAAATTAGCGAGCATGGAAGGCATACAAAGGGAGGAGGAGGATATTAGCGTTTAACGTCCCGTCGACAATGAGGTCATTAGAGACGGAGCACAAGCTCGGATTAGGGAAGGATGGGGAAGGAAATCGATCGTGCCCTTTCGAAGGAACCATCCCGGCATTTGCCTGAAGTGATCTAGGGAAATCACAGAAAACCGAAATCAGGATGGCCGGGCGCGGGACTGAACCGTCGTCCTCCCGAATGCGAGTCCAGTGTGCTAACCACTGCGCCACCTCGCTCGGTCATACAAAGGGACTGTGGGTAGGTGATGCTGGATGAGAACTGACTGAGGAGCGTACCGAGACACTGCACGATTTTGCGAGGACGGCGCAGTGGCTACGGAAACTGCCAAGTGAGCGGGAGATTCAGAGTTCGAGCCTCTGCTGGGCGCACACTTTCACTCGCCGCTGGTGATTCCGTATAAAGTCCCGATGCAGCTATCATCAGTCCCTTTCTTTTCCTTTCTCCCCCTTCCACCTTCAATTTGCATAATATTCACACACGAACACTATGCATTCTGCGGCCCTTTGATATCACAGCCATGCCAGTCTGACTCTGTACCGCTCATGTATGGAGATATATTCTAAACGACACACGCCCAGTTAGGAAATGGAGCATACACTTCCATAAGCACGACAATATACAGGGTTTCTGTCCTAAGAGTCGTTAGGCACATTATATCTGATGTTTTGTCAGATACCGTCAATTTCGTTTTTGCAACGTGTAGCCGCATTAAGGATAAACAAATACTGCTCGTCACATATTTCATACAACACCCGGTCACGACCAAGAGCATCGGCTTGTTTTCTGTTAGAAACAAAATAATTTTTGAAGTGGAATTTTGCTTGCATATTGGACAGAGCGGTCCCCAGTTAGTCTAGTGCGATATTCGTATTACCGATATATATTACAAGGGACAGTAAACCAAGAGGAATGACCACTACTGCTGACTGCTACCGCGATGCAGACGCGCTCCTCTATCGCGCTGGAGTACTGATTAATCTTCGTATTTTACTGTTCCTGTTAGTACATATCGATAAAACTAATAACGCAATAGACTGATCTGGGACCACTCTGTCGATTGGGTGTGTAATATTCCGCTATAAAAATCACTTTCTTTGTAATGGAAAACAAAACGACGCTTTCCATGGACTCTGGGGATTGTGTGAACGATGTGAAGAACAGTATTTGTTTGATCTGACTCCAGCTACACGTCAAAAAACGAAATTTTAAATGCCGAAACACTAGAGGAAAGGCTCCCGAACGCTACAGAGGAGGAGGCACCAGATACGAATCTTCATGCTGAAGAAAAATTCAGTATACCCTTCTACCAGTGTTAGAATCTTCCCAGATCTTCTGTCACTCCCTTTCAACCCATTTTACCACCTGCAGCTTATCCTTGTCAACCTATCTAGTGATAGCCTCAACTATTTCTGGGTTTCCTGGACCGCTCCAAATAATTTTGTTCGGATGCAAAATTAAAAATATACCAAGGCAGCCTTATTTAGATACCACTGGGACATCAACCACTATGACAGCCCTTCATGCAGCTTCATGCAATACGAAGTCTTCAGAAGTACGTTCTTTTTATTTTTAATGGCATCCTTTGCTTTGATTCGTAGTCCATTTCCTAAGATCTGTTCAGAAACGTATCACAGTGTACGTAATTATGACGTTATTAAAAACTTAACAAAAAATTGACTGTGACTCTCCTGAATGCGCTAACATACACTGCAGGTATCTACGGTATGGTAATTAATTCATTTTTAGAGCTGACAGTAAACAAAAAGAAACGTAACGAAAACGGACATTGTTCATTCAGTTAACCGCATTCAGCTCAAGGTTTGTGTGAGTACAATGAGGAGAAGGTACAAATGCTAATCGACGGAGAATATAGGTTATCAGAACAGTAATATCAATAATGATTTCGTTAAAATACTGGTAAATGTTGAAATATCTCTCCATCGCCCTTAGATCAATAACTACAATAATACATATAATTCAAATTGAAATATAGCGTAATCTTCGAATACTAAATGTCTTTGAACTGTAGCGACTAAGGGGGAACATATTCTCTTTAATGACTGCATTCTTTAGACTCTTTTTGATTCAGAATGTTAAATCTTTTTACTTTTAATGCTTTCCTTGAGAATTCCAATTTCAGGAGAAACTATACCAATGCTTGCTTTGCTGTTGAACTTTTCTGACGAAGTCTCGTGTCCCCTTCCGCGACGTTTCTGCAACCTCGTTGAGAAACTGTAAGTCATCTGTTCCTAGACTCTTTATGGCACAATCACTTTCACGTTCATAGACCGTCCGGAGTTCACAGGTGTGCTAATACGGCACTGGCGATGGAGAGCGGATGGTAGTCGTCGTGCTGCCGCGAATTAAAAAAAATCGTAGAAATTGTTTCCTAAAAGGAATAGGACTCATAAGGGTCGATCTACACAATTTGAGCACTTATAAGTGGTCCAGTCACATTAATGTGACCACCGCATATGCAGCGCAGTAACGCTTCACAGACGGTAGGTGGTAGCACTAGCAGTGGAGGGTATGTAAAGCATCTTTGGCGGGATGCAGAAAGTAGAGCAATTGTAATTCAGAAATGATCGATTTATCTAATGTCCAAAACGGCATGTTCGTATTTCGGACCAAGGTTGGAAGCATTTTCGAAACGGCTAGCTTTGTAAACTGTTCGTGTGCCGCCGTGGTTCAAATGTACCGTGCATGGCAAAATGACGCTGTTCAAAACAGGCGCCGATGCAGCTGTGGGGCACCACGGTCCATAAACGACAGGGGTGAACAGAGGTTACGGATACGTTTACGGGCGAATAGACGTGCAACTGGTTCAAAAATGGCTCTGAGCACTAGGGGACTTAACATCTGAGGTCATCAGTCACCTGGAACTTACACTACTTAAACCTAACTAAGGGCATTACACACATCCATGCTCGAGGCAGGATTCGAACCTGCGACCGTAGTCGTCGCGCCGTTACAGACTGAAGCGCCTAGAACCGTTCGGCCACTACGGCCGGCAGACGTGGAACTATTGAGCAACTGACCACCCAGATGAATCAGATGAACCAGTGTCTCATCAACGACCGTTTAGTTAACGTTGCTGGGTACGGGTCTCCGCAGAAGCCGCCTGGGTCACGCACCAATGATGAATGCCTTTCATCGACGACGAAAGCTGTACGTTGCACGCCAGTACCACAAGTGGACGTCCACCGAAGGGAGTCAGGTGCCCTTTTCAGCTGAATCATGTTTATACTCTGCTGGACATATGGCCGTTGTTATGCTCAGCGTGAAGTATCTGAAAGCAAACCTGGAGGGTGCATTATGGTATGGGGAATTTTTTCATGGCATTCCAAGGGGTGATGTTGTCGTTCTGGTAGGCAGAATGAATCCAACACAAGTATTCATCTATCTTTGGTTGTCACGCCCACCCATAAATGCAGTTTGCTTTTCCTATCACGTTGACATCTACCTGCAGGATAATGAACGTGTCATAGAGCTCGCAGTTTTGTGAGTGGTTTGAAGAGTAACCTAGAAACCTAGCGCAGCTGGCTGCGGCACTGGAGCCAGCATTGGTCCACATTCCCTTCTGTATCTTTCACAATCTCACGGACTCTTTTTCTGCACGTCCCGCATCGGTCCGCTCTGGTTAATCGGGCTTTTAACAGGTGCTCACGTTAATGTGATTGGACAGTGTAACTTTACGAATAATTATAAAATACGTGCCTGAAGAAATAGTGCACTTTTGCGCTACACATTCCCTGCGATTTCTTTCGTAACAACCTCGGAGTAATTAAATAAAGTGAACGTGAATTGAAAATTACATAATGACTATTACTGTCAATACCTAGATTATAGGAAACAACCTAGTCGCCATAACGTCGACTGTGTAAGGTCTCGAACATGAGTCAAGAATGAGATTTTCACTCTGCAGCGGACTGTGCGCTGATATGAAACTTCCTGGCAGATTAAAACTGTGTGCCGGACCGAGACTCGAACTCTGGACATTTGCCTTTCGCGGGCAAGTGCTCTACCAACTCAGCTACCCAAGCATGACTCTCGCCCCCTCCTCACAGCTTTATTGCCGCCAGTACCTCGTCTCCTACTTTGAAAACTTCACAGAAGCTCTCCTGCGAACCTTGCAGAACTAGCACTCCTAGAAGAAAGAATATTTCGGAGACATGGCTTAACCACAGTCTGAGGGATGTTTCCAGAATGAGATTGAGTTTGGAAAGTAGGAGACGAGGTGCTGGCGGAAGTAAAGCTGTGAGGATGGAGCGTGTGTCGTGCTTGGGAGGCTCAGTTGGTAGAGCACCTGTCCGTGGAAGGCAAAAGTCCCGAGTTCGAGTCTCGGTCCGGCACACAGTTTTAATCTGCCAGGAAGTTCATGAGTCAAGAATATCTGAATATCTCTTTTGGTCAGTTACCATGTCTAGAAGTATGAAACCTGAATTTAGTTGCAATAATTACACATCTGTACTTTTAACTGATAAATAATATTTTATTCAAAACAATCTTCATTGCTATTTACTGGGATGCATTTCTCCCATCTCTCCGGCACGCTGTGACTGCCACGCAAAAAAAAAGAAAAAGTATAGTTCTTCTTTTGTAGCGAACCACCTAGCGAGCCATTTTTTTACATTTCCATAGGAACTGAAGCGTTGTTCAGAGAGAGCGTGT
Source organism: Schistocerca nitens (assembly GCF_023898315.1). Classification (NCBI taxonomy): domain Eukaryota; kingdom Metazoa; phylum Arthropoda; class Insecta; order Orthoptera; family Acrididae; genus Schistocerca; species Schistocerca nitens. The sequence continues at coordinate 544,389,723 of NC_064614.1, forward strand.
CCCAGTGATGCAAATAGATGATAATCGGACGGAGCCAATTCTGGAGAATAAGCCGCATGCCCTAGTATTTCCCAACAGGCCTTCTCGTTCGTTTCCCTGACGCGTTTTGCTGTGTATGATGCGACGTTACCATGGATCAGCAAGACTTTGTATTGCCTTTTTCAATACTCCGGCCGTTTTTCAAGTAATGCTCGATTAAATCGATCATTTGCTGTCAGTGTTAACGGTTTCACCATGTTTTAGCAGCTCGTATTAGATTACACCCTTCTGATCCCAGCAAACACAGAGCATTGTCTTCTTTACAGAACGATTTGGTCTTGCAATGGGTGTCGATAGTTTGGATTCACCCGTGCTTTATGACGCTTAGGATTAGCAAAATATATCCACATTTCATCACCTGTAACTATTCGATGTATAAACGACTTTCTTTTGTTTCTAACGAGCAGCATTTCACAGGTGGTCTTTCGATTTGCTTGCTGTCTTTCACTCAGTTCATGCGGAAACTATTTTCCCACTTTCTGCACCTTTCCCAAAGCTTTCAATCGAAGGGAAACGGCTTTCAGCGTCACATGCAATTGTTCCGCGAGTTCCTGTTGAGTCTGAGTATAATCTTCATGCAATAAAGCCTGCATTTCGTTGTCTTCGAACTTTTCGGTGGTTTCCCGCGATCGTCGTTTTTCACGTCGATTCTCACATAAAAAATCACCACTTTTGAACTTTCTGAACGACTCGAAAAACTGTAGTTTCTCAAGAGTATGATCGCCGAATGCTTCGACAAGCATTCTATGCGATTCTGCAGGTGCAGGATGCTTGGAACAACAGTTATTGGCCATTATTTCGCATATTATAACCTAAACGGCAGGACATATACCAACGTTCTTACATAAATACTTCTTCGGCTTTCGGGTGAAGTGTCGCTAAGAATCACAATGCTTGCGTCGCACTAACACGAGAGATGTCCCGCACTTTATTTCTAGCACCCCGTCGTATCCTGAAACGTGGTATCCTGAGAGATGGATTAGCTGTGAAGGTACAGTGGATTGTATGCTCGATTTCCTGACGCACTTAACTCCTCTGGGAGGCACAAAATGCGTTACCTATCGCGGTATTCCAACAACTTTAGAGAACATGTAGGAACGCATCGCGCTTCAATGTAACTTACTTCTGCAAGCAACACTAGAAACGGCGATGAATTCATTCATCTAATACATGGACAAGCTTATCACTGTCCATGAAGACCACTCTCAGCACTGTTGAGTGTTTTGTCCCTATTTGTGCCCACGATGGATTACAGAACTATAAGTGATATTAAAAATAACCGTTTCTGTATCTTATTAACACAAATGTTATGTTTACGTGAGTATGTGATATCTTCTTGAAGAAGTCCTGAGGAGAGGAAGTGGATTACTGAGTAAAAAATATAGAGTGTTCTTGAAAACAGACGTACTTGAAAACAGACGTACTTTTGTTCATATATTCGTAACGAGTAATGATACAAATAGACAATCATGATGGGTAATGGCTCTAGACGATAGACAATATGTGCTTGATAATTTTTTTATGATGCTTCTGCACAAAAACTATACAGGGTTGTTACAAGGCAGGGGGTGCACATCTATGCAGTATGTTAATGGAAGAGATAGAATTTTCATGGTTTATAATCGAGGCAAGCAAAGACTTATTGGAACGTAAATGATATTAGAGAACATAGATGCAGCTTGTAAGGTATTAAAATCGTCTAGAGGAGAAATTTATCTAGTAAAGGATGTCTAATGGCTGATAATAATTGTCTTTATGATGGCTTATTCATATGAAAACAGAACTTTTCACAGTTTGTCAAATTAACAGGACTATTTGTTATAAACGTTTGTTACGTCGTACTGCTTCTAGTTCAGTTGTCAACTTAAAAGTACTACTTGTAACAAACGTTTGTTGCTTCGTACTGTTTCTAGTTTAGTGCGTCTTGTACTTCCTTTTTGTCTCAGGAGTTTACTGATTGTCTCCTACAGAATGGCGTAACTGTTGCGAAGGCACGAACTTATGCGTCGGAAACATTTTACAATGCATCATTGTGCGTTACATGTTAAACAGAGCTACATATGCCATCGAGTGGACAGCACACGATGCATTTTCGAAACGACAGAGGAGTACGAAACATAGCTACCTGAAAGGAAAAAGATAGAGGTGAGTATCAGTAATGTTCACGAATCATCTGGTAGCTGTACGCGACTACCTCTCCCCTGTTTCCCGTTCAACATATATTTCTCCTTTCTTCAGAAATTCAACTCCATTACCGAAGGCGAGCGCCACTCCAAAAGCATGTGTTAGAGATATTTACTACGAAACCGGACATCAAAACTTTTAAAGCTGTTAATTTTTCGATATTTCACTGGACAGATAACGTGTGAATGTCTTCAGTCCTTGGGCAGGCATATCCGTGAGACCATTTTAGATCTTCGGCAGTTTTCACTGAGGAAGGGAATATCTGGCTGGCTGTGACGGTAGCGGCGAATGGGATCTAATTCTGGGACACATAAAGGTAGTTTTGTAATACATGTGCCTACGGTTGCCCTTTGGGTGCTTTGAGGTAAGCTCACGATGGCGGATTTAATTTCAAGTTTTCAAGGACTACGTGACATGCGAAACCCTCGAGTGTCTAAATATTAGAAATTGTGCGGCAGCACTCAGCACCCGCTGCAAGTTCCACCGCGGAGCTGAGTGCGTGTGACGCATGCTCCCCCTAAATTCTGCCTCTTGGCGGTGTCTTGTCATAATGTTTAGGAATTAAGGGAGCTGTGAGGCAGGATGCAGAATCCTCCAGTTTTTAATTGCGGTTGTATACGGATACGTTTTGGTAACGACTAAATTGCAAAAACAAAATAACGCAAAACTGGTAGCGTGATGTTCGGTCCAGTTACCTCTTGCATGGTGCCAAGTGGTCGAGTGTTTCTTCTATAATTGTCACTCCAGTGACAAGTTTCTTTCGAAGAGACAGTACTTCCACAAAGGGAAATGTGTACCAGACTCAGCCCCAGTCCAGATATTGTAATCACCGACATTACGGTTCCAATAGTGTGACGGCTGCACACAAAATAAGTTTTCTAAATAAAAAGATGTTTATTTATTGGGAACTAAACATCGACTGGTTTCCTACAGTAAACTACCCGTATGCTTGCTGTCAACCTGAACAATGCAAGTGGTGTAATAATGAAACTTTGTCTGGTGAAGGTGAGCCATCACACTATCTCAAACTGTAGCCTATAACTGTGTTTTAACTAACTTCTACCAAAAGGTAAAATTTCACAGCAAAAAAGGTTCTCCTGTGAAATTGTATATTGTGCAGTGCAGTGAACAGTGTTGCAGTACGTGACGTCACACTACGCGACTCTTAATTTCAACACGCAAGACTAACAGAATAAAAATTTTACACAAATTACCAAACGAATTTTGAAAAACAAAAATAACCAAAAATAACCAATATGTTCCTGTGGAAATTCGTTGTGAATTTATGTGCGTAAATTGACTAAATAAATTTCCAACACCTAATGATACACAAGTAAATATAACACTACACTGAACAGATAAATATATGCATATGAAACGGAATCTGAACGCACTTAACTAATCTGAACCCTATAATAATTTTGAAATGCAAATATTTACTGTAAATGATCTTGTCTTCACTGTTGTGTAAAACTGGACCTAAAAAATTTTAATAGCTCACTTGTAGCAATAGAAACTAGATACTGATCTAAGTAATGAATATAAAGAAATACAGCGCAGCAGCAGACTAGCTAAAACAGAAGAAAAGGCCCTGCGCAGTGCAGTGCAAGAATGTGCGAATATTCTAAGCACGTCATGTTTCAGTCTTAGCCATTTTGTTCCGCTCAGCGCAACGCGGCAAGCACATAATCAAAATAAATAAATAAATAAAAATTCATCAGGAGACGATGGTACAAATTAAACTTGCCAAGTGATCGAAATGAAAATCCTTTTAAAAACTCTATTATGAATGCTGAAAACTCATCTTCTGACGATTACAATGATATTCATCGACAGATATTATTCTGACATAAAATCAGTTATTACAATGATAAAGGAGTGGTAAATATACAGCTTCTGAGCACAAGCTATGTGAACGGATAACTTTACTTTATCATGTATGAACAATGAAACTAACTCAAACCAATGAAGAAAAATCCTACTAAAACTCTCTGTTTCCCAAACACACCACAAATTACACGCAGGCAAGCAGTTCTGCAACAACAGTACCTGGGAATGTTCACTTCGCAAATTAATCTTAAACAAATCATGTTTCCAAAATTCCACATCCTCCGCATTTTTGTCTCCGTGCTCTACAAGCTATTCCCAGACCGCTCAGTAGCATGACCAACATCTGCCTCACTCACTAGCTTCCCTTAGAATGTCACGGCAGCGACAATGCTGCTATCAGCCGAAGATGACATTGCTTATACTCAGAACCCCTTGCCACAACATATCGACTTGAAAGACTACTGCTGTAAATTTCCAGAGTACAGGTATGAAGTATGACAAATAGAATAAAAATATGAAACTCACATCACACTCTTTGAACACAAAAATAAACTAGAAACCTAACACGTACACATTTGAAATGGATGGAATAACCGTGATACACGTGACAATATTTTTCCCTAAGTGCAGTGTTCTATTTCATGCTTCCAGTAGGAAGCACGTGTTCATATTCACAACTCTTATTACATCAACATATGTATTCCGGAAACTGCCTTTCGGTTTGTAACGGTAGGTGTTTCAAGCACCAATGTCATACTAAAATCTAGTTCCATTCACAAATATTATGGGATAAAATTATAAATAAATGATATTGTGGCAACGGAAATCAGGTCTGAAATCTGAAATCGAAATATGTTGCTGCTGAGTCCTGTTACGAATATAACTTTATTCACGAGTATATGTTTGATCAAATTCTATCACACAGTGCACACTCATGAACGCTGAAACTTAATAAAGCACGTTTGACTTCATCGCTTATGCCTTTCGATAAATTTATTATGTTCTGTCTGTAATGATTCTAATAAAATCGATGTTACCTTATTTCATCGTAATTATACCGCGGCCAGCATGAAATTAGCTGGTAGCAGTTCATTGGGTTTAGTAACTTAGAGTTAATTCAGAGTCTCTTTACGTGTTTGTAAGCAAATGGGAGACTGCGACGCACTGCGTGGAGGTTGAAAGCGTAGCTGTCGGTTGGACTTATAACTGAAATTGAGTTTAAATAATGATTTGAAGAGGACAATGACGGTACGGCAAGTTCGATCTACCCAGTCATCCTGCACACATCCCCAAGAGTTACAGAGACGTTTATCGCAATACATCAAATACTGACGTCAAGGTTATTCAAATTAAATAGTTGAACGTACCTCAATATACATCCATACACCAACGTCCGTAATTAATTAACATACCTGTTCCCTATCATTTGCAGCAAGAATATTCATCACGTTCGTCCTCAGGCGGAAGTAATTACAGTGCCCACCGCACCAATAAATGAGATAACGGATCAAGCAATCTACTTGCCTTCACAGATTCACGACTTCGACAAAAGTACATCAGACGGCTTTCCCCGTCATCGAATTTATGATATATGAAGAAAAAGTTCACAGTCTTTTAGAAAGGCATAGCGCCGTAACATACGATTCAGTGTTGTATCATGGCTGGCGCTTCACTTGCTCGCAGACTAACATTAAATTATCTAAAACTGTTTTCATGTTAATAATAAAATGCGCAGTCTAATGCTTTCCCCTAAATGACACATGAGGGTGACAAAAGGGGATAGCATAGCCGGAAGAATGACTATCGGTTTGTAAACCTCTGTATGAGCTCCTATTCCTCCATGCAACAACGTAGATCATGTGTTTCGCATAATTTTGTCTTTGTGTCCTCTTGCAGGTTCACCTTCCAGTGGCTGCTGCCTCTTTTTTGCTAACGTCTGGTTCAGTCTTGGTTCTGGAGAAATATAGGAGCGTTTCAGACGAAACTGACTATAAGTTAAAAAAGGTGAAAATTACGTTTATAGCAGAGGTAGATTTAGGGAAAGTTTTTGATAATGTTAACTAATGTCTTTGAAATTCTGAATGTAGCAGGGATAATATGTAGGGAGTGAAAGTTATTCCCTAGTTGCATTGAAACCAATCTGCAGTTACAAGAGTCGGCCGAAGGACATAAAAAAAAGCAATAGTTGAAAACGAAGTGAGACTTGGTTTTTGTTATACCCGATGTAATTCATTCTGTACATTGAACAAGAAGTAAAGGAAATCAAGAAGAAATTTGGAAAAGGCATTAAAGTTCAGGGAGAAGAAATAAAAAAAAATTGAGTTTTCCAATGATTTTGTAAATCTGTCAGGCACGGCAAGGGAGTTGGAAAGTTGAACGGAATTGATACTGCCTTGTAAAATAGATCATAAGATGAACATTAACAAACGTGAAACAAGGATACTGTAATGTAAAGGAACTGAATTAAATTAGGCGATGCCGAGAGAGCTAGGTTAGGAAATGAGATGCTCAGAGTGATGTGTGTGTGTGTGTGTGTGTGGATGGAGGTAGGGGGGACTACATAGGGAGACCGGAACATCAGTACAGTAAGCAGGTTCAAATAGATAGAGGTTGCCGTAGTTACGGAGACATGAAGAGGATTGTTAAGTAGAGTAACATGGAGAGTTGTATCAAAGTAGTCTTCGGACGGAAAAGTGCAAGAAGAACACCAGGATATATATATCACCTAATTTCATTTTAAATTTTCGAGGCTTTCTCTTAGTTGGAAAAGCGATGAAGAAAACCCTTTTCCTTTTCTTCTTTTCATCTTTCCCTTCAATTAATATGTGAATGCTGTTATTAAATGTTCAGTTTTTACCCTAGCCAAACCGTATTTTACACAGGAGCTCCAAAATCTCTTTTGTATTGACCTTTTGCCGCCTTATTACTTGTCTTTTTAATAGAGTGAGGAAACCTCAATCAAAAAAGCGAAGGTGTTGTAGTATTATCATAATATCTTGAAATGGAGGAGAGATGATTGCTTTTTAACAGTTCGTCTAGGATGTACTTAGGATTGGGAAGAAACTCACCGTATCCTTTCCTGAACAACTATCACGACATCGTCCGAAATTTATTGAAGAAGAATGTAATATTAAATGACCGGCAAAAATATCATGTTCATTCCTTTCGAATGGAACAGAAAAACGTGCGTATGTACGATGTGAAGACATTGCTATTCATTGATATGATACGATACATCAGAAGCTACCAGGTTACATTTATCTCTACATTAACAGAGGAAATAATGTGAAAATATCCAGGACAATGACACTTTGGTGCTAGATTCGGTACTTGAAGGTGGATGGAGTTAAACATTCTGCAGGCAAAAGAGGGAGAACTGAATTTAAAAAAAAATTGCTGGTGATACAGGTGGAATATAAGAGTCAACCAAATGAAAAGAAGACACGTGGAAAAAAAAGTAAACTGTTTACTATTTCAACAGTAATCGTCATAACTGTGAATACATTTATACCACTGTGAGACAAGACAGTCAGTACCTTCATAGACAAATGTTTGCGGTTGCGTACGGAACCATGATTGTACCCAGGCGTGCACTGCTTCAGGTTATCGACGGCCACGAACGCCATTCTTGAGGGCTCCAAGGTATGGAAAGCGCATGGGGAGAATCGGTATTGTATGAAGAATGTGTAAGGGCTCCCCTGTGAAACTTCTGCAGTATACTCGAAAAACCTTGGCAGCAGGTGCACATGTATTTTGTTGGCAGGTAGCTTCGACTACGCTGGCATAAGTTTGACTAAAAAAATACCAGTTTACTTATTTTTTTCCATGCTTTAAGTTTTCATCTGCATCGTTCTTATAGTAGAATGAAGAGAAGGTACAGTGATTCTATAACAGGACGCGCATTTGAAAGGAGTGGTGTTCAAATGTCTATTCGGGCATCCACGTTGAAATATTTCCTATATAGTTTCAATATATACTTCAACTTTGCCTAGGGTTATGTGTCGAGTTTCTTCTTGCATGTTAGTGAGCTGGCAAGCAACAGTGACAGTAACCTCGAATTTTCGCAGATGATGCAGCTATTTGCGACAAAGTATTGGCTGAAAAGGCTGCACAAATATTCAGTCAGATTTTGATAAGAAAAAGCTGGTACAAAGGTTGTCATCCTGCTTAAAGTGTACAGTTATCTGAAATTGTGTAAATCAAGAAATTGTGTACATACGAAGAGGAATAGTGACATATGCTCAGTCGTGGGCAAAGCAGGTGGAAGGCTTATAAAACACTCGTTGTACCCATCATAGAACGTTAGTCGAACTTGAGGCATTCATACCAAATAGGGCCAGCAGGTAGATATTTGATCTATAGACAAAAGTGCACTGGAAAGAGACAGGACTAGGATCTGGGAGTTGAAACTGCCAGTGAAAACCAGTTTACCCAAAAAAAGATACTATTTTATCTCACTCGAAGACAATGCTACTGTTTACGGGAAACAATGAGATTTACGCAAATTTATTGCCGTCAGGTTTAACACAAATTCACAACAATTAGAATCCGTAGGCATTCAAAGACTTATGCATCAGCGCAATCTGTTTACAATAACCAGCTGGGCTCTGTCACTGGTAGTCTTCATGTGAGCACCATCTGGTAAGACGATGGAGTGTAGCAGTTTTTCCAGGACATTAAACTGTACAAACATGGAAACTCAAACATATGAAAAACTCTTATGAAACATGGAAACAGATAAAACATTCCCAACGAATGGTTAATGAAAACACACGATTCTAGAGTGACACAAATAGAACCAATCTGTAGATACAAAAAACGTTTCATAATTCTGAGCAAAAATTTATAAAGCCCTAAAAGCTAATAATAAAATAAAATGACTATTAACATTATAGAGAATCAATTTAAAATAAACTGCGATGACAGAAGAGACTAACTTTAGGGTACGTACCATAGAGTGGTCATGTATAGCACTTTATGCCAACACAAAAACACACAATCAGCATAGTACATAACCTAGTGAGCATGTATAAAGATATATATACATAAACAGGTTGACACAGCTGCCCCTACCGATTTTTTATGCAACCTACAATGCCTTCAAAAACCACGCTCGAGATTTTCATATAATCTCGCTATCTGTGCTCCAACTGTTAGTCCTACAGAGAAAATTAGCAGGACCTTTTTGTAGGAAATTCAGGATAGTTAAATTTTGGGTGAGTTACGTTTTCGCTGGAGAACACGGTTTCCTAGTTATTCAAGAAAAATGCGTTTCAAGGTCATTTTTGTTCGTTTTTCTTACGTAGTTCGAAAACTACGGCGACTAGCGAAAACGTATCCCTGAATAAAATTTAACTGCATTAAATTTCATACGGAAAGGTCCTGTTCATTTTTTTTTTCTGTGTGTCTAATAGATTGCGTGTAGCAAGTGAGAGAATGTGAAAATCTTGCACGTGATATCTGAAGGCGCTGCTTGTTCCATAAATCGCTCATGCAGGGGCAGATTAATCAGCAACTATACAGAAACACTTCTGTAAGTCAGTGCAGTAAACGATGACAGAACACCCGATTATAATAATTCTGCACGTAATTCCCACAAAACCGTCATAGCTCTACACAACATTTTGCAATATACTAGAAGACCACAGCCAAGAAGCACGGCAGCGACACTGAATCAGTAAATGTTAGCCAAGATCAATCCTGCAACGACGATCCACGGAAAGGCACACAGTTAACTCCGGCGCGTTAAACAGGAAATCTGAAAGCTTTTTGTGTTTAAAAGATTCTCACCGGATTCAGTATCCTTCCCCGCTCTGCTTGCGTTGCAGTGAACGAACAAGAAAACTGCTAGCGTTTTACGCGCAGCTCCCATCGGTCTACCACTAGCCCATCTGTGTGCTACTAGTTCGACTTTTCGGATTATACCACATTGTAATATGTCTCACAAAATAAAGGCTGAATGAATAACATGAAATTATGAATTTTAATTATTCGGGAGGCGGTACACATCACATTAACGACAGGAGAAGCACATTAATACGTAGATGAGTACAATTTTTGAGATTGGATAAAATTAAAACTCTTACTATCGAAGACCACCCTATTACGTGAATACTTAAGTTGTTGTAAGTTTAGCCACAGAGGTCGTCTTTGGAGAGCGGAGCAGCTTTTTAATGTAATAAACGATGTGCATTTCAAGGGCAATAGTAATCGCTTTCTGTCTACTTATGTGACTGAAACATAAATGTATCATTCATGTATTATTCAGAAATGGTACTAATCCCTTCCTCAGTAAATATAAACGCAGTACGTTCAAGTAATAGAACAAAATAATACACTCTAAGACGAAAAAAAAGACCCGCCACTAACACGTTATCCTAATGAGACGAAAATCGGTAGATGTGTTGTACATGTACAGAAAATTGTATAATATATTCAAGACAGGCAGCCCCACAAATCTAGCAAGCCAAGAAGGCTTTGGTCCACCTCTGTCCATTATGGAAGCAGTTATTCGGCTTGTCATTGGTTGACAGAGATACTAAATATCCTGCTATGGAATATCGTTCCAAATTATGCCCAATTGGTGCGTTAGACCGTCAAACGCTCGAGATGGATGTCGAGCCCTGACCATAATGCTTCAAACATTCACAGTTGGGGGGGGGGGGGGGATTTCATCGACTGTTATGGCCAAGGTATGGTTTGGCAAGCACGAATACGAGGAGTAGAAACTTCCACCGTGTGCGGGCGGGAATTATCTTTCTGAAATGTAAGCCGAGGATGAATTACCATGTAGGGCAATAAGACGGAGCACAGAATATCGTCAACGTATAGCTGTGCTGTCAGAGTACCACGGATGAGTCCCAAAGGTGTCCTGCTATGGAATGAAATGACACCTTGACCTTTACTCTTGCTTGTTGGGCGCTATGACGTATGACAGTCACGTTGGTATTCCATTGCTCTCCGCGACATGTTCAGACACGTCTCCGCTGATCATCTGCCTTCAGCTCCAAGCAAGACTCATCACCGAAGACAATACTTCAGTCAATGACATTCCAGGCCAAATGTGCTAGCCACCGCTGCAAACGGGCTTTCTGCCCCTCATAGAAACCTCCTGACCTTACATCTCACCAAGATTACATCCGCCCGCACACGGCGGAATTTTCTACTGCTTGTCTTCGTTGTTGCCAAAGCCAGCCTTGGCCACAAAGGTGGCCGGGACTCTCCCCGGTGGAGAGCGTTTGGAGCATTACGGCCAGCGCCATCCAACCAGCCAGCTATTTTGACGATTTAACGTGCCAGTGGGACAGACTTAGTCACCGTATCCCTTAGAAGGACATCCAAGGATTTTATCAATCAGTGCCAAGCTGAATAACTGCTTCCATAAAGGCTACTGGTGGATGAACGCATTATTCACTTGCTCAATTTGTGAAGCTCTTTCTCTTGTATCAGTCATCCAGTTTTTCTGGAATTGAAACCATTTGTTTGCCTGTACATGTACATCACATCTGCCGATTTCTGACCCATTCTGAGACAATTTCTTCGTGGAGCTTTTTTGTCTTAGAGTGTACGTCCTTAACGTCATGACAGTCTAGAGACAAAAGGTAACAGTATCACACTTACTGTGATTAGTTATTATGTTCAGGCCGAGGTGCCCTCAGATGCAGTATACCGAGTACTTCTCTTCCAATAGGTTGGAGGATTGAAGCATTGAACACGTGGGTGTCCAGTTGACAGAAGTCAAACATGGATGTCTGGCTTCACGTACACCACAAAAACATTGCAGTGCCTCCATCGAAGCTCCTGAATCAGAGTTGCATGTAGCTTTGTGCCTTTCTTGATCTCGACTTTGGTACCCCGCCACATAGTGATATGTTAACGCAATAGACTCGTATTCAGAAGAACTGCTCTTCAGATTCCCGTTCGCCCATCCGACTGAGTGTTTGTAGTCGTTTCTTAAATTAAGTAAGAAAAAATACCAAGATCATTCGTTTGTCAAGGAAACTGCCGATTTTGTATTCCATTCTTGTCCAATGCAAGCTTATGCTCTATCTGAGATGACCTCGTTGATGACGGAGCGTTAAACCTCTATATTCCTCCTTCTAATTCGACGTGAGCTAAACTCTAAACCGCCCTCATTAATTGTCCGCAAGTCAGGGAAGATCATTAGTTTGTCGAGGAAACTGCCGATTTTGTATTCCATTCTTGTCCAATGCAAGCTTATGCTCTATCTGAGATGACCTCGTTGACGACGGAGCGTTAAACCTCTATATTCCTCCTTCCAATTCGACGTGAGCTAAACTCTAAACCGCCCTCCTTAATTGTCCGCAAGTCAGGGAAGAATATATACGTTTACATCATGGCTCTTCTTTGACTTTAAAGACGAGAACCTCAAAGCGTGTTGGAATGGAACACGTACATTCGCACGCCTAATTTATGAAATGTAAAATTAAAAGAAAATGTTTTGGGCCGTTACATCAGGTAACAGTCCGTGATCGTGTGTGTGTGTGTGTGTGAGAAAGAATACGTACGGGTTTGGGGGAGGCGTAATTACTCTGCCGCTTGATGTAATTAATGGATGTTGTGTTTTTACTTTTTTAATTTTTTCAAGCATCAGACGACATGCGAAAATTGCAGTAATTTTACGGGCGTTATCCCCATTAACTGAATTTTGTTCTCCTGCAACGTGCCGTACTAGAGCCGCAGCAGCCGTGCGTACATTCTGCAGGCCTCTCAACGAAGGAATTAAACAGCGGCTATTAACTACGACTGACGTCACTTAACGTCATACGTGCGCACCAGGTGCCGGTAATTTAGATTGCGTGGGTGAGGCGGCGTGACGCCATTTCATAACTCTGGACAGTAGCGCAGCGCGAACAGTACGTCAGTTAGCTCAGAGAGGAATGTTGTGCTTGTGTACTACCGTAAAAACTAATGACGGTGTGCTTCAGTTTGATGAGACGAATGATCGAACCGGCATGTTTGGTGATTTCCGATATTGCTCAACCAGTCCCCTTTGTAATAAAACGGAAAAGTGGTGACGGTATTTCCAAAATTTATTTTTACGGGCATTACTTTAATATCGTTATTATCTTTGTTTCCTTTTTGAAAGCAGTCTGAATTTCTAAAGAATGAATTTTCACCCTGTAGCATAGAGCTAGCTATTTGAAATTTCCTGACAGCATAGATTGAAACTGTTTGCCGATCCGGACACGAACCCGAAGCCTTTGCCTTTCGGCTGCAATTGCTTTTCCGACTGGGATATTCAGGCATGATTCCTAAGCCGAGAGGAACTGGAGGAAGCAGAGCTATAGGCGAGTCGCAAATCGGGCTTGGATAGCTCAGTTGGTAAGGCAGTGGCCTAGGAGAGACAAGGTTTTGACACAGTTTTCATCTGGTAGGAAATTTTTTTCTCACTTTTATTAATTTTATAATAAATGTGTATTAAGTTGGCTAGCAGGGATATACAGTTCATTGAGTATGAACCACATCCAAACTCTCTAGACTCAGGATCTTAGCCTCGTGTGAGATTTCTGGAAAGTATTCTGTACAAATGGGGACAGTTTGGTAATATAGAAAGGACAGCTTTCGTTAAACTTTGATCGTGTGTCTAAAAATAATGAAACTGCACCACTGGAGTACACTCTTCGAAACTGAGTCGCTGTTCCAGTGTGCTATGAAACATTGGTAATTGTACTAAATAACAGAACTGAAATACCGGAAAATCGTCCTTATGGATATGATTTTTTATGCATCGTTCTTTATCACTTTCAGAATGAATGAGCAACAAATCACTTAAAACAGCGTTTTAAGTCTTTTTTTTGTCATGAGCAATGACAAAGTTCTGGATTATCGTGTATTTTAGAATATAGCTCAGTTACTTGTCTGTGTCGCGTTGTGGTATAGCAAGGTAGCTTGTAGCATTCTCCGATCGATGCCTCCCCGTTTCCTCTGTCAAACGCCATTAGTTTCAACTTTTTTGTAAATTTGTCATAGCGATCTCATGTAAACTATTTTTTTTTTTATGTTCATCTTTCTCCCAGCGTACCACGCTGTGATTGGTTGTTTCGTTTTTGGCGCGCGATTCAAATCCTGGCAACACTCTCCCTAGTATTACTAGGAGTGTGTTGCTCGAAAACTCACTTCCGGTGCGATTGCGTAAGCTGATAAGAGTGCACATCCGCTGCGTGCGCCAGGACTGATGCTATAAATAGCACATTGTTCTGTCTAGCGCATTCACTTGGTTTGAGTGAATAGCCACTGAGGCACTGCTTCTTACAATGATGCGTAAACGTTGTTTTCGTCGTCGCCGGCGAATGCTGGTTTACAAATCACTTGTCGATGTGGACGGCACTCTTGGTGCTTCGACATCTTCTGCGAAGGGTAAAAAGAACGAAACAAGAGGAGTAGGTAAAACTACTCAATTTGTTCTTATTAATGGACCTACTTTATTTTGTGGTGCGAGGTTAAATTTTTCCTTAATGAAAGTTTCTTCTTCCTCCAGTTTGGGTAATGGATGGCTAACTGTAGCTTTCGTTGCTTGCAACAATGCAGGAAGAGCCGGTTTGAAACTCGGGAAATCTTAGCTTACCGTACTATACCTGTTTCTGAGATTATTATTGCTAATGAGGGTTCCTACCTTTTACCGCACGGGAGTTTGTCTTTGTCTTGTCGTAGACGTTGTAAGATAAATTCTGATGCCTATTATAAAATGATTGATCTGATTTCACAGTTTTGTTATAGCTGCATTATTTGGCATATTCTCGCAGGGCTTTGAACACAACTTTTTTCGTTTTTTGAATATCAGTCTTCTAACTAGTTTGATGCGGCCCGCTTTGAATACCTCTCCTTTGCCAACTTTTTCGTCTCAGAGTAGCCCTTGCAATCTACATCCCCAAATATTTGTAGGATATCTTTCAATATCTTGTGTTCCTCTACACTTTATAACGACTACAGCTCCACCTACAACCATGGAAGTTATTCCCTGACGTCCTATTATCTTGTCCCTTGTTCTTGTCAGTGTGTTTCATACATTAATTTCCCCGATGATTCTTTGGAGAACTTGCTCATTCCTTACTTTAATAGTCCACCTAATTTTCTACATTCTTATGTAGCACCACATCTCAAATGCTTCGTTTCTCTTCTGTTCCGGTTTTCCCACATGTTTCACTAGCATACAATGCTGTGCTCCAAACGTACAATCTCAGTATTTTCTTCCTCAAATTAGGACCCATGTTTGATATTAGTAGACTTCTGTTGGCCAGGAATGCCTTTATTGCCAGTGCTAGTCTGCTTTTTATGTCCTTGGTAAGTTCATTATGAGTTATTTTGCTGCCTACATAGCAGAATTGCTTAACTTCCACTACTTCAGGATCTCCAATTCTGATGTTAAGTTTCTCGCTGTTGTTACTCCTGCTACTTCTCATTACTTTGATCTTTCTTCGATTTATTCTCAGTCCATATCCTGTACTCATTAGACTGTTCATTCCGTTCAACAGATCCTCAAAAAATTTGTCTTAGAATCTTTGCAATCTGAGCACTTCGTCCTTCGTCTTCAAGTCTTATTGTTCCCTCTTGTTTACTGTACATATTAT
The DNA here is from genome assembly GCF_023898315.1 of Schistocerca nitens. Lineage (NCBI taxonomy): Eukaryota > Metazoa > Arthropoda > Insecta > Orthoptera > Acrididae > Schistocerca > Schistocerca nitens. The sequence continues at coordinate 544,405,367 of NC_064614.1, forward strand.
ATATTACCTGTCCTTTATAGATTACACTTATTTTTCTCAGAGTTTCAAACATCTTGCACCATTTCACTCTGTCTAATGCCTTTTACTGTTCGATCAACCATACGAAAGTTTCTCGGTGTTTCTTCAGTCTTTCCACAGCGAGAGAATCGCCCTTCTCTTGATTTTACCTTCCCTAAAGCCAAACTGATCGTCATCTAACACGTTCTCATTTTTCTCTATTCTTTTATATATATATATATTGTCAGCAGCTTGAATGGATGAGCTGTTAAGCTGATTGCGCGATAGTTTTGGCAATTATCTGCTCTTTTTATCTTCGGAATTTTGTGGCTGATATTTTTCCGAAAGTCTGATGGAACGTTGCCAGTCTCATAGATTATGCATACTAATTTGAATAGTGGTCTGGTTGTCACTACACCCCAATGAATTTAGGAATTGCAATGGAATGTTATATATCCATCCTGTCTTATTTTATCTTAACTTAGCCGAAGCTCTTTGAAATTCTGATTCTAGGACTGGATCCCCAAAATATCTAGCTCGATCCTTAGCATTTTCCTTTTCTGATTTTCAAACTTCCCTACCATGTTCAATCTTCTGACATTTCATGCTATGAATCGTACAACTATGCCCTTTGTTGGTTTTTCAATCTTTTCATCATCACCTCCCCCTTGACATTCCGCTCCCAGATATCCGAATGGGTGATTAATTCGGAAATTTTGCTGATGGGTAGTTCATCATCACAGTTTTTCAGTTTCAAGGTGCCCTGGGCAAGAAGGTGCCCTGAACCGCTGTCCACTGCTCCGCCCTCTTTTACAAGGCCTTTGGCAGAAATACGATGATTTCTTATGCCTGATGTCATCGGCCATCATTGCTGATGATTTTGATTCTAATTTTAAGCAATGGCGAGATTCAAACCTAGGACCCAGCACATCTAGAGCACATACAGAAAAACTTAAGTCGAAAATCAAGTTCTTCCCACGGTCAGTGCAGCATGCCCTATCAAACTGTTTGCAAACACTGTTGATGCTGTCTCGCAGTTATGGTAAATTTTTTGTAGACTATGCGTAAACACTGAATCTTAGACATAACCCCACACAAAGATCGCAGGGGGTTAGGTTAGGAAAACCTGGAGACCATGAAATATTCTGCTTATCATCAACATAACCACCAACTTTGGCTTCGGTTTCTGTACCTGAATTTGTTGTTTAAGAATTCACGATTATCATGGGAGAAGTGGGCTGTAGCACCATCTTGTTGGTAGATGAAGTTCGCCCTGTTAGCCTCCATTTGTGGCGTGAGCTAATTCACCAGCATGTCCAGATTCACGTGTCCTATAACGATCTTTTCGCAGAAGAAAAAGGGACCGTAAACTTTAAACTGTGAAACTGTAAGTGGCTCACAATAGCACGTGGAATCTGTGTCCCCCAGGTTCGCACATTGTGCCTGTCCACTGCACCACTCGCAAGAAATGTTTCTTGATCGCTTAAGATGAGTCCTCTTCCATAAGCTTGAAAACTGCGCCGAAAATTCGAAACAACTGACTGTCACTGGGAGTCAGGGCTTGCAGCAGTTGTAATCCATAAGGCTCCTGCTGCAGTCGTTTCTTTAAAATCTTCCAAACAGTCATTTCTGCTAAGTTCAGCTCACGGTTAACAGTTTGTTTCTTTGTTTCAAGCCGACACTTTCATTTCCCCCTAGAGGTGCACCCTGAAGTTTTAAACTGCGCATACAGTCACCGAAAGGATTTGGCAGTTGGTTGATCTACGTTGAACTTCCTTCTGATGCGTCGTTGCCCTCTTATGGAAAGCTGATGAGAATTCATTTCAAGCACAACATGCTCTTTTCGGATACTGTCGCCATCTTGCATAACTGCTCACTGCTGCGTTCTCCTGGCAGGAAACTTAAGTGTAGCTGCAAAACTACAAAACTTTTTGAGTTTTTCTATTTGATTGTTGAGTTTTGTGACGATGTGTCAGTTTGTATAGTTACAGTGAACTTCAAATACTCATAATAATTCTGTGTGCAAATGCCTTCGACGTATCACCTCACTTGCGTGCTACCCAAAGGGAAAAAAGCAGTGAGTGTCTTCTGTCTGTCCGAACACTACTGTGATTGGGTGCGAGTGCATTAAAATCCAATGCATTTTGCGATGTGCATCGTTCAGGCAGACCAGAAATAATAATCGGGCTGCTCATTATAGCGCTCTAGTCCTTCAGTGCCATATCAGCAGGTCTGGTCAGAACAGAAATAAGGAACAATGAAAAAAAATGTTTAGTAAAACTGAGCCTCAACTTAGAAACACTAGAACGATTCCGCTGCTTTCTGAACGCTGTATGAAAATAGTAGGACATTAACTAGCACCTGTATAGACTGCTAGACTAGTGACTAAATGGTGACAGTTTAAAAATGGGAAATCTGAATTCCTCGTGACAGCAGACACTCGCCTGTGTAAAAGTGTCGTGAGTATTCCAGCAGTAATTATGACGAAACTGAAACTGACACAGCTCTCAAAGGAAATGACAATCTGTAAAGGACCCACTACCCACTGTTTTGGAAACCTCGTAGACCGCATATAAGCGGATGTAAAGTCACAACGAGCCACAACTGCAATACAGCAACGTCGCAGGAAATGGGCAGAGTTCGATGTGGAAGTAATATCTGAGCCGTTGTACTGTATGAGATCCGTAGATTATAAGTATAGTGGTCGCGAATAAGGCATAATACACCATTCGTCAAAGCAAAGTTATTGTGATATTTAGAACACAGGATTAGTGTTTTACATAGACTAGTTTCCTCAACTATTTGATGGAGCGGCTGCAGTAATATTATTAGGCCGATGGTGTTCCAATCGAGACTCAATAGGACGTCCTACGTTCTTGTGTCTGTTATCTGAGGTACCATTTCACGTACGTCCTTCGTTACATGTACTGGGCTGTTATCTCTAACTCCATCTTATACACTATGTGATCAAAAGTATTCGGACACACCAAAAACATACGTTTCTCATATTAGGTTCATTTTGATGCCACCTACTGCCAGTTACTGCATATCAACGACCTCAGTAGTAATTAGACATCGTGACAGAGCAGAATGGAGCGCTCCACGGAACTCACAGACTTCGAACGTGGTTGGGTGATTGGGTGTCACTTGTGTAATACGTCTGTTCGCGAGATTTTACCAATCCTAAACATCCCTAGGTGCACTGTTTCCGATGTGGCAGTGAAGTGGAAGCGCGAAGGGACACGTACAGTGCAAACGCGTACAGGCCGTCTGTTGACAGACAGAGACCGCCGACAGTTGAAGAGGGGTCTTAGTGTGTAATAATCAGACATCTATCCACACCATCACACACGAATCATCAGAATCTACAGCAGGTAGGCGAGAGATGAAATACGAGGTGCGGCTAGAAAAAAACCGGACTGATGCTGGAAAAAACATTTATTTACAATTATTTACAATTTCATGTTATCTCCTTCAATGTACTCTCCTCCTCGGTCTCTACACCGCTCCATACGAAATTTCCACTGTTCATAGCAATGCTGCAGATCATTTTCGGTAAGTCCATATATTACTTCCGTCGCTTTTTCTTTTACTGCTTCAACAGTCTCAAATCTAGTTCCTTTCAAAGCTGACTTGACTTTAGGGAAAAGAAAAAAGTCACAGGGGGCCAAATCAGGTGAGTAGGGTGGATGATCTAAGATGGGAATGTTGTGTTTTGCCAAAAACGTCTTCACTGACAACGCACTGTGAGCTGGGGCATTGTCTTGGTGAAGGATCCATGACTTTTTTCTCCACAAATCGTTCCGTTTTCTCCGTACTCGCTCACGTAGGGTAGCCAGGACGCTAATGTAGTAATGCTGATTCACTGTTTGTCCCTCTGGTACCCAATCAATGTGCACAATCCCTTTGATGTCAGTTTTTGCTGACAATGGTCTGCCAGTGCGAGTGTCATCACTGGTGTCTTCGCGCCCATCTTTAAATCGTTTAAATCACTCAAACACTTGTGTTCGCGATAAACAATCATCGCCGTACACTTGTTGTAACATTACAAACGTTTCACTTGCAGATTTTCCTAGTTTGAAACAAAATTTGATGTTAACACGCTGTTCTTTCTGTACACTCAACATTTTCCGACGCACAGACAAAACGTCAACTACTTAAAACAGAAGCCACGGGCAGACTGAGTGCAGGAGGCAGATGAAACTCGAGCAGTAGGCGGAGCGAGAGTCACGTGACAGGCCACGCGACTTTCAGCCTTATTGCATTCGTTTTATTGTTTCACCAGTACTAGTCCGGTTTTCTTCTAGCCACACCTCGTAACTTGGATTTCATGGTCGAGCGGCTGCTCATAAGCCAGACATCACGCCGGTAAATGCCAAACGACGCCTCGCTCGGTGTAACGAGCGTAAACACTGGGCGATTGAACAGCGGAAAAAACGTTGTTTGGAGTGACGAATCACGGTACACAATGTGGCGATCGGATGGCAGAGTGTGGGTATGGCGAATGTCCAGTGAACGTCATCTGCCAGCGTGTGTAGTGACAACAGTAAAATTCGGAGACGGTGGTGTTATGATGTGGACGTGTTTTTCATGGAGGGGGTTTGCACCCCTTGTTGTTTTGCGTGGCGCTACCACAGATCAGGCCTACATTGATGTTTTAAGCACCTTCTTGCTTCCCACTATTGAAGAGCAATTCTGAGATGGCGACTGCATCTTTCAACACGATCGAGCACCTGTTCGTAAAGCACGGCCTGTGGCGGAGTGGTTACATGACAATAATAACATCCCCGTGATGGACTGGCCTGTACTTCGTGCCAGGCGACATCGATACCTCTCCTCAGTGCAGCACTCCGTGAATAATGGACTGCCATTCCCCAGGAAACCTTCCAGCACCTTACTGAACGTATGCCTGCGAGAGTGGGAGCTGTCATCATGGCTAGGGGGGGGGGGGGGTTCAACACCATATTGAATTCGAGCATTACCGATGGAGGACGTCATGAACTTGTAAGTCATTTTTCAGTCAGGTGCCGGGATACTTGTGACACTTGGGGACTCGATGTTTCCTTCGTTGCGTCTTCAGATGATCGAATGCCGGGTTCCAAGCAGATTGTGGTGGAAATCGATGTCACGGTTAATGAGATTCTTCACGACCTCGATCTCAACAGACTCTTTGATGACGCTGTCCCAGGATCTCGATGTTTGTGTTAAAACTTGACATCATTACACTTCGTAGAATGATTGGGTTCTAAAAATGCTCGGCAATCGCTCACTTGGTTGCCTGTCTCAGCCTGGTGTACGTTTGGTGTTATTTACACCAGATGTTAACGGTCCTGGTCGTCTGGCCGATGTATGCCATATCACAACATATGATACTTGGTAAACGCCCGGTTTTTTAGACGCAGGTCATCCTTCACACTCCCTAGCAAAGCCTTCATCTTGGTGGGTGGATGGTACACGGTTTCGATGTTATATTTGAGGATAATTCTGCTGTTTTTGGCAGATATGAGCCCGAAATTTGGCAAATATAGAACCTTCTGCATTTCTTCTTGTACTTCTTCAGAAACCTCTGGCGGGGAAACAGGGGGCAGTGCCATTTGAACACTTAGAGAAGCGTATCCATTTTTGTAGCACACAGACTTTAGATGTTCTATCTCCTTCGCCAAATTATCAGGAACTGACAGACTCCGAGCCTGGTGAACCAGAGTTCTGAGTATACCATTTTTGTGTGCCGGTTGGTGTCAACCGCTGGCTTGCGGGTACAAGTCGGTGTGAATGGGTTTACAGTACACACTGTGTCAGAAGGTACCATTTGCCTTCCTCTTAATTGGTACATCTAGGAAATGGAGTGGCCCATCCTTCTCCAGTTCCACGGTGAATTTAGAGTGGCCTTAGTTTAGATAATTTAAGAAAATATCGAGCTTTTCCCTGCCATGGAGCCATATGAGAAAGGTCTCATCTACGTACCTATAAAAGCATTTCGGTTGATCTGGGCCCGATGTAACTGCCTCCTCTTCAAATATTTCCATAAAGAGATTGGCCACCATCGATGACAGGGGGCTGCCCATTGACACTCCTTCCTTTTTCTCGTGGAATTGACCCGAATATAGGAAGTACGTCGAGGTCAATATGTGCCTGAATAAGTCCAGGAGAGCACCGTCGAACTTTTCTCTGGCGTCTCAAGTGAATCAATCAGTGGTGCGCGGGTGAACAGGGAGCCCACATCGAAAGTGACCATAATGTCAGATTCCATGACCTGTAGCTGCCTGAGGTGATGTAGGACATCCTCTGCCAATGTGATGGCCACACTTCTCCACGTATGGTGAGAGCATCTTCTTAAAGTGTTGAGCAGTGAGGTAGGTGATTGTGCCAATGTTGCTGGCTATTGGCCGTAGAGGAACCCCTCCCTTGTGAATATTAGGCGGGCTATAAAGTCTGGGTGGTACTGGTGCTTTAGAGCTTAGCTCCTTAACGACATTTTCTGAAAGGCTTCCTTTGGTAGAGCCCTGGTCTTCTTATCCACATTGTCTGTGCAGTCCCTTTCTTCTGGTCTGCAAGCCGGGTAATCCAGATATCGTCGCACCTTACTGTCATAATCTGACTTCTGTTGGACGACAGTAGCATTCCCCTCATCTGCTGGTAACACAACGAAGCTGCCATCTTTCCGGACTTGTTTGAGGGCCAAACTCTCGTCACCGGAGGTGCCTCATTTGGGCAATCTAGTTTCAGTGAGCGCCCTACTCGTCTCTCGTCGGACTTCTTCAGCCTCACTGGCAGGAAGTTTCTGGGCTACCTGCTCGACTGCACTGACGAAGGCCGCAACAGGAACATTTCTGGGGTTAGCTGCAAAATTAAGACCCTTGTTCAATACTTTCAAGGTGGTGGCTTCGAGTTCCTTCTCGCTCAGGCTGATAACCGTGCGAGCTTCTTCGTCCTGCTGCACATTGTTGTTAAAACGTTCAATTTTGGCTAGTTGACAGGACGCTGATGTCTTCCTGATGCACTCCGCTAGGGACCGGGAGGTGCCATCAACTCGGTCCCAGTCTAGTCCGGTTAGAGAATTTACTATAAAAGGTGTAGAGACAGCAACTCTCTGGATGTCACATCGAGTCGGTGGCGCAACTCACCTACTCTCTCCCTGACCAGTGCTAAGCTCGCTCAATGTTTAATTCTGTTGTCCACTCTGGTATTGACGTGAGGTTTAATTCTAGCAAGTACGAGACCCACATCCTCTTCTCGGCATCACAGCAAGAAACAGAGTGAACTGAGAGTTTTTCCTTCCTTTGTCGAAGCTTCTCCAGCTTCCAATATTCAGATACATTTCATTCCCATAGTGTCTTCTAATCTAACTATTCGGGCTTTCCCGGCGAGGCGTTCTCATGTTGAATAATCGGGTTTCCGCGGATTATTTCTGCGCGACAGACGCGAATAACTGGCAGAAACCCGATTATTCAACATAACAAAAATATCAGAAAACTGAACGCGATAAACAAGGTTCACTTTCAATATTAAATATTTAATAAATAAAAACTTTTTATTTAGCGATCTAATCAGTTTTATTCACAAAATATTGATGATTATCAAGTGCTAGGAATTTGCTCCCTTATTTAACAAAGAGGACAAAATCAATGTAACCCCGCAGAACGTAATTTAATAATCATATACACACGAGGTACTAAAAAAATGAATCCTTAACCTCAAACGTGATTGAATAACAAATAGTTTCCCTTGAAAAAGAAAAAGCCGTGTTCAGCTCCTGACGGAGTACGTATCTGAAGATTCAACATAATAGCCCTGGCTGTTGCAGAGCGAAATATTGAAGATATAGCTTTGGCTTCGGCTGAGCTATGCGTTGCCATACTTCTGATTTCAGACTGAAACAACAATCTGAGTCATATATATAGTTCAGGCGGTACTAGCATTATTTGTGAAAACTAAAGATAGTGATTTAAATTCGTTTCGGCTTTCGAGATCTGAGCAACAAAACATTGATAAGTTTTCTTCCCTAGACAGTAATATCACAGAACACAGTCGAATGAGTGTTATATAAACCTATCTTTCTTTTTCTTCCTTTTGCTATTGCCTTTATCACACAGTGCGCAGGGTCGGCAGGGTTAAGTACGGATTTTGGATGAATAAGTTTAAGGAGTGGCCGGATGCCCTTCCTCCCGCCACCCCATACCCCCCCGGACGGAGTTAGTGTACCCTAGCTGTCTGCGTCTAGTGTAAAATGGAAAATAGTGTGAATGTTTTTAAAATGTCTGCGAGTCGTGTAACTGAGACGGGACGTGGGGACCAGCCCGGTATGCACCTAGTAGGATGTAGAAAACCGCCTAAAAACCACATCCAGGCTAACCGGCACACCGGCCGTCGTCGTTAATCTGATGGGCGGATTCGATCCGGGCCGGCGCGCCTACCCGAGTACAGGAAGCAGCGCGTTAGTGCGCTTTTTTTTTTTTTTCCTCTAGCACTGACCACTTTTTTTTTGGTCGGGACTTCAACCCAGGTCTCCTTGTTTACTTTTTTTTTATTTTTTAAAACTTTATTGAATAAACATATATATATATATATATACACAAAGCAACAGTTCTTCAAGGTACCAGTTAAACATATACAAATGAGTGTGAGGTAAACAAATTATTAGAATAACATTAAATATAACAAAATATAACATATCCTGTTATCTTTATTTTTTTATTTTTTTAATAATCTTTATTGAACAAACTAAAAGTACATATATATTCACTATGCAAGAGTTCTTGAAGGTAGCATGTAAACATATACAAATGACTGTTAGTTAAACAAAAAAATGTATTTAAAAAACATGAAATACAACAAAATATAACATATTCTGTTTTCTTCCTTTTTTATTTGTTTTTTGGTCGATGCATGAGAACGTGGATAGGGGTGTTGCATCATGTGACAGGTAGGCATGGTACACCCCAACTTTTAGGGGGGTCAAGGAAGACGCTGCGGAGATAACCGGCAAAAGTTTGTCGGTAAGACGGTTTTCGGGTGAGGGTGCTATGTGTGGTCACAACTTTGTACCAGAAGTCAAGGACTGTATGCGGACCACTCTGAAACAGTTAGTCTAAATCCTGTCCTCGAAACAAGATTAGGGTATGGTGCTTAGCAAGAGGGTAGTGAAATGTCTGGGGCAACAACAGGAAATCCGGGGTTACCGTCGTTGGCGAGGCATGGAGGTAAAAGCCCACGATTCGTTGGATGAGGACCCATACGTTTTGTTTCAGGGGGCACGTAAGACGGTGCTCGTCGGTGTCTTCGACCTGACAGTCAGGGCAGAGTGGGGAGGTGGCCAGTCCTATGCGATAAAGTCGACTATTATTCGGGAATTTTCCATAGACTAAAACATACCAGAGTGCAGACACAGACGACGGTAAAAAGGGTGCATGCACACTCCCCCAAACCGTTCGCCAGTTAATGTCAGGATGTTGTAGCACCATGGGGTCGCAAGGGTTGGACAGCATAAACAAACGATAATAATCTTTGGTACGGGGAGGACGGGTGACTGGAAAATCGGCCCGAACGTAGCTGAGTTCTATGAAACAATTGGCGGCGTGGTACAATAATGAAGAAATAGGTGCCACATTGATCGGTGGATCGAGAGAAGCTGGTCGTAGGATATCTAAGAGACTGCATGTTAAGGACGGGGCCGGCCCCTGCCAGTGGCGCTACAGAGTGTGGACAAAGGGTGCAGAAGATCGTGCCCGCACGTTGACGAGTCCGAGGTCACCTTTTGCAGGAGGCAGTGTTAGAGTGTTGTAGCGGGCTTTGAAAAGTGCCCCTGCTGACACGAAATATCCAAAGGCTGATTGGATGAGGCGGCCAAGGAGTAACGGCATTGGGAGGATCTGGACGATGTGTACCAGTTTAGGGGCGAAATACATGTTGACATAGGACACACGTTGGAGTTGGTTTAAGTTACGGTGCAGTTGACCGCGGACATGGTGCCGAATCGACTGCAAAAGCCGCCGGTAGGCCAGGGCCACTGTGCGGTATGTGGAGCTCGTAAATTCGATACCCAAGTAACTAAGGGTGGTACTGACTTGGAGTGGGTTTGGCATCATAGCCGGGAGGCCGCGCCCAATGTGCATCATAGTCGATTTACGGAAATTAAGAATGCTACCAGAAAGACGTCCATACTGGTGGATCCATTGGATGGCGTCATTGAGTTCCGTGGAGGAGCAGGTGAGAAAGAGGATGTCGTCCGCATAAGCCCTGCAGTGAAAGGTGTAGTCACGCAAAGAGAGACCCTGCAGTCTAGAGGTAAGACCAAGGGCTCAAGTGCAATGGCATATAGTAGAGTAGACATAGGGAATCCTTGACGCACAGAGCGGCGTATAGGAATCGGTCCTACAAGCCTCCAATTGACTTGTACCATCGAGATCGCGGGAAGTAGTAACCGGCGAATGGCCTCGACAAAAAGTAATGGGAACCCCATACGTGTCGCCACCATGAGGAGGAATGGGTGTCGAACGTGATCAAAGGCACTCGTGAAATCGAATTGCTGCACGAAGGCGACAAACCGACGCCAGTGCGATGAGGTCACGGTATTCTCCTAGGGCTGTTTGTAAGGTTGCCCCACAACCACGTGCAGTCTGCTGCGCTGAAAGGACCGCAGGTAAGACGGTGCGTATGCGTGCTGCTAAGAGGCGTGCATAGATTTTATAGTCTGCATTCAGTAGTGTAACTCTGCCTCGTGATGACTGGTTGTTGTGTGTGATGTCCTTAGGTTAGTTAGGTTTAAGTAGTTCTAAGTTCTAGGGGACTCATGACCATAGATGTTAAGTCCCATAGTGCTCAGAGCCATTTTTCAGTAGTGTAAGGGGGCGATATGCAGAGACATGAGACCCTCCCTTCGGCTTAGGCACAGGTAGAAGAATGCCAGTGACGAATTCAGGTGTAATTGGGAAGGACGGAGTGAAGAGTTCCTGAATCATTTCCGTCCAGCGAGGAAACATTAACGTGGTGAACGCCCGGTAAAACTCCACTGGGAGACCATCTGGTCCTGGTGATTTGTTCTTGTCCCCTTTGTTGATCGCATCTACCACCTCTTCTGCGGTGATTGCAGACATCATGGACGTTGACTCCGCTACGGTGAGGGTCCGATCAGGGGAAGGACGGAAATCATCAGGAATTGGCGTCGCCATCGGTTCATCATCATAAATTTGGCGTCAATGTTCAGCAAAGGCAGACACCACTCCTGCCTGTGTTGTGTGGTGAACACCATCGGAGGTCGTGATGTTGGGGACGAAAAGTCGACGTCGACGACTAAGGTCGGATGCGGCGTGGATTGTGGATGGAGTTTCATCGTGGAGGAGGTCTTGTCGTCGGGAACGCACCACGACACCATGCAGTCGTGCACGTTGGAGAGAGAGGAGACGAGCTTTAGTACGCTGTCGTTCCCTATGGGTATCAGGTGATGGAGGGAGCGCATCTAGCTCACGGAGGACGGCGCAGTGAAAATTTGTAGTGTCTCGATGCCATGCCGCTGCTTCCTTGGCTCATTGCATGAAGACCTTTCTGATCGCAGGTTTGGCACATTTGAGCCACCAATGGAACGTGGATGTGTACTGCGGGAGGCGTCTTTCGCAAGACGCCCATGTAGTGGCAATACATTGTCGGCAGTGTGGATCATTAAGGAGGGAGGTATTAAGCTTCCAGTAACCTCTGCTGCGCCACACTGACTGAGGTGGCAGGGCGAGGGAGCAAATGACGGTGCAATGGTCCGAAAAAGCAAGGGGCCATCCTTCAGCTTGGGAGACTTCATTGCCAAGGTGGGCAGAGACATAAAACCGGTCCAGTCTGCTTGCAGAATGTGCTGTATAATGGGTAAAACCGGGGTATTGCCATGAATTTTCTCCCAAACGTCCACTAGATGAAAATCTTCGATTAAGGTGAGCAGCGTCGGGCATGGCGAATAACCAGACATTTGGTCCTGCGGATGGAGGACGCAGTTGAAATCGCCTCCCATGATAAGGCGATCATAGCGTCCAGAAAACAGGGGCGCCACGTCATGTCTGAAGAAAGTGGACCGCTGCCGACGGTTCGTGTAGCCAGACGGAGGGTAGATATTGATGACGCGCGTGTCGAAGATGGTAACAGCCATGCCCCTTCCACAGGAAAGGATTGTCGTGTCTTTGAGTGGGATTCCTTCGCGTATGTAGAAAGCCACTCCACGCCCTGATTGATCATATGTGGACGTGTATGAGTCGTAGCCGTACACTGGTGGTAGTGTGGCAACGCGTACTTCCTGAAGAAGGGCGACGTCGACGTCAGAGGCCCGAAGCATGTCAGATAGGAGTTGCAGCTTGGGTGCAGTGCCGATCACGTTGATGTTCAGTGTGGCGAACCGGTATGTATGTTTCAGTGGTGGTGGACGCGCATCTACCATCACCAAGGTAAGTATGAGGAGGGCACCGACAGGAAGTCCCGTCCCATCAGCTGCGGTGCCTCGCTTTCGATGTTAACAGGCAGCCTTGTCCGACGGAGGCAATTAATCCGGAGGAGGGGGCGTATCTTCCTCAATGTCGTCGGCCCATGCTCCTGTGCTGTGGGTCTGTCCAATGTCCATGGGAATTGCGTCGTGGTGAGAGAGATATGGAGTGGTCGGCAGGGAGACAGGCGACTCAACCTGCGCACCGACCATTACATTGTGCGTGGCGACCTCCATGGTGGTCCCGTCCTGCGAAACGTCTTGTTCATCGTGAAAGTTGCCCGACGACCTCTGCGTGGAAATGTCGGCTGGTTGGGTGTCGTCTTCGTCGTCACGGGTGGCGACGCTTTGAGAGCCCGTGGGTGAACGGCGACGGCGTTTTCGCCTACGTGGCGAGTGTTGTTTTCGCACGTGTTCCTCAGTGTCGGACGACGGCAAGAAGGAGCGTCGACCTGGTTCGAAGGCGTCGATGGGTACAATGAAATTGTCAAACAGGTGTTGTGAAGAAGTACTGTTCTCCTCAGCGTCCGGTGCGGGAGCCTGTTCGGCGGCGGCAAGGCTGTCAGGTGGGACGTCCGCACCGTCCATAGGTGACTGGGACGGTGGGACGTGCCGATCGGAAGGACCGGGCGACGGACTGGACGAAACTGTAGACGTCGCAAAAGCCGCTGCGTAAGTGACCGGTAGGGCGGTCATCATGGGTGTGACGGACGCTCCCGACAACGGGAGCTGCGCGACACGTCGTTGAATGCATTCAGACCGTAGATGACCTTCTTTCCCGCAACCGGAACAGGTCCGAGGTTGGCCGTCGTACATTATAATGGCACGGCAGCCTCCAATTCGTAGATAGGAAGGCACGTGTTTCTGCAACTCGATGCGGACCTGTCTAACACCGTTTAAAACGGGATAGGTTTGAAATTGTACCCATCGTTCGGCAACGTTGCCATAGGGACGGAGCGCCTCTGCAGGTAGTTCGAACGGCAGTTCGAAGATTCTTATCGTCCGTGTGCCGAGACCTGCGTGATCGACGGTAACGGGTCCGACGTTGCCGTCGGAATGACAGAAGTGCAGTCCACGTTTTGCCTCTAGAAGCACATTGTCGCATGCCGCATCGTTGATCATTTTGACGTAGACGATACTGCTAACTATGGACAAGTGGATACCAATTAGATCCGTTGGTGGTGTTTTAACTTCATTGCGAATAAATCGTTCTACCTCCAGGACCTTGGGTCGGGAGAAGTCGGAACAAAAGTTGAAATGTAATGTCTTCTTCCGATAGTAGTGCGCCAAGGTGGTCCAGAAGGGAAAAACGGCACTTACAGCGGCCGAAGTAAACACAAACACACCGTGCGCGTCTCGCCAGCATCGCTCTGGAGCGTGACCAACTCGCAGCACTGCCGGCGGCAGATTTTTCTCGGCTATCCGGTGGGTTGTGTTGTATAAACCTATATACATATGAAAAGCTTGGATAAAATTACAAAATTTGCTAAATTTGTTATTCGATGCTACAGAAGGACGGTAGCATATTTTCGGACATAATATTAGACAGAATAGGTAGAAAATTCTATATAATTCAGTTGTAATTAGCATGATTCAAGAGCTAAAATATTGAAGGGAATATTAACGTTACAAGAAAAGAGGGAAAAGTAAATGTAAAAAGCCTCCGCTACGGTCGCAGGTGCGAATCCTGCCTCGGGCATGGATGTGTGTGATGTCCTTAGGTTAGTTAGGTTTAAGTTGTTCTAAGTTCTATGGGACTGATGACCTCCGATGTTAAGTCCCATAGTGCTCAGAGCCATGTTTGATTATCACGCCTAATACAGTACAGAAAACACACTGGCATTCAATACTGCTTCTATTCGTCTTTGAATGGATAAATACGGCTGCTGGATGGTTTCCATTGCAATCTTACACAGTTCTTCCGGCAAAACAGTGGTAAGTTCAGGTAGCGATGATGGAGGTGGTTGCCACCACGACCCCTTCTCTCCGAATTAGACTACAAAGGCTTAATAACACTGAGATCTGGTGACCGTGGTGGACAGGAGAGATGCGACAATTCATCTTCGTACACACTAAACCAGTCCTGCACCATGCAGGCACTGTGTTCCGTCGTCTTGGAAAACAGAAACACTGTTGGGAAACAAACATTGTTCTAAGCGATGGAACTGGACTGCCAAAACGGTCACATAGTCCCTGGCAGTAATGCAGTCTTGCAGAGTACCCATGAGCAATGCAATATCACGATATGGCTATGCAAATCATCAATGAATCCCAACCATGTTTCACTCTTGCGATATAAAACAAGAATCATCAGACCATATGGTATTATTCCACTGCTTCGTGGCCCAAGTTCTATGGCTGCGGCCCCATTGTTACCTGTTATGGGCATATATGCAGCATTGATAAGTGAATTTGGAATTTGACATCGTCCTGCAATTTCCTGCTTATGGAGCTGTCTTGATGCGGTGTCTCTTGAAACGCCAAACCTTCAGCTCCGTTCGGCGCACCCACCGTACGAACACCAACAATTTGCCCACGATCGAATTCATTTATCTGCGAAGTAACGCACTCGCAGCTACACAGTACACTTTGATAACCACGACTGACCCTCGCAAAGTAACGACGCCATTGCACATATTCCGTTCTTGGTCAAATAAAACAGTGCAACTTGTAGAATTGGCTAGCATCCGGATTTTTGTTCATGCATGCATTTCGCAAGGTGTTTCCATATTTTTGTCCAAGCCCTGCACTCTTACACATCTGAACAGAGTCAGTTTAAACTTCCTCAGCACGCAAGTCTTATTACGCAGCGCTGGCAACTTCTGCCACCATTGCTATTTTCCATACCATTGCTACATATTCAGAATGTGTCCAGAGATCGTTATTGCATAGGAAATAATCATTCATACTCCTGTTGACTGCCACATAACCTAATCAGTTTATAGCTTCTTTCTACAGTATCGTAGTCTATCGATACTGCCGCAGCCCCCTCGAATATTTCTGCGGACGCCACAAGCGTCGCTTTGGACATCGCCACCAATGAAGAACTTCTAGGCCACCGACCAATGAAGACTGCGAGGAGGGTGTTATAAGTGACAGGCATTTGGGCACCAATCTTCTAGTCGATATTAGTTCCGCGACTTACATTCAATATAGTGAGACTACTCACGTGTTGAGCTTCTGCCTCGGATGCCACAAACTGTAAACATTGTAGCGCTTCTTCACGCACAACATATTTATTTAAACTGTACGTGTGTCAACCGATCTTCTGCTTGTCTGTCCAAATTCCCATGGCGCCATATCCCTTTGGCCACTTTCCAGCCATTTATTAATAGCAGCACCGAGCGAGGTGGCGCAAGGATTATCACACTGAACTCGCATTCGGGAGTTTTCCCTGATATCCCTAAATCGCTTTAGCCAAATGACGAGATGGTTTCTTTGAAAGGGCAGGGCCGACTTCCTTCCCCATCCTTCCACAATCCGATGGGACCGATGACCTCGCTGTTTGGTTTCTCCCCTATGGCAACCAACCAACCTATCATTAGCATCGAGGACATAGCACTTGGCTCCTCGGAACATAACGGTTACCGGTTCACATCATAACACTTTCGACAATGATGGGCTTGTCTTCTAGGCATCTATGGGCGAACCGTTACCAATGTGCCTTCACAGTAAACAATCATCACTTGGTAATGACGAATTGCTTTTATGAATGCACTGTACGAATACATATTCGCAGAATAGTGATTCTTAATCACCTTCGCTCGGGAAGCTATCTTAAATATGTGATAGTCATGCTCTACAAAAAGAGTAACTATTCTTACGTTTACCGATCTAAATACTTATTCCTCTCGCTTATTATTAGGTTAAAGAGGTAAACACTTTATCTGAAAGACCCCGACATTTTGCGAGTGCAAAAAAATTGTATTTCACCTCGGCTTAAGAATATCAAACGAAACACAGATAAACACAAAGTCGCCGAGAAGCATTTCGTTGAGTATGACTAGCGATTTGCCCTCGATTTGCATTAATAAGCGTCTATGGCCTTACGACTTATCTGGCGTTGCGGTAATAAATTTTACGCACAAACTTTGCATCTGCGCAATTTAGAAATAAGAGATTTAAGTTTGACCTTGAATTAAATGATTTTGAACAATCAACAATAGTAAAATTTAGTACGTACCAAGCTGAGCTGCAGTGACAGGTAAGTTAAAATATGGTAGCAACTATTCTTACGGTTACCAATCTAAATACTTATTCCTCTCGCTTATTATTAAGTTAAAGAGGTAAACACTTTATCTGAAAGACCCCGACATTTTGCGAATGCAAAAAAATTGTATTTCACCTCGGCTTAAGAATATCAACCGAAACACAGATAAGCACAAAGTCGCCGAGAAGCATTTCGTAGTGTATGACATAACCACTGTCTTCCACAACATCACTCATACTGTCTTGCTTAGTACGCGCGACACACATAGCTTCGATCTGTTTATTGACGTCTGCGTGATAACGCACGTAATTTAACTCGCGCGTAATGCCATCTGTTGGTGTGCTGCCTGAACTGCTCTCGATTGCATTCTGTTCTCGCGTGTCTAGATTTATTTCTAGTTTCCTATCCATTTTAGCTATTATTAAGTACTGATACCTTTTATTTTCAATTTAAACTTAACTTTCACTATCCGTTCTGTCAAATAATGTACAGGTTCGTGCCGCTGGACGTTTTATGTTCACTCTATGTTTGTAAAATGCTAACTACTTATAATTTTTTCCGTCTGTAGGTGCAAGCTGAACAACGTCCTGTCACACGGCACCACGTATAACACTCCCGTCTGCTTCTGCTATACCATAACCTTAAAGTTGTGGCAGGTCGTGAAATAAAACTATCTTGTTAAAGCATTTATGGTATAAAGCAACAGAGCAGCGTTATCCCCTGAAAGGAATTTTGTAATGTTGACCGTGTTGTACCTAACGGAGGTGGCTTATCGGAAATGAAAGTCAGAATTACGTAATTATTTGAACAGTAACAAACAAAATTTTGCCTATCTGCACTGTTCAACGGATAAAGAAAACGGTCGCCAGCCTAACTAGGCAAGAGAATGATTAACATTCTCGTTCAGGAAAATAGTTATTAGTAACTCTAATGGATAAACACAACCTATACTTGGCCACACACGAGTGCAATGAACTCTGACACATACAATGTTTACGTTAAGATTGAAGCTAACAACTGGAGCAGCACAAACTATTTGCAAAATTATAAGAGATACCGAAACACCCTATTACTTTCAGGCTTTAAAGAAATTATGGTTTTTTTATAATTAGTGGTCTTCCCATTACTTGTTACCCAGCATTAATACAATAGACAAACTGTGGATCCTGTTATATTATTATTATGCACTTCCTATACACAAGAGAGACATACACTTAACGAACATGAGTATATAACGTTTCACAGCCGCAGTTTTCCACTTTTACTACAGCGAAACACAATGTTGACAAAATTGCAAGAAACTGACTCACCTTTCTGAATTTAATACAGATATCAAGGCGTTCATTTGCTAAGCAAAACTTTATAAGCCTCAGTCTTAAGAACTTTTAATTTTGCAGTTGGCAACAGCACTTTAATAAGCAGTTTTAAATAGGAAAATTATTTCCAGCAAACAACATTTACTTTAACTCACTCTCTTGTCACATAACTTTAACTTTCTTTTTACTAAGTTCAAGAGGCATTAATTAGCATAAAATTGGTCATAAATGTTCTTTGAGTAGGGACAATCGGTAATTACTTTAGTTCAAACGGAAAGGAACCTGAGAGGTGTTATGATTAGGAAAAAATTAAGGTAGGTACATAAATTCAGGTATAAATTACCTCATATTTGTGCACACTAAAACATCCAGTAAGCTGATCCTTCACTGTACATCATTATAGTATTACGTTACAGTGATTGCGCAACGTGGTGGCAACCGCATGTTGGTAGGTGGATTCGCAGGCAGAATTGCTGGACTCTGGCCCTTCTTGGTGGCGATGATAGTTACAAATTCCATAATAGTTCCAGCTAGTTATCCATCCATCCGAGGCATTGGAAAGTAGCAGAAAAATCCTCTCTCGGAACCAGCACAATATGCATCTTTTACATGGTAGTGCACGGTTTGGTAGCTTGTCCCCGACTCGTAGCTCGTCTCCGACTCGTAGCTCGTCCCCGACTGACTATCAGTTCCACCTTTCCTACCTAGGCCAACCACAATTTGCGCTCGCTACACAGTTCCGTTCCCGAGGGGAACCACAACAACTTTTACATACAGATTAACTAAGAATCCTAAGTGAGGATCAGCAGTTTACATAACAGTAACCAAATGCATTAAATAAAACAAAACATTTACACAAATTGACATCTCTACAAAAAATTATTCACACAAAATTACAATTACATACAGTAAATTTTGTTCCCTCCAAATGGGACAAAGAGTTTAAATGAAAGATACACTACTTTGCATTGAACCAAACCATGACATCAAAGTTTGTACAAAGAAAGGAGTATACAATTCTGTGTTATCTATTCAATCAAACACGTTTACAGAAGCTCAATGATGTAACATTAAATGAAACAAAAGCAAAACAAGTCAGTAGAGCTTAGAGCTATGGTGTTACATAGCGATTTGCCCTGGATTTGCATTAATAAGCGTCTATGGCCTTACGACTTATCTGGCGTTGCGGTAATAAATTTTACGCACAAACTTTCCCGGTGATTCGACCTGTCTATTAGTGAATATTGTATCAAAATCACAGTAGTTCCTGAGGCTAGCTCTCGTATAGAGATAGAAAATCGAGAAGGAGGACTTTAAATTATTATTATATAGATAAGTGACAAAGATAAAATGCGAAACTGCTAACGCAACTTACTGTGTCATAGATATAATGTGAAGAAAAATGAATGTTATTTAAAAGATTCAAATATATAAGATCACAAATTGCTATTTATCATAAAAACCAGTAAAAAATTTATCCTGGAGGTGAAATAATTTATTTTGAAGATCACGACGCAGATAAAAAGCTGCAGAATTCAAAAGTACTTGTGGCACTGTAAATAGAGTACCAAAAAATAAGATTTGGAAAGAAACCAAAATTAAATTTTACTAACTTATGGCAGTTCCTGTCTTTCTCTACGGCAGTAAGACCGGGACACTTTCCAAAGTGTGGAAAAATGCAATTCATGTCTCTGCAAAGAGATTCCTAAGAGCTCTGAAAAATGTTTAAAATTATATAAAAAAGTACATATTACAAAAGTTGCTGTTTTAAACAATGAGCAATGAAATAGATGAGTGCAGAGTTAAATGGTAAGAACATGTGATAAGAAAAAGTGTCGATTACCACTATAAGTGACGAAGAACTGGTCTTGGAAGACCAAGGAAGAGGTGCCACAAATCAGGGTGACTGATGAAGACGGAATAGCCGTCACACCAAATCCCTGAAAGCGAAGATGATAAGGATGATGACGATCATGATGATGGTGGTGATGATGTTGATGACGACAACCACGACGACGGTGATGATGATGAAAACATATCTGTATAAATCATTACGTTTTATAAAATCTTCGAGTGTCCCATCTGAACTAAACATTAAAGATGTTTGCCTGTACCCTGCAAGCCGAGAAATGTGTTAGTGTACATCGAGGAAGTTCACAGTGTCTTAGCACAATGGGCTGAAATTCTGCGCAAAACGAAAGTATGACGAAACGAAAA
Organism: Schistocerca nitens; assembly: GCF_023898315.1. Taxonomy (NCBI): domain Eukaryota; kingdom Metazoa; phylum Arthropoda; class Insecta; order Orthoptera; family Acrididae; genus Schistocerca; species Schistocerca nitens. The sequence continues at coordinate 544,425,561 of NC_064614.1, forward strand.
CATGTGTTCGGAAGTACAATACAAAAATTTTATATGTTTCTCTGATAACATTTTATCTCCTTGAGTGTCAATATTCTATTGATCAACTGTAACCTGTCAGGGCTGATTGTACCTCTGTTGTCCTCTCTGTGAATCTAAAAAGCTGAATGATTTATTTTTGTATGTAGTTTACTAATTTTAATACAATATAGAATTGATAATGTTCTTTTGATTTTAAGTGCAAAAGGCAGATCGACTCCCAAGGGTTCATATTAAATTGAATTCAAATTTGTGATAGTCATCCATGTGTTTTTTCCTTTTGAGGACTGACCTGGAGACAGATCGATACTGGCTTGTAGGCAGTGATGTCACGGAGGCGATGTTGTGAGGTGCGTAGTTAAAAGTGTTCTTTATTGTGACGAAGCTCTGATAAAAAGATTAACGAAGTTTCTTGGCTAAAATTTTCACAGTTGTAGGTCGTCTCAACAAAATATATGTCACGAATACAAGAATATCCGGTCATAAATTGTGGAGATGTGGTTGTGGCACTGACACGAAAAGGGCAATGGCCCTGGATGGCGTCTTGGTGAGCCATATTAGTCTCCATTGATAGAGACGAGAATAAATTGTGTAATGTTGCTCGACACCACAAATTGCGATTGCTGATTTACTACAAGGTAAGATATTTTGTGTGCTGTCATATCTAGAAGTACAAAGGGAGAATAAATCATATTATAGAACATATCTGAACTACGAATTTTGGAACAACACATTTTATTGATTGTTCTCTATGTTAATGTTGCCGGCCGGCCGGAGTGGCCGTGCGGTTCTAGGCGCTGCAGTCTAGAGCAAAGCGACCGATCCGGTCGTAGGTTCGAATCCTGCCTCGGGCATGGATGTGTGTGATGTCCTTAGGCTAGTTAGGTTTATTTAGTTCTGAGTTCTAGGCGACTGATGACCTCAGAAGTTAAGTCGCATAGTGCTCAGAGCCGTTTGAACCATTTTATGTTGTCTGCAGACAATTATTAAAATATTTCCTGTGTTACTTTAATAAAGGGATTTATTTTTTTTAATATATGAAATAAGAAATAACAAGGTGTAACCTCCCCCTCACTTATCGACTTACTGACAGTGAGAAATTGAACCGTGTGTAGCTAATGGAAATTTGGGAAAAGCAATCGTCACCGAAGTTAATCTGTCGGTAAAGAGGGAGGAAGGGTTACATGTAAATGAAAGGAAAAATGCAAATGAAATTGATGGAAATAAATTTTGAAAAAGGGTAAAGTTAATAAAGAAAGTAAATGTGCGGTCGTTACGTTAACAATTAACTGGCGTTAATTAGATATTTGTGATTTGGGGAAAATTACGGTCGGTAGTCGTATGGACAACTACTATAATAACTGAAAAAGAAAGGTTAATGCACATATAATTAGCACTAAAAGCGTGGCAACTGAAGGTTGACACGTATTGTGTGAAAACTGAATGTTTGTCAGAAGTAATAAATTTCGCTACACTCTGACTTAATTTAGCAAAATAATTAATAAAACCGGAAAATTGAAATTTAATTTAGTGACTGAAATTAATAGTGAACCTTGTTTCTGAAGCATTGCGAAATTAAATAAAATAAGGTTAGTTTTGGGCTACCTGAACAAGCATCTCAAAAGCAACTTGAATCTACGCAACTCAGAAATAAGAGATTTAAGTTTGACCTTGAATTAAATGATTTTGAACAATTAACAATAGTAAAATTAAGTACGTACCAAGGTGAGCTGCAGTGACAGGTAAGCTAAAATATGGTAGCAAAAACTCGCACTCTTCATTTGTGCTTGTGTAATCTAAATATAGTTGTGTTTGGTTATTGTAGCCAGCTATGAATACTTTAACTGAACTTTGAAATTAAATTAGTGAAATGGAATGATATTACTTTAATGCTGGCGTATGAATTTCAACGACACTCGGGTTCATTTCGGAAAAGGAAGGGACGCTGCTTGGTAATGGAATTGGGACAATGATCAACAAAGGTTCATGCTAAGTTGCTGTATTTTAGTGATGCAAATGGAACAGTTTGAAAAGCTGAGGCTTGCCATACGGTTCTAAAACTTTACCTGCTTTCAGTCTTCCTTGTTGGCTGATTGAAAGTTTGAAGTCGTCGATCGAGAAGGTGGCGACAATCACTTATTCTCGGCCGTCACTGTTGCAGAAGCCGGATGTTGGCGCTCCTTCTCGATACGGCCACCAGGCGAAACGAGCTCTCGATGTGAGCCAGCTAATGTTTCCCGTCCACGACTCCGTGTCACAAACTATCATAGCAAGTCGAGCGTAACTCCATGCTGCCAAACCCCGATGGAGCGTCACTCAACACACCTGCTCCATCGCCCTACTCCAGCCAGACTCTGCTCTTCCCGTGCTCCACGCGGCAGAGTTAACACTCCCAAGATTCTTAACAGTTTGGTTCTCCAGACGACCCATCGATGTAATCGTTCTATAGCATAGTTTTCCCTAGGCAAGACCCAGCGTGAAAATACAAATAATATTTACAAATCAAACCAGTTATGTAAAACAATTACAATACATAAAGACACAGAAATGTCATTTCTTCACGTAACAAAATAATAAAAAAATTTCTAGTACAGTAGATGGAAATAGGAGGATATGCATTTCCGGCGTTACAGACGTTAATGTATCTTACATCAAGTACATAAATTTATAACGAACAAAGAGAAGGAGAATCTAGTGGAATCGTGGCCTTTCCAATTTGTCATGGTTCGATTAGTTTTGCAGTCAATTTTCGATTGTATTGTAAATAATTTTAGTAATTACTTACGACACATTTTTCAAACATAATAGCTACGACGCTACGCGGTAATGATTTTCCTGGCATTCACCTTGCTTTCAAGTAACTCTGGAGTAATAAAAGAAAAACTTTCTTTAAAAACCTGTTAGGCTATTACAAAAGTAATATTAAGAATCAGTCACTTCAGGACCGACAATAGTAATATTCTATATTTAGTATTTATTTCAAATGGAAAGATACTAACGGTAAATTAGCCGCTACACTCGTCCTGACGCTGAATACAAGCGTTATTTGTTCTGTGGATAGAACTCAGTTATCAAAACGATATCGCACGTGGGCAACGCAGTGAAGCGTATTGCAGATGTAAATTGTGTTTGAAAAAGATCAAACCACGATTATACCTGTTCAGTATTGTTATCAGTAATGTGCTCCCCTACGTAGTAACAAGTTAGAAGTCCTAATGAGTTTTAATTCTGTTAAATACAGTTCTGTGACTGATGTTGTGTAGATGATGAAAATCGTTTGAATACAATGTTACGAAGTGTCTGCGTTCGCTTTCGCCGATTGCTGTAGGCAGATATCTCGAAGATGAAACGTTTTCTCTTTCCTTACCTTCAGTCTTAATCCTCTCCAGCTTGCATTTCATCCATTTTAAATCCCGAAGAAGTTTTCAGAGTGAGGAACTCTTTCTTTTTTACGGGAGAAAAAGTAATTTAATGTTCCCCGAGTGTGGCGGCGTCCGCAGTCAGGCGGCTTCTTTAACAGGAATTGCAGAAGTTATATGCCTGAAATCACTGTGCAAAGGCAGAGGGTGTTCTTGGAAGATTGTTTTTCCACATTAATCAAAGCAACTACAAAAGAGGAGAATTGATCAGAAAAATTGTAAAAGAAGAGAAAGGATGGATGCTACAAAATGTGATTTCCAGATACCATCCACTATCAAAACACTACTATCTGACCGCATTGGTGTGTGATACCAAGGGAGCACACCTTTCTGAAGAATTTCCACTAAAGTGGCTGTGAGAAATGTAGTTTACATTTACAAAATTTGTAGGCAATACCACTGGAGGAGATCTGTACTCATTCTTCGGACTGAAAGTAAGAAACTGAAGGAAATCTGTATTCTTCTTCCGAAATAGTGCTGAGTGTATAACCTACCTCTACTCTTGAATTTAGTATGGTTTCACCTAAATCACAGAAAAACCTGTCTCCTTGTTGTATGCTATACTCCAACACAACAAATAGACCTGTCACGGGAGAAGCCACATATAACCCTCTTACTAACATTTATTTTAGTTTCCAAGTAAAAAAATCACTTTGACACTGAATTCTACAAGAGTACGTCCACATCCGTTTAGCGAAGATGGCCTTTCAGTATTCCATTAATGCCCTGAAAATTGCTGCTGTTATTCAGTAGGGCTGACACTGGTCAAGATGCTGTTCGTCGATTTTTGCAGAAGATGAAACAAACTATAATTTCCGGGCGGGAAGGAGCGTCTGGTCACCGGCACGAATCCGCCCGGCGGATTTGTGTCTAGGTCCGGTGAACCGGCCAGTCTGTGGTTGGTTTTTAGGCGGTTTTCCATCTGCCTCGGAGAATGCGGGCTGGTTCCCCTTATTCCGCCTCAGTTACACTATGTCGGCGATTGCTGCGCAAACAAGTTCTCCACGTACGCGTACACCGCCATTACTCTACCACGCGAACATAGGGGTTACACTCGTCTGGTGAGAGACGTTCCCTGGGGGGTCCACCGGGGGCCGATCCGCACAATAACCCTGTGTTCGGTGTGGGGCGACGGAAGGGTGAAGTGCACTGCGGTAGTCGTCGTGGGGTGGGGTTGCGGCCCACTGCGGATGCGGCGGGGACGGAGCCTCTCCGTCGTTTCTAGGTTCCCGGTTAACATACAATATAATACAAAACTATAACTTCAGAAACTCTGTGTCCAAGCAACTGAAACACTGGCGTAACAACTTCGTTTACAATTATGTCGGTAATAGTACAGATAAAATGCATTTTACATGTAACGGCCTGCTAGTTCTGCTGTCTGTTATAAGTCATAGTTATCTCATTGTGCCTTGGGTTTTACTTGCGGAGAAAATTAAAAACTCCACCTACAACTGGCTTTAGTTTTCTACGGCTACGGTGCAAGACATGCAGCTAAAAAGATTAAGATATACTTTATACGGTCATTTTCTGTAAAAAGAACATTTATAAGTCAAGGATCAAAACGTCCGTTAATACATTATTAATGGGGAAATTATTACCAGCATTGATCACTACGTGAGAAGGAGTTACAATGATTGCATTGTGGCCAATAAAAGGAAGATATTGTAATTAACATTTAATAAATCCCTTGTGTGCTTTTATAAAGCCGATATATAATTACTTCTAACAAAAAATTGGCTAGTTCGTGATTTTTAAACAATTGACCGACCGCATCTGCTTGCTCACAATATCATTCCTTAGCTTCGGCTAAATTATCCTAAGGACAAACACACACACCCATGCCCGAGGGAGGACTCTTACCTCCGTCGGGACCAGCCGCGCAGTCTATGACTGCAGCGCCCAGACCGCTGGGCTAATTCCGCGCGGCTCCTGATTGCGGTTTTGCTGCCTTATGACATGTTTATGAACTTTTTCTATTGAAAATGACCAAACAGCCGATGGTTCAGATGGCTCTGAGTACTATGGGACTTAGCATCTGTGGTCATCAGTCCCCTAGAACTTAGAACTACTTAAACCTAACTAACCTAAGGACATCACACACATCCATGCCCGAGGCAGGATTCGAACCTGCGACCGTAGCAGTCGCGTGGTTCCGGACTGAGCGCCTAGAACCGCTCGGCCACCGCGGCCGGCTACCAAATAGCCGAAACTGGCCAATAGTCGATTAAATAAACGCAAATACTTATTATCAGCGGGAACAATAAGGACTTTCTGTAATTTAATGCCTGTACGTTGGAACCCCAGCAATTTTTGTAAATAACATTTCCTGTGCAACAAAATATTACTTCCTTTCACATAGTTTCCCTTGTAATTTCCGGCGCATTAGACTTCACCAGAACAATTAAAAAATCGTGAGAGAAATCGCTAGATGTATGGGTGGTATCTTAGGGCCCTGGTAGTAATGTGAGCCTCCTCCTTATGTAATAAAAAAGCTGCGCATTCTGGTAGTGAATATGTCAGTTACAAGGGTAGTTGGTAGTTACGTTAGTAGCTAGTTTCACCAGCGAGCAGAGAGGCTATCTTGGTTTCACCACCGACAAAACCAGTTTGTGTCAATATTACTACAGCTATGGCTATTTTTGCATTCGTTATGACATTTTACTTGTATTACGCACGTATCCAGGGTCATGTCCACGTATTCATGCTGTTATTTATAGTTAACGTCAGGTGATTGTAAAATTTTGTTTCCGAGGATGGCGGTGCTGGTATGAGTCCCTTTGGTGCTGGCACTATGAACCCCCAGTGTCAAAGACAAAAATTATAAATACTACTGTACGACAACATCCCTTGAATTTTGTGTTGACAGGTCTAGTAAACAGTTAATGCTAGTAAAGAGTTAATGCCTACGAGAAAGCAAAAAAGAAATGTTTCAAATGGCTCTGAGCACTATGCGACTTAACTTCTGAGGTCATCAGTTGCCTAGAACTTAGAACTAATTAAACCTAACTAACCAAAAGACATCACACACATCCATGACCGAGGCAGGATTAGAACCTGCGACCGTAGCGGTCGCTCGGCTCCAGACTGTAGCGCCTAGAACCGCACGGCCACACCGGCCGGCCAAAAAAGAAAGACTGGGGATAAACGAGACATTAAAAGCAAGACATCCGGCAAAGAATGGGGCTAAAAATGGCAGCCAAATGTAGGGAAGGTCTTCAAGAAGATTTATACACTTTACAACCTTGATTTAAAGTATCTTTTTTGTAAGTTGTTGCTGAATCTTTTGTCTTTATCACATGAGACTCACATTAAATACATAATTTTTTCACCTATTGTTTAAGGTTCCATAAAATAAATTAATTTTTGTGTAAGACATAGTATTTCGAAAATATTATGATAAATATGTGAAAGTCATGTCAAGTATGTACCCCGCAAGTTTGAAGTAGAGAGAAAAGAAATCGTGGCAGTAAGGACAAATAGGGTGTGGTCCGTTACACCACCTCTTCCTACAAAATAAAGAATGTTTAACGTTTTTCCCTAATTTGCCTGCTGCCTTATCCATTCCTCAAGCTGACAGATGTTAGTTTCCATATGATGACGTTGGTCGGGGCCGGCCACGTTTCTCAGTGTTTTCTTTTACTGCTGATACACCTATGTTCCTTGAAATGTTGGTTGGATCGACACTTTCGACTGAGACAAATGTTTTAATAAATTAACGACATCTTAATAATGCGAATGCCAGACCCATTTCATTGTGTAAATTCTTCCCTCGTCACTGTTTACGAGGTTTTCCGACTAGCTAATTTGGGTGAACTTCATATTTATGGGGTGCTAGCAATACGGCTCATGAGCTACGATACACACTCCGTAATTCATTTCACCGCAGGGCACAGTGAAAGCGGGTTTTCATGGCTGCTTTGCAAACTAATTCCTGAAATATGATCTAATTATGAATGAGCGTAGACAGAATATCGCAGTGCGGGACTTCAGTTTATGGGACAGCATTATTTAGTCCGTGGAAACAAGGCTCTAAAGAATCTTAATGAACAGAGATTGTGATTCTAATTAAAGGAATGCCGGGAAGCGAATGTTTAGCTGAATTCTGGCGTTGCAGCCTGAGAAAAAACATGCTGCAAGAGGCTTGTCCGACACCTACCGATCTCGACTCTCGTACTTCTGAACTCAGTTACAAACTTTGGCAATGATATCTGATACTGAGAGCCTACGGCAATTCAGCGAATTTACTCCTTGGAATTTAAACTTTACTGTTATTAACTGGAGTTCATATATTTCACCTTTGACTCACTATTTCGTAGTTGAACGGAGTGTTGCTGACATGTCCGGCGAGATGCTTCGGAGAAGAAACTTTACAAAAACTATTATAATAACACCAGATCATTGTGACAGGCTAAGAAATGCTTTTGCGCCGTACTTCTGGAGCATGGATTGTGATGAACGTGCTGCTGATTCAGGTGATTAGGGATTCGGACATTTTGATGAGGATGGCATCTTTCAGCAAGCGTAATATCAGGCGTCTACAGCATTCTACAACGTTTATTCGGAAAGTAAGCAACGATCGGTCGCGAAATGGAAACCACAGTGAAAATCCTGTGAAGTTTTGCACAGGTGTGTTGAGCAGTGTCTCTACTATGCCCGTCGATCGCATTATGTCGTTCTTTTCAGTTCTGAGCACACAGGGAGCACATAAAGATATCTACCTACTAGATCAATAGTGTCTCCCGCCAAGTAAGAGGGCCTGGTGAGAAATTTCGGCTGAAGCTATGCAGCCCACATTACATACCTGTCGTGCCGTTTGTTCTTCAAGACAATTCTCAGCCGCGTTCTGCAGGAGCAATGAAGTTGCTACTGCATTGTTTTCAATTGGAAATGTTTGATTTCCCACAATACAGCCCGTAATTGTCTCCATCTGAGTTTCATCTCTGCTCACATGGACCACTGGCTATGAAGACAAAGTTTTGGCGCAGACAGCGAGCTGTAGGACAACGTAGAGAATCGGCAGAAAGCACTGGCGGCTGCCTTCTATAGCGAGGGTATTGGGTAGTTGGTACAACGCTACGACAAACGTCTAAGTCGGATCGATGACTATGGAGATAAGTAGCTGGAAGTTGAAGCTGACTGTTGCAAGTAAAACAGTTTTGATTTTCACTATGGTTTTCATTTCGCGACCTATCGTTCCTTACTTTCCGAATAGCCCTCGTATATACTGCATAAAATTATTGCATAATATGTAGTATCCCCATTTTTCTGTCGTCTTAACCTCTGTACGTTAAACTCATAGGAAATCTGCTGTTGCACTTTGACCAAAGTGTTCGTTGCAATAATCTTAAGACACGTTATTTCAAAAATTGTTGGAAGCCCTTTGATCACCATAACTCCATGTTTTCGTGGGGACATGGAGACATGTCAGAGCTGACTGACTCACCTCCAGCTAGCTTAACTATTGTACGAGGGCTATCCACAAAGTACATTACGTTTTGGAATTAAAAATAAATAAAGTATTGGAAAATTTTTTTATTATATACAGATGAAAGCCACACTTCAATTCTACTTTTCTACATAGTTGCCATTTAAATTAAGGCACTTATCGTAGCGATGGACGAGCTTGGAAATTCCTTCGTCGTAAAATTCGGCCGCCTGCGCCTTCAACCACGTGGTTAATCAGTAACCCGGTAGAAATACGATTTTTGTGGATTTCCAGGAAAGAGGCACTACAATAAACTCTCAAAGGTATTGCCAAACTCTGCACAACCACAGAAGAGCAATACAAAACAAGCGTAGGGGAAAGTTGGGCTCAAAGATCTTGCTGATTCACGGCAACGCCCAGGCCCACACGACAAATGCCACTCGTGAAGTTCTCGAATCTTTTAAGTGGGAGTTGTTTCCTCATCCGCCGTACAGTCGCGACCTGGCACCGAGCGACTTCCACTTATTCCCAGTAATGAAGAAGTGGTTGGCTATGCAGCGTTTTGATGACGACGCACAGCTTCAAGAAGAGGTAACCACGTGGTTGAAGGCGCAGGCGACCGAATGTTACGACGAAGGAATTTCCAAGCTCGTCCATCGCTACGATAAGTATCTTAATTTAAATGGCAACTATGCAGAAAAGTAGAATTGAAGTGTGGCTTTCATCTGTATATAATAAAAAAAATTCGATACTTTATTTATTTTTAATTCCAAAACGTAATGCACTTTGTGGATAGCCCTCGTATGTGTTATTAAATGTTGTTGCACTGGGAAACAGAAAGTGTTCACTAAATGATATTACAAAGCGTATAGAGGACATTCATCCCTGGATCTGTGGTCACTTAAGTTTAGCGAATATGTGGATCAAATTGTGTTATTCCGGTTGGAACGGACGACTATGGTATTGTGCCGCGTAGTGCCACATATGATTCTCCACTCGATTTGCGTTTTCGACGTAAAATCAGTCAAGTTATTTGTCGGAATTACTTCGATTCGTTTATGACACTTATTGATATAAATAGCATATAGCTGACTGCTGCGAAAATATTGAATCAGCGTTTCGAAATATTAAATAAGGTTTTACTGCTGAATAACGTATATTTACATTGTCACCTAGTGCAGCGTGTTGTGAACGATATTATTGTTGTTAAGTTTCTATTTTGATCGAACAAGCGTTTGATTGCTTGATTGCTTCTTCTGGAAATACTTGTTAATTATCAATTCAGCACAGGTAGTCCTTAATAACGTTCATCATGTCCCCTGTTGATGTCTTGACATTGCAATTACGTGCGACACAAATATTACTTGAGTATGATATAAACTTATATCTATAACAAGTTAACTTACGAAATATCGTTGAAATTAGGCGAATAACGCCATAGGATACCTCCTAATATCTTGTCGGATCACATTTTTCTCGGTGTAGTGCAGCAACTCGCCATAGCATGGAAGCAACCTGCAAAAGTACTGAGCCGTGCTGTCTCCATAGCCACCCATAATTAGTAAACTATTGCCGATGCAGGGTTTTTGCAAGAACTGACCTCTCGATTATGTCCCATAAATGTTAGATGTGATTCATGTCGGGTGATGTGGCGGCCAAACATTCCCTCGAGCTGTCCAGAATGTTCTTGAAACCAATCGCGAACCTCTGTGGCACGATGCCACGGAGCATTATCATCCACAAAAATTCCATCGTTCTGTGGGAACATGAAGTCCGTGAAGGGCTGAAAAAAGTCGCCAAGTTGGCAAACATAGCCAGTCAACGATCGGTTCAGTTGGACCAGAGGACACGGTCTGTTCCGTGTAAACACAGCACACACGATTGTGGAGCCACTACCAGCCTACACAGCGACAACTTCAGTCCACGGCTTCAGCGGGTCTGCGCCACCACACTCGAACCCTACCATCGGCGCTTTCTAATAGAAATCGGGGCTCATCTGACCCGGACACGGTTTTCAATTCGACTAGGCGCCAACCGATACGGACACGAGCCCAGGAGATACACTAAAGGCGATGCCGTGCGGCCAGTAAAGGCACTCGCGTCTGTAGTCTACAGGCATAGCCCATAAACGTCAAATTTCGCTGCGCTGTCTTATCTGATATGTTCGTCGTACCTCCCACACTGATTACTGCGCTTGTTTCTGGCTTTTTTACTTGTCAGTTAGCAGTGACAACTCTGTGCAATTTCTGCTGCTTTTGGTCGGTGAGTGAAGGCCTTAGGCCACTGCGTTTTCCCTAGTGAGGAGCAATGTCAGAAATATGCTGTTCTCGACTCAATGTAAACACTCTGGATGTCGGAATATTGAATTCCCTAAAGACTAAGGATTTCCGAAATGGAATGTCCTATGCGTATAGTTCCACACACCATTCAACGTTCAAAGACTGTTATTCCCATCGTGCAGCCACAAACACATCGGAAATCTTTTCGCATGAATCACGTGAGTGCAAGTGACAGCTCTCCCAACGCACTACCATTGTATACGTTGTGTACGCGATAGTTCTGCCATCTGTATCTGTGCAATTTTACTGGACATTCAACGGTGCATCTGCATCATGGATCCTCGCATGTTTGGTTAAATTTCCTGTTATAACGTGAAATCCTGCCAGAGAATTGCCTATCCTGCTAACATTAGCTTTCTCAATTTCGATGATAGGATCCAAACGTTCTTCTCGGGTGTAGTCCAAAATCCTAGCCACTTCCGATAAACCACAAAAATCCAAGAATCGTTTCACCCATTAATGATTCTCATAACCCGCGCATGAAATTCTGCCTAGTCCCACATTCGTGCTATAAGGGGCAGTTCTATAAAAACGAGACAGATGGAAAAAATGAAGTAAACTGTTTACTACGGTACACAGGCTCAATCAAAAAATAAAAACACAAATAAAAAACAAACACAACATTTCCAGAATACAAAAGAACTCACAAGCTGAAAACTCAGAAACACACTCAACAAGCACACACAATGACAACACCACACAGAAAAGAACCACATGGTACACCATGACCTACACACATAAACTAACACACAGAGTTGCAAACATCCTAAAGAGACAGGGCTTCGAAATAGCATATAAGCCTGGGCAAACCCTTCAATCAGCCATAAGCCAGCCAGCTACAAAGAGGGACAAATTCCAACAATCAGGAATATATAAACTTGAATGTCAAAGTTGTGATGCAGTATACATAGGCATGACATGCAGGAATTTTGAAACAAGATACAAAGAACATATCAGATGTTGGAAGCATGAAACAAACCATTCCACATTTGCAGAACATTTAAAACACTACAACCATCTTTCTACAAACATGGAACAAGAAATGAAAATAATGAGAATAAGCAACCATGACAAACATCTTATACTAACACAAGAAAACTTCCACATCCAGAAAGCCATAGCAGCAAACAAACATGTGATAATGAACAAACACACGTCAGCACAGGCTCCCTACTACACTTAATAAAGGAAATTATAACATAAAACAAAAAACTCTTCCTCACACCATCTGGACACACACACACACACACACACATACAAGAGAAAAAAAAAATTATACCACACCAAAATTCAGACACACACACACACACACACACACAGAGCATATATATATATATATATATATATATATATATATATATATATATATATCACACCAAAACACACACACACACACTCACAGCACAAAAAAATAAAATTAATATCACACACACACACACACACACACACACACACACACACACACACACACACGCAAACACACAAACACATACACAAACGCACACCCAAATGCATACACGAACAGACCACAGATACTTCAATAATTACAGTCATAAGTTTCGATCTTTGGCAAAAACATTGCATTAAAACAAGCGTTCAGTGCATAGTGCTGTGGAATGAGGAAAAACCGCAAATTGGCGTTCATAAGAAGAAGAACAACACCAAAAATGTAACAGGAGAGTAATATGTAAGAAATTGTCCACACAACCTGTAAGTACAGTTCAAAACATTACTACTTAATAGGAAATAGCAACCATCAGAACTGTTTATAACCTATAGGCACAGTGACGTAAATAAAATAGCAATCATATGTACATATTGCAGGCCACTGATGATGCCTTGCAGAAAATAAAGGCGAAACGCGTATGGCACTAAAATTGTGTTTTATTCAGTTGCTGTCAGACGGTCTATAAGTAAAAATTATCAATATACCGTAATATTACACGCAACTGAGGAAGACAGGACTACAAAAGTTGAAGATGTCAAACTGTTTATTATTTAGAATGTAATCACCGTAACTGTTAATGCCTGTATCTCAATGTGTGACAAGATGGTCAGTGCCTTGACGGGAAAAATTTGAAGTCGTTTACGGAACCATGATTGTACCCAAGCTTGCACCTCTTCGTCCAAAGTAAATCGATGGTCGGGATTGCCTTTCTTCACAGCTCCAAAAATATGAAAATCGCACCAGGAGCGATCGGGACTCTATGGATGATGTATCACAGCTTCCCAGCGAAACTTTGCAGCGTAGTCGAAATGACATCGTTCTGTTGCAGGATAATGCCCACCGACCTGTTTCTAAGGTTGAGAAAGATACATTGCATTACCCGGAGTGAGTCGTAAACCCACACAAAAATGTTGTGCGTTGTGAAATGCTGCAGGGCGCCAAAACCATCCGAATGTGCCTTAGAACAAACTCTGAGTAAGCCTGCCATTCCACCACGGAGTACTTTCCACGATGGAACGTGGAAAACTTATTCATGGAGAAATGTCTTTGTAGTCACAAAAAGATTTTCAATTGAAAAATTGCAAGGGAGTGTCAGAACTTTAAGGGTCCATAATATGCTCTAGCCCTGCATCTGAAGTTAGGCGTAGACGATATCACATTACACTATTTCTGATAAACACGACATTTCTTCCTTACGTTCAAAACCCTAGGATGGATTTGCATCATCTCTCGAACAACACGTCCTATAACCATACCAAGAGTATATAACACAATTTAATTTTCGTCTATCGTGATGTATTCACTGAATTAAGGGTTGCCTCTGTATTGTTCAAAACCTGCTGTTAGCCAAATCAGCCCACTGTTTGTGGCTGCAAGGCTGAAGTATCACCCAGTTTTAGCATTATCCTCTTTATCTCTAAGTGAAACGTTGCGCCGGCAGGTGTGGCAGAGCGGTTCTAGGCGCTACAGTCTGGTACCCCGTGACCGCTACGGTCGCATGTTCGAATCGTGCCTCAGACATGGATGTGTATGACGTCCTTAGGTTAGTTAGGTTTAAGTAGTTCTAAGTTCTAGGGGACTGATGACCTCAGCAGTTAAGTCCCATAGTGCTCAGAGCCATTTTAACCATTTTTTTGAAACGTTGCGATGAACAGTTCCGTTAAATCTTACAGTGGAATTGTGCGCCGAGAGAAAATTCCTACATTTTTTCTGTTTTCTTCGCCAAATGGATAACTTGTAGGGATTTCAGAACTGTCTTCTCAACGACTTGAAAATAAATGTACCTACATTGCTCACCAGTGTGAATGGCAGATGTGTGGCGCCTAAGAAATGTAGGAGAAATAATATGACTTTAACAATGAAGTTGTGGCAGAAAAAAAGTTCATTTTTCAGTTTTGAATGAAATTCGGCAGCTGATACTGACATGGAAGCATAACAACGTTGCTCGCCAAAAAGAGAGAGACCATCAATGAGTTCCCTATTTTTGCTGAAGAAGACTGCGATTTTTCTTCGATTGTTATCCTCAAATAAATGCGATTCTCAGCAGATGTAACACATTGCAGTCCTCTTTGACATATGCTGAACTTGTATTCTTTTTATGCCGCAATGTTAAAACTTGAACCTGGTACATCTTTTTGGTGGAAAGAGCAAGAACCAGAATCTCACCGTGCAGTAAATGAGGGTTAAAATTTGAGTTTTCCTTGAGGCAGACAATAGTACAAACATTGAAGGTATTAATTATTGCACTTACATCTTCCATGATTACCTTCATGAATGTTACTACTGCCTACCGGTAAATGGTCACAGGCTACATCTTCATTTAACACCAGGTTATACAATGAAGTGGTAGAAGTCATGGGATAGCGGTATGCAAATATACAGATGGCAGTAGTATCTCTTGCATTCGTATAAAAGGGCAGTACATTTGCGGAGCTCTCATTTGTACTGAAGTATTTTAGGTGAAAAGGTTTCCGATGTGACTATGGACGCATGACGGAAATTTACAGACACTGAATGCCGAATGATAGTTGGAGCTAGACGCACTCCATTTTGGAAATCGTTAGGGAATTTAATATTCCGAGACCTACAGTGTGAAGAGTGTACCAAGCATACCAAATTTTTGCCATTCTCCCTCATCAGGAACAACGCAGTGGCCGACGGCCTCCACTTAACGACCGAGAGCAGCGGCGTTTCCGTAGAGTTGTCACTGGTAACAGACAAACAACACCGCGTGAAGTATCGGCAGAAATCAATGTGCGACGTACGATGAACATATCAGGACAATGCGGCGAAATTGGGCGTTAATGGGCTATGGCAGCAGACGACCGACTCGAATGCCATTGCTAACAGCACGACATCGCCCGAACCGCCTCCTCCGGGCTCGTGACTGTATGTG
The DNA here is from genome assembly GCF_023898315.1 of Schistocerca nitens. NCBI lineage: Eukaryota > Metazoa > Arthropoda > Insecta > Orthoptera > Acrididae > Schistocerca > Schistocerca nitens. Next base: position 544,441,108 of record NC_064614.1, read on the forward strand.
TTGGATGCTGGACGACTGGAAAACCGTGACCTCGTCATATGAGTCCCGACTTCAGTTGTTAATGCCTAATGGCAGGGTGCGAGTGTGGGGCAGACCCCACGAAGCCATGGATCCAAGTTGTCCACAGGGCACTGTGCATGCTGGTGGTGGCTCCATAATGTTGTGGCTGTGTTTGCATGGAACTGAACCAATCATTGACTGGAAATGGTATGGTCGGCTATTTGGAGACCGTTTGGAGCCATTCATGGACTTTATGTTGCCAAATAACGATGAAATTCTTATGGCTGACATGAGCCCTGTCACTTTACCACAGATTTTCGCTATTGTTTTGAAGAACGTTCTGAGCTGTTCGAGCCAATGACATGACCACTCAAATCACCAGACATGGGCCCCACCGAACATTTATGGGACATAATCGAGAGGTCGATTGTTGCATTTGTTACACTTTTGCAATTATAGGCGGCTGTAGAGGCAGCTTGATTTAATATTTATTCAAGGGACTTCCAACGACTTGTTGAATCCACGCAACGGTGAGATGCTGCACTACGGCGGGAAAAAAGAGGTTTGACACGATATTAGGAGGTGTCCTATGACTTTAGTCACCTCAGTGTATAATATGTAGAAGCATCAATAGGGACCAATAAGACTCTAAGGAAAAGAGCATAATGTTCGGATTAAAAAGCGGAAGACAGAAATACAGATTATTGCCCCTACTGTTTAACCTGTCCATGGAAGGAGCAATGGTAGAAATAAAAGAAAAATTCAAGACTGGCATTAAAATTCAAGGTGAAAGGATATCAATGACAAGATTCGATGATGGCACTTCTGTCGTAGTTGAAAGCGAAGAAAAGATACAGAACTTACTGAATGGAACAAAACGTCTAATGAGTACAGAATATGTACCGACAGTAATCCGAAGAAAGAGAAAAGTAGTAAGGAGTAGCACAAAAAAGATTGGCTACAAATTTAACATCAACATTTGGCACCACGAAGTAGACGAAATGAAAGAATTCTGCTAGCATGAAGCAAAGACGACATGCAGAGTAAATCAGCACAGACAAAGAGGACATTTGTGGCCAAAGAAGTAAAAAAATCCAAGCAAAGTAATCGTTAATATTGGGAAGAAATTTCTTGTCGGCAGTGTGGACCGCAATGTCTCCATTATTAAGCTGCGGTGCGCAGAGCCCCTCGAAGCCGGACAGAATGCTGAGGTCTGCTCGGCAGAAGTAACTTTCCGTAAGCGAGGCACATTGGGCAGCTCCTCCGGTAATTTGTTCCCTCAGAAATAGTACGGCGAACGCCGCTAGCCGTGAAATTAATGTAGCGTTCCAGGCGAAACTGCCGAAAGTAGTCGCGAGCTCGGGCGAAACAGTTCGGTTCGCTCCCGAGCAGGCCGAGCGGAGCTGCTGGATGCCCCACTCACTCCGGGCCGCGTTGTGCAGGAAATGGAACGGAAATTAACTGCAGGCCGTGTCGAAATTTCTGCATCTAACCTTATAAACTCAGCATCAGCATCTAGCTCAAATTAAAGCCGACTGGCGTAAATCTGCTCAAGTATGAATCACAGGAACACAGACAAAAGCAAATATGGAACCCCTGTATTGCCCTTATTATTTTAGCAGCATTGTAAATATCACAACTTGAGTCTTTTATTTCCTAGCATTAGTTAGCGTAAGATAGCTACCCGTCGAGGAAGTGCAAGAGCACCCAATCTCTGACGTTTCTGAAAATAAATTTTCTTAGACGATAGTGTTTCACCCAGTGGTATCAAGCAGTAAACGGGAATAAATAAACTTCAATATTATTACTTTCTAGCCGGCCGGAGTGGCCGAGCGGTTCTAGGCGCTACAGTGTGGAACCACGCGACCGCTACGGTCGCAGGTTCGAATCCTGCCTCGGGCATGGATGATTGTGATGTCCTTAGGTTAGTTAGGTGTAAGTAGTTCTAAGTTCTAGGGGACTGATGACCACAGATGTTAAGTACCATAGTGCTCAGAGCCATTTGAACCATTTTTGAACCATCTACGGCAATGGCTCTTCATAGCTCCACAGGCGGCTATTGTCTTCGCCTACGATCGTTGGTGCTTCACAATTGAAAGCCGGTAAAAGCGGCGGCAGGTGTCACAGATCGTATCATACAATGAAATAACTTTGTAGAGACACTCAGTGACATTAGCGGATACTACTTCAGAAATGTGTTGCTAATTGATTTAAGTAAAAATAGGTAATACATTTAAACGTAGTGCACAATGAGGTAGTTTTTGAGGCATCTTATAGTTTTCGACGGCATAACTCCTGAACTACGATGGGTTAGTACTGGTAGTTCTTACCACCACGACGATTGTTGCCTGGCACATAAGGAAAATGTGTACCAAGTTTTACTGAAAACAATCCAGTGCTTTAGGAGAAGATGTGCAACATACGCACATACTTGCATCCTTGTTTATAATACGTGTGGATCTGCATATTTAATTTGAAAGTGAGCGTTATAGATTTATATTGCATAAATATAGCTATGTCACGGAACGAAGTACACAACCTCATCGTCTATAACTGTTACAGGTTTCAATCCACTCAGGGTCATTCTCTGTTATTTCACTTACTAAATTTCCGATTGGAAAATTAGTGTATGGTCATTTGTATGCGTAATATCATTTGGCTGTGTATAAAATTGAAATGCGTAGGAAGTATGTGTGCTAGAATAAAAACGAATCATATTTTATGAGACTGCTATCTGTGCTGGCACAAGTATAATGGAAAATTGTACCATAGCATTAATATTTTTGTTCTAGATGTAGGTCGAGATCATATATGCGAGTATGGTAAATTATATACGTGTCGAACAGAATGGTAGTGCACCGACGTCGTTCAGTAAGTGATTAGTGGACGTGAGAAAACCGTGTTATGCTGGTTTCGTATTTAAAGTACATTTTCAGAAGAGTAATGTTTCCTGTCATGCACTCACCTGATGTCGATATAAAATTAAAACACTCTTCCGTTCTTGAAATAAGTCGACACGCTGTTGCGAAAACATGATTAAATTAAAATTTTGGCTCTCGCAAAGCGAGATCTGAAGATCACTTTCGGAGAGTCAGAACCTCTAACCAACTGAAACAGTTTGACTGCTGTCATATAATATACTCTCTCTTTTGAGCTTTTGCAGCTTTTTTAGCGTACCTAGACGTAGGTTCAGTACATAAATAACGATGAGGTATAGCCTGCTTTTGTAATTGCTATCGTGAAATATCTAAGTTGTTCACACATACAAATCTATCGATGTCACGTAGGGATTCTATTTGAATTCGTTCAACGGCCTGCAGTGAATCTATGAAGCGCAATCCCACTCATCGATCAGTGAGGCCCAAATAGTCGTACGCCGCGTTATAGTGACGATATGCTGATATAAGCGCTACAGCAGTTTGCAACACGTGTAGCCTTAAATCGAGCTGTAGCGGGATCATTTGTGACTGGTCTCCATGGCTACATCGCACTATGCCGTTTACAGTGTGTCTAACAGCGTGTCAGAGGACACTGCAGAAAACAGGACGACCAGGTTGACCCAAAAATTTAACGTTCGAGGTTTTTGGAAGGCTTAGAAATACTGTTGTCCGACCAGCCATTTCTAGAATATGGACGAAGCGGAATAACATTCTGATAGATCCTATACTACTCGAAGATTACGTCTTTTTATTGCTTGATGTGGTTATCTGTTATCACACGAATCATTATAGATAAGCTGTCTAGACATATGCCGGGCTATAATCCTCGTCCAGCTGCCTAATATTTTTTCCAGCAGTGGTTCTAGAGTTAGTTTCCCGAAGTTTCTATCCGGACAGAGAGGGATCCACCCTTTCAGTTATGTAGCAGTGTCTCGTGAAGCCTGCCACTCGTCAAGAAGCAACAAACTGGTTCAGATTCCCTGTTAAAATCAATGAATCACCGTTAATGCAGGTACAGAAACTATTTTCTGTCGCCTTATTCGCTGTGTGGACAGCGTTGTGGTGCATTGTTGCACATCGGTTGTCTTTTACAAATTTTCTGTGGAGTCGTTCATCTGTGTCATCGATAGCACTCGGAATTCTGCCGGTTGCACGACAGTTACAGCGGTGTCTAGTCATGGTTACCTCCAACACAAAGATGGGTGAAAATTTCAACGTTTAAAAACATACTCTGCCCCTAATTTGAAAGCCAATAACCCACAATTTTCAGGAATGAAATTAAGATGATTCTTTACCCCTGAAGACAGCGAATAAAATGTGCATTTAATGAAAATGTCTTTAGGGGAGGCAATTTTTTTTCTCAAGAAAGAAATAAGTGCGTTATTTTATTTGCATCCGACAATTTGTAGATTGTATATTACAAGGATCAGCAGAAAAAAAAAACTATTTTCAAGGGCTGTGAAATTTTTTCAAAATGGTGAATAATTTTTCATTAGTAACATATGTGAACAGATAATTACAGATACAAGAACTAAAAGATTTTGTGATGATAGATTGAAATAAAAAATTTATTCTACAGATTCTTGTTTAGACCACGAGCAAAGAGTTTACGTTGGCTTGCAATATTTTTTATTCCTGGAAAACCATCTAGAAGAAAACGCTACAATATTGGAATAATGCTGTACAACTAGGCGTCTACGATTTTGTAGTGGTTCCGTCAACTTGTCAATTTGTATTGTTTTTCAATTTTATATCTGAAAAACATCACATTTGTACTGCTCCTGGTGTATCATGGATACCGTAAGTGTTGGTACCATAACCGTGGCCATGTCGTCAATTGGTGTAAATAACGAGAGAAGGAGAAGAAAAGGAAAACTGCTGTACAATTCTAACTTCTGTATACACTGTGTGTTTGGCAGGCCATTTTTGTGACTTCAGGATGCTGTATGAAGCACCAATTGCACCCCCGCCCCACCCCCCACCCGCTCCCCTAAATGCTTTCAATGCGACGCATGGTAATAAAGACAACACCCCCACCCCCCTCTGCACTTATGGCACCACTACGAATTAAAGGTAGCGAGGGTCCCTGATGGGTATTGCGACAGTTTGTCTGTGGAGGTATGTGACTTAAGATGTCTACGCACAGGTCATATAATTCGCGGAAATAACGGCCCAGTGATTTGTGTTCGCAGTGATGGCGCCAGATAGCGATCCAGATGGGTTTCAAAGGATTTACATTAGGCGAATTTAGGCGCCAAGACATCAACGTGAGCTCACGCTAATGCTCCTCAACCCTTTGTAGCATGGTCATGGCTCAGAGGCACGGACAATTATAATGCCGACATCGCCATCGGAGAAGACATCAAGCATAACGGGATGTAGATTGTTCACAGCTGTCAGCGTGTCTTTGATTACTACCACAGGTCCCATGCAAACGTAGGAGAATGTGTCCCATAGCTGAATACTCTAGGAGAATGTGTCCCATAGCATAATACTTCTCCCACCAGCCTGCGTCCATGGTGTGCTGCGCGTTCCGAGCCGCCGTTCATCTCCATGACGGGGTTTTTAGGGACGACCATCCGACCTGGTGTAGCAAAAGTGTGATTCACCAGAGGAGCCGACAAGTTTCCGTTGATCGATTTGTTTCATCCCAATGGTCCCGTGCCCTCAGCAATCGTAATTGACGATGCCGTTGTGTCGACATGACAGCATATCGGGGTGGTCTGCTTCGGAGCTCCATATTCGACAATGTACGATGAACGGTGTGCTCTGAAACACATGTAGTTGAACGGTTCTAGGCGATTCAGTCCGGAATCATGCGGATTCTACGGCCGGAGGTTCGAGTCCTGCCTCGGGCATGGATGTGTGTGATGTCCTTAGTTTAGTTAGGTTTAAGCAGTTCTAAGTCTAGGGGACTGATGACCTCAGATGTAGTGTTTAGAGCCATTTGAACCGTTTGAAACACCTGTGCGTCCTCCAACATTGACCTATTTCGGCAGAGATGCCACAGATCATCGTCTGTCCTACTTTACAGAGCGGACAAGCCTCGAAACACGAAGTTCTGTCAAGAGCAGTGGACGTCCAACCAGTCAGCGCCTAGTGAATGTTTCACTGTCCTTCTACCACTTACCGTAGGTGCTCGTGACAGTAGCTTGTGAACATTCGATCAGCTTCACCGTTTTCTAGATACACGTGCAGAGGCTCTGCATATCAATAACCTTCCCTCTGTCAAAGTCGCCTATCTCAGTGTATTTCCCCACTTGCAGCCCAGAACTTCGTCAGGTTGATCCCTCGTCCGTGACTGCATTTGTTAGCGTGACATTTGCGAGCAACGTCAACAAGCGGCACCCAACGTCGGGGTAGGCAGTAGTCATAACGTTTTGTCTTATCAGCGTATATTTTGGTTTTGTTGTCGGTATTCTTCAACGAAAACAGCACAGTGACGCATATTGTTAAAATTTTGCAAAATCTGACTGTACCCCAAATTTCCTCCTCCTCTCCTCCAGAACGGGCCATGAAGGGCTAACGGTACCGACCGGCCGCCGTGTCATCCTCAGCCCATGGGCGCACTGGATGTGGATATGGAGGGGCATGTGGTCAGCTCACCGCTATCCCGGCCGCATGTCAGTTTCCGAGACCGGAACCGCTACTTCTCAATCAAGTAGCTCCTCAATTTGCATCTCAAGGGCTGAATGCCACCCCGCTTGCCAACAGCGCTTGGCAGACCGGATGGTCACCCATCCAAGTGATAGCCCAGCCCGACAGCGCTTAACTTCGGTGATCTGACGGGAACCGGTACAACCACTGTGGCAAGGCTGACCTCAAATTTCGGCCAAACTTAACGTCCCGAATTTAGACAATTACTAGTACGTAATTTTTAACCCAATGACAAAGCAACGAAAAATTGAGATGTGTTAAAAATAAAGATATTATAAAAGCTAAAATACACTTAACACGGTTTATTAGTGAGTATACTATTGGTAAACTCAGGAACCGTATGAAAAAAATAAAGAACGCTTACCTACAAAAGTTTTAGAAGTGTCGAAATTGGGTATGTGTTGATTAGAAACGCATACGACAGTGAACCGTCGGGGCAGTATTATAGAACACTGTCGTGACCTGAATCGCTGTTTTACAAAGTTTCCGGTAGGCTGCAGGACCTCGCAGTGCCAAACATATAGCTACCCCAAATTTAGGCGCGAGCCGAAATTTGGACCACTTTCTCCACTTAATAAAACATCAACAAAACGAATTACATTTCTATGTGTGTGACCTCTTTGGCTACTGTGACATAAAAAATTTAAAAAACTGTCGCCTGAAAGCCAACATCTTATTACAAAACTTAGGATCGATTTTGTAGTTCTGATAACGAGCCCTAAACATTGATTGTGATAAGGGTGAAAACGTTCCCTACTTTAATTAAATTTTAACCACAATGTGGAAGCTTTGCTGATATAGAAATCTCTGACTTTGCAGATTTACAGTTTCAAGCGCAAAATGGTGCACTATCTAAGGAATTTGAATTAATCTCTTGTTTCGTAATCAACTCTAGATTGGAATCACGTTCATGTCTGGCATAAAAATTCAGCGGTTCTGTAGCATGAAAACATTTCCTTTTCAAAACAGCGCGTTCACATCTCGCGGTAAATCTACTTTTTCGAGGATCTTTGTTTAAATAATATGCATCTGGGATTTATATTCGTTTTACGTTTGACATGAGTTGGTTCAGTTTCTGTACGTGTTTCTGATAATGTCATCTGTTGCCTTCAATGTAACCCCGTGATTACGAGGAATCTTTTCCAAAGACAGTGACATAAAGTTCATAATAATTTTGCGAAACCTTCATGCGCTCTATTTTGCGCTTTACTTCATGCGCTTTATTTTGCCTGAATTTACTGTGGCAAATTTTTTTAATTGCGGGTATCTCATTAAGATAAAGTTAAAATCGCCTTCTCGTACGAAGCTTTTCGTGTAGGCAAAATTATCTCCGATGTTTCTTCACGAAAAGTCCCTTGAGAATTCACAGATTTTAATTAACCTTTTGCTTCGCTACAAAAATTCATTTAAAGTTTTCTCCGGAAAAAGTCGTGCGAATGAGAGTTTCAGGACACAAATGAGGCAGTAAATTTTGTCTGGTGTATTTTCATTGATTATTATACGTTTTTAGGAGTGATCTTAAACGCAATGTTTTCGATGATTGCTTCACTTACACTGCAGAGGAAATACTCTTACTAGCTAAGGAGATGGAGCCATCATTTCGAAACTTATAAAACGTAAAAATCATAGCAGCAGAACGAAAGTCACCTGCGAAAGGTGGTTGTCCATTGTTTCATGTACCGTACCACAGCGTTAACCTTCTGTGTTATTTAGCACACATGTGATACTGGAACACAAACGGCACAAGTTGCTGAAAGCAACGCTGGAATAAGATCATTACGCTGCTGACGTCCGTCTGCATTGTCTTCCAGAAACTAGTTTCTGCTGCCCATCAAGAATTCTTATTATCATTTGCACACCTCTCTGGTCATCCAACTAATCATGAATCCTTTCAAATGTTTAAATGTGTGTGAAATCTTATGGGACTCAACTGCTAAGGCCTTTAGTCCCGAAGCTTACACACTACTTAACCTAAATTATCCTAAGGACAAACACACACACACCCATGCCCGAGGCAGGACTCGAACCTCCGCCGGGACCAGCCACACAGGAATCCTTTCCGTGATACGAACTTACACTGACGGAAACGAGAAGAATTAAGCCATGAACAAGTCAAAGAACTCTACCGGAGTGATTCTCCGATATTTTCATGTTTGTGGGAGATGTTCGTTGAAATTTTATCTTTGTGTGAACTTATGCGATATTTTCAGCTGAGAAAAGAGCAGAAGTGATAGACTGCGACGTTAGCCTCTATGCCACCAACTGGGCTGAGCAAACGGCACACTAAAAGATATACGAATAACAGGGTAAACGTTAGGATCTTTTCCTCAGAAACGGTCGCGTATCTACTGCTTAGCCGAGACACACTTCATTTATTTTGGGTCTTCTTCCACTGAGCGAAGTTTCAGGTGAATTCGGTTGTGGCACTCGCCTTGATATCCTTGTTAGGGCTATATATTAGCGACATTCCCGGTCCCAGATCACGCAGCTTGTACTTCACTGCCACAGAAGGTGGGATTTCTGGCTTCGAGTTTCGCCCTGGCATACAATTCTACATCTACCTCTATACCTGATAAGTGACTTTATGGTTGGTGGTGGGTAGTATGTCTCGTACGACTATCAGTTTGTCCTTCCTTGTCTCATTCTCGAATGGTATTTTACAGATTTCCGCTGATGGTTCTTTCGTGAGGCAAGTGGTACGAATGTACATTCTCAGAATTTTAACAATGAACTTGTTCATGATCACAACGCCTGCATTCTAGAGCCTACTACTGCATTTCCTGTTCGTATCACTCCAGCACATACTATTGGATTTTTTGATGAAACCTCTCAACCGTTACCGGCTAAAGAGCAACACTCGGAAGTAGGTCGAAAAAGTGTTTTGTCAGCCACTTCTCTCGTGTGTGATCGTATTTTCCTATGTTTCTCCCATTGAATGTTACCCCGTCATCTGCTTTCCTTAGAACAAGCTTTATGCGGTAATTTTAGTTTAGATCTTCCCGGATTGCTTCTAGTGACCTAACGCTTATACTATGCTTACATTTATTTCTGTTCATGGTCAACTGCCTCAACATGTTGCAGACGGCTTCTTATAAAGATAGAACCGTATCGCTAGAGAGGCCTGAGAGTGATTCTGTGTATAACATGGCAAGATAGAAGCACAAATGTCAGCATAATTGAAACGGCACACACAACCAGAGTAGAAGCGACTGTTTCAAGAAGCCGCTTACGGTGTACAGGGCATGTGGCGCTCACGCCAAATAATCGCCTTCTCAAAGAAGGGTTTTACTCTAACAGGGAGGAAATTTTTTCAGGTCGTCAGAGGAACAGATTTAAGAACTTAATTAACGCTAACATGAAGATCAAATGGAACTGTATGGTCCCAAACATCTATAATGTATATATACAGACCGAAGCGGCGACTGAAAATTTGTACGAGGCAAGGATTCGAACTAAGGTCTCTTGTTCACTTTGCAGATGCGCTATCCACTACGCCATCCTGGTAGAATGGTGTTTTAGATCTGCACAGACTACCCTAACACGCCTCCCTCCCCAATCCAAATTCCCATTCACACCTCAGTTCGCATATGTATATCATAGATGAGTGATACTTGAAAAGATCTCTGGGACGGTATAGTTCCCTTGTATTAAAACAATTATGCCCGTTTATCAGGCAGGACGCCCGTTTCGTGCGATGCTCGAGAGCTATTATAATACAGCTGGAGAGATTCTCCAATGTAGTTCGAGTTTAGGGTAATACCAAGTGGGTTGAGGACTGAATGGGATTTTGTATTGAGGAGGGAGGCATGTAGTCCATGGCGATGTGCAAAGCCGCTGTGTCCGGATGGTGTAGTGGTTAGCACATCAGATGAGGGAACGGGAGACTGCGTTCGAATCCTAGCCTTAGTAGAAACTTTATCTTAATGAGATACCCGCAATGCATGTGTGCATTACTATATAACATGAAGCAGTCACACACTATACAAAAACAAAAGACTGAAAATAAAGGTGCAGCGACACTTGACAACTCTACACACTGTAAACATACCAGGTGCGACACTTAACTAATGAGACTGATGTGAAAAAAATGTTGTTTACCGTTTTAGTCAAGTTTAGTGTTGTCTCCTTCAAAGTAGTTCCCTTCTGAATGCAAACACTTTTTCCAGCGCTTCTACCATTTATGGTAACATTTCTGGAACTCATCTTCTGTGATATACTCCAAGACCCTCGTCACAGGTTTTTGGACATCTTGTGTTGTTTGAAAATGGTGTCCCTTGAGCGCCGTTTTGACTCTTGGAAATAGAAGAACGTCACACGGAGCGATATCTGATGAATAAGGTGGCTGTTGTAGTACTGAAATTTGTTTTGAGGTTAAAAATTGCTCTACCGACAGTGCAGTATGGGATGGCGCATTATCGTGATGCAGAATCCAATTATTAGCAATGTTGGCACGGACATGAAGAACTCTTTTTACGAAGTTCAAAATGGTTGAAATGGCTCTGAGCACTATGGGACTTAACATCTGAGGTCATCAGTCCCCTAGAACTGAGAACGATTTAAACCTAACACAAGGACATCACACTCATCCATGCCCCAGGCAGGATTCGAACCTGCGACCGTAGTGGTCGCGTGGTTCCAGACTGAAGCGCCTAGAACCGCATGGCCACAACGGCCGGCTTTTACGAAGTCTATCTAGAATTTCCTTGTAGTAATATTAGTTAACTGTTTGACCAGGAGGCACCCACTCTTTACGAACAATTCCCTTGGAATCAAAGAAGCACACAAGCATGCATTTCAACTTTTGACTGTGACACGTGAGCTTTTTTTTTGTCTGGGTGATCCCTTTGAGCACTATTGCGAACTTTAGCGTTTTGTCTCTGGATCGTACTGAAAAAAAAAAATGGTTGAACTGTGTAAGCATTCACTTGAGCACGAACAACTGCTACAGTTCCGCAATGCATTGATAATGACCTGACACAGGTCGAAATCTGATGTGCGTTGTGACTATAAATGTCATATTAAAGCAACTTAATTCTACGACTGATTGTTGCTCTATCTAACCTAATTTAGAAAAAAAAAAACTTCATCACCAGTGATAACACGGCTCAACAGTTCTGGATTGATTTTCGTTTCTTACAGATCGGCTGCCACAATTTCCCATGTTTCTCGCTGTTGTGGTGCGAGATTTTTTGGGACCATTTTTGCACCAATCTTTCTCATACCAAGATCTTCAGTTATTATTGGACGAACCGATTATCGATTGATGTCAGGTCTTCTGCAATCATTTTCACGGATAATCTTCGATCAGATCGTACGAGTTCACGCACCCTGGCCAAGTTAACATCCTCAGCATTCGTCCTGCCTTCACTAAACATTTTATGCCAACGAAAAACTTGAGCTCTTGACATAACTCCTCTCCAAAAGCCTTCTGATGCTTACTGTAAGTTGTGGTCGTGTTTTCACCCAATTTAACGCAAAAATAAATGGCATACGTTTGCGCAATATTATGGGGTTCCATTTCCGTGACGAGAGACACAAACACGTGTTAACTTATTATAGCACAACTCACAACTGAGCAGTTGCATCGACGTGCCACTTGGACCAGAAACTGCTTATAGACCAAGGTCAAAGATATTGTGCCTACGCAAGCCTGCAGGGTTGCCACATCTTGCAAAGAAAATCATTCTCATTACTTTACTGTCCCACCTCGTACTTATTCAACACACAGTTGAAAAATGAAAGTGAAGTATTGAAATAAATGCGGTTGAACAAACCTCGATAATCGGCCGAGTAAACGCATCTCCGGGACTACACTAATGGATTAACAACATTGGAAATACTTGTAACTACTGTATGAAACATTAAAGATACACACTTATTACACCACTGGCCATTGAAATTGCTACACCAAGGGGATGACGTGCTACAGACGCGAAATTTAACCGACAGGAAGAAGATGCTGTGATATGCAAATGATTAGCTTTTCGGAGCATTCACACAAGGTTGGCGGCGGTAGCGACACCTACAACGTGCTGACACGAGGAAAGTTTCCAACGATTTCTCATACACAAACAGCAGTTGACCGGCGTTGCCTGGTGAAACGTTGTTGTCATGCCTCGTGTAAGGAGGAGAAATGCGTACCATCATGTTTCCGACTTTGATAAAGGTGGGATTGTAGCCTATCGCGATTGCGGTTTATTGAATAGCGACGTAACTGCTCGCGTTGGTCGAGATCCAATGACTGTTAGCAGCATATGGAATCGGTGGGTTCAGGAGGGTAATACGGAACGCCGTGCTGGATCCCAACGGCCTCGTATCACTAGCAGTCGAGATGTTAGGCATCTTATCCGCATGGCTGTAACGGATCGTGCAGCCACGTCTCGATCCCTGAGTCAATAGATGGGGACGTTTGCAAGATTACAACCATATGCACGAACAGTACGACGACGTTTGCAGCATCACGGACTATCAGCTGGGAGACCGAGGCTGCGGTTACCCTCGACGCTGCATCACAGACAGGGGCGCCTGCGATGTTGTACTCGACGACGAACCTGGGTGCACGAATGGCAAAATGTCATTTTTTCGGATGAATGCAGGTTCTGTTTAAAGCATCATGATGGTCGCATCCGTGTTTGGCGACATCGTGGTGAACGCACATTGGAAGCGTGTATTCGTCATCGCCATACTGGTGTATCACCCGGCGTGATGGTATGGGGTGCCATCGGTTACACGTCTCGGTCACCTCTTGTTCGCATTGACGGGACTATGTACAGAGGACGCTACATTTCAGATGTGTTACGATCCGTGGCTCTACCCTTGATTCGATCCCTATGAAACCCTACGTTTCAGCAGGATAATGCACGACCGCATGTTGCAGGTCCTGTACGGGCCTTTCTGGATACAGAAAATGTTCGACTGCTGCCCTCACCAGCACATTCTCCGGATCTCTCACCAAGTGAAAACGTCTGGTCAATGGTGGCCGAGCAACTGGGTCGTCAAAATACGCCAGTCGCTACTCTTTATGAACTGTGGTATCGTGTTGAAGCTGCATGGGCAGCTGTACCTGTACATGCCATCCAAGCTCTGTTTCACTCAATGCCAAGGCGTATCAAGGCCGTTATTACGGCCAGAGGTGATTGATCTGACTACTGATTTCTCAGGTGCTATGCACCCAAATTGCGTGAAAATGTAATCACATGTCAGTTCTAGTGTAATATATTTGTCCAATGAATACACCTTTATCATCTGAATTTCTTCTTGGTGTAGCAATTTTAATGGCCAGTAGTGTATATTCATGAATTACAGACCATTCATAAATAAAATAAGCTAAATGCATATGGCAAAAAACAAACAGCCTTTCGTTTAGCTGCACAGACGGAATATAGTTCAAGAATTTTGAACCAACCATGAAACGACGCAAAAAGGAAGAAACGATAGTATCTACAAGTGTTTGTTTGTGCGGTCATAGCGTATGTAGCAGCATTTGAGTTTGTTAAAGATATTTTAAATCCGTTTTTGCAGCTACTAAAAGTTTTGTGTATCATCACACGCGAAAAGAAGAATCACGCCTCAGTATCTTTCGCAACGAAATATTTTATATGTATGAGTAGAAGGTAAACGAAAGTAGTAAATTTGTTTAGTTCCAGACCCTTAACGCCGTTTTAAATCGATGAAACGAAAGACTTTTGGTAATTTAAATAAGGACGGCTTTTACATACTTCTGATAAATTTCTCCAGAAGTCATCAGCTCACAGAAGAACGCCACCGACTACCTTGCACTGCTCCTGCACTGTTCAATAGGAGCACCGATGCAGGTGGCAGTAGCACGCTAAGATCAGCCCTGTGTGTTGCAGAAGGGGCGCCACCATCGGGCGCTGGCGCAGTCCGCGGGCCCCCAGACGGTGACGCCGCCCGCCCCCGTCGCCGCCCCCGATACCGACGCCTCCACCCTGTCGCCCATCGAGCTCTTCGACCAGATGCTCGTCAGTGAGGGTGAGTCCATCTTTCTTATCCTATTGCTCCTCGTAACATGAGAGCTGTTTTATTGTGGACTCTGTAACACCTCGGTTCAGTTTACAGTGATATAAGCTATAGAAAGAATAATTTAAAATTAAGAATAGAATTGTTAGACGGGAAAATAGTGTATAATCAGAGTTCGGTAATTGCAGATCAAAATTATAGTATATCAGCAAGTAATAGAATTATGAACAGCCGACCAGTTGCAATGGGTAAAGAAATCTTTACCTAGGTTTCAACAAATTTAAATTTGTCTTCTTCAGAAGGTGGCAATTTTACATTAGTATGGACTGATGTATCATCGCCGTTTTTACAAATGTCTGCATAGATCCATTTGTCCAAATTAAAATATAGCCCTAAAAATAGGGTTTGTCATGTAAATATAAATTAGTACATGGATGTTGCAGAGCTCACAAGCTTGTGTGAGCTCTGCAACATCCATGTACTAATTTATATTTACATGACAAACCCTATTTTTAGGGCTATATTTTAATTTGGACAAATGGATCTATGCAGACATTTGTAAAAACGGCGATGATACATCAGTCCATAATAATGTAAAATTGCCACCTTCTGAAGAAGACAAATTTAAATTTGTTGAAACCTAGGTAAAGATTTCTTTACCCATTGCAACTGGTCGGCTGTTCATAATTCTATTCCGTGGAACCGTTGCTGTTGTGCAGCTATGTTTAAAATACTGATATCAGCAAGTAATTTAACGTCTCAGTACAGCAAAGCCACGGAAGCTCCGTCATGGAGAAGGCAGTGACGTTAAACTCTTGTGATGAAAAACCTATAAAAAGGCCTGACCGTCATTATTGCCGCCTTTTTTCCTTGATTGTTTCGTTAAAGGGCGGGGAACCCGTGTCAGTCAGCGAGAAAATAGTTAGATTGGACTTTATCGTGTTAAGATTCACGATAAACTGTTAGCATATTACGAAGATTAAAAGTGATGTAGTGTACGATCTCTGACTGTTGGTAGCGACGGAGTATTAAGGAGATTTTAGGACTTTATTGCCAGATTGGAACTTGACGGACATATAGATGACAGAAACTCAAATTATCTGCTGATACGAATGAATTCAGAGGTACCGGTATTCGGATATTAAAGTGTGGACTTTTGAAAGCGTCGTGTGCCGTTTGTAGCGAATCTGGACGTAGAGCGCGTGCATATCGGCATTTGCGGACTATTTAGTTTCCTCTGTAGTAATCCTGGACGTGAGAAGTGTCGCATTCTCCCGCTGGAATTGCCCAAGTCCGTCGCAATGAACAATAGGCATGAGTGGATGCAGGTAAGTGGACAGGGTGCTCACGTACGTGTCATCAGTCAGAGTCGCATCGAGACGTATCAGGGGTCCCGTATCACTCCAACTGCACACGCCCCACACCATTACAGAGCCTCCACCAGTTTGAACAATTCCCTGCTGACATGCAGAGTCCATGTGTTCATGGGATTGTCTCCATACCCGTACACGTCCATCAGCTAGATACGAGGTGTGGCTAGAAAAAAACCGGACTAGTACTGGTGAAACAATAAAACGAATGCAATAAGGCTGAAAGTCGTGTGGCCTGTCACGTGACTCTCGCTTCGCCTACTGCTCGAGTTTCATCTGCCTCCTGCACTCAGTCTGCCCGTGGCGTCTGTTTTAAGTAGTTAACGTTTTGTCTGTGCGTCGGAAAATGTTGAGTGTACAGAAAGAACAGCGTGTTAACATCAAATTTTGTTTCAAACTAGGAAAATCTGCAAGTGAAATGTTTGTAATGTTACAACAAGTGTACGGCGATGATTGTTTATCGCGAACACATGTGTTTGAGTGGTTTAAACGATTTAAAGATGGCCGCGAAGACACCAGTGATGACACTCGCACTGGCAGACCATTGTCAGCAAAAACTGATGCAAACATTGAAAAAATCGGTAAACTTGTTCGACACTTTCCTTGTCAACTCTTGTTAACTCAGACACTGCTCTGATTGTTAAACGGCGATCTTGTCGAACAAGTGTACCGATTTTTTCAATGTTTGCATCAGTTTTTGCTGACAATGGTCTGCCAGTGCGAGTGTCATCACTGGTGTCTTCGCGGCCATCTTTAAATCGTTTAAACCACTCAAACACTTGTGTTCGCGATAAACAATCATCGCCGCACACTTGTTGCAACATTACAAACGTTTCACTTGCAGATTTTCCGAGTTTGAAACAAAATTTGATGTTAACACGCTGTTCTTTCTGTACACTCAACATTTTCCGACGCACAGACAAAACGTCAACTACTTAAAACAGACGCCACGGGCAGACTGAGTGCAGGAGGCAGATGAAACTCGAGCAGTAGGCGAAGCGAGAGTCACGTGACAGGCCACGCGACTTTCAGCCTTATTGCATTCGTTTTATTGTTTCACCAGAACTAGTCCGGTTTTTTTCTAGCCACACCTCGTACAATTTGAAACGAGACTCGTCCGACCAGACAACAGGTATCTAGTCATCAACAGTCTAATTTCGGTGTTGGCGGGTACAGGCGAGACGAAAGGCTTTGTGTTGTTCAGTCACGAAGGGTACACGAGTGGGCGTTCGGCTCCGAAATCACATATCGATGATGTTTCGTTGAATGCTTCGTACGCTGACACTTGTTGATGGCCCAGCATTGAAAACTGCGGCAGTTTGCGGAAGGATTGCACTTCTGTCACGTTGAATGATACTCTTCAGTTGCCGTTGGTCCCGTTCTTGCAGGATCCTTTTCCGTCCCCAGCGATGTCGGAGATTTGATTTTTTACCGGATTTCTGATATTCACGGCACACTCGTGAAATGGTCGTACAGGAAAATCCCCACTTCATCCCTACCTCGGAGATGCTGTGTCCATTGCTCGTGCGCCAAGTATAACATCACGTTCAAACTCACTTAAATAGTAATAGCCTGCCACTATACCAGCAGTAACCGATCTAATAATTGCGCCAGACAGTTTTGTGTTATATAGACGTTTCCGACCGGAGCACAATACTCTGCCTGTTTTCAAATCTCTGTATTTGAATACACACGCCTATACCAGTTTCTTTGGCGCTTCAGTGTACAACAACGGTACGCAAAAACTATATGGAAAACGTGCTACTGTGATGTCAGGGTGCTTTGCTGATGTATGTCGTTAACTTACTTAAAGAAATATGTGAAATGTATAACTTATTAAAATAATATTTCGTCATGGGTTAATGAAATGAAAATGTTCGTGTATGTAATTTTATATATTTGAACAAGTTGTCATTTGAATAAAATGGTACACGTTTAGAGACAGTGTGTAGGACACGCATTATGTAAAAGATGGAGTGCTTTTGTGCTGTACGGAAGTTACTGTGGAAAGCGTAAAAGGTATGTTGGGTTTTTGGAGCGCTACCTGTAGAATGAGTGGGAACGAGAGGACACAGTCTGTAGGCGGCAGCGAAAGAGGCAACACTGGGACGGAGTAGGCGATGCCTTGCCTGGAATTTGTTGCACGATAGCCTTGGATGACAACTGCTTTGTATGACTATGTTATGGACGTCAAACCGACGCCAAGAAGAATTAATTAGTCCATACTTTTAGAAACTTGTACGCTGTACCAAGGGTAGTACAGCCACTATTACTATCCGCTACACCCAACGACTACAGCCATCAGGTTACGAACTGTATAGCTAGAATTGTAGAAGCGTGAACCATTAATTCAAGATTAACATTTTTGAGTAATTATTATATTAAACATAAAATTTGTTTTATCTTATTATTTTATTTCTAATCATTCACGTATATTGGGTCCTTTCCTGGTGTTTGATTATTCCGAGTAAACTTGTCATAAAAGCATTTGAAGTGGTTTATTCCGTATCTACAAACACTATTTTCATCTCTGAATAAATGTCTGAAAATAAGCTATGGGCTAACTTTTAAAATACAGGTAAAAGTACTGTATGATTACGTTGTAGAAGAGCTGAACTACTGCTGAAGTACTGAAGTAGATGTTTTCAGGCACATTTTTAATATTCTTGCTCTCTTTGTGGCAATAAGTAAAGTGAAAGTGAGGAAATCAGTTATCCTAAAAGGACGAACTGAGAGTTTCGCAAGTTTCAGTTTCGAGTAAAGTAAAGATAAAATTCTTTCAGTCATAAATGAAATTCATTGAAGTACAAAGAGTTATAAAAAGAAATTTACTTACGTCTCTCAGTAACACTGAGGTAGGGTTGCATGACAGTACTGCATGACAATACAAAGTGGCCACACCCTACCTTTGGCTTTTGACAGATCATTCGTTTAGAGAAAGGTGTAAACAATGTGCCTTGGTAAATTTAAATGTGTGTATTATGCTATTGGGCAACGGCCTTGCCGCAGTGGATACACCGGTTCCCGTGAGATCACCGAAGTTAAGCGCTGTCAGGCGTGGCCGGCACTTGGATGGATGACCATCCAGGCCGTCATGCGCTGTTGCCATTTTTCGGGATGCACTCAGCCTCGTGATGCCAATTGAGGAGCTACTCGACCGAACAGTAGCGGCTCCGGTTAGAGAAAACCATCACAACGACTGGGAGAGCGGTGTGCTGACCACACGCCCCTCCTATCCGCATCCTCATCTGAGGATGACAGGGCGGTCGGATGGTCCCGATGGGCCACTTGTGGCCTGAAGACGGAGTGGTGCTGCATTATGCTGTTAGAATATTCAACTATTTCATTTGCACGTTATGCATAATGCAAACATAGAAGATCCCCCTGGCCATATTTGATCAAAAATTCGTGGCCTTTGTAGGTCAAATCTATATATATATATATATATATATATATATATATATATATATATATATATATATATATTTGTGGATATAGTAGCTATAATATTTCTGTGTCTTTCTCAGTACCATATCTTGAAAAGTTATATTTATTTTTCAAGTTATGTTAGGGAACAGCGGGAAAGTATGCCAGATTTGCTTCTGCTTTTCTGAAACTTTTCTGCCTAGACAGACTGACGACCGTAAATCCATTAGACAAACCAATTCACGACCTTGGTATAGAAAGGTCCTAGATTCAATATTATTTCATTTTTTTTGCGTTTCCTTCTATCAGCTAGAAAACTCATTGGAAAAGGAACTAATATTCTGATTTCCGTATCCATTAGTCATACATGACGGTCAAATCCTGTAAAAGGGGTAACATTGTATGATAGTTGTGGGAAGTAGGTACGTTTATGACGTGTGTACCGTATGCCAATTCCCCGTACAATAGTGTTATATGTGGCTTTTCCCGCGACAGAACCATTTGTTGTGGTGGGGTAGAGTGTTGTAAACTGGTCTCTTTACTGCTGACCAGGGGAAGGTTAAGTGCCTACCTCCTGGGAACCGAGCTTGTGAGAGACGCTAGGGTTAACTGAATCGGACCTGGTCCTAAACCAGACGCAACGTTAAGATCTAATGCTGGTGAAATGTAAACAACTCATGTAACACACTCCAGGGTTGCAGAGACAGCACTAAACTTCACGTGCGTAATTACAATTTTACTGTTAAATTTATTGCAATAACGAGGGACTGCCTCATTAATTGAATAAGAGTCAAATGCAGGTTTTAACTGTTTGGTTTATTAGCATAAAATAAAACTTGTAGAATATTAGTTAATCACAGAATATATAACTTTAAAATGTTACTTTGCAATACTGAAAACTGCATGACAAAGTTACAGAGGTGGTGATTGAATTAAATGTTCGTTTGTTGTAACTCAATATCGAGTTGTTATCGCGCCCACTAATTGGTTACAGTGTCTGATAGAGCCATGGATATGAGTGCCCGCTGATGGAGTACAAACACGTATCCTACCGATTGATGAAATTGTAATATTCAAACTTCTCTAACATACAGATGCTCACCATAATATCTGTCGCCGTGTGAATTTAATGGTGTCGAGGTGACAGGCTGACGACCTGTACAGCACATATACATCTACATCTACATTTATACTCCTCAAGCCACCCAACTGTGTGTGGCGGAGGGCACTTTACGTGCCACTGTCATTACCTCCCTTTTCTGTTCCAGTCGCGTATGGTTCGCGGGAAGAACGACTGCCTGAAAGCCTCCGTGCGCGCTCGAATCCCTCTAATTTTACATTCGTGATCTCCTCGGGAGATATAAGTAGGGGGAAGCAATATATTCGATACCTCATACAGAAACGCACCCTCTCGAAACCTGGCGAGCAAGCTACACCGCGATGCAGAGCGCCTCTCTTGCAGAGTCTAACACTTGAGTTTGCTAAACATCTCCGTAACGCTATCACGATTACCAAATAACCCTGTGACGAAACGCGCCGCTCGTCTTTGGATCTTCTCTATCTCCTCCGTCGACCCGATCTGGTACGGATCCCACACTGATGAGCAATACTCAAGTATAGGTTGAACGAGTGTTTTGTAAGCCACCTCCTTTGTTGATGGACTACATTTTCTAAGGACTCTCCCAATGAATCTCAACCTGGTACCCGCCTTACAAACAATTAATTTAAATGATCATTCCACTTCAAATCGTTCCGCACGCATACTCCCGATATTTTACAGAAGTAACTGCTAACAGTGTTTGTTCCGCTATCATATAATCATACAATAAAGGATCCTTCTTTCTATGTATTCGCAATACATTACATTTGTCTATGTTAAGGGTCAGTTGGCACTCCCTGCAGCAAGTGCCTATCCGCTGCAGATCTTCCTGCATTTCGCTACAATTTTCTAATGCTGCAACTTCTGTGTATACTGTAGCATCATCCGCGAAAAGCCGCATGGAACTTCCGACACTATCTACTAGATCATTTACATATATTGTGAAAAGCAATGGTCCCACAACACTCCCCTGTGGCACGCCAGAGGTTACTTTAACGTCTATAGACGTCTCTCCATTGATAACAACACGCTGTGATCTGTTTGCTAAAAACTCTTCAATCCAGCCACACAGCTGGTCTGATATTCCGTAGACTCTTACTTTGTTTATCAGGCGACAGTGCGAAACGGTTTCGAACGCCTTCCGCAAGTCAAGGAAAGTGGCATCTACCTGGGAGCCTGTATCTTATATTTTCTGGGTCTCATGAACAAATAAAGCGAGTTTGGTCTCACACGATCGCTGTTTCCGGAATCCATGTTGATTCCTACAGAGTAGATTCTGGGTTCCCAAAAACGACATGATACTCGAGCAGAAAACATGTTCTAAAATTCTACAACAGATCGACGACAGAGATATAGGTGTATAGTTTTGCGCATCTGCTCGACGACCCTTCTTGAATACTGGGACTTCCTGTGCTCTTTTCCAATCATTTGGAACCTTCCGTTCCTCTAGAGACTTGCGGTACACGGCTGTTAAATGGGGGGCAAGTTCTCTCGCGTACTCTGTGTAGAATCGAATTGGTATCCCGTCAGGTCGAGTGGACTTTCCTCTGTTGAGTGATTCCAGTTGCTTTTCTATTCCTTGGACACTTATTTCGATGTCAGCCATTTTTTCGTTTGTGCGAGGATTTAGAGAAGGAACTGCAGTGTGGTCTTTCTCTGTGAAACAACTTTGGAAAAAGGTGTTTAGTATTTCATCTTTACGCGAGTCATCCTCGTTTCAATGCCATCATCATCCCGGAGTGTCTGGATATGCTGTTTCGAGCCACTTACTGATTTAACGTAAGACCAGAACTTCCTAGGATTTTCTGCCAAGTTGGTACATAGAATTTTACTTTCGAATTCACTGAACGGTTCACGCACAGCCCTCCTTACGCTAACTTTGACATCGTTTAGCTTCTGTTTGTCTGAGAGGTTTTGGCTGCGTTTAAACTTGGAGTGAAGCTCTCTTTGCTTTCGCGGTAGTTTCCTAACTTTGTTGTTGAACCACGGTGGGTTTTTCCCGTCCCTCACAGTTTTACTCGGCACGTACCTGTCTAAAACGCATTTTACGATTGCCTTGAACTTTTTCCATAAACACTCAACATTGTCAGTGTCGGAACAGAAATTTTCGTTTTGATCTGTTAAGTAGTCTGAAATCTGCCTTCTATTACTCTTGCTAAACAGATAAACCTTCCCCCCTTTTTTTATATTCCTATTTACTTCCATATTCAGAGATGCTGCAACGGCCTTATGATCACTTATTCCCTGTTCTGCACTTACAGAGTCGAAAAGTTCGGGTCTGTTTGTCATCAGTAGGTCCAAGATGTTATCTCCACGAGTAGGTTCTCTGTTTAATTGGTCGAGGTAATTTTTGGATAGTGCACTCAGTATAATGTCACTCGATGCTCTGTCCCTACCACCCGTCCTAAACATCTGAGTGTCCCAGTCTATATCTGGTAAATTGAAATCTCCATCTAAGATTATAACATGCTGAGAAAATTTATGTGAAATGTATTCCAAATTTTCTCTCAGTTGTTCTGCCACTAATGCTGCTGAGTCGGGAGGTCGGTAAAAGGAGCCAATTATTAACCTAGCTCGGTTGTTGAGTGTAACCTCCACCCATAATAATTCACAGGACGTATCCACTTCTACTTCACTACAGGATAAACTACTACTAACAGCGACAAACACGCCACCACCGGTTGCGTGCAGTCTATTCTTTCTAAACACCGTCTGTGCCTTTGTAAAATTTCGGCAGATTTTATCTCTTGCTTCAGCCAGCTTTCTGTACCTATAACGATTTCAGCACTTGTGATGATCTGCTAGTGAGGTCTTCAATTGGAAGTGGACCCACTGCTAGACGTGGCAGACTCATCTACGATCTGCGTTGTGGCACTCCTCGTGAAGATCTTCCATCCCTGGCGCCCCGGTATCGAATGATCTTATCTGCCTGTTCAAAAACTGCCTTGGTGTGCGTTCCGTCTAAGAGTTACGAGAGTAGTTAAACAAGAGTCGTACGATCATTTGACGTCACAGATTAGCGTAAACAGTCGTTGCTCTTAAATAGCTAGCCTCGCTACACAGTCTGTGAGAAAGAAGAGAGCTGGCTAAGAGGCTAGTTCCTCAGATCAAAAATGGTTCAAATGGCTCTGAGCACTATGGGACTCAACTGCTGTGGTCATAAGTCCCCTAGAACTTAGAACTACTTAAACCTAACTAACCTAAGGACAGCACACAACACCCAGCCATCACGAGGCAGAGAAAATCCCTGACCCCGCCGGGAATCGAACCCTGGAACCCGTGCGTGGGAAGCGAGAACGCTACCGCACGACCACGAGATGCGGGCAGTTCCTCAGATTCCCAGCAGTTACCACACTATTACTCTGTGTTGGCTGTTTGTAGAAGATTACCCATAATCGACAGATCTTATGGCAAGGGTGAATTCGACACAATACGAAGGCCTAACTTCAGATGAACCACATTTCGGCCCCCAAAGCGAGGGCTGTTTCGTAGCCCAATCTGCAGTGTGTAGGGCCTGGATGGCTGCGATCACTTCGCTGATATCTGGGCTGCAATTCCTCGAAGGACACTGCAAGGTGTCGCTTCCACCAGGCCACCCGAATCTGGACCGTTACTCCATCCATAGCATCCGTAAATCTCATGGCTCACTTCCTTTTATCGGTCGGAATTGTTACCAGCACCAAGTTATTAGGAAAGATAATTAGAAAATGAAAATCGATTTGATCAAGCAATGTAACGCAAATAAACCTCTCTAATAGTTAATCTCCTAAGAGCGCCTATGTGATTTGCTACAGTCTGATCTCATTACGCGACTGAATAATTATAAAAGATGAATAATTGTGAAGATGGACAAAATGGGATGTCATCTTGCATGTGTTTTAAGAAATAAATAACTATAAAATTGGCCCACTGCAGACATATGCAGCCAAGTACAATGATGGGTTCTCGAGCTCGCTGTACCAGATATTCGGCACAACTTTAGTGCATCGAAAATTTAAAACTCGGGTTCAATCACTTGGTTTCATCAAGATATACTTAAATTAACTCAAAAATTCAAAATTCTGCAACGAAATATGAACGGATTGAACATCTACTAGTTGATTAATATGACTGTTGTGGATAAAGGAAGTGAAGGCATTAGAGAACATTTCCAGAGCTTGTTCTGTGGTTGCGAATTGTCCTTAAACCTGCATACAATTGTCTCTGGTTTAAGACGAACAAGCAGTAGTCAGACAATGAAAGACAACAGCAACAATAACATGTGCAAACATTAAAAACCCAGTTTCACTGACACTGGTTTCCAGAACGTTTATTTCGAACTGACGTATTTGACCACTAAATTTGATAGGTATTTCAAACGTTGAACAAACTCCATGTTGTTGCAGTCGATTACACATCAACACAGACACAAGTTGGTGCTAACGATAACTGATAAACAGATACTTGTTCCAATATGTAGACAGTCAAACCTGACACTTACGTGGTTCAAGAGTTGCTAGTGTGAAAACCTTACTGATGCAAGTCAGTGTACCAATAAAACGTATCTTCATTGTTATTCCTGTTTTCTCAACGCCTCACCAAACGAAGAAGAAAGGAGTTAAGCAATAAAGCAGCATTAGGTAAAATGAAATGAATTAAAATACCTCAGTCAACTACACTACTGGCCATTAAAATTGCTACACCAAGAAGAAATGCAGATGATAAACTTGTATTCATTGGACGAATATATTATACTAGAACTCACGTGTGATTACATTTTCACGCAATTTGGGTGCATAGCTCCTGAGAAATCAGTAGTCAGAACAATCACCTCTGGCCTTAAATAACGGCATTGATACGCCTTGGCATTGAGTCAAACAGAGCTTGGATGGCGTGTACAGGTACAGCTGCCCATGCAGCTTCAACACGATACCACACTTAATAAAGAGTAGCGACTGGCGTATTTTGACGATCCAGTTGCTCGGCCACCATAGATCAGACGTTTTCAATTGGTGAGTGATCTGGAGACTGTGCTGGCCATGGCAGCAGTCGAACATTTTCTGTATCCAAAATGGCCCGTACAGGACCTGCAACATGCGGTCGTGCATTATCCTGCTGAAATGTAGTGTTTCGCAGGGATCGAATGAAATGTAACGTCCACTGTTCAACGTGCCGTCAATGAAAACAAGAGGTGACCGAGACGTGTAACCAATGGTACCCCATACCATCACGCAGGGTGATACCCCAGTATGGCGATGACAAATACACAGCCGGCCGGAGTGGCCGAGCGGTTAAAGGCGCTACAGTCTGGACCGCTACGGTCGCAGGTTCGAATCCTGCCTCGGGCATGGATGTGTGTGATGTCCTTAGGTTAGTTAGGTTTAAGTAGTTCTAAGTTCTAGGGGACTTATGACCACAGCAGTTGAGTCCCATAGTGCTCAGAGCCATTTTTTTGACAAATACACGCTTCCAGTGTACGTTCACCGCGATGTCGGCAAATACGGATGCGACCATCGTGATGCTGTAAACAGAACCCTCATTCATCCAAAAAATGACGTTTTGCCATTCCTGCATCCAGGTTCGTCGCTGAGAACAACATCGCAGGCGCTCCTGTCTGTGATGCAGCGTCAAGCGTAACCGCAGCCATGGTCTCCGAGCTGATAGTCCATGCTGCTGCAAACGTCGTCGAACTGTTCGTGCAGATGGTTGTTGTCTTGCAAACGTCCCCATCTGTTGACTTAGGGATCGAGACGTGGCTGCACGATCCGTTACAGCCATGCGGATAAGTTGCCTGTCATCTCGTGTGCTAGTTATACGAGGCCGTTGGGATCCAGCACGGCGTTCCGTATTACCCTCCTGAACCCACCAATTCCATATTATGCTAACAGTCATTGGATCTCGACCAACACGGGCAGCAATGTCACGATACGATAAACCGCAATCGCGATAGGCTACAATCCGCCCTGTATCGAAGTCGGAAACGTGATGGTACGCATTTCTCCTCCTTACACGAGGCATCAAAACAACGTTTCACCAGGCAACGCCGGTCAACTGCTGTTTGTGTATGAGAAATCGGTTGGAAACTTTCCTCATGTCAGCACGTTATAGGTGTCGCCACTGGCGCCAACCTTGTATGAATGCTCTGAAAAGCTAATCATTTGCATATCACAGCATCTTCTTCCTGTTGGTTAAATTTCGCGTCTGTAGCCCGCCATCTTAGTGGTGTAGCAATTTTAATGGCCATTAGTATAGTATGATTAATTATTTGTGTTAGTGATCTACGTTTCTGGCTATTAGGCTACTGCACAGCATAACTGAAAAGGATGATAGTTGTCATGCTCACAAAAACTTGAACAGGAAACAATTTATAATCATCAAAGAGATTAATGAAGGTAAATTCTTGGGGTTTATGTTGCTTCCACTTTGCACAGCAACATCTCTGCCAGTTGTGCCGGACAATGAGCTGATAACGAGAACCCCAGATCGCATAACTAAGTAACTAGCGAACCAAGTGCGTTGTTTTCCACATAAAAATTAAGTACTCACAGTGAAAATCTGTTTCAGTTATGAAGCATCCCCCACTATCTCGTGTTTATGAAACTTCCAACAGCATTTCGTGTGTTATTGTTAATGTGAAACGTCTGTGTGTTATCACTGCCAGCAGTTTTCGGTATTGGTAACATGATTAACTGCAACTGTGTTTAATCATGGAGAACACTTAACATGCAGATATTTGCTGAATGCAGTTAATGGTTTTAAATGTGATGGGTGCAGTAATTAAGTGGAGAAGCTATCCTGAATTTAATCGTTAGAGATCGTAACGTTTCGCATGGAGAGGAAATAAAAACACAAACAGAGCGGAAACATCCCGTACTCGAGCGGAAAGTGTAATGAGAGTAATGACTAGGTCCAAATATGTGCTAATGAAGCTATCGACGTGATTCCATAATTTTTGAGTTCCTTTGAAATATAATCTACCGTTGTTCATAGATGATACAAGTCTTCAGAGATATAACTGACGCCATCCACAGCTTTTGTAGTGTCGTCTTTTGTTAACAGCTGCAGGCCTTAGATGAACTTACTCTAAGAATAATACTGTTACGACTGGCTCGTATATGTCAACGTCCTTGAAGAAGTTATATCCTGAGACGACTATAATCATGATATAACAGGATCTGTCGATGTCCCTTGTAACGTCGGAGCCTCAGAGGAGTTTTGTTTTCTCCCTGCACTTGCAAAGACGATGCTCAAACAGCTTTCTTCCTGGTTGGGGTTGCGAAAACTTTTCTAACATCAGGCCTGGCGCCGCGTACGAAGTATAGGACCAAATTTTATTTTGTGTGTTGTATGGTGATAGCCTATAAAATAATGTCCAAATATTGATTAGGTATCAGCCTTTAGCAGTCAGCGTAAACTGTAAGCCATTACCTACGTGATTAAATCAGGTCAGCTGAATGTTGTCGAGTAGCAAACACACAGAAAATAAAATGAAGGACGAGTTATGGGTCGAGAGTTTATGTAGCTTCATGCTAACTGTAAAATGTAAACTTTCACGGCCGGAATTGTCACAATTAATAAAATATTACGGACTATTATGCGGTGGTCGAAGGGATTTCACTGTAATACCCGACGTTTCGTCCCTGTCTGCGGAGGACTTTTCAAGGGGGATCGTAGCTTCGTTGAATGTCTGATTCACATCCTGGCTCGCTACTGACTAACCATAATAGCCCGGAATATTTGTTTAATTGTGAGTTTCGTTCTAGTACCACAAAATTAGGTTAAATGAACAACGTAGTAGGAGCGCATTTCGGGTTCCTTGTTATTAGGATACTACATTTCCTTGCGCCTAGGTCAGAGATCGGCAAACTCATTGGTCGAAAGAGTGACATATCAGCAGTAAAATGACTGAAATTTCTTTTGAGAGCAAAGTTATTTAAACTTAAAATATTTAGACAAATACATTCCTATTAACTTAATTAGAGTCCTTCTAAGCTGGCTCTTGTAGAAACATCCTCAATCTGATTGAAGTACTACATTCGCTGAGGTCGACCACTTCCAAATCTCCCATCAACGCTCGTCTTCCGTATTTGTTTCTCTACCTCCTTTCGTACATTCCTCTATATATATCCTAATCATCTGAACATACGTTTCTCAACAATCGAAACCACATCTTTCACGCCACTTAACTTTACATAAAATTTTAAAAATTCATATCGTACATTTACTGATAAAATTAGATTTTAAGTTATCCATGAAATTAAATCGTGACAATGACTGATAGAAACTGATGTGAATATTGCGCTTGTATCTCCATGGAAAGTCTGGGTAAGTCACGTTTATCTGTTGCTTTTAATGTCAGGTAATATTGGAAGTTCTCGTGAACAAGACGACTTCTCAGTTTACTTTGTTCAGACATGTTTGACAATGATTTTTCGCATGCATATGTAGATCGTAATAAGGAAAGAACACCAAACACTAGTTTCTTCAGCCGATTATGAGTCAGGAATACTATTCCATCTATTAAAAATCAACATAAACTGCTGGAAAAAAAATTAGTACACCCTTTTAAATGTTTGCAATTTACTCCAGATTTATGGCTGCAACAATGTATTTGGTGTACATGAAGTGGTTAGATTTACAGATTTAATGTACAGACCTATGCTGAAATACCCATATTAGTACTTGGGATAGCCTCCACAGGCGGCAATACAGATGCCGACTCTGGTATCCAGTCGATCGTACAGAGGGCGAATACTGTCCTGGGATACGTTATGCCACACCTGCTTGGTCTTTTCACCCAGTTCTGTAAGAGTTGTTGACGAATGAGTCGCAAGAGTCACTTCTCGTCCCATCATGCCTACACGTGCGAGACTGGAGACAGGTGCGGACATCGTGCTGGCCGGGGAGTTGCTGCACGTCTTGTAGAGCACGTTGAGTTTCACGGACAGTGTGTGGGAGTGCATTATCCTATTGTAACAGCACAACACATTGCCGTTTCAAGAACGGCAAAGGACGAATTTAATATCATTCAGCACGTACCGAGCGCTGGTTAGCATCCCTTCTAGAAATACCAAAAGTGAACGAGAGTTGTATCTTATCACAACCAAGACCATAAAGCCTGTGGTATGCTAACGTGTCTTTTACCAATGCACTCTATGTGGTTCATAACGTCTCTGTCGTACGCACAAACGACCATCACTTACGTGCAAGCAGAATCTGCTTTCATCGCTAAAGATCACGGAGCGCCATTTTATCTTTCAAGTGGACCTCTGACGGCACCAGTCGAGCCCTGCACGTCGATAATATGTCGTGAGTGAAAGACAGGATAGAGATGTGCGTGCCTTTGACCCTCTGCTCGTAATCGGTTCACAACAGTTCGTGTTGACACATCTGCCTCACAAGTCCTCTTGTATGTGATTTGGTAGCTGTACGATCTGCAACTGCTGCCATTACAATCGACGATCTTGGCGAGCATTTACGCTGCGTGAACGTCCTGAACCTCATTTACGCGGGTGTGAGAATCTTCACGTGAATACTGATACAAGAATCGTTGCGCATCTGACGCAGAGCGTCCAACTTACGTTGCAGTTCATCTAAAGGACCATTCCTCTATTCAGAGAGGGCCGCAATTTGACACTATCAAACTCTCTCATTTTAATGCAGTAAGCAAGAGTGTGTTTCCGTGAACTGGTTGCCTGCTTGTTTCACACGTTTCGACCACACTGATCCTTTTGGCTGTGAGCATTCACAATTAAAGGATAATTGCTAGTGGTACCCTGACAGCTTTAACACTATGCAGTATGTTGGCGGACGACATTGAAATAATTATCAGTACATCTACTATCTACCACGTGGGTTATGCTGTCATCGGATCAAAATCGACTTCGCTTTCCCAGGTGTACTATTTTTTTCTTCTGGCGGTGATTTTCACATCAGAGCACTCGCCTGAAGACAAAGGCACAAACACGAACTAAGTATGTAAAAACGGAAACAAAAAAACAGTTTTTTTACAAGTACTTTATTTGATGTTGCACAAGCTTATATATATATATATATATATATATATATATATATATATATATATATATATAAAGTGTAGACAATATGTGGGTTGAATTCAAAGATAAAGCCGGCCGCTGTGGCCGAGCGGTTCTAGGTTCTTCAGTCCGGAACCACGCGACTGCTACGGTCGCAGGTTCTAATCCTGCCTAGGGAATGGATGTATGTGATGTCCTTAGGTTTGTTACATTTAAGTGGTTCTAAGTTCCAGGGGACTCATGACCTCAGATGCTAAGTCCCATAGTGCTTAGTGCCATTTCAACGATTTTTTTTTTCAACGATATAGTATCGTCAGCAGTTGTGACGTTTACATCAAATAAATTAACAAACGAAGGAGTTGACTCCCCTACGATACACCAAAGAGATCAGAACATTGTTGCAGAAACAACGCAAGAAGTATGACAAATTTGAACGAACCCAAGACCCCCAAGATATGCGATCTTTTACAGAAGCTCGAAATTTAGAGCGGACATCGGTGCGAGATGCTAATGATAGTTTCTAGAACGAAACTTTGTCTCGAAACTGGTAGAAAATCCAAAGAGATTCTGCTCGCATGCAAAGTATGCTAGCGGCAAGACACAATAAATGCCTTCTCTAAGCGATAGCAATGGAAATACTATCGACTATAGTGCAGTCAAAACAGAGTTACTAAACATAACCTTCCTAAATTCCATCACCAAAGAAGACGAAGTAAGTATTCCAGAATTCGAATCAAGAACAGCTACCTACAGGAATAACTTAGAGCAGATTTACTCGGAGTAGTCAAACGGGTTAAGTCACTTAATAAAAGCAAGTGTCCCGGCCCAGACTGTATACCAATTAGTTTCGTTTGACAGTATGCTCATGGAATAGCTCCATACTTAACAATCATACACAACCGCTCGCTCGACGAAAGATCCGTACCCAAAGACTGGAAAGTTGCAGAGGTCACACCAATATTCGGGAAAGGTAGTAGGAGTAATCCACTAAATTACAGGCCCATATCGTTAACGTCGATATGCAGCTGGATTTCAGAAATATATTGAGTTCAAACATTATGAATTACCTCGAAGAAAACGGTCTATTGCCGGACGGAGTGGCCGTGCGGTTCTAGGCGCTACAGTCTGGAGCCGAGCGACTGCTACGGTCGCAGTTTGGAATCCTGCCTCGGGCATGGACGTGTGTGATGTCCTTATGTTAGTTAGTTTTAATTAGTTCTAAGTTCTAGGCGACTGATGACCTCAGAAGTTAAGTCGCATAGTGCTCAGAGCCATTTGAACCAAAACGGTCTATTGACACACAGTCAGCATGGGTTTAGAAAACATAGTTCTTGTGAAACACAACTAGCTCTTTATGCACATGAAGTGCCGAGTGCAATTGACGAGGGATTTCAGATCGATTCCGTATTTCTGGATTTCCAGAAGGCTTTTGACACTGTACGACACAAGCAGCACGTAGTGAAATTGCGTGCTTATGGAATATCGTCTCAGTATTGTGACTGGATCTGTGATTTCCTGTCAGAGAGGTCAAAGTTCGTAGTAATTGACGGAAAGTCATCGAGTAAAACAGAAGTGATTTCTGGCTTTCCCCAAGGTAGTGGTACAGGCCCTTAACTGTTCCTTATCTATATAAACGATTTGGGAGACAATCTGTGCAGCAGTGTTAAGTTGTTTTCAAATGACGCTGTCGTTTACCGTATAGTGAAGTGATCAGAAGATCAAAACAAATTGCAAAACGATTTAGAAAACACATCTATATGGTTGGATATTTGGTAATTGATTCTAAACAATGATAAGTGTGAGGTCATCCAAATGAATGCTAAAAGGACTCCGTCAAACTCCGGTTATACGGTAAATCAATTACATGCAAAGTGCGTAAATTGAACTAGAATACCTAGGAATTACTTAACTCTTAACTCACAAGGTGAGGTCTCTCAGACCGCGCGAAAATTTTCGAACTCGCTCTCCAAGGCCAGTTGTGTTAGGATGCAAGTCGTATACTCCTAGCTCACTCATTTCTTACATAGTTTAATTCTTAATTTCTTTGCATGTTTTTGGTACTTGCATTGTTTAATTCATAAATTTCGGGCGTATTTTAGTATTTGAGAGTTGTAGCATCGCGTTTTAGTACCTGAATAGTGTAAAATCGCGTAGTCTCCTTCCGCCGCCGAGCAGTGTGTCAGCAGTGCGGAAGTAGCAGCATTACTGCATTTTTGTGTCGATTTGTTTGCGCTCTCTGTAGATTTGTTCAGACGTTCTTTGCACAACAGTTTTTAGCATGGATAGGGACTGCAACTGCTGTGTTCGGATGCAGGCTGAGTTGGCATCCCTTCGCTCCCAGCTTCAGGCAGTGTTGGCTTCGGTCACACAGCTTGAGGCTGTAGCCAATGGGCATCACTGTGGGGGTCCGGATGGGGGTTTGTCGGGGACGGCCAGCTCGTCCCACGCATCCCCCGATCGGACTACGACTGTGGTTGCCCGGGATACTGCCCGCATTGAGGCTGATCCCTCACCTGTGGTAGAGTGGGAGGTCGTCTCAAGGTGTGGCAGGGGGCGAAAGACATTCCGGAGGGCTGAACGGAAGGCCTCTCCAGTTTGTCTGACGAACCGGTTTCAGGCTCTGTCTCAGGCTGATACTGATCTTCGGCCTGACATGGCTGCTTGTCCTGTTCCAGAGGTTGCCCCTCAGTCTGCAAGATCCGGGCGGTCGCAGAGGGTGGGCTTACTGGTAGTTGGGAGCTCCAACGTCAGGCGGGTAATGGGGCCCCTTAGGGATACAGCAACAAGAGAGGGAAAGAAAACCAATGTGCACTCCGTGTGCATACCGAGGGGAGTCATTCCAGATGTGGAAAGGGTCCTTCCGGATGCCATGAAGGGTACAGGGTTCACCCATCTGCAGATGATCGCTCATGTCGGCACCAATGATGTGTGTCGCTATGGATCGGAGGAAATCCTCTCTGGCTTCCGGCGGCTATCTGATTTAGTGAAGACTGTCAGTCTCGCTAGCGGGATGAAAGCAGAGCTCACCATCTGCAGCATCGTCGACAGGACTGACTGCGGACCTTTGGTACAGAGCCGAGTGGAGGGTCTGAATCAGAGGCTGAGACGGTTCTGCGACCGTGTGGGCTGCAGATTAACTTGCGCCATAGGGTGGTGGGGTTTCGGGTTCCGCTGGATAGGTCAGGAGTCCACTACACGCAACAAGCGGCTACACGGGTAGCAGGGGTTGTGTGGCGTGGGCCGGGCGGTTTTTTAGGTTAGATGGTCTTGGGCAAGTACAGAAAGGACAACAGCCTCAACGGGTGCGGGGCAAAGTCAGGACATGCGGGGACCAAGCAGAAATCGGTATTGTAATTGTCAACTGTCGAAGCTGCGTTGGTAAAGCGCTGGAACTTCAAGCGCTGATAGAAAGCACCGAAGCTGAAATCGTTATAGGTACAGAAAGCTGGCTGAAGCCAGAGATAAATTCTGCCGAAATTTTTACAAAGGTACAGACGGAGTTTAGAAAGGATAGATTGCATGCAACCGGTGGTGGAGTGTTCGTCGCTGTTAGTAGTAGTTTATCCTGTAGTGAAGTAGAAGTGGGTAGTTCCTGCGAATTATTATGGGTGGAGGTTACGCTCAACAACCGAGCTAGGTTAATAATTGGCTACTTTTACCGACCTCCCGACTCAGCAGCATTAGTGGCAGAACAACTGAGAGAAAATTTGGAATACATTTCACATAAATTTTCTCAGCACGTTATAGTCTTAGGTGGAGATTTCAATTTACCAGATATAGACTGGGACACTCAGATGTTTAGGACGGGTGGTAGGGACAGAGCATCGAGTGACATTATACTGAGTGCACTATCCGAAAATTACCTCGAGCAATTAAACAGACAACCGACTCGTGGAGATAACATCTTGGACCTACTGATGACAAACAGACCCGAACTTTTCGACTCTGTATGTGCAGAACAGGGAATCAGTGATCATAAGGCCGTTGCAGCATCCCTGAATATGGAAGTTAATAGGAATATAAAAAAAGGGAGGAAGGTATATCTATTTAGCAAGAGTAATAGAAGGCAGATTTCAGACTACTTAACAGATCAAAACGAAAATTTCTGTTCCGACACTGACAATGTTGAGTGTTTATGGAAAAAGTTCAAGGCAATCGTAAAATGCGTTTTAGACAGGTACGTGCCGAGTAAAACTGTGAGGGACGGGGAAAACCCACCGTGGTACAACAACAAAGTTAGGAAAATACTGCGAAAGCAAAGAGAGCTTCACTCCCAGTTTAAACGCAGCCAAAACCTCTCAGACAAACAGAAGCTAAACGATGTCAAAGTTAGCGTAAGGAGGGCTATGCGTGAAGCGTTCAGTGAATTCGAAAGTAAAATTCTATGTACCGACTTGACAGAAAATCCTAGGAAGTTCTGATCTTACGTTATTTCAGTAAGTGGCTCGAAACAGCATATCCAGACACTCCGGGATGATGATGGCATTGAAACAGAGGATGACACGCGTAAAGCTGAAATACTAAAGACCTTCTTCCAAAGCTGTTTCACAGAGGAAAACCGCACCGCAGTTCCTTCTCTAAATCCTCGCACAAACGAAAAAATGGCTGACATCGAAATAAGTGTCCAAGGAATAGAAAAGCAACTGGAATCACTCAACAGAGGAAAGTCCACTGGACCTGACGGGATACCAATTCGATTCTACACAGAGTACGCGAAAGAACTTGCCCCCGTTCTAACAGCCGTGTACCGCAAGTCTCTAGAGGAACGGAAGGTTCCAAATGATTGGAAAAGAGCACAGGTAGTCCCAGTCTTCAAGAAGGGTCGTCGGGCAGATGCACAAAACTATAGACCTATATCTCTGACGTCGATCTGTTTATTTGTTCATGAGATCCAGAAAATATTAGATACAGGCTCCCAGGTAGATGCCATTTTCCTTGACTTCCGGAAGGCGTTCGATACAGTTCCACACTGTCGCCTGATAAACAAAGATAGAGCCTACGGAATATCAGACTAGCTGTGTGGCTGGATTGAAGAGTTTTTAGCAAACAGAACACAGCGTGTTGTTATCAATGGAGAGACGTCTACAGACGTTAAAGTAACCTCTGGCGTACCACAGGGGAGTGTTATGGGACCATTGCTTTTCACAATATGTATAAATGACCTAGTAGATAGTGTCGGAAGTTCCATGCGGCTTTTCGCGGATGATGCTGTAGTATACAGAGAAGTCGCAGAATTAGAAAATTGTAGCGAGATGCAGGAAGATCTGCAGCGGATAGGCACTTGGTGCAGGGAGTGGCAACTGTCCCTTAACATAGACAAATGTAATGTATTGCGAATACATAGAAAGAAGGATCCTTTATTGTATGATTATCTGGGAGTATGCGTGCAGAACAATTTGAAGTGGAATGATCATATAAAATTATTTGTTGGTAAGGCGGGTACCAGGTTGAGATTCATTGGGAGAGTGCTTTGAAAATGTAGTCCATCAACAAAGGAGGTGGCTTACAAAACACTCGTTCGACCTATACTTGAGTATTGCTCATCGGTGTGGGATCCGTACCAGATCGGGTTGACGGAGGAGATAGAGAAGATCCAAAGACGAGCGGCGCGTTTCGTCACAGGGTTATCTGGTAACCGTGATAGTGTTACGGAGATGTTTAATAAACTCATGTGGCAGATTCTGCAAGAGAGGCGCTCTGCATCGCGGTGTAGCTTGCTCGCTAGGTTTCGAGAGGGTGCGTTTCTGGATGAGGTATCGAATGTATTGCTTCCCCTTACTTATACCTCCCGAGGAGATCACGAATGTAAAATTAGAGAGATTCCAGCGCGCACGGAGTCTTTCAGACAGTCGTTCTCCCCGCGAACCATACGCGACTGGAACAGACAAGGGAAGTAATGACAGTGGCACGTAAAGTGCCCTCCGCCATACACCGTTGGGTGGCTTGCGGAGTATAAATGTAGATGTAGATGCTTCTATACCCCCTTACCCTCCTTAAATTGCCAAGCATACTATGTTTTGTTGTCGCTTGCGTCTTCGCCTGCTGTGGTTACTGTTGGCACGTGTTACTGCTGGGTGTTGGAGTCTCCTAGACCGCGCTTAGTGAACTACGTACCTGTTTTCTTCAGTACGGTACCATAGCTCAAAATGTGTTCGTACGAATGTGTCAGTTTTAACTTTCCCGAGTTTGATTGTTAGTCGTCCTATGGAGGAAGATGTCAGTGCTATAAATCAAGAAATAAACGAAAAAGATGACGATTTCAAATTATCCAGTGATCACAGTTCAGCTATTGAACGAGAGTACCATTTAGAGTAAGAACTTCAGGAAAGTTGTGATGAGGATTTGTCTGTTTCTTCAATGAAATACTTGAAGTGTCTGTTAAAATCGAATGTGCTGTGAGTGGTGATAAGAAAAAATGCTGTTCCCAGCAATGAATGTCATTTGACAGACTCTCTTTTTGTACTTATTGGGTGGAATTTTTATGCGCAAATTTAAACCGTGTAATTTAGTTTTATTTGGAAATTTATCTGCTAAAGAGATAGTATAATTTTCCAGAATATAAAGTTTATTACTCTAACAATCCATTTATGTGTAGTATTTAAAAGAACCATACAAAATCACGTGCTTTCGTGTGATAAATAACAAAATGCTGCTGGTTTTGTTTAGTGCAATAAAATAAACTAGATGCATTTAAACAACACTTAAATAATTGTAAAAATAAATTTTATAGAGCATAAATTAAAAATGTCAAATGATTTTTGCCTTAAATCTCGGTGTAAAGATAGGGGCCACAGAAAGCCCACCTCGTGGTATACGTTACAGAAAAGTCTCCTCGCGAGTTAAGGGTTAAATTAGAATGAACACACAGAAAATGTTGTGGGGTAGGGAACCAGAGATTGCGTTTAGGTGACAAAACAATTAGAAGATGCAACAGATGTACTAAATTGGGCGGAAAATCAGCATTGGCCGTATTTTGTTGTTTTATTGTCAGCAAAATCGATTTTCAGTCACTTAGTGACCATCATCAGTGCTGTAATATAAAATTAAAATTGGTAGGCACTGGTATCAAGCTATAACCACAAGCTTAGAGCGATCACATAAACTCTACTAAACTGTACTAAAAAGACTAATTACACTGAGTTTGTACGTCCTCTTTCCTCGTTTGAAATACTGCTGCTCTGTGTGGGTTCCTTAACAGGTAAGATTAACGGAGTACTCCGAGAAAGTTCAAAGAAGGGCAGCACGTGATGTATTATAGA
Organism: Schistocerca nitens; assembly: GCF_023898315.1. Lineage (NCBI taxonomy): Eukaryota > Metazoa > Arthropoda > Insecta > Orthoptera > Acrididae > Schistocerca > Schistocerca nitens. The sequence goes on from NC_064614.1 coordinate 544,478,854, forward strand.
AAAGGAGGGGAGAGAGTGTCACTGACATGATACAGTATCTGGGGTGGACATCATTAAAATAAAGGCGTTTCTAGTTGCGGCGGAATCATTTGACGAAATATCAATCATCAACTTTTTCTTCAGAGTGCAAAAACATTTTGTTGACGCCAATGGGACTTCAGAGTTCTTACGGATAGAAACAGGGTTCGTTTTTTCTGCCCGCTGTTCGAGAGTGGAGTAGCAGAGAATTAGTGTAAAGGTGGTTCGATGAACCCTGTGTCTGGCACTTAAGCGTGTGATTGGCAGAGTAGCCATGTAGATGTACCCGCACCGCTTTTTCTGCTTGCTATTATGTCTTCAAAAGGGGGGATGAATAATGGTTCCATGTCAGGCGCGTGTGGTAACATTTAGCGTGATTAAGGTCATGCAACATGGTGCACTATAAGGAAAAATCTGTTCCGTTAAATAGTATGGAACTGTTTCTCGTGAAACAGTGGAAAAAAATGCGCGATGAGGCCAAAGAAGAAAATGATTACATTAATAATGAACTAGTGCCCGCCCGGCTAGTCGGGCGGTCTTAACGCGCTGCTTCCCTAGCAGGAAGGCGTGCCGGTCCCCGGCACGAATCCCCCCCGGCGGATTAGTGTCGAGGTCCGGTGTGGCGGCCATCTACCTCGGCGTATGCGGTCTGGTTCCCATTATTCCGCCTCAGTTACACTATTTCCGCGATTGCTGCGCAAACACTGTCTCCACGTACGCGTACACCATAATTACTCTACCACGCAAACATTTGGGGTTACACTGGTCTGGTATGAGACGTTCCCGGGGGGTTCACTGGGGGGCCGAACCGCACAATAACCCTGGGTTGAGTGTGGGGCGGCGGTGGGGTGGGTGGACTGCTGTTGCCTGTTGCGGGGTTTTGAACCACTGAGAGCTACGGCGGGACTAATCTGTCGTTTCTAGGTCCCCAGTTTAACATACAATACACAATAATGAACTAACAGGGGATCATTTGGAAAGCGGTTTAATAATAACTATGAATCTGAAATAAATGGAACAGACGATTATATCTTTGAATTCAACCCACATATTGTCTACACTTAAATCGTCGGATGGGAAGGAGAAGAAACTGTCTCTCAGGGAGGCGTCAAGTGAATTTTTGTCTGCTTCTTTGAATAAGTATATTTTTAGTTGCAGCGCCTGTAAGTGGTCTGACTCGTCTACGTCCCCGTGTAGATCCATTTCATCGAAACTGACTCGTCCAGGTCGGAAACCTGATTCTGTGCATAGGTCACGAAGTTTCGTTCGCACGTGGCATTTTGTGGAAGAGCCACACTCAGTGTGCTAAAGAGTCGCATGTGGCCTGTATAGAAAAGTCTCTTACTGCCAGTTTGTCCTCTTCTGAGGTGGTACGGTTGTTCAAAACCGTAGTACCTGAAGCTCGAATCCCGAATTTGGTACTGAGGTGGAGTTGTCTGCCTACCTACCGATCTGATCCCATCCATCGGCATCAGGTAGCCACATGTTACTGATCTAGGGAGAACGTCAGTATCATGTAGTGCTGTGTGTTAGCGTGCTCCTTGTGCTGTTGAAAATTTGTCCCAAGATATTGTCACATGTCAAGTAACATATGAATATGCAGAATGGCTGTTCTACACCTGCGTAGCAAGGAGATGCTATCTTAAGTTATCCATGGTAATTTCTCACATCGTGGCTCCAGACACAACACAAGTGTCTCTCTTCAAAGAAATGGCAGAATGTCTCTTCTCCCTTCGGCGTCACACATTCAGAGACGATGGTGATCGGCGGTAGCACAGAACCTAGACTCATTACTGGAAATGATGTGGCGCTGCTCGTCAGCCAGTCAGTGCTTCTCGCGTACGGCACCAAATGGAGCGGTCCGTATATTGTTAACAACCTACTTACATGGTACCTCTTCAGTAGTCCCGTTTGTGATGTCTCCTGCTAATGGTGTGGAATGACAGGAAGTTTTAAAGTGATGAAATTGCTACTATACGGATGGCAGCTGCGGATGTACAGGGTATGCCATTGTGCTTTCGCCCTGGTCAGACTGGATCGACCAGTAGCTTGACATTACCATTCACTCCAACGACTGCCCACTGTCAGTTACGAATGCCTTTCGAGCCTCTACGTAGCAAGATTTGACTAATTACCCAACCCACAATTACGCTCGTTTCAAACTGTGCCAAATGCTGATAGCATTGGCGTACACGAGCAAGTGGCGTTCTTAAAGTTTCCTCATAGTTTTCATCAACCGTCTGACGTACGTGTAGGAATTCGCGTCTACATAGGACATGTAACAAGTTTAGCTCTGATCCACAAATGATAGACTGCTCGTCTCAAGAGGTCGTATCCAGTCTGTAAAACTATTACAGCCTTCGTTGCCGTAATGTGAGGTGGCATGTTGGGTACGACAAGAGCTCCATGAACGAACCTCCTAAATCCTTATTGGTTCTCCTTGATTAAACCACGGGGTTCCTTAATCGACATCGTAAATGAAAGGACTGGTAGGTCAACAAGAAATCTCAGGACATGTTACGAAACCCACATATGCGAGAGCATGCTATGGGCTTCGAAATACAGAATAGCTGGGTCTTGGATTCGATACAGAGGTACTATAGGCCTAATATGGCGCAATCTTTCATTCGACTACATTTGCAGTGGTTGGTCAAAGCTGCAGTTTTAATTAGCTCTTACATACAGCATTTTGTGATAGTGAGAAACCTGTAACATGATCGGGGGAAGCCTGTAATATGCTGAAGGGCCAGTCATGAGGCTACAGCAGAAACACTAAATTTAACTTCACTACGGCTTGGTTTGCCGTCTATTGGTGTGTGGCACGTATTGACAAACGTAGTGCAGTAAAGTTTATAAATTAGGAAGTTATGTTGCAATAGATTTCTTGTGTGAAGCTTGGCCCTTTGTTGTGACAGTATTGATCCAAATGACTAAAAGAATGTTTTTACTCCAAGTGTATTGTGAAAAATGGAAGAGCTGTTGTAGGATGAAAACCCGGCACATCGAGGTGACAAGACCTTATCTTATAATACGTACTATGCAAATGAATGATTTCACCAACATGTTTTAGATCTTCTTGTACATTCCTCGCTTATGAGTCATCTCAGGACGTTGCCTGGGTTGCAGCCTGTAATAACGGTAAACAGGTGTAGATTCGTCGATTAGAAAACCTTTACCGATATGCCAGTGTCCCGCAGTAGTGAATTTTATGAAGCCATAACGTGATTCAAACAGATGCCGTTAGATATCAGACAGATTTTTCCTAAAACATTCATATGCATTTCACGGTACTTCTACTCACATACTTTAGATCTACTGAGTGGCTAAATAATGTTAGCATCCTTTTCGGGAAAAATATTTCAGAGGTAAGATATTCCCCATTCGGATCTTCGAAACGAGACTACTCAGGAGGATGTTATCATTAGGTGAGACTAAAATGGTGTTCTGCATTTCGGAGCTTGGAATGTTAGATCCCTTAATCTGGCAGGTAGGTTAGAGAATTTAAAACGGCAAATGGATGGGTTGAAGTTAAATATAGTGTGAATTAGTAAAATTCGGCGGTAGGAGGAACAGGAATTCTGCTCAGGCGAATACAGGTTTACAAATACAGAATCAATTAGGCGCAAAGCAGAAGTAGCTGTAGTAAGATACTAGGAACAACACTCTCGCAGCCAAGACAGATAAGTACCGCACACCAAGACAGGTGTAAAAGTTTATATGTCAACTAGCTCCGCACATGATGAAAAGATTGAAGAAAGTATGATGAGGTAGAAGAAAGTATTTAGATAATTAATGGAGTCAAAGAGTTAATTGTGATGGGGGAATGGAACTCGAAAGTAGGAAAAGCTAGAGGAGGGAAAATAGTAACTGAATCTGGACTAGGGGAAGGGAATGGAAGAGGAGGCTGCATCTTGCACAGAACATAATTTAATCACAGCTAACACTTGGTTTGAGGATCATGAAAGAAGGCTCCACACGTGGAAGAAACCTGGATACACCAGGAAGTTTCAGATCTATTATATAATGGTAAGACAGAGATTTCTGAGTTAAAAAATGGTTCAAATGGCTCTGAGCACTATGGGACTCAACTGCTGTGGTCATCAGTCCCCTAGAACTTAGAACTACTTAAACCTAACTAACCTAAGGACATCACACACATCCATGCCCGAGGCAGGATTCGAACCTGCGACCGTAGCAGTCGTACGGTTCCGGACTGCGCGCCTAGAACCGCGAGACCACCGCGGCCGGCTTTCTGAGTTACATTGTAAGACATTTTCAGGGGCAGATGTGAACACTGACCAAAATTTATTTAATAGGAACTGTAGACTAAAACTGAAGATATTGCTAATAGGTTGGAGATTCAGGAGATGGGACCTGAATAAGTTTAAAAAATCAGAGGTTCTTGAGAATTTCAGAAGGAGCACTAGGCATCGATTGACTAGAATAAGGAAGAAGAATAGATTAGAAGACCAATGGGTAGTTTTGAGTTATGAAGTAGTGAAAGCCTAGTACACATTCTAAGTTACCATAGGACGTATTGAATTTAACTGATCAAAGAAGAAAATATAAGAAAGTAGAATATGAATCAGGGGAAAGGGAAAACAAACCTCTAAAAATGAGACTGACAGGAATAGCAAAATTAATAACTAGGGTAAAGACAGATACTGCCTGCTGAAAAATTAAAGAGGCCTTTGGAGAAAAGAGAAGGAGGTGTATGAATATCAGGTACTCAGATGGAAAACCAGTACTAAGCACATAAGCGAAGGTGAATGGTGGAAGGCTTATGTAGTGGGTAAATATGAAAGAGATGGACTTGAAGGCAATAGTATAGAAAGGGAAGAGGGCGTAGATGAAGATGAGATGGGCGATATGACACTAGGAGAAGAATTTGACCGAGCGCTGAAAGACGTAAGTCGAAACAGGGCACCTGTAGTAGGTGACATTCCGTCAGATATACTGATAGCCTTGCGAGACAGCCACGACAGAATTATTCAATTTGTTGTGCTAGGTGTATGAGAAAGGCAAAATACCAACAGAGTTCAAGAAGAACGTCATAATTCCAATTTCAAAGAAAGAAGGTGCTAACAGTTGTGAATAGTATAGAATTATCTGTTTAATCAGCCATGATTGCAGAATACTTCTACGTATTTTTATAGAAGAACAGAGAAACTGGTAGAAGCCGACCTCGAGAAAGAACGGTTTGGATTCCTGAGAAATGCTGGAACATAAGAGGCAATAACTGACACCACAACTTCTCTTATAAGAGAGGGAAGTCTACGTATATAGCGTGTATGGACTTCGAGAAAGCTTTTGAAAACGTTGGGAATACTCTCTTTGAAACTCTGAAGGTAGCAGGGATAAAATATTGTGAGAAACCAGACGGCAGTCACAAGACTTGAGGGGCTTGAAAGGGAAGCAATGGCAGAGAAGGGAGTGAAACAGATCCCTACAAGTAAGCAGAGCAAGCAGTAAAGGAAATGAAACAAAAATTTACGATAGGAATAAAAGTTCAAGAAGAAAAAATAAAAACTCTGAGTTTCTTCGATGACATTGTAATTCTGTCGGATACAGCGAAGGACTTGGAAGAGCAGTTGAACGGGATGCACAGTGTCTTGAAAGGAAGATATAAGATGAATATCAACAAAGGCAAACGAGGATAATCGAATTTAATAGAATTAAATCTGACATGCGGAGGGGGGGGGGAAATTATAATAGGAAACGAGCACTCAAAGCGGTAGATAAATTCTGCTGCTCGGGCAGCAAAGTAACTGATGGTGGCCGAAGTAGAGAGGATATAAAAAGTAGACTGTCAATGGTAAGAAAAGAATTTTTCAATAAGAAAAATTTTTTCACACATAATATAGATTGAAGCGTTAGGAAGTATTTTCCGGAAGTATTGGCGATCACCAGATCAAAGAAGAAGAGAATAGTAACTTTTGAAATGTGGAGTTACAGAAGAATTCTGAAGATTTGACTGGTGGATTGCGTAACTAATGAGGAGGTACTGAACGGAATTGGGGAGAAAAGAAATTTCTGGCACAGCTTGGCTAAAAGATGGGATCGGTTGATATGACACTTTTTGAGACTTCAGGGGATCACCAATTTAGTACTGGAGGGGAGTGTGTGAGGGTAAATATCGTAGAGAGAGAACAAGAGATTAATATAATAAGCAGATTCAAAAGGATGTAGATTGAAGTAGTTTTTTAGAGATGAAGAGGCTCGCACAGGATAGAGTTGTATGGAGAGCTGCATCAAACCAATCTTCGGAATGAATCCGAACGTCTGCCTTTAAAAAAAAGATAAGGTTCAAGTTGTTGGGTAATAAGGTAACGTCTTGCGTAGTTTGATTTTATTTGTGGTAAAGGTACCACTAATGACATTGTTATACTCAGTGAATGTGAAGAACAATTACATGATCCGCTGGATGAAACAAACAGTCTACTGAATACAGAATATGGATCGATAGAAATCTGGGAAAGACGAAATTAACGAGAAGTAGCAGAAATGAGAACAGCGAGAAACTTATCATCAGAACTGATGGTCACGAAGCAGATTAAGTTAAGGAATTCTTCTACCTAGGCAGGAGAATAGCCGTAACGGACAGAGCAAGAACATCGAAAGCAAACTAGCACTGGCAATAATGTCATTCCTGGCCAGGATAAGTCTACTAGTATCAAACATAGGCCTTGATATGAATACGAAGCTTCTGAGAATGTACGTTTTGGGTACAGCATTTTATGGTAATGAAACCTGGATTGTGGAAAAATGCGAACAGAAGAGCATCGAAGCATTTGAGAAGTGGTGCTACACGTGGATGTTGAAAATTGGGTGGACTGATAAGGTAAGGAATGAGGAGGTTCTGCGCAGAATCGGAAAGGAAAGATGAGGAAAACATTGACAAGAAGAAGGGACAGGCTGATAGGACATCTGTTAAGACGTCAAGGAGTAACTACCTTGATACTAGATGGAGCTGTAGAGGCTAAAAACTGTAGAGGAAGATAGAGATTGGACTATATCCCACAAATAATTGAGGGCGTAGGCAGCTGCTCTGAGATGAACAGTTTGCTACGGGAGAGGAAGTCATGACAGGTCGCATGAAACCAATCAGAAGACTGATGACCCAGAAACCTCTTCCAAAAGTAATAGTCCTCTCACATTTACTGATAATTGCTTCCGTTCTTACTTTATCAGCATTCTTTTTTCTACTATCTACTAAACACGCCCACTCGCCGACATTCAATACAGCAATAAGACTGTTACTGTGGTTTAGTCGTAAACAATCGTTTTTATAAACTAAATATTTCAAGTGCTTTTTTATACTTTCAATTGGTAGCGCAACCTCGATATTCTGTTGCATGATATTTATCGACAGTGACAGTAGTACATGAAGAAGCGGCTGAACACTCTCCTGCCGCCTTGTCAGTACAGTTGCATCTCTATATTGTTCACACAAGTTCTGCATAGAGGACATTAATCGTGTGAACGCAGCTGGCAACTGTGCATTTCTCATAACACTATACCCATTTTTAAGACATATTAAATACTTCTCTTTCTTGGGACTATCACGTTCTAGATCTTTTACACAATTGTATGCTGCTGTATTCACTGTAAGAACGATCTCTACTGCCTCTCGTACAGAACACGAAGGCTTGTTTACTGGAGTCCACGTGTTGCTTCGCTCCGTGAACAAGTACTTTTGGCTCGCATGGTCCCACAAAACCTTATAAACCAATAAATTAAATTGTTCTATTTTCTCGTACCTTGTTATATGTTGGGGCATGTTTGTAAATTCACAAACAATATTCTTACTCCAGGAACAAGCGGTCGGACTAATCTGCTGTCTAAGTTCGCGAGCTACGTACAGTCTCGGAATTTTGACTCCGCCGTCCCTGCACATCCGATTGCTTTCTGACAGTATTCACTAGCTCAGAAGAAAATGCAGCATTCAATCAGTAAACGCTAGACGGAGAAACGACGTTCACTTCGATAATAATTTTTCATCTTTCTACAGAAAGGTCAGGTTCAAGTCTCAAATTGCTTCCAGAAAAACTGAAAAAAGTATAAAATACCAAATATTTAAATCCAAGTCGAAAGGTTTATTTATGGTACGCTACTGTTTAGTACGGGATTTCCTCGCAATAGTTGACAACTTCTTTCTGTAATGGGTTATTTATTCGTGTAATTTGTTTTTTTTCGTGTTTGATTAATTCGTTTTTAAATTTTTATCTATATTTCGTAAAGCATGTACCACTCGTTACATGACGAAATCTAGCATTGCCCCAAGGAACTTGAGAAAAAAATAAAATGTATAAATTCGCCAATAACACTGGCCAACAATAATGAGTTGTTTCTTTCACAAGAATAAAAGTATAGGAGTGTAGATGTATTTTTCATGTTGAATGGAAATATCATTTCCGTATTTCCCCATCAGGCAAGAGTTTTGTGTCATATTTCTTTGAACTTTTGATAGTTTGTAACAAAATAATGAACTAGCTGTCTAACTTTGAATGTTATATTAGTTATTATAACTTACCTAGAAAGTGGTGGATAATGATTTTCGTGCGTGTTTTGCATCTGTAACATCTCTCTTCTTGGTATAGCAGTAGTCAGCCTGCAAATTAGAACACCACTTGCCGTGGTATTTCTTTTACAATGTAGAAATTTGCTGATGAAAACGCTCCCCGGGAAGTCTCGGTGAGAGTCCAAGAAGTGCAGTTTTAAGGACATGTTCCATCACATAGCTTAATAAGAATGCAGAATATCAGCCGCTATGTCAGGACAATTTTCTGCTATAGTTTCCAACAATGTTATAACATACATCTTCGAAAAACTGCCAGGCTGCTTCTCTCAGCGCCTTCAAATTGTTCATCAGCCATTAATTACCGTATTTGTGGCCCTGTAAAAATTCCCTCTTTCAGTTTAGCGTCACTGACGTTTCACTTTAAAGCTGAATAATTCATCAGAAAGTTTATCCGTAGCTTTGACGAAATATTCATTGCTCCTAACTTAATATGCAATGGCGGTAAATACGTTTTTTCAAAATTCACTAAGAGAAATGAGACACATTTTTCTGTCCAGGGATGAGAAATTCACGTTTAGACCATGTTATTCTAACCTAGTGAGATTTCTTATCTCTTCCATCCCATTCGCGCAAAAATAGTAAAATCTGGTGAACTAGAGTTGCAAAACAAGTGATATAGCAATGAATTTTAAGTCATCACAGATACTTCATTAACATATTTCATATTGGATTTTCTCTAAAGCCAGTTTCATATTGTCATATGACTCTTCCAGGAGTATGTCCTATTGATACTGATAGAAGTCCACTGCCAATTTGTAGCAGCACATCCTTGAAATTGACTTTATAGGAGACTAGGAACAAACGCCATTCATCTGGTTGGTGTTTGTGTCCTTGGGTTTTCATAACAGGGCAAATATCATTTCAAAACACAGTATCATTTTCTTCAGAGAAACGGTCTTTGAGATTACAATGGCGGCGGCGATAATTACACATTCGTACATCTTTCTGGAGTTCCTTCCAGCCTTTGAGTCTGTATGCTAAAACTTCAGATTGCTGTTTAGACAGGTCTCAATCCGGAATTATGTTTGAAAAAATGTGGTTCTGTCAGGGGAGACTTGACGGATGGAATGAGAAGGAAAGACTGATTCAGTCTTTCGATCTCATCCCATCCGGTAAGTCTCCCATGACTCGGGTTTCTGGGTAACTTTCCTGAACCGTACCACTTTCCCTAAACCTTTCCAGTCCTTTTTGTTTACCCCTCTTCCTTTCCCTTCAACTCCTCTGCAAGACGAAGGAGCCACTGGCTGCGAAAGCTTGTAAATGTTAAATCGTTTTGTGTTTGTGTTCTCCTGCTGCCGCTTGATGACAGATTATTTTATCTATCCATTTACTTTATATTATCAATAACTAATTATTTTCGTTGATATAACTGTACATTTTCATTTTGATGTGATTCTTTAATATTTGTTAAACAAAATCACAGGAGCAGAAAACGGCAAAACATGTGTACCATATTTCCACCCAGCCTCCAGTCTGGAAACAAAGCATACATATAGGGCCCAGATCTTATTCAAATCACCCACGTGACAGCCAAAGTTCATAGCATTCTTTCACAAGTCACGTGAAATGTCGCCTTTGAGACTTGAAGGTCAGCTCACCACAAATATAGCAGGAGTTATCTGAATGAGTTACACAGTTTCTTGACATGCTGAAACACCAAAACACATCATACACAACACACACTACACGGAAAGAAAGAGAATAATATTTCGCTAGTGATATTTGTGCTAGCACGCTCACAGTTAGCTCAATACTGACACATCACAATGGCAGATTAACAAGTCTGCGCATGTCAAAATAAGAATGAACCTGCGCAGTTTTGTCGTTCGATGCTTAGACATGATATTATATATATTATTTCCTTACATAGAGTGAAAATAAAATCACTACATATAAGGTACTAGTTCCTATGACAGGTCAAAGAGACTGCTAAAATTAAATATTAAAAATTACCTGACACAAATAACTATGCCTGATGGGAAAATTCTGACTACATGCATTAGAATCACTGCTCAGATTTCCTGTGAAGAAATCCTGTCAATCAGTGTAGTTTTACTGTGTAAGAACGCAAATAATAGCTAGATTTGAACAAAATCTGATAATCCGATTGCAAGTGGGGAAGCTCCTAAATGCATCGACATGTTGTCAGCTAACTTTTGTTGAAATCTTAGAAGAGCACTACAGCCTAAACGCGCTCGTCCCTCTTATGGAGTTGAGGTCACTTTCTCTGGCTTCTATACAGGGTGTTACAAAAAGGTACGTCCAAACTTTCAGGAAACATTCCTCACACACAAAGAAAGAAAATATGTTATGTGGACATGTGTCCGGAATCGCTTACATTCCATGTTGCAGCTCATTTTATTACTTCTCTTCAAATCACATTAATCATAGAATGGAAACACACAGCAACAGAACGTACCAGCGTGACGTCAAACACTTTGTTACAGGAAATGTTCAAAATGTCCTCCGTTGGCGAAGATACATGCATCCACCCTCCGTCGCATTGAATCCCTGATGCGCTGATGCAGTCCTGGAGAATGGCGTATTGTATCACAGCCGTCCACAATACGAGCACGAAGAGTCTCTACATTTGGTACCGGGGTTGCGTAGACAAGAGCTTTCAAATGCCCCCATAAATGAAAGTCAAGAGGATTGAGGTCAGGAGAGCGTGGAGGCCATGGGATTGGTCCGCCTCTACCAATCCATCGGTCACCGAATCTGTTGTTGAGAAGCGTACGAACACTTCGACTGAAATGTGCAGGAGCTCCATCGTGCATGAACCACATGTTGTGTCGTACTTGTAAAGGCACATGTTCTAGCAGCACAGGTAGAGGATCCCGTATGAAATAATGATAATGTGCTCCATTGAGCGTAGGTGGAAGAACATGGGGCCCAATCAAGACATCACCAACAATGCCTGCCCAAACGTTCACAGAAAATCTGTGTGGATGACGTGATTGCACGTCACATGTTGAGTGTGAAAATTTACAATTTGATCACGTTGGAATGAAGCCTCATCCGTAAAGAGAACATTTGCACTGAAATGAGGATTGACACATTGTTGGATGAACCATTCGCGGAAGTGTACCCGTGGAGGCTGATAGTGCCTCCACACGCTGTACATGGTACGGAAACAGCTGGTTCTCCCGTTGCACTCTCCTTACAGTGACGTGGTCAACGTTACCTTGTACAGCAGCAACTTCTCTGACGCTGACATTAGGGTTATCGTCAACTGCACGAAGAGTTGACTCGTCCATTGCAGGTGTCCTCGTCGTTCTAGGTCTTCCCCAGTCGCAAGTCATAGGCTGGAATGTTCCGTGCTCCATAAGACGCCGATCAATTGCTTCGAACGTCTTCCTGTCGGGACACCTTCGTTCTGGAAATCTGTCTCGATACAAATGTACCGCGCCACGGCTATTGGCCCGTGATAATCCATACATCAAATGGGCATCTGCCAACTCCGCATTTGCAAACATTCCACTGACTGCAAAACCACGTTCGTGATGAACACTAACCTGTTGATGCTACGTACTGATGTGCTTGATGCTAGTACTGTAGAGCAATGAGTCGCATGTCAACACAAGCACCGAAGTCAACATTACCTTCCTTCAATTGGGCCAACTGGCGGTGAATGGAGGAAGTACAGTACATTCTGACGAAACTAAAATGAGCTCTAACATCGAAATTAAGCGTTTCCGTACATATGTCCACATAACATCTTTTCTTTATTTGTGTGTGAGGAATGTTTCCTGAAAGTTTGGCCGTACCTTTTTGTAACACCCAGTATAATTGACACGCACGTGAAACACCTGCTGAGTGGAAACAGACGTTCAGTAATCAGCTTCGCATCCTATAAAATGTTAGGAGACATGACAGATCTTAACAGTTCATTGTGGGTTTTCTCTATAACAAGAGAATCAGACGAAAGCATTGTGAGAAATCCGTGTTAATTGGAGACCCTTTCAAAGGTAGTATTTCAGATGTGGATGCGTGTTGTGACGTGCAAGGTAATGCAAAGCACAGCTTCAGCACTCGACTGTATTTAGGAAACTGCTATTAGTGGACGTGGCCAGCTGTTATAGAAACGCGATGACGCAAACTGCACACGGTAGAAGCAAAACCCTGTGTGTTTCATTTATTATTCTTAGCCAGTACATTTGTCTATATTTACTTGTACCCCGCGTCACAGCTCAGTGTCTCCCTTAATTTTGAAAAAAACTCACTATATCCAGTTCTGTACACCGAATAGAGTCATACCGACAATTGATGTAGCGTATGAACAGGGCTCTGTTAACCGGTCAGATTTCTCCAAACTTTTGGGTGTTCACATTGATGACAAATTGAACTTGAAGAAGCGTATTACTGAGCTTATCAAACAATTAAGTTCAACTTCTTTCGCTCTTCGTATAATCGCTAATCTTGGTAATAGACAGATCAGCCTCCTAATGTACTTTGCATATTTCCACTCAATAATGTCTTATCGAATAGTTTTCTGGGGTAACCAACCACTTACCCAAAAAGTATTGATTGCACAAAAGAGATCAGTGAGAATAATTAGTAGTGTTCACCCAAGGACGTCATGTAGGCACTTATTCAAGGAATTAGATATTTAACTGCATAATCAGAGTACATATATTCACTAATGAAATTCGTTAGAAATAGTCTATCTCAATTCGCGAAGAACAGTGATGTTCATACGCACAACACTAGGGGGAAATATGACCTTTCCTATCCTTATTGAAGCTGTCCGTTGCTCAAAAAGGAGTACATTATTCAGCAACAAAAATCTTTGATCATATGCCCAACAACATAAAGTGTCCAGCAGGTAGCAGATCAAGTTTGAAATGTAGCTTAAAATCATTTCTTTTGGATAACTCCTTCTATTCCATGGACGAGTTTCTATTTCAGAACTGGTAAAGAAAATTGTACCTCTAAATGTAATTGCATGTGTAGAACTACAAATTTCAGTAATATTAATATTAGCACTATTCGTGTGTGTGTGTGTGTATATATATCTTGTAATCTGACTTGTTCCACATCATATCGATAAAATAATCGTGAAAATAATCTTCGGAACATGACATAACTAAACTAAACTAAACCAGTTAATTTCGTGAAATGTTGTTTGAAAGGCTGGTAACATGTAACATCGTTCTTTCCGTCTGTCAGCGCTACTGCCCCTCTCGAAGGAGGGTGTGCACTACCTGACATTACAGGGATAATGGAAGCAAGCGTGATAGTGGGGGACAAACGCTGCTCGCCTGCCATGTTCATGTTGTAAACAGTGTTGTGTGTGGCGTGCCCAGCGGCTATCTCGGTGCTCGGCATGCAAAGCTGCGGTCACGCCACGAGGGCGGCCAAGATAGCAGAACTGGCGTGACGTCAGCACACACCCGAGCACAGTGCGGCGGCACAACGGAAAGGTCTTTCTTGCAGATGCTGGCGCACCCTGGAAGCAATTATCGGGACTAAAGGCAAGGTCACCTTGCACCGGAAGTTCCCTCGAGTGTCGGTAATCCGCAGATACCGGCAAACGAAGTTTCTTAATGGTAGCAAGGCGTGCCGCTCCTTCGCGCAGACGACTTAAAAACCGCTTTTCTGTTCCCGTCTGAAATGTTTGCGGAGTTATCTCGGCCTGCCCCGCTCCCCCTGGCGTCTGCATTCATCTTTATTGAATGGTTCGAGCGGAAGGAGTTTTTATCTCCGATGAAACAGTTCCACTCCCAAGGACGAAACGATTTGAAAAAGGACAAAAAAGTTGCAGAAGTACTGTCCCTAAGGAATGTATAAATCTGTGGCAGCGAAAAAGCAGCTTCCTGCACTCTTGACGCAAAATCGTCGCGCGAAAGATGAAAGAGAAGTGCTGAGGCACTTACCAGAACTCCACCTGTCTGCTTGTCAAAAATTCAGGCTACATCAGTGGTTTTATCAGTGATCCGGAGACGCGTTTTCTACAGATCATTATCTAACTACCACAGGCGTGATACGTTCTTCGGCTTCTGCGTCACAGATATTCAGAAATTCGACAAGCTATACAAAATAAAATCATTTTTCTGCAGTACGTCATGTCAGCGTTTTGTGTGGAGTGTTTTCGTCCCAGACACTATCTCTGTTCTCGAATGTGTTCCGATTCCTGCAATATGTCTCAATATGTATACATGGAGGGGCTTTCGTGTTTATGGTGTCCAAAATCTTTAATTCCAGGATTAACCTATTGACTTTCACAGCGCTGAGTTAAAATTCGTTGTGTTTATTAGATGCTACAGGTAATAAAAATTGAAGGAGACATAGATATTTAAAAAATTTTCACATTTAAGAAGTTCTTCATCTAAAATAATGCTCTTTTCATTTTTTTCTGCTCTAATGTATGATTAACGTTCTCACCATCCTATTCTCTATATTTTTATATTTTCCACTTTTCTTTAATTTTGTTTTGCTCATGTCCATGATTTTCTTGGGAACAATTTGTTATTGCGTTGGAAAGCAAGAAAGTTCATGGGGAACAATCGGAATAAAGTGATCGCAAGTATTGTGTGAATGTTGTACGTACTCAACGTGTTTTAATAACGTAACAGTGACGTATTTATACCTGAAGGAAAAAAATTAATCATGCGAAAGGGCAGAATCTCCTTGCATTTTTATGACCCCAGGAATGGGATACAAGAACGGTGGGACCACAAACTAGCGTCGAGCTTTACATTAAATTCAAATAGACAAATTTGTAACAAGCTGTAATATTTAATCAATGATGTAATAACCCTCGTTATCAACAGCCTTTCGCCACCTAGTGCAAAAATTTTCGATGCCAGATCGTTAAAAATCAATTTGTTTTTCAGCAAAATATCTAGAGAAAGCAATTTGAACATCATCCACATTTTCAAATTTTTGGCAATTAGAAAATGTGTTAGTGATAGGAATAAATCCGATGGCGTAATATTGGGCTAGTATGTTGTGTAATGCAAAATCTTCCATTCCAAATAATTAATTTTTTCTCACGGTTCGTCTTCCGCAGTGTGGTCTTGCATTATCGTATTGCAAAATAATGCCTTTTGCGTTGACACTCGCTGGTTGCTTTTCAATTAAAGATTTATTTACACCATCCAGCTGTTCACGGTAAAAGTCTGCATGCACAGTTTGTCCCGATTTCTTCACTTCAAAATGCGCGACACCGTGAATACTCCACCAAATACACAAAAGCAACTTTTTGGGGTGCAAACCTGATTTATCTGTACTTCGTGGCGATTCATTCGGGGAGAGATACTGGTCCTGCATTTTGGATTATCATAGAGGACCCATTTGTCATCTTCACTGATCAAGCGATCAAAAAACGCTTCTGTATTGAGTTTTGTATGTCCATTCGTTTGAGTGGAGCTCTTGGGGACTACGGTCGTTCACTATTATAAGAAAATGAAACACCTACAGCTGTCCTTATGATCTTATTTATTGTGTAGCTACCAGATTAGGCGCTTCGGCGTGCCATCTCCAGGCCAAAGTTGATGCTGAAGGGTTTATCACGACCCACATATACACAGGATCAGTGGCCAATGTATCTAGTTGACGCGGACTGTCTGTAACTGTGATGTCAGCACTCCAACAATTAACTGATTCTGTATTGCGAGAGCTTAGGTATTTAGTTGCATGTGATGGGTCGGTTAGCTTTGTTTGTCTTAACCAACCTGCTGCAAATGCTCTTGCATGCTTGACGAAGATTGGTTAAGAGTGTTTGACAGTTTCTCGATTCTCTGACGCATTTGCTTCCACTTACGCCATTAACATGTCAGTGTCTAAATATGTTGGTCTTCCTTTGAGATACAAATATGAAAGATCAAAACTACCAGATCTGAACTTAAAAAACTACCTTTGGCCTTCACAGACGTCTAATGCACTCGTATAACCATCACAAATACACATATAAAAAAGTTTTGAATCACCCCGGTTCCCAGAACTCCTAAAGATAGACGTTGACTCGATATTGTATCACAGACACAGTCCCTTTGCTGTTCAGAGATGTCACTAAAATCGCCCAAAGATGTAAACAACCATGCATGAGCAGCGCCTATTAAACGGAGGAGGTCCGACAGTCGATCAGTTCCAGTAATTCCACCAGGAAGGAGGTACACGGCGCGTGTTGTCTGTAGTTCAACCATGCCTAGACGGTCAACATCGCGGTTCGATCACGTCCGCATTGTTACTATGTGCCAGAAAGGGCTCTCAACAATGGAAATGTACAGGCGTCTCTGAGTCAAACAAAGCGATGTTGTTCGGACACGGAGCAGATACAGAGAGACAGGAACTGTCGATGATATACCTCGCTCAGGCCACCCAAGGGCTACTACTGTAGTGGATGGTCGCTACCTACGGATTATGGCTCGGAGGAACCCTGACAGCGAGCCGCCATGTTGAATAATGCCTTTCTTGCAGCCACAGGAGGTTGTGTTACGACTCAAACTGTGCGCAATAGGCTGCGTGATGCGCAACTTAACTCCCGACGTCCATGGCAAGATCCATCTTTGCAACCACGACACCATGCAGGGCGGTACGGATGGGCCCAACAACGTGCCGAATGGACCGCTCAGGATTAGCATCAAGTTCTCTTCACCGATGAGTGTCGCATACGCCTTCAACTAGACAATCGTCGGAGACGTGTTTGGAGGCAACCCGGTAGGGCTGAACACCTTAGACACACTGTCCAGTGAGTGCAGCAAGGTGAAGGTTCCGTACTGTTTTGGGGTGGCATTATGTGGGGTCCACGTACGCCACTGTTGGTCATGGAAGGCGCCGTAACGGCTGTACGATACGTGAATGCCATCCTCCGACCGATAGTGCAACCATATCGGCAGCATATTGGCGAGGCATTCGTCTTCATGGACAACAATTTGCGCCCCTATCGTGCACATCTTGTGAATGACTTCCTACAGGATAACGACATTGCTCGACTTGACATGAACCCTATCGAGACTGCCTGGAATAGATTGAAGAGGGCTGTTTATGGACGACGTGACCCACCAACCACTCTGAGGGATCTACGCCGAATCGCCGTGGGGGAGTTGGACAATCTGGACCAACAGTGCCTTGATGAACTTGCGGATGCTATGGAACGATGAATGCATCAATGTTAAAGGACTTGCTACTGAGTTTTAGAGGTACCAGTGTGCACAGTAATCTGGATCACCACCTCTGAATGTCTCGCTGTATGGTGGTACAACATGTAATTTGTTGTTTTTATGAGCAATAAAAAGGGCGGAAATGATATTTATGTTGACCTCTATTCCAATTTTCTCTACAGGTTGTGGAACTTTCGGAACCGAGGTGATGAAAAACTTTTTTTGATGTGCGTATTTTTGGTAGCAGATGTTGCGTCCCTTACGTAACTCATAAAACATAAATCCGATGTATGTACCTCCTCTGGTATTTGGCTGGCCATTTCGTCATAAACTGCATAAAAAATGTTTATTTACAGGTAAACAAGTCACTCCAACTTAAAAAGTTTTTGGCACGACTTTGAAGTACACAATGGGCTGATAAAGACAAAGGAATATCGACATGCGCCGAAACAACATCCTTTCGGTTCCCCTAACATGTAGTTACTCAGGAATTTTATTTGTTTTCCCGTGTAGGAAAAAATAATGTCTTAGTTCTTCGTTCATGATACCTCATGGTCATCAGTCCATCATATTAAAATAATATTTGGAAATCTTTTAGCTGTATGAGATAACTGACCTAATTGGATACAATTCAGTGAAACACAATGTTGTGGACAACGTTTTTTCTATTTTAATTTCATCGTCCAGGTTACTGATGTCATCATTTCGTTACGGAAGTACTTAATGAAATAGAGAATATGCCATGGATCTAAAACGAAAGTGAGGCCAGAAACATGGAAGAAAGCCAGTGAAGTAAACAGCAAACGTTGGCCGAAATCTTGTTCAAGAGAAAAAGAGTAGAGAAGGTGACGAATGAAAGGGAGAGAAAAGAAGACAGGACACAGGAAAGAGGCGTTGGAAGCCGAGTGAAAGAGAAGAAATAAAGACTGACAGCAGTGAATGAGTTACACAAGGCGTAGAAGGGTAGAATACCATTCTGAGGCCACATGCTCTGTACAGAAGAGAGTAACGGGAAAGTAAATAGTGAAGAGGATAGACCACATTCCTGTAGGAGAAGAAAACGATCTATGAAATTCCCTAAATTGAACCGACTGCTTCAGGATAGTGATTGTTAGTGTCAATTTGTGAGCTTACAAATTTGTCTCAAAGCTCAAAACGTCTCTCTGACCGCCATCAAAAGCTTTTTCACAACGTCAGAATTGCATAGACTTCGTACGGTTCTAGCGATTAACGGTTCCTTCTACAACAGCGGAACCATTACGTAGCACAGTGGAAACACGTGATCACAAAATCCTGAAACACGACGTACGCGACACGGATAAAAGATGCCTCTCTCGTATTGACTGCCATTGAAGTATGTTGAGAACCGACGTAACGTTTTCGTGTTTAGTCTGCGATCCTGCGTCTAAACGCGCTGCTTTTCATTCGATCTCCCCTTTGTCCTCTATTAACCCATTCTGCTAAGAGTCATAGATAGACGAGCCATACTCAAAAATCGCTCGTCCTAATGTTTCGTAAACCAGTTCTTTCGTGAATGAATAAATTTACCTTAATATTCTCCCAATGAATTTCAGCCTTGCTTCTGAATTTCCTATCATTAGACTTCGTCACTCTGGATCGTTAATTTAATTATTTTACAATATTTACTGTTTCCAGTGTGCTTTCGCCACTGGCATGTTCGAATGGTGATGGATCACATGGCCTTTTTACGTACAGTGCGTTCCCTTAACGTTTGGGTTGAAATGCTAGTCCCTGTACCACCAGTTGAATCCCTACAAGTCTTCATGCATTTCACTAAGGACTTCTTACGTTGCAACCTTTCAACGCTGCCTTTCAGTGCTCCGAACTGTTAACAGGATGTTTCACGATATACTGATGAAAAAAAAAAAAAAAAAAAAAAACGTGGTGCTTCTTTTACCATGGAAGAACTCAAAGTAACTTTTCAGCCTGTGAAGAATATTTAAAAAAGCAGACTTAGACGATCAAGGGCTAGAGAATTTTAAAATGTTTGGGCCAGTAACAGACTAATGAATCTTAAACTTAATGAATACCTTCATTTCATAATTATAGATTCCTGGGATCGTGCGCAGAGCCAAAGTTGCAGCAGTTCTGAAGCCTGCTGTATAGAGTCTTGGAAAGGCTAATAGTTGCATCTCATTACACATAGATAAAAAGCTTACAAGTGAGCAGTGAGATTTCCGCCCAGGAAAACAGGCATGAAGGAGGACAAGTTACAAGAGTGACAGTCATAGATCTGTCGGCTCCGTCAAGCACAAGACGTCGGTTAGAAACGTATATTCAGTTACAAAAGACACCATTTAACTTAGTTCATCCAGTGTTTGCTGAAAAACAGGAACTTATTGCTACTCTGAGTAATAAGAAGAAACGATGTATGACCGTGAAAAACTGTCTCCCACACGGTAGTGAATTGGTACACCTTCTGTGCAACATCAACACAAACAGCCAAACAGTCCATCCTGGAGCACAGATGACGCGGCAACAGCAGTTCCAGGCCATACCCATGAGGAAGTGGACATGAAGGTGACTGGAGCCTTGTAAGATCTCGGCAAGTATTACGATGATAAGTACCTAAACCCAAATCCCACAAATTCCCAGTTGTCTGTCTTCTATCTGAGAAACAACAAAATCAAGGAGGAAGTTAAGCGCTATCTGGAGAGGGCAACAGTTATGCCTCTACGATACTCTTATATAACTGAGACTGAAGTTGGATCGTAGTGTCATATTCAAAGATCATTGCCAAGAAGCTAAGCTAAAAGTACCTGCCTGGAATAGCATCATACGTAAACTTACTTGTATCATCTCCGATTCACAGGCAAACGTGCACCATATATCTGCTCTGGCCTGCAGCACAATACAGAGCACCACGGTGGTGAAATTCCACACATGCTAAACAGATGGGTTCGGCGTTGAATGAAAGTGGATACATTATGATTGACTGAATACAACCAACTCTGGCCACCTGAATTTATCAAATTATTCGTATAGCTCCATCCAACATCCGCGACTCATCAGTAGCAACATTGAGAAAAAGAAGCAATTACGGGCTCCTAACCACCATGTGTTTGGATACGAACCACTAAACGCTACATTGAAGTCACGAAGGAGCTTCATGTGTACATCAACCGTTCCATCAACACACGGAAGTCGTCAGAGCTAAGGCGTGAGTCATTAACCGAAAGGATTGGGGAGAGTATCAAAGGGGAGCCTGCTGCAGACTTTCATCTGCTGAATGTGACCAAGGAGGACACTAAACTGATTGATCACAAGAATGTCACGATGCGAGGCAAATGCCAGGAAGTGTAGCTTCATGAGTCCTTTGAGTGTGGTGACCTGCAGGACCCACAACATTTCCTGGTCTCCAGATAATCTGCCGGATACTTGCACAACGGGAGAATTATGCACAGCAAATGATATGGCCTTCAAGATAGCGGAATTCTGGAGCATACAGTCCATCTAACAGAAATTCAGCGATGCCCGGCAGAATTTCATGACTGCTTTTATTATTTTGCATTATCTAACAATATTAAATGTCTTGTTGGACAAGTGATGGAATTTTATTAAGATCTTCTCTATGACCCGAAACTTCTTGAATGAAGCCAACCAGCATGTTTTGTTGTTTGTTCTGCAGCTCTCTTAATTTGTGGAGAGCTAAGGACATCACTCCGGCGTGTCGCAGAGGTTTTCTAGGGAGGTAAATCAACCAACCTCTTTATTCTGTCGTATAGTGGCATATTTTTTAAGACTGTGCTGGCTGGTAACGAAGAAGAATGGTGAACCAATTCAATAATGATGTCCTGGAAGTCTTGCCAAGAACAAATCCCATGAAGAACGCAGCTTCGGATAGTAACAATGACACATTTTTTTGAGGTTCATCATCTGTCTCTCAATGGGATATCATTATAGATAATACGTCAAAATGAACGTTGTCGATTGTAACTATGATACAACATTATCCATGCCCCATATGAAGAAAAGGTTCAAAGAAACCAATTGCTGCTAACTGACACCACTTTACAGTGACAACCAGGAACGAAGAAGCCTGATGTGGATGGAAGGATGCTCTACCTGCTGCCAAGCCGTGCACACTGATAGCAACTTCTGAACTTTTGGATTTGTCTTTCATGTTGCTGAAGTAGCAGGTGGAGTGTTTGAAACATTTCCTAGGACCGTAGTGTGCTTAGCTCGAATGAGTATACCATCAAGCTTGATTTCAGGATCATCAGGAATGCACAGTTACCGGAAGAACACATCGAAATAAACAGTGCCAGAGCAGAACAGCTCCCCTTAACAAGTAATACTGCCATATGGACGTATGATCTATATCCTTGATTTCATAGTTTTCGTATCAAGGACGAGAGTGCCCTTGTCTCTCTCTGTTGCAATCTGTTTCAGTGAAGCGGGTACATAAATTTCTAAGACGACGTTCTTCATGTAAAAGAGGCTAAAATTATTTCATTGTAAATCTTCCTGGCTTCCTTGATCCAAACCATCTTGAGTACGACACAAAGTATCATCAACGATACTTGTCAACCCAGGAAAATGAATGAGAGTAGAATCAAATTCTTGCAGATATATTACCTATCGCACAGCTTGCCCATTCATAAGAGCAGCAATGTGTTACGGTCCCAGTATACTTCACTGTGTTGACCAAACAAAAAATAACGAAATTTCTGACACCCCCAAATGATGTCCTCTGGGAGCGTACAATTTCGCTCATATTTTGTCACCACTCTCCCTGCAAAGGAAAAGGTCTTGTGCATGGTTGTTCCTCCTTCTTTTGTTTCTTGGAGTAGAACTATGCCCAAATCCGACTTTCTGATGTCCAGATTCATACAGAAGTCCTTCATTTTTCAGAGTGGCAACATAGCTAATTACTAAAACTTCAGCTATTAGAAATGAGAGATCATGATCATTTGATATTGTTCGTATGCACATTCAATTTCTTTTCCAGGAACAGTTTTCGTAAGTTGTCACAGGTTAGCACAATGATTTGGCTTATCTGGTTATTCATCATGGGCTCCTGAGATATCACACCTATTCATTCCTCATGTGTTTTTTGTGGTGGGCATTCATTACTTGCATTCTTCCTGGGGTCTGGAGAAAGTATTTCCAAAATTTCAATAGGAGGTATGCAAATATCTGGCTCACGTGTCCCATGTCTAGAACGGTAACAATTACTCCTATGGTAGTTACCCAGTTTCGTTAGTTCTGATTTAAATACTGGTAGTTCCTTCGTACTACTGATGAAATCTGTCACTATGATTGCCATTTCAGTACGGCTGGTGTCAGAACCACATCTGTTCCAGCTCCCGTGATCTATAGGAAGCTCTCTCATCTTCCCTCTTAAGCACTAGGTCATGCAACAGCCCTTCAAAGATATGTAATCCATATCTCGATGTGGCAACTTAAAATAATTAAGTCTAATTATCTCAGAGTGACTGAACAGCACAACTATAAATTGGTTCTTCCTTAGCATTCCTTCGAAGAATTAAAAATTTTAGAGTAGCATCTACCCTTCCCTTCTTTGTCAGTGTACAATTGCACGTCATAAGTACTCCTCACTTAAGTTAGAAACGTGCTATTTGAATCTACCTCGCTATCACTACACCAAAGACAGGCTCCTAGCTTGTCGCCAGAGCCACTCGACCCTCGCAACTGTGATTCACGATACCATAGCAACAAAGGCGTCCACTTTTGGATCCTTGACGTCTTGTTCCACAAGATGGCTAAAATTTTCATTAAATTTATTTTAGCCACGAAACGTAACCACAAGAAGTATATTTGAAAGAGGCTTTGTTATGGGAATTGCTTTGGAGACTTAAGAACAAATGCCGGTGCTTTTTTTATTAATAAAATATTGAACATTATCCAAAGCACTTTCATTGGGAACATAGGAAAAGATAGCAAAATGTTCAGTTATGTAACCTAATGTATGTCTGTGTCTTTCCCATTGGAACCGAAAACTATTTTATACTACATTAGTTACAATATCCTCTAAGACAGACGGGAAAGATCCCGTTCAACTAGCGTAAAATTTGAGAATGTATCAAATTTTTCCTTGTGGACATCTAAGTATTTATGACTATCTATTCATTCCGCATTCCGTGCAATTTATGTCGAAATTGATTATCGGTACTGGATAATCATTCTTGCTTAGTTAGTGTTTTAGTAGCCTCAGTACGAGAGTCATTACAAAAGTTCTGCACACCCACCGTTACGGTGGCATGACAAGATGAAATTAAAGTAATTTGTGAGCAAGACTGTTACCGTCGCATACTAATTTTCTGTGGGTTTTCTGGTTCACGCGACTGTGTCGTGAGTAATTAAGTTTTTAAACGGAAGCTGAAACCGAGTGAGGTCGGATTAGACATAACGACCAGTGTTCCTATATCAAAACGGAATCCGTACGCGAAAAGACACCAATGGAGATTTACAACGCTTTGAGAGAGACGTGTGGGAATAGTGTAGTGGCTCTTTTCCGTGATATCGGACAAGCAGTGAGGATAACCTAGGAAGTGGAAGGCCACCAACTGCAACAGATAACAACTTTCAGGCTGCTGTTAATGACATTTTTAGAGAGGGTCGCCGATGAACATGTGAGGAAATTGCTTATGAGGCCAGAATGCCTGTCACTTCGGTTTACAGGACCATAGATGAAAAGTTAGAGAAAAGTTACCGCCAGTGTGTTCGGCGTGATCTGAACGAATAGTAGAAAGCAGGTCGGAAAAGAAGCGCAGAAGAATTGCTTTTCCGTCAGCGAGCAGAACACTTTCTGAGAACGACTGTTGGACTGGATGAAACCTAGCTACGAGACTTTGAGCCAGAACTGATGTCACACTCGTCACAACGGAAAAACTGATGGCGCTTCCAGCGAGGTGACTCGAGAAATCAGACAGCTCAACTATGAAGGCACCCTATCCGAAATACAAAAGTTATCGGAAGTTTGGGAAGCTGTCATAAGCAAGAATGGAGACATAATATTAAAGGCCTGTAAAGGTATTTTGTAAACTTAAATATTTTCTTCAGTTGTATCTTGTAGTGCGCAGAACTTTTGAAATGACCCTCGTGGTCTTTTAGTATTTCCCTTTTGCCTGTTTTTCTAGAAACAGGTCGTCCCCTAGGTCCGTTGTCCGATGTTGACTGAGTCTTGTCTCGCACTTTATTTAATATCGTCTGGAACGGTAATACTGTGAACCGTATGTGGCTCTAAACGATCTAGGCTGACAACTAAAAGGAATCCTTATATTATCTCTAGAACATATGGCTTTAACCACAATCGCCCTGAATATTCTTCACCAGGTTCAAACTGCTTCCGTGTCGGAGCCACATCATTCGGTATGGTTCATCATTCCGTGAAACCTTCTGCATTATTCCACAGAGCAACGATGTCACTGTATTCATCACTCTAACAAGGGAACCTCCCCATCGCACCCCCCTCAGATTTAGTTATAAGTTGGCACAGTGGATAGGCCTTGAAAAACTGAACACAGATCAATTGAGAAAACACGAAGAAGTTGTGTGGAACTGTGAAAAAATAAACAAAATATACAAACTGAGTAGTTCATAGGAAGATAGGCAAGATCAAGGACACTGGGACCGCGGGAGCGCCGTGGTCTCGTGGTAACGTGAGCAGCTGCGGAACGAAAGGTCCTTGGTTCAAATCTTCCATCGAGTGAAAACTTTAATTTTTTATTTTCAGTTTATGTGACAAACTCTTATGTTTTCATCACTTTTTTGGGAGTGATTATCACATCCACAAGAAAACCTAAATCGGGCAAGGTAGAAGAATCATTTTACCCATTCGCCAAGTGTACAAGTTAGGTGGGTCGACAACATATTCCTGTCATGTGACGCACATGCCGTCACCAGTGTCGTATAGAATATATCAGATGTGTTTTCCTGTGGAGGAATCGGTTGACCTATGACCTTGCGATCAAATGTTTTCGGTTCCGATTGGAGAGGCACGTCCTTTCGTCTACTAATCGCACGGTTTTGCGATGCGGTCGCAAAACACAGACACTAAACTTATTACAGTGAACAGAGACGTCAATGAACGAACGGACAGATAATAACTATGCAAAAATAAAGAAAGTAAAAGTTTCACTCGTGGGAAGACTTGAACCAAGGACCTCACTTTCTGGAACTGCTCACGCTACCACGGGACCACGGCGCTCCTCAGCTCACGTTCTCCTTGATGTTGCTTATGTGGCCCATGGACTACTCAGTTTGTATATTTTGCTTATTTTTTCACAGTTCCACACAACTTCTTCCTGTTTTCTCAATTGATATATGTTCAGTTTATCAAGGCCTATCCACTGTGCCAAGATATAATTAAATCTGAGGGGGGTGCGATGGGGAGGTTCCCTTGTAAGAGACGTCATTTCCATTCCGGTGGTCACTGCCTTCTAGTTACCGGCTGTCTGCGGCTCGTGGTCTTGCGGTAGTGTTCTCGCTTCCCGCGCACGGGGTCCCGGGTTCGATTCCCGGTGGGGGTGAGGAATTTTCTCTGCCTCGAGATGAC
This sequence comes from Schistocerca nitens, assembly GCF_023898315.1. Lineage (NCBI taxonomy): Eukaryota > Metazoa > Arthropoda > Insecta > Orthoptera > Acrididae > Schistocerca > Schistocerca nitens. The sequence goes on from NC_064614.1 coordinate 544,505,099, forward strand.
TGGGTGTTGTGTGTCTTTCATCATTATTTCCTCCTCATTCAATCACAAGTCGCCGTAGTGGCGTTAAAGAACTTGTGGAGCGGTGGCCGAATCACCCAGCGAGGGGTCTCCCGGCCACCAATGTCATACGCTCATTATTACTATTAGTTAGCGGCTGCACCGCGAAGACTAACTCTTACCACTTTTCGATGGAGTATTTTAGGACCAGCCTCTGCAGTGGAAGAACGCGGCCAGTTTTCCGAGGGAGTGAAATGATCCGTCCATAGAGTGCTCTTTAGAACGAAACAGTCACCTTAGCACAACAGCGATTACTGTGTTTGATGTTTCTCTGACAGTTCTACCTAGCCGTAGCAGTGGGTGAACATAATGCGATTACTGTGTGGCAGCAGTTACCCGGACTGAGTGGCGGCCGCGGCGGTCGCGGGTTTTCACAGCTCGGCCGCGCGGGCAGTCACGCCACGCCACGCCACGCCACGCCCGCGGCTGCGTGACTGGCAGCCGTTGGTCACTCCTAACTGCGGCGCGTCGGCCGCACGCGAGGTCGTCGCGACCCCACGCCCACACCCCCGCCGTGCGCTCGCCTTGTCTCCCCATCGCTCAGAGTGCGGCCGGCCTGCGCGAGTTTCTCTCACCTCCTCTTACCAGCTAGTTAGCAGCGCTGCCTCAACAGGCCACGCGAAACCACTGAAACTGATTCTTGTTGCGATATACGAGTAGTTTAACAATGCTATATATACAGGGTGGTCTATTGATAATGACCGGGCCAAATGACTCACGAAATAAGCATTAAACAACAAAAAAAAAACTGCAAAGAACGGAACTCGTCTAGCTTGAAGGGGGAAACCATATGGCGCTATTGTTGGCCCGCTAGATGGCGCTGCCATGGGTCAAACGGATATCAACTGCGTTTTTTTTTTTTTTTTTTTTTAATACGAACCGCCTTTTCTATTAAATTGCATGGGGTCTTAATTAAAATGCAATAATTTTAGTAGCTGTGTGTCCGGTTACGAAGTCTCGTAACCGGTTGGCCCTGAGTAGTATTAGTACGCAATCTGACTGCATAAAATAACAATAAGGAATGACAAGATATTTCCGTTAACACAATTGATTAATTAAGTCCCCTGCAACTATAAAAGCTACGAATCAACAAAGCACAAGTGTAACTGTTCTGTGTGTGGTAGTGCGATTCAACGTACATGTATCTGGCACGGTTCTTCCTCAATATGACAAGATATTTTAAACACCATTCACAATTAACTAATTGAGAAACCAGAAATACTATAATTGCACATAGAAACCAGAGTGACAAGTCTAATACATGAACACGAGGCAGATGCTTTGTTGAGTGTACCAGTGACCAAGAAGCATTGTCATTAAATAAATGTGAAATAATTTTTTTTTACCTCCATATATATTGACGAAAAATACACTGTGATCATTGCAACATCTTCCATCTATACATTACACCAACCGAACAGCATCTACTCTCTCGCCCAATAGAACAACAACTGCACTCGACATCCTCTGAACTAGTACTGCTCTCGACATCCTCTCAACAAGTACTGCCCACGGCAACCTGTGAACTACTATTGCACCAGTGGAGGTGGCGGAATAATAATATTTGGCGCAATCTGTGGCGCTGTGACTCAGTGTAGCCGCCTTTCAACATATTCGTGTAGTACGTAAAAATGAATGTTTTAGTTGGACCACTTTCTTCGCTTTGTGATAGATGGCTCTGTAATATTCACAAACGTATAAGTACGCGGTATTACGTAACATTTCGGCAGTGCGGACGGTATTTGATTCGTGATACATTACCCGTGTTAAAATGGACCGTTTACCAATTGCGGGAAAGGTCGATATAGCGTTGATGTATGGCTATTGTGATCAAAATGCCCAACAGGCGTGTGCTATGTATGCTGCTTGGTATCCTGGACGACATCATCCAAGTGTCCGGAGCGTTCGCCGGATAGTTACGTTATTTAAGGAAACAGGAAGTGTTCAGCCACATGTGAAACATCAACCACGACCTGCAACAAATGATGATGCCCTAGCAGGTGTTTTAGCTGCTGTCGCGGCTAATCCGCACATCAGTAGCAGACAAACTGCGCGAGAATCGGGAATCTCAGAAACGTCGGTGTTGAGAATCCTACATCGACATCGATTGCATCCGTACCATATTTCTATGCACCAGGAATTGGTTGGCGACGACTTTGAACGTCGTGTACAGTTCTGCCACTTGGCACAAGAGAAATTAAGGGACGATGACAGATGTTTTGCACGTGTTCCATTTAGCGACGAAGCGTCATTCACCAACAGCGGCAACGTAAACCGGCATAATATGCACTATTGGGCAGCGGAAAATACACGATGGCTGCGACAAGTGGAACATCTGCGACCTTGGCGGGTTAATATATAGTCCGGCATTATGGGAGGAAGGATAATTGGCCCCCATTTTATCGACGGCAATCTAGATGGTGCAATGTATGCTGATTTCCTACGTAATGTTCTGCCGATGTTACTACAAGATGTTTCACTGCATGACAGAATGGCGATGTACTTCCAACATGATGGATGTACGCGTGCGGTTGAAGCTTTATCGAATAGCACATTTCATGACTGGTGGATTGGTCGTCGAAGCACCATACCATGGCCCGCACGTTCACCGGATCTGACGTCCCCGGATTTCTTTCTGTGGGGAAGTTGAAGGATATTTGCTGTCGTGATCCGCCGACAACGCCTGACAACATGCGTCAGCGCATTGTCAGTTCATGTGCGAACATTACGGAAGGCAAACTACTCGCTGTTGAGAGGAATGTCGTTACACGTCTGGCCAAATGCATTGAGGTAGACGGACATCATTTTGAGCATTTATTGCATTAATGTTGTACTTACAGGTAATCACGCTGTAACAGCATGCGTACTCAGAAATGATAAGTTCACAAAGGTACATGTATCACATTGGAACAACCGAAATAAAATATTCAAACGTACCCACGTTCCGTATTTTAGTTTAAAAAACCTACCTGTTACCAACTGTTCGTCTAAGATTGTGAGCCATATGTTTGTAACTATCACAGCCTCATCTATCACAAACTGAAAAAAGTGGTCCGACTAAAACATTCATATTTCTTTACCCACTAAACGAATATGTAATAAAAGATAGGGGTTCCTATTTTAAAAAAAACGCAGTTGATATCCGTTTGACCTATGGCAGCGCCATCTAGCGGGCCAACCATAGCGCCATCTGCTTTCTACCTTCTACTAGATAAGTTTCGTTGTTTGTAGTTTCTTCGTTTGACGCTTATTTCGTGAGATATTTGGCCCGGTCACGATCAATGGACCACCCTGTATACAAGAGCAGTGGAAAAGTGCTACTATCGTCGAACAAAAAATTTAATATGTTCCTGTTTATTTAAAAGACAATGATTGAAAAGTGGAATACCAGCTACCTCAACCTGTCTTCCTCGGAACCTTTGAAAATGTTTCCAAAAGTTTTGAGATACGAATATATTCGCCTTTTTTGAACATCCAACTCACCTCAAACTCCCACACGCTGCCCTAACTATAACTCGCTCACACCCACTAGTCCATCGCTCTAAGTTGCGCATACCCATCCACTACAAGATGCCCTTTCTCACTCACATCCAGTCCAACTGATAGTCACTATCTCTTTTTGTACCTCTTTCATCATCTTTTGTGTTACAGCCACAGACCCCTTCATTCTATTCTACCACTGCTACAGTTCTACTCCTCTTCGTCTTCTTCTTCTTGCGTTACGGCCTCTGTAGGACCACGGGTAGCCCCTTCGTGGACTGCATTTTTCTCTTCTTCTCCCAGAACCTCTTCATTCTTTCTCTTCTTCTCTCCCGCTCTTCTTCCGAGATCTTTAGTGTCCTTTTCTCCTGTCGGCTCCACCGATGACTAATCTTTTCCTGTATTCTTCTCTGTCGTTGATTTCCGGCATATTAGTCGGTGTATATATGTTCCTCCAATTTTCCTTTCCTTCGACCTTGATCCCCAATTCCAACTAGTCCTTCCGAAGTTCAACAACCCACTTGGTTCCTATCTTTCCCCTTGTCCCCACTGTTGTCTCCCACACTCTCTTCGTCATTCTGTCCATACTTATCCTAACTACATGTCCAGCAAACCTTGCCCTTTTGAGTCTGATTTCCCTGGATATTGTTCTCATGTTCCGGTACAATTCTTCCCTAGGTCTTCGCACCCACCACTCTCCACCTAGTTTGGGACCTAGTATTTTTCTCAGTATTTTTCTCTCTTCTTTCTCTAGTTGTTCTGCCCCATTTCTTCCTAGTGTCATCGTCTCAGCAGCATATAATACTCCATTCCTCACCGTTGCCTTGTAGTGGCTTACCTTTGCCTCTGTGGCGTCTCCTAGACTGTCAATGTCTCTTGCTATCCCTTACTCCAAATATCTCATTCCTTCCTTCCTATTGCTGCTGCTCTTCTCATTTTAACTCTCTCTCTCTCTCTCTCTCTCTCTCTCACTTCCTCGTTGTCATTGTCAGACGTAGCCTGTCTCTCATTATCACTGGCTCTCATCCACTTCTAAACTTTCTTCTTCTTTATTCCTCCCCTCTGTCACTGTCTCCTTCACTCTTTTCATGGAATTGTTCTCTGCTGTCAACTGTGTTCCATTGCCACTGTGTCCCATTCTTTCTGTCACACTGCCATTGTCTCTCTCGGTCTTCCTCACTGTCTGCTCTCTTGCAGTATTTATCACATCTTGGTTTTTTTCCCACGGCCACTCTTTCCAATCTCAGCATTAAAAATCACTAATAAGTTCGCATGCCAAAATTTCTGGGAATATTTTTAAAGGTGCTGAGGAAGGTAGAATGAGGCAGCTGGCACCCCACTATTCAATCAAAGTCTTTTAAATAAAAAGTAGTTTATTCGCATATTTTGTGCTTCGTAGGAACACTTTTCCTCTGGTTCCATTCCTTTCCATGCAGCAGTAGGGTACGTATCTCATAGAAAAAGAAATGTACTAGTCAGTAAAATTTAGGCAGCTTACTTATGTGAGACTGAAATAGCGCGTAACTACTTTTACACCTCACATCGGATTTTAAGCGCAAAAAAGTTTTCGATATGCTTCAGTTCTACAACATGCGATTCCCACATGATAACGGGGAAACTTTACAGCATATTTCTCCGTGCTACGTAACTTTGTGAACAACGTTTCCTATCATACCGTATTTTACGTATGTATGTTACAAGTAGGGTAACTCTGAACCTCTATGTCTAAGAAATTGATGGAAAAAATGAAGAAAATTGTCAAGATTGTTTGAGACCGGGATCTTAGGAACATATCGTACATCTGCTTTGCATACCAGTCTTGGACTCCTCCACTGGATTTCGGTCCGCTGCTGACGGGAAAAATAAAATAAAAAACTTTTTGTACATTTTTCCGAGGAACCGCATATGAACTAATGATGTTTACACTGTAGACCACATTAAATACAAAGAGAATCTACCGGTTTGCTCCATTTGCCTAAGCAGGAGGAAGTGCATAGTATTCATCTTTGACCCTATAGTGTAGGGTAGTACACTAAACCGATTCTTCTGTTTTGTATACAAATACTGCCTATCCCAAGAGCGATCCAAAACACTTGACCCTACCCTTTTTAACACCAACAGAACCCAAGGTGTGACCACTGCCGTTTTTGAACATATTAGGTACTCATACTGTCGCATGCATATCGATACGGTAACAAACGTCGAATCTGGCCATGTTGAAAAAATACTTTTGTTCAAAAAATGGTTCAAATGGCTCTGAGCACTATGCGACTTAGCTTCTGAGGTCATCAGTCGCCTAGAACTTAGAACTAATTAAACCTAACTAACCTAAGGACATCACATAAATCCATGCCCGAGGCAGGATTCGAACCTGCGACCGTAGCGGTCGCGCGGTTCCAGACTGTAGCGCCTAGAACCGCACGGCCACCTGGCCTACTTACTTTTGTTCATTCACGCATCTATTGATCTTATAATGACTCAGATGTCATGGGGACATTGCCATCTGTGTTATTTTTTTTTTTTTTTTGTTCCCCGCGTTTGCATTTCTTTTATATTCACGTAAAAGTCCCCTTTTCAACACAGCCGTGCGTTCGAATATCGCGCATGCAGTCTGACTGACTACCATTAGGATTTATGTGGTTAGCGTTCCACTTGTGTCATCCTTGTACTCTCGTAATCGCTGTGTGCCATATTCTTTACGCCGCAGGTGTGTTAGTCAGTTTTGTTTGTCTCAACCCTCCAATCCTTGTGTCTCCATCCATCCGCCAAAGCCATCCCAGTCCCGACGGCGGCAGTTGTTTTCACTGCTGCAGCCCTCAGCACCGCACCCCGTTTACATGAGGTACCTTTCTTCATCACTGCTGTTTCCATTGAACATATGATCACATTTGCGCTTCCCAAACATCTGCTTCCACTGCAACAACTGGACAATTCTCTTTACAGACAATACATATGATCCATTCTACTAATATCAAATTCGCCACTCCCTCTCCCCTAGCTACTACCACTTCCTTTTCTTACGAACACTTCTCTAGCTTCCCACTCAGGCAACATCTCTTGCACAGAGAGCATCCGTCACAGTACGAATAACAGTCAGCAGACATAGACCTGATGCCTCATCAAAGGAAACCTTCATCGTCTCCCGTCCATACTCAAAATTTCGTAAACACATTATAAAGCGTTCGCCATAGACATACCGCACCTGATTTAACAATTTTACAGCAAAGGCAGATCTCAAAATCCCAAATCTTCTCCTGCTGCCGCCGAAGAAGACTTCTCAATGAATGATCATCTGACTCGCCGGTGTACGTAAAGTTTCTCATTTCAGAGCTCCTCAAGTGTCTCAACGTCATTTTTCGTGTTACAACCACACCTGCAAATAAAACTCATCCTGTCATTTCCTACGTGAATTGAAGTCCATATCAGTTCTTCAGCCATCAGTCCTATGTCTGTTTGATGCGGCGTGCTACGAATTCGTTCCATGTGACAACCTCGCCATCTCAGAAAAGCACTTGCACGGTTCTTCTTCAATTACTTGTTGGATCCATTCCAATATCTGTCTTCCTCTACAAATTTTACCCTCTACAGCTTCCTCTAGAACCAATGTCTTACCGCAAGTCCTGTGATGTTACCCCTTCTTCTTGTCAGTGTTTTCCATACGTTCCTTTCTTCGCCGATTCTGCCGAGAACCTCATTATCCGTTGCATAGCCAGTCCATCTGATTTTCAACATTATTCTACTGCATCACATCTCGAATGCTTCCGTTCTCCTCCGTTCCGGTTTTCGCACAGTCCATATTCCACTACAATACAATGCAGTGCTCCAAATGTACATTCTCATAAATTCCTTCTTCAAATTCAGTTCTGTGTTTGAAACCAATCGAGTTATTTTGACCAGTTCTTTCCCTTTGCGAGTCAGCTTTCCATGCCTTCCTTGCTTCGTCTGTCAAGGGTGAAAGGTAGAAAAATTCGTTCGTCTACGTAGTGAACACTAATTTTGATGTTAAGTTTCTCGCTATTCTGATTTCTGCTTCATCTCATTGCTATTGTCTTTTTCCGGTTTACTCTCAACCCATGCTCTGTACTCATTACCCTGTTCATTCCATTCAACAGATCCTGTAATTCTTCTTCACTTTCGCTGAGGATAATAGTTTCATCAGCGAAACTTACAATTGATATCTTTTTACCCTGGTATTTAATCTCATTCTTGAACTTTTCTCTTACTTTCGCCATTACTTGTTCGCTTGAACCTTAGGGGCGAATGGTTGCATCCCTAATTTACATTATTTTCAATCCAAGCATTTCGTTCTTGATCCTCCAGTCTTATTGTTTCCTCTTGGTTCTTGTGCATATTGCTTATCACCTGTCTTTTCTTGTAGCTTACCTCTGTTTTTCTCAGAATTTAGAACATCTTGCAACATTTCACACGCATTACCTAGAAGGGCAAATTCTATGGGCGTATGTCGACTTTTCCTCTGTCATGCTTCCATTATCAATCACAGAGCCCTAGCCACCTCTCTAGTGCCTTTTAACTTTCCTGAACCCAAAATGATCGTCACGTAACAGATCACAAATTTTCTTCTTCATTCTGGGGAATGTTATTCTTGTCAACAGCTTGGATGCATGAGACGTTAAGCTTATGGTGCTGTAATTTTCTCACCTATCTGCCCTTGCTGTCTTCGCAAGTGTGTGAACGTTTCTTTTCCGAAAGCAAGATGGTACAACTCCAGTCTCGTATATTCAACATACCAAACAATCTTACAAACTCCGATGGAGTTGGAGCTCCACTTTATCTGATTTCAAGTCTTCCAGAGCTCTTTTAATATCTGGAGCTAATAGTGGATTAGAACGTCACGGGTCCCGGATTCGAACGTCGCCACAGCTTAACTTTTGAATAAAAATCATCAGCAAGGAGATCGAATACTTACAGAATTAAAAGTTCTCTCGCTCTGCCAAAGGGATTGTCAACAAGGGCAGAGTAGCGGACAGAGATTCAGGCCACACTCTTCCCCTTGGGATGGGATATGCCTCTAACAGGTATAAAAGTCAACAACAATTAACCGCATAGGTATGCAGATGCCAATGGAACCACTACATTGAGACACATAACGTCTCTCCATAGGACATGTGGCCTACAGTTCAGGGTATCTTGATGAAGTCTGTATAGGCAAAAGATTTCGGAATAGTCTCCTAATCGGATCTTCTGTAGGGGACTGACACAGGGGAGGTGACCATTGGATATAGATTAAACAACGAAAGAAAGAAAACAATTTACGAGTCGGGGCGTGGAAAGTCACAAGTTATAACGTGGTAGGAAAGCTAAAAAATCTTAAAATAGAAATGCGAAGGCTCAATCTAGATATTTGTGAAATGATATGGAAACAAAACAAGGATTTATACTGAAACGACTGTAAGGTAATATCAACAGCAGCATAAAATGGTATAACGATTTGTTATGAATGGGATTCGTTATGAATGGGAAGATTAGGTAGAGAGGGAGTTACTGTGAACAGTTAGGATTTTTTTCATCAGGATCGACAGCAAACCAACACCAACAACCAAATATTCATGCCAGTGTGCAAGCACATAATAAAGAGATAGAGAAGGTATATGAGGATATTAAAATCGTTATTCAGTACGTAAAAGGGAGATAAAAATCTGAAATTCATAGGAGACTGGACTGCGGGTGCCGGGGAAGCAGCAGAACAAAGTGCTACGGGAGAATATGGGCTTGGAAAGAGGAACGAGAGAGAAGAAAGACTAAATGAGTTTTGCAATAAATATCATTTAGTAATAGCGAATGCTTTGTTTAAGAATCACGGCCGGCCGCCGTGGTCTAGCGGTTCTGGCGCTGCAGTCCGGACCCGCGGGACTGCTACGGTCGCAGGTTCGAATCCTGCCTCGGGCATGGGTGTGTGTGATGTCTTTAGGTTAGTTAGGTTTAAGTAGGGGACTTATGACCTAAGATGTTGAGTCCCATAGTGCTCAGAGCCATTTTTTTAAGAATCACGAGAGTAGGGGGTATACTTTTAAAAGGCTGCGAGGTACTGGAAGACTCCAGTTAGAATACATCATGTTCTGTCGGAAATCCTTAAATCAGATATTGGACTGTAAGACATATCCAGGAGCAGATATAAACTCGGATCACAATTTAATAATGATGAAGAGTAGGGTACATTCTAAGAGACAGTCAGAAAGAATCAGTGTGCAAAGAATTAGTATAGGGAAGTACGAAGGTATGAAGAGATACTGTGATGATGAATAATTCAGTAGCCAATTATGTGGAAGGGAAATGAACATCTATGAAAAGACAGTGACGTAAGTTTGAAAGAAAAAAGTAGTTATAGGTAAGGTAACTCCAAAGAAAACGTGGGTAACAGAAGAAGTACTTCAGTTGATCGACGGATGAAGGAAGTACAAAAATGTTGAAGGAAATTCAGGATTAAAGAAGTTCAAGTAAAAAAATACAAGCCACTTAGGAATGAAATGCATAGAAAGTGCAGGGAATCTAATTTCAACTGGTTCGATGAAAAATGTGAAGAAATGGAAAAACAAATGATTGGCGGAAGGAGTGGCTCGGCATATAGAAAAGTCAAAACAAACATTGGTGAAGTTGAAAGCAACAGCTGCATCATTAAGTGTACAATAGAAGTTACACTGTTAAATGCAGAGAAGAGAGCGGATTGGTGGAAAGAGAACACTGAAGGCCTCTTTCAGGGTGAGGATTTGTTTGATGCCGTGACAAAAAAGCAAACAGGGGTCGAGAGAGAAGAGCTACTGGATCCAGTATCAGAATTTAAAAGAGTTCTGGAAGACTTAAAATGATATAAGGCCGAAGGGGCAGATAATATTCCATAAAAATTCCTAAAATCATTGCGGCAAGGGGCAACAAGTATTGGTGTCCAGAATGTACGAGACTAGCGATATAGCACCACACTTCGGGAGAAACATTATTCTCACAATTCCCAAGATTTCAAGGGACGACAAGTGCGAGAATTAACAAAAAATCTGCTTAATCACTCGCGCATCAGATTTACTGATAAGAATAATATACGTAAGAATGGATCATTAGATGCCGATAATTTCGGCTCCAGGAAAGGTAAAGGCGCTCCTGACGCTGACGCTGGGAACGGAAGCAAGACTGAAGAAAAATCAACGCCTTCATAGAAGTCTTCGACTAGGAATAAGCGTTCGACTGTGTAAAATGGTGTAAAATATTTGAAATACTCAGAAAAAAAGGGGGAAGCTCTACGGAAAGACGGGTGGTTTACAATATGTACAAGAAAGAAGAGGGAACATTAAGATCGGAAGACCAAGAACGAAGTGCTCGGATTGAAAGTGGTGTAAGAAAGGGATGTATTTTTTCACTCCTACTGTTCAATCTATATGACGAAGACACAGTAACGGAAATGAAAGAGAGATTCAAGAACGGGATTAAAATTCAGTGTCTGATATCAATGACAAGATTCGGTGATGATATTGCTAACCTTAGTTGGAGTGAAGAAGGATTACAGGATCATGTGAATCAAATGAGTATCCTAATCAGTGCTTGAGCATTGTCCTCCATAACGATAGTCAGATCCTGCAGAAAGTATCATCACTTCTGTCTCTATGCTGTTCATTTCTGGAACACAACTTACGACCAGCTTAGAGAGAGAAGTGATTACACTTTCTGCAGGACCTGATCATTATTATGCAGGACAATGCTCAAGAACGTACAGTGCAAGCTATTACCGATTTGTTTGCTGATGGGCTGCTAAGTGCTATACCACCTACTGCACTCCCCTGACTTAAGCCCTCCTAAGTTCAACTCGATTTCTAGACTGAAGGAAACACTTCACGGCATTCGCTTCAGAACTGTTAAAAATTCCTCGGGCAGTAGACCGCGCCGCTCGAACTGTCAACACAACTGGCACTGCTAAGAGTATCCTACGACTTCCAAACCGCTTGCAACGGGCTATGCACAATGCTGGTGACTACTTTGAAGGTCAGTAAAACTTTGAAACATATATCTATTTTGTACGGGCTGTAAATAAATAGTTGCCACTATTAAAGCACCAACCCTCGTATTTTATCTATTCTTTATCTTCTCTCTGCGATGTCGTCGTGTATACCTGAACTATCGTTTTCGACGTTGGTTTTTTTGTCGATTTGGATGAGACAAATACTATCACTGAACTGTTCACTGCAGCTCACTCTCTCCCGCACTTTCCTGTTGATAACGATTCCTGTTCCTCTGCTGTTGATATTACCCTTTATTCGTTTGGCCAGAAATCCTTATCCTCTATTCATTTCAATTCACTTAACGCCACTATATCTAGATTGAGTCTTGGCACTTCTCTTCTCAGATTTTATAGTTTTCCTACTGCGCTCAAACTTCTGAAATTCCATGCTTCGACTCGAAGAATACTAGCCTTTGTTGGTTATTCAATATTTTTTCACATTTCAATGTTTTTTTTATGGTCATTCGTCCTTGGTAGTCCACTCCAGGAGATCCGAACGGCGGAACTAATCTAGAACGTTTTACCAATGGCGAGATCATCACGACACTTTTTCAATTACAGATGAATTTTCATGTGGATACACATTATGTACCATTAATGCTGTAGCTCCCATTGCCTTCTACATCCTCATGCTGTTGATCGTTGCCGATTCCTCCGCCTTTATATGGCACTTTCCCTCTCCAAGGGCAAGAAAGTGCCCTGAACCTCGGTCCACTCCTACACCGTCTTTAACAAGGCCGTAGGCAGTGCGAGGACGACTTCTCATGCCGAAAGACTGCGGACACCATTGCGGTTGATTCTTGTCCAACATTTACGCAGCGGCTTGCTTAAGACCAGAGACCAATGACGTTCTGATTGCCAGTTAAGGCGCCACCATTAGACCATACGTTTCCCAACAACTCATTTCATGTGGTCATTCCACTTAATGTCGCATTGGATGATCACTTGTTGATATCTTACGGCAGACACTGTTCCCTGCCATTTGACATCACTCATGTAGCGGTACATTAGAGGAATTCTTGTCCTATTTATGTGCACTGCATCACATTTACTTACATCCAGGATCAACTGCCAGTTCCTTCACATCTCGTCATTTCTCTGAAGGTCCTTCTGCAAATCGATAGAGTCTTATGGCGTGGCTACCTTCCTGTTACCTTCTTAATATGTGTATTCCTCTTATAATCGTGACTGAAACTGCAATGAGCTCAACCATGCGCTGTGGTTTTTTTATGTGCGTACTTGCCTTTGCTGCATCATGTAGCGTAGTTTTCTTGAGAATACACTATTCATTTTTCATTTCGTCGACGTTTGCTGCCATCAAGTCGACTCCAACCTCCAGCAAAGCGCGCAGGCGCAGGTGTTTTGTGAAGGCCATTGCGTCCAGAGTCCAGCCACGAGCCCACTTGCACGCAGCCGAGAAGGCTGACTGCCGCGGAATCAACATGTCCTCTCGACCATGACAGCCATTTCCTCACAATGCCACAAAATTACGGGTCACCGCGGTTCGTCAGTGGGCTTCGCCATTTTGTTCTGACTCCTCTAGCGCCTTCCTATGGCACTGTGGGGTACAAATTTCGATGTGTACCAGGACTGCATGCACGTACTGGGTGGTTTTAATTAATGTGCAGCCACTCGCAGAGGTCCATTGTGGGCTGTAATTATCATATGGCAACTAAACGTTAAATATTATGCTAATGCGTTAATCCGGAAACGATTTATGCTGAAAAACAAATTAGTTCCAACTGCGGCCGTCAGGTGAAAATCTGGCGCTGTACACTATTTCTATAATGATATCGACATCCATGGTGTCATTTCACAAGCTAGAACCTGAATAAACAGAATGGCTGTCGACAAAACAGACCGTTCGCTGTTACTGAAACTGTTTTACGTGAACGGCAGCAACTAAGAGTATCGCCAACCGAAAGTTCTGAGGAAAGGCCATATGTCATTACATCGTCTAAAGAAGATGATAATGAAATTCGAAACAGTGGTTAGCTTGGTGTGACATCTGGAAGAAGAAGATGTCCTATCCCGATGTAGGTTATTGACAAGGTTGCTGTTGCTGTAACTGACCGTGCAGCACGTGCCCGGGCATGCTAGCCCTCGCACAGAGTCACGAGAACTGCCCATTCCACGATCAACAGTACGACGAGTTTCGCGGTCTATTTTGCACTGGAACCAGTACGATATCCATAGCGTGCAGCAACTGGAACCTCATAATCGGCAGCAACTATCTGAATTTGCTCTTCGGTTTCTGATACTGGTCTAAGTGGATAACATAGCATTGGGCAGTATTCTATGGAATGAAGAGGAATACTTTACACTACAGGATACAATGAATAGACATAACTGCCAATTTCTGGTTCGGTTAAACCGCGTGTTGTGCACGAAGAGCCATTGTAGTCGCCGTATGTGGCTGTGTGATGTGGATTCACAAGCATCTTTATCCTCAGTCTGTCCTTCTTTGAAGAATATGTACCGAGAGGGTCTGTCATGTGTATCGTGATGTCTGCAAGTTATAGAGAGATCCTTGTACGGTATGTGACTCCTGCTTTGGAAGAGCGCAACTGAGTGGAAACCGTTGTTTTCATACAAGATGGGAAACACTTCATGTCGCACACCCAGTGACACCTGCTTAATGCAGCCGTTCGCGAGTGCTTTATCTCCAGAGGCTTCCCAGATGCGTCGCCTGCAAGATCGCCTGATCTGAGTCCACGTGATTTTACACTCTGAGGATATATGAAAGATTTCGATTAAAAGAGCACGTTTACCAGCGACACGTTTGGTGTTTATGTGACGTGAAGGCCAGCGTACAGGAGCACGTTACTCAGATCTGACTTGAATTTCTGCGAGTAACTGTTGATCAGAGCCACACCCGACCTCTGTGAGGAGCTGCACTTTAATAACAACCACCCGCTATATGCAAACAAACAAAAATATTTACTTGACTGTTTCGTCAACGACACCTTCCTCGAAACTGCACCCTTTGTCCTTCTGTAAACTGACAACCGACTACCCATCACTCAGTGTAGAGTTGATATCAGCCTCAAGAGAAAAGTTCCCATTCAGTTATAACCGAGATACAATATTTCTACTGAGCACATAGTTTTATTTAGTATTATTTTTGAAAACCTAAATTTTTTTTTTCATTGTATGCATGCGAGGGTGGATCAGAACGCAGCCTGTGTCATGAAGAAATAGGTGATGAACATCTAACAGTGAAATAATACAGATCGCAGTCTTAACTGACCTCTACACAACACTACGGATCGACATAATCACCATCCACTCACACACACTTGCCCTGTCGTTAGCCGAGGCATCAAAAGCAGTCTGGAAAAATTCAGCATTTTGATTCTTGAAACACGATTTCAAAGCTGTTTTAAACTCATACATAAAAAAAAAAACGCACTGGGATGTTGTGATGAACATCATCCACGCAGCGGCCATCCAACAGCACCTGTTACGGATGACAATCGAGGTTGTGCTGATAAAGGGCTTCGGGGAGACTGAAGTTCACAATGAGCAGGGACATAAGGATTTTGAAAAATCATGGATCAAGAAGCAAAATCCTCAATTCTTGCAAGCCTGTTTTTGATGCCTGGGTTCAACGATGGTGGAAACGTGCACAAACGCGTGGTGGCTATGTTGAACGGAGCGTGGAATAGGGGACACATTATGCTATGATCTGCACAAATTCGACTGTAATGTGTTCATTATTAAATTTTTCAAGACACAGGCGGCATTACTTTGGATCACCGTTTTATATTTCTAGCCTCGTCATCACATAATTCATGACTGCCTCACCCATCCAGACAACAACATTTTTACCTGTGGAATTGCTGCTAACCTATTCGTCATTAATCCTTCACAAATTTGAATCATTCCATGGTGACCTAGCCTACATGCCATAACATACCCATCGTCAAAGGAATTTCACCCCAGATGTCATCTTAGCCTTTCCTCTTCCCATTGAATGCATTACTGTAGACGTCATTGATGCAATTGGAAAGAGAACCGCCTCCTTGTCTCCCTACTCGCTCTACACACTCCAGCTCACATATACTGTATCCAACCGAATTTCAAAAAGCCATCTAAGAACAAGCTAGAAAAAATGCAATCTCCATGTAGTATCCACTGTTGACCACATCAGAAATTATGTTGAAGAAAAGTACGAGACATGTGTATTTAAAATGCTACGTACCATTTTAACATTGCTTCTTTAAAGAATAATTTTTCAGAACCACTTGAAAATGGTCTATCGTAAAGACCGAAACCGGTAGTACACTAAATAAAGTTCGACACAGCAAATAGAGAGGTTTTCATTAATATTTTGAAAATATTTTTTCCAATGTAGCTAACTACGTACAGCTGCAGACCAACGCCATTGTATTATCTGGATGATGAAAGAATTAAAGTGTGAAATTTATCGAATAACTATGAAGCGTATATTTTCCCTCTCCCCCTGCTATTTACTTCAAGTACAAAGTTTCTAACAGTACTACAGTTTACTTTGTATTACTCCCGTATCATTTTGTAGGTAGCACATTGGACCTCTTGTCATACTTCAATTTAAAACTTTTTAGAAGGATGTTAACAAAGAAATAACTTTTTTTAATTTTTTTCCTTACAGGATGTACGTAGATTAATCTCAAATGTTAGAAACTTAACCACGAGTCGTTTGGCTTCTAATTTTTACATCGAGTTCGTTTTCATGTTTTGTGATGTTTAACAACATTGGATATTCCGCATAGTTATTGACAAACTTTCTCCTGTCCATAGAAATTATTTAATTTTAGTTTTAAATTTAGTGAAGCGAAAACATTTGTCGAACAAAGAAGCAATGATGTGGGATTAGCGATCATCCAAAAATAATCCGTTTGTCAAGACGAAAGCTAAATTGGTTGAAAGAGAGAGAGAGAGAGAGAGATCATTCCAGACTACAAATATCATCTGAACAATGTACAAATAATCTCTGCAATTTAATGAATCCAAGTACTACCACACATTGTATCTTAACGCTTCTCACGACGTGTACGTAGTGGAGAAAATTCTTGCGGCTGAACTTACACTATGTCTCAATACGATGCTTTTATTCAAGACATTTGTCGCCTGGCATCTTGACTTAGCCGTCGGCTCGACATCCGTCTCCTCCTGAAATCTATCTCCTTATCACTGAGTTACTACTTCATTTTTGGCTATTGTTATTCATTCAGTCCTTAACACGGCCAAAAGTAGCTATTTACGCTTTCCAATCATGTTGTTACACTACGTGAATCTTTTTTCTACTATTCGAAGACATGAGTGGCATCTTAATCTCCCTAACTGACGAGTCATTTCTAAACAGTCCTTCCTCCTTCCTGATTTTTCGTAAATTTCGTTTTCCTACAGTAACATTACTTATTCTGGTTAGTTTTCAAGAACATAAAAGATTACTGATGAAGTATTAGATTGTTAAATACACTGCACTGTATGTTTTATACACTGCTTTAATTAAGAGCTTCATATTCTCTTCCTTCTGCAATATGTTATTTGTTACTTTAATTCTATAAATTATAACTTTTTTTAGAAACTGATTACGCGTGAACGCTAGTGTGAAAGAGCCCAATTTTTGCGAGCTGCGTGTTTATTATCTGGGTAAACTGTCATGAGCTGCAGTAGTTTGCATTTGCGGCGATTCTTGTGAAGTGGGTCACTTCCGTGTTTTACCGCTTAGTCCTTGCTACAGTTCCGAATGTTTGCAGGATAGTGCTGCACAGTGACGGTCCATCTACGTCAGATACTTCGTTATTAATTGTTACCTGCAAGGAGAGGCCCTTGTAACACTGAATCTGGCTACGAGGACCTTGCAGCACCTGCTTCCACCTGATTAATTCACCACTCCGCTTAAGGCGTGATATATGTGCGAGCGCTATTAATTAAACCATGAATAATTTACCCAAAAGTAGATGTTACACTCGTGCAGGACAGGTGAGGAAGGAATAATGAGGTGCAAGGTACAATTAACTTTGCGTTGTGCTCAGCAAACTAGCAACATCATATAGCGTTCGTTTAATAACAAAAGTAAATGTTTGAAATACGTCTATTGAGAGCGATTTATTTCAGGTCACGCTTAATTACACTGCATTTACGCCTCAACACAATGGGGCTTATACAATAGCTTAGAACGCCCCCGTGTTCGCTAAATATATCGAAATCAATACCGTTAACTTTCTTCGAATTTTGCCGTTCCCGTCCTTATGACGTGGAGACTTTTAAATTCGCTGAAACGTCTAAAGGTTTTATAACAGTCGTACTACTTCAATTTATTAGTTAATATTGCCATAAGTAAATCTCCCCGATTCGAAGTAATATGGTTATATCTGCCGATAGGGCTACCAACATTAAGTATTAAATATTCAAAAAATATAGCTTATGCAGCTAATTATAGCTGAGGAATAGGGGAAGACAAAACTGTGGAAACGGCACGTATACCACACATTACCGTGGCCCGCCGGAATGGCCGAGAGGTTCTAGGCGCTACAGTCTGGAACTGCGCGACCGCTACGGTCGCAGGTTCGAATCCTGCCTCGAGCATGGATGTGTGTGATGTCCTTAGGTTAGTTAGGTTTAAGTAGTTCTAAGTTCTAGGGAAATGATGACCACAGCAGTTAAGTCCCTTAGAGCTCAGAGCAATTTGAACATTACCGAGCCTAATACGGTGTAGGAAATCCGTTGTCATTGAAACTGTTTCCAGTCGTCTGGTGATGGATAAATAGAGACGCTGTATGGTTTTCAAGGACAACATATAATTGTTGCTAGTTCAGATTACGATGATGGAGGTACATAGTGGAGGTACACTACTGGCCATTAGAATTGCAACACCACGAAGTTGACGTGCTACAGACGCGAAATTTAACCGAAAGGAAGAAGATGCTGTGATATGCAAATGATTAGCTTTTCAGAGCATTCACACAAGGTTGGCGCCGGTGGCGACACCTACAACGTGCTGACATGAGGAAAGTTTCCAAACGATTTCTTATACACAAACAGCAGTTGACCGGCGTTGCCTGGTGAAAAGTTGTCGTGATGCCCCTTGTAAGGAGGAGAAATGCGTACCATCACGTTTCCGACTCTGAAAAAGGTCGGATTGTAGCCTATCGCGTTTGCGGTTTATCGTATCGCCACGTTGCTGCTCGCGTTAGTCGAGATCCAATGACTGTTAGCAGAATATGGAATCGGTGGGTTCAGGAAGGTAATACGGAACGCCGTGCTGGATCCCAACGGCCTCGTATCACTAGCAGTCGAGATGACAGGCATCTTATCCGCATGGCTGTAACGGATCGTGCAGACACGTCTCGATCCCTGAGTCAACAGATGGGGACGTTTGCAAGACAACAACCATCTGCACGAACAGTTCGACGACGTTTTCAGGAGCATCGAATATCAGCTCGGAGACCATGGCTGCGGATGCCCTTCACGCTGCATCACAGGAGCGCCTGCGATTGTGTACTCCAATCGGCAGGCGTCATTCGTGCTGACATGTGCCACTGGCAAACATACCAAGTGCAGACTGGCATCCTTCCCCGCCTTGCCTACTATTTCCCTGAGGGGCATCTTTTTTTTTTGGTCATCAGTCTACTGACTGGTTTGATGCGGCCCGCCACGAATTCCTTTCCTGTGCTAACCTCTTCATCTCAGAGTAGCACTTGCAACCTACGTCCTCAATTATTTGCTTGACGTATTCCAATCTCTGTCTTCCTCTACAGATTTTGCCCTCTACAGCTCCCTCTAGTACCATGGAAGTCATTCCCTCATGTCTTAGCAGATGTCCTACAATCCTGTCCCTTCTCCTTATGTTTTCCACATATTCCTTTCCTCTCCGATTCTGCATAGAACCTCCTCATTCCTTAGCTTATCAGTCCACCTAATTTTCAACATTCATCTATAGCACCACATCTCAAATGCTTCGATTCTCTTCTGTTCCGGTTTTCCCACAGTCCATGTTTCACTACCATACAATGCTGTACATCCTCAGAAATTTCTTCCTCAAATTAAGGCCGGTATTTGATATTAGTAGACTTCTCTTGGCCAGAAATGTCTTTTTTGCCATAGCGAGTCTGCTTGTGATGTCCTCCTTGGTCCGTGCGTCATTGGTTATTTTACTGCCTTGGTAGCAGAATTCCTTAACTTCATTTACTTCGTGACCATCAATCCTGATGTTAAGTTTCTCGCTGTTCTCATTTCTACTACATCTCATTACCTTCGTCTTTCTCCGATTTACTCTCAAACCATACCGTGTACTCATTAGGCTGTTAATTCCGTTCAGCAGATCATTTAATTCTTCTTCACTTTCACTCAGGATAGGAATGTCATCAGCGAATCGTATCATTGATATCCTTTCACCTTGTGTTTTAATTCCATTCCTGAACCTTTCTTTTATTTCCATCATTGCTTCCTCGATGTACAGATTGAAGAGTAGGGGCGAAAGGCTACAGCCTTGTCTTACACCCTTCTTAATACGAGCACTTCGTTCTTGATCGTCCACTCTTATTATTCCCTCTTGGTTGTTGTACATATTGTATATGACCCGTCTCTCCCTATAGCTTACCCCTACTTTTTCAAGATTCTCGAACAGCTTGCACCATTTTATATTGTCGAACGCTTTTTCCAGGTCGACAAATCCTATGAAAGTGTCTTGATTTTTCTTTAGCCTTGCTTCCATTATTAGCCGTAACGTCAGAATTGCCTCTCTCGTCCCTTTACTTTTCCTAAAGCCAAACTGATCGTCACCTAGCGCATTCTCAATTTTCTTTTCCATTCTTCCGTATATTATTCTTGTAAGCAGTTTCGATGCATGAGCTGTTAAGCTGATTGTGCGATAATTCTCGCACTTGTCAGCTCTGGCCGTCTTCGGAATTGTGTGGATGATGCTTTTCCGAAAGTCAGATGGTATGTCGCTAGACTCATATATTCTACACACCAAGGTGAATAGTCGTTTTGTTGCCACTTCCCCCAATGATTTTAGAAATTCTGATGGAATCTTATCTATCCCTTCTGCCTTATTTGACCGTAAGTCCTCCAAAGCTCTTTTAAATTCCGATTCTAATACTGGATCCCCTATCTCTTCTAAATCGACTCCTGTTTCTTCTTCTATCACATCAGACAAATCTTCACCCTCATAGAGGCTTTCAATGTATTCTTTCCACCTATCTGCTCTCTCCTCTGCATTTAACAGTGGAATTCCCGTTGCACTCTTAATGTTACCACCGTTGCTTTTAATGTCACCAAAGGTTGTTTTGACTTTCCTGTATGCTGAGTCTGTCCTTCTGACAATCATATCTTTCTCGATGTCTTCACATTTTTCCTGCAGCCATTTCGTCTTAGCTTCCCTGCACTTCCTATTTATTTCATTCCTCAGCGACTTGTATTTCTGTATTCCTGATTTTCCCGGAACATGTTTGTACTTCCTCCTTTCATCAATCAACTGAAGTATTTCTTCTGTTACCCATGGTTTCTTCGCAGCTACCTTCTTTGTACCTATGTTTTCCTTCCCAACTTCTGTGATGGCCCTTTTTAGAGATGTCCATTCCTCTTCAACTGTACTGCCTACTGCGCTATTCCTTATTGTTGTATCTATAGCGTTAGAGAACTTAAAACGTATCTCGTCATTCCTTAGTACTTCCGTATCCCACTTCTTTGCGTATTGATTCTTCCTGACTAATGTCTTGAACATCAGCCTACTCTTCATCACTACTATATTGTGATCTGAGTGTATATCTGCTCCTGGGTACGCCTTACAGTCGAGTACCTGATTACGGAATCTCTGTCTGACCATGATGTAATATAATTGAAATATTCCCGTATCTCCCGGCCTTTTCCAAATATACCTCCTCCTCTTGTGATTCTTGAACAGGGTATTCGCTATTACTAGCTGAAACTTGTTGCAGAACTCAATTAGTCTTTCTCCTCTTTCATTCCTTGTCCCAAGCCCATATTCTCCTGTAACCTTTTCTTCTACTCCTTCCCCTACAACTGCATTCCAGTCGCCCATGACTATTAGATTTTCGTCCCCCTTTACATACTGCATTAGCCTTTCAATATTCTCATACACTTTCTCTATCTGTTCATCTTCAGCTTGTGACGTCGGCATGTATACCTGTACTATCGTTGTCGGTGTTGGTCTGCTGTCGATTCTGTTTAGAACAACCCGGTCACTGAACTGTTCACAGTAACACACCCTCTGCCCTACCTTCCTATTCATAACGAGTCCTACACCTGTTACACCATTTTCTGCTGCTGTTGATATTACCCGATACTCATCTGACCAGAAATCCTTGTCTTCCTTCCGCTTCACTTCACTGACCCCTACTATATCTAGATTGAGCCTTTGCATTTCCCTTTTCAGATTTTCTAGTTTCCCTACCACGTTCAAGCTTCTGACATTCCACGCCCCGACTCGTAGAACGTTATCCTTTCGTTGATTATTCAATCTTTTTCTCATGGTAACCTCCCCCTTGGCAGTCCCCTCCCGGAGATCCGAATGGGGGACTGTTCCGGAATCTTTTGCCAATGGAGAGATCATCATGACACTTGTTTAATTACAGGCCCCATGTCCTGTGGATACACGTTACGTGTCTTTAATGCAGTGGTTTCCATTGCCTTCTGCATCCTCATGTCGTTGATCATTGCTGATTCTTCCGCCTTTAGGGGCAATTTCCCACTCCTAGGACAAGAGAGTGCTCTGAACCTCTATCCGCTCCTCCGCCCTCTTTGACAAGGCCGTTTGCAGAATGAGGCTGACTTCTTATGCCGGAAGTCTTCGGCCGCCAATGCTGATTATTTATCAAAAAAAAAAAAAAATTTTTTTTTTCACCTACGTACTTTACTGGTGCCGGATTCTTGTTATATCCACGTGATATAACAGGCGTCTACTCTTCATTAAGAAGCTGCAACCGGGGCTGAGTTCCACCTACTCTTCAGCACGGTCAAAATTGCAGGGCTCGTCCGCGATTTGAACCCGGGACCTCTTGCACCCAAAGCAGGAATCATACCCTTTTTTTAATTTTTTTTTAATGTAGTGGACCGGTGGGGGCTCGGGGGGCAAAGTGGGCAGGGGTCGAAACCTGAGGCCTGGCCACAGTGTCCCCCTCACCACCACCGAGCCTGTGGTGCTTAGGGAAGTGGGAGACACAGGATTCAACAGTAGTGGAAGGCGTTGTTATTTATTTATTTGCATGTGTGTTTGTAAGATTCACTAATATCATGAAATTATGGGAACACATATGCGAAAGAGAAAAGAAATATAAATTCCGGTTAAAGAAAAAGAAAGGAAAAAGGAAAAGCAAAAAGAAATAAAATCCGCGCAATCTGCGACTCGCTCTCCGATCCGCGGAGGTCAGAAGTAGAATAGATCGTAGGCGGTTGAAACTTAGACACCGCCGGGGGAGGAGGGGTGGGTGCCCTCTGAGCCAGGCACCCCTCAACTCAGTGGAGGTCTAACAAAGACCGCTCGAAGATAGTTAGCAAGTAATGTTTGGTAACGTGGCGTGTTTTCGAGAGCTGCATGGGCTGTTCGTAAATAGGTCCAGAAGTCGAGGCGGGATTTAGGTCCCTCATGAATGAGATAAGCGACCGCCCACCCTTTGACCCACCTAATAGCATGACATTTGGCGGCGGGAAAATGTCGGTCCTCCGGGTTCGATTGTGTCTGGTGGCACCCGGAGATAACAGGCAATGATTTGCTGCACGAAGCGCCATACATCTTGCGATGAGGCGCATGTCAGATGGTGTTCATCAGTGTCCAGTTGCTGGCAAAGGAGACAAAGAGGGGATTCTGACAAGCCAATGTTGTGCAGGCGCTGCTTCGTGGCAAATTTCCTGTTGACTATGTGATACCACAGTGCCCGGACGTTCGTAGGGAGGAAGGGCTGGTGGACCGTAGTCCACACTATGGGCCACTGGATGGAGGGATGTTTGGTCTCCATCACATTCCGGGGAACACATCGCAGCAACAGGCTGTAAAAATCCTTACTCCTAGGTGGGCGCGTATCTGGGATGCCTGGTATGTATGTAACTGTAGTCGACGAAAAAGGTCGAAATATGGGACAAATAAGGCACGATATGGCCGACAGACACCGGTGGTGAGGTGCAAGCAGGTAGGAGGACCTCAAGCAAGCTGCGTGTTAGAGATGTACCCTGGCCCATCTACTGTTTTCTCATGGTACTCATGTACAAGGCTGCAGCTCGCATACGGACAAGTCCGACGCCACCATACCGTGAGGGCAGGGTAAGTGTCTCATAACGGACTTAAAACATTGAACCAGCCGTGAGATAATAGCCAAAAGCCGCCTGAAGGTTGCGCCCAATTGCAGTTGGCAGAGGGAGAACTTTTTTTTTTAAAAAAAAAATCTTTATTTATTGAAACCCAATATCATACATAATTAACCCACCACCTAAAATCATTAGTGGGTCGAAATTAGCTACAAATTACATTTCAGCAGCATATACTTTATCTATTTTATTCTACTATTAGTATTAGCTACAGGAAGTTAGTTCAATTTACGGGTACCTACATTATCTACAGGTATCTATGTGGAATACTGTTAGGCAATCATACTATCAGTCTAATCTACTTTACTGCTAATCTCTACATCCTGCAGCGTTACAGGTATGCCAGTATGTAATATAAACCTACTATTTTTGTGGCCATGCCCACCGAGCTAACCCCAGTGGGCGTGCCCCTGGCACTGGGCTGGCCTTTCAACAATCGCTGCAGGTCTAAGAAAAATTTCCTACAATCTACTTCTACAACAATAGTAACAATTATTATGAGTCATAATTGGTGTGCAGTAGTCTTATCCGGTATGGTCGCACCCTCCCCCTAATCCTGGATGCGTCGGATCCCGATCGTCGTTGACGGTCGGCCAGTACGCACCCTGGCGGAATTGGGATGATGCGTTATGTCAAGAAAAATTTTGGATCCCATCTACTCAATCTCCCTCCTATATTCCCTTAGGATCTTGGCGGATACCTCGCTAGCCAGTTTATCAATGATGGTGAAAGTGGTAGCGTCCCTAATGAGATGAAAAGTGTCTGTATTAGGCAGTGAGTTTCGTAAGTCAATTGCAACGTCGTCGAAAAGCGGACACTCGTAGACCACATGATCCGGTGTGCCCAGTTCGGCACCACAGTCACACGACGGTGTCGCTCTTTTCCCGAACCGGCAAAGATATGCCGGGTACGGGCCATGCCCAGTGAGGAAGTGCAGCAGTCCCTTACTTGGCTGGAAGTGTTTCATCTCTAGTCTTTCCTGAACGCTTGGTAATAGTTGGTGTGTTCTCCTTCCTGTCTCTTCCCCGTCCCAAATTTCCTGCCAAAGTTCCATTCCCCTTCTTTTAATTGTAATTTTGTCCCCCACTCTGACCCCCATTATATCCCTAGTTTTTTCAATTTTCCCCTTTTTAACCCAATACCATGCAGCCTGCTCCCTGATTTTTACATCAAGGGGGCATAGACCCATGAGTATTAATAATGCTCCCCCTGGTGACGTTCTATATGCCCCCACTGATCGAAGTATCATGTTCTGCTGCACCCTCCGCACGGCCATGGCAGGAACGACCCTCGTGAGCCTGTGGGCCCAGACCCTGGACCCGTAGCCCACGATGGAAGCTAGAATGGTGTTATGATACAACCTGATGAGATTTGGTGGAAGATGAAATCGTCTGTGGCCGATATTGATAAGATTATTTAACACTTCTAATGCCCTATGTGTAGTTGCCTCGATATGCCTGGCAAAGCTCCATTTTTCATCTAATATTACCCCTAAGTATCTTGCTTCTCGACGACGTATAACTGGCGTGCCATCCATCCTAACTGTGGGGTTTCTGACCAATTGGCCCTTTAAGAGTAGATAAGTGGATTTGTTAGGTGCTATTTTCTGCTTAGTTCTATGGCACCATTGTGAGAGTACTGTCATGGTTCTCTCTATCTTCGGTTCCAGTTCCTCTCGGCTCCGACCGCCAACCAACAGGAGGAGGTCATCAGCGTAAGCTATCACCTCTAGCACATCTGCACAGCTCTCCAAGGTCTCAAGGAGAGGCTCCATATTGATATCCCAAAAGAGTGGCCCCAGGACAGAGCCCTGTGGACACCCCTTTGTTATCTTCTTTCCCACTCTTCCGCTAGGAGATGATAGCCAAACCTCCCTGTCCACGCAATAGCTCCTGAGACAGCCATATAGCGGCCCTGGACACTCCTTCTCTCGCAAGCGAGAGAAAAGCGAAGGCCACCACAGGTTGTCAAAGGCGCCACTGATGTCCACCATGATGCCAACTATGTACTTATGTGTGGACGACCCGCAGACCTCAGCCGCCATGGCGATTGCGTCAGACGCAGAACGCCCCAGCCTAAAGCCGAACTGCCTGCTGCTCATTCCACAAAGCACTCGGTGTGCCATCAGCCTGTCAGCCAGCAGCCTCTCCAGCAACTTTCCCAGCAGATCCAACGGTCTGTAGGACTTGACCTCTTTTGGATCCTTACCCAGTCCCTTTTTTATTATTACGACGTTTGCTTGTTTCCAGATGGTAGGAAACTTTTTTAGGCTTAGGGCCTCGTTGTAGATTCTGGCTAGAGGTGCTACTAGTTGAGGAGCGAGGTATTGCACCACCTCCGCTATGATGCCGTCTGGTCCTGGGCCCTTTCCTCTCTTAAGTGCCTTAATGTGCTCCGCCACCTCGTTCTTCGAAAAAGGGTACACCAAGGTGTTGTTTTGGTACTCTTCTAGCTGAGCTTGCCTAATTAGGCCTTGTTCTTCCGTGTCCTCATTTTTCATGTCATCCGGAAGTAGGGACCGGAGAAGGACTTCAGCAGTTTCCTGCCATGTCCCTGTCATCCGATTCCCATCCCGGATGGTTGATAGTACCATAGGTGACCTAATTTTTTCCCTGACTATTTTATATGGAATACCCCAGGGATCTGTAGCCAATTGGCTTTGGACATACTTATCCCAGCTTACTAGCCTAACCCTTTTGAGCTCCCTCTGGAACTCCTCCTTGGCATTCCTATAGATTTCCAGCCATCTCCGTTTTTTTTCCCAGACGACACTTCGCTGGTAGTACCTCCTCGCCCTCCTGACCGACTGACGCATCTGCCCTAGTTCAGCTGACCATGGTGCCGGGGAGGCCGCGACAGCCCTCCTCCCAGTTGGTACTGCAGCCTTTACCGCTCTTGTGATGGCACTGACCAGTTCTACAGCATGTCTGTCGACGTCTTCATCACCTTCCGGCCATGTCGGGAGAACAAACTCTCTTGCAAGGCGCTCCCAATCAGTTTTGTTGTAGTTTAATTGAAATTCCCACCCTATGTCCCAGTGGCATTCCCTATCTGTAAGCTCGAATGTTATTAGGTTATGGTCACTTGTCGTTACTTGGTCTCTTACTTTCCAGTTATTCAAATGACCAGCAAAATTTGGTGATAGTAATGTTATATCTATATTAGTTCCTTCTCCTCCTCCACCTGTGTAGGTGGGGGGATTCCCGGCTCTGTTTGCGACCAAGTACTGTAATGACATCAATGTTTCCTCCATCTTCTCCCCTCTGCCGTCCCGGGTGCCACTGTACCACAGGGGGGACTTCGCATTGACATCAGCCACCACCACTATCTTTCTACCTCTTAGTGCTGTTGTGACTCTTGAAAGTTGGTCTAGATATGGCTCGATGTCCTCGCCATATTGGTAGTACATATTAACTAAGTGAATGACCCCGACTGGAGTCTGGAGTTCGGTGACGATACAGTGTTCATTTGAGAAATGAGCGAGCACTGTGACTCGTATGGTTTTATTTAAGACTATAGTGGTGGCTTTAGGGTTGTCTCCAAAGGATACTATTTGCCAGTTAACACTGGCGAAAGCTATGTTCCCCGCAAGAGAGTATGGCTCCTGTAGACAGAGTACATCGAGACTCATCTCCTCCACCACCCTTCGTAGTTCCTGCATGACTAATCGACTATTGTGTGCGTTAAGTTGTCCTATTTGTATTTTAATTGTCATGGGAAATACGTGTGTACGTATTGTTCTGGAAAGGTCTTCCTCCAGTCAAAAGCTATCCTTCCATTGGCTAGGACAGCTTGCTTGTAAATTTCATCTAGATCGAATTTCTCGTTCCTTCATTTGAAAACCTTTTGAACCAGGTCACGCAGGGCGCCGAAGTCAGTGGGGAGATTCATGGTCTTTAACTGTATCCTATCGACAGCCTCCATGGCCGAGAAGGTGACTTTACGTCCGTACTGGTGTCCCACCCGCACTATATGCCTTAGAGCTGTGGTCAGGACCGCCGGCTCCTCCAGACGCGAAAGTTGCAAGGCGTGTTCTAAATTGGGATGGATCCTGATGGGATCCACCTCTAGACGTTTAACTAACGGTTGGTCAGAGGTAGGTGTGGCTATTGTACTACTAATTGTGTTTACTTGAAGTGGTTCTTCGGATGTGGAGCTATTTCTTGTGGCTTTAATTTGGCCCACTACTGCAGGACGCCTGACCTCGGGTGCCCGATCTTCTGGCAGTCTCGAGTTCCGGGGGGAGGGGAGAGCGGCAGCTTCCCGTTCACACAGGTCCATCTGGACGGACACATGTACCATACCTGTTCTTCCAGTTTTACTTCCTTCAACGAAGGTTAAGAATTGCCTGAATTTAGCAGCCCTAGCCGCGTCCCTACGCCTCTTCCCCGGAGACTTCCTTTTTGGCGTCCTGCGCACAGCTGCGGTTTCAGCCATAATCAATTCTTGATATCAGCCTTTGCTCCAACATCCTATAGGTTGGGCAATTCCTACCTGAGGCGTTACAGGTCTTTTTGCCTCTCTTTGCACATGGAATGCAGGTTCCAGATTTAGTGCAATTCTTTCTTACGTGATCTTTCGCTCCGCATCTGGAGCAAGCCGGCTTCCTGTCACAGTACTTGTGGATGTGATCTAGATCTCCACAATTGTGGCAGCGAGGCACCACCAAGTAATCCCTAACGTTGATAGCATGAAACCCAACGTATATCCTTCCCATAGACGTAAGCTTCTTCCACATAGATCCTGTTACTTCTGCTACATGATGTACTGTCTGCCTGTCTCTTGGTCCTGTCTTAAATTTTAATTTAAAGTCATTTTTAAATTGTTCATCGGTCATGTCATCGAAATTTTGATTCCTAATCGTGTTGCACAATTCATTATTGTCCATCGTAACCGGCACATCGTACATGATTACGAGTGGATTCCTTTTCTTTGGGGGTTCACACCTGACCGCCTTGCACAAATTTTGATTATTTAGAATCTTTTTTCTGTCTTCTTCGGTCGCTACATCCACAATCACTACATTTTTTGTTGCCTTTACTTTGTTTACTTTTATTTTATCCTTAACTGGGTTAACTATAGTCGTGAAAATTTCTTGAACCTTTTTGGTATCTTGGTCGGGAAGGGGTCTTAAAAATACCGCCGTGTCCGGCTTTTGTGCCACTTTTGCTATCGTCTCTCTAGTTGTTTGGGTCTTGGGGGCAGCCTGTGCCTGTGCCACTACACCTGCCCATGTCCTAGCTGGTTGTCTTCTAAGGGTAAAATTTTCCCGTTGCAGTTCCACCACTCGCCCCTCAAGCCTTGCATGAGCAATCGCCCAGGAGGCAAGTTCATTCTTTATAGCCAAGATAGCAGTTTGACTGATCTTTCCATTTTTGACGTTGGACTCCAACAGCTGTGTAATTCTGTTGTGTCTCTCAGTCACACTTTCGTCAATATCCTCCATTTGCCCCGATGGGTCGGGAGCAGAAAGCATCGAAGCTCGCGCGGAAGCACACGATTCGCTTGTCTCAGGTTCAGCCATGGTTGACAAGCGAAAAGAAAGGGGGTTGGGATCCCGTCTCTAACCCCGGACCGGCTCCTCTGGCATGGGGGGGGGACTAAGTTGCAGCTCGCCCACCAACCTTGTCCCTAGGTCAAAGGCATCTCTGAGCCGCCGAGTTCAGCACACCATTGCCAGTGTCCTGGTCCCCTTCAGTGGCCCCGTCATCGACGATTTCTTCCAGTGTTCCTCGGCAAGTGCACCCCGCACTCCGGAGAAGCGGATACACTTCTCGTCCTTCGCCGTCTACTAGCCCGAGCTCCCACCTGCAGGCCAAGGACCCGCTCCTACTCAGGTGGCGGGCCGGTCACCCAGTCGTTCGGCGGTCTGGACCCAGCTAACCTAGCCCAGGCGATGTCACCACCCCCTGGGTTTGGCAGAACACGCCCCGGTTAACCACGGGCGCGGCGAAGTGCACTTGTCGACTCGCGCCGAGGTCCCACGCCGACAAACGAAGTCGCCGGCATGCAGAGCACCAGCTGGTCTTGTGCCCTGCGAATTGAGGGAGGGACAGATGGTTAGTCCCTCAGACACAGCTCCCCCTGTGCCATGCACCCTTCGCTTTCGCCTTGGGTTGGGGGCGTTTAACGTCCTACCATGACGGGAGTTTAACGTCCTTCCTTGACACACGACAACCCTCACCGTTCCACAGCCCGGAGATGTTATGAGATTGATGATGTGCGATAATGATGGTATGACCCGGGTCTTGTGTTGTGGAGTTTGACATCATCGAGACGGTGCGGCACTCAAACCCGAGTTACGTTCCCCGGAGGGCCTCCACACGTACTGGGGGATCATGGCCGACCATGTCTCACCCACCGCTTTTGATAATTCACGGTGGGCCAGTGCGGTTCAGTGAGGATTGCACCAAGTTAAGGGCTAGCCGTTTAACGTCATGCATGGACGGCCCTTCCCGTCTTAGCTTCACCCCATCTAAGGGGGTTACTGAGCGCCGGGGCCACGTCAAGCCAAGGCAAGGGAGAACCTGCGCGATGTGAACCAATTTTGATGCACATAAAGATTAATAAACTCAACCCGTTGAAGTGTGTCCTGGCGGCGCAAGAGGTTCTGGCGGACGTCGTTGCGGATGACGTGTAACAGGCGACGGAAATTCGTTGCTGCCGTGCGTGTGACCGTGGGGGTAAAGGTAATGCCCAGGTACCGGAAAGTCCGCACAAGCGGCAGGGGTGCCACTTCACCCTCCTGGAGGCCTCGTCCAATATGCATTGCAGAAGATTTGGTGACATTGATGGCACTGCCAGCGGCAGCCCCATAACGGGTAATCAATTCGAGGACATCCCGAATCTCAGAGCCGGAGCGAATGAGGAGGAGGAGGTCATCAGCATAAGCCCGACAGCGAAAAGTGTGTTGGCGTAGGGTGAGGCCAGAGAGTTTGGTCGTCAAGCCACCAATAAGCGGCTCAAGGGCAATGGTATACAGGAGGGTAGAGAGGGAGCACCCCTGCCGTATCGAATGGCAGATAGGTACCGGTCCTGCTAAACGTCCATTGACTTGGACACGTGAACTGGCATTGTCGTAAAGACGCCGGATGACGTCGAGAAACGGAGGGGGGATGCCCATTCGGGCTGCCACTGAAAACAGGAAACGATGACGCACTTCATCGAAGGCGCTGTCGAAGTCTATAGCGACGACTGCTGCCCGGAGTCTGCAGGCCGCCGCTATCGCAATTAAGTCGCGGCATTCCCCTGTGGCAGTCTGTAAGTTAACCTGTCCGCCAGGCGTCGTTTGCTCTGGCGAGAGGATATGAGGGAGTGCAGTTCGGAGCCGCATTGCCAGTAAGCGCGCGAAAATCTTGTAATCGGCATCGAGTAGGGTGAGCGGTCTGTAACTCGTGACCATCGAACCATGGGCTGGTTTGTGGACTGGTATAATGACGCCCTCAGCAAAGGCGGGTGGGATTGCTTGGTCAGATGTCATCAGTTCTTGATACATAGTCGTCCACCGTGGTGCCATGAGGTCCCGAAAGGTACGGTAAAACTCAATCGGTAAGCGGCCAATGCCGGGCGATCTGTTGACTGCACCCTTGGCGATTGCGTTGTTGACTTCGTCTAGCGTGACCGCCACTGTCAAAGCATCCGCCTCCATCTGGGGGAGGGTGCGCTTGACGTAACAAAATGGTGTCGTCTGCTGCAGTTTCAGCGTCTTCATCACTATAAGTACGACGGTAGTGCTCGACGAATGCGTGGATGATGTCATTCTGAGTGGTCACCTGCGTTCCATGAGGCGTGGTCAGAGTGCTGAAGATCTGCCGACGACGCCTTCGTTTGTCGGACACTATATCATGCATGGATGGAATTTCTAAATCCGCGTGATCGTGGCGCCGCGACCGCATCACGACCCCTTGCAGTTTCCGGCGTGCCAGCGCAATTATCTTCGCCTTAGTTCTTTGCCGTTCCAACTGGTTGTCCGGGGTTGGCGGTTGAGCATCCAGATCTCGGAGAATCGCGTAATAGAAGTCAACAGTGGTGCGATGCCAGTCGGCCATGTCCTTCTCGTATCTCATCAGTGTCCTCCGGATCGCCGGCTTGGCGGAGTCCAACCACCATGTCATTGTCGAGTGGTAGCGGGCGTCGTTCGCAGGCTGTCCACGTTTCAATGACTTGTTGGCGACACGCCAGGTCATGCAAGTGTGAGGTATTGAGTTTCCATGGCGCACGGCTGCGCCATACTGATTGCGGCGGAAGGAGGACCGTACAGATGTAAGCGCAATGGTCGGAAAAGGCCAGCAGCCAGCGTTGGGCGCCCCGTATCGCAGATCTAAGAGTTTGTGAGACATATATCCTGTCTAGTCGGCTTGAGGAATGACTTGTAAGAAAGGTATGGCCAGAAAGGTCGCCGTGTTGAACTTCCCAGGTATCGTGAAGCAGGAGGTCTCGCACCACTATACGTAGCTCCTGGCATGTAGTATAGTGGGGAATCTGGTCTTTAGGACGCAGAACGCAGTTAAAATCACCTCCTAGTTGGCAATGGTCATAACGCCCTAAAAGCAGGGGAGCGATTTCCTCGGAATAAAACTGGGCTTTTTCATGCCGTCGGTCGGTGCCTGAGGGAGCGTAGACATTAATGATGCGTGTCCCCATGGCAGTGAGTGCCATGCCACGAGCTGATGGAAGGAAGGCGACATCGTTCACAGAAATCCCGTGGCGGACGTAGATGGCCACCCCGCGGCCCATAGGATCACTCCCGGAGGCGTGGGCGGTATAGCCATTGATATCCGGGAGACTAGCCAAGTGAAATTCCTGCAGAAGGGCGAAATCAATATCCGAAGCCCAGAACATCTCCTTCATAAGGCGGGTTTTCACCCTGGAACGGATGTTGTTGGTGTTGATGGTTGCAATCCGGTAGGCCTGATGTCGGATTGCTGGAGGCTGGTCCACTCCGCCGTCCGCGCAAGGGTGTGGACGTCGCAGCGGAACGTTATCCCGCTGGCCCGCAGGGGAGTCTGGGGAGAGTATGTTTAGTGGTGCGGCCGTGACGGCGCAGGGTCCCGTAACGGCTCCTGCTCCTTGACCTCCTCCTCGTGCCACGCCGTGGAAGCGGAAACTCGTGTGTCGTCCATGTTGTCTGCAGAAGATGTTGTAATTGTGCGTGATGTTGTGTCGCCTGTGATACGTTCATGATTTAGTTCAGCGTCAGCACGGGGCGCAGGAACACCGATAGATGTCTCCGCGCTCATTACGTCTTCGTCAGCAGTAGCGGGTTCTGAGGCCTCGTGCTGGTCGACAGTTACGTCCTCCTCGACTTGTAACGTCTCCTCTTGGCCGGAAACGGTGCGACGTCTTCGCTTGCGACGTTTCGGGGAACGTTGTTTCCTTGTGCGACCCTCCGTGTCCGACGACGGAAGGGAGTCGCGTCGTTCTGGCAGAAAGGCCGCTGTAGGAATGATGAGCGAGTCGATCTCCATCGTGTTTCTGAGGTCAGGGTCAGCGTCTGGTTGCGCCGGCATCTTCGGAGCGGCGTCGATGGCCGGCCGAGGCGGCGGGTCGTCCGAGGCGCTCTCCGTCGGTGTCCGGCCGGGCTCGTTGGTGGCGTCGTTTGTGGTGACCGGGTGACGTTGCAAAGTGTTAGGAGAAGCTAGAGCAGCGGCATAGATCACCGGTAGCACTGTAGTTTGTGACGTGGGTGGTTCTTCGGCAGGTGGAAGTTGCGTAATATGCCGTTGTAGGCATTCGGATCTAAGGTGGCCTTCTTTGCCGCACCCGGAACAGGTCCGAGGCTGGCCGTCGTATATAATTATTGCACGGTATCCGACGATCTGTAAGTAGGACGGGACGTGGCTTCGGAGATCAATGGTTACCTGTCGGACCCCGTTTAGGACAGGATACGTCCGAAACTGTGTCCACTTCTCCGCAGTGTGGCCGTGGACTGTGCCGTATGGGCGTAGTGCCGCGACGACTTCCTCAGCAGGAAGTTCGAATGGCAATTCGAAAATGCGTATCGTTCGCATACCTAAGCCTGCGTGGTCGACGATTACCTCCCCCACATTGCCATCAGCGTGACAGAAGCGGAGCCCCTGTTTGGTCTCACGTAGTATGCGTTCGCACGCCGCGTCGTTAATGATTTTCACATAGACCGTGCTGCTCACGATGGACAAATGTATGCCAATAATATCGGTCGCCGGGATCTTCACTTCCTCTCGCAGAAAACGCTCCACCTCGAGTGCTTTGGGTCGGGCATAATCGTTGCAGAAAGTAAATCGGAGTGTTGATGTACGGTAACGGTTCTCCATGGATCGTACAAGGTAAGCCGGCACTTAAGCAACGGCCGTCAGAAAGTAAACAAGGCGAGTTCGCGCGCCGCACGAAGTCAACATGTACGCGTCCGTTCTGTTGCCCTGCCGAAGGCAGACTGTCCCTAGACCACGGGTACAGATCTGCACAGTACTCTCAAAACGAAGCTTCAGAAGTGTGAGGGGCATCATCCGCCTAATATTGTAGCTCCCAATGACAAGCATACCCACTTTTTACATTTGTCCGGACTGAGCACGAATATCAGTCATTGGCCCGACACCAGAGGCTCAGAGTTATCATCAACACTGGGTGGCGCCTCGTACCTGTTGCTAAGGCGTAGGCAGCCAGCCGCACGACCTGCTCCCTCTTCGCCTTTCGCCGAGTGATACGCGAACCCACCACTCTCTGCACCCTTTCTCGAAGGAGGATGAAGGACGGACCGGTCAGATGTTGCGTATCAGGAGAAGCAGCGACACACGGGTCACCAGTTGATTCGAACGCCACCAAAGGTGTCGCAGGTCTTGTCACCAGCGCCCCGATGTAGCCGTAACTTCGAGCATTAGCTTGAAGCATGTCAGCGATAGCAAATGCAGCTTCCAGCAGTTTACGGAGAGCAGCCAATTCTCCTTGTGTCCCCTGACACCAAGCACAGTCCCCAGCCATCCCGTAGTGTGTAAAACATAGATATAAATCTCAAATAGCGCTAGTGAGTTTCGAATGTACGCAAAATATAACCCGAAGACTGTAGAAACACTAAAAGCTGCTCTTTAGATTTTTCACTAGACCCTGAGGCGGCAAGCACTTAAACAGAAATAAATTTCTCTAATGAAGTGGATGTATCTACAGTTATCTGTTAGTAGAAACACTGCTTACCTAAAAGCTACTGCACAAGGTAAGTATCCAAACTATAATGCACTGATCTAAACTATATGATGTGGATCAGCACGAGATTTAAACTTAGCGACGTGACATGGAGCTTCTGGCGGCGCCGTAATTACACTAGCAAGCGGCCTTACACAACTATATGCACCAAGATTTACGCTAAACAAAAATTTAATTTTCTAACCACTAGTATACAGTAAAATACACGTGCACGGTTTACATCCTTGCTGATGCACATAGAAGAAGAAAGCAGCAAGGTGGTGTCGCCTCACCGGCACAGCTCAGTGAGCAATAGGTTAAACGAGGCTGTACACGACCGCTGGGTTGGCTGTAAGGGGCTGGATGACAGCGCTTGTTTATCGTGACAACGTTCACACGCAATCTGACGCTAAGCAATTTTTGCCTCTGTGGACAGAGGATCATGTGCATGTATCTCCGCTACCCACTAATCTAGCCGAATTTAGAAACAGTATTGTTGCAACAATTAATCCAGACTTACTTTTAAAAGTTTTGGAGACCCGAATTGTACTCACATGGAACTCTTGTAAGAAAAACTATTTAAATTGCTCTTTCATTTGCTGTGTTATTTTTAACTCTAACTTACATCTAATAAATGCAACAAATCCTTCATTATGAAACACCCCCACAAATAATTAGAAACGAATTTCCAAACAGCTTTATTTAGCCTGTGTACATAGCCTGCCACATAACATAAACACCTTTCGAAACAATGAACTGAAAACTACAGCTTTGTTTTTACTACCGCCCTCCCTTTTGTCAACTAAAATCTACTTACCCAGTATCATATACGAAACATTTCTTGGAGTTGTATAATAATTTCAAGGCAGATGTTAGCACACAGGATCGCCAGTTTTCTTACAGAGCTTTCGTGAAGTATTAAAGGATTCGTGGTAACTCTTCCTTGTTCTCACAATTAATGACGATATCTCTTGCACATATGACGTAACTGTGTCTCTGGATTAAACAATGCTTTTATAGAATGAAATTTTCACTCTGAAGCGGAGTGTGCACTGATATGAAACTTCCTGGCAGATTAAAACTGTGCGCAGGAGAGCTTCTGCGAAGTTTGGAAGGTAAGGGACGAGGTACGGGCGGAATTAAGACTGTGAGGACGGGGCGTGAGTCGTGCTTGGGTAGCTCTGCTGGTAGAGCACTTGCCTGCGAAAGGAAAAGGTCCCGAGTTCGAGTCTCGGGCCGGCAAACAGTTTTAATCTGCCAGGAACTTTCAATGCTTTTATGATATGGCGGGTCTTTTCCATTACTTACTTTCTAGCTAGCTACATAGTCAACCAAACCGATATAAATAGTGCTGAAGATTCTAAACAACTCCTTTACTGACACTGAAATTTGCCAGTAACTAAGAATTGTAAAGTTCCTTAAGGTAGTTTGTTATTCATAGTTTTTTCCAAGTCCAGTAATAATGTGAAATGGGTCATGTTCTTGGTTCCACATCCGTTGTGCACGCTAACCCCTTTCAAGTGTTTAGGCGTA
Source organism: Schistocerca nitens (assembly GCF_023898315.1). Lineage (NCBI taxonomy): Eukaryota > Metazoa > Arthropoda > Insecta > Orthoptera > Acrididae > Schistocerca > Schistocerca nitens. The sequence goes on from NC_064614.1 coordinate 544,541,637, forward strand.
TTTAAATAAGTGTGTCTTGACTGGGTTGTGCAACTAACGAAAATAATATGTATCTTCAGCTACGTCAGACATACATGATGTACAAAAACTCGTAGAAAGTTATATATAAGAACAATCTTGAGTAGCTGATTAAAATCAAATTTTATTCAGAAACACTTTCGGTCAATCAAGGCAGAGGTATAGCCCTTATTTGAAGCGATATCATTGATGGTCTGTAGTTATGATTGATAATATATTACAAAAAGAGAAAATGCGTAAGGTTATACTATTTCTGTATAATAGCCAGCAGAAACTTGTCAGTAGTTACAAAAACTTGTGTATCATCCCATATATTGACAAAATTTCAGATAATCCCGGCAAAAAGTTGAAGTATCGCAACTAAAGACCTGCATTTTATAATACCAACAGCATCCCAGAATTTTTAATCAGTAGTAAAGGGAAACTGTAACCCTGTGCGAGGAGCTGGTGCATTTAAAATAACATACATGCATTGTGGGAAAATGAATGTTAGGCAGAGATGTGACTATTACGATGTCTGAACACGAGAGAAGCTGGAGATTAAGAAAAAAGGATTCAACCTACTCCGATCATCTAATAACAAGAAACTACTCATATGATGTAGAAGGTGAACTGTTATATTCTATAAGGAAAGGTGAAAGACGATCCTTCTGGATACACTGGAAATCAATAAAACTATGACACAGAATACCAGCTTAGTAGTAAACCATCGAACACAGTTTCCGGTCTGCCCTCATTACAATTAAGTTTTAGTTGCAGATAAGAGATTGAAAATCTAAATTCAAAATTATTTCTCATCAGTTGTTAAATTTATCATTAAATAAAAAGCTGTTTTCTTCTCAGTTAATGCAATTATTTCTGTGTGACAGAAAATGTATCATTTTCCCATGTAAACTGTCTACATCTCATCATTTCTGTACCTTTAGCATCTATTGTGTAAATAATATATTTGTAAGTCGCACGTTATTCTATCTGTGATTTCAACACTCGGTTGTCATCTGAAAATGGTCTAAGATGCCGAAAGTCGATTCGTGACAGAATAAATATACTTTTGCAGAGCATTAGGAAGTGTTCCTTTTTTAATGTTATTGTTTACATTATCAATTTGTCAGCACGAAATGATAAACATATAACCAAGAATGAATCTTCCTTCCAATAAAAAAAAAAAAGAAATCAAATAATAGGCCTATAGCCATAGTTTTGAAACCACCTCAGTAACAGGTATGTGGCGCGACAGCTATGAGGTATGTATTGGGATTATGAGGGGCTGGATTAGCTGGTAAACACGAAATACTTTAAAACATATTTACTAGAGATAATATTTTCTAGAGGGTAAAAATAATCTTAATTACACCTTTAATTTACCACGTCCACACTGGACTTAAACAAGCATGCATTACAGAAGATAGCTCAATCGTAACTTCTTATTTAAACCTTGAAACGCACAATTAACTTCTGGAAAATTACTGCGACTACAAGCGAAAGAGTTCTTAGAATGATAGAGTTTGTTAGTGGCCAAAGCAAAATTGCGAGGCACAAACAAAGTTAAAAACTAGTTAAAATCTTAAATGAAATACTTTCTGAGCCAGTAAAAGAATTAAATTTAAAGAATTAAATTTTACACATCAGTAAGACTGCACGTTGTCTCACGAATTACAGTAATAACGGACTCAGGCATCACGCCCAGAACCAGCGGGCGTAGCTACTGACATCAGAAGAGCGAAAAATCACACGTAGGGACCACAAAGGCATGACATACATAACGTTCATCAATTGTAAGTTCAAGATCTAGAATTTATAAGCACATTTATTAATTTGTGTGGAACACATGAAGAAATATAAACACGGGCTCAGAAGAAATTAACATACACAGTTTGAAAGGAATCCCTTCAGATTTCCAAAAATGAACAAAGTTAAGCTACTCAGACTTTAGCAACTGCTGTGCTGGTTAAGGAAGCGAGTAAGAATAACAGTCTAAATGTATAAACGGCTGCGACCAATGTTTATGCAATTACGTAATTATTTACCCACTGCGACAGTCCGAATCACAAAAGTTGCCCGTGCTTAGTACACTTCAATTATTACGCAAGTATCAGGATATATTTTACAGCCCAGATAGTTACACTCAGCCCTTCCCCAGACTCTCATCCGTTGCAAGACGTGGACCCGACCATCTTGTCTCACAATGGAATAAATGTATTAACTACGACGGCGATTACTTTCGAAGTAATAAGCAGTATACTTACTTTTTCCCATGTGTCTCGTTTTCATTTCACTGCCTCTTATATTAATCATCACATTCTCTAAATCTCCTTTCTCTATGGAAGAATGGTCTCATACCACCTTGGAAGCTTTGCATGATATCCGAGAAGAGTAGGAAAACAAATGGAATCTTTGTTTTAATGAAGATTAGCTGAGGAAGAGTAGTTCTTGTTCGAGGAATTATCATAAAACTTGCCATCCATCTGCGGAAGCTACCGTAAAAATAAGTGGAGCACCTCACTCCATACATTTGCAGCAGCTTTTAGGCATAGCTTCTTTGTGCACGGATGCGCTGTGTGATCTATAACAACCTGATGTAAGCGACATTGAAGCACAGTAGTCACACAACAGTACATTGCAGAGGTTCCGATTGTTAGCGAAGTTGAGTGCTGACTCAGGGACTACAATAGCACGAGAGCGCTGCGCAGGGCGCTTTCTCCGGCGTCCCCCAGAAGTTCGTAATGCACTTCGTCGATGACGTCATAGAAAAGCCGGTTTCTGGGACTAACGAGGAAGAGCCTGCATAATGACGTCCCGGTAGCCGGCTAGCGGAAGTCATTCAAGGACTGCGACGCTTCCAGGGATTACCAAGTTCAGGCGGAGGAATACGCTCCAGTGGCTCTGTTGGTAATGGAAACGACTGGAGCCAGGAAATATTTTCAGGTAATTCTGCTGTGTGGAGACTTTTAATAAATATGTTGATGTAGAGAACTATTTAGCTACGTCAGAGTTCTCTCGTTCTGTTTATAATTTGCTGGTGTCATTTTTCTAAACCAGATATTATTTTACTGCATGATCTTCACTAATAATGCGTTCACCTGCGAATAAGTTATTATGTTGCCAGATGAACTCCTTGACAATGGAGTACCGTAATTATATCTCAGTATATAATCAAACTACGGTAATTTTTATTGGTAACACTTTATTTTCATTTGATCCAATTACAAACCACTTAATTAATTCACCTGTATCAGAGTACTCTAAGCATCCCAGAACTGTACGATGAAAGCAGCAGATGGAGGTCACAACGCCACATAATGAGTATGACATGATTTTCACCTTTTTGAAGACGTGCGTTGTTTTTAAATACCAGACACCACCGGCCTTTTACAGTGCTCATGTGTTTATGTTCTAATATTGCGATTTACCATTGTCATCGTTCTATGAGATTCCTCAGTAAAATTACAATAAACTAGTCTTTTCATTCGTGATGTACAATGCCGTTAACTGAAAATGTGTTTTTGAAGAGTTAGACTGTAGATTTGTGAAACGAGCAATAGTGACCTGGATTTCACTGTACCACAAACAGTTAAACATAACTTTACGACCGCAGTTATTGTCGAATTTACTAGATAAATGAATTTTTTGGGGTGTTCTTAGTTTTATAAGATACAAAGAATCTGAATTTTTTTTTATTTGACGCTGAAAGATAATTAAGAAACATTGCTGTAGGGGAAAAGTAATGATTTGTTGCCTGAATGTCAAATATTACAGTTTTTCTGGTAAAACTGTGATGATAACAAGGAAACGTCTAAGGAATGTACTCTCTTCTACACCTAAAATATAAAGTAATTAATTTGAAACAGCACATGCTACAACACTCGCATAATAGTCGGAAGAATTTGCGTCTTATAAATGTGATGTGCTAATTTTCAAGTAGTTGGAATTTATTTATGAGCAAAAAACGCCGTAAATTCTCAAAGAAAATTCCTGTAAATACTAAGATTCGCACTTCAAGCTGTAATGTGCTACGAAGGAAAACACGACCTCATAAGGGGTGAAACAGTAAAAACGTTAGTAACAAACGCATCAGTTCAAATGCCAATGAGGCCATAAATGTCGCAGGCCGCGGTGGTCTAGCGGTTCTGGCGCTGCAGTCCGGAACCGCGGGACTGCTACGGTCGCAGGTTCGAATCCTGCCTCGGGCATGGGTGTGTGTGATGTCCTTAGGTTAGTTAGGTTTAAGTAGTTCTAAGTTCTAGGGGACTTATGACCTAAGATGTTGAATCCCATACTGCTCAGAGCCATTTGAACCATAAATGTCATATGAACACACGATAACAGTACCTTCAGTGCTAAAATACATATTGTGGTATCAAACATTTCCTAAAATCTCAAAAGAAAGAAAGAAAATTGTTCAACATCCCGTCGAGGACGAGTTTATGTCTGAAACACTGCAAACTCTGATAGGCTAACGAGAGGATGGGAATCAACTCGCACTGTTCTCAGAAAGCATACTGGAATTCACATCATACCTTTAGAGTAATCACAGAAAATATAAATCCAAACGGTCCTACAGGGTTACAGTTTAGTACATTCCAGAATGAAATGTTCACTCTGCAGCGGAGAGTGAGCTGATGTGGAACTTCCTGGCAGGTTAAAACTGTTTGCCGCACCGACACTCGAACTCGGGAACGCGGGCAAGTGTTCTACTATCGACTGAGCTACCAAAGCACTACTTACGACCCGCCTTCACCGCTCTGCTTCGGCCAGTACCTCGTCTTCTGCCTTATAAACTTCACAGAAGTTCTTCTGCGAAACTTACAAGACCATCAATTCAGGAAGAAAGGATATGCGAAGACGTGGATCAAGCCACAGGTTCGGAGATGTTTCCAGAATGAAATTCTATAGCACTTCCCTTGGAAGCCAAGGGTCTCGAGCTTGCGGTCCAGCACATGGTTTTAATCTGCCAGGAAGTTTCAGTTTAGTTCATAAACCACTCCGCCACCTCTCATGGTAATCACGGAATATATAGTACTGAAATGTCAACAGAGAGTTTCTACGGCGGAAAATGAAGTGGAAACATTCAAAATAATGTGCCGCTCAAAGTAGCAAAAACTAATCCGAAAGGTGAACTACTAAATCTAGCAGCAGTCCGCACAGCAGGATCGCCAAATACAGAATGGTCCTGGAGCTACCTCTTACACGACCTTATAAGCACTTGGCTTGCTTGCGAAAGTCACAGTGCACGTTAAACACAGAAAATGGATCAACATTTCAAATGTACATAATTTAAAAATACAACTTTTACATCAAATTGAAGGTCTTTCTCTCCCGGTCATTTCCCAGACTATATACAATATTCTACGTCTAATGATTTATTGATTTTTTCACATATGCTTAGGGCCGGCCGAAGTGGCCGTGTGGTTAAAGGCGCTGCAGTCTGGAACCGCAAGACCGCTACGGTCGCAGGTTCGAATCCTGCCTCGGGCATGGATGTTTGTGATGTCCTTAGGTTAGTTAGGTTTAACTAGTTCTAAGTTCTAGGGGACTAATGACCTCAGCAGTTGAGTCCCATAGTGCTCAGAGCCAATTTTGAACATATGCTTAGGATAAATGATCAAGAAATTGTTGTTAAAACAAGATAAAGATATTGTTGGCCTATTCAGTAGACGTGTTCCTTTGGGCTCTGTTCTATGGTGGCATCAAATATTACATTTAAATTACTACTTTCAAGTGCCAAGTGTCTTTAACAAAAACTAAATTTAATAAGCAACTAAATAAACTGGAAATCACCTAATAACCTAGACATAAGATATATGGGCACGCAGGGAAAGGTACAAGGGAAGTCAGGCCGTATTCTTGTTCTGAGTAGGCGTGGAAAATACGATGGTCTTCCACCTTTACTCGAGGAAAATGATGCAAATGCACATAATAATTCAATAAATGAAATATTTATGCATTTGTGACTCTTAGTGACGATAGCTAGTGTCCTGTGCTATCATTTAATACTTTGTTTGTATAGCTCAACTGTTATTAATTCTTAATGATTTTTATAAGAGTATACATTGCTTTTACAATATAACTGCTGTAGTTCTAATGACATACATGCTGTCAATGACTCAACGCATGCACATTACTGCTGTGATTAGGCTGATGAGTCTGGTTTCGCTATATGTCGGAACTATGAGTTAGTGTTTCATTTAAAGTATTTATAAGTAGCCCCAGTCCACCATGCTTTGACTGCAGCCGTATTTAGTGTCAACTACCGCAGCTGGCTTGGCCAACTAGCCTCGCGTCAAACCTTCCATCTCAGCCAAGTCAATAGGTATGCACCAACGCACCAAGCTTTGAATAACTTTCGGCAGCTGATAGCTCGCCATCATATGCGTCATGTTACACACCTCTACTTAATGTGGCATTTAGCTTTATAACTGGCACATTAAGAAGCTGCAAAAGTGAATTATTTAGTGTAATACATAATATACACATCATATGTGTCAGATCAATAATGTAAACTACGTTGTGATGAGGTATGATGCAGAATGAACTTCATATCATATGACATTAACATAAACCAACATATATAAACACGTAATAAACATTTCATAAAATATCGAAAGACATGACGTGTACATTAAATGTCAGAGGAAAAACACAATCAATCAGATATTAGGAAAATAAACAAAATTCATTAAAACATGTTGTTTTGTGCTGTTGCGCTCATTTTAAATGTACTGAATACTGAGCACGTACTATAACAACATTTTTCAATATTCTAAGCTGCCACAATTATTCCTTCTTCGTGTCAACTTTTCAGTACGTCGATTCACTGTGCATTCGCATATTTATACTACATAATAATGATGTTCTGTCATCGATTTCCAATGTCGTTCGTGCTCCAGATGCCTCTGCCGATTTGAATGGCTCTACAAATCACATACTGCGACTATATTTATGTAGCTTCGCAGCAACTATCAGGATGGGAGTGCTTAGCTATTGAAATAAGAGTACGGTACAGTTGTCAATAGTAAATTTCCGTAGTGAATCGCCATAGGTCGTACTCCGAATGAATTCCCCTCTGGAATCGATACACATACGAAACACAGTAGCAAAGCAAACCGATTTAACGCTTTGCAAAATACAACTGATTGAGCGCGAAAATTCTCCAAATAGTACTTCCACACTTCCACAAGGAAATATGGATATCATGTTAACTGGGCTCGTTAGACTTGGTACGTCATAACATTTTATTAGTCACTATTAATTTTGCATAAGCCCAGAACCTTAGAATGTACAGACTGTCTCTAATCCATAGATAGGTTGCAAAAAATAAATCATACTGTACACAGATAGTCACGCTCAATCTTTACCCCAAACAAATTGTTTCCTTATGAATTTTACGGAGTACAGTTATCCAGAAAATCTTATGTACTCTTGCATTACATATAAAACCCCTCCATAATAACATATAAAATAACTTAAAACTTCTCCAAACGAAACTGACACAAAAAAATTATAACTCATCCATTGCGTGGAAAAAAATGGTTCAAATGGCTCTGAGCACTATGGGACTTACATCTGAGGTCATCAGTCGTCTAGAACTTAGAACTACGTAAATCTAACTAACCTAAGGACGTCACACACATCCATACCCGAGGCAGGATTCAAACCTGCGACCTTAGCGGTCTCGCGGTTCCAGACTGAAGCGGCCTAGAACCATTCGGCCACCACGGTCGGCTAATACATTGCGTAGAAATAAATCTTATTTTTACATACAAAAAATTGTATCAGTCGAGTTATGCACACGAATATTATGCAGACTGTTTTCGCGACTTCCATGCATCAAACACTACTGTCGTATTCCGTTTGTACGTAGTGATACCAACAATGTTCTAAACTTCTCACTAAAATATTTGACTACCGAAATATCTTCAACATCACACACTCGTGTCAATAACTCTTGATACTTGTTCTGCTCTCATTTTTATCTTCTTTTCTCTCAACCTCTCTCGTCCTTTAATTTTTTCTTTCCATCAAAAGCAAATATCTTCTTTATGCATTAAAGGAGGTGATCTCCCATCTGTCGCATTACGCTCACGTTCATCTATTAACATCCATTTAGAATTCACATCTCTGTCAAGAGCTGTTGTTCGCATTTCTCTTTTAGAAATGAACACACTATATCCTTTCTCAGAAGTATCGTTTTCTGTAGCTGCACCACTCTGACACTTAACTACGCTAATTAAAATATAATCTTCATCTCCCTGTAACAATACATCACTTATTTCTGCGGCTACATTACATACATCTTCGCATATATCTATAAAAACATCCGATGACACATCACAAAAGTTATCTCCAGCTTACGAGATCACAGGAATGCTGACTTCACCGACATTAGTCCCTCATAAGTCACAAAAATTGCACCTCATATAAGTTCAGAATACACTCCTGCAAATGGAAAAAAGAACACATTGACACCGGTGTGTCAGACCCACCATACTGGCTCCAGACACTGCGAGAGGGCTGTACAAGCAATGATCACACGCACGGCACAGCGGACACACCAGGAACCGCGGTGTTGGCCGTCGAATGGCGCTAGCTGCGCAGCATTTGTGCACCGCCGCCGTCAGTGTCAGCCAGTTTGCCGTGGCATACGGAGCTCCATCGCAGTCTTTAACACTGGTAGCATGCCGCGACAGCGTGGACGTGAACCGTATGTGCAGTTGACGGACTTTGAGCGAGGGCGTATAGTGGGCATGCGGGAGGCCGGGTGGACGTACCGCCGAATTGCTCAACACGTGGGGCGTGAGGTCTCCACAGTACATCGATGTTGTCGCCAGTGGTCGGCGGAAGGTGCACGTGCCGTCGACCTGGGACCGGACCGCAGCGACGCACGGATGCACGCCAAGACCGTAGGATCCTACGCAGTGCCGTAGGGGACCGCACCGCCACTTCCCAGCAAATTAGGGACACTGTTGCTCCTGGGGTATCGGCGAGGACCATTCGCAACCGTCTCCATGAAGCTGGGCTACGGTCCCGCACACCGTTAGGCCGTCTTCCGCTCACGCCCCAACATCGTGCAGCCCGCCTCCAGTGGTGTCGTGACAGGCGTGAATGGAGGGACGAATGGAGACGTGTCGTCTTCAGCGATGAGAGTCGCTTCTGCCTTGGTGCCAATGATGGTCGTATGCGTGTTTGGCGCCGTGCAGGTGAGCGCCACAATCAGGACTGCATACGACCGAGGCACACAGGGCCAACACCCGGCATCATGGTGTGGGGAGCGATCTCCTACACTGGCCGTACACCACTGGTGATCGTCGAGGGGACACTGAATAGTGCACGGTACATCCAAACCGTCATCGAACCCATCGTTCTACCATTCCTAGACCGGCAAGGGAACTTGCTGTTCCAACAGGACAATGCACGTCCGCATGTATCCCGTGCCACCCAACGTGCTCTAGAAGGTGTAAGTCAACTACCCTGGCCAGCGAGATCTCCGGATCTGTCCCCCATTGAGCATGTTTGGGACTGGATGAAGCGTCGTCTCACGCGGTCTGCACGTCCAGCACGAACGCTGGTCCAACTGAGGCGCCAGGTGGAAATGGCATGGCAAGCCGTTCCACAGGACTACATCCAGCATCTCTACGATCGTCTGCATGGGAGAATAGCAGCCTGCATTGCTGCGAAAGGTGGATATACACTGTACTAGTGCCGACATTGTGCATGCTGTGTTGCCTGTGTCTATGTGCCTGTGGTTCTGTCAGTGTGATCATGTGATGTATCTGACCCCAGGAATGTGTCAATAAAGTTTCCCCTTCCTGGGACAATGAATTCACGGTGTTCTTATTTCAATTTCCAGGAGTGTATATTCAGTTTCCTCCACTTCTGTCTCTATTTTAGACACAAAATTTCCAACAGATTTTCACTCATTCCTACCTAGCTTGAACAAAATGTGCAACCCAATATTGTTACTATATAATTCAGAACCCTGGTCTTCCAAGTCCTGTGCGTGCTTTTTCTTTATTGTGCCACTTGCAGCCACACCAAAATTCATTTACATCATTCACTACATCCATCTCCAACGTTTCAGCCTCATTCGTCGTGTTATGAAACATACCTGAACTTGCAGCACTTGTCCCTTTTTTACCATTTTATTTTGCCCCTCTGGACCTGATATGGCAGAGGAATAATTTTTTGGATCTGATGTTTCTACCCACGAGTCACCAGTCCCTTAAACACCTGCTTACAATCGTTACATCCAACTCTTCAGAGGTCTCATTGTTATCAGAGACCTGATCGCCCGTAAAATACCTAATTCGTGTTTGTTGTTCCTAGGGTGCTCCTTCGTCTGTGATCCCACCGTCAGTCTTATTTCTATATTTTACATTTTTAATCCCACTATTTTTTCGGTTTATTATCACCATTTTGATCGCCAATAATACTTGATGTTCCTGCTGCCCTGCTTCGCTTCTGATTTCGCCCACAACATTACTTTTATGTTCTATTAATGTAGTACGGACAGCAGCTACTTTTTCTGTCATTTCACTGCTTCTCCACTTAGTTATTCCTTCAGTGTACTTTTGTCTGACTCGTAGTACTTCAAACCGCATCTCGTCGGTTTCATTTCCTAATGTTTCTCCTACTGAATCAATTTTGTCATCAATATGGTGGATTTCTTCCGATTACTCTCCTACTTCTACTTCTAAATCTGCACCCTCTTTGTCTCTCATCATCTTACTTAATTTCAAACTTCATTAATATCAGAAATAATTACATTATTTCAACGTCCCTCTTCAGATTGGCTTTCTGTATACTAGCTACTACTTACAGATACAAATTCATCAATTGTGACAGCATTTGATGTACCAGCTCTAACTGATCTTCTGTGTCTAAATTCAGAAGCTTTGGTTTCGAATTATCTGACCCCCCCTAACATTGTGCGACCTACATAACCACTGTCATTGATAATCAGACCAACCTCCATTTCTGGTGGTAAACCAGATATTTACACTATCGACATCAGTATTTAACTTATCAGTCGTGTTGGCTGCTACTGCTATACTGCTGTTGCAGAAAGTAGAAAACTGCTGCCGAAGCCAAACTTCAAGACTCTACTGACTCTACCAATGCCGATGGCACCGGTAACGTCCCCAGTACCGAAGACACAGACCCTGGTGGCTTGGCCGTTGTCGATTTCTCCCCAACTGCTACCGGTCCTACGCATCCAGTAAACATCCATGCTACCATTCGTCACTGTCTCCTTCCCTCGGAATACCTCCGGGGGCCTAACTTCCAAACACCTAACTACCATTACTCATACAGACGACTTCTGTAAAACCATTAGCTCAGGGCCCCCACGAAATACTGTCTTTTGGCCTTAAATTTAAGACTTCTATCACAAAGACTGGATGCAGATCTCAAGAGAAAAACATATGCAACGAGAAAGGGATTAAATTCAATATTCTGTACGATCCAAGACTACAGGTTTCAGGTTGTAATGTACTGAATATTTACTGAATCACTTCAGGACAAAAATAACTTAAAATGTTGGTTCTACAAATACTGTTTAACCATGAAATAGAATTAGAATAACATTCAAACACGGTGAAGTGTATGTGATCGCATATTTGAAGTGAAATCAATTACTATTTAAACATCACAGTTGCACAGTGAAACAGAGCCTCATTCTGTTCACTAAACACCAAAATTTAGCCACCTTATAAATAAAGACCACTGCGACCATCAACATATCAAAATTCGGATAATCACGAATAGGTTGCAGTGAATTCAATAACACTTCCAGATTTTCACCAATAAATAAATAAGTAAATAAATAAATTTCATGAAATGAAATATACATAAAATGAAATAAAAGCAATGTTCAACACTGTACATTGGATAACATTCATGAAATTCTACAATTTTAACTGACTGCCAGATGCTAACCCCCACTCGACTCGTCATTCTCCTAAGTTCCAAAAGTGTCAAAATATCCTATTATCTGCTTTCTACTCCAGAACTCTCACTTCACGACCTAAACCACACAGTCAGTACTCCAGCAAACTTGTTACTTGCAACGTCAATTCTCACGGCACGACCGCCCGACACAGAATGAGCCTGGAGCTATCATTTGCGCGCCCTTGTAAGCCATTTTCCCGAGAAAATTCACACTATACATAAAATACAGAAGATGGACCACCATTTAAAACATACATAATTAACGAACAAATCATTTACGTCAAATTAAAGATCTTTCTCTCCCGGTCCTTTATCTAATAATTTAAGGGCAATAATTAATACGTAAAATTTTCGCACAGGCGATTACAATAGGTGAACAAGAATTTGTCATTAAAATAAATGGAGCCTGTTCAATAGAATAGTCACTTTGCACTGAATTCAATGGAGGTATCGAATATCATATTTCAATTATCACTTTCAAGTGACGAGTGTCTTTAATATAAATATCAAATTTAATACTTGATTAAGTAAACTAGAAAACGCGCAGGACCGTAGCCTACAGCATATGGGCACACGGGGAAAGGGACAAGGAAAGTCGATGCTGCTTTCGTGTTCTTTGTCGGTGTGAAGAAGATGGTAGTGTTGCAATTTCATGCGAGGGAAAAGATACAAAAGCACACAATAATTCACCAAATAAAATGTATACAGATGTGTGGCTTTTAGTGATGAGAAGTACTGCCCCACGCTGTCATTTAACACCGTGTTTGTCAAGATCGCACGAAACGGTCAACTGTTAATAATATTTAATGATTTTAATAAGAATATACATCTTCACCTACTGTATAGCTGCTGTAGGTTTTGTGATATAAATGGTGTCAATGTATCAAAAAATGCACCTGAGTACTGCTACGGCACGGATATGACTATTTACGCAATACGTCGAAACTGTGAATATTTCTGAGTGGCCCCATTCCGTCATATTGCGATTGCCACCATATTTCGAGCCAGCCCCTTCATCGACATGCTGTCGTAACAGCTAACCGCGTTTCCCCAACCCCAAAGGCCGGAGAGACACCACCAACTTCCGGTCGCTTGACGCTCGCTAGTCAATACTTTCGCACCGAACTTTCAATAACTTTGGAAAGTTGATAGCTCGCCAGCGATTACCTTATGTTCCATACGTCAAATAGTGTTACACTTAGCGAGAGCAGGCATTGCCTGCAGGCGGAGAGGCTGCTAAAACTAAGTTTTGAAAACAGCTACAAGTAATACTTTGAATTTTTTATTGACCGATTCCACTCTTCAAATGAACAAGAGAATCATCAGATTATACACTGTAAAAGATACAAATTGATATAATATGGAAAACTGACGTGGAATTTACGTAAAGTACATATTCTACTTCCAGTATAGTGACTTACGTTTAACGTTGGCAGACAGCGTTAAAGATTGCGTTGAAAGTTGGATGGCTGCTCTAAAGTTCAAAATGGGTGTACTATAGCACTTAAAGTACGACGTGATGACATTGACAGTACCAAAGGTGAAACTGACTGTACTACAGTACTTCTAAAGTCCATGGTATAGTGTATCCTAAAATAATTTACAACTATAGAAAACGAAATTTATATTTCAATTGCCTCTTTCATGAGCGTGTGCACAGGCATCTGATGTCTGTATGTATATCACCTTATCTTTCAAAAAATACGAGTACATCTACAAAAATTAAAATATCTTTGCATTACAAAAAATACATGTTTAAAAAGTCTGTACAAAAATGCATTCAAAACCACCGTTCTTAAAAATATTTCTGTTAGAAAAATACGGAAGCTATTATATTTTGTTTGCTTATCTACAGCACTTTCTCAAATAACTGTAAGAACCCATGTAGATTAAATTCGTTTTGATCGTTTAATAAACTTCACAAGTTTTTCTACTTTTATACAAAAATTTCCAATTCTTCGTAAACATATAACGGAGGATCTTTATCTGCGTAAGTCACCATACTGTAAAGATAATACGTACTTTACGTAACGTTAGTGTAAGTTTTTTTTATTATCTCTATTTGTGTCTTTTACAGTGTAAATTCTGATGATGCTCTTGCTCATTTGTAGAGCGAAACACGATAATAAAAAATGTAAAGTAGAACTTGTAGCTGATTTCAAAAACTTATTCTCACATTTATTTGCTCATGCTTTCTTCGGCAATATGCTGATAATTTTTTTTGGGAAAACTGGTGGTAATGAGAGTGTGTGGGCTCCTACGGTGCACGTGAATTTGAATGAAATCCGTTTGAATATAAGGCCACGTCTTTGTGAGAAATAAAAACAACTTCAGTGCCCTGAAGAGGGCCTTTGCAAAGTTTGTCGAAATGGCGTTTGTATAGTTTTAGTGTTTTACAGCGATACCGCCTTAATTTTATTCAAATTTAGGGGAATCAGTTTAGTTCAAAATGGTTCAAATGGCTCTGAGCACTATGGCACTTAACTGCTGTGGTCATTAGTCCCCCAGAATTAGAACTACTTAAACCTAACTAACCTAAGGACATCACACACGCCCATGCCCGAGGCAGGATTCGAACCTGCGACCGAAGCGGTCACGCGGATCCAGACTGTAGCGCCTAGAACCGCACGGCCACTCCGGCCGGCAATCAGTTTAGTTTCGAACATAGTTTCTACTCTTGTAGTAAATGCAAATCTCCATTGGTATCTCATCCTTCACAGTTGTTTGAGCTGATGTCTTTCAGTAGTTGGTCAAATTTCGGTCTCATTATGGCATGAGATAGCAGAGCACAAATAGTGGCCTCCAGGATTCAGAAAAACACGCCAGACCATAATCGAATGCGTCCGGAGGGTTAAACGAACAGTAACCTGCTGAGTAACATGAATGTGATTTTCCAGCAGTTTTACATATCCGACTGAGTGAATACTCTGCTGGTAAGCAGGTCCCTAAGTTATATTTCGAAAACAATGTCATTCTTTCTCATGGTACAGCGTTAGATGCCGACAGATGATGCACACAGATTCCGTTTGGTATGGAAAGACGTGGTGACAGAAATGGCATGAGGCCACCCTCTGCCATTAACGCTGCCAAATCCAGAATAACATGTCGACTCCGCGAATACATGCGATAAGACGGGACATAATTGTGGTGTGTTCTTTGCGGTTACAAGTGTTTTGGCTTCTTACGCTACATGCTGCTACGTATGGCCAGTTTCTTTTTGTGTGTGCATGAGAAAAATTGTTGGCGTATGAAAAGTGCTGGTATTTTACATTATAGCTCTCGAAACTGACAGTTATTACGACTGTAAGGTTCAACATGTTTGACATGTGACTTGCTGTAGCAAATTTTTTCGTAAGTTACCTTTTTGGATTTCGTGTCTTTATGACGTTTAGCACCTGAGGTTTTGTTGTCATTTGCGTTTTCTGATGCTAATTCAGTTGTCATATACATGATGGTGAGTGACCGAACCCGGTGGCAGATTAATAAATTGTTCTAATGTAGTAAAATGGCACGAATATCCTGAGACGTATATTCGCTGCTGACAGTTGCCTGAAGAAAACATTTGAGAACTAGAAAAGGAAGACCTTGCGGGATTCCACTTTGTCTTCCTATAATACAGGTTGTCGGAAACAGTCTGAAAAACTTGTAAAGGTCTTACAAAGTAGTGTATGGGTTGAGAAATAATTGTTCAGAAAAAAACTGCGAGACGTTGCACTGTATCCGAGTTGAAGTTAGCCAATAAGGCGGCAGCGCAGTGTGCGCAGATTCAAGCGGCCCACCAGATGCAATTAATGTCAGTTGTTATCATCGCGTAGATGATCACACACGAGCCTGCTCAGCCTTTGGCTCAGGTTAGGTCCTTTCTACCGTCCCATGTCCAATTTCTATATGGTTCTCTTGCTCGTTTTTACCAAACCAGACGAAGAACATGTGAACATGTTTGGCGACACCGTATTTGGCAGGCCGCTTGGATTTTCGAGGGCAACGGCCCGAATGGCTAACTCCAATGCTAGCTAACTTGGCATCAGCTGAACGTATGGAATTTTTTTTCTTACCAACGTAGCTTGTAACAACCTTACATGCATTTGAGACTGTTTCTGACAACCGTATATTTCACATCAGTTTGTCTCCACCGTACAGGTCTTCGAAGTGCTGCTGCCTTTTCTCCTGAATTGTTTTTGTTTATTTTATGACCTACATTGGACCACTTTAGTCAGTATTATGAACTAGGTTCTTCCGTTTTTTGTTGACCCAGTACTTTTCCATTCTTTCCGATCGTTCCTTTCCCTCCTCATACGAAATCACCCTTCCCATTCTCTGTTCGTTAGTTTTTATTGGTAATCTGATATGTCTGTCCTGAAGTTTCTTGAGTGGGTCTGTCTTGCCTTTCAAATCCTCCATCGTAACCTGTACTTTGATCATATCCTCCTTGACCTCTGCGATCCATCTAATGCCACTCTTACTATTCCATAACTGCTCAATTATTCTCCTGCTAATTCTATTTTCTGTTGTTCTCATCAAATGTCCTAGGAAATAGATCCGTCCCTTCTTCATTGTACCTGTGACTGGTTCTACTTCTTTATAAACTGTTTCATTTGAGGCTATTCTGCAAAGTCCGTCTTTTTGGTATTTTTTTATGTATACATGTCCTGACTACTCTTCTTTCTTTTTGAGTAATCTGTCCATTGCTACAGTGTTGGATGTTTTAAATACAGTTTTACTAACATATGTTATTTGTGGCTGTGTGACTATTTTGTGGTGTTTCCGTTTTGTCACTATTGAGAAGCATTTTTTGTTGTATGCGTTCTTGATAACATAATGTGTCTTAATGAAATTACCTATTCTATTCTGCCATGATGGTTTCTTACTCAGGTTATGTGTTATTATTTCGTCCAAGTATTTAAATTTTTCAATAATTTTTATGTCGAGTTCTACAATTCTAATTTTGTTTGCCAGTGGCTGTTCCGTTAGCATAATTACTGTTTTTTTCTAAAGATAGTTTATGTTCAATACTCTGAGTTATTTCCTGCAATGATTGTATTTGTTGTTTGATTCCTTGAATGTTGCTGGCGAGAAGAGCAGGGTCGTCACCAAATCCTACGCATTTCAACTTTATGTCGTCTTTTTATGTTCCAATCTTAATGTTCTTTGGATTGTACTTGTACCATTCCCTCATTACGTATTCAAGGGCACAATTAAAAAGAAGTGGTGACAGGCCATCTCCCTGCCTAAAACCAGTTTATACCAAGAATGAACCAGAAAGTTCCCCTCTGAAGTTAATTTTCGAATTTGTACTTGTTAAGGTGAAAACTGTTAGTTTAATTAAATTTGGGTGGAGCACGAAACGTCTCAAAATTTTTAACAGTGAGGGTCTATGAACAGAATCATATCCCTTCTTGAAATCTATAAATGTACACTACTGGCCATTAAAATTGCTACACCACGAGGTTGACGTGCTACAAACGCGAAATTTAACCGACAGGAAGAAGATGCTGTGATATGCAAATGATTAGCTTTTCAGAGCATTCACACAAGGTTGGCGGCGGTGGCGACACCTACAACGTGCTGATATGAGGAAAGTTTCCAGCCGATTTCTCATACACAAACAGCAGCTGCCCGGCGTTGCCTGAAGAAACGTTCTTGTGATGCATCATGTAAGGAGGTGAAATGCGTACCATCACGTTTCCGACTTTGATATAGGTTGGATTGTAGCCTATCGCGATTGTGGTTTATCGTATCGCGACATCGCTGCTCGCGTTGGTCAACATCCAATGACTGTTAGCAGAATATGGAATCGGTGGGTCGGAGGGTAATACGGAACACCGTGCTGGATCCCAACGGCCTCGTATCAGTAGCCGTCGAGATGACAGGCATCTTATCCACATGGCTGTAACGGATCGTGCAGCCACGTCTCGATCCTTGAGTCAACAGATGGGGACGTTTACAAAACATCAACCATCTGCACGAACAGTTGGACGACGTTTGCAGCAGCATGGACTATCAGCTCGGAGACCACGGCTGCGGTTACCATTGACGCGGCATCACAGACAGGAGCGCCTGCGATGGTGTACTCAACGACGAACCTGGGTGCACGAATGTCAGAACGTCATTTTTTCGGGTGAATCCAGGTTCTGTTTACAGCATCACGATGGTCGCATCCGTATTTGGCGACATCGCGATGAACGCACATTGGAAGCGTGTATTCGTCATCGCCATACTGGCGTATCATCGGCGTGATGATATGGGGTGCCATTGGTTACACATCTAGGTCACCTCTTGTTCGCACTGACGGCACTTTGAACAGTAGACGTTTCATTTCAGATGTGTTACGACCCGTGGCTGTACCCTTCATTCGATCCCTGCGAAACCCTACATTTCAGCAGGATAACGCACGACCGCATGTTGCAGGTCCTGTACGGGCCTTTCTGGGTACAGAAAGTGTTCGACAGCTGCCCTGGCCAGCATATTCTCCAGTCTCTCACCAATTGAGAACGTCTGGTCAATAGTGGCCCAGCAACTGGCTCTTCACAATACGCCAGTCACCACTCTTGATGAACTGTGGTATCGTGTTGAAGCTGCATGGGCAGCTGTACCTGTACACGCCATCCAAGCTCTATTTGACTCAATGTCCAGGCGTATCAAGGCCGTTATTACGGCGAGAGGTGATTGTTCTGGGTACTGATTTCTCAGGATCTATGCACCCAAATTTCGTGAAAATGTAATTATCTGTCAATTCTAGTATATTTGTCCAATGAATACCCGTTTACCACCTGCATTTCTTCTTGGAGTAGCAATTTTAGTGGCCAGTAGTGTAATTCAGAGAGGGTTGTTTCGTTTGCGGTAATAAGCCGTGATTCTTTCAGAGTAAGTATTTGTTCGGCACAGCTTCTCCAAGGTCCTCTGATTGTAGTAAAGGATTTTTATCTGGGCCTCCGCGTTAATACCTTCGATTTTTCTTCTCCAATTTAGCATCTGTTCTCGCTATACACCATGTACCTTTTATCCCAGTCACGTCTCTCTCAACTGTCAACGACCTGCTAGTGGACGAGAGGGTGAAGTGAGGTGCCGGTGGTGTCTGCAGACCCGTGCCTGGGCGTGGTGTGCGGCGCGGGCCGCGAGTGCCGCCTGGACGGCGCCGGCTCCGCGGTGTGCCAGTGCCGGCGCCGCTGCCCCAGGAGCCGCGGCCGCGGGCACGCGCGCGCCGTCTGCGGCACGGACGGCCGCCGCTACGCCTCGCACTGCCACCTGCACCGCGCCGCCTGCCTACAGCGCCGCCACGTCGCCGTCGACCACGACACGCCCTGCACAGGTCAGTCGCCGATGCTCCTCTTCTTATTCGCGGGCTCCGCACTGGAGTGTATCGTATCAGCTCACCTGTCAAAGGAGGAGGGTGAGATTAGTGTTTAACGTCCCGTCGACAACGAGGTCATTAGAGACGGAGCACAAGCTCCGATTAGGGAAGGAAATCGGCCGTGCCCTTTCGAAGGAACCATCCCAGCATTTGCCTGAAGCGATTTAGGGAAATTACAGAAAACCTAAATCAGTATGCCCGGACGCGGGTTTGAACCATCGTCCTCCCGAATTCGAGTCCGATGTGCTAGCCAATGGGCCACCTCGCTCGGTACTTTTCAAAGCTAAGAGTCACTATACACTGGTGAGCCAAAATAATATGACACCGGCTTTATTGTGCAACCAAAGCAATACAGCAGCGATTTTGCTTGGTATGGTTACAAGGCCATGATAGGTTTCCAGAGGTATTGAAACGTCCACTTTGGAAACTTATAAATTACTGTGCTGGTAAACCTCTACGTTAATTGATTTCCAAACAGATCAGCAAAACTGAAAGGACTCAAACATTTCTCTCTTTACTTACTTTGATCATCACTAAACTCACACACAATATTTTTAGCACAACGCAATCTGCCTTCCAATAATCCCCACAAAAGAATGGCCCTGACTAACAATAAACCATACCTTTCATGAATCACTTACCTCACAGAAATCTTCGTTAGTCAAGCCACGGCAATATAGCGAGCGCCAATACTTCCAGCTAAATAAAAGATTTTAACTACTGAAAGCACTAACTACTGATAGGCATAGTTAACAAATGAAAGATTTTTATGGAGAGCAAACGATGTATTTACCTTAATAGATTTCAAATGTCATTATATACAGACAGGTTGGTCCATTGATCGTGACCGGGCGAAATATCTCACGAAATAAGC
Source organism: Schistocerca nitens (assembly GCF_023898315.1). Classification (NCBI taxonomy): domain Eukaryota; kingdom Metazoa; phylum Arthropoda; class Insecta; order Orthoptera; family Acrididae; genus Schistocerca; species Schistocerca nitens. The sequence continues at coordinate 544,561,826 of NC_064614.1, forward strand.
ATCAAACGAAAAAACTACAAAGAACGAAACTTCTCTACCTTGAAGGGGGAAACCAGATGCCGCTATGGTTGGCCCGCTAGATGGCGCTGCCATAGGTGAAACGGATATCAGCTGCGTTCTTTTTTAAATAGGAACCCCCATTTTTATTACATATTCCTGCAGTGCGTAAAGAAATATGAATGTTTTAGTTGGACCACTTTTTTCGCTTTGTGATATATGGCGCTATAATAGTCACAAAGATATGGCTCACAATTTTAGTCGAACATTTGGTAACAGATAGGTTCTTTACATTAAAATACAGAACATAGGTATCGCTCTGAGCACTATGGGACTTAACATCTGTGGTCATCAGTCCCCTAGAACTTAGAACTACTTAAACCTAAGGACATCACACCCATCCATGCCCGAGGCAGGATTCGAACCTGCGACCGTAGCAGTCGCGCGGTTCCGGACTGAGCGCCTAGAACCGCTAGACCACTGCGGCCGGCCAGAACATAGGTATGTTTGAACATTTTACTTCGGTTGTTTTAATGTGATACATGTACTTTTGTGAACTTATTATTTCGGAGAACGCATGCTGTTACAGCGTGATTACCTGTAAATCCCACATTAATGCAATAAATGCTCAAAATCATGTCCGTCAACCTCAATGCATTTGGTGATACGTCTAACGACATTCCTCTCAACAGCGAGTAGTTCGCCTTCCGTAATGTTCGCACATGCATTGACAATGCGCTGACGCATGTTGTCAGGCGTTGTCGGTGGATCACGATAGCAAATATCGGCCAACTTTTCCCTCAGAAACAAATCCGGGGACGTCAGATCCGGTTAACTTGCAGGCCATGGTATGGTGCTTCGACGACCAATTCACCTGTCATGAAATATGCTATTCAATACTGCTTCAACCATATGCGAGCTATGTGCCGGACAGCCATCCTGTTGGAACTACGTCGCCATTCTCTCATGCAGTGAAACATCTTGTAGTAACATCGGTAGAATATTACGTAGGAAATCAGCATACATTCCACCATTTAGATTGCCATCGATAATACGGGCGCCAATTATCCTTCCTCCCATAATGCCGCACCATACCTTAACCCGCCAACTAAAACATTCATATTTCTTCACGTACTACACGAATATATAATAAAAATGGGGGTTCCCATTAAAGAAAACGCAGTTGATATCCGTTTGACCTATGGGAGCGCCATCTAGCGGGCGAACCATAGCGCCATCTAGTTTCCCCCTTCCAGCTAGACGAGTTTCGTTCTTTGTAGTTTTTTCGTGTGATATTTGGCCCGATCACTATCAATGGACCACCCTGTATATATCAGTTCATGAAATCCAGTCTTACAAATTTCCCTTTTCTGCCGGACACACGTCCAGATCGTCCGCTCTCAAAACTCTAGCATCTCTCTCCCCAGATCCACCACTGCTGGCAGCTCACCACCAACTGCGCAAAGCTACGCGCTGTTCACATCCAACTGCCCAACACTACAATAACAAAAATTCCAACAATGCAAACCAGCCACAGACTGCACACAGCACAGTCAGTAATTTTCATACATAGTGCTACGTGGTGTTGCCAACATAATAATCTAAACAGCCTACTTACAGTATTTATCAACCGATCTCTACACGAAGGCCACGAATTTCCCGTAAATTTCGGGGAAGTGGTTGGTGAGAGCGGATCTGGTGCCCGATAGTGTCGCAGATGCGTTCCATCTGGTTTACGTCTAGCGAATATGGTTGCCGAGAGGTCAACGTGAAATCTCTGCCATGCTTCTCAAACCGCTGTAGCAAGTTACTGGCCTTATGACAAGAACAACAGTTAGGCTCCTCTAAGACGCCATCGCCTTCGGGAAACACACTATGCATGTAGGGATGCAGGAGAATTACACGTAGTTCACACTGTCTGGGTGCCTTCTGTTACTACTACAAGTCTCACGGAAGCTCTGTCGCTGTCCCCCATCGCATAATGTGAGTCTTCTTTTTCTTTCTTTGTTTCCTCGTTTTTCTTTTCAAATTCTGATCGAGTCCAAAATGGAAACCATTCTAAAAACCAAAATTGTTTTACTTCCAAAATTTAGCTACACCTTCTCAATACACAGTCACCTCTCCGACTTAGACATTCATCATTGTGTGCTACCAACTTTCCTTGTCACAGAAGAGGCCACTTGTGTTTACAGCCAATTCCCTGCGCTCGTCTGCAGATCTTTGCCTCTACCAAAATGCTGTCCTCATAGCCAGTAGCTCAGGTGAGCGAAGAGATGAAAATCATAGAGAGGCGAGCCTGGGCTATACGGTGGGTGATCAAACACTTCCCATCGAAAACGCTGCCGGAGAGATTTTGTTGTACCTGCAGCGTGCAGCCAAGAAGAAAACACGCATTACTTACGTTATGTGGGTGGCATGACATCAAGCGACACCTTTGAGCAGACCCTCCACAAGTCGCAGCAAATACTGTTGTTGTAGGCATCTTTATGTGCCCACTGTGAATTCAGAGCTGAAAAGTGCAACATGACGTGACTAGACACACTACCCAAAGTTTCATCGAATTTTCACCGTGCTTCTAATTTCGCGATCAATCGTAAATTAAAAATGAAAAAAGCCCTCATATTATGCCACCGAGCTGCATCCGAACAGCAATTCGCATGGATGACGACGTATTTGGAATCCACCACCGTCCTGGTGTAAGAAGAGACATGAGTCATCCGAGCAGGAGACACGTTTCCATTAATCCACGTTCCAGTATGAATCATCCGGCGACCACTACAATTTCAATTGGCCATGTCACTTTGTCATACATGGGAACACGTGGGGCTTGTATGAGCAATGAATGGTGTGCTCTTACACGCTTATGTCTGAACCTGCTTCTTACGCTGTCGTTATAATTGTCACCGATCGCTATCTGTTCTGCTTAGAGATGTTGACAATGAAGTAATTGACAAGGAAGCACAACGAATTACAATAAGTAACCATGTTGACCTGAATGACAATAGAGAAACCATTACAATGTAAATAAAATAAGAACCTTTTAAAAATATAAGCATCAAACATTCTCCCTTAAGATGAAACCTAGCCCTACTGGCAGTTAGAGAATTGCTCAGAGAGGAAGAGGCCCTCCCCGCTCCCGAATTAACCGAAATGAGGATCGCATCCCAAAATAATTTAAGGATCATCAGTTTAGAACGGAATACGGCAAGGAACTCACATATCTCGGCGAAGAATTGGTCAAGACACAGAGAGATAGGCTGGACTCAAACCACCACATTGGCGACTATAACACGCGCCAGAGCCATGCAGCAACGAGTCAACCCAAGCTATATCTTACTATCGCTCCCTCCCGGCTCCCTCCTGACACAATTACACAACGGCCGGAACTGCTACAAGAGGCGGAAGCCCCAATGAGCTCCGCCTGAGGAATAAACAGAAACATCAAGGGTATATAAGTGAAATCACTTGACGCAAAAATATCGACATTTAATAACAGGGAGGGGGGAGGGAGTGTGCGACCCAAAAAACCTAATGAAAAGCCACTGATTATTTCCCTCCATCTCCTAGTAGCGTCAAATTATCAGAGCTTCTATAGGGGAAAAGGAACAATACAATAAATAGACAAAAGACCTTATTAAATTTACATAAGATGTGCCTGAAGGTACTTAAACAGAAAACTGGAAGGATAGCGGCGTGCGCAGGAAGTCCACACCGTCGAGCATACCTTAAATGAGACTGACACGTGAAGAAAAGTGCACATCTGATACGCACCTGGACATCTAAAACATTGTTCAATAACACACTTGATAAAAAAAGTAATGACCATGTTAAATAGAAAATTTAATAGGGGTAACCTTTTGAACGTATGTAGAAGAATAGTTTAAATTTAAAAGGTACTTAAACCAATAGGTAAAATGAGCAAGCCCTTCCACAACAGGCCGGAAGGTGTAGCCGAGCGGTTCTAGGCGCTACAGTCTGGAACCGCGCGACTTCTCCGGTCGCAGGTTCGAATCCTGCCTCGGGCATGGATGTGTGTGATACCCTTAGGTTAGTTAGGTTTAAGTAGTTCTAAGTTCTAGGGGACTGATGACCTCAGATGTTAAGTCCCATAGTGCTCAGAGCCATTTTGAACCTTCCACAACTCACCATGAAAGGTACGCTGCGCTCAGAGACCTTTTACAAACATCAGGTACACATTAACGAAACACCGGCAGGATTACACAATAAGCCGCTAACAAGGCCGTAAGCCAACTCAGAGCGATGGAGGCCTGGGCATCAGTCAGTTAGGTAGCGATAGGCAGGTCAACAGAACCAACAGCCACAAGATTTACCCCCCAAAGTCATGCATCTGCGATACAAGCAAGCCAACAAGAACGGGCCACATAAGCAACGTTCGAATAATCCTCGAAAGGCATGCAGTCGATTAATTCACAGACTGTCGCGAAACATGCCGAGACACGTATTGACTGCACCTCCACGCCCGCCTCCGGCCCGGAAGGTTGGCCAGTTTCAACTCCCCTCTCTACGGCTGCCCCTCCAAGAGCCGATGCGCCTCCTCGCGGAGCGCAAGGTCAAAGGGTCAAGTCAGCAGGTCGAAAGAGGAATCGAGGCGAGCCAGTATGGCTCAGCATGGATATCCAATAACTTATCGCCTGCTACTGGTTTCACCGTCTTTTAACCACCCTCCGTATATGCTGACGACAACAGTAAGCGCACAGAGGCCTAGCTTCGCGGCTTCCGAGATGCCCCTTCCCAGACATTGGATGCCTTTATGTCACAGTTTCTTATGTCAGTGAATTTCCACATTTGTTGCCCGTATCGTCTCTGCTCAGCGTAACTGCCTTACTAGCCGCGTCACAAAGTGGTGTTAAATCCCGCGGTCGGCGGTCGTCCTTACGTTTTGGCTCATCAGTCTATGAATGCTGAGGTGGTACGTAAATATTTCAAGAGTTGATACTTGCGGGATATCACTTTATGTTTGCCGAACGTTAAGATTAAAACAGGTAATCTCAAATGCAGTAAAAGTCCTCCTCGCAAATTAATAAATAACTGAAGGGAACTACCAGTTAGGAAAACCTATAGCTTAAACAGAGAACATTCTGAATGAATATACAAATCCCTGTACTGGAGATTGAATGAATACACTGCTTCTTGTACTTGAGATATAAAGTAAATCAACACATATCAAAACCGAAGATCGCTCTGGCACACACACACTCACATATATATATATATATATATATATATATATATATATATATATATTGCTCGTTTTGGAATATATATATATATATATATATATATATATATATATATATATATATAACGCATTTCTAAATTCCAAAACAAGCAATAATTATTTTCATCTAAGAGGTAATGCCAACTTCCGCAAACATCCTCATAAACCAAGAATAAAAGAGAAGTATTAGTCAGTGCAGCAGTCTTCGCGATGGCCGTAACATGTAAATGCTAAAAGTAAAGTGGGGAACAGGGGAAATTAAATTAGTTACACTTCAGGGCTAAATCTTTTTCACTGCATAGAAAGGTTACGAATAATAAATCCTTAGTAGTTGCATATAATAAACTATGCCAAAATAGTTACTGGACCTTGCCGTTGGTGGGGAGGCTTGCGTGCCTCAGCGATACAGATGGCCGTACCGTAGGTGCAACCACAACGGAGGGGTATCTGTTGAGAGGCCAGACAAACATGTGGTTCCTGAAGAGGGGCAGCAGCCTTTTCAGTAGTTGCAGGGGCAACAGTCTGGATGATTGACTGATCTGGCCTTGTAACATTAACCAAAACGGCCTTGCTGTGCTGGTACTGCGAACGGCTGAAAGCAAGGGGAAACTACAGCCGTAATTTTTCCCGAGGACATGCAGCTCTACTGTATGATTAAATGATGATGGCGTCCTCTTGGGTAAAATATTCCGGAGGTAAAATAGTCCCCCATTCGGATCTCCGGGCGGGGACTACTCAGGAGGACGTCGTTATCAGGAGAAAGAAAACTGGCGTTCTACGGATCGGAGCGTGGAATGTCAGATCACTTAATCGGGCAGGTAGGTTAGAAAATTTAAAAAGGGAAATGGATAGGTTAAAGTTAGATATAGTGGGAATTAGTGAATTTCGGTGGCAGGAGGAACAAGACTTTTGGTCAGGTGATTACAGGGTTATAAATACAAAATCAAATAGGGGTAATGCAGGAGTAGGTTTAATAATGAATAAAAAATAGGAGTGCGGGTTAGCTACTACAAACAGCATAGTGAACGCATTATTGTGGCCAAGATAGACACAAAGCCCATGCCTACTACACTAGTACAAGTTTATATGCCAACTAGCTCTGCAGATGATGAAGAAATAGATGAAATGTATGACGAGATAAAAGAAATTATTCAGGTAGTGAAGGGAGACGAAAATTTAATAGTCATGGGTGACTGGAATTCGTCAGTAGGAAAAGGGAGAGAAGGAAACATAGTAGGTGAATATGGATTGGGGGGAAGGAATGAAAGAGGAAGCCGCCTTGTAGAATTTTGCACAGAGCATAACTTAATCATAGCTAACACTTGGTTCAAGAATCATAAAAGGAGGCTGTATACATGGAAGAAGCCAGGAGATACTGACAGGTTTCAGATAGATTATATAATGGTAAGACAGAGATTTAGGAACCAGGTTTTAAATTGTAAGACATTTCCTGGGGCAGATGTGGATTCTGACCACAATCTATTGGTTATGAACTGCAGATTGAAACTGAAGAAACTGCAAAAAGGTGGGAATTTAAGGAGATGGGACCTGGATAAACTGAAAGAACCAGAGGTTGTAGAGAGTTTCAGGGAGAGCATAAGGGAACAATTGACAGGAATGGGGGAAAGAAATACAGTAGAAGAAGAATGGGTAGCTCTGAGGGATGAAGTGGTGAAGGCAGCAGACGATCAAGTAGGTAAAAAGACGAGGGCTAATAGAAGTCCTTGGGTAACAGAAGAAATATTGAATTTAATTGATGAAAGGAGAAAATACAAAAATGCAGTAAATGAAGCAGGCAAAAAGGAATACAAACGTCTCAAAAATGAGATCGACAGGAAGTGCAAAATGGCTAAGCAGGGATGGCTAGAGGACAAATGTAAGGATGTAGAGGCTTGTCTCACTAGGGGTAAGATAGATACTGCCTACAGGAAAATTAAAGAGACCTTTGGAGAGAAGAGAACCACTTCTATGAATATCAAGAGCTCAGATGGAAACCCAGTTCTAAGCAAAGAAGGGAAGGTAGAAAGGTGGAAGGAGTATATAGAGGGTTTATACAAGGGAGATGTACTTGAGGACAATATTATGGAAATGGAAGAGGATGTAGATGAAGACGAAATGGGAGATAAGATACTGCGTGCAGAGTTTGACAGAGCACTGAAAGACCTGAGTCGAAACAAGGCCCCAGGAGTAGACAACATTCCACTAGAACTACTGATGGCCTCGGGAGAGCCAGTCATGACAAAACTCTACCATCTGGTGAGCACGATGTATGAGACAGGCGAAATACCCTCAGACTTCAAGAAGAATATAATAATTCCAATCCCAAAGAAAGCAGGTGTTGACAGATGTGAAAATTACCGAACTATCAGTTTAATAAGTCACAGCTGCAAAATACTAACGCGAATTCTTTACAGACGAATGGAAAAACTGGTAGAAGCTGACCTCGGGGAAGATCAGTTTGGATTCCGTAGGAATGTTAGAACACGTGAGGCAATACTGACCTTACGACTTATCTTGGAAGAAAGATTAAGAAAAGGCAAACCTACGTTTCTAGCATTTGTAGACTTAGAGAAAGCTTTTGACAATGTTGACTGGAATACTCTCTTTCAAATTCTGAAGGTGGCAGGGGTAAAATACAGGGAGCGAAAGGCTATTTACAATTTGTACAGAAACCAGATGGCAGTTATAAGAGTCGAGGGGCATGAAAGGGAAGCAGTGGTTGGGAAAGGAGTGAGACAGGGTTGTAGCCTCTCCCCGATGTTATTCAATCTGTATATTGAGCAAGCAGTAAAGGAAACAAAAGAAAAATTCGGAGTAGGTATTAAAATTCATGGAGAAGAAGTAAAAACTTTGAGGTTCGCCGATGACATTGTAATTCTGTCAGAGACAGCAAAGGACTTGGAAGAGCAGTTGAACGGAATGGACAGTGTCTTGACAGGAGGATATAAGATGAACATCAACAAAAGCAAAACGAGGATAATGGAATGTAGTCAAATTAAGTCGGGTGATGCTGAGGGAATTAGATTAGGAAATGAGACACTTAAAGTAGTAAAGGAGTTTTGCTTTTTAGGGAGTAAAATAACCGATGATGGTCGAAGTAGAGAGGATATAAAATGTAGACTGGCAATGGCAAGGAAAGCGTTTCGCAAGAAGAGAAATTTGTTAACATCGAGTATAGATTTAGGTGTCAGGAAGTCGTTTCTGAAAGTATTTGTATGGAGTGTAGCCATGTATGGAAGTGAGACATGGACGATAACTAGTTTGGACAAGAAGAGAATAGAAGCTTTCGAAATGTGGTGCTACAGAAGAATGCTGAAGATAAGGTGGGTAGATCACGTAACTAATGAGGAGGTATTGAATAGGATTGGAGAGAAGAGAAGTTTGTGGCACAACTTGACTAGAAGAAGGGATCGGTTGGTAGGACATGTTTTGAGGCATCAAGGGATCACAAATTTAGCATTGGAGGGCAGCGTGGAGGGTAAAAATCGTAGAGGGAGACCAAGAGATCAATACACTAAGCAGATTCAGAAGGATGTAGGTTGCAGTAGGTACTGGGAGATGAAGAAGCTTGCACAGGATAGAGTAGCATGGAGAGCTGCATCAAACCAGTCTCAGGACTGAAGACCACAACAACAACAACATATAACGCATTTCTAAATTCCAAAACAAGCAATAATTATTTTCATCTAAGAGGTAATGCCAACTTCCGCAAACATCCTCATAAACCAAGAATAAAAGAGAAGTATTAGTCAGTGCAGCAGTCTTCGCGATGGCCGTAACATGTAAATGCTAAAAGTAAAGTGGGGAACAGGGGAAATTAAATTAGTTACACTTCAGGGCTAAATCTTTTTCACTGCATAGAAAGGTTACGAATAATAAATCCTTAGTAGTTGCATATAATAAACTATGCCAAAATAGCAGTTAAAACGAAAAAGACAAATAGCACAATGAGGAACAAAATGCATTGGTAAGGTGCTTGTATAGAATCATCGAAAGATATATGTGGAAAATAGAGACAAGAAATTGTTTGATCAAATCGTATGGATGCAAATATTGATTCTTTTTAATGACGAAAACTGCTCACAATGAATATTTAAATATCTTGAGCAAAAGCATTATTTCGGTAGCATTTTTTATGAGCTACCTGTAATGCATTGTCACATCTTAGGGCTCTGAACGGAGAGAAATGTTGGAGGGCATTTAGAAAATACGTCTGCAACAACAGTCACAAACACATAAGTGGTATGTGGAATCTGTACCTACATGATACAGAAGAGATTCAAAGAGGAACTTCGTCTCCTAAACACGAAAAACTAAATCTTCTCACGGTCCGCGAGGTTCCCCCCGTCGGAGCTCCGAGTCTCCCTGGGCTTGGGTGTGTGTATCGTCCCTAGCGTAAGTTAGTTTAAGTTAGATTAAATAGTGTGTATGCTCAGGGACCGATGACCTTAGCAGTTTGGTCCCATAAGACCTTACCACAGATTTCCAATTTCCAAATTTCCCACCATTAGGGCCATCTGATACGGAGCACAAACAAAAAATATATTCTTACTGTTATCTATGTCGATAGCAAAAGATCACTTTGCATACACCTAAGAAGAAAAAAACGATATTTACATATTGTGTACGTCGACATTACTCCACATGTCAGGTGTAAAATCGTTATGAATATAAATAGGGTCAGTGAGCGTAGAATATTTTCAGACTGTTGTTAACAAATCAAGAAGTATAGAACCTCGTGAATATTTAATTGTTAAAGTATTACTGTGTATAACCACGTGTACAGGGCTACAACAGAAAATATTATCTCGTGGTGAAAACAAAAGTATTATCTCCAGGATACACACATTGTTGCGTGCAAGCCTACACGTTAATGTTAGTAAGTCGAGTCCACCAGAGTTTAGTGCTTGTTTAAGAAAATTCTAACATTCTTATAATGACATCATTAAGAACATCAGCATTCTCCACAGGCCTGAAAAATGTAGATTACTGAATTTCCTCGAACAACCAGAGTTATACATTCACTTGGCGAGACACACAGACAACGTCCTCATGAATGGCGGAATAAGATGTGCGTACAGAACTTTAACAATTGTTTAACACTATAAGTTCATGTTAGAGATATCTCCATCTTCCTGCATATCAGTTGACAAGATATGTTAGTAAGCCATTAGATGGCATTACGGTTTGGCAACCCACTGTGTAGTAGACAGAGGTACAGTATTATTACATTTACGACATCTTTCTCGTTGTGTTGTTCATACCATCTGGCATCAACTTTGGTCTCTTTGTATATTCTATTTTTATATACATTTTCTCAAAATTCGGTAGTCCACGTACATAGTAAGATCATGCTTTATATACACTCCTGGAAATGGAAAAAAGAACACATTGACACCGGTGTGTCAGACCCACCATACTTCCTTCGGACACTGCGAGAGGGCTGTACAAGCAATGATCACACGCACGGCACAGCGGACACACCAGGAACCGCGGTGTTGGCCGTCGAATGGCGCTAGCTGCGCAACATTTGTGCACCGCCGCCGTCAGTGTCAGCCAGTTTGCCGTGGCATACGGAGCTCCATCGCAGTCTTTACCACTGGTAGCATGCCGCGACAGCGTGGACGTGAACCGTATGTGCAGTTGACGGACTTTGAGCGAGGGCGTATAGTGGGCATGCGGGAGGCCGGGTGGACGTACCGCCGAATTGCTCAACACGTGGGGCGTGAGGTCTCCACAGTACATCGATGTTGTCGCCAGTGGTCGGCGGAAGGTGCACGTGCCCGTCGACCTGGGACCGGACCGCAGCGACGCACGGATGCACGCCAAGACCGTAGGATCCTACGCAGTGCCGTAGGGGACCGCACCGCCACTTCCCAGCAAATTAGGGACACTGCTGCTCCTGGGGTATCGGCGAGGACCATTCGCAACCGTCTCCATGAAGCTGGGCTATGGTCCCGCACACCGTTCGGCCGTCTTCCGCTCACGCCCCAACATCGTGCAGCCCGCCTCCAGTGGTGTCGCGACAGGCGTGAATGGAGGGACGAATGGAGACGTGTCGTCTTCAGCGATGAGAGTCGCTTCTGCCTTGGTGCCAATGATGGTCGTATGCGTGTTTGGCGCCGTGCAGGTGAGCGCCACAATCAGGACTGCATACGACCGAGGCACACAGGGCCAACACCAGGCATCATGGTGTGGGGAGCGATCTCCTACACTGGCCGTACACAACTGGTGATCGTCGAGGGGACACTGAATAGTGCACGGTACATCCAACCCATCGTTCTACCATTCCTAGACCGGCAAGGGAACTTGCTGTTCCAACAGGACAATGCACGTCCACATGTATCCCGTGCCACCCAACGTGCTCTAGAAGGTGTAAGTCAACTACCCTGGCCAGCAAGATCTCCGGATCTGTGCCCCATTGAGCATGTTTGGGACTGGATGAAGCGTCGTCTCACGCGGTCTGCACGTCCAGCACGAACGCTGGTCCAACTGAGGCGCCAGGTGGAAATGGCATGGCAAGCCGTTCCACAGGACTACATCCAGCATCTCTACGATCGTCTGCATGGGAGAATAGCAGCCTGCATTGCTGCGAAAGGTGGATATACACTGTACTAGTGCCGACATTGTGCATGCTCTGTTCCCTGTGTCTATGTGCCTGTGGTTCTGTCAGTGTGATCACGTGATGTATCTGACCCCAGGAATGTGTCAATAAAGTTTCCCCTTCCTGGGACAATGAATTCACGGTGTTCTTATTTCAATTTCCAGGAGTGTAGTAAGATCATGCTTTATATATATTTCCAGCTGTAGTTTCACAGGTAACAAGAGATCTGCACTCTGCGACTCATTGCCCTGATTAGCAGTGATCTTATTTACACGTACAGTTTTATACCGTACACGCGATGATATGAGTACTGGATGGATAAGAGACCTGGTTTTTGCCAAGAGAGAATGGACCATTTGTAATACGAGAATATGAGTTTTAATACGAGAATATGCATGGTTATGTACAGGTTTATATTTAATTTTTATTCAGAAGGTTTCTGCGCTTTAGGATCGACATCAGCTCATGGTGTACAACAATATGTCCTTCATCACATACTGGCTCAGGGGCAGTCAGCGTACAATATTTTTAGACTATTGTTAACAAGTCAAGAACACCGCTGCCTCGAGTGCGACTGCTGAGCTGTCTACGACACGACGTCTTAAACAAATATGCACACATCAAAAAAAGTTTTGCATCACCTCTTTTTCGAGAGTTCCGAAATCTGTACAGAAAATTGGAATAGAGACAGACATAAACACCATTCCTTCCCTTTTTATAGCTCATGAAAACCCCACATTGCATGTTGTATAACCATACAACGAGACCTACAGAGATGGTGGTCCAGATTGCTGTACACATTGGTACCTCATACTCAGTAGCACGTCCTCTTGCATTGATACATGCCTGTATTTCTCGTGGCATACTTTGCACAAGTACATCAACGCACTGTTGGTACAGATTTTCCCACTCCTCAACGGCTATTCGGCGTAGATCCCTCAGAGTGGTTAGTGAGCCACGTCGTCCATAAGCAGCCTTTGTCATTATAACCCAGGTATGTTCGATAGGGATCATGTCTGGAGGAAATGCTGGCCACCTAGTCGAGTGATGTTGGCATGCTGAAGGAAGTCATTCACAAGACGTGCACGATGGGGGAGCGAATTGTCGTCCATGAAAACGAATGCCTCGCCAATATGCTGCCGATATGGTTACACTATCGGTCGGAGGATGGGATTCACGTATAGTACAACCGTTACGGCGCCTTCCATGATCACCAGTGGCGTACATCGACCCCACATAATGCCACCCCAAAACAGCAGGGAACCTCAACCTTGCTCCACTCGCTGGACAATGTGTCTAAGGCGTTCAGCCTCACCGGGTTTCCTTCAAACACGTCTCCTACGATTGTCTCGATTGGAGGCATATGCGACACTCATCGGTGAGGAGAACGTGATGCCAATCCTCAGCAGTCCAAAGGCATGTTGTTGGGGCTATCTGTACCGTGCTGTCGGACCCCTCCGTCTAATAGGTACTGCTCATGCATGGTTGATTACATCTTTGGGAGGGTCTAGTGACATCTCTGAACAGTCAAAGGGACTGTGCCTGTGATACAATATTCACAGTAAACGTCTGTCCTCATTAGTTCTGTGAACTGGGGTGATGCAAAACATTTTTTGATGGCGCTCCTTTTGCCGGACCGTTTGTAAAATGGACGAATACAAAGAGGTAGTTTCCGTGCTGTGAGGAGTGCAAGTTCATAATGCTCAATGAAAACATTAGAAGCTGTCCGACGACCCTACCTTCACACAGTTTTGCGCCGCAGGACGTCTTTACTCATGGAGAACTCTAGGGAAAGTGTACAATCCAACCTTCGCTCCGTGCAACACGGTTTCTAGTGCATCTACATTCACACTGAAAGTTGCTAAGGTGACGTCTCTGAGGCCATTTAGTGTTATTATATTGACTCAGTCTCTCACTCAACAATAGTCCCACACTCAGCAATGAAAATTTCTGGTATTGGTCGGATGGACTTTAAGTCAATACCACACATCTTGTTGAGCTTTAGTATCACCGAAATTGACATTATGGAGCCATTTAGCCTATGTCGAAAAAAATTTGGTATCGTAATTTGCCTAGAGCACCTCTATAAGATTTAAAACAAACCCTTTACGGCGAAATGTAGAAATCACGTTTAGAACGTATAACCCTGCCCGTCTCTCGTGGAACTTAACATACGAAAACGGAACTGGTGTACATTATTAAGAAGCTGAAAGTATTATTTTGTCTGGCTCCTATATTACCTAACTGTACAGAACCGCCGTTGTTCCTCTCAAATAAGCTCGACGTCACCCGGCATCAATATCGCTCTATTGTCGGTCTTGGATGTCTTCCACACGACGTCATCTCATGGCTGCACCTTCTTTGCAGACTCTTTGTCCTTCTGCTTCCTACGTTATAGTCTAATCTACTCTCTTTCCTTTTTCCTTTTCGAAACTACACGTAAATTTGATACATTTATCATGTGTCGCATGTCCTAGCGATACGAAAAGGTCTAGAAAGAATAGAAGCCAAGAATATAAATAGAAAATCCTTACTACTGTAGAAAAAGGACATACTAGTACAACTTCTACTAAAAAGTTTATTCAAATATCTAGCTACACAATAGTCTTAGTAGTTGGAGCGACAGAAGAAGATTAGATCGGGTATAACCGAACGTAACGAATTTTAAATGCAGTTAATACGTAGATATAAGATGATCAGCACTGGAGTCAAAGTGGTATATGCCAAGATAACTGGAACTTTTATATGTGTGTCTCAATCAATACAACCACCATGAAAGTCATTGAAAGTGATGCAAGGACACGAGGTACTCTGTTGGGTAGGGGAGGATAAATCCAGTCACGTTCAGCTTGATGGAATTTGATTCATTAGGTTCACGCTACAATGGAGATTCTGTGCTCAAGTCCAGCAGACGGCGGTTGGGCATCGAATCCATGTCTCTCAGAGGCGATGCGTTTTTGTGTAGTAATCCGCGGCTACCATGCGCAGCATCGTCCACGGGTTTAGTCGTCTTGCATGGTAGGCTTTCCAGGCCAGCGGCAGAGATGCATCAGGTGCTGGAGCCGTGGTGAAGTACTGTTGTGCCCCACCCGTGGCGAGTGAGGGCAGAGATGGCATCTCGGTACGAAACCGAGCCTCGGCGTCTGGCTGGCAGCGTCTGACTGTGGCAGTCACCAGCGGCTCGGCGCGATTGCAGTTAGACTCTAAGCTATCAGTGCTGAGGCTGGTCCCCTAAGCACGCGGGCAAGATGTAGAATCGAGATAGCTGTTTCTGCAGATAGAGAGTAGCTGCCAGTGCCTCCTTGATCTCGCGGTTGCAGTCTCCTCCACAGCTGTCCCAGTTCAATGCCTCTTGTCTTCAAGCTTCAAGCTTCAAGCTTCAAGCTTGCCACGTTGGTGCACAGGTGTCCCAGTGCCCGTTGCCACAATACTGCCAAAATCTTCCGTATTTGGGTACTAATGTTGGTCATCAACCATTTCGTTGTGCCGATGTTTGAGGCGGGCATGACGTCGAAGTATTCCATTAACCGATTACTGAAGCAGAGTGAATAATGCAGCAAATACTTGCATCAGCCAGTGTCACTAATATGAGTAGCACGCAAATAAAATGGTTCAAATGGCTCTGAGCACTATGGGACTCAACTGCTGAGGTCATTAGTCCCCTAGAACTTAGAACTAGTTAAACCTAACTAACCTAAGGACATCACAAACATCCATGCCCGAGGCAGGATTCGAACCTGCGACCGTAGCGGTCTTGCGGTTCCAGACTGCAGCGCCTTTAACCGCACGGCCACTTCGGCCGGCAGCACGCAAATAGTTCTTGCGTTTCGAAATTGGTATTACATGCCAAGCTTGAATTCTTGTCTTGGCCAGCCGTTTGTGGCAACGCGGGCCAGGTGCTCCAGTCGCATCA
Source organism: Schistocerca nitens (assembly GCF_023898315.1). NCBI lineage: Eukaryota > Metazoa > Arthropoda > Insecta > Orthoptera > Acrididae > Schistocerca > Schistocerca nitens. The sequence continues at coordinate 544,577,579 of NC_064614.1, forward strand.
CGGGTGTGAGTATCAACGAGTTCAGGGAGTACCACGCTTAAGTTTGCTGCGGTTGTGCAGATCAGTTGGAAGGGCAGTTGGTAGCAAGGAAGTGGAGTGGTAACTTGGACGGGGAGACTGCACCTGCTTCTGTGGGCGCTAGATGACAGGGTTCAGTGTGACGTGCTGGGTGACGCTGTTTCGCGATGACGTGGCTGCCCCATAGAGTTGCCACAGTGAATGCAGCTCAGTGCAGACCAAGTTGCACGGATGGAACGAAATTGGTCACATATTCTAGTAGCCCAAAATGACTCGCCATGGAAAGCGGAAGACAAATCTGTAGCGCGTCGTCGGGGAACAGACTTTCGGACAAAAGCCAAGCTTGTTTCGTATCAGTGGGGCCGAGCCAGGATCTGCCGGTGTCTGTACGGTTACGTGTCATGGAGGGCGGTTGACCACTGGTTGATGTGAGGCAGTCCAGTGGAACGACAGAATCTTCCGGCAAAACCGTCCTTATCCTGGGGAAGGCTGAAAAGTGCCTCCTGAAGTCGGGGTGGATAGCGTGGAGACAGAAAGGCGGTGGGGCTGCGAACAGTCAACACTATGTCTTCGTGCTGTTGGCGTGAGGCATTGTTTGGCTTGCCCAGGAGACGGTGTTTGTCTCTTTCTTGAAATTTTTATCGTAATGGAAGAAGGAAGTAAATTTGTTTCCAAGGGTTTTCTTTATGTCGCTTACGCCACATCTCCACCTATATTCATTACCTTTTATTGCTAAGTTACAAAATTCACAATAGAAAGATTCACATCGCTATAAGGTAGCGAGAAGCGCACGCGTCAGGTCAGCGATGGGTGGCCTCAGAGCGTGAGAACAGTGGGATAGATAGCAGATGCATCGTGCTGGAACCCATACCTACATCAAAGATTCACCTGTGAGACCTGGTGCGAAGGAGCATAAGTTTCATCAGTTATATTTACCCTTTAAATATATATATATATATATATATATATATATATATATATATATATATATATATATATATATATATATATATATATATATATATTCAACTGTGCTTCTAACTTTAGTTGCTCTGACAGCTTGTAATAACAGTTTCAGTAGCTTCCGGTCTACAAGTAAAAACTAAGCAGAAACCGCAGTTACTGTTGATAGACGTTGGTGAAAATTACGATCCCATATTATGCATGCCCTGAATGAACACGCAGCATACAGTTAAGATAACTCACTGGAAGTCAACGACCGATTTCCGGTGAAGCAACACCCATTTTATTGTGCCGAGTGCGATTTCTAGTAAAAACTAATCAAATCGTTAAAAGTTGCCTCGGAAAACATTTATGTGCAATCTCGTGAACTGTGAGGTCGTATGTGGCTTTTAAAAATTGAGACTTTTGCGATGCTCTAGAAATCAATGGCATCCGGGAATTATGCCATGAATAACGATAGTAGACTGCCTCTCACGATGAGAACACGGCAAGTCCCATAAAAGGATTTCTCGGAAACTTCGCTGACTTAAAGACGGTTCCAAACAAGCTAACACAGGTCTCGGCTTATTCGTAGATACGGCAGCGGTTCTGAGGAAACGACAGTCAAAGGTTTCGACGTAATGTAAATTCGTTTTAGAGCGAGGTAATCTCAACCGAAAAAGTCGCACAATGGCTAGCGTGGCGGCATCTCACTTTTGTGCTCCGTTTTCGAAACCGGATTATTGTTTTTATTTATTTATTTTTCATTTATCTGCCTTTTTGTAAGAAAGTTATCACACAATATTTCTTATCAAGTTGTGGCAAATATTAATTGTAAAGTTACAGGATGGTTTCACGACGTCATACGTTTATTATAAAATGTGTGTCCATGGTGTTTCAGGGTTTACAATCGTTTTAAATTCTTAGATTCTTATATTTCATTCTTACGTCAGTTCCTATAATTTCTTATATTTTATTCTTACGTTTTTTCTTCAGGAAGATTTGGTGCGTTACTAGGATGATACCGATCGTAGTAATATTCGAAAAGTAGAAAGTTCGAACCCTAGGAGTATCGCTTGACGGCAGGTTTGCCAACTGACATTTGTTCGTATGAATCCCGCTTGGGAGAGAAACTTCGTTGAAACTGATGAAGATTTCACAGGTCGTCAATAATTTCGCGGGAAATCACGTATAACGGATCACTTGATCACGGTAAACCACTGGAATTTCACCGAAAAAATTACAGATAAATTTCTCATACTTTTGTTGTTTTCTTTTTTAATTCATTCACCAGAAATACAATTACTAGACGAATAAGGACGACAAATTTCAATACTCTATGGAAAATATTCCTGCAGTAATCTTCTACGGATACGGGTAGATAAATGAAACGTCAATATAACAATAATAATCGGGTCTCGAATATGGGATTCAAAAGTGACGCTAGCTACAGTATCACCGCTTCCGTTGTACTATTTATTCGGTAAAAGACAGATAATGTACCTTGAAAACTTCTATCGCAATTTTCTCAGAATGAGTCGAGTATTTGCGTATAAGCCGAGACACGTGTTTGCTTGTTTTGACCCCTCGTCCACTGAGCGATGGTTCTTGGAAATCGTGTTATGGCTCTCGCCGTATTCTGTTCATCAGAATCCTCTCACTTCAATTTTTGCTTTTACAAATAGAAATAAAATCAGATGGCAACGCAAAAAAAAATCCATATTTATATTTTTAACAGCACTCAATTTCTTCCCATGTGCCACTTCGTTATGTGCTCCTTACTGAATTTAAGTTTGTTTGAGACTGCGGCCAGCAGAGAAGAAACCTGTCGGCAACGAGACATCTTTATAGGACAACAGGCAATCACGTAGCGTCTAGTTATGCTACGGAAAGCGAGCGCGAACATTATTTTGGGAAATTCGTCTTGGTTGATCCTGGCATATTGTTTTGGTGGAAAGTGTGATAATCAGGAACTCACCATGTAGCATATGGGGTAAAGTGTGAAGTGATCTTCAGACATGTAATAGTACGAATGCATTAATTATTGAACTTATTTCTTGCATCATTACCCCGATGAATACTTACATAAGTAAACTGTCACAGGCTACATGTGCACATAACACGAGTTTATAATGTGATGTGATAGACGTCATGGGATAACGATATGCACTTATGCAGATGGCGTAGTATCGCCTACAGAAGTATAAAAGGACAGAACATTGGCGGGGCTGTCACTTGTGCTCGGGTGATTCACGTGAAAAGGTTTGCCGGCCGTGGTGGTCTCGCGGTTCTAGGCGCGCAGTCCGGAACCGTGGGACTGCTACGGTCGCAGGTTCAAATCCTGCCTCGGGCATGGATGTGTGTGATGTCCTTGGGTTAGTTAGGTTTAAGTAGTTCTAAGTTCTAGGGGACTGATAACCACAGCAGTTGAGTCCCATAGTGCTCAGAGCCATTTGAACCATTTGAAAAGGTTTCCTACATGATTCTGACCACACGACGGTAGCTAACAGACTTTGAACGTGGAATGACAGTTGGAGCTAGACGCATGGGACAGTCCATTTCTAAAATCGTTAGTGATTCAATTTTCCAAGGCATTACCCCTCACCAAAGATAACGCAGTGGCCGAGGGCTTTCAGTTAATAACCGACAGCAGCGGCGTTTCGTAGAGGTGTCAGTACTAGCAGACAAACAACACTGCGTGAAATAACCGCCGAAATCAGTGTGGGACATAGGAAGAATTTATCCGTTAGGACAGTGCGGCGCCGCGCGGGATTAGCCGAGCGGTCTCTGGCGTTGCAAAAAATGGCTCTGAGCACTATGGGACTTAACTGCTGTGGTCATCAGTCCCCTAGAACGTAGAACTACTTAAACCTAACTAACCTAAGGACATCACACACATCCATGCCCGAGGCAGGATTCGAACCCGCGACGTAGCGGTGACGCGGTTCCAGACTGTAGCGCCTAGAAACGCACGGCCAATCTGGCCGGCCTGTGGCGTTGCAGTCACGGACTGTGTGGCTGGTCCTGGCGGAGGTTCGAGACCTCCCTCGGGCATGGGTGTGTGTGTTTGTCCTTAGGATCATTTAGGTTAAGTAGTGTGTGAGCTTAGGGACTGATGACCTTAGCAGTTAAGTCTCATAAAATTTCACACGCATTTCAACATTTTTGACAGTGCGGCGAAATTTAGATACGATAGCAGACGACTGCCGCGAGTGCCTTTGCTAACAACACAGCGCCTGCAGCGTCTCTCCTGGGATCGTCATCATACTGGTTGAAGGTTGGACACTAGACAACTGATAAACCGTAGTCTGGTCAAAAATGGTTCAAATGTCTCTGAGCACTATGGGACTTAACATCTGATGTCATCAGTCCCCTATAACTTAGAACTACTTAAACCTAACTAACCTAAGGACATCACACACGTCCATGCCCGAGGCAGAATTCGAACCTGCGACCGTTGCGGTCACGTGGTTCCAGAGTGAAGGGCCTAGAACCGCTCGGCCACACCGGCCGGCATAGCCTGGTCAGAAGAGTGCCAATTTCATTAGGTAAGAGCTGATGGTGGGGTTCGAATGTGACGCAGACCCCACGAAGCCATGAACCCAAGTTGTCAACAGGGCACTGTGCAACCATATGGTGGTTCCATAATGGTGTGAGCTGTGTTTACGTGAAATGAACTGGCTTCTCTGGTCCAACTAGCCCGATCACTGACTGCAAATAGTTACGTTCGGCTACATGGAGACCGTTTGCAGTCAGTGATGGATTTCATATTACCAAACATAGATGCAATTTTTATGTATGAGAACGCTGCGTGTCACCGGACCACAGCTCTTCGAGACTGGATAGGGGAATATGCTGGACAATTCGAGCAAATGGTTTGGCCATCCAGCTCGCCAGACGTAAATCCCGTCGAGCATTAATGGGACATAATCGGGAGATCAGTTCACGCAGAATAACCTGCAACGGCGGCAACACTTTAGTAGTTACTTACCTCTACAGAGCAGCGTGACTCAGTATTTCCGCAGGGGAATTGTAACGACTTGCTAAGTCGATACCACGTCGAGTTGCTCCACTACGCTAGGAAAAAAGAGATCCGACGTGATAGTAAGAGGCACCACATGTCTTTTATCACCTCACAGCATGTAACATATGATTATTAAAATAACGAAAGCCGTTGGACTGTGCTTGTTGCCAGCAGGGCCCCCCCGGCCGGCGGCGCTCGCCGACAGCAGCGGTCCAGCGGCTGCGGACGCCGAGTCGGAGGCCGCGCCGGCAGACCTGGCCCCGCCCCCGCCGCCGCCGCTGGTGCTGGCGAAGCAAGCAGAGCCGCTGGGAGAGGACGACCAGCAGCTGAACGCCGTGCCTGAGGGGCCGCCACGCGCCGACTGCAGCCAGCAGCAGTACGACGTCATGAAGGTAGGCGCCTAGCACCGCAGCGTACTGGCCTCCTCCTCCTTCCATCGGTTTGCGGACTTCTCGATATTAAACGTTGAGCAGTCTTTGTCTAAACAGATGTTGATGTTTTTCTTTCCCTGAAAAAGGAAAAATTTGTTCTTTTTCTTTCCAACGGCATTTATCCTACCATGAAAATCATATTTCGTTACAGATTAACGTTCTTGGAGGCTTTTCGAGCTACACTGGTGTACAAAATTAAAGCAACAAATGGAAATTTTGAAAGGTTGCCGTTATTTTCCCACAAAACAGTATAAACAGGTGATAACAAAGTAGATACACAACTGGCCATTAAAACTGCTACACCAAGAAGAAATACAGATGATACACGGGTATTCATTGGACAAATATATTATACTAGAACTGACATGTGATACCATTTTCACGCAGTTTCGGTGCATTGATCCTCAGAAATTAGTGCCCAGAACAACCACCTCTGGCCGTAATAACGGCCTTAATACGCCTGGGCATTGAGTCAAAAAGAGCTTAGATGACGTGTACAGGTACAGCTTCCCATGCAGCTTCAACACGATACCACTGTTCATCAAGAGTAGTGACTGGCGTATTGTGACGAGTCAGTTGCTCGGCCACCATTGACCAGACGGTTTCAGTTGGTGAGAGATCTGGAGAATGTGCTGGCAGTCGAACATTTTCTGTATCTAGAATCGCCCGTACAGGACCTGCAACATGCGGTCCTTCCTGCTGAAACGTAGGGTCTCGCAGGGATCGAATGAAGGGTACAGCCACGGGTCGTAACACATCTGAAATATAACGCCCACTGTTCAAAGTGTCGTCAATGTGAACAAGAGGTTGTAACCTCCCCACGGAAAATTTAAAAGACAATACTTAATAGAAATGGAGCCAAGTGTAACCTTCCCACAAAAATATTAATGACAAAGACAATTAAACAAAAATTAGCTATCTGACCCAAGTATAAGTTTCTCACAAAATGAAAGTCAATTCAGTGATAATAAAATCTCAGTGACAATAAAAATGCAAATAGACCGAAATGTCAGTCTTTGGCCCTGTGCAAAAATCAGAATTAATTTCTTACCTCAGTATAACTGCATGCCAAAGTTTTGCTCTTATTGTTGGCCGTGGCTTGGAGGAAATGCATTGCAAGTATTAAATTTTTTTTTTGTTAACTGAAAATTTTCTTTAAGGAAATGCAAGGGTATCAAATGATTTTTTTTTTTTGTTAAAAATTGCTTTGAAATCAAAATTATTATTGGGGCGATTCTTGAAAGTTAATTACAATGAATATACATTAGATTATCTATTGAGCGCAATGCTGCATGAATACTTATTTAATAAAAATATACCTCATCCTGAATCTTGACCAGTGGCATGTCGACGCCCGCCGACCGCTCACACATAACTAAACTCTCTCGCATCTAGACCGCGACTGCGTCATCTCCGACGCGCTACTCGCAACCACTAGCTCGCAACTGTACTCGGCTACTACTGACGACAGACTACCACAGACTGACTGAACTGCGCCTCGAGCGCAACTGCTCTGGTCAAAGATTCTACAATGCCTCGTCATCGCTGCCAACGAGTACATACGCCTTTCATAACCCTCCACTGGGGGGGCAAAAATTTGGCAGCGATGGTGAGTCATTTGGACTTGCCATCGTAACAAATTTTTCTTTTAATTAATTAACATTTACAAAATATTTAGATGTAGTACATGAATGAAATGTTGTGCGCATGCACCGATTACCAAACATTACAGACAAGACAAAATATAAGTACAATGAGTAGAGAGCGTATCAGCAAAACAAAAAAATTTATATACAAATTATTTGATAAATAACAAAGTGCACACGCACTGTAAGATTCTATAGCATTTTCTGAACAAAATCATGTTGACAAAGGACATGAGTGCACATGCACTGCAGTGGAGAACATATCAGCAAAAGACGAAATGTATATACAATGAGTAACAAATGACATAAAACATATCACGAAATCATAAAAGGTATACAGAAAAGGCACAAATCATATTGAAAAATAGAAAAGTGCACAGGCACTGAAGTTCAGTAGAAAACATATAAGTGCACATGTACTGAGAACTTTTGAACATTTTCATAACAAATAAACGCAAGGGTAAATAATCAGCAAATCACACAAAGTATATACAATATAGATGACAAGAGTGCACACATACTGCACTTCAGAACAAATCGAAAAATGTCTTTAGTATTTTCACAATAAATAAACATAATGGCAAAAAATCATGTCGACAAGTGACACAAGTGTACTCGCACTGGAGTTCAACAAATCGAGAAAAAATGTATAGGCCATTAACATAAATGATGTTAGTTAAAATGATTTTCACTATTAGGATAGGAAAGGAAAGGATTGCATCATGGTTGTAGCACTTTAGTTTGCACACAGCTGCACTGAAAGTCCATATCTTTCCACAGAATCACAACACTAAGTGATACAATCTGCAGTTCCGTTCCCAGAAGTATTTATCAGCGTATCAAGACACTGAAACGTCGTAGTAATATTCCATGCTATCATTTTGCAGTATTCCAGGTACACCAAACAGTGGGACCATAATAACGTCTTCATCGCTTACGGTGGTGGACAGCATGTCGTGTCAACACCACACTCTTAAGAGGCACACCAATGTAGAATTAGTGCAAAAACCAAATATAGTGCTCCATGATAATGAGGATGGACAAGACAAATGGATGTTACAATAGTTTCAGGTAGTTAGGTCAGAAGGTGAAGGACATTAACTAACACACAAGTCTTGAGTAGTGATTACATAAGTAGTTTGCGGCATCCATACTCAAGTTATTGAACATTTCTGTACCAAGTATTTTAGTATTACAGAATAATGTTCATAAAATTAAATTTGCCATCATGGGTAGTCGTATTACAATAAACAGCGGCAATCTTTGTTCAGTTACACAATTACAATCATAGCATTAATAATCATGGGCATTATAAGTAATCTCATTACAATAGACAGTGGTAATTCTTAGCCAGTTACACAATTACAATCATAGCATTAATAATCATGGGCATAATAAGTAGTCTCATTACAATAGACAGTGGCAATTACTAGCCAGTTATAAAATTACAATCATAGCATTAATAATCATGGGCATAATAAGTAATCTCATTACAATAAACAGTGGCAGTTATTAGCCAGTTACAAAGCATTATAATTTATATATATATATATATATATATATATATATATATATATATATATATATATATATATATATATATATATTTGCATCATTAAGAAGTCATTATTCAAGTGACATACTATTCAGAGCTGATCAGTATTATCCAGAATTATCATAAACTAGTGACATTATGTGGGACTGGTAATACATTTTTTTTGTGCTAGCAATGCATTGCTTTGGATAATTATAAGGGAAAGCAAGAAGAAATAAGAGAAAAAATTGCTTCTAGGTTGTTCCTATAAATGAAAAATGTGTAACGTCATTCGTCATGAGTCAGCTGTAGCAAGGTTATCACATTATAAATGATAGACACAAATGGGTAAAAAAAATTCAAGTACTAGAACAGGTATAATAAGTAACAAGTTTAGTAAGTATCATGAAAAGCTTCTCCTGGAAAAAATACAAAATGGATTATTGAGCTGAAAGAAGAAACGCAGACTATGCTGAAAAGTAGTGAACTTCGAATTGACAGGTAGTGAAATGTGTATAAAAAATGTGTTCCATAGCTGTCCTTTCCAAAACCTTCAGTCATCCTACTATGCAATATAACACCTACTGTCAAAGCAAACTGCAACAAATACTTAAATAACTACATAGCATAAATTCATAACTTCAACATTATCCTCATCTGTAAAGAAAAACTTCATTATCCATCACTTCATTATCCATATTATCATAACTTCACTATTATCATCACCTGAAAAGAAAAAAACTTCATTATTCATAGTAGCATATTCTTCATCATTATTCTTCATCAGCATTCATAATCATCTGCCAAAATCACTTCATTATTCATCACACAACTATTCCTTATCTCTAGCATATTTCATCACTTAAAACTAAGATGTGTAGTTCTGTCTGACAGCTTGCATCAATCGCTTCGTATTCTGAAAGAAAAAATTAGTTAAGACTACTATTCTGCGATGTGTATAGTATATTCTTGTTAATGCTTGTTAATCCTAATCCATTTACTCTTCTTCATAAAGTTATTGCATCTTCTTTCGTTTATTCCGTAGGTGAAATTCCCATTTCTGTTTAATTTATTTCCTTTACGCATCATTTCTTTCTGAAATTGATGAACAAAGATTAATGTCTTGCATTTAAATCATATACCCTTTAAATAATGACTGGTTAATGGTGACACAATTAAGCATACAGCATAACATGACAGAAAACGTAATATGTCAAAAGCATAGACAGTGTTCATAGGCAAAAAGTGTACACAGAATATCACAATGCAGCAGCAAAAAAAAAAAAAAAAGAAAAATAGTCACGATGTTGAGATATCATAGGGCAGAAAAAAAAGTCAAAGTCAACTGGTGTGTGTTATACCTTACCTATTTCATAATGTATACAAACAAAACGGGAAAACAATTATACACAAAAAAAATGAAAATGTGCAGTCTGATGTGTAACGACAAAAAAAAGGCGACCTGCTAACCTTACCTTGCCGGGCACTTGCCAAGAAAAAATACGATAATCATCAATAAGTAGTCACATAAATATAAGTGCATAAGTGGTCATAAAAATGTGTAAGTTCATCTGGAAAATATGCACGGTCTGATGTGTAACGACAAGAAGAGCGACCTGCTAACCTTACCTTGCCGGGCACTTGCCAAGAAAAAATACGATAATCATCAATAAGTAGACATGTGAATATAATTGCAGAAATGTTCATAAAAATTAGCAAATAGCATTACGGCGTGATAAATCATAAAGTATGTTCACTCAATAAAGGGTTTTATATTTGACCAATGGTGGTTGCCTTTCGATTTCCTGGTTCTCAGAGTTTCGACGTGTACAACATTGGGGTGAGGAATGCTGCGAATCCGATATGGACCTGCGTACAGAAGTTCAAATTTACTGCACTTACCTTTTAATTTGCTGGATAAATAGTGTGTACGTATTAATATCTTCTGTCCAATGTGAAAGTCTCGGCGTGTACAAACCTGTTTTTGTTGTCTTCTCCGGCGCTCTGCGGCACGTTTGATGTTGTTCAGCGCAATGTCAATTATTTCGTGGTGTCTTAGTCAACGACAAGTAGGGAAGTTTACTAATTCTTTAATTTTGTTTGGTGGTTCAACGTTTTTCAGTATAACAGACGGAGATAGCATAGTGGATTCATTTGGAATGGAATTAATTACATCTTGGAATGAGAATATGTGTGTTTCCCAATTAACATGTCTTTTGTGGCAGTATATTCTACACAGTTTACCAATTTCTTTCATTAATCGTTCACAAGGGTTCGAAGAAGCGTGGTACTTGGATATATAAATCGGAGAAATGTTTCTAGCTCGTAACATGCGTGTCCATATAGCAGAACGAAATTGTGGTCCATTGTCAGAAATTACTTTCATCACATGCCCTACATGAAATAGAAAATGTTTTACAAATGCTTTCGAAACAGTTTTAGCAGTAGCTTTGCGTAACGGAGTGAAAGTAACAAATTTTGAAGTGAGTTCAACAGCGACAAAGATGTAGCAAAAACCTCTGTTAGTTCTCGGAATTGGACCAAAAATATCTACTGCGGCCATATGTCTTAATTTAACAGGTACAATGGGATATAATGGAGGAATGTGTGAAGTTGTGTCTGACTTAGCTTTCTGGCAAATTTTACATGACGCTAAAACTCGTCGTATACGTTTTTCCATGTTTGTAAAATAACAGTTCTGTCTCAGTATAAGAAAACATTTTCTTGCTCCGTAATGTGCGTAGCTTAAATGAGTATACCAAACCAATTTGTTAACCAGTTCATCAGGAATGCATAATAACCAATTGTTGCTGTCTGGATGAGAGCGGCGGAATAGAATGTCATTGCGTACAGTGTAGTGGTTCCTAATCGTAACATTATTCTTATCTTGCCAAAGGTGTTTAATTTGTTTCCACACGTTGTCTTTATTCTGCTCTCGTGCTATGTCTTGTAATGACGATGAAATAAAATTTTCAAATGCAACTTGCTGAATGTACATGACGCTGAAATTTGCTTTGCAGAAGTTGGTTACTACGTCTTGCTGATTGTTGCTGAGAGAACGGGATAATGCGTCTGCTATTACATTTTGTGTGCCGGGAATGTGAACAATCCTAAAATTAAATTCCTGTAAATACAGTTTCCATCTGCTTAATCTATCATGAGTAAATTTAGCCGAAAGTAAGAATTGTATAGCTCTGTGATCTGTGTAAACGGTGGTGTGTCTCCCATAAAGAAAATGCCGAAATCTCGTAAAAGCCCATACAACACATAATGTTTCTAGTTCAGTAACGGAATAATTTCGTTCAGCAGGTGACAAAATGCGGCTTGCAAATGCGATGTTTTTAATTACTGTCGAGCCATCTTCTTCAATTTCCTGAAAAATATGTACGCCTAAAGCTGTATTGGAACTGTCGGTGGCAATGGAAAAATTTCTGGTAAGGTCTGGATGCGATAAAAGTGGAGCATTCAACAAAGCATGTTTCAGGTTCACGAATTCAGAATGTGCTTGCTTATCCCATGACCAAACAGTGTTTTTACCTGCTAATTGGCATAATCTAGGTGTGTCTAAAGCAGAGTGATAAATAAATTTGCGAAAAAAGTTAATTAAGCCCAAAAAACTGCGTAATTGTTTCTTCGTTGTAGGAACAGTAATGTCACGTAGAGCTTGAAGTTTTTCTGGATCAGGCGCAATGCCTTCTGCTGAAATTACGTGTCCAAGAAATTTTATAGAAGTTTTACCAAAATGCGATTTACTGAGGTTAACTGTAAGTCCTTGTGCATGAAAAGTTTGCAACAGTCGTTCAAGAATCATATTGTGTTCAGTCCAGTTAGCTTCTGCGATAAGAATGTCGTCTACGTACGTCGTAATTCTGTTTTTAAGTTCTGTCGAAAGTATTGTGTTCAAACCGCGAATAAAAGCTGCAGAGGAAATAGTTAAGCCGAATGGTAATTTGCAAAATTGATAACAGTCACCAAAACAGAGAAAAGCTGTATATTTTCTGCAATTCGGATGAAGTTGAATTTGCCAAAATCCCGATTTCAAATCTAATGTAGAATAAATAGCAGTACCATGAAATTTCTGTAAAAGTTCCTCTAATGTCTGTGGTCGATCTGTTTCATTAATAATAATGTCATTAATGTGACGTGAATCAAGTACAAGGCGAAGTGAGCCATCTTTTTTCTTAACAATATGCAGCGGGTTTATGTATGGACTAACTGCCGGTTCTATAATTCCTTGGTCGAGCATATCTTGCAATTCTTTTTTAACCTGTTCTCGGTGGATATATGGAATGGGATAATGCTTTGCTTTAAATGTGTCGTGCTGTTTGACTTGAAATTCATACATAAAGCCGGACATAGTACCAGGAATGTTGTCGAAAACTGGAGCTTGCTGTAAAAGAATTTTATGTAATTCCGTTCGTTCGTCGTCTGTATTTGCACTGCTTTGTTTAACTTTATCGGAAATCATCTGCATTACGTTGTACTCAGCTTCGTCTGGAGTATTATAGTTATGTACGTACGTATCCGTGAACAATGTGGAACTACAGTCCATGTTACGTGTTGCGGAAATGACCTCTGTGCGGTTAATTGTTTGTTCTTCTGCAAATAAGGAATGCTGAAATTCTAAAGCCAATTGGACATCTTCATCTTTTAACATTAAATAAGAATTTTGAAAATCAACCACTGCATCGTGTTGTACCAGAAAGTTCGTGCCTAAAATAACGTCTGTTGTCAATAAAGGAACAATCCAAAAATTTGAGTGAAAAGTGTGACCTGCAATACAAAATGATAAATGTGTCTGTAATTTAACGTCTACACCTTTACTTGATACTGCTCCTTTCACTTTGGTTTTGCCTAAAGGTAATGTGGGATAGGTATTCTCTTTGTTACACTCGTTAAAAGTTTCTTCATTTATTACTGACATAGGTGATCCGGAATCAATTACTGCTGAAAATTTCGATGAACCAATTTTAATTTCGATGACAGGATGTGAAATGGTTTTCTGAACAACTGGTCTTTCCTGTAAAAGAGTGTCTCGGATGTCGTCGAAAGTAATAACATTTTCATGAACAACATTTTGCGTGTCAAAAGTAGTGCTTGTGTTATTGGAAGATGTGTCCTGTACTGTATCTAGTCAGATTCTATCTGACGTGTTATTATTATCAGGAGGATGTTGTGGCATTTCTACAATTTGAACAGTTCTATTACTTCTTCCAGACGTATTATGCTCTGGATGATACATACTGACGGGTTCATTCATGAGAATATGTTCTTGTGGATGATTTTGCTGTTGGTAAGACCGACTGTTGTTAGATGTACGCTCAAAATTGTCCTCATTATTTCTACGTCTGTCGTAATAATCATTCCTATACGGTGCATTGCGATAGGAATTGAAATACTGTGTTTTCTGTATGTAGCTGTTTCTTTGCTGCCGTGCGTTACTATTTGTTGAATCTGGGACTATACGTGCACGCGGCGAAACATTGAAGTTGGGTTGACCTTGTGTATTACATTGTTGGTTCGGTATTCTAACCGGATGACTTTCATGCTGGTGTGGTGGAAAACGTCTATTGTTACTAAAATATGGTTCCTGCTGCCGATAATTTTGACGGTATAGAGAATTGGAATTTTGTCTGTTATTAAAGTTTTGGTGGTTGTCATTCCTAAAACGTCTGTTACTTTTACTATTGAAATTACGTGCCTGATCGTAATTACTGTAAGTTTGCTAACCTTGGTTGTTGTATGAAAAATTTTTGTTTACAAAGGAATAATCAGATTGTTGTACTTCTAAGAGCTGTAACAGATCTCTGAATGCCGAAATGTTTTCTTTTTGATGACCGGTTAACAGTGACACTCTTAATGATCGTGGCAATTTGGAGATACATAATTGAATGAGTGCAGATTCACTATAGGGTTCACTTAAATACTGATTTTGTTGGACCATGTGCTCAAAGAATTGAGTGACACTGGGAAAATTGGAGTCCTCATAATTTGGTAAGCTAATTAACTGATCTTTAATTCCGCGCTGTGTCGTCTTCGACCAATACGCAGATAGAAAGGCATTCTGAACCTCTTCTACTGAATAACATTGTCTCGCGATCGGCCTCATACGAGTTGCCGGTTCGCCTTCCAAAAAACTGCAAATAAATTCAAGTTTATGTGTTACGGGCCAAGTCGGTGGAAAAGCAAAGCTAAATTGTTGTATGCAATCTAGCGGGTGAATCTGTGTTCTGTCGTTTTTAAACACTTTAAACTTTCTCACTGACAGAAAATGTTTGTAATCAAAATTATCGTCTCTGTGTGATGGAACAGGTTCAGGATTGTAGGAGAATCTATTGAACTGTGGTTGTTCGGAATCTAAGTCCCGTACTCTCTGTAGATTACTCAAATTATGCGCGCTGCACGAGTCTGACAAATGTTCGAATAATGGCGTCTGCTGTGATGTGTTATTAACCGAAATATTTTTCATCTCTGTTACTTCTTGTTGTAAACTTGACAACTTTCTGCGCAACGTATTATTAGACGAATCAATCTCATTAATTGTCTGCTGTAGATTTTGAAATTCCGGTGTTTGATTAAATGAAACCGGTGAAGTATCGTCTGATTTATTGTCATTAGTGCTTTCGATGACATCAATACGACTGGCCAATTCATCAAATTTTTCAGTCAGTATTTTTACCTGATCATCGGTTTTAGTGTCAGTGGCATTTATCTGGTTTTGCAATTTACGTGTAGTTTCGTTCAGTTTTCTAACGTCAGCTTTGACGACATCGGAATCCTGTGTTAGTTCTAATTGTTCGAGTCTGTCGGTCACTGTTTGAATATCTATTGTGTGTGTGTCTGATTTCGATTTAAGATCGGAAATTTCGTCACGTAATTCTGTGTTCGACTGTTTGATGTTATTAATTTCGTCGGACACTGTAGCAATATTGTTGTCTACATACGTTTTTGCCTTCGCAAACATTTTACGTTTGTCTTCCTGTCTCTGAGCAGTGATTGTTTCCATTACTTGACGTTTTACTTTATTTTGATCCTCAATAAATTTGCGGAAACGCGTATCACTGTTTTGTATGTGAAGACTAAGACGTTCGTTAATTTGAGAGTTCTGTTGTTCGAATTTCGCGTCAATCTTTTCATCCATTGTGCGCGAAAGTTCTACAGTCATTGCTTTACACTCGTCGCGTAATTGTATAACCTTTTCAGAGCATTGTTTAGCGACTCCGCTAATTTCGTCTCTGAGTGTTTCTGTTGCAGCTGTTTGCAATTCCCTTAATTCCTGAGCAACAAACTTAATTTCTTCGCTACTTTTTCTTGAACAAGCCTCAATTTCTTCGCGTAACTGTTCCTTAGTGTCATGACACTGCGCGGCAACGGCTTTAATTTGTTCACTAAGCTGTCTCGAATTGTTGTCTAATTTTTCATTTAACTGTTTGTTCTGTTCATTAAGTTGTCTGAAATCTTCGCTCTGTTGTCTGAAACTGTCTTTAAATTGATTGTTATCTTCACTCTGTTGTCTGGCCTGTTCACTAAGTTGTTTGAGATTTTCATTCTGTTGTTTGTTCTGTTCACTAAGTTGTTTGAAATTTTGTAGCAAAAATGCCATAATTGGATCCGATAGAAAATTAGCATTTCTATTCTCTGTGCTCATTAATGCCGGATCTGGAATTGTCTCATTTTCTATAACCATTTGGTTATTCTGAGATTCACAAAAAGGTTTGTCAGTCGGATGTACACTGTCAGACATTATTTCGGAATTAAATAAATCCGTCGTAATTTGTGTATCCTGCTCATTTTCATTAGACAAATTTGTCTGTTCGTCACGTGAATTTAGTAATCCGGTTGTGTTAAACTGGGCAGCGCTCATTCCAACAGAACGCCCCGCGTCATCAATTGTCGTCAAATTAACAGAGCAGACAATTGAGTTCTCTTGTTCATCATTAAGGTAAAAGTCGTCATTCGCGGTTGGAACGCACTGACTGTTAGTGAACACAGCATTGTCATCACTACTCTGCGCGTCACAATTGCTATCGGTCACATTGTTTAGGTCGGTAATTTCGTTCAAAATACCTCGCGATACACTTTCGCGGCATTTTTACAATAGTCACAATTAATCACAAAAAAGGGAAATAAGCACAATGCAAAATCAACACACAAATACAACAGAGCAACGAATTGCCGATGATCTGAGGAAAGAAAGTCACAAATTAGTAGAAGCGTTGCGCCAAATTGTAATTATATTTAAGCAAATAAGAGCAGATATCTGACTGTTTTCAAAAGATTCTTAACGAAATACGATCCTGGACTGGGTGTCGCCAAGTGTAACCTCCCCACGGAAAATTTAAAAGACAATACTTAATAGAAATGGAGCCAAGTGTAACCTTCCCACAAAAATATTAATGACAAAGACAACTAAACAAAAATTAGCTATCTGACCCAAGTATAAGTTTCTCACAAAATGAAAGTCAATTCAGTGATAATAAAATCTCAGTGACAATAAAAATGCAAATAGACCGAAATGTCAGTTTTTGGCCCTGTGCAAAAATCAGAATTAATTTCTTACCTCAGTATAACTGCATGTCAAAGTTCTGCTCTTATTGTTGGCCGTGGCTTGGAGGAAATGCATTGCAAGTATTAAATTTTTTTTTTTTGTTAACTGAAAATTTTCTTTAAGGAAATGCAAGGGTATCAAATGACTTTTTTTTGTTAAAAATTCCTTTGAAATCAAAATTATTATTGGGGCGATTCTTGAAAGTTAATTACAATGAATCTACATTAGATTATCTATTGAGCGCAATGCTGCATGAATACTTATTTAATAAAAATATACCTCATCCTGAATCTTGACCAGTGGCATGTCGACGCCCGCCGACCGCTCACACATAACTAAACTCTCTCGCATCTAGACCGCGACTGCGTCATCTCCGACGCGCTACTCGCAACCACTAGCTCGCAACTGTACTCGGCTACTACTGACGACAGACTACCACAGACTGACTGAACTGCGCCTCGAGCGCAACTGCTCTGGTCAAAGATTCTACAATGCCTCGTCATCGCTGCCAACGAGTACATACGCCTTTCAAGGTGACCGAGACGTGTAGCCAATGGCACCCCATACCATCACACCGGATGATACGCCAGTATGGCGATGACGAAATTACGTTTTGCCATTCGTGCACCCAGGTTCGTCGTTGAGTACACCATCGCAGGCGCTCCTGTCTGTGATGCAGCGTCAAGGGTAACCTCAGCCACGATCTCCGAGCTGATAGTCCATGCTGCTGCTAACGTCGTCGAACTGTTCGCTCAGATGGCTGTTGTCTTTCAAACGTCCCTATTTGTGGACTCAGGGATCGAGATGTGGCTGCGCGATCCGTTACAGCCATGCGGATAAGATGCCTGTCATCTCGACTGCTAGTGATACGAGGCCGTTGGGATCCAGCACGGTGTTCCGTATTACCCTCCTGAACCCACCGATTCCATATTCTGCTAACAGTCACTGGATCTCGACCAACGCGAGCAGTAATGTCACGATACCATAAACTGCAATAGCGATAGGCTACAATCCAACCTTTATCAAAGTCGGAAACGTGATGGTACGCATTTCTTCTCCTTACACGAGGCTTAACAACAACGTTTTACCAGGCAACGCCGGTCAACTGCTGTTTGTGTATGAGAAATCTGTTGAAAACTTTCCTCATGTCAGCACGTTGTAGGTGCCGCCAACGGCGCCAACCTTGTGTGAATGCTCTGAAAAGCTAATCATTTGCATATCACAGCATCATCTTCCTGTCGGTTAAATTTCGCGTCTGTAGCACGTCATCTTTGTGGTGTAGCAATTTTAATGGCCAGTAGTGTACAATGCAAAGAATACAGAACGTAAAAAATTGGAACGAGCGTAACAGTAGACGAATAAGTTCTTGTTTTTTTCCAACTTAACAGATTTGCACACGCACTCCGACAACTGGTTAATGTGTTCACAATTTGGCGTGACCACCTCTAGCAGCAATATAGACCTGACAACGACGGAGCAGGCTGTGAATAACGTCATTAATGTCATGTTGAGGCAATAACGCCCATTCTTCTTGCGGAGCTGCTCACAAGTCTTGGAGAGTGTCTGGTGGATGCTGACACCGTGCAACACTTCTCCCTAGTGCATCCCAGACATGCTTTATCGAATTCAAATCGGGAGAGCGAGCAGGCCAGCTATGCGTGCAGTAGCTTTCGTTTCCAAAATGGCGCGCAGCAACACGCAACAACAGTACATGAAGCCCCAGGACCTCGTCACGATATCTAACAGCAGTTAAACCTTTCCGATTGTCCTGTATAATTTCATGAAGATATGTTCGTGTGACCAAAATAATCCCTCCCCACAACATCAGTGATCTTCCTCGATATCGGTCTCTCTCCACAATTCTCGGGTCTCGAAATCGTGTTCCCCATTCCCTTTAAATGCCAATCCGTGGAGAACCTTTCTCCAGACCAAAGCGGGACTCTTCTGAAAAGAACATTGGACCAGTGTGCAGACAGCATGCTGACGACTTTACTCTTGGCGTTCCCTTCTGTGAAGGCGCGTGAGAGCTACAAATCTAGCATGTCTCCGACAATAAAGGGCACTCTGTCAAAGACTGCTCTACACCGTTAGCCTCGGTACAGTACGTCCAGTGGATACTTCGAGGTTAGGTGCCACTTGTTGCGCAGTACTAAGGCGTACCGTCATGCTATTACAGCCAACGAATGGTCCTTTCTTTCTGATGTCACGAGAAACAACAGAACGATTCACGTTAAGCCATCGGGCCACATGTGTTTGCGGCTGTCCTGCTTCCATTCTTCCTACGGCGCTCCACCGTTGTGTGTATGGTAGGCGTCTTTCCTGTGCCTTACTACACTGTCTGTGCTGTGTACACAACAATTGTGGATGTGCTACTACCCGAAAAACACTACTCCGTTTGATAGGTGCCCTGACGTCATCGTTGGCGTGGTTTCCTGTTGACCGGAATGTTATCTTCCGTATGGAACACGATCGTACGGACATCTGCTGACAGTGTGCATGATTATATCGTGAACTAGACTCAGTACGGGGAAATAGTGGTCTGTTGCTTTAATTTTGGACACCATTTTTTTCGTTTTACTTTACTGTGACAAGCCATTAAAATTCAAACAGAAGACTTTAAGGTTTGCGAATGTCATAATTCCGTCAGAGCACATCCAGAGATAACTGACCCACAGGGCACAACAACATTGTCCTCTCAGGAACTAGAAGGCTAAAATTATTTCAGTTGTCTGTCTGCTTCTGTGATACCATCAACCAGCACCATCACTTTAAGAGAGTGATGGCGAAATTTCTGTTCACGTCATACAAAAATGGAATGAAAAATGTCGTTCCTTTTAATTATGAAGCCCGTATGTTTGTTAAACTCAGAATCAAGAGTCACGGAGACAGCTGAGTGATGAGCTACTTTCACTTTGGAAGTGTATCCCTGGTCTGCAGCTTACATAGAACTTCCCCAACAGCTTCAGTTTAGCAGAGTTGTCGACAATTCTGCTCCAGAGTGCTCAACAACGGAAACTAACATGGTAATAGGTACTTCTGGTACCAATATCAGTTAATTAATGATAAGGGACTCCCCATTTCAAACAGAGCATTAAAGATTCCTCATTTACACTAAGAGAGGCAGCACTAGAAAAAGCAGCTATCGAATTACACGTTACAGGTCTGTCCGTTGTAAGCACTGTCCATTTCCTCACATCTGGTCAGTCAGAATTTTCCGTTTTCCTCTGCTGGAAGCCTGGACAATCTCATTTACAATGGTCAGCGATCGCACATCTAAACCACATAAATGGTTTTCTGTTGTTCTAATCGTAGCCACTGGTGTCTTTGATTCATATATCCTAGTCGCTACTTTTTGCTTTACATCTGCATAACGGATGTCCTCGACCTGCCATACCACTCAGTGTAGGTGTACTAATGACTGTGGCGTCGACCAACGTAGTCCTCTGGACCAAACCTTTCGAACAGTTTTTTTGTAAAATCTGCTTGACCATGCAGAAAGCATACTGCCTCCACTGTGCGACATACTGAGCACGTGCTCTGTTAAAGTCTCTCCAGTTTCTTGTAAACTCCAATAACGTTTCTGCACTAATACCTTCAGTGTGCAAAGACACAACAATGTTCTATACAGGGTGTTACAAAAAGGTACGGCCAAACTTTCAGGAAACATTCCTCACACACAAATAAAGAAAAGATGTTATGTGGACGTGTGTCCGGAAACGCTTAATTTCCATGTTAGAGATCATTTTAGTTTCGTCAGTATGTACTGTACTTCCTCGATTCACCGCCACTTGGCCCAATTGAAGGAAGGTAATGTTGACTTCGGTGCTTGTGTTGACATGCGACTCATTTCTGTGAACGTTTGGGCATGCATTGTTGGTGATGTCTTGATTGGGCCCCATGTTCTTCCACCTACGCTCAATGGAGCACGTTATCATGATTTCATACGGGATACTCTACCTGTGCTGCTAGAACATGTGCCTTTACAAGTACAACACAACATGTGGTTCATGCACGATGGAGCTCTTGCACATTTCAGTCGAAGTGTACGCTTCTCAACAAAAGATTCGGTGATCGATGGATTGGTACAGGCGGACCAATTCCATGGCCTTCACGCTTTCCTGACCTCAACCCTCTTGACTTTCATTTATGGGGGCATTTGAAAGCTCTTGTCTACGCAACCCCGGTACCAAATGTAGAGACTCTTCGTGCTCGTATTGTGGACGGCTGTGATACAATACGCCATTCTCCAGGGCTGCATCAGCGCATCAGGGATTCCATGCGACGGAGGATGGATGCATGTATCCTCGCTAGCGGAGGAAATTTTGAACATTTCCTGTAACAAAGTGTTTGAAGTCACGCTGGTAGGTTCTGTTGCTGTGTGTTTCCATTCCATGATTAATGTGATTTGAAGATAAGTAATAAAATGAGCTCTAACATGGAAAGTAAGCGTTTGCGGACACATGTCAAAATAACATATCTTCTTTCTTTGTGTGTGTGAGGAATGTTTCCTGAAAGTTTGGCCGTACCTTTTTGAAACACCCTGTATATAAGGGTGAGTCACTTAAGACATGACACACATTTTATTTCGTGAACGGTTACAAATATCGAAACCCGGTTTTCGACAAATGTTAGAGTGTCGAGTGAACAAATGTTTTAATTTGGTTAATTTTCTTTATTAGAGCTGGTATTAACTGAGATACTAAATAGCTCTTGAGAAGACAATTACAGTAACATATTGTTTGTTAACGTTGACGTTGAAGCCTGTTGTAAAAAAATTCGAGAATGTCCTAGAATGTGAGAGCACAGTGTTAGGATGTCCGGAAACGGCATTTGCGGTGCAAACACTGCAGAGGGGGCGTCTCGGACAAGGCAGCGTAGTTGTATACCGTAAATCAAGCCTGCGGTTCGAGAATAAAGCGTTATTTTCGCTTGAACCAACTTCCGATCTTGGTGCAGGTCCACCCACGAATATTGTACTTGGAAATGCTGGAATCTGGCGTATCACAATAGACCTAGGAAAACTGTTTCACATTTGAATTATCTTCAGGATTTACGTGAGCTGAAACAGAGAAATTCTTCAAAAATAAAGCGGCCTTATACGTTGCAAAAAACAACTACTGTGTTAAATATCAGTTAGAAGGAAGATTTGACCTATCTTTTCCTGTACATGGCTGCGTGTTTCTCAGAGGTAAAATACATGCTGTCGGACAACTGTCTCTATCTACACTGCTCTAAATTATATCATATGGGATATATTCGTTGAAATAAACATTTTATTAAAAATTGTTTGGTGACGACCTACACACCGCAAAATAAATATTTTTCTAAACGAAGCATCGTTTCACGATGAACGCGCTTAAAGACAATGTTACCGGCTACGTGCAATACAGGCTATCGACTTATTTAAACATTGCAATGCAATTTCGTACACACGTAAATGGAATAAACAGTTTACCAAAATGATAACATAACTTTTGTCCTCCAAAAAATAAATTTATCCTTTATTTAAGCATGTGTTCAGACTGTTCACCATGGAGTGGAAGGCATAGTTGCAGTCGCCTTTCGAAAGAATGATGAACAGCTGTAATTACAGTGGCTGATGTGGTACAGTATGCACTGGCGATTCGACGACATGTATCATTTGGCGTAGTCGGGGCTTCGTGATAGACTGCGGCTTTGAGTACTACCCAGAAAAAGATATCGACTGGAGTCAAATCTGCGGACCTCGCAGGCCATTTGATAAGTGAATTTCGTCCTATCCAACGTCCAGGAAAATTCTCATTCAGTATTTGCGTTGCAACACGGGACGAATGAGCTGGATAACCATTATGTTGCAGCCACATATACTGCCCAATATCAAGTGGTACCTCTTCTAGCAGAACCGGTAAAATGTTCGTCAGAAAGTGTGCATACGAATGTCCTTTTAGAGGAGGTGAAGTAAGGTGGCAAATGTAATTTCCTTCGATGCCGAACCATACGTTTACGCTCCAAGGCCACTGATGCTACATCTGAAGCAGCCAGTGGATGTTTGGCTGCCGGGTAGTGCATGTTATGCAAATTTACACTAGCGTGGTTAGTAAACTTTGCTTCACACGTTGGAAAAACGTTGGGCCATCTCTCAGATAGTGAAGGACAAACCGACAAAATTCTGTTCGACGTTCGAAATCCCAGTCGTGAAGTGCCTGATGTAGTGACATACTATGGGATGGAAATTCTGTCGTTGCAAGATGCGAATGACACTCTTCTAGCTGATTCCGTATTCTTCGACAATATGTCTCGTATCACTGTGCAGATTCATTAGCGTCGTTGATAGAACAGCTTCCTCGTCTTCACTGTCAGTCGCAGTCTTCTTTCTTGTCCACCTTTTCACGTTCAAGTAGCCTGTTCGCACTAGCGTGTTAATAATTCTCTCAGCTGCCTGGCGCGTCGAACGTTGGCCATCCGGATTGATAGCCTTATACCACTGTATTGTTTTTACGGTATTTTCTTTACATTCGCCATTTAAAAGTAGCATATCCAAACTCTCCTCATTGGTGAACATACCTGCAAGCAATGAATTTTGAAGCAGAAATGAGCGGCCTGCAGTGCAGACAAGTAAACAGGCAAATGTGTTGATATTCTGACACAGCGTAGCACGATAGCTATGCTTGGCAGTGTTTGCACTGCTAAAGCCGATTCCGGCCACCGTGCTCTCAAATTCTAGTATAGTTCTCGAATTCTTTTAGGACAAATTTCAACTTCAACATTAACAAACGCTTTACCACTGTAACTAACTTCTCAAGAGCTATCGAAAAGGTATCTAATGCAGTTACAAAAAGGATACGCTTCCGTTAAAAAACAAAACAACTTGCTTCAGTATGTCTGTTGACACCAGCGATAAGAACATTAACCTAACAAATCAGTACGTGCCTCTCGACGCTTTTACCGAAAACATCATTTCGATACTCATGAACGTTCACGAAATAAAAGAGGTATTACTTCTTACGTGACTCACCCTGTATACTACCAGAATTCATTGAGATTATATTGTGCCACCGTCGCCCTACTAACACGGTGAATCAACTGACCCATTGTATTGGCTATGGCAGCTTATAGAACCGTTGTCTCAAAGAGTCCCGATTTTCACGTTGCTCCTGTAAATAATCTAGGAGCGACAGAAAGTGCTGAATCTGTGAGAAGCTATATCAGTTTTCTACCTACTTGTGACTGTCGAATCCTGCCTGATTGTCAAAGATGTGGTGTCTAGGAAACCTGCTTCTCAGATCGCTACACAACAATTCAACCAAATTGTATTAATGAGTTTTATTACGAAAAGTACATGACAATACTTAAAATTGTGGTAGACAGATGTGTCGCATGCAAAGGGCGGTATATAAAATAAACAATGTTCTTCAGTATATACAATTCCTAATTCGCTGGTCTTGATGTGCCTAATCTTGATGCCGGCCGGAGTGGCCGTGCGGTTCTAGGCGCTACAGTCTGGAACCGCGTGACCGCTACGGTCGCAGGTTCGAATCCTGCCTCGGGCATGGATGTGGTGGTGTCCTTAGGTTAGTTAGGTTTAATTAGCTCTAAGTTCTAGGGGACTGATGACCTCAGAAGTTAAGTCCCATAGCGCTCAGAGCAATTTGAACCACTTGAACCTAATCTTGATGCTGCTGTAAAAGTGGACCACGACCAGTCGGCGCGGTGCTTATGTCTTCTTCGCATAGAGGCCGCTGCCGTCGCGTTGTCGTCCTGGAGAGGGGTCGGTCAGCGTGCAACTGGCTGACGTTTTCTTCACAGCCCTCTCTGCTCACTCGTTACCGAATGGCGTGCCGGCACTTGACTTACGTCGTAACAGTAACAGGCCAAGTAAACAATTTACTGTAGGAGACATATTACTACAATACTGGTTCGGTGGAGTCCTTTTATCAACAACTGTGTGCTCGAGCCGCGCGGGATTAGCCGAGCGGTCTAGGACGCTGCAGTCATGGACTGTGCGGCTGGTCCCGGCGGAGGTTCGAGTCCTCCCTCGAGCACGAGTGTGTGTGTTTGTCCTTAGGATAATTTAGGTTAAGTAGTGTGTAAGCTTAGGGACTGATGACCTTAGCAGTTAAGTCCCATAAGATTTCACACACATTTTTTTGAACCCGCCCAAAGACGTAAACAGCCATGCATGAACAGCGCCTATCAAACGGAGGAGGTCCGACAGCCGATCAGTTCCAGTCATTCCACCAGGAAGGAGGTACACGGCTCTTGTCTGTAGTTCAACCATGCCTAGACGATCAATACCGTGGCTCGGTCGCGCCCGCATTACTTTGTGCCAGAAAGGGCTCTCAACAAGGGAAGTGACCAGGAGTCTCAGAGTAAACCAAAGCGATGTTTTTCGGAGATGGAAGGTATACAGAGAGAGAGATGATATGCCTTGTTTAGGCCCCCCAAGAACTACCACTGCAGTGGATGACAGGTACATTCGGATTATGGCTCTGAGGAAAACTGACAGCAACGCCTCCACGTTGAATAATACTATTCGTGCAGCCAAAGGACATCGTGTTACGACTCAAACTGTACGCAATAGGCTGCATAATGCGCATCTTCACTCCCGAAGTCCATGGCGAGGTCCATTAGGGGCAGAAATCCATTCCAGTACGATTATGCCATAGGTGGAAAATCATTGGAAGCGGTAACGACCGTAAAATACTTAGGAGTTACTATCCGGAGCGATCTGAAGTGGAATGATCACATAAAACAAATAGTGGGAAAAGCAGGCGCCAGGTAGAGATTCATAGAAAGAATTCTAAGAAAATGTGACTCATCGACGAAAGAAGTACCTTACAAAACGCTTGTTCGTCCGATTCTTGAGTATTGCTCATCAGTATGGGACCCTTACCAGGTTGGATTAATAGAAGAGATAGACATGATCCAGCGAAAGAGCAGCGCGATTCGTCATGGGGACATTTAGTCAGCGCGAGAGCGTTACGGAGATGCTGAACAAGCTCCAGTGGCGGACACTTCAAGAAAGGCGTTACGCAATACGGAGAGGTTTATTATCGAAATTACGAGAGAGCACATTCCGGGAAGAGATGGGCAACATAATACTACCGCCCACATATATCTCGCGTAATGATCACAACGAAAAGATCCGAGAAATTAGAGCAAATACGGAGACTTACAAGCAGTCGTTCTTCCCACGCACAATTCGTGAATGGAACAGGGAAGGGGGGATCAGATAGTGGTACAATAAGTACCCTCCGCCACACACCGTAAGGTGGCTCGCGGAGTATAGATGTAGATGTAGATGTAGATCTTTGCAACAACGACATCATGAAGCGCTGTACAGATGAGCCCATAACCATGCCGAATGGACCGCTCAGGATTGGTATCACGTTCTCTTCACCGATGAGTGTTGCATATGCCTCCAACCAGAAAATCGTCGGAGACGTGTTTGAAGGCAATCCGGTCAGGCTGAATGCCTTAGACACACTGTCCAGCGAGTGCAGCAAGGTGGAGGTTCCCTGCTGTTTTGGGGTGGCATTATGTGGAGCCGACGTGCGCCGCTGGTGGACATGGAAGGCGCCATAACGGCTGTACGATACGTGAATGCCATCCTCCGAACGATAGTGCAACCATATCGGCAGTATACTGGCAAGGCATTCTTCATGGACGACAATTCGCGCCCCCATCGTGCACATCTTGTGAATGACTTCCTACAGGATAACTACATGGCTCAAATAGAGTAGCCAGCATGTTCTCCAGACATGAACCCTATCGAACATGCCTGGGATAGATGGAAAAGAGCTGTTTATGGACGACGTGAACCACCAACCACTGCGAGGGATCGACGCCGAAACGCCGTGGGATTATATTTACCAATAGTGAGTTGCCATCGAGGAGTGAGACAATCTAGCAAACAGTGCGTTGATGAAGTTTGGGATAGTGTGCAACGACGAATACAGGCATGTAACAATGCAAGAGGACGTGCTACTGGGTTTTAGAGGTACCAGTGTTTACAGCAGCCTGAACGACCACCTCTACAAGTCTCCCTGTATGGTGATACAACATGAAATGTGTGGTTTTCATGAGCAATAGAAAGGCGGAAATGACGTTTATGTTGATCTCTATTACAATTATCTGTACAGGTTCCGGAACTCTCGGAATCGAGGTTATTGCAAAACTTTTTTTTATGTGTCTATGAATGTCCGAGTGACGCAAAACATTTTTGTTGTGTGTATTTTACAGCTGTTTGGGTGCCTTCCATGAAGTGAGCACCAACGAGATGGTTGCCAATTACTCCACACCATACATTTACATTCCACGGTCGCTGTCGCTCTACCTGTCGAAGGTAGCGAGGATTGTGCACAGACCAGTAAAGCATGTTTCGTAAATACACTGCACCGTGGTTTGTGAAACCTGCTTCATCGGTAAACAGGTAGAACTGTAAAGCATTCTCTGTTAATGCCCAATGACAGAAAGTCACTCGATTATTAAAGTCATCTCGATGTAATTGCTGATGCAGCGACACATGATACGGGTGAAATTTGTGACGATTAAGTATGCGCATTACACTACTTTGACTCATTGCACTGCCTCTAGCGATGTCACGTGAACTCATGTGTGGGTTCACAGCAACAGCAACTAACACACCAACTGCACCTGCTTCTCCTGTGATGGGTTTGTTACGGATCCGTTTGAGTGTTACGACCATACCTGTTGCATACAATTGTTTATAGATGTTTTCCAACGTGCGGCGCGTTGGATGACCTCTGTCCAGGTACTTTTCTACATACAACCTGCAGGCTGCAGCTGCGTTTTGTCTTCACTCACCCCCGATGAGTATCATCTCTGCCTTTTCAGAGTCAGAACAAACCATTTTCACAGTTCTTACAACACTGTACACACTTTTGTACTTGCGACCATCTCACGTTCCTACTGTGCGTACTTCTGTCTTGGGTTGGGTTGGGTTGGGTTGTTTGGGGGAGGAGAACAGACAGCGAGGTCATCGGTTTCATCGGATTAGGGAAGGAAGTCGACCGTGCCCTTTCAAAGGAACCACCCCGGCATTTGCCTGGAGTGATTTAGGGAAATCACGGAAAACCTAAATCAGGATGGCCGGACGCGGGATTGAACCGTCGTCCTCCCGAATGCGAGTCCAGTGTGCTAGCCACTGCGCCACCTCGCTCGGTAGACTTCTGTTCTTACTTGTGTACAGTACACTATCACAGGCGTCCGGTAACACAGTGTACTACAGTTACTCTGAGTACAAAGACTAATTCAGCAAGCGCTACATACAGACACTGAGACAACCAAACTCGTAATCATCGTAGTCATCGTAAATATACCCCTGCAGATCTTGTTTGTTAAATTCGCAAGCCCCAGGCGTCAACTTTACGTTGCAAATTACTCCGGATGTACTTAACATTTTAAAATGTAAGAAACGGCATTGATGAAGTGTTTGTCTCAATTTTCAGTTGTGCTAAAAATAATAACAGGTTTCGGTTTAAAATAACATAAGTATGTGTTGAAAATCATACTTCCGTGCATTTCTCAATGGTTTGTATTAACCAATTCCATCAACCCCTCTCCTCATTTTCGGTCAGTGGAATTGGTTATTCAGTGTTTGTTGTGGTTTGGGAGGTGTTTCCAGTGGTAATGTTAGCTAACTGACCCTGTATTTAGTTTCTCTTGCAGTAGTTTCTGAGCGTTTCGCTGGCTATCTCTCTCTTGCATTTTGAGCCAGTACTTCCTCAGAGCGATCAGATAGGGCAGAAGCTTGCTCTAGAAACTGTTCTACTTGTTCACTCACTTGGTCGCCCCGCTTCATGTAACTCATACCACACGACCTATTAATATAACACGTTATTCGGGCCTTGAAACGTCTTACTTCAACGTGCGGAAGGGTTCGCCTCCTTCAATAAATGAAACGTCAGATGCTATTTCAGTTAATGCTGATAGCATACTGGCGACAGCCTCGATTACCTCATACAGACGCTCCAGTGTCATGACAATGGGGTGGTACAGTACTTCCATAAACATACGCTCTTGGATGGTACACTTCGAAGGCGGTCACGGCCCCTAATATTCTAAGCTTATACTACTGATGAGACAGTTGTTGATTCAGAGTCGCATCAAATCCAGAAACTTCATTGGCAGACAAGGTTGGTCCTCTCTCCCATCTACAATTATGGTCCAATCATCTGTCGATGTCGTACCGTCTCGCTCAGTCCAAAAGTCACAACCCACGACAGGGTCTCTAGGTCGATATTGCCATACAATCATTTCACTCACCACAGCCGCCCTTGCCTTCTGCCGTCGATAGAGAAGGAACAGCTGCGCACTCAGTATCGTATGGCTGTTTAGTACGACACAGCCGCCAGGGAATTCAGATTTTATGTGGGCATCAAGAGAATGTTGTCGTGTATTATGTCTCTTAAAAAAAATATAATGTAACTATTTATTTTGAGGAAACACTCTCCTAGTAAATTTGTCTGTCCTTTGATTTATCGTGATCTGTTACTGATTTTTAGTGGAGTTAGTTTTTACTTTTAGCTTTCAAAACAATACAAAAGAGATATAATAAGCAAAATAATGAATTTCGTAGGTTGCCAATTACGTATTATACCTGGTTTTATCGAGCGCCAGGCTCCCTACAAATTACTGTAAATGCAACAGTGTAGTACTACTCAGCTCCAGTTCACTATCACAGAAAATAGACAAGTTTTAATAAAATTATTTCACTGGATTACTTCAATTAATCTCACTGAATATTTTTACATAATTTCTTCCGCTCCGGCTATCAGACATTGTGCTGTGAAAAAAAAATTTTAAATGTACCGCGTAATGGCGGCTAATTGTTAACAGTCAGAGATCACTGTTACTCGCTCGGCAGCAGCTGGAAAAATGCTAAATAATTTTCATTAAATATTCTTTTCATAAGATAAATGTGGCGTAGGTTCTTGAAATAACACACGGAGATCACTCTATACCAATATATTCTTACTAGGACACAGTTTACACCATTAAATATTTGCAATTACGTTACGACAGAAACAAATGCTAGCGCAGCACAATAGCTTGCGTACCTTATTCCAGCTAACATCAGAACGAACAGAACAAAACAGACTAGACAGAAGAATGAGCACCGCATTGCGTTTTATACTCTTACAGAGATAATACTTCTTTTAATTACTTACACATCATAATCTCATACACTAAAAATAATGTCTTTTCTGCATTTATCGATATATATTGTATATTCTTACAGTTAAATCAATGATAAATCAATGTTTGCAATTCATTTTGAGTCACATACATTTTTATTTATGTTTCACCTCGATAATGGTGAATATTGCAAAAGGGACACTACACGTGTCCATCACGGCACATGTAAAA
This sequence comes from Schistocerca nitens, assembly GCF_023898315.1. NCBI lineage: Eukaryota > Metazoa > Arthropoda > Insecta > Orthoptera > Acrididae > Schistocerca > Schistocerca nitens. The sequence continues at coordinate 544,608,093 of NC_064614.1, forward strand.
TTCTACAATTTCCTAATCTCAAAAAAGAACAAAAAACAGTAATGGTATCCATAGGAAAAGACCCATGATGAAGATAAAACACAGCTATTGGTAAGCCGAGCAAGTAAGTTTCTCATTCGCCAACGGAAAAAAATATCACAGCACCAAGAAAGAGTTGTGCGTTATAGACGAAAGTTGGTAGGCGTGCTTTTACATCTGAAAGATGATGTCTGTTCAAATTTCGAGCCAGTCGCATAAGGGAGGCACTAGTAGAGCGACTATGAGGATGCAAAACAAGTTTGCTTTAAATACAAGCCGTAACGGTCGTGAGCGTTGGTTACTTTTGAAATTGGACATGGTGAGTTGGCGTTAGTCAAAAATGCCTTTAAGACGACAGAGATGCCACCATCAACACCTTACCGAGTCTGAACGTGGTCGCGTAATAGCGCTACGAGAAGATGGATGTTCCTTCTGCGATACTACGGAAACACATGAAGAAATATAGCCACTGTACATGACTGCTGGCAGCGATGATCGCAAGAAGGCCGGGCCCCATGCGGTCACTTAGCACTACCGAGAAGGAAGACCATCGTTCAGGGTGTGGCTCTGGCGCATCGTACTGCATCTGCAGTAGCAATTTGAGCAGCAGTTGGCACCGCAGTGACACAACTGTTACAAACCAGTTACTTCAAGAGCAGCTCCGAGGCAGAAGCCCTGCTGTCTGCATTCCACTGACCCCAAACCACCGCCTTTTCTGACTCCGGTGGAGTTAAGCGTGAATTCATTGGAGGACAGAGGGAACGTCTGTTGTGTTTTATGATGAAATCTTGATCTTGGAGCCAGTGATGGTTGTGTGTTTGTTACATGAAGGAGCATTGAGGGCCTGTAACCAGCCTGTCTGCGTGCTAGACGTAGAACCTACACCAGAAGTTAGGATCGGAGGTGCAATTTCGTAACACAGCAGGAGCACTCTCCTGGCTATCACACGCACCATGGCTGCGGAACTGTACGTCAATCTGGTGATCTGACCTGTTGCTCTGCCATTTATGAACAGTACTCCAGGGGGTGTTTTCCAACAGGATAACTCTCGCCCACATTCCTCTGTTCCAACCCAATATGCTCTACAGAGTGTCGAGGTGTTGCTTTAGCCTGCTGGATAATCAAATCTGCCTCCAGTGTAGTACATATGGGACATCTTCGGACGACAACTCCAGCGTCATCCACAGACAGCATTAACCATCCTTCTATTGACCTACTGTGTGCAACAGGCATTGAACTACGTACCACAAAATGACATCCGGCACATGAAGAACACACTGTATACATGTTTGCATGGTTGTAATCAGCATTCTGGTAGTTAATGTACCAATGTTTATCATTTGCAATGTCTTATACCATGCCAACGTTAAACTGTGGCTTTGTAGTGTCAATCACTTAAATATGTTAAATAATAAGATAAGAGGTGCTCACTACCAGCGCTGACTGATGCTACGATAGCAACTGCACAGAGCCGAGCCACCTATTATTCCGAAAAGGCACACAGCATAGCACAGAAAACTTATGAATATTTACAATAATGGAATCACGAACTCTACGTGAGTACAATAACAGGAATTCAACAAAATAGTACTGTCTGATGCACTACGGTCCCCATGTGAGATAGAGAAATTCCGGTTCACAACCAGTGGCTGCTTCAATGTGTATTAGCACACCATTAAAGGCGACAGCTGACTTCACCACTTCCGGCATCTGCCGAACAATGATTTACTCTAGCAAAACCTCTCAGTCGCTCAGTCGCTCCACCCCGTCTGACATTTTAGCAGACGATGCCCACGAACAGCACGGCCATGCCCACGATGGTCGTTGCAACTCAGCAAACACGAACTCCACGACGCTCCACGGCGCTCAAGCTGCAGTCTCTCTCCTCCCATGCTTGGGGCCTTCGACGAACTCTGCTCTACACTGCCAAGAACTGCTGACCAGCATATCCATGGTGATCTCGGTGATAGAGACAACCCCGGCTGTCGCATCAGTGCGTGGCCACTGGATGCGCCTCACAGAATTGTTAGCCACATCAACTTATTTTAGTCTCCAGATGATGTTGACGGTACTACTCGCGATCGATAACTTGGCATCTTTCTAGCGTGTAGGGCGCGGGCCATGAGGAGAGTTGTTAGGATTAACTATGGGGAGTGGTGGGGTGTGTGGGTGGGGGGGTAACAAGCTCCGCCACCACGTACCGTAAGTTCGCATTACAGGCATTACAAACCTGTGTTTTGAGCTATCAAAAGCTTCTCATAACCGGCTTCTCTTTCAGAAGATAACCCCCCCCCCCTCCCCCGAGAGGGTATAACGATATGTTTACGTAATGTGTATACATAAACATAGTTATAAATGCCCCCGTTTTAGTCGCTAATTATAACAATGTGTTTACTTTTCTGCTGTAACATATAGCTATAATCAGCGGTGGAAATATATTTGCGAACGCCGACCGTGTGCGGCTGTTTCTTGTTGGATCGTCTGATCAGTCGGAAGTTGCATTGCAGAGGAGAGTAAATGCCTATTCAAAATATAATTATTTTGGATAGCTCAACATGAATTTCCTAAGGGACCGTAGTTTATCATGCATTTACCAGTAGAATATGGCGCGGAGAAAATATTTCGCCGCATACAACTTCCGTCCGATTTCGACGAAATGATTCGTGACTGTGAACTCTCTATTTGGCAGAAACATAAAGAAAATGAAATAACTTCATGAAGGAGTGAGACATAGATTCTACACTTAATAAATAGTCCATACACTAGTTCCATTTAACTCTGAATTTATGGCAATTAATAGATGAACTTACACTAGAATGAAGAATTTAACATGGATGCCGTTATCACTGGCACTTCTCGTAATGAAAATAATTCCTTTGACGTTTTCACATACACGTCGCACATTAAATCTACTGCTATGCACTTTTAGTATTACACATTTACTTTACACTAAAATAATATTATTTTTAACGATAATAATACGGCGGCAAGACATGCGCGTCCGACACAAGTTACAAGAGACAAGAGAAGAATGAGTTCATCGAGAATATTTCGTACATAAAAAAAAAGTGTAAATGTGTTCTTCTTCTGTCCGTTTTTCGCGCCGCGGTTTTCAAAGTCAATAACTCACAGCATCTCTGACGGCGCTTCGACAATATACAAGTTACGTCACAGGTCGTTCACCTTTTACATTCTCGCAACATTATTTGCTACCTGTAGCTGTTGCCGAGGGATTTAAAATGATAAGGCAATCACATAATGTTACAAGGGGAAAGCATCACTGCTAATTTTCGAGAAAAACACAATGAAAATACCTCAAGAAAACACAGAAAATTTCAGCGACAAGGCAAACGACTGAGGAGTCAACACCGGCTAACAGCACTCTGCGCAGTTGGCAACTGTTGTCTGCAAGTCACTACGGCACGGAGTTCCCCGACTGCTGTCGGCTGCTGCTGATGAGAACTGGGGAGTCTGCGTGCCAAGTTACGCTATGTGATCATAAGTATCCGGACACCTGGATGAAAATGTCTTATAAGTTCGTGATGCCCTCCATCGGTTATGCTGGAATTCAATATGGTGTTGGCCCACGCTTAGCCTTGTTGACAGCTTATACTCTCGCAGGCTTACGTTCAATCAGGTGTTACAAGGTTTCTTGGGGAGTGGCAGCCCATTCTTTGCGGAGTGCTGCACTGAAAAGTGGTATCGACGTCGGTCGGTGAGGCCTGCCACGGTGTCAGCGTTCCAAAACATCCCAAAGGTGTACCGTAGGGATCAGGTCAGGACTCTGTGCAGGCCGTTACAGGGATGTTATTGTCGTGCAACCACTCCGCCACAGGCCGTGCGTAATGAACAGATGTTCGATCGAGTTGAAAGATCCAGTCGCCATCCCCAAATTTCTCTTCAATAGTGGGAAGCAAGAAGGTGCTTAAAACATCAATGTGGGCCTGTGATGTGATTCTGCCACGCAAAACAACAAGGAGTGCAAGCCCCTCCATGAAAAACACGACCACACCATAACACCAGCACCTCCGTATTTAACTGTTGGCACTACACACGCTGGCAGATGACGTCCACTGGGCATTCGCCATACCAATACCCTGCCATCGGATCACCACATTGTGTACCGTGATTCGTCACTCCACACAACGTTTTTCCAATGTCCAATGTTTACGCTCCTTACACGAAGCGAGGTGTCGTTTGGCATTTACCGGCGTGATGTGTGGCTTATGAGCAGTTTTCTCACCTCCCGCCTTACTGCCATAGTACTTACAGTGGATCCTGATGCAGTTAGGAATTCCAGTATGATGGTGTGGATAGATGACACATTACGACCCTTTTTAACTGTCGGCCGTCTCTATCAGTCAACAGACGAGGTCAGCATGTGCGATTTTGTGCTTTACGTGTCCCTTCACGTTTCCACTCCACTATCACATCGGAAACAGTGCACCTGGCGATGCTTAGGAGTGTGGAAATCTCACGCACAGATGTATGCCACAAGTGACACACAATCACCTGACCACATTGTCAGCTGAGTGAGTTCGAAGTCCGTGAGTTCCGCGGAGCACCCCATTCTGCTCTCTCACGATGTCTAATGACTAATGAGGTCAGTGATACGGATCACCTGGCATTAGGTGGCAGGACAATGCGCCTAATATGAAAAACGTATGTTTTTGGGGTGTCCGAATACTTTTGATCGCATAGTGTGTAGTTCCCCCACTGAACTTCTTCGCACAAACAGACTGCTCTTCCGTTATTACGCCTTCGCAAGACGCATCTCATCTCGGCGGCGCGGCTGCAGACTGCTCGTGGCCAAACAAGGCTTCAGGTGCGAAAACAGCGCCCTAGCTACACAACCGTGCCCATCTGGGCAAGACAGAAGACAGCGCCGTGCCACGTAATTCCAGTTTCACTGTATAGTAGGAAAATGGTTCAAATGGCTCTGAGCACTATGGGACTTAACTTCTCAGGCCATCAGTCCCCTAGAACTTAGAACTACTTAAACCTAACTAACCTAAGGACATCACACACATCCATGCCCGAGTCAGGATTCGAACCTGCGACCGTAGCGGTCGCGCGGTTCCAGACTGTAGCGCATAGAACCGCTCGGCCACCCCGCCCGGCTGTGCAGTAGGAACTGTAGCGGTATGTGTACCCTTACGACCTTCGTAAAGCCTAATGCTGAAGCACTAATTCAGTGGCTCAAGTGGAGACCTTGTCCAGAGTGGTACAAACTCGAGCCAACAAAAACACACGGAAATTCCTGTATTCAAAATAGAAGGCTTGCACAAAATTATGGAAACAGCGGGAGAAACGCATGGCTGAACATAAATGCAGATGCTAGCGAAGCCTGCAGGTTGCGCTGCTGTATTTCACCACTAACGGCATCTCTACAATGTCCTCAGCAGGTATCACGTGTCGGTCGTGGTCAGAACAGTGTTCCGCGTAAATGTAACTGTATTATATCGGATCTAAGAAAATTCAAACGTCGACAAATTTTGGTGCTCATGTGGTAGGTGCTTCTGTAACCAAGGTAGCCAAATTGTTTGATGTTCCAAGAGGCACCGTGTCGCAGATTTACTGTATACAGGAAAAACGGAAAGACATCAGCCGACGAGTCACAACGCGGACAAAATTATATGGTTGTTTCGATGCAGCCGACAGCTGTAATCCCTACCCTTTCCTTTCCTTTCTGCCTCTCTCCACTTTCAGTTTACATAAGGCGGAAGAAATTGTTTAGAGCGATTGTCACAGACAGTCACAGAAGAGGATTGTGACAATAAATACGAGGACGACAGATGTAAACGTCACTGCAGAGCTCAATGCTGCACTTGCCAACCTTAACAGCAACAAAACAATATGAAACGGGACACAGTAAACAGGAAATTGCAGAGCAAGCTGGACATCAACGTAACAGCAAAACTTGGTGTCTAAACCATAAAACCTGGACTACTGATCAACGGAAGAATGTCATTTGATCGGGAGAGTCTTGTTGCACGCTGTTCCCAACTTCTGCCCGAGTTTACGTCCTACGAGTGAAACATGATGGGGGAATGGTGATAATTTGAGCTGTCTTACCGTGGTATTCCAAGTGCCCCTTGGTATCTGTGAATGGTCGCATTACTGCCAAGGACAATGTGACCATTTCGCCTGATCAGGTAAACCCATGATACAACGTTTGTTCCCCAACGGTGATGCTGTGTTACTCAATGGTGACGCCACTGTCCACAAAGCTCGCGTTGTCTAGAACTGGTTTTGTGAGCATCTGCCGTGGCCACCACAGTCACGGCGTCTCAGTCTTATTGAGGCGCTGCAGTCATGGGCTGTGCGGCTGGTGCCGGCGGAGGTTCGAGTTCTCCCTCGGACATGGGTGTGTGTGTTTGTCCTTAGGATAATTTCGGTTAAGTAGGTTGTAAGCTTAGGGACGGATGACACTAGCAGTTAAGTCCCATAAGACTTCACACACATTTGAACATTTTTTCTCAGTCTTATTGAGCCTTTTTTGTCTGCTTTGGAGAGAAGTGTACGTGAACGCTCACCACCTCCATCATCGTTAACTGAACTTTCCACTATTTTGCAGGAAGAATGGCAGAAGAGTCCCTCGAAAACCATGGAGGACCTGTATCTGTGAATTAAAAAATGACTGGAAAGTTTTCTGAATGCCACCGGTTTGCCTACGCCGTATTAGGTTCAAAATGGTTCAAATGGATCTAATCCCTATGTAGCTTAACATCTGAGATCATCAGCCCCCTAGACGTAGAACTACGTAAACCTAAGTAACCTAAGGACATCACACACACCATGCCCGAGGCAGGATTCGAACCTGCGACCGTAGCAGCAGCGAGGTTCCGGACTGAAGCGCCTAGAACCGCTCGGCCACAGCGGCCGGACTCCATTAGGCAAGATAATATGTTGTGCTTGTGGTGTTTCCGTATTTATGGATATACTGTGTATTTTTGCTTAATAATTTATTTTTAGAACTATAACGGAGTTACGCGTGTCAATTTTTCCCGTATCATTCCGTTATTCTGACAGAAAAAGTTGATACATGTTTGTTGGGGTTTAATTAAGTTTCTCTTTGTTTCATAAACAAATTTCAGAAAAATTGGATGATTTATCCAAGAAAGAGCATCACAAACTGAGCAAGTCAGTAACGGGCTGGGCCACCTCTGACGCTTCTGTAAGCAGTTATTTCATTTGTATTGATGGGTAGAGTTGTTTCATGTCCTCCTGGGGGATATCGAACAAAATTTTGTCCAATTGGCGCGTTAGATCTTCAAAATCCCGAGCAGATTGAAAGGATCTGCCAATAATGTTCCAAACGTTCTGAATGGGGAGGAGATCCGGCGACCTTGGTGGACAAAGTAGGGTTAGAGAAGTTAGGCAAGTTAGGCAAGTACAAATACAAGCAATAAGATCCTTCGCCATGTGCAGTCGGGTGTTGTTTTGCTGAAATGTAAGATTACGATGGCTTGCAATAAAGGGAAACAAAACTGGGTTTAGAATATCGTCGACGTACGATGTGCTGTAAGGGCGCCGCTGATGAGAAGAAAAGGGGTCCTGCTACGAAAAGAAATGACACCCCTGGTTGTCGGGCTCTATGACGAGCGACAGGCCAGTTGGTATACTAGTGCTGTCTGGAGCGTCTTAGACAAGTCATCGTTGCTCAACGGCCGCAGTCAATGAGATTTCAAGCCGAAGGGATGTCTGGAGACGCCCAAAACAAGTGGTTGGATATCGACATGACTGTCGCCCGCCATACAGCCCGACAAGCGGGTGTTATGGCCTGGGGTACCATGTCTTTTTCATAGCGATATCCGTGTGGCTATCATCTGAGGAATCCCTTACAGCACAGTGGTACGTCGACAATATTCTACGCCCCGTTTTGTTGCCTTCACGACGAGCCATCCTGGACTTACATTTCAGAAAGATAATGCCCATCCACTTGCCTTCCTACCTGCCCAGCCCTACCTTGGCCAGCAAGGTCACCGAATTTCTCCCCAGTTGAGAACGTTTGGAGCACTATGGGCAGCACCCTCCAACCACCTCATAATTCTGACGATCTAACGCTCCAATTGGACATGGTATCCCTCAGGAGGACATCCAACAAGTCTGTCAATCAGAGGCAAGCAAATAACTTCCTACATCACGGCCAGGGGTGTATCAGAGCATTATTAATTTGCTCAATTTGGGAAGCTTTTCTCTTGAATAAATCATCTAATGTTACTGAAATTTGTTTGTCTATCATGTACATTACTTCTACTGATTTCCATTCCCTTTGGATAATTCCTTTCTAGTGTGCCTTATTTTCTCATAGTGTATGTTTGCGGTGTCAAAAGTAATTAAGGGTGATAAAGTGGAGTGGCTCGGCGTAGTGCAGCATGCCGAGTGATTCACCCGAGGGTACAAAGTGGACGGGTGACTATAAAATGAAACGATTACTTACGAAATTGAACACAGGAGCAAGTGAAACGACTTGAAATTATTCCTTTTGCGTCCCACTATTTTTTGCAAAGACGAGCACATATTCATAAATAATACAGATTCGTTCGACGGAGAGGTAGATAGGCACTTTGGCGTGGACGCGTAGTCGGCTAGCAGGTGGACAGTTGCCGGAGGCAGCCGTCGCGTGCAGACGCCGCCACTGTGTCCAGGCGGAGTGCTGTGGGCGGCCCTAAGCGAGGCGACGCGGCCCCTTCCTGCCTGCGTCTGACAGCCGGACGCTGTGTTCGCCCCTCCCGATACCCGCGGCTGGCTGCCTGCCTGCCACTGTGCCGCCTGGACCTGGGCAAAGGATTAAACGCGCTGATTTCACACACCAAATGCTTCTCCCCAAAACATACTAATTTACACACAACTCCATTCACTCTTTCTTGATAATTAATTTCACTGCTCCAAAAAGCGTAAAATATTCTAACCGAATCTCTGTTTTAAATGTGGGCCGGAAAAAGAAAGACGCACATACTATTACGGCACGTGTTCCAGTAAAAATACTATACTAATACACTACTGGCCATTACAATTGCTACACCAAGAAGAAATGCAAATGGTAAACGGATATTCATCGGAAAAATATATTGTACTAGAACTGACATCTGATTACATTTTCACGCAATTTGGGTGCATAGATCCTTAGAAATCAGTACCCACAACAACCACCTCTGGCCTTGATACATCTGGGCATTGAGTGGCATGGATGGCGTGTACAGGTACAGCTGCCCATGCAGCTTCAACGCGATACCACAGTTCATCAAGAGTAGTGACTGGCGTATTGTGACGAGCCAGTTGCTCGGCCACCATTGACCAGACGTTTTCAGTTGGTGAGCGATCTGGAGAATGTGCTGGCCAGGGCAGCAGTCGAACATTTTCTGTATCCAGAAAGGCCCGTACAGGACCTGGAACATGCGGTCGTGCATAATCCTGCTGAAGCGTAGGGTTTCACAGGCATCGAACGAAGGGTAGAGCCACGGGTCCTAACACATCTGAAATGTAACGTCCACTGTTCAAGTGCCGTCAATGAAAACAAGAGGTGACCGAGACGTGTAAGCAATGGCACCCCATACCATCACGCCGGGTGATACGCCAGTATGGCGATGACGAATACACGCTTCCAATGTGCGTTCACTGCGATGTCGTCAAACACGGATGCGACCATCATGATGCTGCAAACAGAACCTGTATTCATCCGAAAAAAAGACGTTTTGCCATTCGTGCACAAAGGTTCGTCGTTGAGTACACCATCGCAGGCGCTCCCGTCTGTGATGCAGCGTCAAGGGTAACGGCAGCCATGGCCTCCGAGCTGATAGTCCATGCTGCTGCAAACGTCGTCAAACTGTTCGTGCATATGGTTGTTGTCTTGCAAACGTCCCCATCTGTTGACTCAGGTCATCGAGACGTGGCTCCACGATCCGTTACAGCCTTGCGGATAAGATGCGTGTCATCTCGACTGCTAGCGATACGAGGCCGTTAGGATCCAACACGGTGTTCCGTATTACCGTCCTGAACAAACCGATTCCATATTCTGCTAATAGTCATTGGATGTCGACCAACGCGATCAGCGATGTCGCGATACGATAAACCTCAATCGCGATAGGCTGTAATCCGACCTTGTAAAAGTTGGGAACGTGATGGTACGCTTTTTTCCTCCTTACATGAGGCATCACAACAACGTTTCACCAGGCAACGCCGGTCTACTGCTGTTTGTGTTTGAGAAATCGGTTGGAAACTTTCCCCCTGTCATCACGTTGTAGGTGTCGCCACAGGCACCAACCTTGTCTGAATGCTCTGAAAAGCTAAACATTTGCATATCACAGCATCGTCTTCCTGTCGGTTAAATTTCACGTCTGTAGTACATCATCTTCGTGGTGTAGCAATTTTAATGGCCAGTAGTGTATTCATCCCAGCATTTATTTCGCAAAAAATTCTGAATTGCAAAACAATGCTATTACAACAATTGTATTCACATTGCACCTTCATATCCAAATCATTCGTATTTCGCCTATGTAACGTTGAATTCACACCGAGCTGTACAACACTCTTATATTTAGGTCGGCTGTTAGTCAAACTAAAATAAAACAGTCTCGTACTCCTTCCATCAGTTACAAGATCCTTGAGACGTAGTGTCAGTTTTTGTAACATCAATAGCCGCTTGGTTGGCTCTGTCAACCAACTGTCACGGTCTTGATAGGCAAGAAGAGAACTGCCTTCATGTGCTTTGTATTGAGAGAAAAAAAGCTACATTTTGCTTTTTAAGTATATAAACATAAATCTTAATGTTTTAACTTGATTTCTTCTCAGTAGGTAGTCACAAAACCCAATAAAATTATCCTACGCTTTTATTTAAGAGCAAATTTCCAGCACACATAACAATATCACATCACTTTTGTCTACATTTATTTCTCAGGTCATATTACTTTCACACAACTTACTGCATAATATTCCAGTAATTTATCAGATGTATAGCTATTATGTATTCACAAACTTTACTCGTCTTGTTCCTCCAGATCATCCACAGTGTTACATTCGAACTTTTCGCAGACAATGGAAGAACACTTTTTGCACACACACACATCTCACACTATCAAGGAATTGTGGCAACAACATTCTTTTTCCTACTACACATAATGCAGCGAATGTTCTCTTTGTTTGGAGGCTCTTCCAGTTGTCGAGATTCTTCCAATTTTCAAGAAGTGAAAAATATTTTGAGGTAATTTGGAAGATACGAGTGTGGGATTTTGTAGCTAAATGAGATTTCATAAATTGTTGAGACAGTTGTTTCGGAAATGCCCTCCATGATTTTCTTGGGTTATCTTCTGAAACAGCCTGAAACAATATACCGTACTGCTATTGTCCATCTTTACACGAGCCACAGAGTATTTAGATCTGATCGACATTGCCAAGCCTTCCTTTTGATATGTTCTAGCCGTTGATAACATGTGCTTCATTGGTTCCTTCATCAATTTTGCCCTCATTGTGTATGGTGCTAAACGTAACAACACTTTTTTTTTAGTTCATATGACACCATTATGAAATATTTCTAGTATGCAAACAGTGAAGACCAAATATTCCTGCATTTTAGTAGTAAGAATTCCGGAGGAATTTCCATTTTACTTATTTATTTATTTTCGTCAGAGTTCCTATGGATGTAATGTGTTCCTGCAAAACTGAGATTACCTTTGGATAACTAGTATTGTTTGGTGCGTACTTATAAAACGTGTCAATATTTCATCTATGGTTGCAGATTCTCCAGATTTATAGCTTTCCATGCAATTTGCACCAAATTTATCCAAATATGGCCCGATCGCTGCTACTTTATGTTTCTCAGCCTTTGTTCTTGTGGCTTTATCATCAAATATGTTACCTGTGAGGACAAATATACCTTTTGTATGACATACAAGCTCTGAAAACTATCATACCAGTGGCATTATTAATCCAAAGTTCTTCAATATTTGCTGCATTTACAGCCTTCACGCCAATCAAAATAAGGATTCCAATAACAGCACAGACCTCTTCACTCGAAGTCTTCTTTGCATCCCTCTCTCTAGAATAGTAGTTTAATGAAACAGGTTTGTAAAATGCAGGCTACCGTATTGCACAGGTGCATCAATCATGTCGTCACACCTATGTAATACCTTAGAAGATCTCTTTGGACCAAGAAGGATTTTATTGGATGGCGTTTTTACTATTTTGGCTGTAACACTTTCCCTGGACCTCTTAGTTTGATTATCTTTACCAACAAAAGATCCACTAATAAAACAAAAATCGTCGTCACCAACATATTCTTCCTCATGACGTGGCATTTCCTCTTCTTGAAGATATGCATGTTTGTTTTCCTCTAAAGCACCTGCTCCTGTGTCTGACCCATCTTGCGATCGCTAATTCGTGTTTGTTCTTTCTCCTTGTCGGAAAAATCAAATTCAGAATGCTCTCTGTTGTCGGAAGCGTCATTTAGAAGCTTTTCAATTTCCTGCTCTGGCAACCCTTTTTTGAAACGAACCCTGGAAGTATAATCAGAAATCAAACTTGTATGATAGTAAAGTACTTCGACCCATAAAACGAAGGTACAAATAATTAATATAAATACATTTTACCTACAATACCGGTCACGTGGTTCACTTTGTACACCAAACAGAGGGCGGCCAAAAAATTTGCAATTATTGCCAGCGCATTCTCGGTACAACCCTAGCAACAATACAGGTGACTAACAAAACAGAGCCTGGAGAGTAATGCTTCCCGCCTGCCCAATGCTTCTACTCTGTTAAATCTTCCTATGAGTACTGAAGGCTAGTCTCTCTGTGAATATTACCGAACTGTCGGCTTAATGGGTTGTAGCTGCAAAATACTAACATGAGTTCTTTGCAGAAGAATGGAAAAATAGAAGCCAACCTTGGGGAAGATAAGTTTGGAATCCTGAGAAATGTCAGAACACTCGAGGCAGTAATGACCCTATGACGTCTCTTATAAGATAGATTAAGTAAAGACAGACCTATATTTATAGCATTTGTGGATAGAGAAGACATTACTCAAGAATCAATTCGCAAAGAAGGATTAAGGAGTGACAAGATACGGCTGAAGTTCTCTAAGCCTGTAGATACAGGAATAAAGAATGTGTCAGTAGGCGATACAGTTGAAGAGGAATGGACATCTCAAAAGTTGGGAAGGAAAACATATGACTTCAACTGATCGATTTAAGGAGAAAGTACAAAAATTTTCCAGGAAACTCAGAAATTATTGTAGGAAGGACAGATTCAGTGTACAGGAAAGTCAATACAACCTTTGGTGACATTAAAAGCAACGGTGGTAACATCAAGAGTGCAACGGGAATTCCACTGTTCAACACAGAGGAGAGAGCGGATAGGTGGAAAGAATACATTGAAAGCCTCTATGAGGGGGAAGATTTGTTTGATGTGATAGAAGAAGAAACAGGAGTCAATTTAGACGAGATAGGGGATCCAGTATTAGAATCAGAATTTAAAAGAGGTTTGGAGGATTTAAGATAAAATAAAGCAGAAGGGATAGATAAAATTCCATCAGAATTTCTAAAATCATTGGGGGAAGTGCCAACAAAACCACTATTCACATTGATGTGTAGAATCTATGAGTCTGACGACATACCATCTGACTTTCGGAAAAGCATCATCCATACAATTCCGAAGAACGCAAGAGCTGACAAACGCGAGAATCATAGCACAATCAGCTTAACAGCAAATGCATCCAAGTTGCTTACAAGAAAAATATACAGAAGGATGGAAAAGAAAATTAAGGATGCGCTACAAGACGATCAGTTTGGCTCAAAGAAAGGCAAAGGCACGAGAGAGGCAATTCTGACGTTGCGGTTAATAATGGAAGCAAGACTAAAGAAAAATCAAGACACGTCTATAGGATTTGTCGTCTTGGAAAAAGCGTTCGACAATGTAAAATGGTGCAAGAGGTACGAAATTCTGAAAAAATTCGTGGTAAGATATATTTAGAGACGGGTCATATGCAATATGTGCAACAGCCAAGTGGAAATAATAAAAGTGGACGACCAAGGACGAAGTGCTCGTACTAAAAATGGTGTAAGACAAGAACGTAGCCTTTCGCCCCTACTGTTCAATCTGTACATCGAGGAAGTAATGATGGAAATAAATGAAAGGTTAAGGAATGTGAAACGTCCCCTTAGAAATATTATTGAATTACTGTGCTGATAAACCTCTTACATTATTTGATTTTCAAACAGCTGAGCAACACTGAACGCACTCAGACATTTCGCTCTTTACCTATTCTGATCAACACTAAACTGACACACAATATTTGTTAGCGCAACGCAATCTGACTTTCAATAATCCCTATAAAAGAATGGCCCTGACTAACATTAACCTATACCTTTCACAAATAACTTACCTCACAAAAATCTTCGTTACTCGAAATACTGCAATACAGCGAGCGCCACTACTGCCAGCTAAATTAAAGATTCTAACTACTGAAGTCACTAACTACTGATAGGCATAGTTAGCAAATCAAAGATTTTGATAGAGAACAAAAAATGTATTTATCTTAATAGTGTTCAAAAGTCATAATATATATAGCACTTCATGACACCCATTCTTACAAATGTACTGTTTCTGGTGAACAAACATCCAGATCATCCGGTCTCAAAAATCCGCCATCTCACTTCCCCACATCCACCACTGCTGGCGGCTCACCTCCAAGTGCGCAACGCTACGCGCTGTTAACAGCCAACAGCCCAACACTACAATAGCGAATATTACAACAATGCCACCCAGCCACAGACTGCACACAGCACAGCCAAAGATTTTCATACAGTTCGCTACGTGGCGTTACCAATATAAAAACCTAAACAATCCAATTCCCCCATGCTCCTCACGAAAAATTTTACAAATTGTTTTGGGCAGTGGCCAATAATGATTTGATAAAATTTTTCATAATTACAATAACAAAGATATCAAATGTACACACTTATTGATACAATGTTGGTCAAAAGCTAAAATTTTCTCACAGTCCATGAAGACAGTCCTGATCGTTCATCATAGTAAAATTGCAGTGTTTTTCTCAAAGTCTGAGCAGTAAAAGAAAATGCACACGGAAGTAGTGGATTTCCATGCAGTCTTGAAGAAGTAGTGTTGTCCTTCCAACGTAAAGACAGTGTTGATTATTGACATGCAGACAGGTAATGGGCCAACACAGAGCAAACCCACAGCAGAGTCAGTCGAAGTTTTGAAGAATATTGGTAGGTAGGTCATCAGAAAGCAGACCCACTGTAGTCCTGGTAGAGATAATGGTATTGGTGGGCCACCAGAGGTGCAGACCCACTGCAGTCCTTGTAGAAATAATGGTATTGGTGGGCCATCAAATTTTCAGACCCACTGTAGTCCTTGTAGAGACGCGCAGCAGTCATCCATTGCGACCGTGCAGGTGCACAATCACCATCGAAGAGTCTTGCGGACAATACAGCATGTCTATAAACCACCACTTGTGCCCTCACAAAGTTTTTGGAATTGTCCTTAGAACCAGCAATGCTGTTAATCAGTCCCTTGCTGAATTATTAACACACGTGTAAAAACTAACAGCCCCAACTTCTCATCTATTGTGAATATACTATGACCAACAGAAACGTGTGCAGTGGAATGTAACTTAATTTGATGAACTGGTGTATATACAATTATAAATTTACAACATAAGAATACAATTACAAAGGTACAAAATACATCATGAACGAACATAATAGTACAAATAACATTTGTAGTAATAGAGGCTTTACAAAAGAATAGAAATAAACATGTACATCAGTGTTACAGGAATTATGACATAAGTAAATAAATAAAATAATGAGAATAGCTTTCGAAACATTAATTTCACATATGAGCATTGAAACAGAATAGAAGTAATAATGTCTAAACATCTATACAAAATAAACAACATATTATTAATGTAAATTATATTTGAGAATAACAGTATTCATCATCATAGTGAATGTAGCTGAGTATTAGAAAAATTCTACAACATAAATGTTATCAGATAAACACATAAAGACAGGAAGGACACGAATACACAAGGGTACACAAACACATAGCGGAATAATACAAAAGAAAAGGACAGGGTTTGTTTTACTGCAGTATTTTGCAAACAAAACTTTCTTTAGTTATTGGAGATCTCCCTTCATTCATCATTATTCCCAAAAAGTCATATCTATACCTCCTTTCTGTATTCTATTCGTATTTCTTTCAAAATAATTATTTCTCATTGTACAATACTCATTTTGGCCCAAATCTTTTTCATATAAGTTCTCAATGCAATCTTTCCCTATTTTCCATAGTCAGTTTCTTATATAGTCTACCCCCTCTTAAACTAACTTAAATCTACTGAGCTCAGATATATATGCTAGGGGACGAGGCAATGCAGCAGTACAAAACAATTAACACAAACAGCAATGACAAAAAAATGCAAATTGGCGAAGCAAGCAGCAGTATTTCTAAATTAGCAGAGCAAATGCAACATTACAACTAATATGAGCCGATGTGCAGCAACAAGAAAAATAAATCAGTAGTGAAAGTGGCTTAACAGAGTAATACAAAGTGAATTTCAGTAGCTGTATGCCTGGCAAACAGCAGCAGCAAATTCTATAACTTATACCTAAACATGACAAAGCTCAAGCAGAAAAAATATTACAGTAAAGATGGCCATGTCTAATACCTATGTCACATCTTAACACTAGAATGATGCATCACGATAACTTACTCTAGCAGACAAGTTATCAGTCATTGAAAAAAATTATGTATGCAATTCATGTGAAGTGGAAATGTCTTTTTGTGCTCCCTCGTTGTTTTTTTTTTTTTTTGGTAGTAGATCACAAAATTATTATTTACTGGATCTGTAGGCATAAAATATCTATATTAGTACATCTATTAAATTTTATTTTAACCAATGCTGCAGTGCAACTAGAAACTAGATATTAAACGAAATGAGCAAATATATACAAAGCAATGTGTGAAACGTCATTCACTAGGCTAATGGCGTCTCCAAAGGCAATAAAAAAATCTCTCGACTAGAAAGACAATAGATGTAAAAATGTTTCTAATCATTTCATTAGGCAATTTAGTAAATATCATAAATTAAGAGCTCCACAGTGAATTCATATGTTTTCAAGTTTGGGCTTGTCGTATTTGCGATGCTTTCTACAAAGAAATGTCAATAGCGAGGATAATGGCCTCTTTTTTTCTCCACCTGTGCCTCTGAAAGGTACACACTAATGGCTGTTTTCCAGCTGACTGTCGCGCAGCTGGGTGCTTACAGTGACCTACCTTTGTTACTGAAATATTTACGACATCAGTTTCCACTACAGTGACAGTTTGATACAAACAAAATTTCACAGGTCGAAATATTTGCGTTACAAATCTGTAGAAACAAAATCCTATAAATATAACAGTGTCCAAAAAATTTTCGTCGGCATTGTGATACATTCACACATTTGCATACATTTCATAACTCTTAAATTACGATTTTTGGTTTCCAACATCCTTTTTTCACACTCATTTTCACTACTCATTATTCCTTACCTTATTACACATATACATATTCGTCGACACTTCTTCAATATTTCATCATCATAAATAGAGAGCATAATCAAATTCCTCCTATAGCATCAGCATATTGATCATAAACATACCTCAACAGCATAATACACATCGTCATCGTAATAATAACATTATAAAACCTCAGTCAAATCTCAAAAACGACGTACCTTTCTGCAATAATTTCAAAACCTAAAAAATATTCTCTGCTCATTTCAATAGTGTCATCTACCTCAAACATACTTTAAAAATCATGGTCTCATACCAAATACATCATTCAAAGCTCTCATATTATCACAATCGTTCTGAAAAAATATGAACAGTTTACAAAATACAGACTAAATACAATTTCATAATTGTGAAATAATCCAACTGTGTAATTGCGTAAACATGTGTCACTGACATAGTAAAAAAAATTTGTTTCTCTGTTAAATAATCAGATAGGTGTGTAATTCTGTGTTGGAGAAATATGGTACCGATGTGAAAAGTTGTATAAGCAAATACCTTATTAGCTAGGGCTCCTTCTGCTTAGTACACAAAGTAAGCGTGTACCCCCCTGAGGATTAATGTAATTATACCCTCAGGTGTTACAGATTACAGCAATGGAATGAAATGTATAATGGAAAACCTTTGTATCTCTGCAATTCAAAAATCTTTAAAAATAAATGTTTTAAGTACAAAATTAATCACTCAAATGCATGTCCTGTAGCGCAAAATGTGCGTCTTGCTGTAAGATAATTCTGTGGAAGTGTCGTAGTTATCGTCCTCTGTAAGCAAAGTTCTGTGGAAGTCAATGTACTCACCTCATCATAAACAAAAGTTAAATGCTTTGCATATAGATATCGTAGTTATTATGCTTATTGCCGTGATGAAGAAAGTACTGTACTGTAACGTATTGTTGTGCTACGGAAAAGGCTGTCTCATTGTAGCTATACCACAAAAGTTACTACTAAAACAGGTTTTACTTTCCAGAATAATACATAAAAACTGTGCATATATAAAACAGATACACCACAAAAGCAACAATGTAAATTGTGTCACACATTAGTAGCGTCGTGATATAATCGTGTAGCTGTCAAAGAAACCAAATACTAAGTCATCTGTAATCTCACAGAAAGTACTTCAAATAAGGAATGTCTTTTCAACTAAACCAAAATGTTGCATTAAAATCTCATTAGCAGTATATGTTCTAAGTATTTAATCCTTATAGTCGTTACATAATCGTGCAATTAACGAGCAAGAATGTACACACACAATAACACCGTGTCCTCTGTTCACTATAACAATGCATTCGTAATTTCTGTTTAAACAAGTTCTCTTGGTTCTTGACTGGATATTGAACTTCAAACATTGTTGCATGTTAACAGATTGTAAGTGTGACAAAGAGTACTAGTAACATGAAGTGAAAAATTTTATGGCAAAGACTAAGTTAAAAGGCAGATTAACTTTCAATAAACGGTTTTACATGTGACATGTGGTGCAATCCTTTACCTTTCCTCAGTACGCAGCAAATCAACTTGAATGCAATTATCATGCGGTATATGTCGGTATAGAATGCTAAAATTTTTCTCAGCGTCTATGTTATTTTTCTCTGAGCCAGCCGTCGCACGTGGCTGCCTGCGGTGCGAGTCATTGTCAGCTATCTCTTTGTTGGCATGCGTCGTTATTGGAATTAGGAGACCTAACTTCTACAAATTCACCTTGTTGAGAGGGCCTTGCCCTGTTTGAATCCCGCCAGTTCTGATGCAATTCAGGTCTGTCGTTACGGTTATATTGTCTGTTGTCAGAACGGTAGATTCCATAGTTTCTTTCTTGTCAGTCACGTGGTGGAGAATTTCTCCCTGAATCCTAACTGCGCGCTGGACCGTTGCGTCTGAAGTTATTCTGTCTCCCTTGATAATAATTATTTTGGTTCCAATATTGTCTGTTTCTCTGATTGCCTCTGTGATAGTCATTACTGCGGAGAGGTGAACTTTCGCTGTAATTATTACTACTCTGCCAATAGCCGGCCGCGGTGGTCTCGTGGTTCTAGGCGCGCAGTCCGGAACCGTGCGACTGCTACGGTCGCAGGTTCAAATCCTGCCTCGGGCATGGATGTGTGTGATGTCCTTAGGTTCGTTAGGTTTAAGTAGTTCTAAGTTCTAGGGGACTGATGACCACAGCAGTTGAGTCCCATAGTGCTCAGAGCCATTTGAACCATTTGAACTCTGCCAACGGTTGTCATACGGGTGGTGTCCGTTTTGGTCACGATTTACGTTGTAAGAATAGCCTTGTCGTGTCCAGTTATTATTTCTTTCATCGCGGAATCGTGACGGATGTGACCTGTAATTGTTGTGCTCCTGTTTTCGCGTTCCGCGATTATCAGTGTCAATTTCCAATTCTTGTAACAGTCCCTGAAAAGCTTCAATGTCGTCTTAGCTAAGTCCTGCCAAAATAATATGTCGTAAATGTTCAGGCAATTTGATTAAGCAAATGCGGATGAGTTCTGAGGGGCTGTAAGTGTTTGACAGGTACTGATTCTTGTGCAACATGTCTTCAAAATATTTCACAAGACTGGAAAATTCAGATTGTTCGAAATGTTTCATCATTATGATGCTATGTTTTACTCGGTCTTGTGTGGCTTGAGACCAATATGCTGAGAGGAAGGCATGGTAAAATTCTCCTTCACTGTGGCAATCATGAATGACCGATCACATTCTTAAAGCTGGTTCATTCTCTAAGTAGCCACACATAAATTCTAATCTGTTCTCTAATGACCAGTTGGGAGGAAAACAATGAGAGAATTGATGAAGCCACGCTTGTGGATGAATGTCGTTGCCGGAATTCTTAAATGTTTTGAATTTACGTGTTGTTCAAATGGTTCAAATGGCTCTGAGCACTATTGGACTCAACTGCTGTGGTCATCAGTCCCCTAGAACTTAGAACTACTTAAACCTAACTAACCTAAGGACATCACACACATCCATGCCCGAGGCAGGATTCGTACCTGCGACGTAGCAGTCGCACGGTTCCGGACTGCGCGCCTAGAACCGCGAGACCACCGCGGCCTGCTTACGTGTAGTAATAAACAGCTTATAGTCAAAATCATCATGTCGGCGAGTCGCATGTCGCTCACTGTTACGTCGTGTCGGCGGTTCATCTCAAAATTCGGTGTACCTTTCCAATTTCTTTCATAATTTCCGAAGTGCCCTGTGTTATTATTTTGCGGCTGTTCCGTATTTCTATGTCCCTCTTCCCTTGTTGGAGTGCGAGTGTCCTCTGAAATATGTAATTCTTGTATTACCTGTGTCAACTGATCTTGTACTTCCCGGATTTCTCTTTGGTGTTGCGTATTAATTTGATTCTGATTTTGTTTGAATTGCTTAATTTGTTCGTACTCTTCTGTGTCAGTGAAGGCTACAGGTCTTGTGTCATTCAGATCATCATCCACCTTTGTAGATAAGTTAGTGAACTGATCCGAAAGTTCGGCTACTTCCTCCGATAGTGAACTTATTTCCTCAGTGTGTTTTTCTGAACCAAGTTTCAGAGTGTCCATTTGTGTTGAAATCCTATCTACTGTGTCCTTTAAGTTTTCCTGAGTTTTTGCAAGTTGCGTAACCGAATCGGTAGATGCAACTGAGTCAATCTTAGCTTGCAAGGTCTCATGATTTTCATGAACAATAGTTTGCAGTTCTTTTATGGCTGCTTCGTGATTCTGTAATGTATTTTCATGCCGCGAAAAAATAGGTTGGAAATGCTCACAAATTTGTGTTTTTACGTCGTTACAGACTTTTTGACATTTCGATTCGATTTTATGTAGTAGTTAAATCTTCACGTGCTTGTTCAAGCGTGGTGGCTAACCTTTGGAGATTCTGTTCGATTGTGTCTAACTTTTGAAGATTTCGTTGCATTGTGTCTAACTTTTGAAGATTTTGTTCCATTGTGTCTAACTTTTGAAGATTATGTTCCATTGTGTCTAAATTTCGAAGATTTTGTTCCATTTTGTCTAACTTTTGAAGCTTTTGCTGCGTTTCTCCCATTTGTTGTATTAATTGTAATAACTTTGCACTGGTGTCTGAAACATGTTCCTCAGTGCTCTTCGGCAGTGAATTTTCACCGGCAACATTCACATTTTGACAATCACAAAATGTGTCTTGACTTATTTGAGAAAACGGTGAGGACCCAAAACCTGAATCTACAGTGTTTGCGAGATTGTGTCCTGTCATTTCGGATTCCTGAGGCGAGCTGTTGCCGACCCATCGATCGATAAAGCTTCCCTGTTCACTAATTGTTTCACTGTCTACGCCATTATTTACCGCCCGCTCCGTTTCCCTATGCACAATTAACAAATTACCATTTTGAATGTCTGTTAATTCATTACACAGTGGTGCTGATAAGCTACGCTCGTCGTCACTATTATTTCTCAGTTTACTTTGGAGCCTAGTGTTACGTTTTTCACATGTCATTATTGTCACAATATTTCACACGATAACACAGAAAAGCACAATTTGAATGGCAAAATAAGAAAACACATTAACATAGCACTGAAAATAATATCTAGTTAATTGCAAGCGCAGCTGCGAAATACTTGGTGCAAATCTACATGCATGCCACAACTGTTTTACTGTACAACAATGAAAAACTACAACTACAAAGGAAATTCTCTCTATGATTACGCGCTAGCAATAAACAATAGCTACACTAATTACACAAACTACAAAAAAAAAAAAATCTGAAGATTCCAGTGAGGTATCCTCGGCTAAGGGTCGACATATCAAACGTCACCTAAACAGCCTAATGGAATTAAAAATCAAGGTTAAAGGATATCAACGATACGATTCGCTGATGATATCGTTACATGATCTGCTGAAAGAAATGGACAGTCTAATGAGTACAGAGTATTTATTGAGAGTACATTGAAGAAAGACGAAGGTAATGAGAAGTAGTAGAAATGAGAACACCGAGAAACTTAACATCAGGATTGACGGTCACGAAGTAGATGAAGTTAAGGAGTTCTGCTACCTAGACAGTAAAATACCCCATGATGGACGGAGCATAGAGGACATAAAAAGCGGACTAGCACTGGCAAAGAGGGCATTCCTGACGAAGAGAAGTCTAATAAGGATTATGTGGAAAACACTGATAAGGAGAAGGGTCAGGGTGATAGGACATTTGATAAGACATGAGGAAATCACTTCTATGGTACTAAAGGGAGCCGTAGAGGGCAAAAACTGTAATGGAAGACAGAGACTGGAACACATCCAGCAAATAATTGAGGACGTAGTTTGCAAATGCGACTCTGAGATGAAGAGGTTAGCACAGGAGAGGAATTCGTGGCGAGCCACATAAAGCCAGTCAGAAGATTGATGACAAAAAATAAAAAATAAGGAAACGATAGAGAAAGATTTTGACGATGTTGAATGGAATGCTCTCTTTGAAATTCAGAATTTAGTGGGGGTACAAAACAGGTAGAAGCCAGACGGCAGTTGTAACAATTGAGGGACATGAAAGGGAAGTGGGGGTTATGAGAGGAGTGAGGGAAGATTGTAGCATATCGCTGATGATATTCAGTCTGTACATTCAGCAAGCAGTAATGGAAACCAAAGAAAATTTTGAAGTAAGAATTAAAGTCCAGAGAGAGGAAATAAAAAAGTTGAGGTTTGGCGGTGACACGGGCACAAAAGAGGCACGAAAGGACTTGGAAGAGCATATAAACGGAATGGAAAGTTTCTTGAAAGAAGGGTACAAGATGAACATCAACAAAAGCAAACGAGGACATTGGAATGTAGCCGAATTAAACTAGGTGGTGCTGAGGGAATTAGATCACTTAACGAGACACTTAAAGTAGTGGATGAGTTTTGTTTTTTGAGCAGCAGTGGTAGAGAGGGTATATAAAGCAAACTGACAGTGACGATAAAGGCGTTTCTGAAGAAAAGAAATTTGATAATACCGAATACAGAGTTAAATATTCGGAAGACTGTTGAAAGTATCTGAATGAAGTGTAGCCGTTTAGGGCAGTGAAATATCTATGATAAACAGTTTACAGAAGAAAAGAATAGGTATTTTTGTATATTGGTGTTACAGGAAAACTCAGAATAAGGGATAGATAGTTCACTTAACTAATGGGGAGGTGCTGAACACTGTTGGGGAGAAAAGATATCTCTGTCACAACCTCTCTAAAAGAAATAGTCGGTTGATAGGACACAGTGTGAGACATCAAGGAATCATGAGCTTAACATTGGAGGGATGTGTCTGTGTGTGGGGGGCGTGGGAGGGGGGGAGAAGTGGGTGAGTGAAGAAGGGGGGGGAGGGGGAGGAGTCGTAGAGGGAGCCTATGGGAAGATGCATGCAGTAAGCAGATTCAGAAGGGTGTAAGTTGCAGTAGTTGTACGGAGACGAAGATACTTGCATGTCAGAGCAGCATCACACCGGTCTTCAGACTGAAGATCATAACAACGACGTGATTGTCTCCAATTGTCTTTCTGTTCGGGGTTACTGCATGATAAGACACATAAATAATTACAATGAAATGAAGTAGTAAATACTTAGTAAATACATAAATAATTGCTTTCCTTCCACATGGCTAAAGAACACTTTCACAGTAAAAGTTTACATTGAGCAGTAGACAGCAAACTTGGAAACATAATCGACATTAGTGTTTATGTGAAGCATTCTTTACGTGAAGCCAGCAGACAACATTAATCACATCTTCGTCATTTCTACGTCCGCGGCGATAGCTTTCACTGCAGCGCCCGGACGCCTTCACTACACTGCTTCTGTCTCGTTGCTCCAGCTTCTATCAAACCCTTATGTGAGCCTTTACCTTCATATTTTATTTACCGTGTATCTTCTTCAGTATCGTCTTCAAGCTACAGTCTTCACATAAAATATATTCCATTCCTTTGTCCCACGGAATTTGCTACAAAACTCCTCGATTTTACCGGACTTCTGTAAAAACTAAGTAAAATCTTCGATATTTCGAAATTGCTGCTTTTCATCCTTAGCCCTCCGTTGTTTGATGAATGCATTTGGTAGCACTTAGGAACTTCCCGTACCCCAAATGGGAGCTGAACTTAGTGCTTCATTTCTCTTAGCAGTTAGATCACATGCTGACTCAGACCAATGAAGTTATAGAGGAACGGACATGGTTCGTGAACAAGGTTCAAGGCTTTTAGAAAGATTTTGAATCCTTTTGTACATAACTGGTACTAACAGCCGCAGAAACAAGACACTGATTAAGCATACTATAGTGAAGAATACATTCTTCAATGCTACGGCTACCATTTTACTTTATCGAGGTGAAATTCAGATCTGTAGGAAGAGTAAAGGAAGGAGATTTCATGCTAGCAAAACATTTTCCGCAATACTGTTTCAAGTTTCCAGATACTTAAAATGCGGATATGGAGCAGGAGTACCCCGTAATAGATCTCATCTCAAGCATCTTCGTTTTGTGGACATCATTACAACATTTAACTCTAATAGAGAAACACTTCAGTAACGATCAGAAGAAATTAATGTAGAAAGCTGGAAAGTTTTACAGAAAATCCGTTATAAAACAGATAACTAAGAAAGAACATATCAAAAATGTACGACCCTCGAGCGGTGTAAGCAATCTAAATTGGGTTCTCAAAACTAAAGTAAGAAAGCGAAAGTGAAGTATCAAAAATGGTTCAAATGGCTCTGAGCACTATGGGACTCAACTGCTGAGGTCATTAGTCCCCTAGAACTTAGAACTAGTTAAACCTAACTAACCTAAGGACATCACAAACATCCATGCCCGAAGCAGGATTCGAACCTGCGACCGTAGCGGTCTTGCGGATCCAGACTGCAGCGCCTTTAACCGCACGGCCACTTCGGCCGGCGAAAGTGAAGTATCATTCCGTATAAAAGGGTCGGCCAAACGCTGAACATTGTGCAAAATGCGGAAGTGTGGCACAGGTTCACACATTTCAGCCTGCGGGCAAAGCGGAACAGCGGCATCGTGTGACTAGAAACGTATACCAAATGAGCCGCGATGGTTCCGCTGTCTTGTTTACGTGGTACCAGGAGGACCGGCGAACACTCAGTGTTGCTTCCCTATGGTGACTTACGTGAGAGGTACTGAGAAATGGCAAGTATTCAAAAAAGCAAAGAACTGCTGATCTGTGTTCTCAGTAATTTAAACAAGGCTGGAAACTACAATTCTTCTTTACAGCTGCTGCTGAAAACTCACAGTGACTGCTGTACCGCCGAATAATAAGCGGTGTACATCTTCATCTCTTCGCTTCTTGTGGTACAGTCGTATCGGTTTTACTGTGCATCGTACTGATTTCAATTTTGCAGAATGACAATCATAGTGCATCTGCGCTCCGAACAGGTTTTAGAATTGCATTAAGAAGACTGTCTCTCTGATGTTGCAGAACTTTTGGTACCCACGAAAGTTATCAGGTTTTAAGATATCACCCTTACCAAGCAAACAGTGACACGACTTACAAGTGTTATGGCCGGCGATGTGCAGAGGCAATTAATAAATAAAGCTAAGGAGATTTTCGCTTTCTCTGTTACGTTGGATGAAGCAGAACATCTTACAGATACAGTTCACGTAGTGATATACATACGAGACGTCGATAATTCTCTGCGTGTAACAGAAGACGTTCTGGATTTAGTGCCTTTGAAAGCAAGCGAGCAAGTGATTTTTGGTGTCGGTATTGATTAGATTCGGTTATCCTCAGAGACCACGGATCGAGCACCGGCAGTGCGAGACCATCAGAGAGGACTCATAGCACTGATGGGCAAAAAGTTAGGAAGCACAGAAGATATTTTGCATGGATTTCACTGCTTTCTTCATCGAGAGGCGCTTTGTCCAAACATTAACGTTAGAAAAGTTGTGCATACTGTAAACTGTCTGGAAGCACATGGCCTTAAGCATCGCCAGTTTTGGCAGTTCTTGGAGGAATTATGCTGGCTCGGTTGAGGTAAATTGCTGAAAAGATTTTTTGATTTACGTTTGGCTGCATTACATTCCCTACATGAGAAGGAAAGGGGTGAACCAATTGCTGCTGGATATCAGACCCCGCATTTCTGGTGGACATTATGTCTCACATGAACAGCCTGAACGTCATTTTCCCAAGTGAAAATACATTGTGTTTAAAAGAAGCTTGTTCTTTGGGACAGCCAACTATTGCCTGATGACACTGCACATTCCTTACCCTTGGTTTGGTTCACGAAAGTGCTAGATTTCAAGATTACGTGTCAATAACTGTAAAAATTAAGGAGCAATTTCGAGCGCGATTTGTCGACGTTACGGGTGACTCCTATCATTCGTTGCTATGGACGGTCGTCTTCAGCATCAGTTGAGGTTGCTCCCAATCATCTACAGTTGAAGTTGATCGACCTACAGTGCAATACACGGCTGTAGGACAAGTTTTTTGCAGTACGAAGTACAAAATAATTCTACGAAAACTTTCCACAGCCTGCATCGCGAAGCTGCGAGAGGTCTACTTAGGCGTGTAAAATATTTTTCTCCATAATGAAAATGAATTAATCAAGGTTTTGATCGAGTATTAGTCACGAAAATCTTTACAGCTGCTTGCGTTTCTCAATGTGCCGTGCTTTTGTGCACGACATTAAATTTATCGTTTTTCGTTACCAATGATAAACATGTTTCGGATTTCGTTCTCAAATTTAAAATTGTTCTTCGCTAACTGTGCCTCATCCTGCTCCTTCTTAAATAGATGAACATTGTTACCCAAAATATTTGGTATTAAACCGGTTGTTCAAGATATACTTGTATGCTTAAAAATTATCTTTACGTTATTGAGAGACTTTTTTGATACCAATGCCACGAAATTTATGTAGGTACCTAACGTGGCCGCTAACCTATTCCGACATATTTATGGACAATTTGTTTTTATGTTTCGTTCTAGAACCGTGACGTTTGTTGTTAGGATGATGGAATAATATGATACCTTTCCATGACTGCACTGCCCTCTGTGAAAAGTGAAGGGGAGTGTTTCAGGTACTGTATAAATCAGTTAGTGGGTAAAGCGAAGAGGTGGTGGGTAAAGCGAAGAGGTGACACCTCTGCTTAGAGAATACACTAAATGAGCGTTGAGCTGTTTAGCGTCTGGTAAGTGTGTACAATGTGACCAGATCCACACGTGTGCAGAAATTATGGCTCGCCTTGTCGTACGACCAGCTCCGATTTGTGACAGTGAGACACGAACTTCAAATAGCAGTATCTTTCAAGAGTTATGAGAACTGCTCAGCAACCGATTCAGACACACATTTTAAGAAGTACTAGGGTTTACATAAAAGCTAGCGAATGGATCAGAGAAGGCACAGCAGTGGAAGACATGACTATGACTGTCGCTGAAAGGGATATGGGACTTGTAACCAGGAAGACAGAACAAGGAGGTTCTTTTATCGAATCAACCAGATAAGAAGATATCGAGACGACAACGTGATAAAAGACATGTAGATACCTTGAGAATATACAGCGAAGCGACATGGCCGCTTTTAGCTCAAAATCGTAATATATCGAAAAATACATACATCAAAAAAAGTTTTGCATCACCCCGGTTAGCAGAATTCCTGAGGATAGACGATAACTGCGGATATTGTTTCACAGACACAGTCCCTTTGACTGTTCAGAGATGTCACTAAACCCACCCAAAGATACAAACAACCATGCATGAGCAGCGCCTAATAGACAGAGGGAGACCGACAGCCGATCAGTTCCAGTCATTCCACCAGGAAGGAGGTACACGGCTCAGGATGTCTGTAGTTCCACCATGTCTAGACGGTTAGTACCCCGGTTAGATCACGTCCGCAATGTTACTTTGTGCTACGAAGGGCTCTCAACAAGGGAAGTGTCCAAGCGTCTTGGAAAGCACCAAAGCGATATTGTTCGGACATGGAGGAGATACAGAGAGACAGGAACTGTCGATGACGTGCCTCGCTCAGGCCGCCCTAGGGCTACTACTGCAGTGGATTACCGCTACCTACGGATCATGGCTCAGAGGAATACTGACAGCAACGCCATCACGTTGAATACCGCTTTTCGTGCTGCTACACGACGACGTGTTACGAAACAAACTGTGCGCAATAGGCTGCATGACGCGGAACTTCACTCCCGACGTCCATGGCGAGGTCGGTCTTTGCAATCACGACACCATGCAGTGCGGCACAGATGGACCCAACAACGAGCCGAATGGACCACTCAGGATTGGCATCACATTCTCTTCACCGATGAGTGTCGCATACGCCTTCAACCAGACAATTGTCGGACGCGTGGTTGAAGGTAACCTGGTCAGGATTAATGCCTTAGACACACTGCCCAGCGACTGCAGCAAGTTAGAGTTACCCTGCTGTTTTGGGATGGCATTATGTGAGACTTAGGTACGACGCTAGTATGAATGGAAGGCGCCGTAACGGTTGTAAGATACGTGAATCCCATCATCCGACCGATAGTGCAACCGTATTGGCAGCATATTGGCTAGGCATTCGTTTTCATGAACGACGATTCGCGCACCCTATGTGCACATCTTGTGAATGACTTCCTTCAGGATAACGACATCGCTCGACTACAGTGGCCAGCGTGTTCTCCACACATGAACCCTATCGAACATGTTTGGGATAGATTGAAAAGGGCTGTTTATGGAAGACGTGACCCACCAACCACTCTGAGGGATCTACGCCAAATCGCTGTTGAGGAGTGGGACAATCTGGACCAACAATGGCTTTATGAACTAGTAGATAGTATGCCATGACGAATACAGGCATGCATCAATGCAAGAGGACGTGCTACTGGCTATTAGAGGTACCGGTGTGTACAGCAATCTGGACGACCACTTCTGAAGGTCTCGCTGTATGGTGGTACAACATACAATGTGTGGTTTTCATGAACAATAAAAAAGGGCGGAAATGATGTTTTTGTTAATCTGTATTGCAATTTTCTGTACAAGTTCACGAACTCTCTGAACAGAGGTGATGCCAAACTATCAGTGGATTTCAAACGTATAATTATGATGATGGGTTTGATTTCCAAGGAACTTTTCTGATGCTAAGCGAATGTATTCTGTGAGATGTTTATGAAGGCCAGTTTTACGTTCAATCCCTCTCTTGTTAGTCGTAATTTTCCAGTTTCCTTGTTCAGTCTCTTAGCAGGTGTTCTCTGAACTCTTTTGCTTCTCACGCTCACGACCCCACCAGTAGACAATATGCGAGTATATTTGACCCTGTTGCTAGGCAACGACGCAAGAATATGTTACCGACAAATTACTTATTTCACATAAATGTTGCCACTAGCCTTTAACACCAAGAAAAGAAAGAAATAAAGAAAGTAAGTTCCGATGACACTCATGTCAAGTCTTAACCGTGAAGCTGCACCTCTGTTGACTGATATTACGATAGTTGTGACGTCAGGCACATTTCAATTATGTATACCAGTTAACCAAAAGTATGTTTATTATTTTAATGTCATATCACACCACTTTACTACATTTACGTTTTAAAACAATAACTAAATATACTGAAACCCCAAAGTAACTAGTATAGGCATGCATATCCAAATGCAGAGATATGCAAAAATGCAGAATACGGTGCTGCCGGCGGCAACACCTATATAAGACAACAAGTGGCTGGCGAAATTGTTAGATCGGTTACTGCAACTAGAATGGCAGGTTATCAAGATTCAAATGGTGTTATACTCGGCGCTCGAACGATGGCACGCAGCATCTCCGACATTGTGATGAAGTGGGGATTTTTCTGTACGACCATTTTACGAGTGTACCATGAATATCATGAATCCGGTAAAACATCAAATCTCCGACATCGCTGTGTTTCAATGCAGGGCCATCAATAAATGACAGCATGCGAACCATGCAACGAAACATCATCGATAAGGACTTTCGGAGTCGAATGCCCACTCGTCTATTCATGATGACTGCACAACACAAAGCTTTATACCACCTCTGGGCCCGTCAGCACCAACATTGAACTGTGGACTATTGGATACATGTTGTCTGTTCGGAGGAGTTTCATTTCAGATTCTATTGAGCGGATGGACGTGTACGGGTATGGAGACAACCTAATGAATCCATAGGACCTGCATGTTACCAGGGGACTATTCAAGCTGGTGAAGGCTTTGTAATGGTGTGGGGCGCATGCAATTGCAGTGATATGGGACCCTTGATACATCTACATAAGACTTTGACAGGTGACACCTACGTAAGCATGCTGTCTGATCACCTGCATCCATTCATGTCCATTCTGCATTCCGACGGACTTGGGCAATTCCAGCAGGACAATGTGACACCCCACACGTCCAGAATTGCAATAGAGTGCCTCCAGGAAGACTCTTTTGAGTTACAACACTTCCGCTGGCCACTAAACTTTCCAGATTTGAACGTTATTGGGCATATATAGGATGCCTTACAACGTGCTCTTCAGAAGAGATCTCCACTCCCTCGTATTCTTAGGGATTTATGGACAGCCCTGCAGGATTCATGGTGTTAGTTCCCTTCAGCACTACTTCAGACAATAGTCGAGCTCAAGTTATGTTGTGTTGAGGCACTTCAGCGTGCTCGTGTGGGCCCTACACGATACTAGGCAGATGCACCAGTTTGTTTGGCACTTCAGTGTAATTAGAGAGGCAAAACCAGCCCACAACCAATTTAAGTCCTAACCACATTTCCAAGGGCTATAATATCTATTACAAGTTGTGGTGCTCCTGGAGCACGTGATTCCTCTTAGAGAGAGCTCTTGGCTCATGTTTTGTAGCATGGTGTCCTTCATATTACTGTATTCCAACAGTTCAGTTTACAAATGATCCAAAAGTCGACGGCGAAATCCCCCGCTCCAAGCCAGGCCTCTTTCTTTTTGTTTTCCTTTATTCTTATTTCATCCTCCTCGCTCCATATAGGTGGAGAGTAGGCTGTCAGCAGTACAACACTCCTCTCTTCAGCCAACTCAGTTAAAAAAATATAGATGAGAACAAATTTTATCGTCTTTTTCTATTTTAAATTAAAAACCAAAGACAGACAGCTAACAAACGATATTCAATTTAAAAACACATCACAGGAAGGTGAATCTCTTCCAATTAGAAACACTGAAGCACTGCACTTTCACTTACAATCAGAAGGACCTGCACTGGGTGAGAAGAGCTGTCGGAGGAGAGAACACGTTCCATATGGTTGAGGTGTGAGGATAAAGAGGTAGGAGCTGACAGGTTAGGTTAAGAGGTAAGGGCTGTTAGGTATGGAACCTATGGAGAGGACAGATAAGAGATGAGGCGGATAGTGGTTATACAAACGTGGGAAAGACAGAGGGTACGGAATAGTACGGGAAGTGTAGTGATTATAAGAGGCAATGGATAAGGATGGATGCAGAGGTAAGAAGACAAATGGAGACTGGTGTGGAGTGGGACAGGTGGGGAAGAGTTGAAGTTGGTAGGATGCATAAATATCGGGGTGTGTGCAAGCTAATCTCAGAAACTGTTGTAAGGATTCTGATCTGGTTTTCACTAATAGATACACTGATTCGCAAAGATGGTTTTTGTATGTAATAAACAAATATTTCGTAGAAATGGTCTGATTTCTGATGTACTAAACTCAATGCCACTGCCAACCAGCGTACAGCCCCACAACTAGAGAGAGCTGCAGATAGTCGAAAGTGCATTCAGCATCGAGGTATTGTGGTCTAGCGGTAGAGCGTGAGGCTGGAAACAGAGAGTTTGTGGCAACGAATGCTGCTGGAGTCACCTTTTTGACTATGTCTTTTAACCTAGCTTCCCAGTTCCAATGGAGTAGAGATTCTCCAGAAACGAAAGGTGGCTTGTATTCCACATTACACTGTAACTCTCGATTAGGGACATGCACGTCGCCTAAGTGACATCCAGGTGATTGTAATCGCTTCAGAACAACTACATAGCGAAAACCATGCGAATCTAAAAGCTATGGTTTTCAGTTAT
Organism: Schistocerca nitens; assembly: GCF_023898315.1. NCBI lineage: Eukaryota > Metazoa > Arthropoda > Insecta > Orthoptera > Acrididae > Schistocerca > Schistocerca nitens. Next base: position 544,640,607 of record NC_064614.1, read on the forward strand.
TTATGTATAACGCAAAATGTTTTCGAAAACCTACTTCGGCATAGGATGCCACTTTGCTTCATTTATAAAATTTTGCAGCAGCGCAACAGATGACGCATCTTTCAGCTTTCCCCTTTCCTTGAGTTAAACATAGATACGAACACGATTCTTTGCGTGGTTGGCCGAAAGATGTTACTTTTTGCACACTTTAAATTTATATATAAGATTGGTAAATGAATCTCCACTGGCGAGAAAGATATTTTGACATTTTAAAGATCATATTGAATGGGATTCAGAAATTTCTTCTTGAATGGTATTCAGAAATTTCCTGCGGATAGATACACAAGTATCGAAGTACTTCTACAGATGGTAGAGGGACGCGTTTCGAAATACGACGACAATTTCAGGCTGCCAATTTCTGTTTTCCTTCTATTAGCAGTTTCAATTCACATCCATGTTCGCATTCAGCCCTTACGTTGGTTGTAAATGTATTACTTAAATCACGATGTGCTCCCATGAGATGTCGCTCCAAAAGCGAATTCAATGGGGTACACATAACATTCATGTCTTCAGACAAATTTCCTGGTGTGTTGTGCTTAAGGAGAGTAATTTACATGAAAGTGATTAATTTAAATGAAAGTGATCATATTCATTTACTTCAGTTTGTTCTCTGAATTTCGCACATAGCTTTACAAGTGGCCTATAAACGAGTAGTACATAAACGTTACCCATACGAAGCTGGGCCGAGTCGTTAGTTTATATTAGTTCTCACACGAAATGTGCATTACCCTTCATTAACACACTTCGTTCGCCCTTTTTCCTCTATATTTGTTAAATTATATCGCTTATTGTTGTTCTCACTCTTATATTAGGAATTTGCAAATTCTTCCCAGGGGCTGTTCCATCGGTTATGTATTTCCCTTCGAAAATCTCTCGAGTGGTGGCAGGTGGGAAGAATTTCTCGCTCGTGCTGCTGTGTCGCGGCACATAGCCCACCAGCATGACAGTACTGCACCACGTGTCGCCTACCCGCGGGAACCCAGGGGCCACTGTAATACAGGCAAAACGGAGTGTGTCAGTACTACCCAACCACGATGATAATACAGTTGGTCTCCCTCTGCTGTTATCAAAACACATGGTGAAGTTAAAGTAAACAAAAATCATATCCTTTTTTCGACTTTCTTATACAGTAAGGAAGTCTGAATAGCTTACGAGCAAGTTGTCTGGTCATTAGAGTAACAGAGCATGTTCAGGTGGGCTTCAAGTGGACCGGTACACACACGAGCCAACTGAAGCACCGTCACTCTTACGTGCAATATTACTGTGGTCTACTAATATAGTAATAACAGTAATGCGGTAGTGCTGTGACTCTCTGAGCCTTCACCTCTCCTAGAGATGATAGCAGCATCGCTCCTAGAAGGCGCCGCTTGCATGGACCTACTTGCTTCCGCCACGTTACGTGGCCACAAATAGTTCACGAGCAGTTGACACTCTTGCCAGCACTTAAGCCGTCACATCGCTACTATGAGGCAGCTGCAACCAGCCAGCCAAACAGCGACTGCCTTTCCCAGCGCCATGGAGCCGCCAGAAATCTTCGTTCCGACTGGCCTAAGACTTGGCCTCTCTACGCTAGAGCATCCTGGAAATTGGCAATTTCCGCTCGTTAGTGTCACTTTTTTTAGAGAAAATCCTCTCATCTTTTGATTCTTAAGACCTCGACTCCGTAATGTCGTTTGTAGCGTCTCCAGCGCCCAGATGACTTGAGCCCACCATCTCAGTGCCGTGACTATTTCGTCACGTAGGCTCAAGCACACCTAGTGTCTGGGTACGCTACAGCGTTTTGAGGACCATTTGATAAGCTATGTTGCTACGCTTCAGTTCTTGAAAAATCACAGATTGATCTATTTACAGAGATTTGTTAAATGATCTCCTTATACTGTAGCCGGTGCGAGAAGTGTTTGTCAGAGCACGCTTTTACGTTTCAGGATAACTTGCTGCTCTACAGCCACGCGAAACTCACATCGGACGACAACCGCACGCCGGGTAGGGAGTACCTGGTGACGGCCATGTTCACCCACTACGACAGCAACGGGGACGGCGCGCTGATGCAAGAAGAGCTGGACAAGGTACGCTGCTCTCTCGAGTTACGTGTTTCTTCCCAATACTCACTTGGGAGAGGTTATAACTTTCAGCTGTTATTTAGCTTCATGACGGCGAACTTATGGCTATTTAATGTGTTTTTAAATTTCAGGCACACTCGTACAACCTCTGCAAAGCTTTCCGGGTTTGATTGAGTCTACTAAAGGGATCATCAAGGCACTGATGATTCCACTGTCTCACTGTATAGGAAGCAGAGTCCACTGCCTTGCAGTTCGTTGACGTTGAAAAATGACCATTATTTACTTCTGTTGCAAGCTGGTATTTTCACGACGTTGGACTATTACAAATCCACATGCTATACGAAACTTTTGGCCTGATCCTGATAGAGCATCACGTTTTGGGAACCTATTACGAAATCATTTCGTAATACATCCAACTTCTGGTTGAGCTTGTTTAGTGCGATGAAGATCACTACGTTACTATAAATTATCAAGAGATGAAATTATTTTTGCATTGCTATAAAATCTATAAACATTATAAATTATCTATGAAATGCGCTTCTCATGTATTCATAATATCTGCAAAATAAAAAGGAACTATAGAGGAAAATTAATGTTGGTCGAAAAAGAAATTAAATAAAATAAAAACCAAATAAATAAATAAAAATAAAAATTGCAATTCCTGGCCTGTACTCCGTCGAGGAGTAGTAAACCTCCACTAAAGTGTGCAGGGGCCATTTTTCAGTCAACAAATAGCATTTTGGAGCTTCCGAGCCTTAGAGACCTGATCTACAGTAGTGGTTACGAAAGGAGGATATATACGTGTCAGCACAAAAACATTAACGGAGCTAAGAGTTTCGCTAGTTGCGATGTTATAAGGCACCAACGACAAACAGACTGAACCAGTGACATAAATAGATTGTGCAACAGTTAGTATTTTTTTTTTTCTTTTCGAGTCACCAGTCTTTTGACTGTCTTAAAGCGCCCCGCCATGAATATCTCTCCTAAAGGAAATCTCTTTAACTCTACATCGTCAGTTAATTGTTGGATGTATTCAAATTAGTGCCATCCCCTATAGTTTGTACTCTCTACAACTCCCTTTAGCACCAAGGAATTTATTCGATGATACCTTACCACATGGTCTATCAAACTGTCACTTCTTCTCTTCAGTGTCCTTTACATGCTACTTTTTCGCTGAATCTGTGGACAAGCACTGCATTCCTTATCTTATTAGCCCATCAAAATTTCAACATTCTTCTGTATCACCATATCTCAAACGGTTCGGTTCTCTTGTTTGTTCGAAACGCACATTTTCGAAAGTTTCTTGCCAAAAATAAGGCCGATATATGATACCAGTAGATTTCTTTTGTCCAGGAATGCGCTCTTTGCCTGTGCTTGTATGCTGCTTATGTGCTACTTCATTCGCCCCTAATAAGATACTTCGTCTACATCGTGAGCACCAATCTTCATGTTGAGTTTCTCACTATTCTCAGTTATGATATTCTCAATTAGCTCTTACTCACATTACTCTCAGTACATATTCTGTACTCATTAGACTGTTCATTCCATTGAACAAAGCCAGAAATTCCTCTTCCCTTTCACCGAGGCTAGGAATATCATCAGCCAGTCTTATGCACAATATTCTTACATCCAGTATTTAAATCCCACTCTAGAATGTTTCGTGTATTTCGCTTATTGCTCCTTCTATCAACAGACTGAAAAGTGGAGACGAAAGATTATGACTTACATCTTTCTTAATCCGAGCACTTTGTTCATAGTCTTCCAGTCTTATTGGTCCCTCTTGGTCCTCGTACAAATTGTGCACTACCCGTCTTTCTCTATAGCTTGCTCCTGTGTTTCTCAGAAATTCGAACATCTCGCGCCATTTTACACTGTCAAACGCTTTTTCCAAGTCGTCAAATCCTATGAACGTGTCTTTATTTTTCTTCACACTTGCTTCTATTGTCAACCGCAACGACAGAACTTCTTCACTAGCGGCGCCTTTACCTTTTCTGAAGCCAGAATAATCGTGACATAACAGGTCCTAGATTTCGTTTGTCACTCTTCTGTTTTATCATTCTTGTCAGGAGCTTGGTTGCATGAGCCGTTAAGCTGATTATGCGATAGTTCTCACCCTTATCTGTGCTTGTCCTCTTCGGAATTGTGTGGATGACATTTTTCCGAAGTCTGATGTCACAGCGCCAGTGTCATATTACATTCTACACACCAAATTGAAAAGTCGTTTGGTTGCCACTTCCACTAATGACTTTGGAAATGCAAGTGGAATGTTATCTAACCCTTCTGCCTTATTTCACCTCAAGTCTTCCAAAGCGAAGTTTAAGTCTTATACTGGGTCCTCTATGCCTTCCATATCGACTCGAATGCCTTTTACTATAATGTCATCGTACAAATCTTCTTCCTCATAAAGGCCTTATGTGTACTCTTTCCACCTATCTGCTCTCTCCTCTGCAGTTAACAGAGGTATTCCCATTGCATTTTTAATGTTACCATCCTTCGATTTAATTTCGCCAAAGATTGTTTTCACCTCTTTGCACGCTCAGTTCTTCGGACGATCACTTATTTTTTGATGCCTTCGTGTTATTCCTCTAGTCATTTAGCCTTTGCTGCCCTGCAATTTGTATTTATTTCACACCTGCAGGGTTTATACTGCTTTATTCCGATATTATCCTGAACATGTTTGTACTTCCTTTCTCGTCAGCCAAGTGAAGTATATCATCTGTTATCCAATGTTTCATCCGAGCTATTTTGTTAGTTTGTCTGTTCAACATTTGTGATTTCCTTCTTATGGATGTCCACTCTTCCTCAACATAAATGTCTACCATGGTATTCGTTATCGCACTATCCACATCCTTAGCCAACTTTAAATGCGACTTATCATTCCTCAGTTCTTTAGTATGCCATTTCCTTCCACACTGGCTCTTCCTTACGATTTTCTTAAACTTCAGTCTACTCTTCACGGTTACTAGATTGTAATCTGAGTCAATATCTGCTCCTGGAGACGCCTTACAATCCAGTATCTGATTTCGGAATCTGTGTCTGATAATGATTTAATCCAGGTACTAAGTTTTCGTGGCTCTGGGTCTATTCCAAATACAATTCCTCCTCTTGCGCACTTTGAACAGAATTTTCGCTATTTCCTTCTTAATATTTTTACAGAACTCAGTCAGTCTTTTCCTCCCTCTTCCCTACTGCCAAGCAGCCATATCCTCTCGTAACCCCTTCTTCTACTCGTTCGCCTACAGCCGCGTTCCTATCTCCCATAATTATTAGATTTTCATCTCACTACATATACTGAATTACCTTTTCAGTATCCTTATACAGGGTGTCCCAGCTATCTTGTCCACCCAAAATATCTCTGGAACAATAACAGCTATTGGAAAACGACTTTCACCGGTATCAATGTAGGGCTGGGGCCCATGAATGTACATATTTGGAAACATTCTAAAACGAAAGCATATGTGTTTTTTAACACAAACTTACTTTTTTTTAAATGGACCTCCTGTATTTTTTCTTCAGCAATCCATAGCATGACAAAGCACATACACAATGGCGTTGATTGCATCGCAATATTCCCATTACATCCCGAGATATTAAGACGCGAAGTTGACGTTTGAAACACCCGACCTGCGCTGCTAGCGCACGTCCTGAGGCTCAGGCGTGAACCCCATGCTGCCCGTAATCGCGATGTGATTGACATGTGTAATCACACCTCCATACTTATCAAGAGGTCCGAAACAACGGTAAAAATTTTAGTCCACTTGCTCGTTTCACTAAAGCCATCAACATGAATTTTACTATTACGAGTGAATGATTAACTTTCACTTGCGCTAGGTCTACAGTGAAGTAAAGTTTTAACGTTGAACGGCATTACCTTTTTAGTAACGGATTAACGATAAGCGAAGTTAACTTTATGACTAACGTTGCGGTACACAGATATGTTACAGAACCGCATCACCCCTAGCCTATGGGATAAATACCTGCTGGAATGTACGACGTTAATGCAGGATGGCAGCAGACCGTATTATTCGTTTCGGACCTCTTGATAAGTATGGAAGTGTGATTACACATGTCAGTCACATCGCGATTACGGGCAGCATGGGGTTCACGCCTGAGCCTCAGGACGTGCGCTAGCAGCGCATGTCGGGTGTTTCAAGCGTCAACTTCGCGTCTTAATATCTCGGGATGTAACGGGAATATTGCGATGCAATCAACGCCATTGTGTATGTGCTTTATCATGCTATGGATTGCTGAAGAAAAAATACAGGAGGTCTATTTAAAAAAAAGTAAGTTTGTGTTAAAAAACACATATACTTTCGTTTTAGAATGTTTCCAAATATGTACATTCATGGGCCCCAGCCCTACATTGATACCGGTGAAAGTCGTTTTCCAATAGCTGTTATTGTTCCAGAGATATTTTGGGTGGACAAGATAGCTGGGACACCCTGTATACGTTCTCTAACTCCTTACCTTCTCCTTGTGACTATCGTTGCTGGCCTTGGTTTGTTGGTGTCGATTCTTATGAGAGCGACCGATCACTCAACTGCTAACACAGACTCTCCTCTTCATAACGAATTCTGCTCTCATTACACCATTTTCTGTTGCTGTTGATATTACTGTATACTGTCTCACCAGAAGTTTATCTTCTTACCATACGACTTAACAGAGCCTCGCTAGATCTACATTGAGCCTCTGCAGTTCCGTGTTAAAATTTTCCGGATTTTCTACTACGTTCATACTTCTCGGAGTTCCGACTTCTAAACTGTAACGGTTCAATACGATATTGCAGTACCGTGTTGTTTAGAGATATAATGAACTGTTTCTTCGGACTTGCAGATATGTCCGAAACAACAGGCTCTGTAGTTCTACAGCCTCTATGAAATACAGGAAATGTACTCCCACTTTTGAAGATGGACAACCAGCTGCTGTATAATGGAGTAAGGGCAATGAAAAGTTGTTCCGGACCGGGACTCTTAATCGGATTTCCCGCTGATCGCGAGCGGTCGCCTTACATTTAGGATATCAGAGCACGCTTCATGGCTAGATCCAAACATGGTTGATGACATATGGATGTTTGGGTATGGCCGTGGATCTACCACAAACTTGAATCGGGGTCATGTGACATTCGCTCCGACCAAATGCAACGAAGAAAAATAATTCAATGGTAAGGCGACCACTCGCAATATGCGGACTATCAGGGTTCGAGTCCCGGTCCGGCACAAGCTTTCATTGTCGTCATTCCATTATACAGCTGATGGCTGCCCATATACGCAGCAACGAACACATTTCATGTGTCGTAGGATGTTATCGCATCGTAGGTTATCCCATATTTTTGTAACGGTCACCTCCCCCTTGGCGGTCCCGTCCCGGAGATCCGAAGTGGGGAACAATCTTAAACTTTTGACAATGGAAACTTCCTGAATTACGGGCCACAGGTCGTGTGGATACGCATTATATGTCTTCATCTCGGGGGTTTCCATAGGTTGCTGTTACTTCATGGTTCTCAACTTCTCTTTGAAGATGTGAAGGATCCACAAGAATGGTGCTTCTCTCCAACATGGAAATGGATTATACACATATCAAAAAAAGTTTTGCATGACCCGGGTCCCACAACTCCTGAAGATAGACGTTGACTGTGGATATTGTATCACAGACACAGTCCGTTTTTTTACAAATGTCACTAAACAAGCCCAAAGATGTAAACAACCATGCATGAGCAGCACCTATTAGACAGGAAGGGGTCCGACAGCAGGTCAGTTCCAGTAATTCCACCAGGAAGGAGGCACACGGCTTGTGTTCTCTGTACTTCAACTATGACTAGACGGTCAATAACGCGGTTAGATCGCGTCCGCATTGTTACTTTGTGCCAGGAAGAGCTCTCAACAAGGGATGTGTCCAGGCGTCTCGGAGTGAATCAAAGTGATGTTGTTCGGATATGGAGGAGATACAGAGAGACAGAAACTGTCAATGACATGCCTCGCTCAGGCCTCCCAAGGGCTACTACGGCAGTGGATAACCGCTACCTAAGGATTATCGTTCGGAGGAACCCTGACAGCAACGCCACCATGATGAATAATGCACTACGCGCAGCCACAGGACGGCGTGTTATGATCAAACAATGCGCAATAGGCTGCATGACGCGCATCTTCGCCGCCGACGTCCATGGCGAGGTCCATCTTTTCAATCACTACACCATACAGTGCTGTACAGATGGCAGTGCTGTACAGATGGACGCAACAACGTGCCGAATGGACCGCTAAGGATTGGCATCACGTTCTCTTCACCGATGAGTGTGGCATATATCTTCAACTAGACAATCGTCGGAGTCGTGTTTGGAGGCAACCCGGTCAGGCTGAACGCCTTAGACACACTGTCCAGCGAGTGTAGGAAAGTGGCGGTTTCCTGCTGTCTTGGGGTGGTATTATGTGGGGCTGACGTACGCCGCTGGTGTTCATGGAAGGCGTTGTAATGGCTGTACGATACGTGAGTTCCATCCTTCGACCGACAGTGCAACCATATCGGCAGCATATTGGCCAGGCATTCGTCTTTATGGACGACAATTCGCGCCCCCATCGTGCACATCTTGTGAATGACTTCCTTCAGGATAACGACATCGCTCGACTACAGTGGCCAGCATGTTCTCCACACATGAACCCTATCGTAAATGCTTGGGGTAGATTGAAAAGGGTTGTTTATGGACGATGTAGCCCACCAACCACTCTGAGGGATCTATGCCGAATCACCTTTGACGAGTGGGACAATCCGGACCAGCAGTGCCTTGACGAACTTGTGGATAGTATGCTACGACGAATACAGGCTTGCATCAAAGCAAGAGGACGTGCTATTCGATATTAGAGGTACCGGTGTGTACAGTAATATGGACCACCACCTCTGAAGGTCTTTCTGCATGGTGGTACAACATGCAATGTGTATTTTTTATGGGCAATAAAAAGAGCGGAAATGATGTTAATGTTGATCTCTATAACAATTTTCTGTATAGGTTCCGGAACTCTCGGAATCGAGGTTATTGCAAAACTTTTTTTGATGTGTCTATGAATGTCCGAGTATTTTATCTCCCCTCCGATCTGACGACAGTTTAGTTAAGGAGGTCTTGTTCCCTTATGGGGTGCGGAAGCCGGCCCACTCAACACCGGTTGCAATGCTGTTATGAGATTCGTTGAACGGATATGGGAGTCACATATAAGATTCCAGCCCATCTACAAGTTTCTGATTACCGCATTCATTTAACGAAAAGCCGACATGTGGCGACGTGCTTTCTGTGCAATGAAAGTGGCCATCTTAGATCTAATTGCCCACGGTGGTATTTGTATTGAAGATCTCATCAGTAATCGACTTTAGCTGATCTGCGTTCTACTGCTAACGAGGTTTGGGGCACGTCTTCCGCAGGTGCAGTATAACAACAGATGGAAGGGCAGCTTTCTGTTCCCGATTTTCCGCCTATACCCTTGCAGCACGATCCTGAAATGCTTACTGCCCAGCTGGCAATCCAGACACGCCGTACGTAGGATGGTGAGGAGTCGTGTACGTATACTCCTCACCCACACCTTCCTGAACTAAGTTTGTCGATTGACGCATCTTTTAGTGCTGAGTTCTGCAATCCTGATGTGGTCGATGGTGTGGAAACAGCTGCTGAGGGCTTTAGAGCTTCTCCTAGCATTCCTCCGACTCTACATGTAACACCTCCGGAACCACTCAAGGGTGAGGAAGTCGCTGAGCCTTTTGGTGTTCCAATGATTCAACAGTTAGAAATTGCGGCACCCGTAAATTTAACTTCTCGCTTTACGCTGGAACAACCTACTGTTGTTGATCTCAAGGAGGTGACTGGTGGCCAGATCCAAATGTTTTGAAGCCTGACACGTCTTCTGTATGTCAATGTTAACTGCAAGGATCCCAAGCCGCAGAGTGGACCTCTGACGCTCCTTGTTTGTCACCCAATTTGCTTAATGTTTCAGAACCGCCCACGCCCACTGCAGATGGCGTGTTGCCTCATAGTCGCTGCAAACAACTCGTCCCACCTGAGCGCGCTGTGGCTCGTCAAAATAACACACATAAAGAATTCAGAGGCGGGGGTTCTAGCCCTCAACCTCTGATTCGTCTACTGACTCAGTAATGGCTCTTGATTCCGTATTTAAGTTGGTCAGCAGATCGAATTTGGTTTCTAGTTGTTAAAATATGTAGCCTTGTAAGTTTATTTCTTTGAACGTCAATTACCTGTAGGTGGAATCGGAAACACGGCTACCTTCACTGAGGCATTTTATCTACGATTCCTGTTCGGATGTCGTATTCTCACAATTGTTTTTAATTCATTCATTTCCTCTGCCTGAATTACTCACTGTGCTTAATGTGGCTCCAGAATGTTCCCCGGGGACTGCCTTGGTTTTTAGAGATGGCATTCCGATGTAAGGGATTAAACATCTTGATAATGTTAGAAGTGTAGGACGTACTTTTTTTACCTGACCTTGATTCTGATCTTCGTACAGTCCAGCGTCCTGTACAGGGTGCATTTCGTACCGTTCTCAATTTTATAAGAAAAAGGTGGTATAATTGTTACAGTAAAGTTCACAGAGTATTCTGGTAGGAGCTAATTTTAACTCTGTGTTTCTTCCTCTAGAGTAGTCTTCTACTTTTAATTTCCGTGGTAGTTAATGTCCTGATGTCATATCGGTGGCCGTTGTTGCTACTGTTCCTGGTTCTACAGCTTTATGGAATTCTGACATGGCTTTCCACTGGCTCAGCCATGGCTTCCTGTTGCAGGCACTGGAAGTCGTTGAGTTCATAATCGACACGTACAGGTTCTTGTCTAATTTGTTTATGGGCATCCAAGTTTCGGTGACTGTCAGTGGCCAACTGACACCCAGATTACCATCCCTACGGGTTTTCGTCAGGAAAGTCCACTTTCAGTGTAGTTGTTTGTTGTATCACTTGAGCGCCTCCTTCGAAGAATCGTCACTGAGTTGCAAAGATGGATACTCTTGAGCAAGAGACTCTCGGTGCATACATACGTGCATCCGCGGATAATGTGATGGTGTTACTGTGTTCTCCCGCTGAGATTCTATTGCTCATACAATTAATTGCAAGTCAGTTAAGAAGAAGATACAAGGTGTAGTCCTGGAACAAAACGGCGTTCCCTTACCCTGATTTATAAAGTTCTGATCCTGGATACCTACGACTTGTGCAATATGTACTACATCGCTGAGATATTTTCCCTTCCTGAAATGGTTACTGGGAAACTAAAACAGCCGTCTAACCGCTTTTTATGGAATCATCACACTTTTTGATTATGATGTGAGGTATCTGCGTGTGTACATTCCCTCGGGGGGTTTGGTACTTCCTGATACTCAAAGGAAGGCGTCTGTGTCATTTGTTCAGCGCATCGTGTTGACTATCTCTCACGCAGTCCACACATTCACGTCTAGGTTACTTTACCGTCTGCAGCAGGGCGGTCTTGATCAGCCTGCCGATATTGGTGGATTGAAATTTCAGTTAAAACATCTCCGTGAATTATGTTGCTTTCAGTTACTTGCGAGCTGACATCCTACAGAGTCAGCACCTCACTTCCCCCCTTTTTTTTAATGCACAGGGGAGGGATGCATTGTATGGCACCTTTTGAACGGGCATTGCTTAAAACTTTCAGCTTTCCTGCTTAACAATTGGCGGTGGGGTCCGCATACTACCAAATGGTGCGCAACCTGATCTCCACCAATGAGCGTCAGTTTTGTATTCGGCTTAGTGTCACGTATCGATGAGGTCGCTGTCCCAAGGAGGTGGCTGTCCGGCCACAGATTCACTACAACATAGATTTACCTGTCAGTGTCCTGAAGTGAACTGGTACTGGCTTAAAAAACAGGTAGCGTTTGTAACTCGATCCGTTGAGACTGCCTTTATAGCTGATATCATGTTGTGTCCAGATTCCTCACATTTTTTGAGGTTTAAGTAAAATACAACGGCACTGATGTTTGGACACTATGTTCACTACGTTGTAGATGAAGTATGCGATACGAACTCACTTTCCTTCCGCCAACATATGTTCACTACACATTGGAAGAGTTTGCGTCTGCCACGGTATCGAGATTTTATCGCCAGTATGCTGAACTTTGTATTTCGTCGTCAAGGTACCGGCTGAGTTAGCTTGTCGTTGTGGTATTCTCGTCATGGCCCCTTTTCAGGTATATTGTTTCACAATCTGTTTCATTTTTGTGGCCCTTTGGCCTTTTTTCAGGTAAAAATAATAGCTAGAGGAACCGACTGAAAAAGGCAAAACATTCTTGTTTTTTGTTTGGTAAGTATGAAAGTGGCGGTCCCATGCAACATTGACACCGATGCTGGTTTTTTTTTTCTGAATAGCAACTGTAATTTTGAACAAAAAGGCTGTAAACACGACGTAAAAATGTGGTAAATTAAAAGGAAAGGGGGGTTAGTGTGTTTGACTAACAAGCAGTTCGTTTCAGAGCTGGCATGCGAACCCAGTCACTGCTTACATTTCGAATGAAAATCATCAGCAATGGAACCCGAAATCTTCCGGCGTAAGAAGTCACCCTCGTTATGATAATGGCCTTGTCATAGCGGACGGAGAAGCGAACACTCAGAGCACTCTCTCGCCCTTGGGATGGGATACTGTCCCTAAAAGGATGAAGCATCAGAAATTAATAACGGCATGAAAACCAGAAGTCATTGGGAACAACTGCGTGAAAGACATAATGTGAAGTCACGGGACATGAGGCCCGTAACTGAAAAAGAGTCGCGATGAACTCTCCAGTGACAGAAGATTTCTTATTAGTTCCCCATTCGGACTACCGGGAGAGGAATGAAGAGTGGAGGTTACCATGTCAAAAATATGTAATTAGCAAGGAAGGGACAACATTCAACGAAACACAGAATGGAGTGTCAGAAGTGGGAAAGAGAGTGAGCTTGCGTAAAGACTTCTATGTCAGAGTTGTTTAGACAGCAAACCAAGGCTAACAACGATATTTCACCTTCAAATGCCGATGTCGTAAGTAGAAAATGAGATAGAATAAGTATAGGCGGTTATTGAACGTGCAGTTCAGTATGTAATGGGAGATGAAAATCAAACATGCATTGGGGATCGGAACCAAATTGTAGGGAAAGGAACAGCAGAAGATGTTAAGGGAGAATATGGGCTTGTAAATAAAAATGAGAGAGGACGATTACTAATTGAATTATGCAATACATATCCGAAAGCAGCTAATATTCTGTTCAAGAAAAGTAAGAAGAGGATGTATACTTGGAAAATAACCAGGGACACTTGAAGATTCCAGCTGGATAACATCATGGTCAGAAACAGATTCCAAATGAGATATTGGGTTGTAAAGCGTATCAGGAGCAGTTATAGACTCAGATTACAATTTAATAATATGAAGAGTAGAATAAAGTTCAAGATAGTCGTATGGAAGAATCAGTGCGGAAGGAAACTGGATACTACAGTGCTCAGAATTTATGAATCGCCTTTTAACTTCACTAAGGATACGGATACTGCGGTTAAGTAATCCCACAGTAGGTACTTCAATTTAAAGAGGGAAGGACATCTCAAAGAAAGAACAATCATAGATACTGTAGAGAAAAAAAAATTGTACAAGGAACGTAACTGCCAAGAACCCGTGTGTAGCTGATCGATGAAAGGATGAAGCACGAAAATGCTGAGGATAAGACAGATGTACTACCACACAAATCCTTTAAGAGTGTAAATGGACTCGTGGTCTATGGGTAGCGTCTTTCATTCATAATCAAAACGTCTTCGGTCCCGGGTTCGATCCTCGCCAATCCCTAAATTTTTGATGAATAATCAGCATTGGCGGCCGAAGACTTCCGGCATAAGAAGTCAGCCTCATTCTGCCAACGGCCTAGTCAAAGAGGGCGGAGGAGCGGATAGAGGTTCAGGGCACTCTCTTGTCCTAGGGGTGGGAAATTGCCCCTAAAGGCGGAAGCATCAGCAATGATCAACGACATGAGGATGCAGAAGGCAATGGAAACCACTGTATTAAAGACACATAACGTGTATCCACAGGACATGTGGCCTGTAATTGAAGTGTCATGATCATCTCTCCATTGGCAAAAGATTCCGGAATAGTCCTCCATTCGGATCTCCGGGAGGGGACTGCCAAGGGGGAGGTTACCATGAGAAAAAGATTGAATAATTAACGAAAGGATGACGTTCTACGAGTCGGGGCGTGGAATGTCAGAAGATTGAACGTGGTAGGGAAACTAGAAAATCTGAAAATGGAAATGCAAAGGCTCAATCTAGATATAGTAGGGGTCAGTGAAGCGAAGTGGAAAGAAGACAAGGATTTCTGGTCAGATGAGTATCGGGTAATATCAACAGCAGCAGAAAATAGTGTAACAGGTGTAGGATTCGTTATGAATAGGAAGGTAGGGCAGAGGGTGTGTTACTGTGAACAGTTCAGTGACCGGGTTGATCTAATCAGAATCGACAGCAGACCAACAGCGACAACGATAGTTCACGTATACATGCTGACGTCGCAAGCTGAAGATGAACAGATAGAGAAAGTGTATGAGGATATTGAAAGGATAATGCAGTATGTAAAGGGGGACGAAAATCTAATAGTCATGGGCGACTGGAATGCAGTTGCAGGGGAAGGAGTAGAAGAAAAGGTTACAGGAGAATATGGTCTTGGGACAAGGAATGAAAGAGGAGAAAGACTAATTGAATTCTGTAACAAGTTTCAGCTAGTAATAGCTAATACCCCGTTCAAGAATCACAAGAGGAGGAGATATACTAGGAAAAGGCCCGGAGATACGGGAAGATTTCAATTAGATTACGTCATGGTCAGACAGAGATTCCGAAATCAGATACTGGATTGTAAGGCGTACCCAGGAGCAGATATAGACTCAGATCATAATATAGTAGTGATGAAGAGTAGGCTGAAGTTCAAGACATTAGTCAGGAAGAATCAATACGCAAAGTAGTGGGATACGGAAGTACTAAGGAATGACGAGATACGTTTGAAGTTCTCTAACGCTATAGATACAGCAATAAGGAATAGCGCAGTAGGCAGTACAGTTGAAGAGGAATGGACATCTCTAAAAAGGGCCATCACAGAAATTGGGAAGGAAAACATTGGTACATAGAAGGTAGCTGCGAAGAAACCATGGGTAACAAAAGAAATACTTCAGTTGATTGATGAAAGGAGGAAGTACAAACATGTTCCGGGAAAACCAGGAATACAGAAATACAAGTCGCTGAGGAATGAAATAAATAGGAAGTGCAGGGAAGCTAAGACGAAATGGCTGCAGGAAAAATGTGAAGACATCGAAAAAGATACGATTGTGGGAAGGACAGACTCAGCACACAGGAAAGTCAAAACAACCTTTGGTGACATTAAAAGCAACGGCGGTAACATTAAGAGTGCAACGGGAATTCCACTGTTAAATGCAGAGGAGAGAACAGATAGGTGGAAAGAATACATTGAAAGCCTCTATGAGCGTGAAGATTTGTCTGATGTGATAGAAGAAGAAACAGGAGTCGATTTAGAAGAGATAGGGGATCCAGTATTAGAATCGGAATTTAAAAGAGCTTTGGAGGACTTACGGTCAAATAAGGCAGAAGGGATAGATAACATTCCACCAGAATTTCTAAAATCATGGGGGGAAGTGGCAACAAAACGACTATTCACGTTGGTGTGTAGAATATATGAGTCTGGCGACATACCATCTGACTTTCGGAAAAGCATCATCCACACAATTCCGAAGACGGCAAGAGCTGACAAGTGCGAGAATTATCGCACACTCAGCTTAACAGCTCATGCATCGAAGCTGCTTACAAGAATAATATACAGAAGAATGGAAAAGAAAATTGAGAATGCTCTAGGTGACCATCAGTTTGGCTTTAGGAAAAGTAAAGGGACGAAAGATGCAATTCTGACGTTACGGCTAATAATGGAAGCAAGGCTAAAGAAAAATCAAGACACTTTCATAGGATTTGTCGACCTGGAAAAAGCGTTCGACAATATAAAATGGTGCAAGCTGTTCGAGATTCTAAAAAAAGTAGGGGTAAGCTATAGGGAGAGACGGGTCATATACAATATGTGTAACAACCAAGAGGGAATAATAAGAGTGGACGATCAAGAACGAAGTGCTCGTATTAAGAAGGGTGTAAGACAAGGCTGTAGCCTTTCGCCCCTACACTTCAATCTGTACATCGAGGAAGAAATGATGGAAATAAAAGAAAGGTTCAGGAGTGGAATTAAAATACTAGGTGAAAGGATATCAATGATACCATTCGCTGATGACATTGCTATCCTGAGTGCAAGTGAAGAAGAATTAAATGATCTGCTGAACGGAATGAACAGTCTAATGAGTACACCGTATGGTTTGAGAGTAAATCGGAGAAAGAAGAAGGTAATGAGAAGTAGTAGAAATGAGAACAGTGAGAAACTTAACATCAGGATTGATGGTCACGAAGTCAATGAAGGAATTCTGCTACCTAGGCAGTAAAATAACCAATGACTTACGGAGCAAGGAGGACATCAAAAGCAGACTCGCTATGGCAAAAAAGGCATTTCTGGCCAAGAGAAGTCTACTAATATCAAATACCGGCCTTAATTTGAGGAAGAAATTTCTGAGGATGTACGTCTGGAGTACAGCATTGTATGGTAGTGAAACATGGACTGTGGGAAAACCGGAAGAGAAGAGAATCGAAGCATTTGAGATGTGGTGCTATAGACGAATGTTGAAAATGAGGTGGACTGATAAGGTAAGGAATGCGGAGGACCTACGCAGAATCTGAGAGGAAAGGAGTATGTGGAAAACACTGATAAGGAGAAGGGACAGGATGATAGGACATCTGCTAAGACATGAGGGAATGACTTCCATGGTACTAGAGGGAGCTATAGAGGGCAAAAACTGTAGAGGAAGACAGAGATTGGAATACGTCAAGCAAATAATTGAGGATGTAGGTTGCAAGTGCTACTCTGAGATGAAGAGGTTAGGACAGGAATGGAATTCGTGGCGGGCCGCATCAAACCAGTCAGTAGACTTATGACAAAAAAAAAAAAAAAAAAAAAAAAAATGCAAAAGGGGGCAGCCAAGACGAAATGGCTGCAGGAAAATTGTGAAAAATCGGCACACAGAAAAGACAAAACATCCTCGAAAATAAAAACAAAGGTGGTACCATTAAGTGTGCAATGTATGTTACGCTCTCATAGGAGAGAGTGGATAGGTGGAAAGAGTACATTGTGGGCTTGTATGAAGGGTAAGATTTGTCTGAAGACGTAATTGATGCAGAAATTCGAGTTGATGTGGAAGACATAAGGAACCCAGTATGAGAGCCAGAATTTAAAGTATCCGTGGGATAAATAAGAGTCAATAGGAGTTTCTAAAGCAGTTTATGCAAGGGGCAACAAAATGTCTATTCAAGTAGATGTGTAGAAAGTTATAGGAGACCTAGCGTCAGACCTCGGGAAAAATATCATCCACACAGTTCCGAAAATAGCAATGGCAGGTACGCAGGAGAACTATCGCATAATAAACTTAACATCTCAATCAACCAAGCTGCGTATAAAAATGACATACAGAGTTGTGGAAAAGAACGGTTCAAATGGCTCTGAGCACTATGGGACTCAACTGCTGAGGTCATTAGTCCCCTCGAACTCAGAACTAGTTAAACCTAACTAACCTAAGGACATCACACACATCCATGCCCGAGGCAGGATTCGATCTTGCGACCGGTAGCGGTCTCGCGGTTCCAGACTGCAGCGCCTAGAACCGCATGGTCACTACGGCCGGCCATCAGCAGAAATATCTGCACTTACACCCCTAACACCCTATGTGTTTTTTTACAAATCCACTAATTAAGAAGCAAAGGAATGAAAAGAAAACTTCCTCAGTTTTCACAGACAATGTTGCTTACAGTTAAACCGTTTTTGTCCTTTTCAAAGAAAGGTTAGCATTCTGACGCAGCACAAGTAATGTTTGATGTATCCCGCCCGGTTGGCCGTGCGGTCTAACGCACGGCTTTCCGGGCGGGAAGGAGCGCTTTGTTCCTGGCACTAATTCGTCCGGTGGATTTGTGTGGAGGTCCGGTGAACCGGCTAGTCTGCGGATGGTTTTTAGGCGGTTTTCCATCTGCCTCGTTGAATACGGGCTGGTTCCCCTTATTCTGCCTCAGTTACACTATGTCGGCGATTGCTGCGCAAACAAGTTCTCCACGTACGCGTGCACCACCATTACCCTACCACGCAAACATAGGGGTTACACTCGTCTGGTGTCAGACGCTCCACCGGGGACCGAACCGCAAAATAACCTTGGGTTCGGTGTGGGGCGGTACAAATTGTACTGACGAACGTATATTGTGAAACACACTCTCTGTCACTGCCGGTGCAGTACGGCCTCTCCATTTCAGGGGTATGGCGTCTGCTTAGAGACAACAGTCAGGCCTGCCGACGGTGAAGCGTAATTTAGGCGAAAATGGTATGCGATGGAACCGGACATTGTAGATAACAATCTTGATAACGGCAATGAGCTGCTCTTCCAATACCTTAACCTTCACCATAGAGAACAATCATGTCGGTGTATTCTGCAAACGTGTACTCAGCCATGTTGCTCTAAAACTAACAGACACGAGAATGAGGCTCGAACCATGTCAGAAAGGTTCAAAATAGTTCAAATGGCTCTAAGCACTATGGGACTCAACATCTGAGGGCATGTCTCCAAGACATAGAACTACTTAATCGTAACTAACGTAAGGACATCACACACATCCATGCCCGTGGCAGGATTCGAACATGCGACCGTAGCAGCAGCGCGGTTCCGGTTTGAAGCGCCTAGAAACGCTCGGCCACAGCGGACGGCGTGAGAGAGGTAGGAGAGACGTCAAATGAGATCAGCCGATCCAAAGTAAGCATTCCCGTCGACCATGGAGACTACACTGTTGCGTACCTACCCAGCAAATACGTTTTCAGACGGCTGGCCAGCTCTAATTCAAAATATTCGTTCCTATCTACAAGCCCTAGATGGTTGTATGAGGAATTTTGGAGAAGGTGTGTGTGTGTGTGTGTGTGTGTGTGTGTGTGTGTGTGTAATAATGTGCGTGTTATACTTGGTACTCGTGTGTACGCAGGCTGGCCGCTCGGACGAGGCGGGCCTCGACGCATCGGGCGACAGCGGCGGCTGCCAGCTGGCCCACATGCTCGCCTTCGACGACGCGGACGGCGACGGCCGGCTCAGCCTCAGCGAGTTCTACGCCGCCTTCAGCAAGCTCTACAGTGAGTGCCGCCCCGGCGTGCCATCCTCTCCACTCACTCACCTGTCATTGCCGGCTACTTACCGATGCTAATATGCTGTGTTATAGCCTGGCTTCTGTATCTACATTACTAAACGGTTACAACGGTCACCTTAGGTTGCTTCCAGTGGCAACAAAAACTCTGTTTTTTTTAATTTCCCTATAGTTATTGACATAATATTAAAATTTAAAATGCTGCCGTAGTCAGCGCAATAACACTTATAGCTTAGGTGTTACAGTTATAAACTGTGCATACGTGTTGATGTGGCATAACTGGCTGGCTGGCTCTGAGCACTATGGGACTCAACTGCTGTCGTCATAAGTCCCCTATAACTTAGAACTACTTAAACCTAACTAACCTAAGGACAGCACACAACACCCAGCCATCACGAGGCAGAGAAAATCCCTGACCCCGCCGGGAATCGAACCCGGGAACCCGGGCGTGGGAAGCGAGAACGCTACCGCACGACCACGAGATGCGGGCTGGCATAACTCATGTGCACAAATTACCCACACTATACTTATCCAGTATTTAAGAACGAGAGCAATTATGGAATTCCAAATTTTCTTGAGAATTTTCCAATAGTCTGCGGGTGACTAATCCAAAACTAGTAAAACGAACTTAATTACTTTTTTGTGACTTCAGAAACGAAGTTTTTACGTAATTTATATTTGAAACATAACTTACATGTAACGTTCGAAGCTGTTTTGGCCTTTTTGTACATGGTGTGGTTTGCCGACTGCGCAGTTTTCATACCCCTATTGTGATGCAGTCCGATATCTGGTGTCCTACAGAGAAGGGATGGACCCCATACAATCATTGAAATTAATTGAGGGAAATGATAATGTTGCAGAACCGAAATGTGTTACTGAATGGTAATTACTAGGGGTAGCCCAATGAAGCCTGGCAATTAGGGCACCACACGATCTACATAGACAAATTAATGAGAGGAGGGTTCATCTAACACATAGCAGAAACAAGTGGTCATTATTACTTTCAGATTTATTATCGAAAAGCAAAACACAAGAGTCACCTACTGAAATTAAGAATTGAACGATTAAGAAAAGATATCCGAATGGAGCGAAAATTGGCAATAGACCCCAAATAATGAAAAACGTGAGGCATCCACATAAGTGCTAAAACGAATCCGCTAAACTTAAGCTACACGATAAATCAATCAAATATAAAGCCTGTAAATTCTACTAAATACCTTGGAATTACGGTTACGGTAAACTTAAACTGGAAATATCAAAATATGTTGTGGCGTTTTTGAGGTAGAACACTTAGAAGATGCAACAGATCTACTAAAGAGCCTGTCTACACTACGCTTGTCCGTCCTCTTTTGGAGTACTCTACGCCATTTGAGACCCTTACCAGACAGGTTTACAGGAGTAGATCGAGAAAGTTCAAAAGGAGAGCAGCACTTTCTGTATGTCGAGAAATAGGGGAGAGAGTGTCACGGCCATGATACAGGATTTGTAATGGATGTCATTAAAACAAAGGCGTTTCTCGTTGCGGCGAGATCTTCTCACGAAATTTCAAACACCATATTTTTCCTCCAAATACAAAAATGCTCATCATAAGAAAATGACGTAAATCAAACCTCGCAACGAACGATACAGGTGTTCCTTTTTCCCGCAGGCTGTTCGAGAGTGCAATAGTAGTTATTCTGAAGGTGGTTTGATGAACCCTCTGCCAGGCACTTAAGTGTCATTTGCAGACTATCCATGTAGCTGTAGATGAATATTTTATAAATGAATTCTAATGATGAACTCTAACCTTAGTTCAGCTGGATGTGCGTGATAAGAGGAAAGTTATGCAGCTAATACCCTAATACAAACAGTGACTAAGCAAGGGCAGTAAATAAAAAATAAATAAAAAAAAGAGAAACAATGAACGACACGGAAACGGGGTTCGAACAATATTCAGATTCCCAAAGCGCATATTGTCCGCAGCTCTTGGTCAAGTGGTTAGCGTTGCTTCATCTGGATCACGGGGTCCCGGGTTTGATTCCAGTACGGGATGGGGATTTTCTCCGCCAGGGGACTGGGTGTTTGTGTTATCAAAATCATTCGGGTACTGGCTACACTGGAAATGGACAGATGGGAACTTGTACGGATTCTGATGACCACAACGTTGAGCGCCCCTCTAACCAGCATCATCGTCATCATCAAAGTACATATTGAAAGCAATCTACTTGGCTGCGCGGCATTAAAACGACATAACAGGCTCGTGAAGGGAGTGAACCAATATCGCGTCCCTACGGAACCGGTGATCGCAGTGCTGGCCCATTCTACCAAAATCGTGACGAAAATTTACAAGTCAGCGGCAGTAGCGGCAGGGTCTCCCAGTTCAGCTCTCAGTACTTAAGTGGAGATACACTCACATGCGACCGCAAAGCTGACCGCATCAGTTGCTAGGCAACAAGCATATACTCCACGGTCTCCGAGCAGCCTTTGTGTTCACTCCTCCATATCCTAGCTGCCTATATCTTCAATGTTAACATTCTGTCAGAGCCGGAATCTCGTTGGTCAGTGCAGGCAGGCACTGCGAGATTCGCTCAGTAAAACTTAAATACACGTTATACTCTCCTACTGTTATGGATTTATGCTGCGTTTAATCGGTAGAGTTGTGGGGTGGGTACGCAGGTACAAAATTTATCTCACTCCACGGTATAATTCCGAAACAGACCCGTGAGATGACCACATGATGGCATGGGCGATAAAGTGCGTACTCCATAGAAAATAACAGTACGATCCAACCAGAACGCTGGATTCTGAAATTTAAAGGGAATTTTATTTTCTGGTGTACGGAGATCCACACGCTAGCCTTCGGAGAGAGAAACCTGGTTCAAATGGTTCTGAGCGCTATGGTACTTAACATCTGTGGTCATCAGTCCCCTAGAACTTAGAACTACTTAAACCTAACCAACCTAAGGACATCACATACATCCATGCCCGAGGCAGGATTCGAACCTGCGACCGTAGCGGTTACGCTGTTCCAGACTGAAGCGCCTAGAACCGCGCGGCCACACCGGCCGGCAGAGAAACCTGGTTTCTTTACCTTCACGAAAGGCACTTTTGAACACTGCTGAGTTTTTCTCTGTGAGTTAGCTGCCCCTCGCCCATGCAGATGGGGGAACTGAATGACGCTTTGGCCACCTGAACTGAGACCCAGCCTTGGACTCTATATTTTTTATGGCATCCATCTCCTTTTACGACTTATCATTTGCTAGCCAGCTCTTAACTGTTCATTCCCTTCACCGTAGTAAAAACAGACATGAAAAGAAAGCAATAAAATGGACACTCACTAGAGGTACTGAATCTAGCTTGGAATTATTATGCAGCGTCACAGCTGGACTACTTGATCATGGGAGTGTACACAAAAATATTCTGAAATAAGTTAGCCACGTCAGTGTCATGTTACTTGCTTACAGGGCTAAGGATAAAAGTAAGAAAGAATGAAGGGACGAGAATCAGCAAACATGAAGGTTCTTGCAAACCATCATCGGAAGAGAAAAGGGAAAAAAAGGCACTTAGGAAACTGGATTTCAGCCAAATGGAAGCTGTGTCGAGGAAATAAGAAGTAGAACACCTATCGGTAAAAAAAGAGTTTTTGAAAATGTGAAATGTTTGTTGAGAACAAATAGAATTCCGACTGAATTAAGAAAGGGATTCGGTAAATTTTATTATTGAAGTGTAAGATTTTATGACAAAGAATCAAGGGCAATCAGAAGAAAAGAAGAAAAAAGACCAGCGTAGTTTCCAAATGTGGCTGTCTGGATAAATATTAAATGTCAAGTGGACTCACAGAATGACAATTGAAGTAGTATGTATAAGACTGAAAGAGAAAAGAGCAGTAATGAAAATGACAAGATAGAGAAAGGCTTCTTTTCTGTGAAGAGACTGTCTACTACGAAAAATAATTGAAGGGAAGATAGGGAAGATGGAGGGGGAATGCTGAGCACCGAGGTGATACATGTCGTAAGAGATGTGCAGGGTGTCCCAGAAATGTTGCAACTAACTTCGAGGGGTTATGGAGGGTGTCGTAGGGAACAAAGCGAGGTACGAACCCGCGTCTGGAATCGTCATCCAATGACGCTACAGATCGTCAAAGTGATAGACGTCGGCACTTACCACAAGGCCACCTCTTCCGCAGCAAACGTGACTGTAAGCTGACACGTCTCGCAATGTTGTTTGTTATTTGGTGATAACGGCTGACTGCCACGACCGCCGGTAGAGAACATGGAGCTAGCCACAGCATAAACGGGTCTTGTCTTCTATGAATGTAATGGACGACGGTCTTGGCATGGTTTTCCGTCAGCAGTTAATTTTTCTCCTGGAATCTTCTAAAATCTCCATTCTTTTCGATATACAAGAGAAAAATAAACTGCAGCTTAAATCTGTCATTCAAGGAAGCAACAGAGCAACGCATTCATAAGACGTATGACCTGTCTACCCAGCAGCTAGTTCTATCTCTTCCAATGGTGATTACTGAACAAACAATATTGCGAGACGTTCCGCCTATGGTGCGTCAGCATACATCACGTCTGCTGCTGAAGGGGCGGCCTTGTGGCACGCGCCAGCGCCTCTAGCTTGGACTCTGAATAGCGTCTTTGGACGACTTTTCCGGACACGGATTTCTATCCTGTATTTGTTCCTCAGGACACCCTCTACAACCCCTTGAAGTCTGTTGTAATATTTCTGGGTCATTCTCTATTTCTTGGGGATGGATTTGATTGGGCAGAAGGCACCTTGTTAGGCACAACAAGAACATAGTGATGGAATTTGTAAGACACCAAGTACTTCACCATTGGTATAGTGATGGAATTTTTAGTCAAGGTTTCATTTATTATTTATAATGCCGTATGTCCAGAACAGAAGTAAGTTCACCTGAAACACGCGTTTATGCAGCGATCAAAAATATTATTTTCTTTAAAATCAGACATATTCTTAAAAATTACTGTTACAGTGATTTAAAAATTGTTACATTTGTTGAAAATTGTTGTTCAGAATTTCCATACACTTATATGCACTTGAAATAACGTAAAAACGTACGTTGTGCAGAACTGTATCTTTGATCGTCACAGCATTCGACTGTATGTTCATCTTCAGTTCTTTTAGGTCATTTTAGGGTTATTTTCATACACTTATTCTTAAAAATACACCCTTCAAAGCACCAATGGTCTAGGTCAGTGAGGTGACAGATGAGTATATGGCAGTATCAACAGCAGCACGAAATGGCGCAACGGGAGTACAATTCGTTACGAATGGGAAGGATGGGCAGAGAGTGGGTTATTGTGAACAGTTCAGTGAGGGGTTTTTCCTCATCAGGATCGTTAGCAAACCAGCACCAAAAACCACAGCTGAAATATGCATGCTGACTTAAGAAGCTGAAGAGAAGAGAAGGAGAAAGTATACCAGGATATTGAAAGGGTAGTCCAGTAAGCAAAGGGAGATGAAAATCTAATAGTCATGGAGGACTGGAGGGCTGTTGTAGAGGAAGGAACGGAAGAAAGGGTTACGGTAAAACATAGGCTTCATACTAGAAACGAGAGAGGAAAAGGATTAATTAGGTTTTGGAATCAATTTCAGCTAGTAATAGCGAATACCCTGCTCAAGAACCACAACAGGAAGCGGTGTACCTGGAAATGGCCGGAAGATGCGCGAAGATTTCGGTTGGATTACATCACAGTCAGGCGGAGATTTCAAAATCAGATACAGGATTCTAAGGCGTACACAGGAGCAGATATAGACTCTGATCACAGTGTAGCCGAGCTGAAGACGAGGTTACAGTTTAAGTGATTATTCAGAATGAATCAACATGCAAAGAAGTAGAATACGGAGGTACAAGAGAATGAATACGTACGCTTGAAGTTCTCGAAGGCTATAGATACTGTAACAAGAAATAGCTCACTATACAGTACAGTTGAAGAGGAATGGACATCTCTAAAAAGGGCGATCACAGTAGTTGGAAATGAAAACATAGGTACAAAGAAGGTAATTGCGAACAAACCATGAGTAACAGAAGAAATACTTCAGTTGATCGATGAAAGAAGAAAGTACAAAAACCTTCAGAGAAATTCAGGAATACAAAAATACAGATCGCTGAGGAATGAAATAAACAGGAAATACCTGGAAGCTAAGAAGAAATGGGTGAATTAAAAATGTGAAGAAATCGAAAAAGAAATGATAGTCAGTGGGACTGACTCAGCACATAGGAAAGTGAAAACAACATTCGGTTAAATCAGAAGCAAAGGCGGTAACAATAAGAATGCAAGGAAAATTCCATAGTTAAATGCTGGGGAGAGAGCGGATACGTGGAAAGAGTAAATTAAAGCCCTCTATGAGGGGACGTGGGGGAATTTGTCTAATATAATAGAAGAAGACTGGGTTTAGAAGAGGTAGAGGATCCAGTAACACAATCAGAATTTGAAACAGCTTTACAAGACTTTAGATCAAACAAGACAGAAGGGATGGATAATATTCCATCAGAGTTTCTGAAATCATTGGGGAAGTGGCAACAAAACGACTATTAACGTTGTTGTGTATAATGTATGAGAATGGCGTTGTACCACCTCGTTTTCGGAAAGACATCATCGTCACAATTCCGAAAATAGACAGAGAAGACAAGTGCGAAAATTATCGCGCAGTCAGCCGAGAAATTCATACATCTTTCTTCCAGACAAGAATAATATACAGAAGTATGGAAAAGACAATAAAGGATGTGTTAGACGACCATCACTTCGACTTTAGGTATGGTAGAGGCACCAGAGAGGCGATTCTGACGAGGTGGTTGATAATGAGAGCAAGACTAAAGAAAAGCAAGACGCATTCATAAGATTTATCTAGATGGAAAAAGCGTTCGACAATGTCAAATGTTGCAAGATGTTCGAAATTCTGAGGAAAATAGGGATGAGCAACAGGGACAGACTGGTAATATACATGTACAAGAGCCAAGAGAGAATAGTAAGGGTGAAAGACCAAGAACGAAGTGCTCGGATTAAAATGGATTAAGAGTAAACTTAAGACAAAGGAATGTACAGAGAAGTAGCTGACATGAGAACAGCGAGAAAATTAATACCGGGATTGTTGGTCACGAAGTAGATGAAGTTAAGGAATTTTGCTATCTAGGAAGCAAAATAACCAATAACGGACGTAGCAAGAAGAAGAAAAAAAACTAGCTAACGCTGGCAAGAAGGGCATTCGTTGCCAAGACAAAACGGAACAGAAGAGAATCGGAGCATTTGAGATATGATGCTACAGACGAATGTTGAAAATTATGTGGACTGACAAGGTAAGGGATGAAGAGGTTCTACGCAGAATCGGAGAGGAATGGAACATGTGGAAAACACTGACAAGAAGAATGGACAGAATGATAGGACATCTGTTAAGAGATGAGGGAATAACTTCCATGGTATTAGAGTTAGCTTTAGATGGTAAAAAACGTAGATGAAGGCAGAGACTTCACTACAGCCAGCAAATAATTGAGAACATATTTTGCAAGTCGTATTCTGAGATGAAGAGGTTGGTAGAGAAGATTAATTCGTGGTCGGCTGCATGAAGCCAGTCAGAAGACTGATGACTCAAAAATAATCTTCTTCATTAAGAATCACACAACTCAAGTCTGGCGAACAAGGTGTATAAAAGCCTATCCTTGCCGTGCAGTCTTCCATGAGGGCTTTATGAACACGAGACAGCGATAGACGAGGCCTGTGGCTTGTAGATCATGTTGCTGGAAAAAATACCCTTTTTAATTTTTTTATATCTGAAAGCAGAAGTTCTGGAAAATTTTGAGAATACATCTTTTCTGACATTGTTTTTCAAAAAACATCAGGCCAGGAGCGAAACTCTTTACTTGTGTTTTCATGAAGAGAAATTTGGTTCATAATGCGTGGGTTTTCGGACCAATATGGGTATTTATATGGCCATAAAGGTGAAACAGAAGTTCAGAAGTCATAAGATGGAGTGTCGGTTCATATTTGCCATTTACAATCTTTCCAATGAAGCACGTACTTGCAGTATTCAGTCGTGTTTTATTTTGAGCTAAAACTAACACATGAAACGTCCTAACTCTCAGGTTTAAGGGCTAAATACTACACAAGCGGCCTTTTGATCCCTGCAAAAGGCGGGAAGAAATAAAACTGGGGTACCCACACATGTCATATGTCCGACTGACCACTATTCACGTAGGCTGTTGAAAAGTAATAGTCGGTTGTAAACCCTGTCGTACGAGACTACTGGGTCCGCCTCTGTGTACGTTCAATTTTACATTGGGATCATTTAAGAAAATAAGGGTCGATTCCGTTACGGTCTCAATAAAAGAGTGGAAGTCGCGTTATCTCAATATTTATTCATATGAATCATGCACACTTATCTCACTGTCAAAACAATAATCTTCAAGTCTTACATTCATTGATCACTTTTGCATACAGTAATGAAATTAACCTTCCGTGAGTGGAACAGAAGGACATGAATACTGGAAATGTGAGAGACAAGAGTACACTAAAAGCGTCAGTTGCGCTGTCAGGCAGTGTACAATCCCCATGTGACGAAATTCCGAAAAAAACACCAGTCAAATAGCGCAAATTCTGCACCGTAAAAGATGAGTCCGTTGATAAAGAAAACTGGGTTAAATTCGAGAAATTACATACTCAAAAATGAAATTGAAAACTGATCAGAGGTTAATCTGTTTAAGTTCAGAAAAGAACACTGTTCGAGAGCTATTTAGCAACACGAGCCACATCAAGCAGTGTGTAGCACCACATGGAGGCAACCACAAAGGAAGTTTGCTTAACTGTGTGAAGTTACATCCACAATTCATGCAAACTGTTAGGAAACACCATTGAAATAGTTTATAAAAAGGAAGTGACAACGTACGGGTTTATTGTTGAGAAATCACGACTTTGGTACTGTTATGCTAGTAACGGTACGCTGTGTTTACGTTTATCACTTAAACAAGCTGCTACAAGATATTGTACGAGTTCGAGAATGGTACCCTTGGTGAGTTTCATTAGACTACAATCTTGCCTGAACACATTCGTTCATCTGTGTAAAAAGGGCTTAAACCAGCCCCAGATAGATATTGTCTGTTTTATTCTTGTGGCAGCCGTCTGTCTGTCTGCCTCCACCACACACGCACAGTCTGCAACTTATGCGACCTTGTCAAAGAGGGTGAAGGAGCGGACAGAAGTTAGGGCACTCTCTTGCCCTTCGAGTGGGAAATTGTCTCTAAAGGCGGAATAATCAGCAATGATCGACGGCGTGAGAATGGAGAAGACAATGGAAACCGCTGCATTAAAGACACTGAGAAAGTGTCATAATGATCTGTCAATTGACGAAATATTCCGGAATAATCCCTCATATGGATCTCCGGGAGGGAACTGCCAAGGGTTAGGTGAACATGAGAAAAAGAGTAACTAACGAACAAAAGGTTAACGTTCTACGAGTCGGGGCGTGGGATATAACAAGCTTGAATGCAGTAAGGAAGCTAGAAAATCTGAAAAGGGAAATGCAAGGCTCAATCTAAATATAGTAGGGGTCAGTGAAGTGAAGTGGAAAGAAGAGAAGGATTTCTGGTCAGATGAGTATAGCGTAATATCAGCAGCAGCAGAAAATGGGAGAACGGGAGTAGAATTCGTTATGAACGGGGAGTAGGTCATAGATTGTGTTGCTGTGAACAGCATCAGAATCGACAACAAACCAACACCGACAACGATATTTCGGATATACAGGCCGTCGTCGCAAGCTGAAGATAAAGTGATAGCGGAAGTACATGAGGATATTGAAAGCGTAATACAGTACGTAAAGGGAGATCAAAATCTACTTGTCACGAGACACTAGAATACAGTTTTATGGGAAGGAGTAGAAGAAGAGGTTGTAGAAGAATATGGACTTGGGACAAGGAATGAGAGAGGAGAAAGACTACTTGAGTTCTGCAACAAATTTCAACTAGTGTAGCGAATACTCTCGTCGATAATACCAACAGGAGGAGGTATACTTCGAAAAGGCAATATGATTCGGGAAGATTTTAGTTAGATTACATCATTGTCAGACAGAGATTTCGAAATCAAATACTGGATTGTGGGGTTTACGCAGGAGGAGATATAGACTTAGGTCAAGATGTATTAATGATGAAGAGTAGGTTGATGTTTAAGAGATTAGTCATGAAGAATAAACATGCAAAGAAGTGGGATACAGAAGTGCTAAGGAATGACGAGATACGCTTGAAGTTCTTTAAGATTATAGATACAGCAATAAGGAATACCTCAGTAGCCAGTACAGTTGAACTGGAATGCATATCGCTAAAAAGGGCAGTAACAGAAGTTGGAGAGAAAAACGTAGGTACAAAGGAGGTAACTGCTAAGAATCCTCCGGTAAGAGAAGAAATATTTCAGTTGATCGATGAAAGAAGGAAGTACCAAAATTTTCAGGGAAATTGAGAAATACAGAAATACAAGTGACTGAGGGATGAAGTAAATAGGAACTGCAGGGAAGCTAAGACGAAATGGGTGCACGAAAAAAGTGAAGAAACGAAAAGAAATTATTGTCGGAAGGACTGAATAATCGTAGAAAACTCAAAAGAACATTCGGTGAAATCAAAGGCAAGGGTAGTAACATTAATAGCGTAACGGGAATTCCACTCCTAATGCAGAGGAGAGACCGGATAGGTGAAAAGAGTACACCGAAGGCCTCTGTCAGGGGGATGTGATAGAAGAAGAAACAAGAGTCTATTTAGAAAAGACAGGAGATCCAGTATTAGAATCACAATTGAAGAGAGCTTTGGAAGACTTAAGATTAAATCAGGCAGAAGGGATAGAATACATTCCATCAGAATTTCTAAAATCTTTGGGGGAAGGGGCAACAAAAAGATTATTCATGTTGGTGTGTAGAATATGTGAGCCTGAAGACATACTATCTGACTTTCGAAAAGATATCATCCACACAATTCCGAAGATTGCAAGGTCTGACAGGTGTGAGAATTATCGCCCAATCAACTTAACAGCTCACGCATCCAAATTTCTGACAAGAATAATACACAGAAGAATGAAAAGAAAATTGAGGATGCGCTAGTTGACGATCAGTTTGGCTTAAGAAAAGGTAGAAGCACGAGAGAGGTAATTCTGACGTTGCGGTTAATAATGGAAGCATGAATACAGAAAAATCAAGACACGTTCATAGGATTTGTCGACCTGAAAAAAGCCTTCGACAATGTAAAATGGTGCAAGAAGTTCGAAATTCTGAGAAAAAGAGGGTAGACTATAGGGAGAGACGTGTAATGTACAATATGTAGAAGACCTAAGAGGAAATAATAAGAGTGGATGACCAAGAACGCAGTACTCGGATTAAAAAGGCGTAAGATAGAGGTGTGGACTTCCGCCGCTGCTGTTCAATCTGTATATCGGAAAAGCAGCGTTGGAAACAAAATAAAAGTTCAGGGGTGGAATAAAAATTCTATGTGAAAAGATGTCAAGGATATGATTCGCTGATAACACTGCTATCCTGAGCCAAAGTGAAGAAGAATTACATGATCTTCTGAAAGGAATGGAGAGTACTATAAGTACAGAAAAAAATCGAGAGTAAATCAGGAAGGATAAAAGTAACGAGAAGTAACAGAAATGACAACAGCGAGAACCGTTACTTAAGGATAGATGTTCACGACGTTGATGAGGTAAAGGAGTGCTACTACACAGGCAGCTAAATAACCAGTGACGAACGGAGTAAGCAGGGCATTAAAAGCAGAGTAGCACTGGCAAAAGGGCATTACTGGCCAAGATAAATCAACTAGTATTAAAAATAGGCCTTAATTTGAGGAAGAAATTTCTGAGAACTTACGTTTGGGGTACAGCATTGTGTGGTAGTGAGACATGGAGTGTGGGAAAACCGGAACAGAGGAGAATTGAAGCATTTGAGATGTGACGCTACAGATGAATGTTGAGAATTATGTGGACTGATACGGTAACGAATGTGGATGTTGTTTGCAGTATAGGAGAGAAAATGAATGTGTTGAAAACACTGACAAGAAGAAGGGACAAGATTATAGGACATCTGAGGATGGAGGAAGGAGGTAAGCAAAGTTCGCTACAGTACATGTCTATGACAAAATACTGTGTATTTCCTCCGGTGTTTCAATCAGAGAAGAATAAAGTTTTATCTTCGTGGTTCAGCCTGAAGACTGATATGATAGAGATCTGCAAGTTGGTCTGTTTTTGAAACCTTTCACCTCCGCATAACTAAAGCAACCGGCACCCATTTGCACTTTCCTGCTCCAGCAAGTCATGGTCTTTCTCTAAACTTTTAACCCGCCCCTCTCCCCTTTCCTACTTCCTTGGTTTACCAGACTGACGATTTCTTGATTCCTCAAGATGTGTTCTATCAGCCGACCCCACGGCCATTCAGTATCTTATCAGCAGTTACTCGATCTACCCATGCATCCATCATTTTTCTGTAGTAGCAGACTGTAAAGACTTTTGTTGTATTCTTGACTGAAATGGTTATCGTAGACGTTCCATATCCGTAAAACGCTGAGCTACAGAGAAATATCTTCGGAAAAACGTTCTAACATTTAAATTTGTTTTCGCTGTTAACGAAGTTCTCCTATTTAGAAATATTACTCTCTCCGTTACCAGTCTGCATTTTATAGAGTCTCTGCTTAGACCATTATCAGTTATTCTTGCTGCCTAATTAAAAAGTCAGCTGCGACTTTTAGTATCTTATTTCGTAGTTTAATTCTGCCAACAGCGCGATGATGGAGCTGTTGGCGTCCTGGCAGTTAGCAAGTGGGGGTCGGCGCATAGTTTAGGGTACAGCGGCTTTGGCAAGGTGGACGGCGAATTCTTTACGGCTGCGGCGGCCGTCTTAGAGAGACACAGGTGTGTCGGGGCTTTACCAAAGTATCTCTCATGGACGCCCGTACCGAAGTTTGCAGTTTCTAAGTGTTGCAATGAAGTGCCCCACGCTAGGACTACCTCTCTTCTCGCATTCTGCAAAGATTTCTGTATATGTGTGATGGATCTGACGGACCAGTACATGTCTTTATTGTAACCGATGAAACTGTCCAACATTGACCTTCATAGCTGCTTCGTAGCGCAAGCTTTTGTCACGAAGATCCACGCACTCACCAAGAAAGTTTCTCAAGTTTAGTTTTCTTGTGACTCCGAGCTACGTTTTCTCCTATATCTTCAAATTTACCGTGCCCAGTGCTGGACATGTTCTCTACTCAGTTCTGTTTTCACGAGGACGTTGGAATTTCTGCGTGGCTGAGGCTTGCTGAACACTGGCTGAGCGCAAAACCGTCCCCTTCCTGTCTCTCTATGCCTCCTCGACGCTCTCTTGCATCGTATTTCACAATCTGGTTCTGGA
Organism: Schistocerca nitens; assembly: GCF_023898315.1. Classification (NCBI taxonomy): domain Eukaryota; kingdom Metazoa; phylum Arthropoda; class Insecta; order Orthoptera; family Acrididae; genus Schistocerca; species Schistocerca nitens. The sequence continues at coordinate 544,673,340 of NC_064614.1, forward strand.
CTAACCACGAACAAGGTGTGTACTATTTATTCCCGCAGTTTACACCTTCGGTCTTCTAGTCCTTATTTGTCGACATATTGAAGTCTAACCACAACACTTCTGTTCAACATCTTTATCGTTCTGTAATGCTAGTCGTTGCGGTTCTGAAATTCATGGCAGAGGCGTCAAAGGAAGAGTGAAATGTGATTAAGATGGCCTGTGACGACCTTCTCATCATGTGTCACGTCCACGGTGACATTGGGAAGAATTGGATGGTTTGAGAATTAAAGGGACCAAACTGCAGAGGTCATCGGTCCTGGGGAAGAATTGTGGCGAAATTAGGTACCAGTGTGACATCATTAACTCACTTTAAGCCTGAAATGAACTTCTGAGCTCCGGTCTTTTTTCGTATGTGTCGGCGCCTTGCTGTTTGAAGCGTCATCGCACCCGAGGATGACGTCATGGGGCGTCACGCTTTTGCAGCATTATAGAGCAAGGCTATAGGCACCTTTGATCTAAACAGTTAAGGGGTTTCGAAATACTAATCCTTAAATTCTGTTGCGAAATATAATTTCGGTGGTATGTCATCATCTGGCAGTCTACAGAAATTTACAATGATGTTTTTCACAGTCAGCCGTCTGTCGTCAGCGTAACTTTTATATGTAACTCAACACGAATACAACAGGAAGAAGAGACAGAAATGTTTTTGCTTGTTGGAAAAAAGAGAGCCTATGAGTGCATGCCCAATTTCATTAACTTGTGCCAACTAACACACGCTGGAAAAAAGTTGGTGAGATGTGAGTTTTATTTATGTAGGTCGTGTTTCATACCCCTTGTTAATTTTAATCTCCTTGTGCCATTGCAGCTGTAGCTCTCTGTGACTAACAAGGCACTGATAAGACAGTAGACGGATAATCAGAAGGTGAGATGTTACAGCTGCCGTATGCCTGCACCGGCAGCGCTCTCGCTCGTCTCCATTATTTAGTATACGTTGGATCGTTCCTGGAAAGAAATTCTTAGCTTCTAGTTACGTACTAATGGTAGGGTAACATGTAATTCATTTAAAAACTAAAACAAATAAAAATAGTGAAACTTATTTTAAAATGTTGTACGTAGCTATAGCAGCAACAGTAGGGAAAAATCTTCCTGAAGAATTAATAAACAGTTATCAGCTGCAAAACGGAGGATTTATTTAAAACTCCGAACCATGATTTCAACGTCTATAAAAACGTTATCTTCAGAAGATAACTAAAAGAAAACTACCATGTTGTGCATGTTTCAATTATTTTGGAGGTGAAAATTTATATTTTACTGAGTCCTTTTGGCTATTTTTAATGTACCTCCTCCACAATATGTGACCAAGTTGTCACTATTTCCTTTTGAAGAAGACTTTTTTTTATCAATAAACCTTCCATTTTGCAGCTGACTGGCTGTTAATTATATCTTCAAGAAGAATGTAAAATTTATTCTTATTTCATCCTTTCGAAGAAACAAGATAATTACCAACACATGTGATATCGGAAAAAAATTCTTGATATATTCTCAAGGATTACATATGCATGTAATTCATATTTAATCTCGAAATCGTTAACATATTTCAAAGTAAATAATTCTGTAAGGGAAGTGAAGATTTTATGTAATTGCATAACCGTTTCAGAACATTCTTAGGTCATATTCAGATGCATTAATACTTCAAAAGGAAGGAAGAGGTGGTACAATAGCACGAAGATGGTTCAAATGGCTCTGAGCACTATGGGACTTAACTTCTGAGGTCATCAGTCCCCTAGAACTTAGTACTACTTAAACCTAACTAACCTAAGGACATCACACACATCCATGCACGAGGCAGGATTTGAATATGCGACCACCGTAGCGGTCGCTCGGTTCCAGACTATAGAGCCTAGAACCTCTCGGCCACTCCGGCCGGCTAGCACGAAGATATTCGTAAAGTGGCATGATGATATGCACAGTGGTAGTACGAAAAATAATAAGAAATCATGAAGGAAAGCTCAACCACGAACTGCAGGTGGTCAGTTGGCGAAGATTCAGTTAAATCTACTGAAGTTACGCAAACTGAAGTACAAAGAAAGCACATAATGTCATGTGGCTGAGAACTTACTCCAACGTCCCCATTTATCAGAAGGCGTCAGTTAACATCTGAGGCCGCTGAAATATTTATCAGCCTCGTAACGTTTCCTCGTACATCAGATGTTCAACTAGCCGAAGATATCTTCTAAATTTAAAAGTTATAAAATGGTTAGTTATCCTTCTGTGAGATGCTGTCACTGTCGGGGAAGACTCCCCCCCTTTACGGAACGAGTAAACCTCTGACCACGTTCTACGATCAGGCGTGGATGTCGGACACCTTGTCGCTTACTGATGGTTTCATCATCCAATGACTTTTGACAGATGCTCACAGAAGTAGACTTAGACCCAGAAGAAGGCCTCTGCAACCGTGGCCGAAACGTTGGTTTTCTCCAGCAGTAGTTTTATACAATACGACGCGGTACCATACCCAGACTAACTCTGATCGCGGAAGCCTTCGCAATTTTATTAGACTCAATTTATTTCTGAATTCTATATTAGTTCGATTTTATTTCCGTAGGTCAGTGGAGTACGTTGTCAGTTTACTGAAGTTTTAAATGCTACTTTACATTAGCTCTACTTTCAACAGATAAACAATAATTCTGTGCCGTACATATTTCAGTGCAAGGTAGCGCTCAACTACATGGAAAGAAAGATACCCCTTTAGTCTCATAGTATTTCTCCAAATTATTTTAGAGAACTCCTATTATCCTAAAATGCACGTCAGTATTTATTGGTTACATGGAGAATTAGTACCCAAGACAGTTGCTCCACTTGTTCAAAAATCTCACAGTCAATCTAGCAATAGAGATTCATACATCTAAAATTTTGAATTTATAACTAGATTTCGTTCTGATTTTTTTGATACATTCCATCTAAAAATTGAGGGGACAGGTTGCCAGACATATCTAAATGCTTCTTTTGATTAATCATGTAAACTTGTTATAACTAAATGTTTGAATGTTGTCGCATCCAAATATAAGACATGTAAGTCAAACCTACAGAATTTACTTTCCGGCAAATGTCCAACTAGTTGCCGCAAGAAGCTAACTTCATATAAAGTAACTGCTAATGAGATAGAAGAATGCTACAGACAAATGAGTCACATTTCAAAATATGAAATTCCACGAAACAGCGCTGGCCGCTAATAACAGTAAAATTCACCGAAAAAAAGATACGTCATTACGGGAAGACAAGACAATAAAACGCTCTGAAGGCTTGTCGGTTATCACTGGCTAAGTGGCCGTAGCTTTCAGACGTATGACAGTAATAACTGCCAGCTCTTTGTGAGCGGTATCACACAATGATGATGGCGCTTTAATATACCGATTTAATGTTTAATCCAACGACATTTATAGCAGAAAACAAAGGGAAACAAAATATTCTCACAAAGCAGCAAACTGCCTTGATGAAAGGCATCGTGTAGCTGGGAAAGGGAAAATACGGTGACGTACAAAGCGAACGCTCCGTTGGACAAATATCAAACGATGTTCTGGACTGGATCATATCACATAACCTTCCTGAGACTCACATAATCCGATCAAAGGACAGGATATGAGATAGAACATCATAAACTAACAGAAAGGAAAAATGGAAAAAATATGGATAGTCGCGTGTAGTATTTATATAACGTAATTGTGAACGAAATGTTTTGTTTATAACATCACGTTTCAAAGCAATCGTCTATAAAGATCAGAACTCTCCGGAAACTGATATCTATCATTTGAACTTCTGAAAGAACTCTACTAAATACTGTATTTACTGTTGTAATGTCCTTCCCCACATTTAAATGTTCATATGGTCCAATTAATTTGTGCGATATCGAATTTAATAATTTATTCTCCAAGTTGGTTTGTCTGTGTTCCATTCACTATCATTTTTGACGGCCATACACAACACAATACTTCACTTTTATTTCAAAACACGAACGAAAACTCATTTACATTCACATACGTCCACCTGCTGAAAATTCTTTATTAATCCTCTATTCAAATATGCGGTTGGAGACTGGGAAGTGGGAGCTAACCGTGAGACGTAGCCTGGAATCCCAGAAACCTGAATGTCATATGGAAGCTACAGACACGTGAAGAGCGATGCAAATCTTCAGTCTAGATATAATGGAGCGGTCAATCAAAGTAACTGGAATGGAGGTAATGATTTCTGGCCAGACGAATATAGCTTAATTTCAAAAACAGCAGAACATTATGTGCGGGGGAAAGAGTCGTCATGAAGAGGAAGGCAGGACACAGAGTGAGTTGTGAACACTTCAAGCAGAGGTAAAGAAAGAAAGTGAATGGGTTAAAGGAGAGTTAGTAGAAGCGAAGACAGATATCAAAAATCACAAGAGGTGGAGATACACTCTGAAAAATGGAGATAGTTGAAAATATCTAAAGAAATAACAAACATTACCTATAACGACTTTCAGAAGGGACACGCTGCATATCTAGAGAGATTATTTTTCGCGAGAGGACTGTTTTGTGTCAACATTCGTGGAATCTCTACAGAATTTATCTCAGAGCACTGCAACGGAGACTGTACCGTTCTTAAGACAGTACTTCGGCTCTTTTTTTTTTTTTTTTTTTTTTTTTTACAACAGGGACCTAGCAATTATGTGGCACAGAGTTAAAGCGTTTGAGAAGGGTAGTTTCCCTCTGAGAATAAACTTTGATGTTTCCGGGGTTGAATCTCATACAATCGTGCTAAAATTTGGCTGGTATTTAACATCTACCTGGTTTCATTACACATGCTGGATGGCTACATCATAACTTTGGTTACACAGTCAATGATTAACGGCACATGTCATTTCCATCAAAATTAATCAGTACTCGAACATTTGCCTGAAACAGTTCAGTATTAGAGACGAGACACAAGAATTTGTTAACAAAATAAACTCACATCAGTATAAACAACCATTATATATATATATATATATATATATATATATATATATATATATATATATGTGTGTGTGTGTGTGTGTGTGTGTCAAATTGAATTTATTCCTTAGCAAATTTGTGACAATTTTGAAACAAGCTTTCCTAAAAAGTCAGTATTAAAATCTATAAACCAAAGAAACAAGAGCGAAATTTATAGGAAGGCAAGAATAAATGAAGAGTCGTTGAATGGATAGGGCAGGACCGGCCAGAAATTCTGCAGGCGTGCGGTGCTCCTGCACATGTGCAACTTCAGGGTCACAGCGGCACGCCGCAGCCATCAGCGTTCATGTAGTGCATGTTTCTACGCACAGATGTCGCTTTATCCACTTGCTGGGATACTCTGTACCGGCGCATTCTAGTGCTCTTTGCACAGCTTTCATGCCAACCACGAGAAGGTATTTCGCGTATTAAACATTTAAAATACTGTCACAGTCTACTCATTGAGACGCCTACTTTTATGTTAACAGTTTAACGCAGTAAGACAAATAATACAGTTAACAAACGTGGGTTTTTATTAAGGCAGCTTGACTGACGGCACGTAAATACGCGTAACGTTTTTGATATAGTATTTAAGAAAGAGAGCAGTTAGCGACTTCCAACGAACCTTATTCATGATTTCAAAGAACATTAAACTAATGCAAGGTTTCCTATAACTAATTCTCGGTGCCCTGAGTTACACCCACATAATTTTTGTCTCACTGACCTCTGAACAGAATGGTAACCGCAGACCTCTCGACGATCACCTGTAATCTTATTACCATTATTGCTACATCTTTCATCAGTTCCGTCTGAAATCTGCATAATAACCGACAATTAGAAGAATGTTATGATTTATCGACTTCAGCTGGGCGTAGCATTTCACACATTAAAAAAAAATCCTAAATGTAAGTACACATTTTAACAATCGGTTTAGTGACCAATTTTCTTGATAATTATGTAACATGGAGCAGAATGAAGCAATAATGCACAGTTAGTAAACAATAATTTTTAATTATGAAAGGAATGAATCCAAACACGTTTATCACTGGTCATGAGAAATGATATAGTTAATATCGGGCACCAAAGGAACGGCTCATTGACAGACGCAAGCAGTTGCGAAGATTTCCATCACTTATGCTTGATCGAAATCTTGATTTATTCATTTTCATCACCGAGAAAAATCTTTCACAAACATATGTCGACCCGAACATGGACATAGCTCTCGCGGCTTCTCGGTGCAGGCGTAGAAATTCTTGTTGTGAAAAATTTTCGTAGAATTCTTTTGTACTTCGCACTGCAAAGAACTTGTCCTTCAGTCTGGTATTGCACTGTAGGTCGATCAGTTTTGTAGATCATTCGGAGCATCTTCAACTGACGACGAGAACGGTCGAGCAAAGAGGCGAACGACAGGAGACAATCTCGTAACATCTGCAAATCGTGCTCGAAATTGTTCCTTAATTTTTAAAATTATTGACACGTAGTCTTGAAATCTAGCACTTTCATGGACCAGTCCAAGAGTCGGGAAATGTGCAGTGTGTTCTGTCAATAGCTGGCTCTCCCAAAGCGCAAGCTTCTTTTAAAGGCATTTACTTCTTCCAACATGTCAGAAATTAAATTATTTTCACCTTGCAAACTGACGTTCAGGCTGTTCATGTGAGACGTAATGTCCACGAGAAATGCAAGGTCTGATATCCAGCAAGGGTCTTCCAACATAGGTTCACTTTTACCCTTCTCATGTAAGAATGTTACTATGACTAATGTGTTGTTGTTGTGGTCTTCAGTCCTGAGACTGGTTTGATGCAGCTCTCCATGCTACCCTATCCTGTGCAAGCTTCTTCATCTCCCAGTACTTGCTGCAACCTACATCCTTCTGAATCTGCTTAGTGTATTCATCTCTTGGTTTCCCTCTACGATTTTTACCCTCCACGCTGCCCTCCAATGCTAAATTTGTCATCCCTTGATGCCTAGAACATGTCCTACTAACCGGACTATGACCAAACGTAAATAAAAAAAAATATTTTCAGCATTTTACCTCGACTGAGCCAGCGTACTTCGGTATAGTAAGGTATGTCGCCGTACTCCGCTCCTAACTCCTCCAAGAACCGCTGAAACTGGCGATGCGTAAGCCCATGTGTCTTCAGATAGTTTACAGCACGCACAAAAATTTGCATGACGTTTGCTGACGTTACTCATTTTGCACAAAGCGCCTCTCGCTGCAGAATGCAGTGAATTCCATACAACGTCTCGTCTGTGCCCCCTAGCGTTTTGCGCATCCGTGCTATGAGTCCTCTCTGATGGCCTTGCATTGATGGTGCTCCATCTGTGGTCACAACCTGGGCCGTATCTGTAAGATCTGTTGCTTCATCGAGCGCAACAGAGAAAGCAACAAAGTCTTTATCCTTAATTATTAGCCGCCTGTGCACATCGCCGGCCATAGCACTGATACGTCTTGTCACTGTTTGTTTTGATACACTGATTTCTTGAAACTTGCTAACGTTCGTGGGACACACAAGTTCTGCAGCATCAGTCAGACATCCTTTCACAAACTCCCCCTCGGAAAAGGGTTTCCCAGATTGTGCAATTCTTAATGCGATTTTAAAACTTGATCGCAGTGAAGATTTAGTGTGGTTGTCATTCTGGAAAATTGAAAACAGTACATTGTACAGCGCACAGTAAAATAGTTTCTTGTGTTATGCCTAAGAGCTCAAGAAGTATCAGTTACTTTGACGTACAGTAAAATCAAGTAGATGTGTCTCACCCATTTTCTTAAGCACATTTAATTTTGCTAGCCGCTCTTCACTGTTGAGTACACTACACTCGTCTTTGTGATATGTACTGTTGTGTCTTTCAATTGAAAACTTACGCTGGACGCCTATTATTCGGCGGCACACCAAACGCTGTGAGTTTTTACCAACGGCTACGAAAAAGAATTGCAGTTCCAAGTCATTTTTAAACGAATGAGAACATAGATCTCCCGTCCTTTGCTTTTTCACAGTACTTGCCATTTCTCAGTACTTCTCTGTTAAGGTTACGCTCAGCAGGGGTAAACGAGACTGGGTATGTTGCGCTCTTGCTTGTACCACTTAAACAGGGAAGTGGAGCCGCCGCCGTTCATTTAGGACACATGTTTAATAACAGATGTCGCTGTCGCTCGCTGTCGCACATGTGCAGCACTTCCGCACGTTTGCACACTGTGCAGCGTTTGTCCGGCCCTGCTTTATGGGGTAGCTCATTACTTAGAAAGTATTAATGGCGTTGAAGCGAGCTGTAAGAGTAGTGTGTGCTGTTCATTTGCCGTCGTCTTGTACGTACCTCTTAAAGGAGTTGGGCATTTTAACCGCATCACCACAATATCTATATTTGTTAACAAAATTCGTCATAAATAATCTATGACAGTTTGAAAAGGAAATCGATATCGATACCTACAACACTAGAGGAAAAAATGACCTTTACTGCCGATTATTAATGCTGTCAGTGGCTCCAAAAGAAGTGCCTCTTCCAGTAAACTACCCCTCAAATCCCTCAGCTTTACTGCTTACCTACACGACTGCATTTTCATATTCATTTAACTTCCCTTCACAAGCCGCATCGAATCACTAACAGCTTTACTGTAAATATTTAAGTATCTAAACATTCTTCCAGGTCTTCTTCCACGCCCACCAGGACAATCAAAAATGGTTCAAATTGCTCTGAGCACTGCTATGGTCATCAGTCCCCTAGAAGTTAGAGCTACTTAAACCTAACTAACCTAAGGACGTCACACACATCCATGCCCGAGGCAGGATTCGAACCTGCGACCGTAGCGGTCGCGCGTTTCCAGACTGTAGCGCCTAGAACCGCTCGGCCACATCGGCCGGCACCAGGACAATCATTCTGGATAAAATTCGTCTGCAACCTCCGTACTTGATTTGGAGTACAACCCTTTTCAGAATCAATACTCTCCAAAATTTCTTCAAAGGTGACACAAATTACGGTAATGTCGAAACTTTCCTCACTAGGCTCGATTATCTATTGTGTGATGGTATCTGAGTTTTCTCGCGTATTTGTTCAACTAGATCCCGAATAGTTCCTTTCAGTTCTATCTCTCTTCTTTGCATCTTACAAATGAGCCCACTTCTACGTAGAAAAGCCGGCTCCTTTACATCATCATGCATTCCGTAAAATATAAAGCCAATATAGGAGACAGACCTTGATTCACGTTTTAAGTAACGATTATTATGTAATTAATCAGTCACATTCTGCTACTACAATTTGTGATGACACTGGACAGGCAGACTCGAATCGATTGAATGAGTTGAGTTACAAATTGCAAAAACTCATGCGTTTATTTATTCTTCAACAAATAAAAAAGCACAATTTCAGTCCTGAAATTTTAGTTTGAGCTGAAGTAACTAGTAGCTTAAACACAGCTATATTACGAAAGAAGGTGCAACGCATCTATTACTGTAAAACAAAGCTCACTGGTAATTTAACTCATTTTAAGAATATCTTGTTGAAACATCATGTTAAAAAGCAGAGCCTCCTTAAATACAGCTTAATGTTAGTAAAACCAATATTTAGAACAGAACTTCAGAATGATTATATAACACAACGTGAAACATGTTTAACAAAAGTAGCTATCTTTGAGAAAATATATTTGTGGTTCCCGGTTTCGAACTCAATTTTTCTCAAACTTGGCTGGTATTAAAAACCTACCTGGTCCCATTACACATACGGGCTGGTTGCATAGTAATTTTGAATCAATTATTTCACATCAAAATTAATCTCTCCTCTGAGGTTTATCTAAGCAGTTAACTAATAGAGATGAGACACAACAACATATTAACACCATAAATTTATAGGAATTTAAACAAATATTCACTGCGCCATTTAACCTGGTTACTACGAGCTATTTCATCTAATAAACAAGTCACACCAGTTTCCATCGAACTAAAATATTTCAACCACTGTGGATAAGCGATGGTAGAGTGACTAAAACGTCAGCTTACAGTAGACTGATCAAAGCAGTGTATATATAGGCACATGCTGTTCACATTTACTCGTGGCTCACATCATAGTGTTGCAACTTCAGACTTTCAGAAATCACAGCCACAACTGCACACTCAACACCAAAGAGCTAGAAAATCCAAGAGTGTACTCTAGCGATAGAACATGTGGCTGCCTTCGATGCCGTCGGTCGTTTTCCCACACACTCCACAGCCTACAACCCAGAATCAGGATCACAGCGACCCTCCGAGACACGGCTCGGAGTTGCGAGATCTCACTCTTTCCATCAGAAGGAGCGTACACCCTCTCTGCCCTGCAACCCATAGAATCAACGCAAATGTAGGACCAATATTTTGTTTGGATACATGTCTCTCGACCATCTGTCACAATGTTACGTTAGACAAATCGATTTCCACTTCACGGCGTCTTCAGTTCACATCCATAGCTTGTGCGTGAACTGTAAGGATCTTCCCATTACTATCCATAGATTTATCTTCACAGCACCGCTTTCGAAATGTTAAATTGTGTCTGAATGACTGTCAATTGATTTAAGTCTTGTAGTTCAATCGATAGAGTGGTACTCAAAGAACTGGGCATGTGAGAAAGTCTACAGGTTTTCCATTACCTGTAAGGCTAAAATTGAATGCGTGGTACACGATCTTAAACTGATTATTTTAAGGTAAGGAATCAGTATTCGGAAATAACCGTTTATGACGGTACTAGTTCTTAAATGAGCAAAGCGTTTGAGGCATATGTTTACAAACTGCCTTTGTTTAACCCTTCAAGTGGGCATGACTGCTTATTACGAGTGAGTTAAACGTATATCTCCGGCCACTGTGTACTGTGTGTAGTGTCGGCAGACTTGCCAACACTACGCACACTAATTGAAAGAGGCGGCCAAGATGCACGCGCTAACTCACGAAGGATGGAGTGAGGTCTGAAACAGGAGACTTAATGAATGTGATAAAGAAAATACGTATCTTTGGAATGTACTTAACTTTTAATACATCCTTGTATACATCGTTCTTGATGAGACATCTGGAGATTGTGGCGATACAAGTGACTCTTTATATACAAGCTATTTAAGGCTAATGGCGCCTTGCTAAGTCGTAGCCATTAACTTAGCTGAAGGCTATTCTGTCTCTCGGCAAATGAGAGAAATGGCTTCGTCCGTATAGTCGCTAGCAACGTCGTCGTACAACTGGGGCGAGTTCTCGTACGTCTCTCGAGACCTGCCGTGTGGTGGCGCTCGGTCTGCGATCACACAGTGGCGACACGCGGGTCCGACATGTACTAATGGACCGCGGCCGATTTAAGCTACCACCTAGCAAGTGTGGTGTCTGGCAGTGACACCACACTGTGGCTGCTAGGTAAGGGGCATTACGAGTTATAGGTCTGCCGTTGAAACTGCGGTATTAGTTGAGCTTCGACAGCTCCGTGGCACAGCGTTTTCTGGGCTAGTTATAACATTGTCCACTCGAGCGCGCGTCGACAATATGCGTCCAGAGAAGTAGCCGCAAAAGCGGCAGTTTTTCGTCAGTGTTTACCACCGCGTTAGTGAGTGATCTTTTGCAATGGCGGAAATCGTTTGGAAATTTGTCGTAAGATCTTAAGGGACCAAACTGCTGAGGTCATCGGTCCTTAAGCTTACATACACGCTATGGACAACACACACATCCGTGCGCTAGGAAGAACTACAACCTCCGACAGGGAGAGCCGCGCGAACCGTCACAGACATATTAGACACACAGCACAATGCGGCAAGGCAAGAAGGGATTCCCTGACTTCGTATAAAAGTAAGAAGCGAAGAAAGGAGAGTACATAACAGGACAGAGGGGTAAGCAGATGTTAATGAAACGGAAGGACAAAAGATACGTTGTTATCAGCAGTACCTTCCATGACGAAACATTTTTAAGTTGAATCTCAAGGAAGGGAATCGTTCAAAAGCCACAAGTTGTCGTTGATTCCAACAACAACATGAGAGACGTGCTTTGGTGCGATTCTCAGTTGCACAGCTACCAGATGGCCAGGAGCAGGCTGAAAATTTTTTTACCAGGAGCTTTTCCGGCACTTTTTGGACATTGCATACTTCAGTGTATTCATCCTGTGGAAGAAGCATCGTGACAAAAAAAAAATAACGAGCTGTGTGATAAGTCTTGGTTAACGCATGGTCATATGTTCTCCATATAGGACATGATTAGGACGCCCACTTAGAATACCGAAACCAGCCAGCCAGGTTTTTTCCAGCCACAACCAAGAAGAGACCAACAGGGAGGTGTGGAATGAGCACGAGAATAGCTCTTCGCAAACATACTTCATATTGGCGCGCAGAATGGGAAGTTTCGTTGTGTGAAGCTGATTGCTTTGAAATGTTTCACACTGAAAACGACTTGTAATATAGTGAAAATAATTTTTCGTTGACTTCTTCAACATATTTTACTCATATCCACCCAATATCAATTTAAATTCAAGAAGGAAACCTTGAAGGAAAATTCTTCTGTGTGAGAAAAGTACACGACAGCACCGTGCGGGGGCGAGCCGGGCTATATTACCCACTAATGAAGTGGTGCACGCATGCGAACTACCCACGTAACAGGTTATTAACAAACAACTGACTGATGTATCATCGTTGGTGTCACTACCTTATAAAACAACAAACAACAGTCAGCGATGCATTCAAAGTCGAGTTTACCACTGTTTACACTTCATAATGACACTTCATGAATGTTTGTGGACGCGATTACAAAAGCGTAATATAATTCGTGGTCCAGCAACAGGCTGTGCCGAAAGATGTACAGAGAATCGTTTTGCAACAGGCGTTTTTCTAAGTGGCAGAAAATGTATCGTCGTGGAAAGAAACTGGTGCGTTCAGATATATGACCGAGACAAACAGACTATTGTTTGGAGAAAGTGAAATACAAAGACGGAGAGATGTGATTACAACGAAATTTATTCCAACGATTAAGGACATCTCACTACACAACTAATTAGATTTACAGGCCTGTGCATGCACTGTGTACATAGGAAATAAATATCGAAACTATCCATTACTTATAGTTGGAGACTTTAATCTCGCATTCATTGACTGGGAAAATTACGCGTTTATCATAGGGGACAGAAGCAAAGACTTGTGTGAAGTTATTCTAGGAGCGCTCTCAACATACAACATTGAGCAATTGGTTAGAAAACGAACTCGATATGAGAACACATTAGATTCTTGGCGACAAACAGACTTGATCTTTTTGAGGAAGTCAGTCTAAAAAAAACTGCGTGGACTTTTTTTGTTTGAGAAAGCAAATAAAAGTGTTATTAATGAATATCTTCATCGTCAGCTCCAAGCATTCACCGCGGGACACAAAGATATTGAGCATCTCTGGTCGGGATTTTAAGGTATTGTCCACCACGTGCTAGAGAAGTATGTGCCTAGCAAAAATATAGGAGATGGAAAGGATCCACCTTAGTACAACAAACATATTAGGAAGTTGCTGAGAAAGCAGAGAATTTTGCACAGTCGTTTTAAACGTAGTCACTGCCCTGCTGACAAACGGAAATTATGCGAAATGAAAGCAGCTGTCAAAAGGTCAGTGAGAGATTCTTTTAACGAATTTGAAAGCAATATTTTATCTGTAGATTCTAAAAATAACCCCAAAAATTTTTGGTCGTACGTAAAATCTATGAAATCTACAAATAATTCAATACCTTCTCTTGCTGACAGTACGGGCAATGTAACTAATGATGATAAACGAAAGGCCGAAATTCTGAACCTAGCTTTCAAAAACTCGTTTACGGTACAGGACTGCAGCACCATTCCCCCTTTCAATTATGGAACAAACGAAAGAATGGCTGACATAGTGTTTAGTGTATCTGGGATTTTAAAACAGTTAAGATCCTTAGATGCCAGGAAGGCATGTGGCCCAGACGGTATCCCCGTAAGATTTCATGTTGACAATGCTACAATTATAGCTCCATTCTTATCCATCATCTATCAGATCACTGGAACAGCGGAAGGTTCCACGGGACTGGAAGAAGGCCCAGGTCATAGCAATCTATAAAAAGGGTAGAAAATCGGATGCACATAATTACCGGGCTATTTCACTGACATCGATTTGTTGTACAGTCATGGAACATATTTTGTGTTCAGACGTAATGACCATTCCAGACTCTGAGAAACACATCTACAGAATCCAGCTCGGTTTTAGGAAACAGCGGTCATGCAAGACACAGCTGGCCCTCTTTGTGCATGTTATACAACAGGCTCTAGATACCGGCTCCCAGGTTGATGCGATATTTCTCGACTTTCGCAAGGCGTTCGACTGAGTTCCGCACTGTCGCTTGCTACAAAAAGTGCACGCTTACGGTCTATCCGATGGCATATGCGGTTGGATAGAAAGTTTTCTAAAAGACAGAGAGCAGTATGTAATCCTGAATGGGATGACTTCAACAGAAACAAGCGTAACTTCAGGTGTGCCCCAGGGCAGCGTAATAGGTCCGCTGCTTTTTACGATTTACATAAACGATCTGTTTGATGGTATTGACAGCGGCATTAGACTGTTTGCCGATGGTGCTGTAGTCTACATGAAAGTAGTATCACACGAAAGATGTGAACAAATCAATGAAGATTTGCAGAAAAATTCGTGGTGCAATGAATGGCAGTTATCTCTCAATATTAGTAAGCGTAACCTACTCCGTATAACAAGGCGAAAATCACCATTCCCATTCTTTGGAATAGGTAACATCCACCAAGTACCTGGGAGTGACTATTCGAAATGTTCTCAAATGGAATGATCAGATTACACAAGTAACGGGCAAGGCGAACTCTAGATTGCGTTTTTTGGTAGAATCCTGAAGCGATGCAGTCCTTCAACAAAGGAAATCGCTTACAACACGTTACTTCGTCCAGTCTTAGGGTATTGTTCGTCTGTGTGGGACCCTTACCAGTTGGGTCTGATTCAAGATATTTAAAAGGTCCAAAGAAGAGCGGAAAGATTCGTGACTGGTACATTTAGTAATCGCGAGAACGTTACAAATCTCATAAAAAGTTTGAAGTGGGACACACTCGTAGACAGACGATGCACTAAACGGGAAGGGGTGCTCACTAAATTCCGAAATCCGACCGAGCGAGGTGGCGCAGTGGTTAGCACACTGGACTCGCATTCGGGAGGACGACGGTTCAATCCCGTCTCCAGCCATCCTGATTTAGGTTTTCCGTGATTTCCCTAAATCGCTTCAGGCAAATGCCGGGATGGTTCCTTTGAAAGGGCACGGCTGATTTCCTTTCCCATCCTTCCCTCACCCGAGCTTGCGCTCCGTCTCTAATGACCTCGTTGTCGACGGGACGTTAAACACTAATCTCCTCCTCCTCCTCCGAAATCCGATCTTCGCCGAGGATGTAGAGCATATATTATTACCACCAACTTTCAAATCGCGCAATAATCACCATTCAAAGATAATGGAAATAAGAGCTCGTACTAAGGCGCTCAGACAGTCGTTTTTCCCTCGCGTGATCCGCGAGTGGAACACTGGGGGGGGGGGGGGGGGGGGGGGAATATGACTTTGGCGCTTATTGTGCCCTGCGCCACACACCGCTTGGTGGCTAGCGATGTATATATGTAGATTTAGATGTGTATGTGGGAATTCAGTACGGAGTGGCGCCACCACTTGCTGCAATCAGAGCCGTCAGACGTCGTGGCATTGAACCAAAAAGTAGCTTAATATGCTGCTGGGGAGTACACTGTAGTAAGATTTCTAGGTCCGTCCATAAAGCATCAACTGAGGCTACATGAGGACCTTAACAAGGTGCCAACTGACCATATCCCAGACATGTTAAAGGATTTTATTTAAGTGATGCACTATACCTGATCTTCCCACATGTGTTGAAAATATTTCTGCAGACTGTACGTCTAATACTCAGCAGAGAAATGTGATTTCTCAGCACAAAGGTCCCACTTTGCTATTACAATCTGTGTTGAGCAACAGACACCTATTATGGGGACTGAAGGTGCACTTTCGCCAGGTATATCTCAGCTATCTTTCTCTACAGAATTCTGTCTAGTCGTTGCTGTACCAAACTCTCGTAGGAACTGAAGAACTGGTTGGCGGGTTCCTACCTGCCTCTCTCATCGTCGGACAGACAACAGGGGTACTAGAGAGAGAGACAAAACTTTATATACCGTTGTAAGGCATGAATACTGATTTAGCATAGTGAACGCCTTATTGTGGCCAAGATAGACACGAAGCCCACGACTACTACAGTAGTAAAAGTTCATATGCCAACAAGCTCTGCAGATGATGATGAAATTCATGAAATATATGATGAGATAAAAGAAATTACTCAGGTAGTGAAGGAAGACGAAAATTTAATAGTCATGAGTGACTGGAATTCGAGAGTAGGAGAAGGGAGAGAAGGAAACATAGTAGGTGAATATGGATTGGGGGTAAGAAACGAAAGAGGAAGCCGCCTGCTAGAATTTTGCACAGAGCATAACATAATCATAGCCAGCACTTGGTTCAAGAATCATAAAAGAAGGTTGTATACGTGGAAGAATCCTGGAGATACTAGAAGGTATCAGATAGACTATATAATGGTAAGACAGAGATTTAGGAACCAGGTTTTAAATTGTAAGACATTTCCAGGGGCAGATGTGGACTCTGACCACAATCTATTGGTTATGAACTGTAGATTCAAACTGAAGGAACTGCAAAAAGGTGGGAATTTAAGGAGATGGGACCTGGAAAAACTGACTAAACCAGAGGTGGTACAGAGTTTCAGGGAGAGCATAAGGGAACAATTGTCACAAGTGGGGGAAAGAAATACAGTAGAAGAAGAATCGGTAGCTCTGAGGGATGAAGTAGTGAAGGCAGCAGAGAATCAAGTAGGTAAAAAGACGAGGGCTAATAGAAATCCTTGGGTAACAGAAGAAATATTGAATTTAATTGATGAAAGGAGAAAATATAAAAATGCAGAAAATGAAGCTGGAAAAAAGGAATGCAAACGTCTCAAAAATGTGAACGACAGGAAGTACAAAATGGTTAAGAGGGATGGCTAGAGGAAAAATGTAAGGATGTAGAGGCTTATCTCACTAGGGGCAAGTTAGATACTGCTTACAGGAAAATTAAAGAGACCTTTGGAGAAAAGAGAGCCACTTGTATGGATATCAAAAGCTCAGATGGAAACCCACTTCTAAGCGAAGAAGGAAAAGCAGAAAGGTGGATGAAGTATATAGAGGGTCTATACAAGGGCGATGTAATTGAGGACAATATTATGGAAATGGAAGAGGATGTAGATGAAGATGAAATGGGAGATACGATACTGCGTGAAGACTTTGACAGAGAACTGAAAGACCTGAGTCGAAACAAGGCCCTGGGAGTAGACAACATTCCATTAGAAATACTGACGGCCTTGGGAGTGCCATTCCTGACAAAACTCTACTAACTGGTGAGCAAGGTGTATGAGACAGGCGAAATACCCTCAGACTTCAAGAAGAAAATAATAATTCCAATGCCAAAGAAAGCAAGTGTTGACAGATGTGAAAATTTCCGAACTATCAGTTTAATAAGTCACAGCTGCAAAATATTAACGCGAATTCTTTACAGACGAATGGAATAACTGGTGGAAGCCGACTTCGGGGAAGATCAGTTTGGCTTCCGTAGAAATGTGGGAACACGTGACGCAATACTGACCCTACGACTTATCCTACAAAATAGATTAAGGAAAGGCAAAACTACGTCTCTAGCATTTGTAGACTTAGAGAAAGCTTTTGACAATGTTGACTGGAATACCCTCTTTCAAATTTTAAAGGTCTCAGGGGTAAAATACAGGGAGCGAAAGGCTATTTACAATTTGTACAGAAACTAGATGGCAGTTATAAGAGTCGAGGGGCACGAAAGGGAAGCAGTGGTTGGGAAGTGAGTGAGACATGGTTGTAGCCTCTCCACGATGTTATTAAATCTGTATATTGAACAAGTAGTAAAGGAAACAAAAGAAAAATTCGGAGTAGGTATTAAAATCCATGGAGAAGAAATGAAAACTTTGAGGTTCGCCGATGACATTGCAATTCTGTCAGAGACAGCAAAGGACTTTGAAGAGCACTTGAACAAAATGGACAGTGTCTTGAAAGGGGGGTATAAGATGAACATCAACAAAAGCAAAACGAGGATATTGGAATGTGGTCGAATTAAGTCGGGTGATGCTGGCGGAATTGGATTAGGAAATAAGACACTTAAAGTAGTAAAGGAGTTTTGCTATTTGGGGAGCAAAATAAATGATGATGGTCGAAGTAGGGAGGATATAAAATGTAGATGGCAATGGCAAGGAAAGCGTTTCTGAAGAAGAGAAATTTTTTAACATCGAGTATAGATTTAAGTTTCTGACAGAATTTGTATGGAGTGTAGCCATTTATGGAAGTGAGACATGAACGATCAATAGTTTGGACAAGAAGAGAATAGAAGCTTTGGAAATGTGGTGCTACAGAAGAATGCTGAAGATTAGATGGGTAGATCACATAAATAATGAGGAGGTATTGAATAGAATTTGGGAGGAGTTTGTGGCACAACTTGACAAGAAGAAGGAACCGGTTGGTAGAACATGTTCTGAGGCATAAGAGGATCACAAATTTAGCATTGGAGGGCAGCGTGGAAGGTAAAAATCGTAGAGGGAGACCAAGAGATGAATACACTAAGCAGATTCAGAAGGATGCAGGCTGCAGTAAGTACTGGGAGATGAAGGAGCTTGTACAGGATAGACTAGCATGGAGAGCTGGATCAAACCAATCTCAGGACTGAAGACCACAACAACAACAACAACAACAACACAAAAAATAAATAAGTAAGTAAATAGAAGGAAAGGGGGTAACGTCTTTGATTAGTAATCAAAATGTCCTCCGTCGCGGGTCCGGAACCCGCCACTGCCTAAATTTTGATTAACAATCAGTATTGGTGGCCGGAGACTTCCTGCATAAGAAGTCATCCTCATTTTGCCAAGGGCCTTGTCAAAGAGGGCGGAGGAGCGGACAGTGGTTCAGGGCATTCTCTTGCCATTGGGGTGGGAAACTGCCCTTAAAGCCGTAAGAGTTAGCAGTGATCAACGGCATGAGGATGCAGACGATAATGGAAGCCACAGCATTAATGACACATAACGTGTATCCACAGCACATGCGGCCTGTGTCTGAAAAAAATTTCATGATGATCTCTCCATTGGCAAAAGATCCCGGACTAGTCCCCCATTCGAATCTCCGGGAGGGGACTGCCAAAGGAGAGGTGACCAAGAGAAAAAGATGGAATTACCAAGGAAAGGATCACGTTCTACGAGTCGGGGCGCAGAATGTCGGAAGCTTCACCGTGGTAGGGAAGCTAGAAAGTATGAAAAGGGAAATGCAAAGTCCCAGTCCAGATACAGTAAGGAACAGTGACGTGAAACGTAGAAAAGACAAGTATTCTGGTCACATAAGTATAGGGTAACATCAGCAGCCGGAGGAAATGGTATTACGGGAGTAGAATTAATTATGAATACGAAGGTAAGGCAGAGAGTGTGTTACGTGAGCAGTTTAGTGACATGGGGTGTTCTTATCAGAAACGACAGCAAACCACCACCGACAACGATAGTTCAAGTATACGTGTGACGTCGGAAGCTGAAGGGGAAGAGATAGAGAAAGTATGTGGGAAATTAAAAGAGTAATATAGTACATAAAGGGATATGAAAAACTAATGGTCATGGGGGACTAGAATGCAGTTATCGAGGAAGGAGCAGAAGAAACGGTTGCAGGACAATATAGGCTTGGGACAAGGAATGAGAGAGGAGAGAGAGTAATTGAGATATGTAGTAAATTTCGGTTAGTAATAGCGCATACTCTGTTCAAGAACCACTAGAGGAGGAGGTATACTTAGAAAAGGCCGGGTGATACAGAAAGATATCAGTTAGATTATATCATGATCTGGCGGAGATTTCGAAATCAGATAGTGGATTGTAGGGTGTACCCAGGAGCAGATATAAACTCAGATCACAATGTAGTAGAGATGAAGAGTAGGCTGAAATCTTAGAGATTAGTCAGATAGAATCAATACGCAAGGAAGTGGGTATAGAAATACGAGTACTAAGGAATGACGAGAAACGTTTGAAGTTCTCTACAGCAGTGAGGAATATTTTACTAGGTTGAAGAGGAATGGAGACATCTAAAAAACGTTAAACACAGAAGTTGGAAAGGAAAAACATAGGAACAAAGAAGGTAACTGCGAAGAAACTATGCGTAACAAAAGAAATACTTCAGTTGATCGACGAAAGGAGGAAGTGCAAAAATGTTCAGGGATGTTCAGTAATACAGAAATATGAATAAATAGGAAGTGCCAGGAAGCTACGATCATGGTCAGTTTGGCTTTAGTAAAGGTAAAGGCACGAGAGAGCCAATTCTGACGTTGCGGTTGATAATGGAATCAAGACTAAAGAAAAATCAAGACACGTTCTTAGGATTTGTAGACCTGGAAAAAGTATTCGACAATGTAAAATGGTGCAAGATCTTCGAAATTCTGAGAAAAATAGGGGTAAGCAGTAGAGATAGATGAGTAATGTGTAATATGTACGAGAGCCAAGAGAGAACAATAAGAGTGGTCAACCAAGAACGAAGGGCTCGGATTAAAAATGGTGTAAGACAGGTATGTTGGCCATAGCCCCTACTGTTCAATCTGTACAGCGAAGAAACAATTATGGAAATAAAAGAAAGTTCAGGAGTGGAATAAAAATTCAAGGTGAAAGGATATCGATGATACGATTCGCTGATGACATTGCTATTCTGAGTGAATGTGACGAAGAATTACATGAGGTGCTGAATGGAATGAACAGACTAATGAGTACATAAGCTGAGAGTAAATCGGAGAAAGAAGAAAGTAATGAGAAGTAGCAGAAATGCGAACAGCGAGAAACTTAACATCACGATTAATGGTCATGACGTAGGTGAAGTTAGGGAATTCTGCTACCTAGTCAGTAAAATAACCAATGACGGACGGAGCAAGGAGGACATCAAAAGCAGATTGGCACTGGAAATGGGTATTCCTGTCCAAGGGAAGTCTACTAGTGTCAAACATAGAGCTTAATTTGAGGAAGACATTTATGAGAATGTATGTTTGGGGCACAACGTTGACTGTGGGAAAACCAGAACGTAAGAAAATGAGATGTGGTGCTACAGAAGAATGTTGAAAATTAGGTGGACTGACAAGGTAAGGAATGAGAAGGTTCTGCGCAGAATCGGAGAGGTAAGGAATATATGGAAAACATTAACAAGGAGAGGGAACCGTACGATAAGACTTCCGTTAAGACATCAGGGAATGATTTCCGTGGTACTAGAGGTACCTGTAGAGGGCAAAAACTGTAGAGGAAGGCAGAGAGTGGAATACATCCAGAAAATAATTGAGGACATATGGTAAAGTGCCAGTCTGAGATGAAGATGTTGGCACAGGAGAGAAATTCGTAACGGACCACTTTGAATGTCAGAATTTGGTCTGAATGAATTAACATTATAGAATAAAACGGTCACCACCACCAAAAATGAGCAAAAGTTAACTTTGGTAAATGTTGACAATGGCTATGAAATCACAAAAATACGGCAGGAGAAACAAAAAGCACCAACTGGGCAGAATGCACATGCGCCAACTTGCATGAAAAGACACGTGTGACATGAACGCAAAGGACCTTAATGATCACCAATAATAAGCGATGACTGGCAACACTTTATGGAAGCGCTGCTGTGTTACGTGACTTACGATAATGCTATCTGTTTGAGAAAGTTCCTAAACATGGCAAAAACTGTTTATCATTCTCTACTTATTACTTTGCAAGTGATTACGCCAGACATAAAAACCGTAATAACTTGCATTCTTGGTATCAGCTATTTTTTGGTATTAATGGTACGCTGACGTACAAGAATAATATATAACACTAAATCTAAAAGCACTTTTACTATGAGAAATAGAGCATATTTTGTCATAGAAAGTGAATTTAAATTCTGTCACTTTATTTTAAGCTGATTATTTGCTGTAGTAGTGCAACACTATATGAATCACTATAGTTCCTATTGCTTTTGAAAAAAAACTGTAAATTTAACTAGATTTGGCTTTTTTTACTGTTCCTTTCACTTGTGACTTTCTCGGAATTTGTGGTGAAAGGATAGGACTCTCCTGATGGTTAACGACTCGGGTCAATGAAGTTTCTCTAGACAGTTTTCTTTTTTTGAGTAAACACACTATTATGTTCCGAAGTGTTACTAACAGGGGAACCTCCCCATCGCACCCCCCTCACATTTAGTTATAAGTTGGCACAGTGGATAGGCCTTGAAAAACTGAACACAGATCAATCGAGAAAACAGGAAGAAGTTGTGTGGAACTATGAAAAAAAGCAAAATATACACAGTGAGTAGTCCATGTGGAAGACAGGCAACATCAAGGACTTCTTGAGCACAGCAGTGCCGTGGTCCCGTGGTTAACGTGAGCAGCTGCGGAACGAGAGCTCCTTGGTTCAAGTCTTCCCTCAAGCGAAAAGTTTAAGTTTTTATTTTCAGACAATTGTCAAAGTTCAGGCACTCACACATAATCAACTTCGCTCTCCAAAATTCCAGGACATGTTCAGATTTGCTTGGACATATGCAGGATCTGACGGTCTACACACGGAAATATTTGAAAACGTTAAAAACATATGTTTTGACAGAGCACAGGGAAAACTGTGCGACTGTGAAACTATTGCATTCATTTGTTGCAGTTTATGTGACAAACTCTTATGCTTTCATCACTTTTTTGGGAGTGATTATCACATCCACAAGAAAACCTAAATCGGGCAAGGTAGAAGAATCTTTTTACCCATTCGCAAAGTGTACAAGATAGGTGGGTCTATAACATATTCCTGTCATGTGACGCACATGCCGTCACCAGTGTTGTATAGAATATATCAGACGTGTTTTCCTGTGGACGAATCGGTTGACCTACGACCATGCGACCAAATGTTTTCGGTTCCCATTGGAGAGGCACGTCCTTTCGTCTACTAATCGCACGGTTTTGCAGTGCGGTTGCAAAACACAGACACTAAACTTATTACAGTGAACAGAGACGTCAATGAACGGACAGATCATAACTTTGCGAAAATAAAGACAATTTATCACTCGCGGGAAGATTTGAACCAAGGACCTCTCGTTCCGCACTAGCTCACGCTAACCACGGGACCACGGCGCTCTTAAGCTTGCACTCTCCTTGATGTTGCATATGTTGCGCATGGAATACTCAGTTTGTATATTTTGCTTATTTTTTTCATAGTTCCACACAACTTCTTCCTGTTTTCTCGATTGATGTGTGTCCAGTTTTTCAAGGCCTATCCAGTGTGCCAAATTATAACTAAATCTGAGAGTGGTGCGATGGGGAGGTTCCCTTGTAAGATGCTTCCATGCCTATTACACACTATGAAATGGTGACTGGTTCTTACTTTGCGATGCACTGCTTGTGGCGAGAATTAGTGATTACTATGACGTCCATTATTGGCAACAAGCACTTTTTGATTAGCGAGCAGCCTCAATAAATTTGCGCCATGCAGAATTCTTCCCTATTCCAAAATCTTCTTGGGACCAAATACAGTGCCCACATACGTCGTCGCCGACTTATAATTTGCCTGGCCACATATTACAAATGATTTTCGACGCTAAACACTCTGACATTCGTACGCCAACACATACATCTCTACCACACCGCAGATGGTTCGCGTCTACGAAAGATATTCTCTGTGCTTTATGTAATAAAATATTGCTTGACATTGCCAGCGTGTTTACTACAATGATGTAATGGAAATTATTCTTACTTTCTCTATCAACATAAATTACATCTTCACTAGCACTATTAGTGACACACTGGCATTTTCGCGTTAACACATATGTCTGTTCACCACCACAGATGTTTCGCAACTCCTGCTGTGCCTTCACCTCTAAGACCGTGCGCAATCGCGCTAGCGATGTTATTATGCTATATATAATAATGACTTCCCTAATATGGCCAGCGTGTTTATTACAATGATTTAACATATTTCTTGTGTATCCAATCAGCATACATTACATTTTCGTACACACTAATTACTGACAAATTTCATTAATACCTATATGTACCCAGATGGTTATAAATTTGTTTAGTTTAGTTTAGTGTAGTGCATTTATGTCACGTTCTGTAGATCATTTTCATGACTGTTTTATCGATATGATGTGGAACAAGTCAGATTACAAGAAATATATACACCCAAGAATAATGCTAATATTAATATTACTAAAATTTTTAGTTCTACACATTCAACTACATTTAGAGGTAGAATATATCTTTTTTTAATTTTTTAAATCAAGTAGCTAAAACTTACGTGAAGCAGTGGGTTGCGGTGTTACAAGTCCTCGTGTATCTTTGTAACTTGTTTATAGCGACATCTCTGTTTCAAACCATACTGGATATCTGTCGTGCGTCTGCTGGAGGGCATCCTTGAAAACCTGGATTTTCTTCAATAAAATCTTGGTAGTCCTATGCGTAAGTTATATTTCACCGCCAGCCTGCTGTCGAAAAACAAGACTAATTTCGTTGACGTCACACGATCCCACCGTTATTGCTGTGCCAGTATACCTCATTACTTCCCACCAATCAAACTCGCCTAATACAGAGAAAATTGTTCAGCGTTTCGCCATTTTGTTAGTCGGATGACACTTGCTACAAAAGGCTGCCAGCTTGTGTTCGTCCACCGCTGCCATGGTGCTGTTTTTCGTTCTCCGCTTTACATTAAAATTGCAACGCCATGGAAGCTGCATGCAACAAACGTGAAACTGGGATGAGATGTACTACAGGCTAGAATATGCAAATCATCAGCATTTCATGAGGCTTGAAATGATAAAAAATGTAGAAAAACGATCTTCATTTTCAGTATGACGCTTATTTGTTGACACCATCGGCTTGTGAAATCGTACGACCAGTTCTGATTATGCTAACAAACGTCATCAGGTATAAAATAGACAGAAAAATATTGTCCATAAAAGGTTCTATCTACTTACAACATGTACACTATAAAAAAGAAAAGAAAGTGACAAAGAACATATCATCATAGACTGTAACATGTCACATGTAAGATCAAGCACTAAATCATCAAAACTACTGTGTGTTTCATGATGCTGTTATTTACGGTAAAAAACGTGCACCTACTAAATGGCATCACTTTATTCACGACTGCATGTTAAAATTTATCATACCGAACCAAAGTTAAACTATATACAAAAGTGTTTTGACAAGTTAAGTTACGGTGGCAAAAGAGTTCAAGAACCGAAAATAATAAATTGTGGATACAGTATGTAAATGGGGAAAGAGATAACCCTAATGAGCAGCCTGGTAAGTGATAATGGAAGGAAGGCATTCCATAGTAAATTACCAAGTAATTCAAAAAAATAAAATGCGTGGTCCAAAAAAGCAAAGTTGTACCGTCTAAAAGTGCATTTGACGTCACTGAGTTACGAGATAATTTAACAAATAAAAGTAAAAATACACGAGGGAAGAGAAGGTGCATTGTGCCGTTGGTAAGTTCACTGCAGCCACCACGGGACACTTTCTTCCGATGCGCTCTTGCGTCTTGTTGTTGCTGCCAGTCGCTAATGATCTGTGGAAGAGTGTAGAAGGGACCATGCGGAAGTAAGTCTCACCGTCTTCCCGTCTTTACACAAGACAGCAAGCATCATTATCACTTTTGTTTCTGCATATCATTGCATCACACTTTAACAAATGACATCAAAGACTATCACTGACACAGCTCATCAAAGATATCAAAAAACACGTTCTGATTGAACTTGCACTGCTTGTTTAAAATCTGTTCTGGAAAGTGCTTTTTGCTACTAATGATTTCATTTTCCACGTGGCTCCACAGCCTAGTGATAGTTTGCCAATCGGGCACCAATTCGACGATTTGTAGGTCCTTAGGCTAGCCTACGCAATTAATCCTAAGAGGTAGAGGCGACCTACAGGTTTACGTGGAATCCGAACTACCTAACGTTTGTAACGAATCTTCATATCACTGGTACTTGTGGGCTAGCTTACAGGCAGATCGAAATATTCCGTGGACCGAACAGGATTCGATCTCGCGGTCTTTCTGTTTCCAGGCACAGAGGCCCGTTGACTTGGATACGAAACATACAACGAATGAATTTTTCGCTCTACAGCAGGATCTGCATCACACCAAGAAAATGAAACTGAGTGCTCGGCAAGAATTTCAGGCATGATTTACTGGACTTGTGAGTGATGCTGTGACAAACTGAGATACTCACACACATGTCCCAATGTAACTGAAATCCATTTTAGCAATCCCTTCTTCCGCAGTCAAAATGTCACACATGGTCCCCTGCAACGTGTGTTGAAGTACCACCACTGTAACCAAATGCGCGGTAGAGAATCTCTTAGTGACAATATGGGTATTGTAACTAGAATGTATGCTTTACTTTTGAAAGAAAATGTACCGTAATGAATGTTCGTGGCCGATCAAAACTCCGTACTAGTCCAGGGTTCGACAGCTGACTGTCGTGAACCGTGGACAATGAAGTTAGCTTGTGGCATGGCACTGGAGTAGAGTCCACATTCTATTCAGTCACATTCTACTTTAAAGCAACTTTTAGAATTACAATGCCATTACTAAATAATATATAAAGAAATTGTTAGTCAATGTATCTGTGGCTGTCATTGTTTTGGTGGGTTTGGCATTTCTCTTTTGTTACTAGGCGCCAGTTTCATTGAGGAAGTCTGTTTTCCGTAACGTACCGCACAGGGTGGCCCGTCAGTCTGGGAATATTTAGGATTTTTCTTCAGAATTCTATTTCGGACATTGTTTTATCCTTGAATCTTTCAAATACTCTCGCAGTAAGACTTCACCATTGCCTATGTGTCAAACCAGTCTGCCTTCCAGGACAGAAGCAGTTCATTCCAGTGATAGCCACTGACAGGATAGACTTTCTGCCCTCTACTGAATGTGCTGGTGTACCCACGCTACTGTTTTCACCTATAAGAAACGTGGGAGGCGCGTCGCGTGTGTGGTACCTGAAGGGTTCTGGGACGGAGAAGGCTCTGAGCACTATGGGACTCAACTGCTGTGGTCATTAGTCCCCTAGAACTTAGAACTACTTAAACCTAACTAACCTAAGGACATCACACACATCCATGCCCGAGGCAGGATTCGAACCTGCGACCGTAGCAGTCGCACGGTTCCTGACTGCGCGCCTAGAACCGCGAGACCACCGCGGCCGGCTAGGGACGGAGAACACGTTTCCTTTTCTCTCTCATGACCCAGAGTTCAGCTGCCCACTCCTCGCCCTGCCCACCATTATTGCCCATCAGTCACGCGAAAGTGAACTACCACCTTGCCTGTTTCCTAGGCCGTTCATTTTCTTGACTAAACTTCTAGACTGACTGTCAACGTTTACCTCTGCCCCCCCCCCCCCCAGGGCACACAAACAGAACACATTCCAAGTTTTCTTTAATTACCTCTTTTATTTGGCCGCCCTCTTCCGACGCTCACTCATCTCGCTCTGCAGCCTGTACAGTACTGCTGTGTAAAGTCACTGCAATTCCAGTTAAATTCAGATTGTTTTTAAGTGGTAGTTCTACTCTTGTTTACGTAGCATAACAAATCTTTTCCACTTCAAAGCACGTGCCATCCATTAATGACTTGTGTTATCGAGGTATCAAGTAACGAGCGGATTTTGCACCTACCATCAAGCCGGCAGGTATTAGAGAGTTCAGCTCACAAGTTGCCACGGGTGACGCAGCACAAAGGAAAGACCGTTTCGGGGTGTTTGCTTAGGCACACAACCAGAGCACCAAGAGAAGAAAGCAAATGTGTTTTTTTACTTATCACCTATTTACTTTCAAGGGCCACGCCACAGAGGTAGATATCTAGAGGTGACTGAATGCCCCTGAATGGCAAAGTTTGCAGTGTGGCGTAATGTAATGTATGGGCAGTACACTCGCTTTCGGTGGAGAGATAGGACGCCATTTGGCTACCATCAACAGGCCCATGCCGGACTTGGCGGATTTCCTGGAAAGATCAGACCCTGTTCGTTGCACAGGCGACACGTACACATATGTATACTATCTTTTGGGATGGATACTGAGTTCTCCTTGGCCCTTTTTAATGTATTTCCCTGCAGTTTCAAGCCAGTAGTATCATGCAAGTGTCAGAGAGCAACGAAACGGCGCCTACAATGATCTTCACGCCAGCGACTTGAGGTCTGCGAAATTATTATTATTATTTTTCCTTTTTTTTAGTAAAAGAAATATGAAATGCTCCCACGGCACGTTGACTACGAAGACAAAAAGAACATTGATAGAGGAAAGTGAAAAGGAGAGGGGAGATGTTCTTGCTAGACTGACTGGCACTGCTGAACAGGGATTATGCACTCAGCCATTCGTGACGATTCTGGTTCTACGGGTGGAATAGAAGGGGGAACGGAGGTTTTATTACGGGCACGGTGATTCGCGAATCATAGGAAGTCTTTCCTCTGAGGCTGAGGGATGCGCCCTGGAAACCAGCTGCCAGGATAACTAATAGCTGTGCGCACCCACCAGATGCTAGTGACAACGCTAGTCTAAGATTCGTTGGTTTGGGGAAGGAGACCAGACAGCGTGGTCATCGGTCTCATCGGATTAGGGAAGGATGGGGAAGGAAGTCGGCCGTGCCCTTTCAGAGGAACCATCCCGGCATTTACCTGGAGTGATTTAGGGAAATCACGGAAAACCTAAATCTGGATGGCCGCACGCGGGATTGAACCGTCGTCCTCCCGAATGCGAGTCCAGTGTCTAACCAATGCGCCACCTCGCTCGGTGCTAGTCTAAGAGCAGGTATAGTTTTCACTTACAGACTGCCAATTGACTCATGGAGCCTGATGAAGGATCTTCTCAGTAGTCTTCGCAGTAGCATTCCTCAAGCGTACAAGGGTCTAAAGACACATCCCTAATTTGGACCCGCTCGAAGCAACCTTCAGAGCATCAGGTTTTCTTACTATTTAACAATTTTTCAATGTGTGTACATTCAGGTTACAAAAGTCTTGCGTTTGTGATATGCACAACAAATGGCTGTAGTACCGCGTACACAAGGTATAAAAGAACAGTGCAGTGGCAGAGATGTCATTTGTACTCAGGTGTTTGATTTGAAAAGGTTTCCGACGCGATTATGGCTTCACGATGGGAGTTGGTAGTGTTTCAACGCGGAATTGTAGTTGTAGGTACATGAATTGGACATTCCATTTCGGAAATCGTTAAGGAATTCAAAATTTGTAGAGCCACAGTGTCATGAGTTCTCCGTGAAGCCGCGCGGGGTAGCCGCGCGGTCTAGGGCGTCTTGTCCCGGTCCGCGCGGCTTCTACCGTCGGAGGTTCGAGACCTTCCTGGGTGTGTATGTTGTTCATAGCGTAAGTTCGTTTAAGTTAGATTAAGTAGTGTGTAAGCTTAGGCACCGATGATCTAAGCAGTTTGGTCCCATAAGATCTTACCACAAATTGACAAGAATTTTCCGTGAATACCAAATGTCATGCATTAACTCCCACCACGGAAGACGCTGTTACCGACAACCTTCACTTAACGACCGAGAACTGTGGCGTCCGTGTACACTTTTGAGTGCTAAGAGACTGAGTGAAATTACCGCACAAATCAATGTCAGAAATACAATAAACTTATCCGTAGGAGAGTACGACGAAATTGGGCATTAAAGGGTTATGGCACCAGGCGACCGACGAGAGTGCCTTTGCTAACAGCACGAAATTGCCTGCAGCACCACTCCTGAACTCGTGACTAATAGATTATACCCTAAAATGCCAGAAAACTGTGACCTTGTCATATGAGTTCCGATTTCAGCTGGTAAGAGCTGATGGTGGTGCAGACCTCACGAAGCCATGGACCCTACTTGTCAACGGGGCACTATGGACGCAGGCGATGGCTCCATAATAATGTGGGCTGTGTTTACATCGAATAGGCCGGTTTTCTGGTCCAACTGAACTGATCATTGATCGTGAATGGTTTGCTCGGCTATTTGAAGACCATTTGTAGCCATTCGCATACTTCATGTTCCCAAACAACGATGCACTTTTTATGGATGACAGTACGCCATGACACGGGGCAACAACTGTTCGCGACTGGTTTGAGGACCGAATGATTTGGCCACCCAGATCACCCGACAGAATCCAATCCAATATTTTTGGGACATAAAATCCCGCACCGGCGGCACATTCGCAGTTATGGGCGGCTACTGAGGCAGCATAGCTCAGTATTTCTGCAGGTGTTCCAAAAACTTGTTGAGTCCATGCCAAGTCGAGTTGCTCTCTACACAGGGAAAAAGGAGTTGATATTCGGTAGTATTCCAAGACTCTTGTCACCTCCGCGTATTTTACAGGGTCTAAATAGTGCTATGCCATGGTCTTCAGATGTGAACGGATGTCACCGTAGTCGCCATCGGCCGTATGAAATGGAAGAGATGTACATTACACAAAGACGTGGAAGTAGCGAAACAGTTTGAGCTTTAATGTCTTGTACTGATGTAGCAATACAAAACTTGGCCTCTTATACGTCTCGCTAGTCCAGTACACATAGTACCGTGCTACCTGTTGTAGCGCAGAGAAGGGAAGAACGCGTTGTTTCTCTAACCTGGTGGCATTTATTAGCAGCGTATTTGATTGTCGGTGGGAAATCTTGTACTACATTTTAATTTTATCGTAAATGAAACCGACCTCAAGACTGTCCGACAGTCTGCCCCAATATCTGGCAGTAGCAAGAAGGCAGCAATTTACTTCTTACGTTAGTTGAAGAACTATATTCGTGACGCAGATAAGTCTCCTTTGTCTATCAAGTGAGTAGCTGGCTCTAGACCTCCCATAATTTCTCCGTCGTCTCACATTGATTCTTACAGTAGGCGCTAATTCTACATTTAGAGCTACATAACTTTTTTATTGTAGTTTTGGAGGGCGTTATGCGAGAAATCTCACTTGAGGCATAGATATAAAATTTATTCTGCAGATTTACATGAACAAAATGAATACGATTAGATACGAGCTGTACAATTTATGTATGAAATGAAAATTTATGTCGGACTGGTACTCGAACCCGGAATTCCCGCTTAACGATCTAGCCTAGATGTAGAACTGGCGCCCACGGTAGGAGGTAATATGACACGACGGAGAAATCATGATACGCTTGGAGCCACTTCCTCTCTTGATATGCGAGGGGTACGAATCTGCACCACAAATTATGATTTAACCATGAGAAAAAGAAAATTGCCTGCCTTCTTGTTACTGCATGATATTGGCACCCAGAGTCCGGCAATCTTGAGGTCAGATTCATTTACGGCGAAATCAAAATGTGACAAGTTTTCCCATCAGCAATCAAATATGCAGCTAGTAAATGGTATGTGGTTACAGAATCTGGGCATTCTTCCCTTCTCTGCGTTACCACTTACAGCAGGTTACTGCCTCCATTTGCAATGGAGTAGCAGGGCGTGTAATGGATCTACTTGTATCTTGCCAAATCGTAACGAGGCTCTAAAGTTCAACAGTTTCGCCAGTCTGGCGACTTATTAGAAGCCGTTGTCCCAGCACAGAACTGATACGTAAGTCTTCAGTCTGTTGCATTTGATGGGAGCCGTTATTAGAATTACTGTGAAACAAACTAGCAAGGAATCCTTTGAGCGCGAGGTAGCAAGTTAATCTTTAGTAAGGCTCATTTGAAAGTGTTGTGTTCTGAGGAGAGTGGCAGAAAATTTGAGTCCGGGACGTGAAGAGATCAATCTTCTATGGTTGTATGTATTACTCCTCACTAAATAGACATCGTCGACATTCAAAAAATTGTTCAAAACAAACTATTAACTTGCACCATCAACACCGAATGAAAAATGCCATGCCAGAGTGTTCTCAAAGGTTCGCAGCATCAAGATCGAAGGTGAATTCTTTAGGCGTTACAAACCGTGCAGGACTATCCACTCTTAAATAATGCATATATAATCACGTTGTCGTTACGGGGTGATGAGAACTGATGGAAAGTGTTGGCATGGAACCGAATGCGAAGCAGTTTGTCGTAGGGCTCATCGTCAAACTGGCTGTCCTTTAAGGCGTAGCTAGA
The DNA here is from genome assembly GCF_023898315.1 of Schistocerca nitens. Taxonomy (NCBI): domain Eukaryota; kingdom Metazoa; phylum Arthropoda; class Insecta; order Orthoptera; family Acrididae; genus Schistocerca; species Schistocerca nitens. Next base: position 544,705,430 of record NC_064614.1, read on the forward strand.
GATAGTGCGAGAATATGTTTTATAGGCACGGAAGGAACAAATATCCACAAGTTAAATTTGTCCAGTGGTTCCAAGAGGCACGTATTGCAATACCACACATTTTTCAGGAGAGCTATTTTACCCTAAATGAGTATTATTTTTATACGCAGACCGGGAATAGCTAAAAGAGAAGTTAATTTCGTCAGCTATTGGCCAAAAGCAGTGCTCATACCATAGGTGCAGTTCTCTTACGCGCATTCTCCCACTCTTGCTTGGTTGACGTAAATTTTACCTACGGACCATGCAACATCACGGAGATGAGAAAGAATTGTAGGAGGCAGAGCATTTCCAATTTTTCACAGCACAATAAATAACTTTCCAGCCAATTTATCATCCAGATCAACTGTCGGGAAATTGTATACCAATGCGCTAAGGCATTGATGGTAGGTAGTTGCTCTTGGTACCTTTAGTTTCGAGGGTTCCTTTACATGCATTGCCTCTGCATATGGCGACTGTTCGGAGTTGAGAACAAATTCCTTACTGTTCTGTCTCATCTACAAATTTTTCCGGCTGATTCCGCAGTTTGTTGTGCATCGTAAAGTTGACGCTTTGTTTGAAATTTCGTTATCTTACGTCTTCCGATTCTGCAGCACTGAAGTTATACAACTATCTAATGCTTTCCTTGAAATCACTGCAGTATAAGTGGCGTGCAGTTTGATGCGGATAACGCAGCTGTTCATTATTACGCATATCCTGTAAATTGTGCCAAGCATTCTTGAAACGCACAAACGCCAGTTTTTGTAACAAGTACACTTTATCCTCCCTCGAATATCCCTAGTTATTCTTATGCGCTACATGGTCATACTGATGCGGACTTATTCGAAAACTGTTCACAACTGGTTTTCTTCTTACTGCACTGCGGATGATCTCCATGTACATAATTGTGATTAGTACCCTCTCCTTGGACAACATTTTTCCATTCCTTCATTTCACTGGAGATGGATCTGTGGCTCCCCGTCCTTCAAAGATGATGAACTACATGGATCGATACCTGTTTCAGTATCACTTTCTCTTGTTAAACACGTCTTCTCATCATTTTACTACTCATGTACGTTGTTCGCACGTTCGTCATTATATGACACCACATATTCCATTGACTTATCCTGCAGAAACGCTAATATTTCATCTACCAATTCTTTCTTACTATGAGAAATTCTTTGCGTGCCTTTCTGAGAACTGTCAGTTTTTGCAACTGTTATTCTAGATGTAATGCAATATTTTCTTTGTTTAGCGTTGGCATTGCAGTGTTTTGTATCAACGCCACTAGCATTATATAGCTGCTGTGGGTTATTTGTCGACTTAGTAGCTCAACTACACTCCGTAGTCTCATGCTGTGCTCAGCGTTGGATGCTTCCAGTCCCACCCCGTTTTGTCATCAACAGCTAATATTATGTTTGCATGGAACGCAATATATGGGGCATCGAATGCCGTAAATATCATTGGCCCTTTTGGACCTCACAAATCTTATTTTATCTGAACAACGAAGTAGAAAGTTAACAGAGATGCCAACATTTTTTATTAAAAAGAGTAAACTGAGTTCTACTATATTACCTAATCATACCTAGCCACTCAAGTTGGCACGATAAACTCTCATCCGATATCAATGGTCAGAATTCACTCATTTATCACTTTTTAACTGAAAAATACATGTTAATGATGTACCACAAGGCAAATTAAGTATTTCTGAAAATATAATTAATTTGCTTCGTTTGGAGACCTTAACCGCGCTCATTCTAACGCTATACCATGAGACGTGGCAGTAACTACTTTGCCGTCAACCACCTCACTGGGCGGTGGTTTATTGCTTTGTCCACTGATCCTCAACACTATCTGTACTAGAGACAAAACTTTTGTGTTGAGCCGTCAGGTACTCTGTAATCTGCTTTTTGTCACTTTTTCTAAACAGGAAAATCTTCCTACCTTTTTTAACATTTCTATTTACTGCTGAAATCATCGATACAGTAACCGCTTTATGATCACTGATTCCCTGTTCTGCGTTAACTGTTACAAATAGTTCGGGTCTGTTTGTCACCAGAAGGTCTAATATGTTATCGCCACGAGTCGGTTCTCTGTTTAAGTGCTCAAGGTAGTTTTCAGATAAAGCACTTAAAAAAATTTCACTGGATTCTTTGTCCCTGCCACCCGTTATGAACGTTTGAGTCTCCCAGTCTATATCCTGCAAATTAAATCTCCACCCAGAACTATAACATGGTGGGGATATCTACGCGAAATATTTTCCAAATTATCCTTCAGGTGCTCAGCACAACAGCAGCTGAGCCAGGGGGCCTATAGAGACATCCAATTACCATGTGTGAGCCTGCTTTAACCGTGACCTTCACCCAAATTATTTCACATTTCGAATTTCCGTCAATTTCCTTCGATACTATTGCACTTGTTATCGCTATAAACACGCCTCCCCCTTCAGTGTCCAGCCTGTCTCTGCGGTATACATTCCAATCTGAGTTTAGGATTTCATTACTGTTTACATCTGGTTTCAGCCAACTTTCTGTCCCTAGTACTATATGGGCGTTGTGACCGTTTATTGGCCGGCCGAAGTGGCCGCGCGGTTCTGGCGCTGCAGTCTGGAACCGCGAGACCGCTACGGTCGCAGGTTCGAATCCTGCCTCGGGCATGGATGTGTGTGATGTCCTTAGGTTAGTTAGGTTTAACTAGTTCTAAGTTCTAGGGGACTAATGACCTCAGCAGTTGAGTCCCATAGTGCTCAGAGCCATTTGAACCATTTTGACCGTTTATTAATGAGAGCAGTTCTGGGACCTTGCTATATACGCTACTGCAGTTGACTATTAGCAGATTAATATTGTTATTCCCTGTTGCATTTTGCCTACTCCTACCTTGCCGCGTCTCAGGAGGCGTCTTGTCGGCCCTAGGGAGGGAATTCTCTAAACTAAAAAACCCACATGTGCATTCCACACCTACTCCACTATCCTTGTAGCCGTTTCCGGCGTGTAGTGCACGCCTGACCTATTCAGGGGGACATCACGTGGAGTTGTCATGTGGCTAAAAATCAGCACATTATATCATTACGCTTAGGTGTAACGGAAGCTGTGCCTGTGCAGGCGTGTCGGTGGTGTCGCTGGACAAGGCGGTGCAGGTGCGGCGGCTGCGCGCGCGCGTCGGCGACAGCGTCGAGGTGCGCTGTGACGTCACCGGCGCTCCGCCGCCACCCATCGTGTGGCGGCGCCACGGAGCCGACCTGGCGCAGCTGCCCGCCGGCGCCGCAGACGACTTGCGCGTCTTCCCGGACGGCTCCCTGTTCCTGCCGCGAGTCCAGCTGGTGCACGCCGGCAACTACACCTGCCACGCCCAGCGCAACGAGGACGTCGTCCAGACGCACGTCCTCACCGTGCACAGTGAGTCGTCGGCAACTTTGTAAAAAATTATACTTTACGTGCGACAATTCCTCAACTACATTTTTCGGTACGCTTATCGTGTAGCTGTTGCAAAGTTCCGTGTCTATTCATATTTTTTCAGGAGGCCAGTTCATCACACGTTATACACCACTGACCATTAAAATTGCTATACCAAGAAGAAATGTTGATCGTTAGAAGACAGTTCTTCCACAGTACGCAACATCTGTCACTGATCGAGTGATGCTGAGCACGTATGAATTTAAGTATGTGAAAAGACAGTGTAAGGAGCAACCATTTCCGTTTCCGGAAAAGACGACGCCAGGTGAATTTACTGCCTATTATTCGAGAATTACGTTGGCAGCTGAGAGCTAGTACTGATGAACACAAAGAAACCCGAAAAGTAAATACACTACTGGCCATTAAAATTGCTACACCAAGAAGAAGTGCAGATGATAAACGGGTATTCATAGGACAAATATATTATGCTAGAACTGATATGTGATTACATTTTCACGCAATTTGGGTGCATAGATCCTGAGAAATCAGTATCCAGAATAAACCACCTCTGGCCGTAATAACGGCCTTGATATGCCTGGGCATTTAGTCAAACAGAGCTTGCATGGCGTGTACTGGTACAGCTGCCCCTGCAGCTTCAACACGATATCACAGTTCATCAAGAGTAGTGACTGGCGTAATGTGACGAACCAGTTGCTCGGCCACCACTGACCAAACGTTTTCAATTGGTGATAGATCTGGAGAATGTGCTGTCCAGGGCAGCAGTCGAACATTTTCTGTACCCATGAAGGCCCGTACAGGACCTACAACATGCGGTCGTGCATTATCCTGCTGAAATGTAGAGTTTCGCAGGAATCGAACGAAAGGTAGGGCCACGGGTAGTAACACATCTGAAATGTAACATCTACTGTTCCAAGTGCCGTCAATGAAAACAAGAGGTGACCGAGACGTGTAACCAATGGCACCGCATACCATCACGCCGGCTGATACGCCAGTATGGCGATGACGAATACACGGTTCCAATGTGCGTTCACCGCGATGTCACCAAACACGGTTGCGACCATCATGATGCTGTAATCAGAACCTGGATTTATCCGAAAAAAATGACGTTTTGCCATTCGTGCACCCAGGTTCGTCGTTGAGTACACCTTCGCAGGCATTCCTGTCTGTGATGCAGCGTCAGGGGTAACCGCAGACATTGTCTCCGAGCTGATAGTCCATGCTGCTGCAAACGTCGTCGAACTGTTCGTGCAGGTGGTGGTTGTCTTACATACGTCCCCATTTGTTGACTCAGGTCATCGAGACGTGGCTGCACGATCCGTTACAGCCATGTGGATAAGATGCCTGTCATCTCGACTGCTAGTGATACGAGGCCGTTGGGGATCCAGCACGGTGTTCCGTATTACCCTCCTGAACGCACCGATTCCATATTCTGCTAACAGTCGTTGGATCTCGACCAACGCGAGCAGCAATGTTGCGATACGATAAACCGCAATCGAGATAGGGTACAATCCGATCTTTATCAAAGTCGGAAACGTGATGGTACGCATTTCTCCTCCTTACACGAAGCATCACAACAACGTTTCACCAGGCAACGCTGGTTAACTGCTGTTTGTGTATGAGAAATCGGTTGGAAGCTTTCCTCATGTCAGCACGTTGTAGGTGTCGCCACCGGCGCCAACCTTGTGTGAATGCTCTGAAAAGCTAATCATTTGCATATGACAGCATCTTCTTCCTGTCGGTTAAATTTCGCTTCTGTAGCACATCATCTTCGTGGTGTAGCAATTTTAATGGCCAGTAGTGTATTTAACGATATGGGTCGCCTCTAAGTTTGGGAAGCCACTTTAAGAGTTTCCATCAACCTTTATGTTGGTCAGACTGGGAGGAAGTTCAACACCCGGTGTAGCTATTTCCATACAATTGGACCTTATTTGACCCACGATAGGCTATCAGAGAACCAGTGGGAATTTGATGCATATTATTGCTATTTGACCATGTCCCAGTGGTGAAGGGAAGCCAGTTAATGATTTGCAGTATTCTCACAATTAACTGTGCGATCCTGAAGCTTCATTATTAACCCTCTGATCCTCTCCGCTCTGTATCGTTGCGTCCAGTAGTTCGAGACTACAGGCAACTCAATGAACAGACCTGCAAAGATTGGTGCTGTCACGCCTTTACGGACAAACCGTGTCAGTGAATTGCACTTAGTACTCACGTTTCTCGCGTCACAATCTTTGATGTGAATAAAAAACTGGAGGAGTCACACACACACACATGGCTCTGAGCACTATGGGACTCAACATCTTAGGTCATAAGTCCCCTAGAACTTAGAACTACTTAAACCTAACTAACCTAAGGACAACACACACACCCATGCCCGAGGCAGGATTCGAACCTGCGACCGTAGCAGTCCCGCGGTTCCGGACTGCAGCGTCAGAACCGCACGGCCACCGCGGCCGGCAACTGGAGGAGTCGTTGATGTATCGGCTGATAAGTGTTTCTTGTTGTATGTCTTATAATTTTTGGACAGTCGTCTTCTGAACCCCTTGCGGTACTTACGAATGACCCCTATATGTTCCACCTCTTCTTGCGTTCGAAAGCGAAACGAGGAAATTGGTGGTGAAAGGGTTAAACAGCACACGATGGTATGTGACTGTATTTTCTCCACCTTTGAAGTGTAATTAAATAACTCCAAGCACAAATTACGAGAGCTTACCGAAAACTAATGTCTTCCAATTTCTTATGTGAAAACTGCTAAAACTTTTGAACTAAAACAAAGGCCTGTAGCGTTCTGCAACTATTGAGCTCCGATTTGCAGCGTTAACAATGCGATGTGTGTCATGTGTAACGTAACTATGTCGACAAGTGAGAAAGAGCTTGCTGTAATCGAGTTGAGAATTCGAAGAGTTGGTTCACACGTGGACCACTCTCTCCTTCAGCACGCCAGTGTAAGTTCACACAGGAGTGCTGTGACGTCTACAACATTCTCCATACAGTCCCAACTTGGCTCATCCGATTTCAATGTCTTTCTAAAACTTAAAGAATACCTTCGAGGACTTCACTTTGATGGTAACGAAGTGGTGGAAGCAGAGGTGAGGGTTTGACTAAGTCAAACAAGTCAATCGCTCTACAGCGACGGTTGCAGCTAACTGGTCTCTCGATGGGAGATATTTGTTCGTCGCCATGGTGACTATTTTGAGAAATGGATACGCAGACATGAAAAATAAAGATTTGTCAAGTCAATGAAGTTTGTTTTATTTAAAAAGCTTTAAGAGTTTTCACATAAAATATTCGGAGGCATTTATTTCAGAGCGCCCTCGTAACAGGTTCTGCATAATGTACAGAAAGGTAAGTGACGGAGAAAACAGAAATCTATACCCAAAGGATCAATCTGACAGATTTTGAGTGAACAAAAGGTCTTGTGAAAGGGTAAGTTTCTGAGCGATTTTGCGCTTATTCTTCGACGAAAAATTGCAGAACCACTGGACGATCAGTCGTCGCTATTATGGCAAACATACGCGGTAGCAATACCGGGGAACCACACAGCTACATAATCATAAGTTGTTTGAGTTGTTGCGATCCTATTTCATTGAATAGTTGTAAGGGTGATCATTTATTGAGTACCTCTCTATTCAACTGGTAAACTATACACTTTGGCCATTTCATTTATTCTAGCCTACCACACCTAGTTCAAAGTGAAAGAAATTGTTAGACTATTCACGACACCTGTGTGCATTATATCTGTATGTCAACTACTTCTTCGATGTACGAGGGCGGATCAAATATAAATGTGATTTTATTTTTTATTTAAATTCACTTATTGAAAAAAACTCAACGCAATTATAATTTACTTTTCCACATAGTCTTCTGCTTTGAAAATTCATTTATAACAGCGTATGGGCAGGTTTTTGATGCCCTCATCATGAAAAGAACTGGGTCGTGTCACCAGCCAGTTCCGCGCGAAACCTTACACTCTCTCGTCTTCTTCAAATCGTCGCCCTCCTTGAGCTTCTTTAAGCAGTCCGAATGAGTGGATATCGCAGGGCGATAAGTCCGGGTTGTAAGGAGGATGATCAGGTGTAGTCCAGTGCATTTCCTGTAGCTTGGAGACAGTTAGAGCTTCAGTATGGAGTCGAGCATTGTCGTGGAGGAGGATGACCTGTTCGAATCGATTGGTCTCGTCTTTTACGGTGATACGCAACTCTCGCCTTTTTAAACAGTTCGCAGTAGTGAGCAGCATTGATTGTGCGTCACTCATCAATCAGCAAAATGCCTCGCTGATCGAAAAAGCGGTTGAAAGAACCTGGCTAGCTGACAGTCGTGTCTTTGCTTTCACTAATGCTGTTTCCCCTTTCCTCCACCACTCCTTACTGGCTTGTTTGGATTCTGGAGTGTAGTGGTGAACCCATGTTTCGTCGCAGGTGACGATCTGACTCAAAAATGCATCACCTTCTGCCGCAAACCTTGCTGTAAGCCTCTGACAGACCTCCAAACGTCTCCGCTTCAGATTTTCGGTCAAAAGTTTAGGGACACATCTGGAATACACTTTACGGAACTGTAGGTCGTTTGTGATGATTGCTTGATAGCTCCCATAACTGATTCCGACTTTCTGTGCAATTTCTGGTATTATCACCCGTCGATCTTGGTCAATAATGCCTTTAACCGCACGAGTGTTTTTGTCTGTAATATTGGTCTGAGGACGGCGATCGTGTTGCTGTTTTTCCACACGCTGTTGTCCTTCCTTGAACTTTTTATGCCAGGCAAACACACGCGTCCTTGATAATGTTTCATCACCGAACTGTGCAGTTAATCTTTCGCAAATTTCCGCCGGTGTAAATCCTTCACGAGTAAGAAATTTGATAATTATGCATTGCGCGATGGAGGGGTGCACCTGTTGCTCAGATATCGTGAGCGTTACTGGTGAAACGGCGCGAAATTTTTGTGTCGTCTATTTCATTCAGCATAACCTCTTTGTAAGCCATTTTCCGTAGCTCCATGCCCACATTAATCACTATGAGGTCATAACGTGTAGCACGAGTTCGATGATACTTGGAGATGCACATAATTTTAAATGTGCGATGTGCACCCTTCTTAAAAGTGCTAGTGATAATAGTTTTATGAAAACAACAACTTTCACTCGCAGGCACAATGACAGTCGAAGCAATTCAAATAAAACACGTGCAGAGATTGCTATTACATAATGTTTCACAACTGGTACTTTGACAACTAGATAGCCGATAGGTCTGAGGCGTCTTGTCACGGTCCAAGCGGCTACTCCCGTTGGAGGTTTGAGCCCTCCATGTGTGTGTGTGTGTGTGTCGTCCTTAGCGTAAGTTAATTTAGGTTAGCTTACATAGTGTGTAAGCTTAGAGACTGATGACCTCAGCAGTATGGTCCCATCAGACCGTACCACAAATTTCCCTGTACCTTTCGTTTGGCAGTGTACTTGATAGTGGGCTAGTACTGATGTTATTCAACAGTTAAAAATTAAAGTAAAAATGACAGCTACAGAGAATATGTAATCATTCGAACAGCGTCTTGTATGACAAACCTGTAGCATATCATTCTTGACCAAAACCACCATTTTCTCGTCTCCTTCGCGTGTACACTACAGCTGGCTTCTGTTACCACGTGATATGCGGAATTTGTCCATGACAGATCGTATTTCCCATAATACTTCTAAGAGGGTTCACGCTGGGGCCTACTCGACGGGCTTAAGGGACAGAGACTATTTCATGACAGCACGCGTGGTAAACAAATTTTGAGAAGACTTCGCAGGAATTGTAGTTTTATTAGTGCGGGTAGGATTTGACCAATAAAATGCCACTGGTTCTGCGTGTGAGGAACGTTGGTAGACTGGGAAAAATCTTAAAACAGTATCATGGAGCAACTGAGTGTGCTTTCTGCATCGAAACTGGCCGTTTCAGACATTTAATTTTCTGATGTCCAGAGTTACTTGTCCTTTGTGATCAACTAAGTTACTTTTTAAACAAGGAAAGGTTAAAACAATATGAATTGCGTTCCCATTCACAGGAATGGAATCAAGCGTAGTCACTTAATGGTTTTCTGTGTGACTGTATCGATATAGTGAGCCAGCACGTGTTGGGTAGACTGTAGCAAGAGATAGTGTTTAAGAAAGGTAACGGCCAACCGAAATCTCAGAGGGGTTTTATTAGATTTTTATCCCAAATTACTTTGAACAGTTACCTGTTTTGTTTTTCTTAAAAAATTTGCTGGGACCTCTGGAGGCGGTGCATCAACTGCTACCGATGCACTTTGTCCAGTAGGCTCTCGGAATCCTTCAGGAAGTACGAGGGGCATTCAATAAGTAATGTAACAGATATTTTTCTGAAAGCAGGTTGGTTCCATACAAGATTCCAGTACACTATACTATTCCCCATTCCTTTGTCTACAAAACCCTGGTTTTCAACATCATCCCTGTTCAGTGTGGCCTTACGCCATCTTACCCACACCTTCCTGCGGAGATCATCCTTCAGAGGGCCAAACATATGGAAGTCCTAAAGTACGAGATTCTGGCTGTAGAGTGGATTAATAAGAAATGAAGTTTTCTGAGCGCCTCTCGGCTGCGCAGACCAACACAGAAATCCAGTTGAGCAGCTAGGTGTCTGACTATGATCCGCCTATAACCTCGAATGAGAGTATCCAAACGTTCCAAAACTTCAGGAGTCACAGCTATGTACGGCCGACCGGTATGCGGGAGATCGGACAGTTTTGCGCGATCTCGTTGCGATATGACAGACGAATCCGCCAACGATTCACCGTGCTTTTGTTCACTGTCAGGTCTACGTAGACATTCTGCAAGTACATATGAATATGTGCGATGCTCTGCTTTTCGACAAAGAGAAACTCAATGACAACTCACTGCCTGGAACGCACCTCTGTTACAGACGCACTTTGGAGCCTACGTGTAGGCCACAACCTCTCATTACTTCATAAATCTACAGAGGCTGAAATGGGAATATTCTCCGACGCCCCCGCCCCAAAAAATACCGCATTTTTTCAACCAAAATTGGCCGACAAAAAATGAGTTGCATTGCTAATTGAGTGCCCCTCATAGATTTCTACAGGGCGTTAACTCACCCTGATATTTATTCATTTATTAGCATTACAGATCGACTCAGCGTCTTCGTAGCTATGGAGGGTCGTTTGCGACTAAAAATCAGTAACCAAGCTGCTTCGTCTTTTTCTGCAGCTTCTCTTAGTGCTGTAATTTTTCTCCTCTTTACATAAATCCATTGTTACTTAATGCAAATACATGTGATACATAAAGCACATTTTTGAAAAGGAGAACATAATTTACCATGTTCTTAAGAAGAAATAACAGAAGACAGAAAAGGTGTAGATAGTAAAAGAGGTCTGTTACTTCCCAAGTGGAAGGCTCTCGGTAAACACTTCGAGCCTGCCTCGCCTGAATCAGCACATTCCGTTCTAGTGTGGTTACTAATCCTCGTTGTTAACGTTTGGTCTGGGGCTAGCGTCTTTGATTGGTTATCATAACGTCCTCGGTCACGGGTTCGAAACCTACCGCCATCTATATTCTGATTAATACTTAGCTTTGGCAGCCAAAGACTTACGGCATAAGAAGTCATCCTCATTCTGCCAGCGGACTTGTCAAAGAGGGCAGAGAAGCAGAAAGAGTTTCAAGTCAGTCTGTTGATCTTCGGGAGGAAACTGCCCTTAAAATAGGAACAATCAGCAGTGATCAAGGACATGAGGATGCAGAAAGCAATGGATACCTTCTTTTTAAAGACACATAACATGTACATATAGGACATGTGGTCTGTAATTGAAAAAGTGTCATGATGATCTATCCAGTAGCAAAAGATTCCGAAATAGTCCCCCATTAGTCCCCCATTCAGAATTAAGGGAGGGAACTGCAGAGGGCAGGTGACCATGAGAAAAGATTTGAACGTGATAGGGAAGTTAGAAAATCTGAAAAGGGAAAAGCAAACGATCAATCCAGAAATAGTAGGGGTTAGTGAAGTGAAATGGAAAGAAAACAAGGATTTCTGGTCGGATAAGTGTAGTGTAATATCAACAGCAGCGGAAATTAGTATAATGGGAGTAGAATTCGTTATGAATACGAAGGTAGGTCAGAGACTGTGGTACTGTGAACAGTTCAGTGACCGGGTTGTTCGTATCAGAATCGACAGCAAACCAACACCGACAACAATAGCCGACGTCGCAAGCTGAAGATAAACAGACAGAGAAAGTATATGAGGATATTGAAAGGTAATACAATACGTAAAGGGAGATGAAAATCTAGTAGGCACGGTGGACTGGAATGCAGTTGTAGAGGAAGGAGTAGAAGAAAAGGTTCTAGGAGAAAATAAGCTTGGGACAAGAACGAGAGAGGAGGAACACTAATTGAGCTGTATAATAAATTTCAGCTAGTAATAGCGAATAATCTGATTGAGAATCACAAGTTGCTGAGGAATGAAATAATAGGAAGTACAGGGAAGCTAACACGAAATGACTACAGGAAAAATGAGAAGAAATCGAAAAGTAAATGATTGGTGGAAGGACAGTTTCAGCATATAGGAAAATCAAAACAACCTTCGGTGGACTTCCTGGCAGATTAAATCTGTGAGCAGGACAGAGATTCGAACTCGGAACCTTTGCATTTCGCGGGCAGCTACTCCACCACCTGAGTTATCCAAACATAACCTGTCCTCACATCCTTACTACCGCCAGTACCTCACACTATTCTGGAAACATTCTGTGAAATTAAAAGCAAGGATGGTAACATTAAGAGTGCAACTCGAATTCCATTGTTAAGTGCAGAGGAGAAAGCGGATACATGGAAAGAGTACACTGACGGTTTCCGTGAGGAGGAAGATTTGTCTGATATGGTAGGAGAAGAAACAGGAGGCGATATAGAAGAGCTACGGGATACAGTATTAGAATCAGAATTTAAGAAAGCTTTGGAAGGCTTAAGATCAAATAAGACAGAAGGGGTGGATAACATTCCTTCATAATTTCTAAAATCGTTGGGTTAGTGGCCACAAAACTACTGACTTCCGTGTGTAGATTGTATGTCTGGCGATATACCATTCGAGTTTCGGAAAAATATCATCCACAAAATTGCGAAGACTGCTAGAGCCGACAAGTGCGAGAATTATCACACAACCAGCTTAACAGCTCATTCTTCCAAGTGGCTAACAAGAATTATATACACATGAATTGAAAAGAAAAATTTGAACGTGGTAGATGATGATAAGTTTGGCTTTAGGAAAGGTAAAGGCGCCAGAGAGGCAATTCTAACGTTGGAGTTGATAATGGAACCAAGACTAAAGAAAATTCAAGACACATTCACGACCTGGAAAAAGCCTTTGATAGTGTAAAATGGTGCAAGATATTCGAAATTCGGAGGGAAACAGGGGAAAGCTGTAGGAGAGAGACGGGTAAAATACAATATATCAATATATATTAGTGCCAAGAGGGAATAATAAGAGTGGACGACCAAGAATGATGTTCTCGGACTAAAAGCAATGTAAAACAGGGATGCAGTCTTCCGCCCTCCTGTTCAATTTGTACATATCTACCGTATCTTCCTTCGCCGTCGGCGTTGTCGTTGTTACCGTGAGACACCGTTATACCAAGAGGAAAGGCGCGTCGATCTTAGAGCATGAGATATGATGACCTTAAGCCATTGACAACACACAACGGTCACGGTAGCACCTGATTCCAGAATAGCTGCAGTAGTTAAGATCTACGAACTATCCCCTGTTGACCAGGTCCCCAAAACTTAACTCGTAACGAGATCCCTTCAAAGCAAATTGTCATAACGATCGTCTATAAAGGCTTCGTACAACGAGAAGAAATGTTACGGTTTATGGAATAATAACAGATACGACCAAACTGTCTTGTCTCTTCTGCTTTATTTAACATAACTTCGTTCACAGTTTCATTTCGCATTCACCACTCATTCACCGAAACCCTTTGATGAACAGTTTTGGTTGCTTAACACCAACAGTCAATGATAATGATATAGCTTTTCTCCTTTTTATAAATTGAAGCCCGCTCTCCGTGATATAAAAAAAAAAAAAAAGAAACCGGTCTCAATACCGCGTCCCTCGTGAGATGCGAATAGACTTATCCCGGAATTGACCGCCCTGTAGGTGTACTCAATTTAATGACCACACTTCGCTGTCCGCTATTTCGCGTAACTGAATGTCCATTTGTTAGTCTGATTATACACTGTAGCTATTTAAAATTCGCCCCTATATTTTTCACAACGCACAATTAGCACTTCGTTACTTGTTTTTTTTTTATAAGAGTAAACGGAAAAAAAGACGCCGTATCATCGGCTTAGTCGACATAAAGCAAAACACCTTAATATGCCCAATTTCACCTCTTCTTATAGGATCGGCTACCTTACTCATTAATTTACTACATATTATTTCCAATAACACTAAACATGTATCGCTGTTATATTTTAATTGTATTCAAAAGCATGTTACTACTATTATGACCAACCAAATCGTCACAAATCGCGCGGCGTGCGTTTTTAATGATAACTTTACGCTATTCAATTTCCGTTACAGCTATCTTGACTCGTAATGTTACACGGCCCCCCAGACTGTGATGTCTTGAAGAGGGTTGCAGACAGAACAGGCCTTTTTTTTTTTTTTTTTTTTTTTTTTTGACAGGGGAGGGTATTTGTTTCGGAGAATACACTCACTCTCAGATTCACTCAACAAGTCAGTACATACATTCTACAATATCTAAGTTGAGTTAATGGGCCTAGACAAAATGCCCTTAACTAAATTCCACATTTGTTTATAGGTTGTCTTAGAAACACTTCGCACTAATCACTTCATATTCACACCACATTTTTTTCTTGGATAAAGTCCTCAGTTCTTCAACCGGCTGTGCAAGGCAGGGATCACAGCCGGGTTCGACGATTGGCATCCTAGGCCATGTTTAACCAGAAAGGATTTGGTCCTCTTCTTTTCCTCTTAATTCCACTTTTAAATCATCCATCCTCGTTGTTCGGTGAGAGGATTAATCGTTTTTCAGCGTCGTCACTGTTGTTGATACCAAGAAGGCATCTCACGGAAATCTTCGGTACTTTCTTTAATTTTCTTTGTAAGTTAATACAAGTATGTATTTATCCACGAGTGCTTTTATTTAGTCCACTCTGAGTGTAGTCTTGGTATCATTCAGTGTTTCTTGAATCTATATTTCACTCATTATTGATAATACTTCTTCAGGTCTATGTGAGGGAACAAGCCTTTAATTACATCAGTATCACAATCTGGCAGGAGGTAGCTCCCTTCATGAGGTATTTTCATTATTTTGTATGGACCTGTATATAAATATTGCCATTTCTTATTGTCTTTTCCTGGCTGATGCTTTTGGGTGATTTCTCAATAAAATTTCTTCCCCTACGTCATATGTGACTACTTCCTTCACGTTTTTATCAAACCGGGTTTTTCTCAATTGTGCTTGATGCTTCAGGTTTTTGTAGACCTTCTTCACCTTATTTTTTTCTTGATAATCTTTTGTTCTATCGCAGGTAATTTCTTTATCCATTCTGGCACAATACTTTCACCAAATACTGTTTGATTAGGTGAATAACCTGTCGATAAGTGCGGTAAGTCATTATACACTTTCTCAAATTCATAAATCCAATCGATCCATTTATAATGTTGTTTGGGTATGTACGTTCGTATAAATCAGTTCAACTTTCGGAAGATTCCCCCAACCGGATTTCCACAAGGGTAAAATCTTGAGATGTAAATGTGCTGGATTCCTTGATCTTTCATAGTGTCTCTCCATACTTTGCTTGTATAATAAGCAGCGTTGTCTGTCAAAATCATTATAGGTTTGCCAAGCTCAGTTATATAGTTGTTGATAAATTTGCGTAACATGGGTCAAACGTGGATATAATTTCACATATTTTGAAAAGAGATCATAAAAAGCCAAAACATATATGAACTGTCCACGTGTCATGGGACATGGCCCACAGACATCACATGACACCAACATTAAAGGTTGTTGTGGGATGATAGGATGTAATTCTATCTTCCGACAATAGTTTATGGGTTTCGCCTTCTGACATATTTTGCACTTCTTAAGAATATTTGTAGCTATACGTCCCAAATTTGGATGATAGCAGTATTGTGCTATTTTGGCTGTACATTTAGCGGCACCAAAATGACCCCAAGTCAAGTGAGTGTACCATACTAGTGATTCTAAATATTTATTTGGAACACAAACTTTCCAAACATCTTTTTCATCCTTCCTCCGATACAATATTCCGGATTTTAATTGATACTGTTCTTGAGAGTGACTTAGCGTTTTGCTTTCAACAGCATGCCTAATGGCTTTCCAGAACTTATCATCTTCTTGCAGTTGTGGAAGACTTCGACATAGCTGTGAAATCTGCCTCTCACAATATTGCCTTGATAAATTCATGACTTTAAAGTCAATAGTCCGTTCTTCACACTCGTCGTCATTCTTTCTTTTCGGTAGTCTTGAAAGGGCATCGGCTATGATGTTGTCTTTCCCTCTGATGTATTTGCGCGTAATATCATATTCTTGCAGTAGCAAGGCCCAACGAGTTAAACGTGAATGGAACATCCTTCCTGTTAAAATAAAAGATAAAGCTTTGTGGTCGCAGAATACAATGATCTTCTTTCCATATACAAAATAGCGAAACTTTCTAAGGGACCAGACCACGGCCAGTACTTCCAATTCAGTAGTACAATATGCACGTTCACAGCTAGAGAGTGTTCTGCTGGCAAACCCAATTATTTTGATGGTACTGATATCTTCTGGATTGTCCATCTGGAAAAGAGTGGCACCCAATCCTGTTTCAGAAGCATCCGCAGCAATATAAAAATCTTGATCAAGTCTCGGATGATATAACAGTGGAGCATTAGTCAAAGCATTGCGGATGTTATCAAAAGCTTGCGTGCATTCGGAATTCCACTCCCACATGACATTTTTTCTTAACAGCCGTAACAAACAGTCTTGGCTTCCTAACTGATTGGGTAAAAATCGTCGAAAAAATGAAACTAAGCTGATAAATGACTTTAATTCCGACCTATTTTTTGGATAAGCACATCTGTTAATCGCATCCATCTTTTTAGGATTTGGTTTTATCCCTTCAAGAGTGATCATATGTCCAAGAAATTTCAATTGGTTATGAGCAAACTTGGATTTGCTCAAATTTACAGTAACTCCGTATTCCAAAAATTTCGCAAAAACTCTTCTTCATAAGTCCAAATGTTCCTCCCAAGATTCAGAAGCAATTAGCAAATCATCCACATATAAAGTAACTTCATTCAAAAAGTCTCTGCCCAGTACGGTATCTAAAGCCGATATGAAAACACCACCGCTTATTTTCAACCCAAATGGCATGACGGTAAACTGGTAACTTCGGCCCAGTAAAACGAATGCAGTATATTTTCTAGATTCTTTCGATATTCTAGTTTGCCAATATGAACTACGCATATCCAAAGAAGTTAAGAAGCGGGCACCATAAAACTTTTGTACTAACTCTTCTAGGTTCTCCGGTCGCGTTTGTACAGGTATAATGATCTTATTGATCTCTCTGGCATCCAACACCAATCTGATGTCACCATTGGGTTTAATTACCGCCACAAGAGGGTTACAATATTCGGAATCTGAGGGCTCAGTGATATCCCCATTCTAACATTTTATTGATTTCCTTTCTGACTACTTCTTTCTTTGTCCATGGGATAGAATAGGAAGTACGACAAAAGGGTTTATGTGCATACGTCTTTATATGGAATTCGAAGTCTTTTATTATACCCGGACGTTTACTAAAAATCGACTGATATGTTTCCAACAAGTAGTACAGCTCGTCCCTTTGGATAACAGATAAATATTCTGATTCTAACACCTTTTCCTGCAATGACATTTTATCAATCATTTCTTCAGAACATTCAATAAGGCATATATCATACACATTTTCATCATCAATACTGACATATTTTACCATTAGATTTATACACAACTGATTTGGAATTACTCGGCCCTTTCTCAGGGTGGCTGTCAAAACATTACCATTGGAATTAAATATACATTCACCTTTCTCTAAATTAATGATTGCACCGGTCTCACATAAAAAATCCAAGCCCCAGATACATGGTACTGTCATTTTAGGAACAATCAGGAATGTACTTTCTATTTGAGCCCCCCGTATTGTAACGTCGACACGTACCTGTTTCACAACGTTTTGCATTTTTGCGCTGAACGCGCCAGACACGGTACATCCTGTGATAGGAAAAGTGGACATTTTTACCCCTCGGCTTATCTGTTTTAAACAGTCCAGCGTCATGACACTAATAGTTGCTCCAGTATCAATTAATATTTCTACATCAACATTATTTATACTTGTTGGAATTATTGCCTGTAAAATTTGTCCACATTTATTAGAAACTTCACGTTTTTCTTCAATTAATTCATTCCTTATCTCCTGATCATTATTGTACCTTAATACTCTCAGTTAAAATTGATGCCTGCCTTCCTTCTCCTTTCCAGTCATCCTAGGAAGGCATTTGGTGACTGGTATTAGTTTAATCTATCTCGTTGAGTCATCGGTGGGGGTTCATGAACTTCCACAATCCGTACAGTATGATCCGAGTTATGGTATTCACCTCGTCGCACATTGGAGGCTCCTTCGCCCATTGGTATAACTCCTTGTGCTGGATGAGGACTCGAGGCATTTGTTCCAGCCTGCCGATGAACATTATGCTTAGAATTATCTTCCCAAGGTCGAATACAATTGGGTTCATCACTTGGGTATCTGTTACTCTTATTAATATCACTACTATGCACATTCGCGTCACCATATCGAGGTTTACCTCTAGCACAGTAAGTATCTCTTCTATATTTATTATAATCATTGTTTTTATTGCAACTATAGGATGAAGATTGTCCACGCTCCTGTGATGCGGGTTTGACCTGGTTTTCGGTATAATTATTATCATACGTCAAATTATTATTATAATTATTCGTATTACTATGAGTGTGAGTCGACATCTGATTACTACTCATTTGTCTTGCGTCTTCCATAATCATATCTATAGTCAAAATCACCGACAAGAACTGTTCTACATCGTGGTCAGGAACATTTATTAACTTTTCACGTATATTTATGGGCAACCTTCCCTTCAAAATTCTGATCACTTCCTTGTGAGAAATTGGATCACTCCAATAACGTGTCTTATTTATGTACTTTTCAAAATATTGCCTTAAAGTACTCCTTTTACTGTTAAAATACTCAGGTTGGTAAACCTCTTTTCTTAATTTCTCTTGTTTACTCGACGACCAGTATTTAGCCAAAAAAAGTTGTTCAAACTCAGCGCAAGTATGGCAACTTTCACTTACTTCGGCGGCCCATAATGCGGCTTCTCCGGTAATTTTGGATACTATAAATTTAAGTCGGTCGTGTTCTGACCAGCTACGTGGAAATATTCTTTTGAAATTATTGATAAAGATTTTGGGATGCAGGTTGTTCTTTTCAGTGAGAATGTTGGGAATTGTCTACTTTTAAAAATGCTGTTCTCCACCTTTAAAGAAGACAAATATCCTCGCTGACCAAAAGAATCATCATCTTTACCAACCGAATCATCAACTTCCCAATGCAAATTTTCACCACAATTGTACTTCGTATTATCACATGTTCGGTTGTTTTTCGACCTATTCTCCGAACGTCCGTCCTCTGTCAACAAATTTTGTGATGACTTTCGTTCTAACTCCGCCAATTTATGATTGGTTTCCTTTTGCCATTTAGGTAACTCATCAACTATTTTCTCTTTTATTTTCTGAATTTCGCTAGTGAAGAGCTTAATTAATTCATCATTTCTACTTAGGTGCTCATTGATATTTTCATTTGGCTGGGATCCAATAGTAGTCTTAACCTTGTCTACAATTTCATTTCCTTTTATTTCTATGCATTCAGATAGATCTTCGTCAAGTCTTTTAGTTTGATCTACTAAATACTTGTCAATCCCCTTACGAGCATCGGACTCAAACTCGACTATTTGTTTCGAAAGCTCTTCTATCTGTGCGCTAGCATTGAAACAGCTGCTTTCACATTTAACCATCCTATTGGACAGGCCATCATAACTCTTCGAAACTACCTCATATTTCTTTTCTACATCATGAAGTTTTCCCATTAAATTATTATATTGCCTTTCTAAGGTGTTAGAAAACTCCACATCTAGTTCTCCAAATTTCGCATTTAATTGAGTCTCCCAGTCCGCCTTTAATTCTTTCTTAGTATTTTCCAGTTTATAATCAAAGGTGTTCAGTTTGCTTTCCAAAGAATCCATTTTAACTTCTAATGAACCAAATTTGGCCTCAAATTTTTCATTTAACTTTTGATTGTCCTCTTTTAATTGCTTATTATCTTTTTCTAGTGAACCAAGTCTTCCATTCATTACACCCATTTGAGTATTTATTGATACCAGCATATCAAACATTTTTTGATTAATATTTACATTTTGAGGATCAACTTGCTGATCTACTTCCGAAACCTCAAGATCTTTATGTTCTCCCACGCTGCTTACCTTACTTATCATTCTATTTGAATCTCCTAACGGTTCTAAATCAATAACTGTATTATTATCTGTACATGTCTCCTGTCCCACATTGAGCTCATGGGATGCATCATCCCTATAATCTTCACTTTCCTCTCTCTCTCTACTCATTACTCTACTCAACTGCACATGTATTTATATATCTTTATCTAACGAAATCACAAGTCTCAACTTCCTTTTTTTTTATAATTATACAGTTATTTTAATCATACCTGGTAGTATCGCTCACTTTTAGCGATTATTGAAGAATACCTCT
This sequence comes from Schistocerca nitens, assembly GCF_023898315.1. Lineage (NCBI taxonomy): Eukaryota > Metazoa > Arthropoda > Insecta > Orthoptera > Acrididae > Schistocerca > Schistocerca nitens. The sequence goes on from NC_064614.1 coordinate 544,725,712, forward strand.
TTCATTGGACAGACTCACTGGCTGCTACAATATTTTCCAACTCTAGGGTTCGTGAATCCGGGTCACACTCGACTCGATGCAGCAATCCTCCTCGATCGAGCCCCACGTTGTGGCCCCACTTCTACCGTATCTTCCTTCGCCGTCGGCGTTGTCGTTGTTACCGTGAGACACCGTTATACCAAGAGGAAAGGCGCGTCGATCTTAGAGCATGAGATATGATGACCTTAAGCCATTGACAACACACAACGGTCACGGTAGCACCTGATTCCAGAATAGCTGCAGTAGTTAAGATCTACGAACTATCCCCTGTTGACCAGGTCCCCAAAACTTAACTCGTAACGAGATCCCTTCAAAGCAAATTGTCATAACGATCGTCTATAAAGGCTTCGTACAACGAGAAGAAATGTTACGGTTGATGGAATAATAACAGATACGACCAAACTGTCTTGTCTCTTCTGCTTTATTTAACATAACTTCGTTCACAGTTTCATTTCGCATTCACCACTCATTCACCGAAACCCTTTGATGAGCAGTGTTGGTTGCTTAACACCAACAGTCAATGATAATGATATAGCTTTTCTCCTTTTTATAAATTGAAGCCCGCTCTCCGTGATATAAAAAAAAAAAAAAGAAACCGGTCTCAATACCGCGTCCCTCGTGAGATGCGAATAGACTTATCCCGGAATTGACCGCCCCGTAGGTGTACTCAATTTAATGACCACACTTCGCTGTCTGCTATTTCACGTAACTGAATGTCCATTTGTTAGTCTGATTATACACTGTAGCTATTTAAAATTCGCCCCTATATTTTTCACAACGCACAATTAGCACTTCGTTACTTGTTTTTTTTTTTATAAGAGTAAACGGAAAAAAAGACGCCGTATCATCGGCTTAGTCGACATAAAGCAAAACACCTTAATATGCCCAATTTCACCTCTTCTTATAGGATCGGCTACCTTACTCATTAATTTACTATATATTATTTCCAATAACACTAAACAGGTATCGCCGTTATATTTTAATTGTATTCAAAAGCATGTTACTACTATTATGACCAACCAAATCGTCACAAATCGCGCGGCGTGCGTTTTTAATGATAACTTTACGCTATTCAACTTCCGTTACAGCTATCTTAACTCGTAATGTTACACATAGAAGAAGCAATGATGGAATTGAAAGAAAGATTCAATAGTGGAATGAAATTGCACGGTGAAAGGGTATCAATGATACGATTCGCTGATGATATTGCTATCCTGAGTGAAACTGAAGAAGAACTACATGATCTGCTGAATGGAATGAACAGTCTAATGAGTACAGAAAATGAACTGATAGTATATCGAAGAAAGACGAAATTAATGACGAGTGGCTGAAATGAGAAGAGCGAAAAACTTAACGTCTGTATTGATGGTCACGAAGTTAGGAAATCCTTTTATCTAGGCAGCGAAATAACCACTGACGGACGGATGAAGGAGGACATCGAAAGCAGACTAGCACTGGCAAAAAGGGAATTCCTGGACAAGAGAAGTCTACTAGATCAAACATAGGCCTTAATCTGAGGGAGAAATTTCTGAGAATGTACGTTTGGAGCACAGAATTATATGGTAGTGAAACATGGACTGTGGGAAAAACGGAACAGAAGGTAATTGAAGCATTTGAGTTGTGGTGCTGTAAAGGAATGTTGAAAATTAGGTGGCCTGATAAGGTGTACACAACCGGAGAGAAAAGCAATATGTGGAAAGCACTGATAACGAGAAGGTACAGGATGATAGGACATCTGTTAACTTCCATTGTACTAGAGGGAGCTGTAGAGGGTAAAAATTGTAGAGGGAGACACATTTGGAATACATCCTGCAAATAAGTGGGGACGTAGCTTGCAAGTGCTAGTGGGATGAAGAGGTTGTTGGCGCAGGAGAAGAATTCGTGGCGGGCCGCATCAAACAAGTCCAAAGACTGATGGGAAAAAAAAGAAAAATAAAGAGAGAGAGAGAAGATTACTGATGTACAGGGTGAGTCACGTAAGAAGTAAGACCCTTTTTATTTCGTGAACGGTTACACATGTCGAAATGTGGTTGTAGGCAAATGTTACAGCGTCGAGGATCATGTATTTTTCGTTTAGTTAATGTTTTTAACGTTGCCATCAACAGAGATATAAAACAAGTACGTTTTTAAAATAGATCCGTACACTTTCTATAACTGCTGTCGGTAGCTCTTGATAAGACAATTACAGTGAAATAGCGTTGTTAATATTGACGTTGAAACCTGTCATAAAAAAGTTCGAGCAATTTCCTGGAATGTGAGGTCATGGTGGCCGGAATCGGCACACGTGCCTGTTTACTTGTCAATACTGCAAGTCGCTAGTTTCTGCGTTAACATTAATTGCCTGTAGACTTGAACACCAATGAGGAAAAATTGGATATGTTACTTTTTATGAAAGTATGGTGTAAAAACAATATCCGACGCGCCATGCAGTTCCACGAATCATTAAGACGTTAGTGCGGACAGGCTATTTGAACGTCAGATAGAGGACAAGAAAGAAGACTGCAATTGACAGAGAACACAAAGAATTTCCATCCGTATGAGTTGTCACTACATCAGGCACTCGACGACGTTGATTTCGAAAGTCGTACAGGAGTTTGTAGGTTTGCCCTTCAGCAACTGAGGGGCGTATCCTACGTTTTTCCAACGTGTGCTTTTTACCGCTGCAACGTTTACTAACAAGGCTAATGTAAATTTGCACAACGTGCACTACTGGGCAACCGAAATTCAACACTTGGCTCCGTCAGGTGCAACATCAAAGGCTGTGGTGTGACTGTATGGTGTGGCATCATAAGAAATTACATTTTGAGACCTTACATCATCTCAGGCGTTCAAAATGGACATTCGTATGCACACTTTCTGACGAATATTCTAGAAGTGGTAGCGCAGGAAATCAGGAAAGTCGACAGTGTAAGTGGCTGCGACACGGTGCTTGTCCATCTCACCCGTCCCGTGCTGCAAAGCGAATACTGAATGAGAATTTTCCTGGATGTTGGATAGGAAGAAATTCTATTGTCAAATGGCCAGCGAGGTTCTCCAATTTGAGTCCTCTTGATGTCTTTCTTTGGGAAGCACTGAGACGTGCAGTCTATGGCGAAACCCCACCTACGTCAGCCGATATGTGTCGTCGAATCGACAGTGCATGTCCTACCACATCATCCACTGTAATTACAATTGTTCGTCGTTCTTTCGAACGGTGATTGCAAATTCGCCTTTCCGTACTTGGTGAACAGTTTGAACTCATGCTGAAATAACGGATAAATTTATTTTCTTGGAAGAAAAATTAATGTTATTTTCTTGTGTGGTTACCAAATGATTGACAGTAATTTCTTTATTTCATTTACGTTTGTACTAAATTGCATTGCAATATAAAGAAGTGTGACAGAGTGTTTTGCATGTAGCTATTACACGCTTACGTTCAGCATGAAACGAGGTTTCGTTAAGAAGAATATTTATTTTCAATAAAATGTTTTGTTCAACGAATGTATCCCATATGATATAATTCAGAGAAGCATAGGTGCAGGCAGTTGTACAACAGCATGTATTTTACCTCTAAGAAGCACACAGCCATATACAAGAGAAGGCACGTCAAAACTTCCGTATAACATTTAGATATTTAATACCGTAGCTGCGTATAAGACCTCTTTACGTTTGAAGAATCGACAGTTTATTTCACTGTTTCAGTGCATGTGGATCTGGGAGGATACACAAATGTGAAATAGTTTACCTAAGCCCTTTGTGTTCGGCTACATTCTAGTCTATGTCGTATTTCCATACACACACTCGTAGGTGAACGTGCATCTAGGTCGTAAGTTGGTTAAAGGAGAAATAAAGCTTTATTTTCGAAGCACAGGCCTGCATTAGGGTATACAAACATGCAGCCTGGTCCGGCAGGCCTGCTTGGCAGTCTTCCCAACGCAAATGCCGTTTTTGGTCACCATGCCCTCACATGCGAAGAAATTTCTCTAAATTTTTTACTACAGGTTTCAACGCCAACGTTAACCAACTCTATATCACTGTAACCATCTTCTCAAGAGCTATCGGATGCAGTTATAGAAAGTATAACCTTCCATTTAAAGAAAGTGCTCGCTTCAGCATCTCCATTAATGTCAGCGCTATAAAGACGAATCAAACAAAAACATACGTGATCCTCGACGCTCTAACATTTGCCTAAGGCCACGTTTCGATATGTGTAGCCGTCCACGAAGTAAAAGGGCTGTTACGTCTCACCAGACTCACCCTGTACGTACGTGTGTCATGAGACTGCCGGAAAGCCGGTCGCGTTAGCACGTGACTGGGGGGATTCGGAGAGAGGCGCCGGCCTCATCTCGATTCCGCCTGGCGGATTAACGACGAGGACCGATGTGCTGGTCGGCCTAAACGGAGGTTTTAGATAGTAACCTACAGGGTGTTTCAAAAATGACCGGTATATTTGAAACGGCAATAAAAACTAAACGAGCAGCGATAGAAATACACCGTTTGTTGCAATATGCTTGGGACAACAGTACATTTTCAGGCAGACAAACTTTCGAAATTACAGCAGTTACAATTTTCAACCACAGATGGCGCTGCGGTCTGGGAAACTCTATAGTACGATATTTTCCACATATCCACCATGCGTAGCAATAATATGGCGTAGTCTCTGAATGAAATTACCCGAAACCTTTGACAACGTGTCTGGCGGAATGGCTTCACATGCAGATGAGATGTACTGCTTCAGCTGTTCAATTGTTTCTGGATTCTGGCGGTACACCTGGTCTTTCAAGTGTCCCCACAGAAAGAAGTCACAGGGGTTCATGTCTGGCGAATAGGGAGGCCAATCCACGCCGCCTCCTGTATGTTTCGGATAGCCCAAAGCAATCACACGATCATCGAAATATTCATTCAGGAAATTAAAGACGTCGGCCGTGCGATGTGGCCGGGCACCATCTTGCATAAACCACGAGGTGTTCGCAGTGTCGTCTAAGGCAGTTTGTACCGCCACAAATTCACGAAGAATGTCCAGATAGCGTGATGCAGTAATCGTTTCGGATCTAAAAAATGGGCCAATGATTCCTTTGGAAGACATGGCGGCCCAGACCAGTACTTTTTGAGGATGCAGGGACGATGGGACTGCAACATGAGGCTTTTCGGTTCCCCATATGCGCCAGTTCTTTTTATTGACGAAGCCGTTCAGGTAAAAATAAGTTTCGTCAGTAAACCAAATGCCCACATGCCCACATGCCCACATGCATATCGCCGTCATCAATCCTGTGCACTATATCGTTAGCGAATGTCTCTCGTGCAGCAATGGTAGCGGCGCTGAGGGGTTGCCGCGTTTGAATTTTCTGTGGATAGAGGTGTAAACTCTGGCGCATGAGACGATACGTGGACGTTGGCGTCATGTGGACCGCTGCTGCAACATGGCGAACGGAAACCCGAGGCCGCTGTTGGATCACCTGCTGCACTAGCTGCGCGTTGCCCTCTGTGGTTGCCGTACGCGGTCGCCCTACCTTTCCAGCACGTTCATCCGTTACGTTCCCAGTCCGTTGAAATTTTTCAAACAGATCCTTTATTGTATCGCTTTTCGGTACTTTGGTTACATTAAACCTCCGTTGAAAACTTCGTCTTGTTGCAACAACACTGTGTTCTAGGCGGTGGAATTCCAACACCAGAAAAATCCTCTGTTCTAAGGAATAAACCATGTTGTCCACAGCACACTTGCACGTTGTGAACAGCACACGCTTACAGCAGAAAGACGACGTACAGAATGGCGCACCCACAGACTGCGTTGTCTTCTATATCTTTCACATCACTTGCAGCGCCATCTGTTGTTGAAAATTGTAACTACTGTAATTTCGAAAGTTTGTCCGCCTGAAAATGTACTGTTGTCCCAAGCATATTGCAACAAACGGTGTATTTCTACCGCTGCTCGTTTAGTTTTTATTGCCGTTTCAAATATACCGGTCATTTTTGAAACACCCTGTACATACCCACTAGTTGAATACTCGGCTTCTTAGCTGCTACGCTTGTCCCGCATGATTTCCACGATTTGAAAACATTTATAAAACGTTCCCACTTTTTCTCATGGGATGCAGGCAGGTGTTGATACGAATGCACCAGTTCCGTCTTTGGGAGTAGAGGTGAGGGGGCAATAGAATCTATAAGGGCATCTGACCACGCTCTACCACAAACACTGCCAAATCCAAAAATTAATATGTCGACCTCATACGTATACTGGATAAAGGTCAGAAAAAAGAGGAGGCAAGAAATTTATTACTATACTAGGAATAGTGATAATTTCACTTCTCACACACTGGTCAAAGCGCAGTTGGCGAAGTACACCGACGGAAAAAAATGATCGCAACAGCAAACGGTAATGAATGAAGAGTAATAAGATGTTGGGAATATACGTATTTGGCTAGGTGACAAATTTAAATGATTAACACTGCAAGGTCACAGGTTAATATAAGCGTGAGACAGGTCATTGCAAATGTGAAATGCTGCTACATTAATAACCGGTGTAAACGGCAGAATGTTGAATGCAAGGATGCAAGCGTGAATGCATTGTGTTGTATAGGGGCCGCGCATCAGTTTGCTGGATGGAGTTCCATGCCTGTTGGAGTAGGCCGCTCAATACAGGAAGGGTTAATACTGGTTGTGAATGACGCCCGATGATGTGCAACACACGATCTATTGGAGACAGGTCTGTGTTAGAGACGGCGAAGGCAACTTATCACACTCTATAGAATATGTTGGGTTACAACAGCGATATGAGGTCATCGTTATTCTTTTGGAAAACGTTCCATGGGATGCTGTTGATGAATGGCAACACAACAGGTCGAATTACTACATTTATGTAGAAAATTTTCAGTCAGCGTTCATGCGATAATCATACGGAATCGCACCAAAGACCAAAACTCCAGGTGTGTCTAACACGAATACCGGTTAGTTGAACGCCCTCAGTCGGTCTCCTTCTAACCACCACACGGCCATCACTAGCACCGAGGCAGACCAGCTGTCACCAGAAAACGCAATAGACCTCCACCCTGCCCTCCAGTGACGTCTCTCATGACACCACTGAAGTCGCAAATGGTGGTGGTTTATGGTTAGTGGAATACATGCTGCAAGGCGCCTGGCTCGGAGCCGTCCTTGAATTAACCGACATCTAACATTTCGTTGTGTTACTGTAGTCCCAACTACTGCTCAGATTGCTGCTGCAGATGCAGTAAGATGATGTTCCCTGTCGGTAGTGCCACGTGGCTGTCCGGAGGCCGGTCTTCTTGCTTCTTGCGACCGCATATTCCCGCGTCCACCGCTGCCAGCAACCGTGTACGGTGGCTACAATCCGGTCAAGTATTTGTGAAGTATCGTAAAAGAATCATCCAGCTTCTCGAATCGCTATTACGCCACCACGTTCAAACCCAATGAGTTGTTGACAAAGGTGCCTTTGCCGCCTTAAAGACATTCTTGACTAACATCAACTCACCATGCCTAATCTCAATGGTAGCTAACTCTCATGACCGTTACATCGCGTATTTAAAGCAAATCTGATTTGTATCCTCATAGTGGCGCTACTAGCACCAATTTCATACGACTGGAGCGAAATCTGAATAGATATTATCTTTCAGATGTAGAAACAAACCTACCACAACCCCTCCTTTCCTTTTTTTTGGTCTGTGTATTTAAGCAGGTTGTAGCTAGTTCCTGAATGCCATAAACCGCCATCTTCACGCCAGAGAGCACGTCTAGCTGCTCCATGAACTTGTTTTAATATTTCGTCCAGTCAACAAATTTACCTCAGAGTCAGAACTGGTCACATTTCATTGGACAAATCCTTCCCCCACTAACAGAACTCCTGCAGAAGATGCCACTTCCTGTCAAGTCTTTTCAAAAGTTTATTTGCAGCACGTGATGAAAGCTATCTGTTGTCGTGAAATAGTCACTATCTCTTAAGCCCGTTCAGAAGGGGCATGATTGAAAATGAGAGTGCTAAACTGGACTCATCGTTGACAGCAAATTTAGTGTTGTCAACCCATTATAAGTTTATCGGTTAATCACTTCCTAATTGTTTCTTTATGATTTTAAGCGGAACGAAAACTACTGTTCATAATCTAATTTCAGCAACTCTACTTGAACCATTTAGGCACCAAAGATGCTCTTTGTTGCAATATTTGCATATGAAGAAATGAAAATGCTGTTTAACATAACTTTAATGGTATACTCGTAGTATTCCAATTTTCTGCAATATTTCCTGCATTTAAACCTCATCCGAAATATCAAGCAATTGACCCGATGTTCATCTAGTTGCGGAAGCGTTCTCGTAGTAATACACGAACACCCAGAGAGTGGACCTCTGACAATGTCTTCCGAGAATTCCTGAGAAACCTCAGATCAAGCTAGAAACAAACCTTGACGCTACCATACAGTGGCTTACACAAACATCGGACCAGGTAACAACGAAAAGATGCCACATTCTGCAGAAATGTTATTGCTTGTTTTCTTTTTCTTTTTTTAGGTCTTTCTTTTGTCATTCATCTTTTGACTGGCTTTATGTGGCGCGCAACGAATTTATTTATCGTGCCAATCTCCTCACCGCAGTGTACCACTTCCCTCTATGCCCACAATTATTCGTTATTTGTATTCGAATCTTCATCTACAGTTTGTACCCTATACTGGTCTATGCGGTATCATGGAAGTTATCCCCTAACGTCTTAACAAATGTCCTATCATCCTGTCGCTTCTTTTGACAGCGTTCTCCGTTTGTTTGCTCGCCGATTATGCTAACAATCTTCTCATTTTTATCTTATAAAGCTATACAACTTTTAACACTATATTTTTTTAGCTCTATCTTAGACGCTTCGATTTTTGTCCCACATTCCATGATTCACTACGTACAATTCTGTGCACCAAATTTGCATTCTCAGAAATTTCTTCTTCGGATTAAATGCTGTGTTTAGTAACCAAAGACTATAGCATACAACAATGTATATATTCGACATGATTTATTGCAAAGTAAACGAAATTAATAAGATTAAATCAAAACTAGAAATTTTCATTTAACTGAGGGCAAAATAAGTATAAAGACAAATATATTGCATTATCTGACTTGGGGAAAGTATCAGGTAAAATCCAACACGTCCTACAAATGCAAAACCTAAAAACCGGGTTCAGGTTACAGAGCACAATAAGAGTACACATATGCCATTGGCTACAACAACCCACAATATTTTTTCGATCTTGAGTACTGACTGTGGAAAATTATTTTTCGGTCAAGGTGGGAATTATTTTACAACGAAACTCTGTGAACACGTACTATCAGTGGAAATAATTTATCAGTAGACATCAAAGAACAAAGTAATGAAGTGGCATACATACCATATTGATTGTAAATTTTTCAAACAGCTCACAAAGGCAGGTAGCTCAAAAACGACGAATAAATTCAAAACTTTACCTTCGGTAAAAAAAAAAATCGAAATAACATTTTAATTCAGTCAAACTGCAGCCCGCAGATCGCACGCTGTCCGAATCACGTGTACTGCCTCTCTTCGTCTTCTACTTGTGACGTCGGCATGTATACCTGGACTACTATCACAGGCGTTGGTCTGATGGGGACAACCCTGTCACTGAAGAGTTCACAGTAACTCACTCTCTTCCTTACCTTCCTATTGGTATTGAATCCTACTCTTGTTAAACCATTTTTTGTTAGGATTGCCCTACACTCATCTAACTTGGAATTCTTATCTTATTTTCACTTCGCGGACTCCCACAAACTTAGATTGTGCGGTTGAATTTTGCTTTCCAGGTTTCCAAGCTTCCCTACCAAGTTCAAACTTATGACACTCCATGCTCCGACTCGTAGAGTGTCACCCTTTCGTTGGTTATTCAATTTATCAGATTCCTGTTGTCTTCTGCATATTCATACCATTGATCATTGTTGGTTCTTCATCCTTTTTATGTGCAGTTTCCGCCTCAAGAGCAAGATAGTGCCCTGACCGTCTGTTCGCGCCTTCGCCCTGCCTGACAAGGCCCTTGGCAGAACGAGGATTGCTTCCTCTGCCGGAAGTCTTGTGCCGCCATTCCCTATGCGTTTTTTTTTCTTTTTTAATGAAGAAGTTACGTAGTGGCTAGGCTTTGATTGCCAGTCTAAGAAGCTTCCCCTGTCTCAGGGGTACATTTATGCGCTCAATGTTTAGCGATGCCAGATGTGGCGGACCACGCTATACCTTGTAGTAATCTGATGGAAGGGTTAGGGTTTGGCGAATGCCTATGAAAAGTTACCTGCCATCATTTGTAGTGCCAACAGCAAAGCGCTGAGTACCTAATGTTACAATACGGCGGTGATTTTACTTGTTAGGTGGTCCTTCACTTATTGCGTTTAAGGAACAATTACATGCGGAAGAGTATGAACAGATTTTACAACATAGTGTAGTGCTTAGAGTTGATGAATACGTCGCAGACGATGTTTTTGTCAGCATAACTCTGCACGCTGTGATAAGGCAGCATCTTTTCAAGCAATGTTGTTTGGGCAGTAACATCACTTAAATGGACTGGCCTGTCCAGGGTCTTGACCTGTACCCAACACAACACCCGTTGTTTAGTTGGAAGGTCGACTTCGCTCCAGACCATAGTGTCCGACATCGCTATTTTCTCCGGTTTTGGCTCTCGAGGAAGAATGGGCTGCCATTCCATCACAGAGATTGAGGCACTCTGTCAAAAGTATCCCCTGTAGAGTTCAGGCCGTCATAAAGACGAAGGATGGACATTCCCCATATTAACGTCCATTAATGTGCGAATGGTTTTCCTCGGACAGTCTACAGTGCAGAAGGGAGGAACAATAATTCTCTTGTGTTATGACCCTGAGGAGTAGTCGACGCCTATGACATAACAACTAGATGGGATTCGTTGATAGAGGTCAAAATTTCCGCATCAGTGACCTCTGGGCCGAATTCATGAACCTTATATCCACTGGTATTAAGCGGGATTGCTATCGGACACACACGTTAATCTGTGATAAAAAACGAACGCTTCTCGCGAAGGGCTAGTTCCAGAGAGTCAGAAAAGCACCGATGAAATCAAGCTGTCTCCACCTCTTACAATTTACATCCTCGTTTACTCAGTAATGATCCTGTTGTCGATGGGACATTAAGCCTTAGCTATGTCTTACCTTAACGCTCAGAGAACCTATAAAAATACACTTAACCAGATAGCCCATCATTCTGCCCGTAAGTTCCCAAGTTATAAAATTTCGTATCTCATAGGAACGCTATTAGGGATACACCTTTACTGATATAGTCGCTGCACTTTATTGCAAGTAAAATTTATTAGATGTGCTATTGTTTCCTATAATACTTCGTTGATTACGTGTGGATCATTAGTCACAGAAAAATCTGTCGTAAAAGATAATAATTTATAGCGTCGTGCGAGCTGCTAAATACGATATGATTGAATTCACACTAGCAGTATTGCTAATGATCACGATTTGATAATCTCCTCAGACGTTCTCTTTTATGTAATGTGGTGAAGTGAATATATATATATATATATATATATATATATATATATATATATATATATATATATATATATATATATATTCAAATCAGAAATATTAGAGTTGTAAGACTCTTGTTTCTGTGTTTTCTAGCTACGCCTCGGGTGAAAGTCACACCCCGAATCCAGTCGAAACGACCTGGAGAAGAGGCCACCATGTTCTGCCACGTCATCGGAGAACCTTTCCCTAAGGTAAATAATGGAAACTGTATAAATTGTAGCTAGTAATAGACAAAGAGAACACTAAGAACTTACTTCATGTGGGTCGTTAAAGGACATTTTCAAGCTTCCCACCTCGGATGTTGTTGATAATTATCCACTTTATTCAAGATCGCACGAATCGCCAGTTTCTACCGTAATGGCCATTTTGAAGTGCAATAGGTATCAATATACTGTAAAATTAACCAATTATAACGACGGACTTAGCACACGCAAGACCGACCACATGACTTGCAACTATGTTTGGACGATGAGCACTTTTGCAGCTAGTAAACATTCTGGCTTTAATTTTGAAGTTTATACTTATAATAATCGGAAAATTTTGCAATATACTATGGAAACTACGCTTGAAAACTTGCCAGTCGTGCTAGCTTTAATAAAGCGAATACTTGTCACCAACAGCTTAAGTGGAAAACTCCTCTTTTTTCTAGGGATTTTGACGAAAATAAACAGTTGGTTTAGTGTGCAGTATGGATTCTACATTTACAAAAGTTTAGTGTTAGAAACAATTGTAAAAATTGGTATCAGTAACACATGTTTTGAATTCTTGTTAAGGCATTTCTTTTGCCGGTTTGAGTACAGTGACATCGTAAGTGTGTTTCTGAAAAACCATTCCTTGCACTCTTTCCGATCACATTCACTCTTAGAAAACAGTAGATTCATATTGCCTTGGTATTTTTTGCAGCGTGTTAGGTCTTCCCATGACTGATGCGAAGCTATGTTTCGAATAAACGACGTTTTCCCGTAATTTTGTTTCAGAATTGATAGTGGAAACTGACACTGGTGAAAGTACACGATAATAGAATCAAAACATTCCAGTAAACAAGTTACTGAAAATGAACTGTTGGCGAGGTAATATCAGATGTGTGGCTACTTTCCCCCACTGACTTCACTATGAAGTATTGCCGAAGTTCGTACAAACGTAGTTGAAATATAATATTTGGAAAATACTTTTATAAATAAAAATCAGTCCAGATAGCAATATATATTATCTATTTTTAATTATATCTTTTTAAACTTTTTTTTTAAATACCTTAGCAAATTTTGAGCAATATTGTATTTGTTTTCATGTCTATTGTGATTTTCTTATGTTTATACTGCTATATTTGTGAAGTTTATTCGGGTTTTGTTACTGTTCATGTGAGCACTGGTGAGTGGAGCGGAGCCTCCATAACTCCTAGCCTTAGTAGCTAGCTGGCAGTGTGTGATGGGCACCAGTGTGTTCTGCACAGCAGCTCCGTGAACCTGCTCCTCACGTGATCTGGGTAACGCTCCGTCTTATTTTACATAACTGAAGGGATTGGACAAAAATATGAAAAAAATACGAGAAATGCTTGCTTGAATATAAATGAATCGCTTAGTGCAGAAAGGCAACTATTTCAAAATATAAGTATTTCCCCCTTTTTTTTTTTTTGACGTTTATGGTTCTGAGTAGATCAGTGCACTGTTTTGCAGCGAAAAGGAAACTTGTTTCCACGATAACATGGGTTGACAGTGCCGTGAATTTTACATTTACTGCAGATAAGGAACTAGTCCGAAGCATCGTGACGGAAGGAGGGAAGACACAGAGGATGACGTTGGTCAGCTCACATCCTCAAAAAACGAGAACAAGGTTTATACTGATCTTTCGTCGACTATAGAACTTGATGACCTACATTCTATAAAGGAACCTAGCTGAACGATGATTCGTATGGTAAAATCGCTCCTAGAAACCTGAAAAGGGTTCTCACTATTCCAAAATACCGTGAGATGACCTTCTCAGCCAAAAGTCTGCACAGTGCTACGAGCAACATGAATATTGCCGTCTTGAGAATGGGCAATTTTAGACTGAGAAAAGCTGTAAAACCTATGGGACTACGCCTGCATACCCGCACCGCCTATAAGAAAACAACAAAATGACGTCAAATAATCTTTAGTCTACACCTCTCAAGACAAGATGCACGTTTGGGATTCAGTCGCATCATGTCCGACCATATGTCTAAGCAAAAAATAAAATATTATTCAGAAACGTTGAATTTTAAAACAAGCACCATAATCCTAATATTAAATTGAAACTCCAGTATGCGGCAGAAAAGGAACGTGTTAAACATCATCAAAGATGTCCTCTTTCTTCTTAGGTCATATTTGACTTTTACATGTATATAACTAAGTGCACGAAACCGATTTTGTTCAGTTCTCTGTCTCTACTGTAAAAGAAGAAAACATGGACACATTGCCTGTCCGCAGTAAACGGTTGAAATGCACATGCTAGCCAAGTCTGCAGGTTGCACTGTTGGATTCGACCACCGACAACACATTGCAAGTATCATACGTGGTGACAACAGTGCTTTATGTAATCTTAAATGCATTATGTCGGAGCTAAGTGAAGTGAATGTGGGAAAATTGTTGGTGTTCATATGACTAGTGTTCCGTAACCAAGATAGTGTTTCAAGAGACACTGTAGAGAAAATTATATCGTATGCAGGGAAAGCGGAAAACCATCGTAGCACTTACAAACTACGTTGCTGGCTGTATTCCATTCTCTGTCTTCCCTTTCAGTTTTATCCACTACAGCTTCTTCTAGTGACATGAAAGCTATTATTGCCTGGTGTCTTAACAGATGTCCTACCTCCCTGTACCATCTTCTTGTCATTGTTTTCCATATTTTCATTTCACCTCTTCTTTACTTACCTTATCAGGTCACCCAATTTTCTACATCCTTCTGTAGCATCACGTCTCAAATGCATCAACTTTCTCTTGTTCCGGTTTTCCCACAGTCCAGGTTCCACTACCAAACAATGCCGTGCTCGAAATTTACATTATCAGAAATTTCTTCCACAAACTAAGGCCTATGCTTGGCACTAGTATAGCTCTCTTGGCAAGGAATGCCCTTTTTGCCTGTCGCAGTCTGTTTTTTATGTCCTCTTGGCTCCATCCGTCTTCGATTATTTTACTGAATAAGTAGCACTGTTTCTTAACTTCATGTACTTCATGATTACCAATCCTGATGTTAAGTTTTCGTTGTTCTCATTTCTGCAGCTTCTCATTACTTTCATCTTTTTGGATTTACTCTAAATCCATATTCTATTCTCACTAGACAGTTCGTTCCATTCAACACGTCTTGTAATTCTTCTTTACTTTCGCTGAGGATGGTACTGCTATCAGCGAATCTTATCACTGATATCCTTTCGCCTTGAAATTTAATTAAACCGATGAAACTTTCTTTTACTTCCGTAATTGCTTCTTCGATGTGTAGACTGAACAGTGGCGTCGAAAGACAACATCCCTGTCTTACACCCTTCCTAATCCGAGCACTTCATTCTTGATCCTCCACTCTTATTGTTCCCTGTTGGCTCTCGTACATATTGTATATTCTCCCTCTTTCCCCAGAGCTTACCCTTATTACGCTTAGAACTTCGAACATCTTGTAGTATTTTACAATGTCAAACGTTTTCTCCAGGTCGACAAATCCTGTGAACGTATCGATTTTCCTATAGTCTTGCTTCTCTTATTAGCCATAACTTGAGAACTGCCTCTCTTGTGCCTTTTCCTTCCCTAAGGCCAAACTGATCGTCATCTAACACATCCTCAATTTTCATTTCCATTCAACTCTCCTGTATAATATTCTTCTCAGTGACTTGGACACTTGAGCTGTTTCGCTGATCGTGCGATGATTCTCGCATTTGTTTGCTCTTGCAGTCTTTGGAATTGTGTGGATGATGTTATTCCGAAAGTCAGATGGTATATCGCTGGACTCATACTTTCTACGCACCAAAGTGAATCGTCGTTTTGTTGCCACTTCAGCCAATGATTTTAGAAATTCTGGTGCAATGTTATCTATCCTTGCTGCTTACTTGATTTCAAGTCTTACAATGCTCTTTCAAATTCCGTTTCCGATTATGGATCTCCTATTTCTTCTTCTATCACTTCAATGTACTCTTTGTACCTATACGCCCTCTTCTCTGCATTTAAGAGTAGAATTCGCACCACGCTCTTAATGTTACCGTCCTTGCTATACATTTCACTGGAGATTATTTTGACTTTCCTCTATGCTAAGTCAGTTCTTCCGACAATTATTTCTCTCTTTAATTCTTGACATTTTGCAAGCAGCCATTGCGTCATAGCAGCCCTACAATTCCTATTTATTTAATTCCTAGGTGACTTGTATTTCTGTATTCCTGAATTTCCCTGAACATCACTACTAAATTGTGATCTGAGTCTGTATCTGCTCCTGGGTACGGCTTAAATCCAATATCCAATTTCGGTATCTCTGCCTGACGTAACTGAAATCTCCCTGCATCTCCCGGTATTTTCCAAGTATATCTCCTCTTCTTGTGATACTTCTACAGAGTATTCGCTCTTACTAGCTGAAATTTATTGCAGCACGTAATTAACCTTTCTCTTCTCTCATTCTTAGTACCAAGCTCATAATCCTCTGTAACTCTTTCTTCCACTCTTTCTCCTCAACTGCATTCCAGTCCTCCTTGCCTATTCGATTTTCATCTCACTTTACGTACTGAATTGCACTGTCAATATCCTCATAGACTTTCTCTATCTCTTCATCTTCGGCTTGCTATGTCGGCATGTATACCTGAACTATCGTTGTCGGTGTTGCTTTGCTGTCGATTCTTATGAGAACAAACAACCCTATCACTGAACTGTTCACAGTAACGCATCCTCTGCCCTACCTTTCTATTCATAACGAATCTTACTGCCGCTATACCATTTTCTGCTGCTGTTGATATTACCCTATACTCATCCGACCTGATATCCTTGTCTTCTTTCAATTTAACTACACATGCATTAGTGATAGGGCAAAGGGTTCCTCTTACAACCTTTAGTGTAGCAACACCCTCAGAGACCCCCCACCTGCTTTTGTTGATCACTTTAAAAATGTACTTCTATCTAAAAAACCTGCACCGTATTCATAAGAACTTTCAGACACGAAAACCGTTCGTGATGCCTGCTAAAAGACGTAAGAGGACCAGCGCGTATTGCTTGCTCGCTCCTAGGGCTATTAGCATTGGTTGCCTCTATGTATACAGATTGCCAAGATATCAACAGAGGAGGGCGAGTAATATAGAGGGTGTTGCCGAACTAGGGAGAAAACCTTCGCCCTTTTGTCCCTACATGTGCCAATGTCATAAACCTCCTCCACCATCTGCCCCCCTATCCTCTACATTCACCTCCCCCACCACACACACCCACCCTCACTTCTTGATTACGCCACAGGAGCGCGCAAAACACGGGGTACGGAAAAATGTGTACAGCGTTTGCTGCTTTTGATCGCACTCATTTCGTCGAATGGTTTTAAGCTGTCCCTAGTGGCTGCATGCTCTACAAAAGAGCAAACATTTCGTCGCACTGCACTCCAGAAGATTGCGATCGCTTTCATTGTGGTTGCTGTACCTCGATATCCTCAGAGAATGGTTGAAGAGTCCATGGGGTGTGAAGAACGTCGTCCTATTGCTCACCATACTACAAACTGTCATTTTAGACCGCGAAATGTTGGGAATCAATGCTCAACGATAGAGGTTGTTTCTTTGGCCACCTCTAAGCCAGCACCTAAGGCCTTTTCGTATTGATTCTGAGCAGCACTGTGTCTGAAACGTTCACTTTTGTCAGCCATAAGGAAAGCGCACAGCTTCAACGCTGGTTCTGGTCTCCATGGCAGAGGAGGGGTGAAATGTGAGTAAGGGAAAGAGGGAGGGAGGATGACGACCTCTCCATCGCTTGACACACTCACGGTGGCGATGGGCAAATTGTGGAGACAGTTGGTGCCAGTGTGACGTTATTAAAGTACCTTATTTTTTACATGAGCTTTTGAGCTCTGACCTGCTTTTCGCATTTGGCGATGCCTAACTGTTTGGAACATCGCCGAACCCGAATGTGACGTTGCAAAGCACCATGATTTTTCATCATTATGGAGCTAAGTTGTAGGCACCTTTGAGCCAAATCTCGAAATAATGCTTTCGTAACGGGAGACAGTTGCGTGGTTCCGAAGAAGTGATCCTTTTTCTTCGTTACGCATTGAACATTAATTTTATACTGCTTGGATAATATTTCATACAGAGGTCAGTAGCAGCTTGTAACTTTACATTCGCTATTATCTCGCAAACAGCTTGTTTGCGGATCCATGTTCGCTCCAACGTTCTTCCTTCAGTCATCATATACCGGGTGACCAAAAAGTCAGTATAAATTTGAAAACTTAATAAACCACGGAATAATGTAGATAGAGAGGTAAAAATTGACACACTTGCTTTGAATAACGTGGGGTTTTATTAGAACCGAAACAAAGTTCACAAAATGTCCGACAGATGGCGATGGACAGCAAAACTGCAAAACTGCTGCCGTGACGGGTGAGAGGTAAACCGATATGTTACAGAATCGCATCATCCCCAGCCTGGCTGATAAACACCTCCACCCCATATTGCTATACGCGTGAAAGATCTCTTGCGCGCGTCGTTTGGTGATGATCGTGTGCTCAGCCGCCACTTTCGTCATGCTAGGCCTCCCAGGTTCCGTGCGATTCGTGACTTTGGGGTTACCTGAAGTCGGAAGTGTATCGTGATCGACCGACATCTCTAGGGACGCTGGAAGACAACATCCGACGCCAGTGCCTCACCATAACTCCGGACATGCTTTACACTGCTGTTCACAACATTATTCCTCGACTACAGCTATTGTTGAGGAATGATGGTGGACATATTGAGCATTTCCTGTAAAGAACATCATCTTTGCTTTGTCTTACTTTGTTATACTAATTATTGCTATTGTGATTAGATGAAGCGCCATCTGTCGGTAATTTTTTTGAACTTTTGTATTTTTTTGGTTCTAATAAAACCCCATGTCATTCCAAGCATGTGTGTCAATTTGTACCTCTCTATCTACATTATTCCGTGATTTATTCAGTTTTCAAATTTATACTGAGTTTTTGATCACCTGGTACTTTCAACCACTGTCAGTTTCCGCTGCTAATCGGGGTGTAATTGGTATTTCGCTTCGAATTGATGCTGCGGTGAAATGGCAGTGCGTAAATTTCGGTCCGTCGGTCGTGTCGACAACGGTGGGTTCAAAGGCGATGCGTTCGTCAGGTGGAGTGGCTGAAGAACGACGAGCCGCTGCGGCTGACGCAGCGCAAGTACGAGCTGGTGGGCAACGGCACGGAGGTGCGCGTGCGCAGACTCGCCTACGCCGACACGGGCGCCTACTCGTGCAGCGCGCGCAGCGCCGCCGGCGCCGCCACCGACCTCTCCTCGCTCGTCGTCCAGGACGACCCCGCGCCCAGTGAGTAGCAACAGGTGTCTGCTGGCCGCCGTCTGCTGTCTGCTACACGTCACCAGGGTGACCCCCGCCAGCACACTCTCCCCGCGGCACTCTGCGTCCTCACAGCACCGACATACACGCTGGTCGGTTCAGTTATCGTAATGCATTGCGGGAAGGAGAAACCAGAGGTCTACAACAGAATAAATAATTAAGTAAATACACATCACGATTTAGTAGATGGTGCAGTTCAGCCAGGAATTTATAAGAGAGTATACGAGTTTGCTCAGTTGTACATTTGAAAGGCTAATTGAGTTATTCAATAAGTTTCAGCTAGTAATGACGCATACGCTGGCCGAAAACCACAAGAGGAGGATCTACTCATCTGATGAAATCCTTTTGTGGATTTTAAACTACGCCTTGTCCCGATTCTCGTAAGGGTGACTGGGTTACTGGTTTCTGGTGATGGCATTTCTTATGTACCGTCCTAATCTGGCTGTCATCAGACGATCTGTTTTACTATACTACAACGGCAATTTTTTTTAAAAAAAATGTAGGTTCTTGTGGAGGGACTGCTCTAGCTGCTTATTGGCAGGCAGGCATGAAAGCAACGTTTTCCTGTAGCAAGACTTCGATGGGGTGCGACACTCTTCCTGTAAAATGTAAATGTCGTGTGACTAGGGCATCCCGGCGAGTAGACCGTTCGTCGGGTGCGAGTCTTTCCATTTGACACCACTTTGTTGACATGCGCGTCGATGGGGATGAAATGATGATGAAGACAACACAACACCCAGTGTCTGAGCGGAGAAAATCTTCGATCCAGCCGGGAATCGAACCTGGGCCCTTAGGATTGATATTCTGTCGCGCTGACCACCTTTTTTTTCTTTTTTCTTTTTTTTTAATCTCATTTTGTTCGCTTTTGTTCGTTGCATCTGCCCGGGGCGGACGTCGTAAGACATCCGTTTAAGTTCGTCGTTAATCGATTAACTCAGGTTTTTATTACACAGGGCAGCTGATCCTCTGACCGAACACGCTGAGCTACCGGGCCGGCATCCACTCAGCTACCGGGGGCAGGCACTCTGTTTGCGTGGCGCTTGTTTATGGTGTGGCCTCTGGGCCCAGAACAGCTGCTGGCTAACAAACACATGCGACCCGATGGATTTCGATCAGTGGAATTGAGATCGTAGGCAACTTGTAGCCATCCCACAAATGAAATATATTCGCAGTTGTTTATGGAGAAACATCAACTGTATAATTGAATGATGACAGTGAAAATTTGTACCGAATCGTGAGTGGAACCCAAAATTCCCGCATATCGCGAGCGTCGCCATACCATGCGGCTATCCGAGCACGACCCACGGCCAGACCCAAACTTCCATGTGAGTACATCCTGTACTCATTCATCCATTACGTAAATTCCCGTACAGGGGAGATATTTTACTTTAAAGTCACTTGCCTAGTGTCGCGAATAAATATTTTACCGTGCCTGTGTTATTCGAATTAAGATGCAGTGTTTCTTCGTAGTACAGGCACTGCATTATCGTATCATATCGTATCGTCTGAAGCTATCCTGCCCGTTCGTGCTGCTGCGGCCCTAAATTGGTCCAGTAGCTTCTATTGTTTTCTGTTGTTGCATAGGTGATTGCTGGGCAAGCAAACGGACTTCTTGAAAATTGATGGGTCAGTCACAATCCAGATGGTGTTAGTTTAAAACTGACATGGTCTGATACGCAAAACGATTTTATTCAAGTTCACACAGGCCGTGAAAGTCTTCTCTCTTGTATCAAAAGAGGAAGGAAGGGTAATGACGGTCTAACATCGACAATGAGGTCACTAGAGATGGAGCACAAGAGCACAAGCTTAGATTGATATTGTTAAGGATACTAAAGAAAATAGATAGTGCTCTTTCAAATGAACTATGTCTGGAATGATTTAAGGGAATCATGGAAATTCTAAATCTGGGTGGCCGAAGGCGAGTTTGAATGTCCATCGTCACGAATGGAAGTCCGAGGTGTTAACCACTGTGCGATCTCGCTGTTATATCAAGCAACTGTGAAGTGCATGAGTCATCACCTACAATCGGACATAGACCTACGAGAGTGTGACAGTTGCAATAACCACATACAGACAAGTATCGACCTCCTAGTCCCCCGAAAAATAACTGTTTTGCATCGTTTTCATAAGCTGTACAACAAAACAACTTCCACCGCCAATGTGTTGCTACGGCGATTGAGCAGTAGGATCCACCATGATAATTGCGTGTTTTAGACAAATTGACGGAGAACATGTTAAAAGATTATTTTGTCTTTATATTGTCTCCAATGAGATTAATCAGTAACTGGATATTTATACAGAGTATGTCACAATTAATTAAATAAATGCATACAGTTCAAAGTATACGATACCAGAAGAAAAATAGTGTCAGTAAACATAAGTTCCGAGATGGACCGTTTGGGAGATAATTGCGACTTTGTGGTTATGAGCCACTACTTATATGACTCTGTGTAAACACTGCATGCCGGCCCGTGGTGTGGTCTTTGGTTACATTTTCGACACGTGGAATTGTATACGGAATGGATACAACAGTACAGTATGCAGGCAGAGTGACACTCGTGTCAGTTGTTTGAGGATTTTCAGCTGTGTTGTACGAGTGTTGGTGACAAGGTGGAACATTACAATAACGAGAAGCATGCAGGTATGCATTTCATGTATGCTGGGCCTATGGTAGAGCACGGGAGACTGCACGCTTTTATCAAAAAGCATACACTTCCCGAAGACATCCAGAGAGTCAAACGTTTATCACGGGTGCATTAATGCCTCCGAGAAACTGGGAGCTTCACTTATTCACGAATTATACTCGCGCTTAAGGGTACGGTGCTGGAAGCAGTGGATCACTCTCCACGAATCTGGAGAAGGAGACGTCTGCCACATATGTCTGGAAAATGCCACAGTAGTGTCTGGAGAATAATGCGTCACAATGCGATATACTCGTGCCACCTCCCATGGGTTGGGTGTCTTTGTGAGAGAGACTTTCGCCCTACACTAATGTTGCGTCGGTGGAGGCTACTACAAGTTGTAGGCAACCATACGTCTGTCAATAACACTTTATTTATAGATGGAGCAGTGTTCGCTCTTGTTGGTTAGTTTAACTACCACAGTTCTCATGTTTGAAGTCGTGTAGGCTCCAATCAAAATGCTGTGCATGTGTCTCCACTACGTGATGGTCTTATTGGGCCGTATATGTTTCCAAACAAGCTCTGTGGCATCTTCTCCCAGGATTTGCTTGAGGATGTTCCGTTGGAACAAGCCAGAAGCTGTGGTACATACATCAAGCACCGGCACTTTCTGCTGCTATGGTCAGACG
Organism: Schistocerca nitens; assembly: GCF_023898315.1. NCBI lineage: Eukaryota > Metazoa > Arthropoda > Insecta > Orthoptera > Acrididae > Schistocerca > Schistocerca nitens. The sequence continues at coordinate 544,748,105 of NC_064614.1, forward strand.
ACTTCTAACACGCAGATACGGCCAAAGATGGACTGAGCGAGCAGGACCTGCGTCGCGACCTCTTAGCACAAATGGTTCAAATGGCTCTGAGCACTATGGGACTCAACTGCTGAGGTCATTAGTCCCCTAGAACTTAGAACTACTTAAACCTAACTAACCTAAGAACATCACGCACATCCATCCCGAGGCAGGATTCGAACCTGCGACCGTAGCGGTGGCCCGGTTCCAGACGGCAGCGCCTAGAACCGCTCGGCCACACCGGCAGGCTGACCTCTGGGTAAGACCACTTGATCCGGACCCCGTGAATTTCCATGCTCGGGGCTACCGTAAAGAATTCATGTACGCCAGTCAGGTTAACACGATTGAAGAACTGGAGCAGACATGTCAGCGCTTGTCAAAAATTTCGAAGTTTTCCAGGAGTGTTTGAAAGTATTCGAAACTCATTGCGGCAACGTACATTGACTTGGATCATCACGTTGGACGACACTTTGCACACGTTCAACTACAAGGACAGTCATGTAACTGCTGTCACATTCAGTAAAAATAGCTGCACTTCTAAGAAAGTATCTCAAATAACTTTTGTTTATGTGTCCAGTATTTACGGCTTTTCCTAACTGCGGTAACGTTTACACGGAGACGTCAGCGGTTGCTGGTAACCACGAAGTTGCAAATACGTCGCAAACAGTTCGTTTGCGGACGTATGTTTCGCAAGAATTTTTTCCTTCTTGTATTGTGTTCTTACAACTGTATGCGTTTACGTCATTAATTATTACACACATTATATATATATATATATATATATATATACAGGGTGATTCAAAAAGAATACCACAACTTTAGGAATTTAAAACTCTGCAACGACAAAAGGCAGAGCTAAGCACTATCTGTCGGCGAATTAAGGGAGCTATAAAGTTTCATTTAGTTGTACATTTGTTCGCTTGAGGCGCTGTTGACTAGGCGTCAGCGTCAGTTGATGCTAAGATGGCGACCGTTCAACAGAAAGCTTTTTGTGTTATTGAGTACGGCAGAAGTGAATCGACGACAGTAGTTCAGCGAGCATTTCGAACGAAGTATGGTGTATTAAACGTTGGTATAAACAGTTTACAGAGAATGGGTGATTGTGCAAAGGGAAAAGTTCTGGACGGCCGAGAACGAGTGATGAAAATGTAGCACGCATCCAGCAAGCATTTGTTCGCAGCCCAGGAAAATCGACTCGCAGAGCTAGCAGAGAGCTGCAAATTCCACAATCAACTGTATGGAGAGTCCTACGAAAAAGGTTAGTTATGAAACCTTATCGTCTGAAATTGGTTCAAGCACTGTCTGCAGCTGATAAGATTAAAAGAATCGATTTCTGTGATTTTATCGTTGCTCAAATGGAAACAGATGAATCTTTCGTTTCAAAGATTGTTTTCAGTGATGAAGCAACTTTCCACTCTAACGGGAAAGTCAACCGTCACAATGTCTGTATATGGGGCACTGAGAATCCGCGGGAAACAACTCAGTATGAACGTGACTCGCCTAAGGTGAACGTTTTCTGTGCCATTTCAGCCAATAAAGTTTTTGGTCCCTTTTTCTTCGAAGGTGCTACTGTAACTGGACTACAGTATCTGGAGATGTCAGAGAATTGGCTGTTCCCTCAGCTCGAACAAGAAGCACAACAATTCATATTTCAGCAGGATGGAGCGCCACCACATTGGCACTTATCTGTCCGTAACTACCTGAACGTCAACTACCCGAGGCGATGGATGGGCCGCCAGGCAGCCCGTGACAGAGCACTTCATCACTGGCCTCCAAGAAGCCCTGATCTTACCCCCTGCGATTTTTTCTTATGGGGCTATGTTAAGGATATGGTGTTTCGGCCACCTCTCCCAGCCACCATTGATGATTTGAAACGAGAAATAACAGCAGCTATCCAAACTGTTACGCCTGATATGCTACAGAGAGTGTGGAACGAGTTGGAGTATCGGGTTGATATTGCTCGTGTGTCTGGAGGTGGCCATATTGAACATCTCTGAACTTGTTTTTGAGTGAAAAAAAACCTTTTTAAATACTCTTTGTAATGATGTATAACAGAAGGTTATATTATGTTTCTTTCATTAAATACACCAGCGTGTGCTTGCAGGAGGAGCAGATTTAAAATCTCTGTCTGGAACTAGGTTTTCGGTGGTTTTCCTACATCGTTTGAGGTTACTACCGAGATGATTTCTTTGGAACAGTCCCACCACAAAGGAGGGAGCTTACAATACGTCATTCGACCAATACTTGCTATTTGATCTTCGCTTTTGAATGGGTACCAGGTAAGACTGCCTGAGAAAATTGAGAAGATTCTAGTAAGAGCTGCTGTTTCCGTTACTGATTCATGCCGAAAGCGCGGAAACGTCACGAAGACGCTCAGCTAACTCCAGTGACAGACACGACAAGAAAGGCGTTCTGAGTCACGCTGTGATTTACTGTTAAATTTCCGAGAGCGTACGTTACTAGAAGAGTCAAATAATATCTGGCTTCCTCTTATGTACATCTCGCGAAAAGGCAATAAATGTAAAATTAGAGAGCTGAGGGCTTACGAGGAGACTACCAATAGTCGTTCGCCCAGGGGCCCATTCGTGACCCTGGAACGGGAAAGGGTGGTCAGTGGTATACAAAGTACGCTACGCCACGCACCATAACGTGGGGTCGGAGTACAAAGCTAGATGTAATCGTAGACGAAGAAAGGGACGCAATCGATTTCCTTCCTTCACAGCTTGTTACTGATGACCTTATCGTCTACGAGACGATAATCCCAAATTTCACTGCTTTTACTTTCATAATTTTAGACACTTTATTCTGTTCCGAAGTTATCGTCGAATAGTGAGTTCTGATTATGTTTTCTTTTTGTTGTTGCTGTTCTGAGATAACTATGTCAGTGTGAGGAACGGGAAGATGAAAAGACGACGGAATCATTAGCATGTAGGCGAATTATGGCAGTTTTTGAGGACTGTAACCAAAGTGTTAGTATTATCATTACCCAAAAATGTGAGTGGTGGTGGTTAGTGTTTAACGTCCCGTCGACAACGAGGTCACACGAGGAGCGCAAGCTCAGGTTAGGGAAGGATTGGGAAGGAAATCGGCCGTGCCCTTTCAAAGGAACCATCCCGGCATTTGCCTGAAACGATTTAGGGAAATCACGGATAACCTAAATCAGGGTGGCTGGAGACGGGATTGAACCGTCGTCCTTCCGAATGGGAATCCAGTGTGCTAACCACTGCGCCACCTCGCTCGGTAAAAAAAATATAAGTGTTGGAGCCGGCCGAAGTGGCCGTGCGGTTAAAGGCGCTGCAGTCTGGAACCGCAAGACCGCTACGGTCGCAGGTTCGAATCCTGCCTCGGGCATGGATGTTTGTGATGTCCTTAGGTTAGTTAGGTTTAACTAGTTCTAAGTTCTAGGGGACTAATGACCTCAGCAGTTGAGTCCCATAGTACTCAGAGCCATAAGTGTTGGAGCCGTTGGTAAGCGGCCAGACACGCAATTTCTGCAAACGTGGTACGGCTATAGCATTCCATCCTTACATCAGTTTAGCAGGGACTGAACTTAGATGGATTTATATAAAACTTTTGGAGTTTTATGGTAGCAGGACCAGAGGGTTACTAGAGTCTACTTTGTGACACATCTGATTGCAGTGAGTCGGCCGCTGACTACTGCGGAACTGTGTTGTTGCGCTTGATGACAGTATGAAACGATAGTTATATAACGGTAATAGGCGTTTACATGTAGCCAGGTGTACCAGTTTAAAAAATAATAGATATGGTAACAAAAACCAATTAAGTACATGTGATGTGCATGTACAGACAAGGAAATGATTTCAGTTTCAGAAAAATTGGATTATTTATTCAAGAGGAGGAGCTTCACAAGTTGAGCAAGTCATTAACGCATTGGGCCACCAGTGGCTCTTGTGCAAGCACTTATTCGGCTTGGCACTGATTGAATAAATTATTGTATCTTGTGGGGTAACAGGCGAGTTGTGGCGCCTGGAAATACTCTATGTTAGGAGTTGGGGCGGCTGCAAAGTACGCTCGTCAAAGCCGCGGCTCCTTAGCAACCGCTTGATATTGCACAATAACTGGATCACGTGGTTGCTAGCTGAACGAGTGGCTGGGAATTCCTTGGTGACACTGTGTTGATGAAAGACACTTGTATGTCGAGAGTGCCGAAGATGGCGGACATTGTGAAACCTTTATGGCAGACATTTGACAGTTCGTATAGAAATTAAAAGTAGCCCGATGAATCACGATACCTTAAAAGGAAGCATGTACAGGGTGGCGCTCGAAATTATTTACCAATTGTTTCTTTCACAATTTACGACGCTGGGATCGCTACAGCAGTACCAGCAGAGCCTGGAAAAACAAATGAGTTACGAAATGACGTGTAATTCACTATACTGCCGCTAGGAGACTAGTAAGCAGCATTGGCTGACAATAGAAGACTGACGACACAGCAACGATCGGCCATTGTGTTACTTTTTCATGAAACGAAAAGCCTTGTTGTGACTCTAAGGCGTTTTCGACAACAGTTTAACACACGATGGCTCCCTTGCAAGGAGACCATCCACAGGTTGTACGATAAATTTGTACAGGAAGGAACAGTATTGGAAGCGAAGCGACCTCGGCCTATGCCTGTTTGTTCGCCGGAGAATATTGAAGCGGTACGAGTTGTTGTACAGAGAAGTCCCGGGAAATCGTGTAGAAAGGCAGCAGTGCAACTGGGAACATTCAGACGCTCCGTTCAACGCATTCTTAAGTGACCTCCATATGTACCCATACAAGATGACCTGTGCTCAGAAGCTCACTGAAGAACACGAACAGCAGAGACTACTGTTTGCTCAGTGGGCGGAGGATAGGGAAGAAACTCTCAACAACGTTTGGTTTTCATACGAGGCGCATTTTCATTTAGACAGTGTGATTAACAAACAAAATGTACGCTTTTGGGCCACTGAAAACCCACAAGTGCTTCATGGGCAGCAATTTACAGTCACGGACTTATTGGACCCTTTTTCTTTGAAGAAACTGTGAACAGCGAGCGTTATTTGAGCATGCTTCGCAATAGCTTCATTCCACAGCTTCTTGCTACTGCCTTGCCCTTCAACACGCAGTGGTCATGCAAGATGGAGCAAGGCCACATACTGCAAACACTGTGTTGGAGTTTTTACACAAGCATTTAGACATGCGGATCGTTTCACTCAGGTTTCCAGGTCGCTTCAATGACGGACAAAATTGCCCCCCCCCCCCCCCCCCAATAGTCCAGACCTTAATCCATGTGACTTTTTTCTTTGGGGGTACCTAAAGGAAAAATTTTCCCGAACCGTCTACGTGATTTAATGGAGCTCAGAAGACTTATTCTTCAAGCTAGCAGTGAAATTACGGAAGACATGTGCCGGAGGGTAATCACTAACTTCAGTGTTCGTTTGAAGGAAGTTAGGAAACGAAATGGCGGACATATTGAGCATGTGCTGAGTTACAACAAATCTCCTTGGACGGCTCTTCATTCTAGTATATGTTCCTTTCAGATTGTATTGACAATAAAGTTCATATTCAAAAACAAAATGGTAACACATTTCGTGCGCCACCCTTACATTACCATTATTTGCACGACGATTCTGATGGTGTAATCAGATTTTCAATATTTTTATTAGTTTAAAGTTTAGTATCTGGCTGTAAATTATACAACTAACACCCAGCAACGAATCTCCAAAATCTAAACGGTTCATCCGATTTTGTCGTTCGACGTGTCTTTAGGAAGCTATTAGTATAAACCTAAATTGATATGAATTATAGGCATCTAACTTGAATAGTACATGAGTCATTAGGGGTCAAAGTGATCGACTACTATCGATAGCGTCGGGCCATAAATACTCCACAGTTACACGAAAAAAAGGTAGCAGCACGCTTATAAATATATTTATTCATCTATGTCTTTGTTTATATCCGATGTATGCTATTCATGAAGAAATTGGTCAATTATATACTGTGTTTTTTAGAAAGCACAGAGACATTAGGCTATTAGCTTACTTCTGTTCTATTCCTGTGATATATCTTTATTTAATCTGTTTACGTGTTTAATAATGTGTGTTAGAGCGTGTTTATGGTCCAGCCGTAAGAATATTTATTTAATTTCAAGTTATTTAAATGTAAATCCAGTATTTCGAATGCGTTTAAAAATGTTTGTGAGTGTTCATTGGCTTGGAGACATGACGGGAGTGCTATCATCAGTCACAGCGTCCGTTACTAAGGGAAGCGAATGGAATGGAGGGGAGGAGAAGTGAATGGAGAGGAGTTCTGGACGGTGCGGCGCGATGGGCAGTCGTACAGGACACACGGAAAGCCCTGGAGATTACGGCACGCGGTCGCACGGTCGCAGAAAAGACTAGGACGGTGGAGCAGTTTGCGCGTGGACGTGGCTGATAGAAATATTTCGTAGTGCCAACTAGTGCACTTGTGATATGTCCGTGGCTTCTGCAGTGTAGAAGTAGTATGCGTTTAGAAGTGAATATCGCGTGAGATATGTTGTTGCTCATAACTAAATACGTGAAGTAGGGATCTGTTGTTTTCCTGTTATTCAACTACATTTTATTTAATTGCTGGACCATCGACACCAATAGTGTTTTACAGTAATGAAGGGCATTCTTAATGGTACTTCTGATATCGTACTCATCATTTAAAGTCGTTATAATAGTACCTGCAGAATTTATTTAATTGCAATCTTTCTTTTATAAATTTCTACGTTACATTCGCAATTTCCGAGTGATAGGAACATTTAACCATTCGTTTTATGTATATATATTTATACTGTATACTGTAGACTCAGCAGTATTTAGTTTTAAATGCGGCAACTACGTATCCCAGCCGCTAGACAACGAAACCAGCCAAAACTTTTAATATTTCAACTTTGAGCCAGAGGGTACGTAGTTGAGGGCCACCACACCACCACGATTTGTATTGTGAAAGCTCGCAATCTCCTCCTGGGGGATATCGTACCAGATTCTGTTCATTTTGCGGGTTTGATCTTCAAAATCCCGAGCAGATTGGAGGGCTCTGCCCATGATGCTCCAGACATTCTCAATTATGGAGAGATCCGGCGTCCTTGCTGACCAAGGTATGTTTTGGCAAGCACGAAGACAGACTCCCGCAGTGTGCGAGCGGGCATTATCTTGCTGAAATGTAAGCCGAGAATGACGTTCCAAGAGGGGCAGCAAAACGGGGCGTAGAACATCGTCATCCTCGGCATACTCACAGCACTGCGGCACGTGGACGAGATTCGACGCCCCGTATGGCTCCACTTCACCGCCATCCATCCTGGGATCACGTTTCAGAAGCAAACTGCCCGCCCGCACATGGCGAGGTTTTCTACTGATTGTCTTCACGCTTGCCAAACCTTGGTCAAAAAGTACGGTGGGTCTCTTCCCAATTGAGAGCGTTTGCAGCGCTTTCGGCAGGACCCTTCAACCAGCTGGGGATTTTGATATCTAATACAACAGTTGGGAAGAATATGGCGCGGTATACCTCACGAGGACATCAGCCAACGCCAACAATGACAGTCCGAATAACTGCTTGAATAAGGGCCCTACACACTTGCACTATTTGAAAAGCTCTTTTTCTTCAATAAATCATCCTATTTCTCTGAAACTATAATCGCTTGTTTGTCTTCACAAGCACATAAAATCCACTGATTTAGGTCCTGTTCGGATAATTCCTTCGTGTGGCTGCTTTCTCTTTTTTTTCTGATTGTGTATGTGAGGACAAAAAATAGCCTACAGGCAGGAAAAACCCATTTAAACTAGGAAACAGGGACAATAATGATCCTTTACAAACAGATGAAGAAATATGCCCAGAACATTCACCATGCTGAGAAGGCGCGCGCGTGGGCCGAGATAGTGGGCTTTTATTTTGCTGTACGACTCTGTAGCCGAGTGTCACCACGAGAGACCCTCATGAGGGGGACTCGAGTTACATTCCCAGTACTGGTAGGGTGTTTTCGATTTTTCCTCGGTGAGAGGAATGGACTGCGGTGCATCAGGCTCGTGATGCCAGCTTTGAAGCTATCAGATAGAGAGGTAGCGACTCTAAGGTCGAAACGTCGATAGCGGCCGGGAGTGCAGTGTACTGACCCCACGCTCCTCCATACCGCATCCGATGATGAATGACTGAGGGTGACACGACAGTTAGTCGAGTATCGCGTGCTCTTCAGTGCCTGATCGCGGTGTTTCCTTTTTTCTTTTATAGCCAGAGTTATCTGAATGTCACCTTGGAAATCTATTCTTGCATCGTCTCCAATACACTTGTTTTCAACACATAGTTTCTGTAGCTGATTTTAATTTTTGAAGTTTAAATAATTTTGTAAATTCGAATAGACGATTTACACATGTATACAGGAAGTTTCAATCTTTGAAAAATCTTATCTAGATAAATTAGTCGTTTGAACTGCGCTAGTTATGTGCAGAGCAAATATGGAACACCTCAAATAATGTAGGAGAGTCGCGTTTTATTTTGCAATCATGGTTTTATAATCACGAGAGCATGGCAAACACTGGTTGCTGGATGAAGGATGGCAATGAGTCACGCACCTGCGGACAAAAATAATAATTAAACTTCAATGTAATACACTTTTACGTCAGTTCTTCATATATATATAACATTTTAGCAAGACAATATTTTGTGCATGGCATTAAAATTTTCGTAACAGATTCATCAAATATTATATTTTAAAGTTCTCTTTGCACTAAATATTATTTAATTTTATTTTTACTATCTTCTGACATAAAGAAAATAAGTCTCATGAATAGTTTCAGTAAATAATTTCTCCAAATGTTTTAAAATTACAAAACAGCTACACAATGAACTCGTAACAGCAAGTTCCTGTATGGTTGTCCATTCGTTTTCGATTATAAATTTAATATGCACATCTCTGAGCTAAAGATATGTCCGATATTGAAACAGCTTAATTTTTTTCTAGGTTTCCCATATTCGTGGATGCAGACGACAATTGGTTAGTGCATAAAAACAGCTAACACTGCACGTCTTACTCATTATAACCATTTTGTTCTCTAAATCTTTGTTCCCCTGTTCTTTCACTGTAATTTACTACTTAAGCTCCAGTTTTACATACCTTTACGTAGCTATTAATCTCTTCATCTGTCTTTTTCTACCTGATCTATTTTTCTCTGTCTGTGATTCCGCCTGTACTGTTATTTCACAATGTTTTATTCTACGTAATCTGTAGTGCACTTATGGTCTCCATAGATAAGGCAGGGTCGCCAGTAAGAACGCATGCATTTTGATGGCTACTCCATTAGAGGACAATATTTTTACGTTTTTGAAGGAAAAATGTGTTCAGTTTGTGCTAAACACGGAAACAGTCTTTACAAATGCACGTTGAATGATAAAATACCTGTCATGAAAATACATTTAGCTTTCGGTATTTTTTCATGTCTGTTTTACTGTTTTACGGTTCCTGGAGATAAAATTGTTAGAACACTAACTTATTGTCCCTTTGGTTAAAAAAAAGTAGTCTGTCAAACGTCTGAAGCCGTTGATCTACACTCTATTATTTATGCAATTTCGAAAGAAATAGTCGCAATGAATCTAAGTGAATGACATTGTGTCCCACGCTAGTGATACTAAGCTCTAGTTAAGGTGTCCATCTCGTCCTAGAAGATATTCTAACAACGGTAGGACCAAATTAGATTTCACATTACACTCGTCTCCATAACTGGCTGACTGATCGAAATTATTTGACCTAATTTAGTAACGTACTGTGGCAGCTCTAGTCAAATGACAACGTATAAAATCAGATAACCTTACAAACAAGATGGTAAACCGGGAGAGAACTTATCGAATGAAACCTTTGTTCAACTTACGATAAGGAGTTGTGGGCGGAACAAGGGCTTTAAGATATATTTTTCGTCAAGGAAAGAGTTTCTGACACGTTTTAGCACTTTTCCTAACATCATGGAAATACGTGATTCATGATAAGGGATGTGGTAATTGTTCATCCAATAACCATGCTAAGTTAAATTTTTATAATTTATTTCGGAATATTACATTTCATCTTAAAATTAATGTAATTACTGCCGATGAGTAACTGTCAACACTATTTAGAATAAGGCGTAAGTTTCTGAAATCGATTTTGCTATAAATAGAAGCAGACCTATTCCAAATCCTAGTTTTAAGTAATTTCTACAATACTTTCAAGAACACAGTAGCAAATGTTTTCAGATTATTTCAGTGAATTTGAGGATAACTTCCGAAAAAGGAAAGATTGATTTGGCATCTCTGAGCTAACCAGATCTCGCTGAACTGTACATACTGGCGACCCTGGGTTGGTGTTCTTTCCTGCAATTCGCAGCCTGTCTCTCTGTTCTGGTACTCGTTCTTCGTTGCAGCATCACCGAAGGAGGAGCGGCGCTTCTTCGCTTTCCATGACTTTGGAATCTCGGTGTACGAGCCGACGGCTTGTCGCCTGTACCATCACATAAGGGGCAGCGACATCATACCTGGCACACAGGTACGTATCCACTAATATTTTGAAACCCTGTGCGTTACGTGTTTCCTGGAGAACGGTCAAAACTGATTGTGAGTTTTCGCATTGGTCATTCTCTCGTTGACACTGTCAGAATACTGGGCGAGAAGTGGGACTGAAGAGTGAAGAAATTATTTTATCCTACCTTCGTTTAAGGGACCTCCCCATTGTGAGACAACTTAGGACATGTACGGAAAATCCAACCATAAACTGATGCTACTTTCTTAACTCATAATCTTTGCTAGTTATGAAGTAGGCAGATGGAGCTTCTTTTCGAAATCTTTCGCCGGCGAAGAATGATATGACTGTTTTTGTTTTCCAGTATAATGAAAAAATGAGTAAACTTGGTCTATTAAAAATATTGTGAGTTATCCTTACATTTGACAGTACACATTGCGAAACGCAGTCATTTAATCACCACTACCTTATCAATAGAGAAACAATACCATTGCACAAATGAACCGTAAAAATAGACAAATAAATGACACCTAGCCAAATGCATGCCTCTCGATGTGATACCACCTTGGTGGCTGGGTTTTAAGCGTCACTATGTAGATACTTCTAACTGTGCCACATGAGGCCGAGTGAAGTGACTTCAGACTTTCTCTCCACAGACAAGTTTTCGCCAACCAGAAAACCATGGAGTCGAGAAGCATCCGACGCTTAGAGCTACTTTTTAAATGTTTATACGAAAATCGTGTACAAACCTCTTACTTGCTGCTGAAATACTTACCTCATTTATTACAATTATGTATCATCATATTTGTCTGTAACTTATAGTTTTTGAGCATATCCCTTATGGAGCTAACTCTCGAGCATCGTGGTTCAGTACGTTTCGTGGTTGAATGGTCACTACTGTCTGTCATAGCTCCCGCTCTGTATGTGATGCAATGGGGGAAAACCACGTATGTTATCCTTATTACTTTTTATTTTGTTTTGTTTCCTGATACAGGTAACAATTTCGTATAGGCAACATTAGTAATGAGTGAAACCTATCCAAGTCTGACATCTTTCACATAACACAGCGTGTAATGCGAAATATTTTCATTCTCAGTTTTCCACGTGAAAGGGAAAATAGCTTCAATGAGAGTTCCCAGTTATACTAGATTTTAGCCTACGATGAGATCGATACCATGATGTCTCTGTTTCGAGACGAGTGCTGCATTCATTGTTGCTTTTACTGTTTAAGAGACGCCAAAAGTAACAAAGTGTCTATATCTGTCTCCAAATTAACGAGAAAATATCATTCCGCCCTTAGTTATCGAATAACCAGACAACTTTCTCAAATATTTGAGATTAAGGGAGAAACGTTTCTGTCATACACCCAAGACCATTCGCGCTGACCATAAAAAGCAAGATTATAAACACTCCGTTTATCTGTATTTATTTGAAGTTGTGCAGACATACGTCCATTAACGATCAATGGCTCATATTAAACAAAGTGTGAAACACAAGCAAAAGCTTCGAATAAAGTACTCTGAAAACCTTGCACTGAAAAGTGGAAACACATGCACCGCATTTGCAGAACACTTTATATAATAGAGACCACCCTACTGGCATAAAAACGGCCGTAAGCAGTATTAATGATTGATAGACAGCTACTGCCCTCCTACCACAGCTCAAAAAGATCCACTATAGTAAGTATAAGCATACGATACACCACCATTCTCACTCGAAGAAATTGTTTTTTGAGGTTATAAATTACGCCTAATATTTACAATAGAGATTTTACCTAATCGTGGTTTCCAATAAACCTGCAGTTTCAGTCCATAGATTCCGAACTACATCCAGATTATGATATTTTTCATCCTTAATATACCACAAATTCCGTTTCTTGGAATAAACGTATCAGCTTCTCACAGTCTACACTTCGTGTGTAGGAACGTCGGTCGATTTGAACGAAAAAAACAAACTGAATCTAATTTCACCGACTGTCGTCCGAAGTCTTTACGTTCGGACATAGAGATTGGTCGCACTGCAGTAGTGATTTCAAAAGGCCGTCTGTCTTCCACCTGTGTCGGTCGTCAGTGGAATCCACCAATATCGGTGCCATTGTAACCGCAGCCGTAGTGTTAATTGCGGAAGGTGTGATGAATGAAAGGGTTCTTCTCGGAAAAGCATACTGTTGGCGACATTCATGCTCTTTTAGTTTCCAGTAACGATTTACATGGTGACTGTACTTGGTGTGACTTGAAATATAATCCTGTAGCATTTGTATCCCTCCAAAATTAATAATGTTAAGCAATGGGAAACTACCCACAGCTGAGACCGGACAGTAGAGTGGGCGCTGTTTGCACAGACGAGTGTGCAACGGTGAAGTAAATCAACATCCGCTAAGGCCAGTATCGGTACGCAGTAAATGTTTAAACGTAGGCTTACTCGGCTGCAGTGAGTTTCAACAAAAGTATTTTTGTTGTGATACTGGGGCATAATGGAATGTAGTCGAATTAAGTCAGGTGATGTTGAGGGTATTAGATTAGGAAATGAGACACTTAAAGTAGTAAAGGAGTTTTGCTATTTGGGGAGCAAAATAACTGATGATGGTCGAAGTAGAGAAGATATAAAATGTAGACTGGCAATGGCAAGGAAAGCGTTTCTGAAGAAGAGAAATTTGTTAACATCGAGTATAGATTTAAGTGTCAGGAAGTCATTTCTGAAAGTATTTGTATGGAGTGTAGCCATGTATGGAAGTGAAACATGGACGGTAAATAGTTTGGACAAGAAGAGAATAGAAGCTTTCGAAATGTGGTGCTACAGAAGAATGCTGAAGATTAGATGGGTAGATCACATAACTAATGAGGAGGTACTGAATAGGATTGGGGAGAAGAGGAGTTTGTGGCACAACTTGATCAGAAGAAGGGATCGGTTGGTAGGACATGTTCTGAGGCATCAAGGGATCACCAATTTAGTACTGGAGGGCAGCGTGGAGGGTAAAAATCGTAGGGGGAGACCAAGAGATGAATACACTAAGCAGATTCAGAAGGATGTAGGTTGCAGTAGGTACTGGGAGATGAAGAAGCTTGCACAGGATAGAGTAGCATGGAGAGCTGCATCAAACCAGTCTCAGGACTGAAGACAACAACAACTGGGGCATACTGTAAATAAAACAACTAACGTTTCGGCTATCGTTGAAGGTATTCGTGCTGTTGTCTAGTTGGGGAGGTGTCGGATCTCAACAGTATAAGAAGAGACCTACCGACCGGCGTGTAGTTAGCCGGATGTGGTGTGGACGTACATTGGTCAGAATACCACTCTCACCGCCACTGCCGGCTTTTCCCGCCTTGGAGCAGCTACTTCTCACGCTATTATCTCCTCAATTGGCATCACGAGGCTGGGTGAAACACGTTCCGATCCTCTGATCAAGAGAAAATTCGCTGGCAACAGAGGGAAACACATCCCGATCCTCCGCATAGCAACCTAACATGTTGTCCACTAAGCTACGGAGGCAAACTCAAAAAGTAAGGTTACAAATTGTTTCATTCAGTGCTGCACTACACTTCTAAGTGACATAGATACACGACACTACTTTTGAGTATAGTCACAACCTGTCACTGAACAACCGGCGGAACGCTCTACCAGTCTTTCAATTTCTCGATGGCCGAAATACACTTCGTAGGCAGGTAGCCATTCCAGAATCGCTCTTGGAACCTCCTCATCACCATTTCAGCTTGCCGAAAAGATCGATATCTTATGGTGCAATATGTGGATCACTCTCACCTCCGTCTGTGCGGCCTTGATCAAATTGTTGGCTACAATTCACTACGGGTGGCTGCGAGATTTCATTTGGTCCATATACCGCCACAACTTCAATGTGAGTATGGGTACAATTTCGTCCCCAAGACTCGTACTGTCCCATGTATTTCAATTTTGTTATCCGCGTCGCAGCAGAATTGTGTCTGCAGGAAACCCGTACAGTACGCTTTGCTCACAGCTCCAGATGCGCAGTGACGTTAGCGTGCGATGTGTGTGATGTACGTCATGAAGTCCCTAGATATGCTTCTGGGCTACTGCCCCTTCACATATCCTCTTGTTATTCCTCGCGTTGACAGGTCAATTAGGGGGCAGAAAATTTGCTTCATTTAGACTCTGAAGCCACAATGACCACTTTTGTTAATGCTCCGGGTAGACGAAGCCATAATATTGTGGAGTAATGTCGGATGGAATTTTCATATTCGTTAAGGTAACCTCATAAAGAAAATTAAATTCTTGCGACAAAAAGGGGAAGATATTTTGGTGACGATGGAGAATAATATGATCAAAGAAATTTAGTAAAAAATATTTTTTTAATTTGTCTGAATCTAACAAATAAAACTGTCCGATGTTGCCCCTTTGCTGGCATAATTTCGGACATTCATTGAATTTTGCACACCGAGGTCCATATTACACTCCAATGGGATAATTTATGATAGTGACTATCTTTTAAAAGATACCCATTCTTAAAAACATGTTTTATATGCTTAGAAAATATTTTTTTGGCAAATGGTTACAAAATATTCTACAGATCTTCAGTAAACATTTGACACATATTTAGAAAACTTTCCCAGACATACATACAAAATATTTCATTAATAAAGACAATTTACTCATACAACAAATCAATAATAATCTACAATATGTTCTCAGTGAAAGAAAACTTCCCTTTCTCTTCTCTTGGAGTCGGCAACGCTCTTACAATTTGGCCTTTGTGTGCAGTATCATCGTCGGGAATGGCAGGAGAAATAAACACAGGTTTGCTGCCTTGATATGGACGCAGAGATCTGACTTCCACTTCTTTTGCGCCAACTTCTGTTGCGATTCTTACAAACTGCTGTCCCCCCTCCCCAAAAAAAATCACGTGTGGATAATCCACAAGAGTAAAAGCCTGCGCTTCCACAAGTGCTTCCTCTGCTCTGCTGCTTTCGTCACCAGTGGGTAATGCATCATTATTCACAAGCGACTCAGACACCGAGTCATCATTATCTCGCTGTCTCATATCGGTGCCTAAAATAGATTTCCTTGGGGCAACATCTAATTTTTCTTTTGTTGGACACTTGTGCTACTTTTCACTCCATAGCGAACATTCTGAAGCATATCTTCAAAGCTCGAAGACTATTCTTCTGAAAAAATTGTTTTGACAATTATCTCCATGAGGTAATTTTTTGAGGACTCTTTCAGTGTCAAACGAAATTAATCGCACTGCACGGAATGCACTTCTTATTTTGTCTTCTTCAGTTGCAGACACTTTTTTGAGAATTTCCTGCAAAAATGAGGGGGAAGCGTATTTCGATATTGGCCCACGGGAGCTTTTCTTACATTGCATAAGCACTGCCCATTAAGCAGCTTTTAAAGGTCTGAAGAAATCTACGTCTAATGGCTGTAAAATATGCGTACTGTTTGGTGGCAATAAAATAAAAGACATTTTATTCTTCCCACATTCATCAAATACTCGCAGCGAAATGTAACTTGAAAGGTTGTCTCCTATCATAATTTTCTGCCCCTCCTTTGATTTCAGGTAAGGCAGCGGAATAGCAATACACCAGTCTTCAAATGTAGACAAATCAGACCATCCACTTTTATTGCAGCTATAGTGGATTCCTTTGGGACCTCCTTCTGGTCACGTGTCCCATAAATGCTCCGATTTCTAGACCACAAAGGGAGGTAACAATTTTCCGTCCCCAGTGGCAGCCATCATTAGTGAAAAACTAAAAGAATCTAAAATCCTTTCAGAATGTTTTCTTCGCCTACTAACTATCACATGCTTCCTCTCAGGGTCCTCATACAGATTGATCTCTTCATAACTGATTACATTTTTGGGATCGATATTTTCCATTTTTTCACCAGCATTCTGGAAATATGGTTTCACTGTCTCATAACTCACTTCAGCACGTTCCCTTTTAATGTTCTCAGATAGCCGGACGCTTAATATGGCAGAGTGAAGCTGTGAGAATGAACGCGACCACTCAGTCCCTGGCATGTTACAAGGAAAGCGTTTTTCCCTTCGTCCATATTTATCAAGACATCTTTTCACTATGTACCTAACATCATCAGAGGTAAAAGGAAAACCCCAGTGTGTAGCCCTTAAAATACCACGGAAAAGTGTGCTATCTTCATGGTACTTAAGACAGAATTACTAGAGGGTTTGTATTTTTTAACTTTACTCTCTAACGTTGAACGTGGTACTTTGAATTTTCTTGGCGCTTTTCTGTACTACAGTTTTCCCGATGTTATAGCAACAAGCACTTTTTCAAGATTTTTCAGGATCATAATTGCGCCTCGGAAGAGCACCAAGCCTCCTTTTGTAAGTACCCGGCATTGTCCGATATTAAATCAACGTGTGTAGTTACTGTAAATAATTCACTAGACATTAACGAAAGTGAGATGTGGAGACAAACTGTATTCACATTTCCTTCAAAAATGGTTCAAATGGCTCTGAGCACTATGGGACTTAACAGCTGAGGTCATCAGTCCCCTAGAACTTAGAACTACTTAAACCTAACTAACCTAAGGACATCACACACATCCATGCCCGTTGCAGGATTCGAACCTGCGACTGTAGCGGTCGCGCGGTTCCAGACTGAAGCGCCTAGAGCCTCTCGGCCACTCCGGCCGGCCCACATTTCCTTCTTAAGATTTAAATAAGTAAACAATAAGCAGATTAAGCCTACCAGTTTCTTCTCTTCTTGTACAATAACGAAAGTTTTCGTACAAAGATAACTAGCAACAATTGTACACTGCACTGTAACCCGCTATACACTACTATTTCAACTTACGACTGCAGTGATGTGTGCTCGTATACGCTTGACAATATGTAAGGTGTACACAGCAAAACGCGTGCGTGAAATAAAAGCTTGCATTCAGTGATACCAACGTAAGAACATAAGTATGCTGTTACCCGTCCGAAATTACCCCTTTATCCGATATTTCCCCATCTTACGGCAGTAGTACAGTGAAGTACTTTGAAACAGTCACTTACTGTTTTTTGTCAAAAATTCGTCGCAGGAAAGAGCTGAGGCGGATTTCTGCATTTACTTCCCATGCACTAGTACTATTTAATATTAAATGATGTTTGTTTCATATGCCGACTATTCGAGCATAGGCACAAACGAAAAGCCTAGCTACCCACCGGGGTAACTAAAATATTAATGTGCACTGGATTTATTATCACTTGGTGCTCTTATTTTTCCCCGATGTTTACGTACTCTTGGCTTTTTTAGCTTCTGTTTGTCAACTTAGACTAACTAAAGCCAGGACCTTCAATTCCATTAAATTTTGATCAGTATCCACCCACGGTAATTACGGTGAGACAAGAGTGGCGACGCCATCTAAGTTTACACTGTTCGCTTACGACCCGAGGCAAGTCACGAAATTAGGCCGTAGATATTCGATTAGGACGCGTCCCCAGGGCACAGTAAGGCAGCAGCGCCGGCGCCACTGCCGTCGCTGGCTGCTGACGCCGCGCCTGCAGAATATATGGCGTCGCCTTCCCAGAGGGACACACGGCCGGCGTTATGGCTCTGCGTCAGAGGAACAGCCTAAAACACTCGCTTTTGCAAACAGACCACGCGGAAAACCTATAGCACACACAAAAGCGTCGAGCTCCACAGACAACTAAATAATGTCTGATTTCAGTCTATTTATTTCACCATGTGGTGAACGATCTGTAGCATCATTCCCTGTATTATAAAACTGATGAAGATCAGAGGGACACCTGAACATGATGAATGCTATATATCAAGACTGGAACAAAAGTATATTTAAGGCCAATTTTCCTTCATCAGGTTCGCCTGTTACATTAAAAAAGATCCATTCATAGTTCCATAAGTTAAAATCAGTTACTTATGAAATCCACGAAGGATATTTCAGCCTTTTGCCAATTTTAAAGAAAAATTTAGTATTTTTATACAAATATGACGTTAAGTCATGCATGAGAGAGGCCACTATCATTATAATAATCCACTGTAGCATTCGTAGACTATTGATCAAATTTTTGTTTCGCGTTCAACTGGAAACGCTTTATTTAAATTCAGCTGTCACTTCTTGATATCTGATGACAGATAAATTCCGAAACGCGTCAAATGAGCGATAAAGTCATTCCTTTCCTGGTGTCTGACTTTAAGCATTGAGAGAGGAAAAAATATCTGACAATCTACGAACGGAACACAGCATTGTATGCGATGAAACATGAACTGTTGGAAAACCGAATCGGAAGAGAATCGAAGCATTTGAGATGTGGCGCTAGGGAAAAACGTCGAAAATTAGGTGTATAGATTAGGTGAGGAATTTTTGGGAGAACTCACGAGGACGGACTTTATGATACAAGAAGAATAGCATATTATACAAGAAGAAGAGACAGGATGACAGGACATCTGTTAAGACATAAGGGCATGGCTTCCATGCTACTAGAGGAGGCTGTAGTGGGTAGAAACTGTAGAGGAAGACAGCCATCGCAATACAGCCAGCAAGTACGTGAGGACGTAGATTGCAACTGCTACTCTCAGAGAAGAGATTGATGCAGGATAGTCGTGAGTCCCCGACGAGATTTCATTGATTTGGTGGAGGGTGTCAAACAGCGAAGTCATAGGTCCCATCGGATTAGAGAAGGATGTGGAAGGAAATCGGCCGTGCTCTTTGAAAGGAACCATCTCGGCATTTGCCTGAAGTAATTCAGATCTTTTCATTCTAGTGTCAATGTTCTTGCGTTTTCTAGGGCTGCACCATATGAAATGACGACATGAACCACTCGGCAAGATAATCTGCCCTCTTCTCTAAATATAACGCCACCATATATTCGCCAAACGACTCAGTGCCTTTCTGTGAGGGAAACGCCAGCGGAGCAACATCTAGAAATCAACGGTGTACAGAATGTCCCGAGGCAACTTGCCAGGCCTTGTGCTTTGCTGGTTGGATCCTCTAGTATTTATGGCTAGATAATGATCCTTCAGCCGTGCTCTAGGGGTAGCACATTCGAGCATGCACCCGCGGTTTAGCAGCAGCGTCATTGAATAGTAATCAAAACGTCCTCGGTCCCTTGTTCCGACCCGCCATCGCTTACACTTTGATTAAAAACAAGCATTGGTGACAGAATGAGATTTTCACTCTGCAGCGGAGTGTGCGCTGATATGAAACTTCCTCGCACATTAAAATTGTGTGCCGGACCAAGACTCGAACTCGGGACCTCTGCCTTTCGCGGGCAAGTGCTCTACCGTCTGAGCTACCCAAGCACGACTTACGTCCCCTCTTCACAGCTGTACTTCTGCCAGTATCTTGTCTCCTTCCTTCCAACATCATCTGCGAACCTAGCAGAACTAGCACTCCTGGAAGAAACGATATTGCAGATACAGAAGAGCAGAGTGAAAATCTCATTCTGGAAACATCCCCCATGCTGTGGCAAAGCCATGTCTCCGCAATATCCTTTCTTCCAGGAGTACTAGTTCTGCTAGGTTCGCAGAAGAGCTTCTGTGAAGTTTGGAAGGTAGGAGACGAGATACTGGCAGAAGTAGGGCTGTGAAGAAGGGGCGTGAGTCGTGCTTGGGTAGCTCAGACGGTAGAGCACTAGCCCGCGAAAAGGAAAGTTCCTGAGTTCGAGTCTCGATCCGGCACATAGTTTTAATGTGCCAGGAAGTTTCATAAGCACTGTTGGCCGATACTTCCGGCGTAAGAATTCATCCTCATTTGCAACGTCAAAGAGGGCGGAGGAGCGGATATATGTTCAGGAAAATTTCTTGCCCCTGGGGTGGGAAACTGACCCTAAAGGAAGAAGAATTAGGAATGGTCAACGGCATGAGGATGGAGAAGGCAATACAAACCACTGCATTAAAGACACATAATGTGTATCCACAAGACATGTGGCCTGTAACTGAAAAAGTGTCACAATGATCTCTCCGGTGGCAAAAGATTCCGGAATAGTCCCAGATTCGGATCTTTGGGTGGGAACTGTCAGTCGGGAGATGTCCATGAGAGAAGATTGAATAACCAACGAAAGGATAACGTTCTACGAGTCGGGGCGTGGAATATCAGAAGCCTGAACGTGGTTGGGAGGCTATAAAGTCTTGAAAGGGAAATGCTAAGGCTTAATCTAGAAATAGTGGGGGTCAGCGAAGCGAAATGGAAAAAAAAGACCAGTAGTTCTGGTCAGATGACCATTGGGTAATATCAACAGCAGAAGTAAAATATATAATGGAAGTAGAATTTGTTATGAATGAAAAGGTAGGGCAGAAAGTGTGTTACTGTCAACAATTCAGTGACACGGTTGTTCTCATCAGAGTCGGTTGCAAAACACCAGCGACAACGATAGTCAGGTATAGACGCCGATGGAAGCTAAAGATGAAGATTTGAGGAAGTATATGAGGATATTGAGTGGGTAATTCAGTGCGTAAGAGGAGACGAAAATCTAATAGCCATGAGGGGCTGGAATAGGGAATACTCTCTTCAAGAATTGCAAGAGGAGGAGGTGTACTTGGAAAAGGCCGGGAGACACGGTAAGATTTCAGTTAGATAACATCACGATCAGATACTGGATTGTAAGTCGTAATCAGGAACAGATACAGACTGATATCACAATGTCGTATGATGAAGAGTAGGTTGAAATTCAAGAGATTAGTCAGGAAGAATCAATACGCAAAGAAGTAGGATGCAGAAGTACTAAGGAGCGAAGAGATAAACTTGAAAATCTCTAAGGTTATAGACAGTGTAATAAGGAATAGCTCACGAAGTAGATGAAGTTAAGGAATTCTGCTACCTGGGAAGTAAAATAACCAATGACGGACGGAGCAAGGAGGACATCAGAAGCAGACTAGCTATGACAAAAAAGGCATTCCTGGCCAAGAGAAGTCTAGTAATATCAAATATCGGCCATAAATTAAGGAAGTAAAATAACCAATGACCGACGGAGCAAGGAGGACATCAGAAGCAGACTAGCTATGACAAAAAAGGCATTCCTGACCAAGAGAAGTCTAGTAATATCAAATATCGGCCCTAAATTAAGGAAGAAATTTCTGAGAATGTACGTCTGGAGTACAGCGTGTCTGGTAGTGAAACATAGTGGGAAAACCGGAACAGGAGAGAATCGAAGCATTTGATATATTTGATATAAGGTGCTACAGACTAATTTTTAAAATTTGGTAAACTGATAAGGTAAGGAATGACGAGGTTCTACGCAGAATCAGAGAGGAAAGGAATATGTGGAAAACACTCATAAGGAGAAGGGACAGGATGATAGGACATCAGTTAAGACATGAGGGAATGACTTCCATGGTACTAGAGGGAGGGCAAAAACTGTAGAGGAAGGCAGAGACTGGAAGATATCCAGCAAATAGGTTGCAAGTGCTACTCTGAAACGAAGAGGTTGGCACAGGAGAGGAATTCGTGGATTCGTGGCTGGCCGTATCAAACCAGTCAGAAGACTGATGACCAAAAAAACTTAAAAAAAGGGTGTAGGTATTCCATTTCCCACTCCAACATACCTTACTTGCATTATACTAGGAAGCTTCACAAGGGACTTTTCCTTTGTACGCTGCTCTGAAGTGTCCACTGACGGCTCTGGAATGTATCTCCTTTCAGAAAAAAACTGTGTGCATCGCTGAATGGTAGGCAACATACATGCTGCAAATCGCAATACTCACAGTAAGAGCGGCAAAAGACGACGTGAGACAACGTGGTATACCTTAAATATATGTAAGTCTCTACGAGGAGTTCAGTGTATGTACCGAAAGTGTGCTACAACGAACGAATGTGGGCAAGACCGCGCCGAATGGGATGCAATCCTCCAGTCTGGTGGGATGACATTGCCCTCCGTGAGCCATAGATCTTTTTGTTATTGCTCTCCCTCTGTTCTCATTCGCCGAAGTATGTTTCCACGGAACATTCCATTTTAAACTTCCACAGTTTACTTAAACATTATCTACATCAATAATCCCGAAGGCGTGTGTCAGAAGGTTCGTGTAATTCCACTGTCTCATCACTCCTTCCCTGCTCCATTCGCAATTGGCGCGTGGGAAGATTGACTGTCGGTAAGCCTCTATATTAGCTCTAATGTCTCGAACTTCCTCGTTGTCCCCATTATCCGAGATGCAATTGGGAGGAAGTAATGTGTTGTCCGACTCTTCACGGAAAGTGTTCTCTTGAAATTCGAGTAGTAAACCTCTTTTGATACACAATGCCATTCTTGTACCGTTCCCTACTGGAGTTTGTTGAGCGTCTCTGTATCGCTTTCACGCTGAATAAACGATCCCGTGACGAACCGCGCCGCTTTACATTTGATCTTCTCTATGTCTTTTAATGGTCCCACCTGGTGGAGATCCCATACTGATGACCAATATTCAAGAGCCGGTCCAATAAACGCTTTGTGAACTACTCCGTTCGAGGATGAGTTACACTTCCCTAAGGTTCTTCCTGTGAATATCAGTCTAGCATCTGCTTTTCCTACTATTTGTTTTATGCGGTCATTCTGCTCAAGGTCGCTCTGGATAGTTACTCCTAGATATGTTATATAGTGTTTCCGTAATTGTACAGTAATGGATTTCTTTTCCTATATATGCCTTACATTTACTTACCTTCAGGGTCAACAGTCAGAGAGCCTGTACCATTCATCAGTCCTGTGAAGGTGATGCTGCAAACCGGTACAGTCTTCCGGTTTTGATAATTTCTTGTAGACAACCCTGTCGTCTGTGAACAGTCTTAAACGGCTTCCGACGCTTTCTACTAGATAATTTATATACATTGTAAAAAGTAACGGCAATGCCTCATTTACTTGGCGTACTCCGTAAATTACCTTTAAATTTGGCGAATTTCTTCTCTTAAGAACGATGTGTTGAATCATGTCTGCGAGGAAGTCTCCACTCCCAAATCTGGTTCGATACTTGATAAGCTCGTATTTTTTCACAAAACAGCAATTCCCGACGGTGTCGAATGGTTTCCTGAAGTCAACGATCACGGCATCAATCTAAGCGCCCTTGTAGACGGCACTATGTACCTCGTGGAGGAACAGCGAACAGAGTTTCACTATGTCTCTGTCTTCGGAATCGATGATGATTTTAATAGAGGAGATTTTCGTCCTCGAAAAATTTCTCAGTTCTCGAGCATGAAACTTTTTCCATAATGTTACAACAGATTGACGTCAATGATATAGGCCTATAGTTACGCGCGTCTGTCCTACTCCTACTCTTGAAAACGGGAATGACCTGCAATTTTTAGCAGTCGCTAGATACCTTTCACTGCTCCAGCGACTTACGATAAACTTACTGCTACTAGGGGAGGAAGTTCTTTCGCATAATATCCGTAGAATCTCACAGGTATCTCATCTGATCCTGATGCCTTTCCACTACAAAGCGATTGTAGTTGCTTTTCTATTCCGTGATCAGTTATCTCAGTATCTGCAATTTAGAAGTTCGTACGTTGATTGAAAGAAGTGATCTATTACGATCATCCGCGGTAAAACAAGGAAGAGCGAATTCAGTACTTTGGCCTTCTCTCTGTCATTTTCCACTTCGGTGCCATTGTGACTGCTGAGTGAGTGAATGTTTGTTTTCTAACCGCTTACTGCTTTTACGCAAGACCAAAACCTCTTTGGGTTTTTACTCAAATCGGTTGACAAAATTTTACTTTGCGCTTCTTTCAATGCCGTCGGTATGCTCATTTTCGCTTCGTTCATCTTTTGCTTGTCAGCTGCATTTTGACTTCTCTTGACTCTACGATGGATCTCTCTTTGTTTGCGTAGTAGTTTTCTAACACGGCTATTAAACCATGGTGTGTCTTACCCATCCCGTAAAACTTTGCTCGGCACATAATTATCTAAGATCTATTGAAGGATGCATTTGATTTTTTTATTCCATTCGTGATCCTTATCGAATATCTGATGTGGACCACTCAGCAACTCTGTAATTTGTATCCTGTCACGCTTGCTAAGGAAAAATATTTTCCGACACTTCTCGACATTGCTTGTAACATCTGTAGTCATTTATGTTATCACAGTCTTACGATCGCTATTACCCTCCTCTGCGTTAACTGATTAGAGAAGTTCAGGAAGTTCAGGTCCATTTGGTGCTAGGACATTGCCTTAACGGGTTGGTTATCTAAGTATCTGCTCGGAGTAATTTTCGAACAAACCATTCAGAACAATGTAAAATAAATCCATGTCTCTGGCACCAGTTTTATTCGTATGACTCTTCCAGTGTACACCTGACATTTTGAAGTCCCCCCCCCCCCCCACCTCCGCTACAACTACAATAGCATGATCAGGAAACATATTCACAAAGTTCTGCGAGTTTTCTCTGAAATCACTCTACCACTACAACTTCTAACCCAGGCCATCAGTAAAACAATCCGAGTCGTCCGCGGTGGCCGAGCGATTCTGGGCGCTTCAGTCTGGAACCGAGCGACCGCTACGGTCGCAGATTCGAATCCTTCCACGGGCATGGATGTGTGTGATGTCCTTCGGTTAGTTAGGTTTAAGTACTTCTGAGTTCTAGGGGACTGATGATCTCAGAAGTTAAGTCCCATAGTGCTAAGAGCCATTTGAATCATTCAAAACAATCCGATTATTATTTTTGACCCAGCTTTGAAGGTTAAATTCACCCAGATTAATTTGCACTCGGTATCCGTGCTGAGATCGCTAGGTATTGTCGAATTTTGTTCAACCGTAAATACGTCGCCACCATTGGCTGCTAACCTACTCTTACGAAAAATATTTCAATCTCAATTTAGGATTTCACTGCTATTCTCTTCCGGTTTCAACTAACTTTCTGTTTCTAATACTAACTGCCCCTTATGACTCTCAATAAGCGATACTAGTTCTGGGCTTTTTCCTTGGATTCTCCTGCAGTTTTCTAATAATGTAATATTAGCAAACTGCAGGAGCATCCAAGGAACGTTTCCAGTTTCTGATCTTAGAGGACCAGCATTCTCTGAGAATAATATGGCTGATGTATCTTCGATTTCGACAGGCTATTAGTCTCTGATCAGAAGGGGAGGTCCTCTAACCTAAATGTTTCCCATATGCACGCCTCACATGATCTGTGATCTTATTAGCCTCCGAGAAATTCAAATCAGATACCGTCGCAGCAGTTTGGCTGGTTTCTTTGGAACGTGGGTCAACAATTACAGTATACGTGTACTGAGAAACGTGCCGTTTAGATCAGGCGTCACAAGGAACAGTCGGCCGGGTTAGTCCTACGCCACGACAAAGCACATCTACACACCATTTCCAATACCAACGACAAGATGCAGCGAATCCATTGGGAACTTTTGGATCACACATCCTTCAGTCCTAATCTTATCCTCTGTAACAACTATCTCTTCTTGAATTTGAAACAGTGGCCTTGTAGCTAACGGAATGAAGATGAGAAGGATCTCAAGACTGTCGTTGTCAACTAGGCCAGTTATAGGGCAGAGATTTGGAGAGATTTTGAAGAAACTAGTGCACCGGTATGAGTGGTTCTTAGAACTGTGCTGATGTTACGTGGCAAAGTAAAGAATGCTTGTAGGTAACTAAAATCGCCAATAATAACTTTCATATTTGACTTATTATTTTTATAAAGCGAGCTGCCATTATATTTCAAATACGCTTTCACGGAGTGAAATGATGGTGCGGCTGAGTTACAAGTGAAAGCTTGTTTAAAATGTTTGTTCCCAGCGTCAGTTGGTGTGCGGCAGTAGCGGTACCGCTTGCAGCTGGGGACAGGCCATCAATGTGGCCAACCGCTACGTGTACGTGGCGCAGCCCCGCAACGACCGCGTGCTCGTCATCAGCAAGATCCAGATGGTCGTCGTCGACGTAAGTAATGTCCGAGCTGTTTCTGCATTACTGCCGCTTCTTTGCTTTAGTTTTGAGGTTGTTATTAGTCGTAATGACACACTATATACTAGGCGAAAGGCAACGTTAAGTTCCAGGTATATTTATATATATACAGGGTGGTCCATTGATCATGACCGAGCCAAATATCTCATGAAATAAACGTCAAACGAAAAAACTACAAGGAACGAAACTTGTGTGGCTTGGAGGGGGAAACCAGGTGGCGCTATGGTTGGCCCGCTAGATGGCGCTGCCATAGGTCAAACGGATATAAACTGCGTTTTTTAAACAGGAACCCCTATTATTTATTACATATTCGTGTAGTACGTAAAGAAATAGGAATGTTTTAGTTGGACCACTTTTTTCGCTTTGTGACAGATGGCGTTCTAATAGTCGCAAACATATGGCTCACAATTTTAGACGAACAGTTGGTAGCAGGTAGGTTTTTTAAATTAAAATACAGAACGTAGGTAGGTTTGAACATTTTATTTCGGTTGTTCCAATGTGATACACGTACCTTTGTGAACTTATCATTTCTGAGAACGCATGGTGTTACTGCGTGATTACCTGTAAATACCAATAGATGCTCAAAATGATGTCCGTCAACCTCAATGCATTTCGCAATACGTGTAACGACCTTCCTCTCAACCGCGAGTACTTCGCCTTCCGTAATGTTCGCACATGCATTGACAATGGGCTGACGCATGTTGTCAGGCGTTGTCGGTGGATTACGATAGCAAATATCCTTAAACTTTCCCCATAGAAAGAAATCCCGTGACGTCAGATCCGGTGAACGTGTGGGCCATGGTTTGGTGCTTCCACAACCAATCCACCTGTCATGAAATACGCTATTCAATACCGCTTCAACCGCGCGCGAGCTATGAGCCGGGCATCCATCATGTTGGAAGTACATCGCCATTCTGTCCTGCAGTGAAAAATCTTGTAGTAACATCGATACAACATTACGTAGGAAATCAGTATACATTGCACCATTTAGAGTGCCATCGATAAAATGGGGGCCAATTATCCTTCCTCCCATAATACCGCACCATACATTAACCCGCCAAATCGCTGAAGTTCCACTTGTCGCAGCCATCGTGGATTTTCCGTTGCCCAATGGTGCATATTTTGCCGGTTTACGTTACCGCTGTTGGTGAGTTACGCTTCGTCGCTAAATAGAGCGCGTGCAAAAAGTCTGTCATCGTCCCGTAATTTCCCTTGTGCCCAGTGGCAGAACTGTACACGACGTTCAAAGTCGTCGCCATGCAATTCCTGGTGCACAGAAACATGGAACGGTGCAATCGATGTTGATGTAGCATTCTCAACAGCGACGTTTCTGGGATTCCCGATTCTCGCACAATTTGTCTGCTACTGATGTGCGGATCAGCCGCGACTCCAGCTAAAACACCTACTTGGCCATCATCAATTGTTGCAGGTCGTGGTTGACGTTTCACATGTGGCTGAACACTTCCAGTTTCCTTAAATAACGCAACTATCCGGCGAACCAGGATACCGAGTAGCATACATAGCACACGCCCGTTGGGCATTTTGATCACAATAGCCACACATCAACACGCTATCGACCTTTTCCGCAATTGGTAAACGATCCATTTTAACACGGGTACTGTATCACGAAGCTAATACCGTCCACACTGGCGGAATGATACGTGATACCACGTACTTATACGTTTGTGACTATTAAAGCGCCATCTGTCACAAAGCGAAAAAAGTAGTCCAACTCTAACATTCATATTTCTTTACGCACCACACGAATACGTAATAAAAATGGGGGTTCCTATTTAAATAAAACGCAGTTGATATCCGTTTGACCTATGGCAGCGCCATCCAGGGGACCAACCATAGCGCCATCTTGTTTCCCCCTTCAAGCTAGACAAGTTTCGCCCTTTTCGTTTTCTCGTTTGACGCTTATTTCGTGAGATATTTGGCCCTGTCACGATCAATGGACCACCCTGTATATAGGTCACCAGACAATATATTAGTCACCCCCTTGACAGAACACACTGGTCGCAATGGAGCACGGTAAAACTGATGTCAGGCTATCATGTGTCCCTCCATCACTGATGTAGTGTCCAGGGGACCACTACTTGGGGACGACAGGTCACCAGCGCCATTTTGTCGCCTAGCGACCACAGGCTACCAGCCAGTGACGGACGGCGTTTCAGCAGGTAGCGCGAACATCGTCGCTGCGCTGCAAAACAACCCCGACTGTGTGAAACGTAAGAGTCAATCCCTTAATGTGTAACTGGTACCGTCGCTTCGCTTTCTTTGACTTGAAATTTAGATCGTGTTGTAATTCGATTTTGTTGTTTTCAGTGTGACTTTACTTTTATTGCATCAAAAAATACGTAAAGTGCGACTGGTGGTGTGAGCCAAACACAAGAAGTGAAATGAAGAGGAAAACATAGACAGGTCAGCAAATTCGTGAGATCGGCGAGGTATTGCACTGAAAAAGAAAAGAAGACTGTTCAGACCTTATTTGTTATTGCTGAGGTTTGTAAAGAGTAAATGCATTTTCGTAACGATACAGAAAGAACAGTAAATTGCACATTGTGACATATTATCACATTGTTCAAAAATGGTTCAAATGGCTCTGAGCACTATGGGACTCAACTGCTGAGGTCATTAGTCCCCTAGAACTTAGAACTAGTTAAACCTAACTAACCTAAGGACATCACAAACATCCATGCCCGAGGCAGGATTCGAACCTGCGACCGTAGCGGTCTTGCGGTTCCAGACTGCAGCGCCTGTAACCGCACGGCCACTTCGGCCGGCATTGTTAATATTATTCTGAAAATGTACCTTTTAATAAGTTGACAGTCTTTTCACGAGTTGCGATATGTTCGCAACAAGGCTCCACACCGATTCTTTAAATATTTATTGCATTATAAATAATGTCATGAGCCACAGAAGTTTGTTAATCAGGTAATTAATTTCAGTAAACGATGATCATTATCAGACCTGAGTAAATCTAGTATATTACATAATTTGTGTCATTGCGTGTATAGATGGTACACTTACGTTAATCAGCCATTCAGCCTTCGTCATAAAATTTAAAAAAAATGGGTACCATGGACAGCATTAGGATCTACATGTTGACACTTTGAAGACACGATAGTCTGTTGTCGCTCGTTGGTAGAAACAGTTAATAATGAAAATATTAAACAGGAAAAACAAAGCTGCGAATGGTCTACAATGCTGCAAAAGTAATTAATATGTCATTGTGAAGCATAACAAATAAATTAAAATATTTCAGCTAACTAAATATTGAACAGTTTTAAGTAATTTCTTAAGTTGTGTGTTAGACGTACCTACTGTACATAAATTTACACATACAGATAAAGCAAGCAAGTAGCTTTTTTGTCGCTAGACTATGCAAGGCATTGCTATCCGGGAGCCTTACACCATATCCGGCGAATTATCACTTGGGCTCTCGAACTGTGAACACCAATCATTTGTACGTGGACTGTAATTCAAGTCAGCAAAATGATTTCTACGTGCCAGTAGGGTATATGGAATTAGCACAGTAAGATCGGGCAATAGGGACACGTGGCAGAATGTTGAAAACTAGCTGTCAGTTTTGTACTTGCCTGCGATTTCACCGTGAGTGAAGTTAACCGATTTGTGGGTGTACCGCAGTCTACACAACGTCTCTACAAGGAATGGATATGCCACTCGCAGTCATGTACACGGTGTGAGAAAAGTGTTTGCGTGGAGAGGCTAACCGACACGGATTGAGGCGAGTGTCACTCCTTTGTAAAGGACAATCGGTTTCATAAACGACGGTAACTGCTACTTACCAGTGTGTGCGAGTCCATCTCAACCATTTACCGAACAAATGTGGCTGCGGAGCCGCCTGCAATGGACAGTTCAAGTCGAATACCTTGTGAAAGGCCAGCGCTCGTAGCGCCACATGAAGCTGAACGTCTTTAGTCATGATCAAAAAACAAAAACACAGAATCTGTACTGTAGCTGACTGGAAGCGTATTCCAGCATGTCGCGGGTTTGCCTCTTTTCAAATAACGCAAAACGTTTAGCGCACGGAAAGCGCAACGAGGCGTTCAGCATAAAGGGTGTGAGCGGCGTAGTTCCCCCCGAAGGCAGTTCTGTGGGAATGCTTTTTGTACTTTTTGACTTGGGCCCACTCATTGTGGTTACCGTGAACAAGTATCATTATGTTAATTTCGATCATCTCGATGATCCAGAGTTGTCATTTATTCTACAGCTTCATGATGAGTATGCTGTAGGGACTCCCGTCATCGAATATGACAACAGCCGTCTTAACAGTCTCCCTGCATACGCTGCTGGTTTAACGAAATGTAAGGCACCATACCGCAGCTCGACTGGGATGCTAAATCACCCGATCTTAATGCTCGTAAAATATATGGCTATTGAGCGGGGGACACGTAACGAGCAACATTCCCAAAATTTCGTATCTCTGCGGGATTCAGTCATCAATGAGGGGCTTCAGCTTTATCTGTTTTTCCCACCGAAATGAGGTCATTATTAAGAGTAGTAGCGTTTTCACACAGTATTAGCGATACGTCTACTGTTGAGCGACACTTATTTGTTCCAGTACGGTGGTTAAAGTATGCTTTCCTTTTCACTCCGTCTACCGGCCACAAGTGGCCCATGGGGACCATCCGACCGCCGTGTCGTCCTCAGGTGAGAATGCCGATAGGATGAGCGTGTGGTCAGCACACCGCTCTCCCGGTCGTTGTGGTGGTTATCTTTGAGCGGAGCAGCTACTATTCGGTCGAGCAGCTCCTCAATTGGCATCACGACGCTGAGTGCACCCCGAAAGCATAAGATCGGACTCGCGTAATAAACAGTGATTCTGAGTTTGAAGCGAGCTGTGGCAGCTGCTTTGGCCGGGAGGTTCTAGGCGCTTCAGTCCGGAACCGCGCTGCTGCTACGGTTGCAAGTTCGATTCCTGCCTCGGACATGGATGTGTGTGATGTCCTTAGGTTACATAGGTTTAAGTAGTTCTATGTCTAGGGGAATGATGACCTCAGATATTAAGTCCCATAGTGCTTAGAGCCATTTGAACCATTTCAAGTGAGCTGCCGATCGCCCAGTGTATAAAACGTTACCGAATTCTTCAGGTCCCCAAACAACCCAGGAAACATTAACTTTGGTCGTTGTCTAGGTTACGAGTCGTGACGAAAATAAAAGGTGCAGTTTCATGTAATTTTAACCAACAGTTTGTATGTTCAGTATTTCGTCTAAAGCAAGCTCCGACACCCAAAACAGATGGCCCCCCCGTGTGCTGACAGACCGCCGTGTCATTCTCTGCCTTATGGTGTCATTTGGATGCGATTTTGAGGGTAGAGTGTATGAAATTGGCGATAAACCAACAGACTGACGGAAAAAAATCATCCGCACATTTCTGAAGATTGTAAAAGCCGACAAGCACAAGAATTATCGTACGATCAGCTTGAAAACTCATGCATCCAAAATAACGACAAGAAAAGCATACAGAAGAAGGGAAGAGAATATAGAGGATCTGTTAGATGATGATCAGTTTGGTTTTAGATAGAGTGGAGGCACCAGAGAGGCAGTTCTGACGTTGAGGTTAATAATGGAAGCAAGACTGAAGAAAAATCAAGACAAGTTCATGAGATTTTTATACCTGGAAAAAGTGTTCGACAATGTAAAGTGCTGCAAAATATTCGTTATTCCGAGAAAAAAAGCTACAGAGAAAAACTGGTAGTACACAACATGTACAAGAACCAAGACGAAAATATAAGGAACAATAAGGGTGGAAGACCAAGAACGAAATTCTCAAATTAAAAAAAAAATGTGTAAGACATGGATGAAGTCTTTCGCCCCTACTGTTCAATCTATACGTCGAAGAGGCAATGAGGGAAATAAAACTAAGGTACAAGAGTGGGATTAAAATTCAAAGCGAAACGGTACAAGTGATAACATTCGCTGATGAGATTGCTATCTTCAGTGAATGTGAAGAAGAATTAGAGGACGTGTTGAAGAGAATGAACAATTTAATGAGTGCAGAATGTGGCTTAAGAGTAAATTGGAGAAGGGCGGAAGTAGAGAGGTAGTACAAATGAGAACAACGAGAAGCTCAACATCATAATTGGCGATCACGAAGTAGACGAAGTCAAGGAATTCTGCTATCTAGGCGTCAATATAACCTTTGACGAACGGTGCAAGGTGGACATAAAAAGCACATGAGCACTGGAAAAATGTACATATCTGGTCAAGACTAGTGTCAAACGTAGAACTTACTTTGAGGAAGATATTTCGGAGAATGTACGTTTGAAGCCCAGCGTTTTGTGTTAGTGAAACACTGACCGTGGGAAAACTGGAACAAAAGAGAATCGAAGTATTTGAGTTGTGTCGCTACAGAAGAATGCTGTAAATTAGGTAGACTGATACGCTAAGGAGTGAGAATTTTGTTCGCTGAGTCGGCGCTGAAAAGAATACACGGAAAACACTGACAACAAAAAGGGACAGGATGATAGGACAGTTGTTATGACATTACGTAATAGCTTCCATAAATCTAGAGGGACTTGTAGACGGTAAAAACTGTGGGGGAACACAGAGATTGGAATACAGGCAGCAAATAATTGAGGACATAGGTTGCACGTGCTACTCTGAGACGAAAAGTTTGACACAGGAGAGGAATTTGTGGCTCAGAATACTGATGACTAAAAGAAAAAAGTAGTGGAGGGCCATGGTTCAACACAATACTCTGTAACGTCGCAATAGGTGTCGTTACATGATTAAAATTAGTGCTAAGACAAATCTTCATACTATGTTATATAAAAAAATCAGAATTAAATCGGTCTTTTATGCAACTAATTAACTGTGAAATAATCTCAGCCCCAACAACCGCATGCCTGTAGAAACTATATGGGTCGACGTATTTTCTTTTTTTCTCATTCTTGTGCACGTCCTGTGTCCTTATTTCCGTTTTTTTTCGCCCTTCTTTAAAGTGTGTGGTCATGTGTGAATGATTTCAATGTAGTAGCAGACGAATCAGAGAAGTGGTGGGTTTCTTAATCTTCTACCAACCTTACCGGTGTCAGTGGAATGCAGAGAGGAGGAACAGGGGGGTTTGGCCAAAGATGTGTAAAGCTAAACGTTTTCCTAGCAGAGGTTGGTCATGGGCCTCCCCCATCACCTCGGGTTGCTCGGGGAGAGCTCCGCGCGACGGTTGGTCAAGATGGTGTTTGAAGACAGGTAAGCGACAAGGCGTTCCCTCAGAACGGCTACGTCGAACACGCGATAAAAGGTATTTTAATATGTGATTCATCTGATAAACTCAACAATTTTTTTGGTAGGTACTGGTTATAATTGTTAGTTCAATTAATCAAGTGCAGAATAATATTGATTTCCGTTAGGCGCGACCACGCGGTCTATAAATTCAAATCGCAATTTAAACCTTAAAAATTACAGCTTGCCTTCTTATCTTTATTTGTGGTGAACATTTTCAATTATAAAAAAAAAACTGTATAGAGTGTGCATCTTCACGATAAAAATATGCCGCCACCAAATCCTGCTCTATGACAGCCACGAGGTGTATACAACTCTTCTGACTAAAGATGCTGTCGACATTCGCTTGCCCGTGTGGATTTAGTGCATGTGAATGTCTGTGTTTTAAAATAGGGCAGTGATCACGTGCTCCCGAGATCTTCCGATCCCCGCAGGACTATGCAGATTAAAGCCAAAGAGGCTTGTAATTCTCAAGTGAGGAAGACATAGGATCCCTTGTAAAAATATCATGAATGTTTGTCAATCTGTTAAATGCAAAAAGATTACCGTTAAAAATTCAAAAGATTAATCGAAAATAAAGATTTTGTTATTTGAAGCCAATTTCCGTTATAGCTAATTTATTTCTCAACATGCCGGAAAAGAGTGTCATACGCTCCTCAAATTTAAAGTTCTTGGCACAAGATTAGTTCACAGCACGTAGTTTTCTCTGACTGCTCCCAAAAATAATTTTCCTTTATCAGTTGCGACCTTATAATAACCGTAGGTGAAAAGGAACTACCGGAAATAAAGATTGTTCTGAAAACTTAGGTGGGCCTATGATGATGAAGTCCCATACTCCTTGACAGAGCGTAGGGGAACGATGCGGGAGACTCGCACCGGCGTACTAGGCAAGGTCCTAGTGGAGGTGGTTTGCCATTGCCTTCCTCCGACCATAATGGGGATGAATGATGAAGATGACACAACAACACCCAGTCATCTCGAGGCAGGGAAAATCCCTGACCCCACCTGGAATATAACCCGGGACCCCGTGCTCGGGAAGCGAGAACGCTACCGCGAGACCAAAACTTAGGTGGGCCGAAACCTTAATCAAATAACGGGTAAAATTATCAGGGAAGGTTACGTCGCCAAAAATAAGAATGAGCCCAAGATATTCTATCATAGCAGGCCGGAACATAAAAGAATAAAAGAAATTCATGCTAGCCAGAATAAGCAACCCCTTCATAGCCTACCAATATAAATTTTATAATATTCAATACAGGTGAAGTGCAACTCTTAGCGGTTTTCGGATTTCCAAACGTCGGAACCTTTGCTTCTAATTTCAGTGACTCCTCAATTCTCTTCTGTAGCTTCTGTGCGTCTCATTCGAGTCTTCCAAAAATAGGAAAACTCCTTGGTAGTACTTGGAACTGAACCAGGGTAGTCCACATGGCAGTCAGACGCGATTGCTACTTCTCTCAGGAGGCGGACTTTTTACGTGATGCAACACAATAAAAAACAATGCCAATTTCTATCGAGGGTTTTTGCATTATCTTTTCCTTCATGTTTTAGATTTTCTTATCTGCGTTCAAAATAGAAAACATCTACAATGCATTTATTTAAAAGTAACAGTTGTAATTCGTTACCACAGTCTGAAATCTATAACGTGAAACAGTGCCTTGAGACAAATGTTCTACGAAATCTGCATAGCAAGTATGCTTTAAAATAATTGTTATAATATTACTGACCAATAATATTTTAAACATAGCTGCACAACAACAACGGTTCCACGTTTTAAAATTATTAACAGCCGACCAGTTGCAATGGATAAGTATATGGTTTTTCTCACGATGTATGGCTGCCACTACATCGGCCCTTATGTGATTTTGTCTGGCTCTAGAACGTTGGTTCCCTGCGAATGTGTATTAACTGTATTGTGGACCAGGGTTCGTAATTCTGTCTTAAGAGCCATTATTGTCAATTTTAAATTTCTGACATATATACCGTGTGTGGGTTTCACTAATATAGTAATGTAATTTTTTTTTATATTCTGACTGTATATGCCACTGTGCGTAACTCTCTCGGCGTAAGCGCCACCTGCCTTTTTGATGTATAACTACATTAATTGTACCAAGGATAAAAAAAAAACGGCGATGATACATCAGTCCATACTAATGTAAAATTTGCCACCTTCTGAAGAAGACAAATTTAAATTTGTTCAAACCTAGGTAAAGAATTCTTTATCCATTGCAACTGGTCGGCTGTTAATAATTTTAATGACCTATAATACTAAACTTACGAAAGGCGTTCAATAAGTAATGGAACACAGTTCTTTTCTGGACCAATTCCAGTTGAAAAACAATGTTGAATTTGTTGCGGGACATGGTGGAATATGCCCGCTTCAGCCCCTATAGTTCCGATAGGTGGCGGCGCTATACATAGCCTTCAAAACTGCTTCTGTAACGGAGGAGGGCTCCAAGCAGAGAGCTGTCATTGAGTTTCATTTGGCGGGAAACCTGAGCAAAGCGGATATTCATAGCCGGTTGGAGAATGTCTACGGAGACCTGTCTGTGAAGTGAGTCGTTGGCCGAGGCGTCTGTCATCACCGCAACGAGGTCGTCATATCCCATCCCGTCTCCCGCGTACCAGACGGCAGCACACAGCTGTGACTTCTGCAATATTGGAACGTGCGGACACTCTCATTCAAGGTGATCAACGGATCACAGTCAAACTCCTCTTTACTCAGATGGAAGTATTCAATGGTTCAAATGGCTCTGAGCACTATGGGACTCAACTGCTGAGGTCATTAGTCCCCTAGAACTTAGAACTAATTAAACCTAACTAACCTAAGGACATCACACATATCCATGCCCGAGGCAGGATTCGAACCTGCGACCGTAGCGGTCTCGCGGTTCCAGACTGCAGCGCCAGAACCGCGCGGCCACTTCGGCCGGCTGGAAGTCTTCGTCGATAATGATGACGAGTATGTCACATCCGTTTTGCATTGTGGGTACTCAGAGGTGTGCGACCGCTGGGTTCCCCGCCGCCTAACAGAAGATCATAAAGAGCAACAGAGGACCACCTGTGCGGAATTGCTTGAGTACGTGGCTGATCGTGACAATTTCTTTTCCAACATCGTTACAGCTAATGAAATACGGGTTCATCACTTCTGACAGGCACTCCGTCTTCAAGCCACAAGTGGCCCATCGGAACCATCCGACCGCCGTAGCATCCTCAGCTGAGGATGCGGATAGGAGGGGCGTGTGGTCAGCAGACCGCTCTCCCGGCCGTTAAGATGGTTTTCTTTGACCGGAGCCGCTACTATCCGGTCAAGTAGCTCCTCAGTTGGCATCACGAAGCTGAGTGCACCCCAAAAAATGGCAACAGCTTATGGCAGCCACGATGGTCACCCATCCAAGTGCCGCCCACGCCAGACAGCGCTTCGGTGATCTGACGGGAACCGTTGTATCCACTGCGGCAAGGCCGTTGCCGTTCATCACTTCTAACCACAAACAAAATGGCAAACCATGGAGTGGTCTCACACCACCTCAAAAATAGACGTTTAAAACTGCTCCCACAGCAGGTAAAATCATGGCGATGATTTTCTGGGACCCTGAAGGGATTAATCTGTTTCATATCCTCTATCATGGTGCAACGGTTAGTTCTGACGCATATTGTGATACCTCAGGAAATTGAATAAACGCCTTCAGAATGTTCGACGCCACAATAATGCAAACAAAATTCTCCGTCTCGGTGGCATGCAAGGCCTCACACAAGTTTGAGCACCCGAGAGGAGCACACGAGCTCTCATTGGACTGTTCTTCCTGATCCCCTTATAGCCACGATCTCGCACCTTCCGACTTCCATCTGTTTGGCTCAACGAAGGCTGTACCTCAGGGTAAGCTCTAAGTGTATGATATGGAGGCTATTGACGCAACAAGACGTTGGCTCCCACTGCGACCAGTACAGTGCTACCACGCGGAGGTGAAGGCCCTACCAGTAAAGCGGTGTAAGGCCGTCGCATTGAACGGAGATCATGCTGATAAATGGGGTTTTGTAGCCAAAAGACTGGGGAATAATACTAATTTAGTCTACTGGAATCCTGAAAAAAACCAACCTGCTCTGAGAAAAATATGTGTTGCTTTAATCATTGAACGTATCTCGCAGTTAATATGATGAATACGGGTCAAACACCAATGTTAAATTCTAATAACAATGTGCATATTACTCAAAGCTGTTTTCACTCTGTTGCCAAATGACACCAACTAGTAGAGAATTTGAGGAGAGACAAGTGTGTGGTTTGGGATCTTATGGGCGCCCAACGGCGGGGTTATCAGCGCCCTGAAATCGATTAAAACAAACGTATGTGGATAAGAACGAAAACTCTCGTACACGCACGCACACGAAACGACCACACTATGACTCTAACGCACAGGCACTCTCACATGCACTAAAACGAATGAGGAGGCAAGATAGCCAATGAGGAAAGTAAAACAGAGGGAAAACAAACCACAAAAGAGCTAAAAGAACAGCAACTGGAAATGTGACTGGCTGACCACTTACGAAAAAATTTGGGTGAGCCAGCCACCCCGTTGACACATTAAAAACATCTCCCCAAAAATCTTGTTAAAAATGTGGGACAATTCACAGAAGTTTAAAACGCGAACCACATTCGTTTGAGTGTTGCATAAAATAGACTGCAGATCCGCCGGCAAGTCCGCTGCAGTCCGCTGGTCAGCAAATAAAATGTAGTCCAATAAAATGTGGTGCACCGTGATCTGCAAGCCACAAGCACCACACATCGGAGGATCCTCTCGCCGGAGTAAAAATGCGTGCGTCATAGGGCTGTGGCCGATGAGTAAGGATGACCTCGTCACGTCGACGAGGCTGGAAGGAAGTACGCCATTGCCGAGTTGTGGGCTTGACGACATGGAGCTTGTTGTCGGTCACTTCTAGCCACTCGACATGGAGCTTGTTGTCGGTCACTTCTAGCCACTCGTGTTCCCTGCGACAAAGGACTTTATACCGCAACAGCGTGGTGAGGGCATATAGGGGGAGAGCACACTGAAAGACCTGTCGGTCACGACACGCCTCCTTGGTTGCTCGATCAGCCCTTTCATTCCCCAGAATTCCTCCGTGCCCTGGTACCGAGCACAAAGCCACCTGCTTCCCCAGTCGCTGTAGTTGGAGGAGAGCGTCGTGGATAGTCTGGATTCCTTTAGCTGCTGGATACAAACGCTGGAGAGAGTAATGGGCGCTCAAAGAATTTGAACACACGAGAAATCTAACACTGGGACAAAGTCTCATCTGCTCCACTGCCCGCAAGATGGCATATAATTCTGCGTTAAAGATGGTAAATTCGGGAGGCAGTCTGAGCTTGAGGACACGATCCGAGAAGACGACAGAGCAACCAACAGAGTCACCCTGCTTCGACCCATCCGTAAAAGCAGCTACATGATCGTGGTGCTCAGATA
The DNA here is from genome assembly GCF_023898315.1 of Schistocerca nitens. Classification (NCBI taxonomy): domain Eukaryota; kingdom Metazoa; phylum Arthropoda; class Insecta; order Orthoptera; family Acrididae; genus Schistocerca; species Schistocerca nitens. The sequence continues at coordinate 544,787,127 of NC_064614.1, forward strand.
AAACAGCAGAAAAGGCCGCATTAAAAACGGAAGCAGGAGTGCTATCTCTCCTGTACCGCACCAAATCTAAAATCACTCTGGGCCTCTCCAGTAACCAGGGTGACAGGTGGTTAAAACCCTGGATTTGGGGTCGTACAGCCGCGCGGGATTAGCCGGGCAGTCCAAGGCGCTGCAGTCTTGGACTCTGCGGCTGGTCCCGGCGGAGGTTCGAGTCCTCCCTCGGGCATGGGTATGTGTGTTTGTCCTTAGGATAATTTAGGTTAAGTAGTGTGTAAGCTTATGGACTGATGACCTTAGCAGTTAAGTCCCATACGATTTCACACACATTTGAACATTTGGGGTCGTACAGACTCTACACCGAGTGACTCAGCAAAGACAAGCTGAACTAAAGGTGTTATAGATGCGTGTTACCTTACCGATGTTTCTTTTAGATCCGGCATCCCAGACTGACAAAACTGAGCGTTCGGAACAATATAATGTAATTTGTCGTAGGCCCAGTAGTCTTTGAAACATCTGTGTTTCACAAGGCACCTGACGTTGCGTGGTGGGGGTTCTTCTGGCACCATTGTCGTTACCGCCCTTCCCCTTCTATTCACGATTGGCGCGTGGGAAGAATGATTGTCGGTAATCGGTATTAGCTCTGGTTTACCTAATATCATCATTGTGGTCATTTCTGGAGGAAGTTTCTCTCTCGCAATGTCAACAGGTAGCCTCTCGGTGAGGCAGAGAGCCTCTTATATGAATTATATAAACGAGTGCATAGAAAGCGACTCTTGTGGTGTCTGCCACTGGGATTTGTCGAGCATCTTCGTAAAACTCTCGCATGACTGACCGTTCCCGTGACGAAACGCGCCGCTCTTTTTTGGATATTCTGGATCCCTACGGAGATTTAGTAGGTAGCAGTACACGGCTAATACCACGCTACACTGCTCTAATACTTCAGGTAAACCTCGTCAAACTGCAAGTCCTTGTTGGAGTGTTGGCACAAATGCCACGAGAGTACGGTCTCGTAGCAACGAGAAAAGTTTCTTTGTTATTCTATCAGAAGTGAAGGGGATGTGATCTCGATAAAACATAATTATCTTTTGACTCGGCAAGTGGCTTTTCCTTTGACTTCAGCGCACTTGGTAGCTGGCCAGATCTGGCAGTTTATTCATATTGTAACGTTTATTTTCGAGCCACTCGACTCTGTATCTTCGTGTGACGTCACATTTTGCCGGCCGCGGTGGTCTAGCGGTTCTAGGCGCTGAGTCCGGAACCGCGCGACTGCTACGGTCGCAGGTTCGAATCCTGCCTCGGGCATGGATGTGTGTGATGTCCCTAGGTTTGTTAGGTTTAATTAGTTATAAGTTCTAGGTGACTGATGACCTCAGAAGTTGAGTCGCATGGTGCTCAGAGCCATTTTTGACGTCACATTTTGCACAACATTCGAAAGTATTGGTAGCACTCGAGGACTCTGGCCCCAGAAATTGATAGTTTAGTGTATGCTAGGGAGTACCCAAAAATAACCGAAATTTCTTTCTAGAAAGCATACACTTTATTGTTTTCAAATACAACCTTAATCACCTTCGACGTACTCTCCATTAGCATTAATATAATTGTCCAAACGTTCATTCCAGTGTTCTAAGCACATTTAAATTCGTCCTCTTTGATACCTGCTAGCACTTTCATGACATTGCGTTTTACGTCTTCCACATCCGCAAAACGCTTCCCTCTCAAGTCTCTTTTCATCCTCGGGAATAGGAAGAAGTCCGTGGGTGCTAAATCCGGCGAATAGGGAGCGTGGGTCAAGGTAGTCGTCTTCGTTGTGGCCAAAAACTGGCGAACGCTGAGAGCCGTGTGCGCGGGAGCGTTGTCGTGATGCAGGAACCACACGCCAGACTCCCACAAACTCGGACGTTTTCGCAACAAATTTCTGCAAAGCCGTTTCATAAACTCCAAATAACTGTTGGTTTACTGTCTGGTTTTCAGGGACAAATTCAGAGTGCACGATACCTTTGATGTCAAAAAAAAAAAAAAAAAAAAAAAAACAGATCAACATCGTTTTCACATTCGATTTCACTTGTCGAGCTTTTTTTGGTCGAGGTGAGCCTGAGCCAGGTGACTTCCATTGTGATGACTGTTGTTTACTTTCTGGATCGTACCCATACCACCATGACTCATCACCTGTAATCATTTTGTTGAAAAAATGTGGATCATCTTTGAACGTGTCCTTCATTTCGAGACAGGCTTGAACCCGACGCTCCCTTTGATCTCCGGTAAGAAGCTTCGGCTCGAATTTTGCTGCCACTCTTCGCATCCCCAAATCGATGGACAAGATGCGCTGAATTGAGCTCCAGGACAACCCGGACAAGTTCTCGAGTTGGTCGATTGTCCTGCGTCGATCTTCACTGATGAGATCACGGATTTTGTCGATGTTGTCTTCGATTCGAGCAGTTGAAGGTCGACCGGAACGGGGCTGATCTTCAACCACCATTTGTCCCTTTTTAAGCCGAGAAAACCATTCGTACACTTGCGTTTTACTAAGAGCATGGTCTTTGTAGGCTGTCTGAATCATCGCAACAGTTTCTGCTGCGTTCTTGCCCAGCAAGAAACAAAACTTCACTGCCGCACGTTGTTCGTAAAAACTAGCCATTTCCTCGTGTCACGTCTGTAGTGTACGCACACTCAAAGAACTGCCAAAGAAACCACACTTCTCACTCTTGGGTGACGCCGCGTGGCATACTGATAGTTTAGTGTATACATATGTCAGAAAGTTGGAACAGCGCCTCGACGTCAGAGACCTGTAGACATTACCTACTATGTAGTCCACTATGTTGCCATGTACTGTTAATAGACGTATTCGAAACGTCCTTGGCTGTTCTCGCCGGCAGGTGGTGACGACGGACAAGATGCCGGTGGAGCTGCACTACGTGCCGCACCTGGACCAAGTGTGGGTGCTCAACTGGCGGTCGGAGCGCGACCGCGGTGTCAAGACGGTGCAGGTGATCCGCGACGCCGCGCAGAAGCGCAAGCACCACACCGTCCATCCGGAGCCCATAGACGGACAGTTCGACCTCGTCAGCGGACTCTTCATTCCTCCTATACAGGTAAGAGGACCAAGGCTAAACAGGCGGCACCCATGACATCTAAAAATGTTATCGTCAGCTGGGAAATATGAATACAGAGGTCACAGACAATTAGGCGACCTAATAATCCGCAATTTGCCTAGGAAATACGAGATCTGTTAAAAAAATTCCGGAACGTTGTCCACAAAATTTTTCTACTCTTACCTCTTACTCATTGTGCATGGTCTCCTTCGAAATACTCTCCTCCGCAATTGATACAACGCTCCCGACGCTGTTTCCAGTATCGCAAGCGGTCTTGGGACCCCTCTTGCTGGATCGCGCAAAGCGCCATCTGCGAAATAACTTTTCTCTCATCTATCGGTACAAATCTTCATCCTCTCAACTTTCCTTTTAAAGTCCGCAGGGGCCAGATCAGGAAACAGAGCATCGGATAGCACTGTGGTTTCGTTTCTTATGCAATATCACGCACCAACAGGGATGAATGTGCGGGAGCGTTATCGTGATGCAAGGGCCATGAATGGTCTCGCCACATTTCAGGCCGTTTCCTTCTCTCATTTTATCGCAGGAGTCGCAACACGTCCCGATAGCACCACCTATTAACAATTGGCCCTGTGGCACGAATTCATGATGAACTAAAAGAAAACTACCAGCATGACTTTGATATTTGACCTGACCTGACGAACGTCTTTAATCTTGGAGAACCTTCCCTGACCCACTGTGAAGATTGAACCTTGATCTCAACATACTAACAGTAGACCCATGTCTCATCTCCAGGTATGATTCTCTTAACTAACATCTCGTTCTCATCTGCCTGATCCAAAAGTTCTTCACAGATTGCGAAGCGATTCTTGGCTCGTGAGTCGTGGGACGTACTTGGAGGCAACACGATGCGTTCCAACATGGTGTGTCAGGATTTCATGACACGATACAACAGAATGTTCTATTCCTCTGCAATCCCTCAGTCTGTCAGTCTTCGAGTGGCACGCACAATTTTGTTGAAGTTCCTGACATGAGCGTCGTCGGTAGACGTCGAAGGGTGTCCTGAATGAAGGTCATCTTTAACTTCCGTCCGGCCATTTTTAAAGCGTAAGAACCATTCGTAACACCGAGTACGGCTTCAGAACTAATCACCGTAGGCATCCTAAATCATTTGGTGTGTCTCTGTAACGGTATTTTTTCATGCAAAATATGACGCAGACGCGTTGCTCCACTATCTCCGCCACCGTGAAATTCGCGAACTGTGTTACACAACGTTGTACTCAATGCAGCACTGAACAATAACTAACAGACATACAGCAAAGAAACTTCTCGCAGTTACACATTAAAAAACAGACGTATGTAACGATGCCAACCACATACCGCCCTAACTTACCATTGGTGCGAAATTACAAATGTTCGGAAAATTATTTGACAGATGAACAGTCAACGTATGTCAGACTCACAACCATCTTTCGGAAAATTATTTGACAGATGAACAGTCAACGTATGTCAGACTCACAACCATCTTTAACCGCACTCACGAAGCATAACCTCATGATAACCTTTTCAACAGCGTGTAGACCTTTATTTGGAATACCAAATAGTTGCACTTTTGCACAACATGAATTCGACAAGCTTTCCGAAGGCATACAGCACCAGACGCCTGTCCTAAAGTAATAGAGTTGATCCACAGTAACGTTCAGATAGTCCATTAACTCCCTCCAAATGCATAAGGAGTTCTCTTTCACACTCATTGTTCATTTGACTGCACCAGGGCGTCTAAACGTCCGGTTTCATGATATTTGCTCACACTAAAGAATTTGTAAAAACCCGATGGATGTAGCAGAATCTCTTTGGCCCCAGCAAATTGTTGCAACTTGCGGCGGCGGAGAAAGCGTCGTAAACGGAAATTGAATTTATGACCGTCTAGTCGAAGGCAGGTGTCCAAATATCTACTGGCACTAGGGTAGCGGCATTAGCGTAATGACCTTGGGTCCAGTTATTCAGAAAGGATGATTTTGTGGTTGGCGATGATGTTATGGCTGGTTTGATGAAGGTTTTGTCGGAAGGTATCTATGCCTGACGTCCTTAAAGCAGGTCTCAAGCAACAAGGCAGACAGGGTCTGGTAAATACTTCGCTTGTCTGACAACAAACTTATAGCATGCACCAAACACTAGCCTCATCGTAAATTTTACATTTTTAAGGTAGAAGGAGGGAATACTATGTAGATTTAATCACATTTTGCTGCATTAATCTACTGACGTAAAATAAGTTTGGAGTAAGATGGAAGAGAAAATGTAAATCAAGAATCGTTCAACATTAACGTTTATATTTCAATTAGACAGTATTTTTTTAATTTTTTTGTTTTGTAGTATTTATGAAAAACGAGAAAAACAAATTTACACATGAAACTTCGAAGTACTGCTAAACTGAGGGCTAATGGCAGTAACTTAATTCACTAATGTCATACGTGGAAAGCCTCACACTTTCAATTAACTCGCTGTTCAACTAGGAGAGACGTATTAGATGGTGCAGGAGCTTTCTCTATATTACACTGAAGCTAATCAGTGAGATTCCACTTGACTATAAATATGGATGCTCGAAGGAGAGAGTCAATTACAATTGTCGGTTCTACGAGAAGCATATCAAACACCGTGGTTTCCTAGTTGGATGCCCGTGTTCTTAAATTGGAAAGAATGGGGAGCTTGAGATTCTCTTTTTCTGTTAGGAGTTGGTGAACAAAGTATTGAAAGAAGTCACTTTAAGAACAATCACTTCATGATTAGACTGGTCAGGTCGAAATCTCTATTCCGGCGGCCACCACCGGTCCAGTTTAGCAATATGTTTTCTACTTCACTGCCTCAACTGAGATGGCTTTCTGTGTGTTCGAAATAGTTTGGGAACAAAAGCCATACGTTATGCACATGCTTATTTCCATTAAAACCCCGCAAATTCTCTACGTCATCCATTCTCCTTACTGTGACAAAGTTTTGTTACACAGGCTCTGTTTTATCGGGCATCCTCGATTCGAGGATATTGTGAAACGGATCTCCGTATGAAATCAATGCCTTGTATGTGCTTCAAAGTTCTCCTTGAAAATAGCAGTTCCAATACTTGAACAATAATATAAATTAACCTATTTAAATAACTTACGCGACGGCAAACGGGTGACGTCTTCGACAACAGCCGATATTTCGACAGGTGCACAACCCGCCGGTTTCAACTTACAAATCCAACTACAGCGACTGCAGAAGGAACTTTAAATTTCGGAATTCAGAGCATACGCGGAAAAATAACATACATGTACTATAAACACTAGCGCCTCCACACCGCCAAAGATCACCAATGTCAGAAGTTACTCATAGTGAATTTTAGCAACTTCGATGTTAGATAGCATTAAACCTCTCCCTCTATCGTTTGATCAAGTCGAGAGCAGAATTCCGCACAGAATCCAAGTCAGATACTCCATGACATGGGCTCCTTGTACTAAAGTAGGAAGAACCTCTTCATGGTGAGTCGGATGTTGACACAAAGAGCCTGTAGATACAAATCGTTGTGAGTTGGCTTCCTGTAAACGCCATGTCCCAACGTATCAATAACCTTCGTTCTGACCAACACGTCAAGCAAGGCAAGGCAGCCATCCTTTTCCATCTCATTCGTGAAGCGAATAATTGGATGAGATTTTCTGAAAGGCCGTTTAAGTTCTAACTACCATAAGGCTAAACCGCAAAAGTGTTGTTTACATGTCCGAAAAAATATAGTAGTAGAATGAGACTGTAGTGTACGTTGACCTGTTTGGTGTCGAGATAATAATGTAGTTCTAATGTTTTCCAAAGTTGTGCATAATATAAATTCTCCTACTGCTATTCGCAGAAAGCGACGGGCTGAATCAGGTCTTTGATAACGAGGTGGCACCAAAGTGTACGGACTTTATGTATTACATAGGAAGCATTTCCAACAAGATTAGTCTTTTTCTGCGTAAATATGATGTGAAATGTGCTTTTTGACCACTATCTAAGGCAATGGTCTTTTAGGATTCGTAAGGATGCTCTTAATTTACGTAAGGTATCGTATAATTTGCACTTTTGGTGTGTCATATGTTGGTCAGACCATCAGGATCATGGAGAACCGGAATACGGAGCATAAGCATCACGCTCGCTTACAACAACCGAGCAAATCTGCTACTACACATTGCCTTGGTACTAGTCATCCCGTGGAATATAACAACACGAACAATCTGGCATGCACTATTGGTCATCATTGATTGTGTGATGCTTCTAGTGTTTACAGTGTATGTGTGTGTGTGTGTGTGTGTGTGTTTTATCTTTCTTTATATTCTCTGCATACCGATGTTTTAAATCTCTTCACATAGCGCTTCCTCGATGCATTTGTGCCTTGAAAATGGCGGGAAGTGGAGCTGTTGTAATATCCGCAGTTGTTAAAGATATCAAGCGGCTGCATTCTCTAACTTATTTTTTAACATGTTATAGACCAAGATAAACTGAAGTTTCACATAAATTAGAGTCTTCTGAGGACATTATATGTCTCGTAAGCCAAAACGCTGCTATATTCAAAGACTTTTTACTACAGTGGTTCTTTTTTGTGCTATAAGCTTATTTCGGCTCCATGACCATTATAAAGCTATCTGCAAACATGTGGAGCAGTTATTGTATATAAATGTGGCTATTTGCAATTAATAACAATGTTGTATGTATCTGTTGTCGTACTTACTTCCATAACATATCATTAACGTTGTCACTGTCTAGTACTCACACCTCGTACTGTTTTCTGTCCTACGTGTTGCGCAGACAAAACTGTGGATACGTAATGTCTCAATAGTGGATCTTGTTCCTGAGCAACATTCATTAATACCTATTTAATATTTTTCGTAAGTTTGACAGCTTCAGTTGACAGCCAAGCCAACGTTGTTATATGATTACTAAATTGGCTTATTCGTGGGTGGAGTTGTGTGTGCTAGTAGTAAATTCTTTGCTAATGTTCGCTGGTATTGCTTTTGCCGGAAGATTTGTTTTAAGTTTTACCATACTCGGATTTTCTTTTCTAATGTGTTAAGCTTGTTTCATATATTTCATAAAATTTTTGTGATATGTATGTTGTTGTCTGATTTTTGGTACCCCTCTTGTGAATTTTATGTCGTTATAAATGACAATATATCTCGATTTGTTGGGTCTATCATAGATTTGGTTGACTATCTTGGTGTTGGAGTTGTTTTGTTGTGCTACCAGTATGTATTTCAGAATTTCGTATTCCTTGTGTATTGCGGCCAGCTGTAGTGCTAATTCAGCAGTCTGTTTATCATCGAATGTCCTTACAAGACATCTATATGCGGTAGGCCCAAATTGAAAAAAAGTAAAGTGTTTGCTGAAAGTAATTTGTCTGGAGTTTGACGTTACATGAGAGTGAAACATACACAGTAAAAAAGTCAGACATGAACAGAATTGAAGCTTTTGAAATGTGATGCCACAAAGTAATGACGAAAATTATTTACTTAGACTTGGCATATAATTAACACGTATCGGTACTGAATCTAACGGGAAAGAAATAAAATGTTTGACAAAACTTGACTAAAGAAGGAACACGATTATAGAACCAGTGATGAAAGACAACAAGACATTGATTTAAAAGTTCCAACAAGTTTATCAGGGGTTAAAATTGTGGGGAAACATCAAAGCACGATTATAGTGAGCAGGGTGCAGCAGTTATGGAAAGACAAAGAGACTTGCACAGAATAGACTAGCGTGGAGACCTACATCAAACCATTTTTTGGACTAACGATTACAAAGTGACCAGTAGAGACTTTTGCTGATTCTGGGCATGATGATTTGGGATGGAAGGTCCGCAACTGTTTAGTATTGTGGAAAATTCGATAACATTTTATTTTATCCGTCTTAGTTCCATGAATATACTATTTATTGTTACCGGTTTCGGGCTGACTCGCCCATTCTCATACCAAACATCCAAATATTACAAAGTAATTGTAGTACAAAAATATTTACATACAGCATGCTTTATATTCCAAGTACTCATGTGATTATAGACATACGTTGTTATTAAGGGGAACTAGATTTGGTATCATTTTGAATACTTAGTTACGGTTAATAAGAGGTTATGTCCGTAATCATGTAAGTAGTTGTAATACTGAAGTAATTGTGTACTGTACGTAAATGTTTTTGTAATACATTACTGGCCATTAAAATTGCTACACCACGACTATGACGTGCTACAGACGTGAAATTTAACCGACAGGAAGAAGATGCTGTGATATGCAAATGATTACCTTTTCAGAGCTTTCACACGAGGTTGGCGCCTGTGGCGACACCTACAATGTGCTGACATGAGGAACGTTTCCAACCGATTCCTCATACACAAACAGCAGTTGACCGGAGTTGCCTGTTGAAACGTTGTTGTGATGCCTCGTGTAAGGAGGAGAAATGCGTACCATCACGTTTCCGACTTTGATAAAGGTCGGATTGTAGCCTATCGGGGTTGCTGTTTATCGTACGCGACATTGCTGCTCGCGTTGGTCGAGATCCAGTGACTGTTAGCAGAATATGGAATCAGTGGGTTCAGGAGGGTAATACGGAACGCCGTGCTGGATCCCAACACCCTCGTGTCACTAGCAGTCGAGATGACAGACATCTTACCCGCATGGCTGCAACGTATCGTGTAGCCACGTCTCGATCCCTGAGTCAACAAATGGGGACGTTTGCAAGACAACAACCATCTGCACGAACATCTCGACGACGTTTGCACCGGCAAGGACTATCAGCTCGGAGACCATGGCTGCGGTTACCCTTGACGCTGCATCACAGACAAGAGCGCCTGCGATGGTGTACTCAACGACGAACCTGGGTGCACGGATGGCAAACGTCATTTTTTTCGGATAAATCCAGGTTCTGTTTACAGCATCATGATGGTCGCATCCGTGTTTGGCGACATCGCGGTGAACGCACATTGGAAGCGTGTATTCGTCATCGCCATACTGGAGTATCAACCGGCGTGATGGTATGGGGTGCCATTGGTTACACTTCTCGGTCACTTCTTGTTTGCATTGACGGTACTTGAACAGTGGACGTTACATTTCAGATGTGTTACGACCCGTGGCTCTACTCTTCATTCGATCTGTGCAAAACCCTACATTTCAGGAGGGTAATGCACGACCGCATGCCGCCACCTTTTCTGGATACAGAAAATGTTCGACTGCTGCCCTGGCTAGTACATTCTCCAGATCTCTCGCCAACTGAAAACGTCTGGTCAATGGTGGCCGAGCAACTAGTTCGTCACAATACGCCAGTGACTACTCTTGATGAACTGTGGTATCGTGCTGAAGCTGCATGGGCAGCTGTACCTGTACACGCCATCCAAGCTCTGTTTGACTCAATGCCCAGGCGTATCAAGACCGTTATTACGGCCAGAGGTGGTTGTTCTGGGCACTGATTTCTCAGGATCTATGTACCCAATCTGCGTGAAAATATAATCACTTGTCAGTTCTAGTATAATATATTCGTCCGATGAATACCTGTTTCTTCTTGGTGTAGCAATTTTAATGGCCAGTAGTGTACAGATACTTTGTAATTTGTAGGTGTGTGGTTTTGGAATGGGCGATTCAGCCCGAAACTGGTAACCACTGCAGCAATAAATGCGACTGAGATGTACAAAATAAACTTTTTTCAGATTTTTCTCAATTTAGATACTATTCCCACTCCTGCGTTACGACGGTCGGTCATTTGGTAGTGGATAGGGACCAGGCTCGCAGGTGGCTGTATGACTGGTGGTGACTGCTGTGTGTGATTGCAGGACGTGGAGCACGAGTTCCGACACGGCTACGTGTCGCACGCGGGGCGCCGCGGCCTGCTCAAGCTGGAGCTGGCCTCGCTGCGATACCTGCGCGCCGTCGACCTCTCCGAGCGCTCCTGCCTGCCGCGCCACCTGCAGTTCTCCTCGCTCTGTGAGTGACACCCACTGACTTCCCCCCCGTCCCGCGCTCCTCCTCGTTCTCTTCCTGAAGCAGTAAACTGCCGAAGGACTGTTAGGTGACTCAGAAATGCTGTAGAAGCCACAAGACCTTCAAGTTGTCTCGTAACCTCCAAATCAGAAGCTAGATTACTTGCCTCTTGTAAGAATAATGTGTAAATGATTTAGTAGCAATGGAAGAAATCGATCGTTGCGATAGATCGAAAGCATTCTCTTCTTGAGAAGAAACCAGTAACAGTCGCAGATACCTTTTGTATTCTTCGCACACTCTTTTTTTTTTTATTTAAGGAGAAACAGCCATTACGCAAGACGAACTAATTATCCGAATGGAACGGAAATTAGTACATGTACAGACAAACAAATGATTAAGATTCCAGATAAATTGGTTCTTTTCCTTGCTCAAGCAGTTATTCGTCTTGGCATTGATTGATATAGCTGCTGGATGTCCTTCTTAGGGTCATCACGTCAAAAATAGTCCGATTGGTGCGATAGATAGTCAAAACCCCGAGATGTTTGGAAGACACCGTTCGTAATGCTCCAAACTTTTTTCAGCTGGGGAGAAACCCGGCGACTTTGTTGGTCAAGGTAGGGTTTGACAAGCACAGAGACGTGTGCGAGTGGGCATTATCTGGCCGAAATGTAGGCCCTAGATGGCTTGCCATAAAGGGCAAGATAACTGGGACTAGAATATCGTCGATGTGTCACTGTGAAGTAAGGGTGCCGCCGATGACAACTAAAGGGGTCCTGCTGTGAAAACAAGTGGCAACCCATATCATCACTCCTGATCATTGGGCTGTATGGCAGACATCGGTCAGGTTGGTATCAGACCACTGTCCGGGACGTCTCCAGATACGTCTTCACTGGTCATCGGGGCTCAGTTCGAAGCGATACTCAACCCTGAACACAATTCCACTTCATTCAATGACATTCCAGGCCGAAGAGCCGGCCGTTGTGGCCGAGCGGTTCTAGGCACTCCAGTCTGGTACCGCGCGACCGCTACGGTTGCAGGTTAGAATCCTGCCTCGGGCATGGATGTATGTGATGCCCTTAGGTTAGTTAGGTCAAGGGGACTGATGACCTCAGATGTTAATTCCCACAGTGCTCAGAGCCATTTGAACCATCCAGGACGAAGACCTGTCTGTAGGGGCCCCTGACAACAGTGGAATACGAACTGACTGCCGCTCGCCATACAGCCCGACGATTAGGAGTTATGGTCTGCGGTGCGGTTTCGTTTCACAACAGGACACGCTTTGTTGTGATCATCGGCCCTTTATAGCGCAACGGTATGTGACTGACATTCTACGTCCCATTTATTGCCATTTGTGGCACACTGGGCTTACTTTTCAGCAAGATAATTCCCGACCGCACAGAGTAGTTGCAAAGACCCACCTTGGCCAACAAGGCCCCCGAATCTCCCCCCAGTTGAGAAAGTTTGGAACGTTATGGACAGAGCCTTCCAATAATCTCGGGATTTGGGCTATCTAATGTGCTAGTTGGGTAGAATTTGGCACGGTATCGCTCAGGAGGCCATCTAACAACTATATCTGTAACGGCCAGAGACTGGTCAACGAGTTATTGACTTGCTCAGTTCGTGAAGCTCTTTCTCTTGAACATATCACGAAAGTTTTCTGAAATTATCATTTGTTTGTCTTCATATGTGCATGAAATGTACTTACTTTAGTCCCATTCGCATAATTTCTTCATGGTACGTCGTTTATTTTTCTTGTTTTTTCATTTGCTTTTTAGTCTTAGAGTGTATATTATCTCCAACTCTACATTATACTCCGCAAGTCATCATGTGGTGCATGGCAGAGCGTGCGTCCGACTGGCATCACTACCATTTCGTCCATTCTCTATGTGGTTGTCGCCAAGACTACTCATGAGCATTAATTTGTCTGATTTCATCATCATTTCACGACACATGTATGGAAGGAACTAATATTTTAATAAGTTCTTTTTATCATGTGCACTCTCAGAATTTCAACACAGCCTTTCCGTGAGGCGCAATAACTCCCTTGTATTGCCTACCGCTAGAGTTTGTTGAACATCTCTGTAACGCTCTCGCGGCCATTCGGCGTAGATCCCTCAGGGTGGTCGGTGGCCCAAGTCGTCCATAAACAGTCCTTTTCAATCTATCCCAGGCATGTTCGATAGGGTTCATGTCTGGATGATGGCCACTCCAGTCGAGCGATGTCTTTATCCTGAAGGAAGTCATTCACGAGATGTACACGATGGGGGCGCGAAATGTCGTCCATGAAGACGAATGCCTCACCAATATGTTGCCGATATGTTTGCACTATCGGTCGGAGGATGGCATTCACGTATCGTACAGCCGTTACGGTGCCTTCCATGACCACCAACGGCGTACGTCGGCCCCACATAATGTCACCCCAAAACAGCAGGGCACCTCCACGTTGCTGCACTCGCTGTACAGTGTGTCTAAGGCGTTCAGCCTAACCAGGTTGCCTCCACATATGTCTCCGACGATTGTCTAGTTGACACTCATCGGTGAAGAGAACGTGATGCCAATCCTGAGCGGTCCATTAGGAATGTTGTTCGGCCCATCTGTATCGCTCTGCATGGTGTGGTTGCAAAGATGGACCTCATCATGGACGTCTGGAGTGAAGTTGCGCATCATGCAGCCTATTGCGCACATTTTGAGTCGTCAGACAATGTCCTGAAGCTGCACGAAAATCATTATTCAACACGGTGGATTTGCTGTCAGGGTTCCTCCGAGCCATAAGCAGCGGTCACCCACTGCAGTAGTAGCCCTCGGGCGGCCTGAGCGAGGCATATCATCGACAGTTCCTGTCTCTCTGTATCTCCTCCAGGTCCGAACAACATCACTTTGGTTCACTACGAGACGCCTGGTCACTTTCCATGTTGAGAGCCCTTCCTGGCACAATGCGGACGCGATCGAACCTCAGTATTGACCGTCTAGGCATGGCTGAACGAGCCGTGTACCTCCTTCCTGGTGGAATGACTGGAACTGATCAGCTGTCGGACCCCCTCCATCTAACAGGTGCTGCTCATGCATGGTTGTTTACACCTTTTGGTGGGTTTAGTGACATTTATGAACAGTCAAAGGGACTGTGTCTGTGATACAATGTCCACAGTCATCGTCTATCTTCAGGAGTTCTGGGAACCAGGGTGATGCAACACTTTTTTGATGTGTGTAGTTTAAATCAAAATTTTATGAAAACCCAAAGAAAATGTTTTTAAAACCCCTACCGCACTCCATTAAACCTGGAACACCCACTAGTGTGTGGTACGGACCAGGTTGCCTTCCACAGATCTGTTGGATGGTGTTGAAGAGTCCGTACTGCAGTTTGCGAATGACTCTGTTGAAATGCCAGAAAACTGGAAATAAATTGACGAAGACATCCAGAGGATCGGCATATCAGGGTTTGAATGTAAACGTAAATAAATGTAGCACGTTGAACACAAAGAAGCGAACAGAACCGTTGCTGTTATATTAAATTATAGGCTATAAGTTACTGGAAACAGTAGCAGTCGTAAAACAGAAATAATCTTCAAGTCGAATAACTTTATAAAATTACTTGTGGGAAAAGGAGATGCAAGACCGAGATTTACAGGGTAAATATTCAGACCATGTAGTCCATCTGCAAAAGAAGTGACTTAAAGAACACTTGTTGGACTGATTCGTGGGTACTGCTTGTCATTCACGAACCTAAACCAGGTTGCGTTAACAGGAAACTCAAAGAGCCAACGATGAGCAGGGAGTTTCGTCGCCCTACCAACGAAGAGCAGGGAGTTTCGTCCCCCGACCGTTTGATAGGCGCCAGAGGTTCCAACTACAAAGGAAGACGCTACGCTAGAGGAGTGTCCATCACAATTTATTGTTGAAACTCCGACAGTATGACGGCACACTGTCGCGCAGAGGTCAGCGCACTGTGGTTGCGTTCGGGAGGACGACGGATCAAATCCCCGTCCGGCTATTCTGATTTAGGTTTTTCGTGATTTCCCTAAATCTCTCCAGTCAAATGTCGCAATGGTTCCTTTGAAAGACACTGCCAACTTCCTTCCCCATACTTTCGTAATCGTACCTTGCTCTTCGTCTCTAATCACCTCGTTGTCGACGAGAAGTTAAATTCTAGAGTTTTTCGGAGAGCGCAGGTTCCTGGAAGAGTTGTAAAACATATCACTTCCTTCCGCGTAGTATTGAGAAATGACAACCACGAGAAAATGAGAGACCATATGCCTTATAAGGAGGTTTATCGACAGTTGTTATTCGCATTTTGTAAGCGTAAACGGAACAGGGTAGGGGCAAAATGTAGTGGTACCAGAAGTAGCCTCAGGTATAATCCATTAAGTGGCTTGTTGTGTATAGTGGTATACTGTGAGTTCCCATCCCTCTTCGTGAAGTGTCGACGGTTATTAATAGTTATTAACGGTCGGAAATTCAGTTAAAGCGGTTCACGAATATAGAGTAATAAAAGTAAAGGTAACAGCTGCGATAGCGTGCCAGGAGTTAATGGCATGCGTCTGTTTCAGTCTTCTAATGCCGTTTGATGACCTGTTCACCTTAAAACATAATTTTATGTACCTGGTTTAAACAAAGAGATTAAATACGACAACTTTTAATAATAGTCACTGTTTAGTAGACAAAAGTTACAGCCACAGTAAGCTTCAGTTCACACTCACGCGTCACTACTTTCCAATGTTATTTCACTCTAGTTAGTATTTTATTTGGATGTTTTTCCATGGTTATCACTGTTTCTCATACGTACACGCGATTGTCACACATCGACATTTTAGCCACTATAACCTGAACATAATTTCGTTAACGGTTTATTGTTCCTTACTTTTCCTCTGACTTCCTTAATTAATGTTCTTCCGCTCATCACACTTTAACTTGTTACATGTTATAGTCATTTATTTCTGTTTTAATCCTCAGCAGTATTCAATATAATTATTTTCTAGTGCAAATTTTGCCTACCTCCACATCCGACTTGGTATACTGGCTTTCTCAACTCATACTTCACTACTAAACGCTTGTGCGCTCAAGTCGGAATACACTCCCTGACAAAAGATGGAGGCCCCAGGGAAGACGGTCGCCTGTCATTGCCACTTCGTTCAAGTGCCACCATCGACGGATATGTAAATTATCAGAGGTGTAATGGTCTGTGATAAGTATAAAAGCCAACAGAGTGCGTTAATGTTACTCGTGTGTAGAGGGTGGCTATTATTTAACTATATGAAATAAAATCGTTAGGATGTTCGAACTGTACCCTTGACCGCTGAGCTTGACTGGAGTTAGTATGCGCTTGCATGTTCGGTTTAGCGATGAACTTTCATATGGATGGGTTCGTCAATAAGCTGAATTGGCGCATTTGGGGGACCGAGAACCGGCATTTCGCGATGGAAAGGTCTCTTCACCCTCAATGGATGACTGTGTGGTGTGCAATGTCCAGTCACAAAATAATCTGTGCGATCTTTCTTGATCGCACAGTAATTACTGAACGATACATGAAGGTTTCGTCCCAATTATCCAAAGTGACCCTGATTTCGACAATACCTGGTTCATGAACACGGAGGTCGACCCAATCGAAGCAGGAGAGTGCTTGATGTCCTGGAGGAGCACCTTGCGGACCGCATCATGGCTCTAGCGTATCCAGAGGCCACTGGCATGTGCCTTGACTGGCCGCCATATTCTCGGAATCTGAACACATGCGACTCCTTTTTGTTGGGCTGTATTAAAGATAAGGTGTACAGAGATAGCCATAAAACCATTTCAGAGCTGAAAACCGCCATTTAGGAGGTCATCGAGAGCATCGATGTTCCAACACTTCAGAGGGTCATGCAGAATTTCCCTATTCTTCTGCGCCACATCATCGCCAATGACGGCAGGCATATCGGACATGTCATAACTTAAATCCTTATATCTGTACTGACTCACATGTTGAATAAAGTGTGCTCACGCCATAGTTTGCATCAAATTTACGTTTTTTAGTCGTATAGTCCAACAATTGACACACTGTAGTAGGGTATATATAGGGCGTGAGCAGCGTCAGATGTAGCGACCACTACGGACGACGTTGAGATACCGCGTGCTTGTGGTAGAAACCGCTTTCAGCACCTAACCGCTAGAAAGGGCCATTATCGTAAATATACATTTCACCAGAAGGTTCAAACGAACACTATCCAGATTTGTGGGGAATTTGGATGGAATTTGGATGTGAATATGGCCCAATGTTGGACTACATAGGAGGATGAGAGCAGGCATACTCGCAAATAAAGTTGCGTTCGACCATGTCTGACAATCGCAAGGGAGTATCCCTTTATTGTGCACCAAGGACATGATTACCGCCTTCACATTTGTGCTTGCCATCCGGGACCAAGTAATGGACCCCGTATAACATTGTATGTCATCTTCCGTGATTGCTCTGAAATTGGGAAAAGCAGGACTAGGGAATTACCATTAACACAATAGAAACCGCTGCGTTTGGAGTTGTGCCGATAGTGAAGTGTGGGTTGCTGATAAACGGCGTGGTGTGGTGATCAGCGATGCATTGCTGTTCTGCCGTATCCCGGATGACCTTTGTCGCCGAGTATGGCACCGATCTGGGGAGAGGAAGACAGAGCTATGTACATCAAGAGCCGTACCTGCGCAATGTTACTACGCAGCACCGCCTCACGCCACCTTCGACATAAGTAACAGGCAAGATCTTATGGACAAGCACAACGGTGTTACTCTTGGTACCGTGGTGTGGGGAGCAATCTTCTCTCGCTTCAGGTCACCGCTGACGGCAAAACGGTATGTCACGTGCATCCTGCCTCTTCATTATGCCAATTTTTCGTGGTGCCATTTTTAAGTGTCACGGTTCTCTTCCACAGATTGTGCGTGTTTCTATGAACTGCCTTCGTGAAGTTGAGTACTGTGGACAGCAACACACCTACAACTTGCAACGGCACTTTCGCGTTCTCTTCAATACGGTATCAGAACGTTTAAGTTCTACCACTGTAAAGACGGAAGATAAGCGATTCGGAATGTCAGAACTGTGTAGTAAGTAGCTGCAGGAACACCACTACACAATTACGTAGCACTAACACTCCAAACCATCGACTCTCGGAGAGAGATTTTAGCCGTGTTCAACCTAATGGTAAAGTATCGAACTATTTTTCTCAGAATCATACAGTTTGTGGGAGAAGCAGTGAGAATAATTACTTTTGGAAACCTTTTATCAGACAAAGCTTGTTATAACAATAAATTGTTTCTCTTAATAAAACGGTCGCCATCACAAATCGGCCACAGCGTCTACACAAAAACATGAAGTCAATTTTCGACATTGAATAAATAACTACTTTCACTTACTACGTAATTTAAACATAACCACTTAATTTCCATTTACTACTGTCACTTGGCAGCAAGTACTATTAATCCCACTTTCTGTTACTTATGGAATTTATCACTACACTTCAGTAATTATTTAAAGAAGACACACATATGTTTCAACAAGGATACAAAAAATATTAAACTTATAGCTGTCATTCATGTGACCAAAACTATTATTTAACACGACTAAATTTCATTTCTTTAGGACTGTTATTTGTTAATCTTTTACTAACACCAATATTTGTCTGGCTTTCATTGTCATGGAGAAGCAACACGAACCATTACTCTTAAGATTATGGCAGTTACACAATTATGTTACTTTACTTTCAGAAATGCTATTGAAAACTTATCCTCATGGTCACGCAAAGCGGTGGCCCTTAAACTGATACGTGCAAACTTTAGTATTTAATAATGATTTTCAGAA
Organism: Schistocerca nitens; assembly: GCF_023898315.1. Classification (NCBI taxonomy): domain Eukaryota; kingdom Metazoa; phylum Arthropoda; class Insecta; order Orthoptera; family Acrididae; genus Schistocerca; species Schistocerca nitens. The sequence goes on from NC_064614.1 coordinate 544,805,951, forward strand.
TTTACTACCAAAACAGTACTATTGCCAGTAATTAACTATTATCCAAACTTCAATAAACATCAGGATACTCGGAATAAATTCGTTTAGGTAAGGACCCTAGTGAGGTAAATGAAATAGGAAAGTTACGGTTAAACACAAAGGTACATTTAACACTTATATTCCACTGATTGAAGATGGATGGTTCATACTGTGATACACTTCTAAATAAAGTACTTTGCCTGTTACTGATGTCGAAGGTGGCGTGAGGCGGTGCTGCGTAGTAACATTGCGCAGGTACGGCTCTTGATGTACATAGCTCTGTCTTCCTCTTGGTGACGACGATAAAATTGCAAATCTCCGAGCTATTACTTTATTGCCGTACTGCTCCAATCATGTAGAACACGTCCGCGGCCAAAACCCAGTCTGGCAGGTAAATTCGGGGCCTCTGGTGTTTGACCAACGTAACGCGTGTTCACCACTTGCAGGGCAGCTACCCACTGTCTGAGCCACTTGTGCGCCAATTCTCACTCGCGCGTTCCACCACCTTTTCCATTCCACCACAGAACGGAGTTCCGTTCTACCTATGATCCCTACACCTTTTCAATTTACACTTCTGCTTACAAAAACCCTAAGCATGAACCATCTACAATTGCATGACAGCATATACATAGAAAATCGACATAATTAATTACAGTTGTACTTGAAATATTACATAATTATTTACAAAATATGTTTTAATACATTTGTTCCACCTACGTCAAAGAGGTTATTTTAAACAGATGAACTACACTTAACAAAAGCTTACTTTCGTTATAGTATTTGCTTAACTTTTCGAAATTATTACGAATGGTTCAAATGGCTCTGAGCACTATGGGACTCAACTGCTGAGGTCATTAGTCCCCTAGAACTTAGAACTAGTTAAACCTAACTAACCTAAGGACATCACAAACATCCATGCCCGAGGCAGGATTCGAACCTGCGACCGTAGCGGTCTTGCGGCTCCAGACTGCAGCGCCTTTAACCGCACGGCCACTTCGGCCGGCGAAATTATTACGGAACAAAAAGATTTTGAAATATACAGATTGATGGCAGTATTACATTTACAATAGCATTACGAACTGTCCCTCGGAAAACGTCTTTGTGGCCAACTCAGGCGTCAACTCTACCCCAGTCTCAGTAACTAGGTGATCAAGAACGAGTTAGAAGAGAGTTATGAGCCAGCTTGCCTCACGAGAGGGTGCAACCGCTTTCCAACCGAATCACTGTAAGCATACAGACCAGATCCGGTGCAACTTCATATCAATAAATGGGCTCACAGCCCCAAGTTAATTGTTAAGGTGACTCAGTCTCGTGATCACTCGTATAAAATCAGCTTGTGGCCGAGAGGATTCCTTCTGTTTTCTCCTCCCCCTCTAGGTGATCCACTTTTCCTTGTCAGGCAGTGTAGCTTCCATTGACAGAACGGCAATGATACTAAAATGTAGACTTTCATTGCCGGAAATGTCATGTCGATTATAATTATCCGGGCTGTTACGCCGTGGTCGGTTGATGAATTCCGTGTCAATTCCCAACGTTTCGTCCCCGTCTGAGGAGGACATCTTCAAGGGAGTCTGCAGCTCGATGGAAGATCCAACACACCCACTGGCTCGCTACTGACTGTCAGCACTGCTATGCTTTGGAATTTTTTCAAACTTTTGCATCCTTGGGCCCCCGGTTCGCGATGTACGCTCCACGGTAAATGGATGACGCTACAGATCACACTTTATTAATAATTATAGTACAGGGTTACATTACCAGTTAGAGTTACATTTTCAGCAAGTAAACGAAGTCCTTTCATCCATACATGTATATTTTCGTCATTACGAACTTTACGACAGGAGCGAGTATACAATGTAAAAGGCCATATGTGCAGTGCCATTAGTTCCAAGTTTATTGTCGAGGCTTATTATGTGTTTGTACACTGGCATGCGATGGCGACGTTGACGATACACACGTCGACGAAGCATAGTGCTTCTTCAATGCTGTTGCAGATAGAGCTCACAGCGGAATGGTTCCGCTGGCGTGCACTGCCCGCTTATACAGGGTGTTTCAAAAAGGTACGGCCAAACTTTCAGGAAACATTCCTCACACACAAAGAAAGAAAATATGTTATGTGGACATGTGTCCGGAAACTCTTACTTTCCATGTTAGAGCTCATTTTATTACTTCAAATCACATTAATCATGGAATGGAAACACACAGCAACAGAACGTACCAACGTGACTTCAAACACTTTGTTACAGGAAATGTTCAAAATGTCCTCCGTTAGCGAGCATACATGCATGCACCATCCGTCGCATGGAATCCCTGATGCGCTGATGCAGCCCTGGAGAATGGCGTATTGTCTCACAGCCGTCCACAATACGAGCACGAAGAGTCTCTACATTTGGTACCGGGGTTGCGTAGACAAGAGCTTTCAAATGCCCCCATAAATGAAAGTCAAGAGGGTTGAGGTGAGGAGAGCGTGGAGGCCACGGAATTGGTCCGCCTCTACCAGTCCATCGGTCACCAAATCTGTTGACGAGAAGCGTACGAACACTTGGACTGAATGTGCAGGAGCTCCATCGTGCATGAACCACATGTTGTGTCGTACTTGTAAAGGCTCACGTTCTAGCAGCACAGGTAGAGTATCCCGTATGAAATCGTGATAACGTGCTCCATTGAGCGTAGGTGCAAGAACATGGGGCCCAATCCAGACATCACGAACGATGCCTGCCCAAACGTTCACAGAAAATCTGTGTTGAAGACGTGATTGCACAATTGCGTGCGGATTCTCGTCAGCCCACACATTTTGAGTGTGAAAATTTACAATTTGATCACGTTGGAAAGAAGCCTCATCCGTACACACTGACGAAACTAAAATGAGCTCTAACATGGAAATTAAGCGTTTCCAGACACATGTCCCCATAACATCTTTTCTTTATTTGTGTGTGAGGAATGTTTCCTGAGAGTTTAGCCGTACCTTTTTGTAACACCCTGTATAGAGAGCGAACTGACCTAGGAGCGTCTGGTTACGCAACCCGCTTGGCTCGGCGCCAGGCCGGCGCACCAGCAGACGCGCGCTCCTAGAACACCCAGATCGCGCGTACGGGATAACGCTCGCCTGCTGGTGCCTGCAGAGGCTAAGTCCCTTATCAGCCGCGTTACGTAACCAAGGTCGTTCGCTCTCTATATAAGCGGACAGTGCACGCCAGCGGAACCATTCCGCTGTGAGCTCTATCTGCAAGAGCATTGAAGCACTATGCCTCGTCGACGTGTGTATCGTCAACGTCGTCACCTCATGCCAGTCTACAAACACATAATAAGCCTCGAGAACTAATGGCACTGCACAAACTGTCATATTAAATGGACCTCTTTTTTCCGTGGATGTCGATTTAATTTCAGTCTTGATGCTGGCACAGGGAGTACTGCAAGTGGATGGTTTACTCTAGCTATTGTCCGATGTGAGAATGCCTCTCTACCTGGATTGGAATCATTCGCTGACCGAGATGTCATCGCTTACGAGACCTGGCATTCTGGAATAGATGCTAAATCCCAATCTAGACCTAGTTATGGTTCAAATGGCTCTGGGGACTATGGGACTCAACTGCTGTGGTCATAAGTCCCCTAGAACTTAGAACTACTTAAACCTAACTAACCTAAGGACAGCACACAACACCCAGCCATCACGAGGCAGAGAAAATCCCTGACCCCGCCGGGAATCGAACCCGGGAACCCGGGCGTGGGACGCGAGAACGCTACCGCACGACCACGAGATGCGGGCTAGACCTAGTTATGTTTATAGTAATATGCCAGTGGGTGTGTTGGGCATTCCATCGAGCTACAGACCCCCTTGAAGATGTCCTCCGCAGACGGAGACGAAACGTTGGGAATTGACACAGAATTCATCAACCGACCACGGCATAACAACCCGGATAATTATAATGGACAGAACGACAATGGGCAATCAGTGTCCATCTCGAAAGGAATCACTCACCTCCATCTCCTTCCCGGTAGCTGTGGTACAGTTACGAGATGTAGAACGGTAAGCAGCTCCCTGTAGTGTGCATCCTACAGCGGCTGGGGTGATGACATGCCGCAGTCGGGCTGGTGGTGGTGGAGTGCGAGGAGCCGGCGACGGGCCAGCCGGCGGGCCAGCTGGTGCTGGACGCCGTGACGGACGCCGTCGTGTCGCAGCGGCCCTCGCTGCTGGGCCGGCCGCACCTCAGCCCAGACAGCCGCACCCTCGTCACGCTGCACCGCGCCAGAGACGGCGTCACGCTCGTCGTCCAGCGCGTCGCGGGTAAGCCGCCCCCTGCCCTCTGTCTGGCCGTAAGTCCATCTGACCTGTCACAGCTAGCTTTTCGTATGCTCTGTATTTATCGACTGACAAGGTGTAACACAACGAATCTTCCAAGGACCGCGACATGTGGACCAAACAATAATGTGACAAATACAGTAACTACTCATGGATGTACTCATAATTCCTCCATCAATTTTAGTTGAAGCTACTTGGAAAATCAGTCACAGTTTAAGTCACTAACGAAAACTTCCTGTCCGATTAAAACTGTATGCCGGACCGAGACTCGAACTCGGGACCTTTGCCTTTCGCAGGAAAGTGCTCTACCAACTGAGCTACCCTAGCACGACTCACGCCCCGTCCTCACAGCTTTAATTCCGCCACTACCTTCCAAAGGAGAGCTTCTCTAAAGTTTGGAAGGTAGGATACGAGGTACTGGCGGAAGTAAAGCTGTGAGGACCGGGCGTGACTCGTGCTAGGCTAGCTCAGTTGGTAGAGCACTGGCCCGTGAAAGGCAAAGGTCCCGAGTTCGAGTCTCGGTCCGGCACGCAGTTTTAAATCTGCCAGGAAGTTATCAGCGCACACTCAGCTGCAGAGTGAAAATCTCATTCTGGAAACATCCCCCAGGCAGTGGCTAAGCCATGTCTCCGCAATATCCTTTCTTTCAGGAGTGCTAGTTCTGCGTGGTTCGCAGGAGAACTTCGGAAAAATTTGGAAGGTAGGAGACAAGGTACTGGCAGAAGTAAAGCTGTGAGGACGGGGCGGGCGTCGTGCTAGGGTAGCTCAGTTAGTAGAGCACTTGCCCGCGAAAGGCAAAGGTCCCGAGTTCGAGTCTCGGTCCGACACACAGTTTTAATCTGCCAGGAAGTTTCATATCAGCGCACACTCCGCTGCAGAGTGAAAATCTCATTCTGGTCACTAACAAAAATTTCCAGACAAAGGTACTTCGTGATAGTAATTTGTGACAACCGGAAACGGATTTCGGTTGACAACTTACTGAGTTAATAATTTTCTCCAGGTGATAACAACCATTAAAAACTGCTCAAGGCTTAAACAGGGATCTTCTTGATCTTGGTAGACGTAGTGCTGCAGCGAAAACTACCTTTCCGATGGTTGGGACAGTGCCAGTACAAGAAAACTCGACTAGCACGTAGTTCGCAAGAGACCTGTTTTTTTGAAGTCGGAAGACTACCGGAGTAGAGTGTCAACAAAGCCATAAAATATCTGGCCTTCGTTATATCCGGTCCGTTCAGTTTGAGTTCCGGGACTGCAGCCTCGTAACCGTTCGTGAACCCTTCTTTCTGTAGGCTTTCGCCGCTATGCAGTTGCAGTAGTTTAGCTGTTGGTGAATCTTCCGGTTTGTGTGGTCGTGATCCATGAAACTTTTCCGATACTAACGTTTCGTCCAGAGATGCACTGGACATCGTCACAGAGACTCGTGGTTCCGCTGACTCTTGCCGACTCACGAACCACGAGCATCTCTGAAGATGTTTAGCACAGTTATGAACGAAATGTTATCAACGGAAAAGGTTCGTGGATCACGACCGTGCGGATTTAGCAGCAACTAATATGTCACTCTTAGAATCAGAATGTAGGAGATCTTTGAAGAACTTAAAATCAAATAAGGATGAAGGGCTGCATAACACTCAATCATAATTTCTATAATCATCTGGGGGAAGTGGCAACAAAACGACTATTCACATTGGTGTGCAGAAGGTATGAGTTGGCGACATACCATCTGACTTTCGGAAAAATATCATCCACACAGTCCCGAAGACTGCAAAACCTGACAAGGGTGACAATTGTCCCACAATCAGCTTAACAACTCATGCATCCAAGTTGCTGACAAGAATACTATGAAGCATAATGGAAAAAAATTGAGGATGTGTTAGATGTCGATCAGTTTGGCTTTAGGAAAGGTAAAGGCACCACAGAGGCAATTCTGACGTTGCAATTGATAATGGAGGCAAGACTAAAGAAAAATCAAGAGACGTTCATAGAATTTATCGACCTGGAAAATGGGTTCGACGATGTATAATGCTCCAAGATGTTCAAAATTCTGAGAAAAATTGGGGTAAGCTATAAGAAGAAACGGGTAATATACAATAAGTACAAGAGTCAAGACGGAATAACAAGAGTGGACGACCAAGAACGAAGTACTCGGATTAAAGACGGTGTGAGACAGGGATGTAGTCTTTCATCGCTAGTGCTCAGTCTGTGCATGGAAGCAGCAATGATGGAAATAAAAGAAAGGTTTAGGAGTAGAATTAAAATTCAAGGTGAAAAGATAACAATGATACGATTCGCTGATGACATTGCTATCGTGAGTGAAAGTGAAGAATAATTACATGATCTGATGAATGGAATGAACGGCCTAATGAGTACAAAATATGGACTGAGAGCAAATCGAAGAAAGATGAAAGTACTGAGAGGTAGCAGAAATGAAAACATTGATAAACTTAACATCAGGGTTGATGGTCACGAAGTAGATGAAGTTGAGGAATTCTACTATCTAGGCAGCAAAATAACCAATTACGGACGGAGCAAGGAGGTTTTAAAAAGCAGACTAGCACTGGAAAATTGGGAATTCCTGGGCAAGAGAAGTCTATTAGTATCGAATATAAGGTTAAATTTGAAGGAGAAGTTCCTGAGAATGTACGTTTGGAGCAGAGGATTGTATGGTAGAGGAACATGGTCTGTGCGAATAGCGGAACGGAAGAGAATCGAAGCATTTGAGATGTAGTGCTACAGAAGAGTGTTGAAAGTTAGGTATATTGATAAGGTAAGTAATGACGAGGTTCTGTGCACAATCGAAAAACACTGAGAAGGAGAAGGAACAGCAGAGATGGGACATCTGCTAAGACATGAGCGAATGACTTCCAAGGTACTAGAGGGAGCTGTAGAGGGCAAGGACTGTAGAGGAAGACAGAGATCGGAATACATCCAGCATATGATTGAGGACGTAGGTTACAAGCGCTACTCTGGGATGAAGAGGCACAAGAGATGAATTCGTCGCGGACCGCGTCTAACCAATCAAAAGACTGACGACTCAAATAAAAAAAAAAGAAAGGTCTGATCGTGAAAGCCTTCATTGTACGATCAGTAGTAGTTTAGCTGTTAATTTCCTTGAACAGAACACAACAGTATCGTACCAATACACAGGCAATTTCATCTGCATGGTGAGCGCGAATGTCTCCCTAGGATCGCAAGCCCTGTTGTATGATTTTATGAAATCTCCCTCTTTGTCACCTTGATGCATCTTTCATGTTTCAACATTCTCTGTCGAGTTGTATCGTAATTCTGTGTACCAATCGATGGTTCAATACGCATTATTTGTGCCGTTGGTCTCTGCTAGGTCAGTAAATTCCGCCCTCTGCAAAAAATCGTATTTTGCTCAATTCTGATTTAACTGTATATCACTGTTTTTAATATTACTTAACTTCTTTGTTTTTTATGTCCTCGTACCTTTCACAGTTTGCAAACAAATTAGGGAGCCCATACACGTAAGAATATTGCCGACGCCTGACACTCAGATATTAGATAAGAAATCAATTTAAATTCTGGCGGCCGTTAATTTTTTATCGCGACTAGAAACTGGTGAAAGCTGTATTCATTTTCGCTGCCAGAGATTGCAAGACGTTTGGAAGACACCTGGATGTGACATCCTAAAGGGAAGCACACGTTGCAATACCTCGCTACTCCCACAGCTGCGACGTAACACGGTTGTTCTCACGTAGAGTACGCCCCGACAGTTGAATGGTCAGCGTGACCAACTGCCGTCCTAAGGGGCCCGGTTTCGATTCCCGGCAGGGTGGGGGATTTTCTCCGGTCAGGGACTCGGTGTTGTGTTGTCTTCATCATCATTTCACCCCCATCCGGCTCGCTGGTCGCCCATTGTGGCGTCGAATGTAATAAGACCTGCACCAAGGCGGCCGGACCTGCCCTGTAACGGGCCTCCCGGCCAAGGTCTCCAAACGCTCATTTCCATTTTGGACGTAAAGAGTTATATGCAATTTTCTCGTTCGTGAGATACCGAGAACGCGTTCACTTGAGCAAGTATACCTATGTTATCGTTTCAGTTTCATTTTTCACCGACAGAATGAGAAAAAGAAACAAAAATTTACTCGATCTTCTTATCCTCATAGCGATCAATACGAGTTTTCGTAGGTCAGAAGCGCTCTTATTTTTGGTCTGGTTTTATTTGAAACTATGGTCACTCAAACGAAATATTGTTGTCTGCACGATCAAACCTTTTAATAATGTTTATGTTTCGAAGTCACCCAGAAAGCAGAAGCGAAGTATGGGGCACAGACTGCAAATGGTTGGAGATACGACATTTTAAAATCAGAGATATTTTTTACTTCAGTTGTATCGCAGCACCCAAATATTGTAGTACACATTTAGATCATTTGAATAGCACACGAGGGCGCTGGAAGTCGAGCAGGGGCTTTAGCGCAACCGGGTAAGACCCCAGACTGCAAGTCTATTCGTACTGCGATCGAGTCTTGTCATTATCATTTTTTAACTTCTACCAAAGGTCTGCATCACTACAACGATTCATGGTTCTTCAGAAAGCAGCAGTAGTATTAATCACAATCGTAGTAAACAACTTACGTTTGCAGTGAACTGTACAGCACGAGCGTCCTGAGCAGTTACGAATCTTTGACTAGCAACTTCACCACTTCTAGTATTGCACTCAAACGGTCTGCAACACAGCAGGTAGCTGGAGAAACAGCATACCTCGGTCCATACCGTGAATACGCGCTTGAGTCTATCGATAAATACAGGTTCATTCCACCAAAATCCCTTATTACACCTCGACTATACTTATGACAAATGTATCACTGTGATTAGGTTTGTTGTTGTAACTATTGTTTCTTTTCAATATGATTTGTAGTGGCGCGGCATGTGTTTGACGAAAGATAAGAAAAAAACTGACGAGCTTCGAATGCAATATGTGCAGACGTCTCGTCTGCTGCCTTTCGTTGCCGATGTAACGCCACTGCTCAAATGTTGACGCTCTCGTACGATATTAGACTGCTTGTAAGTCTTTGCACCCAATTTATAGAAAACATTCGAGGAGGGCATCGTTCTGGAACAGCGCTTTTACCTTCCTAGTATGTGCTACAACTGTGCCTAATGTAAGAAACATCGGTGACCTGGAAGATGCACGCTGTCCTTAGAGATTCATCCAGCTACTGCCACTGCGCTGTCTGTCCCACATCTTTCAACTACCAGTATGTCTAGACGATTTCCTGAGTACCTTGCTGCAGTAATATCCTGGAAAAATGGGTGTGACATAGCCATTGTCCGTTATTTCTTGTCACTGAAATTTCCAGACAGAATAAAACTTGAAATACGAGGTTCTGTTCGGAAAGTAAGTTCAGATAGGTCGCGAAATGGGAAACAATGAGAAAATCTAAAATGTTTTATTTGCAACAGTCAGCTACCCCTTACAACTTCTTCTCTACATAGTCGCCGCTCCGATTTACACATTTGTCGCAGCGCTGTACCAACTTTCCAATACCCCCGTCTTACAAGGCAGCCACCAGAGCTTTCCCTCAAGTCTCTAAGCTCGTCTAAAACTAATTGATTGTGCCAGAGTGTTGTCTTCATAGCCTGCGGTTCATCAGAGCAAAGATGAAACTCAGGAAGAGCCAGTTACGGGCCGTGTTGAGGGTAATCAAACACTTCCCATCGAAAATGGCCGCCGCGGCATCTTCACTGTGTTGCAGAGTGCAGCCGAGAACTGTCATGAAGAACGAAACGCATGCCAGTTACGTTATGTGGGTTGTACGACATCAGGCGAAATCTCTCACCAAGCCCTCATACTTGGCGGGCGACCGTACTTTCTAGGCATCTTTACGTGCTCACTGCGAGCTCAGAATTGAGAAGAGTGATTTTCCGCCATCGACGGGAGTACTAAAGACATTACCGTACATACATGTGCAAAACACTATAAAATTTTCACTGTGATTTTCATTTCGCGACCGATGAACTTACTTTCCGAATAGTCCTCGTATATGCTGAATATGGGCTTGAGGCGTGCTCGAATAGGTCAACCAGTGAGGAGCAGTTCATGGAAAAGCGACGGTGCGGATTAAAATCCCTATCGGGGTGTACTGTTGCTGACTGCCGATTTGGTGGTAGCAGAGACACGTTGTGTATCTCGTACTGTCCGTGATGGCAGAAGAAGCGTTCACCTCGTTTTGAAAAACAAATCTATAGAGGAAGGACACAGTTTCAACGATGGCTTTGAACAGACAAGTATATTTTCTTAGCGCCTGGTTCTGGAACGTGGTTATCAACGAGAGGAGGAACATAAGACAAATCAAAGTCTTGTGAATCAGTTCAGGTCTGTATGAAGTACTGCATAGCCCAAGTTGGCAATAATGCTGCTAGCTGAGAGTGGTGGCTCAGACATCGGGTTCCATGCACAGCCGAAACCGGCACTTGGCGCCGCACTCGCCTGTCAGGACACATTTGGTCCACCCGACGCATCTCGGGAGAGGAGTGCCGTTCAGACTCCATAAAAGGTAATTTCGTGCAGTAATGCATCTCTTCACCTACGAATATCTTGTAGGACACATGTCATATTTCTAGGCAACGTAGTTGTTCGGTCGACGACCAGTTAAAATTTCCTCTGTGAAATTTTGCTTTGAAAGCCGGCATTCTCATTAAGATAATTTTATTTCTCCTTTGTTATTGGTCTTATTCGGTGTTAACGATACAACAACATTTTCCCCTATCTGTAGTATTTCCAACATTCACTACACGCTCACTTCCAGAGACGTCACTTTGCATTGTGGTTTTCAGACGGTGACCTGAGGTTCTCGTTCGACGTAAAGACGACGCTGAACATCAGTGACGTGGCCTTCTACCCGTCACGCACGACGCACGGCTACGACCTGTACGCGAGTGCGTCAGACAAGGAGGACGTCCTCTTCCTGGACCTGTCCTCAGGTAACAAGCGACCGCCGCCACAACGAACATAATCCGAACAAATTAAATGAAAATTAATGCGTGTTCTTGTTATATACTTCACGTTTAACTAAGAACTAAAACAAGTTTTCCTTACACTTACAAGGAGAACAGGGAAATTATCATAACCGATTCCCCAGAAACTTCGCTTAGTGGAAGAAGAATCAGAATAAGCGTTTCTGAGGGAACGACAGTCGAAGTTTTCGACGAACTTTGTTTTATTATTATTATTATTAATCTACCCATATCCGTAGAAGGTTACTACTCAAATGTTTTTATCACGTTATGGGATACAAGGGCGTTATATTAATTGCAAAACTACAACTGGGTTTCACAAAAAAGTGTCATACATTTATTAAAAAATTAATGTGCTTATGGTACATTCATTGGTTACAATCTTTTTAAATTCTCATATTCTTATAATTCATTCTTATGTCGATTTCTGTATTAATTCTTATATTTTATTCTTATGTTTATTCTTCTTCCCTTGGATTATGCTGATCGTAGATACGTTCGAAACATAGAAATTCAGAACAACACGAGCCTCGCGCGAAAGCGGGTTTGCCACAGTGACAATCTCACTCGCTAAAGAAATGTTGTAAACGTTGCTGAAGATTTCACACATTGGTAGGTTTCGCTGCAAACTGCGCATAACGAATCACTTTATCGAAAACTTGCGCCCACACTACACTACGGGCATTTCACCGAAAACAATTTCATATGAATTTCCCGATTTAATTCTTTAAAATTCACGCAGCAGGCGTATAATTAGTAGACGAATACGGAAGAAATCATTTGAGAATACCCTGGAAAACATTCATGTAGCTATTCTTACGAAAGTTGGTTGATGAATGGAAAACAAAAATAAAAATAATAATCGGTTTTCGAACACGGATTCCAGTTGTTGAAACCGGGAGACTAGGCACCGTGCCACTGCTTCGGTTGAATTAATCACTCTTTAAAGGCTCACATAGAACCTCAAAAACTTTGATAGTCGTTATCTCAGAAACGGTCGAGTATGCACGGATAAGCCTGGACACGTGTTTGCTTACTTTGATCCGAAGCTTCTGGGAAATCGGTTTATAGCTCTTGCTGTGTTTTCCTCAATAATACAAATCCCGAGTTGGTAATGATAATGGAAACGCTAATAGGTAAGTAACGTGGACATCTCGGTTAAATCTTACTTCTCCGATTTGCTTTTTCTTCCGATTGCAAGATTCCTCTTTTGAATGGCTCCTTACTCAAACACCACAGACAACCTTCACACAATAGTTAAGCAATAGGAGACCTCATTTCCTGAGAAAAGCTGCTCCATATTTCCTACTAACAATCATGAGTAGTTATCAAGACCAATAGCCGAACGTGGTATCTCAGTGGTTAAGACAGTAAAAATCAGATTTCCGTTCCAGACATCCTGATGAAGATTTTGTTTGATTTCGTACATTATTGCAAGTAATTGTTAGAAGTTAGCAGCGGTCCATAGAACAGTTGTCTGATTTACACACCCGTAGATCTGAAGAGGTTGAAGTATATTACATTTTGAAAGTTTACCTCTTTACGAGAATATATCCTTGCACACACACTAGACGTTTATATTTATGAGTAAGATTATCTTGTCTCGCAAGAAAATAAAAAATAAACGCTTCAGATTTGTATTTAAAGTCAGGCTTTAGATGACTTTCCCCGTCGCCATATTCAGGAGATTTCATGGACCGAAACGTACTTTATTGAACTGGACGAAGTATGGGATGCAGACGATACAAAGTCACGGAACTTTCTTATGCCACGAGAGATTATGTCGACGTCAGCGAATAAAGATTATCGGCAGCAATGCCGATTTCGTTTGATGGCGGATGTCTGAGATTATTTCTATATCGCCTTTGGGCATCAAGCGCCCTTTGCTATGCATTACTAAGGGTGTTGCCGCTCCTCCGACAAAAGCTGCTGTTACACCTTCTAATCACATCGCCTTCTTTGATGACGGAACCCCAATAGGTAGACGCATGAGATAATATAAGGGGCAGTCGAATAAAAACGAGACAGATGGAAAAAGGTAAGTAAACTGTTCATTATTTCAAAAGTAATCGAAATAACTTTTAATCTGTTGATCGCAGAATGTGACGAGACGGTCAATCACTTCAAGGAAAATTTTGTAATTGCCTGAGATCGTGACTGTATGAGAGCTGTGTAACGGCTTCCCAGCCAAACGTCCTCAGCATATTCGAAACAACCTAGGTAAGATGTGAACCCGCGAACATATGCAGGGAAGTCGTCTCGTCGTATTAGAAACGTGTCTGTTCTATTGTTGTTCCTGTTGTGGTCTTCAGTCAGATCCTGTTGTCTCGTTTAGTCAGATGACTGGTTTAATGCAGTCCTCCTTGCTACTATATCCTTGCAAGCCTCTTCATCTCTGCATAATTACCACAACACCTATTCGAACTCTTTTCCTGCATTCAGGTCCTCGACTCCTCCTACAGTTTCACCCATCACACTTTCTTCCACTGTCCTTGATGCCTCAGGATATCTCTTATCAACCAAGCCCCTCCCTCAGTCAAGTTGTGCATAAATTTCTTTCTGTCCCAATTTGATTCAGTACCTCCTCGTCTGCTATTCCATCTACCCATGTAATCGTCAGCATGCAACGCATTTCAAGAGCTCCTGCTCTTTTCTGGTCTGAACTGCCAGTTCTCACTCCTGTACAAGTCTATGCACGAGGAAAATGTCTTCAGAAGATACTATCCAACGTTTAAATTTGTATTAGACTGCCTTTTCGTGCGTGGTTTCGCCCGCCTTCGCCTGCCACATCTATTTCACACATATACTCCACGGACAAACATCCAGGGATTGTTCAGGAACACTTTCTGAGTATACAAATAAGGAGTCGCGAGTATACCAAATTTGATTACAATTACTCCAGCTGTTCTTGAGTTATGCTTTTATTTCACACCTTTTCGCCATAAGCCCCACCCATATGGGTGTTAACGCCGTGTTACTGGCACAGTAAATTTTTCCACGTAGCAGGTGACACATGTGGTAGTTTTGGCACATATTTCTTGAGGTATTGTGGACATATTTAACTTTTTGGTATCCATCTCCAACGCAATAGTCTAACAATAAGCCTGACAACCACAAAACAACTAAGAATTTGATAGTAATATTGGTCTTTACGAACATTTTTACATCTAATGTCTTCTTGTCCCAACCCCTACCGTTACTAGTGGTCGGGTGTATTGCCCCCACAATAATTTTATACAAATAGAGAAACATGCATAAAAACATTTGACTGAAATACTCTAGATGTTCCTGAGATAAGATCTATGTCACCCCTATTTCAGTTCCACCCTTATTACGCCCGCATAAGCCTTCGTAGGTGTCCATACAAATCCCACCTAAGATTCATTGCCATCACGTGAATGGTATAGGAATGCATAATAGTCTACAAATAAAGATTCATTTCTACATATTAGATGTTAACAAATTCCTCATTTTCAGAAATTCTTTTATTGCTACTGTCAGCCAGTATTTTACGTCCTCTCTATCTTGGCGATCATCAGTTACATTCCTGCTAAGAATAAAAACTCATCGACTGCTTTTAGTTTGTCATTTCCTGATGCAAATCCCTCAGCATCGCATGATTTAATTCGCGTACACCCATTTACCGTTGTTTTAGCTGTTTTAATGTTCATATTACAGTGTGTTCAAGGCACAATCAATCCCATTAAAATTTTCTTCTCACCTTATTGGACGGAATTGCAGTGTTGTCAGCAAACATCAAGTTTTTATTTCTTCTTCATGAACTCTAATCCCATTTCCTAATATCCCCTTTGGGGGGAGATTGGGTACTTTATGCGCACCTTTTGAAACTATTGTAATCAGGGCTTTTACTTTATATTTTAATGTTTTGAAAATAAGGATACTTATTGTTTTTTCTTCTACCAGACTTCACCTACGTTTTAAATTTTCAGTTAAAATTAGCCCACAAATTTTATCACTTTATCATAGTTTTGGTTGGAGAGCTATCTTGTTACAAATAACACATTTTGCCCTGTTAAGGCTTCCTCAAACATTTTAAAAGGAAAGGAAAAGCAAGTCTAATTACACAAAATTATACGTTTAGGGTCTTGGTTCTAAGCTGCGTTAAGCTTTCGAAAAATATGTTAAAAGATTTGAAAATCAAATAAACACTGATTGGAGGCTGTCAGAGCATTACATATTACCAGCTGGTAGGGCGGTTAGTCAGAAAAATGGTAACAAACCATCTAAAGTAACAATCGCCAAACAAGATACACTGGAACGAAACCAAGAGTATATAAATTTAAATGGATAAAAAACGGGGATAAACGTATGAAGGCAAAGGAAAAGGGCACAGACAAATAAGGTAACAAGGAATACCTTAAAATAGTCAGAGGCGCCGGGTGAAGTGCAGTGTACAGCCAAACGTACACAGATTGAACCTGGATATGAGGTGAGTGAAGCAGGGCCGGCCACGGCGTGCCGAATCCACGTACGCAGCGTGGGCGGGCCGCTGGCGGACCAAGGCCGGGCGTGCCACTCGGCTTTGTTCGGTCCTTCTCAGAAGTACCCGGGACAGCGTGACATTTCATTTAGCATAGCAGTGCGGCATTTTGCGGTCGGCACAACTATCTGAGATAGGCAAAATCGTGACGTCAGCGCTGTTAACCCTTCGCTATTGGTTCGTGGTACGAAGGACGTCTACATCTACATCTACAACTACATCTACATCTATACTCCGCAAGCCACCCAACGGTGTGTGGCGGAGGGCATTTTACGTGCCACTGTCATTACCTCCCTTTTCTGTTCCAGTCGCGTATGGTTCGCGGGAAGAAGGACAGTCTGAAAGCCTCCTTGCGCGCTCGAATCTCTCTAATTTTACATTCGTGATCTCCTCGGGAGATATAAGTAGGGGGAAGCAATATATTCGATACCTCATCCAGAAACGCACCCTCTCGAAACCTGGCGAGCAAGCTACACAGCGATGCAGAGCGCCTCTCTTGCAGAGTCTGCCACTTGAGTTTGCTAAACATCTCCGTGACGCTATCACGGTTACCAAATAACCCTGTGACGAAACGCGCCGCTCTTCTTTGGATCTTCTCTATCTCCTCCGTCAACCCGATCTGGTACGGATCCCACACTGATGAGCAATACTCAAGTATAGGTCGAACGAGTGTTTTGTAAGCCACCTCCTTTGTTGATGGACTACATTTTCTAAGGACTCTCCCAATGAATATCAACCTGGCACCCGCCTTACCAAAAATTAATTTTATATGATCACTCCACTTCAAATCGTTCCGCACGCATACTCCCAGATATTTTACAGAAGTAACTGCTACCAGTGTTTGTTTCGCTGTCATATAATCATACAATAAAGGATCCTTCTTTCTATGTATTCGCAATACATTACATTTGTCTATGTAAAGGGTCAGTTGCCACTCCCTGCACCAAGTGCCTATCCGCTGCAGATCTTCCTGCATTTCGCTACAATTTTCTAATGCTGCAACTTCTCTGTATACTACAGCATCATCCGCGAAAAGCCGCATGGAACTTCCGACACTATCTACTAGGTCATTTATACATATTGTGAAAAGCAATGGTCCCATAACACTCCCCTGTGGCACGCCAGAGGTTACTTTAACGTCTGTAGACGTCTCTCCATTGATAACAACACGCTGTGCTCTGTTTGCAAAAAACTCTTCAATCCAGCCACACAGCTGGTCTGATATTCCGTGGGCTCTTACTTTGTTTATCAGGCGACAGTGCGGAACTGTATCGAACGCCTTCCGGAAGTCAAGGAAAATAGCACCTACCTGGGAGCCTGTATCTAATATTTTCTGGGTTTCATGAACAAATAAAGCGAGTTGGGTCTCACATGATCGCTGTTTCCGGAATCCATGTTGATTCCTACAGAGTAGATTCTGGGTTTCCAAAAATGCCATGATACTCGAGCAAAAAACATGTTCTAAAATTCTACAACAGATTGACGTCGGACATATGGGTCTATAGTTTTGCGCATCTGCTCGACGACCCTTCTTGAAGACTGGGACTACCTGTGCTCTTTTCCAATCATTTGGAACCTTCCGTTCCTCTAGAGACTTGCAGTACACGGCTGTTAGAAGGGCGGCAAGTTCTTTCGCGTACTCTGTGTAGAATCGAAATGGTATCCCGTCAGGTCCAGTGGACTTTCCTCTGTTGAGTGATTCCAGTTGTTTTTCTATTCCTTGGACATTTATTTCGATGTCAGCCATTTTTTCGTTTGTGCGAGGATTTAGAGAAGGAACTGCAGTGCGGTCTTCCTCTGTGAAACAGCTTTGGAAAAAGGTGCTTAGTATTTCAGCTTTACGCGTGTCTTCCTCTGTTTCAATGCCATCATCATCCCGGAGTGTCTGGATATGCTGTTTCGAGCCACTTATTGATTTAACGTAAGACCAGAAATTCCTAGGATTTTCTGTCAAGTCGGTTCATAGAATTTTATTTTCGAATTCACTGAACGCTTCACGCATAGCCTTCCTTACGCTAGCTTTGACATCGTTTAGCTTCTGTTTGTCTGGGAGGTTTTGGCTGCGTTTAAACTTGCAGTGAAACTCTCTTTGCTTTCGCAGTAGTTTCCTAACTTTGTTGTTGAACCACGGTAGGTTTTTCCCGTCCCTCACAGATTTACTCGGCACGTATCTGTCTAAAACGCATTTTACGATTGTCTTGAACTTTTTCCATAAACACTCAACATTGTCAGTGTCGGAAGATAAATTTTCGTTTCGATCTGTTAAGTAGTCTGGAATCTGCCTTCCATTACTCTTGCTAAACAGATAAACCTTCCTCCCTTTTTTTATATTCCTATTAACTTCCATATTCAGGGATGCTGCAACGGCCTTATGATCACTGATTCCCTGTTCTGCACTTACAGAGTCGAAAAGTTCGGGTCTGTTTGTTATCAGTAGGTCCAACATGTTATCTCCACGAGTCGGTTCTCTGTTTAATTGCTCGAGGTTATTTTCGGATAGTGCACTCAGTACAATGTCACTCGATGCTCTGTCCCTACCACCCGTCCGATACATGTTAGTGTCCCAGTCTACATCTGGTAAATTGAAATCTGCACCTAAGACTATAACATGCAGAGAAAATTTATGTGAAATATATTCCAAATTTTCTCTCAGTTGTTCTGCCACTAATGTTGCTGAGTCGGGAGGTCTGTAAAAGGAGCCAATTATTAACCTAGCTCGGTTGTTGAGTGTAACTTCCACCCATAATTATTCACAGGAACTATCCACTTCTACTTCACTACAGGGTAAACTACTACTAACAGCGACAAACACGCCACCACTGGTTGCATGCAATCTAACCTTTCTAAACACCGTCTATGCCTTTGTAAAAATTTCGGCAGAATTTATCTCTGGCTTCAGCCAGCTTTCTGTACCTATAACGATTTCAGCTTCGGTGCTTTCTATCAGCGCTTGAGGTTCCGGTACTTTACCAACGCAGCTTCGGCAGTTTACAATTACAATACCGATTGCTGCTTGGTCCCCACATGTACTGATTTTGCCCTGCACTCTTTGTGGCTGTTGCCCTTTTTGTACTTGCCTGAGGCCATCTAACCTAAAAAACGCCCAGTCCACGCCACACAACCCTGCTACCCGTGTAGCCATTTGCTGCGTGTAGTGGACTCCTATCCAGCGGAACCCGGAACCCGAAACCCGACCACTCTATGGCGCAAGTCGAGGAATCTGCAGCCCACACGGTCGCAGAACCGTCTCAGCCTCTGATTCAGGCCCTCCACTCGACTCTGTACCAAAGGTCCGCAGTCAGTCCTGTCGATGATGCTGCAGATGATGAGCTCTGCCTTCATCCCGCTAGCGAGACTGGCAGTCTTCACCGAATCAGATAGCCGCCGGAAGCCAGAGAGGATTTCCTCCGATCCATAGCGACATACATCATTGGTGCCGACGTGAGCGACCACCTGCAGATGGGTGCGCCCTGTACTCTTCATGGCATCCGGAAGGACCCTTTCCACATCTGGAATGTCTCCCCCCGGTATGCACACGGAGTGCACATTGGTTTTCTTCCCCTCTCTTGCTGCCATATCCCTAAGGGGTCCCATTATGCGCCTGACGTTGGAGCTCCCAACTACCAGTAAGCCCACCCTCTGCGACCGCCCGGATCTTACAGAGGGGCAACCTGTGGAACAGGACAAGCAACCATGTCCGGCCAAAGATCAGTATCAGCCTGAGACAGAGCCTGAATCCGGTTCGTCAGACAAACTGGAGAGGCCTTCCGTTCAGCCCTCCGGAATGTCTTTTGCCCCCTGCCACACCTCGAGACGACCTCCCACTCTACCACTGGTGAGGGATCAGCCTCAATGTGGGCAGTATCCCGGGCAGCCACAGCCATCCGGATCCCCACAGTGATGCCCATTGGCAACAGCCTCAAGCTGTGTGACCGAAGCCATCACTGCTTGAAGCTGGGAGCGAAGGGATGCTAACTCAGCCTGCATCCGAACACAGCAGTTGCCGTCCCTATCCATGCTAAAAACTGTTGTGCAAAGAACGTCTGAACTAATCTACAGAGAGCGCAAACAAATCGACAAAATTTAAACGGTTATTAAAATACAAGATTGCCTAGTAAATGCAGTAATGCTGCTACTTGCGCACTGCTGACACGCTGCTCGGCGGCGGAAGGAGACTACGCGATTTGACACTATTCAGGTACTAAAACGCGACGCTACAACTCTCAAATACTATAATACGCCCGAAATTTATGAATTAAACAATGCAAGTACCAAAAACACGCAAAGAAATTAAGAATTAAACTATGTAACAAATAAGTGAGCCACAGGTCGAGTGGCTGTTTGCACCAAAAGAGGCAGTCAAGCTATCTATCTTCTCTATACGTTAAAATGAATGGAAATGACAGATGAGAGGACTGCATAAGCGACGCGTACTGCTTACTTGCTACGAAAGTACGTTATAGTACCATACAGGAAGAATGTAATCTTTTCGATGACGATGAAAGGGTAAAAAATTACAACTGAGAGACGGGGTTCATTGTTCTGTAAAGCAAGAAGCACCCTCTGCTACATTTTCAGGCATGGAGCACTTGAAGAAACTGATGGTATGAATATCAAAATTTCTGAAGTCACACCCATTATTCCATTTTCGGTTGCAACGACGAAGAGTATTGAGAATTCATATATTACTACAAAGTGCGCTTGTTAAGTCAAGGAGAACGCCTATTTTTTCAATTTAAATCTCGCTATTGTTGAATTTATGAAGGAGAAGGAGTGCAGGAAAGAAAATTAGAACATACGTAATGAATTGGAGACTTCACATTTCAAGTGAAATTGACTGCACACTGCCCGCAGTAAGACACTGCTAGGTGACTTTTTTACTATTTGATGTGGATACATTTAGAAAGAAAATCACGTTGTAGAAGGAAAATATTCTGACAAATACAATCCAGTTCCCTAGGCTTGCTAACTTTAAGGAAGGTATGACGTTTGAAGAATTTATTGTGGCCGTATAACAACTACAATGATTACCTACATAAAGATTATGAGGACACTGTCAACCTGACATTTGTTTCAGAACTGTTTTCGAGATAGTTTGCTGTCTCAGTTGAAAACCCCCTTGAGCATGTGCACATGTAAACTGATTGACCTGCAACGTAATTTCAGTTTTATTAACAATTCTTTTTGCGTCAAAACTGTACAGGATGTTTACATTGCTTATCTCAGGTAGATTTTCCAAGTCTACATAATGAGAGTGCAAAAATGCTACAATATTAAGATCGACATCTTTGTGTGAAACATTGTTTTTCGATAACAAAACTAAATAAGACATAATTACGTAGCAATTTGACTGCAGAACACTGTGAATTTTTTGCGTGAGTTCGTATATCGATAGTCTGTACCAGATAAAAGTTATGTAAGGTCTTCACCACTCCAAAAATAATTAATTAATACTGAACATTTGTTTTGTTTGTGGCCTATGTTGTTGATCAATGTGAAAAACAAAACCAAGACATACGGAAAATGAGTGTTCCGCCATATAAATGCGGCGCGTTCACTGTTTTCCCCTCTCCCTCGTCCTTGCACTCATATGGCACGGTGTTACAGTAGAGGAAATGTGAAGCGAGTCTGAGCGCTTTGGTACTCGGATCCGGGCGAGGCCTGCGAGCTGAGATCTTGGCCACCCGTGAACTAAAGTCTCTAATAGAAGGCCACATTGAAACTAGAGAGTCCACACTAGTGGCGTGGACAACAAAAGCCGCCGGAGTCGTTGAAACTTAACTAATGTAGGCTCGAAACTATGATCCCTAACTTGTAATTTTGTATAATTACATCTTCGCTTTTTCTCTTCTTTTAGAAAATTTGAGGAAGCCTTAACCAGACGAAACACGTTATTTGTAATCATATGGCAACTGTGCATGTCTCTTTATATAATTTCAAGTACCAGTTGCTGTACAAAATAAACTCATCATGGAATGGAATAAGCCACAAATTTAAGTCTTAGTAGTAGATGTCACCTTCCACAATGTACGTAATATACAGTATTTTTAGCTTCAGGGCCTTACATGCACATCAGTGTCTCTTTGAAAAATATGTTATGAACAAACGACAGCAAAAATTAACGAAATTTGCGTTTCAAAATTTTTTGTGGTGATCTTTAAGTACTCCCAGCTTGGCAGTACACGTCACTGAAAATACATTGATATTGCTGAAAGATATTTACGGGTCGTACTAACACACCAGTCTGTTTCAAAACCATGTTGTTAATGCACTGAAGAGCCAAAGAAACTGGCACACTGTCTAATAATGTGTATGCCTCCTTGTACATGCAGAAGTGCCGCAGCACAACGTGACATGGACTCTACTAGGGTCTCAAGTAGCGCAGGGGGGAATTCACACCATGAATCCTGCAGGGCTGTCCATAAATCCGTAAGAGTACGAGGGAGTGGAAATATATTCCGAACAGCGCCCTGCAATGCACCCCAGATATGCTCAATTATGTTCATGCCTAGGGAGTTTGGTGGCCAGCGAAAGTGTTTAAACTCTGAAAAGTGTTCCTGGAGCCATTCTGTAGCAATTATGGACTTGAGAGGTGCCGCAAGGTCCTGCTGCAACTGCCTAAGTCCGTCGGATTTCACACTGGACGTGAATGGATGCAGGTTATCAGACAGGATGCTTACGTACCTGTCACCTGTCAGAGTCGTTTCGAGAATTATCGGGGACCCCACATCAGTCCAACTGCACACACCCTCACCATTACAGAGCCAGCAGCCGCTAGAACAGTCCCCTGGTGACATGCAGGGTCCATGGCTTCGTGAAGTTGTCTCCATACCCGTACACGTCCATCCACTCGAATAATTTGAAAAGAGACTCGTCCGATCAGGCAACATGCTTCCAGTCATCAACAGTCCAATGTCCGTTTTGACGGACCCAAATGAGGCATAAAGCTTTGTGTCGTGCATATTAAGGGTACACGAGTGGGCTTTCGGCTCCGAAAGCCTATATCGATATGTTTCCTTGAATGGTTCGTACTCTGAGACTTGTTGATGGCCCAGCACTGAAATCTGCAGCAATTTGCGAAAGTATTGCATTTCTGTCACGCTGAAAGATTGCCTTCAGTCGTCGTTGGCCCCGTTCTTGCAGGATCATTTTCCAGCCGCAGCGATGTCGGAGCTTTGATGGATTACCGGATTCCTGATATTCACGGTACACTCGTGCAATGGTCGTACGCAGAAGTCCGCACTTCATCGCTACCTCAAAGATGCTGTGTTCCATCGCTCCTTCGCCGGCGTAATGCCACGTTCAAACCGACTTAAATCTTGATAACCTGCCATTGTAGCAGCAGTAACCGATCTAACAACAGCGCCAGACACTTGGTTCAAATGGCTCTGAGCACTATGGGACTTATCTTCTAAGGTCATCAGTCCCCTAGAACGTAGATCTATTTAAACCTATCTAACCTAAGGACATCACACACATCCATGCCCGAGTCAGGATTCGAAACTGCGAGCGCGGCAGCAGCACGGTTCCAGACTGTAGCTCCTAGAACCGCTCGGCCACCCCGGTCGGCGCCAGACACTTGTTTTCGTATATTGGCGACGTCGACCGCAGCGCCGTATTCTGCCTGTTTACATATCCCTGTATTTGAATACGAATGCTTATACCAGTTCATTTTGCGCTTCAGTGTATAAGTGAACAAACTCTAACGAATTAGATTTTTTAAAAAAATTAAAAAAAAAGTTCCCCCCCCCCCCCATGAACCATGGACCTTGCCGTTGATGGGGTGGCTTGCGTGCCTCAGCGATACAGATAGCCGTACCGTAGGTACAACCACAACGGAACGGTATTTGTTGAGAGGCCAGACAAACGTGTGGTTCCTGAAGAGGGGCAGCAGCCTTTTCAGTAGTTGCAAGGGCAACAGTCTGGATGATTGACTGATCTGGCCTTGTAACAATAACCAAAACGGCCTTGCTGTACTGGTATTGCGAACGGCTGAAAGCAAGGGGAAACTACGGCCGTAATTTTTCCTGAGGGCATGCAGCTTTACTGTATGATTAAATGATGATGGCGTCCTCTTGGGTAAAATATTCCGGAGGTAAAATAGTCCCCCATTCGGATCTCCAGGCGGGGACTACTCAAGAGGATGTCGTTATCAGGAGAAAGAGAACTGGAGTTCTACGGATCGGAGCGTGGAATGTCAGGTCCCTTAATCGGGCAGGTAGGTTAGAAAATTTGAAAAGGGAAATGGATAGGTTAAAGTTAGATATAGTGGGAATTAGTGAAGTTCGGTGGCAGGAGTAACAAGACTTCTGGTCAGGTGACTACAGGGTTATGAACACAAAGTCAAATAGGGGTAATGCAGGAGTAGGTTTAATAATGAATAGGAAAATAGGAACGCGGGTAAGCTACTACAAACAGCTTAGTGAACGCATTATTGTGGCCACGATAGATACGAAGCCCACACCTACTACAGTAGTACAAGTTTATATGCCAACTAGCTCTGCAGATGACGAAGAAATTGAAGAAATGTTTGATGAAATAAAAGAAATTATTCAGATAGTGAAGGGAGACGAAAATTTAATAGTTATGGGTGACTGGAATTCGAGTGTAGGAAAAGGGAGAGAAGGAAACGTTGTAGGTGAATATGGATTGGGGCTAAGAAATGAAAGAGGAAGCCGCCTGCTAGAGTTTTGCACAGAGCACAACTTAATCATAGCTAACACTTGGTTTAACAATCATGAAAGAAGGTTGTATACATTGAAGAACCCTGGAGATACTAAAAGGTATCAGATAGATTATATAATGGTAAGACAGAGATTTAGGAACCAGGTTTTAAATTGTAAGACATTTCCAGGGGCAGATGTGGTCTCTGACCATAATCTATTGGTTATGACCTGTAGATTAAAACTGAAGAAACTGCAAAAAGGTGGGAATTTAAGGAGATGGGACCTGGATAAACTGAAAGAACCAGAGGTTGTACAAAGTTTCAGGGTGAGCATAAGGGAACAATTGACAGGAATGGGGGAAACAAATACAGTAGAAGAAGAATGGGTAGCTTTGAGGGATGAAGTAGTGAAGGCAGTAGAGGATCAAGTAGGTAAAAGACGAGGGCTAGTAGAAATCCTTGGGTAACAAAAGAAATATTGAATTTAATTGATGAAAGGAGAAAATATAAAAATGCAGTAAATGAAGCAGGCAAAAAGGAATACAAACGTCTCAAATATGAGATCGACAGGAAGTGAAAAATGGCTAAGCAGGGATGGCTAGAGGACAAATGTAGGGATGTAGAGGCTTATCTCACTAGGGGTAAGATAGATACTGCCTACAGGAAAATTAAAGAGACCTTTGGAGACAAGAGAACTGCTTGTATGAACATCAAGAGCTCAGATGGAAACCCAGTTCTAAACAAAGAAGGAAAAGCAGAAAGGTGGAAGGAGTATATAGAGGGTCTATACAAGGGCGATGTACTTGAGGACAATATTATGGAAATGGAAGAGGATGTAGATGAAGATGAAATGGGAGATACGATACTGCGTGAAGAGTTTGACAGAGCACTGAAAGACCTGAGTCGAAACAAGGCCCCCAGAGTTGACAACATTCCATTGGAACTACTGACGGCCTTGGGAGAGCCAGTCCTGACAAAACTCTACCATCTGGTGAGCAAGATGTATGAAACAGGCGAAATGCCCTCAGACTTCAAGAAGAATATAGTAATTCCAATCCCAAAGAAAGCAGGTGTTGACAGATGTGAGAATTACCGAACAATCAGTTTAATAAGTCACAGCTGCAAAATACTAACGCGAATTAATTACGGACAAATGGAAAAACTGGTAGAAGCCGACCTTGGGGAAGATCAGTTTGGATTACGTAGAAATACTGGAACACGTGAGGCAATACTGACCTTACGACTTATCTTAGAAGAAAGATTAAGGAAAGGCAAACCTACGTTTCTAGCATTTGTAGACTTAGAGAAAGCTTTTGACAATGTTGACTGGAATACTCTCTTTCAAATTCTAAATGTGGCAGGGGTAAAATACAGGGAGCGAAAGGCTATTTACAATTCGTACAGAAACCAGATGGCAGTTATAAGAGTCGAGGGACATGAAAGGGAAGCAGTGGTTGGGAAGGGAGTAAGACAGGGCTGTAGCCTCTCCCCAATGTTATTCAATCTGTATATTGAGCAAGCAGTAAAGGAAACAAAAGAAAAATTCGGAGTAGGTATTAAAATCCATGGAGGACAAATAAAAACTTTGAGGTTCGCCGATGACATTGTAATTCTGTCAGAGACAGCAAAGGACTTGGAAGAGCAGTTGAACGGAATGGATGGTGTCTTGAAGGGAGGATATAAGATGAACATCAACAAAGGCAAAACGAGGATAATGGAATGTAGTCGAATTAAGTCGGGTGATGTTGAGGGTATTAGATTAGGAAATGAGACACTTAAAGTAGTAAAGGAGTTTTGCTATTTGGGGAGCAAAATAACTGATGATGGTCGAAGTAGAGAGGATATAAAATGTAGACTGGCAGTGGCAAGGAAATCGTTTCTGAAAAAGAGAAATTTGTTAACATCGAGTATAGATTTAAGTGTCAGGAAGTCATTTCTGAAAGTATTTGTATGGAGTGTAGCCATGTATGGAAGTGAAACATGGACGGTAAATAGTTTGGACAAGAAGAGAATATAAGCTTTCGAAATGTGGTGCTACAGAAGAATGCTGAAGATTAGATGGGTAGATCACATAACTAATGAGGAGGTACTGAATAGGATTGGGGAGAAGAGGAGTTTGTGGCACAACTTGACCAGAAGAAGGGATCGGTTGGTAGGACATGTTCTGATACATCAAGGGATCACCCATTTAGTATTAGAGGGCAGCGTGGAGGGTAAAAATCGTAGGGGGAGACCAAGAGATGAATACACTAAGCAGATTGAGAAGGATGTAGGTTGCAGTAGGAACTGGGAGATGAAGAAGCTTGCACAGGATAGAGTAGCATGGAGAGCTGCATCAAACCAGTCTCAGGACTGAAGACCACATAACAACAACAACAACAAAATTAATGGTGGGTGCAATGCGCTTCCTGTTCCACCCCTCCCCATCCACACCCCCACCCCAGCCCGACCTTGGGAAATGCACGTTATGGACAATGCGTCGGTATAGCTAGGGTTAAATAACACTGCAGGTAGGCTACAAACCTACTTCACTCCCATCCTTTTATCATACTACAATGGAGGAAAGCAAATGCGATTTGTGCAAAAAAATTTTCAAATGTGTGTGAAATCTTATGGAACTTAACTGCTGAGGTCATCAGTCCCTAAGCTTACACACTACTTAACCTAAATCATCCTAAGGACAAACACACATACCCATACCCAAGGGAGGACTCGAACCTCCGCCGGGACTAGCCTCACAGTCCATGACTGCAGCGCCCTAGACCGCTCGGGGTAATCCCGCGCGGCGATTTGTGCAGGCAAGGTGGAGGTGATAACGGGCGTCGGGGCGGCGATGCCGGCGCAGCTGGCGGAGTGGGGGGCGCCCAACCGGCCGATCGCGGCGCCCGGCGTCTTCGGCCGCTACCTGGCCACCGCCGCCGCCGACGCGCTCTTCGTGCTCAACGGCGCGACGCGCACCGTCAACTGCGAGGTCAGCCGCGTGGCGCTGCCGCGTGCGCTCGCCTGGGTCTCCATGCGGCTGCAGTGACGCCGGCCGCGACGCGCCCCCACCGCCAGCAGTGCCGCCTGACTCCCCGGGCCCGCCACCGCCACCTCTGCACTTCACAGAGCGAGCCGTTCGACAACGTCATAGATCTGAGGAAATTGTCCTGTTCGCGCGTTTATCAGCACCGTATCTTTTCGTAACACGCTACGATGGAGTCGTATTGCGTCCACTCGAGCTAAAGAAGGTTTATCATACGATGAAATCTCTCACGACCGGATGGCTTAGCTGTTTTTAAATCCTCCGTGTTGTATGGTAGTCGCCCATGAAACTTTCCCGTGGTTAACGTTTGGTACAGAGCGGCGCTATAAATCATTACAGTTTCTCATGTATCTCGCGAAAGGGATGAATCTCCAAAACCCAGAGCAAGTCTGAATATATCCAGGGCTGCTCTGGACGAAACCTTAGCAGCGGAAAATGTTCATGTGCCACGAACATGCAGCACAGAAAATTTAAAAGCAGGAAAAGAAAATTGTATCCACACGATCTACAGAGACACGAAAGTCGGAAAGTGTCTGGGCAATTGCAAATTTCACATAGTATAACCCCACAGTGTCTTCGCTGGTTACTGTAAAGCACAATAATGAGAAAGGGATAAATTTACACTCCTTGGACCGATTTGAAAGGCATTTGTTCAGTTACCAGTCAAATTTCACGCAACTGCCGGAGAACAATGTTTTTACGAATTTGTCCTGTGGTTTACAGACAAGTTTAATGCAAATACCTTCACTGTCATTTCAGATTGGCAAATAAGTTTTCATATCGACAAAATATATTCAGTACCTACGTTCTTCAAGTTACCTGTCAAAAGGTGAATAACGAAAGTACCATTAGCATTAAACATCCTCGAAAACATTTAGGGACCGAGCGAGGTGGCGCAGTGGTTAGACACTGGACTCGCATTCGGGAGGACGACGGTTCAATCCCGCGTCCGGCCATCCTGATTTAGGTTTTCCGTGATTTCCCTAAATCGCTCCAGGCAAATGCCGGGATGGTTCCTTTCAGAGGGCACGGCCGACTTCCTTCCCCGTCCTTCCCTAATCCGATGAGACCGATGACCTCGCTGTCTGGTCTCCTTCCCCAAACCAACCAACCAACCAAAACATTTAGGTAACTGAATGTCCATCTGGAAAACAGCAACAGCCTAAATTTCAAAATAATCTGAGATGTATAATTAATTCATTCCAAAATTTCACATGTACCTCAATTTTAACGTTTCCTCTATTTGATAACAGCATGCAGAGCTCAGAAATTTATCATCACTTGGGTTTACTTTGGCGTTACTTATCCCAAGAAACACATTTCCGAGAGCGTTTATATTTCTTTACTGTGAAGTTGTACATTTCTACATCATCTCAGTCGCCATTTATTCATTATCACCTCCCCAATATGCAGCCAAATTAGGGGACAAAAGTGAAAGGAATCACTCTTTATGATTTTAGAATTAGTTGGTCTCGACAACTGCTCGATGGCCATTAAAATGCTGTGAGAATTTACCAGCCACAATATCGCTTCATGGTAAAGTGACCTTTAACTGGGCAGACGGCAACGGGCTCACAAATGCTATTGCTATTGTCGTCACATCTAGGGTTTCAAACCTACCTTCTGCCATTTAGATTTTCATTTGTTGTTATTTCTCTGAACATATTAAGTTGAGTGTGTGGACTTTTCCTTTGAAAAGGACATGACCCGTATTCTCCTCCGCCACCTGGTCTTGGCAGAGACGTTAAACAAATCTTTCTTACTTTTGAATACATTATTGGAGTAGCAGTGATCAATGAGTTACAAATATTTACTATTAAAAACAGTCTTGATCACGATTTATTTGTTAAGGTGACCGATTCTCCAGCAGAAAGAGGTTCCTACTCAATGGTCTGAAGATGACCCCAGTAGTGGTCGAAACCAGTCACCTTAACAAATAAATCGTGATCAAGACTGTTTTTAATAGTAAATAAACTAATCTTTCTTGCTTTGGTATCATCAGACACTGATCTAGGCTTCGCAGACAAATGTAAATAACTTAGACCCTGCAAACAATAAAAATAATTTCACTGTAAAATGGGCATCATAATCCAAAAATGAGAACAAGGAAGTTTCATCGTGATGTTCAGCTCTGTCAACGGTGGGTCTCCAATTCTATCGTATGTGAGATATAATAGCCGGAGCGCAAAATTTCTTGTTGTCTTCAGTCATTTATGGGTACATTACTGGACAATGTGAGAATTCTTGTGGAGACAATAACTGATGACAGTGAAGTCGAAGTCACTCTCAAGTACTCAGTTTCTGAGACATATCCGCTTTCTTCTCAACTATCAGCAGCAAACTGATGAAAGGATATCTCCCTGCTTTCGGCACAAACATTTCACAGATCTAATGCTAAAAAACGGGCTGATCGGTCCACGAATTCCTGTAGGATGCATATTAATGACTGTTTGTTCAACCGATACCACACTGGAGAGATTTCCACAGTAGCTCCACTATATCCACATTTGCTGATACTAACCTACAAAGGTTGTCATCACCCTGATTACGTAGCGGAATTATATGTCGACAATCGTTTCGAGTATACTTTTTGGTGAAATCTCTGTAGATTCTTTACCTCTGCTAATATATTCTCTGTTGAGCACATCATGTACTTCATTTTGACGAGTAAACAACGACGTGATACGAATTCACAAATCGGTCGGAAGTACCTTCTGAAGTTCTCTCCTGCGGTTCGTAATCTTATGTCACTGAGCATTACATAAATCTACGAAGATGAACGGTGATTTTTCGTTCTCGTCATTAATTCGGTGGCTACAACTGTCTCAAATTGTTACTGTAAATTTTTACTGAGAAATGCCAGACTATTGAACTGTTGTTTCCTTCTTCTTTCTACATCACATCTAGCTTGTTTTCAAATTACAGAACTAAAAGTTAATGGTAATTTCTTACTATATAAACATGTTATTGGACATGTCCACATTATATATTCTTATCTAGTGAATATATGTTTCACTGCTATTTACATTAGCTGTATTTAATGAACCTGCTATTCTACATATAGAGACTTTGCTGGTGACACAGCAGCAATACAATTTACTTTCTGCAACACGTCGTTCATGTTCAACTGTGTCTACAATTTTACGGTATGGAAAATGTGATAGCCTGATCACAAATGTTCTAGGTGTCTTCAGTCACTTATGGATGCATCACAGGGAAATATGAGGTTTTTTGGAGACAAAAACTAGCCATCACTGAAGTCGAAGTCAGTCTCAAATATTTCAGTTTCTAAGACATATCAGCTTTATTCTCAACTATCCGCAGCATTCCTGATATAAACGAAAAGAACTCTGTTAGAGGAAAATTTTCCAGCTTTATTAAGTGTACGACGAGAGCACATAGGAAAACGGTTTTAGAATAACGAGATAACGTACAGTCTTTCATATACGTTGACGATGAAGATAGTAATGAGGCAATGGATGGTAAAAGATGGAAGCTATTCATGCGTATCAGTTCACATCATCTGCGACAGGAATATTGTCGCTGATAATCCTATGTCAGGAAAGAATGTCTAGAGGGACGATTAATATGGTGAACGTGGAATACAGTTATTTTTTCTCTAGAAATGATACGCAATTGCCAATTAACAGAAAATACTTTGCAAATGCAGCTCTAATATCTTTGGAAAACTCATGCTTTACGGCAGATATTTCAGTAAAGAATAATTACTACGTCGTTGAATCTCTGACCAATCATGGACATAATTAAACAGATCGAGCGACAAGAAACAAAAATTTCGGTAAGTGGTAAATTTGAGAAGTCTACGACTTGTAGCACAGCCATAGAGCATAATATTTACGATCTTTTGTAGTACAGACATCTTACGAAAAATCATGAGATAGAAGTATCGGTCAAACTCTTTTTTGTAAGAAAAATTGTAAATAAATTAAAGTTTCGTGAAGACAGATATCATACGGTAGCTAAGAGCTGTAAAACCTGTTTTAATAAATGAACTTGTTTATATTGTGAATTGTTATTTCTTACTTATTATATCCTTTTCCACCCACTAAAATTATGTTAAATTTATAGTTAAAAAGATAAATATAATTTGCACTTTGACAATAATTCAGAACATTCCCTCTAGAGAACACTTGGAGACAACGTCGAACAACTTATGCCCTTGAAAAATGCCACTGAAAAAGAACTACTAGCTTCACTTTTGTACTGATACGGTCAGGTCATTTTTTGGTGTAAATACTACTTTACATATTATGTACTGTGCAATGTAAGTGTATAACTAGTTCCAGGTGATCCAGTACATGTGGAAACATACACACAAGGAGCTAATACAACATATGGAGACAACTTAGTTTAATACTTTGTTACAGAATTTTGTGAGCGAACTCTATCTGTAGTCCAGCCATTAATCATGCAGTAAACTCCATTGCCATGACAAGCAAACGTATTTCTTGTGTCCTATGAATTCTTCGTGATATAAATCATCTCTTTTGAGCATTTAACATTCAATGATCAAACAGTCGGTTAATCAAAAAGATGCTGCTCCAACACAAGAATACCTGAAAGTTTCCTTTAAGAGGTTAAGAGGTTGTGCTCATCCCAGTGTTACACGTCGTTTGTACTGCTTATAATGAAACATCTCTGTCACCAACTTCTACGTAATTATAATAGATAGACGATATTTTCCATTAATCAAACACGAAGTCTCTCCAAGATGGCTGCTGTAGACGGATGGAACTGTGAACCGCTGCATGGTTCCTAAGATTTATCCACGACTGAATTGATTCTCCCATGTCGGACTTCTTCGTTTCAGGCTAGTGTTAGCGATACATGATCTCTGTGTGTTGGCAGATACTTGGTGCGCTGTTCACCCCACCATAGCACTCACTACCGACACTGGTGTTGTCTCATTTGGATTACGGTCCGACACGTTACTACAGTGGTACCAGACTAGCATCAAAAAAATTCCACAAAATATGGCACTGCTGCGTTCTAATCTACGTTGCGTCTGTGTCGTTTACACTAACCACTGCCATGCTCTCGGAATCATTGGAAATGAGGCTTCATATTCGGCACCAATACATAGCGGAGAAAGAAACTTGGAAGATATCGAGTCTCCAAAGACTGCTTCTTTAGATGTCGTTTCGCTACTGAAACAAATAGTGCGATGCTGTAGTCAATATTTCACAAGAATGCTTCTTTGCCAGCCGATTCACCGGGCGAACCAGAACTTCGAACCTCTTTTTGTCAGTTACTGACTTCGTGCAACACACATGTGCTCCACAAACATGAAACACTATGCATTACAATCATATTCACGACAACAGTGCAAATGTTGTAGTCAGATTCGATGTCAGTATTAACTAACGGGTCTAAAACCTCTACTTGTCGGAGCACATTTATGGGTGTTGTTGTAGTCGGAAATGGACTGCTGACGAATCGTGTCGCTTCATCCTCAGCTTGTGTGCTGTGCTATCGGGGATCACCAGCTAGTATGGTAGCGCCTAGGGGAAATGTTTTGGAGAGACATACTGTTGCTACACCTAGTAAGAATTCAGGTCATCCCTGGTAGGAATTGAGGGATGTCTAACGGGATAATTTGGAGAAAATTGTGGACGATGTTGACTCAAATACAATGATTGTAATTCTGAAGGTAGCAGAGGTACGAGGGCAGTTCAATAAGTAATGCAACACATTTTTTTTCTCGGCCAATTTTGGTTGAAAAAACCGGAAATTTCTTGTGGAATATTTTCAAACATTCCCGCTTCGTCTCGTATAGTTTCATTGACTTCCGACAGGTGGCAGCGCTGTACGCAGCTGTTAAAATGGCGTCAGTAACGGATGTGCGTTGCAAACAACGGGCAGTGATCGAGTTTCTTTTGGCGGAAAACCAGGGCATCTCAGATATTCATAGGCGCTTGCAGAATGTCTACGGTGATCTGGCAGTGGACAAAAGCACAGTGAGTCGTTGGGCAAAGCGTGTGTCATCATCGCCGTAAGGTCAAGCAAGACTGTCTGATCTCCCGCGTGCGGGCCGGCCGTGCACAGCTGTGACTCCTGCAATGGCGGAGTGTGCGAACACACTCGTTCGAGATGATCGACGGATCACCATGAAACAACTCAGTGCTCAGCTTGACATCTCTGTTGGTAGTGCTGTCACAATTGTTCACCAGTTGGGATATTCAAAGGTTTGTTCCCGCTGGGTCCCTCGTTGTCTAACCGAACACCATAAAGAGCAAAGGAGAACCATCTGTGCGGAATTGCTTGCTCGTCATGTGGCTGAGGGTGACAATTTCTTGTCAAAGATTGTTACAGGCGATGAAACATGGGTTCATCACTTCGAACCTGAAACAAAACGGCAATCAATGGAGTGGCGCCACACCCACTCCCCTACCAAGAAAAAGTTTAAAGCCATACCCTCAGCCGGTAAAGTCATGGTTACAGTCTTCTGGGACGCTGAAGGGGTTATTCTGTTCGATGTCCTTTCCCATGGTCAAACGATCAACTCTGAAGTGTATTGTGCTACTCTTCAGAAATTGAAGAAACGACTTCAGCGTGTTCGTAGGCACAAAAATCTGAACGAACTTCTCCTTCTTCATGACAACGCAAGACCTCACACAAGTCTTCGCACCCGAGAGGAGCTCACAAAACTTCAGTGGACTGTTCTTCCTCGTGCACCCTACAGCCCCGATCTCGCACCGTCGGATTTCCATATGTTTGGCCCAATGAAGGACGCAATCCGTTGGAGGCACTACGCGGATGATGAAGAAGTTATTGATGCAGTACGACGTTGGCTCCGACATCGACCAGTGGAATGGTACCGTGCAGGCATACAGGCCCTCATTTCAAGGTGGCGTAAGGCCGTAGCATTGAATGGAGATTACGTTGAAAAATAGTGTTGTGTAGCTAAAAGATTGGGGAATAACCTGGTGTATTTCAATGCTGAATAAAACAACTCCTGTTTCAGAAAAAAAATGTGTTGCATTACTTATTGAACTGCCCTCGTAAAATACAGGAAGCGAAAGTTTATCTACAACTTGTATAGAAACAAAATGGCAGTTATAAGTGTTGATGGGCATGAAAGGGAAGCAGTTTTTGGAAATAAGGTGAGACAGGTTTGTAGCCTATCCCCAATGTTAATCAGTCTGTACTCTCAAGAAGCAGTAAAATAAACAAAAGAAAATTTTGGAAAAGGAATTACAGTACAGGGAGAAGAAATAAAAACTTTGAGCTGAGCCAATGACTAGTTCTGTCAGAGATATGGGAGAACAGTTGGCTGGTAAGGGAAACGTCTTAAAAGTATGATGTAAGATGAAAATAAATTAAAGCAAAACAAGGATAATGGGATGTGGTCAAATTAAATCAGGTGATGCTGAGGGAATTACAGTAGGAATAAAGATACTGAAAATAGTAGACGAGATTTGCTATTTGGCAGTAAAATAACTGATACCAGTCGAAGTAGACAGGATATAAATAACAATGGCAAAAAAATCGTTTCTGAAGAAGAGAAATTCGTTAACATCGAATATAGATTTAACTGTCTGAATTGTTTTATGAAGGTATTTGTTTGGTGTGGAGGCTTGAATGGAAGTGAAACGTGGACGATGAATAGTTCAGACAAGAAGAGAATCGAAACTTTTCAACTGTGGTGCTACAGAACAACGCGGAAAATTACATAAGCAGATCATGTCACTAACAAGGAGGTACAAAGAACTGGGAAGAAAAGAAACTTGTGGTACATCTTCACTAGAAGAAGGGACAGATGATAGGACACGTTCTGAGGCATCAATGGATCACCGATGTAGTACTAGAGGGAAGCGTGAAAGCTACAAATTACAGACGGAGACCATGAAATGAACGCAGTAAGCAGGTTGTAAAGGATGTAAGTTTCAGTAGTAGTTGGGAGATGAAGAGGCTTGCACAGGACAGAGTATCATGCAGAGCTGCACGAATCAGTCTTCGAGGTGAGGTGAACACAAGAACAACGACTACGATGGCAGAATAGCACGCCAAAGACACGCCACGTCCAAATTGTTAACTCTCATGAGACGGTGTCCTGGTAACTGTTTTCAGCAGAACAACGCCCGTCAACATACGGTACGTGACTATGGGCTATGTGCATAATGTTGACGTACTCCCCTGGCCAAAATCATACCTGGTCCTCCTTTCTCAGTAGGGAAGCACTGCACATCGGGAACTTGCTGCACATATATTTCAGTAAACAATACATGAAAGGAATGGCGGAAATGCGAGCGAATAGAGACCGCTCCTCCCCCCCTCCCCCCTCCCTGACTTGTTGCCTATAAATTGTTCACATTAGGAAATGATAGCTCACGGACTGGCCTTTCGGTAGTATGCACTTAAAGTCCGTCATATTCTTGCATTACCTCCGGTTAACCATTCACTTGCACAAAATAGGAATCGTAGACAAGTTAACAGGTTCGTGTGACTCACCATTAGGTTATAATCTTCGTCTATGTATTCCCACTGATAGATTGTATATCATCCATGTACTGTCAGGTAATATCATTATATGTGTATATTTTCACTCTGTATCTTATACATTATAACAGAAAAAAAGTTACAAATTAAAAAAGTAATGTGTAAACTACCAAACGCAATTCAAGTCGAAGTGGTTTCTAACAGTTGAAAAACAGTGATATCTTAAAGACTGGGGCAGATTCTTGACTTCAGTCTATACTGGCAACCAACTGAAAACACAATTAATCATAACTTGCGGTAAGCAGTTTTTTGGTATCTATTCTTTTCAATAGCAGATGTGTTAGTTGACTGAACTTCAAATAAGTTATCGGCAGTTGAAATGAAAATATAGGACAAAAATTGTGGACGTAAAATGGGAGGAGTTATGTTAGAAGAGTTATCATTGGAGGAAGATGCTAGCATCATGGATCTGTATACTATTAGAATAAGATATGCCAGTAAGACCGAGCCATATCCACAGCCTGCTGCAGCACACATACCACATGTACCGGCGAAGGAGAACCACAGGCAGTTACTCTGGTCCCACTCAGGGGAAAATCACTCTTTGCAGCCGCTGGAATCCTCCAGGATTCCGATCCAAACCTGGAACTTTAAGAGTAAACCAGTGACTTAGACGTTCCAAAAGACCAACAAGGTCCATGAATCATCCTGTGAAAATTTCCATTATTTACCGCCTTATGTAGTGCTTGTGGAGAACATTTTTGGACTTGGAGATCTTGTGGTGGCCTATGTTCTGCCGGAATAGACAATCTACTACATCCATTATTATGAGGGACGATCACGAAGTATTCCTTTGAAGGCCATACAAGCGACTCTGCGCGACTCCAATGCTGATGTATAAGCAGCGACATGTACGCAGGGGGTTAGTGTGGCCTTCGAATGGAAAATTTTTCACCGCCCCTTGTACGACAGGTGGTAGCAGACGTAGTGTAGTGAGCGCCTGTGGAAGTGGCAAGACTCGACACACAATCTGTGCCAGCCACCAGCTTCATAGGTTTCAGGCTAAACGTAGAACAGTTATAGGTTTTATAGTTTCCTGTCGTGTTGTAATCACCGAATCGTGAAAGATACCAGTATGAATATTAGATGTAAGCCTTGTAATATAGGTAGAAGTGTACAGTGCAGATCTCTTCTGCCAGTCCATTAAGAGCTCACGAGGGAAACTAGTAATTTCACCATCACTGAGTGCGAACTGGAGGTAAAAAGTGACGCAGTCACATTCAATCCGTAAATTCCGGAACAGAGGCCGTCAAAAGCGAAGCAAGGCAGACTTCGAGAGTAGCAGCGAGCAGCAGAGTTCCAGGCAGAGAAGACTTCAAGATAGTGCATCCTGCGATGACCGACAGTCTACAAAAAAATCACATGTAAGTATATATTATCTTCAATTAAGCTTGCACACTAAGAAGAACTTACAAAACTTGCTTGTAGTATCTCCGGACCAGAATTGTTGGTTTTCATCGTACATTTGTCTAAATGTACATATATCAGTATACAACTTTCATTATGACGAGTTCTTCAACCTAAGGGTTCAATTACAGTAATAGAATATGACGCTTCCGTGATTGGTGGTCTGTAGTACCATACATTACAGTGTAAACCCGAATATAAACAAAGCTATGTCCCGGGGTGGCCGTTTACAATGGTAAGTGACTGGAGGAGCTAGTAACTCTTAACTGAGTACTAGAATTACTGAGCCTATAAACCAGCGCCTTTGCTCTTCTACCCGTTCATTGTTAACACTCGAAGAAACAATAAATAGCAGACCAGTAAGTCACACGGAGTGTCATTCCCCTATCATCACCACATCTACCTCCTTAGCATAACATCCAAGTGTTGCTGTACTGTTTCCAACGACAGACACATGAGTAATCTGTGCATAACCCTGCCACCGTTTCACTCCTGTACGCAGCTGCTTGTGTTCCAAGAAAATCGGGTGTCAGCTCTGACCTGAGCATAACCACCTGAGTAATACGTAAAAAGTATGTAAAAACGAAAAAAAAACATATTGAATTACAAAACATTATCTGCCTCATATGGATTGTCATTAGGTAACTGATTTGGTGGGATTCATAGGCGTCACTCAATGAAAACATTGCACATTGTGATATATAAGTGAGCTGTGTGACTTCTCAAATTACGTGCTGGAGAAACCAAATATGAAATTTAACCACAGCTGCTCAAAGGAGATAGGAAGCTCGGGATCTTTTCTGATGGACAAACTTGTGGTTGGTACTTAATTTTAATTTCAACTACAGAACGAATGTCATTATTACAGAATTACAGCATCAGAAGAACAACATAAGAATTTATTTCAGATCTTTTTCCTCTTAAGAAAGTATACAACTGACTTTAGAAAAACTATTTGATATAACAAACACTATTTTAAAGATAATAATTATATCTGATTACAAAAGGATCACAGACAGTTACCACCATAAGCACAGTATTCAGTTCATCGCTTACGTAACCAAAATTTACAGAACTCTAATGATTCACCTTGAGTTGCTTATTAAAAGATCTCGTCCGTCCCGGCGGACAGGTCGAATATTTAACTAAAGGATGGCAACACGGCTTATACACGGCGGTACTCGGAACAAACGAGTAAAAAGCAACCGCCAAGCAATTTCGAAGATGATCAGGCTGCAAGCCGGGACAGAAAGCTCTCTGAACGCATACACGATCTCGGCCTGCCCGCCAAGGCCACAAACCGCATATGCCCCACGTACCATACCATTCTGCAACAGTAAATAATTCAAGCGACTGACAAATTCAACTCGTGATTCACCTTTTTCAAGACCATGCAAGGCTTACTATCTACGTGAAAATCTTTAACATACCTAAAAACCAAACATACATTTACCAAATAGAAGAACAATTAAAATTACACTGACTTAACAAAGCTCTGCCTTTCATATTAAAAGAAAGTCTAAAACTAAAACTAAGCGAAGAGCACGCTAATTAACATACTACATCAAATTAATACCGTAAGGAACCCCTAAAAACATGCAGTAAGACTCTATTCCCTTTTGCATTTGCCGAAATACGTAGACTCCGCTCCGCGGAAACAACACTTGGAAGCCTTATAACACTCTCTTATTCTGAACCATCCTTAACTGATCTCCGACACATACAACGTGCCACCATAAGTTCACAGATCTTTACAGGTTAACACTAGCATATGAATCATACGTAACTTCATGCTTACAGTTACGCGATGAGAAGATGTGCAGCCCGAGATGACGGACGCGCCACGGTTTCGCACGCAAACGCGCCGACTAATCAGCACCTTACACCTGGTGCGCTGCAAAACGACAACGACAGCGAGGACGGCGAGGCCCCGGGCACAGCGGATGGAGACGAGGGCCTGCCTTCAAAACATGTTGCCTTGTGGAACGCCGAGCGGAGAGAACACTCGGCCACACATCAAGCCAGAAAACCAGAGGCTTAACAGATATACAAGACCACACGAGTGTCGATATCAGCGACGCATGTGGAGCATAACTAGCGCCAGTCGCCATGGCTCAATATGCATCCATTTGTGCTATGGAAATAAGCGTATGGCATCGTTGACCGGGAGGATTCTATTCGGGGAAGTTCGGCCGCCAAGTGCAAGTCTTATTTCATTCGACGCCACACTGGGCGACTTGCGCGCCTGTGATGAAGATGAAATGATTATAAGGACAACACAACACCCAGTCTTCGAGCGGAGAAAATATCCAACCAGGACTCCCTTGCATGGGAGGCTAGCACGTTACCACCCAGATAAGCAGGCGAACATTTATACTATAATACACTACAATAGATTTTGGAGAACAGGCAAGCATGGGGAAACAAGAAGAAAACCTTGTGAATAATATGTGTGATCCAGAATGAGATTTTCACTCTGCAGCGGATTGCGCGCTGATATGAAACTTCCTGGCACATTAAAACTGTGTGCCCGACCGAGACTCGAACTCGGGACCTTTGCCTTTCGCGGGCAAGTGCTTTACCACAGGAACTACTCATGGATGTACTCATAATTCCTCCATCAATTTTAGTTGAAGCTACTTGGAAAATCAGTCACAGTTTAAGTCACTAACGAAAACTTCCTGGCCGATTAAAACTGTATGCCGGACCGAGACTCGAACTCGGGACCTTTGCCTTTCGCGTGCAAGTGCTTTACCACAGGAACTACTCATGGATGTACTCATAATTCCTCCATCAATTTTAGTTGAAGCTACTTGGAAAATCAGTCACAGTTTAAGTCACTAACGAAAACTGCCTGGCCGATTAAAACTGTATGCCGGACCGAGACTCGAACTCGGGACCTTTGCCTTTCGCAGGAAAGTGCTCTACCAACTGAGCTACCCTAGCACGACTCACGCCCCGCCCTCACAGCTGTAATTCCGCCACTACCTTCCAAAGGAGAGCTTCTCTAAATTTTGCAAGGTAGGATACGAGGTACTGGCGGAAGTAAAGCTGTGAGGACCGGGCGTGACTCGTGCTAGGGTAGCTCAGTTGGTAGAGCACTTGCCCGCGAAAGGCAAAGGTCCCGATTTCGAGTCTCGGTCGGGCACACAGTTTTAATCTGCCAGGAAGTTTAATATGTGTGATAATCGTATAGT
Source organism: Schistocerca nitens (assembly GCF_023898315.1). Taxonomy (NCBI): domain Eukaryota; kingdom Metazoa; phylum Arthropoda; class Insecta; order Orthoptera; family Acrididae; genus Schistocerca; species Schistocerca nitens. The sequence continues at coordinate 544,846,559 of NC_064614.1, forward strand.
TTCCTACTACTAGTAATTTAATTTATTTCAAAACATTCCCCTCCATCTTTGTGCTCTCTGCTAGGCAATACACGTCTGCGTGCATTACATGTAAACACGTGACAGACTTGTTTATGAGCGGTAGCAACTAACTGAGGTTCAGCAACACCAGCAAAAAAACAGACTTTTTCCTTCACTAAAAATGGGGCTTTGTGTAACAATAACATAAAAAGGAGATGTACATCGTAGCACATTGCCAGCACAGAAATAGTCATAAAATTTTAACTATCACCTTGAAAAATTGATGATGTTATCTTGAAACGCTGTGATTATGTTAGCATTTTCTACACGGTGGGCAAGGCATATTATGACAGTCCGAGGCAGGCCCATGTGTGTTTGACCTGTGTGGCGTTGACTGCGACGTTCCAGCTCTTCACCACGCTTCATCTTGACAGGCTCCCATAACGTCTGCAAGGGTGTGTTCCTGCAACAGTTAGCCTCTTACAAACATAATCTGTTAGCAGCATACCATGGCAGTTCCAAAAATCGCCCAGCATCACGTCGCCCGATGACGGCTGTAACTTTGCCTGTTCGGTGGAGACTTAGAACTACTTAAACCTAACTGACCTTAGGACATCACATACATCCATGCCTGAGGCAGGATTGAAACCTGCGGCCGTAGCAGCAGCGTGGTTCCGGAATGAGGCGCCTAGAACCACTCGGCCACAGTGACCGGCTGCTGAGAGGTGTCGGCCACTTCAGCATAAATATGTGTTTTACCATGCTGGAAGGGTTGCAGAGTCTAAGAAATGAGTCATATAAAGTTACATTGCTACAGTACACTTCCACCAATTCCGTATAGTTTGTTGCATTGTTGTTCCCGTTAGAACAGAGAAAACCATTTAGCGTACGATATTCCACTTTGTGAAAGGAATGCAAAATTATGTATGGGCTCCTCAACGTCGTACTACGGTATTTTGTATACAAAACCGTTTACTTTCCTTAACATATACGGTGCAACATTGCTCCTATGTAGAAGAAGAAAATATGTTTTATGTACATGGGTCAGAAAATGTTTTATTTCCTGCTTGCACAACTCTTTAACACATTAATCATGGGAAAGACACAGGTAAATGATGTATCAGCACAGTACGAAATACTTTCCCAAATGAAATGTTCAAAATGCCTTCCGATAGCAAGGATACCTAAAGCAACTCGCCGCCGCGTTGAATTCCTTATGCGGTGCTACAAACCTGAAAATTTGTTTATAGTTTTAAAACCTTCCATAATACGGGCACGAAGACTGTATATCCGTACACCATAGCTTTCAAATGTCTCACCAATATACAAGAGTGTGTTGAAAGTAATAACTCCGAATTTTTATCAAAACTCTTAAAGAATTTTAGATAAGACGAATGTTGTGACTCTTGAAATTTTCCCGGCGTATCGAATATTCCATAAGATTTCGGGATTGCAGCCGGATCTCATCGACTTCTTTCCACGATATTTCGGCTGCCAACCTTACAGCCATCTTCAGGCGAGTGTTTGACACTGGAAATTGCTAGTGCAAGTCGCTCTATTTATACTTAAAAGTGCCGCAGGCGCGCATGCGCAAGTTACCGTAGCATGCGCGCCACCTGTCGATTCCAAGGCCCTCTACAATATTACTGCATCTATGGAGCGCCAACGAATGCATGAAAAAAGTAAAACGTGCACACAGATGTGTCCAAAACAATAAAAGGAAAATTTCAATATTAAATTTAAAATTACTTGTCGCTCGACATGTCAGAAGCCATAAAAAGTTTTCTTTTGGTTGAAATTAAAGAAATCAACGGGTCCCAGGCCTTTTTATTGAATAAGGCCTGGGACCCGTTGATTTCTTTAATTTCAACCAAAAGAAAACTTTTTATGGCTTCTGACATGTCGAGCGACAAGTAATTTTAAATTTAATATTGAAATTTTCCTTTTATTGTTTTGGACACATCTGTGTGCATGTTTTACTTTTTTCATGCATTCGTTGGCGCTCCATAGATGCAGTAATATTGTAGAGGGCCTTGGAATCGACAGGTGGCGCGCATGCTACGGTAACTTGCGCATGCGCGCCTGCGGCACTTTTAAGTATAAATAGAGCGACTTGCACTAGCAATTTCCAGTGTCAAACACTCGCCTGAAGATGGCTGTAAGGTTGGCAGCCGAAATATCGTGGAAAGAAGTCGATGAGATCCGGCTGCAATCCCGAAATCTTATGGAATAAGACGAAGGTTGTTAAGATTCTACTTCTCTGTTCTTTATGTATGCATGTTTATTACTCAACACAGTCATCTTATCGACGAACATGTTTCTTCTAACGAGAGACCTATTTGTTAATACCGTCACTGTAGAATGTTTGATTTTGTTGACGGAGCCAGAACCTCATGTCTGCTTTGACCGCTTCATCGCTATGAAAGTGAAGTAATAGAAGGTGTTCTTTCAGTTTTGGAAACAAATGAAACTCGGATGGAGCCAAGTTGAGACTGTAAGGAGGATGACAGATGACAGTGGATCCCAGGCGTCGGGTGTTTGCAGATGTCACAGTGCTCGTGTGTGGTCTAGCATTGTCAACCGAAAGGAGAGTACGCTTCATATGTGGACGAACTCTTGAATTCTAAACTCGAAGACGATCGCTGTTTCTCACGCACCGAAATAGCTACACTATGTGATCAAAAGTATATGGACACCCCAAAAAACGTACGTTTTTCATATTTGGTGCATTGTGCTGCCACCCACTGCCAGGTACTCCATATCAGTGATATCAATAATCATTAGATATCGTGAAGAGCAGAATGGGGCGCTCCGCGGAACTGAAGGACTTCGAACGTGGTCAGGTGACTGGGTGTCACTAGTGTCATACTTCTGTACGCAAGGGTTCTACACTCCTAAACATCCCTATGTCCACTGTTTCCGATGTGATAGCGAAGTGGAAACGTGAAGGGACACGTGCACCACAGAAGCGTACAGGCTTCCCTCATCTGTTGAATGACAGACACCACCGACAGTTGAAGAGGGTCGTAATGTGTAATAGACAGACATATATCCAGACCATCACACAGGAATTCCAAACTGCATCAAGATCCACATCAAGTACTATGACAGGGGAGAGGTGAAAAAACTTGGATTACATGGTCAAGCGGCTGCTCATAAGCTACACACCACATCGGTAAATGCCAAACGACACCTTGCTTGGTGTAAGGAGTGTAAACATTGGGCGATTGAACAGCCGAAAAACGTTGTTTGGAGTGCGGAATCACGATACACAATGTGGTGATCCGATAGCAGGGTGCGGGGGTGGCGAATGCCCGGTGAACGTGATCTGCCAGCGTGTGTAGTTTCAACAGTAAAATTCGGAGGCGGTGGTGTTATGGTGTGGTCGTGTTTTTCATACAGGGGCTTGCACCACTTGTTGATTTGCGTGGTACTGCCACAGCACAGGCCTACACTGATGTTTTAAGCACCTTCTTGCTTCCCACTGTTGAAGAGCAATTCGGGGATGGCGATTGCATCTTTCAACACGACCGAGTACCTGTTACTGGCTCTGAGCACTGTGGGACTTAACTTCTGAGGTCATTAGTCCCCTATAACTTAGAACTAATTAAACCTAACTAACCTAAGGACATCACACACACCCATGATCGAGGCAGGATTCGAACCTGCGACCGTAGCGAGTAGCTGTTGATAATGCACGGCTTGTGGCAGAGTGGTTACAAGACAATAACATCCTGTAGTGGACTAGCCTGCACAGAGTCCTCACCTGAATCGTGAAGAACATTTTTGGGGTGTTTTGGAACGCCGACCTCGTGCCAGGCCTCACCGACCGACATCGATACCTCTCCTCAGCGCAGCACTCAGTAAAGAATGGGCTGCCATTCCCCAAGAAACCTTCCAGCACCTGATTGAACGTATGCCTGCGAGAGTGGAAGCCGTCATCAAGGCTAAGGGTGGGCCAACACCATATTGAACTCCAGCATTACCGATGGAGGGCGCCACGAACTTGTAAGTCATTTTCAGCCAAGTGTCCGAATACTTTTGATCACATAGTGTGTATTGTACACCGGCATGTTAAACGCTACAATTCGCAATCTTCTGACGGCAGAAGGCTGTAAATGTATACATGTGAAGAATAAAGATGTTAACGGTCAATGATGTTTGTTTAATTGAAAAAGCTTTGAGGATTTTCACATAAAAATTTCGGAGGCATTACTTTTCAGGAAGCCCTCGTAAGTTTGGTGGGTTCATGTTATGAAGAGAGTGAACGCCAAGGAATTGTTCCACTTCCACCCATATATCTGTCATGGCATTTGTTATTTGCATGCACATGAAATGAGGAGGTGGTCCACCGTCCGTGAAGTGCATGTTTATATCACTCGTGAATGCATCCACTCCAGCACATGGCTTCCCAACGTGTGCTCTGCAGACCTCTTGTGGGTCCCCCGGCTCTTTCTAGAGCGTCCGTGGACAGATTTGACCAAAACGTGTAAAATAATAGAGTTAACTTATTAATTTAAACTATTTAAAAGCAAATTCATAAATATTATCTTTTTTCGTTTCAAAAATACTCGTACGTTTACGTCAGGTCGCGTTCCCAAGCAGCGGCTACGACTACCTAATGGGGACCCGCACGTAGTTTAGTGGCCGTGGACACGACCTCCCTAATCGGCTGTTTCTGCAACACTCTGGAGGTCGCGTGCGCGCCGGCTCATGGTTTTTGATGCGCAGAAACCCTTTGCGCATGATATTCTGAAATGGCGGGAGCTCAGTCGATCAGTAGGGGATCCGACACATCATTCAACGTTAAACGTCCTTCGTGAAAGCACTACCTGCTTCATCATTTGCCTTTTGACCACTTTATTACTTCCAACAAGGATCGGGTTGTTTTGGGGGGAGGAGACCAAACAGCGAGGTCATCGGTTTCATCGGATTACGGAAGGAAGTCGGCCGTGCCTTTTCAAAGGAACAATCCCGGCATTTGCCTAAAGAGATTTAGGGAAATCACGGTAAACCTAAATCATAATGGCCGGACGTGGGATTGAACCGTCGTCCTCCCTGACCGTGATTTTAATCTTTCAAAAGCTTTTGTTAAAGAATTTACTTTATTTACTAGCTATTCATCAAGAACATTAACACATTTAATCACACTAGGCGAGCGTGGAAGTAGTTGCCAGGGAGTAATTGATGAAAATGAAATTACCTTTGAGAACTGGGAATTTTATCCATACAAGCCTTTTCAAAAACAGTTTTAAAATTTATAAGCAGGAAAGCACCCTCGAAATATCAAGTTACAATTTTATTTAGAGGCAGAAAGAACAATATTGACAGTATGAGCCTTCGAGCTGAGAAACTTGGCGCTCCCTTTCAACACGGCCGTAGTCACGACCGCTCACAACAACCTCTACACTGGTGCAAATCTGCAACACACCCGTTAACTTAAAACTAAAAATTTTAACAACTCACACAAACACATTAACTATGCACCCCGTTAGAGGGATGGAAATAATACAAACACTCACACTGAGAAATTATTTGCCACCGAAAGTGCAATTTGTTTTTAAAATGGCTCTTACGGTGGAAGGGTGGCAACTTTATAAAAATGACTATTTAAATAAACCCATGAAATTCAGACTCTCATAAAATGTACAACATGCTCTACGTTACACATATACCGTCTCGCAAGATGATAGGCAAGATAAAAGCGTATTTCAGGAATTCGGCCTTTACCCCTTAATTCTATAAATTCGCCGGCCGATGTGGCCGTGCGGTTCTAGGCGCTTGAGTCTGGAACCGCGCGACCACTACGGTCGCAGGTTCGAATCCTGCCTCGGGCATGGCTGTGTGTGATGTCCTTGGGTTGGTTAGGTTTAAGTAGTTCTAAGTTCTAGGGGACTGATGACCACAGATGTTAAGTTCCATAGTGCTCAGAGCCATTTGAACCATTTTTCTATAAATTCGTTAACACCGAATCCAACAAACATGGCAGAGGCAGCTATTAACGTACGGCAGATCGACAGACAGACAGACACTAACTGCCTAACAAGTGCGGACGAGAGACAGACGAGCAAGCTGAGGACGAGAGAGTGAGCAAGAAAACAAGTAGAATTTAACAAGTAACTGAAACAACATATCACGAATCACTTAACTTCTAATAACTGCGATTTCTGGCGAAGACCTGGCGCAGCACCCCCAACACGCTCTCCCGAACTGTCCGCTGCCAGCCACTTCAACGGACGCAGGAAGGCGCGCCGATCTTCCGTCTTACGGCGTCGCAGCTGGCCCCGGCCAGACCGATGTCGTGGGTTGGCTCCTGTTGCTCTCGTGTCGGCCGCGAAGCCACTACCACTCGCTATACGACGCGGCTTACTGGACTGACGTGGCGACCTTACATGCGCCGACGCTCCAGTCGGACAAGTGATCTTGTGTCTCAGTGCGCGACCGACCAACCGATCGATCCAAGCTCGGTCAGACCCATCGCTGCAGAGGAAACATGCCCTCAAGCTACCCGACAGTCCTGCCCCGGGAAGAGACCGACCTACCGATCGATCCAACCGCCAATGACCATTGCCTCAAAAAACTCGAGCAGACTGGCGGCCTAACACATACTAGCACTCCGGACGACAGACAGACACTGACTGCCCCACATTGACCTGGCTGACCAGTTAACCAGACTCGCCGAGACTGACAGACTGCCTCTCTCGGACTGACCGCTGGTCGTCTCCAACTGACCGACTGACGAGCTCATAGCGCCCCTTAAATGTACGTGAACCTGCAACCTTTCCCCTCTTCCACCAGAGGGAGACACCAAAGCAGCGACTGCACAGCGGTGCCACCGCCAGAAGCGGAGGGCGACTTCTTCACACAACGCGCTGCGACGCGCTCTTCAAAACAACAAATTTTTTCACGGCTCACTCCCGAATGTGAATCCATTGTGCTAACCACTGCGCCACCTCGCCGTGGATCGATGGCTGATGAAATTAATGAGGAGGGAGGACAGCCGAATGAAGAAAAATCACATGAAGCACCATAGCAGGATTTACTATGCGAAAACTCTGAAACGCTACATTTGTTGCATTACCCTGTGAAGAGGAACAACTAGAAAGCGCAATTACAACGAAAGCTACATAGAATTGGGCTTTATCGAGATAGAGGATGGCAAAGCTCAGTTTGTAATTTGCACACGAGTCATTCGGAACAGTTCGATAGTTCTAAATTGCGCCGTCCTTTTGAGGGTACTCATCAGGACTTCCAGAGTAAAGGGGTTGTTATTTCAAGAGCAAGGCGACTGAATTAGCTGCTTCTCTACAATGCATGAAAACTCATGGATACACAATTCTTGAAAAGTCATTAAAAGCTTCTTTCTTTGTAAATTATCGATTGACAAAGAGAGGCAAAGCTCGTCCCTTTGCAGAAACTCTCGTCAACCCTGTGTTAGCGATATTGGTTCTTGTATGATAGACGAAAAGGCAGTTAAACTTGTATCGCCTTTGCCACTATCAAACATTACTGTCAAGAGACAGATATTTGACATGTCATATGATGTGAAACAATCTCTGGTTTCTCGCATCCAACGCAATTCATTTAAAGCCAAGACTTTCACAACTCTGTGTGAAGGTATGGGAACCCTTCATCGCCCCTGCTCCTCCATACAGAAGTGTGGTGGCTTTCAGGACGGAATACACTCTCTAGATTATGTGAAACGCGTTTAGAACTCCTAGCTTTACTTTCAGACCATAATACCAAATTACCACATTTTATTAATGACGAAAATTGGCGCTATATACTCGTACTTGCTTATTTGGCAGATATTTTCTCCAAAATGAACGAAACGAATATTTCACTGCAAGAGAAAAGCTTAACAACGGTTACTGCCAACAACAAAATTCGACCGTTCAAGAAATTTAACACTTCATTCGTATGCTTCTCATCATGATGGTGTTATGTATGTGACATACTGTGTTTAATGATTTTTGAATCAGTTTCGTTTTCTGTAAGTGTAAAAGAACGTTTGATACACAGCTGTTTGAAGAATGCATTTTGTGTACTGTTGGTAATGATGCATAATTCTCACCTTATAAGACTGATAGTATTTCTATAGGTGTTCAAGAAACACTTTTTATAGAGAAAGCGGTGTGTTGAACTATGAAAGTAAATCCAGCAGCAGCATTCTGACAAACGGAACGACGTTAGTTCCAAGTTGTTTCCATTACTCTGTAAACCAATGACTTACGATTCGTCGTCGGGATAGTGGAAAAATTGTACTTGCATTGAGAAGCTTCCAGTTCCCGTGGGCTTCGCGCTAAATTTCAACAATTACTGTGCGCTTGACCGAAAGTTGGTCCACTGTGGATTTCCGCCTGAAAAAGGGTTGCGCCGTCTGAAAATTTTGGGAAGCCGTGCTCTAGCACAACAGACTAAGTAAGTATGGTAACGTTTACCGTTGAGCTGGGCGGAGAAGCATGAGATCCCTACAAACAAACACCAACAATGCTGGCCGAAAATTTTCAGAAGATTTTTGTTCATGATATGATTGCTCAATTTCGTAAAGGTTCTCGACAGTCCATACATACTGATTATGAAAATGTATAATTTGATTGTGTTGAAACAAATCCTCCTCATCATCACATTTGTACTGAAGAAAGAGTTGACACACTGTTGAAGAAACCATTTATAGAAATCTATCTGTGCAGGAAAATCAGCTGCTGATAACTCATACCTGTACATGGTATGGAGACAGCTAGAAACCATTTAGCACTCTCCGGCCAGTCATGTGGTCAATATATTTCGCTGCAGCTAAAAGCCTTAGTCTGACTTAAGCGTTGTCATCAACTGCACTCAACTGGAGGAGGCTCCAGTTGGGATGTCCTCGTCCTTCTAGTCCTTCCACAGTCGCGAATAGGAGGCTTACACGCCCCATGCCATGCTTCCTAAGATAATATCCACCTGCTTCAAGTGCCCTCTTCTCGGTTGTTGTGGAAATCTCTCCCTATAAAACCAATGAGTGCTATACCCTTACCATCACCTAATTCATACAGCAAAAGGAGATCTCGCAACTCTGCATTTGAGTACACTTCTACCGCCCTGCACTGGAAACTAAATCAGTGAAGAACACTAATCAGTTTGTGCTATGTGCTTGTACAGGCCGTGATCAACACTAAACCACTGATGATACTTGTTTGGTCCTAGTAGATAAATGAAGTTAGTCGCATGTCAGCACAAGCGATGGAATCAGTTATATGTCAGCAGTGGGTGATGCTAGTGTATGGACATGTTTTTGCTTTCCCTTTTCCATTCTTACTTATAAAATGAGATTCATTCTCTACAATTATAATCAAATTCAAATTATAGAACATAATAAATATTCATAAAATTAGCTCTTGAGATGACAAAAATAATCTGACGCTCAACTAAGTATGACAACAAATTTTCCTTAAATATTATAGAATAGTGTCTATACCACAACTACGTAAAACTTCAACAGTAAAGAGATCTGGACGTTATGATGCCCGAAAATTGACTTTTTTGTTTAAAAAAATTCCTCGCTTCTGCCTGATTCTAAAAGTATCTATCTTACTATTTTCGTGTTTAAATGACTTCCTACAGCAGATGCAGGCATCAGTACCTAGGTGTCACCCTACTATCAAACACAAAACCTTGCCTATTTAATTTTGATGCCACTATTTCCATGGCAGCTCTTCATTTGGTATTCTTGAGGAACATATATAGCCAATACATAGGGATCTTTAAGATTCTATACTCCTGGGAAAATGTTTATATGGAAAAACACAAAATCTAAATGAAAACTCCAGTAACTGTATTTGGGAATGCTTCTCCAAAACATTTTTACTGGCATGCCAGCATTTCAGATTGATGTAATGGACGCCATGATATGTTTAATGATAGAGTAACAAGAAGATTAAAAATCATGAGCAGGCTATACATCAAAACTGAGGACAACATGAAAAGTGGGCTGCCTTGAGTGGACAGGCAATGTGCCACTCTAGATGAAAAAATCTTGTGAAAGATTGACAATGGAGGCCATAATTACAAAGCTAAAAACACTGAAAAGGACGTTCAGTATCAACAAGATTATGGAACTGAAATTTTTTACATGTTATCTTCAGAAGAAAATGTGATGTAAATCTCTTGTTACAGTTTCCCAAAGTTAAAGTATTTGCATACTTAAATGTCATTATTTCATCCAGTATTAAACCTATAAAAGAAGAATTTAGCATGAATGGTAATATAGCGTTTGCCTTCACAATGAAGCATATTATTTAACAAAGTATTAAATATTTAAAGCTGAAGCATGTCATATATTCTTAAATTATTAAGAGAAAAATTTGTCTTCTGAAAACATTTTTTAATATACAAAACCACAAATTGGTAACTATTCCTGTTTTACTGTTTCAACAAGATAATAATTAAAAGAACAAAATTTGTTTTGACCCTTTATTTTGATAGTGTGAAGGTACACATAAAATAAAAATTACTCATAATTCTATACATAAAATAAAAATCAATATTAACTCCACTACATATTCGGAAGTTTTTAATTTTTCTTTTCAGGTTGAAGTCATAATATAATAATTATTTGACTGAAATTTCATTCAAATATCTATTCAGGTTCTTGAGTTATTAAATTTAAAAATACTAGTAAAAACAACAGACCATGCCATTAAATATATTTCATCTTGATATGCTGTTGTGACTATCAGAGTTGCTGTTGTAGCATTTCTGATACATAAAAACTGGATTTTTGTCATTATGAGTGAAACTTTCAACCTCACCAAGTACGTTTGAGGAATGAAATATTTTTAATTTTAACCATGGTATAATTGGGTGTAACATCATACTTTTAAAACGTCTATAACTCAATTTACTGTTCAAAATGCTTTACAACACAGGCTTTTTCATCATAAAGAAACATTATCAAATCTTACTCTGCTTGAAATTGCATCAACGTATTGACAAAGGAAGTAAATTACCTGAATAGTTTTAAGTTATTGGACAAATTCCTTGTAAAAATCTCTGTAAACAGTTGACAGTTGCTGCCCCAATTAATCATAGGTTTTACTGATTAATCTTGAAGCCTGACATTGCAAGGAACTAGACAGATATCTTAACGTAACTACTTAGAAAGGTTTTCTATATAAGAAGCTTATAGTGCCTAGACAGCAATTTATGCTCTAAATTAAAGCATGACGACTAGTTTTTGTCCTTTCAACAATTGATATTCAGAGCGATTAAATTGTAAATATGAAGTTGAATACACACTGAAAAACTTTACCAGTAGCAACAGTCACACAGTTACATGTCTTCATATTATGGGCCAACAACGTATCTACCACGCTGGTTGGGCTTGAGGCATTTTACTTTTATTCCTCAGCATGTTCACATTTTGTAAGTATGGTTATTTTATACATTATGATGGCTCATTGCTTTGTAAACCAGGGTATAGAACAGCTGAGAATATCTGCTACCTGTGCATAAATTTTGCTCACTATAACATCTGTTGTACAAGTGCATGTAACGGGCATGTCATTCAATTTTTACTTATGCAACTGGCCATCCTCCTTTTTTATTACTTGCGAGATTATGGTTTACAACCTGGCTCACTCTCGATGACGCTTTTACCTACATACTGATCTAGTCTTGTTGGCCCATAATACAAATGAATGACTGTTCCTCATGGTTATGTTTCTCAGTTATATTCAACTCGTTTTTACGATATAAACGATTTAAAGGTGGTTGCTGAAAGCGACCAAAACTAGTCACCATGCTTTAATTGCATTACATAAAGTCTGTTGTAGGCAGTAAATGTTTTCAAGTGAAAACATTTATTCAGGAAATACTGATTAACACTGGACGTTGGTTTACAAGTTCTAAATTTTGGTGGGTGGATTTAGCTTTTTAGCGTTTTGCGCTTTTGACCTGTTAGCCTCATCATTTATAACAAACACCTCTCAACCTTACTTTCCTTCAATATTCTTTGTTAGTTTCATGATTCTAGCAGGCTAAATTATCTTGCAAATAAAGTAGTATTTGATGTGATTCAGATGGTTTTATTCACAAAATATCCATGAAGATCGTAAGACTGTTTCACAAAATAAGTTGATGCTTGATCAGACTAAGCATCACTTCATTACTTTGTTTAAGATAGAAAACAGTGTGATGCTAAGTACTATGAACAATAATTTCGACTGGAGATGTCTAGAGTAAATTGTTTAATTAAAGGTAAAGACAATTCATATATTGCACGTCTCTTCCAACAGAGCTGACGTGGGCAAATCCGACATCGAGGAAGGTGATGAATGTAAATCCCTAGGTAACCAAAAAGCATTCAGTCTACAGTTATGATTAGACAATTTAGTGTTATCCTTACAGCCACTACCAGTTCGTCGAAAAAATTATAATTGTTAATTGAATAGCAGAAGGATAACAGGAAAAGGAACAAGAAGATAATATGGTGTTTACTAAAGCAATATCTTAGGACATCAGATAAACTATTAAGTGAAGTACATCAGTTTTCTCAGGGAGTAATTAACGTTGCCAAAAATATCTTTATGAGTGCTGTTAGGTAAAGGATTAAAGCATAATATCACCGTCAAAATGAACGCACAATTAATTAATAAATTAGTTAGTAGAATGATCGCGAAGTTTAAAGCTCATGTCACTTGACAAAGTTTTATGAAAGTGGCTGACAGAAATATGAGCTAGTCTCCACAAAGTCTTATCAAAATAGCAGCAGTTAGCTGAGAATAGTAGTGACGGATGTAGATACTATCAATAAGTTTAAAATATTCTGAACAGGAAAGAGAAACTTCCACATAGGGAGACAAATGTGACGTAGTCGTAACCATGTATGATGAAGATTACGTCCACAAATAGAGAAATTTGGTAGAAGTAGTAGAATTACAGGCATAAAAAGAAACGCATTTGGTTCGTTCCAAACTGAAGAGCCAAAGAAACTGGAACACCTGCCTAATATCGTGTAGGGCCCGCGCGAGCACGCAGAAGTGTCGCAGCACAACGGGGCACGGCTTCGACTAATGTCTGCAGTAGTGCTGGAGGGAACTGACACCATGAATCCTGTAGAGCTGTCCGTAAATCCGTAAGAGTACGAGGGGGTCGAGATCTCTTCTGTATTCAGAAGACAACCCAGATACGCTCCATAACGTTCATGTCTTGGGAGTCTTGTGGCTAGCGGAAATGTTTAAACTCAGAACAGTGTTCCTGAAGGCACTCTGTAGCAATTCAGGACCTGTGGGGTGTCGCATTTTCGTGCTAGAATTGCTCAAGTCCGCTGGAATCCACAATGTACATGAATGGATGCAGGTGATTAGACAGCACGCTTACGTACATGTCACCTGTCAAAGTCGTATGCAGACGTATCAGGGGCCCCACATCACTCCAACTGCACACGCCCCACACCATTACAAACTCCACCAGCTTGAACAGTCCCCTGCTGACATGCAGGGTCCATGGATTAAAGAGGTTGTCTCCATATCCGTACATGTCCATCCACTCGTTAGAATTTGAAATGAGACTCGTTCGACCAGCCATAGTGTTTTCGGTCATGAACAGTCCGGGAAACGAGTAAGCCTTCGGTTCCGCAGATGTTTCGTTGAATGGTTCGCGCGGTGACACTTTTTGATGGAACAGAATTGAACGATTCTTATCAGTCGTCGTTGGTCCCGTTCTAGCAGGATCTTTCTCCGTGCGCAGCTATGCCGGAGATTAGATGTTTTTCCAGATTCCTGATATTCAAGCTACACTCGTGGAATAGTAATGGAAAATCTCCACTTCAATGCTACCGCGAGGACGCTGTGTCACATCAATCGTGCGCCGACTATAACACCACGTCCAGACTCACTTAAATCGTGATAACCTGCCATCGCAGTAGCAGTAACCGAGTTAACAACTTCACCTGACACTTTTTGTCTTATATAGGCTTCGCCGACAGCAGCGCCATGTTCTGAATATTTACATATGCCTATACGCATGCCTATATCACTTTCTTTGGAGATTCAGTGTAAATGAAAATGAAAGAGAAGGTAGAGGCACGTAACTTCTTATTTGAGGATGACATGTCTAAAAGATAGTGGAAATGTTGAATCCATCCTCACTGACATGACATTCATAGATTAAGTTGCTTGAGGATGACCATCCAATTAGACACAGAATGAAAAACAGATCTGGTACGAATTTTAAGGAAAATGCGGAGTTGTATAGGAGAAACAAAAACAGCATATTCCATAAGAATATCATTCACCTTTATGTACTTTAACAGTTATGCAGCATTTATAAGTGACATTAAAATTCTAGATGGAGCTATTATGGGATTCTTTCGCATCATAATGTGGCATGCAAATATATTTATTAAGGAATCTGTTGAAATAATTAAAAAACTTTAATACTCTGCTAGAGAATCACGAGAGGTGAATACTTGAAATTAATAATTTTTAATGTTATTGCTTCCGTTTAAATTTACCAACTACATGTATCAAGTGGGCAATTGTTTATCCAAGACAATAGCATAATCTTTAAAACAAATTTGAGAATAAATGACCTCTCTCTGTCCCTCTCTACTATCCTCTCTCTACCTCCCTCCCTCCCTCTACTGGTCTACATCTACATGACTTCTCTGCAATTCTCATTTAAGTGCTTGGCAGAGGGTTCATCGAACCACAATCATACTATCTCTCTACAATTCCACTCCCGAACAGCGCGCGGGAAGAACGAACACCTAAACCTTTCTGTTCGAGCTCTGATTTCTCTTATTTTATTTTGATGATCATTCTTACCTATGTAGGTTGGGCTCAACAAAATATTTTCGCATTCGGAAGAGAAAGTTGGTGACTGAAATTTCGTAAATAGATCTCGCCGTGACGAAAAACGTCTTTGCTTTAATGACTTCCATCCCAACTCGCGTATCATATCTGACACACTCTCTCCCCTATTACGTGATAATACAAAACGAGCTGCCCTTTTTTCATCCTTTCGATGACCTCCGTCAATCCCATCTGGTAAGGATCCCACACCGCACAGCAATATTCTAACAGAGGACGAACGAGTGTAGTGTAAGCTGTCTCTTTAGTGGACTTGTTGCATCTTCTAAGTGTCCTGCCAATGAACCGCAACCTTTGGCTCAACTTACCCACAATATTATCTGTGTCGTCTTTCCAACTGAAGTTGTTCGTAATTTTAACACCCAGGTACTTAGTTGAATTGACAACCTTAAGAATTGTACTATTTATCGAGTAATCGAATTCCAACGGATTTCTTTTGGAACTCATGTGGATCACCTCACACTTTTCGTTATTTAGCGTCAACTGCCACCTGCCACACCATATAGCAATCTTTTCTAAATCGCTTTGCAACTGATACTGGTCTTCGGATGACCTTACTAGACGGTAAATTACAGCATCATCTGCGAACAACCTAAGAGAACTGCTCAGATTGTCACCCAAGTCATTTATATAGATCAGGAACAGCAGAGGTCCCAGGACGCTTCCCTGGGGAACACCTGATATCACTTCAGTTTTACTCGATGATTTGCCGTCTATTACTAAGAACTGCGACCTTCCTCACAGGAAATCACGAATCCAGTCGCACAACTGAGACGATACCCCATAGACCCGCAGCTTCATTAGAAGTCGCTTGTGAGGAACAGTGCCAAAATCTTTCCGGAAATCTAGAAATACGGGATCAACTTGAGATCCCCTGTCGATAGCGGCCATTACTTCGTGCGAATAAAGAGCTAGGTGCGTTGCACAAGAACGATGTTTTCTGAAACCATGCTGATTTCGTATCAATAGATCGTTCCCTTCGAGGTGATTCATAATGTTTGAATACTTTATATGCTCCAAAACCCTACTGCAAACCGACGTCAATGATATAGGTCTGCAGTTCGATGGATTACTCCTACTACCCTTCTTAAACATTGGTGCGACCTGCGCAATTTTCCAGTCTGTAGGTACAGATCTATCGGTGAGCGAGCGGTTGTACGTGATTCCTAAGTAGGGAGCTATTGTATCATCGTAAACTGAAAGGAACCTAATCGGTATACAATCTGGACCCGAAGACTTGCCTGTATCAAGCGATTTGAGTTGCTTCGCAACCCCTGAGGTATCTACTTCTAAGAAACTCTTGCTAGCAGCTGTTCGTGTTTCAAATTCTGGAATATTCCATTCGTCTTCCCTGGTGAAGGAAATTCGGAAAACTGCGTTCAATAACTCCGCTTTAGCGGCACAGTCGTCGGTAAAAGTACCATCGGCACTGCGCAGCGAAGGTATTGACTGCGTCTTGCCGCTTGTGTGCTTTACATACGACCAGAATTTATTCCGATTTTCTACCAAATTTCAAGTCAATGTTTCGTTGTGGAACCTATTAAAGGCATGTCGCATTGAAGTCCGTGCCAAATTTCGCGCGTCTGTAGATTTTAGCCAATCATTGGGATTTCGCGTTCTTCTGAACTTCGCATGCTTTTTCCGTTGCCTCTGCAACAGCGTTCGGACCTGTTTTGTGTACCATGGGAGATCAGTTCCATTTCTTACCAATTTATGAGGTATGAATCTCTCAATTGCTGTTGCTACTATATCATTGAATTTGAGCCACATCTCGTCTACATTTTCATAGTCAGTTCGGAAGGAATGGAGATTGTCTCTTAGGAAGGCTTCTAGTGACACTTTATCCGCTTTTTTAAACAAAATTATTTTGCGTTTGTTTCTGGTGGATTTGGAAGAAACGGTATTGAGCCTAGTTACAACGACCTTGTGATCACTAATCCCTGTATCAGTCATGATGCTCTCTATTAGCTCTGGATTGTTTGTGGTTAAGAGGTCAGGTGTGTTTTCGCAACCATTTACAATTCGCGTGGGTTCGTGGACTAACTGCTCGAAATAATGTTCGGAGAAAGCATTTAGGACAATCTCGGAAGATGTTTTCTGCCTACCACCGGTTTTGAACAAGTATTTTTGCCAACATATCGAAGGAAGGTTGAAGTCCCCACCTACTATAACCGTATGAGTGGGGTATTTATTTGTTACAAGACTCAAATTTTCTCTGAACTGTTCAGAAACTATATCATCGGAGTCTGGGCGTCTGTTGAAGGAGCCAATTATTAACTTAGTTCGGCTGTTAAGTATAGCCTCCACCCATACCAATTCGCAAGGATTTACTTCGACTTCACTACAAGATAAACCACTACTGACAGACACAAACACTCCACCACCAATTCTGCTTAATCTATCTTTCCTGAACACCGTCTGAGACTTCGTAAATCTTTCTGCAGAACTTATTTCAGGCTTTAGCCAGGTTTCTGTACCTATAACGATTTCAGCTTCTGTGCTTTCTATTAGCGCTTGAAGCTCAGGGACTTTCCCAGCACAACTACAACAATTTACAGCTACAATTCCGACTGTTCCTTGATCCAAGCACGTCCTGTATATGCCATGCACCCTTTGAGATTGCAGCCCACCCCGTACTTTCCCGAGGCCTTCTAACCTAAAAAACCGCCCAGTCCACGCTACACAGCCTGCGCTACCCGTGTAGCCGCCAGCTGAGTGCAGTGAACTCCTGACCTACTCAGCGGAACCCAAAACCCCACCACCCTATGGCGCAAGTCAAGGAATCTGCAGCCAACACGGTCACAAAACCGTCTGAGCCTCTGATTCAGACCCTCCACCCGGCTCTGCACCAAAGGTCCGCAGTCGGTTCTGTCAACGATGCTGCAAATGGTGAGCTCTGCCTTCATCTCGTAAGCAAGACCGGCAGCCTTCACCAAATCAGATATGCGCTGGAATCCAGAGAGAATTTGCTCAGATCCAAAGCGACACACGTCATTAGTGCCGACATGTGCCACCACCTGCAGCTGGCTGCACCCTGTGCTCTTCATGGCATCCGGAAGGACCCTTTCCACATCAGGAATGACTCCACCTGGAATGCACACGGGAATGCACACTGGATTTCTTCCCCTCCTTAGCCGCCATATCTCTAAGGGGCCCCATTACGCGCCTAACATTGGAGCTCCCAACTACCAATAAGCCCACCCTCTGCGATTGTCTCGACCTTGTAGTCTGAGAATCATCCTCTGAAACAGGGCAGGCAGCTGCATCTGGGTCAGCCAGAGACAGTGCCTGAAACCTGTTTGTCAGACGCACCGGGGAGGCTTTCTGATCAGCCTCCTGGGACGTCTTTCGCTGCCTGCCACGCCTTGGAACGACCTCCCAATCAACCTCAGGCGAGGGCTCAGCCCCACTGCGGGCAGGAACCGGGGCAACCACAGCGGCAGACCGATCTGGGGACAGATGGGACGAGGCTGACATGCCCGTGATACCCAAGTCCGGCTCCCCACAGTGGTGCCCATAGGCAACAGCCTCAAGCTGCGCGACCGAAGTCAGCGCCGCTTGCAGCTGTGAGCGAAGGGATGCCAACTCAGCCCTCATCCGAACTCAGCAATCACAGTCCCTGTCCATTCTAATCGATGTTGAATAACAGTTACTGGAACACGAGTCCGTTGCCTAGATAACGCAAGGGAAACACGCAAAAACACTAACCTGTACAAATGCCAAACGTCTGCGCTACAATCTGCCTGAATTTACGATTACAGTAACTAAAACTCGAAATTACACCTCCTATACGAAACTCACACGCAATTTAAGTAAGAATCTACGAAGTAAACACTAAAGCGCGATGCTACAACTCTCAAATACTATAATACGTCCGAAATTTATGAATTAAACAATGCAAGTACCCAAAAACACGCAAAGAAATTAAGAATTAAACTATGTAACAAATAAGTAAGATAAGAGTATACGACTTGCTGCTGGTAGCTGCCTATCCATCTCTCTCTATCTCCATGTCTCTGTCTCTCTTCACTCTGTTCCTCTTCTTTCTCTCTCTCAATCCAGCACCCCTTCCAACCTAATAACAGCACACACACGCACACACACACACACACAATTAATGCTCACAACCTAGAAAACAAATGAATAAACACTATGCTGTGTGCGCTACAAGTAAAACCACAGTTCTGATTCTGTTGTTAAGTTAGTGAGACGAAATGGAAATAACGCCAGTGCAGAGTAAGAAAAAGTGCTTTCAAAAATGGGAAAACAGTGTCAAGGCTGAATGTAAAACCAAGTTTTTTTTTATTTGTCGTAAGGTCTTATGGGACCAAACTGCTAAGGTCATCGTCCCTAAGCTTACACACTACTTAATCTAACTTAAACTGATTTACCATACGGACAACCCACACACACCCATGTCGAGGGAGGACTCAAACCTCCAACGGAGGAAGCCACACGGACCGTGACAATGTGCCTGAGACCACGTGGCTACCCCGCGCGGCTGAAACCAAGTTTCTACCACTACCTACCTAACAACGAATGAGAAAGAAATGGTTTTAGATAAACTAAACAAGAGGGAGAAAAGCCTTAAGTGATTTGCATGTCAACTTTATAAGGAGATACTGATGTTAATCTATAAAATATTATCTACCCATACTTCCAGAATGAACTCAGAATATGCTTTGTAAAAGAAAGCGGAACGAGTCTGGTGTAAAAAATACCTCAAGATAAAAAAAATCAATAACAACTGCCCTACGGAACAAATTCCTTCAAGGAAATCAGACATACCAGAGAAAATTTAGTGCTATAAATGTTATGGCGATAACGTTATTTTATTATACATAGGTAATGTCGATGAAACGCAGCCGGCCGGGGTAGTCGAGCAGTTCTAGGCGCTACAGTCTGGAACCGCGCGACCGCTACGGCCGCAGGTTCGAGTCCTGC
This sequence comes from Schistocerca nitens, assembly GCF_023898315.1. Lineage (NCBI taxonomy): Eukaryota > Metazoa > Arthropoda > Insecta > Orthoptera > Acrididae > Schistocerca > Schistocerca nitens. The sequence goes on from NC_064614.1 coordinate 544,866,358, forward strand.
CTCGGGCATGGATGTATGTGATGTTCTTAGGTTAGTTAGGTTTAAGCAGTTCTAAGTTACTAGGGGACTGATGACCTCAGAAGTTAAGTTCCATAGTGCTCAGAGCCATTTGAACCATTTGAAACATTTGATGAAACACGAGAGGTGGCTAGGAAAATGAGCACCATGCATCACAAAATGAAATTCACAGTCGGGTGAGTGAAAGAAAAATGCCTAACCTTTCTCGACCTAATAATCCCTGACAATGATGGGAGGAAGTAAATGGGTATACACACGAAGCAACCAATTCCAGTGCAATCATAAACGTTAATCCATGTCATCGTAGAAGGTGTAACTACTGTACCAGTGGCTGGGCGCAGGTACTCCGTCGGCACTCGCGGCTAGGGCGGCCTAACTCAGGGTCCTTGCGAGGCGACAGGTGCTGCCGAACTCTGTGCTAACCGTGTTGCGGTGCGACCCCTGAACCGGCCGTAGCAGGTGCCGGCGGTCATTCCCGCTGCTGGCAGTCCGTTGCAAGTCCCGGTTGTTAGGATCAAACAACCGTCAGTCTAGATCTGCGGTCCGCTACCTCATGAGCAAAACAAAATTTTCTGAAGGCTGAAATGAAAACAGATTGGTCATAGTTCAAATGGTAAACAATGTTGTATTAAAATAACCTGCGATGCATCCTTTTGATTGGAGTAGTTCGGTTATTTTCGGTAGCAGAGCTTCGGGTCAGTACCCCAAAATCTTCCTCTATATACAGAGCCCTATGGAGATGTTTTCGCTCATATTTTTGCGGCAAGTTCAGTCTTCCAGGCTCTGCAATTGTCTCGGAAAGAGAAGTGGCGATTTCTTGGGTATCCTATTTGTCCCAATACGGAGAAAATGCTCAGCAACCAAATATTATCAGAAGCTTCGGCAACGTTTATCGTTAGGTTAATTAAGTTCTGATAATTTTTAGCACCTGATTCACAGCTTCGTCAGTTGTCTTCCCTTTTCAGAATCGAAACTGGAATTCGGTCATATTGGGTATCTTTCTATGTCCTTTCAAACTAGTGCACAATTTTCTACTGTGTTTCCCCTAAGGTATTTAATAAATATACCGGCCTGTAAAACTATCTTCCCTTTGAAACTCTATCTTATTTTCTAAGAATCATTAATTATGTTGATTTAGAAGTTTGAGGTATCTGACTTGATGCACGCACTCATATAGTAGTGCCACAAGGTATGGAACAACACGACAACTCAGTCTGTTAAAATCTCTCTTTATGTTCAAATGTGTGTGAAATCTTATGGGACTTAACTGCTAAGGTCATCAGCCCCTAAGCTAAGGACAAACACACACACCCATGCCCGAGGGAGGACTCGAACCTCCGCCGGGACCAGCCGCACAGTCCATGACTGCAGAGCCTTAGAGCGCTCCGCTAATCCCGCGCGGCCCCTGTTTATGCTGAGCGCGAAGGTGACGTCTTCCGTTTTTCCTGTTCCGTCATTGCACCCGTACCACTTCTTCGGCAACTGAGATAACCACGCTGTCTTTCCACAGCAAGCTTTAATCGCTATCCGTAGCTAGTATTACCAGAATCTCCAACATAACCACCATCGGGAAGTGGATAACTAATACTTTGGTCTGAAGCTTTTCAGTCATTTGTTAATACCCCGTTTTCCTTCTTGAAAGTATAAAAGAGAACTGATGATATCAGTTTGTTTGTGCAACTTTGCAGAGTATTCCCTCTAATATGTCATCGGCAGTGATCTTTCATATGCCCTTCTCACTGCTACATTCCCGTTTTCGTTAAGAGCTCTTTACATTGTTTAACGCTTCTGTAATGTTCAAGCCTTCTGATGATGCCTTCTTCTATACCAGACACGTTTGACGACACTGAGAGGTCTGCATTGTTACAGAACATAGGTCAGATCTCTAAGAATTTGTAAGTGAAGTACAACGTGGTGTCCTTTTCAGTTCATATTTCTTAATGATATTGCTTTTTTATCGCAATTTGAGTAGTAGGTAACTGTTTCTCTGCATTTTTGTCGAACTCTGTTGCATCTCTCTTCCCTAACTAGAATTCAGAACGTTGTGATTAACAGTTTTCTTTCCGTAGATTGTAACTACTCATCGCTGAAAAATACTTTTCTTCATTAGACAATCGAATAACAATAATACTGTGTTGCCAACATGTCGTGTTATAATTTTAGGAAAAAAGTGTTATTAAGTGCATGTGTAACACCTATGTTTGTCGAAGCACCTACTCGGTTGTAACATGTACACTGATGGAAAAAGAATACCAGCACAAAGAAATAATTAATGTACAGTAATGAAATTTCGGGAATACAATTGTCCAGGCAACATATTTAAGTGATTAACGTTGCGAAGATCACAGGTTAATGAAAGCGCGAGAAAATCTATTGCCTACGTGGAATGCTGGTACATTAATAACCGGTGTAATGGCCTTAATGTGGAATTCAAGAATGGAAACGTTTATACATTGTGTCGCACCAGTTCTGGATGTCAGTTTGTGGGGTAGAGTTACGCTTGACGGTCAGTACAAGGAAAGTTAATGCTGGATGTGGATGACAGTGGAGTTGTAGCCTGATGATATCCCATACGTCCCCGTATGGAGACAGATGTGGTGATCGAGCAGGCCAAGACAACGTGTCGACACTGTGCACAGCAAGTAGGGATGCAACCAAGGTATCTGGGGGAGCACTGTTATGTTGGAAAACACCCGCTGGAATGCCGTTCATGAATGGCAGCACGACATGTCGAATCACCAGACAGACGTACAGACTTGCAGTCGGACGCATGGAACATCCTCAAGAGCGTTTTTGCTCTCATACGAAATGGCACCCCAGAACATAACTCCGGGTGTAGGTCCGGAGTGTCCAGGCCGCAGATAGGTTGGCTGCTGACGCTCACCTGGCCTTCTTCTAATCAATGCACAGCCATCACTGGCACCGAGGCAGGACGGGGTTTTATCAGAAAATACGACCTCCACTCCACCCTCAATGAGCACTCGCTTGACGACACTGAAGCCACAAACGACGGTGGTATGGGATCAGTGAGAAGTATGCGACTGGCGCGAAATTTGAATAGACGTCATCTTCCAACTGGAGAAACACGGCTACCGACCTTCGGTTACCTCGCATAAATCCTTCTTGATGCTGGCATTTTTTGCGTCACTGTAACTTATTAATTAAAAGAAACACTAGACGTCGTACTGTGTCTTGAAGATCCAATTCTTTTCATCTGTTTTTGCTCTACGGCAGACCTTGAATTTTGAATTAGGATCCTGAAAGAGAGTTTGTTTGCTCCTACGTACCAGTACTGCTGTCTGTGTGTTTAACGTAAGGATGCATACCATGAAAATATACATTTGTAGAGAAATATCTGCCACTTTCGTCAAAAATTTCTGCATTTCTCAAACATTTATTACAAAATGGTTCAAATGGCTCTGAGCACTATGGGACACAACTGCTGTCGTCATAAGTCCCCTAGAACTTAGAACTACTTAAACCTAACTAACCTAAGGACAGCACACAACACCCAGCCATCACGAGGCAGAGAAAATCCCTGACCCCGCCGGGAATCGAATCCGGGAACCCGGGCGCGAGAAGCGAGAACGCTACCGCACGACCACGAGATGCGGGCATTTATTACAATTTTGATCATTTCTTACTATTCCATGTTACATAATGAGACGTTAAGACGTATCCCTTCGCTATTACTTGAGATATTGGCGCATTTTTGTTCTATGGCTCCTGAATGAATATTATTTGCAGTTTCCTCAGTTCCAGAAGATTTTCAGCGATACTCACATAGTTTATTCTGACCCTTCGCACTTTCGATTATTGTATTATTGAAGAAGTTATTGCATGAATATATCTGTAGTTGAGGCCCTGTTCCATAACCTTCCCGGACAAAATATTAGTCATCGCATTAAAAGAACATAATGACCAGTTTGAAGGTCTGTAGATGATGCGAAACTAGTATCAGGCGGCCGTGGGACAGTCAGTTACTCAAGCAAGTCATGGCGGGATGTTCTCGTCGGTTGTGAGATGGATCAACGTAGAGACGTGACACAATGGCAGAAAAGACCTATCGTATTTGGAAGTGGTGCTCATCACTACTTCGTGAATGAAACTGCCCGACTGATTGGCGTATCCACGCCTTCTGTACGGTGCGTCTACTAAGATCGGGTCAAGAACAGTGGTGGTGGTGGTGGTGGTGGTGGTAAGAAGATTCTAACCGATATGAAACAGAAATGAGTGCCACACCTTACCAGTGAAAGTCGGTTTAAAACATGACAGAGATGTTGCTACCGATAAATTCAGATTCATCTCACACAGGTTCGAAGCGAATACTGCAAAGAATGCAATGGTATTTTGGAGACGATTACGCTACGAAAGGCCATTACTCACACGAGCACCTCGAGCTATATGTCTTCAGTGGGCGAAACAAGAAAGAAATTGGTCAGTTCAAATGGTTCAAATGGCTCTAAGCACTATGGGATTTAACATCTGAGGTCATCAGTCCCCTAGACTTAGAACTACTTAAACCTAACTAACCTAAGGGCACCATACCCACCCATGCCCGAGGCAGGATTCGAGCCTGCGACAGTAGCAACAACGCGGTCCCGGACTGAAGCGCCTAGAACCGCTCGGTCACAGTGGCCGGCTACTGGTCGGTACTTGACTCGACCAATCCAGTGCAGTTCTACGAGTCGCGATTTTCTCTATTTTCAAAATATGATGGGTCTGCCCCTCAGTGTGAGGAAGGTAGAGTTCAGGTGGGAAGTGGTTGTACGATGTTGTGGGTGTGCTTTTCGTGCCGTGAGTTCCGTTCATTCAGTCGGGTTCAAGAGAGCCACAATGTTTATTTCAGTATTATAGGAGAACAAGTGTCGCCCATTCTTCAAAATCTTCATAATGAATATGGCGTGGACACTGCAGTCTTCGAGGATGAGAACGGCCATTTTCGCGGAGTTGCATCGTTTCGCTCCTCACCTGACGAATGCTCGGGCACCCTGTCACACTTCGACTAGCACACTAAATCGCCAGATCTAGATCCCTCATCAAATTTGTTGGGCTGTGTCGAACAACTGTGAAATGTAGTAATCAATATACAGCGTTTGCGTAGCTCTGTATAATGTAATCATTTGTGTCTTCAGCTGCGTATGGCATACTTGCTATCCTTCCTCGCCGAATTGAATTATCAAGGCAATAAGACTGGAAGACCAACAACGTAGTCCATGGATTAAAAAGGGTGTAAGATGGGGATGGTCTGTTTCGCCACTGCTGTCCAATCTATAACTCGAAGAAGCAATGACGAAAATAAAACGAAGGGTCAAGGGTGGGATTAAAATTCAAGGTGAAATGGTATCAATGATAAGTTTCGCTGTTTCCATTGCTACACTCAGTAGATGCGAATGTGAAATATAGGATCTGTTGAAAGGAATGAAGAGTCTAAAGTGTACAGAATATGGACTGAGAGTAAATAGAAGAAAGTCGAAAGTATTAACGAGTAGCAGTAATGAGAAGTCTGAGAAACAACATTAGTATTAGGGATCACAAAGCCAAGGAATTCTTCTACCAAGGCAGCAAAATAACCCATGACGGACGAAGAAAGGAGGATATAAAAGACAGACTAGCACTGGCAAAAAAGGACATTCCAGGCCGAGAAAGAGGTCTAGTATTGTCAACCATTGGCCTTAATTTGAGGAAGAAATTTTTGAGAATATGCGTTTGAGCACAGAGTTGTATGGTAGTGAAGCATGGACTTGGGAAAAGTGTAACAGAAGAGAATCGAAGCATCTGAGATTAGATTCTACAGAAGAATGTGGAAAATGAGGGTGGAATGAGAAGGTAATGAGTGAGGAAGTTCTCCACAGGATTGGTGGGGAAACAATATTTGGGAAACACTGACACGACAGGATCATCCGTGGTAGTAGAGGGAGCTGTTGAGGGTAAAAACTCGAAAGAAGACAACTCAGAAAATTATTGAGGACATAGATAACAATTGCTACTCTGATGAAATGGTTCAGATGGCTCTGAGCACTATGGGACTTAACATCTGAGGTCATCAGTACCCTAGAACTTAGAACTACTTAAACCTAACCAACCTAAGGACATTACACACATCCATGGCCGAGGTAGGATTCGAACCTGCGACCTTAGCGTTCGCTCGGTTTCAGACTGAAGCGCCTAGAAGCGCTCGGACACACCGGCCGGCTGAAAATGTGTGCCCCGACAGGGACTCGAACCCAGGATCTCCTTGTTACATGGCAGACGGTCTCTCCATCTGAGCCACCTAGGGCACGCTACTCTGAGATGATGAGGATGACACAGGAGAGGAATTCGTAGCGGGCCACACCAAACCTGTCTGATGACTAAAACAAAAGAAAAAGAATCAAAGATGGAGCCCGTGTTACAATGTTTTGAAGGGTGATGCCTCTAGGAGATGACTGAAAATTTTTTTGTCCGTTTCGCATATAACTTCACACGTAGGTCGAACATAACTAGCTGAATTGTTGTCAAAAATTAATCACGAAAAGTGCATAAATGTGACGCATCGTGTACATTTAATAGTTTTCAGCATTGGAACTTCTGTTCATTAAGACTTACGTCAGCTGGTCGGGGTGTCCGAAAGGTTCTAGGCGCTACAGTCTGGAACCGCGCGACCGCTATGGTCGCAGGTTCGAATCCTGCCTCGGGCATGGATGTGTGTGATGTCCTTAGGTTAGATAGGTTTAAGTAGTTCTAAGTTCTAGGGGACTGACGACCTCAGAAGTTAAGTCCCATAGTGCTCAGAACCATCTGAACCATTTTTTGAAGTCTTACGTCAACTGTTGGGATTTCAATTTGTACCTAGACTTTTTCCGATTTGCTTCTTGGTCATACGCAGACAGAGATGACTCGAAAGCGGAAATGAAATTCGAGAAGCGTTCTTGCTGACGTAAGATGCTACTCTGCGTCTTGTACTACCTGCGACGAACGCGAGACCTCATCGTTATGCCGTTACGAAGATTTCGTGTCAGTTTCCTGCTGAGCCTGTCAACTTTAAGGCATTAAGCCGTATTTGGGGCGAGTCGCCAGCAGCGCTATTCGTATGCACCTGCCTCGCGTGCTGTGCCCCTTTTTTTTTTTTTCTGTAGGGCCCTGCTCTTCAGCGAGCCAGTCTCATTAACTGTAGAGGTAATTTATCTGCGGAGCTCCCGTCACGCGAGGCGAAAGTGGAAAAATGTAATTAACTCCTGCGACGTCGAGGCCGGCGAAATATTGCAGGCGCTGCGCCGCCGTGCCGCGCCGTTCCGCGCCGCTGGCGGGAAGCCGGCCTGGCGCGGCCCACACCAGCTGTCAGTAGTGCGGCGCTCTGCTGCGGCGACCGCGTCCAGTGAGGGAGCCGTGGCAGCGCTGGCGGCGGGGCTCTTCAAACGGGGGCCGCCAGCTCGTCAGTCCGGCTTGTTACTCTGACCCGCCGGGACAGGTCGAGTTCTGTACAGCGAGCGACGCATGGCGTCGCTAATTCCTGCGAAGGCAAACAGACAGTGCATATCGCTTTATAGGTATTATGAGTCCACGGCTGACACAGTACGTTGTATTGTGATGTTCAGGATTATGCCAGAAAGCAGTTCCAAGACTTCATTTGGGTTACGATTCAGAACTTACCTGCAACTATACGTGCAGACCTTGCGAATTTATTAACTCAAGAGGGGCCGGCCGCTGTGGCCGAGCTGGTCTAGGTCCTTCAGTCAGCAGGTTCGAATCCTGCCTCGGACATGGATGTGTGTGATATCCTTAGGTTAGTTAGGTTGAAGTAGTTTTAAGTTCTAGGGGACTGATGACCTCAGATGTTAAGTCCCATAGTGCTCACAGCTGTTTGAACCATATGTTAAGTCCCATAGTGCTTAGAGCCATTTCAATTCACGAGGAAACCGTATTAAGAAAACAAGATGGTGCCCATAAATATTATAAAAATGTATGTATGCATACTGACGGAATATCTCAACAGGAAGTACGCTACTGGCTATTATAACTGCTACACCAAGAAGAAATGCAGATGATAAACGGGTATTCATTGAACAAATACACTATACTAGAAATGATTACATTTTCACGCAATTTGGGTGCATAGATGCTGAGAAATCAGTACCCAGAACAGTCACCTCTGGTCGTAATAACGGCCTTGATACGCCAGGTCATTGAGTCAAATAGAGCTTGGATGGCGTGTACAGGTACAGCCGCCCATGCAGCTTCAACACGGTACCACAGTTCATCAAGAGTAGTGACTGGCGTTTTGTGACGAGCCAGTTGCTCGGCCACCATTGACCAGACGTTTTCAATTGGTGAGAGATCTGGAGATTGTGCTGGCCAGGACAGAAGTCGAATATTTTCTATATCCAGAAAGGTGTTATCCTGCTGAAATGAAGGGTTTCACAGGGATCGAATGGAAGGTAGAGCCACGGGTCGTAACACATCGAAATGTAACGTCCACTGTTCAAAGTGCCGTCAATGCGAACAAGAGGTGACCGAGACGTATAACCAATGGCACCTCATGCCATCACGCCGGGATACGCCAGTATGGTGATGACGAATACACGCTTCCAATGTGCGTTCACCGGGATGTCGCAAACATGGATGCGACCATCATGATGCTGTAAACAGAACCTGGATTCATCCAAAAAAATGACGTTTGCCATCCGTGCACCCAGGTTCGTCGTTGAGTACACCATCGCAGGCGCTCCTGTCTGTCATGCAGCGTCTAGGGTAACCGCAGCCATGGTCTCCAAACTGATAGTCCATGCTGCTGCAAACGTCGTCGAACTGTTCGTGTAGATGGTTGTTGTCTTGCAAACGTCACTATCTGTTGATATAGGGATCGAGACGTGGCTGCTCGATCCGTTACAGCCATGCCTGTCATCTCGACTGCTAGTGATACGAGGCCGTTGGGATCCAGCACGGTGTTTTGTATTACCCTCCTCAACCCACCGATTCCATATTCTGCTAACAGTCATTGGATCCCGACCAACGCGAACAGCAATGTCGCGGTACGATAAACGGCAATTGCGATCGGCTACAATCCGACCTTTATCATAGTCGGAAACGTGATAGTATGCATTTCTCCTCCTTGCACGAGGCGTCGCAACAACGTTTCACCAGACAACGCCTGTCAACTGCTGTTTGCGTGTGAGAAATCGGTTGGAAACTTTCCTCATGTCAACACGTTGCAGGTGTCGCCACCGGCGCCAGCCTTATATGAATGATCTGAAAAGGTAATCATTTGCGTATCACAGCAACTTCTTCCTGTCGGTAAAATTTCGCCTCTTTAGAATATCATCTTCGTGGTGTAGCAATTTTAATGGCCAGTAGTGTAATAAATAATACAGGGTAATCAAATTTCGGGAATGCGTTTGTCTAAGTAACATTTTTAAGTGGTATCTTTGCAAGAGCATAAGTTAATGTGAGCGCGAGGTAAACCATTGCAATTGTGAAATGCTGGTACAATATTAACCGATGTAATCGTCAGAATGTTGAATGGAAGCATGCGAACGTACTTGCATTGCACTGTGTAGGTCTCGGATATCGGTTGATGGGAGGTAGTTCCATGCCTGTTGCACTTGATCGCTCAGTGCAGGGACGCTTAATGCCGTTCACTCTGTAAAGCATGTTGGGTTACAAGAGCGGTGCGTGAACGAGTGTTATCCCATTGGAAAACACCCCCTGGAACACTTTCATCAATGGCAGCACAACGGGTCGAATTAGTAAACTGACGCACAGTTATGGAGTCATTGTTCGCGGGATAACCACGAGAGCGCTCATGCTGTCATACGAAATGACAGCCCAGACCACAACTAGAGCTGTAGCTCTATCTACACTCCTGGAAATTGAAATAAGAACACCGTGAATTCATTGTCCCAGGAAGGGGAAACTTTATTGACACATTCCTGGGGTCAGATACATCACATGATCACACTGACAGAACCACAGGCACATAGACACAGGCAACAGAGCATGCACAATGTCGGCACTAGTACAGTGTATATCCACCTTTCGCAGCAATGCAGGCTGCTATTCTCCCATGGAGACGATCGTAGAGATGCTGGATGTAGTCCTGTGGAACGGCTTGCCATGCCATTTCCACCTGGCGCCTCAGTTGGACCAGCGTTCGTGCCGGAAGTGCAGACCGCGTGAGACGACGCTTCATCCAGTCCCAAACATGCTCAATGGGGGACAGATCCGGAGATCTTGCTGGCCAGGGTAGTTGACTTACACCTTCTAGAGCACGTTGGGTGGCACGGGATACATGCGGACGTGCATTGTCCTGTTGGAACAGCAAGTTCCCTTGCCGGTCTAGGAATGGTAGAACGATGGGTTCGATGACGGTTTGGATGTACCGTGCACTATTCAGTGTCCCCTCGACGATCACCAGTGGTGTACGGCCAGTGTAGGAGATCGCTCCCCACACCATGATGCCGGGTGTTGGTCCTGTGTGCCTCGGTCGTATGCAGTCCTGATTGTGGCGCTCACCTGCACGGCGCCAAACACGCATACGACCATCATTGGCACCAAGGCAGAAGCGACTCTCATCGCTGAAGACGACACGTCTCCATTCGTCCCTCCATTCACGCCTGTCGCGACACCACTGGAGGCGGGCTGCACGATGTTGGGGCGTGAGCGGAAGACGGCCTAACGGTGTGCGGGACCGTAGCCCAGCTTCATGGAGACGGTTGCGAATGGTCCTCGCCGATACCCCAGGAGCAACAGTGTCCCTAATTTGCTGGGAAGTGGCGGAGCGGTCCCCTACGGCACTGCGTAGGATCCTACGGTCTTGGCGTGCATCCGTGCGTCGCTGCGGTCCGGTCCCAGGTCGACGGGCACGTGCACCTTCCGCCGACCACTGGCGACAACATCGATGTACTGTGGAGACCTCACGCCCCACGTGTTGAGCAATTCGGCGGTACGTCCATCCGGCCTCCCGCATGCCCACTATACGCCCTCGCTCAAAGTCCGTCAACTGCACATACGGTTCACGTCCACGCTGTCGCGGCATGCTACCAGTGTTAAAGACTGCGATGGAGCTCCGTATGCCACGGCAAACTGGCTGGCACTGACGGCGGCGGTGCATAAATGCTGCGCAGCTAGCGCCATTCGACGGCCAACACCGCGGTTCCTGGTGTGTCCGCTGTGCCGTGCGTGTGATCATTGCTTGTACAGCCCTCTCGCAGTGTCTGGAGCAAGTATGGTGGGTCTGACACACCGGTGTCAATGTGTTCTTTTTTCCATTTCCAGGAGTGTAGTATGCTGACAGGCTGGGTGCACGCCTTCAAATGCCTCCTTCTAATCGACAGACAGCCATCACTGTCACCGATGCAGAACCAGCTTTCAGCAGGAAACACAACAGACCTCCACCCTTCACTCCAGTTAGTCCTCAGTTGACATCACGGAGGTCGCAAACGGCAGTGATTTGGTATCGGTGGAATGCACGTTACAGGGCGTCTGTCTCTGAGCACTTCTTGAAGTAACCGACTCTTAATAGCTCGTTGCGCCACTGGAGCGCTAACTGGTGCTCACATTGCTACTGCAGATACAGTTTGATGCGCCTAACACGATGGTCTTCCCTCTCGGCAGTGCCACGTCGCCTTCCGGAATTCGGTCTTCTTGCGACTGTACATTCTAATGACCACCGCTGCCAGTAATCATGTACCGTGGCCACATTCCGGCCAAGTCTTTCTGCAATATGGCAGAAGGAACATTTAGCTTCTTCTTGCCTTGTTGTAAGACCTTGTTCAAACTCAGTGACGTGTTGATAACGGTGTCTCCGTCTCCTTAAAAGCATTCTTCATTAACATAAAATTACCGCGTCCATTCTCGAAGGTAGCTGAATCTCATGATATTTAGAGTGTGTATCGAAAGCAAACCTGATTCTCATCCTCATAGTGGCGTTAGAGGCCCCCTCGTTTAGGAGCAAACACGATTTGCCTGTTTAATCAGCCACAGCGGCCTCAGAGAATCTGGGACTTGGCAGACAGAGATAGAAAAGATTATCATGATCTTAGTAAACTGCAAGAGCATCCAAGGAAAGATCCCAGAATTATTATCGCTTATTGAAGGTTATAATGCGCAGATAGTATTGGGAACAGAAAGCTGGTTGAAGCCAGACGTCAGTGACAACGAAATTCTAAGTTCAGACTGGAATGTTTATCGTAAGGATAGGTTAGTCGCCAATGGTGGCGGCGTCTTTATTGCAGTAAAAAATTCGATGAAATCTAATGAGGTTATCATGGATTCCGAATGTGAATTAATCTGGCTGAAATTGAGTATCAAAGGACGGTAAAAAATGGTGACCAGATGCTTTTATAGACCCCCCTGTGTCAGGATATGTTGTTGTAGAGCACTTCAGACAGAGTTTGCAGAATATCATCAGTAATTTTCCTGATCATGCCTTTGTAGTAGGGGGTGACTTCAACTTGCCAGGTATAGATTGGGAGTGTTATGTCATCAAAACTGGTGCCAGAGGCAGGGAATCGTGTGGCATTGTTCTGGATGTCTTGTCCGAAAGTTATCTTGACCAGATCGCTACAGAAGGGTAACATCTTAGACCTCTTGGCAACAAACAGACCTGAACATATCGAATCAGTTTATGTGGAGGAAGGTATCAGTGATCATAAGGCGGTGACAGCATCTATGACGACGCGTCCTACAAGGCATGTAGATTAAAGTAAAATACGATTTCCATTACATTTGTTGTTATTGGTCTGGTGAATCTAATAAAACATGTCCCAGACCTGTATCTGTAGTACCTAGTTTCCCAGAACATCCAGAGAAGCAAAGATTATTAAATAAGTAAATTTGTTTATTACTCGCGCAAACAAAGTAGATTCTCGGCGCGGTAGCTGATGGGAGCGACTGTGAATGAGAAATGCCTTTACCGTCACTCCCATGAGCCAATCGCCGAGTGTCAACTTTGTTTGCGCATGTAATACCTTCCATTAAGAATGTAGAAACGTTTATGTCATTATTGGCAACCGTTAGTGACTTGTTTTAGGCGTTTCCTAATCTTTAAACTAAATACTTTTCTGTATTTTTCAGTGAAAGAAACATAATACAGGATGTTTCAAAAATGACCGGTATATTTGAAACGGCAATAAAAACTAAACGAGCAGCGATAGACATACACCGTTTGTTGCAATATGCTTTGGACAACAGTACATTTTCAGGCGGGCAAACTTTCGAAATTACAGTAGTTACAATTTTCAACAACAGATGGCGCTGCAAGTGATGTGAAAGATATAGAAGACAACGCAGTCTGTGGGTGCGCCATTCTGTACGTCGTCTTTCTGCTGTAAGCGTGTGCTGTTCACAACGTGCAAGTGTGCTGTAGACAACATGGTTTATTCCTTAGAACAGAGGATTTTTCTGGTGTTGGAATTCCACCGCCTAGAACACAGTGTTGTTGCAGCAAGACGAAGTTTTCAACGGAGGTTTAATGTAACCAAAGGACCGAAAAGCGATACAATAAAGGATCTGTTTGAAAAATTTCAACGGACTGGGAACGTGACGGATGAACGTGCTGGAAAGGTAGGGCGACCGCGTACGGCAACCACAGAAGGCAACGCGCAGCTAGTGCAGCAGGTGATCCAACAGCGGCCTCGGGTTTCCGTTCGCCGTGTTGCAGCTGCGGTCCAAATGACGCCAACGTCCACGTATCGTCTCATGCACCAGAGTTTACACCTCAATCCATGCAAAATTCAAATGCGGCAACCCCTCAGCGCCGCTACCATTGCTGCACGAGAGACATTCGCTAACGATATAGTGCACAGGATTGATGACGGCGATATGCACGTGGGCAGCATTTTGTTTACTGACGAAGCTTATTTTTACCTGGACGGCTTCGTCAATAAACAGAACTGGCGCATATGGGGAACCGAAAAGCCCCATGTTGCAGTCCCATCGTCCCTGCATCCTAAAAAAGTACTGGTCTGGGCCGCCATTTCTTCCAAAGGAATCATTGGCCCATTTTTCAGATCCGAAACGATTACTGCATCACGCTATCTCGACATTCTTCGTGAATTTGTGGCGGTACAAACTGCCTTAGACGACACTGCGAACACCTCGTGGTTTATGCAAGATGGTGCCCGGCCACATCGCACGGCCGACGTCTTTAATTTCCTGAATGAATATTTCGATGATCGTGTGATTGCTTTGGGCTATCCGAAACATACAGGAGGCGGCGTGGATTGGCTTCCGTATTCGCCAGACATGAACCACTGTGACTTCTTTCTGTGGGGACACTTGAAAGACCAGGTGTACCGCCAGAATCCAGAAACAATTGAACAGCTGAAGCAGTACATCTCATCTGCATGTGAAGCCATTCCGCCAGATACGTTGTCAAAGGTTTCGGGTAATTTCATTCAGAGACCACGCCATATTATTGCTACGCATGGTGGATATGTGGAAAATATCGTACTATAGAGTTTCCCAGACCGCAGCGCCATCTGTTGTTGAAAATTGTAACTACTGCAATTTCGAAAGTTTGTCCGTCTGAAAATGTACTGTTGTCCCAAGCATATTGCAACAAACGGTGTATGTCTATCGCTGCTCGTTTAGTTTTTACTGCCATTTCAAAAATACCGGTCATTTTTGAAACACCCTGTATCATCAGTGTATTTAAGTGAAACCACATAGTAACTATTGTAGTTTTTAGATTATTTATAAAATAGGGATGCTTTTAAAATCTACGACAGAGGAGTACGCCGATATGGTGTTTACTTATGGCAAATGTGATGGCAATGCTACGACTGCAGTTAACGAATATCGAGTGTGTTATCAAACTCGGAGCATTCCGAATGCACGAACCGTTAGCGGAGAATTTCGAATGTTATGGGAGACATGTTCTCTACCTAGCGTTCATAATCAGTACAAGCGCTTGATACGTGACGACGCTGTATGGCGTACACTGAAGTATAATAATCTCTATCCTTACCATAAACAAAAAGGGAATCATTTACATCCGGGATATCCTGCCCTTCGCTTGGAGTTAAGCAACTGGTTGAATACTAATCAGCAGTTATACAAATACATTTTATTTACTGATAAGGCACGGTTTACTCGAGATGGTATAAACAGTTTATATAACGAGCGCTTATAGTCTGAAGCAAACACACATGCAACAGTGCAACACAGTTTCCAGCAGCGATTTAGCATAAATGTGTGGTGTGTTACAATCAACACACACTTCATTGGACCATTCCTTTTCCTAGGACATCTAACTAGCGAGACGTGCTTACAATTCCTTCAAGAAGAAATGCCCCGATTGCTCTAAGATGGTCTACTTGCTAAGCGATTGCAAATGTATTTTCAACATTACGGGACGCCTCCACATTTTACCAACGCCGTTACTACACATTTAAATCAACATTTTCCACAGAAATTGATTTGTCTTGGTGCTACACGTCTGTGGCCAACCAGATCGCCCGATTTAACACCAATGGATTTTTGTGTATGGGGATGGGTGAAGACATAGTTTATGAGGACAAAGTCAATACACGTGAGGCATTACTTGGTCGTATTATGAATTCTATAGACGAAATTAATAACAACCAAGTGAAACTGAAACGAGCAACAAAATCTGTTCGTACAAGTGCATCTAAATGCATTGAACTCGGTGGAGAAATTTTTGAACATTTATTGTGAATGTATAGTGAAATATTATGAACACTGTACAACTTACTTAACACTGAGCTTCGTTTTTTCCGGTTTAACATGAATTTACGTGCGCTATGGTATTAATAAAAGCAGATTATCTGACACATTCATACAGTTTCAGCTAACAGTATTACCATCACTTTTCCAAAGTTAAATTCTCTACAACCTCTCTTGAAAACTTTGGGCAATTGTCTGGAATTTAAAAACCAAAATGGGCCAAGTAGTTAATAAATTAAAAAATTTACAATATTATGCCTTTGCTGCTCTGCATGTTCTGGAAAACCACTCCAGATACACGTCTGGGACATGTTTTATTAGAATCAATAACGTTTAACATTGCAGCGCGTCAGAAAATGTGAATAATTTAATGATTATAAATGTTGGACCATGCCTCATTAGGCAGTTTGCAGTTTTAGTATTTTCCGAAGAAGGCGTGATAATCCGCGACGAAACCTAGGTCAACATACGGTTTCTATTTGCAGTCTACGCAGATTCTTTATAATCATTAGAATCAATAACAAAAAAATAAATGGAAATCGTACTTTACTTTAACCTCGTACAGTTTTTCGACGGCTTCGTATTAGCGAAGTTGCTGAATTTCAGGCAAAACCTTTTATTAGCCGTAGCTCTGTAACCAAACATTTGCGGACCTATGTTTATATGAACTGTTTTCTTTAGTTTTACTTGTAGAAAATAAATTAAAATATTTGCATATCTTCGCGAATATATATTGAACAGCTGTATATTGAACTGCTACATATAATTATTTTATCGACAACGAACTTCTCGTGAAAGGAGAAGACCACGTAATAATGATAAAAATGAAAACTGGAATAGATTTATGTGATTTCAGATTGAGTAGTTATAACTGATTAAGTTATTAGTGATTTAATATGAGAAATGAATTATGCACTACTTAGAAGCAACAGCAACTTAATGGAGACGTTGCGTAATAGAAAGCAGAAAATACAGAAATTTTCAACCATCCTATGAAACAAATTGATGGTGGCGAAGACGGTATGTTCTTTTTAGATCATCCGGGAGTAACTGGTAAGATTTTGCTGTTAAATTTGCTCATAGCCGAAACTCGGAAAAATAATAGAATTGCTGTGGCAGTAGCTTCCACTGGAACAAGAGCCACACTGCTCGATGGAGGCCGAATGTGACGTTCAGTACGACAGCTGCCGTTAATGTTAGCTCACGGAGAAACCCCTACCTCTAATATCAGCAAAAAATAGCGATCGGGACGGACGTTTTAGAAGTGCAAGCTTTTGGTTTGTGACGACCGTACGATGTCCCACAAAAGAGCAGCTGAAGCACTAAATAGTACCATGCAACATACTAAAAGCAACCAAACTATCGTAGTTGGGACTGTCGTATTATTGGCTCGCGACCTTAAAAAGACTGAACGTGATAACTGAGGGCACATCAGCAGTCGAAGTAACTGCGTATTTAACGGTGTCGACCTCACGCCGACATGTTAAAAAATTAGTTTAACAACAAATATGCTCATACAACCACACAATGACACAAGATCAGAACAATATACGGATGCTCTTCTGAGAATCTGTGAATATCTTGTTGATACAGCTGTTAACGGCATAAGTCCGTTAAATCATAAATTCTGTAACATTGTTCACAGTACAGAAGAGTTGGTGAACAAAGATTACCCTGAACTGCAAACAAATACCGCAAACAATGAATGATTGTGTGAAACGAAAATTTTTGCGCCGACTAATGAATTTGTTGGACAGATAAAAGAAAAAATCACCTCAAAAGCTGAGGGACATAATGTGGAGTATCTCTCCGTCGATACTATTATAGATACTGAACAAATCATCTGAATTGTGGCAGTACGTTCTCATAAACTGAAGCAATCGAATTCCGATGCTTGGAGTGTAAAATGTTGATCGACCAGATAGCGTAACGGTTTACGTTTACAAATTACACATCTGGGCCAAAATATTGTTAGAGACATTAGTGACTCAGCTAAAGGAGAAATGTTCTGATTTCACGAATTCCAGTTATACTGACGTATTTGCCTTTACAGTTTGAAAGATTGCAGTTCCCGCTAAAAACTGTATCTCAAATGACAAACGCTCAAACTATGTGCTGGGCATTTAGTAAAAGAAATGTGTTTTTCTTACAAAAAAAAACAAAACAAAAAAAAGTGTCGTGCTCATGTGTATATAACCCGCAAAATACGTATATCCTTGCCAAAGAAACCAACACCAAACGCGTTATTTATAGACAATAAGATCTTGCCATAAATAATTGATAAAAGAAAATTTTTTTGTGGTTTTTAATATTTTTTAACTAAGGCTCGACATACGACAAAAATATATATAAACATTAATTATATATCCGTATGCCAGTAGTGCAAAAACGTATTCATACACAAGTACATTCCTACACCACTATACAACCAGATATTTATAGATTACTATCTTACTTCCACACCATCAATCATCACAACAAAACTATTGATAAGTGAGCACAGACACGGATACAAACTAGTAAAAAGATAACTAAAATAAGCAAACGCTCGCACAGTTCCCAGTTCTAACCTCATTCCATCCTAATCCTGCTTAGCGTAGGATCACATTGTATATCGTGCTGTCATTAAATTCTTTATCTTCGGCGGTGTACTGTAAATCCTAAATCGTCAGTGTCTCAACTTTTAAGGAGCGGGTGGCTGATGCATTTGTGGTTGTTTTGCACTTGAAAATAATCTACGTGATGGACGTCCGAAAACTGCAAATGTAGACAGAACTTTGAGGTAGTGTTCAATATAGTATTATACGAGCGGCGATTCAAAGTAAGTGAAATAGCTGATGCCGTAGGCATATCGGAAACAAGAGTACCATGGATTTTGTGCTAGGAATTGATCACGTGAAGGCTTGTGGAATGTGGACGCTCCAACTTAAGGCCGTTTTGAGAAGAAGCCACCTGATTTTCTACTCAGGTTTCTTACGTTTTGTAAGATGTGCACTCATCATGCGACCCCAGGGACGAAACAACAAATACTGCTATGGGTGGCAGCTGACAGTTGATGACCAAACACGACAATCCTGTTTTATTTGCTTCTAAGGCCATGGCCACTATTTCAAGGCAAGCACAACGGAACTCCCTTAGTTATGACACCACTACAAATTAATTAACATTGATATCCAAGTCATCTGCACAATCTCTATGTTATACAAATATGTAAGAACAGTCCTTGGTTACCTGGTCAGTGATCTCGTATACAGTTAGATGAAACAGCAAAACTGAAGGACTGTAAATGGAGAAATTTTGCATCGTTTACCTGAGGAAACTTGTTACCATAAACGTTCTGACTCCAATGGACAGTGGCAGTACTAGAGAATTAAGACTTTTCAGAATCTTGGGGCGAACCGTGCAGGACTCTCGGTTTCTTCAACAGGTATCCCAGATAGCGGGAAGCGGTGTAGAGGGATTATAACTGAGAGTATCGGGGAAATACGTTCTAACAGTCTGTCAGCCGCCTTGTAGTCTTGGACACCAGCCGAAAATCTAGTTTGCAACGGGTGAAGTTGAACGGTTTCAACAGTTCACTGGAACAGCACTACAAACATTTGTAGGCGTTGTGTCCGCGTAGCTATTCATACATGTAAAAATAGGAATTCTGACGAATTCTTCGGTGTATACTACCGTGTACCTCAGATAAATGCTGTCTTCCCTACAGGCTCCTGCTCTGCATACTTTGTAGTTTGATACTCCTCATGTTATGATGCAAGATATTACAGAAAAAGGATACAAGTGTTTGGTAGATAGTAGCTTCTCTGATATGTGACCTGCAGCTTCCGTGTTTTGTTCTAAAACGCCATCTGACGCACGAATGAAGTCACAGGATGTATTGGCAAACAGTTATACTGTAATGATTTGCCCATGCAGGTCCGATACTTATTATTCCTTAAAAATTGAACAGCACACATAAATCACTGTCGGTAGCAACGTCAGTTACGTTATCCCCCCCGCCTAGGGGCTAAAATGCCAAAGGGGAGGCAAAATTGGAGACACCGCAGTCAAAAAACTAAAAAGAAAGGCATGCTAAAATCGAGCCCCCTTCTCATTGACTGTCACTGTCTCGAAGACGCAGGATGGCTGACGTGAAAACGCTGCGAAGTAGGAAAAGAGGGTGGGGGTCTCCGGAAGCGCATTAGCGGCGACAGGAAGACATCGATCAGCGCCACGTCGACGCGTTACCCGGTCGACCGCACGGCGCGTCGTGCTGCAATCGATCACCCGTGCCTCGGCGGCAGTCACTTCGTTCGAGAGCGCCACGCACTCGCGCCGTTCATTACTTGAGACTAAAGAACGCTGTCTAGATGTACTTCTTCAACTACTAAAGGCTCTTCTCCTTAAAACGTTGACTAAAATAGTTTCAGAAGTAATACAAATAAATATTATAGCTTCCTGCAATGGAGAATCAGTCACATCATCAACAAACGATTTAGATCTGGGTGTTGTACAACCTCGTATATATTAAATACTGTAATGCTCGAAGCAAGTGTTAACTAGACCATCTAAAATCGAGGGACGTTACTGAATGTGTGGTACTGACTTCAGCATGAAATATTTTCATTAAAAGTAAGTAACAATTTTAAGATTGACACGGGTATGAAATAGCTCTGTCACTGACTTGTTAGAAAATAATTCTTGTGCTCATTCTCTGAAAATAATTTTATTATTCATAGATTTCATAATTGTCTTTCCAAATAGAGTTGTGTTCACGAACGTTCTAAACAAAGTAACGTATTTCATCACTAAATATTTATGAGAATAAAACGTATATTTAACTCTTCGATCATTTCTTGCTTTTGAGATCGATCTCTTCATGTTCCTACGTGAAAATTTATACTTCTTACCAAACGTTTATCACGTTACATTTTAGGCGGGCGTGTGGACTTGGCAGGCATTTTATGTCACTGCGTGTGCGACATGAAGATGTTTATCCCAGTGAGTTTCAGATGTCCTCCGAAAGTCGTTTTGAAATTCCTTCCTGTCTGTCCTAGGAAGCCGGCCGCTGTGGCCGAGCGGTTCTAGGCGCTTCAGTCTGGAACCGCGCGATCGCTACGGTCACAGGTTCGAATCCTGCCTCGGGCATGGATGTGTGTGATGTCCTTAGGTTAGTTAGGTTTAAGTAGTTCTAAGGGACTGATGACCTCAGAAGTCCCATTGTGCTCAGAGCCATTTTTTTTTGTCCTAGGAATATTTTCTCACATTATCGTATTTTGATTTGTAAACAGGTGATTTTTTAAAAATTCTTCAGTATACGAAAGTCACAATTTCAGATTCCAGCAATAATGATTTCTGTATTCAGAAACTGGTAACTACGAACGGTGCCTATTGGGTGTGTGCATTTACAATATGTAGACTGTAAAAGCAAGCATCCGCGGTCTACGGGTAGCGTCCTAGATCGGTAGTCAAAATGTTCTCGGTCTTGGTTTCGAAACCCACAACCCGATAAATTTTGAATAAAGATCAACTGCAATAGTCCCCGAAGACATCCGGCATAAGAAGTCACCCACATTCTCCCAACAGCTTCATCAAAGAGTTCGGACGTGCGGACGATGTTTATTGTACTCTGTCATCCATGGCGTGCGAAACTGCACCTAAAGGTGGAAGAATCGGCGATGATCAACGGCATGAGGATGCAGAAGGCAATGTAAATCACAGAATTCAAGACACGTAGTGTGTATCCACAAGTCAAGTGGTTTGTAATTGGAAACGTCTCATGACGCTCTCTCCATTGGAAAAAGATTCAGGAATACTCCCCCATTCGGATCTGTGGGAGGGGACTGCCGAGGGAGAGGTGACCATGAAGAAAAGACTGAATAACCAAGGGAAGGATAACGTTCTACGAGTCGGGGCATGGAGTGTCAGAAGCTTGAAGGTGATAGGGAAGTTCGAAAATTTGGAAAGGGAAATGCAAAGACTTATTCTAGATATATTTGAGGTCAGTGAAGTGAAATGGAAAGACGACAAGGATTTGTGGTCAGATGAGTGTAGGGTAACAGCGACAGCAAGAGAAAATTGTATAACGGAAGTAGGATTCGTTAAGAATAGGAAGGTAGGGTGGAGTGTGTGTTACTGTGAACAGTTCAGTGAGAGGGTTGTTCTCATCAGAATCAACAGCAAACCAACATCGATAATGATAGTTCAGGTATACATGCCGACATCGCAAGCTGAATATGAAGAGATAGAGAAAGTGTATGAGGATATTGAAAGGGTAATACAGTATGTAAAGGGGATGAAAATGTAATAGTCATGGTGGACTGGAATGCAGTTGTAGGATAGGGAGTATGAGAAAATGTTACAAGAGAATATGGTCTTAGGACCAAGATTGAGAGACGAGAAAGACTAATTGAGTTCTGTAACATGTTTCAGCTAGTAATAGCGAATACTCTTTTCAAGAATCACAAGAGGAAGAGGTATACTTGGAAAAGGCCGGGAGATACGGGAAGTTTTCAATTATATTACATCACGATCAGACATAGATTCCGAAATCAGATACTGGATTCAAAGGCGTACCCATGAGCAGTCATCGACTCAGATCACAATGGAGGAGTGATGAAGAGCTGGGTGAAATATAAGAGATTAGTCTGGAAGAATCAATACGCGAAGAAGCGTGATGCTGAGGAATGTAGAGATACTTTTGAAATTCTCAAAGGCTATAGAAACTACAATAAGTAATAACTCAATAGGTAGAATAGTTGAAGAGGAATGGACATCTCTAAAAAAGGTAATCACAGAACCTGGAAAGAAAAGCATAGGTACAAAGAAGGTAACTGTGAAGAGACCAAGGGTAACAGAAGAAATTCTTCAGTTGATCGATGGAAGAAGGAAGTTCAAAAATGTTCAGCATAATTGAAGAATACAGAAATACAAGTCCCTGAGGAATGAAATAAATACATAGTGCAAGGAAGCTAAAACGAAATGGCTGCATGAAAATGTGAAGATCTCGAGAAAAAAGCGAGTGTTGGAAGGGCTGGCTCAGCATATAGAAAAGCAAATTTCATTTAGTGAAATTAAAAGCAAGGGTGGTAACAGTAAAAGTGCAATGGGAATTCCATTGTCAAATACAGAGGAGGGAATGAATAGGTTGAAATACTATATTGAAAGCCTCTAAGAGGGGAAAGATTTGTCTGATGTGATGGAAGAGGAGACAGGAGTAGATTTAGAAGAGATAGGGTATCCAGTATTAGAATCAGTATGTAAGAGATCTTTTGAGGACCTAAGATCAAGTAAGGCAGAAGCGATAGACAACGTTCCATCACAATTTCTGAAATCATTGGGGGGGAAGTGGCAATAAAACGATTTTTCACGCTGGTGTGTAGAATGTATGGCGATGTACCATTCGAATTTCCGAAAAATATCATCCACACAGTTACGAATACTGGAAGAAATGACTAGTGCAAGTATCATCGCACAATCAGCTTACTGCTCATGCATAAAAGTTGCCGACGAGAGTAGTATACAGAAGAATGGAAAAGAAAACTGTGCATGTGTTAGATGAGGATCAGCATGGCTTTAGGAGAAGTAAAGGTACAAGAGAGGCAATTCTGATGTTACGGTTGTTGATGGAAGCAAGCTTAAAGAAAAATCATGACACGTTCATAGGACTTACCGACCTGGAAAATGCGATCTGCATCTACATCAGACTCAACAAGCCACCTAATGGTATGTGACACAGGGTACTTTTTGTATCACCACTGAGCCCTCAGGCCCTGTTCCAATCGCCAAGCCTCTGTATTGGCTCTAATTTCTCGAATTTTCGCTTCATGGTCATTACGCGAGATGTATGTGGTGGGGAGTGATATTATGATGTCCGACTCTTCCCGGGGAGTCTTCTTTCGAAATTTCAATATTAAGTCTCTCTCCGCGATGCGCAACGCTTCTCTTGCCAATGGAGTTTGTTGAGCACCTCCGTAACGCTCTTGTGCCGAATAAACGATCCCGTGACGAAATGTGCCGCTCTTCGTTGAATCTTCTCATTCTCTTTTATGGGTCTTATCTGCTAACGATCCCAGGCAGATGATCAGTACTCAAGAATGGGTCGAACAAGCGCCTTATAAGCCTCTTCCTTCGTGGGTGGGTTACATTTCCTTAAGATTCTATCTTTGAATCTGAGTCTGGCATCTGCTTTTACCACTACTTGTTTTATATCGTCATTCCACTTAAGGTCGTTCCAGATAGTTACTCCTAGGTGTTGTACGGTAGATATTGTTTCCAGCGGTTTATCATCAAAAGTGTAACTGTACAGAAGGGGCTTCTTTCTCTATATATGCGCAATATGTTACATTTATTTACGTTCAGGGTCAGCTGTCAGAGACTGCACTATTCATCAGTTCTCTGCAGGCCTTTCTGCAAATAGTTACTATTTTCTGACGTTGCTACTTTGTTACAGACAACCATACCATCTGCGAACATCTATAGATAGCATCCAATGCTTTTTACTAGATCACTTATATACAGGGCTATTACAAATGATTGAAGCGATTTCATAAATTCACTGTAGCTAAATTGATTCAAATATGGTCACAACTCACTAGAGATACGTAGAAAAACTCATAAAGTTTTGTTCGGCTGAAGCCGCACTTCAGGTTTCTGCCGCCAGAGCGCTCGAGAGCGCAGTGAGACAAAATGGCGACAGGAGCCGAGAAAGCGTATGTCGTGCTTGAAATGCACTATCAGTCAGTCATAACAGTGCAATGACACTTCAGGACGAAGTTCAACAAAGATCCACCAACTGCTAACTCCATTCGGCGATGGTATGCGCAGTTGAAAGCTTCTGGATGCCTCTGTAAGGGGAAATCAACGGGTCGGCCTGCAGTGAGCGAAGAAACGGTTGAACGTGTGCGGGCAAGTTTCACGCGTAGCCCGCGGAAGTCGACGAATAAAGCAAGCAGGGAGCTAAACGTACCACAGCCGACGGTTTGGAAAATCTTACGGAAAAGGCTAAAGCAGAAGCCATACCATTTACAATTGCTACAAGCCCTGACACCCGATGACAAAGTCAAACGCTTTGAATTTTCGGCGCGGTTGCAACAGCTCATGGAAGAGGATGCGTTCAGTGATGAAGCAACATCTTTTCTTAATGGTGAAGTGAACAGACACAATGTGCGAATCTGGGCGGTAGAGAATCCTCACGCATTCATGCAGCAAAGTTGCAATTCACCAAAAGTTAACGTGTTTTGTGCAATCTCACGGTTTAAAGTTTACGGCCCCTTTTTCTTCTGCGAAAAAAAAACGTTACAGGACACGTGTATCTGGACATGCTGGAAAATTGGCTCATGCCACAACTGGAGACCGACAGCGCCGACTTAATCTTTCAACAGGATGGTGCTCCACCGCACTTCCATCATGATGTTCGGCATTTCTTAAACAGGAGATTGGAAAACCGATGGATCAGTCGTGGTGGAGATCATGATCAGCAATTCATGTCATGGCCTCCACGTTCTCCCGACTTAACCCCATGCGATTTCTTTCTGTGGGGTTATGTGAAAGATTCAGTGTTTAAACCTCCTCTACCAAGAAACGTGCCAGAACTGCAAGCTCGCATCAACGATGCTTTCGAACTCATTGATGGGGACATGCTGCGCCGAGTGTGGGAGGAACTTGATTATCGGCTTGATGTCTGCCGAATCACTAAAGGGGCACATATCGATCATTTGTGAATGCCTAAAAAACTTTTTGAGTTTTTGTATGTATGTGCAAAGCATTGTGAAAATATCTCAAATAATAAAGTTATTGTAGAGCTGTGAAATCGCTTCAATCATTTGTAATAACCCTGTACATATATTATAAATAGTAATGGTCCAATCACACTTCCTTGAAGTACAACGGAAATTACCTTTAAATCAGTCAATTTTGTTCCGTTAAGAGCGACGTGTAGAGTTCTGTCTGCAAGGAAGTCGCAAATCTGCTCCGATACTCGATAAGTTCGTATTTTTTTCACTAAAAGGCAGTGCAGGATGGTGTCAAAAGCCTTCCTAAAGTCAAGGAACACGACATCAACCAGAGCACCATTGTCAACGGCGCTATGGATCTCATGGATGAGCATCTACATCTACGTGATTACTCTGCTGTTCACAATGAAGTGCCTGGCAGAGAGTTCAATGAACCACCTTCATGCTGTTTCTCTACCGTTCCACTCTCGAAGGGCACGCGGGAAAAACGAGCATTAAATTTTTACGTGCGAGCCCTATTTCTCTTATTTTATCGTGAGGATCATTTCGCGCTATGTAGGTGGGTGCCAACAGAATGTTTTCGCAATCGGAGGAGAAAACTGGTGATTGAAATTTCATGAGAAGATCCCGTCGCAACGAAAAACGCCCTTGTTTTAATGATTGCTACTCCAATTCACGTATCATGTCTGTGACACTATCTCCCCTATTTTGCGATAATACAAAACGAGCTGCCCTTCTTTGTACTTTTTCGATGTCATCCGTCAGTCCCAGCTGATGCGGATCCCACACCGCACAGCAGTACTCTAGAATAGGGCGGACAAGCGTAGTGTAACCAGTCTCTTTGGTAGACCTGTTGCACCTTCTAAGTGTTCTGCCAATGAATCGCAGTCTTTGGTTTGCTCTATCCACAATATTATCTATGTGATCGTTCGAATTTAGGTTACAGAGAGAACTGAGTTTCATAGGACCTCTGTTTGCGGTTTCAATGTTACTTTTTATAGAGGAGATTTTCCTTCTCCAAGAACGTCATAATTCTTGAGCACAAAACATGTTCCATATTTCTAGAACAGATTGACTTCATCGACGTAGGTCTACAATTGTGTGCATCTGCCCTACGGCTTTTCTTAAATCAGGGAATGATGTGCGCTTTCTTTCAGTTGATAGGTACCCTTGATTCGTCAAGCGATCTACGATAAATTACTGCTAGAAGGGTAGCAAGTTCTATCGAATAATCTTAGTAGATTCGTATAGGTGTCTAATGTGGTCGTGGCGTCTTTCCCACTGCTAAGCTATTGTAGTTGTTTTTCTGTTTTAGTGTCTGCCATTTTGACGTTCATACCACTACTGAAAGGAAGGGCCGTGTTACGATATTCCGTGGTGAAACAATTTTGGAAGATTAAATTGGTTATTGCGGCCTTCTCTCAGTCATCGTCCGTTTCGGTGTCAGTATGGTCACTGAGTGAATGAATAGATGATTTTGGCCCACTTACTGATTTTACTTACGAGTGAAACCTCCTAGGGTGTCAGTGTCAAATTGAGGAAGATGCTGGAAATTCTGAGGAAAATTACATCAGGATTAATGATCACGAAGAAGTACTTGAAGTTATGGAATTCTGCTACCTAGTCAGCAAAATAACCAACGACGGACGGAACAAGGAGAACATGAAAAGCAGACTAGCACTGGCAAAAGACGCATTCCTGACCAAGACAAGTCTACTCGTATCAAATATAGACTGTAATTTGAGGAAAAAATTTCTAAGGATCTACGTTTAGAGCACATTATTGGAATATAGCAAAAAATCGACTGTGGGAAGAACTAAACGCCGGCGGAAGTGGCCGTGCGGTTAAAGGCGCTGCAGTCTGGAACCGCAAGACCGCTACGGTCGCAGGTTCGAATCCTGCCTCGGGCATCGATGTTTGTGATGTCGTTAGGTTAGTTAGGTTTAACTAGTTCTAAGTTCTAGGGGACTAATGACCTCAGCAGTTGAGTCCCATAGTGCTCAGAGCCATTTGAACCATTTTTTTGAAGAACTAAACAGAAGAGAATCGAGCATTTGAGATGTGGTGGTACAGAGTAATTTTGAAAATGAAGTGGATTGATAAGATAAGGAATGAAGAGGTTCTGCCCAGAATCGAAAAAGGTAAGGAATATTTGGAAATTACTGGTAAGAAGAAGGGACAGAATGATAGTGCAGCTGTTATACATGAGGGAATACTTTCCATGGTATTGTAGGGAGCTGTAGAAGGTAAAAACTGTAGAGGAAGACAGAGACTGGATTACTATCAGCAAATAACTGAGGATGTAGGTTGCTAGTGCTACTCTGAGGTTAAGATAATGAATAGCTTGGCGCAGGAGAGGAATTCGTAGCGGGCCGCATCAAAACAGTCAGAAGACTGATTGATATCGGAGATCCAGGGATATATTCGTTGAAATTGTACCAGGAACGTTCAATAAATAATGCAACTCACTTTTTTCTGAAAGCAGGTTGGTTTTATTCGATTCCAATACACTATATTATGACCAAATCATTTGACTGCCAAAATTTATTTTCCTTCACGATCTCCGTTCAGTGTGACGGCATTACAATACCTTACTGTGAGTTCTTGTGTGCCAGCATGGTACCACTTTACTGGTCGACGCCGAAGCCAACGTCTTGCTGCATCAACAGCTTTCACATCATCCACGTACTGCATTCCTCGGAGTCTATCCTTCATTAGGCCGTACAACTGGAAGTCGGAAGTTCCGAATCTGGGCTTCAGGCTGGTTGAGGAAGAACAGTCCAGTGAAGTTGTGTAAGCTCCTCTCGCGTGAGCTGACTTGTGTAGAGTCTTTCGCTGTCATGGAGAGGGAGAAATTTGTTTGCTGTTTTGTGGAGGTGAACACACTGAAGTCGTTTCTTTAGTTTTCTCGTGGTGAGACGATACATTAAAGAGCTGATGCAATACATTTCAGCGTTGATCGTTGCACCTTCAGGGAGGATATCAAACAGAATAACCCCTTTTTCTTCGTAGGAAAATTCTTGTAGCGCTATTCACGTATTTACGTTTTGTTTCCGGTTCGAAGCGATGAACCCATGTTTCATCGCCTGTAACGATGCCCGACAAAGTATTTTAACCGTCAGCCTCGTAAAGCGCAAGCAATTCCGCACAGATGGAACTTCGTTGCTCTTTACGGTCTTGTGTCAGGCGGCAACTCAGGGGGCACACACCATTGAATACCCCAACATGTGGATGAATGTGTCATCACTACCAACAGAGACGTCCAGCTGCCCAGCGAGGTGTTTGATTGTGGTCCGTCGTTCATATAGAATGAGTGTGTCCGCACGTTCCAGCATTGCAGGAGTTCCAGCTGTTGCGGCCGGCCAGAGCGCGGGAGATCGGAGCGGTTTGCACGACGTTGTTACCATGATGACAGACGCGTCGCCAAACGAGTTACGGTGCTTTTGTTCACTGCCAGGTCCCCGTAGACATTCTGCAAGGGCCTATGAATATCTGCGATGCTCTGGTTTTCCTCTATAAGAAACTCAGTGACAGTTCTCTGCTTGGAACGGACCTACATTAGAGTCGCCATTTTGATGGCTACGTATAGCACCACCACCTATCAGAAGTACATGAAACTATAGGGACAGAAGCGCAAATATTCCATGGCGTGGAACAAAAATTCTGCAATTTTTTAACCGAAGCTGGCCGAGAAAATAATTGTGGATTTAGTTGTTGAACGCGCGGCGTACTATTTTTACAGCATGGATACAAAGAAATGTTCAATTCTTTTGGCTGTAGATTCCTCTAGTAAATTCTAAAGTATCACAACAGTGAGAAAAATTATCAAGTAATAGTGGCCACAGGATTTTACTGAAAAGTTAGAATGATGAAAAGTTGGAAATTTGCATTGTACTATTTGTAATGGAACTTGTATCAACCGATGTTCTCTCTGACTGGACATGGGACTTTCCTTTCTGCCTGATAACATGTCCATGGACATTTACGTTTGAATTTATGTATACAACAGACAGAACTACTTCACTAGCATATGGACAAGGGAGCCAACGTGCGTTTTAATAGAGCTGCCGTAGGAATTTCACGCAATTTCACCTCATAAACGGTGTGATGCGCGAGTCAGACAGAACCGACAAAGTTGGCGTAGATCACGAACCAGGTGCACAGGTCGCTCCATTTCTGAGCGCTCAGCAGCACGTTCCACTCGGCACGCTTTACGTGTCGACAGCTTGGGCCGCAGCTGCAACGTACAGGCTGCTCCCAGCACCGCGTTGCACAGAGAGGCACACACGCAAATTCAAGTAAGAGCAGCATTTGAAAACTTGCGGTCGGCGTAAAGAGTACGTAAGTTTAAATTTAAAAATGGATAACATCACAGGAACGTAATAATAAGAAGGAAACCCTCATTAAATCAACAACAGAAGCGCATGGTACAAGAAAGGAAAGTTTTTCAAACGTCCTCTGTGATATTTCGATGATGAAATACGCAGACTGATTGAAGATAAATTACAAGCCTACTTAAAACAGTTAAATTTCCCAGATGATCAAGCTCTGACACTAGATTAATCCAGTGAAAAGGCAAATCAGGTAAGTTAAAAACCATAATTGAGAAAAATATATTAGATATTGAACTTGACATAAGAAGAAAAGAAGGCACAGCATACAAAACAATGAAACACAAAAACAAAGAAGATAAGGACGATTTAGAATAAACACAATACTGTAATCAACAGTTTTGAATACTACAATATACTCTGGGCAAATCTGCAAGATAGTCAGACGGTTCTCGCTGAAGCAGATAGGATAATGATAGAGGAACTACAGGATAGCAAGAACAGGATGACTGCAGCATGCGAAAAATATCAATGTAAAACAGACAAAATATGCAACAAATCTTGTAAAAGTGAGAATACTCGATTTTATGAATATGTGCTAGCATATTGGTCATATACCAGAAGAGTGGGAATTGTAAGAAGAGAAATATACATGACTGTCACTATGAAGGAGTGTTAGCCTCTTAAACACATGTTACTAATCGTATTCTAGAACGTTAATAAAAGTAATTGCCGTTAATCTCTGAGAGTGTATTATCAGATGCTAAATATATTCTTCGCAAAGGAAGACCATGCTCTGACTGTGCCTTTACTACGACACAACTAATAGAAAATCTCCAAGAATTCAATTTACCAACTCTTCTTGTTTTCATTGACGACATTTCACACTGTAAATCGGAACAAACTGAGAAAGTCTAGGACACAGAGAGAATCCATCTCCCCTTACGAGAGCTGTACGGAGATTATATGTGAATAAGGAAATATAAAAAAATAGCGTACGGTAGAAATATCATGGATGAAATAAAGTTAATACATTTAAATATTTAGATGCAATATTGCTTTTGTTGCAATTATTAAAATTAAGATAAGTTAGGCTTCTTTATTTCTGCGGAACTACACGCAGTTCGATGGGAAGGAAAGTCCCCAGTACCGGCCGCGGTGGCCATGCGGTTCTAGGCGCTTCAGTCCGGAACCGCGCTACTGCTATGGTCGCAGGTTCGAATCCTGCCTCGGGCATGGATGTGTGTGATGTCCTTAGGTTAGTTAGGTTTAAGTAGTTCTAAGTTCTATGGGACTGATGACCTAAGATGTTAGGTCCCATAGTGCTCAGAGCCATTTTTGAAAGTCCACAGTGATACCCTACTGAAGTTCTGTGAGACTCTCGGTAAACTTGCGCTGCTCTATGCATGCGAAAATTGGGTCATTACTTAAAGACAGATGAAAAGAGAATAGAAGCATGTGAAATGAACCTCCTAAGATATATGGCTTGATACAAAAGACATTATGTCGTTCGAGGTGAATTAATACGCAAAACATAATTCAGACAGTAAACACAGTATAATATAACATAGAAAGAATCCATAAATCGCATGGCAGGTATAAGAGTCCCTTAAAGAATAAAACAATATAAAGCAAGAGGTAAAACCATTTTAGAAAGACCAACGGAAAGATAGTTTTCAAATTTTGACGAGGTCGCACGAACCGAAAGGTGTAAATGTAGATTGTTTTATCTCTTATGCGAGAATGTTGAACGTCTACTAACCCAGACACCAGGCAGACATAAAAGCAATCTGTCAAAAAAATGGCTCTGAGCACTATGGGACTTAACGTCTGAGGTCATCAGTTCCCTAGAGATAGAACTACTTAAACCTAACCAACCTAAGGGCATCACACACATCCATGCCCGAGGCGGGATTCGAACCTGCGACCGTAGCGGTCGCTCGGTTCCAGACTTGAAGCGCCTAGAACCGCTCGGCCACTCCGACTAGCGCAATCTGTCAGCGCTTACTGGCTGATATACGAATTGGAAACCAAGCGTACGTGTTTCCATCCATGAATATCACCTTTCCTCTTGTGAGGTAATGGGCGAGTTGGGGCTACCTGGAAATATTCTAAGTTCAGAGCTCTAAGTTCAGCGTTGGCGGTCACCGCTCGGACTGCGCTATAGGTCCGAGCTCGTTGGCAACCACGTGGTGCCGGACGTTGGCCGAAGCAAGAGGGGTCCAGCCCGACCGCGTGGCTGGGAATTCCATGGTGACGCTGTCTCGATGGAGGAGACACTCCGGGAGTGCCAAAGATTGCCGACTTTGTGAAACCTTTATGGCAGACATTTCACTGTTCGTTAATAATTAATAGTGGCCAGATGCATCATGATACCTCAAAAAGAAACATTTACATTAGCATTATATGCATGACGATTCTGATGATGCAATCAGATTTTCAGTATCTTTATTAATTTGTGTTTATTATCTAATGGTAAATTATACAAGTAAAACCCAGCAACGAATTTCCAAAATCTAAATGCTTCACCCCATTTCGTCGATCACCATGTCCTTAGAAAGCTATTAGTGTAAACCTAAATTGGTATGAATTACAGGCATATAACTTAAATAGTACATGAGTTGTTGGAGGTCAAAGTGGCAGATTATTATCGATCGCGTCAGGCCATAAGTACTCCACAGTTACACGAAAAAACGGTAGCAGCTTGCTTATAAATATATTTATTCATCTATGTCTTTGTTTATATCCGATATGTACTATTCATGAAGAAATTGGTCAAATATTTACTGTGTTTTAGAAAGCACAGAGACATTAGGCTACTGGAATATTTTTGCTTGCTGTTCCTTTGATACATGCTTATTTAATTTGTTTATGTACTTAATAATTTATGTTAGAGGGTGTTTATGGTCCAGCCACAGGAATATTTATTTAATTTCAAGTTATTTAAATGTAAATCCAGTATTTCGAATGTGTTTCATCATGTTGTGTGGGTGCGTTGGCTTGAAGACAGCGCGAGCGCTCTAGCCAATCACAGCGCTCGTGAATGGGGATACTGAATGGAAGCGAGTTCGGGAGAGAGGACAAGGAGCGCTGGGCGGGACGGCACAGGACACGGGAGCTGCCGGGAAGGTAGCGCGCGAGGGACGCACGGCCGCGAGGGACACTTGGATTGTGGAGCGGTTCACGCGTGGTCGCGAGAGATAGAAATACTTCGGAGTGCGGACTTGTGAGATTTCCGAAGTTTCTACAGTGAACACGTAGAGGTGAATATCTCGTGAGTTATTTTGTTGCTCATAACTAATTACGTGCGGTAGGAATCTATTGTTTCCCTGTTACTCAGCTTATATTTTATTTAATTGCTGGACCATCGACACCAATAAGTGTTTTGCAGAAACATACCGCATTCTCAAAAGGACTTCTACTATCGTACTCATCATTTAAAGTCGTTAAGATAGTACCTACAGATTTTATTTAATTGCCATCTTTCATTTATAAATTTGTATGTTACATTCATAATTCGCAATTTGCCGAATGATGTAAACCTTCGACCATTCTATTCATGTGTGTATTCTTATTATATAATCTAGACTCAACAGCATTTGGCCTGTAATGCGGCAACTATGTATCCCAGCCCCTAGACAACGAAACCAGCCACAACTTTTAATTTTGCAAAGTTGAGTCGGAGGGTACGTAGTTAAGGGTCCACAAAATCACCACATCGTTGATTTTTTTGAAAGCCCGCACTCTGCACCAGTCTTTTGTTTATGTGTTAATTCAACTATGAAATTAGATGCAGCATCGATTTTATATTTATTTTCAGTGTATATTAAACCTATAAATTTTGCGTTTTTTTAAATATATGAAGTCTCTTGAGGTGTTACGTGTGTTTGATAGATATATAACGATGATGACAGTGTGATCTACTCATAAGGCAGGTCCGTCACTCCATTCCACATGCTTTTCCAGCATCCTTACATTACCTTTTCACATCTTCCATTTCCCGCCAGTTCCACTCCTCGAAAGCCTCTAAACATTTATCCTCTCTCCGCTGTTGTCTCCACGTTACGTCACTGAGCAGATAAACACTACGTACAAAACACTTCACTGATATACTGATACCTTCCTTAGACAACGGACCACAGAAATTACTCCTTCTTCTGTATGATATTTATTGGGAGTAGCTATACTTTCTTTTAATTCTTGATTATAAGTCATGCTACTGGTCACTTTGCATACTGTCAACTTGTTTCACTGACATATCATCAGTTTTTACTTTTAACTTCCTTTATTTGTTTGTAAAAACCATACACTTGATTTATTCACATTCATTTTCATTCCCAATGACTCACAGGGAGTGTTCAGTCTTTTTAAAATAGTGTCAATTGGGTTTTATTTACAGTTTGCAAAACTATACCACCGAGAAACCTTATACATTTCATTACCCTACGTCCCATTGTCCAACCATTCTTTTGCTGGAAACAGTTTCTGCGGCATCTAAATAGATATTAAACAAAACGGGTCAATCACAACCGCTTTGCTTTGCCCCTCCCCAAATTTTACTTACTTCCGCCATCTCACCACCCTTCTCTTAGCTGTCGTTTCATGTACACATTGCTTTATAGACTCCATAGTTTCAATTTCACTCCAGCCTACTGAAGTATACGTTTCATCCACCAGTATCTAAGAAAGGTTTTTTCCCAAGTCAGCAACAATTGCACAAACCTCCCTCTTTCGCAGAAAAGTTCTATTCGCTACTGACACAGTCACTATTACGTGAAGCCATCTACCCAGTCAGTTTTCATTTCAATGTAACTGAGAAACTGCAGTAAAATCGTCTTCCCTTAGTTTATATTATGATGAGTTCTCTCGGAATCCCATCTCCACCAGTTGATATTTCACAACCGAAATACGTAAGTGCCATCTCTTCTTCTTACATTTTTTGGAAGGTCTTCATCTTTCTTAATAGTTCGTTGTGGCCTCCTCTCCATGCCAATCTCTTCATCTCACCGTAGCACAGGCAACAACCCCCCGTCACCCCCCCCCCTTTCCGGGCCATTATTTTGCGGATATATATCCGACCTCTTGGTTCCCCTAAAGTTCTTCTTCTCTGGCTCCCTCTAGTACCACGGAAGTCATTCCCTGATGTGTTAACACATGTCCTGGCATCCGGACCCTTTATAAATAAGTGGTTTCTACAGACTCCTTTCGTCCCTAGTGTTGCGGAGTACCTCCTCATTTCTTATCAACCCACATAATTTTCAGCAATTTTTCTGTTTTCATCTGTCTCAGATGTTTCGATTACCTTATTTTGTAGTTTCCTCAGTCATTTACTTCCTTACAGGACTGTGTTCTAGGAGTCCATTCTCAGAAATTCCTTCCGCATTTAAAACTTAAGTCAGAAAGTAGAATTCTTTTGGCGAAGAATGCTCTCTTTGCTAGTGGTATACCAGTTCTTACGTCCTCATTGTATGTCTCAGTAGTCTAGGGTAGCGTCTTTGACAAATAATCGAAACCTCCCTCATCCCTGGGCTTAAAACGGAAATTGAAACCATCAACAAACGCGGACGAAGACTTCTGGTACAAGCAGTCATCCCCTTTTTCACAGTGGCCTTCGGAGGAGCGTAGGTAAGTTCAGAGCAAGACCTCTCCTTAGGAGCCCGCGGTGGTCTAGTGGTTCTAGGCGCTCAGTCCGGAACCGCGCGACTGCTACGGTCGGAGGTTCGACTCCTGCCTCGGTCATGGATGTGTGTGATGTCCTTAGGTTAGTTAGGTTTAAGTAGTTCTAAGTTCTAGGGGACTGATACCATAGATGTTAAGTCCCATAGTGCGCAGAGCCATTTGAACCATTTTCTCCTTAGGAGTGGTAAACTGTTTCTAAAAGGTGGAAGAATCAAAATGTAATTGTGGAAGTAACAGAAAACAGAGTGGGTAAAGTATGGGGTCGATACGTGGAAAGAGAGAGAAGAGAGAGAAGAGAGAGAGAGTGAGTTCTGCAGATAAATTTCAGTTAGTTATCAGTAAACTCGAGGTTCATTAAACAGTCGGTCTTCGATTTATGAAACAGGTTACAAATGAGTTAATATGTTAAGTACTACACGTTGAGCATGGAATCGAGTAAAAGTTTAGCAAAGGTACGAAATTATGTTTAAAATTTGTTGGAGGTCGTTACTTGCTGTCATTAGAGTCTGAGCAGTTTGCGGTCTGTTGTAAGGAAAAGCTAGTTTTCCACGCCATGTATCTTCAACTCTGTGTAGTACGATTATATAATCCTCAAGGTATGTACAGTGATTTACGTAGACACTCTGCGTGGAGAAATAGTCTGACGGTGGTCAGATCAACCCTCTGCCAGGCACTTGAGCAGGAATTGCAATGTAGTCACTTCGCTGTGGATGTAGATGTAGAAGGCCCCGTCCACTCCAAAAAAAGATGTCTACGAACAACTTGTTTAGGTTCCAAGTGGACCATAGCTGTTGTGCAGACTTGCTGCTCGGAGGTTTCATGTAGAGGTCCCTCCTGCTGACTTGCTGGTGGCCAACGAACTGTCACTGGCTTCACCACATTACTGAGGTCCGCCCAACAGTACTAGCAGCGATGAAAGTGCCTTGCTGCAGAGCGCACCATCACAAACAGCCAGAAATCTCGGCACTGGCGGTGGAAGAACAAATGTGCCGCCTTGCACAGCAAAACATGTATATCTTTGAAACACACACACAATCTTTAGGTACTTTTACCAATTACGTTTAGGATCAGAGATTTCATTTACCGTTCAGGAATGCCCCACGTGCACTCACGACGTACGACATACCTCCGGCCGACCTACGCACTTGTGAGCATGTCCTGGGTTACTGTACTCACTGCACTTGCTGTAGGATGTCGCAGATCGAAAAGAGTTTTGGAAAAGAAGGTACATTCATGGAATCTTCCACAACCTTCACAAAAAGTAGCACATCTTGAAATCTAGCAATACTGGAGGCCCATAGTGCAGCTGGAGGTTCGTCCACCCCTTACGGCAGATGCTGATTCCAGGATATTTTGGATGAGAACTGCCTCTACAAAACACGAGAGGTGGACAAATTCTGACTGGATAACTGTTAACTGACATGACGAATCGACTTCAGTGCACTAGGCCTACTTGCAAAATTAAAAATTCTATTTAATGGGGTCTACAGTTTTTCAAAACACATTTGGTAAGGAACGAGCGAGAGAGTGAGCCAGCTGCAACACGGGGTACAGCTGCTGCTGCCCTATCGGTGATCACAAGAACCAGCAGCTTACAGCTGGTACCAAAGTAAACCTTTAGTGTAACTGCAATTCGAAATTCACCCCGAGTTCCTATATTCATTAGCGCGGTAGATGCAGCATTCTGTATTCGGATGAATGCTTTTGGAACATCTTGTAGAAACAAATTCAAACTAATTGGCTCAATTGGCTCTGAGCACTATGGGACTTAACTTCTGAGGTCATCAGTCCCCTAGAACTTATAACTACTTAAACCTAACTAACCTAAGGACATCACACACATCCATGACCGAGGCAGGATTCCAACCTGCGACCTTAGCGGTCGCGCGGTTCCACACTGAAGCGCCTAGGACCACTCGGTCACACTGGCCGGCTCAAACTAATTGCTGGGGTGGTGTCGGTCTCAGAAAATGGGCTGTTCGACGTCTTGCCGTACATGGCTAAGGCAACAGCTTATCTGGCCTTGTATTATTGTATGTAGTATTGAATGAAGGCAAGACACCATTTCCATAAGGCTGTTAGTTTAAACAAGCACCTTTTGCCCAGACTCGAATGTGTGCTCATTCTAAAAAGCACATGCGTATCTCTAAATAGCGCATGATTTTTGTTATATGCGGGTATAATATGCCCTTGAAAATGAGCACATACGTGAAACTGGCCAGAAGTGGTTAATAAAGCAGATATTTGAAGTAGAAACGTGGTAAAAGTAATGCCGTCCTTTGAATTTATTTTAGCTGTAGCATTCCACCTAGAGGAAGCTGTATGTATTGACGTGGACATGGTCTTGATTATATGATGCCTACATCTATCGAACATCAGCTAACTGATCTCAGCTGCAAACTACATCGCTGAACTTGTCGAATCACCATCGCCACACGCAACTTCGCAGTCGCGAATACGATATTGGCGGTCTAAACCAAGCAGGCCAAACTCTACACATCAGGACCTATGCTACTCGTAAAAAAAAAAAAAAAAAATCTCAAAGTCTCGTTGTAACTGGCTGGGTAAGACATTTCAAGGAATTAATAATGGACAGCGTTTTTTTTTTTAAAAGGAATATACCAGTAAAGGATTGCTGTTCGGATTAAGAGCAAATGTACCTCGTTACTGAGAACAGTAGCAGAAGAACACGCACTAGGAAGAAGCCGGGGAGTGTTGTTCAGAGGATAAGCGAAATGAGCGTTATACACTACTGGCCATTAGATTTGCTACACTAAGAAGAAATGCAGATTATAAACGGGTATTCATTGGCATTATACTAGAACTGACATGTGATTACGTTTCCACGCAATTTGGGTACATAGATCCTGAGAAATCAGTACCCAGAACAACCACCTCTGGCCGTAATAACGGCCTTGATACGCCTGGGCATTGAGTCAAACAGACCTTGGATGGCGTGTACAGGTAAAGCTGCCTATGAAGCTTCACTACGATACCACACTTCATCAAGAGTAGTGCTG
Organism: Schistocerca nitens; assembly: GCF_023898315.1. Classification (NCBI taxonomy): domain Eukaryota; kingdom Metazoa; phylum Arthropoda; class Insecta; order Orthoptera; family Acrididae; genus Schistocerca; species Schistocerca nitens. The sequence goes on from NC_064614.1 coordinate 544,904,788, forward strand.
TCGTATTGCGACGAGCCAGGTGCACGGCCACCATTGACCAGACGTTTTCAGTTGGTGAGGGATCTGGAGAATGTTCTCCCCAGGGCAGCAGTCGACCTTTTCTGTATCCAGAAAGGCCCGTACAGGACCTGCAACATGCGGTCGTGGATTATTCTGCTGAAATGTAGGGTTTCGCAGGGATCGAATGAAGGGTAGAGCCACGGGTCGTAACACATCTGAAATGTAACGGCCACTGTTCAAAGTGCCGTCAATGCGGACAAGAGGTGACGGAGACTTGTAACCAATGGCACCTCATACCATCACGCCGGGTGATACGCCAGTATGGCGATGACGAATACACGCTTCCAATGAGCGTTCACCGCGATGTCGCCAAACACGGATGTGACCATAATGATGCTGTAAACAGAACCTGGATTCATCCGACAAAATGACATTTTGCCATTCGTGCACCCAGGTTCGTCGTTGAGTACACCATCGCTGGCGCTCCTGTCTGTGATGCAGCGTCAAAGGTAACCGCAGCCATGGACTCCGAGCTGATAATCCATGCTGCTGCAAACGTAGTCGAACTATTCGTGCAGATGGTTGTTGTCGTGCAAATGTCCCCATCTGTTGACTCAGGGATCGAGACGTGGCTGCACGATCCGTTACAGCCATGCGGACAAGATGCCTGTCATCTCGACTGCTAGTGATACGAGGCCGTTAGGATCCAGCACGGCGTTCCGTATTACCCTCCTGAATCCACCGATTCCCTATTCTGCTAACAGTCATTGGATCTCGACCAACGCGAGCATAAATGTCGCGTTTTATCGTTACACCGCAATCGTGATACGTTACAATCTGACCTTTATCAAAGTCGGAAACCTAATGGTACGCTTTTCCCTTCCTTACACGAGGCATCCCAACGTTTCACCAGGCAACGCCGGTTAACTGCTGTTTCTGTATGAGAAATCGGTTGGAAACTTTCCTCATGTCAGCACGTTGTAGGTGTCGCCACCGGCGCCAGCCTTGTGTGAATTCTCTGAAAAGGTAATCATTTGCATATCACAGCATGTTCTTCCTGTCGGTTTAATTTAGCATCTATAGCAGGTCATCTTCGTGGTGTAGCAATTTTAATGTCTAGTAGTTTAATTTTAATATCTTATTTCTCTTATTTTAAATTTGAGGACGCACCAGAAGTGACCGTTCCCCTCTTAATTGTGACATTAAAATGTGGTGGGAGTAACAAATCAAGATTTTTATTAAGGATTTGTGTGGCGTTACTTATATGAATTTACGTCGTAGACATTTTACTTGGTTCTTGAGGTAATGATTTTGATACTCCTTTAAGTTTAGTCAGCACTGCAGCAGCTGGTTTAATACAGCTGTTAATGGTACTGTTATCGTCGATCTAGCTTCGACACAGTTGTGTCGGTAATAGCGAGTGATGAGCAGAACCACGAGAAACGCGCACTGAAGTGAGTCGAAGAAGATTACGAGTGGGTTGATACAAAATTGTGTGGTAAGAGCCGTGAAAGTGGGTAGAAGCAACGTGCGCTTGATGTTAAAGAAGCAAAGACCGCCGAAGAAGTCATAATGATAGATCTACACTCATAAGCGAGAATATTACTACCACTACCTACCACCACATTGGATGCCGCTTGGTGGCGTTTCTGGCGTCGGACGTGATAAAAGAAGTATGTAAGCGGAGCAGACACGGACGGTGGATTACACTAGCGAAGATATGGGCTGCAAGTGGGGAAATCCATTGAATTAAGCGATTTTGACAAAGGGTAGATTATTATTACGCAGTGCCCATGAACGCGTATCTCTAAAACGACAAAGCTGGTCGAAGTTCACGTGCTACTGTCGTGAGTATCTACGGAAAGGGCAGGACAGTGAAACTACCACTAGGGGTTAAATGGTTGGACGTCCACCACTCTTCACAGAACTTGGGGTTCGGAGGCTCGTCTGCTCTGTAAAGTGGGGTAGAGGGTGATCTGTGGCATCTCTGCCGAAAGAGCACAATGCTGGTGCACGCACAATTGTTTCGGGGTACACCGTTCATCGTATATTGTTGGACACGGAGCTCCACAGCAGACCAACACTACGTGTTCATATGTTGACCCATCGACATTGTCAATTACGATTGGAGGATCAGTGATATATTTCGTTCCAAAGACGGACAAAAAAGGTTTTAAGCAGGTCATCATAATCTTTTCGCTCATCAGTGTAAATCCACCTACTCTGCAAACCACTGTAAGGTGCATGGCACTATATAAGAATTTTTTAACATTTCTAAGCGTTTAAAGAAGATGTTAACCTTACATGATACACCAGAGTCGTTAAGATAGGATACGTAGGTAGTATCGAAAGAAATGACGCTTATTGTATGAATTACGTGAATTTGTGGGACCTGTTCTTTCGAAGCTGTTCGAAAAAACAGACACCACGCATTCTTGTAATTGATATGCCTCGGTGGGCTATGAGTCAGCAACCATCGGTAAGATGCATATTTACGTTCAACTTCCAGTGAGAATCTAAATTTACGCAGTACTGCGGACATGAACTGGTACTGCGGATAAATGGTGGCGTTGGGTGAGGAGTGTTTTGGTCGAGGAACATGCCGAGGTAGTCGGCGCATCTGTGATCAACGCTGGGTCCGGTTGGCGCAGTCATTAACGCCACAGTGTAATAAGCAGAAGGTCTTGGGTTTGAGTCCTAGTCCTGCACACATTTTCATTCGTCCTCGCTGTCTCCGCATAAGGCCCCGATGCAGCTGATATCATCAGATCCTTCTGTTTCCGTTCATTTCCCTCTCCCCCTCCCTCTCTCCTCCCCCGTACCTTCAATTTACACGAAATAGAGCTTATGATGTGACACTGTAGCAGAGGATCGATATTTTTAAATGTAACTGCCAAGAAGCGATTTCCGTCTTCTGCTGTAAGATGAACAGTGGGATTGCGTATTTCGGTGGGATTATTAAGTGAAGCTTCATTTCAGGCAGTAGAAGGAATAAGGGTCGTTGCAGGCGTTGCATATAGGAGAGGTGTGTTTGCAGTAAACTCCTTCAAGTGAGGGTATGTAGGCGGGACTGTGGAAGTTTTGAGAAACATAAACATAATATATTACTTTACACAACGCTAGGTTTCAGCCATAGCCTATAAGACTCAACTACCGGTATTTGTCATATATTTATGTTTAAATTTCATCGGCGGTCATACCGAGATCAGTTACTACTGTGACGGCTGTATATACAAGGAGTTCCACAATTTCGCGTAGAACACTTCTAGAGGTTGTAGAGGGGACACAGTAGATGAAGTTTTACATGGGAACCCGTGTCCTGAAATGTCATTCAATGACGTTACAGAGCATCAAAGTTATAGGCGTCGACGCGTGTAAATTTGTGTATACTCAGGGTGACTCTGTGATGGTGTTACAAACTTCCAAGGATGGTGGAGAAGGACAAATGGGTCTATTTAAGGTAAGTGTTTCTGTAACGGAAAGGAATGAGTTGAAAGTTAAAAGCAAAAACCGTTCTGATAGCTCTGACAGTGGAATACATGTACCGGCAGTGTCATTGCTAGGGATGCTAAAGTGAAGAGGTGGTAGTATAGACCAAGACAAAAAAAAAAAAGTCTACTACACGTGGCCTTCAATATGCGTACCTGAGAAGCTGTGTGAACTTGTTCAGCTTCGCTAAAGCGAAACACGTCTCCTCTATTGACAAGCTAGCTAGATATTGCTCTGCACGTTCGGGAAGACTGACTCCCCAGTGTGCTTTTCCACCGAGGCCCACGAGAAAGAGAGGCCGTGGCGCGTATGTCACGAAGGTAGGCCTGAACTTGCTCGCTCGCTCAGCTCAGAGGACAAAATGCATTTGTAGACCTGTTAACTCGCAGCTGGGTGTGTACGTACTAACGAGAATTGCATCTCCTACTGGAGTCTGCAATTATAAAGTCTTACTGATGAACAGTATTACATCAGAATTTAATTTAAGATCAACACTCGATATAAATGGTTAACGGCTTGTTAACAGCATTTAGTCTCTTCTGCTTAGCAATCTTCATTCCATACAAGAAGTGGTGTCTTATGCAACTGGTAATCATTTTGGCATGATTTTAATTTTATTGTAACCCAGTACAACCGTAACAAATTATAAGTACGCCTGTGGACTTCCTATCATAACAGCGGATTCCAGTAGAAGATGCAATTCTCGTTTGTACGTACACACCTAGTTACGGATTAACAGGTGTAGAAACGTAGTTTGTCTGCTGAGTCGAGCGAGCGAGCGCAGGCCTACCTTCGTGACGTACGCGCCGCGGCCTGTCTTTCTCGTATGCCTCGTTTTCCACGCTATGACGTCATATACTCGGCGAGCTCAACGCTCAACGGTCCGTGTGCCGATGGCTTCAGTCTGGTACCGCGGATATTAATATCCGCGACGTTCTCGCTAGTGGAAAAACTATTGCGACCTCCCCGCTAACGAAGGAAGTTATTGCTAGCTGCAATCATTATAGCGATGTCGATGATAAAGATATGGAGATTCATGTCAAATTTTTAATCATTTGCTGAAGTAAAATGTGATCTAATGCCGAAGCACATATTCATCTCAATTATCCGGCGCAGGGATCTGATCTGAGATACCTCATGACCTCGTGACAAAAATCTACCGATGGGGAATATGTAAATTTTCTCCGTAATACGCTTCGTTAGGCAAACGACGCCTAGGGCCTGCGAGCGTTTCATTCTTAGTGTAGCGAAACCTCGGCTGTGGAGGTAATTAACGACCCGGATCTCACCGCGAGATGTCGCTCGCTCAATTGGCTCCATTCACGAGCAATTTAACTGCCTAACGGTTCCACCCGCTCCGCGGCGCCACCGCTAAATGGGTCACACACACACACACACACACACACACACACACAAGTTCAGACACTTGCCCCTGACAATAGAACGCGTCGAAGTCACCTGGGTAGCGAGGTAGCGAAATGGCAAAAGCCCAAATTTGTTGCAATAGCTGTGTGTAGTGAATATTTTATAAGGTATACGTAATGTGTTAGTGATTAATTATGATTAAAATTTCCAATGTTTCTCTGGTGCAAGACGCGAAAAAATTTAGAACCTCTACTTCCTAAATATAACGACAAAACTACACACCCAGGCATGACAACTTCCATTTCCAAAAAAAATTCATACATATTACAAAAATATATGTACGTATGCATATATGTATGTATGTATGTTCCACATTTGCTAAACCAATGGACTGATTTCAGCCAAAAGCGATACACAAATCTCTTACTGCCTGCAGAGAATCGCTTAGGGGATAAGAACCACTTACGTATCGAAGCGATGGGTGTGGAGGCGAAAAAGCAGTATAGTCCACGAGAAGCACATACATACTTTATTCATCCAGTTTTTTAGGAAAGAAGCGCTTAGTGACTTGCAAGAAACTTGATGCAGTACTTCAAATCTTTGCGAAATTTTTTCTCTCTGGCAACCTGCACAAAATTATGAAAGGAAAAACGTTTATCGCTTACTACATTTTCGCTGCTGATGCTGTAAAACTGCCACATGAAGGATTACGTTTTGATTCATTATCCGTTTGCTACTAACTGTATTCGCTAAGTAATCTGCAGACATTATTCACATATAACAGTGAATATACCAATAATATATCACTGTATGAAACATAGTTCAAGAATTATGGGGCCATAAACACCGAGACGTGTGAAAAACTGCCGCGTCATGGAGGTAAATGTGAGCAGAGAGTCGGAAGGAGGAAATGAGGCAATGGACAGAGAGTGGAAGGAAGACACGGAATAAAAGAGTTAGGGGAGGAGGAGACGGAATTATAGGGGGAGGAGGAGAAGGACAGACAGGGAGGGCCACAAGGACAGAGTCGGGAGGTGCAGATGGACAGAGAGTGGGGAAATGGGAAGCGGAGAAGGTGAACAGGGAGAGAGGGTGGAGGAGATGGACTGAGGAGAGGGGGAGGGGCATGAAGGAGGAGAAGGATAGAGATACATCTTGCTGCATCCAAGTGTGAAGTGTCCTAGCTTGCGGCATCCTTACAGTAAATCAGTTGATTGCCATCAAAAATTTATTGACACCATCAGTTTATGTTCACAAATATTTCTGCGATCCGTTAGCAGTTCAAAACAAATAATAAAAGAAGTCCTTTTTGAAAATAAAGGAATGATTTGTTTTACAACTTAAAGTCCTTGGAAAACAACACAATTACATCTCTAGGTGAGACTATCTTCTGAAAAGTGCTCTTGCAAACTAAGCATGCTTTCTACTTAGACGTCAATAGTAGGCAGAAAATTAAAGTCCCCTGTCACGAGCTGTACAGGGAGTTCCAGCATCGGAGTCCACGGGCTGACCAGCGGGTCGCGATGCGCGGTGGTCCCGGTTGCCAAGGGCGAGTTGGAGTCCGAGTGGCAGCGTGATGCTGGTGATCTGACTCTCTTGGCGGAGACGGAACAGCTTGGCGCTCGCCGGGCGAAGGCGTTTATACCGGCGTGGCGGATGACTACCAGGCAGCTATTGGTGTGGCGATGTGGAGCCGGGTTCTCTGGTGAAAACTGTCCGCAGACGTGACGGCCTGGGGTCCGTGGACGTGACTGCCTCTACTGCTCTTTGGCGCTCGCTCTGAACTAGCCGGCTTCCTGTAGGTCGCACGAAGTTCGGCTGCCTTCTGTCGATGCGCCTGCGGAGCTGGGGCGACGGCCCGTATAGTGGCGCCACTTTGCGTGTTGGTGGCGTTCCAGGAGATCCCGGAAACACGCCACGTTGCACAGGTGTGTTCCGGAACGTAATTGTAACATGTCCCATCCGAGTTAAGACTGCAAGCTTGATCATACACAGTATAGTGCGTACATCATGCTAACGCAGTACATCAACCTGTTTGCGCCTGCTGTCTGAAACAGTGTACAAAGTGTCTCGTTATGTCCGGTGGATACGTAAGAGCCTTTGATGTACGCAATGCACAGAAAAATCATGAGATGGGTGCGCTATCACGCAGATTAGAAAAAGTTGATTCACTGGGACGTTTTCTATTTCCAGAGAATCTCCACGTTACTGTTCATCGTTCTGGGATTAAAGACGTCATCATCGATAGGAGGTATGACAAAACGAATCATGTACGGAAATTTTCAGAGGCATCTGTCTCCAAATATGAGTGTAGTGCATATCTAAGTGAGTATTTCAAACTGAATATGAGCTGACATTCTCATGTAAGTCAATTGAAAACCTTAATATATTCATTACTTTTGCAGTCACCTACAAATTGTCCCCTGCAAACGTTAAGATTTATTATGAAAATTTAAGTCATTAATGTAGGAAAGACACTTCTTAGGAAGTAAACATTTCGAGATTACATGGAAAGGAGTACCACAGCATCGACCCGAAGTTCATCCACTGAGACGACGAATTGAATATAGAGAGTGAGTCACTAACTATTGGCATTAAGAATAAGTACGAAAGTATGATAGGAACTGAAAAATTTGTAGGACAAAAGTTGCATGGGACAACGGGGGCTATAATATGACATTGGCGTTTTGTTGCTAGGCGTGGTCGCTTAAGATGTAGGATGGTGAACAATTTTTTTAACGATATGCTAAAGTTTGGTACTTAATTTCTGATAGAGGCTATCGAGACGAATCCAATGAAATGTAACAGTAAGTACTTTGAAGATCAACGTAGGTCAAAGAGGTGGCATGAACGTCCATTACAGAAGGTGTTCAAAGTGATGACCATTGGTATCAATGCAGTGTTGTAATCTTCTTATCGTGGATTGAGTGGTATTCCTTATCACATCGACACTTATCAAAGCACGTGCTCTCACAATTCCCTCTCACATATCTTCAGGTGTAGTTGGAACATCTTTACAAACAATGTCTTTTACGAATCCCCACAAGAAAAATCCAGAGGCATTAAGTCTGGCGAACGAGCCGGCCACGGCACATCTCCTACGCGTCAAATTCAATGATTTGGGAATTGTTTCTGCATCTCATATCTAGCCATCAGCGAAAGATGTGCCGGACACATATCGTGTTGACACTCCATTCCGTTCCTTGTTCATAAAGGAATTTCTTCCAATAACAGACGTAATGTTTCTTGTAGGAATGCGGTGTACATCGTACCATTAAGATTCCCTTCGATGAAATAGGGACCTATACTTCTGTCCTCCAGAATCCCACACCATACATTCACAGACCACAGTTTTTGGTGTGCAACTTGCGCATCCAACATAGTTTTTCAGTGCCCCAATAATGCATGTTACGCAAATTAACATTTCCATGCTTCGTGAATGTAACCTCATCAGTAAATAAAATCAAATTAATAAATATGTCATCCCTCTGAATCTGAAGTTGAGCCCATCGGCAGAATTCAGTGCGACGCATACAATCAGTACCAGTTAATTCTTGGTGGAGACTGATGTGGTGAGGATGATATTTATAGCGATACAGAACACGAAGAACCTGCGTTCGAGTCTCGGTCTGGCACACAGTTTTAATCTGCCAGGGAGTTTCATATCAGCGCACACTCCGCTGCAGAGTGAAAATCTCATTCTGGAAACATTACTCTGGCTCATGGCAGATTCCCTTGCGATATGACGTGAACTAACACAAGGCCTCGAACCACAGGGGCAAGAATAACAATTTCCGTTTCCTCGTTAGTAACTTTCCACTGCCGGATATGTCTCCGTTGCATTAAAGATCCAGCTGTTCTCAATTTATACACATATTTACATGTACGACGTATAGGGTGAATACTTTGAGGATATCTTTCAGCGTATAAATCTCTAGCTCTCACTGAATTTCGTTCGCATTCTCCGTAAATGAGAAGCATATCGATTTGTTTTTCGAAGAAATACATTATTCACATTCTCTTGATTCGACGATACTAGTCTTGTGTAGTGTTGTATTGCGAAGCCGTCGAATGATGCTTACATGTCAATGGCATGTTTTGCACGATACACGAGAGAGAATTGTTAGAGCATGTGCTTCGATAAGTGCCGAAGTGATAAGGAATACCACTCAATCCATGATAGGAAGATTGCAGCAATGCATTAAACACCTTCTGTAAGTGGACGTTCATGCCACCTTTTTGGTCTCCTTCGACATTTAAAGACCTTACTGATTCGCATCATTGGATTCGTCTCGATAGCCGTTATCAGAAAATAAGTACCAAACTATAGCGTCCCATTCAGAAAAACAAAGTTGACCTTCATATCTCTGAAGCGACCCCACCTAGCAACAAAACACCAACGTCATATTATGACCTCTGCTGTCCCATGCAGCATTTGTCCAACAAACTTTTCAGCTACTATTATACTTTCGTAGATATTCTAGGTGACAATAGTTAGTGACTCACCATGTATATGTGTCTGCTTTGCTGAGAAAAAGAGGAGGGGTCGGGTTCAGAGAAACTGGAATGTACATTTAAGACCTTTTTTGGGTAGGGCAGGAGGGGGTTCATCACCTATCCAACTGGTCTGAGGCGAACCCCTAATGATTTCCTTTAGCGTGCCAGCCTCCTCATCTCACAGTGCACTTGCTTTCAGCGCTCTCAGTTTGTTTGTTGGATACGTTCCAGTCTCTTTATTTTGGTTCGAAGGTACCACAATTCCTTCACTTCGTGGTCTTCAGTTTTAATTGTTGTTCTCTGACTGTTCTCATTTCTGTTACTCCCCATTACTTTCGTCTTACCTCGATCTCCTCCCCTCACGTATTCTGTGGCCTCTAGACTGTTTACTCCATTAAGTGCTATAAATCTTCCTCATTTTCACTGAGGAGATCAATATCATCACCGAATTTTCTCACTGATTTTCTTTGTCCCTTAAGTTCCATTCCACTCTTGCAAGTTACTGTTATTTCCATTATAGCTTCTCAGTTGCGAGGATTGAACAGTAGGGGAGAAGGACTGCATCCATGTCTTACACTCTGTTTAATCCGATCCCTTCGTTCTTGGCCTTCGGTTCTTATTGCTCCGTCTTCATTCTTTTACATACAGCGTATTAAAGACTTTCCCTTTACTTTACAGCTGCTTTCCGGGAAATCTGGAGACCTTGCACCATTTTGCATTGTTGAATGTTTTCTTCAGGTCTGCGCACTTTGATTTTTCTATAAATCTCGCTTCCACTATAGAGTGTAACGTCAGATCGGTATCTTTACCTTTCCCAAACAAATGAAACTGTTATTTTCTATTCTCCTGTACATTATGCTTTTGAGAAATTTGGATGCAAGAGCTGTTAGACTGATTGTTCGATAATTCTCTCAATTTCCTGGACTTGTGGTCTTAGAACTGAATTTAAACTATTTTTCAGTAAACTCTCGTAGATTGTCTCGAGATACATAGATTCTACACACCAACTTGAACACTCGTTTAGTTGCTGTCTTCTCCAATGAATTTATAAATGTCGAAGGAATGTTACCTACGCTTGCTGCTAAGCAAAAGGTCTTTGAAACTGACTGTAATACCACATCTTCTACGTTTACCACATCAATTTCCATTTCTTCTTCTTTTACGTCAGGAGACTGTTCCTTCCCCTCGTAGAGAGACACAGTGCATTTATTCCATTTATCCGCACTCTCTACGTTCAACAGCACAAATCCTCCTGCACTCTTAAATGCTGACAGTTTTGCTCTTAACTTCACAGAACACTGTTTTGGTTTTTCTATGTGCCGAAAATTTCTTTAGGATGACCAATGTTTTCTTCTACTTCTATGCGTTTTACCTGCAGCCATTTCACCTTCGCATCCCTGCACTCATATTTATTTAATTCTTAAGTGACTTGTACTGTTATCTTCCTGTCTTATTTTTGTACTTGCTTCTTTCTTCGATCAGTTGAAGTATTTCTTCTTACCCATGGTATCCTCGCAGTTACATTCCTTGTGCAGTCTGTGACAGACATCGTGAGACCGCTGGCCCTATCGTTTCGTTGAGCTGCGCAGGTTTACTGTCCCTTACAGAGTATGACTTGCAGGAGGCGAAGTGTTACCAACATTTTGTGTACAGGTGTTAAGTCGAAAAACTAACCGAATATCGTCAGACTGATTTAGATAATGTGGGAGACTATACTGCTGCTGCTTGACTTATCTCTTACGTTGATCCCTTGTGCTGAATAAACTAAAGAAGAAACGTTATTTGGTATTCACTTACCATGACAAAGTCTTTTTTAACAAAAATATCCCAAGTTGTCACGAATTAGCAGGGTAGCATGCACTCTCAGCTTCGAAACTTTTTGCGTCTACGGTCAGTACACAGTCATAGTAAAGCAGATTTAGAGCAAAGACTATGGCGAAAGTATGTTAATCCAGCAGTGTGGGTAGAAACATAACAAAATCCACGTTATATATTATTCAATGTAGCAATCAGTCAATACAACTGACAGAAGCAGGAAAAACAGATATTAACAAGTGTGCAATTGGGCAAGTTTTTCACATTTATAACTGCAGGGTACAGAACCAAGGAAGCAACAAAACGAGCTTGCTATTTGTGACCCTTTCGCAGAAGGGGCAGAATTCTTGTGTCCGGCGAGGTTAGAACCGAAAACTAACACAGTCTTTCCCTTGAAGCCTGAGCACTTAACCGCCGAACTTGCATTAAAATATAGAAGACAGTGCTCTTTTGTTGACCCAATGATGGCTAAGACGGAGAATTCGCTATGTAAATGGCGAAATAAACAGTAGTTTCTGTTGGAACGAGTTTCGTGGCACCAAAAAACAGATATTTGCCACCTCTGCCTCAGTCCTTTAGTGATGATCATTCAGAATATTTAATCTTAATGACAAGAAACAAGTAGCGTATTTTCTATGGGGTGACCTTGAGTTATTCCTAGAGCCTGAGCTAGAATCCATTAATTGGGCTACCCGGGCCTGGATGCAGTAAGTTTCTGCCAATGGCCGAGGTCAAATACAATACGCCTAAATTAAATCCCCTGACAACGGCTATTTTCAATAGCTAATAAGCCCTCAAATGTTCTAATACTTGATTGTTTTGGTTATTTGGGTTACAGTAGAGAAATCACGCCAACGCTAGACTTCTAAAATTGCAACTTAAATGGAAAATATAAGATTTCCAAGTTATAAAAAAAGAGAAGTCCCTCATAATTTTTATCGCAGCCAAATAAAATGAAATTGCGGAATATTAAATTTCAAACACATTAATCACACTGACAAATACACTGAAATGCAATTCAAGCTACTAATCACGACTCACAAATTGTTGTAACTCAAACACGAGATATTTTTCGAAAATTCATACAAATATTGCGTCACTAGTGTCTCTGGCTATCCTTAATCAACTGTAATTCCATTCTGTTAACAGATCAAGTAAATTTGGCTGGTACAGACATTTGTCTTTTGAATTCAGTCACAAAACACAGTGTAAATGAGTACAGTTGCGGGGTTAAGAAGTGTTTTGTGGTGTCTTTAATTCCAAGGAAGCTGCTCGTGGCTTAATCACCCACTCAAATGGTTCAAATGGCTCTGAGCACTATGGGACTTAACTTCTGAGGTCATAAGTCCCCTAGAACTTAGAACTACTTAAACCTAACTAACCTAAGGACATCACAAATATCCATGCCCGAGGCGGTCGCGCGGTTCCAGACTGTAGCGCCTAGAACCGCTCGGCCTCCCAGGCCGGCTAATCACCCACTCAACTCCATCTTTCTAGATATTACGTTAACTGAAGCCCAAGGATAAATACACGCGGAAACAGTTAGTGAAGTGAGCGTATAAATGATAGTCACAAAAAGTTGCGCACACTGGATACTTCAAATTAAATTATGAAGTAATTAGTTCCCTTAATCAATATGACAGCTATTTATTGACTGTTTAATGCCAAACCGTTTGAGCTGAGGGCATGGAAAACTATCTTAGATATTACAGTAAACAATCGTAGTAAGGGCACAACGACTGAAATACTGAATAGGAAGTTGGCCTCATGAAGGGGCTCCTATTTCAAATAATGAAAAGAGTGATCTGATTAACCACTTGAGTCATCATATTAAATGCGGCACCCCGACTGTCTAACAGTATGGTGATTGATAGTGACAAAAAAAAATAGAAAATTTGAGTGGTACTGTCGACACCGAGAACAGGTGCTGCTGAGGGCTTCAGTCCAAAAACTTGTGCAAAGTACCTACAATGCTGGAGTGGGCAAGATAGTTTAGCACCAACGTCTTCAGCAGCACGCAGTTGGCAGGTAGTCCATCCCCTGAGATCTACTCCGCCCACTGCTCTAATGTGATCCGCCCATGAGGAAAAGCACGACGCAAATTAATTCCGTCTGGGTGACCGAGACAGTGCACTTGCTAACTCGCGATGAAGTGTCTCCAGGAAAAGACACAGAGAAGAACAACAAATACGAAATCTTGCAACTGGACTGTCCCAGGGCTAGGTGCAGTGTCACCTGCCTAAAGAGCGCCATGCCACCCTTTCCACGTTCAGCTATCCGTGACAACCACCACTACCGAAAGTTTCCAATCGACGGTGGCTGGGGGAACAAGCACCGATCGTAAGATTAAAGAGGCAGTCAAAAAATCCACTAAACTGGTGAGCTACATCCAATGGGGTCTTGTCCCGCCAATTCCAGGTTCTCCGATGTCACAGAGCAACTTCGTGAACTGCCCAATCGATTTCCTACACACATCAGGCCAAAAGTTCATCAAACTGCTAGCACGAGAGGGTCACACCGACGGGTTTCTAGCGTCCGCTTCTGGGAAGGTCGGATCGGAATACGCTTCACACTGGTGAAGTTTGGCCAAGTTTGGCCGAGACGCAAGACTGTTGGAAAACTGTTGCACCGGCGCCGCTTCACAGTGTGGACTGCAACTCTGGTCATTTCTGCCTTAACCCCGCACCCCACAGAGGTACCTGGCTCTACCGTAGACCACCCAAATGAAGGTTATCAGTACCGAAAAGAAAACATGCAGAGTCCCACACCAAGGATATCGGAGTTCCCAGTACTCATTGCATTACCCCGATGAACTTATTCAGCCTCTTCCGTAAAGAGATAGTATAAATGATGATAAAGATGGAAAAAATGTGAGAGCGCACCGGCCAGAAGAGGCATGCAAAAGACATGACATGTTACACATAAAATTATCTTTTCAGATTATGCCAATTATCACATGCCGAGGCCTCTAAACTAGTAACAAACCTTCATCGGATCTGCTACGTAATAAAATTTGTAGGATGAATCAGGAGGAAAGGTACATCGTTTCAATGGTGATAGTATTGGTGCCCCAGAACTAAAACTTCAGATGATCATATATCGTTCTCTTATTCGTATCTGACTTCCAGCTGTTTGAAAATCATCGGCGTCAGTGGCATATACTTAGTAATCAGCACTCACATTCAAGTGCTACAGTCAAAGAGACATGGAGTTTTGTGTTTATTGACCATTTCAGTGCGCGCTTTCTTTCCGCATTCAGTGCGGCCAGAGACCCAGATTTTAGTCATCAGTCGTCTGACTTGTTTGAAGTGGCCCACCACGAATTCGTCTCCCGTCCCACTCTTTTTCATATCAACTGCATCTTAAGCCCTCAGACACTTGATGGATGCATTCCATTCTCTGTTTTTCTCTGCGTGCTTTACTCTCTGCAGCTCCCTCTAGTACCATGGAAGCTACCCCTCACGCATTAACAAAAGTCCTATCATCCTGTCCCTCCTTCTTGACAGTGTTTTTCATGTGTTCGTTTCCTCACCGATTATGCTGAAAACCTCCTCATTCCTTACCTTATCAATCCACGTAATTTTCAACATTTTCCTGTAGCACCACAGCTCAAAGGCTTCTTTTCTTCTCTGTTCTGGTCCTTCCACAGTCCATGTCTCACTACCATACAATGCTCGCTTCAAACGTACATTTTCAGAAATTTTTTTCCTCATTACACTGTTCGCTATTTGATACTAAGAGACTTCTCTAGGTCGGGAACGCCTTTTTCGCTGGTGCTAGTCTGCTTTTTGTGTCCTCCTTGCTCCATCAGCCAAAGGTTGTTATGCCACCTAGGTAGCAGAATTCCTTAATTTCGTCTACTTCGTGGTCCCCAATTGTAATGTCAGTTTTCTCGCTGTTCTCATTTCTGCTACATTTCGTTGCTTTCGTCTTCGATTTAATCTGAGTCCAAATTCTCAGGCTCATTGCACTATTAATTTCGTTCAGCACATCCTGCAGCTCTTCTTCTCTTTCGCTGAGGATAGCAATGTCACCAGCGAATCTTATCATTAATACACTTTCACTCTGAATTTTAATCCCACACTTCAAATTTTAGTAGGGGTGGAAGACTTCATCCCTGTTTTACTCTCTTTTAAATCTGAGCACTTCGTTCTTGGTCTTCCAGCCTTATTTCTCGTACATAGTGTATATTATCCACCGTACCCTATACTTATCCCTGTTTTCTCAGAATTTCGAACATCGTCCACTCTTTTACATTGTCGAATGCTTTTGCCAGGTCGACAAATCCTATGAACGTGTCTCGATTTTTCTTCAGTCCTGTTACCATTATCAGCCGCAACATCAGAGCTGCCTTTCTGTTGCCTTTACCTTTTCTGAAGCCAAACTTATCACCATCTAACACGCGTTCAACTTTCTATTCCATTCTTCTGAATATTATTCTTGTTATCACCTGTTAAACTGATTGTGCGATAATTCTCGCACATGTCTGCCCTTTCTATCTTCGGAATTGTGTGGACAATGTTTTTTCTGGAACCCTCCGGCCGATGGTTCGCGTTCTTCCTCGGGCATGGATGTGTGTGTTGTTCTTAGCGTAAGTTGGTTTAAGTAGTGTGTAAGTCTAGGGACCGATGACCTCATCAGTTTGGTCCCTTGGGAATTCACACATATTTGATCATTTTTCTGAAAGTCTGATGGTATTTCGCCAGTCTCATAGATTCTATACACCAACGTGAACAGCTACTTTGTTCCCACTTCCACAATGGTTTTAGGAATTCCACTAGAATGTTATCTGTTCCTTCTGCCTCATTTGATGTTAAGTTCTATTTGATCTTAAGCTCTTTTAAATTCTGATTCTAATAGTGGATCCTCTATTTCTTCCCTGTCGACTCCTGTTTCTTTTCCTACCACGTCATCGGACAGGTCTTCCCCGTCATAGAGGTCTTCAAAGGACTCTTTCCACCTATTCGCTCTCTCCTCTACATTTAACAGCCGAATTACAATTGAATCTTAATGTTCCCGCCCTTGTCTTCAATTTCATTGAAGGCTATTTTTACTTGCCTGTATGCTATACCCGTCCTTCCGACAAACATTTCTTTTTCGATTTCTTCACACATTTTATGCAGCCATTTTGCCTTAGGTTCTCTGCTCCTCATATTTACTTCGTTCCCAAGTGAGTTGAATTTCTGTGTTCTTGAATTTCGGAGACCAGTTTTGTACTTCCTTCTTTCGTCGATCAACTGAAGTATTTCATCTGTTACCCATGGTTTCTTCGCATTTCCCTGTGCCTATGTTTTCCTATCCAACTTCTGATAGATGTCTATTCCAGTTCAAAAGAAGCAAAAGGCTATTTAAAATTTTTACAGAAGCACAATGGTAGTTATAAGAGTGGAGGGGCACGAAAGGGAAGCAGTGGTTGCTTTCAATCTGTATATTGAGCAAGTAGTAAAAGAAGCAGAAGAAAAATTTGGAGTAGGAATTGAAGTACAGGGAGAAGAAATAAAAACTTTGAGATTTGCCAATGGTATTTTAATTCTGTCAGAGACAGCAAAGGACTTGATAGATCAGATGAACGGAATGGACAGCGTCTTGAAAGGAGGATATGAAATGAATATTAACAAAAGCAAATGACGATAATGGAATGTAATCTAATTAAATCAAATGATGCTAAGGGAATTAGATTAGGAAACGAGAGACTTATCCTAGTAGATGAGTTTTCTTGTTGGGGAGGAAAATAACTGTTGATGATCGAAGCAGGGAGGATATAAAATGTAGACTGGCGATGGCAATAAAAGAGTTTCTGAAGAAGAGAAATTTATTAACATCGAGTATAGACTAAAGTGTCAGGAAGCCCTTTCTCAAAGTATTTCTACTGCATTTAGCCACATGTAGAAATCAAACATGGACGATAAACAGTCTAGACAAGAAGAGAATAGAAACTTATGAAATGTAGTGCTACAGGAGAATGCTGAAGATTATATGGGTAGATTACGTAACTAATGGGGAGTTACTGAATAGTACTGGTGAGAAGAGAAATTTGTGGTACAACCTGACTGGAAGGGATCGGTAGGTAGGACACATTCTGAGCCATCAAAGGATCACGTATTTAGTACTGGAGGGAAGCGTGATGGGTAAAAATCATAGAGATAGAGCAAGAGATGAATACAGCAGGAAGATACAAAGGATGTAGGGTACAGCACTTACCCGGAGAGGAAGAGGCTTGCACAGCATAGAGTAGCGTGGAGAACTGCTTCAAACCAATCTTTGGACGGAAGACCACAAAAACAACAATTCCTCTTCAAATGTAGTGTCTATTGAGCTATTCATTATCGCAGTGTCTACAGCCTCTGAGATCTTCGAATGTACCTTTTCATTTCTTATTAGTCCTTTGTAAGCATCTAACTGAAACGAATTCTTGGCTTTGGATCGGTCGCCGTGGAGTCATTTCTTGGTCACCAATGTCACCCGAACTTACACCATTAAATTATTGTTTGTGTGGTTGGCTTAATAATGAATGCCACAAGCGCAGACTGGATACAAGAGAGGAACTATTCGCTCGTATTTACATGCGTGTGCGCAGGTAAAGGGCCATACGAATGAGCTGAGATCAGCACTACAACAGCTCCCTACAAGAACTGCAAAATGATTTGCAGTTTATGGTGGACATTTTGAACATCTTATGTAAGGAAATGTACATAATTAAACAAATCATTAGATCACAATGTTTCATTGAGTATCGCTTGCGTTTGTCCCTATTGTTTTCATTAGTTTCCTCAGAAACAATTAAGAACTGAACATATGATCCTATGACTTTTTTATTCGGAATCACAAATACTATCACCCATCAAACCATGTACCGTTCCCTCTGACGCACCTTGTATGTAACAGCTGCATGAACTTTATTATTAAATACATTTTCATTCACAAGATGTTGTATAAGAAACAAATATCACTCTTTACAAAGAGGTGACAAAAGTTGTCGGATAGAGATATGGACATATACTGATTGAGGTAGTATCGTGTACACAAGTTATAAAAAAGGCAGTGAAATGGCTTAGCAGTCATTTTTATTAAGGTCATTCCGACGTGTCTGTGGACACTCGACGGGAATTAACAGACACTGATCTGGAGCTAGAGTTAGCTAGAGCTTGAGCTAGACTCATGGTGTATTCCATTTTGGATGTCGTTAGAGAATTCAGTATTCCGAGACTTACAGTGTCAAGAGTGTGCCGAGAATTACAAATTTCAGGGATTAACTCTCCCCACTGACAACGCAGTGATTGACGGTTCTCACTTAACCATCGAGAGCAGTCGTATTTGCGTAGAGTTTTCTGTGCTAACATGCAAACAACGCTGCGTGAACTAACCTTAGAGATCAATGTGGGACGTACGACGAACGAATCCGTTTGGACAGCGTGGCGAAATTTGGCGTTAATAGGCTGTGACAGCAGACGAAAGACGCGAATACTGTTCCTAACATCACGTCATCGTCTGCAACGCCTCTCCTGCGCTCGTGAACGTATCTTGCGAGCTAATATCCCAAAGATTTCGGGCTAACACGCGGTTCCTCTTGGTGGAAGTGTCTTGGCTCAAACTCGTCTCGCTCCAGGGATATGCTGGGATGGTTCCTTTGAAAGGGCATGGCCGACTTCCTTCCCCATCCTTCCGTAATCCGATGAGACCTATGACCTCACTGGTCTCTTCCCGCCAAACGACCCCCAATCCCTCAAACTCGTCTGGAGGTTTAACCGCACGTACCGCATTACACGCCCTAAATTAGACACTTGTGACTTTTTGGTTAAATTGTCTGGCTAATAGCAAATTTGCGAAATACAAACTTAATATAACATATAATAACAGTAATAATAATATCGGGAACTGAACTAACGATCCATAAATGATGTAGGCCACGCAGTTGCGATGTGGTTACAATAATATTTATTCAGAATTACTATTAAACTCGAGCGCATATCCATTTGACAGAGTCCGATCATTCACAATCTCATCATGAAATAAAAAGTCCAAGAGCCCACTTCGTTAACTACGCGAAACGTTAGAGTTCACACCAGGCGCGCGGCTGCTCACCGCTCGGAGACTAGGTCCAGCGATACCACACAACGCGAAATTTTCTAAGTCGTTTCACTTGCTAGCTACCTAAAGACCAACCGTCCGCTTTCGCGTCTCCTCCAGCACTCCCTCTGCCCGTCCCCGACAGCGTTTCCCACGCACCGAATATCCTCGCTCAACTGACTAGGGCAGTTCCCTTTCCTGAAGCCGTCTACATTATTTTACATTTTAACATTTTTAAATAATCAAAGCTTGACCAGTTTCAAGGTTCTAAATAAAGTAGCAATAATATCCATTAAATAATAAACGTTAAATTCTTTCTTCTTTCTGATAAATGAATAAAGAACAAAAGTAACTATTATGCACTAAACATTACAACAAATATTCTATTACTTAACAATTCAATAAGGTGTTATGTTGTCGTCGTTAAATGCCTTTTGTGTGGAGGAAATGATGATCTGATGCTTAACTGTAAATACTGATAATTTAAATTTACTATATCTTTAAAAAAAATAAAGTTACAGAGTTGATATTTACAACATTTGTCATTTTAATGATGCGCTTCTATATGAAATGTCGTTAGTTAAGATCGACTAAAGAGTTCATATTTTAGCATTCAGGTCTTTGTTACAAAACTTGTGAATTTCACTTTGACAATAAATCCTAAAGTATTATAGGTATGATCAATGTTAAAGTTTTATTGGTATAACCATGAAAATTTATGAAGGATGGCAGATTAAAATAACTGTGGCTTAATTTCCCGAATTATTACAGAATTAAATAGTTTTCATAAATGTTTCCCTTTATGGCCGATCTTAGGTCCGTCATATTTAATACTGGTACGCTTCCTTGGGTTTCCTATGACGTAGGTTCTCGTCTGTCTCACTCGCATACTACAGTGCTTAGGCCTCAGTAGACAATAGACACCTGTGAGTTTCCCCATCTCGTAGTGAATCTGCGGCCTTTGTGGCACGCGTTCCTGGACGTCAGGGTTCATTTCACAATTCCTGTAGGCTGGCTCTTTCGGCCACATATTTAAATTAGACCGCAATGCTCGTTAACTCACAATCCGTTGGACCGTAGAGGACTGGAAAACCGTGGCCTTGTTGAACAAGCCTCGATTTCAATTGGTAAGGCTGATATTAGTGTTAGAATGGGGCGCAGACCCCACGCAACCGCCAGTAATGGTGTGGGCTGTGTTTACATGGAATGGACTGAAACGTCTAGTACAACTGAACCAATTATCGACTGGAAATAGCTATTTTCATCTACTTGTAAGTAACAATGTACTATATCACCGGGCCACGATTGTTCCCGGTTGATCCGAAAAACGTAATCGAGAGGTCAGTTCACGCAGAAAATCCTGCACCAGCAACACTTTAGCAATTGAGGACGGCTATAGAAACAGTAGGGCTCAATATTTCTCCAGGGTCTCCCACGTCGAGTTGCTGCACTATATATATATATATATGGTGGTCCATTGATCGTGACAGGGCCAAATATCTCACGCAATAAGCGTCAAACAAAAAACAACAAATAACGAAACTTGTCTAGCTTGAAGGGGAAAACCAGATGGCGCTATGGCTGGCCAGCTAGATGGCGCTGCCATAGGTCAAACGGATATCAGTTGCGTTTTTTTAAATAGGAACCCCCATTTTTATTGCATATTCGTGTAGTACGTAAAGAAATATCGTTGATGAAGAAAAAATACCGCGTAACTGACAAATTGCCGATTTTTCGTTTTTCAGTCAGATGATGTCGTTGCCCGTACGCACATCTGCTCTTAACGCCATAATGCCGAATTTTTAATTATTTACCATGAAAAAATTATCTAAAACAATACCACGTATGTGACACAGCAAATAAATAGATGGCAATACCGCAGAACTGTAGAGAATTAAATACATCATATCTACAATCTATGGATACTGTAGACAATACCGCGTAAATACAAAAGCACGTGCAGCCACAGAAAATTGTTACTGCCTTATTACGTATTTAACAGTGCTCAAAAGTGGTTCCATGCTTGTAGCTTCATTCGTGATAATGGACATCGATACAGATAACGATCTTTGTAGTGAAGAAGAAATTGTTTCACAGCTGAAATCAGCTTATGAAAGCGGGGAATCGTTCCTGAGAGTCACTGACAGCGGTAAGAAAATTGTTTTATTATTCACCTTTGAATGTTAGTAGCACCGCAAGTGTCTTATTGTGCTTTATTCATTTCGGCCAAAGATTTCTAGACTGTCCACTTTCCTGTAGGATTTCCCGTAAATGCAGAACAAAAAACAGGCGAGAAAAGTCGTAAGGCTGAAGTTACATTTACCGAAGAAGAATTAATTTCGTGTGTGGGATTCTCGGTTACTGTTCCTGCAACATCTAACGACGCAGGTAAATTTTCTTGGGATTATTGTTAATAGTATTACTGATTCCGTCTTTCTCATAAATATTTAAATTTGAGCTTCACCTTTGTCTGCTTAAAGTAATTTATAAATATTTTTTCATCTAGAAACTTAAGTGGCTGTATCCAACAATGCTGAAAATGAAACCACAGTCACAGTTTCCACTAGAGACGACAGTACTTCACACTGATTGCTATGCGATGATGCTCATTGTTTGCCAAACACTCTGGATAAACTATCGGACGGTCACGGAAGCAATAATGATGCCGACAGTGAACGCCAAGAATTTTATGGTGACGTAGACAGTGACAGGAAAAGGAAGTCTAAACCACATCCTGACGATTGGAAGAAAAATGCCAATAACATTCTGCGAATGAGTGGAGAGGCATTTATTGGACACAAAACAAGTCGAATTGGTAAAATCACTCATGATACTCCAAGAGAGGCAATAAAAGTAGGTCCAACATGTATTTCGAAGATATGCCAGAAATCCGTTCAAAGGAAGTGTCATCAGTTTTCTGCTGATGATAGGCAGGCAGTATTTAGCACATTTTGGGAAACGATGTCATGGGATCAGAAAAAGGTTTACGTTATCAACCTTGTGGACGTAATTCTAACCAAACGTCCAGGGAACAACACTAGCGCATCCAAGAGAAAAGGACCCTCATTTATCATTTGAAAAATGAGCTGGGGAAACACAAAGTTTGCAAAAATATGTCGTCCAGGAAACCGAGCAGCATACGTAGCACATGCCCGTTGGGCATTCTGAGCACAATAGCCATCATCAACAAGAAATCGACCTATTACGCAATGGGTAACGGTCCATTTTAACACGGGTAATGTATCACGAAGCAAATACCATCCACACTGGCGGAATGTTACGTGATACCACGTACTTATACGTTTGTGACTATTACAGCGCCATCAATCACAAAGCGAAAAAAGTGGTACAACTAAGACATTCGTATTTCTTTACGTACTGCACGAATATGTAATAAAAAATAGGGGTTCCTATTTTTAAAAAACGCAGTTGATATCCGTTTCAACTATGGCAGCAGCCGGCCGGAGTGGCCGAGCGGTTCTAGGCGCTACAGTCTGAAACCGCGCGACCGCAGGTTCGAATCCTGCCTTGGGCATGGATGTGTGTGATATCTTAGGTTAGTTAGGTTTAAGTAGTGCTAAGTTCTAGGGGACTGATGACCTCAGAAGTTAAGTCCCATAGTGCTCAGAGCCATTTGAACCATTTGAACCTATTGTAGCGCCATCTAGCGAGCCAAACATAGCGCCATCTGGTTTCCCCCTTCAAGCTAGACGAGTTTCGTTCTTTGCAGTTCTTTCGTTTGATACTTATTTCATGAGATATTTGGCTTCTAATTCATAAATAACCTTACCGATGACCATTCGTCCCAAATACCGATTACGATTAAGCAAGAGACGAAGGGAATGACACAGGAACGAGAAGTTCTCCAAGCCACACGTGGGAGGGTGGCTTCAGGAGCGTAGATGCAAATACAGTCGTATGATTTTGCGGCGTGAGTTTGCGGTGTTGGGAATTTCACGTAGTCCACACAGGAATCGCAGTATTCGGGTAAAGCGGCTGTTCTGCAGCAGAGAGCTCTTGCGGCCTGCCGACCACTGCCGATGTCGCCGTCGAGCGCCACAGTGCCGGCTTAAGCAGAGAGCGGCCGGCGCAGTGTGGCACAGCGCGGCGCCTGAAAGTTGGGCCACCAGCGCAGCCCGTGGGACAGCGGTGGTGCCGGCAGCTTTGAGCGCCTAACGAACGCGCCGCTCAGCGCCCTGCGCCCTGCTCTGCTCATTGCGGATTCCCTTGTCTCGCAAGGTAAACGTTTGTTCACAGGCGGCTTGTCGGCGGGCTGCCGCAGCGCGACGAGGGTGCTGGGGAGGGGAGAGAAGAGATTCGTTTAGGCAAGTGTGGGGGCGGACGATGCCGGAAGGAGTGCTGACGGCGGCAGGAGGGGAGGGGGCGTGCAAATGAACGCTGCTCTCTCTCCCCCTATCTCTCTACCTCTCTCCCTCCCTCTCTCTCACTCTCTCTCTCTCTCCGACTGCGCTCACTGGCTCAGGTGGCGAGAATCAGCTGCAATCGCCGCCTGCCGTGAAATCCTCTCTCGTGCAGGCAGCCTCGTTTGCAAGGCACACAGCGCTTCTCCCCTACGTGAATAATCGGTCTCTTTTCCGGAGATCAGGTACACGTTTAAAAGAAGAGGCATTACTTCAGAAATGAATAAAACCAACTCTACAGATAAAGAATGCTGCACACTGAGAAATGTAAAGAACGGAAGGAAATTCTTGGACCTAGATGTAGTGTATAATAATGACAAACACGGATTATGTGAAATGAAGGGAAGGGACATGGGACACTCATAGGGTTTCAGTCTCCATCTCGAATAAATAGTTATATTGTTAATTTCTTTATAGGGTGCAGAATGATAATGGTTAGCAATCAAAATATAAGGTGATATTATTTAATGCAAGACCCGTTTCGGACTTGTGCCTACCTTCATTAACATGTTTCAGTGCTCAGTGTTGGAAATCACTGTTTAAGTGAGAAACAGATAATGTGATGATGACTAAATGGATTCAACTGAAACAACTGGAAGTTGCTAAGCGACATGTATTGTATATTAATGCAGTACTTACATACAGCTTTAGTATTCATGTTGTTTCCAAGTTATTTTCATCACATCTTTTACAAAAATATCTAAGTATTTTACACATGAACTGTTTATTATACATCACGGTAAACACTGGTACTTCCTTGTATGCCTTTGATACAGTAGATGTTAATAACTTCGGAAACATATTATGTATTCTCAGTATCTAATCTGTTTACAGAGGAAAAAAGAAATTATGGTTCCAGACTGAAACTCATTCTGTAAGGGAGTGTGCGATGATATTAAACTTCCTGGCAGATTAAAACTGTGTTCCGGACCGAAACTCCAACTCGGGAACTTTGCCTTTCGCGGAGAAATGCTGAACCATCTGAGCTACCCAAGCACAACTCACGACCCGTCCTCACAGCTTCAGTTTCGCCAGTACCTCGTTTGCTACCTTCCAAACTTCACAAAAGCTCTCCTGCAGACCTTGCAGAACTAGCAGTCATGGTAGAAAGATCTGTGGTCTGTTCGTGTATGCATTTGTGTGAGTGTTTGTGTGTGTGTGTGTGTATGTGAGTGTTTTTTGGTGTAATATTAATTTAATTTAATTTTATTTTGTTTAATGAATTAATTTTTTTAATTAAACAAAATAAAATAAAATGAAATTAAATTAATATCACACCAAAAAACACTCACACACACACACACAAACGCTCACAAAAATGCATACACGTACAGACCACAGATACTTTAATAGTTACACTCATAAGTTTGGCAATAATATTCGATCTTTGGCAAAAACATTTGACAGTCGGCAACAGAAACCAAAACACTGCATTAAAACAAGCGTTCAGTGCATAATGCTGTGGAATGTGGAAAAAACCGCAAATTGGCGTTCATAAGAAGAAGAACAACACCAAAAATGCTACAGGAGCGTAATATGTAAGAAACTGTCCACGCCACCTGTAAGTACAGTTAAAACATTACTACTTAATAGGGAATACCAGCCACCAGAACTGTTTATAACCTATAGGCACAGTGACAAAAATGTAAATAAAATAGCTAACATATGTACATATTCCAGGCCACTGTTGATGCCTTGCAGAAAATAAAGGCGAAACGCGTATGGCACTAAAATTGTGTTTTATTCAGTTCCTGTCAGACTGTCCATAAGTAAAAATTATCAATATACCGTAATATTACACGCAACTGAGGAAGACAGGACTACAAAAGTTGAAAATGTTTGGAATTATCTGGACTGTGTCATGAATAGGTATGTAGGTGTAAAGGTTTGCTTTCACCACTGAGGTAAATTTAGCACCCGATGGAATTGGTCTGTCTTTGATATCTCCTATAAGATCATAGCTATTCTTAATCGCTAAATTCTTTTCATAAATGTAAAAACTACTGAGAATTTATCTTACCTCCTTGCTCGTAAAAGATGCTGGTCGATTTCTTGAGTTAACTATAGGACATATGGGATAGTTAGGCTTATGAATTTTCGGTTATGAATGTACGTTTGGTGCTAAAAGGCTCACCGTAAGGCATTTTAGGACGTCAGAATCTGATAAGAAGGAATCAAAACATTTTAGTAGTGTCCTAGCCTGGGCTTGAAATTTGGGTGTGGGGTCGTTCTGTATTTCATACAAGTTGTTTTTATGATAAAGTTCTACAGTTTTGTTGATAGGTTCAGACTGATACGTAACAGCAGTTTCATGACCAAAGTTTTTTTTCTATTCTTGAGCAGTTTGGAGTCAGTTTTTGGACAACTGTGTAGTTTTTTGCTGATGTAGGTTGTGTGTATTATATTCTCCATTTTAACTCGTGTTCAGATCTGTTCATTGTAACATTGAGCAATGGTCGAATATTATGTTTGATGCCTTTCTCAAGTAAAACAGTTTGCTCTTTGTCGGACGTGATGGTGGTCGAGTTTATGAACCAGTCATAGAATACTAGTTCTTGTGTTGGAGGAGATTCTAGGTGTCGGATTTTGTTGGAACTGAGAGCAAGTAATTTCTGATTGTATCTGTTTGAGGCAACAAATTGTACTCACTTGGTCGTTAATTTTATCTATTGCTTAGTGCTTTTATTTAAACATTGTTTTCCAACACTGAACACTGAAACATGAAACTGAATGTATAACCACCTGAAGACGGGCACAAGCCCAAAACTGGTCATGCAATAAATAAAATCACCTATCGTCACAGGTAGTGGTCATTATTTCACACCGCATAAAGGAACAGTCACGAAGTTCAACTGCTTCCATTATGGATAAAATTCAGTTATTTTTTATTTGGTTTCAGGGCAGTGGAACGTGTTGTATCTTCCTACGCTTTTCAGACTTTCACCTCCAGGCAGTCCTGTGATAGAAGCTTAATATATTTTCTTATCCCATTTTTAAATGATGGCATTCACTTTTCATCTGCTGCACTCTTTCATAATTTAC
Organism: Schistocerca nitens; assembly: GCF_023898315.1. Taxonomy (NCBI): domain Eukaryota; kingdom Metazoa; phylum Arthropoda; class Insecta; order Orthoptera; family Acrididae; genus Schistocerca; species Schistocerca nitens. Next base: position 544,931,484 of record NC_064614.1, read on the forward strand.
TAGAATTTCTCGAAAATTAAAGTTTTTCAAAATGTAGAAAGATAGTCCAAGGGAGGACATGAGTAAGTAATTAAGAACAAATATTCGACTGAAATATAAAGAGTTGTACTCGAGCAAATCTTTCCAATACTATATTTAATAGTTTATCTGTTAGTTTATTATTCTACTACCCCCCTCTAACGAACTAATGAAATCATATTGAGCAGAGATATTATCAGAACTCAGTTACAGCTTATGTGCATTCTGAAACAGAAGTTCCTGGAAACTGAAACAAACTTCCATCTTCAAGACAGGTAAAATTGTTAAGGCATTAAAGAAACCCATTTCATGCGTAGGTCTCACACGTTCAAAGGTGAAAGACCTTTTTACTGTTTCAAGGTAGAAGATGATGTACGACTACTAAAGTATCTGATAAAGCATGGCTTAACTGCTTTATAAATAGTGTTAAACATATACAGCATTTTACACACGATAAAATCCTTTGCCTGAAGAAGTAACAATATATTCGAAACAACTTTAATATACTGTGCAACACAAAACGTGAAACGCGAAATATTTACAAATACTCCACAGAACTCAACAACAACAAAAACCGTAGAAAGAGATTGAAGCTGCTTATGGCGGCCTGTAATGCTCAATCGATTACGTGACTTTAAAACCAAACGCTAGACTCAAATACCGACGAAAAAACCTACGGACAGTATTTTTTTAGGTACAAGAATCTCCACTGCATGTCGGCAGTCCTTGTACACAATGCGATCTCCATGCTACACTATCGTAGCACACGGGTAGACAAGTCACAACAAAAATGATGCAGATAACTGATAAAGTGGAATATGTGCGGTAATTCTTCAGCATTTAGAGTTGCAACAACCGTGTAGCAATAGACAGAGATTTACTGAATACGTTTTTTAATACAGGGTTACTCAAAAGAGAGGGAAATTTTTGAATAGAAATTAATGGTTAAGCACAATTGGTTTACACATATTTATTTATGTCAGTGTATAGTACAGAGTACGCCGTTAGTGAGTGTGACAAGCATTTTTATTTCCTAAATATCACATCGATAATGTGGTGCTACAGAAGAATGCTGAAGATAAGGTGGGTAGATCATGTAACTAATGAGGAGGTATTGAATAGGATTGGGGAGAAGAGAAGTTTGTGGCACAACTTGACTAGAAGAAGGGATCGGTTGCTAGGACATGTTTTGAGGCATCAAGGGATCACAAATTTAGCATTGGAGGGCAGTGTGGAGGGTAAAAATCGTAGAGGGAGACCAAGAGATGAATACACTAAGCAGATTCAGAGGGATGTAGGCTGCAGTAGGTACTGGGAGATGAAGAAGATTGCACAGGATAGAGTAGCATGGAGAGCTGCATCAAACCAGTCTCAGGACTGAAGAGCACAACAACAACAACATCACATCGATAGACGAGCTCCACCGCGCCGCACACATTCCTGTAGCCGGATAGGAACGCTATGCATGGCTCCACCTAATATTTCAATAGGAATTCTGAAGATATACTCTCGTATTCTTGCAATATGGCCTTCGCTGGCAGCAGATCGAGTACGATAAACCTCTTTTCTTGAAGTGGCCCCACAAGAAAAAATCTCACTGTCAGGTCAGGTGATCTTTGGTGCCATGCAATGTCACTGTACCTTGAAATGACAGGGCGCCACTAAATGCCAAGGCAGTGTAAGTAGCGTTCTATGTTCCACTTAGTATCACCTGCCTCGCAGCGTTGTCACAAGGCAGTCCTAAAATCTCATTCTTTTAAATCACTTTTAAAAAAAACTTTTACTGCTTAGGCCGTAGTTTATATTGAACAATTAAAGCCTAATCTCTAGTTTCGGTCTCTTTCAACATCCATCTTCACATAATTCAAGCCGTAATAACGAGTTGAATCGCACTGAAAAATTCGTATTACGGGCCAGCAAGACTAGGAAAGTATGTAGTTAAAAGCTTCATCGAAAGAAAGTCATGTTGTGAACCATACTCTCGCAAGATTCAGGTAATAAGGAAGGAAATGGACAGTTATGTAACTGAGTTGGTGGAAGTGCACGCAACAATGCACCATCGTATGACGCAGTAGTTAGATGGTGAAGACACTTCCAGAGTGTTCAAACAAAGTGGCAAGTCGTCTCTCCGTGAACAATCGGGAATATTAAGAAAGTTGGAGCCCTAGTGCTCGAAGACGGACATATCACGAAAGCGAAAATCGGTCGTTGGCCAGTCTTCAGGATTCCCGGCGGGGTCAGGGATTTTCTCTGCCTCGTGATGGCTGGGTGTTGTGTGATGTCCTTAGGCTAGTTAGGTTTAGGTAGTTCTAAGTTCTAGGGGACTGATGACCATAGAAGTTAAGTCCCATAGTGCTCAGAGCCATTTGAACCATTTGAACCCAGACTTCAGATCCGCGACTGATCATCCCGATTCCCGATTATGCACTTAAGGGGCAAACCGTTGGAGAAGCGTACTGCCTATATCGCCTGGTGATGGTTTGTGGAGTGAGTGTTTTAATAAAGAAAAATATGACTTCCTTTGATTCTTTCTTAGTTAATTTTTCCGTACATTTCAGGTATCTAAAGGGCTCATTAGATAGGAGAATCAGATGATTGGTGTGGCGGCTGGGGGTGTAAGTTGCTGAGGTCCACTCACCATACACAGCGGGTTCGTTCTATTTAGGAGAATGTTATATCCTGAACTATTGAAAATGCTACATTCAGTCAGTGGTGGCAACTGTTTAATATACTGCGCAAAGGATCATGCATTACATAATCTGAAATTTGAGAAGACAACAACCCACGGTGAACCACTTCGTCTATTTTATCGAACTCATATCTCATCTCATTTCAATAATACACTGAAGAGCCAAAGAAAGTGATATTCCTGCCTAATATCGTGTAGGGTCCCCACGAGCACGCAGAAGTTCCGCACACGACGTGGCATGGACTCGACTTATGTCTGAGGTAGTGCTGGAGGAAACTGGCACCATAAATCCTACAGGGCTGCCCATAAATCCGTAAGAATACGAGAAGGTGGAGATCCCTTCTAGACAGCATGTTGCAAGGCATCCCAGATATGCTCAACAATGTTCATGTCTGAGGAATTTGGTGGCCAGTGGATGTGTTTAAACTAAGGAGAGTGTTCCTGGAGCCAGTCTGAATCAATTATGGACGTGTAGCGTGTCGCATTGTCCAGCTGGAATTGCCCAAGTTCGTCGTAATGCACAATGGGCATGAATGGATGTAGTTGGTCAAACAGAATGCTTACGTAGTGTCATTTCTCAGAGTCGTATCTAGATGTATCAAGGGTTCCATATCACTCCAGCTGCACACGCCCCACACCATTGCAGAGCCTCCACCAGCTTGAACAGTCCCCTACTGACATGCAGGGTCCGTGGATTTATGAGGCTGTCTCTATACCCACATACGTCCATATCGCTCAATACAATTTGAAACGAGACTCGTCCGACCAGGAAACGTGTTCCCATTCATCAACAGACCAATGTCGGTGTTGACGCGTCCAGACTAGGCGTAAAACTTTGTGTCGTGCAGACATCAGGGGTGCACAACTGGACATTCGGCTCCGAAAGCCCGTATCGATTATGTTTCGCCGAATGATTCGTACGGTGACACTTGTTGATGGCCAAGCATTGATATCTGTAGTAATTTGCGGAAGAGTTGCGCTTCTGTCACAATGAACGATTCCCTTTAGACACCGTTGGTTCCGTTCCTGCAGGATCTTTTCCCGTCCGCAGCGATTTCGGCGATTAGAAGTTTTAGCGTGTTCCTGATATTCAGGAAATTGTGGAAATGGTCGTAAGGGAAAATTCCCACTTCATCGTTATCTCAGAGATGCTGCTTCCCATAACTCGTGCCCCGACTATAGCACTTCGTTCAGTCTCACTTAAATCTTGACAACCTTCTATTGTAGCAGCAGCAACCGATCAACAACTGCGCCAGATTCTTGTAGTCTTATTTAGGCGTTGCCGACTGCAGTGCCGTATTCTGCTTGTTTACATATATCTGTATTTTGAATACACATGGCTATACCAGTTTCTTCAGCTCTTCAGTGTATTTTCACCACAGCTTCCGTAATCTACAGTGACTCGACAAAACATTTCGTGGTGAAGGGTACCTCTAGGATTCGGGTCTAGAACAAAATGGTGGCTTTTGGTTTAGGACAAAATGGACTCCAAGTTAAAATTTATTGGTCATTTATTATTCTGAATACTCCACTCTTTGAGGGAACGAAAATGTGAGAGCAGTTTTTTACACCTGGATATTGCATTTGTCAAGTAATGCTCACAGTACACTCGCTGTGTTACAAATCATGAGCTAACTTTACTTCTTAATAATCTACTGGGTCCCCTATTTGATTTTAACACTAGCACACACGACGGGGGCAAAGAAGTGTCCACAATTATTAACTACCGAAAGGTTCCTTTTGTCTTGTATCCCATTAATTCACTTTCATTCACATTCCCTTGACACTACCACAAGGCATTAGAATCGACAGTAACTAACTTAATCTGCGTAGGTAGAACAGGAAGGGGTCTCAACCAAAAGGTGCAAGATCATATACTCCACTCGTGGTGGACAGAAATATTACCTCCTCGCATATGTAAAAAAATTGGCACATCCTTTCTGCAACCATCCCCACGTAGACGGTACCCGTTCACATACAATTATCCCACCACAAAAATCAGACAAGTCCGTCGTTATTATCATCGTCTGCACCTCAACTCCCGGTACGATAGCCAAACGAATGTCTGTATGCTTTACTCATCGTGTGGTTGCCTTACTGACCAAGTATCACACGGTAAGCTACTGATCAAATTCCATACACGTGCACTTAATATCTGCCTCACTGACTCGTTCAATCGTCACACGACGGACCGAAACATCACTGCAAATTGTACTCCCCAGGCAGCAGCATTTATAAGTTCACACGATCAACTTAGATTTTAATTGCTTCTAGCATGAACACTCCCAAGAACAAAATGGTTCATCATCAGTGCAGTCCCACCACATGGCACAGGGAGACAATGACCACAGTAGGCACTCACTATTAATAACGTCGCTTCACACGAATTGTGTTTCATCTTAATACATATACGATACCTCTCATGGGAATGGATCAAGCACGACATCGGCGCATCGTCGTGCAGCTATGGATCACTGGGTCCACGGAGACAATGGCATTCAAGACTATTCACCCAGTTATCGTGCTTGACCAACAAAAAGGTTCACCCCCATAATATATTTCAACTTAATCTATAACACGCTCACTGCTTTCAACTTAATCTACTCACACGCATGAAATTAAGTTAGCCACTTTCCCCAGAAATGTGCACAGAAATCAGGAATAAGTGTGCCTCATCGATAGAGTTCGAGCTAAGGAAGTTACATACTGAAATGAATATAAATTTCTGTAGACATACAAACAGCTACTATCTGGAAAATAATGATTAACCAAACCTCAAGCAGGCAAACAGGAAAGTAAGTGGAAAGGTTCTCCGTATCTGGGCTCAAACTATCCACCATTGTTTATTAAAAGATTTATCTAAGAAAAATAACTAAAATCAGATAGAGCCAATTAACAGGATAACAAACAATACTCTGAACATTTCAGATTTTAGTAATTACACATTTCAATATAGCGACAATTTAAATAAGCCAATAGTTAAAGACAAAATCTGTGCCTGACAGCGGTCCTTAGATATCAGACCCAAAATTTCTACCCTTAGGAACCACAACACAGAAAATGCTGCAATGAATGAACAAATAATTTAAGACAACATATAAGGATAATTCATCTCAGAAAGTTAAAAACTTAATTGCTATACAAGAAGGCAGAGTAGCTTACAGCTGCCTCGAGACAATTAGGAAAAATATACTTAAAATACACCTCGAAGGGTATTTACATAAATGAATAAAGTAAACAAGTGCACAGATTTATAGAGCAACCTTCAGGCAGGCAGAGCAAGTTTTCTTAAACCTTTCCCCAATGAGCAGTTGAGTAATTAATAAGAGAACGAATGTACACAGATTGATACAACTGGTTTCAGACAGACAATGAAAAAATAATCATATACAACCGTTCGCGCGACGAAATATCCATACCGAAAGAATGGAAAGCTGCACAGGTCACACCAATATTCAAGAAAGGTAGTAGGAGTAATCCACTAAATTACAGGACCGTATCTTTAATGTCGATATTCAGCAGGATTTTAGAACATATATTGTGTTCGAACATTATGAACTACCTCGAAGAAAACGGTCTATTGACACGCAGTCTAAATTTTAGAAAACGCCGTTCCTTTGAAACACAACTAGCTCTTTATTCACACGAAGTGTTGAGTGCTGTTGACAAGGGATTTCAGATCGATTCCGTATTTCTGGATTTCCGGAAGGCTTTTGACACGGTACCACACAAGCGGCTTGTAGTGAAACTGCGTGCTTATGGAATATCGTCTCACTTATATGACTGGATTTGTGATTTCCTGTCAGAAAGGTCAGAGTTCGTAGTAACTGACGGAAAATCATCGAGTAAAACAGAAATGATTTCTGGCGTTCCCCAAGGTAGTGTTATAGGCCATTTGATGTTCCTTATTTACATAAATTATTTGGGAGACAATCTGAGAAGCCGTCTCCGGTTGTTTCCAGATGGCGCTGGCGTTTATCGACTAATAGTCGTCAGAAGATAAAAAAAAACTGCAAAACGATTTAGACAAAATACGTGAATGGTGCGAAAAGTTGCAATTTACCCTAAATAACGGAAAGTGTGAGGTCATCCACATGAGTGCTAAAAGGAACTAGTTAAACTTCGGTTACACGATAAATCAGCCTAATCGAAAAGCCGTAAATTAAATTAAATACCTAGGTATTGCAATTACGAACAACTGAAATTGAAAGCAACACATAGAAAATGCTGTGGGGAAGGCTAACCGAAGTCTGTGTTTTAACGACAGGATACTTAGAAAATATAACAGACCTACTAAGGAGATTGCCTACACTACGCTTTTCCGTCTTCTTTTAGAATACTGCTGCGCGGTGTGGGATCCTTACCACATAGGACTGACAGATGTCATCGAAAAAGTTCAAAGAAAGGCAGCACGTTTTGTATTATCGCGAAATATGGGAGAGAGTGTCACAGAAATTATACAGGATTTGAGCTGGAAATCATTAAAAGAAAAGCGTTTTTCGTTGCGACGGAATCTTCTCACGAAATTCCAGTCACCAACTTTCTCCTTCGAATGCGAAAATATTTTGTTGACACCGACCTACATAGGGAGGAGCGATCACCACGATAAAATAAGGGAAATCAGAGCTCGTACGGAAATATATAGGTGTTCATTCTTTCCGCGCTATACGAGATTGGAATAATAGAGAATTATGTAGGTGGTTCGAAGAACCCTCCGCCAGGCACTTAAATGTGATTGGCAGAGGATCCATGTAGATGTAGATGTATTATAAGTGCATGATTTTTATAATGTTATTGTTATTATTATTGAAATCATATAAACGCTAAAATGGTTGTGACGGCAAGTTCTGTTTGGTGGACGAGAAGGATAGACGATAATAAACCTCAACCACACCAAAACTGCGAGTATGTGATGCTGTTGACCACCTGGTATCGGTGAAATGTGGTTTTGTAAATTAGGAAGTCTTTTGTGTATTTTCCTTTGGTACGCGCAGTATTATGCATCTTGTTTCATTTTGCTTAAAGACTGGGGTGGCGTAGAATGTCTTTATCTGATGTACTTTCACAAAATAATGTCATTATTGTAAGAGAAATAGGATCCATTGCGCAAAAAAGATCACTAGAATAAATTTGGCAGCCTGTGTAAAGCACAGTTTCGTTAACGGAGTAGTAGAAGTACACAATCTGTCACACTAAAGTTTCTAAAGTGGTACTTGATTCACTACACAAGAATAAATGTATCACAGATCTATTTTTATATCTGTGGAAGGCCTTTGATACTGCTGACCATGAAAACTTAGTCAGAAACTACAACCATCAGGAATACAATTAATTGTGAATGAATGGTTGCGACTGAACCTGGATAGAATGTGAGAAGTATCACAGGGTTAAATGAAAGCAAACGTTATAGTGAAACATTTATCAGACGTATATAAACGGAGGAGTCCCTCAGAGCTACGCCTTATGATGAGTACAGTTTGTGATATGCGTCAGTGACTTTCCCGGCAATGTTAGACGACTAGAGAAATTCCGTTTACTAATGACAGCAAGATGTTAGTCACAGATCAGACACCAGAAGACCTAGCAGAGAAAACATAAGAAATCCTAAAGGATGTTTGTGACGGGTCGTCATCACGCAATAAACTTACATAGCACACAAAGAAAACAAACAGCACGATCTCTACTTAAATAGGGAAAATAACTCTGTGAAATTAAATTTGGATGAAAATTCCATTGTTTGCTTAGCACAAACAAAAGTTTTAGAAATAAATATTGACAACCACGTGAAGTGGAGTGAATATACGGTTCCACTAACAACGAAAATGTCCTCAGTGTCCTATGACCTTAGAATCCTGTCATCAGTGTGTAAAGACAATGCCAGCATACTATTCCCATACGCACTTCACTTGCACTGTTTTAAAACAAAAGAAAAAGTCATTATACTATTAACTGCAAATAATAACTTAGTTCTGTGTAAAGATCTATTTGCAACTCTACCACGTCGGTATATGTCAATCTGCTATGGTCATCAAGAAGAACACCTGCAATCAATCATCTCATAAACACCAGCCTTAACTGTGGAACTTACGTGTACTAAGAGTAAACACACAAAAGACACAAGACAGCATTTTTTCAGAACGGAATAAATTTGTGTAGCAACTTAGCCAAGGATATTAAAGACACAAAAAATATAAAAAATGTCTTTCAAATAACTCATACTACAAAGTCAAGTATTTAGAAAACGCGGAGCAGGAGATGCTAAAAAGTCAAAATTATTTAATAGTAAATTGTTGCCATTCTGATTTAAACTGTCATAGTTCAATGAAGCTTACTGTAAAATTCTGTACTCGGTGTCTGCGATGGATAATTGTAACCTCTTTTCATATTCTTAAGATCAGTGTCTCATTCATTGTGATGAGTTAAAGCAAAAAAAAGTTTCAATTTTCAGTTAAATAACATGAATTCTGTAAATGATATATGGATGAATAAATTAGTAACTAGATCTAATGCCCAGTAGAGGGATCATGATAAATTATAAAAGACAGTATACTAAGTTCTTTCGCAAAAGAATTTGTGAAAACGAGTGAGCCTTTGGTGTCACGAGCTTTCCTGAAATTTTCATTTCAGATACGCCACACACTGTATTTTCGTGCCTACTATAAAATTACGAGAGCTTGCAAATGAATGAATTGTCAGGTATAGCACTTCATTTGCGGATGTGCAGAATTTGACATGAACATAACATGAACAGAACATAACATATCGTTGAAAATTGATTACTACTTGCCAAACAGCATATATCCATGGAAATTATTTATATTCTGTGTCGATTATACCGATATTTCGTATGTAGTTGCCGCTAGCGATATAATTTTTTGTACACAATCGACAGACATCCATGTTCCTATTTATGGACATGTGCTTGTACAAGTTTACATCATTTTGATGCTCCTTTACTTCTTTTGCTTTCAAAAGCAATTTTTTTATGTTTTCACATTTCGTTGCGTCTTTTGCTGTTTGAGATACTTTAAGTGAACTGCTGGATGATGCCTTCCTTCAGCTTTATGTTATACAGGCTATGGTGGAAGGCGTAATAAGTTACTTCTGGCTCCCTGCGGCCCTTCGTGCGACTGCTGGTCATAAAGTACAGTAGCTGCCGTTAACGTAAGGGGCGTACGAGAGCAATAAAATGTATAGCAAAGCAGGCAAACTCACACAAAGACACATACACACAAACAAACATACACAAGCACACAACAGCTAGTTCTCTCTACGTTGACAGTAAATATGCAGAAATACAGAATTCAAAATATATCAGAAATTGAGGATCACCTAGAGATTGTTCAAAAGCCTCAACTGAAGTACAAACTTCTAATTTTCGTACGATATGAAATAGTCTAGGGCAGGAGTCCCCAAACTATTCTTCTGACAGAACATTTCTAGAATATTGGTACTTTGATGGAAACACCTGTTTATTTTAAAGCTAACGAAATATTAAAAAGTGAAAGAAACCTTTTTATTCAGTGAGTGCTTCAATTTTGAATCATAACTAGTAACACAAAAATCATTAAAAAGTTTAAATAATAATTATTACCGTAAAATGATCGAAAACAACGCCGTGTTGTTAATGGTCTTTCTCAGAGTAGTTAGACACTACCAGTGAAACACCAGTGTTCGGCAGAACACAGTTTGGGAAACTCTGGTCTACAAGTGCCCTAAGAGTAAGGATCATCTTCCTTCACACACAATACGAAAATAATACATATTAATACAACTCAGTCCGTCCCCGGTAGCTGAGTGGTCAGCGCGATAGAACGTCAATCTTAAAGGGCCCGGGTTCGATTCCCAGCTGGGTCGGAGATTTTCTCCGCTCAGGGACTGGGTATTGTGTTGTCCTTACCATCATCATTTCATCCCCATCGACGCGCAAGTCACCGAAGTGGCGTCAAATTGAAAGACTTGCACCCGACGAACGGTCTACCCGACGGGAGGCCCTAGTCACACAATACAACTCTGAGCTGTAAAATAATGAACGGTTGAAATAAGTTTCAGCAAAAGAATAATTTATATTATACCAGCTCTTGGTAGAATGTATGAAAATGAATTTATGATTTAACTAGCAATCTATCGTGGCTTCACATGGGTAACAATAACTGTCTACTCCGGACGACTTGTCTGACATTGCAGTAAGTTTGTCGATAGGCCGCTGCGTAGAGTAATGACAAAAATTCAGAGATCAACATCAGATAACTTAATATCATCACTTTCATATTATTCAGAGACCAATGTTACGTAGCTGAATATTGTCACTTTCACATTAGTTTTCATGAGGCATTTCCCTATTGGATACTTTAATACATCTACAGAAAAGGAGGTATTCCCTAAAATTATGAAAAGTAATGATATCTGTATGTAGAAGGCAATGATCTGACTGACTGACTCATCACCGCCCAGCGCAAACGGCTAAGGATAGAAATTTGGAGTTTGGTGTAGGTGTGGGTCTTATACTGTAGGCTTCGTTTAAGCAGGGATTTTTCGAAATTCCAACCCCAAGGGTGTCAAAAAGGGAATGAAGTGTTTTTGAAAAAAAATATGGTTATTAAGGCTATTTTCAAATGTGGTACTCGGTTTATCGGCCAGAAATAAAGAAATACGCGTTTCAGCATTTTTGGTTCTTTGGCGCTAGGGGGGCTCAAATGATGAACGTTTTGTAAATACATCATTAATAAAGAATTAATAACCTACTTTTTAAGTTACGTCGATGACCATTGGCATTTGCCTTCTTGAGTACAAATGAAAAAAAAAAAAAAACACGTATTTCATTGTTTCTAGAAAGTGAACCCTAAAAGGGTGAAATAAGGGATGAGATTTTTTACGAAAATATGTTATTATGAGAGCTTTTTTAAAGCTAAATCTATGAAAATTTAAACTTACCTTCTCAGTTAGAAATAAAAACTAAGTGTTCCACTGTTTTAGGAAATTCAACCCCTATGGAGGCGAAACGGGAAATGAAAACTTTTATAGAAATATTTCATTATGCAAGGATTTTTGCAGCTAAATCTATGATTATTTATATTTGGTTTCTGTTACAAATTAAACATACGCATGTCACAGTGTTTGGAAATTCAACCCCTAAAGGTATGAAATAGGCGTGAAATGTTTTATGAAAATATTTCATTTGAAAATCTTTTTTAAAACTAGGACTTTGAAAAGTGGTGTTTGGCTTGCTGGTTGGAGATGAAAAAAATACTTGTGTCACTGATTTTGGAAATTCAACCGATAAGGTGGTGAAATAGGGTCACAATCATTCACTGACTTACCATCGCGCATCCCCAACCACTAAGGATAGAAACGAAGTTTGGAAAGGGAGTGGATCTCATACCGCAGGCATCATTTAAGAAGGGATAGTCCGACATTACACTTATAAGGGGTTGGAATGTACGATGGAAGGTTATTTGAATGTATGCCACTCTTAAGGAAATTTTGAAGTTAGGTCTACCAAAACGGGTAACTGATTTCTTAGTCAGAAAATAAAAAAATACATGTTTCAGTATTTTTGGAAATTCAGCCACTGGGGGTGTAAAATAGTGGTGAAATATTTTTTTAAATAAAAAGCTACTAAAGAACTACCAAAGTATTTTTAAGGTTACATCTATGACACTTGGTATTTGACTTCTCTGTTAGAAGTAAAAAAAAAATAATAATAAGAATTTCAATGTTTCTGGAAATTCAACCCCTAAGGGATTGCAGTAAGAGGTGAAATTCTTTAAAAAAGAATTTCGATACATTAAAAAAATTTAAAGGTAGGTTTATGAAAATTGGTATTTCACTTCTCGGTTAGATATAACGAAATATTTGTTAGGGGATGAAATTGCTATGAAAATTCTCCGCACGCGTGCAAAAGGCATGATTAACATAATCTTCGGCTTCCAACTACACGAATGGCTTCTTGGTCAGAAGTAAATTGGGAAAAGATTGCACTTATATGGCATTAATAAGCGTGAGAAGCTTAGATGTTGCAGTTTGTGAAGAACATAAAAATTCGATTGAATAAAAACGAAAATGAAATCGCTACAGTCGGCCGGAGTGGCCGAGCGGTTCTAGGCGCTACAGTCCGGAACCGTGCGACCACTACGGTCGCAGGTTTGAATCCTACCTCGGGCATGGATGTGTGTGATGTCCTTAGGTTAGTTAGGTTTAAGTAGTTCTACGTTCTAGGCGACTGATGACCTCAGATGTTAAGTCCCATAGTGCTCAGAGCCATTTGAACCATTTTTTAAAAATCGCTGCAGGTCATACAATCTACGCGGGTGAAGCAGTGGGCGCTAAGCTAATTTTGGTAATAAAGGAGAAACGCAGCATGATGATAGTTACTGTTGTGAAGCAGAGGGACACGCTGGAAACCATTTTTTATTTTCAACAATAGCAGGTAACACGTTTCGGTGAATGATGTAATACTGGCGGCCAGACCTGAAGCCAGACCTGAAGCTACCAGTATAGAAGTTCTGTGTGGTACACTACGTTATGGAACAGTGGTGAAGATGGACATCAGGTTTCCAGAGTCAGTAAGACACAAATCGTGTGCGCAGGCATCCCTTAGTTCGCAGGATAGACATGCCCATCAGAATTGCATGGAGCTGGAATAGAAAAGAGTGTGGTACAAAGTAATTGTTTTGATGCAGGAATAAAGTAAGCGTAAAGTGCGAGAACACTTCATGTTCAATGTCTAATACAGATGCTTGCAACGACCAATTTTCAGTCAGTCACAGGTTTCGTAATGGCCAAATATATCACAAGGGTGGGCCTATGTAGCAAACAGGGACGCCAGCCTCTTGCGTGAGGCACTGGAACTCGGTTTAAAGACGGCTGGGAATTCACCTGCCGGACAGCGGAAAGAGCTTATCCGCGGGTTGGTAGGGCACATCACTACAGAGAATGAATGAGGCGTTCTTCTTCTTTTGCCTTAACGTTTATTCCGTCTAGTACTGGGGTCCAGTTTGCCAGCTATTTTGTTATTTGCCTTTGTTGCCATTGTCCTCCTTGAAGCCACAGTCGTCATAGTAACCTATGGGAGGGGAGTGGTGTCCACCGGTTATCTGTGAATCGTATAAACTTAGTTCTGTATGTTACCGTGTTTTAACTCTTTGCATGTCGTATCCTCCGAGGCGCAATTTGGGGATTATCGAGCATCTGCGTAAACGGGATTGCAAAACCTGCTTAAAAACCACAGGCAGGTTGGACGGTCTACCAGCCCATGGTCGATAACCGCCGCGGGGAGTTGATCCGGGGATCAATCCCAAGCCTGTCCAGCAATCACGAAAACTGCGTGTTACACTATACGAACTGGGGAAGAGTCTCAATAAGAGCAGCTCATCAGAACTGACAAGTTTATTATTTGTTTCGAAGTGAATTTTAAACAGTGTGACAAAACATTTGAGTTGCTCTTAGTAAACTTCGGTTTTCCCCCGAAAAAAGTAAATAAATTTACGACGTGTGCGTTAATTGCATCGTTTTTGTTTCTCAGTGAGAGTTCAGGAGAGCTTCAAAATGATATCAATGACCAATACATCGCTCAGGCTTTCAAAAAACAAAACGAAAAGAACTTACTTTTTATATACGCATATAGGGTGCCCTGAAAGACCTAAGTCGAAACAAGGCCCCGGGAGTAGACAACATTCCATTAGAACTACTGACAGCCTTAAGAGAGTGTCAGTCCTGACAAAACTCTACCATCTGGCTAGAAAAACGTATGAGACAGGCGGAATACCCTCACACTTCAAGAAGAATATAATAATTCCAATCAAAAAGAAGCAGATATTGACAGATGTGAAAATTACCGAACTATCAGTTTAATAAGTCACGGCTGCAAAATACTAACGCAAATTCTTTACAGACGAATGGAAAAACTGGTAGAAGCTGACCTCGGGGAAGATCAGTTTGGATTCCGTAGAAATATTGGAACGCGTCAGGCAGTACTGACCCTACGATTTATCTTAAAAGCTAGATTAAGAAAAGGCAAACCTACGTTTCTAGCATTTGTAGACTTAGAGAAAGCTTTTGACAATGTTGATTGCAATGCTCTCTTTCAAATTCTGAAGTTGGCACGGCTAAAATACAGGGAGCGAAAGGCTATTTACAATTTGTACAGAAACCAGATGGCAGTTATAAGAGTCGAGGGACATGAAAGGGAAGGGAGTGAGACAGGGTTGTAATCTCTCCCCGATGTTATTCAATATGTATATTGAGCAAGCAATAAAGTAAACAAAAGAAAAATTCGGAGTAGTTATTAAAATCCATGGAGAAGAAATAAAAACTTTGAGGTTCGCCGATAACATTGTAATTCTGTCAGAGACAGCAAAGGAGCAGTATAGGAGTTTGGCTATTTGGGGAGCAAAATAACTGATGATGGTCGAAGTAGAAGGATATAAAATGTAGACTGGCAATGGCAGGGAAAGCGTTTGTGAAGAAGAGAAATTTGTTAACATTGAGTATAAATTTAAGTGTCAGGAAGTCGTTTCTGATAGTATTTGTATGGAGTGTAGCCATGTATGAAAGTGAAACATGGACAATAAATAGTTTGGGCAAGAGGAGAATAGAAGCTTTCGAAATGTGGTGCTACAGAAGAATGCTGAAGATTAGATGGGTAGATCACATAACTAATGAGGAGGTACTGAATAGAATTGGGGAGAAGAGGAGCTTGTGGCACAACTTGACTAGAAGAAGGCATCGGTTGGTTGGACATGTTCTGAGACATCCAGGAATCACCAATTTAGTATTTTAGGGCAGCGTGGAGGGTAAAAATCGTAGAGGGAGACCAAGAGATGAATACACTAAGCAGATTCAGAAGGATGTAGGCTGCAGTACGTACTGGGAGATGGAGCAGCTTGCACAGGATAGAGTAGAATGGAGTGCTGCATCAAACGAGTGTCAGGACTGAAGACCACAACAACAACAACAACAACAACAACAACATAGGTTGCCCCAGAAACGTTACGCCAAACTTGGAGGGGATGTAGGAGGTATCTTGAGAAACAAATAGCGGCTAGAACCTATGTCCGAAAACATTATCTAAGACGCAACAGGGATCGAAGTTATAGGCCCGGCAGCCGCCACTAGGTGCCCCTTTTGCAGCAAGCATGAATTTGCACGCTGACGGGTCTTACGCGGACCTTCTCGCGATGTTGTTTGTCGTTCAGTGATCGCGACTGATTGCTACGATCGGCAATGGAGAACATGGAGCTAGCTGTTGCGTGCAAAAGGTCTACTATGGATGAGGTGCTCTGTTGCCTAGGTGGATGATGGTTTTGGACACACGATTCCTTCACCAGTTTATTTTTCTCCTGGAACCCTCCAAAGTCTCCAATATTTTTGAGCAGAAAAAATAAATGACAATGAAATCTGCGTCCGAAGCAAAGATCCACCTAGGCCACAGAGCATTGTATAACTTCGACACATAGTTTTGTCATTGGATGAAGTTCCTGTACACTAGTTCCTGCCCTCTGTTTTTTTCCTCAAGAAACCATCTACAACGTCTCGACGTCTGTGGCAACATCTCTGAGGTAGTCTGCATAAATTTTCAAATTCCTCAGCTAACCATCGGATAATAAACCAAAATGTAAACTTGGAGTGACGAAAATGTCAAGAAATAGAAGAAATTTCAAACTACTTGATTCTTTTCATTTGCTAACCTGGTGGCCCGCCCATGTGGATGTCCATGTGGCCTAACCGCCTGCACATTTCACCAGCCAGGTAAGGAACACATTCACACGCTGTCCCATCTGCTGTCTGTGACAAATCCGACAAAGTTCATAAGCCCAGAAATAGAACCTGCGAACCATTAGAATTTGAATAATGGAAGGCAGGTAAGCAACGATCCACCCCCTTAGGCAAAAATAATGTGTAGAACGAATTTACAAACGTAGGCATAAAGAAATGAAATGAAATCCATCCCATTCCTTTACACGTTCCCATAGACACAGTATGGAGACCTTGTAAAACAATCGTGAAATACTGATGAAGATGAGTCGACACTAAAGTGTTATACTGCATTAATTAACACGTTGTCCTAGTTTGAGAGTATGTTGGTGTTTTAGTTCTTCAGTGAGTTGCCTGACACATATGCTTCCAAAATTTTAGGACGAAGCCCTTTAAAATATGTGATCACTTCCTCTGTACTGAAATTTCTGGGAAAGAGATGTGCTAAGGGCTGACGTTAATAAATTATTATTGTTATTGGTGCATAATTTTTAAAGTTTTATTGCTGTTATTATTAAAATCGTAGACACGTTAAAATTAGGGGTGAGAACACATTTTATTTGGCGCAGGGGAAGAGGGAAAAAAATAAACCACAACCACCCCTAAACTGCACGTGCGGTATGCTGATGCCGCTGACCACCTGGTACGGGTGCAGTGCTGATTTTGAATTCGTTATAGTGCTCTAATTTTGTGAATTTTCCTCTGGTACGTGTTGTATTATGAATCGTAGCATTTTTTAAAAAGCACACGTGGTGGATAATGTCTTTAAGCGATGTACTTTCACGAACTAATGTCATTATTAAAAAAAAGAAAAAAAGCAGTGTTCATTATCGTGTGTCTGTGTTGTAACGTGAACCTGAACAACGTAAGCGGTGCGCTTACGTGAATGCTGGCCGGTGAAATGAGTCGCCGAGTACATCTGAAATTGTGTGACTGCATTGCCATTAACTTTAGCAAAAAATAATTAGAAGAGTTAAACGTGCATGCTAAAGAAATCGTCCTGCGAAATTATGTATTGTGCAGTGCGGTGAACAGTGTCACTTGCAAAACTGACAGAGTAAAAATTTCCCATAAAATTACAAACCAGACTTTGAAAGAATAACTATATAAAGTGTACCTGTGAAGATGCCCTGTAAATTTATGAATCCAAACTGACTAAATAAAATTCCAAACGCTGAATCATGTACAAGTAAATGTAGTACAGCATTGAAAGTAAGAATATCTGCGTAAGAAGTAAGATCTGAACTGGCCCTGAAGATAATTTTGAAATGCCGTGCTTAAGTGCGAATGATCTTATTGTGGCTTAATTGATTTTCAGCAGACTCTAACAAATACAGCGCCGCAGCAAAATAGCTAAGCAAAAAACTTTCCAAAAGCAACGCAAAAAAGTAACTATGTTACGCACATCATGCTTCATGTTTTGAGCCCCTGTGTGGCGTTAAGTGCAATGCCGCGACACGCAATTACAAAAGTAAACTTCCATGAAGGGATGGTCGAAGACGCTTAACTTACTAACTGACTGAAAATAGAATAGCATTCAGAAATGAATTACAAGCTTCATTTCTTAACAATTACACCCCTCTTTACCAAAATTACCTATTATAAAAATATATGACTCTGTCAAGGATTTTTTTAGTGAAATAGTGAAGGAGCGATGAATCTCTAGCTCTGTGTCCAATCTATGTCAGCAAATAACTTTGTTTAACCACGTCTCGACGATAAAACTTACTTACCCGAGCTAATAAAGAAAAAATCGTGCTTAATATTTGCTTTGTGGAACTCATCATAAATTACACTGAGCAAGCAATGCTGCCGCAACATTACCTTAATATCTGCACCCTCCTCAAATCAGTCGTTGCAAAATCATATTTCCAAAAAGCAACATACTCTGTGTTTGCATCTCTGCGTTCTGCTAGGTATTTCCAGAGCAGTCAGCAGCTTGACCAACACCCGGGTCCCTCACTTACTTCTCAATATACGACGAGAATGCTACTGACAACCAAACGTCACATTGCTCATACTCAGTCCTCTAATGTCGACTGTTGAAGATTTCTGTCTGAGAAATATCTTGTGTACAGATGTGAAAAATGACACATCGAATAAGAAGAAAGCTCACATCTCTTTCATTAAATACCAAAAACAAACTACACTCATGCTCATAAATTAAGGATAATGCTGCTACATCGTAAAACAACGCTCTGGTGGGCGGTTTGCGGGTTTAAATCAACTCGGGGTATGACCATGAGGTGCATTTGATCTGTGGTCGTCGCACGGTGTCGCTGGCAGCAGTCCACATGCGGAGAGGTGTGTTGGTGCATGTCAGAGTACGGTGCAACGAGTAAGTGTGCAGACGTTTTCAGACGTGCTAATCGTTACTGTGTGTTGAAAATGGCTCAACGAGCACATATTGATAACGTTATGAGGGGTAGAATACTAGAGCGACTGGAGGCTGGTCGAACACAGCAGCTAGCAGCACGGGCCCTTCGTGTGCCACAAAGTGTAATCTCAAGATTATGGCAACAATTCTGGCAGACGAAACGTGTCCAGGCATTACACTACGGGACGTCCACAGTGTACAACACCACAAGAAGACCGATATCACACTATCAGTGCCAACAGACGGTCACGGATTGCTGCAGGTAGCCTTGCTCTGGACATTACTGCAGCCACTGGAACATTTGTCTCCAGACTCACAGTCTACAGACGGCTGAAAAGACATGGTTTATTCGCTCGGAGACCTGCAAGGTGCATTCCACTGACTCCTGGTCACAGGAGAGCCCGTAACACCTGGTGTCAAGAACACAGTATATGGTCACTGGAAAATTAGTCCCACGTTATGTTCACGGACGAGTCCAGGTATAGTCTGAACAGTGCTTCTCGCCGGGTTTTAATCTGGCGTGAACCAGGAACTAGGTAACAACCCCTTAATGTTCTTGAAAGGCACCTGTATGGAGGTCGTGGTTTGATGGTGTGGTGTGGGATTATGATTGGTGCACGTACACCTCTGCATGTCATTGACAGAGGAACTGTAACAGGTCAGGTGTATCAGGAGATCATTTTGCACCAGTACGTCCACCTTTTCAGTGGTGCAGTGGGTCCCACCTTCCTCTGCATGGCCCCACCGTACTGCCATCGTGCAGGAGTACCTTGAAATAGAAGATATCGGGAGAATGGAGTGGCCTGCTTGTTCTTCAGACCTAAACCCCTTCGACCACGTCTGGGATGCTCTCGGTCGACGTATCGTTGCACGTCTTCAAACCTCTAGGACACCCCAGGAGCTCCGACAGGCACTGGTGCAAGAATGGGGGCTATACCCCAGCAGCTGCTCGACCACCTGATCCAGAGTATGTCAACCCGTTGTCCGGCCTGTGTACGTGTGCATGGTGATCATATCCAATATTGATGTTGGGGTACATGTGTTTTGGGACGGTTTTCTCATCATCAAAACCGTGGACTTACGGATCTGTGTCGTGTGTGTTCCCTATGTGCCTATGCTATTAGCGCCAGTTTTGTGTAGTGCCACGTTGTGTGGCACCACAATCTGCAATTATCCTTAGTTGATGAGCATGAGTGTAGAAACCTCACAATCTCCGCTAACATCGAAGGAAATAGCAGCAGTGTTCAGAATTTGTAAACAAGAGGCCAAGACGCCGTAAGAAAATTGTAAGCTAATTTAATACGGAAATGCTGCTTTTAATCCATGATTACCAAAATGTAGACAGATATTAAGTATCAATAAATCTACAATGACCACATTAGATGCTTTATAAGTAAAAGCGAAACGCATATCGTGAAAAACACTCTTTAGCTGCAGTGAGATTAGAACATAAAAACCATTAATAATAGATTGTAACATTTGCAGCGTACGATGATCATGCAACTACAGATATTGCCGTAAAACTGGGCAACTTTGTGAGTGACGTATTTGTGACAGCAGCGTGCTTCAGCTATTTGTTCTTAAGTACTGTAGCAGTAATTCAGGTCGGCCAGCATACATCTCTGCTGATGTGTCCTCTTCCTTAGTGCTGCCATTAGTGATGCAAGCTACAAGTACGTGCATTCCGTTTCAGGCTGGCACAGACCCATTTTCTTGATAGATGAAAATACTTGCCTATAGATTCCTTGGAAACTTCCTACCTAGAATTTTTAAAAGCTGACTAACAATTTGATATAAATCAGTTATGCGTGGAGGCCATTCTGTTTAATTCTGTATTTACAAAAATTTTCTTCAGCCCCAGGATAGGGAAGAAATAATTTCCTGAGATTATGGGGCTAACTTTGTGAGAGGACACATACCTGCAGAAACAAGTGTAACAATTGAAATTGTGGAAAATAAGTTCCATTAACGAAATTATGGCATTTGTGAATGGTTTAGTGAAAAAGAAATAGTTGTATTTTGGATTATTACTTTGATTCTATGTATAACGGACAGCTGCTCTTAATATTGTATTAAATGTGCCATTACTTCATTTTGTCTCATACCACTGAATTTGTAAGTTTGAACTAGTACTGTTGTTTACAGGATTTTGGGTTAAATGTAAATGCTGTGATATACATACAGCTCCACTGAGCATATGCGTAAATAAGTCTATAAAATTTTCGTTTAAAGACAACATTCTGTCGATCATCAGCAAAAACTGTAGAATATGGCTGAAACTGCTTTTGTAAATCTCTGGTGTGCATTTGTACATGTGATTCTGAAATCATTTGTAGACTGCAGTATCAACCAAGAAATGTAATGTATTCCTAGGTACATTAGCCTCTAGGAACAATGGAATGTCCCACAATTTTTTTTTTGTAACGCATAAAAAAGTTTGTTTGAAACAAAGGAATTTTATTTTTTACAGCAAGCTCAAAAATTCATGAACACCCATGTGCCATCTTCCTCCGATCGCTGGGCGCCGGGCAAATTGTCGCGTTTTCGACTATGCGAAGGTCAGCCTGAAATAGAAAGAACGATACCGCCTCATTACAATTGATTCAAAATCCACATGAAACAAAGAAAAAGAATATTTCTGTGAATATGTAAAAACATAATATCCGCCAGCAGTAATGGAGTATGGATCTTCTATAATCCCAGTCATTAGTGCTGGAAAAAGTCAGAATAATCATTAACCAAACGTCGCACGAAGATCCAGAGACGAAAGCCAGCATACAGCATGTCAGATGATTTATTGTAGTTATAAGATAGGAAGATACATGCAAAAATCTTAATTTTTTCCGAATACAGCTAGTATGGCTCTATGGCTTCTGTACTCAATGAAATTTGAGGCAGAAGCCAACCTCCAAGAACGAGGAAGTCTCATTTGTAGGCCGATATACTACAGGGTTGTGAGCTTCTCTAAATAGAAGGAAGAGTAGGGGTTAACGTGTTCCGTTGGCAGCTAAGTCATTCGAGAGGGAACTGCGCTTGAGTTGGGCAACTGTGAGGAACGAAATGAGCATTTCCTTTCCAAAAGAATTACCTAGACATTCGCCTTAATCGATTTACAGAGACCATTGTAATCTCGCCCATCCTTCCTACTTCCATCTATTGTCCACAATAGTCTTTTATCAGTATTTGAGAGGAGCGAAGATTACAATAAACTTTCCAGTTCACTTACCTTTTCGTATAGAGTTGGCTCCAGTTCTTCTTGTCTGGGGGTCTGATTCTTGAAGGTGAATAAGTTACATTTTAGGTCCTCGTGGTTGGATTGATCTAAATAAATTTGAAGATAGTTGTTGCATAATCTAAAAAATCTTGTCACTTTTCAGTATATCATACAGTTTTGATTTTTCACAGTAACAGAGTTGAAATTCTATTGTTCTCACAAAATACAAAGATACATCCGATCACATCATGCTTATTACCGTCTCACTCAGCGGAAATAATAACAATCCAATGGGTTTATAATTTTTATCGAAAAATGAATTTCTATTAGATTCTGTTCCATTATTACTTTCGATTATTATTTCATAAATGAATCTAGATATAAACTTAGTAATCAGTACATCATTGTGTAGTAAATAATAGAAATTTTGAAGTGTGCCAGTAGTTCGTAATTTTAAATGTCTCTAAAAAAATAATTCTAACTGTACATTCAGAAGTAGTACTTTGCGATTATAGCATCGAAAATAAATTAATTCCTGTTCATAAGTTTTAGCTTGAAATGTAACATATTGTGTATAAAATTATATGAAACTTTTCACAAAAGCAGCTGAGACAATATTGAACCGTCCAAAATTCGGAAAACAATGATGGTATCGACAACTACTGTTGAGGAAAAGTAATGCTAGAGGAGGAGGTCCGCTTACAAAATGGATAATCTAAATCTAGGTGACTGGGCAGGGAGTTGGATCTGGATGGTAACGACACTCTTGCTACGTAATATCAAACACATCATCAGAAATTTAGCTCAACCAACCACTCGTTACAATCCAAGTGCGAGAAAAAGTGTTTAAAGACGATAGCTGAAAACGCATTATATTTTTTTACTAGTGACGGTGCCCTAGAGGAATAGGGACCAAGTGTTACTACAAGAGCGATGGTCACTAAAAACAGATATAAAATGAAGACAGTTAGAAGATTAGTTGTGTTTCGTAGAAATGGTGGTCACTGAAAACCTGCCTAAAAGATGGAAAGCATTCACTTCAAACATGAGGTACGCAGAACAAGTCCAATGGGATCACATACGGATACCTAGCCATGTATGTATTAAGAAAATTAATGGAAAACAGCAAAACCCACTGATTATTACGTTCTCAATCGTAAAACGTTGCGAAAACTACGTATATAAAGAGAATGCAGGTAAAATAATAGAGAAGGCTTCATTACGATTCGCAAATGCATGAGAAAGACTGTACAAGAATACGAAATCGTAGGAATTTAGGGACGTATCTAAAGTCAATGAACGAATCTGTAATCAATAAATATACTGAATATAGCATACGGACAACCTTGTCTCACTCCTTTCGTTATTTGTATCAGTTCTGCATTGATGCCTTCTGTACGTCAGATTACTGACGTTCCTTTGGACAGACTTTCTCAAGATGTGTGAAAACAACATTGTTATATTCTCTCTGCATTTCAGTGACTTGAAAAATTAGAAACTGCATCAGTCTTTGATCGTCTCTTTCTAACTCTGACCTGTTCCTCCACTAGCAGACGTTCAGCCATTGTTTTTAGCCTTGTGTATAAAATTTTTACATATTGTACACATTCAGTGTTACGTATCCCACTGCTTCTGTAGCTTTAACACATTCTCCCCCTTTTTACATGTCGGATGCTTTGCTTTCTCCCGATTTCATGGTACACTTTTTTGCTGCCAGTACAAGTTAAAAAGAAACAACTTGAGGTGGAGTGACAATCTTTCTAATTTAATTAACTGTGGGTTAATTGTATCTAAACAGGTTGCTTTTCAATTTTTTGTAGTTTTCTAGGCTACTATGAGTTCGAAACTTCCTGGCAGATTAAAACTGTGTGCCCGACCGAGACTCGAACTCGGGACCTTTGCCTTTCGCGGGCAAGTGCTCTACCAACTGAGCTACCGAAGCACGACTCACGCCCGGTACTCACAGCTTTACTTCTGCCAGTACCTCGTCTCCTACCTTCCAACCTTTACAGAAGCTCTCCTGCGAACCATGCAGAACTAGCACTCCTGAAAGAAAGGATATTGCGGAGACATGGCTTAGCCACAGCCTGGGGGATGTTTCCAGAATGAGATTTTCACTCTGCAGCGGAGTGTGCGCTGATATGAAACTTCCTGGCAGATTAAAACTGTGTGCCCGACCGAGACTCGAACTCGGGACCTTTACCTTTCGCGGGCAAGTGCTCTACCAACTGAGCTACCGAAGCACGACTCACGCCCGGTACTCACAGCTTTACTTCTGCCAGTACCTCGTCTCCTACCTTCCAAACTTTACAGAAGCTCTCCTGCGAACCATGCAGAACTAGCACTCCTGAAAGAAAGGATATTGCGGAGACATGGCTTAGCCACAGCCTGGGGGATGTTTCCAGAATGAGATTTTCACTCTGCAGCGGAGTGTGCGCTGATATGAAACTTCCTGGCAGATTAAAACTGTGTGCCCGACCGAGACTCGAACTCGGGACCTTTGCCTTTCGCGGGCAAGTGCTCTACCAACTGAGCTACCGAAGCACGACTCACGCCCGGTACTCACAGCTTTACTTCTGCCAGTACCTCGTCTCCTACCTTCCAAACTTTACAGAAGCTCTCCTGCGAACCATGCAGAACTAGCACTCCTGAAAGAAAGGATATTGCGGAGACATGGCTTAGCCACAGCCTGGGGGATGTTTCCAGAATGAGATTTTCACTCTGCAGCGGAGTGTGCGCTGATATGAAACTTCCTGGCAGATTAAAACTGTGTGCCCGACCGAGACTCGAACTCGGGACCTTTGCCTATCGCGGGCAAGTGCTCTACCAACTGAGCTACCGAAGCACGACTCACGCCCGGTACTCACAGCTTTACTTCTGCCAGTACCTCGTCTCCTACCTTCCAAACTTTACAGAAGCTCTCCTGCGAACCATGCAGAACTAGCACTCCTGAAAGAAAGGATATTGCGGAGACATGGCTTAGCCACAGCCTGGGGGATGTTTCCAGAATTAGATTTTCACTCTGCAGCGGAGTGTGCGCTGATATGAAACTTCCTGGCAGATTAAAACTGTGTGCCCGACCGAGACTCGAACTCGGGACCTTTGCCTTTCGCGGGCAAGTGCTCTACCAACTGAGCTACCGAAGCACGACTCACGCCCGGTACTCACAGCTTTACTTCTGCCAGTACCTCGTCTCCTACCTTCCAAACTTTACAGAAGCTCTCCTGCGAACCATGCAGAACTAGCACTCCTGAAAGAAAGGATATTGCGGAGACATGGCTTAGCCACAGCCTGGGGGATGTTTCCAGAATGAGATTTTCACTCTGCAGCGGAGTGTGCGCTGATATGAAACTTCCTGGCAGATTAAAACTGTGTGCCCGACCGAGACTCGAACTCGGGACCTTTGCCTTTCGCGGGCAAGTGCTCTACCAACTGAGATACCGAAGCACGACTCACGCCCGGTACTCACAGCTTTACTTCTGCCAGTACCTCGTCTCCTACCTTCCAAACTTTACAGAAGCTCTCCTGCGAACCATGCAGAACTAGCACTCCTGAAAGAAAGGATATTGCGGAGACATGGCTTAGCCACAGCCTGGGGGATGTTTCCAGAATGAGATTTTCACTCTGCAGCGGAGTGTGCGCTGATATGAAACTTCCTGGCAGATTAAAACTGTGTGCCCGACCGAGACTCGAACTCGGGACCTTTGCCTTTCGCGGGCAAGTGCTCTACCAACTGAGATACCGAAGCACGACTCACGCCCGGTACTCACAGCTTTACTTCTGCCAGTACCTCGTCTCCTACCTTCCAAACTTTACAGAAGCTCTCCTGCGAACCATGCAGAACTAGCACTCCTGAAAGAAAGGATATTGCGGAGACATGGCTTAGCCACAGCCTGGGGGATGTTTCCAGAATGAGATTTTCACTCTGCAGCGGAGTGTGCGCTGATATGAAACTTCCTGGCAGATTAAAACTGTGTGCCCGACCGAGACTCGAACTCGGGACCTTTGCCTTTCGCGGGCAAGTGCTCTACCAACTGAGCTACCGAAGCACGACTCACGCCCGGTACTCACAGCTTTACTTCTGCCAGTACCTCGTCTCCTACCTTCCAAACTTTACAGAAGCTCTCCTGCGAACCATGCAGAACTAGCACTCCTGAAAGAAAGGATATTGCGGAGACATGGCTTAGCCACAGCCTGGGGGATGTTTCCAGAATGAGATTTTCACTCTGCAGCGGAGTGTGCGCTGATATGAAACTTCCTGGCAGATTAAAACTGTGTGCCCGACCGAGACTCGAGCTCGGGACCTTTGCCTGTCACGGGCAAGTGCTCTACCAACTGAGCTACCGAAGCACGACTCACGCCCGGTACTCACAGCTTTACTTCTGCCAGTACCTCGTCTCCTACCTTCCAAACTTTACAGAAGCTCTCCTGCGAACCATGCAGAACTAGCACTCCTGAAAGAAAGGATATTGCGGAGACATGGCTTAGCCACAGCCTGGGGGATGTTTCCAGAATTAGATTTTCACTCTGCAGCGGAGTGTGCGCTGATATGAAACTTCCTGGCAGATTAAAACTGTGTGCCCGACCGAGACTCGAACTCGGGACCTTTGCCTTTCGCGGGCAAGTGCTCTACCAACTGAGCTACCGAAGCACGACTCACGCCCGGTACTCACAGCTTTACTTCTGCCAGTACCTCGTCTCCTACCTTCCAAACTTTACAGAAGCTCTCCTGCGAACCATGCAGAACTAGCACTCCTGAAAGAAAGGATATTGCGGAGACATGGCTTAGCCACAGCCTGGGGGATGTTTCCAGAATGAGATTTTCACTCTGCAGCGGAGTGTGCGCTGATATGAAACTTCCTGGCAGATTAAAACTGTGTGCCCGACCGAGACTCGAACTCGGGACCTTTGCCTTTCGCGGGCAAGTGCTCTACCAACTGAGATACCGAAGCACGACTCACGCCCGGTACTCACAGCTTTACTTCTGCCAGTACCTCGTCTCCTACCTTCCAAACTTTACAGAAGCTCTCCTGCGAACCATGCAGAACTAGCACTCCTGAAAGAAAGGATATTGCGGAGACATGGCTTAGCCACAGCCTGGGGGATGTTTCCAGAATGAGATTTTCACTCTGCAGCGGAGTGTGCGCTGATATGAAACTTCCTGGCAGATTAAAACTGTGTGCCCGACCGAGACTCGAACTCGGGACCTTTGCCTTTCGCGGGCAAGTGCTCTACCAACTGAGCTACCGAAGCACGACTCACGCCCGGTACTCACAGCTTTACTTCTGCCAGTACCTCGTCTCCTACCTTCCAAACTTTACAGAAGCTCTCCTGCGAACCATGCAGAACTAGCACTCCTGAAAGAAAGGATATTGCGGAGACATGGCTTAGCCACAGCCTGGGGGATGTTTCCAGAATTAGATTTTCACTCTGCAGCGGAGTGTGCGCTGATATGAAACTTCCTGGCAGATTAAAACTGTGTGCCCGACCGAGACTCGAGCTCGGGACCTTTGCCTGTCACGGGCAAGTGCTCTACCAACTGAGCTACCGAAGCACGACTCACGCCCGGTACTCACAGCTTTACTTCTGCCAGTACCTCGTCTCCTACCTTCCAAACTTTACAGAAGCTCTCCTGCGAACCATGCAGAACTAGCACTCC
This sequence comes from Schistocerca nitens, assembly GCF_023898315.1. Taxonomy (NCBI): domain Eukaryota; kingdom Metazoa; phylum Arthropoda; class Insecta; order Orthoptera; family Acrididae; genus Schistocerca; species Schistocerca nitens. The sequence goes on from NC_064614.1 coordinate 544,959,196, forward strand.
TGAAAGAAAGGATATTGCGGAGACATGGCTTAGCCACAGCCTGGGGGATGTTTCCAGAATGAGATTTTCACTCTGCAGCGGAGTGTGCGCTGATATGAAACTTCCTGGCAGATTAAAACTGTGTGCCCGACCGAGACTCGAACTCGGGACCTTTGCCTTTCGCGGGCAAGTGCTCTACCAACTGAGCTACCGAAGCACGACTCACGCCCGGTACTCACAGCTTTACTTCTGCCAGTACCTCGTCTCCTACCTTCCAAACTTTACAGAAGCTCTCCTGCGAACCATGCAGAACTAGCACTCCTGAAAGAAAGGATATTGCGGAGACATGGCTTAGCCACAGCCTGGGGGATGTTTCCAGAATGAGATTTTCACTCTGCAGCGGAGTGTGCGCTGATATGAAACTTCCTGGCAGATTAAAACTGTGTGCCCGACCGAGACTCGAACTCGGGACCTTTGCCTTTTGCGGGCAAGTGCTCTACCAACTGAGCTACCGAAGCACGACTCACGCCCGGTACTCACAGCTTTACTTCTGCCAGTACCTCGTCTCCTACCTTCCAAACTTTACAGAAGCTCTCCTGCGAACCATGCAGAACTAGCACTCCTGAAAGAAAGGATATTGCGGAGACATGGCTTAGCCACAGCCTGGGGGATGTTTCCAGAATGAGATTTTCACTCTGCAGCGGAGTGTGCGCTGATATGAAACTTCCTGGCAGATTAAAACTGTGTGCCCGACCGAGACTCGAACTCGGGACTTTTGCCTTTCGCGGGCAAGTGCTCTACCAACTGAGCTACCGAAGCACGACTCACGCCCGGTACTCACAGCTTTACTTCTGCCAGTACCTCGTCTCCTACCTTCCCAACTTTACAGAAGCTCTCCTGCGAACCATGCAGAACTAGCACTCCTGAAAGAAAGGATATTGCGGAGACATGGCTTAGCCACAGCCTGGGGGATGTTTCCAGAATGAGATTTTCACTCTGCAGCGGAGTGTGCGCTGATATGAAACTTCCTGGCAGATTAAAACTGTGTGCCCGACCGAGACTCGAACTCGGGACCTTTGTCTTTCGAGGGCAAGTGCTCTACCAACTGAGCTACCGAAGCACGACTCACGCCCGGTACTCACAGCTTTACTTCTGCCAGTACCTCGTCTCCTACCTTCCAAACTTTACAGAAGCTCTCCTGCGAACCATGCAGAACTGACACTCCTGAAAGAAAGGATATTGCGGAGACATGGCTTAGCCACAGCCTGGGGGATGTTTCCAGAATGAGATTTTCACTCTGCAGCGGAGTGTGCGCTGATATGAAACTTCCTGGCAGATTAAAACTGTGTGCCCGACCGAGACTCGAACTCGGGACTTTTGCCTTTCGCGGGCAAGTGCTCTACCAACTGAGCTACCGAAGCACGACTCACGCCCGGTACTCACAGCTTTACTTCTGCCAGTACCTCGTCTCCTACCTTCCAAACTTTACAGAAGCTCTCCTGCGAACCATGCAGAACTAGCACTCCTGAAAGAAAGGATATTGCGGAGACATGGCTTAGCCACAGCCTGGGGGATGTTTCCAGAATGAGATTTTCACTCTGCAGCGGAGTGTGCGCTGATATGAAACTTCCTGGCAGATTAAAACTGTGTGCCCGACCGAGACTCGAACTCGGGACCTTTGCCTTTCGCGGGCAAGTGCTCTACCAACTGAGCTACCGAAGCACGACTCACGCCCGGTAGTCACAGCTTTTCTTCTGCCAGTACCTCGTCTCCTACCTTCCCAACTTTACAGAAGCTCTCCTGCGAACCATGCAGAACTAGCACTCCTGAAAGAAAGGATATTGCGGAGACATGGCTTAGCCACAGCCTGGGGGATGTTTCCAGAATGAGATTTTCACTCTGCAGCGGAGTGTGCGCTGATATGAAACTTCCTGGCAGATTAAAACTGTGTGCCCGACCGAGACTCGAACTCGGGACCTTTGCCTTTCGCGGACAAGTGCTCTACCAACTGAGCTACCGAAGCACGACTCACGCCCGGTACTCACAGCTTTACTTCTGCCAGTACCTCGTCTCCTACCTTCCAACCGTTACAGAAGCTCTCCTGCGAACCATGCAGAACTAGCACTCCTGAAAGAAAGGATATTGCGGAGACATGGCTTAGCCACAGCCTGGGGGATGTTTCCAGAATGAGATTTTCACTCTGCAGCGGAGTGTGCGCTGATATGAAACTACCTGGCAGATTAAAACTGTGTGCCCGACCGAGACTCGAACTCGGGACCTTTGCCTTTCGCGGGCAAGTGCTCTACCAACTGAGCTACCGAAGCACGACTCACGCCCGGTACTCACAGCTTTACTTCTGCCAGTACCTCGTCTCCTATCTTCCAAACTTTACAGAAGCTCTCCTGTGAACCATGCAGAACTAGCACTCCTGAAAGAAAGGATATTGCGGAGACATGGCTTAGCCACAGCCTGGGGGATGTTTCCAGAATGAGATTTTCACTCTGCAGCGGAGTGTGCGCTGATATGAAACTTCCTGGCAGATTAAAACTGTGTGCCCGACCGAGACTCGAACTCGGGACCTTTGCCTTTCGCGGGCAAGTGCTCTACCAACTGAGCTACCGAAGCACGACTCACGCCCGGTACTCACAGCTTTACTTCTGCCAGTACCTCGTCTCCTACCTTCCAAACTTTACAGAAGCTCTCCTGCGAACCATGCAGAACTAGCACTCCTGAAAGAAAGGATATTGCGGAGACATGGCTTAGCCACAGCCTGGGGGATGTTTCCAGAATGAGATTTTCACTCTGCAGCGGAGTGTGCGCTGATATGAAACTTCCTGGCAGATTAAAACTGTGTGCCCGACCGAGACTCGAACTCGGGACCTTTGCCTTTCGCGGGCAAGTGCTCTACCAACTGAGATACCGAAGCACGACTCACGCCCGGTACTCACAGCTTTACTTCTGCCAGTACCTCGTCTCCTACCTTCCAAACTTTACAGAAGCTCTCCTGCGAACCATGCAGAACTAGCACTCCTGAAAGAAAGGATATTGCGGAGACATGGCTTAGCCACAGCCTGGGGGATGTTTCCAGAATGAGATTTTCACTCTGCAGCGGAGTGTGCGCTGATATGAAACTTCCTGGCAGATTAAAACTGTGTGCCCGACCGAGACTCGAACTCGGGACCTTTGCCTTTCGCGGGCAAGTGCTCTACCAACTGAGATACCGAAGCACGACTCACGCCCGGTACTCACAGCTTTACTTCTGCCAGTACCTCGTCTCCTACCTTCCAAACTTTACAGAAGCTCTCCTGCGAACCATGCAGAACTAGCACTCCTGAAAGAAAGGATATTGCGGAGACATGGCTTAGCCACAGCCTGGGGGATGTTTCCAGAATGAGATTTTCACTCTGCAGCGGAGTGTGCGCTGATATGAAACTTCCTGGCAGATTAAAACTGTGTGCCCGACCGAGACTCGAACTCGGGACCTTTGCCTTTCGCGGGCAAGTGCTCTACCAACTGAGCTACCGAAGCACGACTCACGCCCGGTACTCACAGCTTTACTTCTGCCAGTACCTCGTCTCCTACCTTCCAAACTTTACAGAAGCTCTCCTGCGAACCATGCAGAACTAGCACTCCTGAAAGAAAGGATATTGCGGAGACATGGCTTAGCCACAGCCTGGGGGATGTTTCCAGAATTAGATTTTCACTCTGCAGCGGAGTGTGCGCTGATATGAAACTTCCTGGCAGATTAAAACTGTGTGCCCGACCGAGACTCGAGCTCGGGACCTTTGCCTGTCACGGGCAAGTGCTCTACCAACTGAGCTACCGAAGCACGACTCACGCCCGGTACTCACAGCTTTACTTCTGCCAGTACCTCGTCTCCTACCTTCCAAACTTTACAGAAGCTCTCCTGCGAACCATGCAGAACTAGCACTCCTGAAAGAAAGGATATTGCGGAGACATGGCTTAGCCACAGCCTGGGGGATGTTTCCAGAATGAGATTTTCACTCTGCAGCGGAGTGTGCGCTGATATGAAACTTCCTGGCAGATTAAAACTGTGTGCCCGACCGAGACTCGAACTCGGGACCTTTGCCTTTCGCGGGCAAGTGCTCTACCAACTGAGATACCGAAGCACGACTCACGCCCGGTACTCACAGCTTTACTTCTGCCAGTACCTCGTCTCCTACCTTCCAAACTTTACAGAAGCTCTCCTGCGAACCATGCAGAACTAGCACTCCTGAAAGAAAGGATATTGCGGAGACATGGCTTAGCCACAGCCTGGGGGATGTTTCCAGAATGAGATTTTCACTCTGCAGCGGAGTGTGCGCTGATATGAAACTTCCTGGCAGATTAAAACTGTGTGCCCGACCGAGACTCGAACTCGGGACCTTTGCCTTTCGCGGGCAAGTGCTCTACCAACTGAGCTACCGAAGCACGACTCACGCCCGGTACTCACAGCTTTACTTCTGCCAGTACCTCGTCTCCTACCTTCCAAACTTTACAGAAGCTCTCCTGCGAACCATGCAGAACTAGCACTCCTGAAAGAAAGGATATTGCGGAGACATGGCTTAGCCACAGCCTGGGGGATGTTTCCAGAATTAGATTTTCACTCTGCAGCGGAGTGTGCGCTGATATGAAACTTCCTGGCAGATTAAAACTGTGTGCCCGACCGAGACTCGAGCTCGGGACCTTTGCCTGTCACGGGCAAGTGCTCTACCAACTGAGCTACCGAAGCACGACTCACGCCCGGTACTCACAGCTTTACTTCTGCCAGTACCTCGTCTCCTACCTTCCAAACTTTACAGAAGCTCTCCTGCGAACCATGCAGAACTAGCACTCCTGAAAGAAAGGATATTGCGGAGACATGGCTTAGCCACAGCCTGGGGGATGTTTCCAGAATGAGATTTTCACTCTGCAGCGGAGTGTGCGCTGATATGAAACTTCCTGGCAGATTAAAACTGTGTGCCCGACCGAGACTCGAACTCGGGACCTTTGCCTTTCGCGGGCAAGTGCTCTACCAACTGAGCTACCGAAGCACGACTCACGCCCGGTACTCACAGCTTTACTTCTGCCAGTACCTCGTCTCCTACCTTCCAAACTTTACAGAAGCTCTCCTGCGAACCATGCAGAACTAGCACTCCTGAAAGAAAGGATATTGCGGAGACATGGCTTAGCCACAGCCTGGGGGATGTTTCCAGAATGAGATTTTCACTCTGCAGCGGAGTGTGCGCTGATATGAAACTTCCTGGCAGATTAAAACTGTGTGCCCGACCGAGACTCGAACTCGGGACCTTTGCCTTTTGCGGGCAAGTGCTCTACCAACTGAGCTACCGAAGCACGACTCACGCCCGGTACTCACAGCTTTACTTCTGCCAGTACCTCGTCTCCTACCTTCCAAACTTTACAGAAGCTCTCCTGCGAACCATGCAGAACTAGCACTCCTGAAAGAAAGGATATTGCGGAGACATGGCTTAGCCACAGCCTGGGGGATGTTTCCAGAATGAGATTTTCACTCTGCAGCGGAGTGTGCGCTGATATGAAACTTCCTGGCAGATTAAAACTGTGTGCCCGACCGAGACTCGAACTCGGGACTTTTGCCTTTCGCGGGCAAGTGCTCTACCAACTGAGCTACCGAAGCACGACTCACGCCCGGTACTCACAGCTTTACTTCTGCCAGTACCTCGTCTCCTACCTTCCCAACTTTACAGAAGCTCTCCTGCGAACCATGCAGAACTAGCACTCCTGAAAGAAAGGATATTGCGGAGACATGGCTTAGCCACAGCCTGGGGGATGTTTCCAGAATGAGATTTTCACTCTGCAGCGGAGTGTGCGCTGATATGAAACTTCCTGGCAGATTAAAACTGTGTTCCCGACCGAGACTCGAACTCGGGACCTTTGTCTTTCGAGGGCAAGTGCTCTACCAACTGAGCTACCGAAGCACGACTCACGCCCGGTACTCACAGCTTTACTTCTGCCAGTACCTCGTCTCCTACCTTCCAAACTTTACAGAAGCTCTCCTGCGAACCATGCAGAACTGACACTCCTGAAAGAAAGGATATTGCGGAGACATGGCTTAGCCACAGCCTGGGGGATGTTTCCAGAATGAGATTTTCACTCTGCAGCGGAGTGTGCGCTGATATGAAACTTCCTGGCAGATTAAAACTGTGTGCCCGACCGAGACTCGAACTCGGGACCTTTGCCTTTCGCGGGCAAGTGCTCTACCAACTGAGCTACCGAAGCACGACTCACGCCCGGTACTCACAGCTTTACTTCTGCCAGTACCTCGTCTCCTACCTTCCAAACTTTACAGAAGCTCTCCTGCGAACCATGCAGAACTAGCACTCCTGAAAGAAAGGATATTGCGGAGACATGGCTTAGCCACAGCCTGGGGGATGTTTCCAGAATGAGATTTTCACTCTGCAGCGGAGTGTGCGCTGATATGAAACTTCCTGGCAGATTAAAACTGTGTGCCCGACCGAGACTCGAACTCGGGACCTTTGCCTTTCGCGGGCAAGTGCTCTACCAACTGAGCTACCGAAGCACGACTCACGCCCGGTACTCACAGCTTTACTTCTGCCAGTACCTCGTCTCCTACCTTCCAAACTTTACAGAAGCTCTCCTGCGAACCATGCAGAACTAGCACTCCTGAAAGAAAGGATATTGCGGAGACATGGCTTAGCCACAGCCTGGGGGATGTTTCCAGAATGAGATTTTCACTCTGCAGCGGAGTGTGCGCTGATATGAAACTTCCTGGCAGATTAAAACTGTGTGCCCGACCGAGACTCGAACTCGGGACTTTTGCCTTTCGCGGGCAAGTGCTCTACCAACTGAGCTACCGAAGCACGACTCACGCCCGGTACTCACAGCTTTACTTCTGCCAGTACCTCGTCTCCTACCTTCCAAACTTTACAGAAGCTCTCCTGCGAACCATGCAGAACTAGCACTCCTGAAAGAAAGGATATTGCGGAGACATGGCTTAGCCACAGCCTGGGTGATGTTTCCAGAATGAGATTTTCACTCTGCAGCGGAGTGTGCGCTGATATGAAACTTCCTGGCAGATTAAAACTGTGTGCCCGACCGAGACTCGAACTCGGGACCTTTGCCTTTCGCGGGCAAGTGCTCTACCAACTGAGCTACCGAAGCACGACTCACGCCCGGTACTCACAGCTTTACTTCTGCCAGTACCTCGTCTCCTACCTTCCAAACTTTACAGAAGCTCTTCTGCGAACCATGCAGAACTAGCACTCCTGAAAGAAAGGATATTGCGGAGACATGGCTTAGCCACAGCCTGGGGGATGTTTCCAGAATTAGATTTTCACTCTGCAGCGGAGTGTGCGCTGATATGAAACTTCCTGGCAGATTAAAACTGTGTGCCCGACCGAGACTCGAACTCGGGACCTTTGCCTTTCGCGGGCAAGTGCTCTACCAACTGAGCTACCGAAGCACGACTCACGCCCGGTACTCACAGCTTTACTTCTGCCAGTACCTCGTCTCCTACCTTCCAAACTTTACAGAAGCTCTCCTGCGAACCATGCAGAACTAGCACTCCTGAAAGAAAGGATATTGCGGAGACATGGCTTAGCCGCAGCCTGGGGGATGTTTCCAGAATGAGATTTTCACTCTGCAGCGGAGTGTGCGCTGATATGAAACTTCCTGGCAGATTAAAACTGTGTGCCCGACCGAGACTCGAACTCGGGACCTTTGCCTTTCGCGGGCAAGTGCTCTACCAACTGAGCTACCGAAGCACGACTCACGCCCGGTACTCACAGCTTTACTTCTGCCAGTACCTCGTCTCCTACCTTCCAAACTTTACAGAAGCTCTCCTGCGAACCATGCAGAACTAGCACTCCTGAAAGAAAGGATATTGCGGAGACATGGCTTAGCCACAGCCTGGGGGATGTTTCCAGAATGAGATTTTCACTCTGCAGCGGAGTGTGCGCTGATATGAAACTTCCTGGCAGATTAAAACTGTGTGCCCGACCGAGACTCGAACTCGGGACCTTTGCCTTTCGCAGGCAAGTGCTCTACCAACTGAGCTACCGAAGCACGACTCACGCCCGGTACTCACAGCTTTACTTCTGCCAGTACCTCGTCTCCTACCTTCCAAACTTTACAGAAGCTCTCCTGCGAACCATGCAGAACTAGCACTCCTGAAAGAAAGGATATTGCGGAGACATGGCTTAGCCACAGCCTGGGGGATGTTTCCAGAATGAGATTTTCACTCTGCAGCGGAGTGTGCGCTGATATGAAACTTCCTGGCAGATTAAAACTGTGTGCCCGACCGAGACTCGAGCTCGGGACCTTTGCCTTTCGCGGGCAAGTGCTCTACCAACTGAGCTACCGAAGCACGACTCACGCCCGGTACTCACAGCTTTACTTCTGCCAGTACCTCGTCTCCTACCTTCCAAACTTTACAGAAGCTCTCCTGCGAACCATGCAGACCTAGCACTCCTGAAAGAAAGGATATTGCGGAGACATGGCTTAGCCACAGCCTGGGGGATGTTTCCAGAATGAGATTTTCACTCTGCAGCGGAGTGTGCGCTGATATGAAACTTCCTGGCAGATTAAAACTGTGTGCCCGACCGAGACTCGAACTCGGGACCTTTGCCTTTCGCGGGCAAGTGCTCTACCAACTTTTTTTTTTTTTTTTTTTTTTTTTTTTTTTAGCCTAGTAGTAAACAGAAATTTTTATGGTGCACAAAAGACTATCACTTCATAATTGAAGGAAGGTTGCTCCGCTCGCTCTGAGAGAGAAGGGAAAAGCGAAAAAGGGAAAGAAAAAATGCCTTCTGCATTGGTGAGCATCTGAATAGTATCGTAAAATTCCGACAAGTACTAAAGTCCCAGGAAGCAAATGGGATTCATACATACAGGTCACTGGCAACCTCTGCGATCCGAAATATTGCATTTGAAGCATTTAACCGTTAATTATGATGTTCAGCATATTTCCAAATATCCTCCTGTAGTCACAGTGTTGTCTCATTTTAAAGTGTTCAACTTCTATGTAAGAATAATAGTCGAGGAAAGTAGCATGCCTATTCTGCATAATAAACGATGCTGTGTGGCCCATGATCCACGTTGCAGCGTTGTTTTTTGTTCGTGGATATCTCAGTTTTTGTGGCTGAATGATCTCTAAAAGATCTACACCACAGAGCGTCGTACGGTCTATCACCGACAATCGTTGACGAAGAAATGTAGTAATTTCTTCTGCATGTCCGCACGTGAACCTATGAAGAAGCGTATCGACCCTTCCGCATGCGTCACAGTTGGGCGTTGGATGAAGGCCAATTTTATGTAGCTTTTCATTCGTTGCTACTTTATCGTTGACTGTTAGATACCAGTCGGCAATGACGCGTGACGGTAACACGTCGCTGTGCACATTCCGCCATACTATACTCCAATGTGTATGTGGATGTTTTTCTTCGAGACGATTCCTGTGGTTTGTTGTCGTGAGAAGGCCATAAAGCTTCCTGTTCGTCAGGCTTCCGTTATCGACGATGTTGTGTCGAATGTAGCTCATTTCCATATAGTACAGTCGCACATGTCGGTAAGAAAGTGGAATGCCGGCGATATTAACGGGTGGGTCAAGGCTATGAGGCTTCCACCGCTGAATGAGGTTTGTGATGATACTGGTCCTCCGGGTACGGAACTCCTTCCTGATGCGATTTAGGAGCAGGGTGACACATTTTTTGTGTACTTTAATGAGGTTAAGGCCACCTTTGAACGAAGGTAAGGTTAAGGTATCGAATTGAACTTTGAAAATGTGCCCCCTAAAAAGAAACCAACATAACGCTTGTTGTATACTCTTGGCTAGATGGTCGGAGATTGGAAGAATTTGCGCCAAATAAGTCATCTTGCTCGTAATGGCGATCTCGATGGTCTTAACTTTCTGTAGGATGTTCAAGTCACGGTCGGAGTGAAGTATCAAAGCAGCACGTAATTTATTAAGCATGTGTGACCAGTTCTTCGTCAGGAATTTGTCTGGTTTGGCCTCAAAAGTAACACCGAGGGTTGTGTGAGAATCCTTGACCTTGCACCAGGTAACATGGGATATGTCTCCGATACCGCCACCGATCTGCAAAGCTGTGGTTTTAGTTCTATTGAGGATTGCTCCTGAAAGAAACGTGAATGTTTGTAAAAGAGTTTCCGCTGACAGAAGTTGTTGCGATGATGACACAGTTACGCATACATCGTCAGCATAGGCAATGCATGGGATAGTGACAGACTCGACGCTAAGTCCGATCCCGCTATGCGCCAAGTTGTTCAGTAGCGGCTCCACTGCAATGGCGTACAAAATCATTGACAGAGGACATCCTTGGCGGACGGATTGCTCAATGGAAACTTCTTTTGTAAAATGGCCATTAATGAGAATCCGTGAATAAGCGTTTGTAGTAAGTTTGCGAATTAATTCTATGAGATGAAGTCCAAAACCGAGTTTCTTCATGCTTTTAAAGAGGAAGTCATGACGTACACGGTCATAAGCCTTCTCAAAATCTAGAAAGATCAGAGCGCCCTGTCCTTTGGTTTCAGCATACGAACAGATGATGTCCCTCAAATCGCAGGCTGCTGAGATTGCACTTCGACCTTGCACTGCACTGTACTGGTAACTGCCCAAAACCTTGTACATAACGGTTTGCATCCTGAGCTTAATCGATCTGGTGATGATTTTGAAATCGGCATTGAGGAGTGTGATGGGTCGCATGTTTTCGACCTTCCTGCTGTTCCCTTTTTTCGGTAAGGGCAGGATGATACCTTCCGTAAATGCCTTGGGTATGACTTCCAGGTGCCAGAGTTCATTCGCTATCTCGAGGAGTGTCGGACCGAGGAGGTTCCAGTAACGCTGGTAAAACTCAGCGCTGAGACCGTCGGGTCCTGGTGACTTCCCTTTCTTTGCACTGTGGACCGCCAGTCGGATTTCGTCCTCTGTGAAAAGAGATTCCAGATTTGCAGTATCCTGTTGTGACAAGCGACAGCTCAAGGTCCTAAGAAAATCGTCGCACGAGTGTTCATCAACGGCTTGCTTCTTGTAAAGTTGACTATAATAGTCGTAGACGTGCGAGATGATGTCACGTTGCTTCGTGATGGCATTCTCAGCGTCATCAACGACGGCTTCAATCAACATGGCTTTGCACCGTTTCGTCGTTCTCAGGATGTGGTACAGAGAGGCCCGTTCTTCGGCGGCAACGTCCTTGGGGTGGGCTCGCACGATGATGCCTTGCATTCGTTGGCGTTGTATCGCCGTGATTTTCGCTTTATATCGTTTGATCTTTATGTCGATATCGCGAGAAGGATTGTTAGCGCGACTGTACAGTTCTCTCAAACAGCGATAATAAAACTCAATAGTCTGTTTCTGCCAAAAGCTTTTTTGTCGGGCGTAACTCATGAGGGTGAGGCGTAATTTAGGCTTAGCACACTGAATCCACCACTGTAGAACGCTATCGTAACGACGTCGTTGCCGCTGGAGCTGTTGCCACGTTATGTTCACCTCCGCTTCAAGTTGGGCATCCTGCAGAAGGCTGACATTCAATTTCCAGTAGCCTGTCCCGCGGTATATTTGCTGGCGGTGTAGGTTAAGGTAACACTGATACGCACAATGGTCGGAGATGTTGACAGGAGCTATGTCACAGTTCACAGCGTGTCGCTGGAGGGCCTCGGACACATAGATCCTATCCAGCCGACTGGCAGAATGACTGGTTACGAAGGTGTACGCTACCCGTTCACCGTGCAGTTGTTGCCATGTATCGTGAAGACGCATGCCATGAATTAAATGTTCAAGTTCGATACATCTGTTCGTGTTAGGAGTTTGGTCTCTGTCGTTAAGCACACAATTGAAGTCACCACCGACGATGAGATGTGCACAATAAGCGCTAAGAAGGATGGGAACCTCGTTTTTATAATATGTTGAACGATCTCTCTTATGAGTGCTACCTGAGGGAGCGTACACGTTAACAATCTGCACACCATTCACTCGAAGAGAAATGCCACGACCACTAGGCAGCCGCTGCACATCCGTAAATGGTATACCGTCGCGCAGAAGTATGGCAGTGCCGACAGCATCCTGGAGATTGATGTTATCAATGAGAACGTAACCGGGCACTTCCAAGACTGTGACTACCTCCTGTAGGAGGGCAATGTCAACGCTGGTACCATACAAGAAATCAGTTAGCGAACGGAGTTTCACCGCACTTTGAATTCTATTGACGTTAAGTGTGGTAACGTTGTAGGTTTGGCTATCGCACATGATGGTTCAGAGGACAATGAGCTCTGTGTTGGATCGGCCTTCTCGACGTCTTTGAATCAAACTCGTTGGAAACGTCTGGAGTACTCAGAGAGTGGAAATGTCGCAGCGCGATGGGCACGCGCGAGACCAGCTACTGGTGCATCTCCTCGTCCTGCTGCCACCACGGCTCATTGCTGTCGGGGTGCTTCGCGGTGCGCGCGCCGCCCTGCCCGCCACCGCCGGCTGAGTCTGTCAACGTGGTCGCGTCCGCCTGGCCACCACGCGGGGCTGCGACTGACGTCATCGAGTTCCTGCGGGAGCGCTGCTGCAGCTGTTCGCTACTCTGTTCGCTCTTCCTCTTAGCCGTTACGGTGCTCTGTTCCCTCTCAGCGCGCAGTAGTGCCTTCAGGTGTTTGGTTTGTTCACGGATGCGGTCTTGCCTCGCGGTGTCCTCGCAGCGCACGGAGCAAGAAGATTGAGGTTCAGTCTCGCTGCCACTTTCTGACATGTGTACGGGTCTCAAATCATCCGACTTTTCCTCTTTGCTACTATTCCCTTTGCTTCTCCTTCGGCGGCCTTTCTTCGTTTCGGCTGCAGTCTCTACCGAGAGGGGCGGTTCAGGCAAACTGACCTGAACCCGCTCCTGTATCGCACACGGCTTAGTTTCAGAGGTGGCTGGCGCATCGTTGGTATCCAGCGGTAACTGCCCCGGTGAGGATGACGGTGCCAGATCGACGTCCGTCCTACCGCGAATGTCTTTGGCACTGCATTCCACTTGAACTGGCATCTCCGCCTCGCTAACACGTTCCGGCTGCCGAGGTGGTGGTACAGTCCCCGCGACTACCTCACTCAATAGCGGAACAAGCTTTTCACTACCGTCTGTAGGACGTTCCCGTGGAAGTTGAAATGGACGTCGACGTGTACAGTTCATCCGCAGATGTTCTGTCGAATGGCAGATCGAACAGGTAGGGGGTTGTCCAATGTAAGTTACCTGTGCACGACAGCCGCCAATGGCAACATACGAAGGTATATGCTTTTTTAAGTCCACACGTACACTTCGCACCCCGCTGTTAACTTGGTAGCGATATGCACTCGACCATTTTTCATTGGTAACTGACAAAACAACGCCGTACAGTGACAGAGAACGTGCTATCAGGTCATTAGGGCACTCAGGTGGCACATAAAATACCCTGACGGTTCTCACTCCGTATCCCGAAGGCACGATTTGGACATTGCTAATACTGCCATCATTATGACGGAATGGTCTCACACCAGCATGCTCCTCAACGAATTTCTCATAAGTGTCACTCGAAATAAATTTGATAAATAACGAGTACTGCACAAAGTCCAACTGGAACGTGTCGACTACATCTTCCGGCAATTTCAGATCCTCAAAAATCCACTCATGGATTTCGAAAGCCGTCGGTCGCAAGGCAGCACGATCGAAAACACACTGAACGCTGTTCGCTCTGTTAATTGTCGACATCTTACTTACAACAGTGGTGCAGAAACAAACGTGAACAGCGCTCGCACACGCTGCGCAGCTCTCCACCGCAGCACCGCTCGCGACGTAAACACTGGTCCGCGCTACCGCCCGACACCGCGCGATGTGCACTGGCCGAGTGCCGGAGCACGACTGTGACTGAGCTACCGAAGCACGACTCACGCCCGGTACTCACAGCTTTACTTCTGCCAGTACCTCGTCTCCTACCTTCCAAACTTTACAGAAGCTCTTCTGCGAACCATGCAGAACTAGCACTCCTGAAAGAAAGGATATTGCGGAGACATGGCTTAGCCACAGCCTGGGGGATGTTTCCAGAATGAGATTTTCACTCTGCAGCGGAGTGTGCGCTGATATGAAACTTCCTGGCAGATTAAAACTGTGTGCCCGACCGAGACTCGAACTCGGGACCTTTGCCTTTCGCGGGCAAGTGCTCTACCAACTGAGCTACCGAAGCACGACTCACGCCCGGTACTCACAGCTTTACTTCTGCCAGTACCTCGTCTCCTACCTTCCAAACTTTACAGAAGCTCTCCTGCGAACCATGCAGAACTAGCACTCCTGAAAGAAAGGATATTGCGGAGACATGGCTTAGCCACAGCCTGGGGGATGTTTCCAGAATGAGATTTTCACTCTGCAGCGGAGTGTGCGCTGATATGAAACTTCCTGGCAGATTAAAACTGTGTGCCCGACCGAGACTCGAACTCGGGACTTTTGCCTTTCGCGGGCAAGTGCTCTACAAACTGAGCTACCGAAGCACGACTCACGCCCGGTACTCACAGCTTTACTTCTGCCAGTACCTCGTCTCCTACCTTCCAAACTTTACAGAAGCTCTCCTGCGAACCATGCAGAACTAGCACTCCTGAAAGAAAGGATATTGCGGAGACATGGCTTAGCCACAACCTGGGGGATGTTTCCAGAATGAGATTTTCACTCTGCAGCGGAGTGTGCGCTGATATGAAACTTCCTGGCAGATTAAAACTGTGTGCCCGACCGAGACTCGAACTCGGGACCTTTGCCTTTCGCGGGCAAGTGCTCTACCAACTGAGCTACCGAAGCACGACTCACGCCCGGTAGTCACAGCTTTTCTTCTGCCAGTACCTCGTCTCCTACCTTCCCAACTTTACAGAAGCTCTCCTGCGAACCATGCAGAACTAGCACTCCTGAAAGAAAGGATATTGCGGAGACATGGCTTAGCCACAGCCTGGGGGATGTTTCCAGAATGAGATTTTCACTCTACAGCGGAGTGTGCGCTGATATGAAACTTCCTGGCAGATTAAAACTGTGTGCCCGACCGAGACTCGAACTCGGGACCTTTGCCTTACGAGGGCAAGTGCTCTACCAACTGAGCTACCGAAGCACGACTCACGCCCGGTACTCACAGCTTTACTTCAGCCAGTACCTCGTCTCCTACCTTCCAAACTTTACAGAAGCTCTCCTGCGAACCATGCAGAACTAGCACTCCTGAAAGAAAGGATATTGCGGAGACATGGCTTAGCCACAGCCTGGGGGATGTTTCCAGAATGAGATTTTCACTCTGCAGCGGAGTGTGCGCTGATATGAAACTTCCTGGCAGATTAAAACTGTGTGCCCGACCGAGACTCGAACTCGGGACCTTTGCCTTTCGCGGGCAAGTGCTCTACCAACTGAGCTACCGAAGCACGACTCACGCCCGGTACTCACAGCTTTACTTCTGCCAGTACCTCGTCTCCTACCTTCCAAACTTTACAGAAGCTCTCCTGCGAACCATGCAGAACTAGCACTCCTGAAAGAAAGGATATTGCGGAGACATGGCTTAGCCACAGCCTGGGGGATGTTTCCAGAATGAGATTTTCACTCTGCAGCGGAGTGTGCGCTGATATGAAACTACCTGGCAGATTAAAACTGTGTGCCCGACCGAGACTCGAACTCGGGACCTTTGCCTTTCGCGGGCAAGTGCTCTACCAACTGAGCTACCGAAGCACGACTCACGCCCGGTACTCACAGCTTTACTTCTGCCAGTACCTCGTCTCCTACCTTCCCAACTTTACAGAAGCTCTCCTGCGAACCATGCAGAACTAGCACTCCTGAAAGAAAGGATATTGCGGAGACATGGCTTAGCCACAGCCTGGGGGATGTTTCCAGAATGAGATTTTCACTCTGCAGCGGAGTGTGCGCTGATATGAAACTACCTGGCAGATTAAAACTGTGTGCCCGACCGAGACTCGAACTCGGGACCTTTGCCTTTCGCGGGCAAGTGCTCTACCAACTGAGCTACCGAAGCACGACTCACGCCCGGTACTCACAGCTTTACTTCTGCCAGTACCTCGTCTCCTACCTTCCCAACTTTACAGAAGCTCTCCTGCGAACCATGCAGAACTAGCACTCCTGAAAGAAAGGATATTGCGGAGACATGGCTTAGCCACAGCCTGGGGGATGTTTCCAGAATCAGATTTTCACTCTGCAGCGGAGTGTGCGCTGATATGAAACTTCCTGGCAGATTAAAACTGTGTGCCCGACCGAGACTCGAACTCGGGACCTTTGCCTTTCGCGGGCAAGTGCTCTACCAACTGAGCTACCGAAGCACGACTCACGCCCGGTACTCACAGCTTTACTTCTGCCAGTACCTCGTCTCCTACCTTCCAAACTTTACAGAAGCTCTCCTGCGAACCATGCAGAACTAGCACTCCTGAAAGAAAGGATATTGCGGAGACATGGCTTAGCCACAGCCTGGGGGATGTTTCCAGAATGAGATTTTCACTCTGCAGCGGAGTGTGCGCTGATATGAAACTTCCTGGCAGATTAAAACTGTGTGCCCGACCGAGACTCGAACTCGGGACTTTTGCCTTTCGCGGGCAAGTGCTCTACCAACTGAGCTACCGAAGCACGACTCACGCCCGGTACTCACAGCTTTACTTCTGCCAGTACCTCGTCTCCTACCTTCCAAACTTTACAGAAGCTCTCCTGCGAACCATGCAGAACTAGCACTCCTGAAAGAAAGGATATTGCGGAGACATGGCTTAGCCACAGCCTGGGGGATGTTTCCAGAATGAGATTTTCACTCTGCAGCGGAGTGTGCGCTGATATGAAACTTCCTGGCAGATTAAAACTGTGTGCCCGACCGAGACTCGAACTCGGGACCTTTGCCTTTCGCGGGCAAGTGCTCTACCAACTGAGCTACCGAAGCACGACTCACGCCCGGTACTCACAGCTTTACTTCTGCCAGTACCTCGTCTCCTACCTTCCCAACTTTACAGAAGCTCTCCTGCGAACCATGCAGAACTAGCACTCCTGAAAGAAAGGATATTGCGGAGACATGGCTTAGCCACAGCCTGGGGGATGTTTCCAGAATGAGATTTTCACTCTGCAGCGGAGTGTGCGCTGATATGAAACTTCCTGGCAGATTAAAACTGTGTGCCCGACCGAGACTCGAACTCGGGACCTTTGCCTTTCGCGGGCAAGTGCTCTACCAACTGAGCTACCGAAGCACGACTCACGCCCGGTACTCACAGCTTTACTTCTGCCAGTACCTCGTCTCCTACCTTCCAAACTTTACAGAAGCTCTCCTGCGAACCATGCAGAACTAGCACTCCTGAAAGAAAGGATATTGCGGAGACATGGCTTAGCCACAGCCTGGGGGATGTTTCCAGAATGAGATTTTCACTCTGCAGCGGAGTGTGCGCTGATATGAAACTTCCTGGCAGATTAAAACTGTGTGCCCGACCGAGACTCGAACTCGGGACCTTTGCCTTTCGCGGGCAAGTGCTCTACCAACTGAGCTACCGAAGCACGACTCACGCCCGGTACTCACAGCTTTACTTCTGCCAGTACCTCGTCTCCTACCTTCCAAACTTTACAGAAGCTCTCCTGCGAACCATGCAGAACTAGCACTCCTGAAAGAAAGGATATTGCGGAGACATGGCTTAGCCACAGCCTGGGGGATGTTTCCAGAATGAGATTTTCACTCTGCAGCGGAGTGTGCGCTGATATGAAACTTCCTGGCAGATTAAAACTGTGTGCCCGACCGAGACTCGAACTCGGGACTTTTGCCTTTCGCGGGCAAGTGCTCTACCAACTGAGCTACCGAAGCACGACTCACGCCCGGTACTCACAGCTTTACTTCTGCCAGTACCTCGTCTCCTACCTTCCAAACTTTGCAGAAGCTCTCCTGTGAACCATGCAGAACTAGCACTCCTGAAAGAAAGGATATTGCGGAGACATGGCTTAGCCACAGCCTGGGGGATGTTTCCAGAATGAGATTTTCACTCCGCAGCGGAGTGTGCGCTGATATGAAACTTCCTGGCAGATTAAAACTGTGTGCCCGACCGAGACTCGAACTCGGGACCTTTGCCTTTCGCGGGCAAGTGCTCTACCAACTGAGCTACCGAAGCACGACTCACGCCCGGTACTCACAGCTTTACTTCTGCCAGTACCTCGTCTCCTACCTTCCCAACTTTACAGAAGCTCTCCTGCGAACCATGCAGAACTAGCACTCCTGAAAGAAAGGATATTGCGGAGACATGGCTTAGCCACAGCCTGGGGGATGTTTCCAGAATGAGATTTTCACTCTGCAGCGGAGTGTGCGCTGATATGAAACTTCCTGGCAGATTAAAACTGTGTGCCCGACCGAGACTCGAACTCGGGACCTTTGCCTTTCGCGGGCAAGTGCTCTACCAACTGAGCTACCGAAGCACGACTCACGCCCGGTACTCACAGCTTTACTTCTGCCAGTACCTCGTCTCCTACCTTCCAAACTTTACAGAAGCTCTCCTGCGAACCATGCAGAACTAGCACTCCTGAAAGAAAGGATATTGCGGAGACATGGCTTAGCCACAGCCTGGGGGATGTTTCCAGAATCAGATTTTCACTCTGCAGCGGAGTGTGCGCTGATATGAAACTTCCTGGCAGATTAAAACTGTGTGCCCGACCGAGACTCGAACTCGGGACCTTTGCCTTTCGCGGGCAAGTGCTCTACCAACTGAGCTACCGAAGCACGACTCACGCCCGGTACTCACAGCTTTACTTCTGCCAGTACCTCGTCTCCTACCTTCCAAACTTTACAGAAGCTCTCCTGCGAACCATGCAGAACTAGCACTCCTGAAAGAAAGGATATTGCGGAGACATGGCTTAGCCACAGCCTGGGGGATGTTTCCAGAATGAGATTTTCACTCTGCAGCGGAGTGTGCGCTGATATGAAACTTCCTGGCAGATTAAAACTGTGTGCCCGACCGAGACTCGAACTCGGGACTTTTGCCTTTCGCGGGCAAGTGCTCTACCAACTGAGCTACCGAAGCACGACTCACGCCCGGTACTCACAGCTTTACTTCTGCCAGTACCTCGTCTCCTACCTTCCAAACTTTACAGAAGCTCTCCTGCGAACCATGCAGAACTAGCACTCCTGAAAGAAAGGATATTGCGGAGACATGGCTTAGCCACAGCCTGGGGGATGTTTCCAGAATGAGATTTTCACTCTGCAGCGGAGTGTGCGCTGATATGAAACTTCCTGGCAGATTAAAACTGTGTGCCCGACCGAGACTCGAACTCGGGACCTTTGCCTTTCGCGGGCAAGTGCTCTACCAACTGAGCTACCGAAGCACGACTCACGCCCGGTACTCACAGCTTTACTTCTGCCAGTACCTCGTCTCCTACCTTCCCAACTTTACAGAAGCTCTCCTGCGAACCATGCAGAACTAGCACTCCTGAAAGAAAGGATATTGCGGAGACATGGCTTAGCCACAGCCTGGGGGATGTTTCCAGAATGAGATTTTCACTCTGCAGCGGAGTGTGCGCTGATATGAAACTTCCTGGCAGATTAAAACTGTGTGCCCGACCGAGACTCGAACTCGGGACCTTTGCCTTTCGCGGGCAAGTGCTCTACCAACTGAGCTACCGAAGCACGACTCACGCCCGGTACTCACAGCTTTACTTCTGCCAGTACCTCGTCTCCTACCTTCCAAACTTTACAGAAGCTCTCCTGCGAACCATGCAGAACTAGCACTCCTGAAAGAAAGGATATTGCGGAGACATGGCTTAGCCACAGCCTGGGGGATGTTTCCAGAATGAGATTTTCACTCTGCAGCGGAGTGTGCGCTGATATGAAACTTCCTGGCAGATTAAAACTGTGTGCCCGACCGAGACTCGAACTCGGGACCTTTGCCTTTCGCGGGCAAGTGCTCTACCAACTGAGCTACCGAAGCACGACTCACGCCCGGTACTCACAGCTTTACTTCTGCCAGTACCTCGTCTCCTACCTTCCAAACTTTACAGAAGCTCTCCTGCGAACCATGCAGAACTAGCACTCCTGAAAGAAAGGATATTGCGGAGACATGGCTTAGCCACAGCCTGGGGGATGTTTCCAGAATGAGATTTTCACTCTGCAGCGGAGTGTGCGCTGATATGAAACTTCCTGGCAGATTAAAACTGTGTGCCCGACCGAGACTCGAACTCGGGACTTTTGCCTTTCGCGGGCAAGTGCTCTACCAACTGAGCTACCGAAGCACGACTCACGCCCGGTACTCACAGCTTTACTTCTGCCAGTACCTCGTCTCCTACCTTCCAAACTTTGCAGAAGCTCTCCTGTGAACCATGCAGAACTAGCACTCCTGAAAGAAAGGATATTGCGGAGACATGGCTTAGCCACAGCCTGGGGGATGTTTCCAGAATGAGATTTTCACTCTGCAGCGGAGTGTGCGCTGATATGAAACTTCCTGGCAGATTAAAACTGTGTGCCCGACCGAGACTCGAACTCGGGACCTTTGCCTTTCGCGGGCAAGTGCTCTACCAACTGAGCTACCGAAGCACGACTCACGCCCGGTACTCACAGCTTTACTTCTGCCAGTACCTCGTCTCCTACCTTCCCAACTTTACAGAAGCTCTCCTGCGAACCATGCAGAACTAGCACTCCTGAAAGAAAGGATATTGCGGAGACATGGCTTAGCCACAGCCTGGGGGATGTTTCCAGAATGAGATTTTCACTCTGCAGCGGAGTGTGCGCTGATATGAAACTTCCTGGCAGATTAAAACTGTGTGCCCGACCGAGACTCGAACTCGGGACCTTTGCCTTTCGCGGGCAAGTGCTCTACCAACTGAGCTACCGAAGCACGACTCACGCCCGGTACTCACAGCTTTACTTCTGCCAGTACCTCGTCTCCTACCTTCCAAACTTTACAGAAGCTCTCCTGCGAACCATGCAGAACTAGCACTCCTGAAAGAAAGGATATTGCGGAGACATGGCTTAGCCACAGCCTGGGGGATGTTTCCAGAATGAGATTTTCACTCTACAGCGGAGTGTGCGCTGATATGAAACTTCCTGGCAGATTAAAACTGTGTGCCCGACCGAGACTCGATCTCATATCAGCGCACACTCCGCTGCAGAGTGAAAATCTCATTCTGGAAACATCCCCCAGGCTTTGGCTAAGCCATGTCTCCGCAATATCCTTTCTTTCAGGAGTGCTAGTTCTGCATGGTTCGCAGGAGAGCTTCTGTAAAGTTTGGAAGGTAGGAGACGAGGTACTGGCAGAAGTAAAGCTGTGAGTACCCGGCGTGAGTCGTGCTTCGGTAGCTCAGTTGGTAGAGCACTTGCCCGCGAAAGGCAAAGGTCCCGAGTTCGAGTCTCGGTCGGGCACACAGTTTTAATCTGCCAGGAAGTTTCATATCAGCGCACACTCCGCTGCAGAGTGAAAATCTCATTCTGGAAACATCCCCCAGGCTGTGGCTAAGCCATGTCTCCGCAATATCCTTTCTTTCAGGAGTGCTAGTTCTGCATGGTTCGCAGGAGAGCTTCTGTAAAGTTTGGAAGGTAGGAGACGAGGTACTGGCAGAAGTAAAGCTGTGAGTACCGGGCGTGAGTCGTGCTTCGGTAGCTCAGTTGGTAGAGCACTTGCCCGCGAAAGGCAAAGGTCCCGAGCTCGAGTCTCGGTCGGGCACACAGTTTTAATCTGCCAGGAAGTTTCATATCAGCGCACACTCCGCTGCAGAGTGAAAATCTCATTCTGGAAACATCCCCCAGGCTGTGGCTAAGCCATGTCTCCGCAATATCCTTTCTTTCAGGAGTGCTAGTTCTGCATGGTTCGCAGGAGAGCTTCTGTAAAGTTTGGAAGGTAGGAGACGAGGTACTGGCAGAAGTAAAGCTGTGAGTACCGGGCGTGAGTCGTGCTTCGGTAGCTCAGTTGGTAGAGCACTTGCCCGCAAAAGGCAAAGGTCCCGAGTTCGAGTCTCGGTCGGGCACACAGTTTTAATCTGCCAGGAAGTTTCATATCAGCGCACACTCCGCTGCAGAGTGAAAATCTCATTCTGGAAGCATCCCCCAGGCTGTGGCTAAGCCATGTATCCGCAATATCCTTTCTTTCAGGAGTGCTAGTTCTGCATGGTTCGCAGGAGAGCTTCTGTAAAGTTGGGAAGGTAGGAGACGAGGTACTGGCAGAAGTAAAGCTGTGAGTACCGGGCGTGAGTCGTGCTTCGGTAGCTCTGTTGGTAGAGCACTTGCCCGCGAAAGGCAAAGGTCCCGAGTTCGAGTCTCGGTCGGGCACACAGTTTTAATCTGCCAGGAAGTTTCATATCAGCGCACACTCCGCTGCAGAGTGAAAATCTCATTCTGGAAACATCCCCCAGGCTGTGGCTAAGCCATGTCTCCGCAATATCCTTTCTTTCAGGAGTGCTAGTTCTGCATGGTTCGCAGGAGAGCTTCTGTAAAGTTTGGAAGGTAGGAGACGAGGTACTGGCAGAAGTAAAGCTGTGAGTACCGGGCGTGAGTCGTGCTTCGGTAGCTCAGTTGGTAGAGCACTTGCCCGCGAAAGGCAAAGGTCCCGAGTTCGAGTCTCGGTCGGGCACACAGTTTTAATCTGCCAGGAAGTTTCATATCAGCGCACACTCCGCTGCAGAGTGAAAATCTCATTCTGGAAACATCCCCCAGGCTGTGGCTAAGCCATGTCTCCGCAATATCCTTTCTTTCAGGAGTGCTAGTTCTGCATGGTTCGCAGGAGAGCTTCTGTAAAGTTTGGAAGGTAGGAGACGAGGTACTGGCAGAAGTAAAGCTGTGAGTACCGGGCGTGAGTCGTGCTTCGGTAGCTCAGTTGGTAGAGCACTTGCCCGCGAAAGGCAAAGGTCCCGAGTTCGAGTCTCGGTCGGGCACACAGTTTTAATCTGCCAGGAAGTTTCATATCAGCGCACACTCCGCTGCAAAGTGAAAATCTCATTCTGGAAACATCCCCCAGGCTGTGGCTAAGCCATGTCTCCGCAATATCCTTTCTTTCAGGAGTGCTAGTTCTGCATGGTTCGCAGGAGAGCTTCTGTAAAGTTTGGAAGGTAGGAGACGAGGTACTGGCAGAAGTAAAGCTGTGAGTACCGGCGTGAGTCGTGCTTCGGTAGCTCAGTTGGTAGAGCACTTGCCCGCGAAAGGTAAAGGTCCCGAGTTCGAGTCTCGGTCGGGCACACAGTTTTAATCTGCCAGGAAGTTTCATATCAGCGCACACTCCGCTGCAGAGTGAAAATCTAATTCTGGAAACATCCCCCAGGCTGTGGCTAAGCCATGTCTCCGCAATATCCTTTCTTTCAGGAGTGCTAGTTCTGCATGGTTCGCAGGAGAGCTTCTGTAAAGTTTGGAAGGTAGGAGACGAGGTACTGGCAGAAGTAAAGCTGTGAGTACCGGGCGTGAGTCGTGCTTCGGTAGCTCAGTTGGTAGAGCACTTGCCCGCGAAAGGCAAAGGTCCCGAGTTCGAGTCTCGGTCGGGCACACAGTTTTAATCTGCCAGGAAGTTTCATATCAGCGCACACTCCGCTGCAGAGTGAAAATCTCATTCTGGAAACATCCCCCAGGCTGTGGCTAAGCCATGTCTCCGCAATATCCTTTCTTTCAGGAGTGCTAGTTCTGCATGGTTCGCAGGAGAGCTTCTGTAAAGTTTGGAAGGTAGGAGACGAGGTACTGGCAGAAGTAAAGCTGTGAGTACCGGGCGTGAGTCGTGCTTCGGTAGCTCAGTTGGTAGAGCACTTGCCCGCGAAAGGCAAAGGTCCCGAGTTCGAGTCTCGGTCGGGCACACAGTTTTAATCTGCCAGGAAGTTTCATATCAGCGCACACTCCGCTGCAGAGTGAAAATCTCATTCTGGAAACATCCCCTAGGCTGTGGCTAAGCCATGTCTCCGCAATATCCTTTCTTTCAGGAGTGCTAGTTCTGCATGGTTCGCAGGAGAGCTTCTGTAAAGTTTGGAAGGTAGGAGACGAGGTACTGGCAGAAGTAAAGCTGTGAGTACCGGGCGTGAGTCGTGCTTCGGTAGCTCAGTTGGTAGAGCACTTGCCCGCGAAAAGGCAAAGGTCCCGAGTTCGAGTCTCGGTCGGGCACACAGTTTTAATCTGCCAGGAAGTTTCATATCAGCGCACACTCCGCTGCAGAGTGAAAATCTCATTCTGGAAACATCCCCCAGGCTGTGGCTAAGCCATGTCTCCGCAATATCCTTTCTTTCAGGAGTGCTAGTTCTGCATGGTTCGCAGGAGAGCTTCTGTAAAGTTTGGAAGGTAGGAGACGAGGTACTGGCAGAAGTAAAGCTGTGAGTACCGGGCGTGAGTCGTGCTTCGGTAGCTCAGTTGGTAGAGCACTTGCCCGCGAAAGGCAAAGGTCCCGAGTTCGAGTCTCGGTCGGGCACACAGTTTTAATCTGCCAGGAAAGTTTCATATCAGCGCACACTCCGCTGCAGAGTGAAAATCTCATTCTGGAAACATCCCCCAGGCTGTGGCTAAGCCATGTCTCCGCAATATCCTTTCTTTCAGGGGTGCTAGTTCTGCATGGTTCGCAGGAGAGCTTCTGTAAAGTTTGGAAGGGTAGGAGACGAGGTACTGGCAGAAGTAAAGCTGTGAGTACCGGGCGTGAGTCGTGCTTCGGTAGCTCAGTTGGTAGAGCACTTGCCCGCGAAAGGCAAAGGTCCCGAGTTCGAGTCTCGGTCGGGCACACAGTTTTAATCTGCCAGGAAAGTTTCATATCAGCGCACACTCCGCTGCAGAGTGAAAATCTCATTCTACTATGAGTTCGTTTATTGTTACGCCCTCTAGGCCCTTTATTTCTATTTCTGAATGTTTCTTCGGTTCCACACTGACGTCACACCATGAGCTTCTATAATTATTAATCCGCTCCCATTTCGTAACATTATTCAGACGAATTCCATCCCTCTCTGTTTTATTCAGCGTTTTCAAAGCCTTATATGCTTTATGCTAGTGGCCCTGAATATCACTTTCAATATTTCCATTTCATTTGTCCAAGCTTGCTGCTGGGCTCTCTTCCCTAATCCTTTTGTGTAATTCCTTTTCTGTTTACAGATTTGTTTGCTTCCCAGGTTAAACTTAAAGATAATCTTGCTTGTGTGTAGCAAAAGATTTCACTCAGCAAAAGTGTCTATTGGACACATTAAAAGACAGTGATCAGTCGCTTCATCAAAATCTTTGTATACTTCTGTATGTTTTACTTGACTTTGTATTCTTCTGTTTACTGTTACATAATCCATGATGTGGCGGTTATTGTGTACCATCAACATCGACAAGTGCAATGAATATGAATGATACGATACCCTATGGTATTCTGCGGTTTGAATTCACCTTGTGTTTTTAGCAGTTGCATTGATTTGATTTTGTAAATGATACTGATAATATTATACACATGTATAACGCATTATTCAAACTACAATTTCTCCCAGATAATTATTTTGTTCAAATTGCACAAGAATTCCACCTGACGTAGTGTGATAATGTTGACTGTAAGCTGTGTTCATATCACTAAAATTACAGGACGTACATCACAGCTTTTATATAAATTTTTTTTTGTCTTCGATGGATTTAATTATTCTTAGCAAATTGATCATGAAAAGGAACCATAGAATACCACCCGCACACAACACTGACGTATGCTACCAGAAATATTTTTTCTCCATGATTGGTGCGTAGTTTAATTTTGGCCACATACATCAGCAATGAAATCTTGTTCAACAATAAATACCATCAACACTGTTCTTAGAAAACGCAGTCTGATTCGATTAATTTTTTCTTTTATAAATAGAGTCAGTACCACCGGTGCACATTTATTTCTTACACATCGGAATATTGAAAGTTTGCAGTTTCAAGAAATTTAAATTTGCCGCTGTAATAAAAGTTAAGATGGCGGCCAACAAAAGGTAGAGGATTTCTTTTTTAATTAAGATTTTCCTCTTCCCAATAAATCATTTAAATTGATGCCACCAATAAAAAAATTATTGAATTTTTTGCAAATTAGTTTAACACAAACCCATGCTATTTTCAACTAGAAGTACAGATGAAGTTGCTATATAATCGCAACTAGCAATGGCTGCGCTTCTTTCAGCTGTGATAAAACAATTAATACAAAATTATAATTAAAACAGGAAGTGAATTTTCAATAATTAATCATACATAGTTTTAACGCATTTGGCTCTATTTGTTTTACCAGCAAATGAACATAAAAGTGCAATAATTTTACATTGAATGTTTTTCATTTAACAGACCTCAAATCGATTCGCGTCTTGCGTCGGCGATGTACATCAGAAGAAGACGGCAAAAGGGTACAAAACAAAAAAAAAAAAAGAATGACATAGATTAACAAAGAATGTGAGACAAATATTGTATCTGTTTTACATAATTATCATCTTTTTAAGAAATAATTACATAATTAAATGAATATTATCCACACGTTCATATTCCACTCGCAATGAAAAAATATATATATCGTGGATGTTATAATGACCCGTATCCTATGTCAACCTAAGAATATTTGTTATTTTTGTTTCTTTTCTGAGAGAAGGTATCATTTATTTTTAAATCACTAAAAGTGATCAAATCTCTAGGTAGTCACCCATTTTCATAATAAGTTTTTTCTGTGTACAATCTAACAACACTGTTTCCTACTCTTGCATTTAGGTCACCAAATACCACAACTTCATGTTTTTAGTTATTCTGGTCCAATTATTTTAAGGCTGTCACAAGCGGTAACTTATCCCCAATCTTACCTACCTCTGGTTCATAGTTCGATATGAGAGTCAGGTTCCCTCTTTGTTTTTTATCGTACTTTTGTTGTTTCGCTTATATACTAACAATGTTTGACGTATTTCTTTCATTTTCTATTTATTTATAGCTGCCTGGACCTGGATAAACTGACTAAATCAGAGGTTGTACTGAGTTTCAGGGACAGCATAAGGGAATGGGGGAAAGAAATACAGTAGAAGAAGAATGGGTAGCTCTGAGGGATGAAGTAGTGAAGGCAGCAGAGGATCAAGTAGGTAAAAAGACGACGGCTAGTAGAAATCCTTGGGTAACAGAAGAAATATTGAATTTAATTGATGAAAGGAGAAATTATAAAAATGCAGTAAATGAAGCAGGTAAAAAGGAATACAAACGTCTCAAAAATGAGATCGACAGGAAGTACAAAATGGCTAAGCAGGCATGGCTAGAGGACAATGTAAGGATGTAGAGGCTTATCTCACTAGGGGTAAGATAGATACAGCCTACAGGAAAATTAAAGAGACCTTTGGAGAAAAGAGAGCCACTTGTATGAATATCAAGAGCTCAGATGGAAACCCAGTTCTAATCAAAGAGGTGGAAGCAGGAGGGGGAGGGAGTATATACAGGGTCTATACAAGGACGATGTACTTGAGGATAATATTATGGAAATGGAAGAGGATGTAAATGAAGATGAAATGGGAGATACGATACTGCGTGAAGAGTTTGACAGAGCACTGAAAGACCTGAGTCGAAACAGGGCCGTGGGACTAGACAACATTTCATTAGAACTACTGACGGCCTTGGGAGAGCCAGTCCTGACAAAACTCTACCATCTGGTGAGCAAGATGTACGAGACAGGCGAAATACCCTCACACTTCAAGAAGAAAATAATAATTCCAATCCCAAAGAAAGCAGGTGTTGACAGATGTGAAAATTACCGAACTATCAATTTAATAAGCCACAGCTGCAAAATACTAACGCGAATTATTTACAGACGAATGGAAAAACTGGTAGAAGCCGACCTCGGGGAAGATCAGTTTGGATTCCGTAGAAATGTTGGAACACGTGAGGCAATAATGACCTTACGACGTATCTTAGAAGAAAGATTAAGGAAAGGCAAACCTACGTTTCTAGCATTTGTAGACTTAGAGAAAGCTATTGACAATGTTGACTGGAATACTCTCTTTCAAATTCTAAAGGCGGCAGGGGTAAAAAACAGGGAGCGAAAGGCTAATTACAATTTATACAGAGACCAGATGGCACTTATAAGTGTCGAGGGACATGAAAGGGAAGCAGTGGTTGGGAAGGGAGTGAGACAGGGTTGTAGCCTCTATCCGATGCTATTCTATCTGTATATGGAGCAAGCAGTAAAGGAAACAAAAGAAAAATTTGGAGTGGGTATTAAAATCTAGGGAGAAGAATTAAAAACTTTGAGGCTCGCCGATGACATTGTAATTCTGTCAGAGACAGCAAAGGACTTGGAAAAGCAGTTGAACGGAATGGACAGTGTCTTGAAAGGAGGATATAAGATGAACATCAACAAAAGTAAAACGAGGATAATTGAATGTAGTCGAATTAATTCGGGTGATGCTGAGGGCATTAGATTAGGAAATGAGACACTAAAAGTAGTAAAGGAGTTTTGCTATTTGAGGAGCAAAATAACTGATGATGGTCGAAGTAGAGAGGATATAAAATGTAGACTGGCAATGGCAAGGAAAGCGTTTCTGAAGAAGAGAAATTTGTTAACATCGAGTATAAATTTAAGTGTCAGGAAGTCGTTTCTGAAAGTATTTGTATGGAGTGTAGCCGTGTATGGAAGTGAAACATCTACAATAAATAGTTTGGACAAGAAGTGCTACAGAAGAATGCTGAAGATTAGGTGGGTAGATCACGTAACTAATGAGTAGGTATGGAATGGGATTGGGGAGAAGAGAAGTTTGTGGCACAACTTGACTAGAAGAAGGGATCGGTTGGTAGGACATGTCCTGAGTCATCAAGGGATCACAAATTTAGCATTGGAGGGCAGGGTGGAGGGTAAAAACCGTAGACGGAGACCAAGAGATGTATACACTAAGCAGATTCAGGAGGATGTAGTTTGCAGTAGGTACTGGGAGATGAAGGAGCTTGCAGATTAGCATGGAGAGCTGCATCAAACCAGTCTCAGGACTGAAGACCACAACAACAACAACAACAACTATACTGCTGCAACTTTACCGGCTCTTTTCTTTTGTTGTACTGCACTATTCAACATTATACGTTCATCAATATATTTAAAACTTTCATCCTTCCCTTAATTTCTGACAATACTGTAAAATCTATCTGTTGGTGCAACATCTTTGCTACTTCTTCTTCTTCTTTGGAATCAATTCCTCCAGCATTTATGGAGCTGACTTTACTTTTCCGGATAGTAATTTTCTCTTGTCCTTTTCGCTAGCTGCTTTACGTGGCTGATTTCTGAACTGGCAATATTTTAAAGTGTTCGTGAATGGGTTACTAACCCAGAGCAGAAAACACTGGTGATGGGCTTACCAGCTAAATCTCTATTTCTCATTAAATGAGGAATTAAGTTATTTTTATAAATGTGGAAAAGGTAAGATAATGTCTATTACAAATTGACAAAAATCTGTAGTATCTGATGACGAGACTTGTGATGATCCGTAGATGTCACACTGTTTAAGCATTTATGGATACTAAGAAATCGATATGAAATAGCACGAACTTGTGAAACCTGTAATGAGTTTCTTTATCGTGGGACCTGCAGTATATATTATGAAACAGTAAGACATTATGCAGAGAATTCGAAAACAGTATGCTGCTTGATATTTTATTTTAGTACAGAAGCTTATTTCAGCTTTATTGCCTCCATCAGTACATGTCTTGACGTTGTAGATGGACATATGCCAACTTTGAGTAAACCATTATTGCTGTCCGTAATTGCTGGATATAATATCATTTTTAGCAACGCTTTGAAGTTCTTCGATAATTTGCTGTTGGACTTGTATTATAATACGTTTTCTACTATCTAATCAGAGTAGTGTCCAGAAGGAGACCGCAGCTTATAAGCATGGAGGCAGTCCGGCGGACAATTCTGGTTATGGCGATACAGAGCTGACCCTAAAGTCATATAAGATTTTTGTATGATGCAATTGCAGTTAGTGGGCTTTGGTAGTTGCTAGAGTTTTGGTCAATGAAAATATTGTATAGTGTGTGCCAGGAACGGCGAAGTCGGTCTTGTGTTGTTTCTTGTAGTGGGGAAGCACGGAGGCGCCGTGAGGAATCTGATTGCGCCATAATTGTATTTAAGTATACTTGCACAGAGTGGCTGTGGTACTCTTTGGGTGTACCATTATTGTTTTGAATTTGAAAACGCCATGAGGCAGTTATGAGATCACTCTGTATCAGTGATAATTCATTATTCCTTTTGTTTATTTATGCGTTTTCCTTGTGGAGTCTGCAGGAAGATGCAGGGAGTATGCAGATTTACAGGACCGGTAAATGCACAGTTGGATGGGCAAGTGTAAAAATTGTTCAAATGGCTCAGAGCACTATGGGACTTGTCATCTGAGGTCATCAGTCCCCTAGAACTTAGAACTACTTAAACCTAACTAACCTAAGGACATCACACAACACCCAGCCATCACGAGGCAGAGAAAATTCCTGACCCCGCCGGGAATCGAACCCGGGAACCCGGGCGTGGGAAGCGAGAACGCTACCGCACGACCACGAGCTGCGTGCTGCGCAAGTGTAAAGAGAGTGGGAGCCGTGTGGGTCCCGAACAGTCGGTCAGCCCGCTGTAGGGGAAATAGCGAGCACTGCAGCGGAAGTGCCACTCTAAACTAAAGCCGATGCCCACATTTGTCGTAAATATTAACTGGAGCGACTCCACGCCCACCCTTGCATGGTGCCCATCCAGAAAGATATAGGCCTACTATCACATCTGTTTCGGTCAATATCTAAAAATTTGGCTAAAAATTCAAGAAAAGCAGCGATTTATTTTCGCCTCATTCGTTAATAGTTTTTAACTTCCATAGAAAAGTCATGAGGAGCGATTTTTGAGTAAAACCCACATTTCTCTAGTTTACGTTTTAAAATTTGTTTCTTTTTGCCAAAACACAGCGGAGCTTACACAATGACTCCTCACTAACGTGATGTGCAGACACATTTGCGACGAAATTCTGAAACAGTGGTTAATTAACTTTTTTAATTGAGAAACTGAGGACAAGTAAGGTAAATAGCTTATGAAGAAGCACATCCTCAGTACAAAAATAGAAAAGTAATGTCTTGAGTTATTTTGTTCCAAGACCACGGCATTTCTCTTTTTACCAACCTTACTGCAAAATACTATGCTCTTTGCGTGCTATCAGTTGCCAAAATCTCGTTTTGATATCTGGAACTGTTCATGAGGTACAAAGAGCGTTATGTGACCATTGACGAAATAACGGCCACATTTTCATGACGTTGATATATAAAGCTACAAATAAAGCAAGAATGTGGAGTGTGTCCCCAACGAATGAAAAGTGGTAAAACGATGTCGGCCTCCCCTACCGAACAAACGAATGAACTCGCTCAGCACTTCAGACGAAAATTGGTCACTACGTACTGGCTATCATAACCCGCGTTGACTCTATATGTTTGGGGACTGTGGTGTACTGTGTTTTATCTGGCATCCGATAAATGTGTTTACCACAAGAATTTGTTCTGTTCATACGCGATGTGGTATCCTGTGTTGTTGTTTAATAACACAAAGACTGATTAGAAGCCCACACTTGCACAATACGAATTCCCCTCCCACCCAAATCCTACGTCATAATCTTTAGGAGACGACGCTTTCTGTCCTGAAAGCAATAAAAATAAGCTCTTATTGGAACGAAATTTACGTCAGCATATCCCGTCGTTATGGAGGCACTGTAATATCATTTCTGTAGCGTTCGATCGAGGTGTTCATGGTGTAACGTTTTTCCTTTTCTGTCACTGTGATACTGCTACACTTTGCAGCACCTGCGGAGCCCGCAGGATCGGTTTGTTGATGTAAATGGTAATGATGGAGTAGCGGACTAACCGGAACATCCTCGTTAAAAGTTTATCGAACCTCTGTGTTTACGTTCCAGCCACTCTTCACAGAATGCCGTTGTACTCCGTGCGCGCTGAGCGTGTTGTGCTCCCACACAGACCTGCCAGCGCGATCGCCACCTCTGTGTGGGTTAAGGCGGTCGCGGCCGCGGCCACATAAATATTCGCGCCCTCCGCAGAGAGGCTTTCCGTGTTGCGGGGAGCCACCCCAGTCCCGGGCCCTCACGTCTCTCTGCGCCAGTACACTCGCCTCTTTGTGGTGGCGGAGGCGAGTTTGTCTTTCACCTGCCGAGTATTGGCCAATGTGTTGCTTGGCCAACTCTATCGTCGAAATGTTCTGGCAATCGTACCACATAGAGCTGCTTTCACTACTGCGCAGGCCGGGTTACTGTGTACGGTGCTTTTACCTCTGGTACCACTACCCATTCACCGCTTCTTCAATTGATTCATGATAGATTCGTATGAATATCGATAAACCTTCGTATCAGTGCTAATGATTTTACCACTTTCAACATGGTAAACAGCAGCAACCGTAAATACATTTTCAGTAATTGAAGTACAAAGCCAGCCGGTTGCATAAGTTTGTTGTAAAAACCCTGACCTTGTTTCAGTACAACCAAGAAGGTCTTATTCACCTATAATGTTTCGAACCTATTATTTTTTTCTTTATTGTTATATCTTGAACATGTCTGTAACGCAGATGATAAAATAAAAACAAGACTCGAACTCGGGACCTTTACCTTTCGCGGGCAAGTGCTCTACCAATTGAGCTACCCAAGCAGTGCTTGCGCCGGCACGGTAACTCAGCGTGTTCGGTCAGAGAGTTAGCTGCCCTCTGTAATAAAAAAACTGACTTAATGGATCAACGACGAACTGAAACGGGTGTCTTGCGACGTCCGCCCAAAGCGGAGATCAATAAAAATAAACGAAGTTGGTAGAGCACTTGCCCGCGAAAGGCAAAGGTCCGAGTTCGAGTCTCAGTCCGGCACACAGTTTTAATCTGCCAGGAAGTTTCGTATCAGCGCACACTCCGCTGCAGAGTGAAAATCTTATCCTGGAAGGAGAGATACGTACTACGAATAAAAATTAATTTAAAAGGCGACGGTAATGGGAGAACGTAAGTGATATAACAGTGCCATGACGAATTGTTTAATTGTTTAAAAACAATAATAAACGGGTGGACAGACTTCACAGTTTAAACCACTTGAGAAACGCTTGAACACTAAACGTTTGGAAAAAAACTCTTGAGAAAAAAACACTGGACGTAATAGAAAATAAACTGACCATTACAAACGGAGCACTGTACACTTTCACTAGTTTGGAGAAGGACTGGCCATGGGACGGTGGATTGCGGGGAAAGGAAGGCTGAGTACAAAAGGAGAATACAAAGTGGTGGTGGGCGACAGGGAAGGAATATATTATAAATACAAACGTCTAAAATATGTGATACCTTACAACAATAAAAGGAGTACCTGGAATAAAACTGGCACTTAGATAAATTACTTGACATTAAAACTCTAAACGTACATCATGAGCTAAGAAGTTCAAGTCAGGTAGCAGAAAATTTGGAATAAAGTTCTCCAAGGAAACAATAAATATTGTTTGTAAAATGTAAGCTTTAACGGCCGGGATTGCCACAATTAATAAAATATTCAGGGCTATTGTGCCGTAGTCTAAGGGATTTCACTTTCAAACCAGACGCTTCTTCCCCATCTGCGGAGGACATTTTCAAGGGGGATCGTAGTTTTTTTGAATGTCTGATTCACATCCTGGCTCACTACTAAGCGAGCCCACGGCATAATGTACTGGAATTTTTATTAATTGTTACAGTAAATACTGCAACACAGGTACAGCTCGGCAATTGACGAACGTGTGGCAACTAGTTGCATTGCGGAGTAAACATGCTGTAAAGCGCGCAACTTAATGGATGCCACTAACATGATAAACAATCAGCCCTATGGATCATTTAAGCACGCATAAAAGAAAAGCTGTATAAAGGATGTAAAAGAAATAATATAATTTTATAAAAATGACTATGACAATATTTAGCATAAAACAAGTACGATCTGAGAACAAAGATCGTACAGTAGTTGGATTTTATCAAGATATTACAAGATGCTTAAAGGGGGAATACACTATACATCAGATATGCAAACCCGTGTGGTATACTGTGCCAAATGTTCAAATGTGTGTGAATTCCTAAAGGACCAAACTGCTGAGATCATCGGTCCCTAGACTTACTTGCTCTAATAACAACACACCAACACACCCATGCTCGAGGGAGGACTCGAACCTCCAATGGGTGGTGCCACGCAGTCCCTGACATGGCGCCCTAGAGCGCGCGGCTACCCCGCGCCGCATATACTGCGTCGTCTGGGGTGCTGTTACTAAGGAAGAATACAGGCCGTCCATAAAGGAAAGGGAGAAACAAATTTCCGAAATGAAAGCCGGCCGAAGTGGCCGTGCGGTTAAAGGCGCTGCAGTCTGGAACCGCAAGACCGCTACGGTCGCAGGTTCGAATCCTGCCTCGGGCATGGATGTTTGTGATGTCCTTAGGTTAGTTAGGTTTAACTAGTTCTAAGTTCTAGGGGACTAATGACCTCAGCAGTTGAGTCCCATAGTGCTCAGAGCCATTTGAACCATTTTTTTCCGAAATGAAAGTGAACGCAAACATGAACCACACCATCATATATATTTGCGAGAAATGACTTAAAGGTGCCAAAGAAGCTTTTGTTTCTCATCTGTAGGTGTTCTTTTAAGACGAGGCCATCGTTACTGACGAGAGGTGTAAATATCTCTTCTTCCAGAACATCGACTTCCCATCATTCGTCACTATGTAACACTGCCATCGTCGTCGTCGTCGGCTGATACTCGTATCCGAGTTTCCATTTCTCTTCTGAGATTTCCTTTTGTCACGGCGTGGAAGTGTCGATGGCTTAGCAGTCCAATCCTAGCGTGGAACAGGCGGCCACAGACATTACAGCTGATGGAAGGTGGACGACGTGGCTGAGCCCGGAGGAGTTTACGTCTCCGGCGTTTGTCATTCTCCATTCTTCGACGTTCCAGCTCAAATTTTTGAAGAGCATTTGAGGTAACTGAGCGCCAGCCAATTCGATCTTTGCTATCGTGGACCAGTTACTCAGATCGATGTTCAAGTTTTTCAGATTTTTCTTGTACTGATCCTTATAACGTTTGAGAGGGGCACCTCGTGGCCTTTTACCTGTGCTCACTTCGCTGTACAGCATTTGGCGTGGAAGTCTGTCATTTTTCATCCGCTGGACATGTCCGACCCATCTGAGTTGATGCCCAATGATAAGAGCTTCCATGCTATACATTTTTGCTTTCTCAAGAACAGCCGTGTTGGATGTGAAGTCATACCATTTCAGTTTCATGATATATCTTAGCTTCTGTTGGTTGGGGAGGTCGGCGGTTCAATCCCGCGTCCGGCCATCCTGATTTAGGTTTTCCGTGATTTCCCTAAATCGCTCCAGGCAAATGCTGGGATGGTTCCTTTGAAAGGGCACGGCTGACTTTCTTCCCCATCCTTCCCTAATCCGATGAGACCGATGACCT
Organism: Schistocerca nitens; assembly: GCF_023898315.1. Classification (NCBI taxonomy): domain Eukaryota; kingdom Metazoa; phylum Arthropoda; class Insecta; order Orthoptera; family Acrididae; genus Schistocerca; species Schistocerca nitens. The sequence goes on from NC_064614.1 coordinate 544,994,503, forward strand.
CGCTGTTTCGTCTCTTCTGTTGGTTGAAGGGTTCTAGTTTCTTCAGATCACAGCAATATAACGTCCAGGTTTCGCAACCATACAGCAGGGTGGAAATGACTACATCTTTGTACACCATCAGTTTGGTGTACAGTGTTAGGTCTTTATTCAGGAAGACACGCTTTGTAAGACGTCCAAATGCTACATGGGCAGCATGTAATCTATTCTCCATATCTTTTTCAGACGAGCAGTTAGATGACAGTATGCTTCCTAGGTAGAGGAACATTAGACTCTTTAAAAACGATATAACAGATGAACAAATTACAGATCTTATACACAAAGTAAGTGTGATTGTTAAATACGATAATTTCGAATTCAAAGGAAAACTGGTTCATCAAGCAGATGAGCTTACAATGGCTAATCTGCTAGGGGGACTTGTAGCAGACATTTTTTATAAATTCACTTCATGAGATTTTTTTCAGGTTATGGTTCCATATAATTAAGGTTTCAGTCCTACTCTAGGTATGTGGATGATATTTTGATTACATACACAGGAACTAATGTAGAGGCTAACCAACTCTCTCAAATATACAAATAACTTTCGGGAATGCTGCCGGGTGACATCGTCGACAACCGCCGATATTTCGACAGAAACAGACCCTTCCTTTTTCAAGGCAAAAGTGCAGTAAGTAAGCACTGTCCAAGCGAATTTGAATCCTTTGTCGATGCAGAATCTCCATAAAGATAACCCCACTCCCTCCCCCCCCCCCCACACACACACTGTACACAGTAGCGCCACCACGAACCAAAGATGATCGACGTCAGAGATTATCGATGATGAAATTAATAATCAACGGGTGAGGTGGCATAAGCTCCGTCCCTCTCTTTTTTGAGAAACGGGTAAGCAGGTTTCCGTTTAGGATTCGAAAAAAACCATCTCTATTTATAAAGTTACTTACTAATTTTTCTTCAACACATTCCTTAGTAACACTATCCCAATAGCTGGAAGTGCATGCCACAATCTCCGTGTTATATTCCGTAGGATGACCGGAGTCAAGACAATGTTATGCAATGGTGGATTTTCTCGGCTGTTGTAAGTGTGTGTGCCACTTATGCTCAGTACACCAAACTGATAAGAACTTTAACATGGAACATGCTGTTACATACTCTATGGCCGACAGGTTCTAGATGTACGCGCCCCGGTTCTCAGCTACGCTACAGAATACAGGGCTACGCTAGCAATCACTTTATTTATGAAAATATACAGTACAGTCTCCCACAAACTTTATATATTCACAACATCCTTTACCTTTAATCCAAATATATACAGCCAGCTACAGAATACAGGGCTACGCTAGCAATCACTTTATTTATGAAAATATACAGTACAGTCTCCCACAAACTTTATATATTCACAACATCCTTTACCTTTAATCCAAATATATACAGATTCATTAACAGAAACCTTACGTCTACTTCTAGTGTACAGGGATAGTGAGGAAGGTGAGGTATATACAGATTTTCCAAAGTCTTTATTAGCCACTTCTCCAATATGGTAGGTGCGGAAGGCGATGACATCACGATCGACGAAACTCTCCAGGCCACCAACTGCAGGAACACCAGATCCACCTCTTACGATGGCTACAGTTAGCCATCCATTGCCATGTGAAAAGGTATCATTCACGTCAATACTAAAATTGAGTCTGCAACCACGAAACATACAGGGTCCTTCGACGAGTTCACTGGCAGAAATGTTCTTCAGCTTGTTACTCTTCTTGTCAGCAGCAGAAGTAGTCATTTCAATGTTCTCAATAGTTCTCAGGCCACAGCCTGCTCATTCGCGCTGCTGCTGCTGCACAGGCAACTGCATTGAACGCTGCCACGATGCCTTACAGAAGATACCGTCGACGTTCCCGTCAAACAGTCTACAAAACTATTGAGAACATTGAAATGACTACTTCTGCTGCTGACAAGAAGAGTAACAAGCTGAAGAACATTTCTGCCAGTGAACTCGTCGAAGGACCTTGTATGTTTCGTGGTTGCAGACTCAATTTTAGTATTGACGTGAATGATACCTTTTCACATGGCAATGGATGGCTAACTGTAGCCATCGTAAGAGGTGGATCTGGTGTTCCTGCAGTTGGTGGCCAGGAGAGTTTCGTCGATCGTGATGTCATCGCCTTCCGCACCTACCATATTGGAGAAGTGGCTAATAAAGACTTTGGAAAATCTGTATATACCTCACCTTCCTCACTATCCCTGCAGCACAACTGCAAGGGATGTGGTAGACACCCGCCTCACGCAAAAGAAGGTCCTCCTTTACGGAACCTAAAGGACGCTGATCTCAAATGGTGGCCGAAAAACACGCTTCACTTCATATTTTGGCAAAATACTACCAACCCTTTTGAAATGATCCCTGCGTAAGGCAAAAGGTCGTAGACTTTGTTACTACCTCGATATTGTCGTCATTTATTCGGTGCACAGCTGGTCAATATCGCAACGCACTTCTAATCTGTCTTCCATTATAACCATTCTGACGAAAGGGAAATTCGAGATGGGTTAACTCAACTGACACATTTTCAGGGGTCCAAGATGACATGGACTCTGTGAACCAAAGTATGAGGCACTCATTCGCTTTGAGCCGGATGATGACAGCTGCCAGACAGCAGATGCAAATCACTGTGAGTAGGCTTCCTATAAGCAGCATGTCCCACCGTTCCATCCATCTTCCTCCTGACCAACACATCACGGAAGGGAAGACAGCCAACGTTTTCCACCTCCGGCGCGAAACGAATATTCGTGTGGATTTCATTGAGGTGCTCTAATAAGTTGTTCAAGTTATCACTGCGTTGAGGCTAAACAACGAAAGTATTGTCTATGCAATAATAGGTGATATTGGGCTTCCAATTGCATCTCTGTCTGTGCGCTCGTTATACTGGTCACTGAATAAAAAGTAAGTGGAAGGCAACACACGTCGAATAGATTCGTTAAATCAGCACCTAACCTAAGTTCGACCAGCCACACCGAATCAGACAGGGGAACACGAGCGAAGAGAGAGACCATATCAAAACTTACTAGAATATTATAGTCATTCAAAGGCATTCCCCCTAATCGACGTAAGAAATCTGCCGAGTTCTTAATGTGGTACTCACACTGACCTGTTGCACTGCTCAACAGCATAACAAGGTGTTTTGCTACACTATATGTCGGAGCATCAATGTTACTCACAATCGGACGAAATCTTCTTGTCGACCTTATCGAGGAGAGAACAGTACAGGAAGAATTGAGGCTCTCGATGGTCTCCTGCAATATGGAAAATTTCTTCAAGATGTTGTTAGTCTTCCTCTCAACACTTTGTGTGGTGACAGCATCAGTCCTGCCATATGTAAAATGGGACAGCAGACGCTTCTTTTGAACGTAACCACATTTGTCCAAAACAACGGTAGCGTTTCCCTTATCCACAACTAAAATAACAATATTCGGATCGACTCTGAGTGAACGTGAAGTTGTCCTCTCAACCACTGTGATGTTACTCTTGGGTGGACGTGACCCTAGCCAACACACGACGTGCCCCTTCCTAGCCTACTCTCCAACTTCAGGAGGTAGCTTAAAAACAGCCTGTTCAATAGAACTAATAACATCAACCATGGCAAACACTTGGGCAGTGCGTCGTCAAAAGCTTTCTCCGGCAAATTTATCACAGAAAGTCGAGAAATAGTATTACACACCGAGTCACGGAAACGTTCAAACTTGGCCAAATGCCAGTAATGGCAGCAACTGATGGAAATTCCCAATCAGACTGCGACCACGATTGTTTAAAAAATTTCAGCTTTCTTGGTGTTTGCTCGACATTGCTTCTTTTCTTCCATAGATTAGAGGGAATGTAAATGCATGAATGATTCTGATATTCTAGTAAGTTCTGATGTGATCTCTCACTTCACTCGTGTTCCTCTGTCTGATTCGTTGTGATTGCCGGCCGCGGTGGCCGAGTGGTTCTAGGCGCTTCAGTCCGGAACCGCGTGGCTGCTACGGTCGCAGGTTCGAATCCTGCCTCGGGCATGGATGTGTGTGATGTCCTTAGGTTAGTTAGGTTTAAGTAGTTCTAAGTCTAGGGGACTGATGACCTCAGATGTTAAGTCCCATAGGGCTCAGAGCCATTTTTCGTTGTGATTGACTAAGGTCAGGGTGATGCTATTTAATGAACCTATTTCGACATGTGATGACTTCCACTTACTGTTTATTCAATGACCAGTACTACGAGCTAACATGTAGAGCTGTTACAGGAAGCCCGTTGCCAATTTGTTTATGGAAGATTTAGAGGAACGTGATTTGGAGTCGGTGGGTTTGACACACGTGTGTTTTTTTTCTTCCACATATGACGACGATATTTTCGTTAAACTTCAGGGCAGTGAGAATTTAACGACTCTTTAGATTAAAAACAGCCTGTTCAATAGAACTAATAAAATCAACCACTGGCAAAAGCTAGGGAGTTGGTGCAAAATTTTAAACCTCTCCCTAGGACCAATTAAGCTGCGTCATCAAAAACTTTCTTCGTGAGATTTATCACAGAAAGTCGAAAAATAGTATTACACACCTGAATCCAACCCACCAGAATATTCGCTACACACAAAGGTGGAAAAGGCTTTCTTCCCTTTCTTGACGTTCGCAGGGCCCATTTCATCTCGGATACTGGGAGTTTCTCGACTGAGTTAGCCTGTCTTGGAGCCACCTTTCTGCAGAATGGTTATAGTGAGAGAAAGATTAGATGTGCGTTGCGCTATGGAACAACTGCCCTCCTGTTGAATGAAGGTAATACCGAGGAAGTAACAAAGTCTACGACCTTTTCGCCTTACGCAGCGAGCATTTTTCGAAAATATGATGTGAAGTATGTTTCTCGAGCACCATCTGAGATCAGGGTCCTATTAGGTTCCGTAAAGGAGCACCTTCTTTTGCGTAAGGGGGTGTCTACCGTATCCCTTGAAGTTGTGCTATATCACATCTATCAGGACTGTGGAGGACTGGTGTACTGAGCATAAGTGGCTCACACGCTTACAGCAGTCGAGAAAATACGCCATTGCATAACATTATCTTGACACCGGTAATGCTACCGAATATAACAGGAAGATTGTGGAGTGCTCTTCCAGCTATTGGGATAGTGTTATTAAGGAGGATGTTGGAAAAAAGTTAGTAAGTATTCTTATAAATAGAGATAATGGTTTCTGATTGAATTATGAATGGAAAGCTGTTCTCTCACTTGTCAAAAAAGACATGTTCAAATGTGTTTGAATTCCTAAGGGACCAAACTGTTGAGGTGATCGGTCCCTAGACTTACACACTGCTTAAACTAACTTAACGCTAAGGACAACACTCACACCCATGTCCGAGGGAGGATTCGAACCTCCGGCGGGAGCGGCCGCACGATTAGTGTCGTGGTGCCTCTAACCGCGCGCCCACTCCACCCGGCCAAAAAAGAGAGAGAGAGAGCTTATGCAGTCCACCCGTTGATTATTAATTTCACCATCGATACTTTCTGACATCTGTCATGTTTGTTTTGTGATGGCACTAGTGTTTACAGTGTGTGTGTGTGTATGTGTGTATGCGCGCGTTCTGAAACGTCATAGATGAAACAGACAGTTTCTCGTAGCCCTCATACACACTTAGTGAGATGTTGATAATTGTGTCTTAGTCGCCTCGAAGGCATTCTTGACTAACATCTTTTCACCACGTCCAATCTCAAAGGTAAATGACCCTTACGACTATTACAGCCTTTATTTACAGCAAACCTGTTTTGCTTCGTCACAGTGTCGCTACTATCACTTCTGTTATGTGACTGGTATAAAAATTTAACAGACGTCATTTTTCGGATGTAGAAACACGGCCACCAACTTTTGTTTATGTCGCACTACTGGTTCTTGACTCTGTGGGTTTTTTTTCCGTCAGTGTACTTGCCACGGTTCCAGTCCAATACCTGCTCTTTTACCAAGATGTACCTGTACAGGAAATTTTACTATTTGTTTAGAGAACATTGTTCTGCATTTTATGCTGTGACTTGAGCTTCTTAGCTCATAATGTATGTTCATAATTTTATGTCATGTGATATATCTAAGTGCCAACGGCCTCGCTGCAGTGGAAATACCGTTTCCCGCCAGATCACCGAAGTCAAGCGCTATCGGTCTGCGTTAACACTTGGATGGGTGACCATCCGGTCTGCCGAGCGCTGTTGCCAAGCGGGGTGCGCTCAGCCCTCATGAGGCAAACTGAGGAGTTGCTTGACTGAGAAGTAGCGGCTCCTTTCTCGTAAACTGACATACGGCCGGGAGAGCGGCGTGCTGACTACATGCCCCAATATATACGCATCCAGCGACGCCTGTGGGCTGAGGATGATACGGAGGCCGGTCGGTACCGCTGGGCCTTCCAGGGCCTGTTCGGAAGGAGACAATCTATCTAAGTACAAGTTAATATTTAGAAACTAAAATAAAATTATACTCCTTAAATAAGCACCATTTAAGAAAATTACTTTACCGCTGGACAGAGGAGGTGGGCAAGGCACGGATGACAAATAATAATACAAAATTTATGTTAAATATTGCGTCCAGCATGATATAAATAGTCAGCGAGAACCTTCACGAATTTTACATACCTTAAATGTCCTAGTGTTTAGCCAGTTCGCCGGCCGCGGTGGCCGTGCGGTTCTGGCGCTGCAGTCCGGAACCGCGGGACTGCTACGGTCGCAGGTTCGAATCCTGCCTCGGGCATGGGTGTGTGTGATGTCCTTAGGTTAGTTAGGTTTAAGTAGTTCTAAGTTCTAGGGGACTTATGACCTAAGATGTTGAGTCCCATAGTGCTCAGAGCCATTTGAACCATTTTTAGCCAGTTCAAAAAACCAACAGTACATACAAGTAGTAGAATTAATAACCATTCAGTTAGCCGAGCCACACTTGCATAAACACGTTTAAATAAAGGAATTTAGTAATTAGCCAGTTGTTAAATTAGCCGATTAACACTTCAGCAATTTACAAGAGCTAGAAATGAAAAAAAAAATAAATTAAAAGGTGACCAGCAGTAGGTGCGCAGTGATTAAGACACAAGTAATACATCGACGTGCTATACAACCGTGTCTTGACAAAGTGTATTGGGCTCGCAAAAATTAAGTGGCCACAGACCACCTGTATCCGGCTGGCCGTTCGGTCAAGCGTGGACTTTGCTCTGCTTTTGACGTTGCACCTGTCCTATCAACCAGGCTGATTTCACAGAAGTCCCACCAAAAGAAACACAAATGGTAGCCTGACTAACAGATAAATACAGAATTTAATACCAGGACGGATCCACACGTCTACTATAGACCGAACTTCGCCGCACGACAGTCAAAATTACAGCAATAAGAGAAACAAGTAAATAATTTTTCAAAGAGTGAATAGAGTCAAATTAATGAAACGTATAAGGCGGCCAAAATATAGAGTCAGTTCTAAATACAGTTACGCAGCAGGAAGTTCGACTGCCAACCACAAATTGTACGAAACTCGTGGCACTTGGGCGAGGGGTAAACAATTAACCGTCATCCGGAGCGGGGCACTAAATCCCAAGGAAATATGTTCCGTTAGATAACGAACGCTAAACTAACAGAAGATATAACATGATCTTTTGAATAACATTACAGCCACGTAGAAGATAGTACTAACAAACGCTAAATAAAGTCCTCACTGAAAGCGAGTAAGCCGGCCGCTGGTGGCCAAGCGGTTCTGGCGCTACAGTCTGGAACCGCGCGACCACTACGGTCGCAGGTTCGAATCCTGCCTCGGGCATGGATGTGTGTGTTGTCCTTAGGTTAGTTAGGTTTAAGTAGTTCTAAGTTCTAGGGGACTTATGACCTCAGCAGTTGAGTCCCATAGTGCTCAGAGCCATTTGAACCATTTTTGAAAGCGAGTAAATAATTAAGATGAAGTGGCCCCACCCTTACAAACAATACAGAAACTCGGTCAAATATTGTAGTATAAACACCCAGTAGCACAATAAATGGAACTGCGAGCTCCAGTAATAGTACATGCATGGCGTGGCACATTAAATGGACTCAGTACATAAATGCGCGCCACTACAAATCCGACGCCTTACAGCAGCGGCCGTCCGCTGTGGACAAGCTGTTCTAGGGGCCTCAGTCCGGAACCACGATGCTGCTGCTACGGTCGCAGGTTCGAATCCTGCCTCGGGCATGGATGGGTGTTATGTCCTTAGGTTAGTTAGGTTTAAGTAGTTAATATAATATTTTAATGGCGTGCGACGAGGGCCTCCCGTCGCCTGGTGCAAGTCTTTCGATGTGACGCCACTTCGGCGACTTGCGCGTCGATGGGGATGAAATGATGATGATTACAACAACACAACACCCCGTCCGTGAGCGGAGAAAATCTTCTACCCAGCCGGGAATCGAACCCGGGCCCTTAGGTTCAAATGGCTCTGAGCACTATGGGACTCAAATGCTGTGGTCATCAGTCCCCTAGAACTTAGAACTACTTAAACCTAACCAACCTAAGGACATCACACACATCCATGCCCGAGGCAGGAATCGAACCTGCGACCGTAGCAGTCGCACGGTTCCGAACTGCGCGCCTAGAACCGCGAGACCACCGCGGCCGGCCGGGGCCCTTAGGATAAACAGTCTGTCACGCTGACCACTCAGCTACCGGTGGCGGACGGTTTAAGTAGTTCTAAGTCTAGGGGACTGATGACCTCAGATCTTAAGTCCCATAGTGCTTAGAGCCATATGAACCATTTGCACCTTACAGCAGCCATCTAGGAAGTTGAGACCTAATTTCTTGCAAAAAGCGCTCTGTTTGGAGTATTAAATAAAGAATCAAATTCAGTACTTTTACGGCAGTTCGCACGCATCTTTCGTGCCTAGAGATAGAAACAGGGTTAGTAACCAGACGTCTGATAGGTAACCGGACGAGAAGCTCGGACAAACTCCGAAAACTCCGAATTAATTATTCACAGTACTGGAACAGGAAATGGCAATTGTAGCTATAATTACTGCCGATGCCCGGCTCACTCGCATCCGATAAACCAAATCGTAAGCTCACCAGATATATCCGTACAACGATGCAAGAAGGACAGCGCGGAGCCGACACAAAACTTTAACACAGCGGCAGTCCGCCGCCCGCCTTTCAAGTCCGGGCGGTCTCTGAAGCACACAACACGCTCCCTCCCTCGGTAAGCGAATCACACATCCGAGGGTTTGCAGCCGGCCGCAGCCGAGGTAATAATGGTTCGCAATCCAGGAACCCGCCACAGTGCCTCTTCCCGGTATCGCTGCTGCGCTCAGAGCTGGTCACTGTTAACTGTCGAAATTGTACCAGCCATCAACTGCCCGCCCACTGCTCGCCTCACCACCAGCTTCCAACTCGGCCGCGAGCGACCTGTTTCACCTTCCCTTCCGTCTCCGATATCCGCGCGAACCACGCCCTCGTAAGGCAAAGGGACCGCCTCACCCACACGAATAGGGATTGGCCGTCTGACACTCTCGGCACTGGTTAACAATCTTCCTGGTATCCCAATACAAGGCGGACTATATGAGAGACTCGGTTATTTTATGGGTGGACTTGTAGACTCCCAAATGCCACCCGGCCACCGATCTGCGAAAACATTTAAACACAGCCGGAACAAGAACGGTGAGTAAGCAAATCCTCACCCCTTTTTGCTGAGAAAAACTGTCTTCCTCTACAGTTTCTATCCTCTACAGCTCCCTCTAGTACCACGGAAATTATTTCGTGGTTTTTTAACGGGTGTCCAGCCAATGCGTCCCTTTTTCTTGTCAGTGTTTTCCATATACTCCTTCCCTCGCCGGTTTCCCGGAGAACCTCCTCATTCCTTACCTTATCAGTTCACCTAAATTTCAACATTCTTCTGTGTAATCACATCCCAAATTCTTCGGTTCTCTTCTTTTACTGTTTTTGCACAATCAATTTTTCACTGCCATACGATTCTGTGCCCCAAGCGTAAATTATCAGAAATTTATTCATTAAATTAAATTCTGTGTTTGATAGTAATGGACTTCTCTTGTCCAGGAATGTCCTTTTTGCTAGTGCTAGTCTGCTTCTTATGTCCTCTTTGTTCTGTCCGCCCTGTATTATTTTGTTGCATAGGTAGCAGGATTCATTAACCCCTACTACTTCGAAATCAACAATTATGATATTAAGTTTCCCTATGTTATCATTGGTTATACTTCACAATACTTCCGTCTTTCTTCGGTTGTCTCTCAATCCACATTCTGAGCTCACAGGACCGTTTATTCCATTCAGCAGATCCTTCAATTCTTTTCCACTTCCACGTACTGGTACATCACATCTAACGATTTCTTTCCCATTCGTATGATTCCTTTAAGAAAACCCAAAATTTTGTAGTGGTTGTTGTTAGAGGCGTTTAATCAAGATGATAATTTGGGGCTGTTATTATCTCGGCCTTTTATTCCACTCTCAAGTGAAAACACACTAAGAAGTGAATCACTGCATAATCGTTAGTATGCATCTGGAATATGTAAACACGTTTCACTAGAGAACCAACAATGGCTTCTTAAAAGAAACAGTAAATCACTGAAGTTCTTCTGTCACTTGAGAATGGCATAATAGGTCAAAGTCTCTAATGTGAATAAATATATTTAACAAACGTCCGGGTGCAAAGCGTCATTTCTAAAACAAAAAGGCGATGCTCATTTTGAATGGAACCATCCACAATGAACTCTTCTTGTCTCCGCCGCTTGCAAATCACATAATCCTCTTTCTATGAGACCAGAAGTCTACTAACACATACTTCTCTGGCTATCTATAATATCTCTTCTCCCAAGAAGAGCTTCAGCATATTCCACAGATTAGGTCATAGATCTATAACTACCTATTGCTTAAGAGAAGTCTGCTGGTATCAAACATCAGCTTTAGTCTGAGGAAAAGAATTTCTGACGTTGTGTGTTTGAAGCACAGCAGTGTATGTATGTTAATGAATCATGGACTTTGGGAAACTGGAAAAGAAGAGAGTTGTAGCGTCTGAGATATGGAGCTATAAGACAATGTTGAAATTAGGAGGACTGCTGAGGAATGTGATTCCCCAAAGAATCGGTGAAGAAACGAACATATGAAATACACTGGCAAGAATAAGGGAGAGAATGATATTACACGTGTTAAGACATCAGGCGATAACTTCTAGGTATTAGATGGAGCTATTGAGGCTAAAACTATAATGGAAGACAGATATTCAAAAACATTTTAAAAAATTGAGGACGTAGTATACATGTGCTACTCTGAGATGAAGCAGCAAACGAGAGGAATTCGTGATTGGCGAATCGAAATAGTGGGAAGACTAAGGACCTAATCTTTGCCCTATAGTGCTTACTTAAGTATAAATTAGTGTATTTGTACTATTTTTCATCTTTTTACCCTCGATAGCATAAAATAAATACATTTGATTCCATGGCTATCGGGTGTAACAGAGTATGCTGTCGTAAGAACTGCACAATATTTCATCAAAACTACGATTCACCATCCAGAGGTGCTACAAAGTGGCGAGAAACTGTCCGTTTAAATATTCTGCAGTTTTCACAGCATCCAACACTACATAATACCCATTATTAGCAATTATTGCGTAAGGAATGACTCAAATAGTACATAGTTATATTTTTTGCAAATTGCTTTAAAGGATTACGGGACAACCGTTTACACTCTTTTCAGTTATCGTCAACACTTGTCAGAGTTTGATAAAACTGCTATGGGTATTCCTCGAAGCAAAGCAGCTGTGGATTATATCACAGAGAGAAATACTAGTATTCATCTCCCTCCCCCCTTTCTATTATACATGCAAGTTGAATTTCCCAAGTATACCAAACTTCTCCCATCTGTAGGAATCTCTTAATACTTAAGAGTTTTTGTTAGGGGTTTGTTAGATTAAATTTTGATTTATTTCAAAAGTATCTTTGTTGAGAGCTGGCCGGTGTACATATGATAATGTACTATAGCACACTGTAACTATCGCACTGAACGTATGCCATTTCAGTTCAAATGTGAGCTGGAAAACGCACTAAAACAATACTGTTTCTCTTCGAATGCATGCTTGTATGAAAATAAAATGAACTACAGCTTGTTTTGTAGCGTTCTCTCCACGATAACTAGATACCATTGTCGAATGCTGAAATGATCAGCTGCGCTAAGGTCAGCTCAGAGAACAAATGCAGCTGTCTATTTTCGACTGCTCATACTTTGATGTCAGATTATTCCTGCATGCACTAAGGGTGCTACGTTACCCACAGCACCAGGTTAGTACTTTTCTGTGAATGTAGGTGTAAAGTACTATGCAAACAACATGCCGACTTCTGTAGATAATCTGCTAGAGACGTTCTTTCCTAGTAGATCTTTGGAGGAGGAAGTGAGAGTTAAAGAGGTAGGGAGATCATCTCCATATGGAAATTTAACAATGGGGAGGACGTGAGATGGAGATCACTGATTACGTTCAAACGATGTGAGTAGAGGCAGGTAGATACCCCCTTCAGGTTCCCAGAATATTTCACCAGACTGGGCCATAGGGAGACATGAAACGCTCGCTTAGGATTTATGAGTAGAGTATCAGACATTTTTGAACAATACTTGCATATTTGTGTTAGGATGCAGTCGTCACCTACTGGCAATTCATCGGGTCGGATTCAGTTCTCGCGGCTACAAGTTTTTTCTTCTCTTTTCGTTTTATTTTATTCTGAGCAGTGTTAAACAATTAGTTATAAACTTTATGCATATTTAAACAGGTCAGTTATTATATGTAAAATTATTACATTCAGTTCAGTTACGACTACTATGCTTGTAAGGCTGCGGCTACAGGTTGTGGTAAGAAAGGTGATTATAAGATGAAATTTACTATGATAGTGAATGAAAAGAGTTAGAACTCCGGGTGTGATGTTTGCAATCCACTTTTCTGTTTTCTGTGTTATTTGGGAACAGAGATGTTTGGGGTACAGAGGAAGGTTAGTATTAATCCATTGATGAAATAAATATAGCGTAAATAATTAACATATAAATAACATTCCTGATCTTAGTGCACTAGGTAAAGCTAATATCCCAACAATATTAAGTCATGCCTATCAAGGCGATATAGTGAAACACAAATTCTTTGTTTTCGTAATATTGTAACACTGTGATAAAATTTTACGCGAGCTGCCACTGTACTGTATGTCATACATTTCTTTTGAAATAGTATAATCTAGGTACGACATTGATTCCTGGTGATGTACTGAGGCTTATTGGTTCCATTTCTCATGTCTGGCAGCTGAGTGCTTGTGTCGGGTTTCGTCTGTCGATTTGGTACGAGTATGCTCTCTGGCAATAAAATACTGAAAATTAGACGAAGAGCCCCCTTTTCTTTGCAGGCTGGAAGTAATAAAGAAAAACATTTTGATAAACGCATGCGATATGTCCCCTGTATTGACACAAGTTTCGAAAAAAGTTCCCGCAATTTAAACCCAACACTAAGATTATAGCTTAAGTTTGAGTTTAAAATGCGATATTCCAGCAGGCACGTTCAGCTCTAGAGGCTATCCTTCCAATAATGGATGTGGCTGCCAATAGCGGTATAGTACTGGAGTGAGGTGCGTAATACTCCTAATGTGCTTTCCATTATGTAAATTGAGAGCCAAGCTGCTCAGAGCTATGGCCACTTGAAATGCAATTTCCGATATTAAATAGCAGATCAAGCTAAAGCTTTGTCTGACGTTGCTGCCCTCTTTATCAGTTTCAGTTAACTGCTAATTAGTTATGAGTGAATCAGCTTACTCTGAACAATACGCTCACATTCTGAAACGGCATCTCTTATTTTCCACAAATCATTCAACTTTTTATGCATGAGGTAAAATTCATCACTTGAATATGTACGGTATACTTGAAATATAAAACGCCTGACAAGGCGTTATAAAACGAGAATTGTTCACTCTTAGTTTTACGTTTGATGTTTTGTCCACAAAGATAAACCGAAAATGAGAAAAACAATCCCTGATGTACCCGACACATCTTCCTTAATAATTGCAACAGCGTGACAAAGAGCCGCTTAGATTACTGGAAATTACAACAGATAAGAAGAGTGGATGCTATAACAATAGGTTCTGCGTTTTCATTGATTATTCTATTCCGATTAGATCCATTACAAATGGTTCTGAAAGCCTGCAACTGTGAAAACAACAGCTAAGAACCTTGCCTAAAGAAAATTGAATTTTATAGGAGATATGTAGATGACACACTACTGTCAGTGAAAGGGGATACCAAAGGCATCACACACATTCTAAATTACTTCAATAATCTACGTGATAAAATTAAATTTACAGTGGAACATGAGCAAAATAAAAGCATCAACTTACTGGACCTAAATATTACAAGACACAACAACACATGCACATTCAAAATTCATAGGAAAATCACAATGACAGACACCACAACCCCTGCAACCTCATGTCACCCAAATATCCACAAACAGACAGCATACAGGTCAATGCTACATAGAGCAACAAAAATACCATTGAACCAAGAAAACATACAACAAGAAATAAACACAGTGAAAAAGATTGCAGTTGCCAATGGGTACAATGCTTCCATGGTAGAGACAATCCTAGACAAAGTGAAGAAAGAGCCAGGTAGAAACTGCACCACAGAAGAAAAAGAGAAAAACAAATGTATATCTAGTATCCCATACATTGGCAATGTATCACAGAAGATTGCAAATATTTTCGAAAATCACAAAGTAAAAATTGGGTTTTCTACATCTAGTAAGCTACAACAAAAACTAATACACAACATAAAGTGTAAGCATGATCCATACTCAGACTCTGGAATACGCAAGGTCACATGTCAGGAATGCTCCATGTTCTACCTGGGACAAACAGGCCGAAATTTCAACACTAGGTACACAGAGCACATAAAAGCCTACACACACAATAGACACACTACATCAGCCATAGCAACACATGTACATAATACAGGACACCCATTTGGAAAAATAGAGCAAAATGTCAAAGTACTCCACCGAGGAAATAAAGGACACAAACTGGGTTTGCTAGAAGAACTGGAGATATATTCACATTACAGGAAATATGAAGATAAAATATTAAAAGAAAAACTTGAAACTGAATCAGTGAATTTCTTCAGATGTTTCGATAGTATACTTAAATAAAAATAGTAACACATAGAAATAAGCACAATTGCAAATAAACATAAGTAAATTATGATGCAAATTCTTAAGGTCAATAAACTCTGTACAAAAGTTTGTCATAATCTGTGGAAGACCTACAATCTCATCTCTGTTGACTACTTATACGAACATCTGTGTCACTGTTTTATTTATGTAAAATGTTTTCGATGTTTAAGAGTGTACAACAAGTTGTGTTTGATGTTTAGTTAGTGTGAGACTCTGCACAAATGGACCATAAGAAAACTGCAAGTACAATTTTTTCTAAATTTTACCACTAACTTCACAAAAAGATCGACAACCAACTAAAAATCGCGTGTTTTCTTTTACAGGGTGGTCCATTGATAGTGACCGGGCCAAATATCTCACGAAATAAGCATCAAACGAAAAAAACTACGAAGAACGAAACTCGTCTAGCTTGAAGGGGGAAACCGGATAACGCTATGGTTGTCCCGCTAGATGGCGCTGCCACAGGTCAAACGGATATCAACTGCGTTTTTTTAGATAGGAACCCCCATTTTTTATTACATATTCGTGTAGTATGTAAAGAAATACGAATGTTTTAGTTGGACCACTTTTTTCGCTTTGTGGTAGATAGCGCTGTAATAGTCACAAACGTGCAAGTACTTGGTATCACGTAACATTCCGCCAGTGCGGACGGTATTTGCTTCGTGATACATTACTAGTGTTAAAATGGAGCGTTCACCAATTGCGGAAAAGGTCGATACCGTGTTGATGTATGGCTATTGTGATCAATTACAATGAAATGAACGCCCTTAGCTGCTTACAGGCGTTGACATACGTCAACGGGGACAGATGAAAATGTGTGCCCCGACCGTGACTCGAACCCGGGATCTCGTGCTTACATGGCAGACGCTCTATCCATCTGAGCCACCGAGGACACATCACATGCCCGAGTCATGTTGTCAGTGTTGCGAATAGAATTAGTAGTAAAGAAGTTATATATTAAAACGTCTTGCCTGATGAGGCAGTTTCACGACATGTACAGCGAAAATGTAATAAATGATAACGTTTTCTCCTTTCATTATTTTTTGGTGGGTGTCAGAGATAAAAATATTCGTAAAAGTTTGAAATTATAAATTGTGTGTAGTTTGTTGCCGGTCGCTAGGTGCTCTCATTCTCAAACAGTGGAAGCATAAATCTACTTATTTTCGCTCAATGGTATCTCATTGTTTACGACGTCATATCTTCTGAACTATGTGTCGTATTTTTTTTTTTTTTTGGGATAGGAACCTTGTGGGAGTACGGAGGACACTCAATACACTTCCATCGCAACTGGAAGAATTGTTTAGTTACGCTAAAAGGTCAAGCATACAAGGAAACATTCATTTTTATTAATGCAGATGGGCAAAAGAATTTCGCATTATTCAGTGTAGAATCATACTTGATGTGCCGTTTAACCACGGTATTTTGTAGTTGAATATGTGTGAGAATTAAAAGTGTAGGTAGAAATGCTGATGTGAATGTGAAACATTTTCAGTTTTTCGGGTCGTGTTGTTGACTGTCATTGTTGCTGTGTATTGCGTTGTAAATCTTATTGTTCCATCACGAGGTTTTGTGTTAAACAAGTTCTTCTTTCTAAGCTTTCCTCATATTCATAGCCGGCCGCGGTGGCCGTGCGGTTCTAGGCACTTCAGTCCGGAACCGCGTGACTGCTACGGTCGCAAGTTTGAATCCTGCCTCGGGCATGGATGTGTGTGATTTCCTTAAGTTAGTTAGGTTTTAGTAGTAGTAAGTTCTAGAGGACTGATGACCTCAGATGTTGAGTCCAATAGTGCTCAGAGCCATTTGAACCATTTCATATTTATGAGTTTCATCACTGTGGTTGGCAGTAAATTTAAGCTGAATCGATAGTATGAGGAAGGGAACTACCCCATTTCTCTCCTGTTCTTATTTTTAATTTTGCTTTAACCAAATATTTATACTCGATCTCTTATATTAACCTCCTAACCCAGTACGTTGGAAATAAGAATTGGATTGTTAGACAGTCATTAACTAGGTATTAAAATTTCTAATTAAAACATCAGAAATAATTATATTTTCACAACTCTCATAACAGATTATATGCAGGAAATTTCTATACTACTGACAGCTTTTGAAAGCGTTATCTATGAAATTTACACTGATAATAATTATTGTCCTTCATTTTTATCGTTTTTTGCAGTAGCGGTTGTTGATCTGATCAACACTTAAAGTGGTCTGTATTGATATGGAATGTATGCAACTACCTTGCGTACATCCTTGATCTTCTTGTCGTGCTTAGGAATTTTTCCCTTGCAGCCTGTTTCTGTTGAAATTTGGAGCAGTCGTGCGTTTTTTCATCAAGAAAGTGATCTTCCCCACACCATCCATCAACTCAGACGCGATTAAATAACGTTTACGTAAGAAGTAGTCTAACTCCCTGTATTTTCAAATCGAAAATGACATTTCCTGGGATCTGATTATTATTGTTGGCAAGCTAACTTGCTTTGAAACTATGTGGAACAGTTACTATATAAGTGACTATAATTCATTTACTTTTAATGAATAATATCTAAACTCGGACGTCAGCCGTTAAACACAAAACGCTACTCACGCACTGAAAACAGAAATTTTTAAGCAACTATACAGCAGACAAGAACATCAGCTGTTAGAGCAACCACAGTGTCGAGAGTTGACGAACTCGGAACCTCAATATGTCACCGTCTTCAAACTAAGAAATATTTCCAAGTGCGATTAAGCAGCCATATTACTAGTTTTGTTCCCTTTTTTATAGCTTGCAATGTGCATCTACGCACTAATGATCGTTTAGCGAAAAAAAAATTGATTTTTTTGCTTTTGTTCCCTGCTTCAAACTACCGCTTTAAGAAATGAACACTGTCGTGAATGTTTCTGTGCCATTTTAACGATTAAATGCGAGTGCGGCAACTGAAGTGTTTTAACTGAATGCGTCCGATAAACTCAAGTCAGCGCCGAGATATGAATTACTGTCGCAAGGGTAATGATAGCGGTTCACCTAGAGTGAGAACGTTACCAACGATTCTAGAGTGTGTCACCAAAATCGGATTTAAATTGTCAACCGCTACATCACTCTCCTGGTGCCTATTTCCATACACAAACTGTTAAGATGCCTCGCTGATTAAACGACGACGTGCGTGATATTAAGAGTTTCAAGTGCTCCAGCTGAAATGGTACGTGCCGCTAACGGCCATCTAAAGATAGAAAATGGTCTTACACAAATTGGACTGCTGCCCCGCTGAGTCAGCGCGGACGGTGGAAGTTAGGGGCGCTTCCCACATTTCGCAGTGCCGGGCGGCCGCTCGCCAGGGCTATACGAGCGGATCGCATTTCACAGTAAATTAAGCACGACAGCCGGCAGAAGAGATCTCGAAATGATGTACTGGCGGCCCGACCGTCGAGTGTGCGGTTTCTTGTCCCGGACTCCCACCCTCACCCCTCTCTCTCTCTCTCTCTCTCTCTCTCTGCCTGTTCTCTCTTTCCGGCTGTCCTCCTCCCTCCACGCCAGTCTCTCTCACTCGCAGCCCCGGTTAAATGCTGCCGGGCGCAGCCCCGCTAGCCGCTGACCAGTGCCGGGCAACTGGAGGCTGTGGTTCCCAACTTGCCCACCGTTGCCCACCCCGGCTAGGGCCACTCTTCCCGCCCCTCCCTCCCGCGACGAGGCAGACAATCAGGCGGCCGCAAGTTGGGCTGATCCCTGCCGATAAACTCCCCGGCTCAGGGCGTCGTTAGTACGCTGCTCCGGGGGGCGTGACCCGCTACATTATTCATCGCCGGCGCCCGGATTTTCTGCGCATGATGTATGGACTGACCCGCTTCCTGTGACGGATCACTACAACAGTTCGGGCCGTTCGCTGTGGGCACCCCAGTGACGCAGCTCATCGCTATGCAAAGACGCTGAAGTGCTTCGGTCATCATAGCTGATCGATAGCAGAGCTGATCTGAATGGTGCGACAAATATGCAACACCACAGACTTTTCTTTTGATCTCTTCATCACGAAGTACTAGTGTCTCGTCAGGCAAGATTTCCTGATTATATAAGTATTGGTGACATTAACTCCTTGAAGGTAGTGTAACGTTCATTTTGTTTCAAAAAATACTCTGAGGAGAAAAAATTCATGGGATGTCGATATCCACATATCACAGTTGGCAGTATTATCGCGTACATAACGTACACTCATGCTCATAAATTAAGCATAATTGCAGAATGTGGTGCCACACGACGTGGCACTACACAAAACTGGCACTAACAGCATAGGCACGTAGGAAACATACGCTGCACAGATCTTTAAGTCCACGGTATTGGTGACAAGTTGAGAAAACCGTCCCGAAACACATGTGCTACAAAACGCCACTGATTCCTGCGCATGTACCCCAACATCAATATGGGATATGATCAACATGCACACATACACAGGTCGCACAACGGGTTGGCATACTCTGGATCAGGTGGTCGAGCAGCTGCTGGGTTATAGCCTCCCATTCTTGCACCATTGCCTGTCGCAGCTCCTGAAGTGCCCTAGGAGTTTCAAGACATGCAGCGATACGTCGACCGAGTGCATCCCAGATGTGCTCGATGGGGTTTAGGTCTGGAGAATTGGCAGGTCACCCCATTAGCCGGATATCCTCTGTTCCAAGGTACTCTTTCACGATGGCAGCTCGGTGGGGCCGTGCGTTATCATCCATCAGGAGGAAGGTAGGACCCACTGCAGCCCAGAAAAGGCGGACATATTGGTGAAAAATGATGCCCCGATACACCCGACCTGTTACAGTTCCTCTGTTAAAGTAATGCAGAGGTATACGTGCACCAATCCCAATCCCACCCCACACCATAAAACCACGACCTCCATACAGGTCCATTTCAAGGACGTTAAGGTGTTGGTATCTGGTTCCTGGTTCTCGCCAGATGAAAACCCGGTGAGAATCACTGTTCATACTATACATGGATTCGTCCGTGAACATAACCTGGACCACTGTTCCCATGACCATGTACTGTGTTCTTGACACCAGGCTTTACGGGCTCTCCTGTGACCAGGGGTAAGTGGAATGCACCTTGCAGGTCTACGGACGAATAAACCGTGTCTGTTCAGTCGTCTGTAGACTGTGTGTCAGGAGACAACTGTTCCAGTGGCTGTGATAAGGTCCCGAGCAAGACTACCTGGAGTACTTTGTGGCCGTTTGCGGGCACTGATGGTGAGATGTCGGTCTTCTTGTGGTGTTGTACACTGTAGACGTCCCGTACTGTAGGGCGTGGACATGTTTCCTGTCTTCTGGAATAGTTGCCATAATCTTGAGATCACACTTTGTGGCACACAGAGGGCCAGTGCTATGAGCTGCTGTTGTAGACCAATCTCCAGGAGCGCTAGTATTCTACCCCTCATAACGTCATCATTATGCGTTCTTTGAGCCATTTTCAACACACAGTCACCATTAGCAGCCGGCCGCATTGGCCGAGCGGTTCTAGGAGCGTCAGTCCGAAACTGCGCAACTGCTACGGTCGCAGGTTCGAATCCTGCCTCGGGCACGGATGTCCTTAGGTTACTTATGTTTAAGTAGTTGTAAGTTTCAGGGGACTGATGACCTCAGATGTTTAGCCCCATAGTGCTCATAGCCATTTGAACCATTAGCACGTCTGAAAATGTCTGCACACTTACTCACTGCACCGTACTATGACATCCACCAACACACCTCTGAGTATGTGGACTGCTGCCAGTGCCACCGTGCGACGACCGCTGGTCAAATGCACCGCATGGTCGTACCCCGAGATGTTTTAAACTCGCAAACCGCCCACCAGAGCGTTGTTTTACCATGTATTAGCATTACCCTTCATTTATCAGTATGAGTGTAGAACCCGCGCAGAGTACCATGGCCAGTAGATGCACAGTCCGCAGGGTGAGAGTTATGGGCAGGCGCTGTAGGGGAAATGCCGGGCGCTGGAGGGGAAGTGCGGCCACCGTACCCTGCACGGACTCTACAAAAGGGAGGCGCGTTGGCGGGTCGTTCATTTGCACTCAGGTGATTCATGTGCTAAGGTTTACGACATGCCCACACAACGGGAATTAACAGACTTTGAATGAGGAATAGTAGCTGGAGCTAGAACATGGGATACTCCATTTCGGAAATCGTTATGAAATTTAATATTCCAAGATCTACAGCGTCAAGGGTGTTCCAATAATACCAAATCTGAGCCATTACCTCTCAACACGGACATCGCAGTGGCCGACAGCCTTCGCTTAACGACTGAGAGCAGTTGCGTTCGCATGGAGTGGTCAGTGTTAACAGACAAGCAGTATTGCGTGAAATAACATCAGAAATCAGTATGAGACGTGCGAGGAACGTATCCATTCGGAGAGTGGTGCAAATGTAGCGTTAATGGGCTATGGCAGCAGATATCCGAATCGAAAGCCTTTGCTAACACGATGGCATCGCCCTGCAGCGCATCTCATGGGTTCGTTAACCTATCTGTCGAAACCTAGACAGCTGGAAAACCGTGGCCTGGTCAGATGAGTCCCGATTTCACGTGGCAAGAGATGATTATAGGTTTCGAGAAGCCATGGACCCACGGTGTCAATAAGGCACTATGCAAGCGTACGGTGGCTCGATAATTATGTTGATTGTGTTCACGTGGAATGCACTGGCTCCTCTGATCCAACTGTACCGATAATTGACAGGAGATGGTTATCTTCGGCTACTCTGAGACCATCTGGTGCCATTCATGGACTTTATGTTCCAAAACAACGACGCATCATGTCGCCAGATTACAACTGTTCGCAACTGCTTTCAAGAATATTCTGGACAGTTCAAGAAAATGATTCGGTCACCCAAATCGCCAAACGTGAATCCCATCGAACATTTATGGAACGTAATCGAGAAGTCCGTTAATCGACAAAAACCTCTACAAGTAACACTTTCACAATCATGGATGGCTGTAGAAGAAGCAGCCTCAGAATTTCAGCAACGGACTTCCACCGTCTTGTGAAGTCCACGCCATGTTGAGTTGTTGCACTACGTCGGGCAAAACGATATCTGACATTATATTAAGACGTATCCCACGGCTTTTGTCACCCGTGTCGTTTTATCTACCACTGGAAAAATGCCCCTATCGTAGAACAAAGTCAAGTATCTTCCTGTTTAATTAAAATATTTTGGCAGAGATGTGGGGTACCACCTGCCGCATTCTACCGTTTTCAGCACCTTTACCTACAAATTTTCCCAAAAGTTTTGGCATGCTAACATATTCACACACTTTTTAACATGCAACTCACCTCTCACTCCAACAAGCTCCCATAATTGTAATTCGCTCACACATTCGCTCACGCTCACGAGTCTATCGCTGTAAGTTGCACATACCCATCCATTCGTACTTGCTCATTCTCAAACAGAAATTCAGCTCAACTCGTGTCATTATCTCTCTCTCTCTAAATGTCACTGTCTCCTGACTGACAGCAACAATCTCCTTCGTTCTGTCGTGCTACTACTGCCTCCTCTCAATGTCTTCCTCTTGCTCTCTCCTACGCTACTATCTTATTCATTCCCTTCCACTGCTGTTGTCTCTTCTCATTGTATCTGTCTCACTCCGCATTATCATTGTCTGTCTCTCATTATCACTGTCTCTCACCGACTTCCACTTTCTCCTTGTCTTAATTCCTGCCCCCTCTCCTGGCACTGTCTCCTTAACTCTTTTCCTACCACTGCTCTGGCACTGTCAACTACATTCCACTGCTCTTTCTCCCTTTCTCTCATACTACCATTGTCTCCTTCGCTTTTTCTACATCACAAATGTCTACCATCGTCTTGCATTTTTTACTTTTCCGTCTCTTCCCCCCTTTCAGTTCTTCCCTCTCTCTCAGTATAAAATAGCGTGAATATGTTTCCATGGCAGAATTTTGGGGAAAATTTTTAAAGGTACCGAAGTAGATAGAATAAAGCAACTGGTAGCAAATATTTCAGTCATAGCCATTAAAATAGGAGCGTATTCGCATTTTTTGTGCTCTTATAGTATTTTTCTGCTGGTTCCCTTCTTTTGCCTGCTACAGCAGGGCA
The DNA here is from genome assembly GCF_023898315.1 of Schistocerca nitens. Taxonomy (NCBI): domain Eukaryota; kingdom Metazoa; phylum Arthropoda; class Insecta; order Orthoptera; family Acrididae; genus Schistocerca; species Schistocerca nitens. Next base: position 545,017,738 of record NC_064614.1, read on the forward strand.
TGTCACTCACATGAAAACAACATCACGGGTCAGTAAGATTTTAATTATTATATGGTACTGGAATAAGGCTAAACTAATTTTCCACCTCAGGCCAGATTTTACGTGCTAAAATATTTTTCATTGCTTCAGTATTTCGTCATGGGTTCCCCAGAACCCTTGCGATGACGACGGAGAAACTTTTCAGCATATTTCTCGGTGCTACATCTTTTTATGAACTTCGTATTCACCTTAAGCTGGATTGTACGAGCGTGTTTTACGCGCACAACAAGGGTAGATTCTGAACTCCGTTTCTCGAAAATGAATAAAAATAGCAAAAAAATTTTGAAGCTTGTTTCAGATACGTATCATAGGAGTATATTTTAAAAAGTTCCGCCGTTTCCTGTGCAAAGGCTGGAATACGAAACTGAGTTTCTGTACCCAAAACCAAGTTTCTGGGTTTTTATCGATAACGGATAAAGATTATTGAAAACTGAATGATGGCACTTCCAGATATAGTCCTAGGGAATACACTGTCAAAATGTGAGGTATTTTTTGTGGTTAGTATTTAGATATGTGCTGCTACAGCGAAACAGTACTGAAAAACGCTCTTTTCGTCTTTCTCAGGAACCGCACATGAGCTTAATGGTGCCTCCATAAGTCTCATAAGGCGCACCGTAGACCACATTTAATGGAAAAAGAACCAACCGATTTGCTCCATTTTCCTAAGCAGGTGGAGGTGTGTAATATTCAAAGTTTGACGCTGTACTGTGGGACAGTTACTTTAGACGATTCCTCTGTTGGGCAAATAGGTGGTCCCTAGCCCATGGGCTGTCCTTAGGATTTGACTCTATCTTTCTATCGCCATCAGAACCAAAGGTGTTTCGTTTTTATGCGTTGCGTTCTGGAACATATTGGAGGCGCAAGTTGTCGCACACGTACCAATGAAATGCATGCGAGCGGAACGAACATTCTATGCATATAATGAAGAAATCCGAGAGAACTGTGGGAAGCCACGCAGAGTTTCGACGCTTGGTTCAGCGAATGGAAGATGGCCATAACTATTACCAATTGTGACTTCCTTTTTATTTTTTTTTTATTAGTCATTTGCAGGTTTCATCGCTAGTTTTATTTCTACTCATTACTTCGTCTTTCTTTGGTTCACTCTCAATCCATGTTCTGTACACATTAGCATGTCCATTACATTCAACAGGTGTAGTATTTCTCTTCACTCTTACTGACTATAGCACTGTCATCAGTGATTATTATTGTTTATATCCACTGAATTTTAATACCACTCTTCAGCTTCTTTCGTAACTGTTATTGTCTCTTCTGTGTATAAATCGAACAGGAGGGGCGAAAGACTGCTTCTCTCTCTTACACTCTATTTAATTCATGCACTTCTTTCTAGGTATTCCACTCTTGTTGTTCTCTCTTGGTCCTTATGCAGATTGTACATTACTTTTTCTCTGTAGCTTATTCCTGAAATTTACAGAATTTCTAACATCCTGCAGTATTTCCAGTTTCCGAACGCTTTCTCTAGGTCGGAAACTTGATTTTGCTTCCATTATTTTTTCTGTTTTTCTGCTGATTATGTTTTTAGCTAATTACTGAAATGTCTTGTTAATCTGACTGTGCAGTAGATTTCTTATTTATGTACCCATACTATCTTCATGATTGTGCATATAATTGGACAAGGTCGGTTACAGGATTCTTACAAAGAAAGAGAATTAAGATTTCATAATTTGGCAACTCCTACTGAGTTAATTACACTGTGGTAAGCAGCTGCATCTAGTGGTAAAAAGCCAAACAAGTTACCAGTTCGAGGGTAGCGATTGCAGTGTGTTGCCAACTGACAGGCAAAACTGGAAGCTAGTAAATTTTTTATTATGTGAATATCGTATAAACAAATAACTGTATTAATGTTTGAATTCGTTGAAAGTATGTATCCCGGTTATGAAATTAGCTGTATGGAAAAATTTAGTTGAGAAAAAATTAATGTGTCATAAGGGGAACCCCGTCATTCAACTGACATTAGTCGTTGGTAAGTATATTTCAGCGCGAAGGTGGCACTTACTTACCATATTGTATAAGTTATGAGGACACGCATGTCAAACAATGTTGCTACAAAGAGAGTTTTAGTCAGAAAATACCGATGTGCCTTCGACGACGTGATGATTATAGCTACTAGTAACGATCCACGAGTCAGCAAAAAGGACTTCGTCGAAAGATAATATTGGGTTCATCCTCAACTAATGATGCAGTTTCCGCGCTGTTATGCGACGGACAACGCAAGGCTGCCACGTAAACTTTGTTTTCGTGGATGGTCATCTATTTGTGTTTGTAGCAAGTTTAGTATGTGAACGCTAACTACATATTACAGTTTTGGAAGAGTGTATCAATATTCAATGACCCGAACAGTAACCCTGACAGAAACAGCAACAGACGAAAGTATTATTTTCAATTGTGTTTGTGAAAGAAACGGATGTAACTGATACGCCATTTCGTACAAGATAATTTGGGAAAGTATTAATTGAAACTGAGCAGCCTTGTTTTGTCCACTTATCGTATTATTCATCTCGTTGAATAATGACGTTCTCTTCCCGTCAGCTTATCATTCATACAAAGTGATTATCGTTCCTGTGTCATAAGATGTACTAATTGGTACACAGTTTACAGTGTTACTAGTGTCTATCCATACTATGGAAGCAAGGATCTTCTGATGAACAAATCTAGCTCTGTCAACGAAATCATTTACAAACAGACAGCATCGCTGCATATTGAAGACTACAGGAATTGTACCACTGTTTATACAGTTCAGAATTAAACCAAATACTGTTTCAAACTTATAGTCTGTATCAGCATTTCCTGCAACATTATTAGAAGCTTATTGTTTTGGTGTTATCATGAGTACAGAGTACAGAATATATTTGTGTGTGAAAACTGCTGACATTTCTCCCTTTGTTCTATCATCTCAATGTGACTGTTCAAGCTTTAATTGACCATCTGCCTACATTATAGCCCACTAAATTATTAGTACTTGTAAGTTACTGTGTGATATCTGAGCGTTAGTTACAACACTGTTCAGTCATTACACGTGTATGCTTGTGTTCTAAAATCTGGTGCTACATAATCAAATTTAAAATCAAATGAAAGGCTAGGGGCATTGTGTATGGCTTTGCCACGAGAGGATAAATCGTGGTATTTGATCGCGAAGTGACAACCGTAGACGAAAAGGATATTAAACTTAAAATAATGTCCTGAAGAAAAATTAATGCGTTTGCGATAATGTTTGAAATTCAAAAGGTATCTCAAGATAGGCGGCAAGCAAAGGTTATTAGGTGACGTGGGCAATACAGAATAAAATAGTGGAATTCCTAACAGAAACAGTGTAGAACACATTCAAGTCAGGAAATCTTCAATACATAAGAATAAGGCAGGACTTTTAGAAAAATATCAAAACAATACTGGTGCTGAATATCCAGTAGAACAGAGAATGAAAAAGCATGAAGCAATAGATCAGGACAGAGGTGATTCAGAAAAGAAATTGCTTATCCAGTACAGAAGGTAAAAGTAGAACTGGAACTTGAAGGACAGACAACTTGGAATAAAGTAGTAGGAGTAGCCATATAGTAGTAGTAGTAGTAGCTTTATTCATCTGTAGATCTTTTTTTACAAGGATATAGGACATGTCAAATTATTTACAAGTATAGATCAATTTAAAATAAGCTCATTAGTATACACATATATTTACAGACTCCTAGTTAGAAACAATCATTAGATTTACTCTTGGTATACAATATTTTTTTACAAATACTTATTAAATAATGTAATACCACTCTTCACTCATACCTCACTATCAGTCGCTGAACACACTATACACACATTGTTTCATAACACTTCACAACACACAGGCACACACACACGCACATTTTCTGTACTGCAACTTCCCATTTGCTATACTAACAACTGAGTCAGCATCCCTCCATAATGAGTGAGATGTTGAGCTCAGAAAGAGGACGAGGTGTCAGTACTGTGCTGTCCATAGCTTGGGGGTAAGTATACCTAGAAACGAAAAAAGAAGGAAAATAAAGTGAAGGTGTTCTGTCGAATGCTGGATGCTTTACAATCATTACTATTTATTTGTACAACGTTTATTAAACCCTTACTCTGTTTTATCTAAGTAACCCTGCAATGTATAAAATATATTGCATAACACGTACTTATTAGCTTTTTAAGTAAGTGTATTTTTGCAATTTCTTTAATGTTTTTTGGTAATTTATTGAACAGTTTTATTCCTTGGTAGAAAATGCCGTTTTGAGTTTTATGTTTATTTTTTTCTTGGTAAAAGTAAGTTGATTATCTCTTGTTGTATGGTCTTGGACACAGCTGTTTGTGTAGTAATTACCAATGTTATATTTGATGTGTGCAACTGACTGCTAAATGTATTCACATGGAGCAGTTTGAATCCCCAGTGTTTTGAACAGCTCTTTACAATGACTCATCTAGTTTGTTGGTTATTATTCTTATAGCTCTCTTCTGGAGTTTGAAAATTGTGTTCAGATTTTGTGCATTTGTTTCCGAAAAAGAATGCCATAGCTAAGAACTGAGTGTACATATGAAAAATATGTAACTAAAAGGCACTGCATGTTACACACTGATGATAGGATTGTAAGGGCATTACATGCTAATGACATTTGGTTTGCAAGTGCCTAAGTATGTTAACACAACTTCAGCTGAGAATCAATATTCATTCTTGGAAATTTTGCATTTGTTGCACAGTCTATAGAGGTGCTATCTACATTTAATTTAATGTTGTCATTTTTCCTCTTCAAACGGAAATTCATGGCATTTGTTCTTTTATGTTCAGTATTACTTTATTGCTTAGTGACCAATCAAACGTTCTTGAGAGTTTCATTTGCTTTCTTGGCAAGGAGTTCTCGTGTTTTCTCACTGTGTATAGTGTTGCTGTCATTAGCAAAGAGAATTTTTCACCATGAGGAACACTACTGGGAAAGTCATTTATGTATATGAAGAACAGTATTGATTCTAATATGCTACCTTGCAGAACCCCTATATTGATGTATTTGGATTCCGATGAGTGTTTTACTAAATGTTTAGATCTATTTGAAGTACATGTTATATCTACTATTCGTACCCTATCTGTTAGGTATGATCGAAACCAGTAATTAGCTACCCCTTCTATTGCTAACACTTCTAATTTATTTAATAGAATCTTGTGGTGCAAAAATATGCCTCTGACACACTCATCTTTATCAAGAGTATCCAGTATAACTATAGTGAATTCTGTTATGGCTGACTCCATATTTTTGGCCACTTCAGAAACCATCTGTGAGTCGTTTAAACGATTGTATTTATTCAGGTGATTCATTAATCTGTCTTTCATAATTGCTACTTCCATTTTTGCGAATAGTGACAGCAGGGAAATGGGCCGGTGATTTTCTGTGTCTTCTGCATTACCTTTCTTAAGCAAAGGTGCAACTCTTGCCTGTTTTAACTGCTCTGGAAATGTCCCTGATGTGAACAATTCATTTCTTATATTTGTTAACGGGCCCTGTACGATCTTTATACATTGTTTCAGTACACACATTACTACTTCATCTAAGCCTACTGACTTAATTTTTTGGTTTTTGACCAATTTTAGTTACTTCATTCTCTGTGGTTGGAAGTAACATCATTTTACTTAGTGCAACATTATTTGCATGTGTTATATTTGTTTTGGAGAAATTTTGCTGTAACTTGTCTACAATACTTGAAAAATGTTTGTTTATGTAGTTTGCTAAGTGTTGTGGATTATTTATTACATTATCCCAATCCCTTAGCAGTGTGTTATTCGGCGATTGTTTACCTGTCCAGACTGTTTTGCTTTGAATCTCTGCATTATATACTAATTTGTCATTATATGACTTTTTTACAGCAATCAGCACCTCCCTATGGATCTTTTTAAATCTATGATAGAAATTTAAGAATTATGGATCATTGCGAATTTTTTTCATGGAACTGAGGTATTTAAATGTTTGGGAAGACTTCTTAATACCTTCTGATATCCATCTGTTTCCGTAAGATTTTGATACAGACATGCATACCTTTGGAAATGCCTTTTCAAAGTTCAATTTAAATAATGTGGAGCATTCAGAGAATTTCATATTGACATTGGTTTCCTTATACACTTCATCCCAGCTTTGTTTTGCTAGTTCTTTTGAAAAGTCTTTTATTTTTATTTCTGATAGATGTCATTTGTAGGCTTTTAGTTTAGTGAATGATTCGGTGTCTGATTTTACCGTTACTTGACAGAGATGGTCTGACAGTCTGAGATCTTTTACAGCTGCACCACATTTTTCCCTGTCCGTGTTTGTCACCACATGGTCAATTAGTAATGCAGTCATTGTAGTAACGCTTGTTGCACTATTGATCAATAGGGACATGCCGTAAGTTTGAAGGATCTTTATGAGGGTGCTGCTGAATTTATCTATGATATTAGTGTTGATGATAATGTCCTCAAACAGAATTGACCTTTGTATTTTAGACTTTACTAGAACTTCTGTTAATTTATTGAAGAAAGTGTCCACACTACCACTGGGAGATCTGTACACACAAAAATGATTAATTTCTTGGTGATATCAAACCCTGTTAATTCAATAGCTGATATTTCAAAGTGTTTGTCTTCACTTACTGTATTGAGGTCGGTCATGTCTTTATTTGAACTGTGTTCCTTTTCTGATATAAATACGAGATCCACCACCCCTTGAAGTATTTCTGCAGTAAGAGTTTGCCTTTTCATACAACGATAATACTACATGTAGGATTTCTGTGTCTCTACACCAGTGATCAGTAATACGAACTATAGTGCTATTCAACGATTGGAGCTCAACTTCTAATTGTTGTATTATATTTTTTTAATTGACTGCATGTGCTGATGGAGGATTGTTAAGTCTGTGAAATGCCCCACGTTACTCCTTCCAATGGTTTGTTTTTCTTTGTGACATCTGGTATGTGTGATATTTGAAGTGTTAAAACCTGTTTTGTGTGTAACTGCTTCAGTATTTTTTAAACTGCTGTAGATACTCTTCAGGCAAGGGAACATGTTGTCTGGATTTATCCTAAAAATTTCCTACTTTTCCTACCTATGACAACAGTCATTTTACCATGTGTGGCCCGAGATATACCCCCTATACTCTCATGAATCAGCTGTACCTATCTTTCCTTCCCAGTCCTGTTTAGGTGTAGGCCATGCCAAGTGAAACCGCCTCTGTTGATAGTCCTGAAGGGCACCAGAGAGACATGAGCAAAATTGGCTGTCCTCAGAGCCATCCCTAATCTCACATTGATCTGCCTCAAAGCTCCACCAAGGTGTGGTCGATCGTGACGCCAGAACAGTTCAACGAAGTGTACATTGGTGGCATGAGTCAGGGAAGCTATCTTGTCCATGTCACCACCTATGTCATATGCCCCATACAGGTCCAAAATGTTTCCCACACCACCCACAACTACTACATGGTCCTGTCTTGTAAAGTCCTTACATAAAGTTCGTACATCCTCAATCACCCGACTTAGCCCTGTGTTTGGCTTGAAGATACTGGTGGCCTGGTACACTGGCCCTAAACTTTCCTGTAACTGAGGGCTCATGACTACTTCCTAGCACCAGCACTTTCTCCTTCCTAACACTTTGTACATTCTTAGGCTTGTTGGCTGCAGTTGAAGTGTGCTGCACATTTCCTGCTCCTCATTCTACATGAAGCCCTTCTCCACTTAGCTCTGGCATTGGTGGATACCTGTTTTTGGTGTTTATGAGAAAACTGTCAGATCGCGTTCTCTTTCTTCTTATCCTCCTACCAGCTGCCAGTTCCCAACCACCCTCCTACTCCTTATCTCCCTTGATCCTTATCAGTTCCTTCCTTGCTTCCTCCAACAGTGCCTGAAGGGCAGAGATTTTCTTTTCCTGTTCCCCAATCAAAATGTTCCTATTGCATACTCTGCACTTCCAGGAGAGACCCTCTTCTCCCAACGATCTCCCCAATGCAATATTTCCTGCAAGACTGGGAACAAATCCCTCTACTCACTACCCTGTAACAGCTTCCATTTTTCTCACTCATGGTCAGTTTCGGAAGAAAATTTAAGTTTAAAGAATGTTTTAAATTTGTCAAGGACGCAAGAGTGGCAGTGTGTAAACAAAAGACAACACAAAGGTCTTATTTGCAGTGGTTGTTGTTTTAGTACTGATTTAGAGATACAATGACAGAAGAATGAATTGTAATTACCTTGATTTTAGAGAATTTTCGTTATCATGCGTATCTGGTCAAGTTTTTAAACGTTTATAACTCCGAATATTTAGGCCTAAATCGCTTCTATCTAACTAGTAAACAACACGAAATGTGTTAGTTAAATACCGTTTAGAAAAGTTTATTTAAACTTTTATTGCGACAATAGACACTGATGGAACTAGTAGCTGTCTTTTTTAAACGAATTTTGCACTATGAAAACAAAAGAATAGAATTTTTTGTGTTTATGTCACGCAAAATTTCGTGTTATGTCGAGAATATTGGGACTTCAGCTAAAGAACAAATTTTCTCAAGAACAAGCTCTGCTGGGACGGTAATATTCAGTTGTGTGACAAGAACGGACACTACAGAAAGTATAAAAAAAAAAAAACAAAGAAAATTTAAATTTGACTATTTCCTTTTAAATAAGTTCTTTTAGCAGATGAAGAAAATACCTGTGATCTCACTCAGCGTCCATCTCGGAAAGGTACACTTAGGAGTATTTTGCAATCAATAGATCAGTTAGTACAAAGCATATCAGAAAGGAATAAAACTCTGATTGAAAATATGGGATCCAAAACAGAACAAACTAAAGTTATGAATGGAAATATAGGGTCACTGAAATAGAAAATAATTTGGAATTTGGGGACAATGAATCATAAAATAGGCTAACTATGAATCAAAAAATACTACGAGAAAAAATACATACAGCAAATAAGAATATAGAAACACCAATAAAAGGAGTTGAGCAGAGGGTATATAAATGTGAAGATAGGGTGAATTCAGTTGAAAGTAACACAGCAAGTAAACGATAAGATTACAAGATCGATGAAAAACATAAGGCAATAACTAATGAAATGAAGTGACATAAAGGAGCCAGTGTTTGAGTTAGAAACATATTGTCCATGAGTAATCAATCACCGAGACAAAGCAGGTTGAATGTGAAGTAGACTACAAATTGGCTAAGACTGTAGTTCTAATGAAGCAAAATGCAAATGACAACAACAAAATGCCAGCAAATCATGTACATAAATTTCTAGACTGAAAGTAAACGAGGTAGAAGAATTGATAACTGTAACTTCAGAAACTACTGAAAGTGTAGAAGGTCTAGAAAGTTTGAGGTGGTAAGCTACTATATACTCCTTTGAAGGGGCGTTTCGTAATAGAGTAGGAGTGGAGTTCGAGAACTTAGTCCCAAAACGTAAGATTCTCACAGTAACTTTAATGAAAGCTTGTAGGAAAGTAATTCCTAAAAATAATGACTGGTGAAACAAAGCAAAGTGTGGCGCGAGACACTGGGCAGAAAGAGCAAGTGTTAGAAGACATTAGGAGAAATTTGAAGAGGAATTTTAGGCTGCAAATAAACGAAGCGAAATTTATCAGAATTTCTTGAATGCAGCAGCACCTAAAGAAGGTGGCCATAATACAATGAGGGCTTATTTTGAAGACTTACACAAAACAAGGTGGTCATAATACAATGAGGGCTTATTTTGAAGACTTACACAGAATAGCTGAACATGTAAAAGGTCTTGTAACTGAGACACAATTTTTGCATTTGTTACATAGAAAATTGCCATAGAATGTACAAGGTTACATTATTTAGGGAAATTGTGATAGGAAAGATTTATAGGGAAGAGTGGTAGAACTGGATGGATGGAATAGTGCCAATGAAAATAGGTCTTACAACAATAACCAAAATAAGAAAAGTTATTGTTGTAACAGTAATGGTAGAAATGACAGACAGAGAATAAAGAGTGAGGAAAATGAGTGCTGATAGAGGAGGAAGAAGAGGTGGAAGAGGTTCTGGACACAGAGGAAGTGAAAACAGCAGACAACAATACCAGTCAGTTATGCGGGTCCACTGCAGTACAGAGCTAAGCTGGAGTGGACTACTGGGGTGAGCACCAACAACAATACAGTCTGAAGCAACATTATTATAAGAATTATAGTAACAACAGGCAGTATATGAGCTATTGTGAAAGGTCATAAATCAGTGGGGGAAAAGAGAATGGGACTAGATGGCAAAGTGGCTGCAAGATCTACCCAAATTTTGTAGAGAAAAGGAGATCAAGATGTATTATAAGCTCGAAAAACCGTATGAGGTAGATGTAGATGATACTTTGCCATTTCATGAGCAGGAGGAGCACATTGTCATTGCCAGTATTGAAGAGGGTTTTCCCAAAGAGGAGAAGGCTGACATTTCAAAAGTATAGGGAACGTAGTTGATAGGAACACATGAGAAGAGATAGGAGATGTAATTATAAAAAGTAATAGTAATACAAAGGCTAGTGCAAAGAAAGCATATGACAATTAGTTTAACGAATTATGTGAATTAGGTACATGGAACACCTGAGCCCCAATCTTACTATTACTCGCACCTTTGAACAGGAACTCATTATGCAGATCGTGGTGCCTCTTGCGTCCATCTAGAAAAGATAACCTGAAGATGCGTAAATAAGGCGAAATTGGTCGTTGAAAAATAAAAATAAAAAAATTGCAACCAAGACTGTTTTTAACCAATAAAGGAGAAAATGGAAGAAATAGATCCGAGAAAGTTGAAAGATGTAATAGAAGAACAGAAGAAAATATTGAGTACATTATTGAATTTTCCATTGATCAAAGTGATGATAGTGATACTAGCAGTAATGAAAATGCAGACTATGTAATACTAGTTAGTGCTACAATTAAAGGAATTGAAGGGTTTAATGAGAGTGTGATCAAAAAGCAGAAATGCAAGATGAATTCTTAAATTTATATGTTTCAGGTGATAAGGATAGTAATAATCTGGTACAGAATGGTAATGAAAGTGTAAGATCAGAGGGCAAGGAACTAATGATGGATATAATAATGCTGGAGTAGAAAGTGAACGTAAAGAAGAGCAGGACAAGTTAGAAGGTATCCAGAAGTTAGAGGTAAGCATAACAGAGGATCCAGTAAATATTGCAAGTGAAATTGTAAGTGAAACATACTTCTTTCACTAAAAAAAGGAGCATAGTAATCAGGCTCAAGACAATGAATGTATGACTGTAATGATGAAGTATTAATTCGGTTTGAAGTAGGAGAGGAAAATAAAGACATACTCCAGAAAGTGTATCTGACTGAAAGGAAGGAAAAAAACCTCTGTATAAAGGTAAAAAGCTAGTACAAGGTATGCCAGCAGTTTATTCTACCAAAGCTATTGAACAAAATCTGCTAAGAGAAGAGAGAGATGAATCCTCAGTTAGATTAGGAAAACCTTCGATTATGGTGGTGTACAATTGTACAGTGAATGAATTTGCTTTATTAGATACTGGTAGTGAAATGACATGTAATTCTGCATCTTTGTGGAAACCTTTAAGTAATGAATATCAGATTGCAGAATTGTCTGCATCTGGAGTTAAGACAGTAGAGGAGACAGAAAAATTAAGTGAACCTGATAGGGAACAAGTGTACCTATATCTTAAAATTGGTGATTGTAAAATGGAATCTGTATTCTTGATAATTCCCAGTTTAAGTATAAATATAATTATAGGATCTGACTGGGTGATGGGAAACTACCTAATTATAAACTGTGAGCCAGGACTAATGACATTTAAGAGTTCGGGTGTAGAAAATGAAGTGAATTTTGTAAGACACAAGATGCATGAAAATCAGCTGTTAGGTTGCTTAAAAATAAGATAAATTCTATTTGGAGAATACTGTGAAGAATGGAAGGAGGATAAGATTGTAGAGACTAATGATATATGGCTAGACAAAAAATTATTTCAGCAAAACGTCAATGCATAATGGGATTACCGAATAGCTCAGAAGGAGAAATTGAATGAACTATTAGTAGGTATTTTCTGAAAACCCAGCAAAAGTGATTGGTTTTGAATGTAGATTAATCATCATGAACCATTTTATAGAAGACCATTTGATTAAGACCTACTGAAGAGGGAAGCAGTAGCCACTAAAATGGACAGAATGGAAAGGTTAGGAGTCATAAGGAGAAACAGCAGCTATAATAACCCCATAATGTGTGTACAGAAAAAAAGATGGTGGAATCAGAGTAATAATACATGCCAGAAAAGTACATTCAATTACTGAAGGAGAAAGTGACAAACCAGATAGTGTAGATGAAATAATAAAAAAATGTTAGTGGAATTAAGTATCTGAGTATCCTTGATGTAACAGCTGGATACTAGCAAATAAGCATGTCTAAAAACCACAGGAAATTTAACAGTTGTTTGTTAGGAGGAAAATGCTACCTATATTGTGTAGTGCCATTTCACTTAAAGATATCTATATTCATATTTATAGAGGCTTCAGATAAGGTCTTAGGGAAAGAACTAAGCAGCAAAATTACTATGACTGTGGATGATACACCCATAGCCACCAAAAGTTGGGAAGGAGACTGTCAATTGTTAGAGAAATATTTCAGGCCTTACATAATTGAAGTATGACCTTACATTTAAAGAAATCAGGATTTGTGAAAGGTGATATGTTTGTAGGAAACCTAATTAGTAGTTAAGGAATCAGGAAAAAACCTATAGAGATTAAAGCAGTTAAATCATCCAGAGTACCAAAATGCAGATAACATTTAAAAACATTTATAGAATTATGCAGTTTCTACCGAAAATTTGTGTCAGATCAGGTTTTTAATAGTCCAGCATTTAACGTATTAATAAAGAAATATAAAGCTTTTATTTGGACAAAAGAGTGCCAAGGGACATTAGAACAGTTGAAAGAGAAACTCAGTGAGTGCAGTGTCTTGAGATATCCAGACTTACGACTGTATTTTTGCCTAGAAACCGAAGCAGTGCATGTGAATTAGGAACACACTTATTTCAAATAATTCATCAGGAATGAACTGAGGAAAGAAAATCCATAGCTTTTGCAAGTAAGACATTGAGTAAATGTGAACATATCTACACATTTCAGAAAAAGCCTTAGTAATTATCTGTTTACTCAAAAAATTGTAAATCTTTTTGCAGGGACACGAACAGTGGGAGTGTATATGGATCATCAAGCCTTAACATTCCTGAATAAATGCAAACTAGTACATATTAGACTGATAAACTGTGTGTTACATATGCAAGACTTAAGCACTGAAATAAACTACATAAAACGTGAACGAAACATTGTGCCAGATTCATTGTCCAGATCACACATAGGATTGAGAGCATAGGACAGAGTGTTAAGGGAGGAGGGACTTAAGAGAATACATTATACAAATCAAAGAAATGTGACCCAGAGAGTTCCAGGGTAGAAAGAAACACAGAAGAGGAAAGGGAATATAGTTCTAATCTGACTATAGCTGATGCTGAGAGTGACTGCCATTAATCTATTGGCACTTTTGCGCCCTGGTAAGCAAATTGCTGAAGGTAGATCGAAGCTGGGGGGCTGGAATTGTTACAATCTCATCCAAAATGTTCTGCTGCTGCTCTTGAAGGCTATGAGGCTGTTGCGATACATTTTAAAGTTGGGAACACACCACACAAAGTAATCTCACGCTGAAACATCAGGTAACCTATATGGCCAGCTATGGCTATAACAAGACTAAGCGCTACTAACAACTCTGTCAGGCTGAAGATTGTGTAATAGAGCTCCAAGGTGTGACTCGCTGTATGAGGAGTTGGTCCATTATGTTAGAGGTAACTGTACGTCTTTTCCATTAATCCTGCCTCATATTCAAATAGTCGTATCCACTCGTCTGGGCCACATTTATTTGTCCCATCCCGCATAAAAGGAGTGAAACATCAGAAATGAATCAAAAAACATTTTTAAGAATTTAAGAAGGGAACAAAGGAAGGACCCATTTTTGGCTCTAATTAAGACAGAACTTAGGAGAACAGTAATGACAAAATGCAAAAACATTATTGTGTTTTAATAGGCTATTATTTAGGAGAAAAGAGGAAACATCCGATATAAGGAGAATATGGTGGTCAGAGGAACATGCAGCAGTAATGATTGATTGTACCAATTTAAATTATGAACACTGTGGAACAAAAAAGTGCCTAGGAAAACCGATGGAGTCAGTGTATTTAAAGAATTAAAATCATGTAACCTATGCCAGAAAGCCAAAGTAACTAATCAAAAAAGTAGGGGTTGTATGCGAACTATCTTACCAAAAGAAGTACTAGAAATTGGAGCATTGGATTTCCATGGACCATTATCAACGAGATTGGAAGGGTAAAGTTTTATTCTAGTAGCAGTGGATGTATTTTCTAAATTGATTAAACTATGCCTTCTTAGGAAAGCCACTGAGAAATCAGATAACGGGTCTCAATTCATTTCCGAGAGATGAGAAACTTTTATGAAGGAAGAAGGGGATAAAATAAAGTATGTATCATTACACCAAGCCTTGAGCAACCTGGCAGAAAGCTACGTGACGGAGATAGAGTTTGTTGGGCATTTTGCCATGACAAACACTGTAGTTTGGGAAAATATACACCAGACATAGAATATAAACTGAATAATCTGGAACATGAAAGTATAGGGTTCACACTTAATGCAATAAAGATCATAGAAGGAATGTTAGCTTTCCTTCTAGAAAAGCCACGGATTCAATAGGCAGGAAATAGTGAATGAGTGTATGGAAAAGTAGGTGTTTTAATGTCAGAAAAGACATGATGAGGAAGGGAAGATAATGAAAGAAAGGATTGGAGACCTCATGTCTGTCAAATCTCATGAGAAATCAGAAGAAATTACTTCAGAAATTTTTAAATTTTTTCGTGTGTACAGAATTCTCTTTGAGGTGGCTGGCATACCTCATCCCAATGCATATTACCTAATTTTAGGCAAATCAACGAGAAACATAGAGTACATAATACAGTAAACTTAAAATTCTACTAAAGGAAGGTACAGGAATTAAAACCTAAAGTAGGAAAATGTTAATACGTATTAAGATGTAGAGAGACCATAAACAGAGAGTAAACAAATGAACTGTGCAAAAGGCCAGTCAACATAAAGGACAGTGTAATAAAATAAACTGAAAGTGTAAGCACAAAGAAGGTGACAAACAATAGCCACGGCAGCACAGTTTTGTTGAAAGCATCATGTACAAAAATGCATAGGCAATTGGTGTTTAGAACGCAAAAATGAACTGAGATAGTATAAGGATAGATTTGGTTCTGTGATGGTTTTGGATAAAATAGGTGTGATTGTGTTTAGAATAGTAATTTTGAAGGAACCAAGTGAATAGTGGGATGAGAAGTATTTGAAATGAATCAATGTCATGTTTCAGACTCTACATTCAAGGAAAAAATGAATTTTCAAACTGTTCTCTAAGTGTGACTAACGTTAATATAAAAGGAAAATTTGTAAAATGTTAGATTAAAACAGAACTGTATTATTGAACTGAAAAATTTCTTCCATTGGAGTTAATAATGAAAAAGGTTTAAATATTTTGAGAGACGAACTAAACGGAAAAATGTATTGGAGAAGCTTGGCTTTAAGTCCAGTTATTGTGTCATAAGGGGAACCCAGTCATTCAACGGACATTAGCCGTTGGCGCGCATATTTCAGCGCGAAGACGACACAGTATGGACACAGTCATGAGAACACAGATGTGGAACAGTGTTGCTACAGAGTGAATTTTAGTGAGCAAATACCGATGTGCCTTGGGCATCGTGATAATTGTAGCTACTAGTGACGATCCACGAGTCAGCAAAGCAATACTTCGACGAAAGATAATATTCGGTTCATGCTCAACTAGTGGTTTTGTTTCCGCGCTATTATGCCACATGGACAACGCAAGGCTTCCACTTAAACTTTGTTTTCGTGGATGATCAACTGTTTGTGAATGCAGCAAGCTATGTATGTGAACACTACATATTACAGCTTCGGAAGAGTGTAGCAATATTCAGTGACACGAACAGTCATGCTGACAGAAATAGCAACAAACTGTAGTATTATTTTCAGTTGTGTTTTTGAAAGTAACGGATATAACTGCGACGTCATTATGTACAGGATAATTTGGGAAAGTATTAATTAAAACTGAGCAACCATGTTTTCTCCACTTTTCGTGTTATTCATCTCGTTGAATAATAATTTGGTTCTCAAAGATGAATTAATGTCGGCTTATCATTTCATAGAGAGTGGTTATTTATCGTTCCTGTGTCATAAGATGTACTTATTGGTAGACAAGCGTCTAAACCCACGTTCTATGAAGAGTCGTGGACCATTTAGTGCCTAGTGGGAGTTTCACTGTTCTTCTACCTCTTTTCATAGATCCTCACCTTCACAGGCTCTGCACAATAATAATCTTACCTCTGTCACAGTCGCTTATCCCAATGGGTTTCCTCATTTTCAACCCTTACCTTCACAAAGATGTTTCTCCGTCCATGTCTGCTCGACTTATATGCTTTTGTTACCGCATTACGCGCCTGCAACGCCAGCAGGCGGCAACAAGGTAATGGTAGACGGTGCTCATAACGTTTGGTTTATCAGTGTATGCATTGTAAATATTATCATCAAAAATACTACTTATAAATGTGAAAATGGGAAAGGCAATGTATTTTGAAATAGATGGAAATTCATTTGTTTTATGTTCTTCGTAATTGTGGTTTGCTGAGCAGTTTTATGGATGAATGTGAAACGTGACGTTACTGTGATATTCATAGTAATCGAGTACTTGTTTTCATGTTGATGACTAGGGAAGAAGCAACCACTAACTGAAACACAAATTATACAGGTGAAACATATGCTATTCGGCATGTGTGGGGAGGTGTTTCACTTCACCTCAACTTTTCTATAAGGATTTACAACTTCATAACAACATTGTTTGTTAACAATTATCCATTTAGAGGGAGAGACAATACATACCACAAGGTGAGCTCTCGAATTACATTGATTAACCAAAACATTATGATTACTGCCCAATGCAAGACTGAATACCGCCTGGTGGCACTGAGGGCGTGAAAAGCATATAAGCGCAAAGAAGGCGAATGGGGAATAATTCTAATGACGATACAGTCCGCAAGTAGGGAAATCCAGTGATGGAAGTGACTTGGTCTAGGAACGAGCATCCCAGAAACGGCGAAGATGGACGGCTGTTTGTGGCAAAATCTGACGACGAAGCACAGTGCTGGTGCTGGAACAAGTGTTTCTGAGCTCATCTTTCAGCACACATTGTTAAACGTCAGGCTCCTGATCAGGTGGCTAGTTTTCCCATGTAGACGCAAGAACTTCGTTAGTTACAATTGCAGTCGAAAGGAGATCATCGAAATTGAACCGTGGATCAGTGGAAACCTGTTGCCTGGTCGGATGAATCACGTTTTTTGTTGCAACACATCGATGGTCGCGTCTGGTTGTGCCACCCTCCTGGCTAACGCTGCTCGAATCATGCACAGTTCAGTGGTACCTACGGCAGTATTCGAAGGCGTCATCCCAACTGAGGGCAACAGTAACATTTTTGCTGACCACATGCATCTCTTCTTGCTTAATGTATCCTCCAACAATGATGGCATTTCACTGGAGAGTAACGGACTGTCAAAAAGGTGACAACCGCACTATAGTGGTTTGAGGAACATGACAATGGACTCAAGTTGGTGGAACACACATCTGGGGCGCTATCAGACACCAACTTCGTGTTTGCCAACCACTGGCTAGTAATTTAAGGGAAGTGTATCATCTGTGTGTAGAAAATTGGTCCTACATAACTCCGATACCATACAAAGGACTTGTCGAATCCATGCCATTCAGAATTACTGCTGTGCTCCATTCCAGGGGTGCAGGGGTGGATCAACACGCTATTAAGCAGATGTGCTCCTAAAGTTTAGGCTCATGTTGTATTAGTTTGGTGCATAAGTTCGCAGCGTTTTTGTTTTGCATGTTGATATTCTGATTGCTCTTTTTTTTGTATTTCATAGTTCATATTTGAGTTTATTGTCATTTTGTCACTTGGAGATAGTAAGTGGAGCTGTGGATGCTAGAAAATGGAAAGCTAAGTGTAGAAATCAGAACATTTCCGACGTATTATTTTCTTTGTGTTCAGTTGTGGAGCGACTGCAGCAAAAGCAGGGGAAACATTGCAGCCGTATTGTGGACTATGCCAGCAGACAGAGCATGGTAAGAAAACGGTTTCCTTGTGTCAAGGAGGATTACTTGACATTGGTGACTCTTCCCATTCGGGAAGACCTTCGAGGTTTGATGGAGATCGTTTAAACGCTATCATCCATAATGATGCACGTCACAATACTCGAAAACTGGCAGATGTGATGAAAGCTGATCATTCCGCCATCGTGCAACGTTTGATTGCAATGGGGAAGGTTCAAAAGTTGGTACTACGGCAACGCCTGCTCTAAGCCAAAATCAGCGGGCGGCAGCTAGTGCATCCTTTCTTGCTCGTCATCGACTGGCTCATGAACACCGATCATTCTTATCTTTTATCGTTACAGATGACAAGAACAGCTGCCTTTATGCTGATATGGGAAGGAAAGAAATGGTTGAACCTAAGCAAAGCAGCAACTCGCAGTACAAAGTCCTGCAAGCATTCACAAAAGATAACAGTATGCATCTTGTACACAGCGACAGTGTCGTGTACTACGAATTGGTTCCCCGAGTTGTAACTGTCACTACTGACATTTACTGCCATCAACTGAGACGTCTCGCAGACGCAGTCCAAGAACAACGACCAGGAAGACTGAGGATATTGATGCTACTCAACAATAATGAACGCCCAAATTCTACTAGACTGGGAAAGAACACTATACAGGAGTTTGGTTTGGAAGTCATTCCACAACCACTTCTTTCACCTGATCTTGCGCCCACAGATCTTCGTCTTTTCCGCTCTCTCTGGAACAACATTTAAGGAACTTCATTTCCGGATAAAAGAGTGCTACGGACAAGGCTCCACTAGTTCTTCACCTCAAAAATACGTGATTTCTATAATCGTGGAATTTAAAAGTTAACCCATCGCTGGCCTACTCTTGTAAATAGTGGAGGGGAATGTACAGAGGGACTATAAAAAAACATCAAAACTCTGAAAATCGAAAACAATGCATAGAACAAAAGAAAGTTACACTCTTTCTGTCATCAACTGAAGGAAGCTCTGAAGTTTCATTTGGTTGCTCATTTGGTCGCTAGCAGCGCCGTTGGCCATGTAACCTTCATTTCTGTTGCGATCTGAGTCTTTCCAGGCGAATGCGCTGTATCCATGGTTCTCGGGTGTCCAGCCGGATCCGATCGTCGAAGTTCCACGTTTTTTCGGTGAATAACCGTTCCACCATCATCAGGTGGTGCTGATGAAATTCTATCAGCAACAACTGATGATGGCGGAACGGTTATTCACCGAAATATCATGGAACTTCGACGATCGGATTCGGCTGGACACCCGAGAACCTTGGATACTTCATTTCTGTTGTCAGTGTAAAGAAGGCGATTTCTCAACAAAAAGCTTTTTGTCTTATCGAGTACAGCAGAAGTGAATCGACAACAGTTGTTCACCGTGCATTTCGAACCACGTATGGTGTTGAGCTTCCTGAAAGGTCGTGTATCGCATGTTCATATAAACAATTCACAAGGAAAGGGTGTTTGTGCAAAGGGAAAAGTTCCGGACGGCCGCGCACGAGTGAAGACAATGCTGGCCGCATTCAGGAAGCATTTGCTCGCAGTCCAGGAAAATCGACCCGCCGAGCTAGCAGAGAGCTGCAAATTCCTCAACCGACTGTTTGGAGAGTCCTAAGAAAAGGTTTAGCAATGAAACCTTATCGTCCACAATTGATTCAAGCCCTTTCCGAAGCTGATAAGGTGAAAATAATCGAGTTCTGCGAGTTTGTCCTTGAGCGAATGGAAACAGATAATGTGGTGTCACCGCCCGACACCACACTTGCTAGGTGGTAGCCTTGAAATCGGCCGCGGTCCGGTAGTATACGTCGGACCCGCGTGTCGCCACTATCAGTGATTGCAGACCGAGCGCCGCCACACGGCAAGTCTAGAGACACTTCCTAGCACTCGCCCAGTTGCACAACCGACTTTGCTAGCGATGGTTCACTGACAAAATACGCTCTCATTTGCCGAGACGATAGTTTAGCACAGCCTTCAGCTACGTCATTTGCTACGACCTAGCAAGGCGCCATATTCAGTTACTATTGATATTGTGAATCATATACCATCAACAGCGACGTTCATCATTAATGGATTAAAATTAAGTATTCCACCAGCTACGTCCGTTTTTCTATATTCTAATTTCCTTGTCCTGTTCCAGACCTCACGCCAGCCTGCGTGAGCTAAAACGCTTGCATTTCGGCCTCCTCTAGTAACACGGTGTTGGCTCTCCTGCCAACCGCAACAGATAACCGATTCACTTCGAAGCTGATGTTTAACGTTGAAGCAAATTTCACACAAAAAGAAAAGTCAATCGGCACAGTGTTCATACATGAGGCACTGATAATCCGCGAGAAACAATTGTGCATGAACGTGATTCACATTAGGTGAACGTTTGCTGCGCCATTTAAGCCAATAAAATTTATGGTCTTTGTTTCTTCGAAGGCGGAACTGTAAATGTGCAAAACTATCAGAAAATTCTGCAGAATTAGCTGTTTCCTCATCTCAAAGAAGAAGCACGTCAATTCATATTCCAGCAGGATGGGGCACCACCACAATGGCACTTACCTGTCGGTGCCTATATGAACGAAAGGTACTTACAGCAATGGATCGACCGCCAGGCAGCTCGTGACGGAACACTTCATGGCTAGCCTCCAGGTAACCCTGACATCAGCCCCTGTAAATTTTTCTGTGGTGCTATACGAAAGATGCGATGTTTTGAACTTCGCTATCAGCTAACATTGAGGGCGTAAAAGAAAGAACAACTGCAGCTATCCAAACTGTTACGCAAGAGATGCTACAAAGAATGTGGAACAAGGTGAAGTATCGGATTAACATTCCTCGAGTGGTTGGTGTGGGTCGTATTGAACATTTATGAACTTGTTTTCTACTGAAAAAACCGTTGTTAAGTACTCTTCACACTGCCGGCCGGTGTGGCCGTGTAGTTCTAGGCGCTTCAGTCTGGAACCGCGTGACCGCTACGGTCGCCGGTTCGAATCCTGGGTAATATCTCTTGCAGCGGTCTCTCCGCGATATTTTCAGAAATTTTATAAATTATATAACTCAGTACATATCTCGAAACATCTCTTCTTATCTTACCGATTATCAATGCAAAGTAGTTTCAAGCCCAATTATTCCTTGGAGCGTCCATTTACTCCATGAAATAGATTTTCTGCTATCTATGTTTTCTCTTATGAAAATAATGAGGGAATTCTTGCCGATTAGTCGTGAGAGAAGGAGGATGTATATGTATGTATTGTTGAGCTAGTCGCCATCTTGATGAGATTCTGTATGAGAAGGAATTTAATACATGTACTAAACTAAAGTAAGTGTGTTCGCGTATTATTTAACTGATTATTATTGACAGTGTCTGCTTACTACGCTGTGTTGCACGGGATCAGTGGGGAACGTCTGATTTACACTGGACGAACCTGCCGTTTTGTATGCTCAAGATATCCAGTTACTTCAAATAAATAGGCTAACACGGTCTTACCAGCAGATCTCCGGTCTTCCCCAAGTGATCACCGAAAGTTAATAATTATTACAAATGTTTCCAGGAGATCGACTGACAAGTTTCGTCGCACCGAGACTTCGAAATTGCTTCACTGCCTTATGAAATTTAAGTTAGGCTCAATTTAATCAGGATGGAACAGTATTGAACTGTGTGAATGTGATAAGCCTGCTTTGAGAATGAAAATTCCCTTAACATGCGCATGTTTTTACTATCCTGATCAGTGAAGCTAAATCATGCCTGTGTGAGAGAGGTTTTTAAATTTTAGATTCTACAAAAAATATATTAAGCCCGCCTCGGGCATGGATGTGTGTGATGTCCTTAGGTTGGTTAGATTTAAGTAGTTCTAAGTTCTAGGGGACTGATGACCATATATGTTAAGTCCCATTGTTCTCAGAGCCATTTGAACCATTACTTTCGGAAAAACAACAAGCTGCCCAACTGGGTGTCAATAGTTCGATTGAAATACACCTTTATTCTGTAGTGTAACCCACTGTGCATGTCTGACTGTGTAGCTATTTTCAATTGGTTTGTTTGTGTCTAAATCTAAAAGCCACTAACTGCTCAGTCGAAAGCCTAAGTATAATATAAATAAGGTCTTATATGCTACAGGCTGTCAAGCAATTTTATTCTCAAAATGTTAGTCTAAACTTTTCTTAGCTGAAGCCCAGTTACGCCAATATGAATTAAAATTAAGCACGTCTTAAAATATTACTGTCTCTATAAGTATTTTTGTTTGTTACAGAGCAGTAAAACCACACTCTTTAGAGGAATATAACCTTTGCTGAAGTCTTTAAATTTGGGGTTAGTTGCTACACGCATATTATTGTAAAATAGGCTGAGATTGGCAGGCCGCACAAACACCGGATTAAGGCCGGATGTGACCTGCTGGTCGCAGTTTGACGACCACTGCTGTAGCAGATCTGTTGCATCTTCTAAGTGTTCTGCCAATAAAATGCAGTCTGGTCGCCTTCCCCATAACGTTAGCTATGTGATCGTTTCAGTTTAAGTGTTCATAATTGAAATCACTAGGCATCTTGTTGAACTGACAGACTTCACATTTTTGCGATTTACCTTGTAACGGAAATATAACGAATTCCTTTTAGTACCCTTGTAGATGACCTCACACTTTTCAGTTTTTACTGTTACAATTCCTTTAGTATACTTTCCCAGCAGAGTCAAACAGTATATTGCTTCCACCTATTTACAATTTGTGGAAAGACACTTAAGGCAAAATTAAATTCTACAGTATTCAATATTCCGACATTCACATTGCCAAAGTGTGTCGAGAATACCAAACTGTAAGCATTACTCTTATCACTGACTATGCAATGACCGACAGCCTTCACTTAAAGATCGAGAGCATCGACTTTTGCGTATATTTGTCACTGTTAGCAGACAAGCAACACTGCGTCAAATAATCGCAGAAATGAATGTAGGACGCTCGACAAACGTATTCATTGAGACAGTGCGAGGAAATTTGGCGTTTATGGACTGTGGCAGCAGACGACCGACTCGTATGACTTCACTAACTGCACATCGCGTGCAGCTCCACTCATTAGCTGGACCCTACACGACTGGGAAACCTTGGCTTCCTCAGATCAGTTCAGATATCAGTTGGTGGTAACTATGCACCCGTGGTCTAGGGGTAGGGTCTTTGATTAATAATAAAAACGTCCTCGGTCCTGGGTTCTACCTCGCTACCGCTTAAACTGTGAATAAAAATCATTAATACTGATGGGAGAAGATTTCTGGTATAAGAAGTCACCCCTCATTCACCCTAAATGCCTTGTCAAAGGAGGACGATAGCGGGTCAGGGCACTCTCTTGCCCTTGGGGTGAGAAACTGCCCTTATAGGCGGATCAATGACATGAGCATGCAGAAGGCAATGGAAAACACTGCATTAATGGCAATGGTAAACTCAGGATGTGGCCTGTAATTGAAGTGTCATGATGATTGTCACAAGATTCCCCTTTCGGATCTCTTGGAGGGGACTGACCAGGGGGAGGTGACTACGAGACAAATACTGAATAACGAACGAAAGAATAACGTCCCAAGAGTAGGGGTGTGGAATGTCAGACGGTTGGAGGTCGTAGGGAAGCTACAAAATCCCAAAAGAGAAATGCTAAGGCTTAGTCTAGGTGCTGAGGGAGGCAGTGAACTGAAATGAAAATAAAAGAGATTTCTGGACAAATGAATCCAGAGTAATATCAACAGTGGCAGAAAATGGTATAACTGAAGTAGGAATCGTTATGAATAGGAAGTTACGGTTGAAAGTGAGTTACAATGAACTGTTTATCCTCGTCAAAATCGACAGCAGACCAACACACCGACAACATCTTTCAGGTATAGATGCCGATGTAGCAATCCAAATATGAAGAGAAAGAAAAAAGGGTATGACGATATTGAACGAATAATTTAATACATAAGGGAAGTTGAAAATCTAATAGTCATGGGGGAGTGGAATGCCGCTGTAAGGGAAGGAGCAGAATAGGCTGAAGGCCTCTACCAGGCGAAGTACATGTCTGATAACGTGACAGAGGAAGAAACAAGAGTCGATATAGAAGAGTTAGCAGATCTGGTATTAGAATCAGAATTTAAAAAACCTCTAGAAGACCAAAAATCAAATAACATTCCATCAGAATTTTTAAAATCATTGGAGGGAGTGGCAACAAAACGACTAAACAATTTGGTGTGTAAACTGTATGAGTCTGGCAATATACAATTTGACTTTTGAAAAAATATCATCCACACAATTCCGAAGATTGCAAGAACCTAGAAGTGCGAGAATAATCGCAAGATCAGCTTAACAGCTCATGCATCCAAGGTGCTGACAAGAACAATATACAGAAGAATGGAAAAAAAAGTAATGATGACGATCACTTTGGCTTTAGGAAAGGTAACGACGGCAAAGAGGCAATTCTGACGTTGCGGTCGATAATGGAAGCAATATTACAGAAAAATCAAGACACATTCACAGGATTTTTCGACGTGAAGGAAGCCTTCGACAATGTAAAATGGTGCAAGATGTTTGAAATTCTGAGAAAAATGAGAGTAAGCTATAGGGAAAGACGTGTAATGTACAAAATGAACAAGAACGAAGACGGAATAATAAGAGTGGAGAACCATGTACGAAGAGCTCGGATTGAAATGGGTGTAAGACAGAGATGTAGTCTTTTCCTTCTACTGTTCGATCTATTCATCGATGAAGCAATGATGGAAATAACAGAAAGGTTCAAGTTGTTGTGGTCCTCAGTCCAGAGACTGGTTTGATGCTGCTGTCCATGCTACTCTATCCTGTGCAAGCCTCCTTATCTCCGAATAAACGCTGCAACGTACATCCTTCTGAATCTGCTTAGTGTATTCCTCTCTTGGTCTACCTCTACGATTTTTACCCTCCACGCTTCATTCCAATACTAAATTGATGATCCATTGGTCCCTCAGAACGTGTCATTTCAACCGATCCCTTTTTCTAGTCAAGTTATGCCAGAAATTCCTCTTCTCCACAACTCTAGTCAATACTTCTTCATTAGTTACGTTATCTATCCATCTAATCCTCAGCATTTTTCTGTAGCACCACATTTCGAAAGCTTCTATCCTCTTGTTGTCCAAACCATTTATCGTCCATGTTTCACTTCCATACACGGCTACCTTCCATACAAATACTTTCAGGAACGGCTTCCTGACACTTAAATCTATACTCGACGCAGACAAACTTCTCTTTTTCAGAAACATTTTCCTTGCCATAGCCACTCTACTTTTTATGTCCTCCCTATTTCGGCAATCATCAGTTATTTTGCTTCCCAAACAGCAAAACTTATTTACTATTTTGTCTCATTTCCTAATCTAATTCCCTCAGCATCACCTGATTTAATTCGACTAAATTCCATTATCCTCGTTTTGCTCGTGTTCATGTTCATCTTATATCTTCCTTTCACGACACTGTCCATTCCGTTCAGCTGCTCTTCCAGGTCCTTTGTTGTCTTTGACAGATCTGCAATATCGTCAGCAAACCTAAAAGTTTTTGTTTCTTCTCCATGGATTTTAATTTCTACTCCATTTTTTTTCTTGTCCCTTACTTTTTGCTGAATGTACAGATTGAATAACATAAGAGACAGGCTGCAACCCTGTCTCACTGCCTTTTCAACTACTGCTTCCCTTTCGCGCCCCTTGATTCTTATAACTGCCATCGGATCTCTGTACCAACTGCAAAAACCTTTCGCTCCCTGTATTTTACCCCTTTCACCTTCAGAATTTGAAAGAGAGTATTCCAGCCAACATTGTCAAAAGCTTTCTCTATGTCTGGAAATGCTAGAAACGTAGGTTTGACTTTCCTCAACCTATGATCTAAGATAAGACGTGGTCAGTACTGCCTCGCGTGTTGCACCATTTCTATGTAATCCAAACTGATCGTCCTAGAGGGCGGCTTCTACCAATTTTTCCGTTCGTCTGTAAGGAATTTGCAACCGTTACTGACAGTCCGGTAATTTTCACACCTGTCAACACCTTCTTTCTTTGGTATCAGAATTACTGTATTATATTCTTCTTCAAGTCTTAGGGTATTTGGCTGTCTCATACATCTTGCTCATCAGATGGAAGAGTTTTGTCATGGCTGGCTCTCCCAAGACTATCACTAGTTCTAATGATGTGTTGTCTACTCCCGGGACGTTGTTTCGACTTAGGTCTTTCAGTGCTCTGTCAAATTCTTCACGCAGTATCGTATCTCCCATTCCATCGTCATCGACGTTCTCTTCCATTTCCATAATATTGCCCTCAAGTACATCGCCCTTGTATAGATCCTCTTTATACTACTTGGAACTTTCTGCTTTCGCTTCTTTGCTTAGGACTGGTTTTCCATCCGCAGTCTTGATATTCATACAGGCGGTTACCTTTTTTCCAACTGTCTCTTTAATTTTCCTGTAGGCAGTATCTATCTTACCCCTATTGATACATGCTTCTACATTCTTACATTTGTCCTATAGCCATTCCTGATCAGCCACTTTGCACTTCCTGTCGATCTCATTTTGGAGATGTTTCTATTCCTTTTCGCTTGCTTCATTTAATGCATTTTTATATTTTCTCCTTTCATCAATTAAATTCAATATCTCTTCTGTTACCCATGTATTTCTACTAAGCCTCATCTTTTTAGTTACTTCATCCTCTGCTGCTTTCACTATTTCATCTCTCTAAGCTACCCGTTCTTCTTCTACTGTATCTCTTTCCTCTGTTCTTGTCAATCGTTCTCTAATGCTCTCTCTGAAAGTCCCTACAGCCTCTGGTTCTTTCAATTTGTCTAGGTCCTATCTCCTTAAATTCCTACCTGTTTATAGTTTCTTCAGTTTTGGCCTACATTTCATAACCAATAAATTGTGGTCAGAGTCCAGATCCGCTCCTGTAATGTCTTGCAATTTAAAAACTGGTTACTAAATCTCTGTCTTACCATTATATAATCTATCTCAAACCTTCCAGTGTCTCCAGGCCTCTTACAAGTGTACAACCTTCTTTCATGATTCTTAAACTGTAAGCTATCATTCAGTTATGTTCTGTTTGGAATTCTGACAGTCGGCTTCCTCTTTCATTACATAACCCCAGTCCATATCCACCTACTACTTTTCTTTCTCTTCCTTTTCCTACTATCGAATACCAGTCCCCAATGACTATCAAATTTTTGACTCTCTTAATTATCTGAATAATTTCTTTTATCGCCCAGTCCATATTCACCTACTACTTTTCTTTCTCTACGTTTTCCTACTATCGAATTCCAGTCCCCACTGACTATTAAATTTTTGACTCCCTTAATTATCTGAATAATTTCTTTTATCGCATCATACATTTCTTCAATTTCTTCATAATCTGCGGAGCTAGTTGACATGTAAACTTGTACTACTGTGGTAGGTGTGGGCTTTGTGTCTATCTTGGCTATTATAACGCGTTCACTATGCTGTTCGTAGTAGCTTATCCACTTTCCTATTTTTTATTCATTATTAAACCAGCATTAAGCTTAATTGTTTTTGTATTTATAACCCTGTATTCACATGACCAGAAATCTTGTTCCTCCTGCCGCCGAACTTCACTAATTCCTACTACATCTAACTTTAACTTATACATTTCTCTTTTTTAAATTTTCTAACCTACCTGTCCAATTAAAGGATCTGACATTCCAGTCGTCGATTCCTAGAACTCCATTTTTGTTCCCGCTGATAACTACGTCCTCCTGAGTAGTCCCCGCCCGGAGACCAAAATGGGGGACTATATTGCCTCCGGAATACTTTACCCAAGAGGACGCCATCATCGTTTAACCATACAGTAAAGCTGTACGTCCCCGGGAAAAATTACGGCTATAGTTTTCCCTTGCTTCCAGCCTTTCGCAGTAGCAGGACAGCAAGGCCATTTTAGTTGAGGTTACAAGGCCATATCAGTCAGACTGTGGCCTCTGAAACTACTGAAAAGGCTGCTGCCACTATTGAGTAACCACACGTTTGTCTGGCCTCTCAACAGATATCCCTTCGTTGTGGTTGTACCTACGGTACGGCTGTCTGTATCGCTGAGGCACGCAAGCCTCCCTACCAACGGCATGGTTCATGGGTGTGGAATTAAAATTCAAGATGACACTAATTCAGCGATAAGATTCTTTGAAAATATTGCTATTCGCAGTGAAAATGAAGAACTAGATGATGTGCTGAATGGAATGAGCAGTCTAATGAGTTCG
Organism: Schistocerca nitens; assembly: GCF_023898315.1. Lineage (NCBI taxonomy): Eukaryota > Metazoa > Arthropoda > Insecta > Orthoptera > Acrididae > Schistocerca > Schistocerca nitens. Next base: position 545,046,218 of record NC_064614.1, read on the forward strand.
AAATATAGATTGAGAGTAAATCGAAGAAAGACGAAAGTAATGAAAAGTAACAGAAACGAGAACAGTGAGAAACTAAATATCAGGGTACATGAAGTAGATGAAGTTACGAACACTGCTACCTAGGCAGCATAATTACCCATGACGGACAGACAAGGAGGACATGAAAAGCTGACTAGCACTTTCAGAAACGGCACTCCTGGCCAAGGGAAGTGTGTAGTATCCAAAATGGATACTATATTAAGGAAGAAGTTTCTGAGAATGTACGTTTGGTGCACAGTTTTTTTATAGTAGTCTAACATGGACTGTGAGAAAGCGGGAAAAGAAGAGACTCGAAGTATTTGAAATGTGGTGCTACAGAAGAATGTTGAATATTTGGTGGAGTAATGAGATAAGGAATGAGGAGAAACCCCAGAGAATGGACGAGGAAAGGAATACATGGAAAACCCTGAGGAGAAGAAGAGACAGGGTAGTATGACGTATGGTATGACAGCAGGGAACAGCTTTGATGGTACTAGAGAGAGCTGTAGACGGTAGCCCATGACATTTGTCCCCTCAGTTTATGTTGTACAGCTACCATACAGGAACTCGTTACAGATACAAAAATTATTCTAACTTACTGGGTTACATTTTGCAGTGGAGGTACGTTAAAAATAGGCGAAAGGCGTCAGTGAATTATAAAATTTCACCTCCACACTATTAAAAGCGTGTCCAATACGATGATCGTTAATGGGTTATACTTCACCAATGAACTGTACGTGTACCAGCGTCGTGTACGTAATGGTTGGACTAAGGAAAGCTTCCGCGTGAGAGAGCAGTAGTAATATATACGAGGATGGTGCGCATTACTGAATGAAGATTAGCATGCTAAACCTCCTTAAAGCGTTGAAATTAAAATTATAACAATAAAAATCACATTTTTGGCTACGTACATACGTAAAATTATAAAATGACAGTAAATAACTAGCTACTGTGAAGAAAAGTTACTGTAGTCAAAGCAAATTACATAAACTGTGAGATAGTGTAAATAAAATACAGTACAATATGACCACGGGGAGGAGACGTGGAAACTGGGAGGCGACTGCTACGGTCGCAAGTTCGAATCCTGCCTCGGGCTTGGATGTGTGTGATGTCTTTAGGTTAGTTAGGTTCAAGTAGTTCTAAGTCTAGGGGCTGATGACCTCAGATGTTAAGTCCCATAGTGCTCAGAGCCATTTTTGAAACTGGGAGGGCGGGAGAAGGGGGAATGGTAAAAACGTGTATAGTTAAAAAAAATACAACATATCTGAGAAATTGTGAACATAAAAATCACAAGAAAAACCTTACCTTCATTGGATGCTTATTATTTCTTCACAAAGATTTCATCCTGCAATTGCTGCTTGATCCATGAAAAGAATTTAAAAAAAAATTTAATATGCATATGCCGTATTATGGTTTCAGCAGTCTCAGTAGTTGGATAGGAAGCGTAGATGGCTGTCAAATGGAGAACCCGGGTTCGATGCCCATTACTGGAAAGGAATTCTCGTTGGTGTGAAGGATGATACGGGATGCGTTCATCCTCGTTATGTCAACTTGACCAGGTGTTAGCGGCTCCACGTTCTGGAAAGTGTGCAAAGCAGCTGGGAGGACAGCTTTCTGACCACATGCCCCTGCACACCTCATTGGCACGGCGCCACAAGGCAGAGGATGACATGGCCATCGGTCGACGTCCCTTTGGTATTCACAACCTGGACAAGGAACTCAAATCACGGATCTTGGTCGGTGTAGCCTCGTCTACTTACGTTTTAAATGTGCTTCTGCAGCGCTCTCTTGTTGCATTATGGCTTGAAAAGGATGGAGTGTGCACCTATCGAAATATAGACTTTTGTATCCCGCCTGGAAGGTGCGCGTGGGTAGGACCAGGAGCAGGAAAAGGTAATACACGTCGGTACTGCAAGAAAGTAAAAGTTACTGGTGCAAAAAAAAAGTTAATACATAGTTACGTAACTCGCAATTAGGTGCGATGCTGAGACCCGTCGTATGTAGAGCGAAGGTGCAGCGAAGTGTCCCGGCCGTCTGCTCTTGATCAAATGGGCTGAGTCTACAGTGGTGCCCGTAGAGCTGAACAGCACTGCTTGAGGGCGCTGTCGTCGTTGTCTGTCGTAGTGCCAACTTAACTGGCAGCTACGCCGTGTCATCCTAGCCTACTTCTGTGTGGGAGTACATATGCGTGACAAAGGCCCGTTGCCTGGTCCCTGACCCCTCAGGTGTTTGGCTGAGTAGCGGCTGCAACCAGTGGTGGAGAGCCCTCCCCCGCAGGAGTTGCTGCCGAGCCGGCGTGTCATCCGCTCCGGCCAAGGCGGCCGCTGCCTCCGCTGCTGAATAATTCACCGGCCGCGCTCTCACTCGACCGTCTCACGTCTTGAGTTAGCTTCCTACGCCCCTTGCTGCTGCTGCTTGCTAGTTTCGCCAAACTCTGTTGTTACAGCTGACGACCTCATCTTTTTCCGCCACGTCTTCACGACACATTTGCTTCATTTTATGTCCGAGGGGACAAGACAACGTAGTCAGGTGAGAGTACCTTGTTTAACATCTGCTCTTGTTCCCCATCAGATACGTAAATTGTGGACGGAAAAAAGAAGACAACGCTGTAAGCCAGTGGCACAGCTCCGAGCCACACGAGAATTTCCTGCTATCAGTGGAGGTAACTGCCCGCAGACTTCGTGAAACGGCTGTATTTTTCGCAGTCCGCCACCGTTCCTGACAAGGGAACCTCCCCATCGCACCCCCCTCACATTTAGTTATAAGTTGGCACAGTGGATAGGCCTTGAAAAACTGAACACAGATCAATCGAGAAAACAGGAAGAAGTTGTGTGGAACTATGGAAAAAAGCAAAATATACAAACTGAGTAGTCCATCTCGAAGATATGCAACATCAAGGATAATCAGCGGTTAGGAGCGCCGTGGTCCCGCGGTTAGCGTGAGTAGCTGCGGTATAAGAGGTTCTTGGTTCAAGTCTTCCATGGAGTGAAAATTTTAATTTTATATTTTCAGTTATCAAAGTTCAGGCACTCACACAAAATCAAATTCGCACTCCAAAATTCCAGTAGATGTTCAGATTTGCTTGGAATTATGCAGGATTTGGCGGTCTACACACGGAAAAATTTGTAAACGTTAAAAACATGTTTTGACAGAATACAGGGAAAACTGTGCGACTGTGAAACTGTTGCCTTTCATTTATTGCAGTTTATGTGACAAACTCTTATGTTTTCATCACTTTTTGGGAGTGATTATCACATCCACAAGAAAACCTAAATCGGACAAGGTAGAAGAATCTTTTTACCCATTCGCAAGTGTACAAGTTAGGTGGGTCGACAACATATTCCTGTCATATGACGCACATGCCGTCAGCCGTGTCGTATAGAACATATCAGACTTGTTTTCCTGTGGAAGAATCGGTTGATCTATGACCTTGCGATCAAATGTTTTCGGTTCCCATTGGAGCGGCACGTCCTTTCGTCTACTAATCGCACGGTTTTGCGGTGCGGTCGTAAAACACAGACACTAAACTTAATACAGTGAACAGAGACGTCAATGAACGAACGGACAGATCATTACTATGCGAAAATAAAGGAAGTAAAATTTTCACTCCAGGAAAGACTTGAAACAAGGGCCTCTCGTTCCGCAGCTGGTCACGCTAACCACAAGACCACGGCACTCCTGAGCGCACACCGTCCTTTATGTTGCTTATGTTACAGATGGACTATTCAGTTTGTATATTTTGCTTATTTTTTTCATAGTTCCACACAACTTCTTCCTGTTTTCTCGATTGATCTGTGTTCAGTTTTTCAAGGTCTATCCACTGTGCCAACTTATAACTAAATCTGAGAGGGGTGCGATGGGGAGGTTCCCTTATGAGTGGGCAGCCACGCGAGGGACCCAGGCGCGATTCCCGGCAATGCGAGAGACTTTTACTTGGCCAGATGACTGCTACAGCGTGCACCCAACTAACGAGCTACTCGCTTCAAAATCAAGAAATTTAGTCACGTTTGTTTGGTGCCATGGAGAGGACGCTGGTTCAATTCCCAGTAGCGGGAGGACTGACATGTGCCGCACTCTGACTCCTTATGTCGATTGAGAAGCTACTTGGTCGAGTGGTAGCGGCTTCACGTTAAGGAAAGTTCGCAAAACGATCGGGAGAGCGGTGCGCTCATTAACATGCCATTCCTTACCGCATCCCACAACACCATTCGTACACGATGACATTGTGATCGGTCGGGCCTAGTTAGATCATCTAGCGCCGGAACGTAGAACCTTAACTTCTGTGTACTCCACAATCCTTCATCATCACGTTTGCTGTTAAGCAGACGATTGTACGCTGGTCTGCTGCACACATCTTTAACTGCTTTGGTACAGGGTTTAGGTAGATTGCGATTTGCTCTGGTAATTGTACAGGAGTGGTTTATTTTGTAAAAGTATTTATTAACAAAGTAAGTATATTCAACCAAATTCAGTGACGTGAGTGCATGCTAGCCAATAGACCAGGGCTTAACAACTGGCCGGTTTTGAGCGCGAGTACTCGCGTCTGCTCAGGCACGTGCTCGTGAGCAGGTGCAAGGTCGCGGAGTGAGTAGGGAGGGAGGGGAGGGAGGGGAAATGTGCGCGCACGTTTGAATGTCATCTCGCGTTCTTAGCAGATTTAACTAGCCATCTGAATGCTTTGGACATTTTACTACAAGGTAAAAATCTGCTAATTACTCATTTCATAGATCGAATACGAGCTTTTAAAATGAAATTGACACTTTGGGTGAGTCAGCTGGAAACAGGAAACGTAGCTCATTTTCCTAAATTATCATCCATGCAAGATGTTCACAAAGACTGTGAACGTTATTCACATAGTTTAGTTGATCAGCGCTTTCGAGATCTGACAGCACTAGACAGTGATTTTGATCTGTTCTCTCCATATTCAGCGAATATTTAAGAGATTCGTCCTGAGCTGCAGCAAGAAATTATTGACCTGCAGTGTGACAGAGAATACAGAGACAACTTTCAGAACAAGAAAAACATTTTGGAATTCTACAGACAATTCCCTCAGGATAGATTTCCTCGTTTGCACAAACTGGCGGCTACAATACTATCAATGTTCGGTTCCACGTATGTTTGTGAACAACTGTTCTCTGCAACGAAATGTAGCAAGACACGCTTGAGAAACGAATTGTCTGATCGAAATTTAAACTGCACGCTGCGCCTAAAATGCACAAGAACAATTACTCCGAACATAGACGCAATTGTAAAGTACAAGGTAACCGAGAATCCCACACTTCAGTGACACCTTTTATTGTGTAACAGTTCACAAATTAATGCGAATGTAGAGGCATACAGTAAGCTAATAAAATTATGTGGCATGTGTACATTCTCCTTTATTTGTTTCATTTGTCGCAGTAATAATTCGTGAGTGATATACCTGCAGGTGGACGCGGATTTACATTGACTGGCGGCAGCTGTTGTGTGCCCCACGTGACTTTCCCCACACTCCGCTCTGGTCCGGTAGTGGGGGTAGAGTGCTCGCGCTGCTCCGTGCTCGCGCCTTGCTGCTCACAGCTTGCTCCGCGAGCACGTATGTTGTGAAGCCCTGCAATAGACAATAAAACAACAGTATTCTGTCCGAAGGAAATGCTTATGTAAAAATAGGCATAACGCAATAATAAAATAAATGAAAAGCTTCGTAAAGAATACAACACGTAAGAGACGGCCACGATGCGGTGATATTGTAGTGGTAAGTTACTGAGTCCATAATCACCAGAAAAAGGAATAACAATTCATATCATCACATACAGTTTACATGACGTAGATGCTGTCAAACTGAGCACCTTTCATTATAAAGTCAAGCAATTGAGAAGTTATTATCAAACTGTCCATAGTACATCAAATACTGCTATAAATATGAAAAGGTCTAAAGGCGCCAAACCCAAAGAAATACTTAAAAACACCACCAACTACAGCATCAGTTTAACACCCAAATTTGTTTAAAAGTGTCAGTGATTAAAGCATACAATTTAAGATCAAAATAATATAAAAGTGTCTATGAACTGGTCAGAAATTGCTATCAACAAAAGAGTTGAAAGCACCAATAAACAGAATGAACACTTCATATAGTCAGAATTCCAGTGACACGGGTGAAATTAGAGCTCGTAAATTACACCAAACGCGCTGGGCTGTAACCCACGACAGACATCAGGGCCTCATCCTGAAAACTTTGTGCAGAAACTGATATAAGCATATCTGAATTCGGCATAGGTCGCAGCAGGCCCTACAAACAGATTTGAAAATATAGTAGGGAAATGAATTTTAGAGCTCTAAAATAAGAAGTACAACAATATTTCCGCCACAACATCTTCCAACAGTTCTGAGCCACACTACACGGCCCTTTTCGCCGAGTCGCACTCGTTTAAACCTCAGGCAGTTTAACACAAAAGCCGATTGCGGCAAGATGTCGCCCAGGCGGTGCAATAGTTACAAGTAAATTTAAATCGCTAAAACACACAGGAAGTTACTGTTACCATTTCCACTGAAATTTAAATAAAGAAAGACATAAATGATGGTGCGGTGTTCACTCGCCTTTGGGCCAGCTGAGTAACACAACGGACGGCACGTCACCGTTACCTTCCGTTTCATTATGATAATGCACTACTGGCAATTAAAATTGCTACACCACGAAGATGACGTGCTACAGACGCGAAATTTAACCGACAGGAAGAACATGCTGTGATATGCAAATGATTAGCTTTTCAGAGCATTCTCACAAGGCTGGCGCCGGTGGCGACACCTACAACGTGCTGATATGAGGAATGTTTCCAACCGATTTCTCATACACAAACAGCAGTTGACCGGCGTTGCCTGGTGAAACGTTGTTGTGATGCCTCGTGTAAGGAGGAGAAATGCGTACCATCACGTTTCCGACTTTGATAGAGGTCGGATTGTAGCCTATCGCGATTGCGGTCTATCGTATCGCAACATTGCTGCTCGCGTTGGTCGAGATTCAATGACTGTTAGAAGAATATGGAATCGGTGGGTTCAGGAGGGTAATACGGAACGCCGTGCTGGATCCCAACGGCCTCGTATCACTAGCAGTCGAGATGACAGGCACCTAAACCGCATGGCTGTAACCGATCGTACAGCCAACTCTCGATACCTGAGTCACCAGATGGAGACGTTTGCAAGACAACAACCGTCTGCACGAACAGTTCGACGACGTTTGCAGCAGCATAGACAACCCGCTCGGAGACCATGGCTGCGGTTACCCTTGACGCTGCATCACAGACAGGAGCACCTACGATGGTGTACTCAACGACGAACCTGGGTGCACGAATGGCAAAACGTCATTTTATCGGATGTATCTAGGTTCTGTTTACAGCATCATGATGGTCGCATCCGTGTTTGGCGACATCTCGGTGAACGCACATTGGAAGCATGTATTCGTCATCGCCATACTGGCGTATCACCGGGCATGATGGCAGGGGGTGTCATTGGTTACAAGTCTCGGTCACCTCTTGTTCGCATTGACGGCACTTTGAACAGTGGAGGTTACATTTCAGATGTGTTATGACATGTGGCTCTACCCTTGATTCGATCCCTTTGAAACCCTACATTTCAGCAGGATAATGCTCGACCGCATGTTGCAGGTCCTGCACTGGCCTTTCTGGATACAGAAAATGTTCGACTGCTGCCCTGGCCAGCACATTCTCCAGATCTGTCACCAATTGGAAACGTCTGGTCAATGGTGGCCGAGCAACTGGCTCGTCACAATACGCCAGTCACTAATCTTGATGAACTGTGGTATCGTGCTGAAGCTGCACGTGCAGCTGTACCTGCACACGCCATCCAAGCTCTGTTTGACTCAATTCCCAGGCGTATCAAGGCCGTTAAAAGGGCCAGAGGTGTTTGTTCTGGGTACTGATTTACCAGGATCTATGCACCGAAATTGCGTGAAAACGTAATCACATGTCAGTTATAGTATAATATATTTGTCCAATGAATACCCGTTATCATCTGCATTTCTTCTTGGTGTAACAATTTTATTGGCCATTAGTGTAACTTCCACAATTGTCCGGCAGCAGGTACACCACAGTGAATTACTTTCATGGAGGAATTACAAGCTGAATCCCGCATAGAAATGCTTCAAATGAGCAACGGAAACGTCACGAAGTGACCGATGACTTTATATGCGGCCATCCATCACGCAGCCACCTCCAAAGTTGAAAACCTGCCGCCTTTCCAAGTTAGCGCTCGCCACTGCCCTGGGAAACGTTCACATGCCCGCAGCTGCTAGCAGACTCTCTGTTCAGAGTACCTTCCCCGCTCATGGTCTTCAAAGGCGGAGCATGCGGATATCGAGTTCTCTCACGGTGTCCATAGGAAAATACAAACACTCCTAGTCAACGTATCGCCGCTAGCGTACCTACAAATATCGATACAAACATATCAGCATATAAAACTGAAATGTGTTCCTGCGCCTGTGACGCACAAGTGGGAACCTGCAACGAACAGCTAAATAGGAATCCGAATACTCACACATTCTGGCCTCAGTACGTTACAATGCGGCAGTCATACAAACACAGTACAATAACTGAATAAAATCACAGTGGGGTCTAGCTCTACTACCAAGAATTTCACCATCAGCTCACTACTAATACATACTACACGTCTATGAGGGCTACTTAGTCTCTGGACAACTTAAAGAGAAACTGAGACAACTTACAGCCACGTTCAATAGCTGAACGTGTCTTTAGCATAATTACAGTCAGAACGCAGAATTCTGCTGTACAGCGGCAGAACTCCCTCTTACCACAGCCACTGTCAAGCCTTGTAATATCGGAACTTATAACGAACATTCAAAACATATACACCAGCCATTGGCTGTCTTCACTGTACACTGTACCGTCGGTACAGTTATCTCAGTTAGCCAACCTATCAGCTAACCAGCTAATGCTATGGACCACTAAAGCACACTCCCAATGCTCAGTATATATCAGAAATAACAGAACCACTCTTCTCCGTATACCGTTGTCGTTGTCATCTTATTTGGTCACCAGATAACAGCACGTCCACCGTCCAGGTAGACGATGTCCACGACAGCTTGACCAAGGCCGTTGACTGCCCAGTCCGCAAGACTCCACGGCACAGCACGTTCCAGACGATCTCGGCTGCTGCCAGCTCTCTGGTTTGCTCCAACCGTGGCCTGCAATGACAACTTGGGCCCCCCACGTCGCCCCCCAAAACAAGTCTGGATAGAGTCCCGAAGCAGGAGCAGCGCCGCCCCGTCTTCGTCCACCACGAGCTACTACGGCTTGCAGCAGTGGCTGAAGTTTTAGTCGCCCCATCTTCCCGCCTCTTGACCGAACATCCAGGCCCAGCCCGCCAATATGGACAACCTCGGCCGCTGCGCCAATCCTTGGCTCCAACGATGTGCTGCAGGGTTGCCCACTACATCTACTGCTGGCCTCAAGATGATATTTTTATCACGCTCTCGAGGCCCACGAGAAAGACTTGTCAGGGTGCGTACGTCACAGCACTCGATACTTCAGATCTTACGAGTGCCAGTAGCCGCCTCCGGGGGGGGGGGGGGGGGGCAGAGTAACTATCTTAGACTAGCTTAATAATTCTTGGCTGCTCGTTTAAATGCTAGTAGGCTCTCTATGGCACACTAGAAATGTAAGACCTTCAGTGCGTAACGTTTCACTTGTATACTGATTTCCCATGAGCCCTGCACGCAGCAGAGCGTTCACGAAGTGTGGCGGACAAGCGGACTAGTGCGACGTCACAGGTTCGTTGCAGGGCCCGTATGTCTCAATAGCCCGCACTCGATGCACCTAAGGCTACTATTTTCATTTTCTTTGACGAAGAAATGTGACCAACTATTCATCAAATGTTATTTCAGAAAGATACCTGATGTGGTGAAAATAGGATTATTATACTGCCATCAAATTTTCCTTGACAAAGATCTTTGATTTCATCGTTCCTTCAGCGTAGCCGACGAAGACTTATTACTGTGCGCTGCAGTTGCTTCTACGGCGACGGCATTGTATTTACATTTTGAAGAGGAACAGAAGAAAAGAAAAATAAATGCACTGGGACGAAGCCTTGGGTTTCACGGTGAGATGCTAAAAGCATCCAACAAAATGTGTTACGTGAGCTGCAAGTCTGGGACATAACATTGTACGAAAATTACTTACGAATGGATGATGGTACATTTCATTACTCGCTCAAAAAGTGTCTCCTCATTTTACGAAAAGGAACACTCACCTCAGAAGTGCTGCAAAAGACAGACTTATCGTAACACTTCAATTTGTTGTAACAGAAGAAAGCTACTCTATTTACAGTACAGCACTCGAGTATCTCAGTGAACACTGACGGACATAATACCAGAAACGTGTGAATCTATTTATAAAGTACTGGAGGAGGAATATCTGAAGACAAGTAACTGCTTAGTACATGCTACAGTCATTAAGAAATATTACCGTTTGTAGTGCTACAACGATGAAAATTAATATTACGACGATGTCAAATCTTATTTTCACGATTTAAAGAAGTATTCATGATATTAAAAATGTAATTATAATTTCATTATTTTCATTTTTGTGCTCACTGTATCAAAGACTTTCTAGTGCACGGAATAAATTAGCATTGTTTGTACTACTAAACTATATATGATTGTTAAGGGTTAAGCATGTAAGAATTCGATGTAAAAAATTTTGTTGAGTCTGAATTTTGTTCTCGTACTGGTCGGTAGAGAAGGAAAAGTTCCTTAATCGATGTGAAGGTATAAAGGCTGTAAAAAGGAGAGAGAGAGAAGGTAAATACAAGTTATTCAAAACAAATATCCCTAAAGTGTAACGTCTTGTGATTTCCTATAACTGAAAATTGCAAGGTCTAATCTGAGCCTGTCCTGAATAACAGCGAAGAACATTTATGTTATCTTCGTTTGATCACGGTTGTGATTCGCATGTTCTTTTTGTTACGCGACGTGTTATGAATATTTTCATTATACGCGCAAAAGTGCACACAGCTTTAATCGAACCTGCGTCTTTCGGAAACGATAACTTTTAATCAGTACAATTACGCGAATACCGTCTAAATCGCAACCGTGATCGCAAAAGTGTTTCCTGGACCAAATAATTCTTATAAAATGTGTATTCTCCAAAGCGAGCAGCATTGCATTATCGCTGACTCGCAACAATCGAAAGAGTAAAAACAGTGCTTAAATAAAATTGCCACCTTTTAATAATTATTATTATCCCATTAAATAAATAAATAGCAATTCAGTGGCTATCCAATCAATAAACAGAGAGGGCAATTCATTGGCAAACTATTGACACTACTAGCTTATAAGTGTGTGCTAATGTGTGTTTATTGTATTTGTTTCATGCTGTAATGGGCGGAAATCTACGACGACCCTAAGCAAGATATTTTTGCTGTACCATTTCATCCCAGCGGCAGCAGTACGAAGCACTGCATAAGGTAGGCACAACATCTTCTTCCACCTGGAACTGAATCTCACCAACAAAAAAAAAAAAATAAATAAATAAATAAATAAATAAAATAAAACAAAACAACACAACATTAAACAAAACCCAAACAAAAAAAATTTACATAAAGAGACTGTGTCCTCTTAGGAAGCTATAAGAGTCAATTATATTTAAATAACTGCGAGAAGGATCATTAAAATACAGCATTAAGTGTTTTCAGTAGTGGTTAACTGAACGAGATTGGAACTGAATTTTAATCAAACGAAAGTGAACATTTATAGTACTGATTCCAATCTGGTGCAGTGTAGTAATTATTTTATGTTTTGTGTGACGGAATAATTGATGTGTTGCGTGTGATGTTTCCCCGATTGGACTTGCACCCAAACATTTGCAAACATGGTGAAAACAGTGCGACGTGTAAGATAAGCTACACAGCAGGAAGTAACTGTAGAACATTCAGAGGAGGAAGGAATAACTAGTGATGCAGAAATTTATAATATTTTTTCAGATCAGACAGAGAATACAGAACAGGACACTAACATTAAAGTCAGTGAATTATCTGCTGTAGAACACTCAGGCAGAATACAGACGGTAGTTCAAGTGCATACCGAAGCAGAACCACAAGAAACACCAGTTGCAGGCGATTTACCACCGGTAGAGCCAACACAAACAGTAATGGATCCATTTTCTCTCTTAATGATGAAAATGGAACAAATGTTTAAAATACAGGAACAATCACAAAATGGTTCAAATGGCTCTGAGCACTATGGGACTCAACAGCTGAGGTCATTAGTCCCCTAGAACTTAGAACTAGTTAAACCTAACTAACCTAAGGACATCACAAACATCCATGCCCGAGGCAGGATTCGAACCTGCGACCGTAGCGGTCTTGCGGTTCCAGACTGCAGCGCCTTTAACCGCACGGCCACTTCGGCCGGCTGAACAATCACAGATACAGCGTGAACAAGAAACTGCTAAACAGCTTGCAACTGAGATTAATAATAATTTAGATAAACGTATTAGCAGAGTAGTCGAACGGATTAGGACCTTGGATGAACGCATTAGTCAATTAGACGAGCGTACGCAGTTAAGCTTTTCACAGTTCTCAGAAGAGATAGATCAAAAGCTTGAAAACCGGTTAAAAGAACACGATCGCCATCTGCGACAGCAAATAGATGCCCAGTTGTCTGCTATATAGAACAACATTTCAAGTATGCAACAAACATACCATGACTTACCACAGAATGTAAAGCAAGTAACCCAGGATGTGGACAAATTACAACAAACACACACTTCTTCGGACGCAGAAATACGCAACATAAGTACACGTATAGATAACCTTACGGTTGATAATCAAAACGTAATAGAACAAAAACGCAAAGAACAAGAAGAACGCGTTGTGACCACATTCAACACATGGCTAATTGACAAAGACAAACAAATTAGTACTGTTATACAGAAGGAACTAACAGTGATGTTACAATGAGCAGGAACACAACTGATACATGAAAACAACACACAGATTCATGATCTCCAGACGGAATTACAAAACGTGCAGGAAGTGCTTAATGAAACACGTATGCAAACATCTCATAACAGTTCACCGGAGTGTGTTAGTATCACAGAAACACACCCTGATCATTATGAAACGCCTTTAACTGAAAGTAGGGGGCAGACGGGCAATAATTTCAATCCAACACGTGGAGTAACATCCGTTTATCAAGACCATACACAATCATTGGTAACTCAGGATGCTTTAGTGAAGAATTCACAGTTTCAGAAGTTTACCAATGATAAGAACGGACCCCATCCAATTGTGTTTAACAAAGGGATCCGCGGAATAATGCCAAAAAGTTGGAACGAAAGGGAGAAAATTGTCTTTACCATTACCCATATTCAAGGTGAGCGAGCGTTGTTCGCGACACAGAGAGCTGAACAATGCAGCTCCTTCGATGAGTTTGAACAAGCTTTTCTAAACAAGTATTGGTCGCGTGGGGTACAAGAACGGTTAAGAAAAGAAGTTTATAGTCCTGAGCCATTTAATATAAAAAGCGGTACTTTGCGGAAATATTTCGAAAAGTATTTGGAGAAAGTGAAATATTTATCAACACCAGTTCCTGAGTGTGATGTTTTAAAGTTATTAAAGGAGAAGTTACCGCGTGATCTAAAGGAGAAATTGTTTCACATTCCTGAAGACAACGTGGAAAATTTTCTATCTGTACTGGACACTTTATATTTGGTTATCGAAGAGGACAGACACAATTATGGGAATAATTCGTCGAATAATGGTAAAGGTAATGGCAACGGGCGAAACCACAAGAACAATGCTAATAGAAACACCTACTATGGGAATCAAAATCATTGGAATAGTCCGAATTATTCAGGATGGCAGAACCACAATATGAACACAAATGGACAGTACGGTAATGCACCGAATCACAATTATCATCCACAGAACGTTAGTGGACAAAACAATAACGGAAACTTTTCAAAGAAACGGAAACGAGATTTTAGAGCTAAGCCAATTACAATAACGGTAATTTTTCAAATAATCAGCAAAACAAGCAACCACCACATAACTGGTCAACGCAGAATTATGCACAACAGCAATGGCAACAGCCTAGGCCAACGCAATATCACAACAACAATCATGTACAACCCCCGTACAATACAAATACGTCAAATAACATGCAGCAGCATATGAATGCGCAGCCATGGCAACCACCGAATCAAAATATCAAGATCATTGAGGTAAGTGAACCGCAACCATCAACCAGTACGTCAGTCAAACTAGCTGCGACGACATTCTGCTCCCGTGTGTCAGTCGCAGGGTGTCTAGGGGGCACTTGCATGAATGATGTTAGTAATAACGAGCAACGAATCGTGCAGACAACCAGCTGTCGTAACAACGAGAATGTGTGTCTCATAGAATCAGCAGCGATCGGGTCGAACGACGCAAAAGATGCGGTGTGTAAGAATAATTCTGTTGATGTTGCTCAACAACGTAGTTCAACTATGCAGATGTTAAGATATAATGACGGAGTCGATATACGAGAGGAATTATGTCAAGATTTTTGGAAGAAGTGTAATTTGTTTGAACGGGAAGTTGTACAAGCAGCTATAGTTTGTGATATTTATGGTATTCAAACTACGGTGATTTTAGATACTGGAGCATCTGTTTCTGTGATGAATGAATCGTTCTTTCTTCACTTAAAGAAGATTAGAATGATTCCGGTTTTTCCAGTCACTAATTGTCGAGTTACAGGAGCAATTAGTCAAGAAGCCCAACTAGTTCGGGAACAGACACCGATTTGTATTAATTTTGGAATGGGAGCCAAAGAGTGCACCTTCCTTATTGTAAAGAATTTAGCCGTGAACTGTCTCCTTGGATTAGATATTTTGCGGGAGACGGAAACTATAATCGATCTCACAAAGGGTGAATGCAGCATGTGTTTCGGTGACACGAGAGTCGGGTTGGACTTGGTAAAGACCAAAGAATTGCATGGCAAATATTGTCAAATTTTAAAGATAGAACCGATTCGCGCACATTTATGGCGGCTTCAAGATAGTTTCAACTGCAGTACATTCCCGGTCATGGAAGATGTGAAGGACGAGGAGAATATCCACCTCTCTGAAACAGTAGAAAAAGTACAACAATCCTCTGGTCTTGACAGTCTGCAACAAAAGCAATTATTAGACGCACTTACTAATCATCGTAAAGTATTTTTGAAAAACACCTGGACTAATTAAAGGTTACGTGTACGACACGCAAGTGTTTCCCCTGAAATTTATTGTCATCAAACGTACTCAATACCCTGCGCGAAAAGGGGGTAGAGTACATAGAGCCGTTTGAAAGTGTTGTAAACTACATACCAAATTTATCGACAGGTTTTACTCCAGCAGAACTCACATTAAAAACAAAAGAGAACAATAGTTGGGTCAGCCCACTTCCAAAACTAAATACCTAACCAGAAGACTAGGAGGACAAAGTTAGACAAGCATTGGTCACACTATACGAGAATGCACAGAAACGGCAAGAATCACACAACCGGAGACTACAGAATACTCAACAATTTAACGTGGGAGATATGGTGTTAGTAAGGAATTATCCGAAGTCGTCATTATTAAAGAGAAAAATAAAGAAGTGGTTTCTGTTATATTCAGGACCATTTGTGATCTTAGGTACACCACATAAAAATAGTTATTTCTTGGTCCATCCCAACTCAGATAGACAGAATGGACTGTACAATCACAAAGACTTGAAAAGATAAATATCGTACAGTAGATGACCTTTTACGTGTGTCGTAATGAGGTGAAGTCAAACATCAAAGACTCAAGTACTGTGCGAGTAGGCTAAGTGACAATTATTAATTGATCAACTAGTGTATAAGTATTTCATGGAGACACTGCGATGTGGCGTGTGGGAGAATAGGAACATACAACATTGGAAGCATCAGTACTGCTTGGAGGAAGAGACTCTCAGAATACCAGTTAGTTGTAAGAAAATTTCAGCTCCAGTTCGACGGAGAAGAGGAGGCCGAGCTGCAGCAAGGAGAAGAAGAATTGCTTCAAGATGATTCCACCCTAAGACACTTAATCAAACATAATACAAACTTGTTGAGATTTAGTAAACTTTCAGGAACTTATGCGTGTGAAACTACGACCAGTGAACAGAACTGCATATTTCACACAACAGTAGGATATAGTGACTTTAGAAAATAAACGTTTCATTTTGTTGATTGTTAACTATTTTGAACTCACTAGGGTGAGCAGGTTATGTTTTTTTTTTTTCTTTCAGACTGTGTACAGGATACACTTACAACATGGAAAGTTTACGCGAGTTACGTATAGGTTTAACAAATTTTCCACCGTAAGTTAGTGCTCGGACTTGCATGAGCTATAAACCAGGTCGAACAAGATGTTGTCCATGACTGAACAGATCATTACACACACAAACGTATACAGACTTGTGTTTATCACTGCACAATTCTTTGTAAGTCCAGGAGCTCCTTTTCGAGAAAATATATGACTTATGATTTGCTTTTATATTGTAAATGACTACAACTATGTACTTCATTTGATGTGTACAATCATTCAGTTATTTATCATTATGTAACTAGACTGTGTAAAGACATTCTTATTGGTAGCACAAGGACTATACCTTGTCAGACTTGATAACTGTGATGAAGTGACTACGTGGTGGAGTGAACATGTCACAGATGTCCTATGAACAAAGACTCCCTGTGAACATTATCCTCTGCGCGTACGAACTTTATTTCACAGGCGAAAGAGAGGAATTTAACACAAAAGTGGACGCTCAATGAGTGCGTTGTGTTACCATGATTTCGTTTTCAAATTTTGTGCTACGAGTGTTTAGTAATGCCAAGTATTCAGAGTGCTATTGGGACCACATGCGTGGACGTAACATTCCAGGGAAACTAAAACTCAAGAGCAAGTGTTTTTATCGATCAGTCAGCAACAGTGCTGAGCCGTAACAGTGTTGGGAACTGCTACTGACTACATCATTAAACCCGTTGCAGAACTGTATCAATGTTGGGACGTAATTACATGAACCTTTAATTGCAGATAGTCAGTTACGTCGGAAGGACGAATGGACTTGCATCATGATAAAGAAAATCAAAAACAGTCGAACACCTCACAAAAAAAAAAAAACAAAAAAAAAAAAACACATTCTTCTGGTTGAGTGAAAGAGTGCGTCATATTTAGATGTTAATTTAAGGAACTGATACTGCTGTTTGAATTTCATGTGACTCTATGCTGGGATGCTGAGCACACGTGTCGGTGAGGGCAGCATACTGCAGCGACATCATCCGTCATCCCTTGCCGCACCCTGCCACGTCATCGCAGTCCATCGCAGACTTACCTGATGGGGCGAGATATCGGCATTGCAGTACACCAAGTCGCCAGCCGTCGTCACCAGCAGCACTATCACGAAATTTTACCATTATTAAATATCATACGAAGTGAATATTCAAATGTTGAAAATTAAAAAAGAGGGTATGGAAGATGTGCTCGCTCCGCCGTGGTTTTTTTCCTGGGTTTTTCCCATCGGCCTTTGCCCGAATGGGGGAGCGTAACTCAAAATCCGTGAGACTTAAAAGTAAACAAAGTACATGCTTCCAAGTGAAAGAACATAGTGAACTTTAAATAAAACAGACAAGGAAAATAAGCCTGCTTGGATGATCAGTCAAACAAGTGTGACTGTACATCCAAAGGGGGCAATGTAGTGCTACAACGATGAAAATTAATATTACGACGATGTCAAACCTTATTTTCATGATTTAAAGAAGTATTTATGATATTAAAAATGTAATTATAATTTCATTATTTTCATTTTTGTGCTCAGTGTATCAAAGACTTTCTAGTGCACGGAATAAATTAGCATTGTTTGTACTACGAAACTATATATGATTGTTAAGGGTTAAGGATGTAAGAATTCGATGTAAGAAATTTTGTTGAGTCTGAATTTTGTTCTCGTACGGGTCGGTAGAGAAGGAAAAGTTCCTTAATCGATGTGAAGGTATAAAGGTTGTAAAAAGGAGACAGAGAGAGAAGGGAAATACAAGTTATTCAAAACAAATATCCCTAAAGTGTAACGTCTTGTGATTTCCTATAACTAAAAATTGCAAGGTCTGATTTGAGCCTGTCCTGAATAACAGCGAATAACATTTATGTTATCATATATTTTCTTCGTTTGATCACGGTTGTGATTCGCATGTTTCTCTTTGTTACGCGTTATGAATATTTTCATTATACGCGCAAATGTGCACACAGCTTTAATCGAACCTGCGTCTTTCGGAAACGATAACTTTTAATCAGTACAATTACGCGAATACCGTCTAAATCGCAACCGTGATCGCAAAAGTGTTTCCTGGACCAAATAATTCTTATAAAATGTGTATTCTCCAAAGCGAGCAGCATTGCATTATCGCTGACTCGCAACAATCGAAAGAGTAAAAACAGTGCTTAAATAAGAATAGAAGTTGTAAATTTTTTCCTTTATATCCTCGAGGGTGGATCCTGGTTATACTTTACTACCAATGCTGTACAAATATCTTCATAGGTCTCGCGTCTTCTTAATCTGTTTTTGTATTCCGGATGCCGCAACTTACACTTGCTTCGTACTTTTCTATCAGCATCGTTGTAGATGTGACGCACCATGTTAATTTTGAAGCCACGTTGATGAACATTGGATGCAAGACATCTGCGGCGATACTAGCGCTCCAAGCGGGTATGTATCTCCACGCAATAAACACAAGATGGACGCTTTCTTTGACCAAATCTAAGGCGATGCAGTAGATTTCATCAAAGAAAATTTGACGAAGTTCCTTGTTATTTGACAAAGAAACTTCGGTAAAGGAAATTTAATAGTTTAATACTGGCCTAACTAACCTCTACCGTGTCGTGCCTCCCACCTAGGTTCATAGCGTCGCTGTTGTGGCTCAAACGTCATCGTAGGTTATCATATTTTCATTCTTCATATCATTAATTATATCAAAATGTTCAAATGTGTCCGAATTTTTCAGGGACCAAACTGCTGAGGTGATCGGTCCCTAGACCTACACACTACTTAAACTAACATATGCTAAGAACAACACACACACCCATGCCCAAGGGAGGACTCGAACCTCCGACTGGAGGGGCCGCACAATCCGTGACATACTACCTTAGACCGCTCGGTCACTCCGCACGGCCTAAATATATCAGGGCATATTGGTCGCTAACTATGGGAACAATCAAAGGTTCTTTATAAATACACAAGCATACATTTCACAGTTTGACGACATATGTCATAAACGATTGAAAATAAGCAAAGTCGACAAAATTTAGTCTTGGCCAGTCACTTATTGCAGACACTGCTCTAATGGTAAAAATAGCGTCACTCAGTTTTTCAACGAGATCCAAAATATGGGCTTTTCATGATGGCTTACGACGTATTTGAAGGCCTAAGAATTTTGAATGTTCAAACTCACTAATCGTGTCCTAGTTCTGTGTAACGTATTAGAAACTGTGTAAACTGAATCTTACATCAATTTTGTTTTTACAAGCCATCAACTTGTGTATCGAACTGCACCACTTGGTACATTGCCTGTGTTGCCTTCATCATATTGCACTGCCAAGCTGGAATCATCACAAAACGGAAATATTTTAGAATTACCTATCAAACGGGACACTTCAGTTATATACTGCAACAGAGTGTTCCCTCTAAGAGACGTAATGCACATTTTCTCCGTTGTTTCAGCAGATATAGGTAATTTAGTTTTTGCAATATGTAACTGAAGTAAAAACAAATGCTGCCCATCACGTCTTTCAGGCAACGCCCGTTGTTGACGGAATGCTTCCATTTGTTCCCAGTTACAAGAAAAGTCATTTTTTAAAGTGAAATATTAAGTGCCCATTCGACAGAACGCTTCCAAATTAGGCTAGCACTGTGTTTTTTTTATCGATATGTATTAACAAGGACAGTAAAACACGAAGAACAGCAGCGACCGCTCCGCCGTGGCCTGGGCTGACTCTTAGTGCCACGCGGCAGCGCTGCTCAGTCGCTGCTGGAATGCCATGTATTCCGCTCAGTACTGGCTACATCACACTGGATGAATTTGGGACCGTTCTGTCGAATGGCATATAAAGTTCAGCTTTAAATAGTATTTGGTTTGTATTAGGAAACTAACTGACACTTTCCATCGACACTTGGCACTGCATGAAAGATACGACGAACAATATTTGTTTGGTTGTTTGGGCAGACTCCAGTCACATATTGCGAAAACGAATTGAATTGCTTATTTCATAAGGGCCTTAAGTCCACTCTTATGGCATTTTGTGCTACCTAGATTTCTGTGTTTTTTAGAGGTCGACTCATCGTTGAGTCTGGAAAGGACAGCGTTTTATCAAATAGCCGAAATATACCGCTAAGAAATTCCGGTTGTTTTAAATATGTCTAAGACACAGAGCGCATTTGCTCTCGGCAGTTCTGAACAATAAGTCCATGTACTCCATTGAGATGCTGTGAGTGTCAGAAAAGGAGGGAGAACGATGTAAATAATGTATCAATGGGATGTTTCAAAGTCAATGTTGTAGAGCAAACAGTAGGATGCGATTTTGTGTCGTTCTAGTATATTATGTCAATATGAGTGAATCTGTGAAGTTGAACCAATCTGTAAGTAAAGGACGAGGACAGCTGTTTGTCATCTGAGCAGTACGATCGAAATGTAATCGGAACTGCTCAACTAAAAGGATTGAAGCATACTTATTACCGAGGTCAGCAAATAACAGCAAAATCTGTCGGCCAGCCTTGTACAAACAGTTCTAAGTGATTTGAAAGCCTAAGTCAATATGATCAATTATCACAATTTTTCTGGATTGTAATAGTAAAGATGAACAAGTTATTTACCTCCAGAACCTAATAAAGGCAGATAATGTAAAGCGACATAGGCAAGGCAACGAAAAGTGCAAAGGCAATTTCTTTCAAATATCATTGCATGGTGCGAATAAATCGTATCCAAATTTGTAGACAAACGTTTGTAAGCTTATTTTCAGTTGGCGAAAAATGAGTGAGAAGGATAAGACAGCTACTGCTGCTTGGAGAAAGCCGTTTGACGTAACGGGCGAGTGGTGGCGCCCTGGAAATATTCGATGTTCGGATTTGGGGCGGCCGCACAGGATGCTCGTCGAAGCTGCGGCTCGTTAGCAACCGCGTGATGGCGCACAGTAGCTGGACCACGAGGTGCTGAACGTTAGCCGGGGTCCAGGCGTGGCGTGGCTGGGAATTCATTGTGCCAAAGATGGCGGACTTTGTGAAACCTTTAATGGCAGACATTTCACAGTTCGTATAGAAATTAACAGTAGCCGGATGAATCCTGATACCTGAAAAGGAAACATGTACATTACTATTATTTGCATGACGATTCTGATGTTGTAATCAGATTTTCATTCAAATGGTTCAAATGGCTCTGAGCACTATGGGACTCAACTGCTGAGGTCATTAGTCCCCTAGAACTTAGAACTAGTTAAACCTAACTAACCTAAGGACATCACAAACATCCATGCCCGAGGCAGGATTCGAACCTGCGACCGTAGCGGTCTTGCGGTTCCAGACTGCAGCGCCTTTAACCGCACGGCCACTTCGGCCGGCCGATTTTCATTATATTTATTAGTTTACAGTTTAGTATCTGACGGTTAATCTACAAGTAACACCCAGCAACGAATTTCCAAAATATAAACGGTTCTTCAGATTTTGCCGATCGACGTGTCTTTAGAAAGATATTAGTGTAAACCTAAAATGGTATCAATTACAGGCATGTAACATGAATAGTACATGAATTATTGCAGGTCAAAGTGGCCGATTACTATCGATCGCGACTGGCCGTAAGCACTCCACAGTGACTCGAAAAAACGGTAGCAGCATGCTTATAAATATATTTATTCATGTATGTCTTTGTTTATATCCTATATATATTTACTATTCGCGAAGAAGTTGGTTGAATATTTACTGTGTTTTAGAAGTCACAGAGACATTAGGTTCCTGGCCTATCTTTTGTTCTATTCCTTTTATATACGTTTACTTAATTTGTTTATGTATTTAATAATGTGTGTTAAAGCGTGTTTATGGTCCAGCCGCAGGAATATTTATTTAATTTCAAGTTATTTAAATGTAAATCCTGTATTTCGAAAGTGTTTCATTATGTTTGCGAGGGTACGTTGGTTTGGAGACATGGAGGGAGCGCTCTAGCCAATCACAGCGTTCGTTACTACGGAAGGCGACTACCGAAGTGCATGGAAAGGGTTCGGCACGGTGCAGCACGAGGGACAGTCGCACAGGACATGGAAAGTGCTGGGCGCAACGGCGCGGCGGACGCGCGGTCGCGAGAGAGACTTGGAGAATGTGGAGCAGTTTGTGCGTGGTCGCGGCAGGCTGAAATACTCTGGAGTGGCGACTTGTGCACTGGTGAGATTTCCGTGTCTTCTACAGCGAAGATATAGTGTGTGAAACTTCCTGGCAGATTAAAACTGTGTGCCGGACCGAGACTCGAACTCGGGACCTTTGCCTTGCGCGGGGAAGTGCTCTAGCGACTGAGCTACCCAAGCACGACTCACGCCCCTTTCTGACAGCTTTACTTCTGCCAGTACCCTGTCTCCTACCTTCCAAACTTAACAGAAGCTCTCCAGCGAACCTTGCAGGACTAGCACTCCTGAAAGAAAGGATATTGCGGAGACATGGCTTAGCCATGTAGCGTGTGCTTAGAAGTGAATATCTTGCGAGCTGTGTTGTTATTCATAACTAATTACGTGCAGTAGGAATCTATTGTTTCCCTGTTATTCAGCTTATATTTTATTTAATTGGTGCACCATCGACAGCAATAAGTGTTTTGCAGGAATATACCGCAATCTCAAAAGTAATTCTACTATCGTACTCATCATTTAAAGTCATTAAGATAGTGTCTGCGGATTTTATTTAATTGCAATCTTTCATTTATAAGTTTATATGTAACATTCATAATTCGCAATTGCCGAGTGATAGAAACCTTCGACCATTCGATTCATATGTGTATTCTTATCGTATACTGTAGACTCAGCAGTATTTGGCCCGTAATGCGGCAACTACGTATCCCAGCCCCTAGACAACGAAACCAGCCAAAACTTTTAATATTGCAACTCTGAGTCGGAGAGTGCGTAGTTAGTATTAGAAAGCTCGCAATTGGGGGTTTCTCGTCCTGGATATGTGCCCTGCAAAGTGCTAATTCCTTTGCTCTCTGTTATTCAGTGTACTATACGAAGCGTAAAAAACCTTTGCAAAAAAATAGTTCAAATGGCTCTGAGCACTATGGGACTCAACTGCTGTGGTCATTAGTCCCCTAGAACTTAGAACAACTTAAACCTAACTAACCTAAGGACATCACACACATCCATGCCCGAGGCAGGATTCGAATCTGCGACCGTAGCAGTCGCACGGTTCCTGACTGCGCGCTTAGAACCGCGAGACCACCGCGGCCGGCTAAACCTTTGCAAACCAGTAGAGATTTCTGTAGAGTGAACCTCTCACAAAATACAGTGTGAGATCGGTTTCACAAGTAGGTTTCTGGAAGTAGTGAAATTACGCAGTATTTTTTACAACTGACACATGCCATCAGTAGGGATCCTCATCTATCACGTTAAAGGCAATTTGCGTGGGGGCTCAGAGTCTGAATAAGTTGAGTGCAGGGAACAGTAATGGTCAGCGCATTTAATTCACAACGTTATAGGAGATGGTTGGAACACACAGTAACCGGCAGCAGCTACAACTACGTCAGGTGACTTCTCTAGTGGTGGACGCAGATCTGCAGCAGTACGCCGGCAGCTTCTTCGAGTACTCCAGGGCAGTCTTCAATGTCGACTTTCGCTACAACCGACGGCATCACCGTGGTGGATTGAACCATTTCACATCAGATAAGTGCCTGCGCAAGTAATGATACAGTGTTTAACTCTGAAGTTTAATCTCCACTTATATATCTCGCGAATATAAAACAGTCACCTAGTATGTGTGACTCTGAAAATGGAAGCCGCGTGGGTTTAGCCGAGCGGTCTAAGGCGCTGCAGTCATGGACTGTGCAGCTAGTCCCGGCGGAGGTTCGAGTCCTCCCTCGGGCATGGGTGTGTGTGTATTTGTCCTTAGGATAATTTAGGTTAAGTAGTGTGTAAGTTTAGGGACTGATGACCTTAGCAGTTAGCTCCCATAAGATTTCACACACATTTGAACATTTTTTGCTGAAAATGGAAGTTAGCCGGTTAGTCCGAAATCAGAGCGGTAACGTGTAACTAGTAGTTATTCAGGCAAGGGGAATGAATGTGGAGCAGATATGATGTCTCAGCTAATGGAAATGATCCAGGAATTGGCAAATTATATCAGCAGAATTCGTGAGTAATGGATACTATACGAACTGAAATAGGTTCCGCTGTGAAAGAGGACGTTGCATGGGTAACCTTTAAAAAGTAACTGATGATAAATTAAAATGTGTCCGATAGGATATACAGAAAATTAGTAGTAAAATCTAAAACCTAATCATTGGGAAAAAGATCTTCGGGACAAAATGTACAAGGTACAGGTGGAACTTGGGGACAAGGTAAGTGACTGTATAAAAGCACCAGATGCTCATAAAAGCGATGCAAATTTAGCAGTTAGTGACATTGTCAATCGTGTAGGTGAGAGGGAGAAAGAAGTGGGCGAAATTAAAGATAAAATAGAGTCCAGTATCACCAGTAAAAACGAATTTAGAGAACAAATGCAACAGATAGAAAGTCATTCAAATTCGTTAGCCTCCCAACAGGCCACGGCGATTATAAATATCCCTTGGGCAAATACCGTATCTGTGAAATGTTACGCAGATGACGGAAGATATCATCCAGTAAATTTGTTGTGTGCCTTTAGGGACACTTTTGTTCACGGCATGTTGGACGAAGCGAAAATAAAATACGTTAAACGGCATTTGGAGTGAGACCCTCAGTCTTGAGAAAATGTTAAATGTAGTTCGTGCGAATCGTATGAACAGTTCGAAAAGTGTTTTTTGAACAAGTTTTTGAGCGAGGCAAAACAGACGCCGATCCTAAATGAATTCTTAAACAGTGTGAGTTACAGGTACGATAATGGAGCGATTATTTTTTCAAGCACGAAATCGGCAAGCTTATGAACGTGAAAAATCCTTTTGTATTTTAAGGTAAATCATCACGTTAAAAAGGCGATTACCCGAAGATTTGCAGTGGGATCTTGTCCATAGTCCATGAGATTCCGTGGACGAATTTCTAGAAATTGTAAAAAAATTAGAGAGGGCTTTGAAGTTCAACCCTCATAGCAATCCGGGCGGTAGTTATCAAAATGGAAAGCCAGATAATCATCGGCAAAATAATAATCGTGAGAGAAATCAAAGGAATTCTCACGGAGATAGTGGCAGGAATGGTGCAGAATGGTCAGAGAGCGAACAGAAGTGATAACTTCCGTCAACGGGATCCAAGTAAAGGACGCTGATTTGACGGGGGAAATGCGCGCGAAGTGCAATCGCTTAACAACCGGTCGTTAAACTGATGTTCGCCACATCTCAGGTCCGGGGGGTGGTGATCTGAACAGGCGAAGAAAAGGACTGGCGATAATGGTAACGGTCGAAACGTTGATAGGTTTGGAGAAAGGCAACAAATATTTAATATGGAGTATGCTAAAGAGGAAGGCTATATAGGTGGCTCTTTCGATAAAAGCTGGTGCGAACGGCGGAAGCATAGGTTAGTGACAGATTTAAATAAAAGTAGTGGGAATGAATTTGCAGGGAATGATATAAGTTATGAATGTGTAATGAATGAGTGTGTGAATGGTGACGAATGGAAAGATTCAGTGGTTCAACAAGAAGTTAAAGAGGAGATAAATTTTGTGAAAGCAAATTGTGTGGAGAGTTCTGAAGAGTTATTAGCAAGTAGTAGCAATTGCAGTAAGGAAGGTGTAGTAGCAAATATTTATGAGTCGGCGAAAAGCGTCGATGTTAGTGAAGGCGGCTTAGCGTTGGTCTCGCAGGCAGTTGAAATTGAAAATATATTGGCAGAGGTAGATGATTTCTGTTTAAAGCAGATGCCAGACTGAGATTCAATGGAAGAATCCTAAGGAAATGCAATCCGAAAATAAAGGAAGTAGGTTACAGTACGCTTGTTCGCCCACTGCTTGAATACTGCTCAACAGTGTGGGATCCGTACCAGATAGGATTGATAGAAGAGATAGAGAGGATCCAACGGAGAGTAGCGCGCTTCGTTACAGGATCATTTAGTAATCGCGAAAGCGTTACGGAGATGATAGATAAACTCCAGTGGAAGACTCTGCAGGAGAGACGCTCAGTAGCTCGGTACGGGCTTTTGTTTAAGTTTCGAGAACATACCATCACCGAAGAGTCAAGCAGTATATTGCTCCCTCCTACGTATATCTCGCGAAGAGACCATGAGGATAAAATCAGAGAGATTAGAGCCCACACATAAGCATACCGACAATCCTTCTTTCCACGAACAATACGAGACTGGAATAGAAGGGAGAACCGATAGAGGTACTCAGGGTACCCTCCACCACACACCGTCAGGTGGCTTGCGGAGTATGGATGTAGATGTAGATGTAGCTGTTAATGTATTGGTAATTTATGTAATGATGTAAAATCTACTGGCATTGATACTTCGGAGGAAGGAATTTATGCGTTTCTAGTCACGCATGAAGGCGAAACGAAACTTTTTGATGAATGTGTGGATCTAAAACCTTTGTCAGGGTGTGAATGTGTGACTGTGTGTAAAGTAGGATCGGGGGTTAATATGGAGGAAAAGTCTGTAGAAATGGCAGAGTATGCTGATTTTTGTCCCATTACAGCGGAATGTAGCAAGTCTGGAAGCCCCAAAATTGTACAACAAGGTAGCAGCAATTTGTGTGATGTAGTGGCGGAGGATAAAATTGTGTACGATTCACATAAAGTTAATTTGCTGGCGGAGGAAAGTAAGGTATCTGACGTGAATTTATGTAGTGATTTAAATGGTGAACGAGGAGATAAGGCTGCTCAGATGAATATTTAAGGTGATGATGGCTTAGGCATCGATGTATTATTTCAGGAAGCTAAAGTGTTTAATAGTGAATTGATGTGTAATTTTGTTGAAGCTGCAAGTGTCGATATTTTGGACGGGAAAAACAGTAAAGTTGTGCATGCTGTTGGTAGTGAATCGGTGAAATGTGTGGAGGAACTAACAGATAATTTAGAGACGGCTGAAGTGAATAGTGTGGATGGGAATAGTTTGTGTGATGAAGTTTGTGCAAATTTGTATGTGAAGGAGTATGATTCTAGTGAGACTGATTGGCGTTGGTACGGTAGAACATTGAGGTCATTGCTACCGCGTCTGTGGAAACGTGAGAAGTTGAAAATTGCAAAGGGTATATAGAGAAAGGGCAGAAATGAAAAGCTGTTCTAATTTGTAATTAGAGGTGTTAATTTTGAAGCGATAATTTTATTTTTTACTTGGGGATTCATTTACCAATTTGTTATTTTATTGTGTCACTCCACATTTGCAAGAGGGGGAAGTTTAGGCACTGAGGGTTCGTGGAGGTCAGTGATCCCGTGAATTTAAATAAATTTTCTATTGCTTTATGCTTTGTATAAGAGTGTGGTAAAGAATTTAGTTGTCACTTTGAAGGGTATTATAACTGTAATTGTGTGTGCACGCAGTTTTGGTGTGTGAAGGTAGGAAGGATTGATTAAAGTCAATTAAATAGAACTTATGGGAGTTTGAGCTTACTGTGATTCAGTCAAATGGTTCAAATGGCTCTGAGCACTATGGGACTCAACTGCTGTGGTCATTAGTCCCCTAGAACTTCGAACTACTTAAACCTAACTAACCTAAGGACATCACACACATCCATGCCCGAGGCAGGATTCGAACCTGCGACCGTAGCAGTCGCACGGTTCCGGAATGCGCGCCTAGAACCGCGAGACCACCGCGGCCGGCGTGATTCAGTCGTTTGCCTTGTGACTTTGTTCCTTAAGTATTGTTTTCCACTGGAATGAATCGTTAGTGAGGATTTTGGTTGGTTTTGGGAAATGTTTTGTTGACGGGTTTCTGCTTTTGGTTTTCATTGTAGACAGGTTTGTGACGAGAAAAGGTGGAGCTCTGAATTCAGAGGCAGACACTATTTCTGCGAGGCACTTGGTCAAAAGTTTGATGTGATTTGATCAGTACTTCGTGCTAAAATCCATGTGAGCGTGTGTAGTGCGACGGAAAAAATTAGCGCTGTGTGAGTGTCACAAGAAGTGCTTAGAAAATCTTACATAATAAAAGCGCATTTAAAAATTTTATTCCTTATCCAAAAAATTACTTAGGCAGAATTGTAATGCAGGCATTTATTTAACATGCATTTATTTCGAAATTCATGCTGCTCCCACACCACTACAAAAATTTGGTAAACCCCTATTGGCCTGGCGTTTCATCATAAAAGTCTGTTCTTTGAAATTTGTTTATATGTACTAGTATGAACTGAAGGATGCTACTTCTGAACATTCTGGCAGGCTAGAATGGTTAATAAGAGCAGGTGTGTGAGGTAATGGGCGGGTGGTGGGGCCCTGGAAATATTCGATGTTCGGATTTGGGGCAGCCGCACAGGATGCTCGTCAAAGCCGCAGCTCTTAAGCAACCGCGTGATGCCGCACAATAGCTGGACCACGTGGTGCTGAACGTTAGCCGGGGTCCAGGCGTGGCGTGGCTGGGAATTCATTGGTGACGAGGACGGTGCTTTGTGTCGATGAAGGAGATTTCTATGCTGGGAGTGCCAAAGATGGCGGACTTTGTGAAACCTTAATGGCAGACATTTCACAGTTCATATAGAAATTAATAGTAGCCGGATGAATCGTGATACCTGAAAAAGAAACATGTACATTACTATTATTTACATGACGATTCTGATGTTGTAATCAGATTTTCATTATATTTATTAGTTTACAGTTTAGTATCTGATGGTAAATTTCCAAGTAACACCCAGCAACGAATTTCCAAAATATAAACGGTTCTTCAGATTTTGCCGATCGACGTGTCTTTAGAAAGATACTAGTGTAAACCTAAATTGGTATAAACTACAGGCATGTAACGTAAGTAGTACATGAGCTATTGGAGGTCAAAGTGGCCGATTACTATCGATCGTGTTAGGCCATAAGTACTCCACAGTGACACGAAAAAACGGTAGCAGCTTGCTTAAAAATATATTTATTGATGTATGTCTTTGTTTATATCCGATATATGTATTATTCATTAAGAAATTGGTTAAATATTTACTGTGTTTTAGAAAGCACAGAGACATTAGGCCACTGACTTACCTTCCATTATAGTCCTTTGATATTTGTTTATTTATTTTGTTAATGTATCTGGTGAGATTTGTGTGGCTTCTACAGTGAAGACGTAGTGTTCGCCTAGAAGTAAATATCTCGCGAGCTATGTTGTTGTTCATAACTAATTACGTACAGTAGGAATCTATTGTTTCCCTGTTATTCGGCTTATATTTTGTCTAATTGCTACACCATCGACACCAATAAGCCTTTTGCAGAAATATACCGCATTCTCAAAAGTACTTCTAATATTGTACTTATCATTTAAAGTCATTAAGATAGTACCTGCAGATTTTATTGAATTGCAATCTTTCATTTATCAATTTATATGTTACATTCATAATTCGCAATTGCCGAGCGATAGAAACCTTCGACCATTCGATTAATGTGTGTATTCTTTTCTTATACTGTAGACTGAGCAGTATTTGGCCTGTAATGCGGTAACTATGTATCCCAGCACCTAGACAACAAAACCAGCCAAAATATTTATTATTGTAACTCTGAGTCGGAGGGTGCGTAGTTATTACGAGAAAGCCCGCAGCCCTAAAGATGAACAAGGGAAGTCAAAGAGCGGTAATTCAAAATTAAAACTTGAAACTGCCGAAGTTCATGAGCACATATCGTCACCGAGCGAGGTGGCGCAGTGATTAGCACACTGGACTCGCTTTCGGGAGGACGATGGTTCAATCCCGGGTCGGGCCATCCTCATTTAGGATTTCCGTGATTTCCCTAAATCACTCCAAGCAAATGCCGGGATGCTTCCTTTGAAAGGGCACGGCCGACTTCCTTCGCCGTCCTTCCCTAATCTGATGAGACCGATGACTTCGCTGTTTGGTCTCTTCCCCAAAACAATCCAATCCACATATCGTCATTTTCGACGAAAGGATCTCACTACGCTGGTAAAGTGTACCTTTACGTATGTGCTGACTTGAAAAGGAAGACCGTGTACGCGCTTTTCAGAGAAGTGAATCCTCTTTCACCGATCAAATACGAATCCTACGCGAAAATAATTAAACAGGGTTTTGACCTTCACTTCGGCAGACCACAGGCAGATGCGTGTTGTGAATGTCAGCAGTTAATGGTGAAAATTAAAAGCAAAAGGTAGAATGAGGCATCTCGACGGACCGCTGTTTGTGATTTAACGGTGCAAACGAGAAGAGTCAAGAAATTCTATACTGATTTGAATGGAAATTAAACGCTGTGCAAAGAAAATAAACATATTTCGAGTTTGAAGACTCCATGCAGAATCTTCATCGACCAAGGATACCTATTCAAGACATATTTCATCTCCGGCAGCTGGCGGCTTATGTTTTCGGCATTCACATTTCGAAAGGTAAGACGGCATTTCATTACCTTTATCATGGAGGTGTCACCCACGAAGGTCCTAACGAAGTGTGCACCTTCTTGTACCACTACCTCACCACGTACATCCCTGAGGACATAAAAATTGATCATCTCTTCTCTGATAAATTCCTAGCGCAAAACAAGACTCACTGTTTAATGAGAATATATCAAGCTTTTATTGATGCTGGAAAACTTCACTAAATAAAGGGATTGTTTTCTGTCAGGCAACAATCTTTGTTACCATCTGATAGAGCTTTAGGCACAATCGAGAGATCACTGCTAAGGACTGACAGAGTGGACACTGTTATGGATTACGCTGACTTGATCACACCATCGAGTGCAAGACAATTCTCTATAAAGGTTATCTCAACAGATGAACTGTCAAACTTTAGGTCCTGGTGGACAAATATTTGGAAGGGGGCAACTCATTCACCGCAGACAGTTACATCACGAAGAGACAAGAAAGTAGCATTCAGTGTTTCAAAATTTCATCATTTTGTCTTCATTAGTAAGGTATTTATGACTGTAACAGCCTGCAGCGTAATCAATGGTTTAAATACCCACACATTCAGATTAAGACTACCTGGAGGTTCTCGATCCAACCTCTACTACCCAGTTTTCGAGCCTCTTCAGATGACTATATTCCTACCAACACAAATAAGATGACAGACATAAAGAAGTCGGCTGCTTATGTAGTGCAAGAAGAACATATCCTGGAATTCTGGAATACTGTCATCAGTGACCAACTACTGCAGGAGCACTGGATGCGAAAGGTGTGATTTCCAATATTGATTAACATTTGGTTTTCATGAACAAATATTGTGAATTCTTTAAACATTGACTCTAACATTTACTTACATGTTCATTAAACTGTTTGTGTGATGTAAAGGTCTTAAGATTTTTGTTTCTCATTTATTTCAGAAAAACACTGTGTTGAAGAGAATATAATAAGTCACAATAATTGTTCATAGTTGTATATCTTAATTGGTCACTGCAAACAATAAACAAAAGGCCCTATAAAATATTAAAACTGTTTTCTTATTTCAAAACTATAGCAGAATGGCAGACAGACATAGGGCCCTTCTGAAATAAGCGATTCAACTACAAATATGTGTCGAAAGTTCAAACGAGTTTTAAGAGGGACTCATGCTATACTAGAAACAGTAGTGTCCCCAGCACTGGCACCTAAGGAGCACACCCGTTTATCCATGACCCAGTCAGACGCTGCCTTGTAGTTGTTCTCACTACCATGGAGAATGATCTTCTGCTGTCTATTCATAAAGTATGAGAGCAATGAAATGTGAACTATTGCTCTTATTACAAAATGATTGAACTCCTAGAGCAATACGTTGCAATCAACATTATTAAATGCCTTAGTTAAATAAAATAAGATTCTAATTTTTGCTACTTTTGATTAATTTGTCCAGTGCATCACACAGAAAGGAGAATATATCGCTTTTATTTGTTAAACCGCTTCTAAAATCAAGCTGTACGTTTGACATCAAACGTGGACTGAAACAGCCGGCCGGTGTGGCCGTACGGTTAAAGGCGCTTCAGTCTGGAACCGCGTGATCGCTACGGTCGCAGGTTCGAATCCTGCCTCGGGCATGGATGTGTGTGATGTCCTTAGGTTAGTTAGGTTTAATTAGTTCTAAGTTCTAGGCGACTGATGACCTCAGCAGTTGAGTCGCATAGTGCTCAGAGCCATTTGAACCATTTGGACTGAAACGATCACTTGCCCTCATATACATGGCCTTTCCAATCATTTTCGGAAATATTCTTATTTTTTATAAAGCAGCTGCACTAATGAATACATTCATCTTTCAGGGAACTGACCATTCCTAAGTGAAAAATGACAAAAAAGTGGGTAATTACTGTGCTAATATACACCGGCATTTCCATTTATTTACACTATATTTTGCTTTTAATATATATTCCACAGTTACCTTCGGAATACGACACATGTATCTACCTTGGTCACTTCGTCGTGATTACTCTGCGATTAGGAACGGGGCAGTGTGCTTGTGTGTTGTAAACTGCATTATTGTATGTTTCTAATATTTGATTGAATGGAAGCTGATTATAGGACATTATATTTGCTTTCCACTTCATCCGTCCTGTAAATTCAAAGCCGACATCCTCTACTGATTAATGAAACAGTTTTTATCAAGGACTGGGAATGTGTTACTCATATCACTTGTCGTGAAATTCACTTACGTAGCTGTCTCTTTCAGTTCACATGTGGAGTTATAAATCACTTACTTGCGTTCATGAAAACTATAATTGTTTATCAGTTTACTCTATCGTAAGTATTACGGTAGTCGCTACACCATTCTTTGTCATTAATGCTTAATATTATGTCAACGTCACACGTTGTGGCATGTTGTGCGTTTGCATCACGACTCATAACTATTCCTTTTCATCGGCAAACACATTACTGGGATGCAGTCAAAAGACATTAGTAATAACTAGTTTTTGTTCCCATTCCATCGGTTCCAGGGTGTGACATGGTAGGTCGACAGTTGCTGCTTCTTCGATTATTGTTTAATTATTATGCATAGTGATCCTCAAGTTACTATGATGCTATGTAGAAACGATATTCTAATTTACTTGTTCATTCAGAGGACTCAACTATTTTTTATATTTGAAGTTAATTATCACAAAACTGACCAGACATTCTCACTGCACAGCTGGACGCTGAACGAGACAGTTAACACTTGTTCAGTTTGGACCTTTAGTTTTATAAATCAGTACTCACTCTGCAATATTCAAGTGTCCACAGTCAAACAGCAAAATACGTAGATTAATTCAAAAGGCACTGAAAATTTTGGAAGTACCATGTGCGCACCACAGCAGTAGAGGACGCTCATGGGATTCCCTCGTGGGTGTTGTATGTTCTCCAACCTTCTGATGGACTCACAAAGTTTAGTTTGACTAGTATTTATCGATGCGTAGTCTTGTTGTTTGTGCCAGATCATAGCGTTTTTCTTGTTCTTTAAGTTTTGCATTATATATTATTGCCGAACCGAACTCAACAAATTTCTCAAATTTCAAGAAGTATTGATTAACGTTTATCTTGACATTACTTAGTTTCTCTTAATAGCTTTCTTGGATTTATTTTTTACAGTCTAATATTTTCTCCTGAAAAATTTCATACGTTAATCGACATGAAAAATACATCAACAGACAAGAACATCACCATACACACCCCTGCTGCCCAATGATAAATTTTCTCGCGGTACGTCAGCTGTGACGTGTTTTAGCTTCTTCGGTTTTTTAGTTAATGTCACTTATTTTCCACAAGTTTTGTCATTTACCTTTTGTATTCCATCTGTTCTGGGGATGTGCATTCGACCTGAGCAATACCCTACCAGAATATAGGCAAAAAAAGTGGTGCCATAAATAGTGATACGTTTTTATACACGCAGTTACCGACTTTTCCGAACATTCGTTAATTCTTAGTTCATGTTAGGTAAGGAGATCATCACCAAAGACTAAAATAGGGAATAATTAAAACTAAATTCGAAATAAAACAATAGCAAACTAACCGTACTGTTTCGGATCGATTGCTCGATCGCTATAGCTGTGCGGAATCTTTGACGTCTCGCCGCGCTTTGCCCTATGACCGGCATGTGTGCAGCCAGCTGAAGACTCAAGTAACACGGAAACAGCACCTGGGGTCGCGAGGACGGCCTGCAGACGTTCAGCCCTGACATATGAAATTGTCTCGGCGGGCAGAGACCTGATCTATAGGAGGACAGTGTTTTGACCAATTTCGGAGCGCTGGTACCCTCTGCAAATTTTCCTGAGCCGAGCTTCTGGGGACCTTGACTGCCCCGCAACTATTGGTTCATCAAGTATTTTGATGAGCTCGTTTCTGTGAACTGTTTGCTTGCCGCGTTAAAGTCGTGATGCTCCCACCAGTTTCCCTTCCAAGGTATTCCTGTATTTGTTGCTCGTCCGAGTTAATTCCAAAAGAAGGGAAACTTATTCCAATGGTGAAGCTTACTTTAATC
This sequence comes from Schistocerca nitens, assembly GCF_023898315.1. NCBI lineage: Eukaryota > Metazoa > Arthropoda > Insecta > Orthoptera > Acrididae > Schistocerca > Schistocerca nitens. Next base: position 545,080,949 of record NC_064614.1, read on the forward strand.
AGATTTTCCCCTTTCTCTGCACTTATTACAATTTTTTTACAATTTTGGGGAATGAAATTTTTTCTTGCCTACATTTAAAAACAGTGAAGTTTATTTTAATAGGAGTTGCTCTTTTCACTGCCGCTACTATAGGGCTATGGGTATGCATCTGCAAACAGTTTTTCGGCATCCAAAGTTTTTTAAGACTATTAAAAATAATGAAATTTATTTTGATAAGTGCTATTCTTTTCAGGGCAAATGTTTCGGGAAATCATTTGTTAAAATAACTTTGGGGTATTGAAGCCTTGTCTCATCGCCAACTCCTGTAATTCTAGTCTGACCCAGTTGTTAATGACTGTATAGCCCACAGTAATTCTGAGTTGCACCATGGAGTGACAGTTTGCCTATCAACATACATAGTCATTTGGCAGATGCTTTTACCAATTTATGTTGCGACTGCAAGTTGATATGTACAGGAATGTGCCCTTCCTTTGTTGTAAAAATAGTGCACTGCTTTTAGTATTTAAGGTTTTTAATCTGTTGCAGCTGACCTTGTATTGGAACGACACATCTACCAGTACGGCATTGTGAGGCGAGTCTGCACCGCTCGTCCCGTCCTTTGGATTTTCAACTGCTGTAGTGGGGTTTGTAATGTATTCAGATAACTTTGCCTTATTCTAAACTTCCATCACCAACGAACGTAACGGATTTGTTGTGTATTTGCTATCATTTTGTGGTGAATTTTAATGGCTTTGTTTAAATTTTGTATTCAAACCAATTCAAGAATTCTGAAGTACGTAAAAAAGTAATTTTCTGTCACTGGTACAGTTTTATAGCTAAAAGACAGATTTTGATAACATGAGAAACTTTCATGCTAAAATTTTGTGAAATTCTTGTTTTTTCCTTTTCTTAAATTTATTCAAGGGGGGTGGGGGGGACAAATTAATTTCAATTAATGTTCTATTGAATAAAATTGGTGTCGTCAACTGTGAAAGCCGTTCATTGTTGTCTGGCTCAGTCCTACCACTCTACAGCGTATTAGGTGGGTTAAAGGATGTGCAAGACCATCCCACTAAGGAGTATTTTTTCGTAAGTAGTATTGCATATGAAGAGAAAAAGTGCAGAAAAACTCTGTTTTCTTAGGGGGTAAAAATACACAAATTCGAGGCTAGAAACAATCGAAGTGAAACTCGTGTGTAGCTCCGTAAAAGGTTTCAGCCGTAAACCGCTCCCGGGCGAAACGAAAGCGGGGCGACCACGTTGTGCTGGCGGCTCACCTCGTTGGAGGGAACAGCCGGGGACGCGAGTGAGCGGCGGCGAACAGTCGGCTGCGCGGAACACCGCCGCACCCCGACTTTCATTTGCAGCGAAGGAAGCAGAGCCGCGAGGAAAACACCTTTCTCTGGAATACAGCACATTGAAGAAGTCCTGACGGAACAGTAGCGCAGTGTTCTGGGTTAGGGATGAGAATACATGGATACGGTCCTCCCTCTAGAGGAAGGTCTAGATTACTTCGGGCGTAAAGGAACACTCACTCTGTTGCCCAAACACAGAAATGCGGTTGTTCAGTACAGAGCACCGAGAAAGATAATGAATGTTAAAACGCGAGCCTGTGTAATTACTAGGGCCCGGATTTTAATTACATAAAAACAGTGAAATATTCGAGCATTTATGACTTAAAACTTACATAAATATAACCTTAAAAAATAAAATATGACTTAATAGAAGTTTATTTAAAGCATTCTTGTTTGTTTACTTAATTTTTTATTCACCATAAAGTAATAGAAAATTCACTTCTCAAAATATTGTAAGTATAGTTCTTCCTTTCCGTAGGGTTTGTGGCTAATTTGCACCTATTTTTTGAATGTCTGAATGTTTTATTTTCTAAACACAAAGTACAGTGAAAAGATCATCTATCGAAACACTAACATAGTATTTAAAGCGTTCCACATTATTTAATACCACATGTCAATCTTCAGTATCTGCAAAGTTCCACTGGACTACAAGGTGCACTTTCAGGTTTTCCATTGTCAAAGAACTACGGTTGTTAGTGAGGATAGTTTTGTACCGGGAAAAGCTTCTCCCTACTTCACAAGACGTCACTGGAGCGTATTCGAAGGCGGCAAGGTCACTGGAGTTCAGTTTTGTTTCAGTATCTTCAAATGTTGCGGCATTCCCTGAAAGGCTGTCACTAATTTTGCGCAGTGTTGAATATCCAGGATTCCATTGGAGAACACTCTGCAATTTGGTTTTCACTTTTTCAGCCACATGACCACGAGCTCGACCCAACTCAATCTGCACATGTTGAAAAATACTCAGGGCCTCACATAGCTGAGTGCCAACAGCTTCCAGTCGTTTGATAGCTTTTGATATCACTGAAAAATTGGCGTTTCGAAACAATGTATCTGTAAAAACTTCTTTCACAATTTTGATAGCACTTGATTCATCGCTATCAAGCTCACAGAAGATTGTCTTTATTTGGGTGTAGTTGGTGCAGTAATACTCAGCAGCATTAAGCCAAGAACCCCATCGTGTAAGAACAGGATTAGGTGGGAGGGGCGTTGAAGGTGCTTGTTCCTTAAATTTCTGCACTCGTAGGGGATTCTTCACATAGATTTTCTTGCCACAGGAAATTAATTTGTCCATGTCATGGTAATCTGATCGCACCTCTTCGGCAACTCTGTGCAACGCATGTGCAACCAAAGTGGCGTACACCGCACTGGGGGTAGAGAATCTGAAGCCCTTTGGCTGACTTAGCCATATATGACGCACCATCTGTTGTAAGCACATCTTTCCACACCATCCAGCCACAGTAGCTTCAGAGAGTTGTCAAACAAAATAGCAATCGTCTAATTGTTTACTCTATTGAGAGCTTCACACGTTAGTAGGAATATATCTCCAGGGTCATCAACTTAGAACATCAACAACAACAACTGCAATATATCGCCCACTAATATCCACAGTTTCATCTATCGACAGTCAGATCTTTTGCTTAGCAATAGTAATTCGTATTTTGTTGAGCACATCATTGTAGCATACGGATAAATACACTCCTGGAAATGGAAAACAGAACACATTGACACCGGTGTGTCAGACCCACCATACTTGCTCCGGACACTGCGAGAGGGCTGTACAAGCAATGATCACACGCACGGCACAGCGGACACACCAGGAACCGCGGTGTTGGCCGTCGAATGGCGCTAGCTGCGCAGCATTTGTGCACCGCCGCCGTCAGTGTCAGCCAGTTTGCCGTGGCATACGGAGCTCCATCGCAGGCTTTAACACTGGTAGCATGCCGCGACAGCGTGGACGTGAACCGTATGTGCAGTTGACGGACTTTGAGCGAGGGCGTATAGTGGGCATGCGGGAGGCCGGGTGGACGTACCGCCGAATTGCTCAACACGTGGGGCGTGAGGTCTCCACATCGATGTTGTCGCCAGTGGTCGGCGGAAGGTGCACGTGCCCGTCGACCTGGGACCGGACCGCAGCGACGCACGGATGCACGCCAAGACCGTAGGATCCTACGCAGTGCCGTAGGGGACCGCACCGCCACTTCCCAGCAAATTAGGGACACTGTTGCTCCTGGGGTATCGGCGAGGACCATTCGCAACCGTCTCCCCCCAACATCGTGCAGCCCGCCTCCAGTGGTGTCGCGACAGGCGTGAATGGAGGGACGAATGGAGACGTGTCGTCTTCAGCGATGAGAGTCGCTTCTGCCTTGGTGCCAATGATGGTCGTATGCGTGTTTGGCGCCGTACAGGTGAGCGCCACAATCAGGACTGCATACGACCGAGGCACACAGGGCCAACACCCGGCATCATGGTGTGGGGAGCGATCTCCTACACTGGCCGTACACCACTGGTGATCGTCGAGGGGACACTGAATAGTGCACGGTACATCCAAACCGTCATCGAACCCATCGTTCTACCATTCCTAGACCGGCAAGGGAACTTGCTGTTCCAACAGGACAATGCACGTCCGCATGTATCCCGTGCCACCCAACGTGCTCTAGAAGGTGTAAGTCAACTACCCTGGCCAGCAAGATCTCCGGATCTGTCCCCCATTGAGCATGTTTGGGACTGGATGAAGCGTCGTCTCACGCGGTCTGCACGTCCGGCACGAACGCTGGTCCAGCTGAGGCGCCAGGTGGAAATGGCATGGCAAGCCGTTCCACAGGACTACATCCAGCATCTCTACGATCGTCTCCATGGGAGAATAGCAGCCTGCATTGCTGCGAAAGGTGGATATACACTGTACTAGTGGCGACATTGTGCATGCTCTGTTGCCTGTGTCTATGTGCCTGTGGTTCTGTCAGTGTGATCATGTAATGTATCTGACCCCAAGAATGTGTCAATAAAGTTTCCCCTTCCTGGGACAATGAATTCACGGTGTTCTTATTTCAATTTCCAGGAGTGTAGTTCTTTCTCAGTGGAGATTCATCTGGAACTGGATGTGTTGTGTACTTCTCCAGGAACTGTCTGAAGCGTGGATTATTCAGAGTTTCCAATGGGATGTTGCAGGACACCATCATCCCACACAAATCCTTGCAGAATGATTGCACAGTTCACGACTGACCTGTCTGTTATTTTCAGCACTTCGCTTCACACAGCTGCTGTGTTTAGCGGTATTACAGTGTTGTTGCACATTAAAGCGCTTTTCTGCACTAACTTTAACTTCACACAGTTTACAAAATAATATTTTACCATCAGTACTAAAGAACTTCTCTCCAAATTCTCGAACATATCCTCGCAACTTCACGCTGTCGGTGCACTTCGCTTTAGGCATGTTGAACAAGGCAAAGGCTGGATTCAAACTGGTTACTACGAACACCTGTGCGACTGCGATGATTATTACGGCAGAAGCCGCCTTTGTTGGCTCTGAGAGCGTATTGTCGACTCTGCACAACAATGCTTTATGTTCGCGAAACGACTGTTGTGGTACACCGATTTTCTGCTACAGTCCTGAGACATAAAGCTGTGTACTAATTTATCTGTTTATCTTTCATAACAGCACGTTAAATATTGTCTCGTGAGCAACATATTCATTTTCTTATTAGTGTGTCCGGTAAGATACGAGAAAAACGGTATATGTATTTTTGGCAAATGTTGACGGAAATATGACCTACTATATTAAAAGTTAGCCGCAGTATAACCTATTATTAAAGTTTGTTGGCATATAACTTTATATGCACAATCAAAATACATTTTTCGACACTAAAATGCCTAGATTTCTGTGTAAATTGTTCTAAAATTCACCCTATAGTACAGAAAAAATATGACTTGTCATTAAAATCCGGGCCCTAGTAATTACCAACGCAACTTCTCAGGTCTTTGTTCCTAGGTTATATGGTGAGGGCTTTTTTGGGTATTTCTTAGTTGTTTCCTGAAGTGGGATCCCTGCAGCAAGCATCCGAAGAAAGGGTGTTTACACTCCTGGAAATTGAAATAAGAACACCGTGAATTCATTGTCCCAGGAAGGGGAAACTTTATTGACACATTCCTGGGGTCAGATACATCACATGGTCACACTGACAGAACCACAGGCACATAGACACAGGCAACAGAGCATGCACAATGTCGGCACTAGTACAGTGTATATCCACCTTTCGCAGCAATGCAGGCTGCTATTCTCCCATGGAGACGATCGTAGAGATGCTGGATGTAGTCCTGTGGAACGGCTTGCCATGCCATTTCCACCTGGCGCCTCAGTTGGACCAGCGTTCGTGCTGGACGTGCAGACCGCGTGAGACGACGCTTCATCCAGTCCCAAACATGCTCAATGGGGGACAGATCCGGAGATCTTGCTGGCCAGCGTAGTTGACTTACACTTTCTAGAGCACGTTGGGTGGCACGGGATACATGCGGACGTGCATTGTCCTGTTGGAACAGCAAGTTCCCTTGCCGGTCTAGGAATGGTAGAACGATGGGTTCGATGACGGTTTGGATGTACCGTGCACTATTCAGTGTCCCCTCGACGATCACCAGTGGTGTACGGCCTGTGTAGGAGATCGCTCCCCACACCATGATGCCGGGTGTTGGCCCTGTGTGCCTCGGTCGTATGCAGTCCTGATTGTGGCGCTCACCTGTACGGCGCCAAACACGCATACGACCATCATTGGCACCAAGGCAGAAGCGACTCTCATCGCTGAAGACGACGCGTCTCCATTCGTCCCTCCATTCACGCCTGTCGCGACACCACTGGAGGCGGGCTGCACGATGTTGGGGCGTGAGCGGAAGACGGCCTAACGGTGTGCGGGACCGTAGCCCAGCTTCATGGAGACGGTTGCGAATGGTCCTCGCCGATACCCCAGGAGCAACAGTGTCCCTAATTTGCTGTGAAGTGGCGGTGCGGTCCCCTACGGCACTGCGTAGGATCCTACGGTCTTGGCGTGCATCCGTGCGTCGCTGCGGTCCGGTCCCAGGTCGGCGGGCACGTGCACCTTCCGCCGACCACTGGCGACAACATCGATGTACTGAGGAGACCTCACGCCCCACGTGTTGAGCAATTCGGCGGTACGTCCACCCGGCCTCCCGCATGCCCACTATACGCCCTCGCTCAAAGTCCGTCAACTGCACATACGGTTCACGTCCACGCTGTCGCGGCGTGCTACCAGTGTTAAAGACTGACATGGAGCTCCGTATGCCACGGCAAACTGGCTGACACTGACGGCGGCGGTGCACAAATGCTGCGCAGCTAGCGCCATTCGACAGCCAACACCGCGGTTCCTGGTGTGTCCGCTGTGCCGTGCGTGTGATCATTGCTTGTACAGCCCTCTCGCAGTGTCCGGAGCAAGTATGGTGGGTCTGACACACCGGTGTCAATGTGTTCTTTTTTCCATTTCCAGGAGTGTATAAATTAATTATTCAGAAGTCACCATTAACTGTGAACGAGGTAAATAACTTACAGGAATGTTTGATACAGCTCTGAATGCAGTATATCTTCAAAGTTTTATTTGCAAATATTCAATGTGGCTGCATTTATACCACAAAAAATGTCCCATCTGTAATCAATCCCCTGCCAAATCGGCTCAAGCAAGTCTTGATGGCAGCTGCTTGTGTTATGCGCTGTCGTAGCTCATCGAATTTGCCGGAAGCGAAGGAACAAACACTCAATATAACCCCGTACACAGAAATCCACTGGGTCAAATCCGATGACCATGGTGGCCAGGATACTGTTCCACCATGTCCAATCCAAGTCCACACATTCCTACGGAGATAGGCGAAAACGTCATGACAGTAATATGGTGGTGCGCCATCTTGCTCGAAAATAAATTCTGTGCCCATATCCCATTGTAATCGAGGCATTAGATAAATTTAAAGGATGTCGAGGTGCGATAGGCCAGCTACAGTTGACTCGGCAAACGAGAAAGGGTAGTAAATCTCGTTACAGCTTACAGCACAAATAACTTTTACCATAGGCGAGTTCCGTACATGTTCGATTGTGTGACGTGGTTTCTGCTCACGCCAAATAGGATCATTATGCCGATTCATTTTACTGCAGGTGTGGAAGGCGGCCTCTACGCCAAACACAATTTTATTAAGAAAACTGTCTTCAGTCTATATTTCATTAAACATTTGTACACAAAACTCAGATCGTTTACCTTTTCCACTCCTCTTGAGGGTTGCAATAGTTCCATTCCATAGTACTTCAATGACAGGTGTTTCCGTATTATCTGTCACTCTTGTCACACCAGGAATATTCAATTCTGAGTTAGCACGTCTCCTTGATTTACTCGGACTACCAATATGAGACTTCCGAACTTCTTCAATTCTTACGTGAGAGACTGCTGGCCGGCCCTGACCCGGCGTCCTGTACGATACACAACCAGTTTCGGTGAAATGATTGTACCAAATAATACCAGTTTTTCTTTGAAGTGCTGTCTTGCGTTATTTAGTCCCGAATTGTTTATGATTGTAGTAGCGGATTTGTATTCATGAAACCATAAAGGAGACTGCTGTAAGGTTCAAATGGCTCTGAGCACTATGGGACTCAACTGCTGAGGTCATAAGTCCCCTAGAACTTAGAACTACTTAAACCTAACTAACCTAAGGACATCACACACATCCATGCCCGAGGCAGGATTCGAACCTGCGACCGTAGCGGTCGCGCGGTTCCAGACTGTAGCGCCAGAACCGCTCGGCCACCAGCGGCCGGCCGACTGCTGTAAGGCTTCAATTATAGAGCCCAAAATGAACACCCTTTTGTTGCGAAAAGAAATAGAAAAATGTCATCCTACCAGTGATGACAGCTACTGACAACAAAAATTTAAACTCCTGGCAGTCTGATTAACAAGAATGTTATGTAAATACTACTGCTTATCATAAAGAGAGTACCGATGGAAAAAATACCATATGATAGGAAACAGAAACTTTAAAGAGACAATTCAAACAATTATTATTTACGAAGGTTAATGGCCAGACCATAAATTGACCAAAGATAAAATGGTTCAAATGGCTCTGAGCACTATGGGACTCAACATCTTAGGTCATAAGTCCCCTAGAACTTAGAACTACTTAAACCTAACTAACCTAAGGACATCACACACACCCATGCCCGAGGCAGGATTCGAACCTGCGACCGTAGCAGTCCCGCGGTTCCGGACTGCAGCGCCAGAACCGCTAGACCACCGCGGCCGGCTGACCACAGATAACATGTATCCTAGAAGAGAGTTGTAGCCGCATCGAGCTTAAGTTCGCTGTGACTACAATGTAACTCGGCAATGGAGATGTTAACTTCACTTCTCTCTTGTACTCTTGCACTAGTAGTACGCATGTTAAGCGCTACTAGGTTGCTCTAAAACCGATATAAAGTTTAAAAGCTTTAAGATTGGAAGTATTAGTCAGACGTCGGACTGAAGTAAAGTCATCTTTACCGTTTAGACAGATAACAGTATAGTCGATATATGTGACAGAAAAATAACTCATGTGATTGCTCATTTGTGATGGGACTTAGCCTTCGTGATACATAATAGTAACGAACAACAAAGGACACAGAAAGAGACTGATCGCCGACATAAACTCAATTATTAGATGTGAGTAGGCAACAGATAAACGCAATCACGAAGAACTTACAACTGCGTCGTGTTGTCAGAAGCTATCGTCAAAGTCAGAATTGCTGATGCTAACAGACGCAATTACCTGAATGAAAAATCGGTGTGTGTGCTCAATGTAGGGAGAAATAATTACGAAGAACAATAAACTTTAATTCAACTTTAATTATTCGTGTCACGTACATCATTTAATGCACATTTAAAGCGTATTTGTGGAATTAACTGATTCTTCGATAACATAAAAGTGAAAATTGATTTAGTGACTATTGAACTGTAAACAGCAATAAGTTTACACTGAAATACGACGCATCCTGAACGTTGCTCAAGGGTATGTTATCTCTGGACTTACGTCGTATAGTTGTTGAATACGCGACGTAGCGACGCCTTGACGACGGAATAACAGTTAACAATTCAATATCCTCGAAAGAATCATGATTTGACATCGGCTAGGGTGATGGACTGATGATTCATCAATACATTATATTTTCAACGTTTGAATACCCATTCTCAAACGGGGCATAAGAACTACAGTCAGCAAGTTAGCGTGAAGTGTAAAGTCTGTCGTGAACACCCTAAGGACTTTTGGTTATCATTTCAGATCAAGGGAGTCATCGCGTTATCGAGTGGCGCAGTCGCTATATTTATAAGCGGAGAAGATCGATATACATCGAATTCTATTGCTTTAATTACAAGCAATGGCGGTGCACAAATTCCGGCGTGCTGCACCATCGAGACGTTGATATCAGTTTTGAGAGAAAGTATCTGAAAAATAACCAAACCGCGCTAGGAGTTTGTTTTTATAATAGTTACAGATTGGCGTTGTCGTGACCGACGGACGCCGTTTCAAGTCATCTCGACTGGGACAACCATCACCATCGAGCCGAGACAAAACGAGACGTCACACTGCCCGCTCTCTGCACCTTTACATGACTCCATGGTGGCTGTTGGAATAATTCATCCACACATGCAACCAGCGAGAACGCTGGGGATTTCTTAGGCGGAAATAAAACTTGAAGATATACCGCATTTAGTGCTGCATCAAACATTTCTGTAAGTGATTTACTCTTTTTACAAGTAAAGGTTACTTCCGTGTAAATTACTTATAAATATGCTGTATTTCTGACATTTGTCTTATCTACCACATAGTCAACCAACGGCTAAGTACTTGGCAACCGGTCTACGCTTCATCCAGTTTGTGGAGTTATGAGATCAGGTATTTCCTCATTACATAATGCACAGCGTTCATCCTGCTTTCAACAGTCACCAAATAAGTCCTGTTGCCATATCCAATAAAACCCCATGTTAGCTGGAGGGGTTTTGGCTCCAGAATCGTAGACTCGTGTGACCTTTCAGCAAATTGTGTCTACGGATACTTCGGAGCCAACCCCACGACGAGAAGACGAAGCTAAACTCATGGCCAAACATAACATAGTGCCGTTCAGTATCGCAGATGGCTCCGGCTCTACACCATGCTGGTTTCCAGCGTCCGTGGTACGTGGCATGGATTTCGCTGCTAATGACACACAGGAAGTCGAGATCTTAACCCAGATACCAGTAGTCTGTTCCACACAGTTCGCCTATGATCTTCTCGTGATGTAGTACCTGTGCCAGGGCTTGTGTCGGTCCTTTTTGCCAAACTGTTGCCCTGAGGACATCTTGCTACAACTCGGTTTTCAGTCGTTGCATTACGGCCAACTACGAGCGCGATCTGCCGGTCTGGTGCTACGCCCTTAATATTGATGATGCGCGCTTTCTCAAAGTCCGTAAGATGGTCATAAGCTGAAAGTGGACCTCCTCTGGGAGCACTGGGGTGTAATCTTCATCTTAAAAGGTCTAGTGACTTTAAACATACTTACATGTATTTGCATGTACTTACATGCACTTAACACCATTCTGTAATTGTAGGAATACTGAAAACAAGCCCGCATAGGGTCAAGTTTTAGTAACACTGCTGTACAAATATGGAAAATCTGGACGATTTGATTGTTATATTTCGTCAAGGTGTTCATAACGTCAGTGTATTCTTCCTCGGAATGTAGTCGAATTAAGTTGGGTGATGCTGAGGGAATTAGATTAGGAAATGAGACACTTAAAGTAGTAAAGGAGGTTTGCTATTTGGTGAGCAAAATAACTGATGATGGTTGAAGTAGAGAGGATATAAAATGTAGACTGGCTATGGCAAGGAAAGCGTTTCTAAAGAAGAGAAATTTGTTGACATCGGGTATAGATTTAAGTGTCAGGAAGTCGTTTCTGAAAGTATTTGTATGGAGCGTAGCCATGTATGTAAGTGAAACATGGACGATAATTAGTTTGGACAAGAAGAGAATAGAAGCTTTCGAAATGTGGTGCTACAGAAGAATGCTGAAGATTGGATGGGTAGATCACATAACTAATGAGCAGATATTGAATAGAATTGGGGAGAAGAGGAGTTTGTGGCACAACTTGACTAGAAGAATGGATCGGTTGGTAGGACATGTTCTGAGGCATCAAGGTATCACCAATTTAGTATTGGAGGGCATCGTGGAGGGTAAAAATTGTAGAGGGAGACAAAGAGACGTATACACTAAGCAGATTCAGAAGGATGTAGGTTGCAGTAGGTAGTGGGAGATGAAGAAGCTTGTACAGCATAGAGTAGCATGGAGAGCAGCATCAAACCAGTCTCTGGACTGAAGACCCGAAGATCACAACAACAACATTCTTCCTCGCGTTAACAGATTAGCCTTTGTCGCTCCCTTAATATAGGCACTGTTGGAATCATATTCAGAGACACATTACCTTGTATCCTAGAGAAATGAAAAACTTCTCCAGCCACAGATTGTTTTTAGTGGTGAGACTCACACAGCGATCCTTTCCATAATCCCTTACATCGCACTAATATAATCGTCCATCTTTTCCACCGAGCTGCGCAGCAGGCCGAAGGCGTCACGGTGTCCGCAGTGGGATCCGATTCAACTTCCACAGCGGCTTCGACAGCCAATAAGTACAAAGCTGAGCTAGTGTGCCAAGAAACAAGGACTGGGACTTAACTAACGGTCGACGCGGGACGTAGCCGGTTTGTGTGCGCTCAACAGACCAAAAGGGCGGCTGGGTCTTCCTGTAGTGAGAGGAAGCGCTGAAAGTCTGCTTTATTGAATGACAGTGGGATATTGGTCGTTTAAGCTGAGTCAACCTGTGTCTAGTGTACAGTTAAATGTCCAAGTGGCGTGGACCAAGTGCAACGATTTGTCAGCCTTATTCCATATGGAAAGACCGTGTGCATAATATTGTCTGTTGAGAGCACTCTGTTTCCTTACGCACTGGTCATGTGTTGAATTTCTCTAAAAGAGAGCGATGTTAATTTCAACTGTTATTATTACGGTGTGAGATTAACCAGAAGTGTATACAGAATTGCACTGAGAATTATAAATGCTAATTTTATAAAGTTAGTATTTTAGTGATTGGCAGTAGAGTTTCTAAAGGCGAGTGGTTCAAATGGCTCTGAGCACTATAGGACTTAACTTCTGAGGTCATCAGTCCCCTAGAACTTAGAACTACTTAAACCTAACTAACCTAAGGACATCACACACATTGATGCCCGTAGCAGGATTCGAACCTGCGACCGTCGCGGTCGCGCGGTTCCAGACTGTAGTGCCTAGAACCGCTCGGCCACTCTGGTCGGCGCGAAGGGAGTGCTTAGTGGATATAGTATTTGATTAATTGCAAGAATATGAAAGGCCAGTCACATCCGAGGGCTGCTTTGTGAATTGTTGATGTTCTTGTCATTTCTCGCAGTGTCAGTGCTACTGTATGTCAATTTACTGCACCTCATCCCACCCAAATCCTTAACCACAATTACATTATGGTGCGTGTTGTGGTTGCGGCACCAGTTATGGCACAAACGCCGCGCGAGAGCAGCATGTTGCGGACGGCTGGGTAGGGCGGGAAGAGTGGCAAGCCATGTTTTTCAATTTCGCGGGACTATCTCCGTTCCACAGAAGTGGTCACCATCTCTCCACCAGTATGGGGCAACACAGACACTGCAGTCCCAGACATAATAAAAATGGCTCTGAGCACTATGGGACTTAACATCTGAGGTCATCAGTCCTCTAGAACTTAGAACTACTTAAACCTAACTAACCTAAGGACATCACACACATCCATGCCCGAGGCAGGATTCGAACCTGCGACCGTAGCGGACGCGCGGTTCCATCCAGACATAATAAACATGACAATCAAAGCATAAACCTGCCACGGTGACAGTACACTCAAAAGACACGAACAGCGTAGTATTGAAAGTATAGCAATTTTAAACCAAAGACATCCGTCTAATCTGCATGGAAGACTGGGGAATATATTCCGCTGTCCTGTAACTTGTTCAACGTATTCCTATCTTTTCAGAGAACTGCTGACCACAAAACGTTTATTGAAATTAGGTAACACGTGGCTCTTGCTTGCAACCAGCGTACCTGGCCACGAGAAGGTGACTCACCTTCGAAAAATTATGCTACTATCTCACACGCCAAGACGACCAAACTAATAGTGCCCACTTCACTATTCACGTTCCTCCACTCTCTATCGGTAACAGGTGGGACATGGTTTCTTGTAAGGTTTGTGATCAGCACAGACGGCGATCTGCAAAGTGTTCCCATCATCGCTACAACGTTGGTAAAGAATTCTTGTAGTAGGGCGTTCCAGTCGTCCACAATAGCCGTTGACCAGTGCTGGATGGTCGCTGGTGCGTGTGGGCGTGCTGCAATATGTACCCCCGTAACCTGCCGCAGCTGTGTGAGAGAACTCTGTAACCGTGCCCTCAGCTACTTGACCACATTACGGCTATTTCACAAGGCAGCTTCTCCTTGCGAAGCAATATTACGCCCATAATGTCTGTAGTTACCATACGCCTAACAGCATACGGGAAAGCAAAACTATCTCTCATTTACAATCTGATACACTGGGCATATGGGCACCAAGCTGGCACAACGCACAAACTTGCTGTGCTACCAATTGTAGCGTAGGATTTTAGAGGAAGGGGGAGGGAGTGCGGGCTGGCGTTTATGCAAACTTTGGTTAAGTTTCTACCTGTTGGTATTTCTACTACTTCTCATTACCTTCCTCATCAGCGAATCGTAACACTGATATCATTTCACCTTGAATTTTCATTCCACTCCTGAACCTTTCTTTTATTTCCATCATTTCTTCCTCGATGTACAGACTGAACAGTAGGGGCGAAAAGCTACATCCTTGTCTTAGATACTTTTTAATACGAGCACTTCGTTTTTGGTCGCCCACTCTTATTATTCCCCCTTGGCTGTTGTACATGTTACATATGACCCGTTTCTCCCTATAACGTACCTGCACTTTTTTTCAGAATTTCGAACATCTTGCACTATTTTACATTGTCGATCTCTTTTTCCAGGTCGACATACCTAATGAAAGTGTCATGATTTTTCTTTAGTCTTGCCTCCATTATTAACCACAACGTCAGTATTGCCTCTCGTGTGCCTTTATCTTTCCTAAATCCAAACTGGATCCTCTATATTTTCTAAATCGGCTCCTGCTGTTTCTTCTATCACATCATTCAAATCTTCCCCCTCATAGGGGTTTTCAATGGATTCTTTCCACCTATCCACTCTCTCCTCCGCATTTAACAGCCAATCCTAAATTTTCTATTCCGTTCTTAAGTATATTATTCTTGTCAGCAACTTGGATACATGAGCATTTAAGCTGATTGTGCGATAATTCTCGTACTTTTCTCTTGCTGTCTACGGAATTTTATGGATCATGCTTTTCCGAAAGTCAAATGGTATGTCGCCAGACTCATACATTCTACACACCAACGTGAGTAGTCGTTTTGTTGCCACTTCCCCCAATTATTTTAGAAATTCGGATGGAATGTTATTTATGCCTTCTGCCTTATTTGATCTTAAGTCCTCTAAAGCTCTTTTAAATTCTGATTCTAATACTGGATCCCCAATCTCTTCTAAATCGACTCCCGCTTCTTCTTCAAATCTTCCCCTCATAGAGGTTTTCAGTGTATTCCTTCCATCTATGCGCTCTCTCCTCTGCATTTAACAGTGGAACTCCCGTTGCCCTCTTAATGTTATCACCCTTGCTTTTAATGTCACTGAAGATTGTTTTGACTTTCCTGTATGCTGAGTCGACCGCTACGTTCGCAGGTTCGAATCCTGCCTCGGGCATGGATGTGTGTGATGTCCTTAGGTTAGTTAGGTTTAATTAGTTCCACATTCTAGGCGACTGATGACCTCAGAAGTTAAGTCGTGTAGTGCTCAGAGCCATTTGAACCTTTTTTTTTTTTTCTTTGTATTCTGAGTCTGTCCTTCCGATAATGATTTCTTTTTCAATGTCTTCACATTTTTCCTGCAGCGATTTCGTCTTAGCTTCCTTGCACTTCCTATTTATTTCTTACCTTATCGACTTGTATTTCTGTATTCCTGAGATTCCCGGAACATTTTTTACCACCTCATTCCATCGATCAATTGAAGTATTTCTTCTGTTACCCATGGTTTCTTTGCAGTTACCTTCTTTGTACCTTCGTTTTCCTTCCCACTTCTGTGATGGCCCGTTTTAGAGATGCCGATTCCTCTTCAACTGTACTGCCTACTGTGCTATTCCTAATTGCTGTATCTGTAGCCTTAGACCGAGCGAGGTGGCGCAGTGGTTAGCACACTGGACTCGCCTTCGGGAGGACGATGGTTCAATCCCGTCTCCAGCCATCCTGATTTAGGTTTTCCGTGATTTCCCTAAATTGTTTCAGGCAAATGCCGGGATGGCTCCTTTGCAACGGCACGGCCGATTTCCTTCCCACTCCTTCCCTAACCCGAGCTTGCGCTCCGTCTCTAATGACCTCGTTGTCGACGGGACGTTAAACACTAACCACCACCACCACCACCACCACCTGTAGCCTTAGAGAACTTCAACCCTATCTCGTCATTCCTTACAACTTCCGTATCCCACTTGTTTCCGTATTGATTCTTCCTGACTAATGTCTTAAACTCCAGCCTACTCTTCCCACTACTACGTTGTGATCTGAGTCTGTATCTGCTCCTGGGTACGCCTTACAATCCAGTATCTGATTTCGGAATCTCTGTCTGACAATGATTTTATCTAACTGAAATATTTCCATATCACCCGGCTTTTTCCAAGTATACCTCCTCTTCTTGTGATTCTTCAACAGATTATTCGCTATGAGAAGTTGAAACTTGTTACAGAACTCAATTAGCCCCCTCTCACTGCTTGTCCCAAGCTCATATTCTCCTGTAACCTTTTCTTCTACTCCTTCCCCTACAACTGCATTCCAGTCTCCCATGACTAATAGATTTTCATTCCCCTTTACATACTATATTATCATTTCAATATCCTCATACACTCTCTCTGTCTCTTCATCTTCGCCTTGCGACGTCGGCATTATCGGTGTTGGTGTTGGTTTGCTGCCGATTCTGATAAGAACAACCCTGAACTCCAGAATGAGATTTTCACTCTGCAGCGGAGTGTGCGCTGATATGAAACTTCCTGGCAGATTAAAACTGTGTGCCCGACCGAGACTCGAACTCGGGACCTTTGCCTTTCGCGGGCAAGTGCTCTACCAACTGAGCTACCGAAGCACGACTCACGCCCGGTACTCACAGCTTCACTTCTGCCAGTAAGCTGTTCACAGAAACACACTCTCTGCCCTACCTTCTTATTCGTAACGAATTTTCTGCTGTTGTTGGTATTACCCTATACTCATCTGACCAGAAATCCTTGTCTTCTTTCCACTTCACTTAACTGACCCCTACTATATCCATACTGAGTCTTTGCATTTCCCTTTTCAGATTTTCTAGTGTCCCTACCACGTTCAAGTACCTGACATTCCACGGCCGTTATCCGTTCTTTGATTACTCAATTTTTGTCTCATGGTAACCTCCCCCTTGGCAGTCTCCTCCCGGAGATCCGAATGGAGGACTATTCCGGAATCTTGTGCCAATGAAGAGATTAGCGTGATACTTCTTGAATTACAGGCCACATGTCTTGTGGATATACGTTACGTGTCTTTAATGCAGTGGTTTCCATTGCCTCCTGAATCCTCATGCCGTTGATCATTGCTGATTCTTCCGCCTTTAGGGGCAGTTTCTCACCCCTAGGATAAGAGAGTGTTTTGAACATCTGTCCGCTCCTCCGCCGTCTTTGACAATACCGTTGGCACAATGATAGTGACTTCTTATGCCGGAAGTCTTTGGCCATCAATGGTGATTATTAATCAAAATTTAAGCAGTGGCGGGATTCGAACCCATGATCGAAGCCGATTTGATTATGAATCAAAGGCTACCACTAGACTCGATGTTAAAAAATTTGTCTTCTTCAGAAATGCTTTCTTTGCCAAAGTTTTAGTAGTCGACCCCCGGAAAGATCTATTTGGATTCTGTAGAAATGCAGGAATACGAGATGGAATACTGGCCCTACGACTTATCTTAGAAGATTGATTTAGGGAAGGCAAACCTATGTTTAAAGCATTTGTAGAGTTAGAGAAAGCTTTTGACAATTTTGTCAGTTTTAGGAATGGTTTTTCGGTTTCGTCCACATGCGACTTTTCTCTTTGGAGACCATGAGACAATGTCACCATATGCCGTAATAAGTCTTGAAACGCTAGATTTTCCCACGCTAACAACGGAAGCAATGTCTCAAAGACGTGAACAACAACTATTTTTGCCCCCGTCTTACGTGAAAAACACAAAGTTTTCCTGACACGAACAGAGAAATACCACGCGCCTTTGCTACACATACAAGCACTCATTTGAACGGGAAGGGATCTATAATTGTTATTCACACTCAGGTTATCAAATACTCCGTGGAGTATAAATTTGTTTACAGCTAAACAACTACAATTCCTTGTAATATATGAGCTTGTCCCTATTAATTTGCACACTGCTGTAGACAAGCAGAGGCAAAGAGGGCATTCCTAGCTTATAGAGGTCTATAGGTATGCTGTGACAAACATCTGCCTTAGTCTGAAGAAGAAATTTCTGCTACCGTACTTTTGAAATGCAGGATTGTATGGAACAGAACTCTGGGAAAACCGGAAAAGAAGAGAATCGAAGTGTTTGAGACGTGGTGCTACAGAAGGATGTCGAGAATTCGTTGGACTGACAAGAACTGAAGAGATTCTCCGAAGAATGGTCAAGGAGAAGATTATGGGGAAAACAGTGAGTAGAAGAATGGAGCGAGCGCTAGGAGATGTGTTAAGACACGGGGAATAACTTGCTCGGTAGTAGAGGGAGTTGCAGTTAGTCTGTCACATAAACCCACTCAGAAGGCTGATGTCCCAGCAGTAAAATGGAAGAAGCTGAGGTGCCCACTCTCCAAGAAGCTGAAAATAGTTTTGCGACGCTACGGTGGCAGGTTCGAATCCTGTCTCGGGCATGGATGTGTGTGACGTCCTTAGGTTAGTTAGGTTTAAGTAGTTCTAACAAGGGAACCTCCCAATCGCACCCCCCTCAGATTTAGTTATAAGTTGGCACAGTGGATAGGCCTTGAAAAACTGAACACAGATCAATTGAGAAAACAGGAAGAAGTTGTGTGGAACTGTGAAAAAATAAGCAAAATATACAAACTTAGTAGTCCATGGGCTACATAGGCCACATAATGGACGATCTAAGCACAGGAGCGGCGTGGTCCCGTGGTATCGTGAGCTGCTGCGGAACGAGAGGTCCATGGTTCGAGTCTTCCCTGGAGTGAAAATTTTACTTTCTTTATTTTTGCATAGTTATTATCTGTCCGTTCGTTCATTGACGCGTCTGTTCACTGTAATTAGTTTAGTGTCTGTGTTTAGGGACCGCAACGCAAAGCCGTGCGATAAGTAGACGAAAGGACGTGCCTCTCCAATGGGAACCGAAAACATTTGATCGCAAGGTCATACGTCAACCGATTCCTCCACAGGAAAACACTTCTGATATATTCTATACGACACTAGTGACGGCTTGTGCGTCACATGACAGGAATATGTTGTCGACCCACCTAACTTGTACACGTGGCGAATGGGTAAAAAGATTCTTCCACCTTGCACGATTTAGGTTTTCTTGTGGATGTGATAATCACTCCCAAAAAAGTGATGAAAACGTAACAGTATGTCACATAAACTGAAAATAAAAAATTAAACTTTTCACTCGAGGGAAGACTCAAACCAAGGACCTCTCGTTCCGCAGCAGCTCACGCTACCACGGGACCACGCCGCTCCTGTGCTTAGATCGTCCATTATGTGGCCTATGTAGCCCATGGACTACTCAGTTTGTATATTTTGCTTGTTTTTTCACAGTTCCACACAACTTCTTCCTGTTTTCTCAATTGATCTGTGTTCAGTTTATCAAGGCCTATCCACTGTGCCAAGTTATAACTAAATCTGAGGGGGGTGCGATGGGGAGGTTCCCTTGTAAGTTCTAGGGGGCTGATGACCTCAGAAGTTAAGTCCCATAGTGCTGAACCATTTTTGTCTTGTGACACACTCCGACTCGGCCATTGTGCAGTGACATAATGTAACACAGACGCACGGAATAGTTCTCTAAATATGATCACTGACATGTAATTCACTACTAAACGTCCGACAGCAGTGCTGTCCTTTTTCTTTCCGTCCCGTCTTCATATCAATGTTAAGCGTTACAATTTTTATTTGGCGCTTAATCACGGGTGATATCACGCTGTGAATCCTACCCACCCTCTCGGATGAACTGCAAATCATCAGCCCCAGTGCTGTGCAGTGGCGCTATGTGCTCGCTCGCCTTTTGTGACCGCCGCCGTGTATCGGCTACTTGCTGGCGCACTCACACGCGCGGCACAGTTGCGCGCAGTCGAGCAAACGGGCCTCCATCACTGATAGAGCGGCGCCTGCCCTGCTGCCGCGTATCCCGCATGCAGTGCATCCGCCGCACCGCACCGCATCTGTGGCCCGCTCTCACATTTGCGGCTTCCGTTGGCAGCCGCGGGCAGTTTTATGGCGCGCGGGTAATTGGATACACTAAGCCGGAGCGCCGCATTTAATTCTGCGGCAACAAACTGTTATTGCTATTTCAGATCGTCGCCGTTCGCGATTATGTCTCCGTTTTGTGCCGGGCCAACCGAATTGTGAAATCGTCCCGCCTGAACGCGCCAAGAACGCGGCGGTTCGAATTTGATTAGAGCAAACAAATAGCGGGTTGTACAGTTGAGAGTTCTAAACCACGTAACATTTTCGCCAAAGAACGACGTAGTTGCTATTTATTTTGCACTATTCATCTGACAGTTAACGGGTGTTGTTCACTTCGATCCACAATGGACGAAGGCTTAAGCTCTCTGTTAACGCGAACCACATCTGTCGATACCACGTCCACCCTCTACACAGCACTGCCCAAAATCTTGTATATTCAGTTAAATATTATTCGATCAAGTAACACTGATGTGGTCTCCTGTCAAAAGCCTGAAAAACCACCTATTACAACGCGGACGTTCTAACAACCCTACCACATAAAGGTCAAAATTTAATAATGATTGTGGTGTTCCTCACGCTGCTAAGTACTGCATTCTCGAGCAACAACAAAGTTATTATGTGGCAGGTGTCATTAGAGCACAGTTAATAAAGTCATTTCATGTAATAATGAATAACCATCCAGCCTAATGCTTCAGATAAAGAAGGAAATAAAACAAGAACAAGAAAAATGGAAATGGCATTCCAGCTAACAAAGAGTGTGTACAACAAGAAGTCAGTATCAATTAACGCAAAAATAAGGCACTACAACACTGTGATTAAGCCAGAGCGTCTGTATGCATCTGAATGTTTAGCAATGAACACTAACAAGGAAATGGAAGCTATAGCAAAAAAGGAGCGAAAAATCATTAGAAGAGTACTTGGGCCGAGGTTTGAGAATGGGACTTGCAAGCTTAGAAGTAATACAGAAGTGTATGACAAAATTGAGAAAGTGGGAGATACTATGAGGAAGAGAAGAGTAAGCTTTTACGCCCACTTGAAAAGAATGAATGATGAAAGGCTGACAAAGAAAATATTCATGTTTTTTGACAAGAACCCCAGAACCCAAATTACCTGGTTCAAAGAAGTCAAACCAGACTTAGAGGAGATGGGTATAGGAGTAGATGATATAACCAACAGAGACTTAATGAGAGACAAAATTCAACATTTTGAAGGATTTGAAGTGAAGAAGAGAAGAACTGGAGGAACAGTGTGGACAGAAGACCGAAGGGAGCAGCACAGAGAGAGGATGAAGACATATTGGCAGAAGAGAAAAGAGGAGGAGCGCAATAGGAGAAATGTACATAGAAATATAGTTGTTTAACGCGGTCCCTAGACGGCCAAAATCGTAAAAAAAAAAAAAACTAGGCACTCCTCTTTTCGTGTTTCCCACGCTGGTCTCGTTGTAAAATCATGGCTCAATCGTCGAAAATCTAGGTGGTGATGATTCCTAGCTCCGATGCCAAGAGGCCTAGGTTTTATTCTGCTATATTCAAAAGTTTTGTGGATGCGTTTCACAAACCATTCTTGAAGATTAAACCTTTCAAAGTTAGCACAATGGTGATGTAAAAAATAGCACTCTGAATTTAAGTTACACTTCCTTTTTATTGCTTTTGTTGCAATATCACGTAACACACAAAACATCACTTCACAATACAAAACATACTAGAAAACATCTTCCTCACATTTTATAAGCTGACTACAATATGCGTCTTTCCAACATGACGTCCGAGACTTGACTCTCTAAAGGTCCGACTCTCTAACAACCGCTTAGGCGCCCAAAAATCAAGAGTTGCAAGTACGTCAAAGATCATAGTGACAAAAGAAAGTATACACATAAGAATAATATCATTGCAATACAAACATATCGATGTATCAAAGTACCTCTATATTAATGAAATCAAATCTGAATGTTGTCTCAGAAATATGACAACTACTTTACAGAAACCCAGTAGAATATTACTGGTATCGAGAGGTTCAGATGAGGTGCCGTAATGGTTACGTAATTCAAGTACCATTACAACGTGCAAGATGAGCGTCGATGAGGTTGTAGAAGGTACCGTCAAAGATAAGGACCCATGGCTACACAACTGCCATGGCCAGCTCGGCTTTGGATCCATGGCCTGAAGAGCCCGATGGAGGTGATCCCACATATTCTCGACAGGATTTAAATGCCGGGAGTATGGTGGTCAGGGGAATACAGGAAATCTCATTCTGGTGCTCTTTGAACAAGGCACGTACAACGCGAGCTGCGTGACGTCTTACATTGTTCTGCGGGTAGGTGCTATTATGCCGAGGGAAAAGTGAACTGCATGTAGGGGTGGAAATGATCCCCAAGGATAGAAGCATACTTGTTTTGATACAATGCTCCTTCTGTTATGGAGACATCACCCAGGAAATGCCACTAAAAACCTCACGCCATAACGCTCCCTCCTTGTTTGCTTTCAGACGTTCTACGTCGTACACGCCAATTGCCATATGTCTAATTGAGCGTATGAGTATCCAAAAACATTTGCTTGACTGTTTTCATTTCTGTTGTATTAACTGTAAATGTATGCATGATAGGTTCTGACCCAGTGCTTATGCAAAAGTGTATAAACAGAGTGCGATGTATTTTTTTGTGACAAAGCTTTTATACTTTAAAGACAACACTGTTTCCTTATACCCAAGTTCTGTTTGTATCATATGAGGAAATTTTTTCTATAAATAAAAGGTGTGGTAGTGGAGGTGTTTACTAGGCTAGCATATTTCGTACACTTCTGTCTCGAGCCAACATATCACTAATTCTTTGCAATTTGTAACAGTAGTTCTTACTGATGAGTGCGCTAAACTATGTCTGCATGCACAATGTGCCTTTATATCATTCTGCTTTTCATAATTACGGTGATTTATGTAATTAAGCCTCAGAAATAGTTATAATGTGTAAACATGTACCAACGGAAAGAATGAGATGTGCGTATCATCATATCGTTAAATACGATAAAAATTGTTAGTCTGCACCCTAAAATTTGTTCATAAAGCATAATTTGTTTTATGACATTTTGACCTGTTAATCGTGACATATATTGTACAATCACCACTATTTATGTATTTGACTTCTTGGTTTCAACGTAATGTTTTATGTAAATTAAGAACTTTGCACCTCTGACTTACCAGGCCAGATGGTGTTTACTGTGCTATAACAAAAATGGCTCTGAGCACTACGGGACGTAACATTTGAGTTCATCAGTCCCCTAGAACTTACAACTACTTAAACCTAACTAACGTAAGGACATCACACACATCCATGCCTGAGGCAGGATTCGAACCTGCGACCGTAGCGGTCGCGCGGTTTCAGACTGTAGCGCCTAGAACCGCTCGGCCACGCCGGCCGGCCTGTGCTATAATAAATTCTGTTACTTTTGTTTTTTACTAGTCCTGTAATCTGACACCTTATAATTTTACCTGTTGATTTTTATTCTTTCATGATTTTTAAGTTGTTTTCAAAATAACACGCCAGTGTATGTTGGCAAGATGCGCATTTCACCCTTCCTTTTTGCTATGCGTTTGTAATGTACAGTTTTAAATTTCAAATATTCAATTAATGATTTGCAAGGGCACATTTGGTATTTTGTGGTAACCTCTTGCCAAATAAAGTAACGTTAAGTCTTCAATTGATACATGTCATATAGAGGGCGCTGCAAGCCCCCGTCACATCGACGTCTGCTCTACAGGTGAATGTAAACAGCCGCTTCAGTTATTGTGATCGTTTCATAGCTTCTGTTACTGCTAATAACTAGACACCGGTGCCTACGAGCTTCAATTTGTACGCTAAAGGTATGTTCTTACCAACAGTTGGTTTATACTCAGGTGCATTTGTGGTCTTTTGTTTCTTATTCACTGACCGTCATGTTAAAATTTTTAACTTTCAGCACAGAAGATGATCATTATGTAATGGAAAATCGATTTTTCTGTTAATAAATCATCAAAATTACGGCCAACGCTGACCTTCCTTCTAATTTTATTTATCATATGATCGTTGGGCACAGAGCACTCTATGGAGTCGCCGATCAATGAGCATAAAATGTGATTCATCTGAAAAGACCACTGAGTGGATTGCACTTGCGCTATTGACATGCAAATTCCAGCCTTTGCCTCCGATAAACAAGTCAGCACGGGTCCATGAACTAGGCGCCTTCTGCGCATGCCCCTGCGCAGTAACGTTCGCTGAACGGTCGTTGAAGCGACGCTGTTGGTAGCTTCTTGGTTTATCTGGCCGGTCGGTTGCTCAGCAGCTTCACATCTATTCGTCAGTACACATTTCCGCAGACATCGTTCACCTTTGTCATCTATGGTCCGTAATGCACCACAGTAGCCTCGGCGCAAGTTTTGGCTAGGGACATTTTGCCATCCATGGTACACTTTAACGACAGCGGTAAGCGAACAGTTCTCAAGCTTTGTCATTTCTGAAATGCTTATGCACTTGGCCCGAAAGTCAGTGATGATGCCCTGTTGGACGTCATAAATAGCTCCGTTCCCGCATTACGATAACGACTGCACTGTAACTTCCTGGCAGATTAAAACTGTGGGCGGGACCGAGACTCGAACTCGCAACTTTTGCCTTTCGCGCGAAAGTGCTTACCGTCAGAGCCATCGAAGCACGACTAACGACCCGTCCTCGCAGCTTTTCTTCCGCCATTACCTCGTCTCCTACCTTAAAAACTTCACAGAAACTCTCCTGCGAAACTTGCAAGACTAGCACTCGTTGAAGAAGTGGTTGGGTGGCTCTGTCGGTACAGCATTTTCCCACCAAAGGCAAAGGTCCCGAGTTCGATTCTTGGCCACAGTTTTCATCTGCTAGGAAGTTTCATAAAAGCGCACTCTCTGCATAAGAGGGAAAAATTCATTCTATCGGCGACTGCACTGTTTTCAGCGTCCCCCAACACATATTATATAATATCCACTGCT
The DNA here is from genome assembly GCF_023898315.1 of Schistocerca nitens. Lineage (NCBI taxonomy): Eukaryota > Metazoa > Arthropoda > Insecta > Orthoptera > Acrididae > Schistocerca > Schistocerca nitens. The sequence continues at coordinate 545,105,893 of NC_064614.1, forward strand.
AGTACTGTCACCTACCTCCTGTGAGTGGATATGCCTGAAAAATTCATTCTGTCAACGAGTTTTGGGGGTTCCCCAGACAGGTTTTATATACTTTCCACCTATTAATTAATGATTAATGCATGTTGACGTCGAACGTAGGTGGTGGTCACACTAATATGACTGGAGTGTCTGCTTAGAACAGAAGTCAGTAGAAATGAAAACACAATACGTTATCCATTGTTATTCTATTCCCTCGCTTTTCGTCAGTGATAATGCAAAATCCTAAATCTAACCATCATCGGAAAAGAGTGTAGTCCATGATGACATTCCTACATCTCCTTCACTAAATCCTCGCAATAATGAAGAAAGAAATGAAAATGATAAATCTGAATGCTTTTCCTATAAAACAAGAGGAGTTTGAGTTTAAATACAGGGTATCCATAATGTAATTTCATAAAATCATAGACTGGAAATTATTTAGGATATAGAATCTTTCTTGTTGCAGAACGTTTAGCAGCTTTCAAAGTTGTTTCCTTTGCCCTCTGTTGCAGATGTGAGCTCGAATGCATCAAAGTGGTGACAGACCAGTAGAAGTCGCAATATGTCATTTGATGTGTAGAATACGTGGCAATGAAAGGCAATGGAACTGCGGAATTATCAACGTCAGTATGGGAGGTTCCCAAAAAAAATCGTTATTAGGTGATTAAAAAATTTTAAAGACAATGGTAGTGTCAAATACTTTCATCGAGATGGACGTTCCCCTCAGTTGCGTCTCACCGTTACGAGACTGTGCATCATCATGTGTGGTCGAAAATGTTCTGAGTGGCTAACGTTCACTACCTCGTAAGGACAGCACCTGGGTCTGCATGTAACATTATCTGTTGACAGTCGTCTGCATCTTGTCTTTTGGCCCAAGCAACGACACTCACATGTTGACCAAAGGTTTTTCAATAGAAGACCTTCAGTACTCAAATAGTGTGCTGCATGGAGTTTCAGGTATGTGTGACCGCAATGTGCTAAGAAACAATGTCCATCGAGCTTTCCCTGAATCGCTGCATGCAAATGCCGGGATGGTTCCCTTGGAAGGGCACAGCCGATTTCCTTCTCCATCCTAAATGCACTCTGAGCTTTTGCTCCGTCTCTAATGACCTCGATGTCTTCGGGACGTTAAACCCGATCTTTTTTCCCTTCTTTTTTGAGAATCTGGTAAGTGACTGAAATATGATCAATACATGTCATATAATAATAAAAATTAGCTGTATGCTACTTTCATTGTATTACCCACTGTCACTCCGTATTCTTGAAGATATTTATTATTTTCCATCATTAATAATACAAATGCAATTAACTCAAGCATCGTATATCCCTTCATCAATTCACAACCAGATTATCACATTTCAGCCTAACCTAGGCTTTAGGTAAACTACAGATATGTCTGCCAATACAGTTAAGATATCGTATTCACAATTTACATTCCCTGGCTTCGCTAACATACGGTAAAACTGTACTCACAGGAACTTCATTCTTTAATCAGCCATAAAACTCAAAACGAAAGATACTCATCCCTGAAAGAATGCAGTCTCATATGTAAATAACATCGAATATTGAATAACATACTATGATACTTCAGTCCGCTACCGCTATACCGTAACCTCAAAGTTTGAAGGCAGGTCTTGAAATAAAACATGTTAAAGCAATTATGGTATAACGCAACAGAGCAGTGTTACCCTCTGAAAGGATTTTAGTTGTCTCCAGAATGAGATTTTCACTCTGCAGCGGAGTGTGCGCTGATATGAAACTTCCTGGCAGATTAAAACTGTGTGCCCGACCGAGACTCGAACTCGGGACCTTTGCCTTTCGCGGGCAAGTGCTCTACCATCTGAGCAACCGAAGCACGACTCACGCCCGGTACTTACAGCTTTACTTCTGCCAGTATCTTGTCTCCTACCTTCCAAACTTTACAGAAGCTCTCCTGCGAACCATGCAGTACTAGCACTCCTGAAAGAAAGGATATTGCGGAGACATAGCTTAGCCACAGCCTGGGGGATTTTGGAAGGTAGGAGACAAGATACTGGCAGAAGTAAAGCTGTCAGTACCGGGCGTGAGTCGTGCTTCGGTAGCTCAGATGGACACAGTCCGGCTTTCGCCGCCGTGCAGTGCGGACGTGTTGTTGTGTCCGCCTGCGGAGCGCGCGCGCTCGCTGTTGTTTACATTACAGCGGCCGTCACTTACGTGTCGCTTACGTGCACTAGAACCATGGCCAACCGTTTTCGAAAATCAACATTACGATTCAACTTCTGCAAAGAATACGCACGACCAAAGGCCTTGGAAGTGGAACGCTTCCTACGCGACGTTGTTAAGATCCCCGCTTCGGACATCTTGGGCATCCATTTGTCCATATTAAGCAGTACTGTGTACGTCAAAGTCGTCAATGACGCGGTATGTGAAAGAATACTTCGTGACACCAACAGTGGATTACGCTTTTGCCACGCCGACGGCAATGTCGGAGCGGTCGCTGTCGACCATGCCGGCTTAGGAATGCGCACCATACGAGTTTTCGAACTCCCGTTCGAGCTTCCGGCGGAAGACGTTATCGCGGCTTTCCGCCCCTATGGCACTGTACATGGCCACACTGCCGAACGCTGGGCGCAATTCCAAACGTACCCCGTTCTTAACGGTGTACGGCAGATCACCATCGACCTCCATCGCCACGTGCCATCTTACCTGCAAATTAACGGGTGCCGCGCGGTTGTTATATACGACGGCCAACCAAAGACCTGTTCCGGGTGCGGCAAAGAAGACCACCTCAGATTTGAGTGTCTTCAGCGACGAATCACCCAATTGCCAGCCGCTACCGTAGCACCTCCGGCTCCGACGACGGTTTTACCGATCACCTACGCATCGGCGCTCTCTTCTCCTCCCACCGGCCGCCGCCCATCGGACCACGTACCGGTGACCCTTCCAGCTGCTACGGATACCGCCGGGGCCGACACGTCGCGCTCAACGCCTGACGCTACTCCGGCGCCACTACCAACAGCGACGACTTCAGACCCCCACCCGCCTGAACATATGGACGCCCCTTCATTTGACGTTCCCGCGACGGTCTTCCTCTCAGAGCGTCGCGACTCCCTTCCGTCTTCCGACACGGAGGGACGAACCCGCAAACAACGTTCACCTAAGAGGCGCAAGAGGAGGCGCCTTACGGTCTCGGAACGAGACGGATCACCTCCCCCTGATGCTCCAGAGGCTGTCCGACCCGACGAGGCCTCGGTGAACCTACACGACGATACGAATGACGACAACGTGACGCCGACTGTGGTTGTGTCGATGCCTACTCTACTGGCTCGCTCAGGTGCTCCTGAACCAATGGACTCCACCTTTGCGACTGCCGCCGAGACGTCCTCCGCCCCTACGACCGAAGTGGAACGTCCGACCATTACAACGACAGCGCCTTCAATGGTGTGGAGTGAGGACGTCGATGAGGACCCGGACCACACGCTGGGGACAGAGTTACCCCAGACGGAAGCATCGTTACGCCGCTGATAACGCCGTCAGGTGGCGTACGGCACGACTCGCCGTTGCGTCGCCCCTCTTCATCCTCCGACGGTGGAGTTCCCCTCCACGGCGGGGTACGGCTCCAAACCTACCGAATAGGGACGATCAACACTAACACCATTATCTCACCGGTGAAACTTCAACTGCTGCGAGAGATGATATGGGCGTCGGACGTCGATATCGCACTATTACAGGAAGTACACTTGGTCACACTTCCAGACGTCGCGGGATGTAACACTTATCCTTCTCCTGGTGACCACCTGGGACGCGGCGTAGCCCTCTACGCCAGAGAAGGCATTCCAGTGGCCGATATCACATACCTTCCATCTGCCAGAGGCATGGCCGTCACCGTCATGGGGACGCGTATCGTCAACATTTACGCTCCGTCAGGCTCCACCCGCAGACGCGACAAGGCACTTTTCTATTCAGAAGAAATCGCTCCTTTGTTTCTTGGACGCTGCGACCATTACTTGCTTGGGGGTGATTTTAATTGTGTATTGCACCCTAAAGATCAGGTGCCCCACTACAACACCTGTCAAGAACTGCGTCTTGTCGTCCGAGATCTGTTGCTCCGCGACACTTGGGAAGTTCAGCACGGCGACGCGCCTGGACATACTTACCAGACGAGTCACTCCGCGAGCCGCCTTGATAGAATTTACGTCTCTCTGGAACTCACACCTGCAGTCCAAGGTGCAGAACTTTGGCCCCTGGCCTTTTCGGACCACTCTGCCTACATCTGCAACATTCTCTTCCCCAAGCAAGTGGTCTGGCGTAGTCGTGCACCGTGGAAGCTAAACACCTCCCATCTTCATGATCCCGAATGTCTTCAACGTGTTACCGAGACATGGGCCACCTGTGTACGTCGCTTACCTAAATACTGCACGACCTTGACCTGGTGGCTGGAATGTGCCAAACCTGCCATTCGACGTACTTTGATTCAGTATGGAAAGGAAGTTGCTATGTGGCGCCGGCACACTACCGACTATTTCTACGCCGTTCTCCGCGACCTGGACGCCCAACCGCCCACCCCCGACACCCAGAGGGAACGCAGCAGGATTAAGGCGGAAATTGTAACTTTGACACGCCGTAGACTGCAGGGGGCTATGGTGCGAACCCGATGTCAAGATTCGGTGGAACAAGAACATCCGACCATGCATCGTATCGCCTCCGATAGGAAACATCGACGACAACAACTCATCACCGAGATCACCACCTGTCGCGGCCAGCACGTCACTTGCCAGGCCGAAATCGTCAGTGCCTTTGTCGACCACTACCGCACAATGTACCAGGAGGAGACTACCAACAACCACGCTGAGGAGTCTGTGTTACCACACGTAACTCCCACCCTCACCAGCGACGAAGCGGACGAGCTGATGGAGCCCATTACGCGTGACGAAATCCACGATGCAATCAAAAAAGGTGCTCTGAATAAGTCACCTGGTGTCGACGGATTGCCGATAGAATTTTATCGCGCTTTCTTCACACTAATGGCGTCACGGTGGACAACGATGTTTCATGAACTGCTGACGATGGGGAACGCCGTACCGCCGTCCTTCGTCACGGGAATTATTATACCCGTCCACAAACCGACACCAGGTGTGACGACTGCACATTACCGTCCCCTGACTCTGCTTAACGCAGACTGTTAAATTTTTACACGCCTACTGGCAACGCGATGCCGCAAGGTCCTGCCCAGCATTCTATCCCCGGAAAAGACTACTCCGGGCGGCTCAGTTAATATACAAACGGCCACAGGAGAATGTCGCGATTTAATTGCACTGGCAGCGGCGTGCAGACTCCGCGCCGCAGTGTTTGCCATTGATTTTGACAGCGCATTCGACAAAGTGCGGCATCTTTTTCTGTTCTCAGTGATGAACCGCATGGGTTTTCCACCAGCCTTTATCGACGTGATCCGGCGCCTGTACGGCACTGCCGAATCGCTGATTCAGGTTAATGGCCGTGTGGCGGGACCAGTGGCGATCCGGCGTTCCGTACGGCAAGGCTGCCCACTTTCGACCCTACTCCATGCCATAAGCCTGGAGCCACTCATCGGGAGTCTGACGAGCCACCTTTCTGGTCTCACTCTGCGACAGCACAGTTTTCCATGTCGTGCGTATGCGGACGACCTCCTCCTCTTGATCCGCTCACGGAGTGAAACACACACGGTACGTGATTTGATATCAACGTACTGCACTGCAGCAGGCAGTAACATGAATGTGGCTAAATCCGCGGCGATGCCCATTGGACGCGGCCTCTCACACGACGACTTAGCACCTCTCCCGTGTGTACAAAAACTACGATACCTTGGTATCATTTTCACCTACACCGTGCGCCGCTCCGCTGCTATCAATTTTCGGCGTGCACTCCAACCTATCCGCACGACGGTGCGACAAAATCTTCTCCGACGACTCGATTCTTTACAACGTGTCCAATACCTGAATCAACATGTGGCGTCCAGAATGGTCCACATTGCACAGGTCCTCCCGCTGCCATCAGCTATTGGACGCAGCCTCCAGGCTGCCTTCGGATACTTCCTTACGGCCGGTACGCTCTTTAAGGTCCGCTACGACACGCTCACCATTCCCCCGTGTGCGGGAGGCCTCGGCCTTGTCAATGTGCGACTCCGTGCGGCGTCCTTGTACATGTCCACCATGCACAAGCAGTGGCACGGGGGCACCTCCCTTACGCGTAGCTTGCTGGAAATTTTTGTGCCCGCGACCATAACACCACCAGTACCAGTCGGACCCATCAGGGACCATCTGACGCACATTTCTGATTTCATCGTCGACTTCAGTTATGCTCACACACACGTACCGACCACGCGTTCTCCTCGACATAAAGATTTTTACACCCCACTGCTTCGTTCCATATCCAGCAGCAATATCGAACTGAGACATCCGTCCACGCGGTGGCCCACGGTTTGGCGTCACATCCACCAGCCTTTTCTCCCCTCCAACGTCCGGGCCACATGGTACCAAGTCGCAAATGAAAAATTCGCCACAAATCATCGTCTTCACGCCGTCGGACTACAGGACTCTCCACTTTGTTCCATTTGCCACCTCGTGGATGACGATGTCCATCAACTGACTTGTGTTGCCACCAGTGACGTCTGGAAACTTGCCCGACAGTTCGTTGCCTGTTACCTCCGCGTTCCGCCGGACTCGATTGACCCATGGACTTTTATCCATCCTGAGAATACTTATTTCCCCGCCACCAAAAATCATGCGATTGTATGGGTCAAGGGATGGACGATCACCTACATGTATAATGATGGCGACAAATCACGCCTTGATTTCTGGCAGTACTTACAAACCGCCCACAGTGAAGTCGAACACCGACCGCGCTACCGCGCCTTCTTCGCCAATTACCAGCATCCGATCTTTACGTCACCCCCGCTCAGTTGGATGGTGCCACACGCCGACAACACTCCCGTCCCCCCTGCTGACATCTGAGACCCCCCGTGCTACTTTCTACGTTGTAACCCACAGTGGAGTAGGCGCATGGACACGCGCCTCCTTTCTTTTATGCACTATACCAGAAAACACTGGTTTTTCCCTCACTCCACTGTCTATTGCTTCACACCTCTTAGCTTACATCAGTATTATTATTCTTTTTTTTTTCCTTCACCTTGTTCATAAAAAAAATTGCTCGCCTTGTACGAGTAATGTCTTGTGTTATTTTCGCCGGAAGGATGGCATTTTTGTTGTATTTAAGTTTGTACCAATAAAGATCTTTTATTCATTTACCCTGTTCCTGGTGAAAAAAATAATAAAAATAATAAAATAAAATAAAAATAAATCAAAAAGCTACTTTGAGGGAGTGATTCATGGACGGGAGGGGGAGACATCGCGGCCAGGCCTCGGGTTCCGACCCCTGCCCGCCTTGTCTCCACCTACTCATAACTGAACACTCTTAAAAAAATGGGTTGCGTCTAAAAAAAAAAGTTAATAGAGCACTTGCCCACGAAAGGCAAAGGTCCCGAGTTAAAAAAAAAAGAAAAAAAAGAACAAAAAGATGGTTGAGCACTTGCCCGCGAAAGGCAAAGGTCCCGAGTTCGAGTCTCGGTCGGGCACACAGTTTTAATCTACCAGGAAGTTTCGATTTTAGTTGTGTTGACCGTGATATACCTAACGGAAGTGGCCTATCCGAAGTGAAAGTCAGAACTACGTAAATCTTTAAACAGTAACAAACAATGTTTTACCTATCTACACTGTTCAAAGAATAAAGAAAACGGTCGCCAGCCTAATTAGGCAAGGGCATGAGTATCATTCTTATTCAAGAACTGAAACTAATTAACTTCAATGGGTGAACACAGCCTATACTTTTGGCTCTCGAGAGTGCAATGAACTCTGACACCTGAATATATTAACGTTAAGTTTGGAGTTGACATCAAGAGCAGAACAAACTATTTGCATGAATATAACAGATAACGATACACACTACTATCTTCATGGCTTAGTCAAACTGAGTGGTTTCATTAATATTACTATTACAGTGCACTTAAGAATCAAAATTTGGACATAGGTTCAATATTACTTTTCAAACATTTTCCTATCCGACAAAAAATTGTAAATGTAGTTTACTGCAAAATTATGAACTGGTCATAAGTCTCTCTCAGCTAAATACTTTCCTATTTAGAATGAAAGTTAAATGTATTTCTCTAACAGATCACTTCTCACTGTCCTTTGATTCAAAGAAGTTAATGTTTTCATAGATAGTGGTCTTTCTATTAATCGATATCTAGCACGAGCACAGTAGACAAACTGTTGACCCTGTTACACCATTAATATGCACTTTTAACACACAAGGGGATCCATATATTGCACAGAATTTCATTTGAAAAGCAAGAGCAATTGCAACTTGCTATAATTAAGTAACTTTGTGCATTTGAACTACTTTCAGTGGAAGGGGCCGCTAATCTTGACCACTGTAGCAGAGCATACTAAACACACTTTCAATACACTAAAGAAATAAGCCCTTAATATGTATGAACATGTAACCTTCAACAGTATTAGTTCTCAACTATTACTGCAGTAAAACACAATTTGATGTGGTTATAAGACAATTGCTCACCTTTGGTTGACTTTTAACAGACTGCATTGTGATCATTTACTAAGCAAAACTTTATAAGCCTCAGTTTTGAGAAATTTCACTTTAGAAGTTGGCAACAAAATTTTAATAAGCAGTTTTAATAGAAAAATTATTTTCTGCAAGCATTATTTACTGTATTACTCAGTTCTGCTAAAACACTGAGCTTTAATGCTCTTTCAATAAGGACACTCGGTAATCAGTTTAGCATGGGAAGGACCCTAAGTGGTTGTGTAACGAGGGATAAAAAATCAAGGTATGTATAAGAGTTCGAGTATAAGTTACCTTACATTTGTGCATAGTAAAACATCCAATGAGCCGATCCTTCACCATATATTTCTACTATTCCTCGGTTCCTTTTCAGTGATTGCGCAATGTGGTGGCGATTTCATGTTGGTAGGTGGATTTGCGGGTAGAATTGCTGGACTTTGTCATTTCTTGGTGGCGATGATAGATATCAATCCCAGAATAGTTCCAGCTCTTTATCCATCCATCCGAGGCATTGGAAAGAGTCAGGAAAAGCCTCTCTCAGAACCAACACAATACACAACTTTTACATGAGCTGTTGACAGTTTGGTTCAAAAATGGTTCAAATGGCTCTGAGCACTATGGGATTCAACTGCTGAGGTCATTAGTCCCCTAGAACTTAGAACTAGTTAAACCTAACTAACGTAAGGACATCACAAACATCCATGCCCGAGGCAGGATTCGAACCTGCGACCGTAGCGGTCTTGCGGTTCCAGACTGCAGCACCTGTAGCCGCACGGCCACTTCGGCCGGCGACAGTTTGGTAGCTCGTCCCCGACTGCCTCTTGGTTCCACCTTATCTACCTAGGCCAACCACAATTCGCGCGCGCTGCATGCTTCCGTTCCCGAGGGGAACCACAACACCTTTTACATGCAAAATAACTAAGAACCCTAAGTGACGATCAGCAATTACGTAACAACAGCCAAACATATTAATCAAAACAGAACATTTGCACATATAGGTATTTCTACAAAAAATTATTTAAACAAAATTATTCAATCTCAAAGTTAGCCAAAGACATTAAGTGAGAAAGACAAACATATTATTTGCTCATATCGTACATATTACATAGGTCAAACTTCCCATATTCCAAATGACATCAAGTTTATAACAGAGAAAAGGTAGGGATTCAATCCAACAACATTTACATAAACTCAACGATGTAATATTAAATAAAACAAAAAGGCAAAATAAATCAGCACAGCATTAGATCTATGGTGTAACAATACTTAAAAGAAATAATAATGAAGACTTAGACATTGTTACAAGCCTGAAGGTGGAAAAAATGCATATAGTGGGACAGAAACCTACATATTTTCACACCAGAACTGGACATCTCTAGACACATGATAAAGGTGAATGCACACACATCTTAACAATATTATCTTGTATGTTATGATCTGCTGAAGGTTTCTGGCGACGATGTGTCGTTAACTGACAAATATAAGAAACGTGTTTGTGAAGATCTTCAATGTTCCACTGTCTTGAAATGACACACTGCCGTAACAGTGAAGCCACAATTCAAAAACAATGAAATGCGGTGAACGCATTGTAGGGTCTCCAAAGATGTCGACTGTTGTGATCACATCGAGTGACACGTCATTTTGACGTCACTTCTGTGTAACCAGAGCGGGTCACTAACCGTAGACATTGATACACAGCTTCGCAACGGCGAAACGCAAATGTCACCCTGCGTCTGAAGCGCATGCTGACCGAGCGCAAGCTACATTTCAACCCAGCACCCAGAAGCAAATTCAGTTGTGTATGACAAGAATTGCAGGACGCAAGATTGACTGCCAATAAGTGTTACATAAGCGGTTAGGCCTTTAGGCGTACAATGTGCAAATTATTCAAGCATTACAGCCAAACTGTTGTCTTCTGCAATATACATTCGCGTGCTATACGTTGACCCCACGGATGGCTGACTACCTGAAAAAGTGTCGGTATTCCGATGAGCCAATGTTCCACATTTCCGGACATGCGAATTGCCTCTAAATTGAGTTTGGGGCACCGAAAACCCTGAAACGTCTCTGTGGAGTCGTTTCATAGACGCTTGTCTCACTGGATTCTGTGCATCCTATTCTGTCCATCGCCTGATTGCGGTTTGACTTACTAACTCTCCCAGAAAGACTGAACAATTCAAACTAAGGCTTATTAAATGATATTATGTTTGACTTTTTTTGTTTCCCATAAGAAATCATGACCTGCAGTTATTACCTTTTTCCCTTCACCCTACCTTATGTGTGCGTGAATGTGACTGGATGAGTGTTTTTACGAGTGGTTTCGGGTTTCTTTTGTGGGGGACGCTGAGTTGGTTGTCGTCTGCTAGAAGCAGGTGATGTTTGCTTCTCGTTTGGAGGGTAGCACAGGATGACCAACTTAGGATCCCAATACTTGGACAGAGACGTTTACCCCTCTTAGTCTGAGGTTCGTTTGTCAGTCAGGTTGGTGGCGGAAGCCTACCCCTCTGGTAGCTTCCGTTGCACCGGTAGTTAGGCGAAGCTCGGTGGAGAAACGACACTCTGTAGCTAGTGGTTGGTGAGTACAGTTCGTAGCTCCTAGACAGGATTTCTGCTGATAGGAAGTAGGTTAAATTCATGTCATATTACGTACTTCAGCTTAAATGAAGCGTGTGTAGTTATGTATTTTCGGAATGTGGCATAATTATTTTGTTAAAAAAGGCGATGATGGTGGTTGAAATTAAAAGTGTGGAAGGTGCTTTGTTCCTTTCGGACAGTCGTGGGTATGTAGATGGAATGATTGAATTATTGTGTTCCACTTCCCTTTTGTGTGTTTTTCCTTTGTAATTGCGCGATTCTACAATTTTTTACGAATTATTTAGTTAGACTTTTTATTCAGATAACAGTCATGTGTATTCATAGGATGTGCATCAAATTCAGTAATGAAATAAATGTGAAACGTAAGAGATAAACTCTGCGTCCTTTATCTTTCTCAGTGATGCCAGTTTTCAAATTAATTTTCTATTCCTCGATTTTTTAAGTTAATTTGCTGGCTTGTGATGGACAAAAATTGGAGAAAAAATCAAAGTGAACGGGGTACTGTCTCAAAATCAAGAAATTATCACATTTAATTATGCAAACTCATTGATATACGACATACAATGCAACTAATCTTGTTAGTTTCTTTAAAAAAATTGCATTCTTATAATTAAATTCTTAATTTAACTAAACTAATAATTTCCAATTCGGTCTTTTCTTAATTGTTAGAAAGGGCTTGGACTGGTGGTGACACTGTAATTTTTAAATTTATAATTGTCCTTGTTAAGTGGCTTAACCAGAAATTGCGCACAAGGGTTACATCTCCATTATTCTTGGTTCGTAACGCATGTTGAGACTTGGCTGGGATCAGTTGACAGTTCTATATACATACTTTACAAGCCACACAACATAAGTGAAACCAGTGACAGCCCGAAGCCTAATGATAAAGCACTATAGGTTTATAGGCACATTTTTCTTCGAGGAGAAAGTTGCGACCACAAATCAAAGAGCTGTAGCGACATAGTGAGTTCTGAATCTGCAGGATGTGCTCACTGTTACATTTCCTGACCTAGTGCTCTCCCGATGTCGCACTGTTGGACTAGTTTTTTGGAGTTAGGATGAGGATCGGTTGTGCAGAACACCAGTCTATGACACGGGTACTCTTAGTGCACGAATTAATGAAGCAATCAGAACTGTTGATACTTCAATACTGGACAGAGCTCGAATTTCGCCTTCATTTACTGCGAGAGACGAGTGGGGCACACAGTGAAATTCTGACGTAACAGGAAAGGAAAAGGTTTTGAGCTTTGCAAAAAGTTTTAGAACAAACCACGATGCTCTGTCGCTAATAGTTACCAAGTTATTATTTTTTGAAGTGAGAGCCGACATCTTCGGAAGTGAAAGTGTTTAAGGTTAGTTATGAAATTTTTGATAATACTAATGAAACAACTGATTTTGGAAACTTTTTAACAGCCGATGCGAGAGAAAGATCAGTACTAAAATCTCATTAAACACATATCGACAATTCTGTCAGAAACGCATCTGTACCAGCACACAACATCTCAGTGTTCCCTCGAACATTTACTATTTGTTGTTTGTTTGACTATTCAAATCATAACAAGTAACGTGGGCTCATTCTGCTCCATGTTCTCTCATCAGAAGGGCACAATTATAAAAATTATCAGTTCATTGTTAATCGGCCAAAACGGTCTCTCCGTAGGTCATACAACTTCGTAGCGCATGGCTGAATGTAATAGGAGCCCATACCTCCTCAGGTCTTCAGCTAGAGAGCCAGTCACGATGACCCGGACTCTAGGCCCAGAGATGTTCCCGGCTGCCTGAGATTCAAAACTGACACAAAGAAATGAAATAAAACGTGAGGTCGATTATGAGGTCATTCGAGAAGAGTACCACACTGATAGCGAAAGGATGGAGCACACAGTTTTAACCTTCCAGGAAGTTTCATAAATCTGGACGGTGTGACTGGGAATTGAACCGCCATCTTCGGAATTAATGTATTCAAAGTTAGTGGGTTCGTGGTAACACCTGCCTTCGACAATACATATTCGATGTAAAGGTAGTGTGAAGAGCATTGCAAATAGTTTTCTTAAGTTGATTCAAATGGTTCAAATGGCTCTGAGCACTATGGGACTTAACTGTTGAGGTCATCAGTCCCCTAGAACTTAGAAATACTTAAACCTAAATAACCTAAGGACATCACACAACCATGCCCGAGGCAGGATTCTAACCTGCGACCGTAGCAGTCGCGCGGTTCCAGACTGTAGCGCCTATAACCGCTCGGCCACCCCGACCGGCTTCTTAAGTTGTTCATCAAATGTTACAAGTTGCTGGTGTATAATGATTCCAGGAGCCTTGTATTTGAATATGGAGCCATTTGGCTTAAAAATCGATAGCATGTGAACAACAAATCACAGATTGGCTAAAAGGAACGTAGAAAGAGGACAATGAGGGTATGTATTTACCCCATGAAGGAAAAATATTTATTTTTTCAGGAACGTCACTGTCTTTTCGTGTTGGCATATGTTAGTCGTTTCAGTACGAATTTAAGCGGTTGGTACAGCTCCTACAGGGAATAACCCTATATTAAAACTTCATGCCAATCAGTAAAAATAGTTGGTTTGACGTCACTACAGTAAAGAGCCAAAACATTATGACCATCTGATATATATTATGTTGGTGTCAGGATTAGTGTTCTAGCGGTAAGGTCCATTTGTGGAAACCAAAACGTCGGAAGATCGAATCCCGATCGGCAGCCGAAATTTTCAGTCTGTCTTTAATCCAGCCTTCACGTCCCTACAGCATGAGTCGCGAGGAACAACAAGTGGTTGAAACTCCACGTCAAACTACAGGTCATATTTTCCTGGTTTGATAACTCGGTTAGATTAGAGGCACGCACGGGAAAGCGGTCTGCGTGGCGCCACCTGGGGAAGGTGTGTTGCCTTCCGAAACTGGGTTAAAACCGCCAGGAGACCCTCTGATTCCCGGAAATCTTCAGAAAGTCTGAAGTGCTCTGAGGCTCAGAGGAACCTGAGTGGGGCGGGGACCGTAACGTCCTATCCCGTGGCCTTGACGTGGCCCCGGCGCTCAGTAACCCCCTTAGATGGGGTGAACCTAACACGGGAAGGGCCGTCCATGCATGACGTTAAAAGGCTAGCCCTTAACTGGGTGCAATTCTCACTGAACCGCACTGGCCCACCGTGAATTATCAAAAGCGGGGAACGTAACTCGGGTTTGAGTGCCGCACCGTCTCGATGATGTCAAACTCCACAACATAAGACCCGGGCCATACCATCATTTTATCACATCATCACTCTCATAACACCTCCGGGCTGTGGAACAGTGAGGGTTGTCGTTGTGTCAAGGAAGGACATTAAACTCCCGTCATGGTAGCACGTTAAACGCCCCCAACCCAAGGCGAAAGCGAAGGGTACGTGGCACAGAGGGAGCTGTGTCTGAGGGACTAACCATCTGTCCCTCCCTCAATTCGCAGGGCACAAGACCAGCTGGTGCTCTGCATGCCAGCGACTTCGTTTGTCGGAGTGGGACCTCGGCGCGAGTCGGCAAGTACGCTTCGCCACGCCCATGGGTAACCGGGGCGTGTTCTGCCAAACCCAGGGGGTGGTGACATCGCCTGGGCCAGGTTAGCTGGGTCCAGACCGTCGAACGACTGGGTGAGCGGCCCGCCACCTGAGTAGGAGCGGCTCCTTGGCCTGGAGGTGGGAGCTCGGGCTAGTAGGCGGCGAAGGACGAGAAGTGCATCCGCTTCTCTGGAGTGCGGGGTGCACTTGCCGAGGAACACTGGGAGAAATCGTCGGTGACGAGGCCACTGAAGGGGACCAGGACACTGGCAACGGTGTGCTGAACTGGGCGGCTCAGGGATGCCCTTGACCTAGGGACGAGGTTGGTGGGCGACCTGCATCTTAGTCCCCCCCCATGCCAGAGGAGCCGGTCCGGGGTTAGGGACGGGCTCCCAACCGCCCTTTCTTTTCGCTTGTCAAATCATGGCCGAACCAGAGACAAGCGAATCGTGTGCTTCCGCGGGAGCTTCGATGCTTTCTGCTCCCAACCCATCAGGGCAAATGGAGGAGATTGATGAGAGTGTGACTGAGAGAGACAACAGAATCACGCAACTGTTGGAGTCCAACGTCAAAAACGGGAAGATTAGCCAAACTGCTATTCTGGCGATAAAGAACGAACTTGCCTCCTGGGCGATTGCTCATGCTAGGCTTGAGGGGCGAGTTGTAGAACTGCAACGGGAAAACTTTACCCTTAGGAGACAACCAGCTAAGACATGGGCAGGTGTAGTGACTCAGGCTGCACTTAAATCCCAAACAACTAGAGAGACAATAGCGAAAGTGGCACAAAAGCCGGACACGGCGGTCTTCTTAAGACCCCTGCCCGGCCAAGACACCAAAAAGGTCCAGTAAATTTTTACCACCATGGTAAATCCAGTCAAGGATAAAATAAAGGTGAACAAAGTTAAAGCAACAAAAAATGTAGTAATTGTGGACGTAGCAACTGAAGAGGATAAAAACAAAATTCAAAATAATCAAAATTTGTGTAAGGCCGTCAGGTGTGAACCCCCAAAGAAGAGGAATCCACTCGTAATCATGTACGATGTACCGGTTACGATGGACAATAATGAATTGTGCGACACGATTAGGAATCAAAATTTTGATAATATGACTGATGAACAATTTAGAAATGACTTTAAATGAAAATTTAAGACAGGACCAAGAAACAGGCAAACAGTACATCACGTAGCAGAAGTAACAGGATCTATGTGGAAAAAGCTTACATCTATGCGTAGAATATACGTTGGATTTCATGCCATCAACGTGAGGGACTTATTGGTGGTACCTCGTTGCCACAATTGTGGCGATTTAGATCATATCCAGAAGTACTGTGACAGGAAGCCGGCTTGCTCCAGATGCGGAGCGGAAGATCACGTAAGAAAGAATTGCACTAAATCTGGAACCTGCATTCCATGTGCAAAGAGAGGCAAAAAGACCTGTAACGCCTCAGGTAGGAATTGCCCAACCTATAGGATGTTGGAGCAAAGGCTAATATCAAGAACTGATTATGGCTGAAGCCGCAGCTGTGCGCAGGATGCCAAAAAGGAAGTCTCCGGGGAAGAGGCGTAGGGACGCGGCTAGGGCTGCTAAATTCAGGCAATTCTTAACCTTCGTTGAAGGAAGTAAAACTGGAAGAACAGGTATGGTAGATGTGTCCGTCCAGACGGACCTGTGTGAACGGGAAGCTGCCGCTCTCCCCTCCGCCCGGAACTCGAGACCGCCAGAAGATCGGGCACCCGAGGTCAGGCATCCTGCAATAGTGGGCCAAATTAAAGCCACAAGAAATAGCTCCACATCTGAAGAACCACTTCAAGTAAACACAATTAGTAGTACAATAGCCACACCTACCTCTGACCAACCGTTAGTTAAACGTCTAGAGGTGGATCCCATCAGGATCTACCCCAATCTAGAACATGGCTTGCAACTTTCGCGTCTGGAGGAGCCGGCTGTCCTGACCACGGCATTAAGGCATATAGTGCGGGTGGGACACCAGTATGGACGTAAAGTCACCTTCTCGGCCATGGAGGCTGTCGATAGGATACAGTTAAAGACCATGAATCTCCCCACTGACTTCGGCGCCCTGCGTGACCTTGTCAAAAAGGTTTTTCAAAGAAGAAACGAGAAATTCGATCTAGACGTAATTTATAGACAGGCTGTCTTAGCCAATGGAAGGATAGCATTTGACTGGAGGTAGACCTTTCCAGAACAATATGCACACACATATTTCCCATGACAATTAAAATACAGCTAGGACAACTTAATGCACATAATAGCCGATTAGTCATGCAGGAGCTCCGAAGGGTGGTGGAGGAGATGAGTCTCAACATACTCTGTCTACAGGAGTCATACTCTCTTGTGGGGAACATAGCTTTCGCTAGAGTTAACTGGCAAATAGTATCCTTTGGAGATGACCCTAAAGCCACCACTATAGTCGCCCCCACCTACATGGGCGGAGGAGGAGAAGGAACTAATATTGATGTAACATTACTTTCACCAAATTTTGCTGGTCACCTGAACAACTGGAGAGTAAGAGACCAAGTAACGACAAGTGACCATAACTTAATCACATTTGAGCTCACAGACAGGGAATGCCACTGGGACATGGGGTGGGAGTTTCAATTAAATTATAACAAAACTAATTGGGAGCGCCTTGCAAGAGAGTTTGTTCCCCCGACATGGCCGGAAGGTGATGACGACGTCGACAGGCATGCTGAAGAGCTGGTTAGTGCCATCACAAAAGCGGTAAAGGCTGCAGTACCAACTAAGAGAAGGGCTGTCGTGGCCTCCCCGTCACCATGTTCTGCTGAACTGGGGCAGATGCGTCCGTCAGTCAGGAGGGCGAGGAGGTACTACCAGCGAAGCGCCATGTGGGAAGAAAAACAGAGATGGCTAGAAATTTATAGGAATGCCAAGGAAGAGTTCCAGAGGGAGCTCAAAAGGGTTAGGCTGGTAAGCTGGGAGAAGTATGTCCAGAGCCAATTGGCTACAGATCCCTGGGGTATCCCATATAAAGTAGTCAGGGAAAAATTTAGGTCTCCTATGGTACTATCAACCATCTGGGATGGGAATCGGATGACAGGGACATGGCAGGAAACTGCTGAAGTCCTTCTTCGGTCCCTGCTTCCGGATGACACGGAAAACGAGGATACAGAAGAACAAGGCCTAATTAGGCAAGCTCAGCTAGAAGAGTACCAAAACAACACCTTGGTGTACCCTTTCTCGGAGAACGAGATGGCGGTGCACATTAAGGCACTTAAAAGAGGAAAGGGCCCAGGACCAGACGGCATCATAGTGGAGGTGGTGCAATACCTCGCTCCTCATCTAGTAGCACCTCTATCTAGAATCTACAACGAGGCCCTAAGCCTCAAAAAGTTTACCACCATCTGGAAACAAGCAAACGTTGTAATAATAAAAAAGGGACTGGATAAGGATCCAAAAGAGGTCAATTCCTACAGACCGTTGGATCTGCTGGGAAAATTGCTGGAGAGGCTGCTGGCTGACAGGCTGATGGCACACCGAGTGCTTTGTGGAATGAGCAGCAGGCAGTTCGGTTTTAGGCCAGGGCGTTCTGCGTCTGACGCAATCGCTATGGCGGCTGAGGTCTGTGGGTCGTCCACACACAAGTACCGTGTGGGAAGAAAAACAGAGATGGCTAGAAATTTATAGGAATTTCACTCTTTTGGGATATCTATATGGAGCCTCTCCTTGAGACCTTGGAGAGCTGTGCAGATGTGCTAGAGGTGATAGCTTACGCTGATGACCTCCTCCTGTTGGTTGGCGGTCGGAGCCGAGAGGAATTAGAACCAAAGATTGAGAGAACCATGACATTACTTTCACAGTGGTGCCATAGAACTAAGCAAAAAATAGCACCATCATGGTGGACATCAGTGGCGCCTTTGACAACCTGTGGTGGCCTTCGCTTTTCTCTCGCTTGCGAGAGAAGGAGTGTCTAGGGCCGCTATATGGCTGTCTCAGGAGCTATTGCTTGGACAGGGAGGTTTGGCTATCATCCCCTAGCGGAAGAGTGGGCAAGAAGATAACAAATGGATGTGCACTGGGCTCTGTCCTGGGGCCACTCTTTTGGGATATCTATATGGAGCCTCTCCTTGAGACCTTGGAGAGCTGTGCAGATGTGCTAGAGGTGATAGCTTACGCTGATGACCTCCTCCTGTTGGTTGGCGGTCGGAGCCGAGAGGAATTAGAACCAAAGATTGATAGAACCATGACATTACTTTCACAGTGGTGCCATAGAACTAAGCAAAAAATAGCACCTAACAAATCCACTTACCTACTCCTAAAGGGCCAATTGGTCAGAAACCCTACAGTTAGGATGGATGGCACACCAGTTATATGTCGTCGAGAAGCTAGATACCTAGGGGTAATGCTAGATGAAAAATGGAGCTTTGCCAGGCACATTGAGGCAACTACACATAGGTCAATACAAGTGTTTAACAATCTCTTCAACATCGGCCATAGACGATTTCATCTTCCACCGAATCTCATCAAGCTATATCATAACACCATTCTCGTCTCCATCGTGGGCTATGGGTCTGGGGTCTGGGCCCATAGGCTCACGAGGGTCGTTCCTGCCATGGCCGTGAGGAGAGTGCAGCGGAACATGATACTTCGATCAGTAGGGGCATATCGAACATCACCAGGGGGAGCATTACTGATACTCATGGTCCTGTGCCCCCTTGATGTAAAAATCAGGGAGCAGGCTGTATGGTATTGGGTGAAAAAGGGAAAATTGAAAAAACTAGGGATATCATGGGGGGTCAGAGTGGGGGATAAAATTACAATTAAATGAAGGGGAATGGAACTTTGGCAGGAAATCTGGGATGGGGATGGGACAGGAAGAAGAACGCACCAATTATTACCAAACGTTCAGAGAAGATTAGGGATGAAACATTTGCAGCCAAGCAAGGGACTGCTGCACTTCCTCACTGGGCATGGCCCGTACCCGGCATATCTTTGCCGGTTCGGGAAAAGAGCGACACCTTCGTGTGACTGTGGTGCCGAAATGGGCACACCGGATCATGTAGTCTACGAGTGTCCGCTTTTCGACGACGTTGCAGCTAACTTACGAAACTCATTGCCTAACACAGACACCTTTCATCTCATTAGGGACACTACCACCTTCAACATCATCGATAAACTGGCTAACGAGGTATCCGCCAAGGTCCTAAGGGAATATAGAAGGGAGATCGAGTAGATAGGATCCAAAAATTTGACATCACGCACCATCCCATTCCGCCAGGGTTTGTACTGGCCGACCGTCAATGACGATCGGGATCCGACGCATCCAGGACCAGGCGGAGGGTGCGACCATTCCGGCTAAGACTACAGCACACCAACTATGACTAATAAAATTATTATTATTATTTGTAGAAGTAGATTGTAGGAAATTTTCTTTAGACCTGCAGCGATTGTGGTAAGGCCAGCCCAGTGCCAGGGGCACGCCCACTGGGGTTAGCTCGGTGGGCATGGCCATGAAACAATAGGTTTATATTATATACTGGCACACCTGTAACGCTGCAGGATGTAGTTGTTAGTAGCAAAGTAGGTTAGAGTTGACAGCATGATTGACTAACAGTAAATCACATAGATACCCATAGATAATATAGATACCCATAGATTGAACTAACTTCCTGTAGCTAACATTACAGTAGAATATAAAAGATACAGTAAATGCTGCTGAAATGTAATATAGTAGCTAAGTTCGACCCACTAATGATTTCAGGTGGTGGGTTATTTTTGCATAATATTGGGTTTTGAAGAATAAAGATTTTTTTAAAAAAAAAAAAAAAGTAGCCGAAGTGGTCTGGCGTAAGGTCAGTCGCTGACGGCGCGTTTCGGCACGGGCCCGCCCGTTGCCGGCGCGACGTAAGGCACGGAAGCTCGCACTGGAGCGTATCGCTTCCAGTCGGGCGTGCCGCGGCAGTCCTCACTCGGGGAGGTGATGCGTCTCTCATAGCCTCTCCTTCCCAAGTGGCTCTTTCCGCCTTCCCGTGGTGCCAGATGTCAAGCTCGGCATTCTGCCTTGCGACAAAAGGGAGAGCAGCGACCCAACCCGATGCGAAAGCGAAGGGTGCGTGGCACATGGGGAGCTGTGTCGAGGGACCGAACACCAGTCCCTTCTGTTCGCAGGGCACAGACCAGCAGGTGCTCTGCATGCCGGTGATCTCGTTTGTCGGCGTGGGATCGCGGCGCGAGTCGGCAAGGGTGCTTCGCCGCGCCCCTGGGTAACCGGGGCGTGTTCTGCCAAACCAAGGAGGTGGTGACATCGCCTGGGCCAGGTTAGATGGGTCCAGACCGCCGAACGTCTAGGGGACCGGCCCGCCACCTGAGTAGGAGTGGGTCCTTGGCCGAGAGGTGGAAACTTGGGCAAGTAGGCGGCGAAGGGCGAGAGGTGCATCCGCCTCTCCAGAGTGCGGGGTGCAGTTGCCGAGGAGCGTCACGTGAAATCGTCGATGACGGGGTTACCGAGGGGGACCAGTGCACTGGCGACGGTGCGCTGAACCAGGCAGCTCGGAAGTGCCCTTGACCTAGGGGCGAGGTCGGTGGGCGAGCTGCAGAAGTCCTCCCCCATGCCAGAGGAGCCGGTCCGGGGCAAGAGACGGGCCCCCACATTTCTTCATCACTCGTTGCAATCATGGCCACAAATGAAACGAGTGATTCGTGTGTGCCTCAACGGGCTTCCGCTGCGCCTGATCCCTCTCCCCAGGACGAGCAGGGACAGGCAGAGAATGAGTCAGTGATGCAGAGATATTCTAGAAACACGTCGCTCATGGAGCAACAAATAAAAAATGGCAAGATAAGCCAAGCTGGACTTGCCATCATCAAAAATGAACTGGCAGCATGGGCTATTGCCCACGCTAAACTTGAAGGCAGGGTGGAAGAACTCGAAAAAGAGAATGACAGATTAAGGAGGCAACCGGCAAAGACGTGGGCGGCCATGGCCGCGCAAGCGCCCACTAAGCGGCCACAAAACACGACCAGAGACACAATTGACAAAATGACAAAAAGAACAGACACAGCAGTCTTCCACAGGACACTGCCTGGACAGGACATGAGCGTTAAGAAAATACAGGAAATATTCACAAAAAACATAGACCCAGTAAAACATAAAATCAGAATTAAAAAGGTAAAACCAAGCAGAAATTCTGTAATTGTCGAAGTAGCCTCTGAGGAAGACAAAGACAAACTGCTGAACAACCAGAAACTGAACTCGGTGGTTAAATGTGAACCACTGTGGAAAAGAAATTCTCTCCTTATATTATATGACGTTCCCTCGATTATGACAAATGAAGAACTCTCAGAAACAATCAGACAGCAAAACTTTGACGAAATAAATGAGGAAGAATTTAAGAGTTCCTGTAAGTTGAAATTTAAGACTGGGCCACGGGGTCGTGATGTTGTGCATCACGTCGCCGAAGTATCAGCGCAAATGTGGAGGAATATAACAATGGGCAGATTATACGTTGGCTTTCATGCCATCAATACAAGAGATTATGTCGTGGTACCTCGTTGCCACAACTGTGGTGTCTTGGATCACATCTTAAGGCTGTGCACCAGGGAGCCGGCGTGCACCAAGTGTGGGGAAAACGGTCATAGCCGCAAAGACTGCAAGGCGGCGGCAGTTTGCATACCATGCAAAAAGCGAGGGAAAAAGTCTTGCGGAGCCATAGGCAGGAATTGCCCGACATACAGAATGTTGGAACAGAGATTAATCTCCAGAACTGATATTGGTTGAGGCCGGCATACCGAACAGGATGCCAAAGCGAAAGTCCCCGAGCAAAAGGAGGAGGGATGCCATGAGGGCAAATGGATTCAAGAATTTTCTGAGGCCGCTCTCGGGCACCACTAAAATTGAAATAGAAGACAAAGCTATACAAACTGAATTTCCAACAATGGATATAGGCATACAAACTAATCTCCCCCTCATGGCTGAAAATCTCTCCTCTGGAAGCCGGGAAACAAAGCCGAAATTACACCAACAACGGCAAGGGCATCCTGTGGCTGTGGCAACTTCTAAAGACGATCACACAAATAAACAACCTATTCAAGAAAACATAGTGACAAGCTCAAGCACGAGCCCCACTATACGAAGCACATCAATAGTTAGACTACCACCGGTCGATCCGGTAAGGGTGTACCCCAACTTGGAGTACACCATGCAACTATCTAGACTGGAGCAGCCGGCTACCCTGACCACTGCCTTACGACATGCGGTCCGTGTAGGACACGAAGACGGCAGGAAGATAACCTTCTCGGTTATGGAGGCTGTTGACAGAATCCAGCTAAAATCAGTGAATCTCCCCACCGACTTCGGAGCCTTGCGAGACCTGCTCAAGAAAGTGTTTGAAAGACGAGGTGAGAAATTTGATCTTGACTACATTTACCAACAATCAGTAATAGCACATGGACGATTTGCGTTCGACTGGAGTAAGACCTGGCCACATGACCGAATACATACGTACTTCCCCTAATGACAAAAATAACTATTGGACAACTTAACACTCATAACAGCAGACTCGTAATGCAGGAGCTCCGAAGGGAGGTGGAGGAGAGGAGACTAGATGTACTCTGTCTACAGGAGCCATACTCCCTTGCTGGGAAAATAGCTTTTGCTGCCGCGAGCTGGGAAATAGTCAGCAGAGGGGATGACCCGAAGGCGGCGATTATAATCACAAACAATCACCACACTCTCACAGTTTACAACTAGCCACTGTAACGTCGTGGAGCTACAATCCCCTATGGGAACAATAACTCTCATAAACATGTATTTCCAGTATGGTGATAATATAGAACAGTACATAGACCACCCAGCGAGAGTTACCACGGCGTTGCTGGGAAGAAAAGTTGTAATAATAGCTGACATTAATGCTAAATCCCCCTGTGGTACAGTGGCACAGCAGATGCTAATGGTGAAAAAGTCGAGGAACTCATTACGGCATCACAACTCGTGGTGGCCAACAGGCCTGGCAATCCTCCTACCTACGCTGCAGGAGGAGGACATGGCACAAATATTGATGTCACTCTTGTAACACCAAACACAGCTAATAATATTCAAAACTGGAGAGTTACAGAAAACGCCACCACAAGCGACCATAATTTGATAACTTTCACCTTAGGAGAAAAAGAGTGCCGCTGGGCCACGTGGTGGGAAGTACAACTAAATTACAGAAGAGCCGACTGGGAACGCCTAGCAAGGGAGTGTGACATTATTCCATCACCGGAAGGTGATATGCATCTGGACATGGACGTAGACCAGAGAGCGGAGGAACTGGTGAACGCAGTTACAAGAGCGGTGAGGGCAGCTGTACCAACTAGGAGGAGGGCCATGGCGGCCTCTCCGTCACCATGGTCTGCTGAACTAGGAGAACTGCGTCAGTCTGTCAGAAGGCTGAGGAGGCACTACCAGCGCATTGTCGTCCGGCAGGAACGACAAAGGTGGCAGTTGCTATATAGGGAGGAAAAGCGGAAGTTCCAAAAGGAACTGCGTGAAGTTAGGATGAGAAGCTGGGAAAACTTTGTGCTCAACCAGCTAGTCATGGACCCATGGGGGCTTCCATATAAGTTGGTAAGAGAAAAAATCCGTTCTCCTCTGGAGCTATCAACAGTCAGGTACGGGGACAGGATGACGGAGTCCTGGCAGGAGACTGCGGGGGTCCTTCTCCGGTCCCTGTTGCCTGACGACAAAGCGGATGGGAAGACAGAGGGGCAGAAGCAACTCAGAGATGAAGACCAAGAAGAATACATTAATGAGACGGCTGTCTACCCCTTCTCAGAGGAGGAGGTAGCAACCCATATAAGATCACTGCAAAGAGGAAAAGCACCTGGGCCAGACGGCATTGTGGCGGAGGTGGTGCAGTTTCTGGCGCCTCAGCTGACTGCGCCACTTACACATCTATACAATGAATGCCTTAGACAGAGAAAATTCCCAAAGAAATGGAAAACGGCAAATGTAGTCATTATAAAGAAAGGACCAGACAAGGACCCCGCAGAAGTGAAATCTTACAGGCCTATTTGCTTGCTGGATGTATTTGGTAAAATACTGGAGAAATTGCTAGCTAACAGATTGGCAGCACACCGAGTGTTGTGCGGGATGAGCAGCAGGCAGTTCGGGTTCAGGCCGGGGCGGTCGGCATCTGATGCAATCGCCCTGGCGGCCGAGGTCTGCGGCTCGCACAAATACGTAGTTGGCATCATGGTTGACATCAGTGGCGCCTTCGACAACCTGTGGGGGCCTTCGCTCTTCTCCTGCTTACGGGAGGAGTGTCCAGGGCCGCTATACGGTTGCCTGAGGAGCTATTGCAAGGATCGGGAGGTCTGGCTATCATCCCCTAGCGAAAGAGTTGGATAGACAATCACCAAAGGATGTCCCCAAGGTTCCGTCTTAGGACCCCTCTTCTGGGACGTCCATAGGGAGTCTCTATTAGATAGACTACAACAAAGTGATGAGGTGCTAGAGGTGATAGCCTACGCGGATGACCTCCTCCTGTTGGTGGGCGGCCGTAGCCGCGAAGACATTGAACCAAAAATAGAGACAGTTTTAGACAAACTCCAACAGTGGTGCCATACGACTAAAATGACGATATCGCCTAGCAAATCCACTTACCTGTTGCTAAAAGGACATCTTATCAGAAATCCGACTGTCAGAATAGACGGTACGCCAGTTCTCCGACGACGTGAGACACGCTATCTTGGAGTTATCATTGATGAGAGGTGGAGTTTCGGAAAACACATTGATACCGTTACCCAGAGAGCTCTTCAGATATTAAATAACCTCATTTCAATAGGCCATAAAAGATTCCATCTCCTTTCACACCTAATTAGACTCTATCGTAATAGTACTCTAACCTCAGTTGTGGGCTACGGCTCGGGAGTCTGGGCGCACAGGCTCACGAGGGTTGTGCCCGCCATGGCAGTGAGAAGGGTCCACAGAAGCATGGTATTAAGAGCTGTGGGAGCCTACAGGCTATTATGATTGAGTCTAATCTACAGGGGGGGGGGGGGGCTATTAGTCATAATGGGGCTCTGCCCTCTGGACATAAAGATAAGAGAACAGGCGGCTTGGTATTGGGCCAAAAAGGGAAATTATGAGAAGATTGTAGATATCATGCGTATTAGGGTGGGGGATAAAAGAGAAATAAGGAAAAGAGCGGAGGAGCTCTGGCACGAGTCTTGGGAAGCGGAAGAGGCTGGACGTAGAACTTTCCAGTTTATACCTGATGTGAGGGAACGCCTGGAATTGAAATACTTTGAGCCTACACGAGGTCTGATCCACTTTCTCACTGGCCATGGACCCTATCCGACATATTTATGTCGATTTGGGAAGAGGGCGACACCAGCGTGTGACTGTGGCGATCCGGAGGGTACACCCGAGCATGTAGTTCACGAATGTCCCCTCTTCAATGATATCGCAAACACACTACGAGACAGACTGCCCAACTATGACACATATCAGCTACTCAGACGAGAGGAAACTTTTCAGACATTAAACACATTGGCAAACGAGGTATCTCGAAAAGTTCTAACTGAATACTTAAGAGAGATACACTAAATAATAATGACAATAACCACCGATTGCGTCCAAGAGCCCTATTCACATGCCGCCTGTGCGTGGACTGGCCGACTTCATCTAAGTTGGAATCCGCCACGTGCAGGATTAGGGGGAGTAGGGATCAACCACCGATTGTGTCACACACCCGATATGACGTAGGATAAGTTAGTTTGTAGGACTTAGTTATAGAAAATTAAGATAGGAACTGCAGCGAATTTAACATCGAGGCCTGCCCAGTGCCAGGGGCATGCTCTTCGGGATTAGTTCGAAGTGCAAGGCATATTAAAGTAGGTTTATATCTTTCACTGGCACACATGTGACGCTGCAGAATATATATAAATTAAATTAGTTATAGGAATTAGGTATAAACAGTAGATGTAGATAGTAGATGCCCATTGTTTGTTAATAAGAGTAGCTCACTTATTAAAACTGAAACTAGCTGTTAATTTAATATAAATGTTTAACTGTTAGGACCCACTAATGAATTAAGGAAGTGGGTTAACTTGTATAATTATAATGGTTTTTCCTAATAAAGAATTTAAAAAAAAGTTGCCGAAGTGGTGTCGAGTCGAAATACACGATTCAGTCACATTAACGTGAACACCACCTACACTCGGTGCGATGACGATTCACAGACGTCGGTGAAAGGTGTATAAAGCGTCTCTGGGTCCACGCGGAGAATAGTGCAGTCGTTGTCATAATGTGGAAATGGAGTGATTTATGTGATGTCCAAACGGACATGATCGTTGTCTTTCTGGAGAGGGGTGGAAGCATTTCCGAAACGTCTGAGTCTGTAAGCTATTCTCTTGCCGCCGTGGTTAAAGTATACCACGCATGACAAAATGGCATCTAAAACTCGTACTGAGACATCTGTGGTTCATCATGGGCCATAGATGAAAGGAGTGAACGACAGCTGCAGAGATGTGTACGGGAGAATAGACGTGCAACGGTTGAGCAGCTGACCGCCCAGTGAAGCAAGGGGGTTACCAACAGTGCCTCCTCAACGAACGTTCAGCGAGCGTTGCCGTATTTGGGCTTCCGCAACAAACATCTGGTTCAAGCACCCATAGTGAATGCTGTTCAAAAAAAATGGTTCAAATGGCTCTGAGCACCACGGGACTTAACATCTGAGGTCATCAGTCCCCTAGAACTTAGAACTACTTAAACCTAACTAACCTAAGGACATCACACTCACCCATGCCCGAGGCAGGATGCCAACCTGCGACCATTGCGAATGCTGTTCATTGGCGACGAAGGCTGGAATTTGCACAACAGTACCGCTGCTGGACGTCCACTGTGTGACTTTTTCAGATCAATCTCGGTTTGTATGGACATACGGCCGTTGGTGTGTATGGCGTGAAACGTCTGAAAACAAATATCCTGTAACTAGGATGGAACGTTATGGTCTAGGGAATATTTATTTTCGGACCATTCCCTGGGTGATGTGTTCATTCTGGAAGGCACAATGGACCAACACAAGTATGCATCTACCCTTGGGACTATGTCAATCCCTACATTACTATTTCTTATTCCTCGTTGGTATGATATGTATCAGCAGGGCAATACAAGGAGTGGCTCAACTCGCAGTACA
This sequence comes from Schistocerca nitens, assembly GCF_023898315.1. Taxonomy (NCBI): domain Eukaryota; kingdom Metazoa; phylum Arthropoda; class Insecta; order Orthoptera; family Acrididae; genus Schistocerca; species Schistocerca nitens. The sequence continues at coordinate 545,133,794 of NC_064614.1, forward strand.
CGTGTATGGCTCGAGGAGCCCCAGGATGAGTTCACCGTACTCCGCTCTCCACTAAACTTCTAGGATTTAAGCCCAGTCCAGAACCGATCAGGCTTTTCTGGACACGTATCCTCAACCGAAAAACACTGTACAGCTGGCTATGGCACATCCCTGACTGTACCATTCAGAACCTCACTGACTCTCTTCCTGCACATCTCATGCTGCAAAACACGGCAGGTGGTAACATTAATGTCGCTGGACATGGTACTTGCACGCGAGCATTGAGCCACACCCGAGCGTGTTGGTTCACCTTCGGAACGAAATGTAGCAGCGATTCTAAGTAGTGTGATTCCTAAATGTCTGTGGTATTTTTCTGCAGATACAGGGCACCAGATGTCTACATAAATCTCAAGCAGTTCCCGTAAGCAGTGGACTGGTGGTTTGTGGGTACGGAGCTGTCACCCTGTAGCATCACTATCAGGGGAATTTGGTGGCGGAGACATCAACATGAGTTCATTACCAGGTTCCTCAGACCACTGTAGCACACTTACACCATTGTTACACGGACCGTTATCCTACTGCAAGATTCCTAAGCCGCCGGGAAGACATTAAGTATGAATAGATGGAGATAGTCCTCAGTAATGTTCACGTAGTTCACAGTTGTAATGCCTGCGATTACAACGACACGTCCTGTGGAGGTCCAGGTGTGTGTGTCTGCTATAGCATAATACTGCCCCCAACAACCTGCGCCCGTGTCACGGTAGAAGTTCCGAAATGCCGTTCACCTAGATGACTAAGTGTCCGCACGCGATCATCTACTTCGTGTAACAAGAAACGTGATTCATCCGGCCAGGCGAGACATTGTCATTGATCCACGGTCCAGTCTCGATGATTCCGCACCCACTGCAATCATAACTGACGATGTCGGTGGGTCTGCAGGGGGATACGTTGACGTCATTTGCTGCACAACACCATGTTCGATAATATGGACTGTACTGTGTGCTTACAGTTGTGCTTGCAACAGCGTTGTACTCTGTCATAATACTTGGTACAGTTGGCCATCTGTCACGTTTCACAGTGTCGACGAGCTTCTGAACTCCACTTTCTGTGATTAGGTATGGAAGTTCGACACCTGGTCGCCTACTGTTTCTGCGATGAGATATGGACGTTCAACACCTGGTCACCTTCTCGTGGTTTCACTGTCCTTCAGAGGACAGTCTTTTTCGAAAGCACGTCATTTACTTTTCAAGCTAAATATAAGGTAATGCTAAGTGCGATTATATAATTTTATTCCTTACACTTTTGTGTTTAAGAAATTATTTTTGTTATCATAATTCTTGTGATGATTAACATTCTTTGGGTGTTGCACTGCGTCGTTGTATAAAGTACTTTAATTATAAACTCTAAAACAAATGTTTACCGTATTACAAAGAGTTTCCTCAAACTTGTCCTGAGAAAGGCCGTTGTAATACGATCGATAGGGTCGTTTTGGCGTCTACAATTAAAATATTTTATACAATGACGTGGTACAGCACTCATAAGAATTTTAATCATCACGGCACCAGCCGCAGAAGCCAACATAGTTAAGTCAGTTTCGTGTGCACAACGGATGATCCCTATGACCGCTGCACCAGGTTGAAGAACTTATTGCAGCCGGAACATTGGAGTTTCCGACGTCGTCGTAGTAACACGTAACAAAATAATTTCGTATAAATCATTTGAAATATACAGGGTGATTCAAAAAGAATACCACAACTTTAAAAATGTGTATTTAATGAAAGAAACATAATATAACCTTCTGTTATACATCATTACAAAGAGTATTTAAAAAGGTTTTTTTTCACTCAAAAACAAGTTCAGAGATGTTCTATATGGCCCCCTCCAGACACACGAGCAATATCAACCCGATACTCCAACTCGTTCCACACTCTCTGTAGCATATCAGGCGTAACAGTTTGGATAGCTGCTGTTATTTCTCGTTTCAAATCATCAATGGTGGCTGGGAGAGTTGGCCGAAACACCATATCCTTAACATACACCAAAAAGAAAAAATCGCAGGGGGTAACATCAGGGCTTCTTGGAGGCCAGTGATGAAGTGCTCTGTCACGGGCTGCCTGGCGGCCGATCCATCGCCTCGGGTAGTTGACGTTCAGGTTTCATAACTAACCTTTTTCGTAGGACTCTCCATACAGTTGATTGTGGAATTTGCAGCTCTCTGCTAGCTCTGCGAGTAGATTTTCCTGGGCTGCGAACAAATGCTTGCTGGATGCGTGCTACATTTTCATCACTCGTTCTCGGCCGTCCAGAACTTTTCCCTTTGCACAAACACCCATTCTCTGTAAACTGTTTATACCAACGTTTAATACACCACCTATCAGGAGGTTTAACACCATGCTTCGTTCGAAATGCACGCTGAACAACTGTCGTCGATTCACTTCTGCCGTGCTCAATAACACAAAAAGCTTTCTGTTGAGCGGTCGCCATCTTAGCATCAACTGACGCTGACGCCTAGTCAACAGCGCCTCAAGCGAACAAATGTACAACTAAATGAAACTTTATAGCTCCCTTAATTCGCCGACAGATAGTGCTTAGCTCTGCCTTTTGTCGTTGCAGAGTTTTAAATTCCTAAAGTTGTGGTATTCTTTTTGAATCACCCCGTATTTTCTATCAGCATACATAGGACAGTTGAAAAATATTTGTTCTAAGAAAATGTTGAAAGCAACGTTATTTATTTCGCCGAAAACCTCGACACGAAATCCTGCATCGAAAATAAAGATTCGAAGGTATTGAAAAACGGCTTCGTATCTTGATAGTGAATTCAGTTTAGAATCCCGTCATCAAATTTCGCTCAAAATCGTATGAACCATTCTGAAATTATGTTTCCTACCAACTTGAAAAATACGGTCACAGGGAAGTTTTGGGTTACATTTTTGTAGTTGAAATAAACTTATCTGTCGTCAGCGATTCCTGAACCAGATCCAAAAACAAGGTCCTCCTCCGTCTTCTTCGAGGCCATGCTGGTCCTGAGGGTCTCTTTGGCGGTTTCTGTCACACGCTGCTATGCTCTCTAGATGCGCTTCTCGTAAGCTATTGTTCAGTAGTTGTAAGAGGCCGGGCCAGTCTCAAGTTTGAGCATGTTCATTATTTCCGTATATCCTGTTTGGCCTTCACTTAAATGCAGCCACACTGGCCGCAGTGTCGACGTTTTCTCTCCCCGTGAATGGTTTTCAGAGACATTTCTTCTCAAATCGACTCGTAACTCGATAGCAGATTTCCAGGCAGAATGAGGTTGAACAGTGCAATAAAGTAGACATCCAAGAGAACATTTTAAGCACGGGAAAACGATTTAAATATTTCAAGAAGGGCTTCAGTCACTTTCCATGGTCGCTCACGATTGCACAACTCGAAGAGGCGACTCTGTCGCTGTTTCTGAAATGCTTGCTCCTAGACCTCCAGTCACAGCTATCTGCAGGTTAGAGAATTCCCTCCTTAGGCCCGACAAGACGCCTCCTGAGACGCGCCAAGGAAGGAGTAGGCAAAATGCAACAGGGAATAACAATATTAATGTGCTAATAGTAAACTGCAGGAGCGTCTATAGAAAGGTCCCAGAACTGCTCTCATTAATAAACGGTCACAACGTCCATATAGTACTAGGTACAGAAAGTTGGCTGAAACCAGACGTAAACAGTAATGAAATCCTAAACTCGGATTGGAATGTATACCGCAGAGACAGACTGGACAGTGAAAGGGGAGGTGTGTTTATAGCGATAAGAAGTGCAATAGTATCGAAGGAGATCGACGGAGATCCGAAATGTGAAATAATTTGGGTGAAGGTCACTGTTAAAGCAGGCTCAGACATGGTAATTGGGTGTCTCTATAGGCCCCCTGGCTCAGCAGCTGTTGTGGCTGAACACCTGAAGGATAATTTGGAATATATTTCGAGTAGATTTCCCCACCATGTTATAGTTTTGGGTGGAGATTTTAATTTGCCGGATATAGACTGGGAGACTCAAACGTTCATAACGGGTGGCAGGAACAAAGAATCCAGTGGAATTTTTTAAAGTGCTTTATCTGAAAACTACCTTGAGCAGTTAAACAGAGAACCGACTCGTGGCGATAACATATTAGACCTTCTGGTGACAAACAGACCCGAACTATTTGAAACAGTTAACGCAGAACAGGGAATCAGCGATCATAAAGCGGTTATTGCATCGATGATTTCAGCCGTAAATAGAAATATTAAAAAAGGTAGGAAGATTTTTCTGTTTAGCAAAAGTGACAAAAAACAGATTACAGAGTACCTGACGGCTCAACACAAAACTTTTGTCTCAAGTACAGATAGTGTTGAGGATCAGTAGACAAAGTTCAAAACGATCGTACAATATGTGTTAGATGAGTATATGCCAAGCAAGATCGTAAGAGATGGAAAAGACCAACCGTGGTACAACAACCGAGTTAGAAAACTGCTGCGGAAGCAAAAGGAACTTCACAGCAAACATAAACATAGCCAAAGCCTTGCAGACAAACAAAAATAACGCGAAGCGAAATGTAGTGTGAGGAGGGCTATGCGAGAGGCGTTCAATGAATTCGAAAGTAAAGAACTATGTACTGACTTGGCAGAAAATCCTAAGAAATTTTGGTCTTATGTCAAAGCGGTAGGTGGATCAAAACAAAATGTCCAGACACACTGTGACCAAAATGGTACTGAAAAAGAGCATGACAGATTAAAGGCCGAAATACTAAATGTCTTTTTCCAAAGCTGTTTCACACAGAGGAAGACTGCACTATAGTTCCTTCTCTAGATTGTCGCACACATGACAAAATGGTAGATATCGAAAAAGACGACAGAGGGATAGAGAAACAATTAAAATCGCTCAAAAGAGGAAAGGCCGCTGGACCTGATGGGATACCAGTTCGATTTTACACAGAGTACGCGAAGGAACTTGCCCCCCTTCTTGCAGCGGTGTACCGTAGGTCTCTAGAAGAGCGTAGTGTTCCAAAGGATTAGAAAAGGGCACAGGTCATCCTCGTTTTCAAGAAGGGACGTCGAACAGATGTGCAGAACTATAGACCTACCCCTCTAACGTCGATCAGTTGTAGAATTTTGGAACACGTATTATGTTCGAGTACAATGACTTTTCTGGAGACTAGAAATCTACTCTGTTGGATTCGGCATGGGTTTCGAAAAAGACGGTCGTGTAAAACCCAGCTCGCGCTATTCTTCCACGAGACTCAGAGGGCCATAGACACGGGTTCACAGGTAGATGCCGCGTTTCTTGACTTCCGCAAGGCGTTCGATACAGTTCCCCACAGTCGTTTAATGAACAAAGTAAGAGCATATGGACTATCAGACCAATTTTGTGATTGGATTGAAGAGTTCGTAGATAACAGAACACAGCATGTCATTCTCAATTGAGAGAAGTCTTCCGAAGCAAGAGTGATTTCAGGTGTGCCGCTGGGCAGTGTCATAAGACCGTTGCTATTCACAATATATATAAATGACCTTGTGGATGACATCGGAAGTTCACTGAGGCTTTTTGCAGATGATGCTGTGGTGTATGGAGAGGTTGTAACAATGGAAAATTGTACTGAAATGCAGGAGGTTCAAAATGGTTCAAATGGCTCTGAGCACTATGGGACTTAACAGCTGAGGTCATCAGTCCCCTAGAACTTAGAACTACTTAAACCTAACTAACCTAAGGACATCACACACATCCATGCCCGAGGCAGGATTCGAACCTGCGACCGTAGCGGTCGCGCGGGAAATGCAGGAGGATCTGCAGCGAATTGACGCATGGTGCAGGGACTGGCAAGTCAATCTCAATGTAGACAAGTGTAATGTGCTGCGAATACATAGAAAGATAGATCGCTTATCATTTTTCTACAATATAGCAGGTCAGCAACTGGAAGCAGTTAGTTCCATAAATTATCTGGGAGTACGCATTGGGAATGATTTAAAATGGAATGATCATATAAAGTTGATCGTCGGAAAAGCAGATGCCAGTCTGAGATTCATTGGAAGAATCCAAAGGAAATGCAATCCGAAAACAAAGGAAATAGGTTACAGTACGCTTGTTCGCCCACTGCATGAATACTGCTCAGCAGTGTGGGATCCGTACCAGATAGGGTTGATAGAAGAGATAGAGAATATCCAACGGAGAGCAAGGCGCTTCGTTACAGGATCATTTAGTAATCGCGAAAGCGTTACGGAGATGATAGATAAACTCCAGTGGAAGACTCTGCAGGAGAGACGCTCAGTAGCTCGGTACGGGCTTTTGTTGAAGTTTCGAGAACATACCTTCACTGAAGAGTCAAGCAGTATAATGCTCCTTCCTACGTATATCTCGCGAAGAGACCATGAGGATAAAATCAGAGAGATTAGAGCCCACACAGAAGCATACCGACAATCCTTCTTTCCACGAACAATACGAGACTGGAATAGAAGGGAGAACCCATAAAGGTTCTCAGGGTACCCTCCGCCACACACCGTCAGGTGGCTTGCGGAGTATGAATGTAGATGTAGATGTAGTATATAAAAGTCACTTATGTCAGTGCATTTCTCCTTTTACGGCTCAGTATAGCCTCTAGAATGATGCCCATCCTTCTCTGCTTCACTTGTAGGCCTATAGATTGTTTACCAAACCACGCGTCCGCTACTGCAAAGGCAACATTCAGTTTTGCGATGGACAATGGTCACAATATTTTGACGAATCGACGTAACTCAGAATACAAGGATGTGCAGCGATGACAGTCCCCCTCTGTTATTGTAAAGATGTCCTCCCCGATAGTTGAATGGTCAGCCTGACGGATTACCGTCCTAAGGGGCCCGGGTTCGATTCCCGGCTGGGTCGAGGATTTTCTCCGCTCAGGGACTAGGTGTTGTGTTGTCTTCATCATGATTTCATCCCCATCCGGCGCGCAGGTCGCCCATTGTGGCATCGAATGTAAAAAGACCCGCACCAAGGCGGCCGGACCTGCCCCGTAAGGGGCCTCCCAAACAATGACGCCAAACGCTCATTTCCATTTACATTGTAAAGATTCGGTGTAAATGTGGAGACACATGTCGAGAGGATTGTTCTTCGTACCTGCCGCACTGTTAGGCGCTGAGGAGACCCTAGAGGTATGCAGCGGTCGGTGGTAAGCTCCGTGCTCTTCTTTGCCTCCGTCGTGGCGCCGCTGCCGACCTCGGCTCGGCCTTCCGCTAACCTCTCGACTGCGGAAGGCGGGCGGGCCGCCATCTGAAATGCAAATTCTTTTCCTGCCGAGATTATGAAAAAATGGCAGCCCCTTAATGCGGCCACCGTAAGAGGCGACCGCCTTCAGCAGCCCCTCAACCACTAGCGTCGCGCTCCTCTGCTCCCCCGTGACTTCGCACGACCTGACTCTCCAAGTTATGCCTTCCTCTGCCCCTCTCTTCTCAGAATAAAGGAGCGAATTAAAAGCGCAGATTCTTTACTTTAGTAGGACTCACGTGCACCTCATTAGGTACAAGTTTCTGCGCCAAGTCGCCTTTCAAGGTGGCAGAGTTTTCTTTTTTCCGGTACCTAGCAGCTCATCAGCTTTCAGTAACGGTGCCAAAGCGCGTGAAAAGTCGCGTAATTAACCCAACTCGAGAAAGACACTGCAGTGTTTCATCAACTTCTCTTTATTCACTTTATTAAAATTTTCACAATCGCCGAATTTTAGCCTTACAGGCTGTTTTCAAGAGACGTGGGTGTCAACATGTTGTGATATTTTCCAATTATTAAACAGCGAAGATAACAGTTCAGAGTCATCCTCAAAACTAATGCTGCGATACACTGAAGAGCCAAAGAAAATGGTACACCTGGCTAAGACCGTGTAGGGCCCACGTGAGCAAGCAGAAGTACCTCAGAACGACTAATATATGAAGTAGTGCTGGAGGGAAGTGACACCATGAATACTGCAGGGTTGTCCATAAATCCGTTAGAGTATGAAGGGCTGAGGATCTGTTCTTCACAGCACTTGGCAAGGCATCCCAGCCATGCTGAATAATGTTCATGCCTGGGGACTTTGGTGTCCAGCGGAGGCGTTTCAATTCCTGGGTCCACTTGTAAGTAGGCTGTTTAGGTTTTTATAGTGGTAACGCCACGTAGCGCTCTGTATGAAAATCACTGGCTGTGCTCTGTGCAGTCTGTGGCTGGGTGGCATTGTTGTAATATTCGCTATTGTAGTGTTGGGCTGATGGCTGTTAACAGCGCGTAGCGTTGCGCAGTTGGAGGTAGCCACCAGCAGCGGTGGATGTGCGGAGGTGAGATGGCAGATTTTTGAGAGCGGATGATCTGGACGTGTGTCCATCAGAGACAGTAAATTTGTGAGACTGGATGTCATGAAGTGCTATATATATATTATCACTTTTGAACACTATTAATGTAAATACATTGTTTGTTCTCTATCAAAATCTTTCATTTGCTAACTATGCCTATCAGCAGTTAGTGCCTTCAGTAGTTAGAATCTTTTATTTAGCTGGCAGTATTGGCGCTCGCTGTATTGCAGTAGTTCGAGTAACGAAGATTTTTGTGATGTAAGTGATTTATGAAAAGTATAGGTTATTGTTAGTCAGGGCCATTCTTTTGTAGGGATTTTTCAAAGCCAGATTGCGTTGCGCTAAAAATATTGTGTGTCAGTTTAAACACAGTCATTTATAATTTTTCTAAGGGGACGTTGCACACTCTGTAGCAGTCCTGGACGTGATGGGTGTCGCAGTGACTTCCTGCAATTTCCCAAGTTCGTAGGAATTACAATGGGCATGAAAGGATGCAAGCGATCAGGCAGGATGCTTATGTGTCACCATCAGAGTCATATCTAGACGTATCAGGGATTCTTGATTTGGCTCCACACCCGTACACGTCCATCCGCTCGATGCAATTTGAAATGAGACTCATCCGACCAGGCAACTTGTTACCAGTCATCAACAATGCAATGTCTGTGGTGATGGATCCACGTGACGCGTAAAGCTTTGTGTCGTGCAGTCATCAAGGGTACAAGATAATTTTTTCATAATACGAGGCGACAGTCATAATATATTTCTTTAAAGTCAGTACCGCCATTGGACTATTGTTTATTTAGTGTGTTACATTTAGACTTACACAATCATGATTCAGGCTTCAAAGTGCAATTATCAAGTGTTTTAAGTGTTATAAATTGCCTAAGATGGCATACTGTCGTATTAAAATACAGTATTAGACACATTTTAATACGACAGTAAGCCATCTTAGGCAATTTATAACACTTAAAACACGATAATGACACCTTGAAGCCGAAATCATGATTGTGTAAGTGTAAATGTAACACTGTAAATAAACAACAGTCTAATGGCGGTATTGACTTTAAAGAAAGGGTACAAGAGCTGACTATCGGCTAAGAAAGTCCATATCGATGACGTTTCGCTGAATGGTTCTCACGCTGACACTTGTTGATGGCCCAGCATTGAAATCTGCAGCAGTTTGCGGAAGCATCGCACTTCCGTCACGTTGAACGATTCTCTTCAGTCGTCGCCAGTCCCGTTCTTGCAGGATCTTTCTCCGGCCGCAGCGATGTCGGAGATTTGATCTTTTAGCGGATTCCTGATATTCACGGTACACTCTTGAAATGGTCGTATGGGAAAACTCCCACTTCATATCTACCTTGTAGATGCTGTGTCCCATCGCTCGTGTGACGTTCAAACTCACTTATATCTTGATAACCTGCCATTCTAGCAGCAGTAACCGATCTAAAATATGCGCCAGACACTTCTTGTCTTACATAGTTGTTGCCGACCGCAGCACCGTATTCTGTCTGTTTACATATCTCTGTATTTGAATACGATTGCCTACACCAGTTTCATTGGCGCTTCAGTGTATATCACAGTATTCAATAAACTCTGAAACTCTGTATGTTCACCGTATAGTAAGCACGGAACAGTTAAGCGGATGTTTACTTACAAGTTGTCAAATAACTGTTGAAGATGCCGATGACGTTGATAATGATGATACAGTAGCCGAAAATACTTAACGAATACTCATTTTAAGTGAAAGCTCTGCAGAGGTTAAATTCTGTTGTAAGGAGTAATTATGTAGCACTGTATAGGACATACCAACCTGTTTCATCAGCTAAATTCTCCCTTTACCTCCTTTATACTTCGTGTGGCTGTGTCATGTTGTTGCTGCCAATAATTGCTCACACAAGCTGTACATCTACATGGCTGGAGTTGTCCTAAGTTCCTAAGAGCTCTGTGTCTTTCAAAGCAAGTGATGCCGCGGTAGTGCCGATACCTTAAAACAATAACAACACATGACATAAGAGTAATGGGAAAACAAGACGTTCACTAATTTATTAACCACACACCACTTACTTCCTTGTATATAATATCCCACAGTGCACTACTTCACGAGACAGGGAGGCGAGTAAAATAAAAATCAAATTTGCACCCTAGCTCGGCGATCGTTGATCTTGTGCAACGTCCAGCCTGTATGACTGTATGGGATTTCAAGACGGTTTCTTACAGCTGTAGTGCCAATTTCTTCCCTAGCTGATCACCCTAAAACATGCAGAACAGAGCCCACACCTCGCATATCCTGGTATACAGGGAAATCAAAAATGGTTCAAATGGCTATGAGCACTATGGGACTTAACATCTGAGGTCATCAGTCCCCTAGAACTTAGAACTACTTAAACCTAACTAACCTAAGGACATCACACACATCCATGCCCGAGGCAGGATTCGAACCAGCGACCGTAGTGGTCGCGCGGTTCCAGACTGAAGCGCCTAGAACCGCTCGGGTACTCCGGCCGGCACAGGGAAATCACCTCCTGATATTCATGAAATATGTTTCCAATCCCTTTTTATTCTAACAATACTGTTTTTATTTAGTCATGAGGGTCACGACTTACTACACCAAAACACTGTTTGATTCTATTGCAGAAGCTTGTCTGACCATCTCATGTGATTAGGTTCACCGTGACAAATGTTTGTAGGGTTAATTACACTGTGTTGTTGATTGTAATCAAAGAGAAGGAAATATAGAGCCACCAAACACTTTGCACCATTCGTACAGTTCCAGTGCACATGGACGTTGAATAGCCTTTATAAGTGAATCGGAGAGAACGATCTTTGTCTACAGTGTGCGCCGTCATTTGCAGTTAACTCTTGAAACTGATAAACACAAAATGTGTAGCTCCTTTGCTAAATTCACTTAGAATCCGTGGCAAATTTCTTAGAAAATGCCAGAAATTTCTCGTTCATTCTAAAAAGAAGGGTCAATTCCTCTTCATCTGAAGCAGACTATTAAAACTGCTAATTAACACTAATGTATCCCTCGATTCATACACATCACGTGGTATTGGCGGTACTTACACCATATCTTTAATGTGTACCCACATAAAAAAAGTCACACGGAGTGAGATCTGGAGATCGGGGAGGCCATTTCATGAAACAGCTGTCCCCTTCTGTAGCACGACCGATCCATCGATGTGGCAGCTCCGTGTTCAGGTATTCACGAACTTCACCATGAAAATGGGGTGGAGCCCCATACTGCTGAAAGATGAACGGAGAGTCTGCATTTGAGGCATCAGGCATTGCTGCAATATGTCCAAGTAGGAATATTCTTATGTATGTCTCTCGTACGCGCTCCACATTCACTTTACTCACACTGGGACTTCCGCTTCTCTTTGCCGGGCACAAGCAACCCGTCTTAACGAATTTGTTGTGCCAGTGGCAAATGGCCTTCCTTGTTGATAGCTTCTTACCGTACTTGGTTCTAAACATCAGCTGAACAGCTGTAACACACTTGTTTTTGTCGAACTCCAACACACAGAAAGCTCGCTCCCCACATGAACTCGCCATGTTTGCGACTAGCGCTGACTATCGGTAAATTACCAAACTACGCTGTGGCGGTGTACATGAAAAAAAACTTTCAGGGTTTCTCTTCCAAATGACATATGTATAATACCTGTACAATGTTTGGTTTTTCTGGAATAAATATTTAAAAATGTTCCCGGACTTAATGTACATGTGAAATATATCCCTCGGGGTGAGGCGGCCGAGTTAAAACCTGGCGGCGAAGCGAGTAGTGTGTTCGCAGTTGATACCTAGAACAAGCTCGGCAGTTAAAACTCACCGTGTCTGACCGTAGCAGCGATACCACGAAGAGGCACTCGGGTTCCTGGGCTGCGAACCATTATCGTCTCGGCTGCGGCCCACTGCAAACCTTTGCACGGATGGAGCGCGTGCAGAGGGAAGGAGCGTGTTGTGCGCTTCAGTGACCGACCGGACACGGAGGCGGACGGCGGAACGCCGCTGTGTTCAAGATGTATGTCGGGTCGACGCTGTCGTTCCTGGATTGTTGTATGGATATGTCTGATGAGCTTCCAATTTGGTATATCGGATGCCAGTGGCCGGCCAGAGTAGTCGAGCAGTTCTAAGCGCTTCAGTCTGGAACAGCGCGACCGCTACGGTCGCAGGTTCGAATCCTGCCTCGGGCATGGATGAGTGTGATGTCCTTAGGTTAGTTAGGTTTAAGTAGTTGTAAGTTCTAGGGGACTGAAGACCTCAGAAGTTAAGTCTCATAGTGCTCACAGCCATTTGAACCATTTTTTGATGCCAGTGAGTCGAGGATCGTCAGTAATTATAGCTATAATTGCCATTTCCTGTTCCAGTATTGTGTCTGTTTAGTTCGGTAGTTTTCTGTTGGTTTGTTTGATGTTCACGTCCAGTTCCGTATCAGACTTATGGCTATTGATCCGCCTTCTGTCTCTATGCAGGAAAGTTCATGTGCATTTCCATAAAACTACTTAATTTGTTTCTTTTTTAGGACCACCATGTGAGTGTTATTTGCGAAGTTAGGTCTCAACTTTCTAGTTGGCTGCCGTAAGACGTCGAATTTGTGGTGGCGCGCATTTATATTAAGTTGGTTCACTTCATTTGCGACATCATGGATGTACCATTACTGGAGCGCAGAGCTCCATTTATTGCCTTGTTTACAGTACTAATTTCAACTGTGTTCCTTTCCAAGAGCATTAGGAGATATTTTTGTAAGTCATCAATCTTCTGATTGTTTTGATGCGGCCCGCCACTAATTTCTCTCGTGTGCCAGCCCCTTCATCTCAAAGTATCACTTGCAACTTACGTCCTCAATTATCTGCTGGATGTACTCAAATTTCTATCTTTCTCTAATGCTTTTGCTCTCTACAGCTCCCTCTAGTACAATGGAAGTTAGTCCCAGATGTCTTAACAGATGTCCTGTCATCCTGTCCCTTCTCCTTGTCACGGTTTTCCTGATATTCCTTTCCTCTCCCATTCTGCTCAGAGCCTCTTCATTCCTTACTTTATTAGTCTTCCTAAATTTCAACATTCGTCTGTAGCACCACATCTCAAATCCTTCCGATCTCTTTTGTTCCGATTTTCCTACAGTCCATGTTTCACTACCATATAATGCTATGGTCCAAACGTATATTCTCAGAAATTTCTTCCTCAAATTAAGGCCCATGTTTGATACTAGTAGACTTCTGCTGGTGAGGAATGCCCTGTTTTACCAGTGCAAGTCTGCTTTTGATGTCTTCCGTGCTCCATCCGTCATTGGTTATTTAGCTGCCTAGGTAGCAGAATTCCTTAACTTCACCTACTTCGTGACCATCAATCCTGATCATAACTTTCTCATTCAGTCTGGCACCGCGCGACCGCTACGGTCGCAGGTTCTAATCCTGCCTCGGGCATGGATGTTTGTGATGTCCGTAGGTTAGTCAGGTTTAACTAGTTCTAAGTTCTAGGGGACTAATGACCTCAGAAGTTGAGTCCCATAGTGCTCAGAGCCATTTGAGCCATTGTTTTGAGTCTCCCAATAGCAGTGGTTTCTCAGAATTTCGGTCATGTTGAACCATTTTAAACTGTCGAACGCTTTTTCCAGGTCGACAAATCCTATGAGCATGTCTTCATTTTTTCTTTAGTCTTACTTCCAGAATTGCCTCTCTCGTGCCTTTACCTTTCCTAAAGCCAAACTAATCTTCATCTAAGACATCTTCAGTTTTATTTTCCATTCTTCTGTATATTATTCTTGTCAGCAACTTGGATGCATGAGCTATTAATCGGATTGTGCGACAATTCTCTCATTTGTCAGCTCATGTAGTATTCGAAATTGTGTGGATGACATTTTTCAGAAAGTCAGACGGTATATTGCCAGACTCTTACATTCTACACACTAATGTGAATATTCGTTCTGTTGCCACTTCCCCCCAATACTTTTAGAAATGCTGGTGGAATGTTATCGATCCCTTCTACCTTATTTGATCTTAAGTCCTCCAAAGCTCTCTTAAATTCTGATTCTAAAACTGGATTCCCTTTCTCTTCTAAATCGACTCCCGTTTTTTCTTTTATCGCATCAGATAAATCTTCCCCCTGATAGAGGCCCTCAATATAATCTTTCCACCTATCCACTCTCCACTCAATACTGTTACACTCCTAATGTTACCATTTTAGATCTGTAAATTTCATGAAAGATCTCAATCAGGAAGCAATATTTAACATGAATTTTGTCTGGATAAATTTCTTGCATGCCTTGCGCACCTCTGCTGTCCGTCACTATAGTAATTTTATTAAATGGTGCTCATTTGCGGAGTACACTTCTAGTTTGGATCGTAAACAAAGTTTCTTTCGGGAAAGAATTTCTGTCTATTCTATTGTACTGTTACAGCGTTACTATTATGTTTAATCTGTTTGCTATTATTTTTTGTGGTACAGTTTTATATGTAACTTATTCTGTTTCTTAGTAGTCATTACCGCGGAAGGTGTTTCCTCACTAGACGTTTCATAAATCTAACTTAGTTTTTGTTCAAATGGTTCAAATGGCTCGGAGCACTATGGGACTTAACTTCTAAGGTCATCAGTCCACTAGAACTTAGAACTACGTAAACCTAACTAACCTAAGCACATCACACACATCCATGCCCGAGGCAGGATTCGAACCTGCGACCGTAGCGGTCGCGCGGTTCCAGACAGTAGGGCCTTTAACCGCTTGGCCACCTCGGCCGGCAGTGTGTTTGTTAAAATAATCAGAAAGTTAACAATATGAATGATGTTCAGTGTCTCTTTAGCCGTCTCCTTCCTACTACAGAAAGCCTGACGCGGGTATTGCGTACCATGTACTTCATAAATAAGGCACATAGCTGCCTTTTTAACAATATGTGTCCTATCGGACACGTATTTCGGTTACGTTTCTTCAGGGGCCTAAATACTACGACGCTGCGTGGGTGATTCCTTCTTGCGATATTCTTCAGTAGCTCTAGGGATTATTACCAGCCGTAAATGTGACATAATGTTGGTAATTGTGCTAGCAATTGAGAAAATTATAATTTGTGCTACTGCTTGCAGTTAATAAAGCCCCTTAGAGCAGCTACGGTTGTACATATGGTTACTGTGTGATTACACAAAATACGGTGGATTAAAAATGGTGAAGCTAGTTTATTCTACACATTTTCGTTCACTAATCAGTTATGGCAGCACTGTTTTGGGGAGAGAGGGATAATACATTTCAAGGAAAAAAAGGAAAAAAAATGTCGAGCTGCGGACTACAGAGGAATTATCCGAAGAGGTCGGAAATGAGTGGATGTGACGTACATATACGGACAAATAAATGAAATTTCGGATAAATTTGATGATTTATTCAAGAGGAAGACTTCGCAAACTGAGATAAGTCAATAACGCGTTGGTCCACCTCTGGTCCTTATGCAAGCTGTTATTAGGCTTGGCACTGATTGATGGACATTTTGGATGTGCTCCTGAGGTATATCACGCCAAATCTGCGTACAATCGTCAAAATTTCGAGGTGGTTGGAGGGCTCTGCCCATAATACTCCAAACATTCCCAACTGGAGACACATCTGGCGACCTTTCTGCTCCATGGTGACAAGAAGTAGAAACTCTTCACCGTATGCGGGCGGACATTATCTTGCTAAAATGTAAGTCCAGGATAGCTTGCAATGAAAGGCAAGAAATCGGGGCGTAGACTATCCTTGACGTACTGATTTGCTGTAAGGGTACCACGGATAACATGTGAAAGGACCCCTTTAGTTGTCGTCCGCAGCACTGTTACAGTGCAGCGGTACATCAACGATATTCTACGCCCTGTTTTATTGCTCTTCTTTGTAATCCATCCTGGGCATGCATTTCAGCAAGGTAATGGCCGCCTGCACCCGGAATAGGGCAGTTATTAACACATTGGGCTCGTACATCTAGGATAAATACTACTGCTTGTCTTCCGGCTTGACAAACCCAACTTTGGCCAGGAAATTCGCCAGATTTCTCCGCAATTGAGAACGTCTTGAGCAATACGGGCTGGGCCGTGCAACCGTCTGGGGATTTTCACGATGTAACGCGCCAGTCGCACAGAATCAGGCAGGATCTCCCTCAGGAGCACATCCAACAAATCTGTCGGTCAATTTCAAAGCGAATAAACTGTCAAACTGAATTATTTCTTGCGTAGGGGTGGGAGGTAGACCAAAGTTATTAACTACCTCAGTTTTCTGAAACTGTAATCATCTGTTTGTTTTACATGTTCATGACACCTACCGATTTTCATCCCATTCTGATGCTTTGCTCGTAGTGCGACATTTTTTTTTTAATGTATCTTTTCTATGAGGTGAGGTAACGTTAGCTCCCGTTGGTGGCCGGTTGCCGATCCTGTCACCTGCTGCACCTTACCTGGGATCTAACCAGAGTACCCCAGCTGCTTTTCTCTAGGGTACGCTGCTAGAACCTCCGATCTTTATCGCCATTAAAATCACATCGCAGCTCAAGTTAAACGTTGCGTAGATGTGTTGCGCAGTGTGTCTAGTGTGCCTGTATATCGCGTCATGTCGCATTATTCGGTTCTGACCGCTTACCACGACAGGTACCTGTAAAATTGTCTCTCTTCTAAGTGTGAAGTCCTGCTGACAGGTTTCCACTGATTTCATGCAGTCCACATAATACAACTGGCATGCATTTTCTTCTTCGTGACAATTCAAGCAGCATAGCGCAGGGCCAACGAAGAAGCTCCAGCTGCGTTTTGATGAGAAGTGTTTGATCACCCACAAGGAGCCAGGACTTGGTCCCTCTGATTTTAATTACTCTCACATTAAGCGCTGGCTATGAGGGCAGCATTTTGGCACAGACAACGAACTGCAGACCAGCGTAGGGAATTTGTGAAAATCATAGGCGGTTGCTCTATGGCGAGGGTGTTGGAAAGTGATGCCATGGTGTGACAAATGTCTGCCGGAGTGTCGACCATGTAAAGGAGTATCTGGAAGGTGTAGCTAAGTGGAAATTAAAAAAAAAAAAGATTTGCACTGTGGTCTCATTTCGCGACGGACTGTAAATAGAAAAAGAAATATCTCCCGTGTTTTAAATGAGAGGGAGTATATATATATATATATATATATATATATATATATATATATATATATATATATATATATATATATATATATTGTTTTATCTGAGGTGGCTCGTGGATACCACCCTCCTATTCATCTAGATGGATGTGGGAAACCACGTAAAAACCATATCCGGGCTGGCCGGTTCATCAGCCCTCTTCAGTAATCTATGGGGTGGATTCGATGCTGGCAGGCTCAGGTCCCCATATCCTGCAAATAGCAGTTCAATGCGCTCCGCTATCGAGCCGGATATCTTCGGAATAAATTATTAAATTATGTGTCATCGACATTGTAACTTATTTACATTACTTATCAAATTTTCTGCGGAGACATTATCTTCGTATTTTGACAAATGCTTGACAATAATTACAGTACAAACTTTAATTTTATTAGTGTATTATATACCTAATACGTTTTAGAACAGTTAGTTTAATTCTGAAGACGACGCTCATCGTAGCGTCGAAACCTGGTCAATTTTGTTCTAATATAATTCTGACACGGTCACTGAACCTTAGCAGCTATGTTCAAAGTTTTGCGGTTTTTAATTATTACACGGTTTCGAAGTCAGCGTCAAACATCTAGGGGTGATAGATCATACCATGAGGAACAAAATGTTCGGTAATGCTTCCCAGCAACAAAGGCATCAACGGGTATTGGTTATGGCCTTGAGAGGCTGTAAGAGGTATGCGCTGCCTGCGATATGCAAGGTATAAGAGAATCGCTGACCAGAGAGCAGTGTTGTTGCTAGTCGCTAGTCTGCGGTTGCCTGCAGTCTGCTCTCGTCGGGAGTCTGGAGCCTGAGTATTATTGTATAGGGTAAAAAGCAGCCTCGCGCATATCTAGAAATGTATCTGAACTATCATCCAATTTTTTTAAAAAAATGTCCTAATAATAATTTTTGTAATATAAAAATAATTTTTTTACACGCATTCATTTCAATTTAAAGAATTCACTATTTTCTCCAATCCATGATCACTCAGATTGTTGCAAAAGAAAAATCAGTTTGCTTCCTTTCATAAATCACAAATGTATAGGCCAGCATTGCACAGAGCTGTGCCGAAAAATTTTAAGGTAAGAGCAGATATATTCGCCGTTTTTATTGAGGTAAGAATTTTTTCCTTTTTTTTTATTCAGAATGATCTTACAGGGCCATGACGCAGCACTGCTGTCGTCCTAAAATTTACCAGGTTACTGAATTTATTTTTTTATTTCCGGGTTTAGGAATTTTTCTGTTCCGTGCTTACATTAAATGAGAAAAGAATTTTGTGGGTACATTAAATGGGAAACAAATTTTGTGTGGAGGTTAAATGTGAATACATTTCTGTACGGAGATTATAAATTGGTTCCCATTTTAAATCTCCGTACAGAAATGTATTTACATTTAACCTCCACATAAAATTTGTTTCCCATAGTGTAACCTCCCCACACGAATTTTTAAATTAAATAAATATTATTTGGTTAATGATTCTAATTTTTGTGTGACCTCAGAACAAAATTGGTTCCCATTTATAATGAAGAATGCTGCGAATTCGATATGGACCTGCATATAGTTCAAATTTACTACATCTGCTCTTTTTTCTGTTAGATAAATAATGTGTGCATACTAATATGTTCTGTCTAATGCGAAAGTCACGGCGTGTACAAATCTGTTTTTGCTGTCTTCTCCGGCGCTCTGCGGCACGTTTGATGTTGTTCAGCGCAATGTCAATTATTTCATGGTGTCGTAGTCGACGAGATGTAGGAAACGATACTAATTCTTTAATTTTGTTAGGTGGTTCAACATTTTTCAGTATAACAGTCGGAGATAGCATAGTAGATTCATTTGGTATGGAATTAATTACATCCTGGAATGAGAGTATGTGTGTGTCCCAATCAATATGTCTTTTATGGCAGTATATTCTACAGAGTTTACCAATTTCTTTCATTAGTCTTTCACAAGGGTTCGAAGAAGCATGGTACCTGCATATATAGATCGGAGAAATGTTTCTAGCTCGTAACATACGTGTCCATATAGCAGATCGAAACTGTGATCCATTGTCGGAAATTACTATCAATACATGTCCTACATGAAATAGAAAATGTTTTACAAACGCTTTCGAAACAGTTTTAGCAGTAGCTTTGCGTAACGGAGTGAAGGTAACAAATTTCGAAGTGAGTTCAACAGCGACAAAGATGTAGCAAAAACCTCTATTAGTTCTGTGAATCGGACCAAAAATATCTACAGCGGCCCTATGTCTCAATTTAACAGGTACAATGGGATGTAATGGAGGAATATGTGAAGTCGGATCTGACTTAGCTTTCTGGCAGATTTTACATGACGCTAAAACTCGTCGAATACGTTTCTCCATGTTGGTAAAATAACAGTTCTGTCTCAGTGTAAGAAAACATTTTCTGGCTCCGTAATGTGAGTAACTTAAATGGGTAAACCAAATTAATTTGTTAACAAGCTCGTCAGGAATGCATAATAACCAATTGTTGCTGTCAGGGTGAGAGCGGCGAAACAGAATATTATTGCATACAGTGTAATGGTTTCTAATGGTAACATTATTCCTATCTTGCCAAAGGTATTTAATTTCTTTCCACACGTTGTCTTTACTCTGCTCTTGCGCTATGTCTCGTAATGACGACGAAATGAAATTTTCAAATGCAACTTGTTGAATATACATGACGCTGAAATTTGCTTGGCAGAAGTTGGTTGCGATGTCTTGCTGATTGTTGCTGAGAGAACGGGATAGTGCGTCTGCTACAATGTTTTGTGTGCCGGGAATGTGAACAATTGTAAAATTAAATTCCAGTAAATAAAAGTTTCCATCTGCTTAATCTGTCGTGTGTAAATTTATCGGAGAGTAAAAACTGTATAGCTCTATGACCTGTGTAAACGGTAGTGTGTCTTCCGTAAAGAAAATGCCGAAATCTCGTAAATGCCCATACAACACATAATGTTTCAAGTTCTGTGGCAGAATAATTGCGTTCAGCAGGTGACAGAATGCGACTCGCGAAGGCGATGTTTTTAATTACTGTAGTGCCATCTTCTTCAATTTCCTGAAAAATGTGTACGCCTAAAGCGGTGTTAGAACTGTCGGTGGCAATGGAAAATTTTCTAGTAAGATCTGGATGTGATAAAAGTGGTGCATTCAACAAAGCTTCTTTCAGGTTCACAAATTCAGAATGTGCTTGGCTATCCCAGGACCAAATATTGTTTTTACCTGTCAATTGACATAATCTAGGGGTGTCTAAAGCAGAGTAATGAATAAATTTACGAAAAAAGTTAATTAAACCCAAAAAGCTGCGTAGTTGTTTCTTCGTCGTAGGAACAGTAATGTCACGTAAAGCTTGAAGCTTCTCCGGGTCAGGCTCAATGCCATCTGCTGAAATTACATGTCCAAGAAATTTTATAGAAGTTTTGCCAAAGCGCGATTTACTGAGATTAACTGTGAGTCCTTGTGCACGAAAAGTTCGTAACAGTTGTTCAAGAATCAGATTGTGTTTAGACCAGTTAGCTTCTGCAATAAGAATGTCGTCTACGTACGTTGTGATTCTGTCTTTTAATTCTGTCGGAAGTATAATATTCAAACCGCGAATAAATGCTGCTGAAGAAATAGTTAAACGGAACGGTAATTTACAAAATTGATAAGTCACCAAAACACAGAAAAGCTGTGTACTTTCTGCAATTCGGATGGAGCTGGATTTGCCAAAATCCCGATTTCAAATCTAATGTGGAATAAATAGCAGTACCATGAAATTTCTGTAGAAGTTCTTCTAGTGTCTGTGGGCGATCTGTTTCATTAATAATAATGTCATTGATGTGACGCGAATCAAGTACGAGGTGAAGTGAACTATCCTTTTTCTTAACAATATGGAGCGGGTTTATGTACGGACTAACTGCCGGTTCAATAATTCCTTGGTCAAGCATAGCTTGCAATTCTTTGTTCTCTGTGAACATACGGAATGGGATAATGTTTGGCTTTAAATGTGTCGTGCTGTTTAACTTGAAATTCATACATAAAACCGGACATAGTACCAGGCACGTTGTCAAAAACTGGAGCTTGCTATAAAAGAATTTTGCTTAGTTGCGTGCGTTCGTCGTCTGTATTTGCACTGCTCTGTTTAACTTTATCAGAAATCATTTGCATAACGTCATAGTCGGCTTCGTCTGGATTATTATAGTTGTGTACGTACGTATCTGAGAACAATGTGGAAAGAAAGTCTATATTACGTGATGCGGAAATGACCTCTGTACGATTAATTGTTTGTTCTTCTGCAGATAAAGAGTGCTGAAATTCTAAAGCCAGTTGTACATTTTCATCCTTTAACATTAAATAGGAGTTTTGAAAGTCAATAATTGCGTCGTGTTGTACCAGAAAATTCGTGCCTAAAATAACGTCTGTTGTCAATAAGGGAACAATCCAAAAATTTGAGTGAAATGTATGACCTGCAATACAAAATGATAAATGTGTCTGCAATTTTACATCTGCTCCTTTACCAGATACTGCTACTTTTATTTTAGTTTTGCCTAATGGTAACGAACGATGGGTATTCTCTTTCTTACATTCGTTGAAGGTTTCCTCATTTATAACTGACATAGGTGATCCAGAATCTATTATTACTGCTGAAAATTTTGATGATCCAATTTTTACCTCAATGACAGGGTGGGAAATGGTTTTTTGAATAACTGGTCTTTCCTGCAAAAGAGGTCTCGGATGTCGTCAAAAGTAATAACATTTTCGTGAACAAGATTCTGTGTGTCAAAGGTATTGCTTGCGTTGCTGGAAGATGCAACCTGTACTGTATCTAGTCAAATTCTATCTGACGTGCTATCATTTGCGGGAGGATGCTGTGGCATTTCGACTATTTGAACTGTTCTGTTATTTCGTCCTGACGTATTACGTTCGGGATTATATCTACTGCCTGGTTCATTCATGATAATCTGTTGTTGTGGATGATTTTGCTGCGGGTAAGACCGACTGTTATTAAACGTACGCTGAAAATTGTGCTCATTACTTTAACGTCTGTCATGATAGTCATTTCTATTGCATTGCGATATGAGTTGAAATGGTGTGTTTTCTGTTTGTAGTTATTTCTTTGTTGCTGTGCGTTACTATTTGTTGGAGCTGACGCTATACGCGTAGGCGGCGAAACATTAAAGCTTGGTTGACCTTGCACATTACATTGTTGGTTAGGTATGCAAACCGACTGACTTTGATGCTGTTGCGGAGAAAAACCTGTATTGTTACCAAAATGTGTTTGCGACTGCTGAAAATTTTGTACATACTGATGATTAAATTTTTGTCTGGTATTAAAGTTCTCGTGGTTGTCATTTCTGGAGCGTCTAATGAAAACTGTCACTTTCGGTAAAACTCGTCATATCAGATTTCTTTACTCATTCTTAATCCTAGATAGACCGATAGTTGAAGAGCTGTTTTGATAGATATAAAGGATAGTAGAAGAGAAGGCAGCAGTGCAGAAAACTAAAGATGAAATAGCACTACTACGGCTCGGGGCCCTGTGCACACTGCGGCACATATTCATTGAAGCGTAATGAATCCCCTGAGGTCAATTACGCGCTGAAAATAAATTTTAGTTTCTGCGTTACAGGCAATGCCGGTGAAAATTCAAAAGCAAGTTGTTGTATCCAGGCCAATTCTAGTTTCTGCATTACAGGCGATGGCGGTGAAAGTACAAAACTAAATTGTATGCAGTTCAAAGCGTGTATTTGTGTTCTGTCATTTTTAAATACTTTAAATTTTCTCACGGATAGAAAATGCTTGTAATCAAAATTATCGTCTCTGTATGTCTGAACAGGTTCAGGATTGTATGAGAATCTATTTGTCTGTGATTGTTCGGAATCTAACTCACGTATTCTCTGTAAATTACCTAAATGATACTGACTGTGTGAGTTTGAGAAATGTTCGCAATGTGGCATATGCTGTGACGTGTTAGTGACTGAAACATTTTTCATCTCTGTCACTTTTTGCTGTAAAGTTGACAATTTTCTACGTAATGTATTATTGGACGAATCTATCTCACTGATCATCTGCTGTAAATTTTGGAATTCAGGTGTTTGATTAAACGAAACTGGTGAAGTATCGTCCGATTTGGTGTCATTATTACTTTCGATAACGTCAATACGACTGGCCAATTCATCATTTTTTTCGGTCAGTGCTTTTACCTGATCATCGTTTTTAGTATCGCAAGCATTAATTTGTTCTTGTATTTTACGTGTGGTTCTGTTCAACTTTTTAACGTCTGCTTTGATGGCATCGGGATCCTGAATTAGTTCTAATTGTTCAAGACTGTCGGTCACTGTCTGAAAGTCTACTGTGTGTGTGTCTGTTTTTGCTTTAAGATCGGAGATTTCATCATGCAATTCGGTGTTCAACTGTTTGATAGTATTAATTTCGTCTGATACTGTAGCAATATTGTTGTCTACGCATGTTTTTGCTTTCGTAAACAATTTACGTTTATCTTTCTGTCTCTGTGCAGTAATTGTTTCCATGACTTGTCGCTTTACTTTATTCTGTTCCTGTATAAATTTACGGTAACGCGTTTCACTGTTTTGTAGGTGGTGATTAAAAAGTTCGTCAATTTGACTGTTCTGTTGGTCAAATTTCGCGTCTACTTTTGCATCCAGTGTGCGTGAAAGTTCTGCTGACATTAATTTAAACTCGTCGCGTAACTGTGTTGCGTTTTCAGAGCATTGTTTAGCGACTGCACTAATTTCGTCTCTAAGTAATTTAGTTGTAACTGCATGTGTATTATTTAATTCTTGAGTCACTGATCTAATTTCTTCACTACTGTTCCTAGCACAAGCCTTAATTTCCTCACGTAATTGTTCTTTAGTATCATGACATTGCACGGCAACGGCTGTAATCTGTTCACTAAGCTGTTTGAAATTCTAGTCTTGTTTTTCATTCAGTTGTTTGACATTTTCATTATTTTCATTAATATGTTGTTTGAGATTTTCACTAAGTTGTTTGTGATTGTTGTCTTGTTTTTCACTCGACTGTCTGAGTTTTTCATCAAGTTGTAGCAATACTGCCATAACTTGATCCATGCCAAAAGTAGCGACTCTATTTTCTATGCTGTGTAATGGTGTATGTTCCTTTGTCACGTATTGTGTAATCATTTGGTCATTTCCTGATTCTTGAAAAGGTTCGCCAATTGGATGTGCACTGTGGGTCACTACTTCGGAATCAAATAAATCTGACGTACTTTGTGTATATTGTCCACCTTCGTTAGAAACAATTATCTGTTCGCTACGTAAATTTTGCAAATTAGGCGTGTCAAGCTGGACAGCGTTCATAGTAAATGCGTTGCGCCAGATGCAAACTACGTTTAAGTAAATAAGAGCAGATATATGACTACTTCTCAGAGATTCACAAAGAAATACGATCCTGGCCGGTTGTCGCCAAGTGTAACCTCCCCACACGAAATTATTAAATAAATTTAAATATGAACAATGAACGTGATTCTAATTTAGTGTAACCTCCCCACACGAATTTTTAAATTAAATAAATATTATTTGGTTAATGATTCTAATTTTTGTGTGACCTCAGAACAAAATTGATTCCCATTTATAATCTCCGTACAGAAATGTATTCACATTTAACCTCCACACAAAATTTGTTTCCCATTTAATGTACCCACAAAATTCTTTTCTCATTTAATGTAAGCACGAAACAGAAAAATTCCTAAACCCCGAAATAAAAAAATAAATTCAGTAACCTGGTAAATTTTAGGATGACAGCATTGCTGCGTCATGGCCCTGTAAGATCATTCTGAATAAAAAAAAAGCAAAAAATTCTTACCTCAATAAAAACGGCGAATATATCAGCTCTTACCTAAAAATTTTTCGGTACAGCTCTGTGCAATGCTGGCCTATACATTTGTGATTTATGAAAGGATGCAAACGTATTTTTCTTTTGCAACAATCGGAGTGATCATGGATTGGAGAAAATAGTGAATTCTTTAAATTGAAATGAATGCTTGTAAAAAAATTATTTTTATATTACAAAAATTATTATTAGGACATTTTTTAAAAAAATTGGATGACAGTTTAGATACATTTCTAGATATGCGCGAGGGTGCTTTTTACCTTATACAATAACACTCAGGCTCCAGACTCCCGACCAGAGCAGACTGCAGTCAACCGCAGACTAGCGACTAGCAACAACTTACTGCTACAGCTACACAGTTCGTACTCAGTCAACACTGCTCTCTGGTCAGCGATTCTCTTATACCTTGCATATCGGGCAGCGCATACCTCTTACAAGGCAGTGTAGGGACTTTGAAGCATGCCTATAATCCAGTCATAAGCTCCGATTTTCCGTAAGAAAGCGTTAGGCCTGGCAAAATTAAAGTTCCTGGTTCGCTTCTAAAATGCCTGTCCCCACTTACGGGCACTCATTCTTAAGATTTTCTTATTTAAAATCAGTCTATCATTTTACTGGCGTCAGTTTGCAAACCGTGATAGTTTGGGTAAATCTCGTTGTCCGAGGGTTGGGGGATACTAAAGTATGTCTGCTGTCGCTAGGAAGCGTAGCGATTGTCTCCAGCGAAACTTGTTCCCAATGACGTGGTCTATCAGCATATTCGTTCATGCGTAAAACTGTGAAAAATAAGAACATAAAACTGGGAACATAAACAACTTCTGCGTGGACTTAAAAGGATTGTCATTTGGAGAAAAGAGTCAAAGAGAAATGTACAAATGTAGTCAATAACCTGTTACAGTATATTAAATGTCTCGTACATCATGTGGCGGAGCTTAAGACTGCATCGTAGAACAAACTGTTACGCAACTCCAGCTAGTGAGATGAAGAGTGACTTCAAAGAAATTCTGAAAATCAGTTACTTCGGTCAGTTCATACTGAAAATTAGCAGTGAAATACAGTAATCTCTCGTAATGGTAGGTCATCATATTGTATGGCACTCAAATGTAATTCATATATATCGTTTTTTTTTTTTCATATCCTAGATGGCTCTTTCACGGAATCCGTAGAGTACGAGTAATGTAATATCCACGATGGCTTCAGTACTCTGCGAATGTCTAAGTATGCGAAGCACAGAAAACAGAATAACTAGCCTCATTTGTTGAATAGAGAAAAAGATTATGCCAAAAATGTAGTAGCGAAAAATAAAAGCCGCGCGGGATTAGCCGAGCGGTCTTAGGCGCTGCAGTCATGGTCCGTGCTGCTGGTCCCGGCGGAGGTTAGAGTCCTCCCTCCGGCATGGGTGTGTGTGTTTGTCCTTAGGTTAATTTGGGTTTAGTACTGTGTAAGCTTTGAGACTGATGACCTTCGCAGTTCAGTCCCATAAGATTTCACACACATTTGAACATTTTGAAAAATAAATCGCCTGTTCTACAGTACGTGTGGCTTGTTGTTGCATTTCCACAAACTGGTAAATTTGTCATTTATCTTTTTATTCCTTCTCGGGGACAAACAGTTTCAAAGTTCCCGCAACTACGAGACAGAAGATATGGCACGCCATTTCTCTCCGGCGCTATGAGTAAGTCCCGATGTTATATTTCCGAAGCTGTGGGATTCTTAGAAGTCCATCGAATTTCTCGTTCGATTTGCTTACGCAGTTTTGTGTGTGGGCGGTCTTCAGGGAATCCTAGAACAACAGACACGTTTTGAATAGAGTTTTTGCTCCTTCGTTTTCTCAGCACGCTTCCTGCCGTGTCGTTTCCGCTCTTCGTCCCAAGCGGTTTTAAGCGGATTAAAATAAACGGCTTAATAAAGAAATCCTTCAGCGCCGGTTGTCGCAATTACGTCACTGCGATTTCCTGTCTGCTGAGCAGCAACACTTAACTTAATGAAGCTCTTTGAAGACTACCTTTCGCGTATCTCTAGCGGAAACTTGGTGTCCTCTGCCGTGAGGTGGTCTAGAGAGCAACATGGGACGGGGTGGAGGCAGCTGTTCCGTCACTGCATCGTCGCCGGCACTTGTCGGAAAATGTTTTTCCGCCGGAAGGCGACCGCGACAAGGTGACGTCACTGCCGGACGTCATAGCGGCGGGAAGTAGGCAGCAAGAAAGCGGCGTCGGGGCGCTGCCTGGCGGCGAGATTTGAAATTCAAATTGCGGCTTATCTGCCGGCTCCGCTCATTACTGAGCGCGGGCGCAGGCGCCGGCGCCGGCGCGAGATTAAGAATTTCTCGCCTCGCTTCGCCGGGCGCCTGGCCGAGATATTGTGACGTTCATTCGGGGCCGGCGCCTCTTTATGCAGCCGCGTCCCGGCTCGGAATATGCGGGCGGGGATCTTCCGCGACGAGGGCATACGGCCCGCGCTACGGCCCGCCGAAACGTATCCGGCACTGCACACAGCGACTGAACAGCCTCTTAATAAGCATAACGCTCCTACTGTGCTCGTACTTGCTCCACTCCGAGTTTTACATTCGCCTGTTCCAGGAAGACTTCGTGCACGTTACCCTTTGTAGTCGGAAGCAATCCATGCGACGCTCTTTACTTGCAGGAGCCTGAAATTCCGCTTAGTACCACGCCGCAAGACCATCTCGACCTTTCTACTGTACCAGTTACACAGGGCATTAAATTTTCATCCGACTATAATACACTCCTGGAAATTGAAATAAGAACACCGTGAATTCATTGTCCCAGGAAGGGGAAACTTTATTGACACATTCCTGGGGTCAGATACATCACATGATCACACTGACAGAACCACAGGCACATAGACACAGGCAACAGAGCATGCACAATGTCGGCACTAGTACAGTGTATATCCACCTTTCGCAGCAATGCAGGCTGCTATTCTCCCATGGAGACGATCGTAGAGATGCTGGATGTAGTCCTGTGGAATGGCTTGCCATGCCATTTCCACCTGGCGCCTCAGTTGGACCAGCGTTCGTGCTGGACGTGCAGACCGCGTGAGACGACGCTTCATCCAGTCCCAAACATGCTCAATGGGGGACAGATCCGGAGATCTTGCTGGCCAGGATAGTTGACTTACACCTTCTAGAGCACGTTGGGTGGCACGGGATACATGCGGACGTGCATTGTCCTGTTGGAACAGCAAGTTCCCTTGCCGGTCTAGGAATGGTAGAACGATGGGTTCGATGACGGTTTGGATGTACCGTGCACTATTCAGTGTCCCCTCGACGATCACCAGTGGTGTACGGCCAGTGTAGGAGATCGCTCCCCACACCATGATGCCGGGTGTTGGCCCTGTGTGCCTCGGTCGTATGCAGTCCTGATTGTGGCGCTCACCTGCACGACGCCAAACACGCATACGACCATCATTGGCACCAAGGCAGAAGCGACTCTCATCGCTGAAGACGACACGTCTCCATTCGTCCCTCCATTCACGCCTGTCGCGACACCACTGGAGGCGGGCTGCACGATGTTGGGGCGTGAGCGGAAGACGGCCTAACGGTGTGCGGGACCGTAGCCCAGCTTCATGGAGACGGTTGCGAATGGTCCTCGCCGATACCCCAGGAGCAACAGTGTCCCTAATTTGCTGGGAAGTGGCGGTGCGGTCCCCTACGGCACTGCGTAGGATCCTACGGTCTTGGCGTGCATCCGTGCGTCGCTGCGGTCCGGTCCCAGGTCGACGGGCACGTGCACCTTCCGCCGACCACTGGCGACAACATCGATGTACTGTGGAGACCTCACGCCCCACGTGTTGAACAATTCGGCGGTACGTCCACCCGGCCTCCCGCATGCCCACTATACGCCCTCGCTCAAAGTCCGTCAACTGCACATAAGGTTCACGTCCACGCTGTCGCGGCATGCTACCAGTGTTAAAGACTGCGATGGAGCTCCGTATGCCACGGCAAACTGGCTGACACTGACGGCGGCGGTGCACAAATGCTGCGCAGCTAGCGCCATTCGACGGCCAACACCGCGGGTCCTGGTGTGTCCGCTGTGCCGTGCGTGTGATCATTGCTTGTACAGCCCTCTCGCAGTGTCCGGAGCAAGTATGGTGGGTCTGACACACCGGTGTCAATGTGTTCTTTTTTCCATTTCCAGGAGTGTAGTTAGCGAGCGTATTTATGTTTTTCCCATTTCTGCAGCAGATCTGATGATGGTCATTAATGACCCGAACCGGTAATCTGTTAACTAAAAGTTTGTGACCATAGACGCAAATTAATGGAAACTTATTTCATATACGGGTCACTGTTTTTTCGCAACGCTGTTGCAGCTTGTGATACATATTTCGTATTTTCAATACAGAAAATAAACTGCCTATGACGTGCGAAGCTTTCGTTAATGACATTTCTTATTTTATTTATTTATTTTTGGAAGTTTTACAGTGCAACCTCTGTGACGCTTCTGAAGGGATGACCTTCTTAAAGGGAGTTTAAGGTAAAATGTGATCATAAACGCAATCACATAACACAGTTAATAACAACAACTGCTAAAATGAAAAAAAAAAAATCTTTTATAATGTATTCTGCATCTACATGGATACTCTGCAAATCACATTAAAGTGCCTGGCAGTAACAGTAACAGTAATAATAATGCAATACGTACCTAATCGTTTACGTAGTAAAATACGCGGAAATTGGCATCTGCACACACTTGTTCATACGTTTGTCTAATGTCATAGTCTCATACTCATTTTACGCCTCAGATATTTCGCACTTCATTTTCTGGATGGAAAACTACGAAGCAAATCACCTGTGTCCAGCAATACTATGTAAAGGCAGAATGAGATTTTTCACTCTGCAGCGCAGTGTGCGCTGATATGAAACTTCCTGGCAGATTAAAACTGTGTGCCAGACCGAGACTCGAACTCGGGACTTTTGCCTTTCGCGAGAACTTGCCCGTGAAAGGCAAAGGTCCCGAGTTCGAGTCTCGGTCCGGCACACAGTTTTAATCTGCCAGGAAGTTTCACTATGTAAGGGATTGTCTGATCGTATTGCCTCTACAGGAATTATGTCATCTTCACTATCACCGTTTAGATGGTCACTACACTGAGGATCTGGGTTCATTCCGGCAACGACAACTTTCCCATTATGACCACTACTGAAGAGTTCAGTTTCTTCGTTCACTGTAGAAATGTCCAATTCAATATTGGAAGCATCGCACAAGTGATTAAGGATATTTATTGATTCATCTTCTCGGGCGTCAAATTTTGTGAAGACTGAAAACCAGATTTAATATTTCTAATATTATAACACTTATTATACAGGGTGATTCAAAAAGAATACCACAACTTTAAAAATGTGTATTTAATGAAAGAAACATAATATAACTTTCTGTTATACATCATTACAAAGAGTATTTAAAAGGTTTTTTTTCACTCAAAAACAAGTTCAGAGATGTTCAATATGGCCCCCTCCAGACACACGAGCAATATCAACCCGATACTCCAACTCGTTCCACACTCTCTGTAGCATATCAGGCGTAACAGTTTGGATAGCTGCTGTTATTTCTCGTTTCAAATCATCAATGGTGGCTGGGAGAGGTGGCCGAAACACCATATCCTTAACATACCCCCATAAGAAAAAATCGCAGGGGGTAAGATCAGGGCTTCTTGGAGGCCAGTGATGAAGTGCTCTGTCACGGGCTGCCTGGCGGCCGATCCATCGCTTCGGGTAGTTGACGTTCAGGTAGTTACGGACAGATAAGTGCCAATGTGGTGGCGCTCCATCCTGCTGAAATATGAATTCTTGTGCTTCTGGTTCGAGCTGAGGGAACAGCCAATTCTCTAACATCTCCAGATACTGAAGTCCAGTTACAGTAGAACCTTCGAAGAAAAAGGGACCAAAAACTTTATTGGCTGAAATGGCATAGAAAACGTTCACCTTAGGCGAGTCACGTTCATACTGAGTTGTTTCCCGCGGATTCTCAGTGCCCCATATACAGAAATTGTGACGGCTGACTTTCCCGTTAGTGTGGAAAGTTGCTTCATCACTAAACACAATCTTTGAAACGAAAGATTCATCTGTTTGCATTTGAGCAAGGACAAAATCACAGAAATCGATTCTTTTAATCTTATCATCTGCAGACAGTGCTTGAACCAATTTCAGACGATAAGGTTTCATAACTAACCTTTTTCGTAGGACTCTCCATATAGTTGATTGTGGAATTTGCAGCTCTCTGCTAGCTCTGCGAGTCGATTTTCCTGGGCTGCGAACAAATGCTTGCTGGATGCGTGCTACATTTTCATCACTCGTTCTCGGCCGTCCAGAACTTTTCCCTTTGCACAAACACCCATTCTCTGTAAACTGTTTATACCAACGTTTAATACACCACCTATCAGGAGGTTTAACACCATACTTCGTTCGAAATGCACGCTGAACAACTGTCGTCGATTCACTTCTGCCGTACCCAATATAAAAAAAAAAGTTCAAATGGCTCTGAGCACTATGGGACTTAACATCTACGGTCATCAGTCCCCTAGAACTTAGAACTACTTAAACCTAACTAACCTAAGGACAGCACACAACACCCAGCCATCACGAGGCAGATACCCAATAACACAAAAAGCTTTCTGTTGAGCGGTCGCCATCTTAGCATCAACTGACGCTGACGCCTAGTCAACAGCGCCTCAAGCGAACAAATGTACAACTAAATGAAACTTTATAGCTCCCTTAATTCGCCGACAGATAGCCTTTTGTCTTTGCAGAGTTTTAAATTCCTAAAGTTGTGGTATTCTTTTTGAATCACCCTGTATAATATTATATATATAATATTATAACAGTATAACACTTTCTAATTGTTTCCTTTTTAATTTCACTCTACACACTTTTAATCCAGTTGACAGAATCATCTACGATCAAGAATGTGGCGTTGTCCATTTTAGCAACTTGAGGAGGCAGAGGCTTCTTTCAGTAGTTTGATTTAGAAGACCGGATAGACCCTTGGTCAAGAGGCTAAACACACAATGTTGTTCAGGCAGGAAAAAAATTTTACTTCTATATTTGCTAACTTTTCGCTGTAATGACATGGTGCATTATCTACGAGAAGTAGGATTTTACGTATCTGACCGCTCATTTTTGAATTTAACTTATTGAGCCAAGAACGAAAAACGTCACACGTCATCTATGCATTTTTATTTGCATGCCAAAAGACACCAAGCAAAGAGATCTCATTTATTTTTGAGCACCGTGACCGATTTGCTGTATGTACCACTAGTGGTTCTTCTTTTTCACCACAGAGGTTAGCACAAGGTAGACTGTTTTGCGGCCTTTGCACTGATCACGCTTCACAGTTGATGTTCTGTCTGGAATGGCTTTAAAAAATAGATCAGTTCTAGTCATTTTGTAAATATCACTATCACAATAGCCACTTGTAATTACACTATGTCTCGAATTTGGGTCGGACACAACATCTCGATTAACTTCTGCTCTTTCTCCACAGACAGCTCGGAAAACAATACTGTGTCGAACATGAAATGCCTCCAACCATTTCTTGCATGGAAATTAGGAATTTATAAATCAGTGGCAAATTTAATAATTCCTCTTGGAGCATCGGTCCACTGATATGCAATCCTCTGGCACGTGCTCTAATAAAACACTCTAAAACAGCCTTATATACATCTTCAAATGGTTCCATCGTGTTTTCTTTGAATGTTTACTTGCGTTTTATTCCAGCTCCTTAACATACCTGACATGATTTGCATATGACTTTTTCCACAATTAAAGTCATTCGCGAACCGATGCTGAGACTTTCTTTTTTCACTCTCTCTAATAATAGAAATTCACTGTTCTAGTGCACAAACAAAAAGTTTTATTTTATTTGAAATAGCCATGACTTTCGTTACAGAGGTAAAATCAGAACCTTTTGCTGTTAGAAGCACCAACGACGATGAAATTTTAGAGACCGTTGTGTCACATTGTCGACGAGATACCTTGCAGTAATACAGCATTGCAATTCCTTCTTTTATGATTATTTATTGTCGTCTTAAAGACAGGACTTTGAGTGGTCAGTGGTCGGAAAAGGGGTGGTCATCTTAAAGGGGATAAATATGCATTGGTCTTATGGAAGTTTATTTCTGTTCCTTAAAAATGTAGTCGTCTGGTGAGTGGGTCGGCTTGAAGGGGTGTTCTTGTCGAGATGTTTCTGTTAGCTAGTAATTTATATTTAACATCTGTATTTACTTTAATTACGATCTCATAGTAGTAATCGAAACTTCGTAATAAATGATGACGTATTGAGGAGTTCAGACGATCTTATTAAAAACATAACAATTTGTCATAAATGTATTGTCATGTAAATTATTCACCATTTCACTCTGAATCGGTAGGCAGAACCATTTCTTGGTTACTATACAGCTTCCGAGGCACCACGTAAAATGGCAGTAAAATATATTTTGTGAAAGTTATTTACCAATTTGTCTCCCTCCGTAGCTGAATGGTGTGTCTGCCTTTGGCACGGCAACAGAGCGGACGCGTCCGTGTTTTCTATGTGTGGAGCGCGAACTCGCCTTGTTTTTATTCTGACGGCCGTTGCTTAAGCGCCGGCCTACCGTAAATCTACACTCCGATTTATTTCTGCGACGATTATGCCCGACCCAACGCACTCGAGATGGAACGTTTTCTGCGAAAGGAAGTGATGATCCCAACGACCGATATTATCGAAATACATCTGTCGATCGTGAGCTGCAAGGTCTATATTAAAATCAATAACGACACGGTGTGCGAACGCATCCTATTGTGAGACAAAACAGGGGCTCCGCTTCTGTCATGCTGATTGGAATGTGGCGGCGGTAACCGTCGACCATACGGGCTTGGGTATGCGTACGATATGCATTTTCGAATTGTCATTAGAACTTCCTGCAGAGGAAGTCGTCGCGGCACTCCGACCATACGGCACAGTCCACGGCCACACTGCGGAGAAGTGGACACAGTTTCGAACATATCCTGTCCTACAGGTCACCATTGATCTCCGAACCCACGTCCCGTCTTTCTTACAGATAGGCGGCTAGCCTCGGACCTGTTACGGGTGCGGCAAAGAAAGCCACCTTAGATCCGAATGCCTATGACGGCGTATTACGTGTTATATTGCTAGAGAAGGCCGAAATGCACGCTATAAGCTCACGCAGGATGGCGTGAGGTCTGAAACAGGATACGTAATGAATGCTATAAAGAAAAGTACGTAGCTTCTGGAATACTTAACTTTAATCCATCATTTGTATACATCGTTCTTGATGAGACATGCTTCATACGTTAACTATCAATTGCTATGGCGCCCTGCTAGGTCGTAGCCATTGACTTAGCTGAAGGCTATTCTATCTGCTCTGCAAATGAGCGAGGCTTCGTCAGTGTGCATCGCTAGCTAAGTCGTCCGTACAACTGGGCGAGTGCTAGTAAGTCTCTCGAGACCTGCCGTTGGTGTCGCTCGGTCTGCGATCACTGTCAGTGGCGACACGCGGGTCCGACATGTACTAATGGACCGCGGCCGATTTAAAGCTACCACCTAGCAAGTGTGGTGTCTGGCGGAGACACCACATTACGCAACTTCCAGTTGTCGAAGGACCACCCTCGTGGCAACCTACGGTGCTATCGGTGACCTAAGCCGCTGTTCTTGCTTCTCCTACCGTTTCGCAAGGCCGCCCGGACGTCACAAACGAGCCCGACCATACACCGATTGAGAGCACCTCGGAAAACCCACCGCCTCGGCCGGCCATCGTCTCCACTCCGACGCTGCCGACGCGACCGGCCGCTGACCTAACCCTCGGCAACATGATGGAGATCGACTCTGTCATCGTTCCTAGGGCGGCCATCCTGCCAGAGCGACGCTACTCTCTTCCGTCTCGTCGGACACGGGAGGACGCATAAGGAAACAACGTTCTCCGAAACGTCGCAAGACAAGGCGCCGCACCGTTTCTGGCCAAGAGGAGACGCTGCAAGTCAAAGACGATGCAGCTGTCAACCTGCACCGCGCCCCCGATTCCGCTACTGCCGACGAAGACGTTATGAGCGTGGAGACCGGTTTGCCTGCGCTGTCTCCCCAAACGCCCCATGCGGACGCTGAACTATTTCATGGACATCGCACAGCCTAAACTACACCACAAACCAGTACATCATCTTTTGACGCCGAAATGGACGATGCACCGGCAACCGCCACCACGGCGTGACAGGGGGAGGAGGTCGACGACCTAACGCCGTTTCGGCCGATCCACTAATCATACTCTCTCCAGAATCCTCCGCAGGCGAGCGGGATGACATTCCACTGCGACTCCCACGCCCTTGGGCTGACACCAGAGTGGACCAGCCTCCAGCAGTACGCCACCAGCCTACCGGATCGCAACCATCAACTCCAACAACATCCGGTCCAGGGTGAAAGTCCGCCTTATGCAAGAGATGTTCTGGGCTTCTGCAGGAAGTTCACTTGGCCAGTCTCCCGGATATCATGCTCTGCCTCTGTGAGTGATCCTGTCGGCCATGGAGTGGCCATCTACGTCCGCTACGGGGTTTCTGTCACCGATCACCTTCTTTCCATCAACTCGGGACGCACTCACTGCTATGAGGACACGCTTCATTAATGTCTATACTCCTTCAGACACCGATCAACGATATGAACGGGCCCAGTTTTGTGCAAAGGAAATCGCCCCCCTGTTTTAGGGCTTTAAGACCACTGCCTACTAGAAGGTGATTTTAACCTCTTTCTGCACCCCAAAGATCAGGTTTCACACTATACTACATGCCAGGAACTACATATAGTGGTGCGAGACCTCCTGCTCTACGATACCTGGGAAGTCCAACATGGCGACCATTCTGGCCATACCTTGCTTACCAGTCATTCCGCAAGTCTACTAGACAGGATATATGCCTCACAGACTTATAGATCTGCGATACGGGTCGCCGAACGCTAGCCACTGACCTTTTACGACGATCACGCTTAATCTGCACGGTCCTTCTTCCACGGCAATCTGTATGGCGCAGCCATGCGCCATGGAAACTAAATACTTCTCATCTGCATGACATGACTTGTCGCCAGCAAGTCAGTGAGACATGGACATTTTCCGAACGACGCCTTCCTCGCTACCGCTCGACATTGACATGGTGGATGGACTGCGCCGAACTAGCGATCCATAAGACACTGATGAGATAAGGGAAGGACTTGGCCGATTGGCATCGCAACACTGTTGACTTCTGTTATGCGATTCTCCGAGATCTGGACACTCAGCCGCCAACCCTAGACAAACATTTCGAATAGGAAAGAACTAATTCGAGGATAATTGCGCTGGCACGCTGAAAATTACAAGGGTTGGCGATACGGACGGGCGCCATGATCATGTGGATTTGGAAATTCCATCCAAGCGTCATATAGCGTCCGACGAATGACGGCGTCGTAGGCAGACCATCAACACTCTGACCACGCCTCATGACAGGTGATCAATGAGAACGATATCGTTCAAGCATTCGTCGGACACTACCGTCATACTTATAGGGAAGAAGATGCTGATATTGAAGCAGACGACTCCATTTTGAATTACGTCACGCGCATCCTCCCCAACACGAAGGGGGATACTCTTACTTTGACGGTGGCGGTCACACGAGACGAAGTCGACAACGCAATCAACAATGGTGCAGTCAACAGATCGTCCGGCGTTGACGGACTACCGACTGAGTTATACTGTGCCTTCTGGGACCTCATGGCACAGTAGTGGACGACTATGTATCAAGAACTGATGACATCTGACCAAGCAGTCCCACACGCCTTTGTTAAGGGCATCATCATTCCGGTCCACAAACCTGCCCTTGGTTCGGCGGTCACGAGTTAGAGATCGCTCACCCTACTCAATGCCAATTACAAGATTATTGCTCGCTTACTTCCTCATATCCTCTCCCCAGAGCAAACAACGCCTGGGGGCAGGTTAACATACAGACTGCCACAGGGGAGTACCGCGACTTAATTGCTATGGCGGCGGTCATCGCTATAGTTTTCGATTGCGCATTCAGTAAAGTGTGCCATCGTTTCCTGTTTTCGGTGGCAGCTCGAATGGGCATCCTCCCTCCGTTCAACAACAACCTCCACAGTCTTTACAACAGTGCCAGTTCCCGAGTCCAAGTCGATGGACGTTTAGCAGGGCCTGTACCCATTTGCCATACCATACGGCAAGGGTGCCCCCTTTCTACCCTCCTGTATGCCATTACTCTAGTCCCTCATTGAGGGCCTGACAACCAAGCTCTCTGGCCTCAGCTTCCGCCAACACACTTTTCGCTGTTGGGCATAAGATGACGACCTCCTCCTCCTCCTCCTCCTCCTCCTCATCCGCTCCAGCTCTAAGATTCGAGCGGACCTCAAATTGATCACACGTTATGGGGCTGCCGCTGGCGGTACCATAAATGTCGCCAGATCTTCTGCGATGTATTAGACGAGGCCTGCAAGAGGGTTAAGTGGCACCCCTGCCGCATTTCCGGACGTTCCGTTACCTAGGCATTACCTTTACCCCCCACAGTCTCACGCACAGCGGCAACGATTTTCCGCCGTGTGTTGCACGTCATACGCCAGAACCTCCTGCGACGCCAGGATACACTTCAAAGGTTTGAATTTCTTAATCGATTTGTGGCATCAAAATTGGTCTACATCGCGCAAGTTCTCCCTCTGGCGTCTGGCGTGAGATCGGTCGCTTGACGGTGCGTTTGGTGCGGCCTGTCAGTTGCCGGCACGCCGTAAGATTTCACACACATTTGGACATTTGTTGGCGTGGGGTCAGGGCGCGAGTCGGCAAGGACGCTTCGCTGGACCCCTGGGTAACCGGGGCATGCTCTGCCAAACCCATGAGGTGGTGACATTGCCTTGGCCCACCACATGAGTAGGAGTGGGTCCTTGGCCGAGAGGTGGAAGCTCTGGCTAGTGAGCGGCGAGGGGCGAGAGGTGCATCCGCCTCACCGGAGTGCGGCGTGCACTTGCCGAGGAGCGTCGGGTGAAATCGCCGATGGCGGAGCCAGCGATGGGGACCAGTGCGCTGGCGACGGCGCGTTGAACCCTGCAGCTCGAGAGTGCCCTTGGCCTTGGGGCGAGGCCGGTGGGCGAGCTGCGTTCTTTGTCTCCCCCATGCCAGAGGAGCCGG
Organism: Schistocerca nitens; assembly: GCF_023898315.1. Taxonomy (NCBI): domain Eukaryota; kingdom Metazoa; phylum Arthropoda; class Insecta; order Orthoptera; family Acrididae; genus Schistocerca; species Schistocerca nitens. The sequence goes on from NC_064614.1 coordinate 545,172,165, forward strand.
TCTGGGGCAAGAGACGGACTACCACCTTTTTATCACTCGTAATATCAGGATAGCTAGAACTGAGACGAGTGATACAAGTGCGTCCAAGCGTGCATCCATGATGCTTGATCCCTCTCCACAGGACGAGCTGAGACAGGCAGACGTCGAAACCGTGACTCAGACGCATGTGCGAATTACTTTGCTCTTGGAGCAAAACATTAAAAACGGGAAAATAAGTCAAGCGGCACTATCAATCATCAAAACCGAGCTGGTTGCATGGGCTATTGCCAACGCCATACTCGAAGGCAGCGTAGAAGAATTAGAAGAGGAGCATGACAGACTAAGGAGGCAACCGACTAAGACCTGGGCGGGAGTGGTTGCGCAAGCGCCACCCAAGCCGCAAGTCACAAAAGGTACAATCGCTAAGTTACCGAGCGAAGGTTGAAGATTTCATCATGGCCACGCAACTAGTGGTGGAAAACAAGCCCGGCAACCCTCCTACCTATGCTGCGGGAGGAGGACCAGGCACAAACATTGATGTGACCTTAGTAACATCAAATGCAGTTAACATCATCCAACAATGGAATGTTGTAGAAAATGCCACTACTAGCGATCACAATCTCATAACTTTCACCGTAGGTGATAGAGAGTGTTACTGGGCCATGGGGTGGAGGTGAAATTAAACTATAAAAGAGCTGATTGGGAACGCCTTGCGAGGGAATGCGACATTCCTGCCTTGCCAGAGGGTGACACACACCAAGGCATAGACATAAATGAGAGAGCAAAAAATGTTCAAATGCAAAAAAAAAAAAAGTTCAAATGGCTCGGAGCACTATGGGACTTAACTTCTGAGGTCATCAGTCCCCTAGAACTTAGAACTACTTAAACCTAACTAACCGAAGGACATCACACACATCCATGCCCGACGCAGGATAAGAATCTGCGACCATAGCGGTCGCGTGGTTTCAGACTGTAGCGCCTAGAACCGCTCGGCCACCTCGGCCGGCGAATGAGAGAGTAGAGAAACTGGTGAGCGCAATAACTAGAGCGGTGAAAGCAGCCGTACCACCTAGGAGGAAGGCCATGGCGGCCTCTCCGTCACCATGCTCGGCTGAACTCGAGGACATGCGCCGGTCTGTCAGAAGGTTGAGGAGGCACTACCAGCGCAGTGTCGTCTGGCTGGAACGGCAAAGGTGGCTTCTGCAGTATCGGGAGGCCAAGCTAAGGTTCCAAAAGGAACTAAAAGCCGTAAGGATAAGAAGCTGGGAGAGCTTTCGTCAGAATCAATTAGTCTTAGACTGCTGGGGCACACCATATAAATTAGACAAAAGATCCGCTCTCCTATGGAATTGTCAACAGTCAGCATGGGGACAGGAATCCTGGCAGGAGACTGCTGAGGTCCTCCTCCAGTCCCCGCTGCCTGACGATAGCGCGAATGGGGAATCTGAAGGACAGCGGCAGCTACGACATGATGACCTCGAAGAATACAACAATAACACGGCAGTCTACCTCAGAAGAGGAGGTGGCTGCCCACATAAGATCACTAAAGAGGGGTAAAGCTCCCGGGGAAGACGGTATTGTGGCGGAGGTGGTGCAATTCTAAGCTCCCCAGCTATCTGCACCTCTCACTCACCTGTATAATGAATGCCTCAGACAACTGAAGTTCCCAAAGATCAGGAAGACAGCGAATGTTGTGATCATCAGAAAAGGACCCGACAAAGACCCAACAGAAACAAAATCATATAGACCCATATGTTTGCTGGACATACTTGGGAAGATATTAGAAAAACTACTGGCTCACAGACTGTCTGCACGCCGAGTGCTGTGTGGGATGAGCAGCAGGCAGTTCGGCTTCAGGCCTGGGCGATCGGCATCTGATGTAATCGCCCTGGCGGCTGAGGTCTGTGGCTCTACCCCGCATAAGTACGTAGTTGGCATCAGTGGCGGCTTCGACAACCTGTGGTGGCCTTCGCTCTTCTCCTGCCTGCGGGAGAAAGAGTGTCCAGGACCGCTATATGGCTCCCTGAAAAGCTATTGCGAGGATCTGGAGGTCGGGCTATCATCCCATAGCGGGAGAGTTGGAAAATTACTAACAAATTGATGCCCCCAGGGTTCTATATTAGGACCCCTGATTAGGGGCATCCACATGGAGCCACTACTGGATACCTTACAACAAAGTAAAAAAGTGCAAGAGGTGATAGCCTACGAGATGACCTCCTGTTGGTTGGCGGCCGTAGTCGCGAGGACATAGAGCCTAAAATAGAAAGGGACATGAATAAATTGCAACTATGGTGCCAAAACACCAAAATGAAAATATCAGCAAGTAATTCAACATACCTATTACTAAAAGGACAGTTAATTAGAAACCCAACTGTAAGAATCGAGGGCTCACCGGCTCTTCGGCGACGTGAGACACTGTACCTGGGAGTCATCATTGACCAAAGGTAGAACATCAGGAAACACATTGACACCATAACCCAGAAAGCCCTCCAAACACTAAACAATCTCATCTCCATCGGACATAAGAGATTTCATCTTCCCCCTTACAAGACTGTATCAACAGTATCCTAACATCAATATTGGGTTACAGCTCGGGAGTCTGGGCATACAGGCTCACGAGGGTTGTGCCCGCCAGGGCAGTGAGTATGGTTCAGAGAAACATGATACTGAGATCTGTGGGGGCCTATAGAACATCCCCAGGGGGAGCCCTATTAGACATAATGGGGCTCAGCCCCCTGGACATCAAAATTCGAGAACAGGCTACGTGGTTTTGGGCTAAAAAGGGAAATACCACGAAGATAGAAGAGGTATTAGGCATTAGGGTTGAGGATAAGGGTGAGATAAGGTAAAGAGGCGAGCAATTGTAGCAATAATTATGGGAAGCAGAAGAAACAGGCCTCAGAACATTTGAGCTTCTTCCTAACGTCAGGGAACGACTGGGCAAGAAATAGTTTGAACATACCCGATGACTCATCCATTTTCTCACTGGTCATTGGCCATACCCGACATATTTATGTCGGTTCGGGAAAAGGGCCACACCCGCGTGTGAATGTGGCGAATCAGAGGGTACCCCCGATCATGCGGTGTACGAGTGCCCCCTTTTCAATGATGTAGCATAACATTACGTGACCAGTTACCTGACCATGACACATACCACTTACTTAGACAAGAAAACACTTTCCAGACTCTGAACCAATTGGCGGATGAGGTATCACGAAAAGTGTTAAGAGAATACCTGACGGACATAAATTAAATTAACAATTTGAGACACACCAAATACTGACTCTAGCGCCCTATTCCCATACAGCCTGTGTGTGGACAGGCCGACTTTCCTCACAGTCTGGAATCCGCCGCGTACAGGACTACGGGGAGTGGGGTACGACACCACCGGTACGGGACAAAGCGCCGGACTTGACTTGGATTAGAACTAGTTAGTAGGACTTAGATTAGGGAAATTAGTTATGTAGGAACCTGCAGCGAATAACACCCTTGGCCTACCCAGTGTCAGGGGCACGCTCATCGGGAATAGCTCGGTGAGCAAGGCTCTAAAAGGTATGTTTATAAACTACTGACACAACTGTGATGCTGCAGCCAGTAGAGATTAGTTAAGCGTAGGTCACATAAAGTTAAAACTAATAATAATAAATGAATTAGTTGATCATTGTTATCTAGTTATAGTTGTAGCTCACTAATTAATTAAATTTCTATCTAGCAGCAATTGATGATGGATAAAATTAGGGCCCACTAATCATTCAAGGAAGTGAGTTAAGGTTGTATAATTATTATAAATATGTAATGAAGAAATTAAAAAAAAAAGTTCTCCCTCAGCCGACGGCGATTTTGCGCAACCTTCAGGCAGCCTTTAGCTATTATCTCACGGCTGGTTCCATGTTATGAAACACTAACCCCCCCACACACTGGAGATGGTGGCCTCGGGCTTGTCAATGTCCGTATGCGAGTTGCGGCGTTGCATATGAGTACCTTGAGAAGACAGTGGACCGGGCGGGGTACATCTCTAACATGCAGGTTGCTTGAGATCCTGCTAACTGCTTCCACCTCACCACCGGTGTCCGTCGGCCTCATTGTGCCTCATTTGTCTCCATTTCGACCTTTTTCGTCGACTATAGTTACACTCATACCAGTCTCCCAGATACGTGACCACCCAGGACTTAGGATTTTTACAGCCTACTATTACGTCGTGTTCCCCGGAAGGCGATGGAGAACAACATCCCTCCATCCAGTGGCCCTTAGTGTGGACGACTATCTACCAGCCCTTCCTCCCTATGGTTGTCCAGGCACTATGTTATCACATAGTTAACAGGAAATTTGCCTCGAAACAGCGACTGCACAACATTGTCGTGTCAGATTCCCTTCTTTGCATCCTTTGCCAGCAACTCGACACTGATGACCACCGTCTGACATATATCTCTTCGCGAGATTTCTGGCGCTACGTGGAGAAAATCATTGCCTGCCATCTCCGAGTGCCACCAGACCCAATCATACAGTGAATGTTTCCATATCTTGGGGACAAACATTTTCCCACCACCAAATGTCATGCAGTTACTTGGGTCAAGGGGTGGGCGGTAACTTATCTCTTTTATGAGGGAAATAAATCCCGCCGCGACCTCTGGATCTATTTACGAACAGCCCTTACAGCACTGGGAAACACGTCACTTTACCGAACATTATTTGCTCACTATCTTCGAAGGCTGATTAAACTCAAACTCCGTCGGGAATGGGTACGTTCCCTCAGCTCCAAGCACCCCCCAACTTAGTGGAGGGGGAAGTTTCGTCTTACGTGATAGAAGAAGGAACAGGAGTCCATTTAGAATAGATACGGGATCCAGTATAAGAATCCGTATGTAAGAGAGCTTCGGAGGACTTCAGATCAAATAAAGCAGAAGGGTTAGATAACATTCCATCAGAATTTCTACAATCTTTGAGCGAAGTTTCAACGAAAGCACTCTTAATGTTGGTGTGTAGAGTGTATGAGTCTGGCGACATACCATATGACTTTCGGAAAAATATCCACACAATTCCGAAGACTACAAGAGCTGACAAGTCCGAGAATTATCGCACAATCAGCGTAACACCTCACGCATCCAAATTACTAACAAGGATAATATACAGAAGAATGGAAAAGAAAATTGGGGGTGTGCTAAATGACGATTAGTTTGGCTGTAGAAAAGGTAAAGGCACACGAGAAGCGATTCTGACGTTGAGGTTGATAACTGAAGTAAGACTAAAGAAAAATCAAGACAGGTGCACAGGATTTGTCGACCTGGAAAAAGCGTTCGACAATGTAAAATGGTGCAAGATGTTCGATCATATTAGGAAAATAGGGCTAAGTGATGGGGAGAGACGGGTAATATACAATATGTACAAGAGTCGAGATGGAATGATCAGAGTGGACGAACAAGAAAGAAGTACTCGGATTAAAAACGGTGTAAGACAGGTATGTAGTCTTTCCCCCACAAGTGTTCAATCTCTACACCGAAGAAGCAGTGATGGAAACTAAAGAAAGGTTTAGGAGTGGAATTAAATTTCAAGGTGTAAGGATATCAATGATACGATTCACTGATGTCATAGCCTGAGTGAAAGTGGAGAAGAATTACATGACACACTGAATGGAATGAACAGTCTAATGATCGCAGATTATGTACTGGGAGGAAATGTGTCACAAAGCAGATGAAGATAAGGAATTCTGTTACCTAAGTGGCAAAATAAGCAGTGACGGACAGAGCAATAAGCTCATTAAAAGGAGCACTCGCAAAAAGCCCATTTCTGGCCTGGAGAAGTCTATTAGTATTTGCGGAAGAAATTTCTGAAAATGTACTTTTGGAGCATAGCATTTTTTGGTAGTGAAACATGGACTATGGGAAATCCATAAGAGAAGAGAATCGAAGCATTTGAGATGTAATGGTACAGGCGAATGTTGAAAGATAGCTGGACCGACAAGGTAAGGAATTAGGAGGTTCTGCGCAGAATTGGAGAGGAAATAAATATGTAGAAAACATTGACAAGGAGAAGGGCAGGATGATAGGACATCTGTTAAGACATGAGGGAATGACTTACATGGATCCAAAGGGAGCTGTAGAATGCAAAAACTGTAGAGGAAGACAGAGATTGGAATACATGCAGCAAATAATTGAGCACGTAGTCGGAAGTGCTACTCTGAGATGAAGAAGTTGACACAGAAGAGGAATTCGTGGTGTGCCGCATCAAACCAGTCAGAAGACTGATGACCTCAAAAAAAATTAATATTTTTCCTTTTGCTTGCGATTTCAGTACATAGTAAATCGTGATACTTAGCAAAAGATTTCGGGAGAGTTGTCATCTGCTTCCTCGGTTGTTCAAAATTTACATGACAGTAGTATTAAAGACATGAATAAGTAAAAGGAATGTAAATGTGAAAAGATAAACTGTATTCTCTACTAATCGCTGATGAGATTATTGTGCAGGGTAGCGACGACTGCAGCTATATGCGGAGGAAGCTGTTTGAAAAATGACAGGGGATGTCCAAACACAAATGAAGTATGTGATAGTGGGTTATAGCGTGCAGTATGATTTAGATGCTGGGAATTTTAGTTTTAAATGTTGTTCTTCTTTTAAATTTTTAAGGGAAACCATTCCTGAAAATGGAGGTACAGAAGATATTAAAATTAGACAAAGAGAACGTGTTACCCCATAAACAGACTCAATGCTTCGGAATAATAAGATCACCAAAAAATTACGTCTCACAAAAACCTAAGATATGTGCTATACATTTATTCTCTTTACAATAATGAATTAATAAAAGTTAGCGACTGCAGTAAGTTCCTTTCAAAATTTTCAGAATGATGTTTTATATGGTTTGACTGGATAGATTTTGGAAACATGAGACACATATGAGAAAACACTCTCGCGTTACCGTCAGCTATAAGATGTAACAGGGAAGTGCAGTGATTCCTATTTTCAGCGGCAGGTGTTGGTAGAGAGGAATGAGGGCACGCTGCACAGATGGCCAGACGGTCCATTACCCGGCTGTGTGGGGTCCCAGAGCACTGCAGCCGCCGGCCCGCGGGGGCGGCCAGACAAATGACGGCGGGAGCCGTGGGTCAGGCGCGCAGCCACCCCGGCGCCGCGGTCAATCTGCCGGCCGCACACACACCAACACACACACACACACACAACCCAAGCTGACCTCACGTCGCTTGAATTGGCACTATCGTAACGTTATCAAAGGTAGCAAATAACGAAATTTTGTTTATTGTGCATTGCAGGAGAATACATCCATATGAATTATAAAAATAGATGAACGTATAATTGTACGTATGTATGTGATATGTAGATATGTGTGCATGTTCCACATCTCCTCCTAAACCACTGACCAACTTCAACCAAAGTTGGTACACATAACACCTACTGCCTGGAAAGAATCGTCATGGGACTAAGAACCATCGACCTATGAAAGGGATGGGGGTGGAGGTGGAAAAGCGGTGTAGCCGAAGACTTGCGAATTCCCACAGTTTAGTTATCTAGTATTTCAGAATGAGAGCACCTACAGACTGGCAATAAACGTACCCATATTTTAACCCTTTACAAAACATTTTCCAGCTGACGACTCCCCACAAAATGATGTAAGCAAAGAAGTTTATCACTTATTACATTTCCGTTGTTTATGCAGTAAAACCGCCGCATGCACTTTTAATTCATTACCTTTTTACTACCAACTTTATATGTGACACATTTTGCAGAAAGTATTCACACATACCACTGAGTGTACAAGAAAAATTACATCATCGTACGACACTTTGTTCAGGAGATATGACGTCATATACACTGAGATGCGTAAGAAACTATCGCAAGACGTTTAAATTTATTACTTCGTTGCTACTAAAGCTGCTAGCAACACTTTTCGCGCCGGCCGCGGTGGCCGAGCGGTTCTAGGCGCTTCAGTCGGGAACCGCGCGACTGCTACGATCGCAGGTTCGAATCTTGCCTCGGGCATGGATGTGATATGTCCTTAGGACAGTTAGGTTTAAGTAGTTCTAAGTTCTAGAGGACTGATGAGCTCAGATGTTTAAGTCCCATAGTACTCAGAGCCATTTGAACCATCTGAACGCTATTTGCAGACACTATCCGATCTACTGCTGAATGTACCTACAAAACTGTATCACTGTATGACACGTAGGGCAAGAGGTATGACGTCAAATACTGAGCTACGAGAAAAACTGGCTCCTCATTCATAACGTTTTAACTTATTATTTCATTGGTTCTAACCCTGTTTCGCAGACAACAGTCACATATGTAAGTGAATGTACATGCAAGATTACATCATTTTACAACACACAGTTCAGGAGATATGACGTCGTAAACATTGGGTTGCGTGAAAATGAAACTGCAGGGCGAAATTCGAACGATATGCAGATGAAATACTGTACAAATACATTTTAAATGTCAAATATGTTTTACATATATTTGATATGAACGTATGCGGGCCAATGAACGGGTGAAAAGCGCATTTTAAGCCCCTGGAACGATTTCAATCAAAGATACTATACAGATTAGAACAATCTGGAAAGAAATGCGTTAGACCCTAGGTGCAAGAAACATCAGCCTACAATTGGGCTGAGAGTGATAACGGGTGGAAATAAGGGAGGAGAAGGGCAGAAGGCTTGAGGGGAGGAAGATACAAGCGCAGATAGGAGGAGGAAGAGGAGATGGACAGGAATAGGAGGGGGGGAGGAAAAGGAGGAGATGGAGATGGAGGGGTAGGAGGAGATACAGACTGAAGGGAGAAGGTGGACAGAGAGAGGCGGTGGAGGAAATTGACAGAAAGGAGGTGAAGGTTGAGACAGAGGTGTGGAAGAGAATAAGGGAACAAACACATACTCGGGCAACAAATACATTGTGCTGATTATTTATCAAAATTTAGGCAGTGGCGGGGATCGAACCCGGGACCGAAGACGTTTTTGATTATGAATCAAAGACGCTACCCCCGCTTTTTTTTAATCTTATTTTGTTCGCTATTGTTCGTTTCAATTGTTCGTGGCGGACGTCATCTGGCGCCCTTTGAAGTTCGTTATTGATCCATTCACTCAGTTTTTTATTACAGAGGGCAGCTAACCCTCTGACCGAACACGGTGAGCTACCGTGCCGGCGACCCCTAGACCACGGGTACCCCTTTAAACATTTTACGCGTGCTGATATACTTCGTATAGTCGCTAAGTAATTTAGGATGCCGCAGCCAAGAGGGTAAGCGCTTAGTTTCATAAGCGCGAGATCTGTGAATTGAATCTCGTTCGTGGTATTCTTTTTTCTTCCATTCCCGCGTAATTCTGACAACAGATATGGATGACATGAGACGGAGTTGCGAGATAAGCGAGAACCGCTTACGAATGTAACCCAAGTTTGTTTTATAATAGACTCATTGCAAAAAACATGCACGTGCAAAAATTCGGAGTTCGTTACAAGTGCTTTATGTCACCATAACTAATGTTTCCTGTGCTTCTACGATCAGTGTCATCCTGATTCGTACAGTGCTTTACAGATAGCACATTATACTTCCGGCACATGCAGGTAAAAAAGTACAAATAAAATGACTATACTGATTTGATTGAAAGTCTTAGCGTATCCATTCTTTTCCAGTCTCATTACGAAAATGCTTCTCTCCTTTCCTCGGGATAAAGATTATGAAAATAATTAATGAATCATTCAATAATGACAGTTTGCATAGACGTAATAATTAAGTGGAAAAAAGATGTGCAGGCAGGAGTATTCGAACCACGGTCCTCTTGCTTTTGAAACTAATCGCTTAATACGCTCGTCAGTGGACTTCTCGAGTACTAGTGACCATAAAAATGCGTAAAGTCACGTAAAATTTTCAAACTCGATTTTCTCGAAAACGATTGAGAGTTTCGTCTTCTTCTTTACATACGTGGAAGTCGTATCCATGCCCCACGTAACCCGTCAGTATGAATCAGATCAGTGGGGGAAAGTGCGTACAGTCTCCTTGTAAGCCAGCAGCGACCAAACGCTTCCCAGTTGCCCCGCTGGTCACCAGCAAGACTACGTTAGGTCGCCCCAATCTCAACCTCGTGAACATCGATGGCCCTTAGACGCATTCAGCTCCTATCTCCTCCAGTGAGAAAACTTCCCACTCATACTAAGCCATCTGCTGAGTGGAGCGAGACCTCTACTGTACCATGATAACAGCATAGCGAAATTGCGAACTTAGGATTGGCGGAGTGGAAGTTGTGTTATAAGAATCTGTTACCTATAAGTTTGGTTACTGAAAGTTGCCCATTACAGTAACAATTTTCAGAACTTTTCTTCCTTCCAAGCACTCTAAGTCGCAAAACACTGCAAAGATGTTTCTACAACAAGCAGTCTATCAGTTTCATGAACTTAGAAGGGATATCTCAAGTGAAACACTTCGGCGAAATACGACGCGAAGCCAGTCTGAAGTGAGCGTGAACACCGCCATTCGCCAGGTCTTCCACGCACACATCCAGCAGGAGAATTGGTATCGAACCCGTGGTTCTAGACTGCAATTCACTGTCTGGACGCCGGGCGCCGCGCATTGACCCATCTTCCTACAAAACCTGGACATAATACAAGACTCGATATAAAATCTAGAAAACAGTGTTCTTCTTAGATTCTTTGGGTCGCTGATTAGAAAAAAAATGGTTCAAATGGCTCTAAGAACTATGGGACTTAACATCTGAGGTCATCAGTCCCCTAGCACATAGAACTACTTAAACCTAACTTAGGGACATCACACACATCGACGCCCGAGGCAGGATTAGAACCTGCGACCGCAGCGGTCACGCGGTTACAGTCTGTAGCACCTAGAACCGCTCGACCACCCGGCCGGCACAGCAGCGACATGTGAGCATGTTTGAACTAGAAATAATACGTCGGAGAGTTCAGTGCTGACTGGGAATCAAACCCCACGCATATCGTTGTTGACTACACACAAAGAGGCGTCAGCTACCGAATTTTTCTACACCAGCATCCTTGAACTTACAGTGATCTCGCAAATAGTTCTGTGTCTCACTGGGAGTCAAAAACGTCAGATGTCCTAGGAGTTCGTAAGCCTTCAGGTTATTTACTTTAACTGCGATTTAATGGTAGTAGAGGACAATACCTAATGGAACAAATGGTTCAAATGGCTCTGAGCACTATGGGACTTAACTTCTAAGGTCATCAGTCCCCTAAAACGTAGAACTACTTAAACCTAACCTAAGGACATCACACACATCCATGCCCGAGGCAGGATTCGAACCTGCGACCGTAGCAGTCGCGCAGTTCCAGACTGTAGCGCCTAGAACAGCTCGGCTACTTTGGCTGATTAGACATCCAATGTTGAAATTAAATAATCCAAAATGACGGATGCAACTTGTGGGATCAAAAATTATAAATTAAGGGGATTCTGGTATACAGTATTGTGATGTCCCTGATTACAAATCACAAGTTCAAATTGTTGTATTGAAAGTTTTATTAGATATTTTATAAATTTCAGTTGAAATCAGTCACATTCGTTGCTTGTGTCCTTATTGATTTCAGAAGGGACACTCGTATTGTCCACTAAGAGATGGTTCGAAAAGCAGATCTCTTACCTCAGATGGAATCAGTTTGCCTTCTTCAACTGTCGTTTTCTGGACTCTCGAGCTGAATGGATCCGAAGATGCCAGAAGCCGGAGGAATGCGACATGCATAGTTTCAGCACGGGAATACTTGTGTGTAAAATCTTCTCGGGAACGTTGCATATCCTTATTCCTAGCTTACTGCACATCTTGGATAGCCGACCAGTCAGCAAAATCTTCGATTATGGCATTTCCATTCATCAAAACTAAGTGTGGATTGATGCCGGCTTGTCATTATTGTAGAATATAGTGAGACAGATGAAGTCAGCACCCTAATGTCAAGAAATACACTTTTATCCGGAGTTCTTCATAAATATATCTTAGTGCTAGAGTTCTCTGTACAAAATTTGAATAGTTTCGCAAACTTTTATATGTTTTAGTTCAAATCATAGTCAAAAAATGGTTGGCTCTGAGCACTATGCGACTTAACTTCTGAGGTCATCAGTCGCCTAGAACTTATAACTAACTAAACCTAACTAACCTAAGGACATCACACACATCCATGCCCGAGGCAGGATTCGAACCTGCGACCAGAGCGGTTGCTCAGCTCCAAACTGTAGCGCCTAGAACCGCACGGCCATTTCGGCCGGCAAATCATAATCACATTCGTCGCTTTTATCCTTATTGACTGGGGAAATTATGATCTTGTGAAAGAATTATTTATCAATTTGCGAAAAAAATATGGCCAAAATTCCAAATAGCTCCCCAAGAATTCTACAGAAAACCCTAATGACATTTTTTCGTTTAGATAATATTTCATGAGATAATTTTAATAATGAGGGACTCATTTTGCTATATGGCACTGCTGCACGGTAGAAAATGGATCATCTAATAAAAAGGTTTAGTAGGAGAGCCATTTACACAAGTGGAGCCATTTACACAAGTGGAGCCATGGAGAGTACATTTTGCAAAACCAACTATTTCGGATACTACAGGGCAGTTTAGTTTTAAGTCTATGTAGTCACGACACTGGTGGTTCAAATGGCTCCGAGCACTATGGGACTTAACTTCTGAGGTCATCAGACCCCTAGAACTTAGAACTACTTAAACCTACCTAACCTAAGGACATCACACACATCCATGCTCGAGGCAGGATTCGAACCTGCGACCGCAGCGGTCTCACGGTTCCAGACTGTAGCGCCTAGAACCGCTTGGCCACTCCGGCCGGCACGCGACATTGGTCATAAATGTCATAAACATATCTTCTTAAGTGATTCACATCCAATTTAATTCTGGAAATTAGATAGGATCGCCGTCATATATTAAACAGGCCGCACAAACAATGTCTTAAAAATACGTCCTTGTTCGATTCAGTGTTTACCATCAACTGTCAGGGCACGTGTCTCATCGAATAGAGACTGGAATTACACCACATACCAAATATGTACCAGGAAAATCTACACAACATTTCGCCTGACTTAAGTCAGAATTCGCATCTTCCTTTGAATTCTGTCCAGATTTCAAAGCGCGCTGGTCCACTGGCTGCGGCTGTAAACAGCACAGCTTGGCTCAGGGGGAGACAGTTATTGCCCGACAGGCAACTTGGGCGGCAGCTTGCGCTTCACAAATGCTGCCGCCGCAACTATACTTCAGGTTCACACGGAGAGCAAATCGTGCCGACAGCCTGCGAGGCAGCATCTGGCAGTGAATACGATATAAGCTACATCGTGAACTCCAGCTGCAAACGCCTGGCTGGCAGCGACTGGCGATGGCGATGGTGAGTGGCTTGTAGGATTCCAGTTCGACCCTCGCACCCATTAGTCCCCTGTGCAGGACCATATGTCAGCTGGTTGGTAATGCAAAATACGTCTGTGTTTTCGTATGTATGTATGTATAATCCACATCTCCTCCTAAACAACTGGACTGATTTGAACCAACTTTGGTACACATGTCACTAACTATGTGGAAAGAATTACTGTGGGGGCGAGAACCACCTACTTATTCATTCATTATTTGCGAATAACAGCGCTTAGTCACTTTCAAAAAACTGTACCCCTAATTTTAAACCTTTACAAAGTTTTTCGCCCTGATCACCACCACAAAATGATGAAAGGAAAAAGTGTATCGCTTAGTGCATTTTCGCTGTTCATGTAGTGAAACTGTCGCATCAGGCGTGACGTTTCTATTTATTACTTCTTTACCATTAACTTTATTCACAACACATATGTCAGACAATATTCACATTAACCACTGAATTTACCTCCAGAATTATGTCACTGTACGGCATAGTTCAGGAGGTAAGACGTAATAAACATTGAGAAACGTGAAAAACAGCTGCATCTTGCATGACGTTTCAGTTTATCACTTCTTTGATAGTGTATTCGCAACAAATTAAGCACACAGTACCTACAAAACTATATCATTACGTGACACATAGTTCAGGAGATATCACAAACACTTGGATGCGTGGAACTGATATTACAGGGCGTGATTCACTAGAGTCACAGGTGAACTATGTGTACAAGTATGCATGAAATATATTTAATACATGTGGAACATAAGTTACTTGGGCGTACATGGGCCAAGTCACGGATAAAAATCTCCTCCTGCACCCCTGCATCGGTGTCACCCAAACACGGTAGACATACTGCATATTACGATAATTTCTAGAAAGAAATACTGCGGGGGTAAGAACCAGCAAACTCCAACTGGGGTAGCGGTGATAAGTGGAAAGATAAGGGGGAACGAGGAGATGTACAGATAGTGAAGGTGTAGAAGGTGATGGACACAGAGAGGAAAGATGAGGAGATCGACAGACACATCGTGAAGGGAAATAACCAGAGAGGGAAGAGAAGGAGATGTACACAGAGATGGAAGTGTAGGAGATGGAGTGAGAAGGGAAAGGAGAGGAGGTGGTCAGAGATGAAGGGGGAAGAAAATGACAGAGAAAGGGGAAATTGACAGAGAGACGGGGAAGGAGGTCGTAGACAAGGGAAAGAGGAGGAGATGGGCACGGAATGGGGGAGAAGATGGAGAGAGAAGAGCAAGGAGGAGATTGACGTAGAGGGCTAGGGGGAGATGGACAGCGAGGCAGGGTGGAGGGGGGGGGGGGAGATGAGCAGTTAGAGAGGAAGGAGGAGATGGAGTAAAAGAAGTTTGTAATGATTATGCCAGCAACGCCGCGTATTCAGCTAGTACTAAAATAAAAGTAAAATTTGAAGGCAACATCCCCACACTGGTTCCACCTGTGGGTTAGAGCTTGCATCTTTGAATATTTTTTAAATCTGTTGTAAGTTGATGTCCTAATTACGTGAAAATTTTGATACAGTCACTTAACCTTGTTTCGCAATTTGAAAGATATTTTTGGTGCGTGAACTTTTAAAATGTCTTTAACTTATTAACTTTTTGGGCCTTGATATTGTGTAGCGATCACGTGTCACTCTTTATAATCCTCGCATCTTAATTACTGCTATCTGACAATGGGAAATGCCGAAACGTTGTAATAAATAAAGCTATTTTACTAGCGATCTAGATGGTTTTATACACGTGATATGCATGATCATTGTTTATCCGGGTGAGGAATACAACCTGGGCTCCATAAGACTGATAACCGAAGAAAAAAAAATTCACACGATCACCCAAGAATTGTTCCATCTTCTCGCGGTATTCCATTGTGACCGTAAGAACTGTAGCATTTCCCATATCCGCTTTTGTGAGCATGATACTTTCATTTCTCTCGTCATTAACAGCAATTGTTTCCAGCGAAAATACATTCCTGATGGGCTTCTTAGTTTTCTGCAACATTCTCGATATGTTCTGCCTTAATTCTTCTGCCTGAACATTCAGAAGGTATATGTTTCAACAGATTAACGGAAAATCTGTTGGGCGTAGTTGCGAAACTCAAACTTTCGCCCTAACCTGAGATGGCGCCTTCATCGAGCGGCCGCTCCAATAGCGCGCCACCAGGTTTCACCTGCTACGACTGATGAACATTGGCACAGAGTTGAAGCAGGGTAGAGTGGTGTTCGCTTATGTTTCATCGAAGCTAGGTTCGAGGCAATCCTCAGCCATTGTGCAACAATTTTTGCCGCCAGAGGTTGCAGCTTTTTGTAGATAATTTCGTACACTTCGTATACTTAATAACTAGGTGAGTATGTATTTCTTACAGCCCACCCGGTTGGCCGTGCGATCTAACGCACGGCCTTCCGGGCGGGAAGGAGCGCCTGGTCCCCGGCAAGAATCCGCCCGGCGGATTTGTGTCGAGGTCCGGTGAACCGGCCAGTCTGTGGATGGCTTTTAGGCGGTTTTTCATCTGCCTCGGCGAATGCGGGCTGGTTCCCCTTATTCCGCCTCAATTACACTAGGTCGGCGATTGTTGCGCAAACAAGTTCTCCACGTACGCGTACACCACCATTACTCTACAACGCAAACATAGGGGTTACACTAGTCTGGTGTGAGACGTTCCCTGGGGGGATCCACCGGGGACAGAACCGCACGATAACTGTGGGTTCAGTGTGAGGCGGCGAACGGGTGAAGTGGACTGCGGTAGTCGACGTGGGGTTGTGGACCAGTGCGGCTGCAGCGGGGACGGAGCCTCTCCGTCGTTTCTAGGTCCACGGTTAACATACAAAGCATTAACGGCCGAAGACTTCCGGCATAAGACGTCAGCCTCATTCTGCCAACGGCATTGTCAAAGAGGGCGGAGGAGCGGATAGAGGTTCAGCGCACTCTCTTGTCCTAGGGGTGGGAAATTGCCCCTAAAGGCGGAAGAATCAGCAATGATCAACGACATGAGGATGCAGAAGGCAATGGAAACCACTGCATTAAAGACACGTAACATGTATCCACAGGACATGTGGCCTGTAATTGAAGAAGTGTCATGATGATCTCTCCATTGGCAAAAGATTCCGGAATAGTCCCCCATTCGGATCTCCGGGAGGGGACTGCCAAGGGGGAGGTTACCGTGAGAAAAAGATTGAATAATCAACGAAAGGATGACGTTCAACGAGGCGGGGCGTGGAATGTCAGAAGCTTGAACGTGGTAGGGAAACTAGAAAATCTGAAAAGGGAAATGCAAATGCTCAATCTAGATATAGTAGGGGTCAGTGAAGTGAAGTGGAAAGAAGACAAGGATTTCTGGTCAGATGAGTATAGGGTAATATCAACAGCAGCAGAAAATGGTATAACAGGTGTAGGATTCGTTATGAATAGGAAGGTAGGGCAGAGGGTGTGTTACTGTGAACAGTTCAGTGACCGGGTTGTTCTAATCAGAATCGACAGCAGACCAACACCGAGAACGATAGTTCAGGTATACATGCCGACGTCGCAAGCTGAAGATGAACAGATAGAGAAAGTGTATGAGGATATTGAAAGGGTAATGCAGTATGTAAAGGGGGTCAAAATCTAATAGTCATGGGCGACTGGAATGCAGTTGCAGGGGAAGGAGTAGAAGAAAAGGTTACAGGAGTATATGGGCTTGGGACAAGGAATGAAAGAGGAGAAAGACTGAGTTCTGTAACAAGTTTCAGCTAGTAATAGCGAATACCCTGTTCAAGAATCACAAGAGGAGGAGGTATACTTGGAAAAGGCCGGGAGATACGGGAAGATTTCAATTAGATTACATCATGGTCAGACAGAGATTCCGAAATCAGATACTGGATTGTAAGGCGGACCCAGGAGCAGATATAGACTCAGATCACAATATAGTAGTGATGAAGAGTAGGCTGAAGTTCAAGCCATTAGTCAGGAAGAATCAATACGCAAAGAAGTGGGATACGGAAGTACTAGGGAATGACGAGATACGTTTGAAGTTCTCTAACGCTATAGATACAGCAATACGGAATAGCGCAGTAGGCAGTACAATTGAAGAGGAATGGATATCTCTAAAAAGGGCCATCACAGAAGTTGGGAAGGAAAACATAGGTACAAAGAAGGTAGCTGCGAAGAAACCATGGGTAAGAGAAGAAATACTTCAGTTGATTGATGAAAGGAGGAAGTACAAACATGTTCCGGGAAAATCAGGAATACAGAAATGCAAGTCGCTGAGGAATGAAATAAATAGGAAGTGCAGGGAAGCTAAGACGAAATGGCTGCAGGAAAAATGTGAAGACATCGAAAAAGATATGATTGTCGGAAGGACAGACTCAGCATACAGGAAAGTCAAAACAACCTTTGGTGACATTAAAAGCAACGGTGGTAACATTAAGAGTGCAACGGTAATTCCACTGTTAAATGCAGAGGAGAGAGCAGATAGGTGGAATGAATACATTGAAAGCCTCTATGAGGGTGAAGATTTGTCTGATGTGATAGAAGAAGAAACAGGAGTCGATTTAGAAGAGATAGGGGATCCAGTATTAGAATCGGAATTTAAAAGAGCTTTGGAGGACTTACGGTCAAATAAGGCAGAAGGGATAGATAACATTCCATCAGAATTTCTAAAATCATTGGGGGAAATGGCAACAAAACGACTATTCACGTTGGTGTGTATAACATATGAGTCTGGCGACGTACCATCTGACTTTCGGAAAAGCATCATCCACACAATTCCGAAGACGGCAAGAGATGACAAGTGCGAGAATTATCGCACAATCAGCTTAACAGCTCATGCATCGAAGCTGCTTGAGAATGCGCTAGGTGACGATCAGTTTGGCTTTAGGAAAAGTAAAGGGATGAGAGACGCAATTCTGACGTTACGGCTGATAATGGAAGCAAGACTAAAGAAAAATCAAGACACTTTCATAGGATTTGTCGACCTGGAAAAAGCGTTCGACAATATAAAATGGTGCAAGCTGTTCGAGATTCTGAGAAAAGTAGGGGTAAGCTATAGGGAGAGACGGGTCATATACAATATGTACAACAGCCAAGAGGGAATAATAAGAGTGGACGATCAAGAACGAAGTGCTCGTATTAAGAAGGGTGTAAGACAAGGCTGTAGCCTTTCGCCCCTACTCTTCAATCTGTACATCGAGGAAGCAATGATGGAAATAAAAGAAAGGTTCAGGAGTGGAATTAAAATACAAGGTGAAAGGATATCAATGATACGATTCGCTGATGACATTGCTATCCTGGGTGAAAGTGAAGAAGAATTAAATGATCTGCTGAACGGAATGAACAGTCTAATGAGTACACAGTATGGTTTGAGAGTAAATCGGAGAAAGACGAAGGTAATGACAAGTAGTAGAAAATGAGAACAGCGAGAAACTTAACATCAGGATTGATGGTCACGAAGTCAATGAAGTTAAGGAATTCTGCTACCTAGGCAATAAAATAACCAATGACGGGCGGAGCAAGGAGGACATCAAAAGCAGACTCGCTACGGCAAAAAAGGCATTTCTGGCCAAGAGAAGTCTACTAATATCAAATACCGGCCTTAATTTAAGGAAGAAATTTCTGAGGATGTACGTCTGGAGTACAGCATTGTATGGTAGTGAAACATGGACTGTGGGAGAACCGGAACAGAAGAGAATCGAAGCATTTGACATGTGGCGCTATAGACGAATGTTGAAAATTAGGTGGACTGATAAGGTAAGGAATGAGGAGGTTCTGCGCAGAATCGGAGAGGAAAAGAATATGTGGAAAACACTGATACGGAGAAGGGGCAGGATGATAGGACATGTGCTAAGACATGAGGGAATGACTTCCATGGTACTAGAGGGAGCTGTAGAGGGCAAAAACTGTAGAGGAAGACAGAGATTGGAATACGTCAAGCAAATACTTGAGGACGTAGGTTGCAAGTGCTACTCTGAGATGAAGAGGTTAGCACAGGAAAGGAATTCGTGGCGGGCCGCATCAAACCAGTCAGTAGACTGATGAAAAAAAAAAAAAAAAAAAAAAAAAGTTCAAACTCGATTTTCTCGAAAACGGTTAGGAGTTGCGTTTAGTCGAGTCCTACACTGCCTGTGAGTGTGAATCAGATCGGTGAGGGGAAGTTCATAGGGTCCTCTTCTTTGCCGGAGGAACAAAGACAGTGGTGCCGTCTCCACAATGGAGAGCCGACGCACCGGTCAGCGTTGTACCTGTTGCGTGCTGAAGTCTTGTGATTGGCGTATACAAACAATGCCTGGGGCTCGTACCGTGTTCCCTGCGGGTCGCAACTTGAAGCATATACTGGATACAATTTTGTATTGGTGGGTATCCATACTCTCCACATAAATAAAGGTTATCATGGTCCCTACTAGGGTGTAATGTGATTTTGATTTAATCGTGCGATTAGCAAATTTCGGCTACTTGTCATTGTGAAGCGCTTGTAAAACCAACATGGGAAAGCACCACGTTGTCTGCATACATCACCGTGTGTAAGTAACACACAAACCTCACATATAAGCAGGATAAATTGCATTATAATGAAAATATTTCAAAGTTAGACCTAAGTGATAATTCGGATAGAGAAGCGTTGTACCCAGTACGACGGCTGAGAGTTCTATGGCAAGGCCGACCGGTCAACGACAAAGGGGGAACTAACGCGGGCACTTAGCAGATTTTTCCCTAGTAGCAACAGAAAGGGGTTTCGGCAACTCGCCTCTCCTAAAGTGCGTTAATCTGGACACTGGCAAGAATTCAAGACTTTGCAAAAGATGGACTTTTTAAATACCTTTATAGACTGTAGTGATCAAAGAGGAAAATAATAGAGCAAATTGAAGCAGATCAAAATAATCACTTCAATTTGACGCATTAATAAAACGTCAACCACAATTCTGTATATAAGAACAAGAAGCTAGAAATTACAAGAAAACTAATAACGCTTCTAAAAAATTTCGAACATAAATTAGATTCCTATGTGTCTATTTGAAAAACGTTGTATTTGGTATCATTAGAAACGTTAGAAGCTAATCTTCTAGTTAAAATGTCTAGTCTGTATGACGTTTAGTATTAAAATGATGGTCTATTTGTGCATTTTATGACATTATAAGAAAGTCGGACCTTTAGTGGATGTATGTCAACTCCAAATTGGTGCGCCGGCCGGAGTGGGCGTGCGGTTCTAGGCGCTACAGTCTGGAACCGAGCGACCGCTACGGTCGCAGGTTCGAATCCTGCCTCGGGCATGGATGTTTGTGATGTCCTTAGGTTAGTTAGGTTTAATTAGTTCTAAGTTCTAGGCGACTGATGACCTCAGAAGTTAAGTCGCATAGTGCTCAGAGCCATTTGAACCATTTGAACCAACCAAATTGGCGGGAGCTGCAGGTCGCTAAAGGAAGCTGAAAAATGGAAGTGTTTTTGGGCACAAGGAAGGAGCGACAAGATTACTTGTGTATGGGCCATAGAAGGAGACAGTAGCAAAGCCTTACTTTGATGTTCAGATATTAGAGGACGTAGGGCTCAGTTATACACTTCATGTGATGGGTAAGTTTTGAAGGCCAGCCGCTGTGGCCGATATAGTCCGGCTTTCGCCGCCGTGCAGTACGGACGTGTTGTTATTTCCGCCTGCGGAGCGGGCGCGCTCGCTGTTGTTTACATTTCAGCGGCCGTCACTTACGTGTCGCTTACGTGCACTAGAATCATGGCTAACCGTTTTCGAAAATCAACTTTACGTTTCAACTTCTGCAACGACTACGCACGACCAAAGGCCTTGGAAGTGGAAAGCTTCCTACGCGACGTTGCTAAGATCCCCGCTTCCGACATCTTTGGCATCCATTTGTCCATATTAAGCAGTACTGTGTACGTCAAAGTCGTCAATGACGCGGTATGTGAAAGAATACTTCGTGACACCAACCATGGATTACGCTTTTGCCACGCCGACGGCAATGTCGGAGCGGTCACTGTCGACCATGCCGGCTTAGGAATGCGCACCATACGAGTTTTCGAACTCCCGTTCGAGCTTCCAGCGGAAGACGTTATCGCGGCTTTCCGCCCCTACGGCACTGTACATGGCCACACTGCCGAACGCTGGGCGCAATTCCAAACGTACCCCGTTCTTAACGGTGTACGGCAGATCACCATCGACCTCCATCGCCACGTGCCATCTTACCTGCAAATTAGCGGGTGCCGCGCGGTTGTCATATACGAAGGCCAACCCAAGACCTGTTCCGGGTGCGGAAAAGAAGGCCACCTCAGATCTGAGTGTCTTCAGCGACGAATCACCCAATTGCCAGCCGCTACCGTGGCACCTCCGGCTCCGACGACGGTTTTACCGATCACCTACGCCTCGGCGCTCTCTTCTCCTCCCACCGGCCGCCGCCCATCGGACCATGCACCAGTGACCCTTCCAGCTGCTACGGATACCGCTGGGGCCGACGCGTCGCGCTCAAAGCCTGACGCTACTCCGGCGCCACTACCAACAGCGACGACTTCCGACACCCACCCGCCTGAACATATGGACGCCCCTTCATTTGACGTTCCCGCGGCGGCCTTCCTCTCAGAGCGACGCGACTCCCTCCCGTCTTCCGACACGGAGGGGCGAACCCGCAAACAACGTTCACCTAAGAGGCGCAAGAGGAGGCACCGTACGGTCTCGGAACGAGACGGATCACCACCCCCCGATGCTCCAGAGGCCGTCCGACCCGACGAGGCCTCGGAGAACCTACACGACGATACGCATGACGACAACATGACGCCGACTGTGGATACGTCGATGCCTACTCTACTGGCTCGCTCAGGTGCTCCTGAACCAATGGACTCCACAGATGCGACTGTCGCCGAGACGTCCTCTGCCCCTACGACCGAAGTGGAACGTACGACCATCACAACGACAACGCCTTCAATGGTGTGGAGTGAGGACGTCGATGAGGACCCGGACCACACGCTGGGGACAGAGTTACCCCAGACGGAAGCATCGTTACGCCGCTGATAACGCCGTCGGGTGGCGTACGGTACGACTCACCGTTGCCTCGTCCCTCTTCATCCTCCGCCGGTGGAGTTCCCCTCCACGGCGGGGTACGGCTCCAAACCTACCGATTAGCGACGATCAACACTAACACCATTAGCTCACCCGTGAAACTTCAACTGCTGCGAGAGATGATATGGGCGTCGGACGTCGATATCGCACTACTACAGGAAGTACACCTGGCCACACTTCCAGACGTCGCGGGATATAACACTTATCCTTCTCCTGGTGACCACCTGGGACGCGGCGTAGCCATCTACGCCAGAGAATGCATTCCAGTGGCCGATATCACATACATTCCATCTGCCAGAGGCATGGCCGTTACCGTCATGGGGACCCGTATCGTCAACATTTACGCTCCGTCAGGCTCCACCCGCAGACGCGACAGGGCACTCTTCTATTCAGAAGACATCGCTCCTTTGTTTCTTGGACGCTGCGACCATTACTTGCTTGGGGGTGATTTTAATTGTGTCTTGCACCCTAAAGATCAAGTACCCCACTACAACAGCTGTCAAGAACTGCGTCTTGTCGTCCGAGATCTGTTGCTCCGCGACACTTGGGAAGTTCGGCACGGCGACGCGCCTGGACATACTTACCAGACGAGTCACTCCGCGAGCCGCCTTGATAGAATTTACGTCTCTCGGGAACTCACGCCTGCAGTCCAAGGTGCAGAACTTTGGCCCCTGGCCTTTTCGGACCACTGTGCCTACATCTGCACCATTCTCTTCCCCAAGCAAGTGGTCTGGCGTAGTCGTGCACCGTGGAAGCTAAACACCTCCCATCTTCATGATCCCGAATGTCTTCAACGTGTTACCGAGACATGGGCCACCTGTGAACGTCGCTTACCTAAATACGGCACGACCTTGACCTGGTGGCTAGAATGTGCCAAACCTCCCATTCGACGTACTTTGATTCAGTATGGAAAGGAAGTTGCTATGTGGCGCCGGCACACTACCGACTATTTCTACGCCGTTCTCCGCGACCTGGACGCCCAACCGCCCACCCCCGACACCCAGAGGGAACGCAGCAGGATTAAGGCGCAAATTGTAACTTTGACACGCCGTAGACTGCAGGGGGCTATGGTGCGAACCCGACGTCAAGATTCGGCGGAACAAGAACATCCGACCATGCATCATATCGCCTCCGTTAGGAAACATCGACGACGACAACTCATCACCGAGATCACCACCTGTCGCGGCCAGCACGTCACTTGCCAGGCCGAAATCGTCAGTGCCTTTGTCGACCACTACCGCACAATGTACCAGGAGGAGACTACCAACAACCACCCTGAGGAGTCTGTGTTACCACACGTAACTCGCACCCTCACCAGCGACGAAGCGGACGAGCTGATGGAGCCCATTATGCGTGACGAAATCCACGATGCAATCAAAAAAGGTGCTCTGAATAAGTCACCTGGTGTCGACGGATTGCCGATAGAATTTTATCGCGCTTTCTTCACACTAATGGCGTCACGGTGGACAACGATGTTTAATGAACTGCTGACGATGGGGAACGCCGTACCGCCGTCCTTCGTCACGGGAATTATTATACCCATCCACAAACCGACACCAGGTGTGACGGCAGCACATTACCGTCCCCTGACTCTGCTTAACGCAGACTGTAAAATTTTTACACGCCTACTGGCAACGCGATGCCGCAAGATCCTGCCTAGCATTCTATCCCCGGAACAGACAACTCCGGGCGGCTCAGTTAATATACAAACGGCCACAGGAGAATGTCGCGATTTAATTGCACTGGCAGCGGCGTGCAGACTCCGCGCAGCAGTGGTTGCCATTGATTTTGACAGCGCATTCGACAAATTGCGGCATCTTTTTCTGTTCTCAGTGATGAACCGCATGGGTTTTCCACCAACCTTTATCGACGTGATCCGGCACCTGTACGGCACCGCCGAATCTCTGATTCAGGTTAACGGCCGTGTGGCGGGACCAGTGGCGATCCGGCGTTCCGTACGGCAAGGCTGCCCACTTTCGACCCTACTCTATGCCATAAGCCTGGAGCCACTCATCGGGAGTCTGACGAGCCACCTTTCTGGTCTCACTTTGCGACAGTACAGTTTTCGATGTCGTGCGTATGCGGACGACCTCCTCCTCTTGATCCGCTCACGGAGTGAAACGCACACGGTACTTGATTTGATATCAACGTACGGCACTGCAGCGGGCAGTACCATGAATGTGGCTAAATCCGCGGCGATGGCCATTGGACGCGGCCTCTCACACGACGACTTAGCACCTCTCCCGTGTGTACAACAACTACGATATCTTGGTATCATTTTCACCTCCACCGTGCGCCGCTCCGCTGCCATCAATTTTCGGCGTGCACTCCAAACTATCCGCACGACGGTGCGGCAAAATCTTCTCCGACGACTCGATTCTTTACAACGTGTCCAATACCTGAATCAACACGTGGCGTTTAGAATGGTCCACATCGCACAGATCCTCCCGCTGCCATCAACTATTGGACGCAGCCTCCAGGCTGCCCTCGGATACTTCCTTACGGCCGGTACGATCTTTAAGGTCCGCTGCGACACGCTCACCCTTCCCCCGCGAGCAGGAGGCCTCGGCCTTGTCAATGTGCGACTCCGAGCGGCGTCCTTGTACATGTCCACCACGCACAAGCAGTGGCACGGGGGCTCCTCCCTTACGCGCAGCTTGCTGGAAATTCTTGTGCCCGCGACCATAACACCACCAGTACCAGTCGGACACATCAAGCACCATTTGACCCACATTTCTGATTTCATCGTCGACTTCAGTTATGCTCACACGCACTTACCGACCACGCGTTCTCCTCGACCTAAAGATTTTTACACCCCACTCCTTCGTTCCATATCCAGCAACAATATCGAACTGAGACATCCGTCCACGCGGTGGCCAACGGTTTGGCGTCACATCCACCAGCCTTTTCTTACCTCCAACGTCCGGGCAACATGATACCAAGTCGCAAATGAAAAATTCGCCACAAACCATCGCCTTCACGCCATCGGACTACAGGACTCTCCACTTTGTTCCATTTGCCACCTCGTGGATGACGATGTCCACCAACTGACTTGTGCTGCCACCAGTGACGTCTGGAAACTTGCCCGACAGTTTGTTGCCTGTTACCTCCGCGTTCCGCCGGACTCGATTGACCCACGGACTTTTATCCATCCTGAGAATTCTTATTTCCCCGCCTCCAAAAATCATGCGATCGTATGGGTCAAGGGGTGGACGATCACCTACATGTATAATGGTGGCGACAAATCACGCCTTGATTTCTGGCAGTACTTACAAACCGCCCACAGTGAAGTTGAACAGCGACCGTGCTACCGCGCCTTCTTCGCCAACTACCTACATGCCATCTTTACTTCACCCCCGCTCAGTTGGATGGTGCCACACGCCGACAGCACTCCCGCCCCCCCCCCCCCTGCTGACATGTGAGACTCCCCGCGCTACTTTCTACATTTGTAACCCACAGTGGAGTAGGCGCATGGACACGCGCCTCCTTTCTTCAATGCACTACCCCAGACAACACTGGTCTTTCCCTCACTCCACTGTATATTGCTTCACACCTCTTAGATTACATCAGAATTATTATTCTTTTTTTCCCTACACCTTGTTCATAAAAAAAAAATTCGTCGCCTTGTACGAGTATATTGTCTTGTGTTAATTTTCGCCGGAAGAATGGCATTTCTGTTGTATTTAAGTTTGTACCAATAAAGATCTTTTTTTCATTTACCCTTTTCCTGGTGAAAAAAAAAGCGGCTCTAGGCGCTTCAGTCTGGAACTGCACTACCGCTACGGTCGCAGGTTCGAATCCTGCCTCGGGCATGGATATGTGTGATGTCCTTTGGTTAGTTAGGTTTAAGTAGTTCTAAGTTCTAGGGGAATGATGACCTCAGCAGTTAAGTCCCATAGTGCTCAGAATCATTTGAACCAGCCATAAATTTTGAAAGACTTCAGTTCTACGGCATCCGAGACACAGTCCTATATGTAGTAAAATTCACTTACAAGTGGGACTTTTAAATCTACAACTAGCAAGAAATGGATGAATTATTGGAGACTCTACTACCATCCGTGCTACGTTTTATGCAATATTAACTTCTGTTCCATATTTATTACTGTATAATCTTGTTTAAGTACACTTTGTAGGACCACTACTTCGGAATAAATTTGCTTTATTTCTGAATAAATTGCCAGACCTGTGTAACTTTCATCTCGCAATACCGCCTGCATTAACTAGCAAATATTTTTCAATTTTATCATATAGGGTGATTACTCTTAATTGTAATTTATCACAATTAATTTGCATAACTTGTCTCTGATTAATTTATTAGAGCATAGGTTGACAATTTTTGCTACAGATTGTTTAACTATCTTCACTACTGGACATAACAGAGACATGTACGGCTCGAAAATCCGGCATCAGTGAGTCACTTTCAATAACAGCTTAACAAAGCCCAATACCGAATATTATTACTGAATGACACTAATGAGCGTGTAGTAAAAGCAAGATGCCTGGTAAGTCACAGTGTGAAACCCTCCTCCGCTTTGTCGAAGTTTACAAATAATTTCCCAATGTGTCGTCCAGCAGTGCTTCATTTATAATGCTTATGTACCTTAGACGTCTTATTACATATATACTGCACTGCTGATTGCCCGTCCAAGTTAAGATCTCCTTGCTTCCACGAAAAAAAAATGATGCCTTAATTTTCCCTTTTGAGCGTCTTTGTTCTATTTTATTCATTTAGTTTTTTTTAATAGCTGTCAAAGTTTTTAAATATAAGCGAACTTTGTTCGTTATTAAGCTCTGATATTGTAATAAAGTTGTCTTACCTAGAAGTATGTACGAGGGGCGTTCAGAAAGTAAGCTCCGATCGGTCGCGAAATGGAAACGACTATGAAAGTCCGATAAAGCTTTGCACATATGCGTTGGGTAGTGTCTCTAGTATAACCCCAGTTAGCATCACGTCGCTCTTCTCATTTCTGAGCTCGCAGTGAGTGCGTAAAGATGTCTAGAAAATAGTGTCTGCCGCCAAGTACGAGGGCCTGGTGAGAAATTTCGCCTGAAGCTATGCAGCTAACATTACATAACTGTCGTGCTGTTTCTTGTTCAAGACAATTCTCAGCCGCATTCTGCAGGGGCAATGAAGATGCTCCTGCATCGTTTTCAAATGGAAATGTGAGATTACCCACAATACAGTCCGCAATTGTCTCCCCCTGAGTTTCATCTCTGGTCACATGAACCGCTGTCTTTGAGGACAACATTTTGACACAGACAACGAGGTGTAGGCCAGCGTGGAGAATTGGCGGAAAGCACTGGCGGCTGCCTTCTATGATGAGGCTATTGAAAAGTTGGTACAACGCTATGACAAAAGTCTAAGTCAGAACGGCGACTACGTAGAGAAGTAGCTGAAAGGTGTAGCTAATTGTTACAAGTAAAACATTTCTGATGTTCACTGTGGTTTCAATTTGGCAACCAATCGGAGCTTACTTTCTGAACAGGCCTCGTATTTGTTCCCCCACAACATCCGCCACATCCACTTTACAGTCTACGCTACTGTAACGTTTTACCTTACGAAAACCAAGCCTCGATTACTACCTGACCACGTTATTATTTTGCTTGGTCTCCCGTGGCCTTTATTGTAAATAAGCAGTGGCGTTACAGTAAGCAACTGCAATGGTGACCAAGGTAAATACATCGCATTCTGTGTGACTTCAAGACAGTTGTGCATATCAAGTAGTTCATGACGTCCTGATGAAATATCACGGTAAAATCTCACAATAAGCTGACGGAAGCGTCGTCACTCGCTGGTGCAATAATATTGCGGTCGACTAATGTAGTACAATGAATATATTTCAGATAGATACATGTATATTTTGCATTCCAGACAGCAAGCTGCTATCGCTCTCTACAGTAGAGCCTCAGAGTAGGGCTACAAAGTTGTTACACCGGGCTAATGCACAGTGTGGGCAGATTAATAGCTATATACCATTAGAATTTCCAGAGTAGCAGCCGTGTAGTGTACTTTGTGGGCGACAGAGGCTCACTCTGTTCGTAACATACTTCGCTGACGATGTACGACAGAGTTCAAGACGCATGTCGTCGTAAACACTGAGATACGTCAAAAAATGCCGCATCATACGTGAAGGTTTAATACATTTATTCTTTCCTACAGCAGTCGAGTCAACTTAAGGAAATTCCTGATATCTGACAGCGCTTTTGGGGGATTTCAAGTGCGAAGCGCAAACGGCTGTAGGCGGAAATGATAACCGTCTATAGATCTATGAAGAGGCATTGCCAAAGACACGTCTACAAAATCACGTTGTAGAGACGCAAAGCAGTTCAGCCCAGAGTGCGGAAACTGTCTGGGATCATGTATCGTTATTCTTAGTTTAGATACCGTACTTATACGGTTGTACCTTATGCATATACTTTTACGGCCGTTCCATAATTTTGGCCGGCCGCTTTGGCCGAGCGATTCTAGCCTCTTCATTCCTGAACCGCGCTACCACTACGGTCGCAGGATCGAATCCTGCCTCGGGCATGGATGTGTGTGATGTCCTTAAGCTAGTTAGGTTTAAGTAGTTCTAAGTTCTAGGGGACTCATAAGCTGAGAAGTCAAGTCCCATAGTGCTCAGAGCCATTTGAACCACCGTTTTGAACCTCAGATGTTAAGTCCCATAGTCCTTAGAGCCATTTGAACCATAATTTCAATTTTTTTCGGCGCTGTGCACTGGTATTAACGAGGAATTACCACTCTTTCTGTTACCTATAGTCTGCCTCAGCTAATGAAGTCACAACCTGAAAATTATTCGGTGTCTGCAGCCGATGATTTCTGCACCTTATGCGGGGTCGTATAATTTCCGAGTTACATCATCGCTTTTGAACCAGTGGCAGGTATTTGTGGTCTGCTGCGGCGTACTCGGGCCTAATAGGGCACCTGCGCTGTACCGGCCCGAGCCTCCACTTTAATTTTCGCAGGCCACGGGCAGCGCCACAGGCAGCGGGCTGGTAATGGCGTGTTGCGAAGCCCTGCTGCCCCTGCCGCCCCGACGCAAGGGAAATATTAGTGGCGGCGCCAAATTAACGATCTCATTCCCCGCGGGGCGCATCGGCGCGTCCGCAGCCCGCAAACAGCGCCGGCTCCCCCAGACTGCGCCGTGCCGGCCCTAACTCACCGCAGGGGGCAAACCGCCGCAGCGATTCCAGTCCGGTGGCCGGCTTTCCCCTGCGTTCTGCCCCAGCTGCCGCCACTTCCTATATTTAATAAACACCTCGAGCAAAATTTGCACGATGGTCTGATGCAACAGTAGGCTACACATTGTCTTCGTAGAGAAGGTCAACAGATAGTATAACATCCACGAAATATATATATTTATTACGAGTGGAATATGAACGTGTGGAAAATTACGTAACTCAATAATATTCATTCAATTATGTAATTATTTCTTAAAAAGATGATAATTATGTAAAACAGAGACAATATGCGTTTCACATTATTTGTTAATCTATGTCATTCTTCTCTTTTGTTTTGTACCCTTTTGTCGTCTTCTTCTGATGTAAGTTGCCGACGCAAGACGCGATTCGATTTGAAGTCTGTTGAATGAAAAACATTTAATGTAAAATTATTGTACATTTATGTTCATTTGCTGGTCAAAACAAATAGAGACAAAGGCGGTAAAACTATTTATGATTAATTATTGAAGATTCACTTCGTCTTTTAATTACAATTTTGTATTAATTGTTTTATCATAGCTGCAAGAAGCGGAGCCATTGTTAGTTGTGATTATATAGCAACTTCGCCTGTACTTCTAGCTGAAAATAGCATGGGTTTGTGATAAACTAATTTTGCAAAACAATTTAGTAATTTTTTTATTTGTGGCATCAATTTAAATGATTAATTATTTATTGAGAAAAGGAATATCTTAATTAAAAAAGGAATCCTCTATCTTTTGTTGGCCGGCATCTTAACTTTTATCACAGCGGTAAAATTAAATTACTTGAAACTGCAAACAATATTCCGATGTGTAAGAAATAAATGTGCACCGGCGGTACTGAACTCTATTTATAAAAGAAAAAATTAATCCAATCAGACTGCATTTTCTAAGAACAGTGCTGATGGTATTTATTCTTGAACAAGATTTCATTGCTAATGTACGAGGCCAAAATTGAACTACATACGAATCACGGAGAAAAATATTTCTCGTAGCATTCGTCAGTGTTGTGTTCGGGTGGTATTCTGTGGTTCCTTTTCATGATCAATTTGCTAAGAATAATTAAATCCATCGAAGACAAAAATTATAAAAGCTCTGATGTACGATCTGTAATTTTAGTGATATCAACACAACTTACAGTCAACATTATTACACTACGTCAGGTGGAATTCTTGTGCAATTTGAACAAAATAATTATCCGGGAGAAGTTGTAGTGTGCATAATGCATTTTACGTGTGTATAAATATTGTCAGTATCATTTTCAAAATCAAATCAATGCAACTGCTAAAAAACAGAGTGAATTCAAACCGCAGAATACCATAAAATATCGTATCGTCCATATTCATTGCATTTGTCCATGTTGATGATACACAATAACCGCCACAATAGGTCTTGCATCTAGAACAATTTACATTTATCGGGCATGTTTGTATCCCCGCAAGGCATATCAGTCTGCGTTCTTCAAAAAGTTGACCTTTATCACATCGCATCACTAATATTCGCAAATACGTGACAGTCTTGACGAATAGAATCCGGTAAGTTATACAGGATGGTACAGCTGCCCATAGCTATAGGTTTTAGGCAACCAGCAACGCCTCCAGATACCACTCGCAAGATCTTCATATTCTCTCCCTAGCTACATGCAAACTAATAGTCCTACCGAAAAAATTAACAAGACCTTTTTGTAACAAATTTAACTTAGTATCGCAGTACATAATTTAACTACATTAAATTTCCTGCCAAGAGTTTTTGGTCATTTTGCTGTAGGACTAAGTTAGTGAGTAGTGACCAATAGAGGGATTGTTTTTTTTTTGGAGGGGCGGTCCAGGCAGCGAGGTCATCGGTCTCATCGGAATAGGTAAGGAAGAGGAAGGAAGTCGGCCGTGCCCTTTCAAAGGAACCATCCCGGCATTTGCCTGGAGCGATTTAGGGAAATCACGGGAAACCTAAATTAGGATGGCCGGACGCGGGCTTGAACCGTCGTCCTCCCGAATGCGAGTCCAGTGACCAATAGAATATGAATATCTCGTGCATATAATTCATAGGTTGTGGCGGGTGAAACGCCCTTTGCATGTCATCAGTTGTAGCACAGGAAAGCTCTAAAAGTCAACTAAACGTCTTAGGAGATAATATCAACTGCACTGTAAGACTGTTCACTGACGATGCTGTCAGCCCGCATCTCGCGGTCGTGCGGTAGCGTTCTCGCTTCCCACGCCCGGGTTCCCGGGTTCGATTCCCGGCGGGGTCAGGGATTTTCTCTGCCTCGTGATGGCTGGGTGTTGTGTGCTGTCCTTAGGTTAGTTAGGTTTAAGTAGTTCTAAGTTCTAGGGGACTTATGACCACAGCAGTTGAGTCCCATAGTGCTCAGAGCCATTTGAACCAATTTTGAACGATGCTGTTATCTTGTTTATTTTTATTTGTTTTCTGAGACACAAGACTTCTAACTTATTTGATATGGCCCACCACGAATTCTTCTCCCGTACCAACCTCTTCATCTCAGTCCTAATTATTTGTTGTATATATAACAGTGTATCTTCGTCTACAGTTTTCACCCCCTACAGCTCCCTCTAGTATTATGGGGGTCATTTCCTGATGTCATCACACATGTTCTGTCATCCTGTCTCTTCTTCTTGTCGGTGTTCTCCATAGGTTCCTTCCTTCGTTGATTCTGTGGAGAAACTCCTCGTTCTTTACATTATCTGTCCACCTAATTTTTAACATTTTTCTGTAGCATTGCATCTCAAACGCTTCGGTTCTATTCTATTCTCGTTTCTCCCACAGTACATGTTTAACCACCACAAAATGTTCTGCTCCAAACTCACATTCTGCAAAAAAGTTTCCTACATTTGATACTAGACCACTTCTCGTCCAGGAATTCTCTTGCTCCCAATGCTAGTTTACTTTTTATGTCCGCCTCGTTCCGTTCGGTATGGGTTGGGTTAAATCGCTTCCAAGGTAGCAAAATTCCTTAACTTCGTCTGCCTCTTAACCACCCACTTCGATGATAAGTTTCTCGCTATTCTCATTACTGTTGCTTCTCGTTAATGTGTCGTACGCGCGTTCTATTTTCTTGGCGCTAGCCCGTATGGATAAGTTATGCGCACTCTTTGCTTCCCTCAGAGATGCGGTAGTCCCTAAACCAGCGAGAGAGCAATGAGTGCCGTAGCGAAGTGTATTTAGAGGCACTCGCAGCACTCCGAAGCGCAGCTATTTATCAGCGCTCAGAGAGGAGAGCTTCGTTGTCCGAGTGACGTGCCGACACTGAGTGGGGCCGATCGCTGCTGTGTACGCGGTGGCTGTGCTGTGGAGTGTCTTTGGCGACTGACGTCCAGTGAAGCTCTATGAATAATGCGTATTTTAGGCTGTGGACGGAAGGAATGTCGATTGGAGTGCCCGATATTGCGATTCTTCTAACATTTGAGACTCAGTGTGCCTGTCGAAGTACTCGTTTTGCATGGAAGTCACCCAAAGCATTCCGGTTCCACCTCTGTGTTTGTTCTCTCTTTAATGTTGACCTCTGTAATTTGCCAGGCGCTTGTGCCTGGCGACTTGTACGAATTATGGCTACTGTAGCTTTTACGCTGCGCCTATTGCACGCGAGAGTGAAACTTTGAATACATTTCAGCGCGACCAGTTTACGGGTTGTGATATTTTTTGTTTTCAGTCTGGCTTTAGGTGTCGCAGCGGTCGCACGCTCCTCAAGTTTTCTCCGTGAACGTTTCAGTCTTTACGCCAGTGTTTTCGTGTTTCGCGCTCGTTTATTGACGTTTTGCACGTGAATTAAGCGTTATCAATTGAGCATTTGGTCTTCGTTCGTGTCATCTTTCTACGTAGTGCCGTTGGGATTTCGGCGTTGGCCGAGATTTCTTCGCTGCAGAACACCATGGCAAACTCCGTGAGAAAAAACACCGTGATTTTCACCTTCGACAAGTACTCCCGTCGAGTACAGCCCTCTGCACTTGAAATACACGACTTGATTACCGAGGTAATTGGCCTTCATTCTGAATCTGCTCATACCATGCAGCTAGACTCTGATGAATACTGCATTTTTGTAAAGTTTAACGATTCCGTGAGTGCAGACCGCTTTCTGGCAAAATTTGGTTATGAAACGGAATTTATACACCGTGATGGTACTGAAAGTACTGTCAAGCTCCGGAATTCCGAGTCTGTAATTAGGAATGTTACGGTTTTGAATACTCCCATAGAGCCGGCCGAAGTGGCCGTGCGGTTAAAGGCGCTGCAGTCTGGAACCGCAAGACCGCTACGGTCGCAGGTTCGAATCCTGCCTCGGTCATGGATGTTTGTGATGTCCTTAGGTTAGTTAGGTTTAACTAGTTCTAAGTTCTAGGGGACTAATGACCTCAGCAGTTGAGTCCCATAGTGCTCAGAGCCATTTGAGCCATACTCCCATAGAAGTAGACAACTCGAAAATTAAAGATGTCCTTTCAAAGTATGGGGTTGTCAGGCAAATAGGCAACGAAAGGTGGGCTTCGCATTTCAAGCTGCAGTGCTTTAACGGTATTCGCTCCGTGGAGATGGAAGTGAAGGCAAACATTCCCTCCAACATCTTTGTTGACGGGCACAAGGCGCATGTTATGTACTCAGGGCAAACCCCTACATGTCATGTATGTAACGAGTCTGGTCACCTCCGTCAGGACTGCCCTCGCCGTGTTTTTGTGCTAACAAATAACCTTACGCAACGCCGGAAATTAACAATCAACGATTTGTTGCCAGCCAGTAATACAACAGAGCCGGCGGCAGTCGTGGATCCTGTTACTACCTCTGAAAATGTTGCACTTAATGTTAATGACTTTCCGTCTTTGAAACCTGCATTAACTGCTGAAATTCCGTCCCGTGATAGCGAGTTTCCCACTAAAAAGCGTCCTCTAGAGGACACTGAAAAAAATGTTGATGAGGACTCTTCCTGTGAAACACCCGTTGCCAGGAGGCCGAAGCCCAGTGTGTGATGTCTTTAGGTTAGTTAGTTAGGTTCAAGTAGTTCTATGTCTAGGGGCTCATGACCTCAGATGTTAAGTCCCATTAGTGCTTAGAGCAATTGAACAATTTTGAGACAATGTTGCATGTTACCGCGAATAGATTCCGTACGCTTGCCGCAGCGTGGTTTGTTTCATTTACTCAGGAATGTCCACTCACATTTCGGCGACGTATTCACGGAGCACATGCCTTCTGTGCAGCTACTAGTAGAATTCTTCGGCTAGAGAAGCTGTAGAGGAAACCAGCCGCCCTAAACGTTGCTATCGGATGCAGAAAGTATTTTCTAGTTCTAGACCTAGATGTCAGAGAGAGAAAGTCATTCCATAAAAATTCCGACATATTTTCACTTCTTAGATACAATTTCACTACAAAGTCCGTATTAATTTGTAATTTGGGATACAACATTCACATGCAAATACAGTCTTTCTCGGCAATTTTATTTCTGGAAAAAATGCACACGGTTTTCTGTGAACAGAATGCTCGCTCAGTAATCTACAAATTGATCAGTGAACTATCAGTTACAGTTCACGTTCTGTAAATACGCCACGTGTATTTAAGTTATTCGAAAGCTACATAGTTCGCAAGGAAAATCTGGGATATGAACATTCTTTATCGTTCAATCATTAAATGCCGGCCGCGGTGGTCTCGCGGTTCTAGGCGCGCAGTCCGGAACCGTGCGACTGCTACGGTCGCAAGTTCGAATCCCGCCTCGGGCATGGCTGTGTGTGATGTCCTTAGGTTAGTTAGGTTTAAGTAGTTCTAAGTTCTAGGGGACTGATGACCACAGCAGTTGAGTCCCATAGTGCTCAGAGCCATTTGAACCATTTTTTTTTTCAATCATTA
This sequence comes from Schistocerca nitens, assembly GCF_023898315.1. NCBI lineage: Eukaryota > Metazoa > Arthropoda > Insecta > Orthoptera > Acrididae > Schistocerca > Schistocerca nitens. The sequence goes on from NC_064614.1 coordinate 545,207,582, forward strand.
ACACTTTCGGACACTTTGTGATCTTTTTAATACTACCCTCGAAATTGAAACATTCTTTTAGAGCCACGATGGTGTAAGAATCCCTAATCCTTTTCAGATTCTCGCAAGCAGTACCTGTAGACCACAAAACGTGTACGAATGCTCTCTCCTGATTATCTGTGATAGCCAGTGAGCTAGCAGATCCAAGCCCTTGTATCCCGAGTATGTACCTTGTACCAATTGTCATTATCTCTCAGAGAAAATTATTAAATAAACTATTTCATAACCCCATTGACAGTAAAATAGTCCCTTCTTTACATAACTCAGCTATCAAAGTTTATTTCTCGTTTCCACAGTACCACAACCTGGCGAATCATAAAATCACAAACTTCCCCATATGTATAACCCACACAACCGATTCATATACATGTTCCCACGCTATCATGTACTTAGTTGATAGAAATGCTAATATTCGCATTTCACGTAAATCACAGTTATCTTTTCACTCACTCTTATAATCAAAACATGGAAATAGGATGTCAGGAGAAAATAAAAATATTTAAGAAAGATAAAGCTTTTGCATAAAAGTGTTCAAAAATGGTTCAAATGGCTCTGAGCACTATGGGACTTAGCATCTGTGGTCATCAGTCCCCTAGAACTTACAAGGGAACCTCCCCATCGCACCCCCCTCAGATTTAGTTATAATTTGGCACAGTGGATAGGCCTTGAAAAACTGAACACAGATCAATCGAGAAAACAGGAAGAAGTTGTGTGGAACTATAAAAAAATAAGCAAAATATACAAACTGAGTAGTCCATGGGTAACATAGGCAATATCAAGGAGGATGAGAGCATAAGGGGGCCGTAGTCTCGTGGTTAGCGTGTGCTGCTGCGGAGCGAAAGGTCGTTGGTTCAAGTCTTACCTCGAGCGAAATATTTACTTAGTTTATTTTTGCAAAGTTATGATCTGTCCATTCGTTCATTGACGTCTCTGTTCACTGTAATAAGTTTAGTGTCTGTGTGTTGCGACCGCACCGCAAAACTGTGTGATTAGTAGACGAAAGGACGTGCCTCTCCCATGGGAACCTAAAACATTTAATCGCAAGGTCATAGGTCAACCGATTCCTCCACAGGAAAGCACGTCTGATATATTCTATACGACACTGGTGACGGCATGTGCGTCACATGACAGGAATATATTTCGACCCACCTAAATTGCACACTTGGCGAATGGGTAAAAAGATTCTTCTACCTTGCCCGATTTAGGTTTTCTTGTGGATGTGATAATCACTTCCAAAAAAGTGATGAAAACATAAGAGTGTGTCACATAAACTGCAACAAATGAATGCAACAGTTTCACAGTCGCACAGTTTTCTCTGTGCTCTGTCAAAACATATGTTTTTAACGTTTTCAAATGCTTCCGTGTGTAGATCGTCAAATCCTGCATATGTCCAAGCAAATCTGAACATGTCCTGGAATTTTGGAGAGCGATATTGATTATGTGTGAGTGCCTGAACTCTGATAATTGTCTGAAAATAAAAAATTAAAATTTTCACTCGCGGGAAGACTTGAACTAAGGACCTCTCGATCCGCAGCTGCTCACGCTAACCACGGGACCACGGCGCTCCTGAGCTTACAATCTCCTTGATGTTGCTTATGTTGCTCATGAACTACTCAGTTTGTATATTTTGCTTATTTTTTCATAGTTCCACACAACTTCTTCCTGTTTTCTCGATTGATCTGTGTTCAGTTTTTCAAGGCCTATCCACTGTGCCAACTTATAACTAAACCTGAGGAGGGTGCGATGGGGAGGTTCCCTTGTTAGAACTACTTAAACCTAAGGACATCACACATATCCATGCCCAAGGCAGGATTCGAACCTGCGACCGTAGCGGTCACGCGGTTCCAGACTGAAGTGCCTAGAACCTCACGGCCACACCGGCCGGCATAAAAGTGTCTTTGCCTTGTTGCTGAAAAGCTAAATTCACCGTCGGGCTTATTTGCAGATGAATATCTAACAGTTATATACTGGACAAGAAGTTTTGATTCATGTAAGCTTTAAATTATGGGGTTTTACTGATTTTTCATATCTCCAAAAGTGTGACAAATAATAGGTTGAAATTTAATTATTAGTTTTGTTCCATTTGGTAATGACACATATTACGTGCAATTTTACAATAACAAGCAATAGTTTGTCACCAGCACCGCAGTGAGCCCTTCGTCCAGAGCCGTAGCTACACCACCTGTTTGAAGTAAGACCTCTATAGGAGCAACGTATAGCGCTATGCCACAAGCTTTTAGTAGTCATAGAAATACTTTATGTCATAACCCACGAACAGTTAAGAGAGCCTTAAATGGTGCACTGTCCAGAACCTCATCGTTAAACAGTCGCAAAGCTAAAACAATCATTCGTGGATAGACTTTGTGGTTAAAAGTATTTAAAATAAAAGTGTTTCTTATAGAAGTGCAGAAAATTAACATCTCTGGTTAAGTAATTGTAATGTAATAGAATAAAATTTTTTATTATTTTGTGACTATTAGTGTAATGCAATAAAATAAAATGAGCCGTGAGTTACATAAAAAAGAAACACACATTAATGCAATGGCTCAGCACAAAAGAGAAGTAACCAGTGTAGGAATATTATTAACAATGTAACATGTTGTTTAATTTAGCCCGACGTGTATAAGCACTCAGTAACTAGCTCAGTTCTCAGGGCAGTTACGTAATCGTCGATAATTAATTGTCCTTTCCTTATTTCCCATCACTACGGATATTATTTCAGGTTCGTGAGAAATCGTGTGCTTATTGCACCAGAGAATATTTGCCAAGACTGTTCGATGACCACTACTGTAATACGTAACTTATCGTGGTTTCGTCTCGATTCCCCAATATAAGATAACAAGAGTAGCATCTACAAATGAAATCCTATAATGGAACTGGAATCCTGTGACCAGACCTTTTCTGCCTGGGATGTTATCTCGTGGTATAAAGAAAATTGTTAAATTATTAGTAGCTGCGTCCGGTCTCGTGGCAAGATGAGCTTCACACAAGAACGTCCTCTTAGGTCCGAATCCAAGCAAATAAGATAAGCGAATGACAAAGGAAAGATAGTTCATGCATAGAAGCGCAAGAGTCCATGGAATAACATGCCCATTGTAGTTCTATCTCTTCTTCTTTGGCGTACTTGTCAATTGTTTATAAAATTTATCGTAATATTTAGTTTACATTTTTTAAAACCCAATTCTACCCATGAGAAACAGCACATAATCCCATTTACAACATATGGAATGTTTAAAGATCGTGTCCTGTATTCTGACATGAAGTATCACTGGTCAAAATTAGAAAATAGTCCTACATATATATGTAAGGAAACAGACATTTTTTGAGCTGTCAACCATTTTACACAGTCCAATCACATTACTCAAGCAACCGTCTATGTCCGATGCCACCGTACAATAAACACTCACAGATGGCAGCTCCTAGCAGTGAACGATAACAAAGCGGAAACGGAGCGATTTATCTGACGTCCAAAAAGGAATGATCATTGACTTTCGGGCCAAGAGTAGAAGCGTATCTGAATATTTAAATCAGTAAACTGTTCGAGTAACGGCGCAGAGGCCTCTGTGGTTCACCATGGGCCATAGATGACAGGAGTGAAAGACGGCTGCAGAGATGTAGAAGGGCGAACAGACGTGCACCTGTTGAGCCACTCACCTCCCGGATGAACAAAGGTACTACCAAAAGCGTCTCCTCAACAACCGTTGAGCGAAAGTTGCTGCGTATGGACTTCCGCAGCATGCGGTTTATAGGGTCAACACACTGCTCTCCCGGGCGTTGTCGAATTTCAGACCGTGGAGCCGCTACTTCCCTTGGCAGCATTTCATCAGTTGGCATTCGCGTGGCTGAGTACACCCTGCCCCAGTCTTCAGACCTGGGAAAATCCTTACAATACCGGGAACAGAACGCAGGTCCCCCGCGTTAACAGTCAGAAACACTGACCACTACGCTACGGAGGCGGACCTCCTCTAAGAGTGTGGGACATTGTTTTATATTTCCTGCATAAATCGCCTTGAGGTAGTTACAACTTGTAACGTGCAGATCGTCTTGCTTGACAGAACGATTAAGTTCCTTAAGTGACGTACAGTCTATTTTGTTTCAACGAATCGCCACTCTTTCAAAGAATTAGCGAGGAAGAAGTTCATGATCCCTGCCGCCAACAGAGGGATTGATGTTACAGGTGTTGTGCCTTTGAAACAATAGCATCAACACAAGGGAGACTAAAACTTTCACATATAAGTGCATAGAATCAAATGCTGCCAAACTTATGACTACTCATTTTCCTAACCTAATTAGCCAAATGAAAGAATACATTCATCGTTGAGTAACAAATGTGCTATCACGTTCCTGCCAGACAAATGCAAACTGATCAATTACAAATGTCTTTAACAAGCTACGTAGAACTATTATGCGATGTTCGGCGTTAGGAGGTTGGCTAAATAAATGTACGTTGATTTGTCATATCTAGAAAACACTACTTTTCTACCACTCACTGGATACGTTTTGATCGTTGTTCAGAGGGCTGCATTCACTCCTTTTGCACTTTTACCAGAGAGAACATCTCCCCTGAATATGCGGCTGATAAAGCCGACTCAGTAAAACATCGAGAAATTGTACATGAATGCGAACGTTAATTAATGCGAGGTCGGAAAGAAATTCCAATTTTCCGTATGATAGGACAAGAAAATTAACCTAAATTGCAAAAACATTTAATTGGAAACAGGCAAAAATGGAAAGGGCATCGGTTAGTCGATATGTGATGTGGGAAGAAATGAGTTTACGCCTCTTTGCGTGCATTTCGTGGGAAATGTAAGAGTAACGAAACGGAATACTGTTCCAATGAACAGGCCTTAGGCCAACCAAAAAGCGTGTTAACATGGCACTCAAATTAAATTTTTAACATGCATTAAGGCCTTAGCTCTGTTTTTAAAATTGTATGCAGGACCTAGAACATCTGTACGCCAGGGGCAAACATATACACTCCTGGAAATGGAAAAAAGAACACGTTGACACCGGTGTGTCAGACCCACCATACTTGCTCCGGACACTGCGAGAGGGCTGTACAAGCAATGATCACACGCACGGCACAGCGGACACACCAGGAACCGCGGTGTTGGCCGTCGAATGGCGCTAGCTGTGCAGCATTTGTGCACCGCCGCCGTCAGTGTCAGCCAGTTTGCCGTGGCATACGGAGCTCCATCGCAGTCTGGTCGCACACTGGTAGCATGCCGCGACAGCGTGGACGTGAACCGTATGTGCAGTTGACGGACTTTGAGCGAGGGCGTATAGTGGGCATGCGGGAGGCCGGGTGGACGTACCGCCGAATTGCTCAACACGTGGGGCGTGAGGTCTCCACAGTACATCGATGTTGTCGCCAGTGGTCGGCGGAAGGTGCACGTGCCCGTCGACCTGGGACCGGACCGCAGCGACGCACGGATGCACGCCAAGACCGTAGGATCCTACGCAGTGCCGTAGGGGACCGCACCGCCACTTCCCAGCAAATTAGGGACACTGTTGCTCCTGGGGTATCGGCGAGGACCATTCGCAACCGTCTCCATGAAGCTGGGCTACGGTCCCGCACACCGTTAGGCCGTCTTCCGCTCACGCCCCAACATCGTGCAGCCCGCCTCCAGTGGTGTCGCGACAGGCGTGAATGGAGGGACGAATGGAGACGTGTCGTCTTCAGCGATGAGAGTCGCTTCTGCCTTGGTGCCAATGATGGTCGTATGCGTGTTTGGCGCCGTGCAGGTGAGCGCCACAATCAGGACTGCATATGACCGAGGCACACAGGGCCAACACCCGGCATCATGGTGTGGGGAGCGATCTCCTACACTGGCCGTACACCACTGGTGATCGTCGAGGGGACACTGAATAGTGCACGGTACATCCAAACCGTCATCGAACCCTTCGTTCTACCGTTCCTAGACCGGCAAGGGAACTTGCTGTTCCAACAGGACAATGCACGTCCGCATTTATCCCGTGCCACCCAACGTGCTCTAGAAGGTGTAAAGTCAACTACCCTGGCCAGCAAGATCTCCGGATCTGTCCCCCATTGAGCATGTTTGGGACTGGATGAAGCGTCGTCTCACGCGGTCTGCACGTCCAGCACGAACGCTGGTCCAACTGAGGCGCCAGGTGGAAATGGCATGGCAAGCCGTTCCACAGGACTACATCCAGCAGCTCTACGATCGTCTCCATGGGAGAATAGCAGCCTGCATTGCTGCGAAAGGTGGATATACACTGTACTAGAGCCGACATTGTGCATGCTCTGTTGCCTGTGTCTATGTGCCTGTGGTTCTGTCAGTGTCATCATGTGATGTAATTGACCCCAGGAATGTGTCAATAAAGTTTCCCCTTCCTGGGACAATGAATTCACGGTGTTCTTATTTCAATTTCCAGGAGTGTAGTTCGTTATAACTATTAAAATTCAGTGTTCTGTTTCCAGTGAAGTCTCTTACGTTGCAGAAATAAATAGGTGACGTATCGTTGTTTGTATATTTCGCTGTGGAGTGCAATTCTTATGAGCATTGTTTAGCAAGATGTTACAAATAACTTGATAAGTTACCATGTATAGGTTAATTATATGTAGACTAACTTGATGCAGGTTTCCATGCTACTCTATCCTATGCGAGCCTCTTCATCAGCGAATAACTACTTCAACGAGCACCCCTTTGAATCTGCTTACTGTATTCACCACTTGGTCCTCCTCTACAGGTTTTAACACCCCCCCCCCCACGTCTGACCAATGCTAAACCGATAATTCCTTGATGTCTCAGAATGTGTCCTATCAAACAGTCCCATTCACATTTAATTTATTCGAAATTCAATTCAATACAGGATCTATCCATGTGATCTTCAGCATTTTTATGTAGTGCCACATTTCAAAAGCTTCTACTCTCTTCTTGTCTAAACAGCTTATCGTACACGTTTCAATACCATACCAGGCTCCCAGGCTACGTACCACACAAATACCTTCAGAAAATATTTCCGAACACTTAAATTTATGCCCAATACTAACAAAGCCCTCTTCTTCAGGAACGCTTTTGTTGCCATTGTTAGTGTACATTTTAAGTCCCCTCTACTTCAACCATCATCGGTCATTTTACAACCCAAGTACGAATACACATCTACTACTCTAGTGTCTCATTTCCTAATCTAACTCCCTCGGCATCGCTTGATTTAATTCGAGTACATTCCATTACCCCCGTATGGCTTGACGGGCCCACCTGCTTCCTTTTGATGCGATCGGGCTTCTTTCTTCTGTTAGTTTAGTTCGGTTTCCAGCATTCTAGCCACCTAAAATTTCTTTTTAGTCGTATTTAAGTCTCAGAGGCGTACCAACAACGTAAGGTTTCCTGATTGACTTGCTTCGTTACTCCTAATTTTTCATCACATTTAAGCTTTATTTCATTTTCTACACTGGCACATTTTGTCGCCTATATTGCACCTCCTGTGCTTCGCCCATCCCCTCGCGACTGTTAACGCACAAAAAATAAGGGACAGCTATTACGCCAACAGCATGTGAGACAGAAGACTTTCCATTTCTTATGACATCACAAAACTTTTTCTCTAGTGTGCTAGCCTACGATGCAAAAATTCTTACGTAAGAAACAGCTACTTCTCACTTTCAATAACCATCTTGGGCATCCTTGGCAGAACAACAACTCCAGACTAATCTTTACACAGGAGAGGAAGTCAAGCCCAGCTTATACATTAAGAATCAAACGACTAGTAGCTTCTACTACTATTAATTCTGAGAAAAATACTAATGAGCGCAAAGACAGCTCCAGCAACAAGCAACATTAGGCACGAATTCGCTGAGTGAAAGTGCACGACCACAGCTACAGGAGCCTTAGTGTCCCTTACTTTTCTTAAGCTTGATGCTTCAGCTCTGGATGCAACGACTTTAAGGCTTCGTCCAATGTATTCCTATTTTGTGCCCTAAGCAGAGTTCCACAAGAGAGTATTCACGTTTAAAATTAGGGATATTTGAGGTTTCAGTGACATAAAAGTCAGTAGCCCAAAAACCAGTTCTGAACACTATATTCCAGGTTAACTGAGAAAATAATTCTGAATCTATGCCGTACACTCATACTGGCCGCTATTGATTGATGTCCAAGTAAGTCTAACGTTACTGTACTTTCCCTCATGACTGGAAGGTATGTTGTAATAAATACCTGACAGTATTATGAATGGGACTCTTTTACATGCAGCTTGTATGCCACGGGCCAATTTCTCTCGTGCTTCTGGCCAGTCTCTCAACGTGGCAGCTAAGATTCCGCCACTAGTGGTGTCTGATGACGGCGTTCTCGACCAAGTTGTTCGACGCTGAGATGAATGTTGACAGCACTCGGGAGAGTCCGGCACTCACTGTCAACAGTCCACCTGTGTCTCCCTAGTCATTGTCACTAGCAGCGACCGAAGCGTCGCTTCCTCCAAGCCTTCTCCCACCAATGGATGCTCCCGTCGGTTAGTTTCTCGGATTCCAGTTCCTTTAATACACTCCTGGAAATGGAAAAAAGAACACATTGACACCGGTGTGTCAGACCCACCATACTTGCTCCGGACACTGCGAGAGGGCTGTACAAGCAATGATCACACGCACGGCACAGCGGACAAACCAGGAACCGCGGTGTTGGCCGTCGAATGGCGCTAGCTGCGCAGCATTTGTGCACCGCCGCCGTCAGTGTCAGCCAGTTTGCCGTGGCGTACGGAGCTCCATCGCAGTCTTTAACACTGGTAGCATGCCGCGACAGCGTGGACGTGAACCGTATGTGCAGTTGACGGACTTTGAGCGAGGGCGTATAGTGGGCATGCGGGAGGCCGGGTGGACGTACCGCCGAATTGCTCAACACGTGGGGCGTGAGGTCTCCACAGTACATCGATGTTGTCGCCAGTGGTCGGCGGAAGGTGCACGTGCCCGTCGACCTGGGATCGGACCGCAGCGACGCACGGATGCACGCCAAGACCGTAGGATCCTACGCAGTGCCGTAGGGGACCGCACCGCCACTTCCCAGCAAATTAGGGACACTGTTGCTCCTGGGGTATCGGCGAGGACCATTCGCAACCGTCTCCATGAAGCTGGGCTACGGTCCCGCACACCGTTAGGCCGTCTTCCGCTCACGCCCCAACATCGTGCAGCCCGCCTCCAGTGGTGTCGCGACAGGCGTGAATGGAGGGACGAATGGAGACGTGTCGTCTTCAGCGATGAGAGTCGCTTCTGCCTTGGTGCCAATGATGGTCGTATGCGTGTTTGGCGCCGTGCAGGTGAGCGCCACAATCAGGACTGCATACGACCGAGGCACACAGGGCCAACACCCGGCATCATGGTGTGGGGAGCGATCTCCTACACTGGCCGTACACCACTGGTGATCGTCGAGGGGACACTGAATAGTGCACGGTACATCCAAACCGTCATCGAACCCATCGTTCTACCATTCCTAGACCGGCAAGGGAACTTGCTGTTCCAACAGGACAATGCACGTCCGCATGTATCCTGTGCCACCCAACGTGCTCTAGAAGGTGTAAGTCAACTACCCTGGCCAGCAAGATCTCCGGATCTGTCCCCCATTGAGCATGTTTGGGACTGGATGAAGCGTCGTCTCACGCGGTCTGCACGTCCAGCACGAACGCTGGTCCAACTGAGGCGCCAGGTGGAAATGGCATGGCAAGCCGTTCCACAGGACTACATCCAGCATCTCTACGATCGTCTCCATGGGAGAATAGCAGCCTGCATTGCTGCGAAAGGTGGATATACACTGTACTAGTGCCGACATTGTGCATGCTCTGTTGCCTGTGTCTATGTGCCTGTGGTTCTGTCAGTGTGATCATGTGATGTATCTGACCCCAGGAATGTGTCAATAAAGTTTCCCCTTCCTGGGACAATGAATTCACGGTGTTCTTATTTCAATTTCCAGGAGTGTATGTTTAACCTTTCCTTGGTTCAGAAAATAATTTACATTTTGCATTTGCAGTTTTAGATTCGTTTGTACCCTTCCCTTCTACGTAAGTATTTAATTTATTTAGTCCGCAGGTACTTTAGAACCTTGCTACTCGAAAGTCCCTTGCTTTCCATCAACGACAGGCTTCTAATTGTAGGCAGGGCAGCTCGCCCCTTATTGCAGAACTTTACTAAAATTTTCAACATTACTTAAATTTCAAAAAAGTTCATACATTTCTCCAGAACTCAAAGGTATCTTCATCCAGATTGGTTTCTACCAGTTCCACATTCTTTTGTAAATAATTTGAGTCAGTAGTTTTCAGCCATGACTTACTTAACTTATTGCATTGATAACGAAGTTATTATAGTCTGATCAGAAACTCCAATTGATACAGAATGTGGAAGGCAATCGGCCCTGTCCTTTTAATTGGAGCCATCCAGGAAATTCCCTTAAGCTATTTAGGAGGAACTGAATTTGGAGGGGATCTGGACCACCACCTTACCGAATGCGAGATCTTTGTTTTATCCCTTGCACCATATCACTCAGACAAAAAAAGATTTCCGGTTATATTATAATAAATCACCTTGTTTTTGTATAACCAGGAAGGAAATTAAGACGACGTTTTCTAACTCTGTATATACACTGAATATTGTTTGTTATATACAAGATGTTATAGGTACAAGCGCAGATATTTTTACTAGTTACTGAGGACAATGTATGGAATAACATTACATCAATATTGACTTCATTTGCAGACAAATAATTATAGCTCTTATGATTAGTATGTTTACAGACTGGTTAATACCTCCACGTACAGATGGAACATGTAAACCGTTAATGGCTGTTTTCGCCAGGGCAGGAGGTCAGGTGTTGAAGCGTGGATGTGTGGACGAGTGGACGCAAAACGGTCTATACCGACAGGCGTAATATATTTCGTGCTGCAGTTACGACTGTGTAGAAAACACCAGGTGCTTAACTGTGTGACATGTTAGTGGAAAGACTGTTAGACACAGAGAAAAGAAAAACAACCAACACATTGAATTTGGTACATATTATCAATGCTCAAAATATCTGCACCTATACCCCTAACACCCTCTATATCAGTTTCTCTCGTTAAAAATTCGTCACAGCTGTTGTGTTTCTCTAAATGCGACAACAAGCAATAGGTCTCTCACATTTTTTGATGATCAACAGCAATCGACGGATGAGCTCTGATCCAGGTGCTTTATCTGAACCGGAATCGTGACGAAAAATTCGTTATTACACTGGTGAGCCTAATGTTATGACTAAATGCTTAGCAGCATGATAGACCACTTCTGTAACCGATTAATGTAGAGATTCTATGCGGCATGTGTTTGAAAAGTCTTTAGTAGTCTCCCAAATGTACGTGGCACCAAATATCGATACATGGGTTACAGATTTTCCGTAAATTACGATCCTTTTATTTGTGGGTGCAGAGAAGACTGCCAATAGTGTACCAGATGTACTCCATGATGTCAGATCAGACGAATTTGGTGGCCAAAACATCAACGAGAGTTCGATGTCATAGACTGCTATAACGCGATTCTGTCACGAGCATCTTGCTAAAAGATAACATCACCAACGGGGAAGGCATCAAGCTGAATGGATTCCATCAGTCCGCAACAGTTTCCCATGGTTCACAGCCATCAATGTGCCTTCGATTACTACCACAGGTTCCACAGAAGACGAGGTGAAGGTCTCCTGTTTATAATCATTTGTGCGTTTGTTCTGAAAGCTAGTGACCACTTGTTGGCGCTGCTCAGCTAGTCAGTCAGCAGCAGCCGGCCGAGACACAGGCAGGTACAGGGAAGTAACCGATTCGGTGACATTTTACGAGTTTCTAACCAGGAGTGAATTGTATAGCTTCATCTTTGTGCGTTACTAGTTGAGTTTCTGTGTGTTAACTTAATATTTAAAAGACACAGTTCGCGCGTTTTCGTTTGCTTCGGACAGTAAATCAATTTTGTTGCATATGTAAGGTCCTAATCAGAGAATTATTGAGTCCCACCTGCGTGCTTTTGAAGTTGATTTTTTGAAGCTCTACCTGTTTATCTATTAGACACAGTTCTTGCGTTTTCCTTCACGTCTACAGTAGAGTTCCGTAGTGCTTGTTGATTGTCCTTGTTGGTCTGTGTAGTGTTGTTTTCCACGGCCTTTAGTGTGGATAGAGACTGTGATGGCTGTGGGCTGATGCGAGCTGAGTTGGTGACACTTCTCTCTCATCTCCTGGCTGTGATGGCTTCGGTTACACAGCTTGAAGCTGCAGTGGATGGGCAGCACTGTTGTGGGCCAGCCGTGCGGATCCAACGACTGAATTCGCCTATCAGCCTATACTGGGGACCAGCCCAATTATTGCTCACATTGAGATTGACCTCTCATCTGTGGCTGAGTGGGAGCCTGCCTTGGAGTGTTGCAGGCAGTGAAATAGTTCCCAGGGGGCCGCACGTAGACCTCCCCAGTTAGTCTGACAGATAGGTTCCAGGTGCTGTCTGGGTCTGACACTGTTCCTCAGCCATATGCAGTCCCTTGTTCTGTTTCAGATAGAACCTCTTAACCTGCAAGATCCAGGACTTCACAAACGGTGGGATTATTGGTAGTTTGGAGCTTTAGCAGGAGGCGTGTTATCGGGCTCCTTAGGGAAGTGTGAAGCAGGGCAAGAATGACAATGTGCATACCAGGTGGAGTCATTCCAAAAATGAAAAGGGTCCTTCTGGATGCCATGAAGAACATAGTGTGCAGCCAACTGCCTGCTCACGTCGGTAGCAATGATGCGCGTCGCTATACATCGGAAGACAATCTCTTCTGTACCAAGTGGATAACAGAAGTGCTAGAGGCTACCGGTCTTGCTTGAGATGAAAGTACAGCTCATCATTTGTAGCATATTCGGCTGGACCGACTGGAACCTTTGGTACAGATCTGAGTGGATGGACTGAATCTGTGGCTCAGACGGTTCTGCTGTAGATTTTTCGACTTGCGCCATAGATTGGTGGAGTTTCGAGTTCCACTGAATTGGTCAAGAGACCGCAACATGCAGGAGGCGGTTGAACAGGTATCAAGGCTGTATGGCGTGGACTGGTCGTTTTTTTTAGGTTAGAGGTTCTCTGGGAAATACAAAAAGGGCTTCAAAGAGTGCAGGTCGAACGTAGGAGAACGTATAACAGTTGTAAACTGTCGTAGCTGAGTTGGGAAAGTACCATAGTTCGAAGCACTAATAGGAAGCAATGATGCTAAAATCGATACAGGCACTGAAAGCTGGCTAAAGCCGGAGATAAGTTCAGCGGAAGATTATGCGAAGAACCTATCGGTGTTCCGAAAGGATAGGTTAAACACAGTTGGCGGTAGCGTGTTTTTGCTGTTAGAACTGAAGTGGATAGTTCCTGTGAGTTAGTATGGGCAGAGGTGATTCTTGGCAACCGGAATAAAATAATAATTGGATCCTTTTTACCGACCTCCCAACTCAGATGATAAAATTTCTGAAAGGTTCAAAGAAAACTTGAGTCTAATTTCAAACGCTTACCAGAGTCATAATAATAATGTAGTGCGACTAGGGCCTCCCGTCGGGTAGACCGTTCGCTGGGTCCAAGTATTTCGATTTGACGCCACTTAGGCGACTTGCGCGTCGATGGGGATGAAATGATGATGATTAGGACAACACAACACCCAGTCCCTGAGCGGAGAAAATCTCCGACCCAGCCGGGAATCGTACACGGGCCCTTAGGATTGACATTCCGTCGCGCTGACCACTTTTTCTTTTTTCTTTCTTTTTATCTCATTTTGCTCGCCTTTGTTCGTTCTGTTCGGGGCGGACGTCGTCAGACATCCGTTTCAAGTTCGTTGTTGATCGATTAACTCAGCTTTTTTATTACAGAGGGAAGCTAACCCTCTGGCAGAGCACGCTGAGCTGCCGTGCCGGCCCACTCAGCTACAGTGAGAAAAGTATGTCAAATTAAAACGAACGTAAGATCTCCAAGACTGTCGATCTTTAACAGAAACTTGTAATTTAGCATGGACATCAATACGAGATATTTCCAATAGTTTCCCAATGCGAGGTGCTTACAATAGTTTCCAGAACGAAACTTCATTTCGAAATCTGGCAGAAAATCCAAAAAGATTCGTTGTAAAGTATACTACTGGAAAAACACAGACAACGCCTTCTCTGCGCATTAGCAATGGAAATACTATCCATGGCAATGCTGCGAAAGCAGAGTTAGTGAACACAGCCTTTCGAAAATCCTTCACCAAAGAAGACGAAGTAAATAATTCAGAATTCTAATCAAGAACAGCTGTCAACATGAGTAACTTAGAAATAAATAACCTGGGAGCAGTGAAGCAACTTAAATCACTTAATAAAAGCTAGTCATCTAGTCCAGACTGTATACTTATCAGGTTCTTTTCAGAGTATGCTGATGCAATAGCTCCGTACTTAAGAATCATTTATAAGCCTTATCTCGACAAAAGATCCGTACGCAAAGACTGAAAAGTTGCAAAGGTGCACACCAATATTCAACAAAGGTAGTAGGAATAATCCAATAAATTACATGCCCAAATCATTAAAACCGATTGGCAGCAGGATACTGGAACTTACGTTGTGTTCGAACATTATGAATTACAAAAGAGAAAAGTCTATTGCCACAATGTCAACACGGATTTAGTTGGGAAACACAACTAGTTCTTTACACAGTGTTGAACGCTGATGACAAGGGATTTCTGACTGATTCCGTATTTTTAGATTTCCAAAAAGCTTTTGACACTGTGTCACTTAGCTGGCTTGTAGCGAAATTGCGTGCTTGTGGAATATCGTTTCCGTTTTCTGTGTCTGGATTCATGATTTACTGTCAGGGAGGTCATAGTTCGTAGCAATTGATGGAAAGTCATCGAGTAAAACAGACGTGATTTCTGGTGTTCTCCAAGGTAGTGTTATAGGTCCTCGATATCTGAGTGGTGCAAAAAATGGCAACTGACCCTAAATCATGAAAATTGTGAGTTCGTCCACGTCAATGCTAAAAGGAAAGCGTTAAACTTCGTTACACGAAAATTATAACTAATCTAAAGGCCATAAATTCGACTAAATACATTAAAGTTCTTATTTTCTATTCTCTCTATTGTTTAATGAGCTTTTTATTAGATTGCGTCTTATTATTAATAGATTTTTATTTATGGTTTGGTTTAGCGATTCCTTTTTACTGTTTGCTACTTTTATTTGAGTCCTTTTAATTATGTTTGCGGTGGCTATGAAGTCCGTATTTCTTACTGTTCTCCGTAAGTTAAGGAATACGGTAATACAACATGCGTTTGGCAGCAGCAGATCTCGTTGAGTCTCCTTGCTGGATCTTCTCCACCTGAGATCGCTAAAGATAATTTATCGCTCTACGGAAATCGATCGGTACAGCCAAGTGCTGTGCTGTGTCATGTGTATGGAACGTGGCGTCCAACTTTAGTTCGTGATGTTATTCAGGTCTTCGGAGAAATATTCTCGACGAATCCCAAAACCATATAAAATTGCAGGTTCACACCATCAAACCACACAACACGTCCGAACGACTTGCGTCTTTATAATGACCGAATATTTCTTTTGAAATGATTAAGGGTCATGAACTCTACACAACTGATACTCCTCTTGTGCTTTTATATGTATTTATTTTCTTCAGTACCATAAAACATAGATTATTGCCTTAATGGCGGCTTCCAACAATCTCCTCTTCATCCGACATAGAACATCTCTCTTCCAATGTCCAACACGGAATAATTATCTCTTTGTCGTAGCTTAATACAGTCTGTATATCTTTGTTATCGAGTTCGCACGGAGATGCTCAAACTCCACAGAGTATTTATCTCTCGCGCAAGTATTTTGCATTTACTGTTGTATCAATAGTCCATCACACTTAATTTAGGGCTTTTGCATCATGAAACGGTACGTAATTACAATTTCGAACAATTTCAATTGGAAGAACAACAGGTAGAAAATGTTTTGGGGAAGGCAAACCAAAGACTGCATATTATTGGCATAGAACTTAGAAAATGTAACAGATTTAGTAAAGAGACTTCCTACGCTATGCTTTTCTGTTATCTTTTGGAGTGCTGCTGCGCGGTCTGTAATCTTTACCAGACAGAATTAACGGAGTACATCGAGAAAGTTGAACGAAGAGCAGCACGTTTTGTATTATCGCGAAATAGCGGAGAGAGTGCCACGGACATGATACACTATTTGGGATGGATGCCCTTAAAACAAAGAGGTTTTTCGTTGCGGCGGAAGCTTCTCAAGAAATTTTAGTCACCAATTTTCTCCTCCGAAAGCGAAAACATATTGTTGACGCCGACCAACCAGGGAGAATCGATCATAATAATGAAATAAGGTAAATAAGAGCTGCACTGAAATATATAGGAGTTCGTTTTTCCCACACGATGTTCGAGAGTGGAATAGTAGAGAATTATTGTGAAGGTGGTTCGATAAATCAGCTGCCAGGCACTTAAGTTTGATTTCAAGAGAATCCATGTAGATTGTGCTGCACCCACCGGTCGGCGTCCGTTATGCAGTGCACGTTTTGAGCAGCCATTCGCATGGGTGACGACGTATACGAGCACGGCCGTCGACCAGGACTAACATGGAACGTGACTCATACGACCCGGTTCCCGTGAGTCCACAGCGCGCTCTCGATAGTCCCATAGCCGGCCATTGTGCCCGTGCGGTTCTAGGCGCTTCAGTCCGGAACCGCGCTGCTGCTACGGTCGCAGGTTCGAATCCTGCCACGGGCATGGATGTGTGTCATGTCCTTAGGTTAGTTAGGTTTAAGTAGTTCTAAGTCTATGGGTACCCGTGGTCTAAGGATGCCGGCACGGTAGCTCAGCGTGTTCCGCCAGAGAGCCGATTGGCCTCTGTAATAAAAAACTGCGTGGAAGGATCAACCACCGAACTAGAACAGGATGTCTTGCGACGTCCGCAACGACCAAACACAACGATCAACAACGAATAAAAATAAAAAAAAGGGGTAGCGTCTTTGATTCATAATCAAAACGTCTTCGGTTCCGGATTCGATCCCCGCCACTCCCTAGATTTTGATAAATAATCAGCATTGGCGGCCGAAGACTTCCGGCATAAGAAGTCAGCCTCATTCTGCCAACGGCCTTGTCAAAGAGGGCGGAGGAGCGGATAGAGGTTCAGGGCACTCTCTTGTACTAGGGGTGGGAAATTGCCCCTAAAGGCGGAAGAATCAGCAATGATCAACGACATGAGGATGCAGATGATAATGGAAACCACTGCATTAACGACACGTAACGTGTATCCACAGGACATGTGGCTTGTAATTGAAGAAGTGTCATTATGATCTCTCCATTGGCAAAAGATTCCGGAATAGTCCCCCATTCGGATCTCCGGGAGGGGACTGCCAAGGGGGAGGTTACCATGACAAAAAGATTGAATAATCAACGAAAGGATAACGTTCTACGAGACGGGGCGTGGAATGTCAGAAGCTTGAACGTGGTAGGGAAACTAGAAAATCTGCAAAGGGAAATGCAAAGGCTCAATCTAGATATAGTAGGGGTCAGTGAAGTGAGGTGGAAGGAAGACCAGGATTTCTGGTCCGATGAGTATCGGGTAATATCAACAGCAGCAGAAAATGGTATAACAGGTGTAGGATTCGTTATGAATAGGAAGGTAGGGCAGAGGGTGTGTTACTGTGGACAGTTTAGTGACCGGGTTGTTCTAATCAGAATCGACAGCAGACCAACACCGACGACGATAGTTCAGGTATACATGCCGCCGTCGCAAGCTGAAGATGAACAGGTAGAGAAAGTGTATGAGGATATTGAAAGGGTAATGCAGTATGTAAAGGGGGACGAAAATCTAATAGTCATTGGCGACTGGAATGCAGTTGCATGGGAAGGAGTAGAAGAAAAGGTTACAGGAGAATGGGCTTGGGACGAGGAATGAAAGAGGAGAAAGACTAATTGAGTTCTGTAACAAGTTTCATCTAGTAATAGCGAATACCCTGTTCAAGAATCACAAGAGGAGGAGGTATACTTGGAAAAGGCCGGGAGATACGGGAAGATTTCAATTACATTACATCATGGTCAGACAGAGATTCCGAAATCAGATACTGGATTGTAAGGCGTACCCAGGAGAAGATATAGACACAGATCACAATATAGTAGTGATGAAGAGTAGACTGAAGTCCAAGACATTAGTCAGGAAGAATCAATACGCAAAGAAGTGGGATACGGAAGTACTAGGGAATGAAGAGATACATTTGAAGTTCTATAACGCTATAGATACAGCAATAAGGAATAGCGCAGTAGGCAGTACAGTTGAAGAGGAATGGACATCTCTAAAAAGGGCCATCACAGAAGTTGGGAAGGAAAACATAGGTACAAAGAAGGTAGCTGCGAAGAAACCATGGGTAACAGAAGAAATACTTCAGTTGATTGATGAAAGGAGGAAGTACAAACATGTTCCGGGAAAATCAGGAATACAGAAATACAAGTCGCTGAGGAATGAAATAAATAGGAAGTGCAGGGAAGCTAAGACGAAGTGGCTGCAGGAAAAATGTGAAGACATCGAAAAAGATATGATTGTCGGAAGGACAGACGCAGCATACAGGAAAGTCAAAACAACCTTTGGTGAAATTAAAAGCAACGGTGGTAACATTAAGAGTGCAACGGGAATTCCACTGTTAAATGCAGAGGAGAGAGCAGATAGGTGGAAAAAATACATTGAAAGCCTCTATGAGGGTGAAGATTTGTCTGATGTGATAGAAGAAGAAACAGGAGTCGATTTAGAAGAGATAGGGGATCCAGTATTAGAATCGGAATTTAAAAGAGCTTTGGAGGACTTACGGTCAAATAAGGCAGAAGGGATAGATAACATTCCATCAGAATTTCTAAAATCATTGGGGGAAGTGGCAACAAAACGACTATTAACTTTGGTGTGTAGAATATATGAGTCTGGCGACATACCATCTGACTTTCGGAAAAGCATCATCCACACAATTCCGAAGACGGCAAGAGATGACAAGTGCGAGAATTATCGCACAATCAGCTTAACAGCTCATGCATCGAAGCTGCTTACAAGAATAATATACAGAAGAATGGAAAAGAAAATTGAGAATGCGCTAGGTGACGATCAGTTTGGCTTTAGGAAAAGTAAAGGGATGAGAGAGGCAATTCTGACGTTACGGCTAATAATGGAAGCAAGGCTAAAGAAAAATCAGGACACTTTCATAGGATTCGACCTGGAAAAAGCGTTCGACAATATAAAATGGTGCAAGCTGTTCGAGATTCTGAGAAAAGTAGGGGTAAGCTATAGGGAGAGACGGGTCATATACAATATGTACAACAACCAAGAGGGAATAATAAGAGTGGACGATCCAGAACGAAGTGCTCGTATTAAGAAGAGTGTAAGACAAGGCTGTAGCCTTTCGCCCCTACTCTTCAATCTGTACATCGAGGAAGCAATGATGGAATTAACAGAAAGGTTCAGGAGTGGAATTAAAATACAAGGTGAAAGGATATCAATGATACGATTCGCTGATGACATTGCTATCCTGAGGGAAAGTGAAGATGAATTAAATGATCTGCTGAACGCAATTGAACAGTCTAATGAGTACACAGTATGGTTTGAGAGTAAATCGGAGAAAGACGAAGGTAATGAGAAGTAGTAGAAATAAGAACAGGATTGATGGTCACGAAGTCAATGAAGTTAAGGAATTCTGCTACCTAGGCAGTAAAATAACCAATGACGGGCGGAGCAAAGAGGACATCAAAAGCAGACTCGCTACGGCAAATAAGGCATTTCTGGCCAAGAGAAGTCTACTAATATCAAATACCGTCCTTAATTTGAGGAAGAAATTTCTGAGGATGTACGTCTGGAGTACAGCATTGTATGGTAGTGAAACATGGACTGTGGGAAAACCGAAACAGAAGAGAATCGAAGCATTTGAGATGTGGTGCTATAGACGAATGTTGAAAATTAGGTGGACTGATAAGGTAAGGAATGAGGAGGTTCTACGCAGAATAGGAGAAGGGACAGGATGAGAAGACATCTGCTAAGACATGAGGGAATGACTTCCATGGTACTAGAGGGAGCTGTAGAGGGCAAAAACTGTAGAGGAAGACAGAGATTGGAATACGTCAAGCAAATAATTGAGGACGTAGGTTGCAAGTGCTACTCTGACATGAAGAGGTTAGCACAGGAAAAGAATTCGTGGCGGGCCGCATCAAACCAGTCAGTAGACTGATGACCAAAAACAAAAGTCTATGGGACTGATGACCTCAGATGTTAAGTCCCATAGTGCTCAGACCCATTTGAACCATTTTTGATGGTCCCGTGCGCTCTGCAGTCATAACTGAAGATGTTGCTGAGTCAACATGGAAACACCTAGCGACTGACTGTTGCGGAGCCTCATATTCAGCAATAGCCCTGCACGGAGTGCTTCGAAACACTTGCCCCTGCACCAGGCCTGTGCACTGTCACCACAACTGCTACAGAAGGCCGCCTGTCCCGCTATCCTCGCATCACATGCTATGAGATGAGAGGACGTCCAACACCTTGTCGCTTTCTCGTGGTTTCGCGCTCCTTCAGCTTCTTTCCAAAGATGCTCACGACATTACTATGCCAACATCCGGCTACAGCTGCCCCTATTACCTTGGAAGCTATTCCGTAATATGCTCAGAAGCTCCTTATTCCTTACCTTATCAGTCCATCTAATTTTCAACATTTGTCTGTAACACCACATCTCAAATATTTCGATTCTGTTCTGTTACGCTTATCCCATAGATTATGTTGAACCACCATACAGTGCAGCGCTCCAAACGTACATTCTTCTTCAGACTGAGGGGGATGTTCGACACTACCCCTCTCGACTAGGAATGCCCTTTTTGCTAGTCTGCTTTTCATGTCCTCCTTGCTCGGTCTATCATGAGTTATTTTGCTGCCCAGGCACCAGAATTCCTTAACTTCATCCGCTTCGTGGTCCACAATTCAGATATAAGTTTCTCGCTGTTTTTATTTCTGTAACATATAAAAATTTAATTCAGGATAGGCAGTTCGTAATTCCAAACACACGAATTCTGAAACTTCTCAGACGCTACGCTGCGTACAGCAATGTTTAATTGAACACCAACCATCAGAACAGTCACGTTTGTGTAGTTACAAATAAAAACTTCTGTAGACTTAATTAGTCGTATGACCACAAATCTGAAACTTTCTTCTTCGTGGAAAATTATTATGCCTATCACCGTCTCTTCTTTTTATCTGATCACAACTCTGCTTAGCATCAAACTTCTGTTTTGAAAAGAGCCATATGTGTTACTGCCACTTCTCTTTATCACTGTGACTAGCACACATATGCTCGTGCGTTGCACCACTAGCAATTATTATTTCATGCAGCTCGGTGGTTGGTGCAAGACTTCGAAGTGGACACCACTTCGGCGACTTGCGCGTCCGTGACCTAAACCGATAATCTTACTGAGGATTAACGTGAGCCGATTGTCGAGTTTCACCTGTAGACCATCAGATCCGGCGTCGTACTGCCAAAATTGCACCTCTCCTGAAGCAAGAGACTTTCTTTATCCACAGCTCTAAATTTCTCTCTACCACATGTAGCTACACTACCCATCTCTTATTTTCACTTGTCACACAAAAATTATTTCACTTTTGTTACAGAGTTATCCTCTCCACAGAACTGTGCGGATTCAACCTCCTCCATACCCTCTCAGAAAGAGAGTTCCACCAAACTTTTCGTCTAGCTTTTCTCCAGAACAGAGAAATGTAGAATTACGTCAGCAGTCATTCGAGGAACACTCCCTCATCTTTACTACTGTTGGCATCAAGTGGCGTCTCGTAATGTCAGGTCACATAACTACAGCAACTTACATACTTTTGAACCTGAGCGCTGTAGTCAAGCCTTGATCTTCCTCCTCAGCTTCTGCCCCGCCACATTTCCTCCATCATCTAACTGACAATACCTTGATGCCTCACGATGTGTCCTACTAAATGATCCCTTCATTTAGTTAAGATATATTATTAACCTCTTCAGTCCTTGGATATACGAGGTGCATTCAAGTTCTAAGGCCTCCGATTTTTTTTCTAATTTACTCACCCGAAATCGATGAAACTGGCGTAACTTCTCGACGTAATCGCCCTGCAGACGTACACATTTTTCACAACGCTGACGCCATGATTCCATGGCAGCGGCGAAGGCTTCTTTAGGAGTCTGTTTTGACCACTGGAAAATCGCTGAGGCAATAGCAGCACGGCTGGTGAATGTGCGGCCACGGTTAGTGTCTTTCATTGTTGGAAAAAGCCAAAAGTCACTAGGAGTCAGGTCAGGTGAGTAGGGAGCATGAGGAATCACTTCAAAGTTGTTATCACGAAGAAAATGTTGCGTAACGTTAGCTCGATGTGCAGGTGCTTTGTCTTGGTGAAACAGCACATGCGCAGCCCTTCCCGGACGTTTTTGTTGCAGTGCAGGAAGTAATTTGTTCTTCAAAACATTTTCGTAGGATTCACCTGTTACTGTAGTGCCCTTTGGAACGAAATGGGTAAGGATTACGCCCTCGCTGTCCCAGAACATGGACACCATCATTTTTTCAGCACTGGCGGTTACCCGAAAGTTTTTTGGTGGCGGTGAATCTGTGTGCTTCCATTGAGCTGACTGGCGCTTTGTTTCTGGATTGAAAAATGGCATCCACGTCTCACCGATTGTCACAACCGACGAAAAGAAAGTCCCATTCATGCTGTCGTTGCGCGTCAATATTGCTTGGCAACATGCCACACGGACAGCCCATGTGGTCGTCCGTCAGCATTCGTGGCACCCACCTGGATGACACTTTTCGCATTTTCAGATCTTCATGCAGGATTGTGTGCACAGGACACACAGAAATGCCAACTCTGGAGGCGATCTGTTCAACAGTCATCCGGCGATCCCCCAAAACAATTCGCTCCACTTTCTCGATCATGTCGTCAGACCGGCTTGTGTGAGCCCGAGGTTGTTTCGGTTTGTTGTCACACAATGCACACAATGTTCTGCCTTCATTAAACTGTCGCATCCACGAACGCACTTTTGACACATCCATAACTCCATCCCCACATGTCTCCTTCAACTGCCGATGAATTTCAATTGGTTTCACACCACACAAATTCAGAAAACAAATGATTGCACGCTGTTCAAGTAAGGGAAACGTCGCCATTTTAAGTATTTAAAACAGTTCTCATTCTCGCCGCTGGCGGTAAAATTCCATCTGCCGTACGGTGGTGCCATCTCTGGGACGTATTGACAATCAACGCGGCCTCATTTTAAAACAATGCGCATGTTTCTATCTCTTTCCAGTCCGGAGAAAAAAAATCGGAGGCCTTAGAACTTGAATGCACCTCGTACATACGTGTACTTCAAGTTTTCAGTTCGTAAACGTAATCAACAGTTTTTACCAAATCGAGTTTCCGTAATTTTAGTTTGTGCTGCTAAATTGCACCACACTCCATCTGTAGTACAACTTACGATGGTTCGAAGATACTACTCAACAGAACGGCTCCCCACAGAGGATGTTCTATAGATACTCCAAAATAATACGTTAGTCTATAGCTTGGATTTATTTCATTTGTTGCTTTAATATGTGATAAGTCATATATTTGATAGACATATTTTTTACTAGAATTATTTGTTATACTGACTACAGTAGACGTCGAAATTCGAAGTACACATACGTTGACATCAGGTTACACCCTCAAACCTTTTTCTGTATTTCCCCGTGTAGCGTAAATAATATCTCCTTTTCATTCTGAATGAAGAAAACCTCACAGTTATGGTATGCTTTGACTGTAAGTAACTCGAATGTTAGGAGACAGATTGTTATAACATCAAACATTGATTTACGTTCTTATTTTCAGTTATGAACGACGAAGAAATACTTCGCATGCCGGCAGAGAGTGATTTTAGTCTGTTACTCTGTTATCCTTTTGTGTTGGAAGTGGACCGCAGGTACTTCCAAGAGATTGTCCGAAGCTCAAAAAATTTATAGATCGAATACCAGAATAAAAAAATAGTCATTTTACTGATTTATCTAATGTTACTTGGTGGATTATGTAGAAAAGATCTTATAGAATGGAAGGGTATCGAAATGTAACAGAGGGTCACCAGTAGTAAATTTTGGACTGAATTTGGCTAATGAACTGATAGTCTGCTCACGTGCGAAATTCCTCAAGGTTCTTTTAGAGAAATATCTGTAAATGAATGGAAGAGCTCTGCCCGTTCTGGATCGTATGATAACACACGCAAAAGAAGAAATGTTCAAATGTTGTACAGCAGCCAAGAAGCCTAATTCGATACTACCACGTTCAAACCCTCCCCAATACGCAGAGGCGAAGAATGCCTGTAAAAGTCGCTATGAAGAGCGCAGAATCGTGCGCAAGGAGTTTAATGTGTATTTGTGTGAACGCAAAAAACCACTGCTTTTTAAAATTTGGTGAACAAAAATCTTAATATGTGTCATAAAATATTTTTATCTTACTCGTTAAACTCGAAGTACACATGCACGGATCTTAAATATTTCAGAAAGTAGAAGAAGTAAGAATTAAAACAGTGTAATTTAGAACAGGGAATCATCTGTATTCAGGATCGACTGATATTTTTATTTTGCTTCACAGCTACAGTTACAGTTTTCGACTGAATTATGCTGACATCATCTGATCTTTGTAATTTATTATTAACATATATACATGCCACCAATACAAAGAGAGCACTTTCCGGAAAAGACACCATATTGCTTTGTGAAACACATAAGAAAAGAACATACAAAATATCCATTGCACCAACTGTGTGCTTAGGAGTGGAGGTAAACAAACACAAACTGCTGTCTCACTTCTTCATGTGACGCGCTTGGGCTACGAGTGCCCTTTCTACACTCCTGGAAATGGAAAAAAGAACACATTGACACCGGTGTGTCAGACCCACCATACTTGCTCCGGACACTGCAAGAGGGCTGTACAAGCAATGATCACACGCACGGCACAGCGGACACACCAGGAACCGCGGTGTTGGCCGTCGAATGGCGCTAGCTGCGCAGCATTTGTGCACCGCCGCCGTCAGTGTCAGCCAGTTTGCCGTGGCATACGGAGCTCCATCGCAGTCTTTAACACTGGTAGCATGCCGCGACAGCGTGGACGTGAACCGTATGTGCAGTTGACGGACTTTGAGCGAGGGCGTATAGTGGGCATGCCGGCGGCCGGGTGGACGTACCGCCGAATTGCTCAACACGTGGGGCGTGAGGTCTCCACAGTACATCGATGTTGTCGCCAGTGGTCGGCGGAAGGTGCACGTGCCCGTCGACCTGGGACCGGACCGCAGCGACGCACGGATGCACGCCAAGACCGTAGGATCCTATGCAGTGCCGTAGGGGACCGCACCGCCACTTCCCAGCAAATTAGGGACACTGTTGCTCCTGGGGTATCGGCGAGGACCATTCGCAACCGTCTCCATGAAGCTGGGCTACGGTCCCGCACACCGTTAGGCCGTCTTCCGCTCACGCCCCAACATCGCGCAGCCCGCCTCCAGTGGTGTCGCGACAGGCGTGAATGGAGGGACGAATGGAGACGTGTCGTCTTCAGCGATGAGAGTCGCTTCTGCCTTGGTGCCAATGATGGTCGTATGCGTGTTTGGCGCCGTGCAGGTGAGCGCCACAATCAGGACTGCATACGACCGAGGCACACAGGGCCAACACCCGGCATCATGGTGTGGAGAGCGATCTCCTACACTGGCCGTACACCACTGGTGATCGTCGAGGGGACACTGAATAGTGCACGGTACATCCAAACCGTCATCGAACCCATCGTTCTACCATTCCTAGACCGGCAGGGGAACTTGCTGTTCCAACAGGACAATGCACGTCCGCATGTATCCCGTGCCACCCAACGTGCTCTAGAAGGTGTAAGTCAACTACCCTGGCCAGCAAGATCTCCGGATCTGTCCCCCATTGAGCATGTTTGGGACTGGATGAAGCGTCGTCTCACGCGGTCTGCACGTCCAGCACGAACGCTGGTCCAACTGAGGTGCCAGGTGGAAATGGCATGGCAAGCCGTTCCACAGGACTACAGCCAGCATCTCTACGATCGTCTCCATGGGAGAATAGCAGCCTGCATTGCTGCGAAAGGTGGATATACACTGTACTAGAGCCGACATTGTGCATGCTCTGTTGCCTGTGTCTATGTGCCTGTGGTTCTGTCAGTGTGATCATGTGATGTATCTGACCCCAGGAATGTGTCAATGAAGTTTCCCCTTCCTGGGACAATGAATTCACCGTGTTCTTATTTCAATTTCCAGGAGTGTATTTATTTAGCTCCACATCTATCCCTGTGAAACACTATAATTCCTTTCCTTTTTCTTTGTGTGCAATTAGTGCAATGGATATTTTATAATTTCTTTTTTTGTGTTTGACAAATCAGCGTGGAGTCGTTTCCGGTAAGAGCTCTCATTGTATTGGCGGATGTAAACTTATTAGCAAGAAATTACAAAGATCTGATGATGAGAGCAAGATTCTGTCGAAACAATTACCAAGCGATCTTGCCTGCAGAAGACTACCTATTCATAAATGACAGATACTCACTATTAACATATGCAGCTCATGTACACTGAAGAGGCAATATCGTATAGCGCCGCAGCAAGCACGCAGAAGTGCCGCAGCACGACGTGGCATGGACTCGACTAATGTCTGAGGTAGTGCTGGAAGCAACTAACACCATGAATTCTGTAGGGCTGTCCATAAATCCGTAAGAGTACGAGGGGGTGGAGTCACTTCTGAACTGCACGTGGCAACGCATCTTAGATATGCTCAATAATGTTAATGTCTAGGGAGTTTGGTGGCCAGCGCAAGTGTTTAAAGTCAGAAGAGAGTTCTTGGAGACACTCTGTAGGAATTCTGGACGTGTGGGGTGTGGCAATGTCCAGCTGAAATTGTCCAAGTCCGTCGGAATGCACAATGGACGTGAACGGATGCAGGTGATCAGACAGGATGCTTACGTAACTTATGTGTAACCTGTCAGAGTAGGATCTAGACGTATCAGATGTCCCATATCACTACAACTGCACACGCTCCACACTATTACAGAGCCTCCACTAGCTTGATCTATCCACCGTTCACATTCAGGGTCAATGGATTCATGAGGTTGTTACCAAACAAGTCCATCCGCTCGACACAATGTGAAACGAGACTCGTCCGACCAGGGAACATGTTTCCAGTCAACAGTCCAATGTTTGTGTTGACGGGCCCAGGTGAAGCGTAAAGCTTTGTGTCATGAAGTCATCAAGGGTATACGAATGGGCCTTCGGCTCCGAAACCCCATGTCGATGATGTTTCGTTTAATAGTTCGCACGTTGACACTTGTTGATGGCCGAGCATTGAAATCTGGAGCAATTTGCGGATGGGCTGCACTTCTGCCACGTTGAACGATTATCTTCAGGCGTAGTTGGTCCCGTTCTTGCAGGATTTTTCTCCGGCCGCTTCGATGTCGGAGATTCGATGTTTTAGCGGATTCCTGATATTCACGGTACGCTCGTGAAATGGTCGTACGGGAAAATGGCCACTTCATCGCTACCTAGCAGATGCTACGTCCCATCGCTCGTGCACCGACTGTAACCGTTCAAACTCAATTAAATCCTTAAAACCTGCCACAGTAGCAACAATAACCGATCTAACAACTGCGCCAGACACTTGTTGTATTATATAGACGTTGCCGAGCGCAGCGACATATTCTGCCTGTTAACATATCTCTGTATTTGAATACTCATGCCTATACCAGTGCCTTGGCTTTTCAGTGTAGTTTATAATGTAACTACGTGTGACAAAAATTCTGTGATTACGTAGATTTTTCCTGACATAATAAATGCTGATGTTCTTCATTGGTATGCTGCCGGATTTCATCGTCCTGACGACACGATATTTCGACGGTCCAACTGGCCGCCAGCTTCAGGTGAAACTGCAGGTGCACAGTCATGGCGGATTTACAGTCCCAGACAAAAAGTATGAAAACCTTGTAAGTGAACTTGTTTACATATGCACAAAACTATTGTCAGTCGCCGAAAAGTGATCGACTGGAAGAAAGGTGTGGAGCGGGGCTGAGAGACAGGTGGCTCGGTACTTTTGCGGGACAACTTCTTGCAAGTAACTGAAGTATGACGAAGAAGGATTGGCGACATAGTTTTAATTTATGCCTCTAAAACACTATAATTCCATTCCTTTTCCCATTGTGTGTAACTCGTTCGTGCACTAAGCCATGTGACCTCTTAAGCACCCTTGATATTACAAATGACGAATCCACCTCGCAGCTCTGTTCAAAACAGAGTGTTCGGTTCAGCCACATGCGGCTGGCAAGCTGTTGCGTAGTGGCCGGGCCAAATAAGTGAGCGAGCGGCTACACGCTCGAGTTACAGACAGCTGCGTACGATAGTTCGGATACGTTCGGCTGAGTATAGAGGCCTGGTGACTTGGAAGGTTCGCAGGAGAGCTCCTGTAAAGTTTGTAAGGTAGGAGACGAGGTACTGGCAGACGTAAAGCTGTGAGGAGGGGGCGTGAGTCGTGCTTGGGTAGCTCAGTTGATAGAGCACTTGCCCGCAAATGGCAAAGGTCCCGAGTTTGAGTCTCGGTCCGGCACACAGTTTTAATTTGCCAGGAAGTTTCACTCTGTAATCAATCAATATGATCTGCTAATGTAATTGCAATCTATGTTCTTTTGCGAAAAAATCGTTCTCTCTTCCCTTTTGTTTATGCGATGTGTTAAGAAGCCATTTTGTGACGAGACACGAAAGCGTGTAAGTTTCATGTTATATTTAGACTAAACATAATCAAATATTACTTAAAAGTGTTACTAATCCTATTCTGTAACAGCTCCTATGTTCATGAAGTGATAGATTTCAATACTTTATGCCAATTTCAGAAGGAACATTGGTGCAGAGGTCAGTGCCATTGTTCTAAATGATAAAGGCCCAGACTCGTAATAAATATCTTAGTATTCGTTAATTTGGACAAGTAAAAATAAATGTAAATGTAGGAGAATTCTCTAGATTAGCGGTTCTCCCTTTGAAATAGTAAAGGTGATTAGTTTTTC
This sequence comes from Schistocerca nitens, assembly GCF_023898315.1. Lineage (NCBI taxonomy): Eukaryota > Metazoa > Arthropoda > Insecta > Orthoptera > Acrididae > Schistocerca > Schistocerca nitens. The sequence goes on from NC_064614.1 coordinate 545,236,667, forward strand.
CAATCGTATTTGAGTAAATTGAGTTCAGTAAATTTTTTTTATCCCCGCTTAACGAAACTGCGAGAATCTCCTGTAACATCCACGCCTATATTTTATTCGGAATAATATTCACGACAGCATTGTGTGTGGAATATGAATGAACATTAATCGTATTCTCGTGACACCAATAAAAAGGACTTCATTGATAGCAAAATGATAAATAATTATTGTCAATGACATAATTTAATATTGTGTAAAAAAATTATATCTCAGACAGTACCCATAGAAAAAATGAAAGTCTCAATTTTTTGTTATCTATGATTCTTCTAGCAAAATCTTCCTTCTTGTTCGAACTGTTGTACAGATAGGATGTGATTGGTGTCTCGTAACACAGAGGTCTGTAAAAAAACTGTATTGTTTTGCTAATTTAATACTTGATAATAGTTTGTGTCATTTAAATGAATCTTCTTCGTTTGGGGTTTCACTGTAATTCTCGTCCTATATAAATGTTAACTTTTCTGCTCAGATACAAAAGAGCGCAGCCGAATAATAAGTGATTAATATTGAGAAATATTTTCAAATGTTAATGCATGTAGCGAAGGTACAAAAAGATTTAATACGCAAGGTGTCCCATTTATCTTGATCACCCTAAATAACTGTCTGTCCAGATACAAATTACATAACGTTTCAATAAAATGCTCTTTATCAGTCAGGGGAACATCAATCAGCATGATTGCCTTCGTTGTATCTATGTTTTTTACAAAGATATGAACATGGTAAGACTCCAGAATGAGATTTTCACTCTGCAGCGGAGTGTGCGCTGATATGAAATTTCCTGGCAGATTAAAACTGTGTGCCCGAGCGAGAGTCGAACTCGGGACCTTTGCCTTTCGTGGGCAAGTGCTCCACCATCTGACCTACCGAAGCACGACTCACGCCCGGTACTCACAGCTCTACTTCTGCCAGTATCTCATCTCCTACCTTCCAAACTTTACAGAAGTTCTCCTGCGAACCATGCAGAACTAGCACTCCTGAAAGAAAGGATATTGCGGAGACATGGCTTAGCCACAGCCTGGGGGATGTTTCCAGAATGAGATTTTCACTCTGCAGCGGAGTGTGCGCTGATATGAAACTTCCTGGCAGATTAAAACTGTGTGCCCGACCGAGACTCGAACTCGGGACCTTTGCCTTTCGCGGGCAAGCACCGAGTTCGAGTCTCGGTCGGGCAAACAGTTTTAATCTGCCAGGAAGTTTCAGTGGTAAAACTTTTTTAAATGGCCCCCTGTATTTTTATTCGGTAATTAATTTCCTCTCATAAGGACCTATTCAAAAATGTATCACGATGTACCATTCACTGAAACACAATGTTATTAATTACATAACACAACATTGACTTTCAGCTCTGGATCGCAAACTCGTCTACATGCTGGAGTTGTCAGAAAACAAATGAAAACCAAGTAGAAACATAACACAAAATTGACTTTGACTCTCCTGTATCATTACTCAGGAGTAGAGCATTCAGAGGTGCTCAAGTGGTGAACCTGGACACCGATACACTGGTGCACTCGTTGAATGAAATAATTATTTACTGCTTCCAGAGTTGCCTGCTGAAGAGAATTACAAGGAGACACGATACATTCCTGCATGTCCTCTGGAGTTGTTGGCATATCGTGATAGACAACGTCTTTAATACATCCCCAAAGAAAAAGTCCAGAGGATTTAAATCAGGAGACCTAGCAGGCCAAGTAATTGTTCCTCCTCGACCAATCCATCTAGCAGAATACCTTCGGTTCAGAATACGACGTGCACGCACTGACATTATGTGATGGACATCCATCGTGTTGATACCGCTTAAGCATTCTGGTTCTTAGCGGTACTTCATCCAGAAGAGGAGGAAGAATTCATCTAAGTACGTTGGCATACGCTATACCGTTTAGACTACCATTGATGAAATAAGATCCAATAACTGTAGTACCAAGCATCCCACACCAGACGTTAACTCTCCATTGACACTGATGTTCCTCCTGTCTAAGCCATCGTGGGTTGTCGCTGGAACAATAATGCATGTTCCTTACATTTTCCTGTCCTTTGTTTGAGAAGGAACATTCATCGGTAAATAGAATATTGGAGAAGAAGTTCGGGTTGGCGAGGATTTGATGCTGTGCCCACTGACAGAAATGTACACGATTCTGGAAATCATTCCCAGGCAATTCTTGATGTAGGTGTACATGGTAAGGATGGAACCTGTGACGTTTAAGAATACGATGTACGCTGGTTTCAGGAATGCCAATCTCGTGTTCAAACTGTCGTGTGCGCACATGTGGATTCATAGCAACGGAAGCGAGAACAGTAACTTCGGTAGCTTCGTCTGTGCGAATGATACGACGATTGCGTTGTCGTGGGTTGAAACTTCAATTTCCTGAAATGTCGCAACAGAACGAGAAAACATCCGTCGTGATAGTGGGTTCTTGTCAGGATATCGCTGTCTGTAGAGTTCCGCTGCCTGAGTATCATTTCACCTACCTTCAACAACAACAATAAAAGAAACGTTGTGGCGATGAAGTTTGTAGAAAGAACAGCCTTTACTGTATGCCTACTCTAGACAACAGTATTGAAAAGGACTAAACTACCGTACTAAATGTGCTCGTACACAAGAAAACAGTTTTGCAATTACTGTTCTGTTTCTCTTCTTTGGTGTACATTTTACTCACACAGCTCTTCAACTGACGATGGTTGACGGAATGACGTCTGTGCATTCTACTTATTGTTACAATTGTTCTCTGTCAACGTCAGCACGTGGATGTGTTCCATTACCCGAGTACCTGCACTACGGTCTCGGAGCGTCAATGTCATTGTTGCTTTATGTAATTAATAACGTTGTGTTTCAGTGAATGGTACACAGCGATACACTTTTGTACAATTAATGAATAATGAATTACCGAATAAAAAATACAGGGTGCCATTTAAAAAAGTCCTACCGCTGTTCATATCTTTGTACAAAACAAAGCTACAACGAAGGAAATCATTCTGATTGATGTTCCCCTGACGGCTAAACAACATTTGCTTGAAACATTTTGTAATTTACATTTGGTCAAACAGTTATTTAGGGTGGTCAAGGTAAATGGGACACCCTGTATATTATTTGTTAGTAGTAAAACAGGGCAAAATCGATAAGTGATTATCTTATGTTAGCAGCCATCTTAGTGAAATATTGCAGCGGCAGTATTAAATTGATTTTCTATACGGACATAAATGTTGTTGGTCATAATTGCTATACAAATTGTATATTGGTGGCCCAAACCAATTATGAGGTAATAAATTCCAGTTAGATCGTGAATACAGTGAATTTCTATGAATGCAAACAGCATCTTACGTGATATAAATTGTAATCTGCTGATGTATGAAGTCTGGTTATTTCGTAACAACTTTTATGAAATATTTTTACAGGAAAAAATACATTAGTGTTGTGAGCTTATAGTATTGTGTGACAAATCGTCATTTCATCACCATCTCCCACGCGCAAGTCGCCCAATGTGGCGTCGAATGCAATAAGTACTTGCCCTCGGCGGCCGAACTTTCCCGAAGGGAGGTCTCCCGGCTCACAGTGCCGTACGCTCATTTCATTTCATTTTATTGTGTGACAAAACTGTCCATTTTACTTAAAGAAAAGTGTTGCCACCTCGAATAACAGAAGCGTTATATTTGATAAACGATCTGCAACTAGTAAAGAGACAATAGCACGAAAATTACTAAAAATCATTACTGTTGTTTAGTTCAGATTACTTATCATACATTTAGCTTGTTCGCCGGTTGTGTATGATTACTTTTGTGCATGAACTTAGTGTCATTTATACTGGTTGACAGACTACATTGCTACATGTTCCCATGTGGAGATTTCTTTTGCAAAATAACGATTATTAGCCGGGAAAAACAGTGATTAAATAAAACCTCATCTTACATTAATAACAAATAACTAGTTTTATTCCAATCTTGCTGAAATTTGTACAACACGGAATCAAACCATACTCACCACACTCCTTAGCGTTGCATTTCCACAAAGGTAAAGTACCATTTACTAAAATTGTTCTTAATTTAGCGATATACTACTGAAAACTTTCAACTTTGTATGTTAGTGGCGTCTTTTACTATACAAACATCGTGTCGGGCAAACTAACTGGGAGAAGTACCACAACTGAGTCACTAACGTAAATAATTTTTCAGTTGTGAAGCATGCAGAATAACACTAACTCCAACCTTTCACAACATATAAATACCAATACATAAAGAACAAAAACTTGGAGCACTAACCACCGATTTATATAAATATATCTGTTGTGCAGGTACATAAACTCACCACCACAAATGGAGCCCAAAGCGTGGAGCTCGAATCACTTACATAAATATATCCAAACAGATGTGCAAACAGATACATAGCTTTACTTAGCGTTTGGTTAAACTCAGAATCACAAACTAAAACTTTTATGTAAATGTATGTTTTGTGTATGAAGAATTTCCAGGTGGTACATAGTTTAACGTTGTAAAAATAAACTGTTTCATGTACCACTCTCATCAAAACCCTGCAAGCAACCTCTCCATGATATAGAAGTGGCTGCAGGAACTGATCCTTGGGCTCCAGCTATGAGAAAATTACAAATAACCAGAACAATAAACCAAAAACTACAAAAGGTAAGAGTGCAGATACAAGTGCTGGTGGCCGGTGGACGACAAGACATAAATGAACAGGGAACCACGCACTCTGCACAGTGGAAACTTTTAAATTGTCTACATATTTTAGTGCATTGACATTTGCATATTTTTTCAGTGAAGTCAAAACGATTCATTTACTAAAATTAGTGAATGATAATGCTTAATTTGAGTGTCTGGCATAGCTTAGTGCAGTGCATATTTCATACGAATTTGCTTGCCACGTTTAATGTCAAGTACTTTAAAGTAAAGTGAGCAAAAAGGCAACTTCAGAGTATAGATTACAAGATAATTTAGCAGTGTTTTTGATAATTAACAATACAGAATAGGTAAAACGTGCACTGCAGTTGCAGAAAGTTCTAGTCAAGTTTTGAGCCAATTTGAAAGAATTTTAGTTAATGATATCAAAAAATGGAAAATCCAGGATGGAATGTAACAATATTAGAGAAGGAAAGTTGCTACTCGCCATACAGCGGAGATGTTTAGTCGCGATAGGCACAGCAAAAAGATTCATACAATTATAGCTTTCGGACATTAAGGCCTTTATCAGCAATAGAAAATTACACACACACACACGGAGACCCAACTTGCACACACGTCTGCAGTCTCAGACAACTGAAACCACACTTCATGATAGGCTTACATAACTAAAAGAAAGTGAATTTAAGTAGAAATTTCTAATTTTTGGTGTTTCTTGTTTAATTTATTGTGACACAATTTCACTTAAGGTGTGCGTTATATTTCTTGTGTTTTTGTGTGTGTGTCTTGTGTATATTGTCACTGGAAAAGGAAACGAGCCTTTGGCGTCAGTGGCCGGGAGTCCCCTTGCGGGCCAGGTCCGGCCGCCATGGTGCAGGTCTCACTGCATTCGACGCCACATTGGGGAACCTAAGAGCCGGATGGGGATGAAATGATGATAGACAGTACAACAGACGGTCCTTGAGCGCAGAAAATCCCCGACCCAGCCGGGAATCGAACCCGGGCCCGTAGGACGGCAATCCGTTGCACTGATCACTCAGCTATCGGGGCGGACTATATTGTCACTGAATAAGCATGAGTGCGCCACATAGAGAGAAACGTAGCGAGAGTGAGGCTCTGTCTGGTACGGAAGCGGTAGATAATGTCCACGAACTCCAAATAACTGACCCATCGGAGAATACCCGTTCGCAAATTCCTCAAAAGGAACCAGAACTGGGACCAACATCTCACGAATTTGCTGAAAATGCTGAACAAGCTCAGGTCAGGACACACGTTCGTGATATTAGCCCAGAAGCGAAGATTGTTGTCACAGCATCAGCTGATGGTGCATCAGTAGCAGCGGGTCCTAGTCCTGAATTTTTTTAGTGATGTTTTTAACCAGCTGGATATCCGGGACAGACAACGCGACGTAAAAGACAGACAAGAACTCATACAACACGAACAAGCACTTTTAAGTCAGGTAAAAGACGTGTTACAATCAGAACGTGAGGAAAGTGAAAGGGTAAAAGCCAAAGTTCTTGAAGAAAGAGAGAAGGCTGAATCCCTGGCTAGGGATGCCTTCCTTGTACAGAAATTAAACGACCTTTTAGAAGAAAGAGATAAGGCTATCATCTCACACCTATTGCAAGAGATGAATGTGATAAAACGACAAGTTCCGGAACTTGTAGAACTAAACAAAGATGTTCCGGGAAAGATCAATGTACTGGACAGATTAAATAAGCGAGACAACACCCATGCTGTGCTTGAAGGTCAAATAAGGAATTACCAGATGGACAGTTAATGACCTCACATAAAACTTCGATCAGCATAGTGACGTGAGTTAAGTGTGCCTGATACAAGTTCACCCGCCGATCGCATCAATAGATTCAAAATAGAATTTGAATCTGTTGACTTCAAGACGTCACCTTCAACGGCAGAAGTTGATTGTTCACGTAATAGTTCTTGAGAAAGAGGTATGCCTCGAATTTTGAAAAAGTTCTTTTACTGCTAGCTACAAAAATATGTAGAGTCAATGGAATTCATAAGTTTATGAAAGTATTGGCAAATATGTCAATAAAACTGCTTTTTGTAATACTGGTATAAGATGCTGAGAATTGCAGATAGCTATCAGAACCAAGAACGGGCGCTAAAATTATTACTTCATCGTTTGGTAAAATTTGAGACAAATTAAGTAACATTTTGATTAAAATTCAGTCTTGATCACGTTATGTCTGTTTTAATGAGTAACCGGTTTCGGTTTTTTCTATAAAACCATCATCAGACCCATTGGCTCCCTTGGGTTGGTAGGTGGAGCTCTCCTTGCTGCTGTGCAGTCAGATCAGTTGACTGCACAGCAGCAAGGAGAGCTCCACCTACCAACCCAAGGGAGCCAATGGGTCTGATGATGGTTTTATAGAAAAAACCGAAACCGGTTACTCATTAAAACAGACATAACGTGATCAAGACTGAATTTTAATCAAAATATAACAATTAATTGATCACTGTATTCCAAAAATGTTTACCAAAATTAAGTAACTTTTACTACGTAGGAAAATATGTATTTCATAATGACGTCAGTGGTGACTCATTAGGACACATTCCCAATTCCGTCGTAGACGGCTAGTTTACTGTAACGTTTTGGCATCTCTTTTCGAACACTTTCATCTGTGTCAGTTTTCTCTACTAACTGTGATGAACCTGATGAAAATGTTGCACATGGGAACCTCTGACACCCCTCTCAGTTTAGTCGTGACAAGAGGTTACCGGCTCTGGAGTTAGCGTTACTTTATTGTCTTTTCGTAAAACTTAGATTGCACCCCGTAAGTTGTAATGATTTTCCTATCCTTTATTATTCATTTACATGAAAGGTCCAAATCCGAAAGCTTTTGAAAGCTCCAAGGAAGTAAGACTGCTGATGTCACAGCTTATCGATATGTACGTATGATCCTAGAGAGCACTAGCATCGGCGGTATGTCACAGTAAATAAAACTGCGTCTCTTGCGAAAAGAATGGTAGGTTTTTGCTCTTTGTTCAGCGCCAAGGCAGTAAGAGTCCATCGGCAGAATCGCTGCAAACGATCGTAGTGAATAAGTGTATGGGTCGAGGTTCTTCTTAGAGTTGATTCACCTGTTGATAATAATAAAGCTCCTTAAACAAAAAGGGTCATGGTTTACTTAAATTGTTTATAATTTAGCTTATTTAAGAGCAGTTACATTGTTAATAATATACCTTATTTAAGGACAGCGGCATATATAACTCAATGAAATCACGTTATAGTGGAGAAACTAAGAATAAGAGTAAATTGTAACTATACGTAGGAAATCAAAAACTTAAATCAGTTTCCCTGTTCATAGCGTGCCTCTCTTTTGTGCAATACAAGGGAGGCATCTACTCCACAACAAGCAACGAGAGTATAATGGAAGAGTCACCAACAGCCTTACTTCGTTGAATACACCGGTTCCCATCAGATTACCGAAGATAAGCAAAGTCGGAAATGGCCAGGATATAGATGGGTAATCGGCGGGTACGCCATTCGGTGTTAGTTCCTGTCGTCTTGCCTTTACGGCACAGGAGTGGAAGAGTTAGAGAGTAAATTGTCTGTTCGCCAGTCTTTGCTCCAACGTCCTGGCTTAAACACCAAACCTCTCCGCAGTGTCTCGTGTAGTGGGGGCATTAGACATCGTTCATAGTGATCTCTCCGTCAGATGGGCCCCTTGGTGGCTATGCGCCAGCGCCTGGTTTCTCCCTTTCCGTTTCCTCATTTTTGTCAAAGACGTACATTACACCACAATACCCCTCCCCTCCCCCCCCCCCACACACACACACACGTCTGTCACCTGTTGTTGTGGTTGTGGTCTTCAGTCCTGAGACTGGTTTGATACAGCTCTCCATGCTACTCTATCCTGTGCAAGCTTCTTCATCTCCCAGTACCTACTGCCGCCTACATCCTTCTGAATCTGCTTAGTGTATTCATCTCTTGGTCTCCCTCTACGATTTTTACCCTTCACGCTGCCCTCCAATACTAAATCGGTGATCCCTCGATGTCTCAGAACATGTCCTACCAACCGATCCCTTCTTCTGTCAAGTTGTGCCACAAGCTCCTCTTCTCCCCAATTCTATTCAATACCTCCTCATTAGTTACGTGATCTACCCACCTTATCTTCAGCATTCTTCTGTAGCACCACATTTCGAAAGCTTCTATTCTCTACTTGTCCACAATAGTTATCGTCCATGTTTCACTTCCATACATGGCTACACTCCATACAAATACTTTCAGAAACGACTTCCTGACATTTAAATCTATACTCGATGTTAACAAATTTTTCTTCAAAACTCCTTTACTACTTTAAGTGTCTCATTTCCTAATCTAATTCCCTCAGCATCACCCGACTTAATTCTACTACATTCCATTATCCTCGTTTTGCTTTTGTTGATGTTCATCTTGTACCCTCCTTTCAAGACACTGTCCATTCCGTTCAACCGCTCTTCCAAGACCTTTGCTGTCTCTGACAGAATTACAATGTCATCGGCGAACCTCAAAGTTTTTATTTCTTCTCCGTGGATTTTAATACCTACTCCGAACTTTTCTTTTGTTTCCATTATTGCTTGCTCAATACACAGATTGAATAACATCGTGGGTAGGCTACAAACCTGTCTCACTCCCTTCCCAACCACAGCTTCCCTTTCATACCCCTCGACTTTTATAACTGCCATCTGCTTTCTGTACAAATTGTAAATAGCCTTTCGCTCCCTGTATTTTACCCCTGCCACCTTTAGAATTTGAAAGAGAGTATTCCAATCAACATTGTCAAAAGCTTTCTCTAAGTCTACAAATGCTAGAAACGTTGCTAAATGCACTAAGATACACAACTGTCACACTTCCCGATAGAGATGTACCACTGTGTGCTAAGTATAGTACAGAGAGGGGCAAATAAAGGAGGCACGGTGAACAGAGGTCCAGGGTACAAAGAAACGCAGCAGAAGAAATGATATAAAGTTATTATCTGACAATAGCACATGGTGAAAGTTACAACCATTCATAACTTGGCACTTTTGGGCCCTGGTCAGCAAGTTGCTGACAGCAGATCGAAGCTGAACTGCTGGAACTGCTGCAATCTCATCCGAAATGTTCTGCTGCAGTTTTCGAAGACTTTGAGTGCGATACACCTTAGGCTTGAGGGGTCCCAATACGAAGTAATCGCGCTCTGACAGATCAAGTGACTCGTGTGGCTAACTAGGGCTGCGACCAGACCGACTTCTGCTAACAACTCTGCCAGGGGTGAATATTGTGTAAATGTGGTCCAAGGTTCGGTCGGCTGTATAGGCAGTTGTTCCATCCTGTTGGAAGTAACTGTAGGTCTTTCCATCCTCCATTAATGCTGCCACAAATTCACGTCCAATTGTATCCATTCGTCCGCGCCACTTTTACTTGCCCCAGTCAGGCGACTGAACCTGCCCTTCTGCTTCTCTCAACCAACCATGACATACGACTATATTATTTTTTGTGGAAGGGACAGTATAAGTTCATTTCATAATATTTTCTGTTGGGTTCTTTACTTTATGCTCAAAAGTTAATCGCTCCTTCCGGTGTATGAAATTCAAACACGCTGACTTATAAAAGAATTGTACTGGCTGATACGAGTTCGCGTATCTACTAGTCTGTGGTCTGCAACTAGTGATAAACCCGCCATTCTGCACAAATAATTCCGAATCAATTCTTCCTTAGAATATTTAAATACGTCTTCGAAACGTACGCTTCCCGACAGTTATATACACTGCTTACAAGGGAACCTCCCCATCGCACCCCCTCAGGTTTAGTTATACGTTGCACAGTGGATAGGCCTTGAAAAACTGAACACAGATCAATCAAGAAAACAGGAAGAAGTTGTGTGGAACTATGAAAATACAAGCAAAATATACAAACTGAGTAGTCGATGTGCAAGATAGCCCAGGAGAGCTGTGGCCCCGCGGTTAGCGTGAGCAGCTGTGGAACCAGAGGTCATTGGTTTCAAGTCTGTCCTCCAGTAAAAAATTTTAATTTTTCATTTTTAGACAATTATTATCTGTCCGTCCGTTATGTTTCCATCACTTTTTTGGGAGTGATTATCACATCCACAAGAAATCCTAAATAGGACAAGGTAGAAGAATCTTTTTACCCATTCGCCATTCGACAACATATTCCTGTCATGTGACGCACATGCCGTCACCAGTGTCGTATAGAATATATCAGACGTGTTTTCCTGTGGAGGAATCGGTTGACCTATGACCTTGCGATCAAATGTTTTCGGTTCCCATTGGAGAGGCACGTCCTTTCGTCTACTAATCGCACGGTTTTGCGGTGCGGTCGCAAAACACAGACACTAAACTTATTACAGTGAACAGAGACGCCAATGAACGAACGGACAGATCATAACTTTGCGAAAATAAAGAAAGTAAATTTTTCACTCGAGGGAAGACTTGAACCAAAGACCTCTCTCGCTCCGTAGCTGCTCACGCTAACCACCAGACCACGGCGCTACTGCGCCTACGGGCTCCTTGATGTTGCCTATATTACACATGGACTACTCAGTTTGTGTATTTTGCTTATTTTTTCATAGTTCCATACAACTTCTTCCTGTTTTCCCGATTGATCTTTGTTCAGTTTTTCAAGGCCTATCCACTGTGCCAACTTATAACTAAATCTGAGGGGGGTGCGATGGGGATGTTCCCTTGTTAGTTAAAAAATATTTTGAAATTTTTTTTCAGTATATTCATTTTTCTGCAGGACAGTGGTCAGCAGTGCCGAGTTCGGAGCACGTGTTGAGTATTGCGCGCCACTGCAGAAGACCTTTACGTGTTCCCATGCTGTCCCGACGATATCGTCAGTTACACTTATAGGTGAGCACGGGTTCATCTAGAGGTACAATGACGGCTGTAGAGTGCGTGTACATAACTGCGGACTACATGCATACTTTCAAGCTTGATAGCTTGATGTCTTGTCCGACGGTGAAGACATATTCCAGCAAATTAACAAATCGTATGAGAGTCTCACAATCGGGCTGCAGGTGCATGGCAATGAACTCACTTTGGTTTTTAGGCCACTAAATTAGTCCGATGAACCGTATCTGGGACGGTATAGGGTGCAACCTATAAGCCCACAGGGCCAACAAACAACCAATCCGTAATTTACGGGTTCTGTGTGACGTGTACTTTGTAAGTGTCGTGCCGCCTACCTTCGTAAAGCAAACAAGGACATGTCGAATCCATGCCATGCAGAGACACTGCTATGTCGCGTTGCAGTGGTGCACCAACAAGCTATTAAGCAACTGGTCATTATGTTTTGGCTCAAAGATCTATATACTGTTCCAAATTTTTAACTTTTATCTGCCCACGAAATGCAGGTGACCTTCACGCTCCGACACTCATTACCGGCTACTAGCTCCTCCAAACGACGAAGTTTGCCAGGGAATCCCCGGCCGCTGACGCTAGCTCTTAACACAGTTCTTGAAGACCAACAAAGTCTCACCCTCCGCAAGTCAGCTGCTGAGTCGATAGTTGATAAAAGTATCGATAACGGAACCCTTTAGAGGCCAAGTTATGAGAATAGCAAGCCGCGTCATTCACCACAAAGTTTCTGTTTGGCGTGCTGTCGCCCTGTCCGGGAAGTGGCAATCGTTTTCTTTTCATAATCCTCGTCCGACCACAGAAAGCAACCTGTAAAACAGTGTAACAGCTGTTTATAGTTGCCTAGATAGCGTTTTCTGAGAGATTCTTTTTCTATGGGGAGGTTCTGAATGTTTGTTTTCTTCAGACAGTAATTGGTGTGTGAAGATTTTGTCATTGTTTACACTTGGTGGCAAGGTTTAATATACGTGCTTACTAACGTTAATGATTTAATGCCCGACAGGCTAAATTTTCGTACCACATTCCGACATACATCATGTGCAAAAGAGAATGGGGACGAGGTTGCGACGAGTAAAGACTGCGTGTAAGAGAAAGAAATTGGAAAGTAGCAGATGATTAGATGGTAAGAATAGACTCATACACTCTATCACACTTAAAATCCATAATTATTAGCCGTGGGTATCGGGCAAAATCTCAGTAACGTAGAAGATATGAGAAAAACTGTTCGGGAAGTTTTGTTTCTCCTCTTTTCAGCAGGGGATAAAACCATTCATGACTGAATCATGATGCAAATACAACAGAGCACAGCAAAATGAAGAAATGTTAATTCACAAAAGAGTTATCACTTTTGCCGTCGTGGAGGTCTTGAACGAAACTTTCAAGGATTTTCAGATTAAATGAAACAACAAGTTTACTGTTGTTTCATTTAATGTCAGTAACAGTCACGGTAAAGCCTAACCTAAAAATGTTCGTATTTAAAGATTTTTCAGATGTAAGTCTATCAACTGCGTAATCTGGGTTGCAGGGTGCGAAGTCCCGTAAAGACTGCTACGAACTGTTGGTCGTTCCACTGTGAAACTAATTTCAAATTTAGATTAAGAAAGAGCTACGAAATCAGAGATAGCTATCAGAGACCTTGAAACGAGCAAAGGAGCAGAAAACGACACTGCAAGACGAGATGGGAGAGGATGCGGACAACCCACCTTATGGAGTTGGAATGCATTGACAACTGTTTCCGGCGAGCTGTATTTTTTAGAATAAAGTGCACTTTTTCTCAGCTTCTAGTTACCAGAATTCGTTCAAAATTACAGAACACATTAGTCTGAGTACTGTGCGTGTTTTAACACAGGGGTTTTCCTCTTTTGTAAATCTCAGAGATGTAGACAATTTCCTATTCTGAAGTCCACTTTATACTAAAATAATTGTTACCTCAAAACTAATCAATACTTCTGTAAACTCTTCGGTTAAAGTCATAAAAAAGAGATGTGTATCCTACAAGTTATATCTTTTACAAATTTTTGTTCCCCATAGATTCTGATAAAATGTACCTTTCATACGGATAAATTTTATATTATGTAATAAATGGATTACCAACCTGGACGGACTCTTAAAAGCCAAATATAATTTTTAAATAATCTAGACTCGTGAAGTTAAACCTTATGATACCAAGCTATACACACTCGAAGAAAATCAAGCAACATTAAATTGGCAAGTTATATCGCTGTTAATACTGGACGTGTTGGACGCAGAGGGAAAAATCGTGCTGATTTGTTACACGCAGGTTTAGATAGGGACATATTTTTTATTTTATCTCCTGAGAATGTCTCTGGTTTTTATACACGTATCGGCAGAACACAAGCCGCCACATTAGTTACTTTCGCAGTTGGCAGATAGTCGCAATCACGTGCCACTGTACAAAAGCAGGGCCACTAGAGGATCCTTCGGCAACGAATGTTAACGGCCGACAACAGCGCGGGCTGCCGCCCGTGGCCAGGTGTTGCAAGCCTAACTCGCAGCGCGATGATTTCGTGCGCGATGTCGATGCTTATCGCTTGTCGCGAGGGATACAATGGTAACGGAGCAGAGAGCGCAGAGCTGCAGGGCGCGATAACGCTATGGGACATAAATATGCAGAGCACAACCCATGAGATCGTCATCCGGTACTCCATTGTCCGATAATGGAACGGAGAGCATAAAATAGGCAAACACCAGCAGCCAACACAGCAGAGCGTTCTGTGAAATTCTGGAGTGAGAGGGGGGGGGGGGGGAAGGGGGGGGGCAGCCGTTTCTGTACTGCTGTCTCTTACGTCGCACTTCCAGCGACGATGTGATTCCCTGAGAAACTTTTACAATTGCGTCGCCTATATAGAAAAACTTGGTGTGATGGGAAAGAGAGCAGCGTCGCCGACAGCGCCATCCAAATATAATGATATCAGCGTATGGAGTTGCGAAATTTTATAATAAAACGGAAAATCTGAAAAACGAGCAGGAAACAGCTTTCGTGAAGAAAGGTTGAAATATAAAAATTTAACTACTAAAATTTGGTAATGTTAAGCAGTAGAAGTTGTGATGAAATTTACAGCTCATCTTCCTTGTGATAAAAAGCCAGTATTGCGGTCGGGGGCAGATACTCAGGAGTAGTTCATCCTAATTCATTGACTAAATGAAGTGATGTGGTCCATTTCTAGTTTACTGAGAAAAGGAATGGAATGGATACTTTGATAGAATACAACTGCGGCAGGAGCAATGTAGTTTTTATGTCACATCACTGTCCACGTTCACTAAATTTTTGTTGCTATGTTTTAATACACAGTATTCGAAGATTTTGTTAAAGGGGGGGGGGGGAGGGGGATCTCTTGTATGTAGGATCAAAATGGAGAAACTGGTAGAATCCGTCCTCGGGGAAAATCAGTTTGGATTCCGTAGAAATGTTGGAACACGTGAGGCAATACTGACCTTACGACTTATCTTAGAAGAAAGATTAAGGAAAGGCTAACCTACATTTCTAGCACTTGTAGACTTAGAGAAAGCTTTTGACAATGTTGACTAGAATATTCTCTTTCAAATTATAAAGGTGGATGGGGTACGGTACAGGGAGCGAAAGGCTATTTACAGTTTGTACAGAAACCAGGTGGCAGTTATAAGAGTCGAGGGGCATGAAAGGGAAGCAGTGGTTGGGAAGGGAGTAACACAGAGTTGTAGGCTCTCCCCGATGTTATTAAATCTGTATATTGAGCAAGCAGTAAAGGAAACAAAAGAAAAATTCAGAGTAGGTATTAAAATGCATGGAGAAGAAATAAAAACTTTAAGGTTCGCCGATAACATTGTAATTCTGTCAGAGACAGCAAAAGACTTGGAAGAGCAGTTGAACGGAATGGACAGTGTCTTGAAAGGAGGATATAAGATGAACATCAACAAACGAGGATAATGGAATGTAATGGAATTAAATCGGGTGATGCTGATGGAATTAGATTAGGAAATGAGACACTTAAAGTAGTAAAGGAGTTTTGCTATTTGGGGAGCAAAATAACTGATGATGGTCGGAGATAAAATGTAGACTGGCAATGGCAAGGAAAGCGTTTCTGAAGAAGAGAAATTTGTTGACATCGAGTATAGATTTAAGTGTCAGGAAGTCGTTTCTGAAAATATTTGCATTGGAGTGTCGCCATGTACGGAAGTGAAACATGGACGATAAGTAGTCTGGACAAGAAGAGAATAGAAACTTTCGAAATGTGATGTTACAGAAGAATGCTGAAGATTAGATGGGTAGATCACATAACTAATGAGGAGGTATTGAATAGAATTGGGGAGAAGAGGAGTTTGTGGCACAACTTGACAAGAAGAAGGGACCGGTTGGTAGGACATGTTCTGAGGCATCAGGGGATCACAAATTTAGCATTGGAGGGCAGCGTGGAGGGTAAAAATCGTAGAGAAGACAAAGAGATGAATACACTAAGCAGATTCAGAAGGATGTAGGTTGCAGTAGGTACTGGGAAATGAAGAAGCTAGCACAGGATAGTGTAGCATGGAGAGCTGCATCAAACCAGTCTCAGGACTGAAGACCGCAACAACAACAGGATCAGAAGGCACACAAATTGTACGACGCAGTAGATGGTCACATGGCATGAGAATGGCCTGGCAAGCAAGAGCCATATCTTACTCGAGCAGAGAGAGACAGTGGGGATTCACCTACCCAGCTGGTAGGAAATCTTTTGTTAATTATATTTTCTGTTTAAAAATTAATGTACAGCTCCAACTGTGCTCATGACGTTACTTGCACTAAGAACTTGTTAATTGTAATTTCAGTCTCACTGAATTCATCACGAAATGCTAATTACAAATTTTAGTTACTGTGAGTGCTTATTGCAGGAAAGCATGGACCAATGACAAGTGCGCCCTGAGAGGGCAGGTTCCAAAATGTTAAGATAAGTCACTTCTAGTCTACGAGCGTTTTCAGAGAAGGCAATACGTGAGTACTCACGTAAAATGTGATCTCAGGTTAAGGGGGAATAATTTGTTAGAGTTGCCTCGGATGACTTTGTTGTGCTAGCTTGTGTTAATCTCTGTGATGTTATCTCGTTATCTAAAGAAAAGCTGTAAGTAAAAATTGTTAAATAATTATCAGCGGCCACCGGGCTCGTAGGATCTGCAAGAAAGTTATTGTCCTAACCGACGGCACGTCTCGTACATAAGCTAAAAGAAAAATGTTATACACTTTCTAAGATGGCGCCCAACAACGAAAATTCTTTGCCAAGGCCCATATCTACTTAGGACAATCCAGGTATCAAATTACAAATTGATTGATCGCATACACAAATTCTTTTGACAAAATAACCATTATATTTTTCTGGTCTTAAGTAGAGCTTTCATTATTAGCTGGTACAGCAAGATGAGCTTTACACAAGAACGTCTTATTAGGTCCGAATCCAAGCAGATAAGATAAGCGAATGACAAAGGAAAGATAGTTCATGCATAGATGGGAAAGAGTCCATGGAATAACATGTCTAATGTAGTTCTATCTCTTCTTCCTTGGCGTAACTTGTCGGTTCTTTATAAAATTTACCGTAATACCTAGTTTACCAAAAAAAAAAAAATGTTCAAATGTGCGTGAAATCTTATGGGACTTAACTGCTAATGTCAGCAGTCCCTAAGCTTACACACTACTTAACCTAAATTATCCTAAGGACAAACACACACTCATGCCCAAGGGAGGACTCGAACCTCCGCCGGGATCAGTCGCACAGTAGTTTACATTTACTTACATTTTTTTAAACCCAAGACGACCCAGGAAAAACAGTACAATACATTATAAAAAAATTAGATCGGTTACTAGTATTATTAGAAATCAGTGGAACCACTGGGACCAGTACGTTACGCTATGAAATCACCGCACACATAAATGATTTTCGCCGCAAGTAAGAGATTAAGTCGAAGATGAGTTATAACTTCTGTTATACCGATGAAGCTCTATGTAGTAATAGGCCCTCATTTCTCGACATGTTGCGGACTGTAGTATTTACCACTCTTGTCGTATTAGTTATTGCTATGGCGTCTAAAACACCTCTTACTGATCTACATCATTTCATTACAGTGTTTATTTGGATACTGTATTCATTTGATATCTCTCTTCCTGAATCTAACATTTACTTAATTTATTGAAGGACAGCCTGCCGCTTTGTAGGCGAAACTGTGCGAGATTTTATCCTGAACTAGTTGAGTACCCGGTTTTGCCAAGGGTATGTATTTCTTCCAATTTCCTATTAGTCCATTTCCGCCTCCTCTCTTTGTCCATCTCCTCCACCCCGTTTCTGTTTGCTCTCCTGCTGTCCCACTACCTGTCAATCTGCTCCTCCCTCCTTTCATTGCATCTGCTACTGCAACTTCCCTTTCTCCTCCAATTTCTCCCTCTCTTTCTCTCTCTATCTCTCTCTCTCTCTCTGTCTACACTGGACTCGCATTCGGGAGGACGACGGTTCAATCCCGTCTCCAGCCATCCTGATTTAGGTTTTCCGTGATTTCCCTAAATCGTTTCAGGCAAATGCCGGGATGGTTCCTTTGAAAGGGCACGGCCGATTGCCTTCCCCATCCTTCCCTAACCCGAGCTTGCGCTCCGTCTCTAATGACCTCGTTGTCGACGAGACGTTAGACACTAACCTCCTCCTCCTCCTCTCTCTCTCTCTCTCTCTCTCTCTCTCTCTCTCTCCACCTCTCCCACTTGCCAATCTCTTTCCATCTCCACCTTCATCTTATCTCTCCATATTTTCAACCCACATGAACAGTAGGTTGCTGGTTCTTACACCCACAATACTTCTTTCCATATAGTAAGTAATATGTACTCCAAGCAAGTTTGGTTGAAATGAATTCAGACTTTTAGGAGGAGCTTTACCTGTGTGCACTCTTTTCACATATATTTCACATTATAAATTTCACTCATATTTGTACACGTATTTCAACTGTCTCTCTGGAGAATTTTGCTCTGCAGTTTAGTTTTCTAGCAGCTCAGTCATGTTACGGCACAGTAGAGAGGAGGGTTGAAAATAAAAAATTAAAAAAAATATTAAAACTCATTCAGCTTACTACAAGCAAAGTGCGGTCACACCAAAGGGAAAGACAGAATCATGAAAAAAGCAGAATGTAGCAAGTGAGTCAGGCATCAGCACGTTACAACACCGGGCCGACAGAGAGAGAGGGCGAGATCAGCAGAGAAAACCTCGGGACAGAACACCAACGGAAATGTGACACGCATATTCTTTAGCTCGTAAGAGATGTCGGAAGAAACTTTACCTATTTCATAAGAACCAAAATCAGAGACCGCACACAACAGATAAGAGTCTGTCAAGCAAATATAGCAGAATAAGAAAGACACATGCGGTGATTACGAACCAAGCATCGCGTCATAGCCTCACGTTAGCTCCCTTTAAATACTCGAGATGTCCAGCTCTCAAGGAGTTGATCATTGGGATTCCAGGATTACGCTACCGCAACGAATCTATGTCCTAGATACTCCACAACCGTCTACAAACTAGCCGCCTGATGAACTTCCTACAGTTCGCCGCCTACCATAGCTGATGGAGAAGCTGACTGTCTTCCTACAACACTGAATTTCAGCGTGGAAACCGACAGCAGGGCCTCGTGGGGACCAGATTCCTGTTCAACAGGAAGGAGATCGACAGAGCACACGAATTCCAACAACATCCCGATTGGGTCGTCAAGAGTCAACATAGAATTCTGAGTGGGCTGTAGTACACTCCAGCAGATAGTTGAGACTATTCATGCTACACAATAGCCGTGTTGGCAGTGCGCCGCAGTGCGGGGTCATTCACTGTTCACCTGGACCTGCAGACGAAGAGCTGACTCGGCGGCCGTCAGCGGGAATCCAACACGCAGCTGAATGAAGCATCGGCTACGAGACCGGTGTGGAAGAAGATGACAGTATGCTTTGAAAATGTTTTACTAGCGTCAGAGGCGTTTCACAGGCACCCACCTGCTATCTTGACTTTATGCAAAGGTGTTGTCTATGCTCGGCCCCTCAGTAGACTGTTGAAAGAAGTGTGCACTCCGACGCTGAAATCAGACGGTTTGGCATCGGTTGTGTTCAACTCCAGCGCCTGGAATTCGGACGCAGCGGTCTGCCTCTGCTTAAGTCGTGTATTTACAGACTGAGCGAGAGAAATAAATTTGAGTAGTTAATGTAAAGTTTGTGTCAAAGATACCTTAAGCAAAACAGTGTCACGTTTTTAAGGAAAAGTTGAGTAGGTGGACACAAAACGCAAATGAGACCGTTGAGACTTTTTCAGGCAGAAACCGTAAAATAAACGCACAAACATTTAAGTTGACGGAAAATCGTGACGCATTTCACGTCATACTAAGGGAGTCAGAAGACAAATCGCTGGATGTCTTTTGCGAGGAACCCCTTCGGAATTTTCACGAAGATTCCGAATGGAAAATCCAAAAGATTTGGCTGCAGCACTGCTTATTTTCGCACATCTGCAGGATATAGATATTGCTACACGGCTACGCAATGGTAAATTACTTTTTACTCCTGAAAAGAAAAGTTATCGTTGTAGTAAGAAAGGGCATTTAAAGGCAACGTGCAATCAACCGCCATGTTACAGATGTGGGCGCTTTGGTCGCAAGACAAATGAGTGTGGGAGTAAGAAGTAAAGTAAAGGAAATAATCAACGGAAAACGTTAAATATAAACGTGGGTGTTTCGTCTGTTGGAAAACTTTCCGGTAAGTCAGATTACTGCAGACACTAAGGCGGAGATGGGTTGTTGTTTGATAAGCTTTGCAAATGGTAAAGATCGTAAATTGCTAGTCGATACTGCTGCACATGTATCTATTATTAGTGTATACCTCGTGGGTAGGACAAGACTAGGGACTCGTAGGTATAATTTTTTTTTTATAGGACTGGAGCCATAGAGTTTCCTGAAAATATCGAAGTATTGCCAACAATAAGACAAGGGTATTCTGCGATTCCTGGGCTTTATTTGCTGGATACTCATTATGCAAATATTAAATTTTCACAGAACACAGTTGAACTTAGCGGGAACTTGTTTCCAATCGGTGCAACAGCTGTAAATATTTTAATGTCGCGGAGTATACCGATTGCTAATGTGTTGCCAACTAAACCGTGTACACGTACATTAAAGATTATTATGCATGGAAGAGAACCTACTGGCACAGGGAAGTTGGTTTGGGTACCTGTAGATGCTGACGTGCCACAGCAGAGATTATATGTGGTTGAGCCACTACAGAACAATGAAGAATTAGACGAAATGTATTGTTTTATACGAAGAAGCGTTGCGCCCGTAATTAACGTTAATGGAGAACTGATGATTCCGGTAAGCTTGGATAACTTTGGGATGGATGTAGTGAGTCCTCCGAAAGGATTACTTATAGCGAGTTTAGAGATAGTCGCTGGTGATATCGAAGGATCACTCAGTGACCACTGCATCAAACAAACCGTCAATGCGTCTGTACCACATGACAATGTTCGTCACTTGAAATAAAGTGAATGAGAAGCCATGGAAGGTTTGCAGTTAGAATATTCAGACTTATTCAATTCGGATGTCCAGTACCAGCAACGTCTACCACATACCACCGCTTACCAATAGGCGATAACTCACCTTTTATAGGAAACCATACAGCATGACGAAACACCTAAACCACTAGTAGACGAATTTATAGGCCAGAAATTGCGTGAGGATATTGTCGAGCGTAGCGTTAGCCCTTGCTCGTCAAATATTGCCCTCGTAGCCAAAAAATCAGTTGACGATACCAGAACATACCGATTTGCTGTGACTATCGTTGCATGAATGCACGAACTATAACAGATGCATATCAGTACCGAACATAGCAGATACCGTAGACAACCTAGGAAAATGTATTTCTCAACGATTGATCTTAGAGGTGGTTATCACCAATTAGATGTGTTTCCTGAGGACAGACCCAAAACCGCTTTCACAGCAAATTCAGGTCATTACCAATATCGGAGAGTGCCATCAGGATTGAAAAATGCCCCAGCTACATTCCAACGACTATTAGAGAGTGTACTTCGTGGATTAAAAGCGAAAATCTGTATTGTATATCTTGAAGATATAGTCGTCTATTCAAAAACAATAAAGTACCATATTAAATGTCGGTATGAAGTGTTTAGCAGATTGAGGGCAGCACACCGTACACTATGCAGAAGTGCCATTTTGCTCAGGCACGAGTAAATTATCTTGGGCGTATAATCAGTCAAGACGAAGTGACGACGGATGCTCGGCTTACTTCTTCCATGTTGTGTTTTCCGACACCAAAAAACTAATAAACAATTCGTTGGGTAATGCAGTTATTATTCCAAGTTTGTGAAAACGATCACTGGAATTTCACGATCACGAACTAAGTTGCTACGGAAAGCTGTTAGTTTTCAGTGGACATCACAATGCCAAGACGCGTTTGAGAAAATCGAGGAGGTATTAATATCAGATCCTGTGTGAATACTGAATACTCCCTGACTTTGAAAAGGAGTTCATACTTGCGTCTTATGCGTCAAACAATGCTCTGGGCTTTGTCTTACGTCAGAATGTTGATGGAAAAGAACATCCGGTTGCATATACCTCCAGAGAAATTAAATAAAGCTGAAAGTAATTATTCAGTAACTGAAAAAGAAATGTTAGCTGTTTTACACGGGATGTTTTATTTTTGTTGCTACTTGTAGGGTCATAAATTCAAAGTAGTTACAGACCACATACCTTTAAAATGGTTATTAGTGTTAAAAGAGTCATCAAGTCGATTAGCAAGAAGAGCATTAAAATTGAGTTCGAGTATGAGGTAATTCATAAGCCCAGAGTCATACAAATGCCGATGTCCTAAACAGAATGATAGCAGCTTTGCAAGTAGCAGGTGGAAGCCAGACAGACTGGTTAAAAGCACAAGCAGCTGACAGTGAACGTCAATTGTTTCGATGGCAGCCTCACACTGAAACGCAAGATGCCTTGTTATGCTGATCTACAGAGTGCGGACCTCGTACTGTAGTTCCTGCAACGCTCAGACTGGAAGTATTATCGGGCCACGGAAGAAACTGACGACTGATAGACGCGTAGTTGAAAGATTTCAGTGCAAAACGCATCACAGCGATGAATAAAATTATCTATGGAACTGCATCCCATGTGCACAACGAGCAGATTTGGGTCATCAGAAAATCCAATTGCAACGACTATGCAACAACTACCAGAGGGTGACAAACCATTCTCTTTGGTAGGTTTGGACGTCCTAGCATCTTTTGATAGAAAACAAGTACGTAAGAAATAAGTTCTTACGATGTCAGATCATTTTTCACGATATTTAGTTACGATAGCCATTCCAGATCAGGAGCCTTGTATAGTAGCACAGGCAATGGCAAAAAACTGGTTAACTGGTAATTAAAATTTGGTGTGCCAGAAACCAAGGCAGTAATTTTGTATCAGACTTAATGAAACAGTTATGTCGCTGATTAAAAATTAAGAAGCTACTTAGTAACCCGTTCCATAGCAAACGAATGGACGGACAGAACAAGTCCACCGTACATTATCCAAAATGTCAAGCCATTACGAGAATTCACAGCATTTAGACTGGGATATATATACGAGTATATTTAAGTTTGTCGTCTGTGCATATAATTCAAAAGTTCATATCGGAAGTGGTGTTTCGCCGCATGATGTAGTGTATCGGTGGAGAACCTCTTCACCTTTTGATTTAGTTCAACCTAAACTGAGTCCACAGATTGGACCAGTGAAGAATTTTGCAAACAAGTAGGCAAACGGTAAAGCCATCACAAACAACAAGAAGCAGGAACGTATTGGGCAATGGGCGAGCAAACTGCCACAATACAGGATACAATCTTAGACTCCAAAAGGCAACATCATCATCATCATCATCATTTATGACTGATTATGCCTTTCAGCGTTCAGTCTGGAGCATAGCCCCCTTATAAAATTCCTCCATGATCTCCTATTCAATGCTAACATTGGTGCCTCTTCTGATGTTAAACCTATTACTTCAAAATCATTCTTAACCGACTCCAGGTACCTTCTCCTTGGTCTGCCCCGACTCCTCCTACCCTCTACTGCTGAACCCATGAGTCTCTTGGGTGACCTTGCTTCTCCCATGCGTTTAACATGACCCCACCATCTAAGCCTGTTCGCCCTGACTGCTACATCTATAGAGTTCATTCCCAGTTTTTCTTTGATTTCCTCATTGTGGACACCCTCCTTCCATTGTTCCCATCTACAAGTACCTGCAATCATACTAGCTACTTTCATATCCGTAACCTCAACCTTGTTGATAAGGTAACCTGAATCCACCCAGCTTTCGCTCCCATACAACAAAGTTGGTCGAAAGATTGAACGGTGCACAGATAACTTAGTCTTGGTACTGACTTCCTTCTTGCAGAAGAGAGCAGATCGTAGCTGAGCGCTCACTGCATTAGTTTTCCTACAACTCGCTTCCAGTTCTTTCACTATGTTGCCATCCTGTAAGAATATGCATCCTAAGTACTTGAAACCGTCCACCTGTTCTAACTTTGTTCCTTCTATTTGGCACTCAATCCGTTTATATTTCTTTCCCACTGACATTACTTTCGTTTTGGAGATGCTAATCTTCATACCATAGTCCTTACATCTCTGATCTAGCTCTGAAATACTACTTTGCAAATTTTCAATCGAATCTGCCATCACAACTAAGTCATCCGCATTTGCAAGACTGCTTATTTTGTGTTCACATATCTTGATCTCACCCAGCCAGCCTATTGTTTTCAACATATGATCCATAAATAATATGAACAGCAGTGGAGACAGGTTGCAGCCTTGTCTTACCCCTGAAACTACTCTAAACCATGAACTCAATTTACCGTCAACTCTAACTGCTGCCTGACTATCCATGTAAAGACCTTTAATTGCTTGCAAAAGTTTGCCTGCTATTCCATAATCTCGTAGAACAGGCAATAACTTCCTCCTAGGAACCCGGTCATATGCCTTTTCTAGATCTATAAAGCATAGATACAATTCCCTGTTCCACTCATAACACTTCTCCATTATTTGCCGTAAGCTAAAGATCTGGTCCTGACAACCTCTAAGAGGCCTAAACCCACACCGATTTTCATCCAATTGGTCCTCAACTAATACTCGCAATTTCCTTTCGACAATACCTGAGAAGATTTTACCCACAACGCTGATTAAAGAGATACCTCTGTAGTTGTTGCAATCTTTTCTGTTTCCATGTTTAAAGATTGGTGTGATTACTGCTTTTGTCCAGTCTGATGGTACCTGTCCCGACTCCCAGGCCATTTCAATTATCCTGTGTAGCCATTTAAGACCTGTCATTCCACTGTATTTGATGAGTTCCGACTTAATTTCATCCACCCCAGCTGCTTTATTGCACTGCAATCTATTGACCATTTTCTCCACTTCCTCAAATGTGATCCTATTTCCATCATCATTACTATCCAAGTGTACATCGAAATCTGAAACATTACTGATCGTATTTTCACCTACATTGAGCAGCTCTTCAAAATATTCCCTCCATCTGCCCAAGTCATCCACAGGATTCACCAGCAGTTTTCCTGACCTGTCCAAAATACTTGTCATTTCCTTCTTACCTCCCTTTCGAAGACTGCTAATTACACTCCAGAATGGTTTTCCAGCAGCTTGATCCATAGTCTCCAACCTGTTTCCAAAGTCTTCCCAAGATTTCTTCTTGGTTGCTGCAATTATCTGTTTGGCTTTGTTTCTTTCTTCAACATAACTTTCTCCCTCTACCTCAGTTCTAGTATGTAGCCATTTTTGATACGCCTTCTTTTTCCTTTTACAGGCTGCCTTGACTGTGTCATTCCACCAAGCTGTTTGCTTCATCTTACTTTTACACACTAGTGTTCCAAGACATTCTTTAGCCACTTCTAGTACTGTGTCCCTGTACCTTGTCCATTCCTTTTCCAGTGACTGTAATTGTCTACATTCAACTAACTGGTACCTTTCTGAGATCGCTGTTATGTACTTGTGCCTGATTTCCTTATCCTGAAGTTTCTCCACTCTTACCCTCCTGCACTTTCGGCCTCACAATCCCAATTTCACCTCAGATTAAATAATGATCAGTGTCATCAAAGAGTCCCCTGAATACACGTGTGTCCCTCACAGCCTTCCTGAATTCCTGATCTGTTATTATATAGTCAATGACAGATCTGGTTCCACTGCCTTCCCAAGTATACCGGTGAATGTTCTTATGTTTAAAAAAGGAGTTTGTGATTACTAAGCCCATACTGGCACAGAAATCCAAGAGTTGTTTCCCGTTCCTGTTGGCCTCCATATCCTCTCCAAATTTACCCATAACCTTTTCATACCCTTCTGTTCGATTTACAATCCTGGCATTAAAATCACCCATGAGCAGAACACTGTCCTTGTCCTTTACTCTAACATCTACATCACTGAGTGCCTCATAAAAACTATGCATCTTATCTTGATCTGTCCCTTCACAATGCGAATATACGGACACAATCCTAATTTTCTTGCTAGACACTGTCAAATCTATCCACATCTGTCGTTCGTTTACATACCTTACTGCAACTACGCTGGGTTCCATTTCTTTCCTGATGTAAAGCCCTACACCCCATTGTGCTATTCCTGCTTTGACTCCTGACAGGTAGACCTTTTATTCTCCCACTTCCTCTTCTTTCTCACCCCTTACCCGAATGTCACTAACAGCTAAAACGCCCAGCCCCATCTTACTTGCAGCCTCTGCCAGCTCTACTTTCTTCCCAGAGTAGCCCCCATTGATATTAATAGCTCCCCATCTCATTACCATTTGTTTGCCAAGTCGAATCTTAGGAGTCCCTGGTTTGTCAGTTAGAGGTGGGACTCCGTCACCTCCAAAGGTCCGAGGCATTTTGCTCTGATTGTTGCCTGCATCATATTTAAAGTACCAGGGAAGCAGGTTGCTAGCCTTACTTGCCCCGAGTCCCATTGAGTTTTACCCCTAACGGTTGAGGGACTAACCGGTGGATTTGGTAGTCTTTGCCGTATGAGCACAAAGGTGACCACGACTCAGAATACGTCCGAGATCCCCAGCCTTATTTCAAAGTAACTGGTATCCCGACTGTCGGGACCACTTACTTGGCCACTCATACGTTGCCCGTGGTTCATGAACTAGGACATGACTACAGGAACCCACACCATGAACCACTCCAAAAAGCAAAACGAAAAAAAAAATAACTAAATACAATGGGCCACCAAATCATCGACATGGCTTTGCCAGTCAACGTCGAATTTCAGTTGCCAACTAGAACTTCTATAGCAGATGTAGTGGAATCAAACGGTTTGAAAGTGAGATTTATGCATTGCCACAAACTCCTTCAGCCCTTACGGACGGACAGAAATACGAAGGAAGCAGGTACAGCAAACAAATATACATTACGCACTTAGATCTATAGGTAAACTGCGTAAGTTCTGACATACAATGTACATATCGTATTTGCTCGTTACTTAGTCTAGTCTTAATTGTCTTTAATTGTCATGTTCCGTGTATATTTACTTGTACAAAGGAGGAAGGGGATTGATGGTAATCCCCTCTCTCTGAGGGGGCGTGTCAAGATTGTGACCAGAAAATTATTTTGGGCGGGGGGGGGGGGGGGGGGGAGCAGCGCCGCTATACTGTTGCAGAGGAGATGTGATACGGAATCAACGGCTATACAATGTAATTTTATTTGCTAGGCAATCAGATATTCTACTAACGAGTCACAGATGGACAGTCGCGTTTCATCTACATCTACATGTATACTCTGCAAATCACATTTAACTGCCTGACAGAGGGTTCATCGAACCACCTTCACAATACTCTGTTATTCCAGTCTCGTACAGAGCGAGAAAAGAACGAACACCTACATTTTTCCGTACGAGCCCCGGTTTCCCTTATTTTATCGAGGTGATCGTTTCACTCTATGTAGTTCCGTGTCAATAAAATGTTTTCGCATTCGGAGGAGAAAGCTGGTGATTGGAATTTCGTGAGAAGATTCCGTCGCAACGAAAGACGCCTTTCTTTCAACGATTTCTAGCCCAAATACTGTATCTTTTCTGTGAAACTCTCTCCCATACTTCGTGATAATAAAATAACGTGCTGCCCTTCTTTGAACTTTCGGTGTACTCTGTCAGTCCTATCTGGAAAGGATCCCACACCACAGCAGTATTCTAAAAGAGGACGGACAAGAGTAGTGCCAAGGGGTATACTGAGTTGGGCTTCTATGGGACCCATCTCTGTAGTAGATCTGTAACATTTTCTAAGTGTCCTGCCAATAAAATGCAGTCTTTGGTTAGCCTTCCACAGAACATTTTCTATGTGTTCCTTCCAATTAAAGTTGTTCGTATTTGTAATACCTAGATATTTAGTTGAATTTACGGCTTTTAGATTAAACTGATTTATTGTGTAACCGAAGTTTAGCGGATTCCTTTTAACACTCATGTGGATGACCTCACACTTTTCGTTATTTAGGGTCAACTGCCACTTTTCGCACAATTCTGATAGCTTGTCTAATTCGTTTTGCAATTTGTTTTGGTCTTCTGATGACTTTATTAGTCGATAAACGACAGCGTCATCTGCAAACAACCTATGATAGCTGCTCAGATTGTCTCCCAAATCGTTTATATATATATATATACGGAACAGCAAAGGGCCTTTAACACTACCTTGGGGAACGCCAGAAATCACTTCTGTTTTACTCGATGACTTTCCGTCACTTACTACGAACTGTGACCTGTCTGACAGGAAATCACAAATTCAGTCACATAACTGAGACGATACTCCATAAGCACGCAATTTCACTACAAGCCGCTTCTGTGGTACAGTGTCAAAAGCCTTCCGGAAATCCAGAAATACGGAATCGATCTGATCCCTTGTCAATAGCACTCAATACTTCATGTGAATAAAGAGGTAGTTCTCTTTCACAGGAACGATGTTTTCTAAACCCATGTTCACTGTGTGCCAATAGGCAGTTTTCTTAGACATAATTCATAATTTTTGAACACAATATATGTTCCAAAATCTTGCTGCATATCGACGTTAACGATATGGGCATGTAATTTAGTGGATTACTCATACTAACTTTCTTGAATATTGGTGTGACCTGTGCAAGTCTCTAGTCTTTGGGTACGGATCTTTCGTCGAGCGAATGGTTGTATATGATTATTAAGAATGGAGCTAATGCATCAGCATACTCTGAAAGGAACCTAATTGGTATACAGTCTGGACCATAAGACTTGCTTTTATTAAGTGATCTAAATTGCTTCACTACTCCGAGGTTATTTACTTCTTCGTTACTCATGTTGGCAGCTGTTCTCGATTCGAATTCTGGAATATTTACTTCGTCTTCTTTTGTGAAGGCATTTGGGAAGGCTGTGTTTAGTAACTCTTCTTTGGCAGCACTATCTTCGATAGTATCTACATTGCTATCGCGCAGAGAAGGCATTTACTGTTTCTTGCCGCTAACATACTTCACATACGACCAGAATCTCTGTGGATTTTCTGCCAGGTTTCCAGACAAAGATTCGTTGTGGAAGTTTTCATAAGCATCTCGCATTGAAGTCCACGCTAAATTTCGAGTTTCTGTAGAAGATCGCCGATCTTGGGGTTTTTGTGTCGGTTTAGATTTGGCATGTTTGTTTCGTTGTTTCTGCAACAGTGTTCTGACCCGTTTTGTGTACCAAGGAGGATCAGCTCCGTTGTTTGTTAATTTATTTGGTATAAATCTCTCAATTGATACCGGTACTATTTCTCTGAATTCAAGCTACATCTGGTCTGCACTTATATTATTAATTTGAAATGAGTGGAGATTGTTTGGTTCAAATGGTTCAAATGGCTCTGAGTACTATGGGTCTTAACATCTGAGGTCATCAGTCCCCTAGGACATAGAACTACTTAAACCTAACTAACCTAAGGACATCACACAGATCCATGCCCAAGGCAGGATTCGAACCTGCGATCGTAGCGGTCGCACGGTTCCAGGCTGTAGCGCCTAGAACCGCTCGGTCACACCGGCCGGCGGAGATTGTTTCTCAGGAAGGCATCAAGTGAATTTTTATCTGCTTTTTTGAATAGGTATATTTTTCGCTTATTTTTGAAGGATTTGGGGGTTAAAATATTCGGTGTCGTTACGACAACACTAATTACTGTATGGGTTTTGATGCTCGTTATTAACTCAGGTTTATTTGTTACTAAGAGGTCAAGTGTGTTTTCACAACTGTTTACTATTTGCGTGGGCTCATGAACTAACAGCTCGAAATAATTTTCAGAGAATGCCTTTAGCGCAATTTCGGATGATGACACAAAGCGGATAGAAAATCGTAACAGGATTCAGAATTATTAATCGGCGTCATATATCCATTATATTCAAACAATCTAGCCACGGCGGTGAATATTTCATAGTAGTTTCTTGGGTTATTGCTACTCTTTGATAAATTACAATGTAATCTTCAGCAACATGCCGATGCCTAAAACACACTTTTATTTCATATATTACTTAAAGGAAACAGCTTAAAATATCTAAATAGTTAATGGTGGTAAGACGAGCGCCACTTTTTCTACAGGAACAATGTGAAGAGACGGAAAAAGTAGTCTTCAGAAAGACAGATTCAGCATATAGAAAAACAAAAAGAACATTTGGGGATATTAAAAAAGAAAGACGTCAGCACTAATAGCGCATGAATATCCCGTGTTAAACGGAGAGGAAAGAGCAGGTCTGTGGAATGAGTACATCTAAGACATGTACAGTGAGGAGAAATTTCTCCTCACTGTGTCAGGGTTCAATGGAGCTTTCTCTTCAGCGAGTAAGCTTAGAACCTGTTCTGTCTTCACTGAAGTCATTTGTTCCTTGGTCGCACTACATATTTCTCCTCTTCTAGTTCATAATCGCGTGTTTCATTACTCTTCCTTCCGCCGTTCTGTTAATATATTGTATACATTTTATGCATCCTTGCTCTACTTTTTGATTTATACAGTACGTTGTATTAAGATATTTTCTTATAATATTGCATTGTGTTTGATATTCTTTAACTTAAAAAATTCGTTTATGCTAGTGTAGTCTAATTTTCTCTTCCTTACTTAGGTGTCTAGAATTTGCTTCCATATATCACAGTATGAGTAGCCTTTGCTCTGTACAATTGTAACTTCGTATCGCCACTTGTCTTAACACCCAGTATTGTGTGCGTTGTGCCATATCGTTTTCATGTTCATAGCTGTTAAGAGGCTGAAATGTGTCATCTGTTACATTGATTCTTTGTCTAGTACTATTCTGGAGCAAAATGGAAATATCCTTAAGAAGGCCAAATTTTAGTTATTTTCTTTATTAAAGTTTTTAGATGGTAGCCCTTACATTTAGGCAATGTATACTAACCAGCCAGAACATAATGACCACCTACCTAACAGCTGGTATGTCCACATAGGGCACGGAAAACAGCTGCGACGCATCGTGGCATGGAATCAACGAGGCCTTCGTAGGTCGCTGGAGGGACGTAGTCTACATCTACACACACGAGTCACCTAATTCCTGTAAAATCCGGAGAGGGTGGAGTGAGCTCTGACGCCTCGTCAATCATACCCCAGATATGTTCGAAAGGGTTCAGCTCAGGCAAGTTGAGGCCAGCACATCAGTTGCGATTCGTCACAGTGCTTCTCTGACCACTCCATCACACTCCTGATCTTGTGACATCGGTGCATTATCTTCTTGAAAAACGCCACTGCCATCGGGAAATATGTCGGCATGAGAGCGTGTACGTGGTCTGCAACCAGTTTAATAACCATCTTGGCAATCATGTTACCTTTCACGGGCACCAGGGGACCCATGGATTCCCGCGTGAATGTTCCCCAGAGCATAATGAAGCCGCCGCTAGCTTGTCTCCTGCCCGCAACACAGGTGTCAAGGAGCAGTACCCCTGAAAGACGACGCATTCGTGCCCTCCCATCGTCAGGATGGAGAAAGTATCGGGATTTATGAGACCATACAACGCTCTGCTATTGCACCAAAGTCCAGTGCCAATGGTCACGTCCCCATTTCAGTCACAGTTGCCGATGTCGTGATGTTAACATTGGCTTATGCAAGGGTCGTTGTCAGCAGAGGCCTATCATTAGGACTGTTGGGTGCACTATGTGTTCAGACACATTTGCACTCTACCCAGGACTAAAGTCTTATGTTAGTTCCGCTGCCTGTCCTGTTTTAACAGTCGGCCCAGGGTCCGACGTCCGACATCACTAGTGAAGGGTTGGCACCCAACATCACGGCGTCTGGACATGATTTCATATTGGTTTGGCCACGAGTTTAAGACATTGACCACACCCGACAAATAGTGCAGTTTCCGAAATGCTCGGCTGATATTCTGGGCCATCACAATCTGCCCTATGTCAGACTCAGATCGCACGCCTTCCCAATTCTACACACGGACAGCATGCTCACTGAAATCACATGCTCAATGCGTGAGTCTGACTAGCAGTCATTGCTTTCCCAGGTGCGGCTGACGTAGGCTGGACGGGTTTATAATGACAGTTATCTTACTATTCTCGCCGATTAGTATTTCATACTGGAGGCTGTTTTCTATTTTCAGAGTAGGACTTGTGATCAAAGAAGGCAGAGAACACTCCTTATGATTTTTCTGAAAACAAGAAGGGGTGTGGGAGGGAGGGACAGTGGCAACGAAACGACTATTCAAGTTGTTGTTCATTATCTGTGAGACTGGAGACACACCTTTGACTTCCGGTAAAACACGAGTAGCAACCACACAACCCAGTTGGTAGCAAGGGGAAATAGGAGCGAAAACTATCGTACAATCAGCTCAGCTCATGTATTCAAGTCGATAACAAGAGTAATTTGCAGAAGGATCCAAAATAAAGTAGGCACCTGTTAGATGACAATCAGTTTTGTTTCAGTAAACGAACGGGCACCAGAGACGCAGTTTTGATGTTGCGCTTAGTAACAGTAGAGAGACTTAAGGAAAAACAAGGTATTTTCATAGGACTTGTCGCTTCAGAAAAAGGGTTCCCCAATGTAAACTGGTGCAAGGTGTTACAAGTTCTCAGAAAAATATTTGTATGAGGAAGTGGGTGAAGAACCATGAGGGAACAATAAGAATTAAGATCAAGAACTAGTTGCTCGGATTGAAACTGGTGCAAGACCGGAATGCAGTCTTTCACCCCTACTGTCCCATCTATACATCGAAGACGGAAACAAAATTTTATAATTGGGTTAGACACGAAAATGACATTGCTATCATCGGTGAGAGTAAAGAAGATTTACAGGACCTCTTGAAGACAATAACAGTCTAATGAGTATAGAATATGGATCGAGAGTAAACAGGTAGAAATGCTAGTAATCATGAGAAGCAGAAATGAGATTAGCGGGAAACTGAACAAATTGATGACCAACAGACAGATGCAGTGAAGGTATTGCTCTTCTTTGAAAGCAAGGAGGTCATACAAAGTAGACCAGCGCAGCGAAGTGGGCATTCCTGGCCAAGTTAGTATCAGTCATGGGCCTTAACTTGATGAAGACTTTCCAACAGCAATTCTTCCCACTGTACATTCGCTAATGGAACAGAAAATGGGAGAGGTCACAGCGGTTAACAAGATGTCCGTTTCTGATGCGCAGGTTCTGCATGGACACGGCGGGTACTTCACGCAACTTCATTGATCTGAAGATGACAAACTTTATGCGGAACCAGTTATGCCACGAAAAGGACCAAGTTTGATTGAAACTAGTTATAACCTAAAACTGAGACGACAAAATAAACGATATGGCCAAAATATTCAAATATTAATACAGTTTCTGAACTCTCTCGCGACCAATATGTTGACAATATTGAAGATACCATAATGAGGCTTGGGAAGTTAAGCTGTAGATGCAGATCACCACCGACAAGAAATGTTCGGAGTGTCCGTCACGTTACGTCGCAGAGCAGCCGCTTCCTGCGGCGGCGCCTTCACCTTTGCTCTGCTGGCGCTGTTTCCGGCGATAACGCGAGTGTTCGTCCGCGGCTGAGCACACAGCACGCAGACGGTTGCCTACCTGTGCCGCTCCATGTTTGCCGAGAGCGCAATCCCGACAGAAGGGCGTCCCAAAAGCCCTTGACGTGCAATTATCTTAGAAGTCTGTGTTCTGTCTTGAGTCAACACATCAGTGAAATCCAATCCCTGGGCGCTGTTTGCCTAGGCGGAAGCTTTCAGCCGACACGACGGCCGCTGGGGGCAGGGAACGCCACGTCCGACTCGAACAACGGAGATGACTGCGGCCCGTCACCCCTCTGCCGCGTCAGAGGAG
This sequence comes from Schistocerca nitens, assembly GCF_023898315.1. Lineage (NCBI taxonomy): Eukaryota > Metazoa > Arthropoda > Insecta > Orthoptera > Acrididae > Schistocerca > Schistocerca nitens. The sequence continues at coordinate 545,270,500 of NC_064614.1, forward strand.
TAAACCCACAATGGACCAGCCAGGTAAAGGCCACGGGCGGCTGATCCACTAGCGCAATAACGTTGCTTCGTAATTTCTTCCAGCTGAAATTTCCGTCTTTCTCCAGCCCGAATCTGTGCTCCGTTTGGAACGACCACTGTTCAACTGAAAGTTGACTTGTGTAGCAATTACTTAATACCAGTACTTAGCATAGAAGAACAAACTAAAAGGTGGAAGGAGAGGAAGAAGACGAAGATAACGCCAAGAGAATACTTTGGCAGACTGCTGAAAGACCAAAGACGAAACTAGAACTTTGGAGTAGACGACATTCCGTCAGATGTATTAATGTCCTCGGAAGAGTCAGCCATGAAAGAAATATACCACCTGGTAGGTAAGGTCTATCAGACTATAGAAATACGTTTAGATTACAAGAACAATATGATCATCATCTTCTTATTCAAAAAATGTTCAAATGTGTGTGTAATCTTATGGGACTTAACTGCTAAGGTCGTCAGTCCCTAAGCTTACACACTACTTAACCCAAATTATCCTAAGGACAAGCACACACACCCATGCCCGAGGGAGGACTCGAACCTCCACCGGGACTAGCCTCACAGTCCATGACTGCAGCGCCCTAGACTGCTCGGCTAATCCCGCGCGGCCTTTTCTTCTTCTTCTTCTACATCAAGCGCTAGACCAGTTAGTTCGTTGTAATTTCTTATTTCTCCTCTTGCATCTACTAGTGTTATACAGAAACTAAGATTACAAGGAATGTAGCTTCATCATGGAATGTCCGTGGGGGAAGTTGGTACTACGGCCGTGTATGGGGAACCCAACGGAAGGAACGAGTGTTCCTAACAATCAGTATCTAATTGTTAGTGCTGTAATGACTGTGTCGTGCGGTAGCGTTCTCGCTTCCCACGCCCGGGTTCCCGGGTTCGATTCCCGGCGGGGTCAGGGATTTTCTCTGCCTCGTGATGGCTGGGTGTTGTGTGCTGTCCTTAGGTTAGTTAGGTTTAAGTAGTTCTAAGTTCTAGGGGACTTATGACCACAGCAGTTGAGTCCCATAGTGCTCAGAGCCATTTGAACCATTTTTTTTTTGTAATGACTGTTAGAATTGAGCGTTCTCATTCCGGCTTCCACCAAGTGTGAAGTGCACGCTGTAATTCGCTGCCTAAATGCTAAGGGCATGATACATCACGAAATTGCTTTAGTGTATGGAGAGGAAGTGATGTCAAGGCGGCATGTGACGAAATGCGTATGGAACTTCAGTTTTGGAAGGACGGAATCTCAGGATGAACGCAGAAGCGGAAAGCCGTCTGTTGTGACTGATGACGTGACGCAGAAAATTGAAAAACATCTCTCTGATCGCCGTTCGACAATTGACGACCTGGTTGCAGTTTGTCCAATCATTTCAAGAACTGATGTTCATGAAATCTTGACTGATCGACAACACAATCGCAAGTTGTGTGCGCGATGGGTGCCCAAGATCATTACCGAAGCACCTAAAATGAATATAGTCAGTGCCGCTACGAATTTCTTGACCGTTTTGAGCCTGAAGGCGAGGGTTTTCTCAACTCTTATACTGACAGGAGACGAAACTTGGACTTATCACTATACTCTAGAGAGCAAACGACATTCAATGCTGTGGTGCCATACTCATTCTCGATCACCCAAAAAATTCAAAACTCAGCAAATAGCAAGGAAAATCATGGTGTCAGTGTTTTGGGACAGAAAAGGGTCTCTGGTCGCAGATTTTTTGGAAAGGGTTGAAACAATAAATGCTGCAATGAATCTTCGCAGAGCCATACAAAACAAACGCCGCGGGGTGCTGATAATGGGTTGCACCTTTTAAGCAGCAGTTACTTGAAACTTCAAGGATCGTAACGCCACGACTCGCCATGAGATAGCATTGCAGTTTGGAAGTTTAAACAAGCACTAATAAAAGAATTGCCACACACTGTCTATGTAACTGACTACTAGATTGAAATTTACCGCAACATATACTTAATGGATCACAACACAACATAGCCACAATAACGACTTGCTGATCAGAAACTGACTCAAAGGGCTACACGGTCCTGTCAAATTTGACTTAATACAAATTCTGCATTTATGAAGTTATTCGTCGCCTCGCTTTTCTCTTTTCATCTGACTGAGATGATCAATGCCGTACGACGCATGTACATTCACAGACACTCTTAGCAAACACTGGAAACCATTAAATACATAAATAGGTATGAAAACGAAAAACTGAAAGTTCTACTGTACAATTGACTTTTTGCTTGTCATCACTCTGCTGACTATCGTGTGGATAACTGTTTATTATTGCAAGTGAATATGTAGACAAATACTTCCGTTACGTTTTATTTGAAATTAAACAGAGATGCTTTGCTGTGGTCTGTTAATAAAATGGTTCAAATGGCTCTGAGCACTGTGGGACGTAACTTCTGAGGTCATCAGTCCCCTATAACTTAGAACTACTTAAGCCTAACTAACCTAAGGACATCACACACATCCATGTCCGAGGCAGGATTCGAACCTGCGACTGTGTGTTAATACACCAGTATAACAGAACTCAGATCGATCGTAATAACATCGTAATAGCATGTGACGATGTCAATCCTAATGAGAAATTAATTGTAATGTGACTAGTACTGGAATACAATGATTTAGTATTCCTCCTGCTCAAAGTCTCAAACTACAAATCAAATGTAATCCTACATTTCACAATAAACTCGGTTTATAACCTAATATGATTGAGTAAAATAGCTGGCGTCTTCAATTTAGGTGCAAGTCTCTCGGAAATATGTAATTACTTATGTATTGATACAAATGTTATTTTGTCGTCTTTAATTTAGGTTACAAGTCTTTCGGAAGCATTCAGTTTGATTCCGTAATGATTCACATGGTATTTCACCACAAACTGGCACGTTTACGTAGTTCCGATAAAATGTGCTATCACAATTCTAATTATGAGAATTCTTGCCGTCGATGAAATTGGTAGTTTTGAGAGTGTTGCTAGACATTCTTTAAATGACAATGCGCTCAATCTTTACTTAAATCAGCACATTTTACTGTAATATTCCGTCGAAACTCTGTTTTTGTATGAGCCAGCTATAAAGATAGGAGCTGACAGTAGATCACTGAATAACTGGTGTTGCCTTCCTCAAGATCAACCGCTGTATGGTGGAGTTTCTCCTTTCCACAAGATGCTATCATTCATGGAAGCCCGCGGGATATCTAAAAGCTGGCGAGGCTATCTCTGCTACTGCGGCACGTCATAATAAGGGTAAATACACTTAAATAAATTTTAAACGCTCCCAAAATGTGCGGGACGGAATCAGTCGGGTAAATACACAATGCAGGCACAAACTACAAGTAACAACCATGACATCTGTGTGACTGAATTAGGTTCGAATCCTGCCTCGGGCATGGATGTGTGTTATGTCCTTAGGTTAGTTAGGTTTAAGTAGTTCTAAGTTCTAGGGGACTGATGACCACAGATGTTAAGTCCCATAGTGCTCAGAGCCATTTGAACCATTTTTTGTGACTGAATTAAAATGATGGATTGTTCGTTCATACTTTAACCGATAACTGATCTGACGCTTGGCCCCTGCACAGATAAAACACAGTTATAAACAAAAACATTCACACTTAGACGCACAAAACACTATCGGTTGACCTTCACTCAAACGTGAAATCTTACAGCCTCTTTGTTATCGAAATAACACGAAATTGGTTCCTACTGTTGCTCGAAGAGGTCACAGTGGATTTGCATCCTCCTAGTATGATTACCTCGGACTACCGACTGTGATGAACAATGAAGCGCCAAAGAAACTCGTATACGCATGTGTATTGAAATACAGAAATATGTAAAGAGGCAGAATACGGCGCAGCAGTCGGCAACGCCTATAAAAGGCAACAAGTGTCTGACGCAATTGTTAGATCGGTTGCTGCTACTACAATGGCCGGTTGTTAAGATTTGAGTGAGTTTGAACGTGATGCTAAAGTCGATGCACGAGCGATGGGACACAGCATCTGCGAGGAAGCGATGAAGTCAGTGTTTTCCCCTATGACCATTTCATGAATGTACCGTTATTATCAGGAATCCGGTAAAACATCAAACGTCCGACACTGCTGCGACCGGAAAAAGATCCTGCAAGAACGGGACCAACGACGACTGAATCGAATCGTTCAACATCACAGAAGTGCAACCCTTCCGCAAACTGCTGCAGATTTCAGTGCTGGGACATCAACAAGTGTCAGCGTCGGAACCATTCAACGAAACATCATCGATTTGGGCTTTCGGAGCCGAAGGCCCACTCGTGTGCCCCTGATGACTGCACGACACATAGCTTTACACCTCACTTTGGCTCGTCAATACCGACATTGGGCTGTTGATTACTGGAAGCATGTTGCCTGGTCGTTTCAAATTGCATCGAGGGGATGGACGTGTATGGGTATGGAGACAACCTCATGTATCCATGGACCTTGCATGTCAGCAGTGGACTGTTCAAACTGGCGGACGGTCTGTAATGGTGCGGGGTGTGTGCAGTTGCGTTGATATGAGTCTCCTGATACTTCTAGATATGACTCTGACAGGTAAAACGTACGTAAGCATTTTAACGAAAATTTTCCAGACGTGCGACACACGGCTGTTCTTCAGTGTGCGCTCGACACGCCCAACATGACTATGACTATCTCCATGAAGAATCGCGCTCTACTAGTAAAGCTCTTTTACAAGAACGGTTACTTTGCACCAGTAGCCCTGCAGAAGTTCCGAAAACACTCAAAGGCGTGGAAAAATTCATTGGTCCGATGTGTGCTAGGGGTAGGGTGAAAATCACTACAAGATTCGGAAAGACACGTTCTTTTGAAGTACAGCGTGGCAAAGGGAGGAAAGCGGTAGGTCCGACGTCTAACGAAGATGTGGCCAGAGCGTGGCAGTAGGGATCAAGCTGTGCGAACATGAACGCTCCGAGAAATGCCCGGACATTGGAAATGCTTGCGAGGACGATGGATAAAATGTTACGAAACATCCTGCACTGCTATCCCCACAAAATCACCCATGTTTAGAAGTTGCTTCCTGATGATCTGCCAGCAACACAAACGTTCGCTCTGGAATGTCTTGCTCGTATCGAAGTGGACAATGAATTGATATAGAAAATTCTGACGACAAACTAAGAGCATTTGCATCTACAAGGACATGTCATTACGCAGAACTGCAGAATATGGGCAACGGAAAATCGTCATGGACATCAACCGATATAACTTCATTCTGCAAAGGTGACTATGTGGTGCTGCGTTGATTGTGTCTTTTATTGTAGTTCTTGAAGGAACTGTGGCAAAAGTCCAAGCAACAGGGAACTGGCATATTAGAACATGCAGTGATAGTATGAAATGGTGCATTGATAATGACTAGGCCCTACTGAAATCTAGATGTGTCGAACGAAACCTGCAAGAAAAGGAGGACTGATTGCTGTGCGCTATCATTTGGAAGATATAAATTTTGTCTTGTGTTTCTTTTAGCGGATATACTCGCTACTGTTCCGTTTCAGTCTGGAATCTCAGGAAGTGCCTGGGTTCAGAATGTTGAGGAAATGAGAGCTGGCTCTGAGCACTATGGGACTTAACATCTGAGGTCATCAGTCCCCTAGAACTTAGAACTACTTAAACCTAACTAACCTAAGTACATCACACACATCCATGCCCGAGGCAGGATTCGAACCTGCGACCGTAGCGGTCGCGCGGTTCCAGACTGAAGCGCGTAGAACCGCTCGGCCACTCCGGCCGGCGACGTGCTCTTCCAACCACTTTGAAGGATCTATGCTGAATCGCCATTGAGGAGCAATCTGGACCAACAGTGCCTTGATGAACTTGTGGATAGTATTCCACGACGAATACAGGCACGCATCAGTGCAAGAGGACGTGCTACTGGGTGTTACAGGAATCTGGACCACCACTCTGGAAGTCTCGCTTTATGGTGGTACAACATGAAATGTGTGGTTTTCATGAGCAATAAAAAGGGCAGAAATGATGTTTATGTTGATCTCTATTCCAATTTTTTCTACACGTTCCGTAAATCTCGGAACCGATGTGATGAAAAACTTTTCTTGATGTGTGTAGTTTAAACTTCTCGAGTCTGAACAAAATCGCTAGCGTATCCATCTCGTACATGGAATATTTCGTTTCACATGCCGTCTTCCAACGACCCATTCCTGCAAATAGACAGCAGTGACTCCTGACTTTAAGGCATCAATTTGAATAATCAATTCCTTGGTAAAGTCAACCATAGCCAATACGAGAGCCCTCACTGGGGTTTAATTAAGAGATTCAAGGGGGTCACGTTGAGATGGACCCTACCCAAATTTCGTTTCTTTCTACCGAAGATCATTTAAAGAAGCTGCTAATTGTGCAAAATTAGAAATACATTTATCGAAGTCATTTAACATCCCTGTACACGAGCAACTGCCTTTATATTTTTCAGCACTGTTCAATAGCCTTCGTCCAGCTCTGATCAGTTCCAGTACCTTGAATAGAAACAATACGCCCTAAGAACGAAACTTCAGGTTGAGCGAATGTAATTTTCTATTCTTATCAATAAACCTGTACCTGCACGTCCCTTGAAGCACCTCCGTAATGCGACTTCCGGAAGTTCTCACTGCAGATAGGCCAGATCTTCAAGACAATCATAGAAAGACTCGAATTTAAGGTCAGAAGTAATCTGTTCAGTATACTGGGCAGTATAGCTGACTCTGTAGACAACCCAAATGACACTGTATTATATTCATACTGTGACCAATCTCTTGTAAAGGTTACGAGTGGCATAGACACCTAAGCTAGTAAGCTTGACTTAGGTCGGTGGCGGTAAAGAACATTGCCTCTTGGAACCATCAGAATCACGAATGTAAATCAGGAAGGGTTTTAAACCGTAGTCCAAAATTAAAGCAATAAACAGAAATTTTGCAAGACTGCGTTTATTTTGTCACAAAAGAGTATAAACAGGTGGTAATAAAGCAGAAACAATGTAAAGAATACAGAACATCAACAACTGCAACGTGGATAACGGTGGATAAAAATATCCTACGTTTTTTCCAACTTAACGGATTGCCACACACATTCTGACGACTGGTTAATGTGCTCAGTACAGCAATACAGCATTACAGACATGGTAACGTCGGGGAATGCTGTGAACGATATCCAAAATCTCATGTTAAGGCAATAACGCCATTTCCTACCGTAGAGCTGCTCGCAAGTCTTGGAGATGGTTGGCGGAAGCTGGCGTAATGCAACCCGTCTCCACGGGCATCCCAGGCCTGCTCTATGAGATTCAAATCGGGAGAGTGAGCAGGCCGCACCATGGGTGCAATATCTTCCGTTTCCAAGAGAACATCACTCATGTTCTATGAGATCGTCACACCTGTGGAAAGAACATTGGTCCATTGCTCTATCACCCAGGTGGCATACTGACGACTCCACTCTAGACGTTTCCTTCTGTGAAGATGCGTCAGAGGTACACAAACAGCAGGTCTCCGACATTAAGGACCGCTCTGCCGAAGCCTTCTGTACACCGTTTGCCTCGATACAATAGGGCCTGTGGATGCTGCGAGTTCATATGCCAGTTGAAATGAAATGTGGTGTGGCTAGGGCCTCCCGTAGGGGTAGACCGTTCGCCTGGTGTAAGTCTTTCGATTTGACGCCACTTCGGCGACCCGCGTGTCGATGGGGATGAAATGATGATAATTTGGACAACACAACACCCAGTCCCTGAGAGGAGAAAATCTCCGACCAAGCCGGGAATCGAACCCGGGACCTTAGGATTGACATTCTGTCGCGCTGACTACTCAGCTACCGGGGCCGGACATATGCCAGTTGCTGTGCAGTATTAACGTGGTACCGTCAAGCCCATACAGCCAAATAAAGGTCCTCTCTTTTTGATGTCGCAAATGCCCTGGTCTTCGGGATACAATTTGGGTCTCTATAAACTGTCGCCACATCGGAGAAACAACAGGACGATTAACATTTAGCCATCGGGCCACATCATTTTGCAACTGTCCGGCTTTCATTCTTTCTATGGCCCTCCACCACAGAGAGTCTGGTAAGTGTCTTCTCTATGCCTTACTGCCATAATGTACCGTCTGTCACTGCACACAGCAACTGTGATGAGGGACTGCCCGGGAAACACTACCCCGTTTGATAGGTGCCCTGATGTCATTGTTAGCCTGGTTTTCCATTGACCGGTATGCCTGCCACCTTCCGTGCAGAACTAGATCGTACGGATATCTATCGACAGTTTGTATGATTACATCGTGAATTAGACACAGCACGGGGAAATAGCTGTTTGTTGCTTTAATTTTGGACACCAGTCTAGAGTGAAGAACTACCTTATACATGGCCCAATAGTAAACAACGTGCTTCATCCCGCCCTTTGGCTTGGATACCACAAATATAAGACAAGAGTATGGGGATTTGGATGTTCTAATAACTCCCTCATGTAACATCTCTCATGACACACAGTCACCTTCTGCTGTCTCATTCTAGGTGATAAAACAATCTGTTGGGGAATATCTGTTGGGGAATATTGTTCATTAATTCATTTTATACTCTGCTCCTTTAGCCTCACCTAATTTGTTAATAAGTACATCCATAAACTCTTCACACAAATTCACAATTTGTTTACTCTGTTCAAAATGGTTCAAATGGCTCTGAGCACTATGGGACTTAACATCTGAGGTCATCAGTCCCCTAGAACTTAGAACTACTTAAACCTAACTAACCTAAGGACATCACACACATCCATGCCCGAGGCAAGATTCGAACCTGCAACCGCAGCGGTCGCACGGTTCCAGACTGTAGTGCCTAGAACCGCTCGGCCACCACTGCCGGCTTACTCTGTTCAGTTGGTAAATGTCTGAGGTCATAAGTTGGAACATCGGTATCGACTGAACTGTTAATGTGATTCTGACATATAAATCTACATCTACGTGATTGCTGTGCTATTCAAAATAAAGTGTCTGGCAGAGCGGTCAATGAACAACCTTCAAGCTGTCTCTCTACCGTTCCACTCACGAACGGAGCGCGGGAAAAACGAGCGCTTAGATTTTTCTGTGCGAGCCCTTATATCTCTCATTTTATCGTGATGAGCATTTCTCCCTATGTAGGTAGGTGCCAACAGAATGTTTTCGCAATCGGGGGAGGAAACTGGTGATTGAAATTTCATGAGAAGGTCCCGTCGCAACGAAAGCATCCTGACATGCTTGCAAAACTGAGAGACCTTATAGTGTGCAGACTCAAAATAAAAGATGCTCTGACTCCACTGAGGAACTAACTCTGCCTTACAGATGAAGTCAGAACCGGCAGTCAAATTACATGCTATCTTAACTGGGAATTTCCACGTTCAGTCACCAGTTTGGGTCTTAACTCTAATGTTCCAAAATCCCAATTCTCTGCACAATGGGCCAGCTTACTTGACTCAGCCCCATCTGACAATCCCAGGAGTTCTTTCCTCATGACAAGTGGAAACCTAGTCTTCACTGAGCAATGAAACAGATCTCTCAGTAACAGGAACACCACAGATATTTTCGTCATTTACAGTGAAACATACAAAGTGGACTCGATCATCAGTAATAGGAATAACACTTCTGCAAAGGGGTTTTCATGATAAGCAGGCGCTTAAGCTTGCCAGCCTTCCACAATTCCGTGCTGCGTGAGCACCACTTCGCAATCCAAAGCAATTCATTGTTAACAAACCCAAACGCCAGCCAACGTTACTACTTTCAGCTATCTGATCTAGGACTAAAAGGCTACTGCCGATTTTGGTCAGCATGTCTTATGACTTGAACACGAATCTCCTAGCCGACAGAAGGTTTGTGGCCAATTACAAAAAGGAACTTGGTGTGGTCACTGGCACGCATTCCTTCAAGGGTATTTTCAACGATTTTCCATTCGCTATAATTCAGACATATGTATACCTTTGTAACGGTTCTTGATGTTGATGCACCCCAAAATATCCCTAGCCAATTGGCTCAAATTGATCAATGAAGATCAGATTATTTCGACAAATTAGCCCCTGGATTTCCAAAAAGATATTCAAGGCCCTCTGTTCTTCCTCGGTAGAAATCATTAATAATACACCACCGTCACGCAACAATACTACTTCCTCAGTAGAAATCATTAATAATACACCACTGTCACGCAACAATACCAGTAACAGAACAAAATTTTCATTCTGCAGCGGAGTGTGCACTGGTATGAAACGTCCTGGATTATTGAAACTGGATGTCGGACTGAGATTCAAACTCGGAGGCTTTTGCCTTCTGTGGGTAAGTGCTACACCAACTAGCTGTCCCAAGGGCGATTCACTTCGGCCAGTACCTCATCTCGAACTGCCGGAAGTACAGTTGTGAGGACGGGTCGTGACTCGTACTTGAGGTTGTTTAGTCGGTAGAGCACTTGCCTGCGACAGACAGAGGTCTCGAGTTCGAGCCCCGGTTCAGCACACAGTTTTAACCTGCCAGGAAGTTTCTGTCCCGGTAGGAGATTAAGTAGCTTGACACAGATCATCCACAGCTATACAAGAGAACCTACGATGGGTCTCCTTTCCGATCTGTTGACTGAAGGGTGTGCTTAATTCACTTTTGGCAGTTACCTCACCCGAGCTACAATACCTTGGGTTCATACTAGCGAGCTAAAATACCTTGGGTTCATACTAGCAAATTACTCAGCTATTAGGACAACAATTTACACACAGACAGTCTGACACTACATAAATCCTGTGCGCTGTTAACGTAATGCATAACGCAGGTTCTAATTCTATTTATTTGCGAGTGATATGGTTCGCTAACTTCGACACAGGAGAGTACAATCCCCATTTTTCTAGGACTAACTTAAAACTGGAGATGGTGTCATTCATCTCCGCTTCATGCAGGTCCATCAAGGCCATGGGATGAGCAATGACAATCCACAGACACCACGCTTAGTCGGCAGCACTACCCAACGGGCGGGCACCAAGAGTCTTTAGCTGTGTATATATGGAACACCAATTATTTCTTTTAGAAGCCGACAACCAGACACTCAGTTGGGTGTTAACAAAACTGTGGCGTATGGGGAGATTTGTTAGGTGGGCAGTACGAATTTCAGCAGTTCAGTTTGGGGTTAGGCACATTCGTGGCACTGAAAACGTCGTGGTAGTTCGAATAGTGGCTACACGGCTAACAGGGGCTTTGTATAGGGTACTGGGCGGCTTTTTGTATTAGATGGTCTCGCGAAAGTGCATGTTTAACAAGGAGCCGAACGGACATCATCATGAAGGCTTCCTGGGGTGAGGGGCGGGGGAGCTCATGATAAAATAAAGTTGTGTTATTCCTAGCGGGTTTCCAGTGCTCTTTAAAGATAGTGTGATACAGCATGATATAGACCTTGAGTCTCATTAAGAAAAGAGTAAGGAAGAGGGAGGCCGCTAGGGCCTATTGTTTGAGAGGAAACTTATTGTGTCGTCCAGGCCACACAAACCGAGGTGATTTAAAAAAAAAAAAGTGTTCAGTTATTATCTTGAAACGCCAGTGGGCACTGATTTGGGTTTTTTCAAAATTCAGAAAATATTAGAAAGAAATTAATTTGTAAGTCAGTGGATAAACAGATTAGTAATTTGTGTTAGGCTGTAAAATATGCGGCATCAGCAAACCGGCATTAAATACGCGACAAGAGGTTCTGTCTTTTGGTGAGCTTTGGCAGAAATTATATGTCGATATTCCACACTCTAGGGGGGGGGGGGGGGTAGCCGATACCTCTTTGTGTGCTTAAATGAACTTACACGCTTTTTCTGGTTGCTCATTACTCACAATGTTACGTCTTAAATGTCAGTGAAGTGTTTACAAAGGATACTTTCCACCGCTCTTCCATCTCGCACTTTAATTTGCGATAATGCAACGATGTTTAAATATACTGCCTTTCGCGACTTCTCTTTTGGAACAGGGGTGGCTGACAGCACTGCTACGCCTTGATTGCGTTCCATCATTGCAAACATTTCAGATGAGATAGTTCTTCTCCATGGTTGGAGCATTCCTTTAATACCGCAGTATACAAAGGACAATAGACACCTCCCAGTCTTCTGTTAGCCTTTAAACCCAACTCCGTGCTTACCGGTTTACTGTCGCTACATGATCTGTTGCCAGACAAAGCGGTCACCTGACAGTTCTGTGTTAATTGGAAGCACGCTCGGAATGATCTAAAGGTTTCTCATGAAATGATGGAGCTGGGAGACAGCTGATCTCAGTGAAACCAAGGGACCGGGTTTGGGTGTAAAATTTCGGCGTGGTAAGCCACAGTGGCAACAAGGTCTATGTTAATCCACTGTGGACCCTGGACAGCGGCTCATGAAAATATTTATCAAGGAGATCACCCAACAGCCGTACCTATGTGAGATGTTATTTTATTTTGGCAACCAATGTCGGCATTTCAGTATGCCATCTTCAGGCCCCATATGCATTTCATATATAGACATTCAGATGTATACACAGTGGCATACTAGACCCATTAGTGTCTGTATTCTGTGCATTCGTTGTTCGACTGCTTCCTTCGAAGACTTTACAAGACTTCACATGTCTGGATATCGTGAATTCGTTACTCGAGTGATTCCTTCGAAGACTTGTCAAATCTTGTCAGGTTCTCGAATGAAGCACTCAAATACCGAATTCACAGTATTCAGACGCCAATGGCTCCAGTATGCCAGTATGATCTGAATGTCTATGCATGAAGTGCATATGGGGCCTGAAGGTGGTATATTGAAATGCTGAAACTGGTTGCCAAAATAAAATAAAATAACTTTTCAAATACGTACGGCTGTTTGGCGATTCTGCTTTGTCAAGGTCATAGGTAAAGTTGTATCCAGGTATTAGCGGCCTGCTCATATTAAATACGTTGTGGGCATGTCATCTTGTTGGTAAGGAACAGACAAATTAAAACAATTTTCAGAAGACTTGTATTTTGAGGAGAATGGCCTCAGTAGGTGTTGTTACTTCATGACACTATATCTAATGAGATTTCCACTCTGCATCGGAGTGTGCGCTGATATGAAACTTCCTGGCAGATTAAAACTGTGTGCCGGACCGAGACTCGAACTCGGGACCTTTGTCTTTCACGGGCAAGTGCTCCACCAACTGAGCTACCCAGTTGGAAGGTAGGAGACGAGGTACTGGCAGAACTAAAGCTGTGAGGAGGGGGCTTGAGTCGTGCTTGGTTAGCTCAATTGGTAGACCACTTTCCCGCGAAAGGCAAAGGTCCCGAGTTCGAGTCTTGGTCCAGCACACAGTATTAATCTGCTAGGAAGTTCCACTATCTATAATGTTTTGTATTAAATAGTTGGTGAAAATATGAATTCCCACCAAACCTTTCGCTGCTGAGTGGTATTGATCTTAGGCCCAAGATCCGAGGCTATAGTTGTATCATTTTTTTTTTAAGTTACTGTGTATAGTATTCGGTTTTTTATTATTGTGAAATGTGAGAATAGCAATTGTCATGGGGTACTAACGTGTAAGACAGGAAAAATCGAATTGAGTCTAACAACTGAGACGATATAGACGATATTCCGTAGGCACGCAATTTAATTAGAAGTTGCTTGTGAGGAACGTTGCGAAACTCTTCTAGAAATCTAAAAAATATGGACTCAATTCGACGTCCTCTGCCGATAGCAATCATTACTTCGTAAGAATGAAGATCTAGTTGTGCTCCACGATAATGATATTTTCTGATTCCCTGTTGACTATCTGCAAATAAATATTTTACTTTCAGGTGAGTCATAATGTTCGAGGACAGTATATGCTCCAAAATCGTCTCTTATTCAACGGATTACCCCTATTTTCTTTCTTTGATACTGGTGTGACTTGTGCAACTTTCCAGTCTTTGGGTATGGACGATTGTACGAGTGAGCGGTCGCATATGATTGCTAAGTACAGAGCTATTGCATCTGCATGCTCTGAACGCAATTTGACTGATATACAGTGTGGACCAGAAGCCTTGACTTTCTCGAGTGTTTTAAGCTGTTTCACTTCACGGAAGATATCTACTACGAAGCTGCTCATGTTGGCAGTTATTACTGATCCGAGTTTGGAAGTTCTTATTTTATCTTCTTTTGTGAAGGAATTTCTGGAACCTGTGTTTAGTAACTATGCTTTAGTGGCACTCTCACCAGTAAGACCACAATTATTGTCGCACAGTGAAGGTATTTATTGCATCTTGTTACTGGTAAACTTTACAGAATCTCTTTGGGTTTTCCGCCAGATTTCGAGACATAGTTTCGCTGTGGAAACTATTAAAATCACCTTCCATTGAACTTGGCAACAAATTTTGAGCTACTGTCAAACTTCACCAATCTTGGTGATTTTGAGTTATTTTAAATTTAGCATATATCTGTCACGATGTTCCTTATTTGGTCAGGATTATTTGTTGGTAAGAGGTCATGTACGATTTTGCAACCATTGACACTTCGAGTGGGCTCCTAACTAATCGTTCAAAATAATTTCCTGACAGGGGTTTTAGTATTATTTTTTTATTGGGCTTAATGCCGTTCGTCACAGCAGTACGGTCCCATGCGTGTATGTTAGAGGAATTATGAGGTTTATTAATTAGCAGTTTTAGGTATCTGGTCTCATCATGGCACCTTTTTCATAAACTATTTTATTTGCATTTTGTGATTGCTGAGGGATTGGTGGAGGTCTGTCCATTTAACTGCTTAAAACTGTGTTGTTTTACATTGACATGATTAGAGTTATGAGTATGGTTTCCTTGTAATTAGAGGTTTTTTATGAGATGAAAGCGTAATGTCTTTTCTAGAAAAGAATCACAACCACCTCGTCCTAACCCTTCCATTCAGATGCAACCAGTCAAATCTCAAGATGGTGAATTAGCACAGTTATGCTAGTGTCAAAATTAAAAACACAAGGTGACAAAGCCACGTAATATGGCGTTCACACACACACACACACACACACACACACACATACGTGGCGCGCGCGGGCGCTAGCGCGCACATACACAAACACCCAGACAGACAGAAATACATCAGAGCTTAAAATTTTATCCATCACTAAAATGGAACAGCCAATAACAATGTTTTCTCATCTAAAGTAATCTTACTATCGACGTTATTAATCAGAAACTACACCAGACACTTAAACATATGTCTAAAAATGTATAAAATGACGAAAACATTGTCAGTTTTGTTTACACTGCTGACACTTCTCTTACAGACTGGCTCACTGGTCACATCAATAAATTTCATTGAAACCTATGTATCATTTCCTACGGAGTTTTAGAATAAATATGAAACTTACTGTCTATAAGGAAACGTTGGTTTCTAATTTAATTAACTATTTAATAATATGTAGTTGTCAAACATGAGTAAATACTGTTGCAAAAACATCTAAAACGTGAAATAAAATCAACTAGTTGTTTGATCACCTATTTCTTGTCTTGGTCAAAAGGTGACTGCATTGGTAAAACGTTTGTGTTTGATCCAACCATTATACTTGATTAAAGACACATGAAAACCTCAAGTTAATAATTTTCATCTTTGATGCTTGTTAAGTGTTGCAGTGTTCTATCCAACACTAAAATGTTCACAAAAATACACTCCTGGAAATTGAAATAAGAACACCGTGAATTCATTGTCCCAGGAAGGGGAAACTTTATTGACACATTCCTGGGGTCAGATACATCA
The DNA here is from genome assembly GCF_023898315.1 of Schistocerca nitens. Classification (NCBI taxonomy): domain Eukaryota; kingdom Metazoa; phylum Arthropoda; class Insecta; order Orthoptera; family Acrididae; genus Schistocerca; species Schistocerca nitens. Next base: position 545,286,197 of record NC_064614.1, read on the forward strand.
CATGATCACACTGACAGAACCACAGGCACATAGACACAGGCAACAGAGCATGCACAATGTCGGCACTAGTACAGTGTATATCCACCTTTCGCAGCAATGCAGGCTGCTATTCTCCCATGGAGACGATCGTAGAGATGCTGGATGTAGTCCTGTGGAACGGCTTGCCATGCCATTTCCACCTGGCGCCTCAGTTGGACCAGCGTTCGTGCTGGACGTGCAGACCGCGTGAGACGACGCTTCATCCAGTCCCAAACATGCTCAATGGGGGACAGATCCGGAGATCTTGCTGGCCAGGGTAGTTGACTTACACCTTCTAGAGCACGTTGGGTGGCACTGGATGCATGTGCACGTGCATTGTCCTGTTGGAACAGCAAGTTCCCTTGCCAGTCTAGGAATGGTAGAACGATGGGTTCGATGACGGTTTGGATGTACCGTGCACTATTCAGTGTCCCTTCGACGATCACCAGTGGTGTACGGCCAGTGTAGGAGATCGCTCCCCACACCATGATGCCGGGTGTTGGCCCTGTGTGCCTCGGTCGTATGCAGTCCTGATTGTGGCGCTCACCTGCACGGCGCCAAACACGCATACGACCATCATTGGCACCAAGGCAGAAGCGACTCTCATCGCTGAAGACGACACGTCTCCATTCGTCCCTCCATTCACGCCTGTCGCGACACCACTGGAGGCGGGCTGCACGATGTTGGGGCGTGAGCGGAAGACGGCCTAACGGTGTGCGGGACCGTAGCCCAGCTTCATGGAGACGGTTGCGAATGGTCCTCGCCGATACCCCAGGAGCAACAGTGTCCCTAATTTGCTGGGAAGTGGCGGTGCGGTCCCCTACGGCACTGCGTAGGATCCTACGGTCTTGGCGTGCATCCGTGCGTCGCTGCGGTCCGGTCCCAGGTCGACGGGCACGTGCACCTTCCGCCGACCACTGGCGACAACATCGATGTACTGTGGAGACCTCACGCCCCACGTGTTGAGCAATTCGGCGGTACGTCCACCCGGCCTCCCGCATGCCCACTATACGCCCTCGCTCAAAGTCCGTCAACTGCACATACGGTTCACGTCCACGCTGTCGCGGCATGCTACCAGTGTTAAAGACTGCGATGGAGCTCCGTATGCCACGGCAAACTGGCTGACACTGACGGCGGCGGTGCACAAATGCTGCGCAGCTAGCGCCATTCGACGGCCAACACCGCGGTTCCTGGTGTGTCCGCTGTGCCGTGCGTGTGATCATTGCTTGTACAGCCCTCTCGCAGTGTCCGGAGCAAGTATGGTGGGTCTGACACACCGGTGTCAATGTGTTCTTTTTTCCATTTCCAGGAGTGTACATCTGCAAGCAAGAAGTGCAATTTTTTCATCAAATATCGAAATGTCATTTCCACATACGCACATTTTATTGAAATTGGTGCCTAAAACATGATTGTCAACAATAAAGTGATTCTGCTAATGCTATTTCCATGCTTAATTAGTTACAAATAAACTTGTTGTAGCTGGGATTCACAGTCATAAAAAAAAGCCATAATATCAGCACTTGATAATGGCCTAAGGCAATTGCAATAATGTAACAAAAACATATAACAGTCACTGGCGGAAAGATGATGTCTTTCAAAAAAGTTACAAATAAGATGGAAAACTAGCAATTGATATCAGACGTCTAAAGGGGAGACCGAGAGGAGAAAGGGGATGGGCAGAGGGAGGGGTAAGGTTTAATGAAGTCAGTTCAAAACTGGACAGAAATCCCACTATCAATCGTGTTCGGTAGCTGAAGCCAGGCAAAGTCTCATCATACGCCCTGGCAGACACTTAATTAAAAATTTGTTCCAGATCAGAACTCGAAATGGAAATTTCTGCTTTACAGGGGCTGGTGCCTCTGCCGTTATGCTATGAAAGTACTTCTCCACGCCTCACTCGAATACATACAGCAACTGATGTTTCCACCTACGATTTCCAAAAATTACAGCGAGGGGTTCTAACATAGAGGATATGGAAACAGTACCAGTTAGAAGGAGTCGATGTAGGAATGTGGCTTACCCTGCCACAAGAAGTATATAGAGATAATGTATTGAACATGGTGAAATGAAATTAGTCGATCTGTGGAGATGAACTGACTTAAGATACAATGACATGAAGATGCAATCCGTTTAGGTATGCTGAATGTGTGCTGTAATGAACAGATGGCCAAAACTGAAAATTTATGTATCTGTATACTATTAGTCGTTTGGCATAGTCCAGATTTTATAATCTCTATTGTAACAACTCCAACTTTTAGAACAAAACGTTGATTTCTGCTCTGCTCTTTATACAGGATGTCCCAGAAGGAATGGTCACCACTCAGAGATAGGATAGGTAGACTCGTTTGACGGGAAAATTTCCATTTGGATATGTGCCCTATTCCAAATGGTTTCCGAAGTAGAACACATATAATTTACATTGTTATTTGTGGAACTGATGGCTGTATACACAACTGGTTTGAATCATACTTAACAAACAGAACCCAAACGTTGTGTTAAATAACTCAAGCATTGATGAGAAGGTAGGAAATTGTAGTGACACAGGATAAATCACAAAGGAAATCCCACAAGGTTCAATTTTGAGTCCACTCCTATTTTAGCCTGCATTAGAATAAAATGTCAGAGAGGCTGGGTTAGTAAGATAATTACACGTACACAACTAGTCCAAAACGAATGTACATTAAGTGCGTTGTATCTTAGAAGCTATTCAGGATGAGGCATACACCCATATGAAGTTTTCTGCTTCTTGTGTTAAAGCTCTTTATCATTGCTGTAGATCTAGAAACTATCTGATGAATCTGCGCGAAGTTTAGAGACACAAAAAGAGAAAAAAAATTATAAAATATTTCTTTCCTTGTTCTACCAGGTACTTCCAAATAGCTCAAATTTTATGGTGTGTACGTTTATGCATGGATACTGAAGAAGGTGACTGTGGTCTGACTGTCATTCTCAGTTCTCTTGATCCTGAAATGTCATGAACAACCCATTGGTCCTAAGGCGAAAATTCTAGTTATGGAGGATAAACTCCATAATGATGTGAATATCTGAACTGCACTCTGTAAATATCTAAGAGGACAAGAAAGTAAAATGTTGCACTAAAGATTAAAACACAATTGAACAAGCTCACTTTTCACACTGTCGTTCGCTGTATCCGTGGTACGAATGCCAGATGTGAGAATCTCCACTTAATTTCCTCAGCTGTGAATAATTTGTTTCCTTATTGCAGTTATCGAGAACTGGAGAAGCACCTCACTGCATCTACCTATATAAGTGCGATATTATACTTTTTCTGGGCTTTCTGGAGCTGTTGCAGTCATATTCTATTCCATATAATATCGTAAAACTTCAAAATTTAATATTCATAGATGCATGTTCAGCCATACGAGGGGACGCCAACTGTTACATATTTCTTGTTGAAATTTGAATGAACTCTTCAGTTGTATTTCAATGCCTTATTTTGGTGTGCCGTGCCGTGTGCTGTGGCATATTTTAAATTCGTGCCACTGGAGCGACGTCATGTTGCTGTTGCAAGTCGTGTCAGAAGAGCGCATGAAGCACTTCCAACGCCTCCCAGGTCGGCAATAGGAGGTGAGGTGGAGTGGGTTGGCAGTTCGGTGCACTGGCGAAGGTACACGCACCATAGATTCGACGAAGAGTAGCTATATATGGCATTGTTGGAAAAGGAGAAAACGATCGAATATAGATTCCTTAAAATCAAAAAAAGAAATTAAATTTTTTAACTGTCTAGGTCGCGTACAGTTCAAAACATTGGCGTCTCATGGCTAGTTTCAGTTGTCAACCCAACCATCTTCAGATTACTCATGATAAAATAAATGTCAGCGTTTAGCGTGGTGACAACCGTGCATCGTATATATAGCTGGTAGTGTTACTTATATGCATATGCTCTCAGATATAAAGACGATGGAAGGTTTTGAACACGCTATATGCTGACATAATTTTGCCATGAATGATTTGAAGATAGCTGCTTCGTCAGCTAAAACTAGTCATCACATTTTAAGGTTTTATACCGTAAGCATTCTACACAGTTACATTTTATTTTAATTTTAAGATATACGAACGTAAATGGAATCGGAAACGCGACGTCTAATGTCTGCCATTTCTTCGATAGCCGCCAGCGAATGGCAGTATGTTACAGATCCATATACTGTAGGAACTCTTCCCGGATACTGCTTCACAAATTTCAATTCCCAACCATCCGGCTTAGACAGCGGATCTAATTCATCAAAGCGACAAAAAAATGTGCAGATGTTTGAGATGATTTGTGTTGCATTAGTCTAAGAGCAGTCCAAGAGAAGAAAAAAATATTTATTCGTGATATAAACATAGACTCGACGACTATGCGATTTGCAACGGTACTTTTTTCGCAATGTAAAATTTTCTCTTATTTTGCTTCATTATAATTTCACGTTTGTCGAGATACTTAAAATACAGGTACTTGCATATTCCTGTCTTTTTTCATTATAAATGTCAAGTATTTAGGAACTGGTCTATTCGGAAAAGTAAATAATACTATGTCGTCCTCAGCCTGCGTTCAGAAAGCACGTTGATGCTGAAGCCTTGCATGTTGCACGTCGCCAGTCAACCTGGCTGGCTCTGATGAGGTGCCCACTTACCAGTTCACGACGCATTTAACCCATATCTGTAACTTGATCACCGGAATAGTGCACTTGCTCCCCTCTAGGTGCTCAAAAATGGTTCAAATGGCTCTGAGCATTATGGGACTTAACTTCTGAGGTCATCAGTTCCCTAGAACTTAGAACTACTTAAACCTAACTAACCTAAGGACATCACACACATCCAAGCCCGAGGCAGGATTCGAACCTGCGACCGCAGAGGTCGCGCGGTTCCTGACTGTAACGCCTAGAACCGCTCAGCCCTCTAGGTGTTAACGGAATCACGCCTGCGCACATGTGGAGAAAGAGACGTGCACAGACACGCGTGCCTTTACTTGCGTGCGGAGAGAGCACAGGGACACAGCGATTATGCGTAAGGTGCAGTGTGCAAATGCACTTTAACAGAACTTCACCAAGGCAACTGCATATGCCAGAAATGTCTCGTTTCTGCATCGTGTATGCAAGCAGTAGCAACGAATGTGTAGCGGGTTGCCTACACAACTAGAGAGCTAAGGTGCAAACCTCGTGTACTCTGCAGGGAATCTTCTATGCCGCAGATCGAGTACTGCGAGACGGTGGCCTTCGTTGTACCGAGAGAGCTAGTGCCACAGACATATATATACAGACGGGAAACCTCCGTAAGGACCCGTTGACTCGAGCAGGAGTATGCGGTGCACTTCCATTCGAATACGCGTGAATGGCGATGGAGTGAGTAACTGCTCAGATAGCAGCTGGCAGGTAGTGGATGTCGCCAAAAACACTTCCCCTCAAACATCGTTACAGAGTAACTCGTGACACTGACAGCAGTCCCGGTTTTGTCACAAGCTGGCACCTTCAAAGGCAGGTGCTGTGGCTCCAAAATTCATAGCATCAGAAACCCAGTTGTTCCATGATGTTTCGACGCTACTGACTCTTAGGGTGTCGCCACAGGGTATTTTCTTGATGTTTTAATAAGACTCTGAGGTGCGTCACGTCAAGAAGAAATGGTGTATATAAGAGTAAGGGCTGCGAATCCACCCGCAAAGATACAGCGGTGAAGTTCTTTTATTTCCCTGAAAAGGACAAGGAAAAGCACCTTGAAATCAAGTATATTTTCCTTAGTCCTTGACGCATTTGGCATGACCATCCTTCTACCACCCTTTAGATGTGATTTTCTATTGTCTCAAGTACTGTGCGAGGCCTTCAGCCGTCTATTAATTTAGTTTGTTTTAATTTTAAAATAAGGCCTTCAGCAGACTTAAATTAAGATTTTAAGGTTGAATTGTTTAAAACTTATTTAAAAAAAGGAGATTTTGCTCTATTGGAAATCCTTATTATCCAGGCTTTAAGCCTTGAGTTGTTCTATGTTCAGTATCTGGTCTTCAGCCGAGCTTTTTATGTAAAATTTTGTAACTAAATCCTTCAGCGGTGCGTATTCCTTAAAGTAATTTTAATAACTTGTGTTCGGGCTTTCAGGCGTATTGTTTTGAATCCATTCAAGGGCATGTGTGATTAAGTTTTTTTAGGAAAATAAAGTTTGTGTGTTTTGTGAAACTGACAGTAACTGATTTTGTCCCCTCTCCACAACCATAACATGATACGCTCTGTCCTGCGAAACCAGGTTTCAGTCACTTGCTATTCTAATATTTTTTTTGTAAGGCATTAAAAAGCTAAACTGTATCTTCTATAGACGCCAAATATATTAGATAATTTGGGTTAGTGTGTCACGTTACAAGGTTAGCATTCCTAAATAAGGTCAAAGAAGTCTCTCAAACTGACGAAGAGTTGCTGTTGGTAATAGTGAAAGCCCTGTAGAAGTCAACACCGAAAATTTACGTTTAAAAGGAGCCCTCTATACTCAGAAATGAAGCGAGAAGCCCTCTATAATATTAATTGCATAACAATATTTGAGCAGCTTATTCATCCTTATGGGATTACTGTATTCGGCAATAGAATTTCCTTTCGATCCTATGATGTAACGTTTGTTATACGGGAATAGCTCTTAGTGCAAAGTCCAAGTACGAATATTGGCGCATCACGGGTTGTAGTATGTCCTCTGTATTAGTGAACGTACCAGCTACTACATTGAAAGCAGTGCACTGCAGTACGGTAAATGAAAAGGCAAAATTTTACTAGGGTGCTTCTTTCGATTATTTATTTTAGAGGATGGGCCGCTTTCATCAACAGCCTGTCACGTTATCGCAAAGGGAACAACTTGCCTGTCTCGTCTGACGTTGTTGTTGTAAGATGAGACGTGCACAGGTGCGACTATCTCTCCCCCCTCATGCCATCCTTTGACGTCAGAGAGATCTTTGCAAAAGATCCACTGCTGTAGTCTCCCGGAACTATTAAGCAAGTAACCCGTCTGTCATGTGTTGTCGAATGGAAATTCAAGCGGAGTCCGGGACAGTGGTTTAGGTTTGGGAGGGGGACCGGAGCTTCCTCTCTGTATATGTTACTTTGAGCCAGCGCCCAACTGAGCTGCTTAACTGCAGTGCAGCATTGTTTGGCGGGTTACAAGACAATAGTATTGAAGGCGCAAGGAATCGGCTGGGTCAGAAGGATTCCACAGACTGTGTTGCTTTACCGAAGAGAAAGTGTGTTATGTAATCCTTCCCACTGTCTCCGGAAGCTGAAACTATCGTCGTCTATGGAATAATCAGCAGTAAAATAGCATTCAACGTGACTTGTCTTTAATGTTATTTGGTAACGAAGCATAAACCCAAACGTAATGAAGCCATTCTATTCAAGTGACGGGTAATCTAATTAAGATGACAGATGTACACTGACTTAAAGATTGAAGGCAAGCGAGTAACACGTTTTGACTCGTATCCACATAATATCGTGGTGAATCGGTTTTTCTCGGTAAGGAGATATAATCCTCTCAGAACTATTGAATTAATTTTTTTAACCTGGAAAGACAATAATGTTAGTGACAGCTCACGGCGAAAATATGTTAACAATAAGACTACAGATGAGTTTGAACGGGAGTTAGGTCCTAGCCTTGTCGCAATGTGTTGTGGTACGAGGGTTCCAGGGTGAAAACCACTTGTCGCCAGTGAGTTTCACCACTTGGTCACTCCCGACTTATCGGCAGCGACGCAAATCCAGTATGACAATCGAAACGCAGTAGAACGTCAAGTATCTTGTCGACTCACGATAAGGCACCCGAATCGCCTGTCATGCAGGAGAGTTTGATAAGACCTGAATACCGTTTAACAGCTGCCCTTATCCTTGACTCAGCGATTCCGTTCATCTATTGTGACGAGAGTAACAGTAAGCATTTTAATCAATATACTCTAGATGACAGAACAGGTACACGTTCTTAAAAATTACTTATGACGTTCTTTCCTTTCAAAAGACTCTAGTAAAGTAAAACTTGACTTTTCTCAATTCGGTACTTGTCAGGTTAATATCTTCACATTTATATAACTGTTTTTAACAGTTCGACCGTTTAGTTTCGTTGATTTCTTCGTAGCAGTAGCTTTATGGAAAGATTTGGCGTAGCTTGCAATAAGTGAAAGGTATTTCCTTCAGTTTTATTTTCCTTGTGCCTATAAGCAAATAATCTGAGGTTCTGACGGAATTGTAATGAGACATGCAATCGAGTATGCGGTATTGAAATCCCTGAATTGCTATAAATTTAACAAATTTTTTATACATCGTCAAGGAACACATTGCGAAAAGAACTTCTTAGCCATTGCCTAAACTATCAGATCTTAGATTATATCGCTCTCGATTTGCGCATGAGACTGATCTTCAGCTACTGAGCTCGAACATGTGACCATTGACTTGTTTTTTCCATAGAGGAAAATCACCTCTTGGCTGTTTGGGATGTATCTCACGGTCACCCGTACCGTTCCTACTGCAATGTACTGCATTGTATTATGCTGATTATTGGCTGTTCAATTTACATAGTCTCTCACTTCCATCCATAAACGTAAAAGCGCCGATAGGGAACGACAATGCAGCTATAAAATAAAGTGAATTAAACGACTCGTACCACACAAAACACAATTAAGAAATTATTTCCTCTGCCTATGTTTATTTAAGTCTCCATCCATCCAATCACGTCTAAGGCGACTGCAAAGGCGGTATTTGAGGAAACGTGACTGACCTGCCCGCTCACGGTCTCTTTCTTGGCGGAAGTACATGATTTCAGTCTTGATGCACGAGTGCATATTGAACACGTCAGAACTCCATTAACATGATGGCTGTCGCTGGTGTAGCTTTAAAAATACTTCTTTTGATATCGAGATCAGTTTCCCTTTATTCCTCGAAATCATCTACTCTGGGTTTCACCATACGTCCTTATTACAGGTGGTGAAGCATACCTTTTTGTAATGTTCGCGATATTACGCACACACACACACACACACACACACACACACACCGACTGAGTCGTGATCGTGAATTGTCGCATCCAAAGGATACACTGCAGTAGCGATGCAAAAGAAAAACGATAATTCTGTATTTCAATATTTTTCAAAGTATGGAGATTTTTGCAAATAAAGAACATTTACTAAATATCCATCGGTCTTCAAGGATTGCATGCGGCCTGTGTTCAATGTTGTGTACCGTCATCGGTTGGTAATGTTCGACCCCGTAAGTTCACTTGATTCTCGTATATAAAATTAATGACTGAGAATGATCGGAATTCATTTTAATAGATGCTGGTTTATATCGTAGACAAGAAATAATCAGCAAATAGTGACCAAACAATCTGTCACTAGGTTATTTAAAACTACTAGAAAATTAAACCCATATACTAAATGAAACTGTGGACGTCAAAAGAAGCTTTCTAAGAAAGTTACACACTCCCTTGAACGCAGTTACATTGATACTGAACTGATAATATAGAGTTTACGAAACTTACGTCTAGTTTATTCAACGGTCAAAAGAAAGGTGACGAAGCAGATTAAGAAAATGTGGTAAAATGCATTCTCTTAAAAGGGATAATTGACAGTATCTTCAGTTTTTAATTGGAAATCAGTCTGTTACTAACAGGAACCACTAAAAGAGGGAGATCGTGATTCACAATTCGGTTTTTCAGAGAGTATTCTACAGCATTGGACCCTTACAAACATTATGTGATCAAAAGTATCCGGACACCCCTAAAAACAAACCTTTCTCACATTACGTGCATTGTGCTGCCACCTACTGCCAGCTCCTCCACATCAGCGACCTCAGTAGACATTAGACATTGTAACAGAGCAGAATGGGGCGATCCGCGGAACTCACGGACTTCGAACGTGTTCTGGTAATTGGGTGTCACTCGTGTCATACGTCTGCACGCGAGATTCCCACACTCATAAACATCCCTAGCGCCCCTTTTTCCAATGTGATAGTGAAGTGGAAACGTGAAGGGACACGTACAGCACAAAAGCGTACAGGCCGACCTCGTCTGTTGACTCACAGAGACCACCGACTGTTGAAGAGGGTCGTAATGTGTAATAGGCAGACATCCATCCGGACCGTCACACAGGAATTCCAAACAGCATCAAGGATCCACTGAAATTACAATGACAGTTACACTGGAGGTGAGAAAACTTCGATTTCATGGTCGAGTAGCTGCTCATAAGCCACACATCACGCCGTAAAATGCCATACGGCGCCTCGCTTGGTGTAAGGAGCGTAAAAATTGGACGATTGAACAGTGGAAAAAAGTTTTGTGGAGTGACGAATCACGGTACACAATGTGGCGATCCGATGGCAGGGTATGACGAATGCCCGGGGGAACGTCATCTCCCAGCGTGTGTAATGCCAACAGTAAAATTCAGAGGCGTTGGTGTTAAGGTGTGGGGGTTGCAACTCTTGTTGTTTTGCGTGGCACTATCACAGCAAAGGCCTTCATTGATGTTTTAAGCACCTTCTTGCTTCCCACTGTTAAACATCCCTGTAATGGACTGGCCTGCACAGAATCCTGACCTGAATGCTATAGCACACCTTTGGAATGTTGTGGAGCGCCGACTTCGTGCCAGGCCTCACCGACCGACATCACCACTTTTCCTCAGTGCAGCACTCCGTGAAGAATGGGCTGCCATTCCCCAACAAACCTTGCAGCACATGACTGAAGGTATGCCTGCGAGAGTGGAAGCTGTCATCAACGCTATAGGTGAGTGAACACCATATTGAATTCCAGCATTACCGATGCAGGGCGCCACGAACTTATAACTCATTTTCAGCCAGGTGTCCGGGTACTTTTGATCACATAGTGTAGCTTGTATTTATCACGAATCTCTCGCCCAGCGCGGTCACAAGTGCGTGGAAAGAAGTGCAGGAGACAGTTGTATATCAGAAGAGAAAAATAACGGAACCTCAAAGTTACAGGCCAATATCTTTAACATTGGTTTCCTGCGGAGTTCTTGAAGATATTCTCAGATGAAAAAAAGCAAATTTCCTTGAGCGGGAAAAGCTTCTGTCCACGAATCACCACTGTTTTAGAAAGCATAAAATGATATCGTGTGAACTATGGATGAAGGGCAACAAGCATCTTCCGTAGTCCTGCATTTCCGAGCAGCATTTAACACGGTACCTTGTTGGCGGTTGTTAACAAAGGTATGACGGTATGAAACAGGTTCTTAGGTACATTGTCCTATGCGGTGAGTGTTCAGAGACAAGTATGTCTTCTTAGCAGGGCTCCACATAGGTGTGATAGAATCGCTGTTATTTCCTGTATACGTAAATGAACTTGTGGACAGGATGAGCAGCAATCTGAAGCTGTTTGCAGGTGGTGCTGTGGAGTACAGGAAGGTGTCGTCTTTGATTGCCTGTGGGAGGATACAAGACTTAGACAAAATTTCTAGTAGGAGTGTAGCTCTAAATGTAGAGTTCGCCTCCTTACCTATTTTGTGAGTGTGGCTTACTGCCATGCACGAAGTCCAGGGTCGGTGATTTTCTCTGCTCTGGGACCTAGTGTTGTATTACCATCATTTCATCATCATCGACACGCATGTCGCCCAATGCAATGCAACTGAAAAGACCTTGCAACTCGATGGCCGAACTTCCTCACTTGGTGACTCCCGGCCATCAAAGCCATAGATTATTTCAGTTTTTCTTTTCTAAATGTAGGTTAATGTAGATGAGTAGGAAAAACAAACCACTAAAATTCGAATATAGCATTAATTGTGTGCTGCTTGACACAGTCACGTTGATTAAATATCTAGGCGTAACGTTGCAAAGCAATATGAAACGAAGGCTTGTAGTGTTGTTGTTGTGGTCTTCAGTCCTGAGACTGGTTTGATGCAGCTCTCCACGCTAATCTATCCTGTGCAAGCTCCTTCATCTCCCAGTACCTACTGCAACGTACATCCTTCTGAATCTGCTTAGTGTATTCATCTCTTGCTCTCCCTCTACTTTTTACACTCCACGCTGCCCTCCAGTGCTAAATTTGTGATCCCTTGATGACTCAGGACATGTCCTACCAACCGATCCCTTCTTATAGTCAATTTGTGCCACAAACTTCTCTTCTCCCCAATCCTATTCAATACCTCCTCATTAGTTACGTGATCTACCCGCCTAATCTTCAGCATTATTCTGTAGCACCACATTTCGAAAGCTTCTATTCTCTTCTTGTCCAAACTATTTATTGTCCATGTTTAACTTCCATACATGGCCATACCATGCCAAACACTTTCAGAAACGACTTCCTGACACTAAGTGTCAGGCTTGTAGTAGGGAAGGAAAATGGTCGATTTCGGTTTATTGCGAGAATTTTGTGGAAGTGTGGTTTACCTGTAAAGGAGACCGCGCAAAGGACTCTAGTGCGACCAGTTCTTGAGTACTTCTAGAGTGTTCGGGATCCGCACCAGTTCAAATTAAAGGAAGACATCGAAGCAATTCAGAAGTGGTTCTGACGACACGTAAATATTACAGAGATGTTTCAGAAATTCAAATGGGAATCCCTGGAGGGAAGCATGTTCTTTTCGAGGAACACTACTGAGAAAACTTAGCGAACCGGCATTTGAAGGTAACTGCAGAACAAGTTCTACTGCTGCCAACATACATTTCATATAAGGACCACGAGGACAGGAGAAATAAGGGCTGATACGGAGGCACACATGTTCGTTTCTCCCTCGCTCTGTTTGCGAGTGGAACAGGAAAGGAAGTGAGTAGTACTGCTACAGGGTACCCTTTACTACACCATACATTGGCTTCCAGGCTTTGTTTGTAGATGAAGATGCGGTGTAGTAGTGGCCGGTGAACCTTCTAAAATACCACTGACTGAATGCCTGAAATAGATCCTCACCTCATTCCATGCGGTAAGAACATTACAAAGCTCATCTCTCGTGTCCATACCGTCGTTGTACCTGAACATACGGACTGATCCACTTTCGTTGTCCTCACCCCAACTGCGAGTGGCTTTGTGGTGGCTAAATGTGGCCACAGGTCGTTAAACTAGTAGTAATAAATAGGTGACGGGCACTCTTCCACCACCTTTATTATTCTAAAAGCGTCATTCTGTTGAGACCAGTTCTGTGTAGTGTTAGTGTTAGGCATCCGTCGATTCAATGGGCTTATAACACCTGCATTTGGCTGCATGTGGCTTTGCTTGTTGGGGTTTTACTGGTCCACATAACAGTTTTCATACGGGTTTGCACTATAGTTTACCTCGTAACATGGATTATACCTACTATCATGACCTCATCTATCATTAAACTTTGAGGAGTTTCGGTAGTTATTTGGTCAGTTATTTGTGACCTGTCAGACCTGCAGTGCCATGCCATTGCCGCGACAGTTACTGCCTCTGCCTTAATCATTGCAGTGGCTGGGTGATGGATATGACTGGCTTGTACCTTTGCCACTACTGCTTTTCCGGCCTTCACGCATCAAATCTGTCGAATCTGAAATGAGCATGAAGTGTTCCAAATTAGATTCTGACAAATGCAGCAGGTTTTCCTTGATACTAAACGGCAATTACACATCACGGTGCGAAATGGGCTGATTCCAGTAACGCATCTTATTCAGATACCTCTCAAGTACGTACATAAACTGCCCCGTTTAGGGCTGCTATGTTGTTCAATATTGGAAAAATCTTTACAAAGCCTTCCCTGCACACAAGACGACCACCGCTTTGAGAGTAAAGCTGTCTCAAATTTGTCATATGTTTCGCAACTCGTGGCAGTTTTTGTCGCCACAGCCGCCTCTTTATATACAGGCTGTAACGAATTAGATCTTTTGATTGTCCGTACCAGTTTTAGGGACGACACACGATGTAGAGGTCTTTGTATGGAGAAGGAATCTGGAACTGTCTATGGTTTAGCAGGCTTTCCTCCAAAAGTATCAGCGATGAGGTGGGTATCGCCCCCATAACACAGGACGAGTGATCGGTAGGTGACCTATATCATCTCTGTATGCTCTGTCAAACGGACCAATGCTATGCTATGTGGATAATTCTCTACATAAATTATACATTTTGGCGTTTACATTTCCTGGCCATTGAGGAAGGTCCTTAGTTAAGACAATCTTAATTTGTCCTAATCAATTTTTTCTGGTCGCTTTGGCGTATCGCATTCTATCAATTCTTCCGCACTAATTTTCCGTTTTGTAGCTGTCAGTACAGAGGAGAATCTTCAATTTATTTGAGCATCTTTTTTGTCTTCCCATTTTGCAAAATCAGCAGAAAACGTTTGTTCTTGAGCCTCGAAGAGTTATTTGATTATGCCATCTGCTCAACAGCCAAGTTTACAAACGTTTCTGACAACTATTGACCAGTGTTTTCAATTGTACTCTAAGCCATTTGAAGAGATCCGATATCAGGTTAATTTTTTAATTGCTTTGGAGTTTGCTTACAATGCTTGCTTTCATTCTTTAACTTCAGTTTGGATTCACAATCATGATATATTCAACTTTCTTGTATAATTCCAAAAATAGGTCAGCTATTCATTTGTCTTTAGACTAGTTTTGGTAACTGCTACAGGTACATCAGTTTCTAATTCAGCAGGTCCTGTATTTTCAATTCCAAGATCGACTGTTTTGCCAGTATTGGCAGGCTATTCAGTGTCACAATTTTTTATTTAATGCATCTTAATAATTTTGACAATTTTACCAAGCCACAAAAAAGTGATTAATAATTTATGTTAATGGTTTTACTCTCCTTGTATTTGTGGAATAATAATGTGGACAACAACAGTAATTCATAGTATGAATTGCAACTTGGAATGCGCGTGTTTACTAACAGCTTAATTCCACCTTGGCTTCGTGACACACAAAGCTGGCTATTTTGTGGTTGCATATCGTACATGTAACTGAAGTAGGGTAGTATCATTAGTTTTTACATATTTTAATCTAAATAATCACAACAGATCATGACTTATCCATTATGTTGATGTAAGATTTGCGACACGCAAGATTAAGATACTAAACAATGATGCCCTTACCTTTGTCGTCGAGATGAGATTTTCACTTCATATGATTTAAGTATTGAAAGCCACTTATCGTATGGCGTTTCGTAATTCTGTGATAGTAATTTTAATAATCGTCAGTAGTTTGTTCTTTTCCTCTTGTTTTTATTTTTTCAGTTGTTATTCGTTATAATCGAAACAGAAGCAAATAAATTTTGTAATTATACACATAATATTTCAGTTATTACATAGTATAGGTCCAATCAAAGCCACCAGTTGAAGAGCACTCTTTTTAATATGTGTGGTAATTTCATATAACATTTTTAGCAGACAAACGAAGGAGAATGAGTCGATCGTAATCATTAATTGTCGCATCCGAAGTGTACAATCCAATAGCGAGGAAAAGAAAAGGATAATTTCGTGTTTGAGTATTTTTAAAGTTACGGAGATTTCTGCAAATCAAATATCCATCGCTTTTAAATGTTGTCATCAGGGCGATCGTCAGTGATGGTTGTCGTCATCACTTGATTACGTTTGGCACCGTAAGTTCAGACATGAAATTGTTGTACGGAAATGATTGCATAGCGTTTTAATAAGATGCACGTAAATATTACAATCAAGAGATAATCAACGATAATTGGTCGTTCAGTTACCAAACCAACCGTCACTAGCTTATCTGAAACCATAAGAAATGAAACGGTAGGATGAAAATTTATCGCTTCTAAGAAAGTTACATTCTCCCTTCAATGCAGTAACGCTGTTATTGAGCTGACAGTACACAGCATACGAAACGTATGTGTAGTTCAGGCAACAGCCAAAAGGTGAATCAATGAAAAAAGAAAGTAAACTTTATTCTTTTAAAATGGATCATTGACAGTATCTTTGATTTTTTAATTACAAATCAGTCTGTTACTAACATAAACGAACAAAAGAAAATATCTTGGGCATGTAATAACATATAGGCTTAGAAGTATAAACGTCTTATCGAGACGATGTTTTAAAGCGGTTGTCTACAAATGCTCTTCACGTTGTTAGCTCACTGTGGCAACGTTCCATACGTCTCGTCGCGACATCTTTGTAACGAAGGAATAGTAAAGGGACTTTCCGCCCTATTCTTGCATGTCGTCCTGCGGTTCGGAAGACATCCTCCAGACATATTTGCACTAACGCAGTTGTCGATGCCTTTGATAAGCTTCAGTGTCGGCTGATACAGCACACCGAAGTTTCATGACTCGATCTCATCACTAGATTTTGTATCTGTGGGGATTCACAACCTCCAGATAAAAAGGTAAACATGCTCCATAGTAGACTGTAATGCGATGTTTATTTAATCTTGTGATTAGCTAATTTCGCCTAACCGTCATTGTCAGGCACATTTGTAACATTTGTATTTCATCTCATTTTCTAATCACTCATAATTACTAGTAAAGAGTAGTCATATTCCATAATTTTACGACAGGATTCACACTAAGTGATACCTGCAAAGTTCAGAATACGATCTTAAAAAGTCTCAGTGTAGTTTGGATCCCTTCGTAAAATGACGCAATATGGCTAATCTTTACTTCTAATTAAGACTGATTTGAAAATGACATGGAATACAGATGTTACAAACGTGCCTGACTATGACGCTTAGTCAAAATTAGCTAATCGCATGGTTAAATAAACATCGCATTACAGACTTCTACGAACCATGTTTACATTTATTAGTCACCAGTATATGTTCCTGATACTGCGGAGAAGTTTGAATTGGAATCGGCCTAGCGTTCATATGTGCCTGTGGTATAGAGAGTAGATCTGAGAATGATGCGGGACTCTCAGGAGTACTGCCGGCAGATAAAAAGGAATTTTCGGTGCTAGTTTAATTTAACGAGAGAAAAATATTTTGGGCAATTAATTTCCAGAAGCTAAGAAACAGAAACAGTTCTGGGACTTATTTTACCATCAAGATCGTTTATTAGTATCAAGATGCACCACAAATACTTAATCAACAGGCGAAAGCAAATACAAACATCTAAAAAACGAGACTGACGTGAAGTACAAAATGGCTAAGAAGGACAAATGTGACGATTTAGAGGCATGTATTACTAGGGGAAAGATAGATACTGTCTATAGGAAAATTAAAGAAGTCGTTGGAGAAAAGAAAAGCAGCTGGAAAACCAGTACTAAAAAAAGAAGGGAAAGCTAAAACGTTGAATTAGTATATAAAGGTCTAGACAAGGGAGATGCACTTGAAAGCAATATTATAGATACAGAAGTGGACGAAGATGAATATAAGAGTGGAGCTGTGACACTGAGAAAAGAAGCTGAAATGTTTGGAAATCTGTTGTAAGCTATTATGGGACAAAACTGCTGAGCTTATCGGTTCCTAAGCTCACTCACTACATAATCTAACTTAACTAACTTACGCTACCCCGCGCGGCATGAAGAATTTGACGGAGCACTGAATGAATTACCTAAGTCCAAACAGTCCTGGGAGCAGACGACATTCCCTCAGCACTTTTGATAGCCTTGGGAGAGATCGTCATGACAAAACTCCTCCATCTGATGTAAAAGATGTGTGAGACGGATGAAATACCCTTAGACTTCAACAATAATATAATAATTCCAGTTCCATAGAAAGTAGGTGCTCACGTGAGTGAATATTACCAAATTCTCAGCTTAATGAGTAGGGTTGCAAAATTGTAACACAAAATTATTACAGAACAAATGAAAAACTGTTAGAATCTGACCTCGGGGAAGATCAGTTTGGATTCCGGAGAAATCTGGGAACATGCGAGGCAATACTGACCTTACGGCTTCTCTTAGATGTTTTTAAGGGAAGGCAAACATTTGTTAATACCATCTGTAGACTTAAAAGAAGCTAAGGCGACGTCGACTGGAATACTCTCCTTGAAATTGTGAGGGTATCTGTGATAAAATATGTGGGCCTAAAGTCTATTTACAGCTTTTACAGAAATGAGGTGGCAGTTACAAAAGTCGAGGGACATGAAAACATGTAAGCGAACCAGTGGTTCAGAGGGGAGTGAGACATGGTTGTAGCCTATCCATGATGTTATTCAATCTGTATACTGATCAAGCAGTGAAAGAAACAAAAGAAAAAATTGGATTTGGAATTAAATTTGTGGGAGAAGAAACAAAGTTTTTGAGGTTTGCCCATGATATTGTAATCCTGTCAGAGACAGCAAAGGACTTGGAAGAACAGTTGAACAGACTGGACGGTGTCTTGAAAGGAGGATACAAGGTGAACATCTTCAAAATTAAAATCGGGATAGTAGAACGTGGTCGAATTCAAATAGATGATGCTCAGGGAATTAGGTTAGGAAATTATACACTTTAGGCAGCAAAGCAACTGATGATGGCGGAAGTAGAGAGGCAATGGTAAGGAAAGCATTTCTCAAGAAGAGAAATTTGTTAATATCGAATATAAATTGTTAAGTGTTTGGAAGTCTTTACTGAAAGTATATGTATGGAGTGTAGCCATATACGGAAGTGAAACTTGGACGATAAAGTTCAAACAAGAAGAGAATAAAGGCATTTGGAATGTGGTGCTACAGAGGAATGCTGAAGATTAGATGGGTAGATCACGTAACTAATGACTGGGGTCTGAATAGAACTGAGGAGAAAAGAAATTTGTGGTACAACCTGACTAAAAGAGGGTATCGGTTGATAGGAAACATTCTGAGATATAAAGGGATCACCAATTTAGTACTGGAAGTAAGTGTGGTTGTGGAGGGGTGAGGGTGCGGCCGGGGTAAAAATAGCAGAAGGGGCAAAGAGATGAATACAGTATCCAGATTCAAAAGGATGTAGACTGCAGTAGTTATTCGAAGATGAAGAGGCTTGCACGGGATAGAGCAGAATGGACAGCCGTATGAAACCAGTATTCGGACTGAAGACTGTAACAACATCAACACGATTTGAAAAATGGAACTGTATTCCACACCAGCCCTCGTACATTCAGAATGAATAATGAAAAATATTAACATTACGTTAAAAACCGAATTACACATTTCAAATAATCATGTACTTTAGTTTAAAATATCAGAGGAAACTTTATTCTTAACAGAATAAAGCTAACTAAAATCAGGTAAAAATGTTATATTCTACGACAACACGTATGGGAGCTCATATCATCTCTACCGACAGGAAAAAAATTACGTTTGTTGTTGTTTCCTCCAATTTAGAGAATTGTTTCCTTTTATTTACGAAAAAAAAGCATTTGAGTTGCCGTCAGTGCTGTCAGTTGGTGGATTCTGCTGATACGCTGCAGCGAAATTATTACTCTACAATGGAAGTAATTATTAATAGACGGCTCGTTTTATCCAAAGGCTTTAGAAGCGTTGTAGATCTAAATATCACGATGTTACAGTTGAAGTACATACTGCTGTATATGCCGTTGTAATAAGCAGTCATCCCTTGGGACACTACTAGGGGGTAATATGTAAGTGAACTTTGTGTAATTTAATAACTTTCTCACCCGAAGATAGCTGCAACATTCGGGCGTCACACACGGCACGTCTTCCAAGGGGACGATATTTGTCGTGACTTTTGGCCTCTCAATTTACAATCATAGAGACAGTAGCAAATGCAAGCCTTTTTCAGAATGAATAAATAGGAGGCATACTGTATAGTTTTTATTTTAGAATCGACAGAAAGAGGAAAAGAGAAATCCTTAAATAAAAAGAAAGTGCTCTAAGTAGCAATTGTACGGCCGGTAAATTATACTGATCTGAAGGATCAAAGCTCGATACAATGGGAATCATACAGCCAACTATTTGAGTAGCAAAAGTTGACTATTTGTGTGATGCACATAGTCTCACATTTCAGATGGATCATTATTACTGTCGACCAAACCTTGTAGCTATGCCATAGCGTTTATATGGATCGCTTTTACAGCTGACCAAGCCTTATAACTTCGGTTATCTTTTCACACAATGTGTAAAACCTGTGAGGAAGAAAAGTTTATATCTGTCGAAACCTAGGTAAAGGTTGGAATAAACATTTGAGGTGCAGATGATTGCCGGCCGGAGTGGCCGTTCGGTTCTAGGCGCTACAGTCTGGAGCCGAGCGACTGATACGGTCGCAGGTTCGAATCCTGCCTCGGGCATGGATGTGTGTGATGTCCTTGGGTTAGTTAGGTTTAATTAGTTCTAAGTTCTAGGCGACTGATGACCTCAGAAGTTAAGTCGCATAGTGCTCAAAGCCATTTGAACCATTTGCAGCTGATTAGTTGTATAGTTCCCATTGTAGCCGCAATTCTGCAGATGTTGACTGCTGTCATGTTCAAGCCTTTGGGAAAATTTTGGTAGACATATTTAACGAAATATATTAATATAGCACCAATAAAAAAGATGAATGGAAATGAAATTTTACTCTGTCCCGTCGGGTAAGAAACCATGTTGTAGCAAGAGGAAGCTAAGCGAGACACTGTGGTATCAGAATTTAAATAGGCTAACGTAGAATATCGTAATGTTTCTGCTAATGTTACAAGTTTTGTTGCAATGTGAAAATTGTGCTGTATCCGCCAATAAGTGAAAAGTGAGCTGTCATGAATTATTATCGAGATATTTGTGACTATACTACTACCAGACTTACCTGTGCCTCTTGTGCACAAACGTGTTAAGTGACCGCGCGACATCAGTATTTATAAATTTTTTTTTCCCGTACTAGGCTGCAAAGTTTTAGGAGCCTTCTCATCCATTAACGAACGTTGAAGAACAAGTTCTGGCCACACACCTGCCAGCATTTTAGAATCAACAATGCAACGGGTCATTACACTGAAGGATTTTCCGCATGTACGCAAGTGTGGTTGTGAGCTTGTGGGGTGTTATTCGAAACTCGCCTTGCACCCTTCGTCTTGCACCGTTCGTAATTAAAACTTCCAGGTTAGAAGTGTTTCATTGTCGGCAGTGAGTTATTCCTGTCTACGTAACGTCGAAAGGTAGCTGAAGTATATAAACTACGTCGGTACCAATGATGTGCGTCACTTTGGACCAGAAGAGATTCTCCCTGGTTTCGAGCGGCTAACAGAAGTGGTAAAGGCTGCCAGTCTTGCTTGCAAGATGAAAGCAGAGCTGACCATTTGCAGCATAGTCGACAGAACCGATTGCGCACCTCTGGTACAGAGCCGAGTGGAGGGTCTGAATCAGGGGCTCAGACGGTTCTGCGACCGTGTAGGCTGCAGATTCCTCGACTTGCCCCAAAAGCTCGAAATTTAGTGCGGACTTCATTGTGAGATGCCTATAACAATTTCCACAACGAAACGTTGTCTCGAAATCTGGCAGAAAATCCAAAGAGATTCTGTTTGTATGTGAAGTATGTTAGCGGCAAGAAACAATCAATGCCTTCTCTGCGCCATAGCAATGGAAATACAATCGCAGACAGTGCTGCCAAAGCAGAGTTGCTAAACACAGCCTACCGAAATGCCTTTACAAAAGAAGACGTAGTAAATATTCCAGAATTCGAATCAAGAATGGCTGCCAGCATGAGTAACGTAGAATAAAATATCCTCTGAGTAGTGAAGCAACTTAGATCACTTAATAAAAGCAAGTCTTCTGGTCCAGACTATACCAATTAGGTTTCTTTCGGATTATGCTGATGCATTAGTTCCAAACTTAACAATCTTATACAACCGTTCGATCGACGAAAAATCCGTACCCAAAGACTAGAAAGTTGCACAGGTCACACCAATATTCAAGAAAGGTAGTATGAGTAATCCACTAAATTACAGACCCATATCGTTAATGTCGATATGTAGCAGGATTTTAGAACATATATTGTGTTCGAACATTATGAATTACTTTGAAGAAAATTGTCTATTGGCACATAGTCAACATGAGTTAAGAAAATATCGTTCCTGTGAAACCCAACTAGCCCTTTATTCACATGAAGTGTTGAGTGCTATTGACAAGGGATTTCAGATCTATTCCGTATTTGTGGATTTTCGGAAGGCTTTTGACACAGTACCACACCAGCAGCTTATGGAATATCGTCTCAGTTATGTGACTGGAGTTGTGATTTCCTGTCAGAGAGATCACAGTTCGTAGTAATTGACGGAATGTCATCGAGTAAAACAGAAGTGATTTCTTGCATAAAAAGTTCTCGCTTTACTTGCCGCGTCAGATTTGGATAAAATCCCAAGCTTTCGATGACTACCTCCGTCATCTCCGTCAGTTTTTCCCCTGACGAAGATGACGGAGGTAGTCATCGAAAGCTTGGGATTTTATCCAAATCTGACGCGGCATGTAAACCGAGAACTTTTTATGCAAGGACTCCGTCGCGAAAGACTTCGTAGTCATAGAAGTGATTTCTGGCGTTCCCCAAGGTAGTGTTATAGGCCCTATGCTGTTCCTTATCTGTATAAATGGTTTGGGAGACAATCTAAGCAGCCGTCTTCGGTTGTCTGAAGATGACCGTGTCGTTTATCGACTAATAAAGTCATCAGAAGATCAAAACAAATTGCAAAACGATTTAGAAAATACATCTGAATGGTGCGAAAAGTGGGAATTGGCCCTAAATAACGAAAAGTGTGAGGTCATCCACATGAGTGCTAAAAGTAACTCGTTAAACTTCGCTTACACGATAAATCAATCTAGTCTAAAAGCCGTAAATTCAACTAAATACCTAGGTATTACAATTGCGAACAACTTACATTGGATGGAACACTTAGAAAATGTTGTGGGGAAAACTAACCAAAGACTGCGTTTTATTGGCAGGACACTTAGAAAATGTAACAGACCTACTAAGGAGACTGCTTACACTACGCTTGTCCGTCCTCTTTTAGAATACTGCTGCGCGTGTGGGATCCATACCAGATAGGACTGACGGAGTACGTCGAAAAAGTTCAAAGAAAGGCAGCACGTTTTGTATTACCTCGAAGTATGGGAGAGAGTGTCCCAGAAATGATACAGGAAACCATTAAAAGAAAGGCGTTTTTCGTTGCGACGTAATCTTCTCACGAAATTCCAATCACCAACTTTCTCATCCGAATGCGAAAATATTTTGTTAACACCGACCTACTTAGGGAGGAACGATCACCACGATACAGTAAGGGAAATTAGAGTTCCTACGGAAAGATATATGTGTTGGTTCTTTCCGCGCGCTGTACGAGACTGGAAAATAGATAATTGTGAAGGTGGTCGATGAACCCTCTGCCAGGCAATTAAATGTGATTTGCAGAGTATCCATGTAAATGTGGATGTTGCGCACTGGTTGCACATTAAAATAAAATTGCACTACGCACATTTGGTAGTGTGTCACGTACGTGTATTGGTAATGCGATAGAATGTTCTAAATAACACAATAACTCGTTGTCAGATTCGAATTGTTCCAAACATTAGCCTACTAATCACATTTAATGCTATCGGACTTCCAATTGTTAGCAGTTGTGAGGAGACCTGTGGCTCTACAACGCTAATTCGGATTAAGAGGTGCAGACAAAAACAGACTCCGACATGCGGAATAAAGACTACTCACTGGAATAAGCAACGACATATTATAATGATCTAACAGGTGGCTGAAGATGAGAGACGAGAACGGCTGTACATGCGCTGCTTTGACAGATGATGCAGCACGAAGCGAGTACCGACACAGGCGGGCAGAGTTCAGAGGAAGTGCCGTGTCGAGCTGGCTGTCTGCCTAGCAGGCGACATATCAGCATCTGCTGCTGGTGGAATATGAGCGCACGAGGCAAGCAGGCTGCCATAAAGTTGTTGCCCAGCACGTGTGGTGAGATATCGTCATGTTGCTAACTCAGAGGGAGCAAATCATTTTACTCCTGTCACGTAAGTAAAAATCACAATCACAAAGATACAAGATAGGCAGAGAGACAGTAATTTGTCGAGGAACCATGTCCAACACCTGCTTACAAGGGAACCTCCCCATCGCACCCCCTTCAGATTTAGGTATAAGTTGGCACAGCGGATAGGCCTTGAAAAACTGAACACAGATCAATCGAGAAAACAGGAAGAAGTTGTGTGGAACTGTGAAAAAATAAGCAAAATATACAAACTGAGTAGTCCATGTGCAAGATCCACATCAAGGACAATATGAGCTCAGGAGCGCCGTTGCCCCGTGGTTAGCGTGAGCAGCTGCGGAGCGAGAGGTTCTATGTTCAAGCCTTCTCTCGAGTGAAAAGTTTAATTTTTTTATTTTCAAAGTTCAGGCACTCACACATAATAAACTTCGTTCTCCAAAATTCCAGGACATGGTTAGATATGCTTGGACATTGCAGAATTTGTCGGTCTACAAACGGAAAAATTTGAAAACGTTAAAAACATATGTTTTGACAGAGCACAGGGAAAACTGTGCGACTGTGAAACTGTTGCATTCATTTGTTGCAGTTTGTGTGACGAACTCTTATGTTTTCATCACTTTTTTGGGAGTGATTATCACATCCACAAGAAAACCTAAATCGGGCAAGGTAGAAGAAACTTGGGTGGGTCGACAACATATTCTTGTCATGTGACGCACATGCCGTCGCCAGTGTCGTATAGAATATATCAGACGTGTTTTCCTGTGGAGGAATCGGTTGAGCTATGACCTTGCGATCAAATGTTTTCGGTTCCCATTGGAGAGGCGCATCCTTTCGTCTACTAATCGCACGGTTTTGCGGTGCGGTCGCAGAACACAGCCACTAAACTTATTACAGTGAACAGAGACGTCAATGAACGAACGGACAGATCATAACTTTGCGAAAGTAAAGTAAATAAAATTTTCACTCGAGGGAAGACTTCAACCAAGAACCTCTCGTTCCGCAGCTGCTCACGCTAGCCACGGGATCCTTGATGTTGCCTATATTGCGCATGGACTACTCAGTTTGTATATTTTGCTTATTTTTTCATAGTTCCACACAACTTCTTCCTGTTTTCTCCATTGATCTGTGTTCCGTTTTTCAAGGCCTATCCTCTGTGCCAACTTATAACTACACTCCTGGAAATGGAAAAAAGAACACATTGACGCCGGTGTGTCAGACCCACCATACTTGCTCCGGACACTGCGAGGGGGCTGTACAAGCAATGATCACACGCACGGCACAGCGGACACACCAGGAACCGCGGTGTTGGCCGTCGAATGGCGCTAGCTGCGCAGCATTTGTGCACCGCCGCCGTCAGTGTCAGCCAGTTTGCCGTGGCATACGGAGCTCCATCGCAGTCTTTAACACTGGTAGCATGCCGCGACAGCGTGGACGTGAACCGTATGTGCAGTTGACGGACTTTGAGCGAGGGCGTATAGTGGGCATGCGGGAGGCCGGGTGGACGTACCGCCGAATTGCTCAACACGTGGGGCGTGAGGTCTCCACAGTACATCGATGTTGTGGCCAGTGGTCGGCGGAAGGTGCACGTGCCCGTCGACCTGGGACCGGACCGTAGGATCCTACGCAGTGCCGTAGGGGACCGCACCGCCACTTCCCAGCAAATTAGGGACACTGTTGCTCCTGGGGTATCGGCGAGGACCATTCGCAACCGTCTCCATGAAGCTGGGCTACGGTCCCGCACACCGTTAGGCCGTCTTCCGCTCACGCCCCAACATCGTGCAGCCCGCCTCCAGTGGTGTCGCGACAGGCGTGAATGGAGGGACGAATGGAGACGTGTCGTCTTCAGCGATGAGAGTCGCTTCTGCCTTGGTGCCAATGATGGTCGTATGCGTGTTTGGCGCCGTGCAGGTGAGCGCCACAATCAGGACTGCATACGACCGAGGCACACAGGGCCAACACCCGGCATCATGGTGTGGGGAGCGATCTCCTACACTGGCCGTACACCACTGGTGATCGTCGAGGGGACACTGAATAGTGCACGGTACATCCAAACCGTCATCGAACCCATCATTCTACCATTCCTAGACCGGCAAGGGAACTTGCTGTTCCAACAGGACAATGCACGTCCGCATGTATCCCGTGCCACCCAACGTGCTCTAGAAGGTGTAAGTCAACTACCCTGGCCAGCAAGATCTCCGGATCTGTCCCCCATTGAGCATGTTTGGGACTGGATGAAGCGTCGTCTCACGCGGTCTGCACGTCCAGCACGAACGCTGGTCCAACTGAGGCGCCAGGTGGAAATGGCATGGCAAGCCGTTCCACAGGACTACATCCAGCATCTCTACGATCGTCTCCATGGGAGAATAGCAGCCTGCATTGCTGCGAAATGTGGATATACACTGTACTAGTGCCGACATTGTGCATGCTTTGTTGCCTGTGTCTATGTGCCTGTGGTTCTGTCAGTGTGATCATGTGATGTATCTGACCCCAGGAATGTGTCAATAAAGTTTCCCCTTCCTGGGACAATGAATTCACGGTGTTCTTATTTCAATTTCCAGGAGTGTAAATCTGAAGGGGGGTGCGATGGGGAGGTTCCATTGTTAGTAAAGAGAATAGTGTACGTAGGCTGTTTAGGTTTTTATGTAGGTAACGCCACGTAGCGCTCTATATGAAAATCACTGACTGTGCTGTGTGAAGTCTGTGGCTGGTTTGCATTGTTCGAATATTTGCCATTGTAGTGTTGGGCAGAAGGATGTGAACAGCGCGTAGCGTTGCGCACCAGCAGTAGTGGATGTGGTGAGAGAGATGGCGGAGTTTTGAGAGCCGACGATCTGGAGGTGTATCCATCAGAAAGAGTAAATTTGTAAGATTGGATGTCATGAACTGATACATATATGATGACTTTTGAACATTATTGAGGTAAATACATTGTTTTTTCTCTATCAAAATCTTTCATTTGCTAACTATGCCTATCAGTAGTTACTGCCTTCAGTAGTTAGAATCTGTTATTTAGCTGGCAGAATTGGCACTCGCTGTATTGCAGTAGTTCGAGTAACGAATATTTTTTTGAGGTAAGTGATTCATGAATGGTATAGGTTATTGTTAATCAGGGCCGTTCTTTTGTAGGGATTATTGGTCAGATTGCGTTGCGGTAAAAATATTGTGTGTCACTTTAGTGATGATCAGAATAAGTAATGAGAGAAATGTCTGAATACGTTCAGTTTTGCTCAGCTGTTTGAAAATCAAATAACGTAAGTGGTTTACCAGTACAGTAATTCATAAAATTTTCAAATGATGCACATAATGGATATTTTAGGCAATAATTTATCCTCCTTCATTATTTAGAACAGTCTCCCAACTCTGCGACAACATTTCCATCCCGCGACTTTAGAAATAACGTGATTTTGAGGCGAGGAGGTCGTCGAACAACGTTCGGAGCGCCGTTTCATCGGGAGAGGCAATTCAAGTGTTTTCTATAGATGACGAAAAAGGTGAAAATCTGAGCGCGTAAGGTCAGGTGAATAAAGTGGCGCGGAATGACTTTCCAACCCAGCTCTTGTTTAGTGTTTTACGTCAGTCTCGCTGAATGTGGGCGGGCGTTATTTAGGTTGCTGTTCTTGGAAGGGGTCTGCAAGACGTCTCATTGTTGGCGATAAATGTCAGCAGTAATGGTTACACCCCGGAAAAACAATTTGTAGTGCAAATGTTCAAATGTGTGTGAATTCCTAAGGGACCAAACTGCTGAGGCCTTCGGTCCCTAGACTTACAAACTACTTAAACTAACTTATGCTGAGAACAACACACACACCCATGACCGAGGGAGGGCTCCAACCTCCGGCGGGAGGGACCGCGCAGTCAATGACATGGCGCCTAAACCGCGCGGCCAATTTGTACTACATCAGACCGTCGCTGTTCCACAAGACGCAGAACAGTATCTTTTGTGGATGCGCGCGGGCCTTTGTACGGGGAGTTGCTGCTTTGTTTGGGCTCAGCCGTTTCTTTCTTTTCTTTCAGTTAGCATGAAGA
The DNA here is from genome assembly GCF_023898315.1 of Schistocerca nitens. Taxonomy (NCBI): domain Eukaryota; kingdom Metazoa; phylum Arthropoda; class Insecta; order Orthoptera; family Acrididae; genus Schistocerca; species Schistocerca nitens. Next base: position 545,313,952 of record NC_064614.1, read on the forward strand.
CATCTTTTCACGTCACCAGTAACGATACAAGGTAAAAGCGGTCGGTGTTTTTCACGACCGAGTTGATGGCGAGCAGTCTGAAATGCACATAGGGCCATCCACTCATTTTTTTTTTTATTTTGGTTTGGAGCATGCGGTACCCACACACCCGATTTTTTGATCCTTCCTCATTGCATGCAAATGCCGCACAATGTTCATCCAATTTACCAGTTCTCGTGTACACTGACGTGGATCGTTAGGCATTAATGCGTTTAAACCATCTTCATCACACTCTGAAGGTCTTCCTGAACATGGAGAGTCACCAATGTCTAAGCGATTCTCTTAAAAACGAGAAAATCAATTTCTTGCTCTGCTCTGTCCAGTGGCATGATGACCATACGACGTTAATGTTTGTGGCTGCCTCTGCTGCTGTCACCCCTCTATTGATCCCAAACAGACGAATATGTCGGAAATGTTGAGATTTCTCTACTTGAGACTGAATTTTCTGGCGTCCACAGCTCCATTCACTATCTCCAAATGAGAAAACGTAAACTCAATCACCACGCGGCTACCCCCGTCGGAGGCTCGAGTCGTCTCTCGGGCCTGGGTGTGTGTGTCGTCCTTAGCATAAGTTAGTTTAAGTTAGATTAAGTAGTGCGTAAGCTTAGGGAGCGATGACCTCAGCAGTTTGGTCCCATAAGTCCTTACCATAAATTTCCAAATCTTAGTCAGCAACAGTGAACTACATATAAGAAATGACAAGCTACAAATAAACCTACAAGCGCTGGGATAGCAACATGCAAAACATAATCGCATAAAAACCAAACTAATAGTTCAGATATTGTAGATGGAAGATTCGAATGTACATGCAACTACGAAAATTAATAACTTCAAAACATTTCAAGCGAACTCAACTTTATCAGCGCTATCTAAAATATTCGCAATTTTGTATTAAAGTTACACAATTTGAGTTACCAGCCATAATATTGATTCCTAAGGCTAAAATATGCATATTAAGACAAAGCATACCGCTAAAAATAAATGTAGGGCAGTATTAGATAATGTTCCAAAAAAAATGTATCTGAACAAGTTTAAGTCTCACTAAGTTTGATACAGCTAAAAGTAAATAAGTTAATTCTGCTGTTTCACTTAAGAAGACGTCACTAAAACAAAAACCAAAGACCCCAGCAAAAGACACATGCCAGCACTGAAAATCAGGCAAAATTGTAGCACTCATTCATGTATAATACTTACGCGATAAGTTTAATGTAATGTTTATACGTTACGTTTATACGTTGCATTTATATGTAAGCGAAAGACATTACGTTGAACTTTTTGGTAAATTATGGTGCAGGTATTTTTTAACAGATCAAAGGTATTAGCGCACAAGTGCAAGGTATGCAGAGCATTTACATCTATACTAGTTACATTTATATGTACAAAATGTGTAATTTTGTAGGGTTTCGAACAACACAGTGTCTATATATGGACAGCAGCCATGTTGGCCTGGTGGAGGAGGAGGAGGAGGAGGCAGTTCACTTATAGAGAGAGTCGAGTTCGGAGGGGTGCTGACGAGATGTGTCTCTACCACGACTAAAGTGTTTAAAAATTATTTCGGACAACAAGTCCACGGACTTTGCAATTTTGTACAGGAGTTGCGGAACAAAGTGCCAGCTTCCTCGTGGACTCTTAACTCTCAACAGCAGAGCGCTTAAGGACCTGTTGAATTCCCGCACAGTTTCGTGGACTATGAAATACAATGTCGCGTTTAAAGACATAGAAAAATCATCCACAACCGATTTTCGAGGTTTAACTTTGAACATCAACGTGGTGTGCTGGACCTAATGCATCCTCGTACGAGCAAGTGACTCAGTATTAAGGAAGAGCTAAATTACCTTTTTTATTTTTTTGCCGAACAGTACCCAGCCTGTGTTAAGAACATTTATTCATTTCTTCCTGTCTGAAATTTAGCCTAGAGGCGTCTACTAGTATCAGACATAGACTTTAATGTGAGGAAGAAACTTCTGAAACTGTACGCTTGGAGCACAGCATTGTATGGTAATGAGACATGGACTGTGGGAAAACCGGAACAGAAGAAAATCGAAGCATTTGAGATGTTAAGTGAGGAACGTTGGAAATTAGACTGATAAAATAAAAAATGAGTAGGTGGACTCATAGGATAAGGAATGAGGACGTTTTCCACAGAATCGACGAGGAAAGGAACATGTGGAAACGTCGAGAAGGAGAAGGGGCTGGATGATAGGTCATATGTTAACACATCATGGAAATACTTCAACGATGCTAAAGGGAGCTGTAGAGGTTGGTTGGTTGATTTGAGGGAAAGTACCAAACAGCAGGGTCATCGGATTCGGGAACCACGGGGAAGGAAGTCGGCCGTGCCCTTTCCAAGGAACAATCCTGGCATTTGCCTAAAGCGATTTAGGGAAAACACGGAAAACCTAAATCAGGATGGCCGGACGGGGATTTGAATCGCTGTCCTCCCGATTGGGAGTCCAGTACGCTAACCACTGCGCGACCTCGCTCGGTGTATAGATTGGATTCAGCAAATAAAAATTGCTGGCATGGTGCAACCCGCCACAAACTCCTCAAAGTAAGACCTTTGGTTAGTACTAGTGGACTTCTCTTGACGAGAAACGCCCTTTTTGCGAGGTTACTGTGGCAGGCTTGTGTGCCCCTCCGCTGGACACAATTTTCGAAATCGGTCATGTATTTCGTTAATCCATGACGCCTAAAGTGATAGTGTGAGAGAAAACAGCAGCAGCTTGTGCTGAATAGGAGAACAATTTCGATCAGTTGCAGTCTTTCAGCGACGGGTCGCAGAATTTTCACCTTGACGTCCAATATCTGCATATTCGATAAGCACTCGAAAATCAGCGAGGCAGAGCGGTAAGCACAAGGCAGCTGAGCGCTGCTACCGAGACTCGCTGCCCGCGGGCTACGCAGCCTGCCGGCATTGTTCGCGCCGTTAATTAGCTGTAATGCTCTGCGCGCAAAGTGGCTTAAATGCAGCGCCAGACAACGGGGGTGCCTCTTGCGCGGAACGACGCCCTAACGAGTGCGCCGCTCGTTACCGGAGGCGCTGCCGCTGCCGCTGCCGGCGCTCCTGTACGCTTTTCTTTCACCTCCAGCTGAGAGTTAGGCCCACGGCGAACGGCTTACATGCGGGCAAGCGCGTCACTGACGAGACCGATGTCCGGGGCGCCGAACGCAAACACCGCCAGTGGCGTACAATCCTCAGTGTGCTCTAATGAAAGATTTGAAATTGGATACTGAAATAATAATTCGATATCAACGATTCAGCGATACTGACCGACTTACCTTAATCATATCATATCATATCAAATGAATTCACAACTGCGAATAAGGCTTACCATCAGCTGTAAAATAGAATGACGATAGTGAAAATTTCTGCTGGACCGGGATGCGAACGCATGTCTCCTGCTTACTAGGCATGTGCACTGACCACTGCGCCGTCCGGACACAGTCGCCATTTCAACTGCACGAACTGCCCTTGCACGCCTCTCGTCAGACCCAAATTCTCAGATTATCTGCACACTACTGATCTTGTGCCCCTTGCCCATTATTCTCACTAGTCGTGGAATTTCGCCAATTCCATTAAGAGTTATAACGTGTGTGCATCTGCACTGACCAGTTGGACGTCCTCACCTTAATAATGTATGTGGTGTCTGTTCTGTCCGGAAGAAAGGACACCACATATATTAACGTGAGGAAGACCATCTGATCACTTTAGTGCAGGTGCACACCACGTTCTAACTCTTACAGGAATCGGTGATGTGCTGAGAATAATCAGCAAGGGCATTGAATCTGTAGGGTCAGAATAAGTTCCTACGATAGTCCATGCAGTTGCGATGATGACTGTTTCCCGACGGCGCAGTGGTCAGTGCGTCTGAGCAGTGGACGGGAGAAAGGGGTTCGAACAAATTTTCAGCTTTCCCCTTTCACTTAAGTCAATGCCCACTTTCGGATAATGTCATTAATTCCTTTGTGTCATGATTCATAATGGCTGCGGGACATAAAGTGTCTCATCTTTCGGACATAGCCGAAAGGTCAGACACCCCATGTACATCATCAGTAAATACTCATATATGGAGCAGGATAGTCCTGTACATTAGATATTTTCATACATTTTGTCTACAAAATTATTATTTCGAGTCTCATAAATGCATAATTAGTGCTAGCCCTGAATTTATGCTATGAGTATACTCTTTAAACAGAGTTGAAAAATGTCTGCCGGCTTGGCTTATATATTTGGTGAAACTTTGCCAACAAGAGATACAGTAGGCATCCGATAACTGAAACCTGTCACGAAGCACAGTGTCTTTTAGGAATATAGCAAGCCGGGCACAGAACATCAGATCAAGGACGTACCAGAGGGTATACAAATCATTGTTTTGGGCTAACGGTGACAACCTTAATATTATAGCAAAGATAGAGACTTCCCGAGCCTTACAAATATCCCCTGAGCTCGCCTTAAACACCCAGACAGAAGTGACACTTAAGAATATTTTAGGAAATTTTGACTACCTAACCAGACAGCTCATTGTTCTTATTTTTCGACAACATGCTTTGCTGCATGTAGGAAATCTTACTGTTTATAAATTCTCAATTCGTTTTGAAATTGCGTGGAATAATATACATCGAAATATTAAACAGACTGCATGATACAGGATTTACCTACTACTTTACTGATTACGAAGCTTTCACATTTTATATCACCTGCTGATATAAATGGTAATTTATGAGACCTGAGTTTCTCCTGGCGTATACAACTTTCAAATAACTTCCGGGAATTCAGCCAGGTAACACTTTCAGCGACCGCCGATATTTCGGCGGGAGAACACCCCGCCATTTTCAAGGCAAACTGCAACGGACAGGCGGCGTGCATGCAAATTTAATACCTCGGTTCTGCGACAGAAGCAGGAAAGATAACACACACACTGAACACTAGTGCCACCAAAGATGACCAAAGTCAGAGCTATCGATAGTGAGACTATGAATTCACAGGTGAGGCAGCATTGACTCTGTTCCTCTGTTTTTTGACAAGGGAGAGAGCCGGATTCCAAACAGAGTTTAAACAGAAACCTCCATCCCTGTTAACGAGGTTGCTCGCTAGTTTAATCTCAACTGCCTCCTTAATGACACTGTCCCAATAGCTGGACGTGCATGCCAATATCTCGGTGTTATTATATAACATGGGGTGACCAGTATCCAAGCAATGTTCGGCAATAGCAGATCTATTTGGCTGCTGTAATCGTGTGTGCCGTTTATGCTCAGTACATCTGTCCTCCACGGTCCTGATAGTTTGACCAATATATGCCATACCGCAGCTACAGGGAATACGATACACACCTGCCTTACGCAATCCAAGATCATCCTTAACGGAACTCAAAAGTGCTCTAATTTTAGATGGAGGTCGGAAAACACATTTCACATCGTATTTCCGTAAAATACGACCGATCTTATTGGACGTGTTTCCTACGTAAGGCAAAAAGGCAGTAGACTTAGGTGTTGACTCAGAATTATCATCAATCACCCGATGTACAGTTGGTCGATAGCGCAACGCACGTTCAATCTGTCTATCACTGTAACCATTTTGACGAAATGTAACTTCAAGATGGGACAGCTCAGCTGGCAAAGTCTCAGCGTCAGAAACGACATGTGCCCTGTGTACCAAGGTACGAAGTACCCCTTCACGCTGAGCCGAATGGTGACAACTATTAGCTTGTAAGTACAAATCGGTGTGAGTACGTTTCCTGTAGACTGCATGTCCCAATGATCCATCATCCTTCCTCCTAACCAACACGTCGAGAAAGGGAAGGCAACCATCCTCTTCCACCTCCATCGTAAAACGAATGTTCGGGTGGATCGAGTTCAGATGTTCTAGAAAGACATTCAAATTCTCCCTACCGTGAGGCCAAACAACGAAGGTATCGTCAACGTATCTAAAGAAACAGGCGGGTTTTAAAGGCGCCGACTCCAATGCACGTTCCTCGAAGTCTTCCATAAATAAATTTGCGATCACAGGAGACAACGGACTACCCATCGCAACTCCATCTGTCTGCTCGTAATACTGGTCATTAAATAAAAAGTAAGTGGATGTCAACACATGCCTAAAGAGATTAGTTAAATCAGTACCAAACCTGGCTTCAATTAACCGCAACGAATCAGACAGAGGAACACGAGTGAAGAGAGAGACCACATCGAAACTCACTAAAATATCAGAGTCATTCAGCCTCAGTCCCTCCAAACGACGTAAAAAATCAGCTGAATTCCTGATATGATGTTCACACTGTCCTACTTGTGGACTCAACAGAGAAGCAAGATGCTTCGATACACGATATGTCGGAGCGCCGATGTTACTCACTATAGGACGGAAAGGAACCCCTTCCTTATGAACCTTTGGAAGGCCATATAACCTAGGGGGAACGGCACTATAGGTGTTAAGCCTCTTGATTGTGTCCTGCGAAAAACCACTTTTCTTCAGGAGGCTGTTGGTCTTTCAACACTTTTCGTGGGGTCAGCATCGATTCTGCGATACGCTGAATCAGATAGTAAACGTTGCATCTTTTGTACATAATCAGGTTTATTTAAAACAACGGTGGCATTGCCCTTGTCAGCAGGTAAAATAACAATACTGGGATCAACTTTGAGAGAGCGTAAAGCAGCCCTCTCTGCTGCTGTTACATTACTCTTGGGTGGACGAGCCCTAGTCAAAACACGGCATGCCTCCCTCCTAACTTCCTCTGCAGCGTCAGGAGGTAGTTTGCAAACTGCCTGTTCAATTGAACTAATAAAATCAACTACCGGCAAATTCTTCGGAGTGGGTGCAAAATTTAAACCCTTCCCTAGCACGGATAAGGTTGCGTCGTCAAAAGATTTCTCTGTGAGATTTATCACAGAACGTCGAGATATAACATCCGACTCCGCGCGATGAAAACGTTCAAACTTTGCCAAATGCCGGGCAGTAACGGAGTTGTACTCCCAGTCAGCTTGGGTCCATGAGGCACCGTCCAACCAATCCCAAGTGAAATCAGACACTTCAGATGCAACCATTAAATGAAAACGATACAATTCTTTGGAAACAGAATCCAAACGTCAACGAGTAAAACGAATCCTTTCGCGAACAAGAGCCAAGCCAGCACGTTGCTTGATACGATTGGCGGCAGGTGAATTAATATGGTGCACAACCTTAGCAAATGTTGGGACATGATTTTCATCACGACACCTCAATAAAAACGACAAAGCACATTGCAGTCTAACTCGACAGCTACGAAGTTTATCCAACTTACGTAAACACCGATACATTTCCTCCCCGTAGAGGTAAACAATGTGAGACCTGAGTTTCTCCTGGCGTATACAACTTTCAAATAACTTCCGGGAATTCAGCCAGGTAACACTTTCAGCGACCGCCGATATTTCGGCGGGAGAACACCCCGCCATTTTCAAGGCAAACTGCAACGGACAGGCGGCGTGCATGCAAATTTAATACCTCGGTTCTGCGACAGAAGCAGGAAAGATAACACACACACTGAACACTAGTGCCACCAAAGATGACCAAAGTCAGAGCTATCGATAGTGAGACTATGAATTCACAGGTGAGGCAGCATTGACTCTGTTCCTCTGTTTTTTGACAAGGGAGAGAGCCGGATTCCAAACAGAGTTTAAACAGAAACCTCCATCCCTGTTAACGAGGTTGCTCGCTAGTTTAATCTCAACTGCCTTCTTAATGACACTGTCCCAATAGCTGGACGTGCATGCCAATATCTCGGTGTTATTATATAACATGGGTGACCAGTATCCAAGCAATGTTCGGCAATAGCAGATCTATTTGGCTGCTGTAATCGTGTGTGCCGTTTATGCTCAGTACATCTGTCCTCCACGGTCCTGATAGTTTGACCAATATATGCCATACCGCAGCTACAGGGAATACGATACACACCTGTCTTACGCAATCCAAGATCATCCTTAACGGAACTCAAAAGTGCTCTAATTTAGATGGAGGTCGGAAAACACATTTCACATCGTATTTCCGTAAAATACGACCGATCTTATTGGACGTGTTTCCTACGTAAGGCAAAAAGGCAGTAGACTTAGGTGTTGACTCAGAATTATCATCAATCACCCGATGTACAGTTGGTCGATAGCGCAACGCACGTTCAATCTGTCTATCACTGTAACCATTTTGACGAAATGTAACTTCAAGATGGGACAGCTCAGCTGGCAAAGTCTCAGCGTCAGAAACGACATGTGCCCTGTGTACCAAGGTACGAAGTACCCCTTCACGCTGAGCCGAATGGTGACAACTATTAGCTTGTAAGTACAAATCGGTGTGAGTACGTTTCCTGTAGACTGCATGTCCCAATGATCCATCATCCTTCCTCCTAACCAACACGTCGAGAAAGGGAAGGCAACCATCCTCTTCCACCTCCATCGTAAAACGAATGTTCGGGTGGATCGAGTTCAGATGTTCTAGAAAGACATTCAAATTCTCCCTACCGTGAGGCCAAACAACGAAGGTATCGTCAACGTATCTAAAGAAACAGGCGGGTTTTAAAGGCGCCGACTCCAATGCACGTTCCTCGAAGTCTTCCATAAATAAATTTGCGATCACAGGAGACAACGGACTACCCATCGCAACTCCATCTGTCTGCTCGTAATACTGGTCATTAAATAAAAAGTAAGTGGATGTCAACACATGCCTAAAGAGATTAGTTAAATCAGTACCAAACCTGGCTTCAATTAACCGCAACGAATCAGACAGAGGAACACGAGTGAAGAGAGAGACCACATCGAAACTCACTAAAATATCAGAGTCATTCAGCCTCAGTCCCTCCAAACGACGTAAAAAATCAGCTGAGTTCCTGATATGATGTTCACACTGTCCTACTTGTGGACTCAACAGAGAAGCAAGATGCTTCGATACACGATATGTCGGAGCGCCGATGTTACTCACTATAGGACGGAAAGGAACCCCTTCCTTATGAACCTTTGGAAGGCCATATAACCTAGGGGGAACGGCACTATAGGTGTTAAGCCTCTTGATTGTGTCCTGCGAAAAACCACTTTTCTTCAGGAGGCTGTTGGTCTTTCAACACTTTTCGTGGGGTCAGCATCGATTCTGCGATACGCTGAATCAGATAGTAAACGTTGCATCTTTTGTACATAATCAGGTTTATTTAAAACAACGGTGGCATTGCCCTTGTCAGCAGGTAAAATAACAATACTGGGATCAACTTTGAGAGAGCGTAAAGCAGCCCTCTCTGCTGCTGTTACATTACTCTTGGGTGGACGAGCCCTAGTCAAAACACGGCATGCCTCCCTCCTAACTTCCTCTGCAGCGTCAGGAGGTAGTTTGCAAACTGCCTGTTCAATTGAACTAATAAAATCAACTACCGGCAAATTCTTCGGAGTGGGTGCAAAATTTAAACCCTTCCCTAGCACGGATAAGGTTGCGTCGTCAAAAGATTTCTCTGTGAGATTTATCACAGAACGTCGAGATATAACATCCGACTCCGCGCGATGAAAACGTTCAAACTTTGCCAAATGCCGGGCAGTAACGGAGTTGTACTCCCAGTCAGCTTGGGTCCATGAGGCACCGTCCAACCAATCCCAAGTGAAATCAGACACTTCAGATGCAACCATTAAATGAAAACGATACAATTCTTTGGAAACAGAATCCAAACGCCGACGAGTAAAACGAATCCTTTCGCGAACAAGAGCCAAGCCAGCACGTTGCTTGATACGATTGGCGGCAGGTGAATTAATATGGTGCACAACCTTAGCAAATGTTGGGACATGATTTTCATCACGACACCTCAATAAAAACGACAAAGCACATTGCAGTCTAACTCGACAGCTACGAAGTTTATCTAACTTACGTAAACACCGATACATTTCCTCCCCGTAGAGGTAAACAATGTGAGACCTGAGTTTCTCCTGGCGTATACAACTTTCAAATAACTTCCGGGAATTCAGCCAGGTAACACTTTCAGCGACCGCCGATATTTCGGCGGGAGAACACCCCGCCATTTTCAAGGCAAACTGCAACGGACAGGCGGCGTGCATGCAAATTTAATACCTCGGTTCTGCGACAGAAGCAGGAAAGATAACACACACACTGAACACTAGTGCCACCAAAGATGACCAAAGTCAGAGCTATCGATAGTGAGACTATGAATTCACAGGTGAGGCAGCATTGACTCTGTTCCTCTGTTTTTTGACAAGGGAGAGAGCCGGATTCCAAACAGAGTTTAAACAGAAACCTCCATCCCTGTTAACGAGGTTGCTCGCTAGTTTAATCTCAACTGCCTCCTTAATGACACTGTCCCAATAGCTGGACGTGCATGCCAATATCTCGGTGTTATTATATAACATGGGGTGACCAGTATCCAAGCAATGTTCGGCAATAGCAGATCTATTTGGCTGCTGTAATCGTGTGTGCCGTTTATGCTCAGTACATCTGTCCTCCACGGTCCTGATAGTTTGACCAATATATGCCATACCGCAGCTACAGGGAATACGATACACACCTGCCTTACGCAATCCAAGATCATCCTTAACGGAACTCAAAAGTGCTCTAATTTTAGATGGAGGTCGGAAAACACATTTCACATCGTATTTCCGTAAAATACGACCGATCTTATTGGACGTGTTTCCTACGTAAGGCAAAAAGGCAGTAGACTTAGGTGTTGACTCAGAATTATCATCAATCACCCGATGTACAGTTGGTCGATAGCGCAACGCACGTTCAATCTGTCTATCACTGTAACCATTTTGACGAAATGTAACTTCAAGATGGGACAGCTCAGCTGGCAAAGTCTCAGCGTCAGAAACGACATGTGCCCTGTGTACCAAGGTACGAAGTACCCCTTCACGCTGAGCCGAATGGTGACAACTATTAGCTTGTAAGTACAAATCGGTGTGAGTACGTTTCCTGTAGACTGCATGTCCCAATGATCCATCATCCTTCCTCCTAACCAACACGTCGAGAAAGGGAAGGCAACCATCCTCTTCCACCTCCATCGTAAAACGAATGTTCGGGTGGATCGAGTTCAGATGTTCTAGAAAGACATTCAAATTCTCCCTACCGTGAGGCCAAACAACGAAGGTATCGTCAACGTATCTAAAGAAACAGGCGGGTTTTAAAGGCGCCGACTCCAATGCACGTTCCTCGAAGTCTTCCATAAATAAATTTGCGATCACAGGAGACAACGGACAACCCATCACAACTCCATCTGTCTGCTCGTAATACTGGTCATTAAATAAAAAGTAAGTGGATGTCAACACATGCCTAAAGAGATTAGTTAAATCAGTACCAAATGGCGGGGTGTCCTCCCGCCGAAATATCGGCGGTCGCTGAAAGTGTTACCTGGCTGAATTCCCGGAAGTTATTTGAAAGTTGTATACGCCAGGAGAAACTCAGGTCTCACATTGTTTACCTCTACGGGGAGGAAATGTATCGGTGTTTACGTAAGTTGGATAAACTTCGTAGCTGTCGAGTTAGACTGCAATGTGCTTTGTCGTTTTTATTGAGGTGTCGTGATGAAAATCATGTCCCAACATTTGCTAAGGTTGTGCACCATATTAATTCACCTGCCGCCAATCGTATCAAGCGACGTTCTGTGATAAATCTCACAGAGAAATCTTTTGACGACGCAACCTTATCCGTGCTAGGGAAGGGTTTAAATTTTGCACCCACTCCGAAGAATTTGCCGGTAGTTGATTTTATTAGTTCAATTGAACAGGCAGTTTGCAAACTACCTCCTGACGCTGCAGAGGAAGTTAGGAGGGAGGCATGCCGTGTTTTGACTAGGGCTCGTCCACCCAAGAGTAATGTAACAGCAGCAGAGAGGGCTGCTTTACGCTCTCTCAAAGTTGATCCCAGTATTGTTATTTTACCTGCTGACAAGGGCAATGCCACCGTTGTTTTAAATAAACCTGATTATGTACAAAAGATGCAACGTTTACTATCTGATTCAGCGTATCGCAGAATCGATGCTGACCCCACGAAAAGTGTTGAAAGACCAACAGCCTCCTGAAGAAAAGTGGTTTTTCGCAGGACACAATCAAGAGGCTTAACACCTATAGTGCCGTTCCCCCTAGGTTATATGGCCTTCCAAAGGTTCATAAGGAAGGGGTTCCTTTCCGTCCTATAGTGAGTAACATCGGCGCTCCGACATATCGTGTATCGAAGCATCTTGCTTCTCTGTTGAGTCCACAAGTAGGACAGTGTGAACATCATATCAGGAACTCAGCTGATTTTTTACGTCGTTTGGAGGGACTGAGGCTGAATGACTCTGATATTTTAGTGAGTTTCGATGTGGTCTCTCTCTTCACTCGTGTTCCTCTGTCTGATTCGTTGCGGTTAATTGAAGCCAGGTTTGGTACTGATTTAACTAATCTCTTTAGGCATGTGTTGACATCCACTTACTTTTTATTTAATGACCAGTATTACGAGCAGACAGATGGAGTTGCGATGGGTAGTCCGTTGTCTCCTGTGATCGCAAATTTATTTATGGAAGACTTCGAGGAACGTGCATTGGAGTCGGCGCCTTTAAAACCCGCCTGTTTCTTTAGATACGTTGACGATACCTTCGTTGTTTGGCCTCACGGTAGGGAGAATTTGAATGTCTTTCTAGAACATCTGAACTCGATCCACCCGAACATTCGTTTTACGATGGAGGTGGAAGAGGATGGTTGCCTTCCCTTTCTCGACGTGTTGGTTAGGAGGAAGGATGATGGATCATTGGGACATGCAGTCTACAGGAAACGTACTCACACCGATTTGTACTTACAAGCTAATAGTTGTCACCATTCGGCTCAGCGTGAAGGGGTACTTCGTACCTTGGTACACAGGGCACATGTCGTTTCTGACGCTGAGACTTTGCCAGCTGAGCTGTCCCATCTTGAAGTTACATTTCGTCAAAATGGTTACAGTGATAGACAGATTGAACGTGCGTTGCGCTATCGACCAACTGTACATCGGGTGATTGATGATAATTCTGAGTCAACACCTAAGTCTACTGCCTTTTTGCCTTACGTAGGAAACACGTCCAATAAGATCGGTCGTATTTTACGGAAATACGATGTGAAATGTGTTTTCCGACCTCCATCTAAAATTAGAGCACTTTTGAGTTCCGTTAAGGATGATCTTGGATTGCGTAAGGCAGGTGTGTATCGTATTCCCTGTAGCTGCGGTATGGCATATATTGGTCAAACTATCAGGACCGTGGAGGACAGATGTACTGAGCATAAACGGCACACACGATTACAGCAGCCAAATAGATCTGCTATTGCCGAACATTGCTTGGATACTGGTCACCCCATGTTATATAATAACACCGAGATATTGGCATGCACGTCCAGCTATTGGGACAGTGTCATTAAGGAGGCAGTTGAGATTAAACTAGCGAGCAACCTCGTTAACAGGGATGGAGGTTTCTGTTTAAACTCTGTTTGGAATCCGGCTCTCTCCCTTGTCAAAAAACAGAGGAACAGAGTCAATGCTGCCTCACCTGTGAATTCATAGTCTCACTATCGATAGCTCTGACTTTGGTCATCTTTGGTGGCACTAGTGTTCAGTGTGTGTGTTATCTTTCCTGCTTCTGTCGCAGAACCGAGGTATTAAATTTGCATGCACGCCGCCTGTCCGTTGCAGTTTGCCTTGAAAATGGCGGGGTGTTCTCCCGCCGAAATATCGGCGGTCGCTGAAAGTGTTACCTGGCTGAATTCCCGGAAGTTATTTGAAAGTTGTATACGCCAGGAGAAACTCAGGTCTCACATTGTTTACCTCTACGGGGAGGAAATGTATCGGTGTTTACGTAAGTTGGATAAACTTCGTAGCTGTCGAGTTAGACTGCAATGTGCTTTGTCGTTTTTATTGAGGTGTCGTGATGAAAATCATGTCCCAACATTTGCTAAGGTTGTGCACCATATTAATTCACCTGCCGCCAATCGTATCAAGCAACGTGCTGGCTTGGCTCTTGTTCGCGAAAGGATTCGTTTTACTCGTTGACGTTTGGATTCTGTTTCCAAAGAATTGTATCGTTTTCATTTAATGGTTGCATCTGAAGTGTCTGATTTCACTTGGGATTGGTTGGACGGTGCCTCATGGACCCAAGCTGACTGGGAGTACAACTCCGTTACTGCCCGGCATTTGGCAAAGTTTGAACGTTTTCATCGCGCGGAGTCGGATGTTATATCTCGACGTTCTGTGATAAATCTCACAGAGAAATCTTTTGACGACGCAACCTTATCCGTGCTAGGGAAGGGTTTAAATTTTGCACCCACTCCGAAGAATTTGCCGGTAGTTGATTTTATTAGTTCAATTGAACAGGCAGTTTGCAAACTACCTCCTGACGCTGCAGAGGAAGTTAGGAGGGAGGCATGCCGTGTTTTGACTAGGGCTCGTCCACCCAAGAGTAATGTAACAGCAGCAGAGAGGGCTGCTTTACGCTCTCTCAAAGTTGATCCCAGTATTGTTATTTTACCTGCTGACAAGGGCAATGCCACCGTTGTTTTAAATAAACCTGATTATGTACAAAAGATGCAACGTTTACTATCTGATTCAGCGTATCGCAGAATCGATGCTGACCCCACGAAAAGTGTTGAAAGACCAACAGCCTCCTGAAGAAAAGTGGTTTTTCGCAGGACACAATCAAGAGGCTTAACACCTATAGTGCCGTTCCCCCTAGGTTATATGGCCTTCCAAAGGTTCATAAGGAAGGGGTTCCTTTCCGTCCTATAGTGAGTAACATCGGCGCTCCGACATATCGTGTATCGAAGCATCTTGCTTCTCTGTTGAGTCCACAAGTAGGACAGTGTGAACATCATATCAGGAACTCAGCTGATTTTTTACGTCGTTTGGAGGGACTGAGGCTGAATGACTCTGATATTTTAGTGAGTTTCGATGTGGTCTCTCTCTTCACTCGTGTTCCTCTGTCTGATTCGTTGCGGTTAATTGAAGCCAGGTTTGGTACTGATTTAACTAATCTCTTTAGGCATGTGTTGACATCCACTTACTTTTTATTTAATGACCAGTATTACGAGCAGACAGATGGAGTTGCGATGGGTAGTCCGTTGTCTCCTGTGATCGCAAATTTATTTATGGAAGACTTCGAGGAACGTGCATTGGAGTCGGCGCCTTTAAAACCCGCCTGTTTCTTTAGATACGTTGACGATACCTTCGTTGTTTGGCCTCACGGTAGGGAGAATTTGAATGTCTTTCTAGAACATCTGAACTCGATCCACCCGAACATTCGTTTTACGATGGAGGTGGAAGAGGATGGTTGCCTTCCCTTTCTCGACGTGTTGGTTAGGAGGAAGGATGATGGATCATTGGGACATGCAGTCTACAGGAAACGTACTCACACCGATTTGTACTTACAAGCTAATAGTTGTCACCATTCGGCTCAGCGTGAAGGGGTACTTCGTACCTTGGTACACAGGGCACATGTCGTTTCTGACGCTGAGACTTTGCCAGCTGAGCTGTCCCATCTTGAAGTTACATTTCGTCAAAATGGTTACAGTGATAGACAGATTGAACGTGCGTTGCGCTATCGACCAACTGTACATCGGGTGATTGATGATAATTCTGAGTCAACACCTAAGTCTACTGCCTTTTTGCCTTACGTAGGAAACACGTCCAATAAGATCGGTCGTATTTTACGGAAATACGATGTGAAATGTGTTTTCCGACCTCCATCTAAAATTAGAGCACTTTTGAGTTCCGTTAAGGATGATCTTGGATTGCGTAAGGCAGGTGTGTATCGTATTCCCTGTAGCTGCGGTATGGCATATATTGGTCAAACTATCAGGACCGTGGAGGACAGATGTACTGAGCATAAACGGCACACACGATTACAGCAGCCAAATAGATCTGCTATTGCCGAACATTGCTTGGATACTGGTCACCCCATGTTATATAATAACACCGAGATATTGGCATGCACGTCCAGCTATTGGGACAGTGTCATTAAGGAGGCAGTTGAGATTAAACTAGCGAGCAACCTCGTTAACAGGGATGGAGGTTTCTGTTTAAACTCTGTTTGGAATCCGGCTCTCTCCCTTGTCAAAAAACAGAGGAACAGAGTCAATGCTGCCTCACCTGTGAATTCATAGTCTCACTATCGATAGCTCTGACTTTGGTCATCTTTGGTGGCACTAGTGTTCAGTGTGTGTGTTATCTTTCCTGCTTCTGTCGCAGAACCGAGGTATTAAATTTGCATGCACGCCGCCTGTCCGTTGCAGTTTGCCTTGAAAATGGCGGGGTGTTCTCCCGCCGAAATATCGGCGGTCGCTGAAAGTGTTACCTGGCTGAATTCCCGGAAGTTATTTTAAAGATGGTAATTTATGTTCACCCACAAAACCTTCCCCTCTTTCACGACTAACAGTTCATTAGCCCCACTTTCTCTAGCACCACAGTGCACGATCTTAGGATATCTCGGCCAATGCACTTTTCTTCATGCCTGCTTGCACAGGGCTCCATCTAGCTCACGTTTCCTTTTGACCGTGCCCACATCGCCTCCAGCTGATAATGATATGTTTTTATTGGGGCTTTTATATATTTTTGCATGCTTCATTTTATTCTCTCCGCACCATATACTCGTTTTATTTTGTTTTACAGACAATCCCTTTTTATCAGTATGATGAATGACGTGAAGGACGGGTAGAGCCTTCAGGACACAGTAAAATAATGTTGTGGACAAAATTCATTAAAGTACCTAATGCACAGGCCTATTGTACTTCATAAAACAATATTGTCTAGGCTAGTGTAAAGACTTCCTTTCGGAATCCCTGGTTAGATCACCTGAGGATGGACCTAAATTGGCTTGAAACCGGTCGTGCTTGTAATAAAAAAACTTAAATACCCAGGGTGGTGATTTTTGTCTTCTTAGAAAAACGAGGTTATCTATAACTTTTATAGAAACGTAAGTGCCTTAAAAAATACAAAAGGGATGGAAAGGAAAGCAGTGCTTGAGAATGGAGTAAAACGGGTCTATAGCGTGTCCTTGATATTATAAAATCTGTATATGCAGCAAGCGATAGCAGAAGCCGCGCGGGATTAGCCGAGCGGTCTAGGGCATTGCAGTCATAGACTCTGCGGCTGGTCCCGGCGGAGGTTCGCGTCCTCCCTCGTGCATGGGTGTGTGTCTTTGTCCTTAGGATAATATAGGTTAAGTAGTCTGTAAGCTTAGGGACTGATGACCTTAGCAGTTAGGTCACATAAGGTCTCACACACATTTGAACACCGATATCAGAAATCAACGAAAAATTAGGAAAGGGATTTGAAGTACACGGAGAAGAAATAAAGACCTTGAATGTTTTCAGTTACGTAGAAATTCTGAGGGAGACGGAAAAGGACTTGGACAAGCAGTTCATCAGGACGGATAGTGTTTCGTAAAGAGGTTATACTCTGAAACTCTTGTCCCTGCCCGACTTAATGTTCCTGCAGCCGTACATACTTTTTACGACGTCGACACCATGAATCCATGACCGGTCCGAACGCTTCTGTAGGCATCTGGTTTGAACACTGGAAAATCGCTGGTGCAATAAAGGCACGATAGTGAATTTGCGACGACGAAGAGTGTCTTTAATCGTTGGATGCATCCAAAAGTGGCTAGGGCCCGAGTAAGATGAATATCAGCATGGAAAATTATAGGCAAAGTTGATCTCACGAAGAAACTGCGGCGTCGCGTTCTCCTCTCTTAGTGACGTACATCTTTTTCGGGCCGCTTTTTATGCACTACTTGTAGGAGCTTGTACTTCAAAACGACTCGCTAGGATGTACCTGTCACGGAAGTGCTCTTTGGAACGCAGTGAGCGAGCATAATGCCGCTGCTGTTCCAGCAAGTGGCCATCATGATTTTTTGGGCGATGGTGCTTACTCAATTTTTTTTTGATGAAGTTTAGTGTGTTTACATCCATAGACCTGAGTGGCTGGCGTTTTGTTTCGGAATTGAAAAACTGCAACGACGTCTCATCCATTGCCACAATCGATGAAAAGAAAGTCGCATTCATACTGTCATCACGCATCAACATGCCAAGCGAGCAGCTTTCTGGTCATCCGTCAGCGTTAGTGGCACTCAACTGGAGGACACTTTCCATATTTTCAGGCCTTCATGAAGGATAGTGTGCACAGATCCCACAGTAATGCCAGCTTTGGAGGTGATGTGTCAGACGCTCATTCAGCGATCCTGCAAATGCTTTATCCATCCGTTCGATCATGTCGCTGGATCGTCTAGTGTTAAGCAGAGATTGTCTTTGTTTTCCTGTCACACGACTTTCTGTCTTCTTTGAACTGTCATACCTATGGACGCTTATTAGACATATCCAAGACACCATCATCACATGTGACATGCAAATGGTTATGAATTTAAATCGGTGTCACGCTACACAAATAGAGAAAACAAATGACTGCACGCTGATCTTGTAATGAAAAACTGTCATTTTAAGTACCAAAAACAGTCGTTACTCTCGCCGCTGTCGTAGTGATGTGTCGTACATTGCCGCCACCTCTGCCACGCATTCACATCGAGTGTATGCGTATCTTCAAACAAACGGCATGTCTCTGTCTGTCACCAGTCCTCAGAGAAAAAAAAATCGGAAGTACTATTACTTGAATGAACTTGTGAGATGAATATCAATGAAAGTAGAACGAGGGTAATGGAATGTAGTCGAATGAAATCAGGCGACTCTGAGATAGCTCATTTGGAGATAAGACATTAACAGTAGTCGTTGGGGTAAGAATTTGGGCACGAAAATGACTGACAACGGTCGAACAAGAAAGGATATGAGTTGACAGCATTGCAACTCGAATTAAGTAAGAGAAAGTTCCCCCGCGTTTCAAATCCGACCTTCTGTCGGAAGGTTCGGCCTGAGAGAGGTTTCAAAGGAGTGAACATCCGCGTCAGCTTTGTGCGCGCTGTGAAATGCTAGTAAGTGAAGTTGTACACAGATGTCATCTCAGTGTCAGCTGTGAGCACCCAGAGCAGCTAGAAGGAGCTTTGTGCAGCGAGTGAAGTGGTTTCCATGTAGGAAAGGCTTAGGAAAAGTTCCTCGCGGCTGTACGTATGGAAACAGGAACGTCCTGTCGCGGACGGCTAAGCCCTGCCCTTGTACTGAGCTGGGACAGAAGGAGCTTAGCGGCAAGCGGCGCGTTGGGGACTTAAGATTCCGAGTTGGAAATGCCGCGCAGATATACTGAATAACACATGAAAACATACACGGTGTTCACAATTAGGAACTACATTACATGCATCCCATCCACTATGTACAAGTAAGAACTGTGCAGAATTATTTCGTAAATGCCTAACTATCACACTAAGTTGAGGAAATGGTGCAGACAAAATAAACGTTCAGTGGTATCACGTATTTCAATTTTGTAATAATTTATGTCTACAATTTCTTTAGGTTTAATTTACTAGTCACGAAAAGTTAGCAATGCTTGAAATTATTAATATAGCATTAGATAAGAAATAATTAAATTCGAGTATTTATACGTTCCGTAACCTCAAATCAAGTGCCTTTCAGCACACTTAATTTGAGACGTTATTTATGTTAATTGCAATATATATATATATATATATATATATATATATATATATATATATATGAAAGCCACACTTAAATACTACTTTTCTACATAGTTGCCATTTAAATTAAGGCACTTATACTAGCGATGGACGAGCTTGGAAATTCCTTCGTCGTAAAATTCGGCCGCCTGCGCCTTCAACCACGTGGTTACCTCTTCTTGAAGCTGTGCGTCGTCATCAAAACGCTGCATAGCCAACCACTTCTTCATTGCTGGGAATAAGTGGAAGTCGCTCGGTGCCAGGTCGGGACTGTACGGCGGATGAGGAAACAACTCCCACTTAAAAGATTCGAGAACTTCACGAGTGGCATTTGCCGTGTGGGCCCGGGCGTTGTCGTAATCAGCAAGATCTTTGAGCCCAACTTTTCCCTGCGCTTGTTTTGTATTGCTCTTCTGAGTTTGTGCAGAGTTTGGCAATACCTTTGAGAGTTTATTGTAGTGCCTCTTTCCAGGATATCCACAAAAATCACACCTTTTCTGTCCCAAAAGACAGTCGCCATCACCTTCCTTGCCGACATTGTCTGCATGCATTTCTTGGGTTTTTGGGGGGAATTTGTGTGCCCCCACTGCATTGACTGCAATTTTGTCTCGCAGTTCACATGCTTAACCCTTGTTTCGTCACCAGTAACGATGCGATCGAGTAATGAGTCGCCATCTTTCTCGTAAGCGTCCAAAAACGTTAACGCTGCAGCCATTCGCTGATTTTTGTGAATCTCTGTCAAGATTTTTGGTATCCATCTTGCACAAAACTTGTGATAACCAAGCTTTTCGGTAATGATTTCGTGCAACAAACTTCGTGAAATTTGTGGAAAACTCATAGAGAGTTCCGTTATTGTGAAATTACGGTCTTCACGGAACGCGGCATCGACTTTTTCGACAAGTTCGGCAGTCACTATGCTGGGTCTTCCACTTCGCTCTTCGTCGTGAACGTTAGTTCGGACATTTTTAAATTTTATGACCCATTGACGCACTCCACCTTCAGTGATTATGTTGTCCCCATACACTTCACAAAGCTGCCGATAGATTTCTATCGGTGTACAGTTTTTTGCAGTCAGAAACCTTATTACAGCACGCAATTCACACTTCGCGGCATTTCAAACTGTCACAGTAACTCAACGGAGTACAGCACGAACCTCTCACTAGCACGGCAGGATGCCGACTGAGCGGCGGAATGCCATGACACCAAGATGGCCGCGCTAGCCCCGCCCCTAACGGACACAAACGAAAACGTAGTTACAAAAAGGTACGGCCAAACTTTCAGGAAACATTCCTCACACACAAAGAAAGAAAATATGTTATTTGGACATACGTCCGGAAACGCTTACTTTCCATGTTAGAGCTCATTTTATTACTTCTCTTCAAATCTCATTAATCATGGAATGGAAACACACAGAAACAGAACGTACCAGCGTGACTTCAAACACTTTGTTACAGGAAATGTTCAAAATGTCCTCCGTTAGCGAGGATACATGCATCCACCCTCCGTCGCATGGAATCCCTGATGCGCTGATGCAGCCCTGGAGAATGGCGTATTGTATCACAGCCGTCCACTATACGAGCACGAAGAGTCTCTACATTTGGTACCGGGGTTGCGTAGACAAGAGCTTTCAAATGCCCCCATAAATGAAAGTCAAGAGGGTTGAGGTCAGGAGAGCGTGGAGGCCATGGAATTGGTCCGCCTCTACCAATCCATCGGTCACCGAATCTGTTGTTGAGAAGCGTATGAACACTTCGACTGAAATGTGTAGGAGCTCCATCGTGCATGAACCACATGTTGTGTCGTACTTGTAAAGGCACATGTTCTAGCAGCACAGGTAGAGTATCCCGTATGAAATCATAATAACGTGCTCCATTGAGCGTAGGTGGAAGAACAGTAACCTGTTGATGCTACGTACTGCTGTGCTTGATGCAAGTACTGTAGAGCAATGAGTCGCATGTCAACACAAGCACCGAAGTCAACATTACCTTCCTTCAATTGGGCCAACTGGCAGTGAATCGAGAAAGTACAGTATATACTGACGAAACTGAAATGAGCTCTAACATGGAAATTAAGCATTTCCGGACACATATCGACATAAGATATTTTCTTTATTTGTGTGTGAGGAATGTTTCCAGAAAGTTTGGCCGTACCTTTTAGTAACACCCTGTACATATTCCTCTAGGTCGCGTCACTAGTGACAGCTCGGCTGGAAGAAGGGAGTAAAAGCGACAGCCACTGACAGGCCAGATAACAGTCGCACCGGGAAAACACACGACGTGGAAGGGTTGGATGCGAGTTGTTTTGGGATGTGAAAAGAACAGTTCGTCCTGGGCGAGGTTTGAATTTAGACTTCACGTATGGCCCGTGATGTTGAGGAGTTGGTTTTAGTCTTTGCGCGGTAGACAGCCGCGTGGTCGAAAGCTACAAATCTTGTGATAGAAGAGTAAGTGTGTGGTTTACAACGCGACCGTACGAACTTGCTCTCACAGATTTGATTCATATTGACAGGATATGTAGCGCTCGACTGGGAATTCAACATATGTGAAAAGTGAGACGCAACTCTCCGCCGTTTTCGATAAAATCGAGTTTGAAAATTCTGCCCCGGCTTATACAATTTTAATAGTCGTTAGTGTTCAAGGAGTCAATGGCCACTGAAGTAAGCGCTTAGTTTCAAAAGTGTGACATCTTTGGATCGAATGTTCCTCCAGACTCTTCGTTTTCTTTTTCATGTAATTCTAACAATAAATTTGTTACAAATCTGAAAGTTACTAGTATTAAATGATTCGCGTATTATTTACATAATATTTATCCTGAAGAATGCGGAAATGTTTTCCAAGATCTTGGAAATAAAGACGGATACGCAAGAACTTTCGATAAAATCAGTCTAGAATTTGTATTTGTGTTATTTTATCTATGTTTGTGACAGGTAAGATGAAAGACTGCACGAATCTAGATGCCACTGATCACAGAAACATGGAAGATAAATGTTGCAACATACAGCTCCTGTAACTGACGCCGAATCTTTCGCATGTGCATGGTTTCTTTCATTGTGTCTATTGAAGAACCAACTTGGCTTACATTCGCAAAAGGTTCTCTGTCATAACAAAATTTCACGTTGTTCACGCATATCTGTTGCTATAATTATGAGGGAATGAAAAAAGAAAAGAGTATCCGGACGTACATTCGATCCAGCGACATTGCGCTTATGAAACTACGGCCTTACTCTCTCTGATGCGGACTTCTTGAGTAATAACGACCCTACGAAGTATATAAGCTCGATCAAAATTTTGAAACTCGATTTTCTTGAAAAATGTTGAGAGATGCGTCTTCCTGTTTACATACGTTGAGGTCTTAGGCGTGCCCGTACAGTATGAATCAAATCGGCGAGAGAAGTTCGTACGGTCTCGTACTTACATGTTTTCGTGAAGCATTTCATGTCATGTACTGAAAAAGTTTCTTAATGTTTCGTGACAAATGTAATACGCACCGCTGACAGAAGGGACTTGTATTTGTTTTTCAATAAGCATTAAGATTACAAAGTATAAGGTACAAGGTCATCTAGTTAAATTAATCATACTGACTTCACCTACTTACACTAGTCTGATACTGCATTTCAGAGTCTCTGCAAATAAACTTTACCAATAGTTTAAAGAAGGGGGACGTTTTGCAATCGAATGTCATTGGCCCATAGGTACATCTATATCTACACCTACACCTACATCTACATACATACTCCGCAAGCCACCGTCTGGTGTGTGGCAGAGGGTACCCTGTACCACAACTAGTCGTTTCCTTTCCTGTTCTACTCGTAGACAGAGCGAGGGAAAAACGACAGTCTATAAGCCTCCGTATGAACCCTAATGTCTCGTATGTCATCTTTACGCGAAATCTACTCGTATGTTGGCAGTAGTAGGATTGTTCTGCAGTCAGCTTCAAATGCCGATTCTCTTAACTTTCTCAGTAGTTTTGTTCGAAATGAATGTATTTTTCTCTCCATAATTGAGCATATATGTAACACTTGCATACTGAACGAACCTAGCAACTTGCCTCTGAATTGGTTCGATGTCTTCTTTCAGTCCAATCTGGTGCGGATCCAAAACACTCAAGCAGTACTCAAGAATAGGTCGTACCAGCGACATACATGCGGTCTCCCTTACAGACGAACTATATTTTCCTAAAATTCTCCCAATAAGCCGAAGTCAACCACTCGGCTTGTAACCTCCCCCTCACTTATCGACCTGAATGACAGTGAAAAATTAAACCGCGTGTACCTAAAAATGGTTCAAATGGCTCTGAGCACTATGGGACTCAACTGCTGTGGTCATAAGTCCCCTAGAACTTAGAACTAATTAAACCTAACCAACCTAAGGACATCACACACATCCATGCCCGAGGCAGGATTCGAACCTGCGACCGTAGCAGTCGCACGGTTCCGGACTGCGCGGCTAGAACCGCGAGACCACCGCGGCCGGCGCGTGTACCTAATGGAAATTTGTGAAAAGCAATCGTCACCGAAGTTAATCTGTCGGTAAAGAGAGAGGAAAGGGTTACATCTAAATGAAAGGAAAAATGCAAATGAAGCTGGTGGAAATTAATTTTGAAAAGGGGTAAAGTTAATAAAGAAAGTAAATGTGCGGCCGTTACGTTAACAATTAACTAGTGGTAATTAGACATTTGTGGAAAATTACGGTCCCCAGTCCTATGGACAATTACTATAATAACTGAAAAAGAAAGGTTATTGCACATATAATTAGCACTAAAAGCGTGGCAACTGAAGGTTGACACTTGTTGTGTGAAAACTGAATGTTTGTCTGAAGTAATAAATTTCGCTACACCCTGACTTAATTTAGCAGAAGAATTAATAAAACTGGAAAATTGAAAGTTAATTTAGTGACTGAAATTAATAGTGAACTTTGTTTCTGAAGCATATCGAAATTCAGTAAAATACAGTTAGTCTTTGACTACCTCAACAATCATTTCAAAAGCTACTTGAATCTACGCAATTTAGAAATAAGAGATTTAACTTCGAAGTTGAATTAAATGATTCTGAATAATTAACAATAGTAAAATTTAGTACGTACCAAGCTGAGCTGCAGTTACAGGTAAGCTAAAATATGCTAACAAAACTCGCACTCTTAATTTGTGCTCGTGTAATCTAAATATTGTAGCCAGCTATGAATACTTTAACTGAACTTTGAAATTAAAGCAGTGAAATTGAATTATATTATTTTAATGCTGGCGTTTGAATTTCAACGACACTCTGGTTCATTTCGGAAAAGGAAGGGACCCTGCTTGGCAATGCAATTGGGACAATGAGCAACATAGGTTCATGCTAAGTTGCTGTAATTTTGTGATGCAACAAGTTTAAAAGCTGAGGTCTGCCACACAGTTCTAAAACTTTACGTGCTTCCAGTCTTCCTTGTTGGTTGATTGAAGGTTTGAAGCCGTCGATCGAGGAGGTGGCGACAGTCACTCATTGTCGGCCGTCGCTGTTGCAGAAGCTGGATGTTGGCGCGCCTTCTTCTCGACACGGTCACCAGACGAAACGGGCTCTTGATGAGCGCCAGCTAATGCTTCCCGTCCGCGACACCATGTCAGAAACTATCACCGCAAGTCGAGCGCAATTACATGCTGCCAAACCCCGAAAGCGCGGCAACTCGCGGGAGCGTCACACAACACACCTGCTCCACTGCACTACCCCAGCCAGACTCCTTCTCGCTGCCCGCGCTCCACGCGGCAGAGTTAACACTACCAAAGATCCTACACACTTTCGTTCTTCACACGACCTATCGATGTATTCGTTCGATAGCATAGTTTTCCCTAGGCAAGACCCAGCGTAAAATACAAATAATATTTACAAAACAAACCAATTATACATCGACATAAATGCATATATATATATATATATATATATATATATATATATATATATATATATATATATATATATATATACAATATTAAAACAATTACAATATATAAAGACACATAAATGTTATATCTTCAGGTAACAAAATAAGGAAAAAATTATGGTACAGTAGATGGAAATAGGAGGATATGCATTTCCGGCGTTACAGGCTTCCCTGCCACAATCCTCACATGCTCGTTCCATTTCATATCGCTTGGCGACGTTACGTTCAGATATTTAATGATTTGATTGTGTCAAGCAGAACACTACTAATGCTGTATCCGTACGTTACGGGTATGTTTCTCCAACTCACACGCGTTCACTTACATGTTTCAACATTCAGAGCTAACAGTCATCCATCAGACCAACTAGCAATCTTGTATCCTCCTACAGGCACTCAACTTCGACACCTTACTTTACGCCAAAGCATCGTCAGCATACAACTGCAGATTGGTGCCTGCCCTGTCCGCCAAATCATTTAGGTATATAAAGAATAACAACTGTCCTATTGGCCTTCCCCAGGGCATTCCTGACGATATCCTTGTCTCTGATGAACACTCGCCTTCGAAGACAGCATCCGGGGTCCTATTACGCACGAAGTCTCCGAGCAACTCACATATCTTTGAACCTATTCCATACGTTCGTACCTTCTTTAATAGCCTGAAATGTCCCATAGGGTCAAACACTTTCCGGAAATCTAGAAATATGGAAACTGCCTGTTGCCCTTCGTCGTAGTTCGCAGTATATCATGTGAGAAAAGAGCAAGGATGGTTTCGCACGAGTGATGCTTTCTAAAGCTGTGATAATTCGTGGACAGCCCGCATCTCGTGGTCGTGCGGTAGCGTTCTCGCTTCCCACGCCCGTGTTCCCGGGTTCGATTCCCGGCGGGGTCAGGGATTTTCTCTGCCTCGTGATGGCTGGGTGTTGTGTGCTGTCCTTAGGTTAGTTAGGTTTAAGTAGTTCTAAGTTCTAGGGGACTTATGACCACAGCAGTTGAGTCCCATAGTGCTCAGAGCCATTTGAACCAATTCGTGGACATGAGCTTTTCGGTCTCTAGGGAATTTATTATATTCGAACACATAATATTCTCTAGAATTCTGCATTCAACCGATGTTAAAGATATTGGTCTGTAATTTCGCGTGTCCGTTCTTTTACCGTTCCTACATACAGGAGTCACCTGCACTTTTTTCCAGTCGTTTGCACTTTGCGTTGGTCTAGAGATTCTCGATAAATGCAAATTAAGTAAGGGGCTAATGATGTAGAATAATCTTTGTGAAATGGGATTGGGATTGCATCTGGACGCGGGGACTCATTTGTTTTTAAATCTTTCAGTTGTTTCTCTACACCATGGATTGTCAATTCTATGACATCCATACAGGACTCTGTGCGACGGTCCAAAAACGGTATGTTCGTACGATTCTCCTGCGTGAGCGATTTCTTAGACGTGAAATTCAAATATTCGGCCTTAATTTGCTGCCTTTCCTGACAATTCATATTGGTCAACGCGTGACTGGATGGAAGCCTTATTTTCGAGCCAAAGATGTTATTTCAAATGCGGTCGTGAGCTTAAATTCGGCACTCAGGGAGTCAAGTTTGAAATTAACTTACAATTCATTTGTTTAATAGAAGATGTTTTAATGTAGCAACTGACAACAGCAAGAGAAGTGTTTTTGAAAAAAGTAAATCTGCTAAAATGTAATGTAAATTTAGGCGTTAGGAACTCTTTTATTTAGGTATTTGTCTTGAGACTAGCTTTGAAAAGTGGGCGACAAACTGTTCAGACTACAAGAGAATTGAAGCTTTTGAAATGTGCTACCAAAAAATGGTAAAGATCGGGAAGCTCGAATAACTGAAGTGGAAGTACAAAAGCGAAGTGTATAAGAAGGTAATTTGTCGCGCTATCTCAGTAATAAAAAGGATCAGTTAATAGGATACAGTCTGAGGCATCAAGGAATCGTCAATTCGCTAACAGAGGTAGTTGTAGTTGGAGGGAGGTAATATATTGGGAGGAGACTAAGGCTATAATACAGTAAGCAGGTTCAACTGGATCTAGGCTCCTGGAAGTACGCTGAGATGAAGAGGCTTGTATAGGATAAACTACTGGGGAGAAATGCTTCAGACCATTATTCCCGCCCTTTGACATACTTTTCCTCTCAGAGTAGCAATTGCAACCTAAGTCCTAAATTACTTACTAAATGAATCCCAATCTTCGTCTTTATGTACGGTTTTTACCCTCTACAGCAGCGCTTCCCCACCTTTTCAGCTGGCGGACCCCTTTTACAGTCGAAAATACATGGCGGACCCCTAGTCAGTCAAGAGCATAGTAACTTTAAATTTCAGAGCGAAACCCATGGTAACTGAACTGAAAGATTCTTAATTCAAGTGCCATGTTTCCAATGCCTCCCCCCCCCCCCCCAAGTATCAATAGTCTTTGGAGCTTCTTCTGATCGTTCTTCCTTTGGTCGTCCTCCCTCCACATTCATTTCAACAGGAAACTTCCATTGTTGTGGAGGCGATGGAGAAACCGCACCCTTCTTCAATGATCCCGACTTCAGCCACAGATCCACGTTAGAAGTAATAAACTGGTCAAAAATCGACTTATGAAACAGGTAGTGCACTGACAAGGCAAGTTAAACATTTAATGATGCCTGGGGCCGCATACGTGCCAGCGAGCGCTGTGATTGGTCGACAAAGCTCGCTCTGCGCATGCGTAAAAGGTTTCAGCGCATCTAGCGTCGTGAGCCGGGGCTCAAACGACCCCCGTATTGTTGCGAAACAATCGATCAGAGAAGCCGCATTCTCCGGCACTAAACTGTGTATGCGTTCTCACACAGGAACCGCAAAGGCTGCTTGGGAATACGACCTGAAGTAAAAGTACACGTTTTTCACACGAAAAAAAGTGATGAATTTGATTTTCACATCTTTATTCAATAATTTTACTCATTATTTTACAAGATTTGTTGAAAAGTGGCCGCGGACCCCTTAGAAAGAGCCGGCGGACCCCTAAGGGGTCCGCGGACCACACGTTGGGAAGCCCTGCTCTACAGTTTCCACTAGTACCATACAAGTTATTACCTGATGTTTTCACAGATGTCCTACCATCCTGTCCCTTCTACTTGTCAGTGTTTTCAGTATATTTCTTTCCTCTCGGATTCCGCGAAGAACCTCATTAGACTGTTCACTCCATTCAAGAGGTCCTGCAGTAATCTCTCACTTCCACTGGGGACAGCAATGTCATCAGTGAACCTTAACATTTGTATCCCTTTACCTTGACTTTTAATCCCACTCTTGAACCTTTCCGTCTTTATTTGATCAACGTACAGATTGAAGAGCAGGGACGAAATATTACATCCCTGCCCAACACCCTTTTTAAGGGATGTATTTCTTTCTTCGTCTTCCTCTTTTATTGTACCCCCTTAGGTATTGTATGTATTGTTTATTACACTATTTATCTATATTTTACCCTTCTTTTTGTCAGGATTTCTAACATCTTGCACAATTTTACACTGTCGAACGCCTTTTCTAGGTTCATTAACCCTATAAACGTGTCTTGATTTTTCTTTAGTCTCGCTTCCATTATGAACCGCAACGGCAGTACTGCTTCTCTTGTGTCTTTACCTTTCCTAAAGCCTAACAGATCTTCAACTTTCTTTTCCATGAGCAACTTGGATGCATGAACTATTCAGCTGATTATGCGATAATTCTCACACTCGTCCACTATTGCAGTCTTGCGTAATATGTGGATGATTATTTCCCGAAAGTCTGGTGGTATATCGCCAGTCTCATACATTCTTCATATCAACGTGAATAATCGTTCTGTTGTCACTTCCCCCCAATTATTTTAGAAACTCTGATGGAATCTCACCTATCTCTTCTGCCTTCTTTGTTTTTAAGTCTTCCAAAAATCTTCCAAATTCTTATTCTAATCTGGATCCACTATTTCTTTCCTATTTCTTCCCTATCAGCTGTTGTATCTTCTTCTATCGCGTTATCTCCCCTACCTTTTTCCTATTTCTTCCCTATCAACTGCTGTTCTTTCTTCTCTCGCGTTATCAGGTAAGTCCTCCCTCTCATAGTGGCTCTCAATATACTCTTTACACCTCTCCACTGTCTCCTTTGCATTAAACAGTGCCATTGACAAAATACTCTTAGTGTTGCCGCCTTTGAGTTAATGAGCATTTCGCTCTCATTTAAGTATATGACCGAAAGAATCAGTCGTTAGGAATTGAGAAACAAATCCTGTCGTCCAGGAACCGCAGCTTCGCCACGAGATGGGAGATTCACAGGCGTCTGTTGTGTTCAATGAGGCCTAAGTGCTGTAGTGTGCAAGTGAGAAAGACGAGAACCTACGTGATAGGGGAACCCTGTAGAAGCTGTTAGTGACAGGGAGACATAGCAGTGTTAAATTTGGTGGACCTAAGATAGGCCATAAAGGAGAACATTTATGAAAATTATTTAACTATGTAGTAATTCAGGGAATGAAGCCACAGTAATTTTAATCTACCGTGCTTAATAAATTTTCATGGTGATCCCAATAAAACTTGAATATTGATCATATCTATAATAGTTTAGGATTTACTGTTAAAGTGAAATTAATAAGTTTTGTAACAAATACCTGAATGCTAAAATCTTCACGCTTTGGTCGGTCTCAACGATCGATATTTCATGTAGAAGCGCATCATTAACCCTTTCACGTACATGGGACACATTAGTCCCACAACTAAATCACCTTACTAATTGGACTATAATCACAGTTGATGTGCTTCAGATGCTCTACTTGAAGCAGAGATATTTGTTTTCTTTAATATCGTACATCTTTGGTGGTAACAATTACTATAACTACCATTAGTCGTCAGTTATTGTTGGTGGTTCTCACTACGAGCAGACACAAATTTATTCACTTATTGTGTGCGTATTGTGTTCTCTGCTTTACTGTCAAAGCTTGAAAGTATATTCAAGTAAGTCTCTGTTTTACTTAAGACCATTCATTTAGAAAATAACTGTATTTCATCAGTGGAAATCTTTATTTTCATTCTTTGGGACATAGTTGTCCCAATGTACCACAACGGTAATTTGTGTACTTGTTTTTGAATGTCATAAAATCATTACTATCATGTAAAAAAACGAGCAGAATGGTATTTAAAATTCGGTTGAAAATCTATTATATTTCATTTTATTAAATAAGCTGAAAAAATTTGAACTGGTATAATTTCAAATCTGCTTTTAGGTCATGTGCTCCATCCAGAAAAAGAGAATTTTTCATCACTGATGAAAGTGTTATCCAGATCTTGGAGGCTTGCAGTAGTGATCACGAAGATAATCTGTTAGTGGATGAAGAAGATAACATTTTTGACGTCTTCTGAGGCATCAAGGGATCACCAATTTGGTACTGGAGGGCAGCGTGGAGGGTAAAAATCGTAGAGGGGGACCAAGAGATGAATACACTAAACAAATTCAGAATGATGTAGGCTACAGTAGGTACTGGGAGATGAAGAAGCTTGCACAGGATGGAGTAGCATGGAGAGCTGCATCAAACCAGTCTCAGGACTGAAGACCACAACAACAACAACAACATGCTGAGGTACCTGATTCCCTTCCAGATTTATCAGAATTTAAATGGTGCAGAACTCACCAACCAAGACAGTTCAGTGATAACATGAATCATGAATTTGGGAAAGTGCTTTTGTTTAGTGTCAGTGAAAATCGTGAAATACCACAGCCATTGGAAATTTTTTCTTCCACTATTGGCCTAAAAGATTTGGTGCATGATGTATTAATTCCTGAAAGTATTCGGTATGCAGAACAATCAGGCAATGCATTCAGCACAAATGAAGATGAAATCAAGGCATTTCTTGGTATGAACCTGGTAATGGGATACCATATTTTGCCTACATTTAGAAGCTACTGGGCAACTGAAACCGATTTAAGTGTCCCTTATATAGCTCAGATTATGCCACTACACTGGTTGAAGAGATTCTAAAGTACTTACATTTCTCCAACAATGCAGATCAGTCAATAAAGGAAGACCGCACATACAAAGTGAGACCTGTAATTACCCATTTGAACAAAACCTTCCAGGAATCTCTTAGTACAACTAGGGCTCAATCTGTAGATGAGTATATGATCAGATTCAAAGGACATAATATTATGCGATAGTATGTCAAAAATAAGCCAGTCAAATGGGATTTCAAAATGTGGTGCACGTGTGATTCGGGAACTGGCTACCTATATGAGTGTAATTTATACACTGGCAAAAAAAACTCAGGTCCTGAAGTAGGGCTTGGTGACTCAGTAGTTCTGCAACTGACAAAATCACTATCCGGACTGGGATGTGAAATTTACATAGATAACTTTTTTAACTCTCCAGCTTTGCAGTATTACCTTGGTTTACAAAATATCAGATCATGTGGAACAGTGCGCACCAATCGTAAAAATATCCCAAAGATATCCCCTCCAGACAAGGAAATGAAAAGAGGTGATTCATACAGTCTCAGTAGCAATGGTCTGACAAGCCAGTTTTTCTACTGACTAATTTTATTTCCCCAATTCCACGTACTACAGTGAAGAGGCGTCGGTCTGGTTCTTCTGAAAAGTTCAGTGTTCAGTGTCCTCTTATGATAAGAAAGTACAACAAGTGGATGAGAGGGGTGGACCTTATGGACCAGAAGAAAGTGACTTATGAGATCGACAGGAAGGCAAAGATTAAGTATTACCTGAGAATGTTCTTTGATCTTCTTGACATTGGTGTAAACAATGCGTATGTAATATATTCAAAATTAGCAGAAGAATCAGGATTCAAATCGACACCATAATCCCTAGAGTTCAGACAATACTTTTCGAGAAATCTAATTGGAAATTATTCAAGTTGACAAAGGAATTTTATCAACAGTAGTGAAAACTTCAAGAAGGTTGCACACCTGTTGCAATCCCAAGAGTCCAGAGCACCGAATGATAAAATCAGACGTAAGGAAGAGATGTGTTTATTGTGCTTCAAAGTGTGTTGAAAATCGCTCTTACAATATTTGTAAACAGTGTGGTGTTAATTTATGCTTTACTTCAAGCAGAAACTGTTTTGCAGAATTTCACATCAAATAGACAACATATACACAGCCTCTGTAATTTTTCGATGTATTAAGTGTAATGTATTCTGTAACTGCCCTTAAGGACCACAGAGACAAATACGTCCCAGCTTTTTTTTTTTAGCAGTACAAATAAAAATGTTTGAAATAACAACATATTTTATTTATAAAACCTCCAGTTACCACAGAGATTCAAAAATTTTAATCACTAGCACTTTAGTTTGCTTATGTACCTGAATGGGTTAAAATGACAAATGTAAATATCAACTATGTAACTGTGGTGTCACCGCCGGACACCACACTTGCTAGGTGTTAGCCTTTAAATCGGCCGCGGTCCATTAGTATACGTCGGACCCGCGTGTCGCTACTATCAGTGATTGCAGACCGAGCGCCGCCACACTGCAGGTCTAGTATAGAGAGACTTCCTAGCACTCGTCCCAGTTTTACAGCCGACTTTGCTAGCGATGATTCACTGACTACTTACGTTCTCATTTGCCGAGACGATAGCATAGCCTTCAGCTACGTCATTTGCTACGACCTAGCAAGGCGCCATTATCAGTTACTATTGATATTGTGTATCATGTAACGTCAAAACCAACGTTCATCATTAATGGATTAAAGTTAAGTATTCCACCAGCTACGTCCGTTTTTCTAAATTCTAATTTCCTTGTCATGTTCCAGACTTCACGCCAGCCTGCGTGAGCTAAAACTCGTGCATTTCGGCCTCCTTTAGCAAAACGGTGTTGGCTCTCTTGCCAACCACAACATTTGGCGACAAGGCCAAACCGCGTTCTTCTCTAAACTGCCCTGATTCACTTGTGTAATGGATTCGCCACAGTCTCCAGATGCACTGTCCTAATTTTATCGCTTACAGAATCAGCAGACGCAGGCATTACTGGATGCCCTTGGACAGCTCGTCCAGGGTCAACGTGCAATGCAAAACGATGCGGCAGCCGCCGCTCCACCGCTAACGCAGCCACAACTAGTGATTGCAACTTTTCCTTTACCCCGCCCGGAAGATCTTTTTGACAGACTGTGCCCGGGTAAATATTTTTCGAAGTTGGACCTAGGAGATGCGTACTTGCAAATACCGGTGGACGAAGAATCCCAGCGCGTTTTGGTGGTTAACACGCATCTTGGTTTGTATCGATTCAAACGACTGCCATTGGGGTGTGCATCCGCCCCTGCATTGTTTCAGCAATATCTACAAACTGTTTGTGCGTCGGTCCCTACTGCAGCAAACTATCTGGACGATATTGTGATGTCCGGAAAGACGGAAGAAGAACATTTAGCCAATCTCAGAACATTATTTCAGGTCTTGCGACAAAATGGTATTCGCTTGCGGAAGGACAAATGTGTGTTTTTGCTCGTGACTTGCCATAGCTGGGACATGTACTCAATGCTCAAGTCATACATCCCAGTCCCGAGCACCTCCGTGCCATACAAGACTTGCCTTCGCTGCAGAATTTGAAGCAGCTACAGAGTGTGCTGGGAAAAATCTACTATTATCACCGATATGTTCCACACGCCTCTTCTATTTCAGCTCCGCTTCATCGCTTACCCTTAAAGGTGTTCCGTTCGTCTGGACGACGGAATGCGAACGCGCCTTTCGCCAGTTGAAATCGGCGTTCCTTTCCAATACTTGCCTTACGCCATTCGATCCCCAGAAGCCCCTTTTGTTGACGGTGGATGCATCGGATTTCGGGATCGGTGCTGTGCTTGCGCACAAAGATGTATCTCACGATCGCCCTATTGCCTTTGCGTCCAAATTGCTCTCGTCTGCGCAAAGAAATTATTCACAGATCGAGAAAGAAGCATTGGCTCTCGTATTTGGTGTTACAAAGTTCCATGATTTCTTGCATGGTCGTCACTTTACCATCATCACAGACCACAAACCTTTGACATCGCTTTCTCATCCAAACAAGCCTGTACCTCCACGTACAGCGCAGAAATTCATTCGCAGGTCTATCTTCCTCTCGCAGTACCGCTACGATATCTTGTATCGGCCCACTGCTAAGCACGGAAACGCCGATGCGTTGTCCCGTTTGCCTGTTGCTGAGGATAGAGCATTTGATTCCTCCGAAATTTTTGCATGTTCATTGATTCGGAAACCGATGACGTGGTCGAATCGTTTCCGATTGATTTTCGTCGTGTAGCTACAGCCACGACCCTGTCCTTGCTACCGCTCTGCGTTTTGTTGCTACGCAATGGCCCTTGTCAAAGTCACGGATCGGGGACCCGTTGGATCGCCGATTTTTTGCTCACAAGGAGAGACTTTTTGTTCGACGTGGTGTTTTGCTGTTGCGTTCTGATAATGATCAGTCCAGGGTCGTGGTACCGCGTTCGTTACAGTCCTCTGTCTTACAGCTTCTCCACCAAGGACATTGGGGTATAGTGAGAACGTAACAACTTGCTCGTCAGCACTGTGCTTGGTTCGGAATCGATGCCGCGATTACGAATATGTGCTCTTCTTGCATGGTGTGTGCCGAACAACAATCAGCACCACCGCGGAAATTCTTTGCACGGCCAAAAGCCACTTCCCCTTGGCAACGCTTACACATCGATTTTGCTGGTCCATTCTGGAATGCTCGATGGTTGGTTGTGGTAGATTCATTCAGTAATTTTCCTTTTGTTGTCCGGATGTCTTCCACGACGTCATCTGCCACCATCCAAGCGTTATCTGCTATCTTTTGCATTGAAGGTCTTCCACAGACTATTGTTTCCGACAATGGCCCACAATTCATGTCCGCAGAATTTCAGTCATTCTGCAACGCCAATGGTATTCAACATCTGACGTCCGCGCCGTTTTCGCCACAGTCAAACGGTGCCGCTGAACGATTGGTCAGGACTTTCAAGTCACAGATGTTGAAGTTGAAAGAGTAGCATTCTCGAGAGGACGCATTATTGCTCTTTTTGTCGTCGTATCGCTCTCAGCCCCGAGATGGTCGCAAGCCGGCTGAGTTGCTCCACGGTCGTCATCATCGAACATTGATGTCTTTGCTACATCCGCCGCATCAGGTTCCTATGCAGCGGCAGACACGTGCTTTTGCTCCAGGCGACGTTGTCTACGATCGCCACTATCGAGGTTCACGGCGTTGGCTCGAAGGGCGCATTCTTCGCAGCCTCGGCCGCGCTATGTATCTGGTTTTGGGGGCCTCTGGTGAGGTGCGTCGGCATCTCAATCAGCTGCGCCTCTGTCGTCGCACGGGATCTGCCGCTCCCCGTCTGCTTTCAGCGTCGGTGCCGTCCGGTCAGCGCCCTGGGGACCCATCTACTGGCTCGCCTCATCCCCAGATGTTACCGACGCTGCCTTCCATTTTGCCCCATGGCGACGCGTCGCCGCCACCGCCGCCGCCGCCTGTCCTCCCGCCGGCGACGCCCGCAGTGGACGCGTCGCTGTAACCGCCGGGGGCCCCTCTGGGCCACGCGCCGCTGACCGCTTCTCGTGACCAGTCGTCCTCCGACATGGAACTCTTGCCCACTCCGGACCATATGTCGTCTTCGCCCGTCGGGTGCCCCGGCCCGATGGAGGTCGACCCTTCGGCCCCTCCTGTCTCTCTGCGGGCGCATACACCGCATGTTGGCGTGCACCCTGGAGCAGGTTTTCAGGCGTTTCCTAGCTCCCCGCGGTCCTAATGGCAGGGTGCGGGTGGCACAGCCTCGCCTGTTGTTAGGCTCCCCACCTCGTCGCATACGTCAACATGGGGTCCTCCCCACGGCGGGCGGAAGCCTTATGCCACCACCGTAAGCCGATTTGCGGGGGAGGAATGTGGCGTCACCGCCAGACACCACACTTGCTAGGTGGTAGCCTTTAAATCGGACCCGCGTGTCGCCACTATCAGTGATTGCAGACCGAGCGCCGCCACACGGCAGTTCTAGAGAGACTTCCTAGCACTCGTCCCAGTTGTACAGCCGACTTTGCTAGCGATGGTTCACTGACTACTTACATTCTCATTTGCCGAGACGATAGTTTAGCATAGCCTTCAGCTACGTCATTTGCTACGACCTAGCAAGGCGCCATTATCAGTTACTATTGAAATTGTGAATCATGTAACGTCAAAACCGACGTTCATCATTAATGGATTAAAGTTAAGTATTCCACCAGCTACGTCCGTTTTTCTAAATTCTAATTTCCTTGTCATGTTCCAGACCTCACGCCAGCCTGTGTGAGCTAAAACGCGTGCATTTCGGCCTCCTTTAGTAAAACGGTGTTGGCTCTCTTGCCAACCACAACAGTAACTTTATTCATTTAAAAGGTATAGTAAATTTAAACTATCAGTAATTTCAATTAAGCATCAGATCATGGCTTCCTCCACGCAAAACACATTGAACGATGACAGCATGACACCTTATTGACTCATTAGGTAATAGAATATTTGTTGTAAAGCTTAGTGCACAATAGCTAGTTTTGTTCATAATTTATTTAAATGAAAGCACATTGGTGCAAGGCTACTGGCTGTGACATTCAAAGTTAAGAAAGAAGTTTTATTGGTTTTATGTAAAAATATTTAATGTTCAGAATGTAATGGATATTATTGTTATTTATTTAGAACGTGAAAATGGTCAAGCTTTGATTACTTAATTGCGTTAAGGTATAAAATGATGTAGATTAAGCTGTAGCCAATCAGATGCATGGCTTCAGGAAAGGCAACAGCACTAGTCAGTTGAGCAAGAATGTTCGGGGCGCAGGAAACGCGGCCGGGACGGGCAGAGAGACAGTTCGGATTGAGACGCTAAAGCGGACAGTCGGTGTTTAGGTAGCTAGGAAGTGAAAATAATTAGAACATTTCGCGTTGTGTGGTATCGCGGGACTCGGTCTCTGAGCGGTGAGCAGCCGCACCTGATGCGCATAACTTTTGGCGTAGTTAACGATGAGACTGTGAATGATGGACCTGTGTCACATGGATATGCGATCGAGGCTATTTTTTTTTCATAAGTATTACGACTGGTTTTATGCGGCCCATCACGAATTCCTCTCATGTGCTAACCTCTTCATCTGAGATTAGCACTTGCATCCTACAGCCGCGTGGGATTGACCGAGCGGTCTATGGCGCTGCTGTCATGGACTGTGCGGCTTGTCCCGGTGGAGGTTCGAGTCCCTCGGGCATGGGTGTATGTCTTTGTCCCTAGGATAATTTAGGTTAAGTAGTGTGTAATCTTAGGGAATTATGACCATAGCAGTTAAGTCCCATAAGATTTCACACACATTTGACCTTTTTTTTGCAACCTACATCCTCAATTATTAGCTGGATGTATTCCTATCTCTGTCTTCCTCTACAGTTTTTACTCTCCACAGCTCTCTGTAGTACCGTGCAAGTCATTCCCTGATGTCTTAACAGACGTCCTATCATCATATCCCGTCTCCTTATCAGTGCTTTCCATAAATTCCTTTCCTCTCCAATTCTGCGCAGAACCTACTCATTCCTTACCTGTCAGACCTCCTAATTTTCAACATTCGTCTGAAGCATCACATCTCAAATGCTTCGATTCCCTTCTGTTTCGGTTATCCCAAAGTCATTGTTTCGCTACCATACAATGCTGAACTCCAGACGTACATTCTCGGAAATTTCTTCCACAAATTAAGGACGATATTTAATATTAGTAGGCTTCTCTTGACCAGGAATGTCCTTTTTGCCATAGCTAGTCTGCTTTTGATGTCGTTTTTGCTTCGCCCGTCATTGGTTATTTTACTGCCCAGGTATCAGAATTCCTTAACTTCATTTACTTCGTTTACATCCTGGTGTTAAGTTTCTCGCTGTTCTCATTTCAACTCCTTCTCATTACCTTCGTCCTTCTTCGATTTACTCTCAATCCATATACTGTACTCAGTAGCCTTTTATTCCGTTCAGCAGATCATGTAATGCTTTTTCATTTCCACTAAGTATAACAATATCATCAGCGAATCGTATCACTGAAATCCGATCATCTTGAGTTTTAATTCCACTCCTGAACCTTTCTTTTGTTTCCATCATTGCTTCCTCGATGTATAGATTGAACAGAAGGGGCGAAAGGCTACATCCTTGTCTTACACCCTTCTTAATACGAGCACTTCGTTCTTGGTCGTCCACTCTTATTATTCCCTCTTGTCTGGTGTACATATTGAATATGACCCATCTGACCGTATAGCCTACCCCCTACTTTTTTTTCAGAATTTCAAACATCTTGTATCATTTTACATTGTCGAACGCTTTTTCCAGATCGAAAAATCCTATGAAAGTGTCTTGATTTTTCTTTTGCCTTGCTTCCACTATTAGCCGTAACGTCAGAATTGCCTCTCTCGTCCCTTTACTTTTCCTAAAGCCAAACTGATCATCATCTAGCGCAACTTCAATTTTCTTTTCCATTCTTCTGTATATTATTCTTTTAAGCAACTTGGATGCATGAGCTTTTAAGCTGATTGTGGGATAGTTCTCGCACTTGTCAGGTCCTGCCGCCTTCGGAATTGTGTGGATGACGCTTTTCCGAAAGTCAGCTGCTATGTCACCGGACTCAAACATTCTGCACACCAACGTGAATAGTCGTTGCCACTTCCCCCAATGATTTTAGAAATTTTGATGGAATGTTATCTATCCCTTCTGCCTTATTTGA
This sequence comes from Schistocerca nitens, assembly GCF_023898315.1. Lineage (NCBI taxonomy): Eukaryota > Metazoa > Arthropoda > Insecta > Orthoptera > Acrididae > Schistocerca > Schistocerca nitens. The sequence goes on from NC_064614.1 coordinate 545,353,119, forward strand.
TCTTTAGTCCTCCAAAGTTCTTTTAAATTCTGATTCCAAAAGTGGATTCCCTATCTCTTCTAAATCGACTCCTTTCTCTTCTTCTCTCTCATCAGACACATCTCCCCCCTCATAGAGGCTTTCAATGCATTCTTTCCACCAATCCGGTGTCCCCTCTGGATTTGACAGAGGAATTCCCGTTGCACTCTTAATGTTACCACCCTTGCTTTCAATGTCCCCGAAGTTTGTTTTGACTTTCCTGTATGCTGAGTCTGCCCTTCCGACAATCATTTCTTTTTGGATGTCTTCACCTTTTTCCTGCAGCCAATTCGTCTTAGCTTCCCTGCACTTCCTATATATTACATTCTTCATCGATTTGTATTTCTCTATTCTTGAGTATTCCGAAACATTTTTGTCCTTCCTCCTTTCATCGATCAATTGAAGTATTTCTTCTGTTACCCATGGCTTCTTTGCAGTTGCCTTATTTGTACCTACATTTTCCTTCCCAACTTCTGTGATGGCCCTTTTTAGAGATTTCCGTTCCTCTTCAACTGTACTACCTACCGAGCTATTCCTTATAGCTGTATCTATAGTCTTAGAGAACTTCAACCCTATGTCGTCATTCCTTAGCACTTCCGTATCCCACTTCTTCGCGTATTGCTTTTACCTGACTAATGTCTTAAACTTCAGCCTACTCTTCATCACTACTTTATTGTGTTCTGGGTGTATAGCTGCTCCTGGGTATGTCTTACAATCCAGTATCTGATTTCTGAATCTCTGTCTGACCATGATGTAATCTAACTGAAATCTTCCTGTACCACCCGGCCTTTTCCAAATACACCTCCTCCTCTTGTGATTCTTGAACAGGGTATTTGCTATTAGTAGCTGAAACTTGCAACAGAACGCCATTAGTCTTTCTCCTCTCTCATTCCTTGTCCCAAGCCCAGAGTCTCATGTAACCTTTTCTTTTACTCCTTCCCCTACAATTGCATTCCAGTCCCCCATGACTATTCGATTTCATCCCCCTTTACATACTGTACAAACCTTTCAAAATACTCATACACTTTCTCTACGTCTTCATCTTCAGCTTACGACGTCGGCATGTATACCTGAACTATCGTTCTCGGTGTTGGTTTGCTGTCGATTCTGATAAGAACAACCCTATCATTGAATTGTTCACAGTAACACACTCTCTGCCCTACCTTCCTATTCATAACGAATCCTACTCCAGTTGCACCATTTTCTGCTGCTGTTGCTATTAATCTTTACTCATCTGACCAGAAACCCTTGTCTTCTTTCCACTTCACTTCACTGACCCCTACTATATCAAGATTGAGGCCTTGCATTTCATTTTTCAGCTTTTGTAGTTTCCCTACCATGCTCAAGCTTCTGATATTCCACGCCCTGACTCGTAGAACGTTATCCTTTCGTTGATTATTCATTCTTTTTCTCATGGTAACCTCCCTCTTGGCAGCCCCTCCCGGAGATCCGAATTGGGGCTATTCCGCAATCTTTTGCCAATGGAGAGATCATCATGACACTTCAGTTACAGGCCACATGTCCTGTGGATACACGTTGCGTGTCTTTAATGCAGTGGTTTCCATTGCCTTCTGCATCCTCATGCCGTTTCACTGCTGATTCTTCCGCCTTCAAGGGCAGTTTCCCAACCATAGGACGAGAGAGTGTCCTGCACCTCTTTCCGCTTCTCCGCCATATTTGACAAGGCCATTTGCAGAATGAAGGTATCTTCTTATGCTGGAAGTGTTAGGCTGCCAATGCCGATTATTAATCAAATTTTAAGCAGCATCGGAATTCTAACCCGGGATCGAAGACGTTTTGATTATGAATCAAAGACCATGGAGTACCCAAGTGTAATAGTAATTCTAAATACAACCATTTTCGCTATTACTCTTCTTTCTGAGTAGACATTATTCTAACAAAATCACAAATGTGTGTCCTGCATCATTTATGGGCCGTTAATTTAGTTCCCGATATTATTATTACTGTTGTTAGATATTATATTAACGTTGTATGTTTCATACAATGTCGAAAACTTGCCACCAGCCAGACAATTTAACCAAACGGTCACAACTGTCTAATATATGGCGTGTAATGCGACATTTGCGGTTCAACCCTAGACGAGTATGAGCCTAGACACTTCGACGAAGGGGAACCACATGTGAGCCCGAACATCTTTGGGACGTTAGCTCGCACGCCCATGCTTTTAACTTCCCCAAAGGTTGTTTTGACTCTCCTCTATGCTGAGTCAGTGCATTCCACAATCATTTCTTTTCCGATTTCTTCAAATTTTTCATGCAGCCATTTCGTCTTAGCATCCCTGCACCTCCTACTTATTTTACTCCTAAGTGACTTGTATCTCTGTGCTTCTGAATTTCCCTATACATTTTGGTACTTCCCTCTTCGGTCGATCGGCTGAAGTATTTCTTCTGTTGCCCATGCTTTCTTCGGAGGTAGCTTCCTTGTACCTATGTTTTTTCTTCATCTTCTGTGGTTGCACGTTTTACTCATGTCCATTCCTGTTCAAGTGAACTGCCTATCAGTTATTCATTATCGCAATATCTATAGTCTCGGAGAACTTCCAGAGTATCTCTTCATTCCTCAGTACTTCCATATTCTACCTCTTTGAGCACTGTTTCTTCTCTTAAGCTTCAACCCACTCTTCATCACTACTACATTGTGATCTGAGTCTATATCTGATATGAACCGCTGACCACCCGAAGGCAAGTCCAGTGTCTTATCACAGTGCTACTAAGTTCAGTCCCGTAGTGGCTCAATGAGGGGCTAATCTTCAGGGTCATGGAACCCGTCAATACATGAAATTAACACCAGAAAACATAGTCATAAATAAAATTAGTTTTACATGAATCCTTTGGAGATGACAATGTGCTCATTATATATTAGCATAATCAACAACGTAAACCAGGAATCTGCTTTAATTTATTCCAGGAACTCCCCGACAGAGTAGAAGGAGTCAGCCATGAGGGAATTCTTCAGTTTAAACTTGAATGTGCTGGAATTACTGTTAGGATTGTTCAATTCTTGTGGTACCTTAATGAAAATGGATGCAGCAAAATAATGCGCGCACAAGAGTAAAGGAGATGCGATCGCACTGCCTAATATTGAGAAGACGATAGCTGCTAATTCTGGGCAACAAGCTGACGTTGTAACAACAAACAACATTAAAGAAAATGTGTCTTAAGAGGCGAATATCAGAGGTCTTAGATATACGAAGAGTGGTCGACAAGAGGTTCACAAACGTACACCATAAGTTGTTCGAACTAGTTGTTCCTGAGCCCAAAATATTGTTAGTGATGGGGAGATTTACCCCAGAATATAAAGCCGTATATCTTAACTGATAAAAATATGCAAAGTAGACTAATCGTACATTACTCTACTTTGCTTATTTTCTGATAACTTACTGCAAATACTTTTCTAGTTGGAAGTATGGTAGCTTCAATGTTTGAACAGTATCCCATACAAGAGCTTTCCACGAAAGCTTACAATCTATCTGAGCACTTAGACGTATGGACTGTTGATACTTACTAATAATATGCCCATTCCGTATAATCAAAATGTCAGTTTTAGGTAAATTGTGTGGTAGAAACTGTAAAAACACAGTGCTTTATCATCATTTTATTTTCCTAAAAGCCACTGACTTGTGTCTAGAACTGTCTAAGTCTCACTCAGCGTCCTTCACCATCAAGTTGGTGTCATCAGTAAATAGAAGTATTTTAGAATCACCTGCCATATTATAAGATAAAAAAAAAACAAATGAAAAATGAAAAACAGTCAGCTGATATATATACTAGTATGGGTAGCTTCTGAACTGTCACACTGTTTATGTGGTGTTCTGGCATTAATGTCAGAGTCAACGTCTAAAAGCAGTTCACTATCTTGAACCGTAATGCGCGTTATATTTTGATAAAATATACTAATTCCTTATTAGTTTGACACCCGACCTTTTTTGAAGATGGTTTCTTTCTTAGACAGAGTTCTCTTAAGCAGGGATAACTATCGACTGACATTAGTTTAAAAGAGGTGCAACTACCACAGCATATTCCCAATTAGTGATCTCACCGCCATGCTGATTTAGGTTTTCAGTGATTTCCCTAAATCGCTCCAGGCAAATGCCGGGATGGTTCCTTTGAAAGGGCACGGCCGACTCCCTTCCCTAATCCGATGAGACCGATGACCTCACTGTTTGGTCTCCTTCCCCAAAACAACCCCAATCTCATCGCCACTGACACTTTCAACTTGAAGCTTTCCAACCTGTCTTTCGCATACCTATTGCGATGTATGCCATGCTTAGTGACAGACTCAAATGCCACCTCAGCGGTGTGAGACATGCTCTCCGTCATCTTCCCAAGCCCCATGTTCATACGGTTCACAGGTGTATTGAGGCCGTTGACGAGCCACCAGTTGGAATTACTATCTGTACGATGTAGCAGTGCTTGTGTTGTTAAGAAAATACATTGCATCGTTCTTCTTAACAACACAGGCACTGCAATACTGTAACTATCCGCCAATAATGTCCTCCCCTGTATTGGAATTACATAATGTGTGTACGGGTACCCAGTTTGACGCAGGAAAGACAACATATACATGTCTGGGTCTGCCCTTGAGTCATGCACGGACATATAACGCGGTTATGGCTACCGCTCGTGTAAAGTAGGATATTAGGGGTTAGAGCCCCAGTCCGGGACAGATTTTCACTGTCGTCATTCCCTTGTACGGCTGATGGCTTTTCGCAACTGCGAATACATTTCATGTAGCTATCTTTTCCAGGTCACCACCGATGTCATACTCCTTGTCTCTGTGAAGACTATTCCCAACTCCACCGACAATCACTAACTCATCTCTTGTAAACAATAAGTATTTTCGCATTCCAGAAATGTTATAAAATCTTTATGTCTTTATTTCTTTTGAATTTTTAGTGTTAAGGAAAGTGTAATAGAACCACATTTCTCTAGTTACCATTCACACTGTATCCCGCTGTTGGTAGTCCACGTTGCCAGTACGTGAGCTTTGCTGACCCGTCAGTCTACACCAGATTCTTCAGTTATAACGCAATAAGGACAAATTTTACAGCGGTAGCACATGATTAATTTAAAAAGTGGCAAATCGCGCTATTGTAACCCAGTATTTCTTCCGTGACTCAGTACTTTTGTAGCAGATCGGGTTTTGTACGGCCACTACTGGAGGGGAGGGAAGTTGCTCTTCTGTTGCTTAAGTTTCACCTACCAGCCGTGCGACTACGATTGTCCCACACGCTTGTAGTTGCATGCCTCCATTTTGGCATGAGCACTTGAGTGATTCTATTCATATCTAGAGAGAAGTACGTGTGCTGCTTCTGTGATCATGCTTGAGCTCTACATCAGACGCACATGTGTAGTTGGTTCGTGAGCAGTGCGTTTCTTTATCAGTGCCAGCCAGGCGTGTCGGCGATATACACCAACGAGGCGGCAGAATAAACACGCCCTCTATAGGCAGGCAACGAACCACCCATCATTATTTGCAAAGCTTTCTGTGAGGAGCAAAATACCTGCTAGATTCTTAATGTATACAACAAACAGGTCACGAATATGCACCACGCGTATTTTATTTATTTCACACACCGTAGACGCATTTTGATGAATTCTGAATAGGATAAAATTTTATACAAAAAAAGTGACATTCGTCAATTCATCATGTTTTTAACGTCCTTTAGTTTACATTATGAATGCATGTTTATGCTTGACTTGGTGATATAAGTAACTGAACCATTATAAAGAGTCTGAAACGTCTAGATATATTATTGTTGCTCAGATGAATTCGATTCCTTGGCTAAATCGGATGTGCTGAAAGTTGAACTTGGTGAATCGTAGGCGGGAGCAGTTCTGCAGTTCACAGATTTGTGACGTACGAGGACAGGCTGGCTGCTAATCAAGAAGTACTAAACATAAGAGGTAGGGTTTCCGATTACATTTGAAAATGAAAAAGTGCTTTATTGACTATCATCTCCGCTTGAGACTTCAGGCATGTGCTGCTAAGACCTCAACTTTTTTCAGAAGTATGTTCTCCAGTGTATAACTTTAATTCGCTGTGAACAGCAGAGCAAGGGCCTCTCTATTTGCAGGACCGGTAATCATCAGTTGCTCTGAGCTTGCATTTTAGACAGCCCTCAGCATTTGTAACTGTTTTCCTCCATCGTATCTTTTCCAGGAGCAAGCCCAAACTAATTCCTGTCCGATATAGAGGTCCCATTTCCTTGCTTTTCTCCATCTAGTATGTTGGAACACTAATAGCGAAGGAGAATACAGAATACAGTGATGCTACACCTGTGCCGACAGGGATAGCTGTGAACTTCGAGTCCATAATAGCTGAAACGATTGCCCTGTTTGAAGTACAGTTCAAGGTATCGAGTGCACAGAAATTTTCCAATCTCTGGTGAAAAGCTATACTAAGGTAAGTTAATTATGATTTAACTTTTCTTTCTGTAGAAAACGACACTGTTACAGTCATTACTTCCAGAATATTGTGTAAGTTTCTTAATGTACACAAGTGTGTGCGTTTGTTTGGATGGGAGGGTAGGAGTCATATGTAGTCAAAGCATTTAACTAGATTCTTCAGTTTCTGTTTTCTTTTTCTTCTCTAGAGGCTAATGATCGGATGCCGCGAGATGTTGAATCATGGTGGGATTTCCGGCACTATTTGGGGGCTTTAGACTGCAAAGGCCATGGGGTACCTCCTAATATCGTATCGGACCTCCTTTTGCCCGGCGTAATGAAGCAAATCGACTTGTCTTGGACTCAAAAAGTCGTTGAAAGTTTCCTGCAAAAACTTTGAGATACACTAAAACTACAGCCGTCTATAATTGCGAATGTGGTGCCGTTCAAGAATTATTTCCCAGAAATGTTTTATGTGTTTCATGTTGGACCACCTCGTTCACCAAACCACCCGCTAGAATTGTCCAGAGTATTCTACAGACCATTCACGAACAATGGTGGCCCAGTGACATGACACATTGTCATGTATAAAAATGAAGTCTATGAGTGGCAGCAAGTGGTCTCCAAGTAGCGGAACAAAAGCATTTCCAGTCAAAGATCGGTTGCCTTAGATCAGAGGACCCAGATCATTCCATGTAAACACAGCGAACATCATTACGGAACCACCACCATCTTGCACAGTGCCTTGTTGACAAAAAAAAAAAGACTCAAAGCACTATGGGGCTTAGCATGTATGGTCATCAGTCCCCTAGAACTTAGAACTACTTAAACGTAACTAACCTAAGGACATCACGCAACACCCAGTCATCACGAGGCAGAGAAAATCCCTGCCCCCGCCGGGAATCGAATGCGGGAACCCGTGCATGGGAAGCGAGAACGCTACCGCACGACCACGAGCTGCGGACCCTTGTTGACAACTTATGTCCTTGGCTTCTTAGGGTGTGCGCCTTACTCAGCTCTTATCAACTTAATCGGGACTCCTGTGACCAGGTCATGACTTTCCAGTCGTCTAAGATCCAGCCGATATGGTGACTAGCACAGGAGAGGCGTTGCAGACGACGTTGTTCTGTTAGCAAAGGCACTTGCATCAGTCGTCTGCTGCCATAGCCCATTAGAGTCAAATTTCAAAGCACTGTCGTAACGTATACGTTCGATGTACGTCCCACTCTAATTTCTGCGGTTATTTTGTGCAGTGCTGCTTGTCCGTTATCACTGATATCTCTTCGCAAACGTCTCTGCTTTCTGTCTTAAAGTGAAGGCCGTCAGCCACTGCGCTATTCATGGCCAGATGTAATGCTTGAAATGTGGTATTCTCAGTAGACTCTTGATACTGTGGATCTCGTAATACGGAATTCCCTAATGATTTCTCAAATGGAATGTTCCATGCATCTATCTCCAAATAACATTTCGCGTTCAAAAATGGTTCAAATGGCTCTTACCATCTGAAGTCATCAGTCCCCTAGAACTTAGAACTACTTAAACCTAACTGCCCGTGGCAGGATAAGAACCTGCAACCGTAGCCGTCGCGCGGTTCCGGACAGAAGCTCCTAGAACCGCTCGGTCACATCGGCCGGCTATTTCGCGTTCAAAGCTTTTTAATTTCCCTCGTGTGGCCATTATTTCGGAAACCTTTTCAAACGGACGCCCTGAGTGCAAATGACAGCTCCGCCAGTGCATTGCCCTTTTAGACCTTGTGTATGCGAGACTACCGCCATATGTGTACGTGCATGCTGCTGTCCCACGACTTCTTCACCTCAGCAATCACAATAGAGTAGCTATGTCAATTATAAGCAGTAGTTGCTCTCGTCGACAGAAACTGTTAACCAAAGCGGCTAGTAAAGGATCCAAGAAGGCTTCGACGCATCTTAAAGTTTGCTTTTGTTTTATCCAGCTTGTTCTTGTTTGTCAGATACTGTACAAATTCATTTAGTTTCACTCTTTCTTTATAGCCTGTGAATTAACCAGCAACAAAAAGGAAAATGCACGATAATACTGTTCAAATTCCATGTACTGATCGCTAAACTACTCGGCCAAAGTACTGACACAAAATCAAATCTGAACGCATGTGAATAACCAAATATTTCGACGCTAAGAGTCATTAAACGAAGAGAACCGCAGACTGGCAAAGGACTGTTGAACATTTGACCCCGTCTAATCCGGGACGACTTCCACGCTTGTGCACGGTGGCCCGAGCGCAATTTAGAGACATGGGTGACGTTCCACCAGTGCACGCACCTTCTTGCCTCTTAGTACAACGGTCGAATGCATCTAGTTGTTCTAGTGGGCACGGAGAGTTGCGTAAGAGTAAACGGACCTTTAGGATGACATGGCTGCTTCTCACCCAGGCGTTTCTGGTTTCAGAAGGTGTCGTAGCGGTCAGGGTCAGTCATCAAAAGGTGAGCGGGTGCGTTGAACCATTTTTTCACCAACAGCATTTCCAGTACAGCTGCCCAGCGGATACTGAACGTACGAATGAGTCGGCCCCAAGCGCCCAATGGCTAGATCGAACAACGCATACACTTCAGGCAGCACTGGTACGTATAAACAGCTAGTTACTGCCTGATTGTTCGGTTGCCGTTGGCGTCGTCGATTGCAGATGCTGATTCGGCGGTGTACACGTCGATCTACATCTGCATCTACATACATACTTCGTACCTCACCGTAACGTGCGTGGTGGAGGATACGCTATTCCACTGCTCCCCATTTACCTTATGTCCCACTCGCATATAGGGCGAGAGAAAAGCTACTGTTTACATGTCTCCGTAAGAGCTCTAATTTCTTGTATCTATTCTTCGTGGTTCTAACGCGAAATGTATGTTGGCAGCAGCAGAATCGTTCTGAAATCAGCATCAAATGCTGGGTCTCTAAATTTTCTCCACAGTGTTCGTCGTCGCATACCCTCCAGGGGTTCTCATTTCAGTTCGCAAAGCATATTCGTAATGCTTGTATGTTGTCCATGCCTACCGGTAACAAACCTAGCAACCTGTCTTTGAACTGCTTGGATGCCTTCCATAATCTGATCTCGTACAGATCCCAAGCACCCGAGCAGCACTCAAGAATAGGTCGCACTAGCATTTTGTATGCGTTCTCCTTTACAGATGAACTACAGTTACCCAAAATACACCAAACAAATGGAAGTCGATCATTCGTCTTGCCTACCACATTCCTCACATGCCACTTCCGTGTCATATCGCTTTGATACGTTACGCCCAGATATTTAAATGACGTGATTGTGTCAAGGAGGACATTACTAATACTGTATCCGAACGTTACGAGTTTGTTTTTCCTACTCGCCGTCATTTACTTACGTTCTTCTACACGTAGAGCGAGTTGCCATTTTGCATAACAACTAGAAATTTTTATCGGATTACAGTTCTTTGGCTTTGGCAGCTTACACCACAGTTCCATCAGCAAAGAACCACAGATTGGTGTCCACCCTGCCCACAAATCATTTATGTGTAAAGAAAATTACAGTGGTCGTATCGCATTTCCCTATGGCACTCTTGACGAGACGCTTGCCTCTGATTCACACGCACCGCCGAGTTCAACATATTGGGCTCTATTACTTAGGAAGTCTCCGAGCCCCTCACATATCTCTGAACTTGTTCCATGTGCTCCTTCCTTCGTTAATGTGCTCCTTTCGTATTGGGGCACCATACACACGCTTCCCGGATATCTAGAAATATGGAACTTGGCTGTTGCCCTTCATCCACAATTCGCAGTCTAAGGCGCTGCAGTCACGGACTGTGCGGCTGGTCCCGGCGGAGGTTCAAGTCCTCCCTCGGGTATGGGTGTGTGTGTTTGTCCTTAGGATAATTTAAGTTAAGTAGTGTGTAAGCTTAGGGACTGATGATCTTAGCAGTTAAGTACCATAAGGTTTCACACAAATTTGGACATAATTCGCAGGATGTCATGTGAGGAAAGGACAAGTTGAGTTTGGCACGATCAATGCATTTTAAAACCATGCTGATTTGTAGAAATAAGCTTTACTTTCTCAAGGAAAGTTGTTATTTTCGAAATGAGATTCAGCATCAAACCGATGAAAGGGACATAGTTTGTAATTTTGCGGGTCCGTTCTTTTATGATTCTTATATACAGGAGTCCCTGCGCTTTATTCCAGTCGCTTGGGACTTGGCGATGGGCGAGAGATTCGCGATCAATACAAGCTAAGCAAGAAGCTAATATTTATATTTAAAAAATTAAGTAAAAACAATCAACTTCAAAAATTTAATTTTTTCTTAAGAAACTAGATATCTTAGGAAACGATTAACATTTCATTTCTATCAATAATTTAACAATAATTATGACCAGCTCCCAAGAGTACTCTTTGTACCTGGACCGGGTGACTGTTTTGTTTTCAACTATTTCAATGGTTTCTTTACTTAGGGGTGCTTATTACTATGACGTCCATACGGATGGACGTCAGTGAACAGGTAATGTAGTAATCTCAGAGGAAACTGTGAGAAAACTACAGCAATAAGCATGGAAAGTATGTCACAATTTTGGACCATTACACCTTCTTCATCGTCGGGTAGAGGGCGTTTACACCAGATATTTAGAGGCCACTGAAAATAGCCTCTACTTACATACTTATTATTTCAATATTATTATAGTTCTTGTTGTTGTGGTCTTCAGTCCTGAGACTGGTTTGATGCCGCTCTCCATATTAATCTATCCTGTGCAAGCTCCTTCATCTCCCAGTACCTACTGCAACCTACATCCTTCTGAATCTGCTTAGTGTATTCATCTCTTGGTCTCCCTCTACGATTTTTACCCTCCACGCTGCCCTCCAATGCTAAGTTTGTGATCCCTTGATGCCTCAGGACATGTCCTACCAACTGATCACTTCTTCTAGTCACGTTGTGCCACAAACTTCTCTTCTCCCCAATCCCATTCCATACCTACTCATTAGTTACGTGATCTACCCACCTAATCTTCAGCATTCTTCTGTAGCACCACATTTCGAAAGCTTCTATTCTCTTCTTGTCTAAACTATTTATCGTCCATGTTCCACTTCCATACATAGCTACACTCCATACAAATACTTTCAGAAACGACATCCTGACACTTAACTCTATACTCGATGTTAACAAATTTCTCTTCTTCAGAAACTCTTTCCTTGTCATTGCCAGTCTACATTTTATATCGTCTCTACTTCGACCATCATCAGTTATTTTGCTCCCCAAATAGCAAAACTCCTTTACTACTTTAAGTGTCTCATTTCCTAATCTAATTCCCTCAGCATCACCCGACATAATTCGACTACATTCCATTATCCTTGTATTGCTTTGTTGATGTTCACCTTATATCCTCCTTTCAAGACCATTCCGTTCAACTGCTCTTCCAAGTCCTTTGCTGTGTCTGACAGAATTACAATGTCATCGGCGAAAATCAAAGTTTTTATTTCTTCTCCCTGGATTTTAATACCTACTCCAAACTTTTCTTTGGTTTCCTTTACTGCTTGCTCAATATAAAGATTGAATAACATCAGGGAGAGGCTACAACCCTGTCTCACTCCCTTCCCAACCACTGCTTCCCTTCCATGCCCCTCAACTCTTATAACTGCCATTTGGTTTCTATACAAATTGTAAATAGCCTTTCGCTTTCTACGTTTTACCAGTTTTTCCATTCGTCTGTAAATAATTCGTGTTAGTATTTTGCAGCTGTGACTTATTAAACTGATAGTTCGGTAATTTTCACATCTGTCAACACCTGCTTCTTTTGGATTGGAATTATTATATTCTTCTCGAAGTCTGAGGCTATTTCGCCTGTCTCATACATCTTGCTCACCAGATGGTAGAGTTTTGTCAGGACTGGCTCTCCCAAGGCCGTCAGTAGTTCTAATGGAATGTTGTCTACTCCCGGGGCCTTGTTTCGACTCAGGTCTTTCAGTGCTCTGTCAAACTCTTCACGCAGTATCGTATCTCCCATTTCATCTTCATTTACATCCTCTTCCATTTCCATAATATTGTCCTCAAGGACAGCGCCCTTGTATAGATCCTCTATATACTCCTTCCACCTTTCTGCTTTCCCCTCTTTGCTTAGAACTGGGTTTCCATCTGAGCTCTTGATATTCATACAAGTGGCTCTCTTTTCTCCAAAGGTCTCTTTAATTTTCCTGTAGGCTGTATCTATCTTACCCCTAGTGAGATAAGCCTCTACATCCTTACATTTGTCCTCTAGCCATGCCTGCTTAGCCATTTTGCACTTCCTGACGATCTGATTTCTGAGACGTTTGTATTCCTCTTTGCCTGCTACATTTACTGCATTTTTATATTTTCTCTTTTCATCAATTAAATTCAATATTTCTTCTGTTACCCAAGGATTTTCAGTTTATCCAGGTCCCATCTCCTTAAATTCCCCTCTTTTTTGTTGTTTCTTCAGGTTTAATCTACAGTTCATAACCAATTGATTGTGGTCAGAGTCAACATCTGCCCCTGGAAATGTCCTACAATTTAAAGTCTGGTTCCTAAATCTCTGTCTTACTATTATATAATCTGTGTGATACCTTTTAGCATCTCCAGGATTCTTCCATGTATACAACCTTCTTTTATGATTCTTGAACCAAGTGTTAGCTATGATTAAGTTATGCTCTGTACAAAGTTCTACCAGACGGCTTCCTCTTTCAATTCTTAGCCCCAATCCATATTCACCTACTATGTTTCCTTCTCTCCCTTTTCCTACTGTCGAATTCCAGTCACCCATGACTATTAAATTTTCGTCTCCCTTCACTACCTGAATAATTTCTTTTATTTCATCATACATTTCTTCAATTCCTTCGTCATCTGCAGAGCTAGTTGGCATATAAACTTGTACTACTGTAATAGGCGTGGGCTTCGTGTCTATCTTGGCCCCTATAATAAGTTCACTATGCTGTTGGTAGTAGCTTACCCGCACACCTATTTTTTTATTCATTATTAAACCTGTTCCTGCATTACCCCTATTTGATTTTGTATTTATAACCCTGTATTCACCTGACCAAAAGTCTTGTTCCTCCTGCTACCGAACTTCACTAATTCCCACTATATCTAACTTTAGCCTATCCATTTCCCTTTTTAAATTTTCTAACCTACCTGCCCTATTAAGGGATCTGACATTCCACGCTCCGATCCGTATAATGCCAGTTTTCTTTCTCCTGATAACGTCTGTAGTCCCCGCCCAGAGATACGAATGGGGGACTATATTACCTCCGGAATATTTTACCCAAGAAGACACCATCATCGTTTAACCATACAGTAAAGCTGCATGCCCTCGGGAAAAATTACGGCTGTAGTTTCCCCTTGCTTTCAGCCGTTCGCAGTACCAGCACAGCAAGGTCGTTTTGGTTAATGTTACAAGGCCAGATCAGTCAATCATCCAGACTGTTGCCCCTGCAACAACTGAAAAGGCTGCTGCCCCTCTTCAGGAACCACACGTTTGTCTGGCCTCTCAACAGATACCCCTCCGTTGTGGTTGCACCTACGGTACGGCTATCCGTATCGTTGAGGCACACAAGCCTCCCCACCAACGGCAAGGTCTATTGTTCAGGGGGGGGGAGGATTATTATAGTGTGATCTAAACTAGAGCGCTGAATGTCTCAACTGTATCTGCCAATCACCACGTCTATTGTTTAACTCATATATTTCCTGCTTCAGGTACCACCCGCGGAATGGCCGCTCGGTTTGAGGCGCCATGTCACGGATTGAGCGGCATTTCCCACCCCAGGTTCGAGTCCTTCCTCGGGCATGTTTTTGTTTGTTGTTCTTACCATAAGTTAGTTTAAGTAGTGTGTAAGTCTAGGGACCGATGACCTCATCAGTTTGGTCCCTTAGGAATTCGCACACACACAGACATACACAGATATACACACAGACAACAAGTGTCACTCGATTGTCTCTTTCTCTCTTCAGCCATTTGTGCTAATGTGATATTATGGTACATGCTATGAAAATGTATGTTACTGTGCGCTATGTAGCCAAGCATTGGCGTACAAAACAAAAAACAGCTAGAAATACATCACCCGTATTGTGCACCAAATGTTATCAAATATTATTTCATTGTTGTACTAAGGAAACCTCATATATAGAAAACCAGCCATGGTGTTCGCCTCTTGCGACACTTTAATGGTACAGCGAGCCTAATCCTCGCCTGGCGCGGTACTCAGCAGCGGGGAGTGTAACTTATGCGGTCGTCACACGGGTCGAGAATCATCTGCTCGTTGGACGAGTTCCCCGCGCTGTCCAACGGTAGTTGTCGAAAGTATTAGGCTCACGAACTACACAATTTGTTAGGAAAATGTAAAATCCCTACGTTAGCTGCACTAACATACAAACTTGCTCCCTTGTCCATATGCTAGTCATGTTGCTATGTCTTCTTATACAGGGTGTTACAAAAAGGTACGGCCAAACTTTCAGGAAACATTCCTCACACACAAAGAAAGAAAATATGTTATGTGGACATGTGTCCGGAAACGCTTACATTCCATGTTAGAGCTCATTTTATTACTTCTGTTCAAATCACATTAATCATGGAATGGAAACACACAGCAACAGAACGTACCAGCGTGACTTGAAACACTTTGTTACAGGAAATGTTCAAAACGCCCTCCGTTAGCGAGGATACATGCATCCACCCTCCGTCCCATGGAATCCCTGATGCGCTGATGCAGCCCTGGAGAATGGCGTTTGTATCACAGCCGTCCACAATACGAGCACGAAGAGTCTCTGCATTTGGTACCGGGGTTGCGTAGACAAGAGCTTTCAAATGCCCCCATAAATGAAAGTCAAGAGGGTTGAGCTCAGGAGAGCGTAGAGGCCATGGAATTGGTCCTCCTCTACCAATCCATCGGTCACCGAATCTGTTGTTGAGAAGCGTACGAACACTTCGACTGAAATGTGCAGGAGCTCCATCGTGCATGAACCACATGTTGTGTCGTACTTGTAAAGGCACATGTTCTAGCAGCGCAGGTAGAGGATCCCGTATGAAAACATGGCGGTGAATCGAGGAAGTACAGTACATACTGACGAAACTAAAATGAGCTCCAACATGGAAATTAAGCGTTTCCGGACACATGTCCACATAACATCTTTTCTTTATGTGTGTGTGAGGAATGTTTCCTGAAAGTCTGGCCGTACCTTTTTATAACACCCTGTATATGTATATTAATAAAAGATTCACTACTCCCTTTTCTCGGCCATACGCTAGTCATGTTGTTAAGTCTTATAGTATACATTAATAAAAGCTTCAGTATTCGTGAACGTGTAATAAGACAAAGACATGTCAAATCAGTAAGGACATCAGCTTATAAAACCTCACAGAATCGAACAAACTCACTCCTAACACACTGTATTTGTGCGGTTGTATTTTGTGCTATTACCTTATGAGTGCCCTAACCACCCTTACGATATTAATTTACATTTAATTGTAGCAAACTGTACCATTAACGATAAGTTTCAATGAATCTTCATTGTGCCATTGCTTAAAAATTGCGTACTTGTTCTAGCAGACGATATATCACCGAAAATGGCAAAATACGAAAAATTTCGAAAAACAATATGATTGCAAGTTTTCTCAGTTCATTCAAGTGAGGACGCCAGTTTGCAGGTCACCAGAGCTCGTATATTTCGTACGCATCATCTTAAGTCACTTCACTTGACTAACATGGGTACGAAACATTGAAACGTTGCAACAAGACGACATCACTACTTAGCTGATGACGTGAGAAGGTTCTATCAGACCAATGCGACGTTTCTCGTCATTTTATTACAAACAAATCGTACCAATAACCCTGCGCTTTCGACAGACTCAATGTGCTGGCGGTTAGTACCAGCATGTTTTTCTTGTCTTTAAGTCTTAACATAAAACTCACCAACTATGGGCCTCAAAAGAACACGACAAATACAGTAAGGCATCTAGCAAGTTCTGCTTGGCGTAGAGAGCGTTTATGCTTCTTTCTTGATCTTCTTTATGTGGCACGTTGCCGAAATTCCTCGGAATCTACACTGGATGAAAAAATAGTTGCAACACCAAGGTGAAGTTGTGCGACATAAACGGTACGTGCGTTTCTACATCTCTAACGTCATGTCTGTTCGAATTTCACGCCAATCACACGAGAGCGGTACTAGTAGCGGCAGTGTGGGGACGCCAATCAGGTTTGCTTTGAACACACGCTGTAAAGGTCGTGAACGCTAGTTATCTTTCAGACTGGATGTAGTGAGCCGAGGTTAGTCAACAATGCCTTTAAGGTGATGAAGACATCATCAACACTTCACTGGTTTGAACGAGGTCTTGTGATAGGGCTATGGAAAGGTAGATGTTCTTTCTGCGGTATTGCTGAAAGACTTGGCACGAATGTAGCCTTGATACATGGCTGCTGGCTGCGGTGGTCACGACAATGTACCGTCGCAAGAAGACTGGGATCCGGACCGCCCCGTGGCACTAAGGAGAGGCGTATGGCTGTGGCGCATCGTACTGTATCCACAGCAACCATTTGAGCAGCAACTGTAACAGGTCGGTTACTTCAAGGACAGCTCCGAGCCAGACGTCCTGTAACGTACATTCCACTGACCTCAAACCACCGCCATTTGCGACTTGGGCAGTGGTGTCAAGCGAGAGCTCACTGGAGAGCACAGTGAAGGTCTGTATTCCAAAACTGGCCTCCTTCTAACCGACACATGGCCATGACTGGCTCCGAGGCAGATGAAGCTTCCATTAAAAATTCATTGCAGATTTGTTCGTCAATCTGCTGATTCAGTCTGTTGTGCTGACATTCGTGAACAGCATTCCAGATGGTTTTTTTTTCCAACAGGATACGCCCAACATATCGCTGTTGTAACCCAACAGGCTCCACAAACTGTTGACAGGCTGCCTTGTCCTGCTGGACCACCAGACTTACCTCCAATCAAGCACATATGGGACATTACTGGATGACAACACCAGCATCATTCAGAAATAGTATTAACGTCTCTGTATTGACACACCAAGGGCAACAGATATGGAACACCATCCCACACACAGAGCGAGGTGGAGCAGTAGTTAGTACAGTGGACTATCAGTCGGGAGGATGACAGTTCAAACTCGCGTCCAGTCATCGTGATTTAGGTTTTCCGTGATTTCCCTAAATCGCTTCAGGCATTTGCCGGGATGGTTGCTTTCACAGGGCACAGCCGACTGCCTTCCCCATCCTTCCCTAACCGATGAGACCGATGACCTCGCTGTTTGGTCCCCTCATCCGAATCAACCAACCATCCCACAAGTTGACATCCGTCACCTGTACAACACAATTCATGCACGTTTGCATTCACGCATTTGGCTCTCTAGCGGTTACATCGGTTAATGTTCGAGAATTTCGCAATTTCAATGGTTTATCTCGCGCTTAACTGTGATCTTGCAATGATAATCATTCAGATATGTTATCTAGACAAATCTATTCTCGTAATGTCATTATTGTGTATTAATTATTTTGTGTTGTTGCCGTATTTTTCCCCGTGTATTTTGTGTTCATGTGACAAAGTGTCTCCTCAATATGAAATAGCAGGAAGTGACGCAACAAAGTCTGTCGAGCGCTACGTCAGTGTTAGCTGAATTGTAGCGTGTGAAGACGACTTTACTGCAGCCGTAGGTTAAATGCAGCAGACCGCAAGAAGTTGTGGGAACTGTCAAGCTCGACCGTACTCGACTGGTCGTGAAATACGTTCCGTGGGAAGGAAATTCCAATGAGATAATAACAAACAGGAAACAATACATAGCACAATATTTCGTTCCGTGTTAAACTGACGATGCGCAGAATATAAACAATCAGGAATTATACAGTGAAGACCCAAAGAAACTGGTGCACCGGCCTAATATCTTGCAGGACCCTCACGAGCACAAAGAAGTGCCGCAAGACGTCGTGACATGGACTCGGTTAATGTCTGAAGTGGAGCTGGAAGGAACTGACACCATGAATCCTGCAGGGCTGTCCATAAATCCATGTCAGTACAAGGGTGTGGAGGCCTCTTCTGAACAGCGCGTTGCAAGGCACCCATTAATGTTCAATAATATTAAAGTCTGGGAAGTTTGGTGGTCAGTGGAACTACTTAAACTCAGAAGTGTGTTCCTGGAGATACTCTGTAGCAATTCCGGACGTGTGGAGTGTCGCATTGTCCTGCTGCAATTGCCCAAGTCCGTCGGAATGCACAATGGACATAAATGGATGCAGGCGATGAGAAGTATTCTTTCGTACGTGTCCGCTGTCAGGCTCGTATGAAAACGTAACGAGGGTCCCATATCACTTCAACTTCACACGCTCTACACCATTACAGAGCCTCCACCAGCTTGAACACTCCCATGCTGTTATGCAGGACCTATGGATTGATGAGGTTGTCTCCATACCAGTAACCGTCAATCCACTCGATGCAATTTGAAACGAGACTCGTCCGACCAGACAACATGTTTCCAGTCACCAACGGTCCAGTATTGGTGTTGACGCGCCCAGGCGAGACCTAAACCTTTGTGTCAAGCATTCATCAAGGGTACACGAGTTTGTCTTCGGCTCCTAAAGTCCAAATCGATGATGTTTCGTTGAATGGGAGGCACGCTGACACTTGCTGATGGCCCAGTATTGAAATCTGCAGCAAGTTACGGAAGGGTTGTACTTCTGTTACGTTGAATGGTTCTCTTCAGTCCCGTTCTTCACGTTCTAGCAGGAGCTTTCTCCAGCCGCAGCGATGTCGGAGATTTGATGTTTCACCGGATTCCTGATGTTCACGGTACCCTCTTGAAATGGCCGTACGGGAAAGTTCCCACTTGATCGCTACCTCGGAGATGCTTTGTCCCACGGCTAGTGCACCGACTTTAACACCGCGTTCAGCCTCACTTAAATCTTGATAACCTGCCGTTGCAGCAGCAGTACCCGATCTAACAACTGCGCCAGACACTTGTTGTCTTATATAGGCGTTGCCCACCGCAGTGCCATATTCTGCGTGTTGACATATCTCCATATTTGAATACGCGTGATTATATTAACTTCTGCTGCGATTCAGTGTAAATCGTTGCTGCAGGCTGCCGAATTAGTAAATCGAGCAGCAATCCAGCGACGATTACCGTCAGTGCAGGTGGCGTCCGCGCAGCCAGCCGCGGGCCAATGGCAGGTTAGTGTTGTGGAGACGCGCTGACTGGCTGGCCGCAGCGAGAGTAATCGCGCCTTTCCGCACCACTGTAAGCCGTCGGCTCGCGGCTCGTCACAGCGCGGCGGGTTCATCTCGGGCCGTCAGAGGGCGTCACGGCCAGAACACGGACAGGCCCAGGGCAGGCACGGAGCACGGAGCGGCGTGGATCGCCGGATTTGGGGGCGCAGCTCTCGCCAGACAAATGGCGGCTCAGAGCCGCTGCGGCCCCCGCGTCGCCCGGAGACCATTCATCCGAGCCGCCGGAGCGCACTGGCTGGGCTTTCTTCCTCCCGTATCCACCCGGCCGGTCGTCTACCCTCTACGGATAAACATACACGTATTTCCGTATCTCTGCCTGTCAGCGCAGCTCTTGTCAGACACGGAGCTGCTCCCAGCTGTGTCATATTCCGTGTCCTGCACTCTGTTTACAAAGAATTTTTATGTTTTCTGCACGACGCCTGGGGAAGGTTGTATAGTTATGGGCATGTAAGATTTTTCAAAATTGTAATATTTTGTCAAGGTTGTAATGAAATATTCTGCTTTCCAAACACGGCTGTGATACGTCACATTACGAAATTATGTTCCTTAATTTTTCAAAAAAAAAAAAAAACGGTTCAAATGGCTCTGAGCACTATGGGACTCAACTGCTGTGGTCATCAGTCCCCTAGAACTTAGAACTACCTAAACCTAACTAACCTAAGGACATCACACACACCCATGCCCGATGCAGGATTCGAACCTGCGACCGTAGCAGCATCGCGGCTCCGGACTGGAGCGCGGAGAACCGCACGGCCACCGCGGCCGGCCCTAATTTTTCAATACTTTTCTCTCACCTTTTGCATTTTGTTTGTTTAAATTTTTGCTGTGTTGTACCGTACATCAAACGGCGATGTTTTAAAAATGGTATTTTTGCTGCAAAAATATTTTTAATGGATCCTAAGTAAAATGAAACTTTACGGTTCGTGAAACCTTTTCGAGTCTCACACATTTATGTTGTATATGGAGTGTTCGGAAATTCCCCATACAGGCTTCTAGAACTTGTAGACGGGGTGAGCACACAATATTGTGAATAGGAAAGCAGGCCCGGAAACATACCGTTTCCTCTCGACGACGGTTTCAGTTAAGATGTTTAACTCTTCCACTTCTGCTTGATTAACTAAATTAGTCGTGGCGCCGTACAATTATTAGGTAACAATTCAAAGTAAGCATAACGACACATCCATTTCCCTTACGCACGTTTGCTTCTATTCACTTAAAAATTACATGTTTACATAATTCATAAACAAAAACGACCCATCATGCTGTACGAACAGGACAGTTCTGAAGCATTGCAACAGCGACACTACACGGCGACCACCAATGTCGTTACAGACATTATACCTGCGAAGCATATTCTGCTACACAATCTTCATCCCACCTTGTGGCCGCGCGGTCTTAATCGCCTTGCAACGGTCCGCGCAGCTTCTTCCGTCGGAGGTTCGAGTCCTTCCTCGGGCTTTAGTGTGTGTGTTGTCCTCAGCGTAAGTTAGTTTAAGTTAAATTAAGTAGTGCGTAAGCTTAGAGACAGATGACCTCAGCAGTTTGGCCCCATAAGACCTTACCACAGATGAAAAAAAGAATCGCACTTTGTGTTTCTTCAGTTTCTAATGCAGCGGTCAGAGCTCGTACCAGCAGAACCTCCTCTCTCTCTCTCTCTCTCTCTCTCTCTCTCTCTCTCTCTCTCTCTCACTACAGGAGTATCGTAAATTAAACTTTGCATCAACTGCGATAAATGAATACTTCTTTATGTTTCCTTTCGAATTATTACCTCATAATTCTACTGCGCCACGCCTAATTCAGTTCCTCAAGTGGCAGTGGATGAGTGAAACATCTAAATTGAAACCATCGCTGAACGGAAACGGTACGTCTCCGGACATGAGTACCGGTTTTCCTGTTCAAAATATTATGTACTCAAAATGGTTAAAATGGTTGTAAGCACTATGGGACTTAACTTCTGAGGTCATCAGTCCCCTAGAACTTAGAACTACTTAAACCTAACTAACCTAAGGACATCACACACATCCATGCCCGAGGCAGGATTCGAACCTGCGACCGTTGCAGCAGTGCGGTTCTGGACTGAAGCGCCTACAACCGCTCGACTGCAGCGGCCGGCTATTATGTACTCACTCCCCTCTATAAGTCCAAGAAGTTCTTGATGGGAATTTTCAAACACACTTCAGGCCCAAACTTAAGCGACAAATAAAAATTTTTCCCACGATCAACATTCGAACCCGAGTCTACTGTTCACTGGGCGGATGTCCTAATCATTAAGCCCCTGTGGTACAGTGGTGCAGCAGCTTGATACAATTGCACGAACTACCCTAGCATCCCTCCCTCATCAATCCAAGTTCCCATTCACGCCTTATCCCACATGATATTCCCCCAATTTTGTTCAGTGTTGATATACTGTTTCAATATAGCCGTAGAGCACCTGCAATGCTGCCCGAATTTATTGGGAAGCCACGTGGGCTGAAGCGTGCATGAGAATTTGGATTGATGAGGATGGAGTGCTATGGGAGTCTGTACAGATGTGCAAAGCCACTGTGCCAGGATGGCGTAGTGGTTAGCGCATCGAGTAATGAGCTGAAGACTAGGGCTCGAATCGGAGCTTTGGTACGAACTTGCATTCATCGCTGCAGTCTGCATTTATGAATTGTAAATAGCTATAAACTTACGAACGTATCCATCAGCTCATCCAGTTGGTAAAATAATTTGTTGACCCATCCCTTGCTGAAACCTACTGTTCGTAACTTCAGCTGTGGTTACCTCTTTCCACAAAAGCACACTTAAATCCTACTCGCTGCCATTTTTCTCTCATGGAACCGATACTTTATTTCCAGTTCGTATGCTTTTTTTCATACATCTATATTTAAAGGCGTAATTTGATTATCTATGTTTTCAACATGGTCTTACGTACTGTTTCGTTTTCATCAGTGAATGATTACTATTTCCTAAAACGGGTTCCATGTACACCTCTTTGCTTTCTCATAAAACTTTAACCTTAGCAAAGTCAATATGTTCTCTACAACGTGTCCTAGCAAAGGGGGGTAATTTAAGACCAACAGAAAAAAATTAAGAAGAAAAATTTCGTTAAATGTTGTTAATTTTCGCTAACAAATTTCGTTTTGGTATGTAGATACTGGTGTATACGAAGGTTCCAGAACCTAAAAATATCTTTTAGCACAATCTTAGCAGTAGCAATGAATTTTCTGTAATGTGTACACAAAGAAGGTGGACACACCAAAAAGTTTTTAAAAACCACTTATTTCGTTAATTATCGCTTTATTTACAGCACACTTTATAAAGATGTAGAGATGTGTAAGAAGGATCCTGAACGTGAAAATATGAATATTGCAAGAAGTCGCATTTAGTATTAAGACTTAAATTTTGGGGTTGTGGTGAACTGAAAAATTCAAAACAGTTACATAATCTGTTATAAGAAATCATTAAAAAATATCTATTTTTA
Organism: Schistocerca nitens; assembly: GCF_023898315.1. NCBI lineage: Eukaryota > Metazoa > Arthropoda > Insecta > Orthoptera > Acrididae > Schistocerca > Schistocerca nitens. The sequence continues at coordinate 545,376,236 of NC_064614.1, forward strand.
CAAAATTTTAAAATATGAAGTACATAACTAGACTGCAATATTTTCAAAAGGTGTATTGTGAGGATTAAGCCTGTCACGTAACGTACGTCTATGAACTGAACATTTCTCACTTACTACCTGATTGTCATTTCAAGAAATCTGACATTTCTACTGCTTCCCTCACGTTATTGTCTTCCCACTCGTGTACAGACTTCCCCATCTTTGAATTTTGAAGGTAAAACTTGCTCTGGTCGTCGTCAGAACCCATAATATAGAAAATATTATCGGTGCATCTAAACATAAAATAAAAATATCTAATGTTACTCGCTCGTAATCAAAACAGAAATTAAGTTTGAGCACTGAAGAATAACTAAAACCAGATAATCCATTGCCAATTCAAAATGAACAATTATTTTTATTCAAAATACAATAATGTTGTTTTAGTCGAGTTTATGCGATGTGTAGGATATTCCAGTAATGAAATTTTAAGTGTGTGTGAAGGGATGGGGAACAGAGACGAGACAGTGATTTCTGTAGAGGAGGATGAGCGGAAGCAGAAAGAAAGGTGAAGTATATGGCTTTCAATGCTCTGGAGCAACTGATAGAATGCTGATAGGTCAAATATCTAGCAACGTTTGCATAGAGACGACGTTAGGAAGGCGCGGTCGCGTTAACATTTTGTAGCGCTGGAGTTCTAGCCGTATCGCCCTTGACTAATAACCAAAATATTCTCAGTCCCTGGTTCGAACCACGTCACAGCATAAATTTGGAATAAAAATTATCACCAATAACAGCCGAAGACTTCCGGCATAAGAAGCCACCCTCATTCCGCCAACGGTTTCGTCATAGGGGAGGGGGGAGTGGACAGAGGCACAGGGCACTCTCTTCTTCTTGAGGTGGGCAACTGACCCTAAGAGCTGAAGAAATAGCAATCACCAACGGCATCAGGATGCAGAAGGCAATGAAAACCATTGAATTAAAGGCTCATGGCGCGCATCCACAGAACCTGTGACCCCATTGCTGAAAAGTCTCATGACGATCTTTCCAATGGCAAAATATTCCGAACTACTCCCGCATTCGGATCCCCGGGAGGGGACTGCCAAGGGGAGGTGCGAATAACAAACGAAAAGGTAACTTTCTATAAATCGGACAGTGGAATGTCAGAAGTTTGAAGGTGGCAATCAATCTAAAAACCTGATAAGGAAAATGCGAAGGTTCAGTCCAGATATAGTCGACATCAGTGAAGTGAAATGGAAAGAAGACAAGGATTTATGGTCAGACGAGTGTAGAGTGATACCAGGCGTAACATAAAATGATATAATGGGAGTAGGATTCGTTATGAATATGAAGGAAGTGGAGAGAATGAGTTACTGTGAACGTTCAGTAACATGATTGTTGTCATCAGAATCGACACGAAACCAGCACCAACAACAATATTTTAGATATACATGCAAGCAGAAGATCAAGAGGCAGAGAAAGTATATGAGGATATTAATCGGGTAATTCCGTACATAAAGGTAGATGAAAAATTAATTGTCATGTGGTATTGGAATATTATTGTAGGGGTGGGAGCAAAAAAAGGGTTACTCGAGAATATGGGCTTGGCAGTAGGTATGAGGCACGAGAATTTCAGCTAGTAATAGCAAAACCTCTGTTAAGCAATCACTGATTAGGAGATGTACTTGGAAAAGGCCGGAAGATACAGGAAGTTTTCAGTTAAATTACGATATGATCAGATGGAGATGGTCAGATATTGGATTGTGAGGGGTACCCAGAAGCAGATACAGACTGAGATGGCGGTTTAGTAATGATGAACAGTAGGGTTAAGCGTATGAGACATGTCAGGAAGAATCAATGTGCAAATCAGTGCGATACGGAAATGCGAAGGAAGACATGCGCTTGAAGTTCTCTGAAGCTATAAACACCTTAATAATGAAGAGCTCAGTACGCAGTTAAGTTGAAGAGGAATGGTCCTCTCTGAAAAGGGCTAGCACGTAGGTACAAGGAAAGTAACTGCAAATAAACCGTAGGTAGCAGAAGAAGTACATCAGCTAATCAGTGAGAGAAGAAAGTACAAAAATGTTAAGGAAAATTCGGAAACACATCTCACTTTGAAATGAAATAAATAGGAAGTGGCGGCTCTGGAGAGTATAGGAAGGCTTCTGTGTGAGAGACGATTTGTCTGATGACGCTGCAGAAGAAGAAACTGGAGTTGAAGTGGATGAGATAGTGGATCCAGTCTTAGAGCTTTGCATGACTTAATATCAAATAAGGCAAGAGGGATTCATAACACTCCGTCGGAATTTCTAAATTGATTGGAGGAAGCGGAAACCAGGTGACTATTCAAGTTGGTGTGTAGAATCTCTGCGACTGGCGACGTACCATCAGACTTTCGGAAAGACATCATCTACACAATTCCGAAGACAAGAAGAGCCGAAAAGTGTGAGAATTGTAGCACAATCAGCTTAGCAGCTCATGCATGAAAGTTGCTGAAAAGAATAATAAACGGAAGAATGGATAAGAAAATTGAGGATGTGTTAGATGACGATCTGCTTGACTTTAAGAAAGATAAAGATAGCAGAGAGGCCGTTGTCACGATCGGGTCCGACGGAAGCAAGACCAAAGCTTAATCAAGACATGTTGATACGGTTCGTACACTTGGAAAAAAAAATTCGACAGTATCTGATGGTGCAAGACGTACGAAATCATGATAAAGCCAGAGGTAAAACGTACGAAAAGACGGATAATACACAATATGCACAAGAACAAAGATGCAACAATACGAGTGGAAGATCAAGAACGAACGCTCGGATTAAAAAGGGTGCAAGGCCAGGATATATTCTTTGGCCCCTGCCGTTCAAACTATACGTCGAACAAGCAATGACGGAAATAAATGAAAGATTCGGAAACGGGATTAAAATTCCAGGTGAAAGGATATCAGTCACTGATAACATTGCTATTCTCATTGAATGTGAAGAAGAATTACACGATTCGTAGAATGGAATAAATTACTGAATATAGAATATGGATTGAGAGTAAAATGAAGAGAGAAGAAAGTAATGAGAAAAAGCAGAATTGAGGACAGCGAGAAGCTTGACATCAGAATTGGGGATCACGAATCAAAAGAAGTTAAGGAATTCTACTACCTAGGGACCAAAATAATCCATGATGGACTGAGGAAGGAGGACATAAGAACCAGACTAGCGCTGAAAGAAAGAATATTCCTGGCCAAGAAAAGTCTACTATTAACCAACACAGGACTTAAATCGAGGTAGAAATTTCTAAAAATGTACATTTGGAGCCTAGCATTGTGTTAGAGTGAAACATGGAGTGTGGGAAAACGGGAAAGGGTAGAAACTCGAAACATTTGAGACGAAGTGCTACAGACGAATGCTGAAAGTTTGATGGACTGATAAGGTAAGGATTGAGGAAGTTCTGCGTAAAATTGGTGAGGAAAGAAAGATACGGAAAAAATTGAAACGAATAAGGTAGAGGATGGTAGGACACCTGTTAAGAAATCAGGGAGTAGCTTCCATGGTACTAGAGGAAGCTGTATGAGGTTTCAACATGTAGAGGAAGACACAGATTGGAATACATTTAGGAGATAACTGCGAACGTGCCTTGCAGCTGCTACTCTGAGATTAAAAGAATGGCACAGGAGAGGAATTGTGGCGGGATGCATCGACCAGTCAGAAGACTATTGACTCAAAAAGAAATTGTGGAGTATGGAGGAACGATACCATCCCCATGTTCGGCTAGTTGACAGTTTTAGTCTGTTTCTGTTATTCGTAGTTTCCAATTTTTGCGCGCTTTCTGTTGAATGTTTATTATGAGAGGTTTCGACGTTGCCTTGCTATATACGGTTAGCCCAAGGTATTTTAGAGTGTCTGTTTATTGGATACGACAGGCCAAGGTAGAGTTCATGAAGGGCGGAACTGCAGGTGGTTCCACTTACAATTTGGAGTTATTAATTTCGAGGAGACGCTGGTTGCACCAGAATGTGAACTCATTAAGACAGATGTGGAGAGTTGGGATTTCTAGAGGCTGGGTTTTAGGGCTAGAAAGGCGGTACCATCAGCGTACTGGAGCAGATGGACAGCAGGTGCGCCGCGCGGGATTAGCCGTGCGGTCAGAGGCGCTGCAGTCATGGACTGTGCGGCTGGTCCCGGCGGAGGTTCGAGTCCTCCCTCGGGCATGGGTGTGTGTGTTTGTCCTTAAGATAATTTAGGTTAAGTAGTGTGTAAGCTTAGGGACTGAAGACCTTAGCAGTTAAGTCCCATAAGATTCCACACAAATTTGACCATTTTTGACAGCAGGTGCTGGTTTAGGTATGTCATCAGTGTGAGATATTCAATTGGAAAGTACTACAGTGTAATGGGAAGACTGATAAAAGCAGAACAGCGACATGGGGCGAAGGCCTGCAGGAACAAGCGCAAGTGCGTCAGAATCCCTGTTTCGAAGCAGTCCAGACATGACGAAAATATGAGGAACTTGGGCGGAACTAAGACGATATTGATTAAACAGCAGTGTAGAGCAGCCGCGCCTCGCCGTATGCTCTGCACCGTCAGCTGGCTGGCTACCGTAAAACCAGCGGCAAGCGGGCTGGTTCCAGGTGTGCTCGCTCGCTCAGGCCTCCATCGTGCGGACGGAAGCCGCCCGCTATCGGATCTCGTTACGCGGCCTTCTTCGCCAAGTCTACCTCAATTATTATCGTTTGCCGCCGCAAACCCAATTTTCGCCGTCCGCGGCCCGCAAGAGGCCCGGATTTGGCGCTCATCAAGTATTCAGCGGGCGCCGCCAATGAGAGTCCGGGCGCGCCTCTCTGCTTGTTGCTCGCCTCCCAGCCACCCCTCCCAGTCCGGGGAGCCGCAGACCGGGAAAAACAACAGAGTACTCCTCGGAAGAACAGCGCTTCGAAAAATTACCTTAGTTCCTTATCGACCCTCTACGTTGTGTAAATTTTAACTTTTAATCTAACTCGTTCTGTGTTAAAAATGCATTTGGTACCCTCTACAGTATTTGCGTTCTTCGTTAAACAAATTGAAAGTCAATTTTCTGTCGCCACTATTTATTTCGTTCCCAATGTGAAAGGAAAGTTTATGAAAGCTGGTAGCTAGGAATACATCTGCTCTTCTTCCTATACTGTTACTGCTGCTACAATGTTTTTCCAGCACTGGGCACGGTTAAAACTATCTCCCATTTAACCCAGCCTTGTATTATGCAGTGAGATGAACTCTCCCCCTCCCCTTGTCCATCTTCTGCTACTTCTCCCTCCCCCTGTCCATCACCACCTCTCCCTCTCTCTGTCCGTCTTCTCCTCCACCCTATCTCTCCATTACCTCATGCACCTTCTCTGTCCCCCTCTCTGGGTCTCTCATCTTCCTACTCCCCCTTTCAACTTTGTGCATCTTCTGCTTACCCTTCTCTCCCCATCTCCTCCTGCCCCCCCTCTCTGGCTTCGAGCATTCTTCACTGTACTGCAATTCAGATTTTGTAGTAGTATTTTAATCCTAAATGAATAAGCTTCAAACACAACATTCTGTTTGCTGACAACTTTCCACTATTATAAATAACGAGGGTTATTCGAGAAGTAAGGAACGATCGGCCGCAAAATGCAAACCACAGTAAAAATCCGATGACGTTTTGCACAGGTGTGTTGGGCAATCTCTATTATGCCCGTGGATCGCGTTACGTCGTTCTTTTTAGTTCTGAGCACACAGGGAGCTCATAAAGATACCTAGAACAACAGTGTCTCCCGCCAAGTACGAGGGCCTGGTGAGAAATTTCGCCTGAAGCTATGCAGCCAACATTACATAACTGTCGTGTGTTTTCTTCTTCAAGACAATTCTCAGCCGCATTCTGCAGGGGCAATGAAGATCCTCATGCGTCGTTTTCAATTGGAAATGTTTGATTGCCCACAATACAGCCCGTAATTGTCTCCCTCTGAGTTTCATCTCTGCTCACATGAACCGCTGGCTATGAAGACAACGTTTCCGCACAGATCGTGCGTTGTAGGCCAGCGTAGAGAGTTGGCGGAAAGCCCTGGCGGCTGCCTTCCATAAAGAGGGTACTGGAAAGTTGGTAAAACGCTACGACAAACGACTAAGTCGGGTCGGCGACTACGGAGATAAGTAGCTGGAAGTTGCAGCTAACTGTTGAAAATAAAACAGTTTTGATTTTCACTATAGTTTATATTTCGCGACCTATCGTTTCTTACTTTTCGAATGGCCCTCGTATATAGTCTATATGGTATAATTATTTGTCACAGTAATATGTAAAACTCAAATAAATCCGTATGGTACTTTCTGAGATTTTTGGTAACGACGTTGTACGTATATAATAATTAGATGCCAAAAACACGCCCATCTTAGAATTCAACGTTGTGTCAAAATTTCAAAGGAATCGGTCAAGAACTTAACGCTTTTGAAGAAACCAACAGTTACATTTCTATGACATTTCCCCTTTTACTAAAGACATATTACATGCGTGCCAGATAGCGGTCCAGTACGTGTGTAGAAACGCTTGAGTGTTCGAATGCCACGTTGTGTCAAAATTTCAAAAACAATTCATGTAGAACATCCGGAGATTTGGGATTTTGAAGAAATTGTACCTACATAGAAAATTTAGAAGCACTTAATCGTAAATCTCCGAAAGTGCTCCTCCAGTGCTCCTCCAGGACCCTAAACACTCTCCTGCGAGCTCTGTCTCGCATGAATCACGTCTTGTGGAATTCAGGGTCACTTTGGATAATGGGGATGAAATCATCTTCCAAAACCTTTACATACCGTTCGGTAGTCACGGTGCCATCAAGGAATATCGCACCGATTATTCCGTGACTGGACATTGCGCCTGCCCACACACACACACACACACACACACACACACACACACACACACACACAAACACACACGGTCACCCATTGAGGGTGAAGAGATTTCTCGATCGCGAAATTCGGATTCTCAGTCCTCCAAATGCGCCAATTTTGATTATTGACGAGTCCATCCAAATGAAAGTGGGCTTCGTGGCTAAACCAATAAATCAAACCATGCATGTGGATACTAATTCCCATCGTGCCCCACGGTCAATCGTGCACTCTGGACGTCCTAACGCAATCGGTTCAGAAGTTATGACGATTTTATTTAAAATAATTCAGTAATAATTGTCACCCTGTATAAATTTTGATCTCTTTAAAAGTATTAAGATCTTGACCAGTTGCTTTGAAATTTAGACGCAACGTTGACTTGTAATACAGGCGTGTTTTTAGGTACCGAATTCCGTTACAAACACAAACACACACACACACACACACACACACAAACACAAACACACACACACATGCCATCTATCTTGCTCACCCCAAATAACCTTTTAATGACGGGTTAAATGAAAAATTCTTTCAACCACTGTTGTTTAACATCACGAGTAGTTCTTGCTGTTTTATGTATCCCAACGGGTGTAGATGGTGTGGGGTAGATGTTAATAGTTTTAAATGGAACTGTGTAAGCTTTATTCAAGAACACACATTCTTCAAGAGTTACTCAAAAACGTATCACACTGTATCATTTCATCCACGAAACTACGTGTCTAAGCGAACAGGGGGAATGTATCTTGAAAATCGGGCATATTATCTATCATTCTGGTTGCCATTTACAAAGAGAGGCTCGTAATGGTATCTCCAATATTTCCGCACCAAACATTAACGTTACACTCACGTTGATTCTTTACCTGTCACAGGCATCGTGGACTTTGGATGACCAATAATTCATATTTCTCGTACTGACAATTCCTTCGTTGGAGAATGACGGCCCTTTGGTAAAAAGAACGCCTGAAAATAAATTAGGATTACTCAGAACTTGTTGCTGAGCCCACTGACAAAATTCCATATTGAAGTCATTTTCATGGCGTTCTTGGTGTAAATGACCATAGTATGGATGAAATATGTGACGTGTGCACTTGCTTTCAAGACACGAACTTCATGTGTGCTGACTTGAGGATTCACGGCTACGACAGCGAGCACAGCGACCTCAGCATCTTTTTCTGTTTGTGTTCTACGACAATTCCGAGGTCTTGCATTTAAAGTTCATGTTTCACGTAGATGGGAAATGAGAAGACCAGACATCCAGCGAGAAAGCGACGACTTGTCAGACAGTCATCTGCTGTACAATAGTGGTGCCTCAACAGGATTTCGCCCGCCTACAGCAAATTTCAGTGCAGGTACGTACAATAGAGTACAAGGTAGATATAATAAAATAATAGTCATAATTTTCTCTAGCAGTACTGAACATAAAAATGCAAGTTACTGAATTATTTCTTGTCAGCATTTCTATCTTATTGTACCTCATGCACCTTCACACAACAATTCACAATGTTACTCTGATGGCGACTGCAATGGTATGCAGTGTACTGTACGCTAAAGCAACAACAAGCGTGGTGCGCAGGGGGGAAAGGGGTGGGGGAGTACTTGTGAATACATGAGTCGGAAATCATAAACAGACCTAAACCTGTACTATACCACTACATTGGGTGTGTAATGTGTACAGTCAAGGCATTAAACAGCTCGGGTTCTTCACAACCTGTGTACTCCTTATCGTTTGCACATCTCCGTTTTATCCACAAAAATGGTACTGTTTGATACATTCTTGAATTTGTGAGTTAAATTTACAGGATTCCATTAAAAAAATAACCTCTATCCCATGCATCCTACATCGGTGCGGATACATAAAAAGTATATCTCAAGTAAAAACTATCGAGCGATGTTAGGAAACATTAGTTGAAACAATTTTTCATTTAACATGTCAGAAAAAAGTTATTTTGGGTGAGCAAGATAAGTGGGACACCCTGTATATATAGGGATGAGTAAAATTGTGCCACGAAATTTTAATCCTGGACAGCTGATGCCAGTAAGAAGCAGAATTACTAATGTTGTGTCGGTCGACAACGCAACATTTTTAAACTAAGGGAACTTGGCGCCATGAGCACCGATTGGCCGTCGGATTTCCATGTTGCCGTTCGTTGGTTGACGGGCAGCGCTATGGTTGTCGGTTCACACATAAAAACGTCCCTCACAACAGGGGAATGACAGGAATCTTTGAAAGAGTTCGGCAAAACGCCGTTCGACGTTACCAAGTTTGTGTCGCGTCAAAGGGTCGTCAGTTCGAGCACCTGCTTTCAGTAAACAATGTGCAAGCTACAAAAAAGGCCCACTGCAGGGTCGATCCAATTTGTAGAAGACTTTCTGTTCGCGAACTAACAGCTGTTTACGAGATTGTTTCCGATACGTCTTATCATGTGTCGGGACCCCGGCAAATTCGCCCCCAGAGAGGAAGGCTGGCGCGCTACCACCGAGTGTGCCGGCAACCTTGGATACATCGCGATCTCCAGCAGGCAAAGCATTCGCGGTCATGCGTTGTCCAGAGCATCCGGCAACAGGGCAGTCCCAGCAAGTTTCTGTAATTTAAAAACGGTGCGTTGTCGACCTACATAACATTAGTAATTTTGGTTTCTACTGGCATCAGCTATCCACGGTTAAAATTTCGTGACACAATTGTTCTCCATCCATTATATAACGGAATAGGTGCCTAAAAATACTCCTGTACTGGAAGGTAAGGTTGTGTCTAAATTTCAAAGCAATCGGTGAAGAACTTTCAGAGATACACAAAAATACATTTTTTTTAGATTCATCGTGTCGCTAATTAGGAATCCAATGTCGGAATTACAAAATTCAAAATGGCTGACCCAATTTGGCCAATAAAAATTATGAATTTAGCGGATTTGAGTAAACCTTCGGGTATAAAGTATTTCGCATTGGGTGTCGAAATTGCCGTACTGAAATGTTTTGTTCGATATTTTACATTTTGAGTCGCAAACATAATCATGTTGATCGCTTGTGTCATTATTATTTCTAAAGTAGATCTTTTTCCTCATGAGACATCTGTTTATCCTCTTCAACTCTCATTTTCTGGACTCTCAAGATGGACCGACCCGAAGATGCCAGAAACCGATGGAATACAACATGCCATCTATGTATTTTTCCAGGTGGGGATATTCAGCCACCAAATACTTGTTAAAATTCATGGTGAAACTTTCAACTGTCCTTTATTTTGTACAATTTGCTCCTAGTAGTGAATTGCTCAAAAGGAATTTTAACAACATGCATCCTTATCTCATGGGCATATTTGGTTGTAAAACCTTCTTCGTAACGCCGAGTGTCCTTAGAAGCCCATCAATCGGCAACGCAGCAGCTTCGGTTATTGCAATACTCGTGGACTGACGTCGGCATCTGGCATTATAGTAGAATGTTGTGAGTCCGGAGAAGCTGACACCCTACTTTCGAAAATTATACATTGTTTCAGAGTACTTGATAGATATATGTTTCAGTTCGTAAGTTCACGGTACAAAATTTGAATAGTTCTGAAGCATTTAGGGAAAGAAAACAATATTACTTGGGAAAATTATAATCTTGTAAAACAAGATTATTTGCTAATTTCCGAGAATAGTCATGACAACAGTTCTGAATAGCTCTCCAGGACTTCTACAGAAAATCTAATGACTTTCTTTTTGTTCAGATGTTGAGTTAACTGCAATAATGAAGGACACATTTTTACCTTGTCGCACTGCCACAGGTAAGGAAAATGACCATCCACTAAAACGTGAAAACGAGTGCAGAAAAATATATTTGGAGTACTTAACTATGTTATTAACATTGTGGGAGAGCCGTTTTCAGAAGTGGAGCCACGCACAGAAAATTCTGTAGCCAACGATTTCGGATAGCCTCGGTAATAGTTCAATTTTAAGTCGGGTACATCATTACGCCGGTTAAAAATGGTGTAAACATACCTTCTGGAGTGCTACCCATTATTTTAGCCTGACAGCTAGGCATGATCTCTGTCATACAGCATATTAAACGGGCCACACAATCATCATCTGAAAAATGTGTTGCTGTCAGATTCGCTGTTTACCGTCAGTCGTCACAGCACGTATCACATCGCCTTGAGAACGCAGCATTCGGCAAGTATCCACCAACGCAATCTACAAAACTTTCGCCGGAGAAAAGTCTGCTCTCGTCAGGTTTTAAAGCGAGTTGTCACACTGTGTGGTGGCCCACCTGGGCACGCGTGTGCTGGTGAGATTCCGTCGTGCCTCCAGAGGGCTCGTCTGGCGCATACAGGCTGCCGCAGCAACACTCCGAGGCCTCCTACGTCGACGCAGCTGGGTGCAAAAGCAGTCTGCTGTATGGAGGACACCGTCTACATCACCTGGAAGTCAGCGCCGTCGCCATTGTGAAAGCGATTAACGATCATGTGATACGTCACTCGGGTCCAGGCAGTGGCGCGAAAACCAGAGGTGTTTGTGGCACTCTACCCCGGGTTTGGCAGTCAGTGGTATGGAACAAACGAGGTGACAATTTGAGACACCGTCAGATGCTGTGGTATCGACATGCTGACGAGTCGTGGAGTGGCACCAGCCTGTGATAGGGGGCTGGCTACACTTGCTTTGCGTTCGTCGTTGCTGGCCCTAGTAGCCGCCACAGGCTGCAATCCAGAGGAGAATGAGTTCAATGATGGCCAGCAAGTGAGGAACAAACTGAACTGTGGAGTGCCCTGTTGCCGGGTGTCTTGTGGGGTTTCACGAAAGCCAACAGGGGACATGGCCACCCGTACATGGAACTACCTATGTGAAGAGCATACAGTGTCTTTCCTCTGTGTTCAGAAGAAGATGACAGCCCGCAGGCAGAGACGAAGCACAGTGAAGAATATGTGTATTGCAGAGCCACGCAGAGCTCCAGGAGTTGTGCTTTTATGAGTAAGACCTGCTGCTAAGCGGCTGACACGTTTTGTCAAAGTGACGTTAGTGGGTACCAAAGTAGTAAAATTAGCCGTTGCTGTTGTGTTTTTTTGGAAACACTGTGTAGCCGCTACAAGTTGTGAGGTCTCTACCGCACAATGTATGTGATTGTTCGTAAGAGAGAGTTTCAATGCACTGTTACTTTTGGTATTCATGCAGAAAGCATGATACAGTCATATGATAGACCCAAATGTTTTTCTGTGTTCTGTTGCTTTCCTTTGTCGGTATATTAGGTAGCTCTCTGTTGTTGGGTAGATGGTGGAGACTGATGCTGGTACAGGATATCTCTTGTTATGGCAGTAGCTAACTTTAGCGTACAGTGTTTTCTAGCTTACAAAGTTATTGGGGCTGATTTTCCGACATCTACCCTTATTTGGTGCCCCCCCCCCCCTTGTCTGTCACTGGGGCCAAATAATATTATTGTTTAAGCATATTGCACCTGATAAGAGTAAGTTTTTATTTACTATCCTGCCGACTGTTTCGCCACTGTTTCGACGTATTTGAACTCCCGCTCGCTCCTCTGCCACAGGCGGTGTTCGGGGCAACTATGGCGCCTGCCGTCTATTGCAGGATGATAATATCAGTTCTCGCCCGCCTCCAGCTGGGAACCTGCAGCCACCATTGGCGGAGTCCTCCCCACTGGTGCCATAACTGGACATGTTTGTTCTTGGACGAAAACACATGAGGCACAAACGACAGAAGGATATCTTTGCACCTGCTCAGTGGGGCGACGCCGCACAGTCACCCTGTTGGCATAAACGTAACTATCTATTGTCATAGTGGAGCGAGTACGACTGTCAGGCAGCTACATACAAAAAGAGGAAAACATGCTCGACGTGCTGGTCAGTTTACGGGGAGCAGAGAGTCAAGCAGGGCCGACAGCACAGAACGATCAAACGCCGAGTTGGTCGATGTCAGCATAAAAACTAATGTGCCGGGGCTATTTTCATTTGAAAGTTAACTTCTCGGTCAGATGTTTAGCACTGCCACTGGCGGAGTTCGGTGGAACTATGGGCAGCGTGTCTGTGGCGCCTGCTAAACGAAGGGGACATGGCCACTCGTACATGGAACCACGTATGTGAAGAGCATACAGTGTCTTTTCTGTGTTCAGAACAAGATGACAGCTTGGCGTCAGAGACGCCGTCTGTAACAGCTTGCCATACTACTCTGCCGAGAGACCTACATCAACTCAAAAGCGTCTAGAAACTGAGTGAGGATATATAAGGGGCTGGTCAACCTGTCTGTTACTTAAAAGTAAGCGTTATTTACAGCAAAATTGGAAGTCTCAATGTTTAATTCAGGCTTTATCCAAACCCTGTTCATTTGAAACTTGAAACAGAGGTATGTTGCAATTAAAATAAAGAAAACAATGTGGATTTATCATACAGCGCTATAAAATGCAATTTCTTCAACAAAAAGGTAAAATAAATAAAACTGCAGAACAAAAATATACGGAACATCCCTATAATACTCCGTCAAGTATATATAAAACATGTTTCTGTTATTCATAAACAACTTTCAAATTTTTCTATATTCTGAACTGATTGCCACAAGGAGTGTGACTAAAATAAAATTTAAAAGTTTATTTGGCACTACAATAATAAAGCCATAGTCACAGTGTACAAAATTTTATTCTTTAAAAAGAAAGGTATACACTACGGGTTTCAAAGATCTATGTCGTCATTTTCAAATGTAAAAGCATCAGTTGGAGCATATATAATGGGAATTGTGACCATATATCTGACAAAAATTACGGGAAATAATGACACCAGGCAACTGAGGCAATGGTGGCACAACCAAGTCGCAACAAGTTATTCCCATGCTTGCCCAGATGTTCAATCCACACACTGCAGGAATTCTTGGCAAATTTCATCATGGTGTAGTTTTTGTCTATTCTACTTTAGGACATGCAATGAACGTTTGAGCAAGAATGACTACCAATTGTTGTGACTTGGTTGTGCCACCATTGCCTCAGTTGCCTGATGTCATTATTTCCCTAATTTTTCTCAGATACATGGTCTTAATTCCCATTACATAATCTCCAACTGATTTTTTTACATTTGAAATTGACGACATAGTCCATTGAAACTGCTAATGTAGCCCTTTCCTTTTAAATAAAATTTTTATATGCTGTGACTTTGGCTTCACTACAGTAGTGTCTTGGGTTGATCTGGGGAGGAGACCAGACTGCGAGGTCATGGGTCTCATCGGGTTAGGGAAGGATGGGAAGGAATTCGGCCGTGCCCTTTCAGAGGAATCATCCCGGCATTTGCCTGAAGCAATTTAGGGAAATCAGGGAAACCCTAAATCAGGATGGCCGGACGCGGGATTGAACCGTTGTCCACCCGAATGCGAGTCCAGTGTGCTAGCCACTGCGCCACCTCGCTCGGTACAGTAGTGTCAAATAAACTTTTAAATTTTCGAATTTATCAATAATAACGTGTAACCGTTGCCTTAAATCGTGATGAAGAACGTTATTTTGATACAAAATACAGATAATAACACACACACACACACACATATATATATATATATATATATATATATATATATATATATATATATATATATATATATATATATATAATGTATTTGTGCATGTGGACTGTACTTGCATCAAAAGCTATAGATTTTGTCACATAAAAGCGCAGAAGCTTCGCAATCAACTTTTATTACTTACATAATTCAATTTACATTCTGTAACAATAACATACACAATGAAGTAACATTGAATGATGTATGGTTCTAATTATGCGCAAATCTAACAACCAAACAAAATTAAGAAAAAACAAAGAGAAGTCGTCGGCTCACAGTTTCTCCCTTAAACATTCATTTATGTTTCTTTCCCTACCAATGCTACTATTGCTATCAATAGGTCTACCATTTTCTACGTTATTTATGTAGCGTACAAAAACTACCGAACCTTACTTTTGGTAGAGCGGAACTGTGTCCTCAACATTTGTACCGCAGTGTAGTTGCTGACTATGTTACAGGATCCTTAACGTTAAAACATGAGAGATACTGTTTTATCAATACGAACGGAGAAGCCATCCGGAAAATGTTACACGCCATCATGGTGTAAACAGAGTGTACACAGCCAACAACTCACAGAGCACGTGCAAGGCAGGAGACCCGTGTCACGGCACGTCCTCGACAGAGGACGTCGAAAGAGAATAATGCAGGCGTGTGTCCGCGGCAGCAGCAGCAGCAGCCCCATCTGCGATGCACAGTGTGACTGCAAATGTGGGATTCAGACAGGGAGAGAGATTGGTACACGGGAGTTGGTTTGTAAGTCAGTGTATCTTAAGGTTATGTGATGTCCTCTCTCTCTGCAGGCCATAACAAGTAATGGAAATCCAGTTGTTGCGCCAGTAAACAGAGATGTGTAGGGAAAAAGTGGAGAAATATCTGACAGCACAGGAAAATGATTTTGGTTAAGGTGATAGATTAAATCTTGGACAATTTTATTATGAAATTCATACTTCAAGAGTGTACCGAAAGTACTGCGAAAGTACTTTTCATTTTCGTAGGAACTGAAGTAGGGAACTCAAATTACTCAGGCAGTTGAACTGACTTTTTTCCTTATAAAAACTGCTACTCAGTACAGCCTCAATTAAATCTCATTGCTCTGCGACGACGTTGAACTATACTCACGATTGTTATTTGGCAAAGTCGGGCCTGGACTTTCGTATCCGCCTCTAATGACCGAGCTGTCGTGAGGTTGAACTCTAATCATCCTTCCTTCCTTTCTTCTCCAGTTGTTGTTGTTGTGATTTTCAGTCCTGAGACTGATTAGATGCAGTTCTCCATGCTAAACTATCCTGTGCAAGCTTCTTCATCTCCCAGTACCTACTGCAGCCTACATCCTTCTGAATCTGCTTAGTGTATTCATCTCGTGGTCTCCCCCTACGATTTTTACCCTCCACGCTGCCCTCTAATACTAAATTTGTGATCCCCTGATGCCTCAGAACATGTCCTACCAACCGTTCCCTTCTTCTTGTCAAGTTGTGCCACAAACTCCTCTTCTCCCCAATTCTATTCAATATCTCCTCATTAGTTACGTGATCTACCCATCTAATCTTCAGCATTCTTCTGTAGCACCACATTTCGAAAGCTTCTATTCTCTTCCTGTCCAAACTATCTATCGTCCCCGTTTCACTTCCATACATGGGCACAAATACTTTCAGAAATGATTTTCTGGCACTTAGATCAACACTCGGTGTTAACAAACTTCTCTTCTTCAGAAACGCTTTCCTTGCCATTGCCAGTCTACATTTTATATCCTCTCTAATTCGACCATCATGAATTATTTTGCTCCCCAAATAGCAAAACTCCTTTACTACTTTAAGTGCCTCATTTCCTAATCTAATTCCCTCAGCATCACCCGAATTTATTCGACTACATTCCATTATCCTCGTTTTGCTTTTGTTGATGTTCATCTTATATCCTCCTTTCAAGCCACTGTCCATTCCGTTCAACTGCTCTTCCAAGTCATTTACTGTCTCTGACAGAATTACAATGTCATCGGCGAACCTCAAAGTGTTTATTTCTTCTCCAGGGATTTTAATACCTACTCCAAACTTTCTTTTGTTTCCTTTACTGCTTGTTCAATATACAGATAGAATAGCATCGGGGAGAGGCTACAACCCTGTCTCACTCCCTTCCCAAACACTGCTTCCCTTTCGTGTCCCTCGACTCTTATAACTCCCATCTGCTTTCTGTACATGTAAATAGCCTTTCGCTCCCTGTATTTTACCCCTGCCACCTTCAGAATTTGAAAGAGAGTATTCCAGCCAACATTGTCAAAAGCTTTTTCTAAGTCTACAAATGCTTGAAACGAGAGTCACTCCAATTCGCTGTGAGTATTTAAATTGTTGTCCGTCGAACGAAGTAGGTAGAAGCTGCGGTCTCTCCAGATGTGAAACCACATTCAAGTGCGATATACTGGTCACCTGATCTTTTGTCAGAGGTTCCACAGTGTACAGAAGCGCACAATAATTAGAAAGCGATACAAATACAAAGAGAGGAATTGTGTGGATGTTTCGTCCTACCGGTATCTAATTTCTGGACCGTATCAGTGTAGTGCTTACCGTTGATATCACAGCGTGCACGCCGGCCGAAGTGGCCGTGCGGTTAAAGGCGCTGCAGTCTGGAACCGCAAGACCGCTACGGTCGCAGGTTCGAATCCTGCCTCGAGCATGGACGTTTGTGATGTCCTTAGGTTAGTTAGGTTTAACTAGTTCTAAGTTCTAGGGGACTAATGACCTCAGCAGTTGAGTCCCACAGTGCTCAGAGCCATTTGAACCACAGCGTGCATCAAACAGTCGACAAGGATAACGCTCTGCGTCTGAAAAAAATTTCACTTTGAACAAGAGGTTGTATCTTGATTTATGCTGAGGGAGGACATACTATCACTTCAACTCCTGTCGTCGGATGGGAACAAGAAGGAAATGCGACTTTGTTGGCTTTCAGCAGCGGAAGTTGGTCTGGACAGACCATCGTCACTGTCTCCAGAAAATTACGCTTCAGCTACCAAGTAACGGGATTCGTACTTTCTTTTCGAACGCTCAACCTATGCATCGTTACCTGAATGGCATTATCACTTCAGTCCAGGAGTACAGAATCTCCTGAGGTTTGATACGAGTATATCTGCCAGCGCTGATCAACTCATCCACTCGCCGACGACGATTACCAAATGGTGACAGTCGATGATCTACTTCTGGGCTTTTTCATTGCTGGTTCCACATTACGGAAACTTCTTAATTACTTTTTGCATGACTGGTTTCACTTCTGCACAAATACCCTAGAAGTGTGTGGATTTTTGACAGCTTAAATTCCTCCGTCACGAAGTCAGTGACGACACATCGCTTCCGCTTGAAATCTCTTATTTATCTTCGAGGAGAAACATCAGGGGAAAATTTTATATACATTGAGTTTCAGTGATGCTCGCATAATCGCTCTTTCCATTTAGTAAGCAACATCCGTTCGCCGACAAACAGCAGCAACAGGGAAGTAAACCGATTTTGTGCATTTTACGAGTTTCTAACCAGGAGTGAATTATATGGTTTCATCTGTGTGCTTTGGTAATTTCATTTCTGAATTTTGCTTGTTACGTTAATGTATACTGTTCAGACTTCTCGCGTTTTCACTTGTGTCGGAAAGTAAACCGATTTTATGACATTACAAGTTCCTAACCCGGAGTGTATTATTTAGTCTCACCCGTGTTCTTTGGTAGTCTTCTTTTTCTTGCATTTTCTTCAATGTCTGTAGTAGAACCTCTGCAGCGCTTGCCGATAGTTCTTTGTTTGTCTGTGTAGTGTAGTTTTTCACTGTCATTAGAACGGATAGGAACTGTGATTGCTGTTCGGATGGGAGCCGAGTCGGTAATACTTCGCTCTCAGCTCCGGGCTGTTTTGGCTTCAGTTACTGAGTTTGAGGCTACAGTGGATTGTCATCAGTGTTGCTGGCCGGCTATGGGGATCCAATGGACGCCCAGCATGTCTGAAACCGCCGACCGGCCCCTCACCGGTGGCCAGCCCAGTTACTGCTCGCACTGAGGTCGAGCCCTCATCTGTGGTCGAGTGGGAGGTCACCTCGGTCCGTGGCAGGCGATGAAATACTTCCCAGGGGGCTGCAGGTAAGGCCTCCCCGGTTAGTCTGAGAAACAGGTTCCAGGCGCTGTCTGTTGCTGTGCTGTGACCATGTCGCTCAGCCAAATGCCGTCGCCTACCCTATTTCAAAGGAAACCCCTCAACCTGCAAGATCCGGGCATTCACAGGGGCTGAAGTTATTGGTATGAGGGTCTGAATCAGAGACTCAGACGGTTCTGCGACCGTATAGGCTGCAGATTCTTCGAATGCGCCTTAGGTTGGTGGGGTTTCGGGTTCTGCTTAAGGGATCAGAAGTCCATTGCACTCAGGAGGCAGCTACACAGGTAATGGGGGCTTTGTGACGTGGACTGGCTGGTTTTTTTTTTTAGGTTAGAGTCTCAGGTAAACACAAAATCGGCTTCAGTCTCAGAGTGTGCAGGCTCAACAAAGAGTATCAAAGAAAGCTGGGACCCATTCCCATTTGGTTTTTTTGCCTCCATAAATTATGCGTATATTTTTTTAAAATATCGTTACAGGTAGTGATAAATCTGCCGTAAGATAAAGCTGTCATTCTATAATTCCGAATATAAGATTAAGCCCAACTTTAAAAAATTACATTTCTCACAATAATTTGCTAATTAATTTTAACCATTTCAAGTAACTAGTTTTTCTAAAGCCGCGCGGGATTAGCCGAGC
This sequence comes from Schistocerca nitens, assembly GCF_023898315.1. Lineage (NCBI taxonomy): Eukaryota > Metazoa > Arthropoda > Insecta > Orthoptera > Acrididae > Schistocerca > Schistocerca nitens. The sequence goes on from NC_064614.1 coordinate 545,395,346, forward strand.
GGTCTAGGGGCGATGCAGTCATGGACTGTGCGGCTGGTGCAGCCGGATGTTCGAGTCCTCCCTCGGGCATGGGTGTGTGTGTTGGTCCTTAGGATAATTTAGGTTAAGTAGTGTGTAAGCTTAGGGACTGATGACCTTATCAGCTAAGACCCATAAGATTTCACACACATTTGAAAAAATTTTTCTAAAGCTCAGTTCATTTAACTAATAGTAATTATTTCCTGTTCCAGTTACATTGTTCACATGCAAACAGATGTAATTGTTGTATTACTGATAAAGTTAGAAAAATAATCCTTAAAATTTCTCACAGTATTTGTGCATCTAATTACCAAAATACGGCAAGAACATCAGCACTTAATTAGTTTCTGGGTAACTAATAATTTTATATATGGTATTATTTATTTAGCTGTTTTTAGCAGTTTCATCATCAAGAAGGCTTATTTCAGTCGAAACGCTTATTGTAACATGAAGTTCAGACCAAAACCAATTTTTTGCACTATCCAGTAAATTTGAGACGTAAAATTCTAATCGAAAGCTATCGAAATTACATATTTAAAAACGTGAAACTTTAGTTGCGTTTTTGGAAAGCTGTATATCACTGGACTTGAAGCCATTTTAAGTCAGTCTGATCCGAGATTCTGAGTGTAGAACCCGCGTCAGTCAGAACAGCCATAATATACTTGTGCACTAATGTGATTTACTTAATATGAAGCCGGACTGTGAATTACAACAGTTAATGACATACACGGATTAACATGAATATCAAACACAGTCAGTGCCTAGATTCCAAGCGTGAAACTCGTGTCAGTCTGAACCGTAAGAATATAATGGTGAAATCATGTGTTGTTGTGCATCAGAAGACGGACAGTTATGTAGTACAATTAACAATGGTTGCTGATTAACTCTGATATTAAAGCACTACACGTATTGTTCACCGGAGTGAGACTGCTACTGGTTGGTTATGTTGTACTGCACAGTGACTACTGTCTTATACTTAAAAGATGCAGTATGTGCGTACCTGGTAAATGAGACTTAATCCGTAATTAAGACCCGTAATGGCCATTACTAATTTAGTGAGAGGTGTCTGACGTTTGTGGAAGTAAAATCTATGAAACCGAATGTGTGTGTGTGTGTGTCGATAACATTATTCGATGTAGATATTGCTGTACCGACCCTTATTTACAGTCAATCTTTCGCCATGATCGCTGCCTCCGAGGAACTACAAGCTGATATATCACTAGTATATCACAACAGGAAGAACGTAGATGTAGGAGCCAAGGGTACAACAGTTGTTAAAGGTCGTAGCTTTGGTGGGAAAGTACCAGAGCTCCAAGTGCTGATAGAAAGCGCTGATGCTCGAATCGTCGTAGTCGCTGATAGCTGGATATAGCCGAAAATAAGTTCAGCCGAAACCTTGCGACGAGGCTAACGGTGTTCAGAACGAACAGACTAAACACAGCTGTCGATGACGAGTTCGTTGCTGTTACAAGTAGTTTATCGAGTAGCGAAATTGAAGTAAGTAATTCCTGCGAGCTAGTATGGATAGAGGTTATTGTTAGTAATCTTGTAACGAAATTGAAGTAAATAGTTCCAGTGAGCTAGTACGGGCAGAGTTCATTTTTGGTAACCAGAATAAAATAATAATTGGATCCTTTTACCGACCTCCCAACATAGATGATAGAACTACTAAAGGGTTCAAAGAAAACTCGAGTGTAATTTCAAACACGTACCCGACTCATATAATTATAGCTGGTGTTGACTTAAATTTATCGTCGATATGTTGGCGAAAATACATGTTTAAATCAGAAGATACGCATAAAACATCGTCCAAATCGTGCTACAGGCTTTCTCTGAAAATTATTTCGTGCAGTTAGTTTACAAGCCCACTCGAATAGTAAACGGTTGTGAAAACGCATTTGACGTATTAGCAACAAATAATTCTGAGCTGACAATGAGAATCAAAATGGGTACAGGGATTTAGTGAACTCAGGGTTGCCGTAGCGAGACTGAATACCGTAACACCCAAACCCACCAAAAATAAACGAAACTTATATTACTCAAAAAAGCAGATGAAATTCGCTTGAAGCCTTACTGAGAGACAATCTCCACTCCTTCCAAATTGACAATGTAACTGTAGACCATATGTGACCTGAATTCAGAGAAATAGTATCGACATCAATTGCGGGATTTATAGAAAGTAGATTAATAAACGACGAAGCTAATACTCCATGGTACACAAGACAGGTCAGAACACTGATGCAGAATCAACAATAAAAGTGTGCCAAATTCAAACGAACACAAAATCCCCAAAATAGGCGATCTTTTAAAGAAGCTCGAAATCTAGAACGGACTTCAATGCGAGATGCTTATAATAGTTTCCAACAACGAAACCTTGTCTCGAAACCTGATAGAAAATCCAAAGATATTCTGGTCGTATGCAAAATATGCTAGAGGCTAGACCCAAACAATGTCTTCTCTACGCGACAGCAATGGAAATACCATCGGTGACAGTGCTGCTAAAGCAGGGTTTCTAAACACAGCCATCCAAAATCAATTCACCAAAGAAGACAAACTAAATTCTGCAGAATTCGAATCAAAGACAGTTACCAACATGAGTAACTTAGAAGCAGATATCCTCGGAATAGTGAAGTCACTGAAATCACTTAAAAAAGCAAGTCTTCCGGTCCAGACTTAATACCAATTAGGTTCCTTTCAGAGTACGCTAATACAATAGCTCCATACTTAACAATCATAAACAACCGCTTCCACGACGAAAGACCCTTACTCAAGGACTGGAAAGTTGTACAGGTCACACCAATATTCAAAACGGCAATAAGAGTAATTCACTAAATTATAGGCCCACATCATTAATGTCGATATACAGAAGAATTTTGGAACGTATATACTGTTCCAAAATTATGAATTACCTCGAAGAGAACGGTCTAGTGACACAGAGTAACCACGGATTTAGAAAACATCAACCTTTTGAAACACTACTGGCTCTTGGCTCGCACGAGTGCTATTCACAAGGGATTTCAGATTGATTAGGTGTTTCTAGACTTCCAGACTTACAAGCCGCTTGTAATCAAACTGCGTCTCAGTTATGCGACTGGATTCGTGATTTTCCGTTAGAGAGATCACAGTTCGTAGTAACTGATGGAAAGTCATTGAGTAAAACAGAAGAGGTTCATGGCGTTCCCCAAGGTAGTGTTATATTCTCCCTGGTGCTCCTTATCCCTATAAATAATCTAGGAGGCAAACTGAGTAGAGATCTTAGGTTGTTTGCAAATGACGCTGTCGCTTGTTGTCTAGTAAAGTCATCAGAAGATCAAAACAAATTGCAAAAATATTTAGAAAAGATATCTGTATGGCGAGAAAATTGGCAATTGACCCAAATTAATGAAAAGTGTGAAGACATCCACATGAGTGCTAAAAGGAATCCGTTAAACTTTGATTACACGATAAATCAATGAAATCTAAATGCCTTGCCACGCGGGGTAGTTGTGTGGTCTGGGGCGTCTCCTCCCGTCGAAGGTTCGAGTCCTCCCTCGGGCATGAGTGTGTGTGCTGTTCATAGCGTAAGTCAGTTTAAGTTAGGTTAAGTAGTCTGTAAAGTAAGGACCCGATGAACTCAGCAGTTTGGTCCCATAAGACCTTACCACCAATTTTTAAAAAATTTTCTAAATGCCGAAAGTCCAACAAAACACTTAGAAGTTACAATTACGAACAACTTAAAGTGGGAGGAACACATAGAAAATGCTGTGGGAAAGGCAAACTAAAGACTGCGTTTTATTGGCAGAACACTTGGAAGATACAACAGATACACTAAAGAGACTGCCTACACTGCGATTGTCCCTCCTGCTTCGGAGTACTGCTACACACTGTGTGATCCTTGCCAGACAGGATTAATGGAGTCATCGACAAAGTTCAAAGAAGGGCAGCATGTTTTATATTATAGACAAATAGTGGAAAGAGTGTCACGGACATGTTACAGGATTTGGGATGGACATTATTAACACAAAGGCTTTTTTTGTTGCGGCGGGATCTTCACAGGAAATTTCAGTCACCACTTTTCTCCTCCGAATATGAAAATATTTTCTTGACGCCAACTTACATAGGAAGAAAAGATCATAATAATAAAATAAGAGAAACCAGAGCTCTCGCGGAAAGATACAGGTGTTCGTTTGCATCCGCGTGCTGTTTGAGAGTGGAATAATAGAGAACTGTTGTGAAGGTCGTTCGATTAACCTTCTGCGAGGCACTAAAGTGTGATTTGCAGGATATCCATGTATATGTCGATGCAAAAATATTGGTAGTAATGAACGTAAAAGGCAAAAGAGAGAAAGGGCGATTATAATGATTACCGACGATAATCGGCGAAAACTATTTTATACGCCTATATTTAGCACATTGATGCATGACAAAGGAAAGAGGATTGACCAATTTTGTACGTCAGAATTAACTTTGTAACAAAATAACGCTTAATCACCTTAGGACTTTTTTATCACACCACTGAATGTTGGTAGGTTCGTTTTCTGGAACGTGCTGGGAAAACTTAACCCTTTTCCTACCATCGGGCCTCAAAGGCCTGTCTGTGATATTTAATATCTTCTCTATTAGTAACTATGCACTTCACTTTAATGAAATGGTGTAATTCTTCTTTATTTGTCGTGCTAGTCATAATTTTGGAAAAAAATTATAAAAATGGCTTTATGTTAAAGTGTTAGTGCACGTTTTCTCCCGTAGGGGCCTCGCAAGGCCCCGGCGTTATAAGCAATTTTTCAACACACAGGTGGCTGTCTGCAAAGCGTCTGTTACGTCAATTGTCGTTGTTGACTCGCGCTGTTATTCTTTCAGCGTTCAACATTCCTCTTTGTGATAAGAAAATGTTTATTTTGGTGCTTCATTTCATAACAGTTGTCTGTGCTACAAACTGAAAATGTTACGGAGAAGAAGACTGTCAGATGAGGTGATTAGGGAATTGTTGCAGCAGTCCTCTGATTCTGAAAACCGACCTAGGGAATGTGAATCTTCCAGTTATGATATTAATGAGGTAGATGGCGCTGGAAACTCAGATCCACACGAAGATGCTGATTATGAAGAATCCTTTTACAAAGATAGGGAGAAATTTAGTGCAAATTCTGTTGAGGGTGACTTACTGTTTTCTCGTAATGGGAATGAAATATGGGCTACAATTCCTGGAGCTGGCCCGGAGCAGAAAGGATGTACTGAAAGAAGACCAGGGACCTACAAGTTATTCGATTAGTAACTGTGATAATGAAGAATCTTGTTTCATGTTGCTCTTTCGTGTATCCCTCTTTGACAAAATGTGAGAAAGTGCGTGTGTACTAATAAGGAAGGTCGATCCTATTACGAGGACTCGGTGGATATTGATGTGCATGAAATGAAAAAGTTTCTTGGTGTTCTGATCCTGAGTGGCGTTTACAAGTCAAGAAATGAAGATATCAGTCAGCTTTGGAGTGTTGAGAATGGTCGGTCACTGTTCAATGAAATTATGTCTCTCTACAGCCTCCACGCTATTCTGAGAGTGTTGCACTTTGAAAGTGCAGCAGCCCGACGGAAACACTGGTCAAGTGACAAATTGGGCAGTCAGAGAAATTTTTGATATGTGGGAAATTACCCTTAGAGATGCCTACATTCCAATCTTGACCGTGGATGAACAGTTGGTCACATTCCGAGGTCACTGTCCATTTCCATAATACAACCCACCAGAACCTGGTAGATACGGAATCAAGTTCTGGGCGATTTTTGACAGTGCAACAATCTGTTGCTGATAGATGAAGGTGTATTTGGGGATGGAGAATGAAAACAGAGTGGTGGAACTTGCAGAGAATGTTATAGAAACCATGGGAGTTGAATCTTAAAAGTGTGGACGTAATATCAAGTGTAACAATTTGTTACCTACTCTCTCGATTTTGCTCATTATTTGCTGTCAAAAGATCTGACACTAGTCAGTACTATCCGAAAAAATGAAGCTATACTGTCCGCCGACTTTATTACACCTAAAGGACGTGAAGTTTGGTTTACGTTATTTTATTTTTCACCAGATGTAATGATAGCCTCTTGTGTTCCTAAGGAAAACTCAGTTGTAATCATCATTAGCTTTCTTCATTGCCATCCAACGGTGTCATCACCACATGTAAAGAAGTCTGACGTAGTACTGATATATAGTACCATAAAAAGGGGTATTAACACCATGGAACAGAAGAAGAGATGCTACAATGTGAAGAGAAAAACAAGCCACTGGCCATTGGTGGTGTTCTTCAACATGATCGGTGTAATTGTAATGAATGGATTCGTAATTTGGATGATGCTGGCTACCAATAAAATAAATGAGACGTCAGACTTTCAGCATATACTTGAGGAAGCAACTAGCAGGGATGAGGAAGTTAATGAATTCATTAGTAGCACTGAATCCACGAAAGGAAGTGAAACCAGCAGCTAAGAAGAGGAGAAGATGTGCATATTGCATAGAAATTAAAGATATAAAAAGTCAAATTATACGTTATGAGTGCACCAAACCTGTATGCTCGAAAAAGTCTGCTGTTGTCTGTAGACACCGTCTTTCATTCCATCCTTTAACTAAGACGGCTACGACGGAAGAGAGTGTAAGACAGAACTCAGACACTAGCGTTTGTTCTAAAAACAAATTCGATACGAAACATGTCATAGGACGTATCTGAGATCGGGAAGCTGTGATAATGAAACGTGAGATTATACACACTAGTTAATAGAGAAGATATAAGTATTTTGCGTTATATTAGGCATAAACCTTGTACAACTATGCGAAATTACGTAACAAAAATACATAACGAGAAGTGCAAATAAGGGCGAGCAGGACTCGCGCAAAGAGCGTTCTTTTTTTTTCTTTATTGTTATTTTTAAACCTGTTTACAGGCAGGCCAGCAGCAGCATACTACGCCGCTCTTTGGCCATAGAGAAACACAAAAGAGACAAATGAAGACAATTAGAGAAAAACATGGTGGATATATAAACGGAGACAAACACTTGGTAAAATACATGGAGCCGTTCACGGGCGTGGAGTTGAAGATTGAAATTTGTTGAGACACTTGGACACATACATAGACGAAAAGTGTCACACGCGAACGTAGGTGCACAAACGAGTAACACTGAACCACTTAAGCACAAAACGACGGCACACACAGAAACACGAGGCGTTGATCTCCGGCGCGCGAACATTCACTAAGCGTGTACGAGTCCGGGGACCTGCCAAGAGAGGAGGAGAGGGGGTGGGAGAGGGAGAGGGGAAAGCAGTGATGCCACGGGCAGGGGAGATAGGGGGGAGGGAGGAAGGGGGAGGGGAAGCCCGGGGGAAGAGTGGTGGAGGAAGGGGGATGGGGGGAAAAGGAGAGAGAAGGGAGGGAGGGTGCCTAAAGGAAAAGACACGGGAAGTGGGGGGGGAGGATAAGAGTTGATAGGAGGGGTAGATGGAGGGGAGGAGGACATCATCAGGGAGGGGGACAAAGAGCGTTCCATACAAACTTAATTATGTATGTGGATAGCACACCGTCCCAGAAAGCGAGAATCTGGAATGTTTTTGCCTGTTATCGATTTTTAAGACTTTCGAGAGTGTTTTAAGTTTAAATTTTGTGCCATTTCACATTTACTATTGTAATTTTAGATTTATTTTAATAATTCTGGAGTTATGCTAACATGCCGTACTAACTGGCAATTACACATGCGTTGACGTCGTAAACTGTCGCCCCTGTTGCGATTATTGGTACGATTCGTCTGAAGTCTACAAAGAAGAAAATGTTATAGCCGATCATAGGGTTACTGTTCTTACACAAATGTCATTTGTTCTATGGAAGCCTTCAATTAATATTTCGCGGGATATGCGAACCTGATCCTGAACGATGGAAGTGCAATCCTGCATCAATTAGTATTATTACTGTGCTTTGAAATATTAAAGATGATGTACATATCGTAGGCATAGACTGTCAGCGCTGTAATCGGCCGGCATTACGCCTATTACCGCTACATGGCAAACGCATCGATTTCACAGCGGCAGTGGTATTCATTTCATCGTAGCTCAGCCAATTAGTACGAAATAGTCGTAAATTATACACACGAACCTTCCTCGTAAATCACTCTATTACTGAAAGCCAGATCAAAATCCCTAGAGTTTTTCCTGAGATTTTTGACGGATTAAGAATTTAATTAAACTTGTGATAGCAAAAAACTATTTTTTGACCTTATACAATTACAGTTTTACCATTTCCGCATTTTTACCTTTGCTTCCACAATAAAACCTTGTTTCTTTCCCAATGTCATGATTCTAGGACAAAGGGCAGTTCCTATAGGTTGCGAGTATCAAAATATTTGACATAAATAGCCGTATCTTTTGATTGCATTGACGTAGAAGCTTAAATTTTTTACACCACCATGGAACCACGATCCTAAACATTCGATATGGATTTCAACTTGATACAACGACCACTTACTGAGAAAAAGAGTTGTTAACAGTCGGATATACAGACAGACAAATGGACAACAGTGATCCTATAAGTATTCCGCTTTTATCGATTGAGGCCTGGAATCCTGAAAATAAGTCACTAAAAGCGTAAATGCAAATATTTACAAATAGTAATGAACTAATAGAATCAGAGTGTCAGAGATCAGGGTTGTAAAACGCAAGATAGCTGTAATCATCTGGTCTTCCCTCCCTCCCGCTCATCTAAGTTGGTGCTAGCATGAGTGGCTGTCTGGTCCAACTGAAATACCTGCACCTAACTGTGAGCCTTACACAGTTCTTATTATAAATAGTTTATTTACTGAGGTATGAAGTTCCAGGATGATAATCTGCCAATGTCTATGGAAATGAGCCAACCGAAAAATTTGAACTACGATATAAAATACGGTTACAGAATGGTCTACACCACCGACACCGATGTAAAGTGTCCACTCGTATTCACAGACATCGAGATTACGGTATTCCTTGATTGTAGGTTTCTTAGGGCTGATATGTACGTAGGCATGCCACGGCAAAAGCTACGAATGAGTGGAACCTGTAGCCCACCAATCAATTTAAGAAATACTCTATGCTTGCATATCAACAACCTATAATGTAAATGCCATGTATAATATCTACTCCAGGAGTCAATCAGGTAACAGTGGAATCCTTGAAACGCTGACGACGACTAGACGCCAAACGGTCGACCCATCAACAAACAGATGGCGTGGATTTATCCAAGGTTATACTTGAGGCTAGCGCGGGTTGTTATTAGAGAGTCACCGTGAAGTTTGTTAATGATTTAGATTTGGTCAATACCACGATATTACGCTGAGTGCACTTGTTAGTGTCTTTTAGTTTCGCGGATCATATCAAGGAAGTCGCTGCTATTATAAAATACTGTATGAGATCTAGGAATATTGAAGCTGATACAACAGCTCCATATCTAACAATGATATACAGCTGCTCGCTCATCGAAAGATGTGTACCTAAAAACTGGAAAGTTGTACAACTCACACAAATACCCAAGAAAGGAAGCAGGAGTAATCCGCTGAATTGCAAACCCATATCATTAACGTCGATTTGTAGCAGGGTTTTGGGACATATCCTATGTTCTAACAAAATGATTTATCTCGAAGAAAACAATTTATTTATTAATAGCGCGGATTAAGGAAAAATCGTTCTTATGAAACACAAGTGGCTCTGTATTCTCACGAAATAATGAGTGCTATCAACAGGGGTTCTCAAATTGATTCCGTAATTTTTAGATTTGCAGCAGGCTATCGATACCTTTCCTCAAAAGTCTCTTCTATGAAGTACTGTCTCAGTTGTGCAACTGGATTCGTGATTTCCTGACAGGCTGGTAACATTTCGCAGTAAGTGATGGAAAGTCATCGAGTAAAACGGAAGTATTGTCTGGCGTTCCCCAAGGAACTGTTATAGGCCCTATGCTATTCCTGATCTACATAAACGACATAGGAGACAAACTGAGCAGCCCTCTTTGATTGTTTGCAGATTATGCTGTCATTTACTGTCTTGCATATCAACCTATAAAGTCGTCGGATGATCAAAACCAATTGAAAAATGATTTAGACCAGATATCCGTATGGAGAAAAAAGTGGAAATTGACTCTAAATAAGGAAAAATTAAATTTATCCATATGGGTACTAAAAGAAATACGCTAAATTTCGGTCACACGATAAATCACACTCATCTAAAGACCGTAAATATATTACAATTACGAGTAACTTTAATTGGAACGATCACGTAGATAATGTTGTGGACAAAGCAAACCAAAGACTGCTAGTTGTTGGTAGAACACTTAGAAAATGCAATAGATCGACTACAGAGACCACGTACATAAAGCCTGTCCGCCCTCTTCTGGAGTAGTGCTGTGCGGTGTGGAATCTGCATCACACGGGACTGACGAAGGACATCGAAAAAGTTCAAAGAAGGGCAGCTCGTTCTGTATTATCGCGAAATAGGTGAGCCAGTACCACTGGCATGATGCGCGTATTAGGGTGGCGCCATTAAAACAAAGGCGTTTTTCGATGCAGCAGAATCTTCTCGTCTGCAACTTATCCACCGAATTCGAAAATGTTCTGTTGGCTCTCACCTGCACAGAAATAGCTTGAAGGTGATTCGATGAACCCTCTGCCACGCAGTTAATTGAGAAATGCAGAGTAATCATATAGATGTAGATGTAGAATTGTGCTTATTGACAGTTTAATTAATGTTTCTAATTGCGTGGATCGTACATCAGAACGAGTTTTTGTTAACATGCCAATATCCGCACAACGACTGAACAGACGGAACCGTCGATCAATAAAGTGGAGTTTACGAAGTGAAAGGACAACCAACACAGATCCAGAGAGAAACAAAGTCGCCTTAAGCCTTTGCAACAATACAGGAAGCAATCCAAATCACAAACGTTAATCAGGCAGGGTCAAGACTCTACTATTAAATGGTGTAGAGCTAAAGGCTTGAGAGACAAGCGAAAAAGAGGGTAGCCATAGCTGGGACGAGATATTCAGCGGTAACTAATCATCAGGCAACGGAGCCGCCTGACGTGCTTTCTGCATCTGCTGTGCCTTGCACGGATATATGGTGTAGCTGTAGTCTGGAGGCCAAATGCCTCTGACATGTTCTCCCTATATATACTCTAGCTTGGAGGGGCATCCGAGTCATTGTCATATACTAAATCCCTTCCACTTACAATCATCACGTGGGACCTCAAATGGCCTGGCATGTGCCGACTTTGGTGAGGGTGACAGAGCTGCAGAAATTCCCGCGGTGGGTCCTCAACGTGACTGGCTGGGTTAGAAGGCAGCGCCATCTGTGAGAGTCCCAGAAGATTCGCAAGGTCTTGGGCACAGCCCGAGCCAGCCTGCAGAGATGTGGCAGCCAGAGGCGGCTGAGATGTTACCAACAGTTCGGCCTCCAAGGGCACCGAAGGGCGAAAGAGCTCCATCTCGTTCTAAAGTGAGGGGAGAGGTCACCAATGGTGAGGATGGGAGCTGGAAACAACAAATGGAGAGGAAGTGGTTCTACCTCCATCGCTTCCCTTCGACAGTCATTGTCATTGTCCTGTCGGGGCTTAACATGAGGGCAGAGGTCGTGGAGGCAAGAGGCAGGCTGGTAGGCTGGCTTGGAACTAGAGAAGTTGCAGTGGTCAAGGCTAGTCTGTGTTGTATATTAAAGATGTAGATGGTACATTATGCTTCAGCCATAGTTAATTTCAATGTTGGACCAGCTGCTGCTGACTGGTCGTAACCTCAGACATCTGCCGCCTCTTAATGCTGACGAAGACGACCTGAGTCAGGATTCTGGTTGAAAGTACGGCCTAGAGGTGGTAATTTAAGTTGTGCTCTGTAGGCTTCCATATTTCGACGCAGCAGGCCGAATATGGTGCACGGCCTGTACTTATTTAAAATTTCAGCTGGGCTGCAATCCATTTATGAGGAAGTTGTCGGTGCCCTCTCTAACTATCCTTATGTTGGACAGATAACTACAACTACTATGGCACCTATCCATGCCCTTTTCATCGGAGTCGGCTGTCATCGATATTACGTTCATCTGCGTCTTGAATATCCTGACCATCCGGTCGGCTACTGAAATGGTCGAGGGATGGAAAGCGGCGGTGATAAGGTGCTCAGTGCCATTGAGCTGACAAAAATCCTGCAAAGCAGATGCCGTAAATTGAGGGTTGTCAAGGTGGAAGGTGTCCCTTCTATTGTAAATGTGATGGAGAGGGCATGGGTAGTACGTGCCATAATGGCTATAGCTGTCTGTTCAACATATGAAAAGTTTGAGAGGGCTCCGACAACTATTAACAACATCACTTCCCAGAATGGACCAGCGATATCTATATGCACCCTTTTCTAGGGGTGGTCCAGGCATCGCCAAGGACTGAAACATTGGCTGGGGGCCAGCTGGTTGTGGGTGCAGGCATGTTAGTTCTGGATGGCGCATTCAATGGCGTCGTCAACCTCAAATCAACACACATGAAGCTGCGCTGTTACCTTCCATCTGCACATTCCCAAAAGTGCAGTGTGGAGGAGCTCCAGTATGTGGGAGAAAAGCGTGGGAGGAACTACCACCTGGCATTCAGCATCGTCCATAGCTAACAAAATGACCTCTACGGCGGCGCTAAGCCTGTGCCGTAAGGAAAAATTGTTGCGGTATTCCGAGTCCGTGTCCTTAGGCAAAATTCCGGACAGCCCCAAATGCTCCGGCCAACTCTGATGTACAGCAGACAATATCCTGCAGAGGAATGGATCATGGCCAGTTTCTATTGTTACTCCGCATGCCGAAACCAGAAATTCATCGAGGACGGGGGGGGGGGGGGGGGGGGAGGAGGAGGTCACCGATCTGCGTCTAAGGAACACACAGCACTTCAGTTCAATTAATTTCGACATCCACGTCGCACGGCAAGCCGAAAAGTGTGTTAGTGCTGGAGCGCTGCGTGGTGGGTCGTAATGTACCTCGATAAGTGTTTTTGCTTAGGAAGAGCGTAGCAGCCGAACTGCAAAATGAAGGGCTTGTGATCGGTCAAATGATGGAACTTAGTACCATAGAGATCTGCATGAATCTTTGGGACGCCATATATGATACCCAGTGCTTGTTTCTCAATTTACAAAAAAATTCTCGGACCCGCATTTAATGTTTTAGATGTGAAAGTTACGGGCTATTCCGTGGCGTCGGCATATTTGTCGGACTGCGGGGCACCAACACCACAGTCCGATGCATGACTGGCAAACGTAGAGTGGGATCAAATGTTGCTAAACTAGACGCCGACACAAGGTTCATTTTAACTTTCACGAAAGCTTTCTGGCACGCCTCTGACCCCACAAATTTAACACATTTTTACGCAATCGATTAAACATATGGGAAATACGGACCGCAGTGGGAATAAACTTGGCGTTTAGGAGCGACCGTTGCTCTCTGCGGTTCTTAGGAGTCGGTAAGTTTGTGATTGCATCCTCATGGTCCTTTTTGGGTGTGAGCGCATCTTTACTTAATATGAGTCAAGCACTTGACATTTGGCTCAAAGAAGCTACATCTGTAGTGGCGACAACGCAGGTCATGGACTCAAAATATCTGTAGGTAGCACAGTGCTGTTCCACCCGACAAGGGTAACTAACAAGTCATCTACGTAAGTAACACAGTTGTGGATAACCTGGATGGGTTGCTCAAGCTATCCCTGGAATATCGAGGCAGCGCTTGCAAACCCAAATGCCAACTTGTTATAACAATACAGAGAAACACCAAAAACACAACACATTATCATGCCTTACACGGCATAGGAAACCAGTTGACAATAAAAACAGCCTCCAGCCGTCTCGGAGTGGATAAATAACGTCTTAATCATTCACTCTCCAAAGCAGCGGTCAGTTCGTGTTACGATTATGGAGTCGGAAGCCACCACACATCCTTCTCTCCAAAGTAGACAACAACAGCTAAATACCATTGAGAAATAGTGACTGTAGTGGACATGGGAGATGCGAAAATTCATCCTCGCGTTTACAATATAAGTCCTTGACGATGCAAGCTGTCTTGGAACACAGCGTCACCATTGGGAAACAAACTATGCACCTTGAGAGGGACCTGATCAGCGAACAGGGTCACATGCGAGCTTCCAGAGTAACCATGGGACCCACCAGAATACGCGATATGACTGCCAAAATCATGACAGAACCCCGCCTCGTGTCACTCTTCGGACGTAAATTCTGCCAGAAATAGCAAATAGTGTGAAACGAGACTTCCGCTGGTCAATGGTCCAGGTTTTATGGCTTCGGAAACACGTTTACCTGTTTCTGGTATCTGCATCACAAGAGTGGTTTTCGAATTTCAGCTCGCAAAACAGCTCCCGGCTTATGGGGATCCCTTCTTGTTGTTTTGGTGCTGAGAGTGTTCACGAATGCCACATTCATTCTGCAGTTATTTTTGCAGCTGTTGTCCGCTTATTTTTAGTCGCTATCCTCTTCAACAGGAATCTGTCACGATCATTAAACACACAGTTTCGTCGATGCTGTAATTTTGCGTGCTTCTCCGCTTTCCCTGTGTGTGGTATAATTCTCTGATACGATGTCTCTTGAAAAACGAAACACTTCGGCTACCTTAGTTAGTGAAGCACTCGTTATAAAAGCATCAACAATGTGCCAACTTTCGAATTCACTTTGCTCCGACATAATGCACTCACAACTACACCGAAAGTTGCTCTGACTACGACTGACACTTTCAGAGTATTGAGGGCATCGCACAGCTGCAGTTCGGCATCAGATAGAACAGTCCCACCTGCAGGCTTGAGGCCTGACTAGCATCTGCATTTATGTTAGTGCGTGCGTTTGTCGCGGTAATGTTTCCGTGTTGTTGTCCACCCGCTGTATGTACCGAATAGCACATTAATCACTAAGAACTGATCATCTACAGTCAACTCAATGTACGCGTTAGCGATATCTCTCTTCGAAAAGTAATGACCCTCAACAAAATTAGCCAACAATTCCTCTAACTAAGCCGGCCGCGGTGGTCTCGCGGTTCTAGGAGCGCAGTCCGGAACCGTGCGACTGCTACGGTCGCAGGTTCGAATCCTGCCTCGGGCATGGATGTGTGTGATGTCCTTAGGTTAGTTAGGTTTAAGTAGTTCTACGTTCTAGGGGACTTATGACCACAGCAGTTGAGTCCCATAGTGCTCAGAGCCATCCTCTAACTAAGGAAGGTGATGCAAATCGACGTTTGGTTGTCCATTAGCGATAGACTTAAAATTACCACAAATTCGTAGTCAACCGCTATGTTTCTTAACTACGACCATGGGCGTAGCCCACTGGCTACACTATACTGGGGATATAACACCCATTCTTTGCAACCTATGATTTGTTGCTCGTGCATGACGAAACACCACAAAACTAGAGTACTGCCTCTTGCCTTAGGAATGTGTGGGTAAGGAACCGTGTTATACAGCCTAATGTAGGTTCAAACAGCTGCTTAAATTGCGCACACAATGTATGAAGTTCCGTGAATGGGATGGCAGTTGAAACTAAATGTGCCTGGCCTTGAATATGAAAAGCAAGACTCGCAAAAGCGCATAAATAGAAAATGTTGCAGTCGTCCCCATCCCAGAGTTGACTACAAGCGAGATTAGTTGCTGATCTACATTATTGTACTTAGCGTAGTCTAGGATCTGACCCTGCAATGGGATCGACTGCCTATTAAGTCATCACTTAGAGCTGATGAGACAATAGATGTGGGAAACCAATGCGGCGTTATGAGTTTCATTCATCACACGGCCGCACCTGCATCCAACTGTAAACCTGCCGTCGCTCCATTAAGTCTAGTTGTAACATGAGGCGCTGCATTTCACGTGTTCCTGCCACGGTCACCTACAAGATGGTGTGGAGCGTGCTCACAATCGATGTTTTTTTATTTATTATTATTATTATTGGCTTTCAGGACGTTCCCATATAGCCATTCCAACAATGGCAAGTCTTTTATGAATACAGGGACAACACAAAACCAGTCCCGGAATGAAAAGAAATTTCTGACTCAGTCGGGAATCGAACTCGGGCCTCTTCCCTTAACAATCCACTATGCGCTCGCAGAGGGCCAGTGCTGCCGAGGCATGCCGGCTGAGACAAACTTTCACAACGGTATCAGGTTTGTGGCTTTCTAAACAGGGACATAGCTGGAAGGGGAATGACGCCGTTGGATTATGTAGACCGCAAGCGGGACAGACGGCACGAACCGCACTGGACGTGATCGTAAAGCACAATGGCGACTACTATTACTAATAACGTCGACGCCAGAGAAACTGTGACGCATAGTTTGCGCTGACGCAATTATTTCGTGAGCCTTGGAAAGTCTTAACTCATTACTCAAGGTGGAATCAGATGCCTCCAAATGCTTCGCACTAATTTCTCAATCAAGAGCGAGCCGGATGTTTACTTCACGGATTAAGGACTCGGCATATGACGCGCCACACGCTCGTGTGCCACGCTTTGTAGGTCAGCAGCGCATGCTGCGTAACATTGCTAAGCCTAGCTGCAACGACGTGAGTTTGGTAACCGTAATAGTCAATCAGCAAAACACAAACATCGTAAAAGTCAAGCTAATAGGATTGGAGAGTGGACGTAGTTTTATCACCACTTCGTACAGTTTACTATTACAAGTTAGGAGTTGCGCACATCGATGTTCAGGGCCGGTTATTGCACTTGCCTTACAGTGAAGATCAAAACGAAGTAGAAAGACCTCCCAGCTCTCGTTTGCATCGTTGAAATAAGCGAGTGGCTGAGGGGGAGGCGAGCAACCTTCAGCTCTGACTGTTATTAGTTTTTCAGCAGCTGAAATAACAATGTCTGGTGTTTCTGGTGGAATTTGCACTGTTTTTCTTGCTATTCCTATTGCTGCAGCTGTTGGCGCTGCAGAAAGTCCCATTGTTTTCCTGTCGTCGCTGTTGTGGCACCTCATGCTGCCAATACTTCAGAAACTCGGGAGCCATGCTTCATCGGAATAGCTGCGGTAAGAAAGCCCTCGTCACCACATTTCTGTCGTACTCTGATTAGGTAGAATACGGTTTACTATATCTGTCATTGGTGGTAAAGCAGAGACTTGCGGAACGAAACAGCCTCTTCCAGAGGTAAAAAAAGCCGTGTTAAAGTTAATGGATAACCGAAACATGCCCAATGCTTAGCAAAGACGTCTTAAGCGTTTACAACAATCCAGGAAGCAATCCAAATCGCAAACGCTAATGAGGCATGGTCAAGACACTACTACTCAATGCCGCATAACTAGATGTTTCAGAGATTAGCGAAAGCCTGGATAGCCAAATCCGGGAAGCGGTATTTAGCGGTAAACACTCGTCAGAGAGTGAAGCCACTTGGCAGTCTCTCCACGGATATTACGTCTCGACCGGGCACAGGCTGCAGCTGTAGTGTGGAGCCAGAGTATCTATGGCCATTCTCTGTATCGATACTCAGGCTAGGTTGTGAATCCGAATCATCTTCGGATACTAAAATATCAGTATCCAGGGAAAGCGATACACAACGCCATAGCTGCAGACGATGTATTTTGTGACCATACAACGGACTTTTGCTAACGCTGTGGTAGCTGACGAATAAAGGCTTTGCATAACTTGCTAAGCTTAAGGTCAGTCAGCGAACGTTTCCTCTATAAATCAACTCGGAGCTTCTACGTGCTAATGCACGAAAATACGACCCATACACAAACCACCAGAATACAGTTAATGGTCCTCTGCAGGATGTGGAAGGACATAAAAAAAATGTGCAAATGTGTGTGAATTCCCAAGGGACCAAACTGCTGAGGTCATTGGTCCCCAGAATTCCATGCCCGAGGGAGGACTCGAACCTCCGGCGGAGAAGCCGCACAACCGTGACAGGGCGCCTCTACCCGAACGGTCACTCCGAGCGACTGGGTGTTCTTAATAACGTAGCTAAGTTTCTGTGTAAGGGCTCTAACTTACACCTGTCGCAATGTACCCATAATATTTTTAAATAAATGGAGACACTAACTGCTTCACTAGAACTTAAGTATGCACTCACAGTTGATTGAAAGTTGTTGTAACCAAAGTTTATCGCTTCCCCCCCCCCCCCCCCCAAAAAAAAATAAATAAATAAATAAATAAAATAAAATAAAATAAAATTTTCACAATGTATCATAGGAAACGCACACACCGGTAGAGCATTTCTATACAAGCGAATGCTATCGCGTAATTCATGATGAAACCCTTGAACTTTACCTCAGACAACCGTTGAAGTTCCATGGCACCAGTTCAAACTATAGGCCCCTCACTGGCTTCCCACTAAAATTACTCGAATTCCGCCTTGCAGCTAGGTGCAACAGTCTTAAATTGATAAAGTTCCCACGAGCTTATCCTACTCGTAATCAACACACCATGAAATTTTCTGTGTCCAGACTGCGGACTTAGAATAATTATCAAACGTAAACTGAAAAAAATAAGTTCCTACAAACGGCCAAGCACTTACCATAAGTCCAAATTTTGCGATTTCAAATAATTCAACGCTCACAAAACGCTGCCATATTGTCGCTCATAAAACGCAACCACTGCCAGAGACTGTCCTCAAGACAAATCTGTACCGAACTCGCTGTTTAAAGATCAACGCTCCCCCTATAAATTCTCGGTCTACGACCGCTGAAATCAAATCAACAACTTAGTAAGACAGTTGCTGAAATTCGTAATTTAAACATTTAATATACCTTTGATAACTCATTTTATACGGCAATTTTCTGGGAAATTTTGTCTATCCTCAGTTTTTCAGGGAATAAGTATTAATCAATCATTTAATCTACATATTTTAACAATTTCCTACTTACATCTAGTTTATACTACTGCCGCTACTTTTAGGATTTGACTGCGCGAAGCGCACATTTTGGCCTTTCATTTAAAAATGTGTGCAATTTCATTGAGTCTGCTATGATTTTCCGATACAGATCTTTGTTGTAATTTCACAATGCCTTGACCAGATATTTGCCTTAAATCATCTCTTGGTGACCCTCTACGATTTTTACACCAAACGCTTCTCTCCAGTACTAAACTGCGATCTGTTGAGGTCTCAGAACGTTTCCTACCAACTGATCCCTCCTTATAGTCAGGTTGTGTCACAAATTTGTTTTCTGCCCAATTCCGTTACGTACCTCCTCATTAGTTACGCGATGTACCCGTGCAATCTTCAGTGCTCTTCTGTAGTACCACATTTCAAAGCTTCTATTCTCTTCTTGTTTAAACTGTTTGTCGTCCATGTTTCACTTCCGTACATGGCTAAATACATACAAAAACATTCAGAAAGGACTTTCTGACAAATCTCTTCTTCAGAAACACTTTTATTGCTATTGCCAGTCTACATTTTATATCCTGTCCACTACGATCATCGTGAGTTAGCTACCAAAATAACAAAAGTTATCTACTACTTTAAGTGTCCCATTTCCTAATCTAATTTCCTCAACATCACCTGATTTAATTCGACTACATTCCATTATTCTCGTTTTACCTTTGTAGATGTTCATCTTGTATCTTCCTTCAAGACACTGTCCATTCCGTCCAACTGCTCTTTCCCGTCTCTGACAGAATTACAACCCAATCGCCAAATCTCGAAAGTTTTTATTTCTTCTCCCTGAACTCTAATCTCCAAATTTTTCTTCGTTTTCCTTCACTGCTTGCCTAGTGAACAGATTGACTAACTTGAGGGATAAGCTACAACACTGTCTCACTCCCTTCTCAACCTCTGGTTCTCTTTCATGTCCATCCACCCATAGCTGCGATCTGGTTCCTCTACAAGTTGTAAATAGCCTTTATCTCCCTGTATTTTGCCCCTGATACCTTCATAATTTTAAAGAAAGTATTCAGTCAACATTGCCGAAAGCTTTCTCTAACTCTAAAAACGCTATGAACGTAGTTTAGCCTTTCCTTAACCTGTCTTCTGTGAGAAGTTCTAGGGTAGGTATTGCCTCGCGTGTTCCTAAATTTCTCCAGACTCCGAACTCATCTTCTCCAGGATCAGCTTCTACCAGTTTTTTCCATTCTTCTGAAAATAATTCGTGTTACTATTTTCCAACCGCAACTTATTAAACTGATAGTTCGGTAATTTTCACACTTGTCAGCACCTATTTTATTTGCAATTGGTATTATTACATCCTTCTGGAGGTCTAACTTACAAACTAATGCAGATATTGAAAGAGCGTCTTCACTTGCTTAATAGGTTTTTTTTCTGCTTAAGGTGAGTATATTAGGTCCTCACATATGGGTCAATAGTTATTAATTTGTGAGTAAGTTTGTTTGTCGTGTAGTCACGAAAGGCTTCCACTCCCCCCCTTGAAACACCCATGCCTCAGTTTTAACCTCTGCCTAGCCGCTCGCTCTGGATTGTCTCCTTACAATTTTCACTGCTCATAGTAAATGAATTCGAGAGATGAAGTCGGGAACAATGGCGCTGAACGTGCCTGTCACCCCTGGGGCTATTAAAGTTGCAGAAAATAGGACTGAAAGGTTATTCATCCTTGAGAGATGACGTTGTAGGGTGCAACCTCGAAGAAACATTTTCCGGCCAATGATGTCCGGAAACCTTCTCGCTACCGGCTAACTGAATCAATCGACCAACATCATTTTCGAACGAAACTGCATGTAGAACACGCTCTGTGGTTTAAAGATCGAATATTCTTTTCTGTTCTAGCGTTAAACGGCAATGTTCTTGTCCGAGAGTCAACTTCTGTATGTTTTAACATTTCTGAGGTTATAGACTTCCTCACCTCTAATGAAACATTTATATTTTTCTGGAAGGACTGCAGCATGCATATAAAAACAGAGACGAAATTAATGTAAACATATCCTTACAGCAGACTGAATAAAAAGCCCACACTACTAAATGTTCACATATTAAAGGAAGTATTTTAATGGAAAACGTATTACATGTCACTATAGCATTAGTGCTGCCTGTTGCAAAAATGATTAACAAAGTTGCTGTCATTTCATTCACAGCAAGCTCCTACAGGTTCCGTCTGGGTCCACCTCAGGCGTTAAACTATTTCAACTTATTCAGGTGCTTGACATCAGGCATAAGAACCTAGTTCATTTCAAGTTTTTTAAAGTGTCCGCAAGCAAAAGTTAACAAGTTCCCTGCCCTCCGATTGGGCTAGTTATGAAAGACAACATCCTTTCATGGGAAGCAAGTTCTTGACGTGGTGGTAGCCGATTGCACGAATAAACTGACCATCATCCCAACTTGGATTTCACCCAGAGATGCATTCAACGAATGGAATGGGGACGACGGTAAAAACAAACAAAACCTTTCCCGTGGAGTAAATTGTGTTCGGAGTAGTCATTACACAGTTGCAGGTTATAGAGAGACAAGCAGTTTTCATTCAGAGCACATCGAAGATTTGTTGTCCCATTCCATGCTGCCGGATCACTTGCTGAGATCTCGGGCTAGGATTGTGTCTAATGTTTGTTTACAACTACCCTCTGAGTTTACGTCTTCTATCAAAGGACTTTGCCTCACGCAAGCTACTAAAAATAAGTGCATTTAATATATAATATGCCTCTTACTGTCCGTTGTGGCTAAGTCATCGTTACGATTACTCTGTTTCAACCCATTCTATATGCTTGAAAGAACGTTATTACCTGACCTCTCACTAGATAAAGTCGACAGAACAAGAATGTTCGCATGTCTTGATAACCTCGGGTAGCTTCGGTTGTGTACAGCTCCCACTAGTGGGGAATGCAACAGACTCTGGCAAAGGTGATAGCGTTTTAACGCTATCATTGTTCCCTTTTTATTGTAAAAATTTTACTTACTGATCTTCTTGATTTTCTGTGATTGTGTGTAACTACCACATACTGTTTTATATAAACTACGACACTTACTTGAAACGCCGAAATGTTTCTGCCTTGGAGATAAAAACCAGAGGAGAGCTGTATAGTTTCGTGGTTGGAGCGGGCAGCGTTCGAGGATTTGGGTTTTTACGGAAGTAACTAAGGTTAGCGTAACTTCATACCTTTGATCCCTTTTTCTGTACATCGCATGGCTTGATGATTGCGCCACTCCAACGAAGTATTCTACACTGAAACGCCAAAGAAACTGATATAGGCATGTCTATTCAAATACAGAGCTATTAAAAAAGCAGAATACGATGCTGCGGTTGGTAACACCTACATAAGACCACAAGAGTCTGGCGCAGTTGTTTGATCAGTTATTGCTGCTACAATGGGAGATTATCAAGATTTAAGTGAGTTCGAACGTGGTCTTAATAGTCGGCGCACGAGCGATGGGACACAGCATCTCCGAAGTAGTGATGAAGTGGACCATTTCACGAGTGTGCCGTGAATAACATCAATCCGGTAAAACATCAAATTTCCGACATCGCTGTGGCCGGAACAAGATATAAAGGCACATTTGCATGCCGAGCGTGAGTTTCCGCGGAAACGCGAAATATTAATTAAATAAATAATCAGTGACTAATAAATAAAGCCTATGGCACACAACTGCAGCGCTGTGTCGCTGATAAAGACAAAAGAATAATTACGTTACTCTTATGTCTGTTTAAGAGAAGAGAGAGCTCAGGTAGAAGTGGTGCGAGAAGCACGTATTTTATTTTATTGTCTGGCACACCGCCATATTTTCATGTTATAGAAGAATACTGCGAGTTGCAACCACACTAGGCACTCGATTCTGTAATGAATTTATATTTATAAAAGTAAGTAGGATTATGAACTGTAGGCTATTTCATTGAATATATCTGATTTAACTAACTGTGTAACTTTTTTATGTTTAGTAGACAATCACCTCTGTACGACGTATTGGCATGGCTGGCAAATCATTGTAATATTGAGATTAGATCATGAGTCCGTACCTACCGCAGCAGTCTTTGGAAACGATTTAATTACGAAGTCCGATTATTTCAGTTTTCTTTCACGGTCAACTACGAGTTACATTGCCTTTTCCAAATAGCCATTGTCAAGCGTCTGATACCGAATAATTAAACGTCCACGTTCCAGATAAGCAAATACCAATTGCAACCAATCATCATACATACAGAATAATTAATCATTAATATTTTATTCCAAATTTTATTTTTATTTATTTTATATTGGCGACTTCGTGTCGGACTTGTTATTTTGTCGTTTGTTACATTGTTCTTTTTGTTTCATGTCAAAAATCAACTTTCTGGACCTGGACGTGAATGTATGAGAGATAATGAATATCTGAAGATATTTTCCAATTCTAAAGTTTTGCCGGAAGACGCAATGAAGCTTCCAGCAAAATAAGGTAAGACGCAGCATCTTTGCATTAGCAGGCTTGACCAGACGTATAATTCAGTGTATTAGCTTTTCAGTAAATTCTGTAGTGTTTCTTTCGCGCATAACAGTTTTCAGTAACAAATTTCATTCTTAGCACTTTTTCCTAAACAATAACGTATCCAACAATACCAATACACGAGTGTACAATATGGCCGACTTCTGTACGATATGATGTAACATGGCCAGCAGCCATTACCAATAATCTCAAATTCAGTTTATATTTTTAAATTAACGGGACAGCCATTGTTGCTACGAGCGATTCATGCTCAACTGCATTTCATTTTAAAATCAGTGTCAAATATTTTCTTGAAACATAAATCACGTGTGGCATGGTAATGACTAGAAATCAATACGCAAAAATGGAACAGCAAAGACGTACTATTCAGACACAATCCGACTCGGACGAGAGACAAATGTTAGAAAATGACTTTACGACAGCAACCGGTAGTGACGATTTATCAAACATTGACGCAAGTGTTGACGGAAATTTTGACAATAGGCCGTCCACCACAAAAATTTCAAAGTCTCAGTCAGAGCCCATGTTAATGCATGACGTCACGTCTAATGACGCGGCGCGGGCACAGACGTTGCAAACGGTAAACATTGCCGACATGTTACAAATGATAATGAAACAGAACGCCGAAAACATGGCAACCTTACAGACACAAAATGACGAAATTAAATCTGACCTCATAGCACTCAAGACGAGTAATGACACTTTATGTAAACGTGTGGAACTTATAGACGCCACACTGACCAAACAGATGACTGAACTCAGTACTAAATTTTCCCAGCTTAATACGACACAAGAAAAGACTACAACTGACGTAGCACTTTTACAGACACAAGTAAAAAATCTTAGTGTCACGTGTGAAGTTCTTACTGAACAAATTCAAACATATCCTTCAGTACACGACAACCTTGAAAAACGAATTACTGACGTACAGAATAAATTTGACAATGTTGAACAACACCTGACTGACATCTTACAATCTGATGCTACAGCTCATTTTCAAAACATTAATAAAGAATTTCATGATTGGGTAGTGAACAAAGACAAACATTTTGATAGATGCCTACGTGAAAATTTACCAACAATTGTGCACGACTCCGTAGCGCAATACATTACTAATAACAAACAGCTGATCAGTGACGCAGTACAATCCGTCACTGGACCAATGACACAATTCACCGATCGACCACAGTCTGAATGTAACGAAAATATCAGTCAAAATGTACAGTTCAGGAATCAATATACATTCGAGTATGACACACACATACCGCACACGACAAACACACAAGAACAAAACACACCACGACTACAACACATACCACGATGTACAAACACAAATACAAGCTATTATCATGGTAAACCACAGCAACATTATTGTAATTACTCGCCAGCTGAACATTGCAGTAATAACAGTGGAACAAATCCATATCACAATGCAAAGGAAGAAGAAAGCTTAATGAAACACAGGCAATTTCAGATTTTTATCCCAGAAAAACGAACCATTCATCCGGTGATTTTTCTTAAATCTTTTAGTAACGCATTTCCACGCACTTGGAGTGACCGGAAAAGGATTTCATATATTGTCGGTTACATCCAAGGCGATGCAGCTGTCTGGGCATACAGTCAAGCTGACGTATGTACCACGTACAGTGAGTTTGAGCGTGCTTTTCTGAACAAATTCTGGTCGCAATCCGTCCAGGAGCGACTCAGAAGACAAATTCTAGAACCTGAAACTTTTAACAGTAAAAATGGCAACTTACGCAGATATTTTGAAAAATACTTGAACATGGGACACTTTTTAGACGAACCAGTCGCAACACGCGATATACTCCGTGCGTTGAAGGCCAAATTGCCTTTCAACATTAAAGAAAGACTCCTACATATCCCGGATGACGATTCAGATTATTTTTTAACAGCTTTAGATTCGGTTGACATGTTACTTGAAGATCAGCGCTTCGCGCGGCAAAACAGCAGCCACAATGTTTACACTAGTGGAATGCAAAACATGCAGGCTTGCCAACTCAATTCTGGTGCGCCCACAGTTGGATACGCGGTACAACAAAAACAGCAAACTCACATGCCGTCTCAATACGGAAATCAAAATCAACACGCGTATTCCAATACAAACAATAGTTACAACAGTAATAACACTTCATGCGGCAATCCATACAAAAGGCACCGCGGTAATAACTACAGCGGTAACAACGGATACATAGGCAACAACAAAAACACAAACAGAAACAGAAATAATAATAATAACTACGAGCCAAGACAGCGTCAAGGCTGGACTCGTAACGATCAGTACTTTCATTCAAACACTGCTTTACCACAGCAGCCACCAGGACAAAATTGGAGCATACCTTATGACCGACTGGTAAGTTATAATGCGCAACAGCAACAACAACCGCAAAAGTTTGGAGATCACAATAGGCAATATCCGAATGTGAATATAATAGAAATGACACCTGACACACAACCTCAATCTGTGTCAGTACCTAGTACAAATGCTAATCCAACAAACTAGAAACAGTCACTTCTATGCCCCAGGTCGTGGCTGAGGAATTCTTGGGGGGCGACTTCAATGTTAATCAGTTATTTGGCACCACAGTTGAACATCAGAATAATGATATGCCGAATAATTCTAAACAAAAATTACCTGTTTTATTTATAAGATACAACCACAATAACAATATATCAGATGAACTTTTACAAGACAGTACACAATGTCGTTCAAACACAAATGAAATTGTTTTAGCATCTACCACTGGTGTAGTAGGTGGGATTCCAACTACTATTATTCTAGATACAGGTGCAGCTGTGAGCGTTTTGTCTTTTAATTTCTATAAAAAGATGTGTGAATTGGAACCTGTGCCTGAGTTTCCTGCCCAAAACTGTAAAATAACTACTGCACTAGGTAATAAGTCATGTAGGGTTACGAAGCAAGTTTTTGTAAACATTAAAATAGGTAATGGAACCGTACAATGGCCATTCCTGGTTGTACAAAACCTTGTGACAAATTGCATATTAGGAATAGATATTATGAGCGAGAAGGACTGCATTATAGACTTCTCCAAAGGTAAATGTATTTTAAATAATAGAGGAAGTGTAATTATTATTGATTTGGACAGGAGAACTCTAAAGCATGACAAACACTGTACAGGGTACAAGGTTCAGTTAGTACTTGACAATGACATTCAAGACACGCACACACACTCATTTGACACAGAGCTAATGGACTTGAAAACATTGCTTGATCATAAGATAAATGAAGCTACAGCTCTCAGTGCACATGAACGTATAAAACTACAGGAAGTGTTATCCAAATATTTACAAGTTTTTGCCAAGCGAATAGGTGTTATCAACACGTATGCGTACAAGATTGAAGTTAAGCCTCACAAGATCTTCTACCACAAGACATATAACGTACCGTTATCTCAACGACCTGCTGTGTGGCAAGAATTAAAACAAATGTTAGACTGGAAGGTCATTGAACCATCCACCTCACCTTACTGTAGTCCTCTACTTGTTGTCAAAAAATCAAATGGAAGCATCAGGTTAGTGTTAGACGCACGAGCAATTAATGAAATAATTTTACCAGTTCACACAAAACCCGAAAATTTAGAAGAGCAATTACAGAAATTTCTAGATGCAAAGTATTTTTCCACAATAGATCTCGCTAATTCATTTTGGCAGGTGAGTATCACTCCTGATTCTCGGAAATATACTGCATTTATGTTCGGGGGGCGAACCTATCAGTTTTGTGTTCTACCTTTCGGACTGAATGTCAGTTCTGGGGTATTCATTACAGCCCTGGATACCGTGCTTGGCGATGATTTAGTTGAGACAGTCACACACTATGTTGATGATATACTGATAGCTACACAGTCTTGGAATGAACACGTTGACACACTTCAAAGAATTTTAGAAAAATTTGCACAAGCTGGAGTTACAGCCAATCTTAGAAAATCAAAGTCTGGTTGCAGTGAGATAAAATATTTAGGACATATCATTAATTCACAGGGCATACGTCCTGATCCCAGTAAATTAGATGCTATCAGAAACTTTCCTAGTCCTCGAACTAAAAAGCAGTTAAAATCATTCCTTGGGCTATGTTCATTTTTCAGACGTTTTTTGCCACAACCACTTTTGAACAGTAAACATCTGCTAAATCTACTCAGAAAGAATCAAGTTTGGATCTGGTCGGAACAGTGCCAGAATGACTTTAATACAATTAAACATGCTTTAGTGAATGCAAACATATTGAGCCATCCAGATTTCAATTTAGATTTTTGTATGACTTGTGACACTTCACGTACTGGTTTGGGATGTTGCTTATTTCAAGTTGTAAAGAATAAAGATAAGGAACAGATAAGAATTATTGGGTTTGCGAGTCGTACTCTATCTGAATGTGAGCGTACATACTCCACTACTGAGTTAGAAACACTTTCCATAGTATGGGCATTCAAGAAATTCAATTATTATTTATTTGGAAAACATACAGTAATTTATACCGACCACCAGGCCCTGACATTTTTGTTAACTTGTAAACTTGTACATCCTAGACTATCACGATGGGCAGTTACACTTCAGAACTACTCTTTTGAAATTAAGTACATAAAAGGTAAGGACAACACCATTGCCGACGCTTTGTCTAGACTTCCACAAGGTATGAATGAAACCAACAGTGACTTAGAAAATATAAATGACTACAGGATTCTCTTAATGCAAGACAAGCAGTATCACCAATATTATATTGATATGTGCAGATCACCGACATCCAAATGCTACTAACTGGTGTGTATGCATTTCCAAAGAGTCTGAACGTAATCTAATTTGGCACACACACTTAGTTTGGGGTCATTATGGGACGAAGAAGTGTTTAGCAAAGCTCAGCACATACTGTTATTTTAGCAATATGAGAAGAAAAATTTACAGGGAACTGAAAACATGTGTCATATGTCAAAAATCAAAACCTCAGAATTTATCCACAAAGACAGATTTACATTCTATTTTACCCAGTAAACCCCTGGAAATTCTGTGTACTGACATCAGTGGACCGCATCCAGCAAGCTCTGGAGGCGTCAAATATATCTTGGCTTTTTACGATATATTTTCTAAACATGTAAAACTTTATGCTTTAAAATCCGCCACTGCAAGTGCTATAATACGAAGATTCTCAAGTGATTACCTGACGCACGTGGGAAAACCTAAAGCAATTCTGTCAGATAATGCAGCATACTACTCTGGGTACAAATGGAGAAATTTCTTGAAGGACAATAACATTAGAAGTATATCTATTTCAAAGTTTAGTCCACAATGTAACGCGACTGAGAGACTTTTCCGAGAATTAAACCGATTCATGAGGACCTATATTTCATCAAAACATACTAATTGGGTGTCCTACCTAAGTCTTTTCGAAGACGTACACAATAACTTAAATATTTACGATACAAATTACACACCTAACGAGATCATGTTCAATTGCAAACAGAACGATCAGTGGATAGAACCATTACCTAAGTTGTGAGACAAGGAAATCACACCTGAACAGAAAATAAAAGAAGTTTTGACTACGCTGACACATCACGCACAGATACGAAACAAACATCACAGAAACATAATAAAAAGAAAACAAAAATTCGAGGTAGGAATGCTTGTACTACTTCGTACTCATCATAAATCTGTAGCACTCAAACGACGCAACGCTAAGTGGCGTCTGCTATATGAAGGACCTTATATAATTGTTAACATACCGCATCCTGGTGCGTATTTGTTACAACATCGTAGAACTAACAAAATTATTGGGCTATACGCACACCGAGATCTTAGAGCATTTCATGCGGAATAATGTCAAAGTCACATCCATCAAAACATTGCTAAGCAACTCCAAAAAACTCTGTTGCTACAACACAGATAGTAAGTAGTATAGAAATTTTCATTTCAGCGGTTCCAGTGACGCAGTTGAAGGCAGCAGAACTCTTCTTTCAGCGCGCGCCACCACCTGGAAGACGGAATATTAAAATGAAATTTATGTTTACGTAGCAGTGAATGATATATTAATTTTTTCACGGAACATTTGTGACTGTAGGTATCACTGACTTGGTGTGACACCTGACGAACCGACAGATGTCATCTGTGAAGCGAACTTTTACTTTGAGAAATAGAATAGACGCACATCTCTCAACACGAAAAGCATCTATCAGTAGTCAAGGCCACACAGACACTATACACACACGCACAAAACGCGAGGAATCAAACATTTTCTCTCTTACTATTTTGAATATTTATTGAGTAGTGAAAATGCCTGGTCTTGCCTACTGATGTAATGAATGTTGTGTCTAACCTATCTTAATTTCAGATGACATCACAAAATAAACATCGATAAAATCCCAGCAAAACCCTTAAAGAGGACGTAATTATCTGCAATTCATGTAATCAAATGTGACACAATGTAATAACCCATAGCTATGTAATAATGATGTAAACATGTTTATGTGCAACTGTATTATGTTTATGCTAAGAAAATATGTGACGTGTGTATGTATGATTACTTATATTTTTTTTCTTCTCTTTCAATGATGTATAATGTAACTGTTACTATGTAAAAGAAATTTGAACAAAACGAGTGCCAATAGGACATTGCATAGTGAACCATTGTTCACGGACCTTAATGAACATTACTAACTCTGCAACTACGCAGAAACCTATGTGAAAGAAACTGTTAATGACATTCATTATGCATCGTACCTATGTAAACGCGATGAACCATTTCTTTGATTAATAACTACGAACATTTAGGTGAGCTATATTCAGCAAAAAACTGAAAATGTGAAGTGCATAATTCGTGCATCGTCTAGTGACAATACTACAGTACCTAACTTCAAGATGTTAACTGGATTAAATGGACACAAAGTGCCTGTCCAGAAAACAACACGACGGGTGGAAGAATTTTGGTTGGAACTTCAGGGAATGAAATGTTCTCGAAATGTGACGGACACTCTTACCTGGACTGTCCAAGGATCCACGCCAGCTATGTGCCGTCCGAGGTTCTGCAGCCAAGCTTCCACGGAATGTAAAAAACAAACTGCACGAGGACCAATTACTAACGGGTCACGTCAGATCTGTAATAAACAATGCCTTTAGTCACAACGAACTGCATCACAACGACTATAATGGAAATGGAAATGGACACGCTTATGTTTTAATCACGTTGTTATACAATGATGATACTAACCTGAGAAAAAATTATTGCGCAGCAGATGAATATGAACTGTAATAACGACACGATGTGAATAGGTCGACGCACCTGAAACATACGGACATTTTTCTTTGAAGTATTTCAAAACAATACTATGTAACTAAGAACATTCAACAATCTGAGTTGTATTGTGATATAACAAATATTGTAAATTTAAAACTAAGTTACCTGTTATAGAATGTAGTCTTCATATGTAATCTTGGTTGAATATTTTCTTTGTGCAACGACTAAGATACGCGCGCACACGAACAATATGAACTGCATTACTGTGCCGCATGATCTAACTGTATGATATAACGGCACTGCCGGAGTCACACAGACGCTTCTGCGCATGCGCGCACTCTATCTGCCAACATAAGAACTTTTACGGCGCACCCGCGTCATTCAAATTTTGTATTTAATGTGTATAATGTGTGTAATGTAAGTCATGTGAATAGTTGTAGATAACTTAGATTTTCTTGTGCCTTTAGGTGAATTGCTCGCCTGCAGGTGTGTCCTTTCGCCTCGCAATTCAGGGGGCAGTATAAAGGCACATTTGCATGCCGAGCGTGAGTTTCCGCGGAAACGCGAAATATTAATTAAATAAATAATCAGTGACTAATAAATAAAGCCTATGGCACACAACTGCAGCGCTGTGTCGCTGATAAAGACAAAATAATAATTACGTTACTCTTATGTCTGTTTAAGAGAAGAGAGAGCTCAGGTAGAAGTGGTGCGAGAAGCACGTATTTTATTTTATTGTCTGGCACACCGCCATATTTTCATGTTATAGAAGAATACTGCGAGTTGCAACCACACTAGGCACTCGATTCTGTAATGAATTTATATTTATAAAAGTAAGTAGGATTATGAACTGTAGGCTATTTCATTGAATATATCTGATTTAACTAACTGTGTAACTTTTTTATGTTTAGTAGACAATCACCTCTGTACGACGTATTGGCATGGCTGGCAAATCATTGTAATATTGAGATTAGATCATGAGTCCGTACCTACCGCAGCAGTCTTTGGAAACGATTTAATTACGAAGTCCGATTATTTCAGTTTTCTTTCACGGTCAACTACGAGTTACATTGCCTTTTCCAAATAGCCATTGTCAAGCGTCTGATACCGAATAATTAAACGTCCACGTTCCAGATAAGCAAATACCAATTACAACCAATCATCATACATACAGAATAATTAATCATTAATATTTTATTCCAAATTTTATTTTTATTTATTTTATAAAGATCCTGCAAGAAAGGGATCAACGACGACTGAAGAGAATCGTTCAACGTGACAGAAGTGCAACGCTTCCCCAAATTGCTGCAGATTCGGTGCTGGGCCATCGACAAGTGTCAGCGTGCAAACCATTCAACGAAACATCACCGATATGTGCTTTGGGAGCCGAAGGCCCACTCGTATACCCTAGATGACTGCATCGCCCGAAGCTTTACGCCTCGCATGGGCACGTCAACACCGACATTGGGTTGTAGATGACTGGGAAAATGTTATCTGCTCGGACTAGTCTCGTTTCAAATTGTATCGAGCGGATGGACGTGTACGGATGTGGAGATAACCTCATGAATCCCTGGACCCTGCATGTCAGCAGGGGACTATTCAAGCTGGTGGAGGCTCTGTGATGACGCGGGGCGCGCGCAGTTGGAGTTATGTGCGACCCCTGATACGTCTAGAGGCGACTCTGACAGGTCACACGTATGTAAGCATCCTATCTGATCACCTGCATCCAATAATGTCCATTGTAAATTCCGAAAGTCTTGGCAAATTCCAGCAGAACAATGCGACACACACACACACACACACACACACACACACACACACACACACACACATACACATACAGAATTGGTACATAGCGGATCCAGAAAGTTTTGCTATGGCATCACTTCCGCTGGCCACCAAACTCCCAAGAAATGAAGATTATTGAGCATATCTCGGATGCCTTGCAACATGCTCTTCAGAAGAGATCTCCAACCCCTGGTACTCTTACGGATTTATGGACAACTCTGCAGGATTCATTGTATCAATACCCTCCGTTACTACTTCAGACATTAGTCGAGTCCACACCAAGCTGTGTTGCGGCTCTGCCCTTCTGGGTGCTCGCGGGGCCCTACACGATATTAGGTAGGTGTGCCAGTTTCCTTGGCTCTTCAGTGTGTTTCCAGCAGGACCACTCACCGGTCTGTATGAGTCGAATCGATCAGCAATGGTTTTCGCAACAGGCTGACGTCGACCTGATTG
Organism: Schistocerca nitens; assembly: GCF_023898315.1. Lineage (NCBI taxonomy): Eukaryota > Metazoa > Arthropoda > Insecta > Orthoptera > Acrididae > Schistocerca > Schistocerca nitens. The sequence goes on from NC_064614.1 coordinate 545,428,179, forward strand.
GCTGAATACTTGAGCGCCGGACTTGGATTCCTCTGAAATTTTGTGGGACAAAGTGAAGCGTCACATGAACTTACACTGGCCAACATCGACCCCAGGACCTGCTGTTGCATACGTGGGAGAGTCTCGCGGACGATGAAACGTATTTCCATAGGCTGACCGCCTCAGTGCCTCGTCGTGTGAGGCTGGTAACTGATACCAATGGTGGGTGAACCTCATACTAACCTCATGCCTGGCGTGAAACTTCTCTCGCCTCAAACCATTCTACATTATACCACAACATTTGATACAACAGTATCTTTCTTAATTGGAAATCTACACGAAATAGCTGCACTTTACATTTTTTTCTGTTGAATTCGTGCTACTTACTACTTAATACAAATAAATTTGAGAAAAGCTCAAGCAAGTCGATTTGAATAGAACTAGAAATGCTGTCTTAATATGAGACAAAGAAACCACTTAATATCGACCAACATAAGAACAGGTAAACTTTAAGATACCAATATTCTCTTCGTTACTGACTCGCCAAACTTCTCTGCGCTTGCTGTGCGAAAGAAGGGCAGTCAGCGTATACAAAATCTCTTTCTCAAGTTAACATTCTTCGGGAGTCCAAGTACAGCAGTTCATGCACTGTGTCTATTTTATTTGTGTTAATATTCGGAGAAATGACCACTAAAATATATGGAAACAGTATCTTCTTTTACAGATTGCGCGTCTAAAACATTGTCCTCGCTTTTCATCAATGACTGAAAAATTAAGTTTCCTGACTTTTGCTATTTTTTTTTCTTAGGAACAAAACTTCCGCTTCTGTCTCCTTTGATCCCGCTACAGATTTCATCTCTTTTTCCAAACGTCCCCTGTGTTTAGACGATATTAGCTGCTTGACAGATTCAGAAGGTGCTGATTTTACTACATCCGGTAATTCATCTGGCCTTCTGATCTTGGGAGCTGGTTGGATAACAACTAGACTCACATTTTCTCCGTTGTTTGCATCTTGTACCTCAAACTCCTTGTGTATGTCAAAGTCATTCTTTCTAATTATACGGGCATTGGAACTTTAACAACGGTATATATTTATTTACAGCTCGTACAAAATAGATTCGTGTTTCAAAGTTTTCCTGACCTTCAAAGTAGTCACCAGCATTGTGTATAACCCACTGCCTGTGATTTGGAAGTCGTAGGATACTCTTAGCAGTGCCAGTTGTGTTGACAGTTCGAGCGGCGAGGTCTATTGCCCGACAAATTTGTAGCAGTTCTGAAGCGAATACTGTGAAGTGTTTCCTTCAGTTTAGAAATCGAGTTGAACTCGAGAGGGCTTAACTCAGGGGAGTGCCGTAGGGTAGGTGGTGTAGCACTGAGTAGCCCCATCAGGCAAACAAATCAGTAACAGCTTGCACTGCGCGTGTTTGAGCATTGTCCTGCAGAATGATGGTCAGGTCCTATAGAAAGTGTCATCATTTCTGTCTATAAGCTGGTCGTAGGTTGTGTTCGAAAAATGAACAGCATAGAGACAGAAGTGATGACACTTTCTGCAGGACCTGACAATCATTTTGCGGGACAGTGCTCATGAACGTACTGTGCAAGCTGTTACTGATTTTTTTGGCTGATGGGGCTGCTAAGTGCTATACCACCTACTGCACTCCCATGACTTAAGCTCTCGTAAGTTCTAAACTGAAGGAAACACTTCACGGCATTCGTTTCAGAACTGCTACAAATTCGTCGGGCAATAGACCGCGACGCTCGAACTGTCAACGCAACTGGCACTGCTAAGAGTATCCTACGACTTCCACATCGCTGGCAACGGGTTATATGCAATGCTGGTGACTTCTTTGAAGGTCAGTAAAACTTTGAAACAGGTATCTATTTTGTACCACCTGTAAATAAATAGTTGCCACTATTAAAGTCCCAATCCTCATATATCTGTCACATGGGATTGATTTCAAGTAAGCCGCTACAGATAACCTCGTAACAAAAATAAGGTTGCTGTTTGACCTGAGTTATTTACACACCATTGTTCTGCTCGTTTTGGGTAATACATTTTAAACGGTCTCATAAATTCTACACAAGAAGCTGTGTTTTATGTCCGAAATGGGGTGATAAACACACGATTTGGTCACGGTTTCCTCTTCCTTTGTCTGTCATGTAAATGTGAAATGATATCCATCATTTATTAGCACTTCACAAAGTTCACAAAATTCTCGTACGACTTAGTGGAAATATGATTCTGAATCCAGCTACTACGGTAGCAAGGTGAAGCTACCCTAATATGAGAGGTCGTGTTCTAATATGTCGCGTATCAAAATATCCATGGTAACGCAAAACCTATCGGGAATAGGCTATCTTACACGAAAAACCTGGTCAGACAGTTACGCTTCGGTTTAAAGTACAATCCACCATCGCGAATGTAACAGTACCTTGTGAAAAATATATAATAACATTAACGTTTTTTTGTAAGTGTTACTCAGCTTCAGGTATTAAAACCGTACAAGCACGTACACCCAAAAGACTAGAAATTCAACACTTTTAAAATCAGGGATTCTCGACAGCGTCCAACTCCGTAATGGTTTTTGCTGTCACTATCCTAATCCTCCGGCGCTGTGAGATTTAAGTTCTGATACTTCCCAACAGAGCTGAACACTTATTTCAGTCATCATACCTGCCTCACATTAGCGAAGTCTCCCGCACTAGGCACTCTTCCTTTGTACTCAAAACGACAGCAGGTGTATAAATTAAAAACATTGTCAAATCAGAACATAAGTAGTCACCTCCTCACATTAAATTATAATTTTAGTAAGGCAAATAGTAGTGCATTTCGTCATCTGGCGCCTGTAGCTCTATACCCGGAGCACAGACATTACTGAGTTACAGTTTCTTGGCAAGTTACGGAAAAACAAACCACACTTTAGTTTTGAAAACCATATATACGCTTGTTCTGTCAATTGGGGGTAGTGCAATTGCATACCTGCTTACTCCTTCCGGATCATTATACGTATCCAACCGGATTTTAATAAAAATATTGTTTGACAGACTTAACACCTCTTATTCAGACACATTACTCTAAATAGTTGAACTTACATTTCCCTACATTTTTGTAAATTTACTTGGAAATCCGAATTTATGAACTCACTGTTAAATATTTATCTTCTCATATTCAATTTCATCTTCATGATTTTCTTCTGCTTCATTAACTTTCCCGTTCAGTTTGCTATTTTTGAGAATACATTTATACATTCAGGCAAAATGCTTTCCTTGGAAACCTTATTTGGACCTGATTTTTTTTTTCGAAATTTAGAGTGATAGTGCATTTCAGTGTTCCCAAATAAAAATGACATGACGATTGCTGTTGAGCTTGGTGCTTAAATTCCGGGTGAAATTTCATAAAAGTTATATCATTTCCAGTTTCATGCGTGCCTAGGAACTGAATACTTATTCGATTAGTGGCTCTCTCCTGCATTTAAAATAGGAGCTCCGTAAAATATAAAATTTTAGTATAAGTCTGACTGATATACGAAGGCTTGCTGAAAAGTAATGCTTGTGAATTTCTTACAAGAAAACTCTTACAGATTTTTAAATAAAACAAACGTTACTAACATTGTACGTCTTTACTCTTCATTTTCAAATACTTGCAACGTGTGCTCCTCAGAGGGCTCCAAACTGTAGCTCGATGTGTAAAATAACGGCGTCAGTGAGTAAGAAACAGCGTACTGTAATCGAGTTTCGAATTCTTACATTCCGTTCACACATGGAGCGTCTTTCCCTTCAGCATGGTGATGCCAGGCCACACCCAAGTTATCGATCATCCTCGATACAGTTCCGATCTGGCCTCATCAGATTCTCAAAAGTTTCCAAAATTTAAAAAGGACCTCCAAAAAATTTACTTTGGTGGTGATGAAGCGGTGCAAGCATAAGTGACGTTGTGGGTCCATCAACCAAGTAAAATATTCTTCAGTGACGTATCAACATACCGGTCTCTCGTAGGGAGAAATGTGTACGCAGCCAGGGCGACTATGTTGAGAAATAAATATGTAGACATGAAGGAAAAAGATGTAGAAAGGTAATCGTTCGTTTCATTTAAAAAACTTAAAGTGTTTTCACGTAAGATATTCGCAGGCTTTGCTTTTCAGCACTCTCACGTAAAATCACTTACTACTCAACCTAATAATATTCTCTCACTCTTATTAAACGAATTGTTATAGAATAACATGGATGAATTTTGTTCAAAACTTAGTTTTTTTATAATATTTGTAGCTCGTACAACAGTGTTGTCTTAATGACTACCAAATAAGCACTAGTGTTGAATTTATCAAGACGAAAGAAGCTACCACAGGAAGACGATACTCTTGTTCAATAAATGATGTCCGAGCACTGTAACCGCGAGTTACATGCACAGGGCCTCTAAACCTTCTTTCGGACCTCGTCTAGCGTTGTCGATCAAATCACTATATATTTCGCTATCGCTGTCGACATCGTGCACTTCCATATACAGACTTCAAAGAAAGTTTTGCATCACCTCGGCCGAGAGTTCCGGAACCTGTACATAAAATTGGAGTAGATGGTTCAAATGGTTCTGAGCACTATGTGACTTAACATCTGAGGTCATCAGTCGCCTAGAACTTAGAACTACTTAAACCTAACTAGCCTAAGGACATCACACACATCCATGCCCGAGGCAGGATTCGAACCTGCGACCGTAGCGGTCGCGCCGTTCCAAACTGAAGCGCCTAGAACCGCTCGGCCACAGCGGCCGGCAATTGGAGTAGAGACCAACATAAACATTATTTCCGCCCTTTTTATTGCTCATGAAAACAACACATTGCGTTGTACGACCGTACAGCGACACATTCAGAAGGTGTCGTGGGGAAAATTTTGAGGAAATGAGCAGGTCCAGAAACATCACCTAGCTTCCCTACAGAGCGTCGAACTTACAATGCCCAGCGCTTTCTGCTAGGCCACACCTTCGAGAGGAGTGTTCAGAATGGTTCAAATGGCTCTGAGCACTATGCGACTTAACATCTGAGGTCATCAGTCCCCTAGAACTCAGATCTACTTAAACCTGACCTAGCCTAAGGACATGACACACATCCATGCCCGAGGCAGGATTCGATCCTGCGACCGTAGTGGTCGCGCGGTTCCAGACTGAAGCGCCTAGAACCGCTCGGCCAATCTGGCAAGCGTTTGAGTGTTCAGCTAAACACAATGTCCTAATGACGATATTAGCAGAGAGGACGAAACGTCGATCGTGTTGAAGGATTATGACACGTCCTAACATACCCGGAGAATTTATCCTCAATAAATGTCAGTTTGTTATCTTGCGAAGTGTTGTTGTGATATAAAATCTAGAGTAAACTTTTTCTTTTGATTTCTGACCGTCAAAAAGGGCGCTCTATCTGAGGTTTAAGTCATTTAAGAGCTATGCGCTTGCAGCCAACTCCGAATCAACTGGTGGCTGGACGTAAGATATCCTGCTATTACCTACGTGAAACATTATTTAACAAGATGCAAAGAAACACGGCAAGTACGATGAAACAGACTGCCAGAATACAGTGGTGGCAGAAATGACGATGCACTGAGCTTGTTGACTACCGAATCAATGATTAGAGCACGCGCAGAATAATATGGCCGGCAGATGCACATTCTAAAAGGCACATGTTGCAAGAGCGGTAGTGGTGTGCGTTGCGAGCGGGCGCTGTAGACGAAATGGAGGGAAAGTGACGTTCTAAACTGAAGCATTTGCTAACATTTTTTGTAAATATTGAGAGCAGTCCCTACACGCCCATGGTTGCATGGTGACTATTCAAAAAGATCTGTCATCTCTGCTTTGGTTAGTATCTAAACAGGATTCCTCTGAAAATGCAACATTAATAGCGAATTATTTTCACATGGCTTTTTGACACAGTTTAACTTTCAGAGAAGTTCCTTAAGTGAGTGACGTATTTTGAGTAAAACCTACATAACTCCTATCTCCATGTTCAATTACGCTTCTTTTGGCTAGACACAGTGGAGATTACACACTAAGATATTGTGGAGACGCAGTGCGAGAGAATTCTGAGACAGTTGTTTTTAAAGTTTGTTAAGCGGAGGAACTGAGGAAAACTAAGTCCATAGCCTATGGAAAAGCACATCCTCAGTACAAAAATAAACGTGTAATGTCTTCACTTATGTCATTCCAAAACCCATAGCATTTCTCGTTCCATCAGATATCGATGGCACTTAAAAATTACAGTCTTTCAACTAAAAAGTCTGCAGCTAGCAGAATACCATGGAAGATAAGGAAGTTATGCGTAGTAACCATATGGCAAAATACCCTCCACTGTCTCAAACCATTTATGAAATGTGAGGAATGGCCCACGTACCATCCTGGTCTTATCACTTGCGCACTCGATTGCACATGAGTGTACTACGTAAGATCAATTTCCTCGAGACTGGTGACGGACAGAGATCTCCACCCAAGTCCAAAGTAGAATTCAGTATGTCAGCTCGATTTAGTACACAGCAACAAATTATGTAATATGCGCCATATACGTAATTATATCGACCACTATTTCTAACTGCAAACTTTTTCGAATTTGACACAGTGTCTTACTTAAATGAAAATATCACAATAACTACGACTAATAACGAAACGTGGGGCATGTCATCACGAAGGTGACATATAAAGCTATAAATACCGCATAAGTGACAGTTTTTACTGAACAGCTCTTGCACAATAGTTTGAGAAAGATTGCAAGGCATGTGCCTCGATTCTGTCATCGCAGCACATCGCCAACCAGTCAAAATCTGGCAAACAGTGTTGAACAAACGAATGAACTAGCCCAGTGCTCTGGACGAAAGCTGGTTTCTGCGCGTTGGTCACCATATACTGTGAGGGCTTTATCTCCTTAGAGTAGAGCTAATACCAAGCATTAAACAATGAAATTCGGTCAGTCAAATGTGGAATGGAATACTATGGGACAGTGGTTTGAAGTAGACAACATCTAAGAAGACTAGAAACGAGTAACACTATAATATGGCACTTCTTCAGGCTGTTACCAAATTTATACCATAAAAACAAAATCTTGTTCTCAGTTCATAAAACCAACCTTAAACTAAGTTTGTAGCCAACCAACTACTTACGGTATATAGCTGATTGAGTAAAACATGTAGCAGTAAACAGTCATGAAAAATAGAGAGTGAAATCAAACATTTCATTTTCGAGGAAATGGCCTGAAAGTAACATAACAGTGGGCATTTGATTAGGAGTACACAGTTACTAGACTTCCCTCTCCCGGAGACATCATAGATGATATAATGATCCATTGGCTCCAGAATTCTCCCCTCTTACATATGCCAGTTACCCTATATATAAAATGGCAAGAAATTAAAAATGTGGTGTGTTATTCAAAAATCGGCGTGAAATTCAAAATAGATAGCCATCCAGCCCCCACTCCTATAATGTCAGTTTTAGAAGTAGAACTTTTGTCCTGGGTATAAAATGGTGGGGAATTTTTTAAAAAATGCTAGATGCGGCAATTTCATATATTTTACGCAATTTCACATGTTTAAAGGTAGCACGCAAGGTGTATGAGACAGGCGAAGTACCCTCAGAATTCAAGAAAAATATAATAATTCCAATCCCAGAGAAAGCAGGTGTTGACAGGTGTGAAAATTACCGAACTATCAGCTTAATAAGACACGGTTGCAAAATACTTACATGAATTCTTTACAGATGAATGGGAGAACTGGTAGAAGCCGACCTAGGGGAAAATCAGTTCGGATTCCGTAGAAGTGTAGGAACACGTGAGGCAATACTGACCCTACGAATTACCTTAGAATATAGGTTAAGGAAAGGTAAACCTAGGTTTCTAACATTTATATACTTAGAGAAAGCTTTTTACAATTTTGATTGGTTTATTCTCTTTAAAACTCTGAAAGTGGCAGGGGTAAAATACAGAAAGCGAAAAGCTATTTACAATTTGGTACAGAAACCAGAAGGCAGGGTCGAGGGACATGAATGGGAAGCAGTGGTTGGGAAGGGAGTCAGACAGGGTTGTACCCTCTCCCCGATGTTATACAATCTGTATACTGAGCAAGCAGTAAAGGAAACAAAAGAAAAATTTGGAACATGAATTAAAATCCATGTAGAAGAAATAAAAACTTCGAGGTTTGAGATAGTAATTCTGTCAGAGACAGCAAAGGACCTGGAGGGGCAGTTGAACGGAATAAACAGTGTCTTGAAAGAAGGGTACAAAATGAACAAAAAAAAAAAGCAAAACGATGATAATGGAATGTATTCTAATTAAATCAGGTGTTGCTGAGGGAATTAGATTAGGAAATGAGACCCTTAAAGTAGTGTATGAGTTCTGCTATTTTGAGGCAAGAGGTAGAGAGGAATATAAAATGTAGACTATCAATGACAAGAAAAGCGTTTCTGAAGAAGAGAACTTTGTTAAGTGTCAGGAAGTCTTTTCCAAAAGTATTTGTATGGCGTGTAGCCGTGTATGGATGTGAAACATGGACGATAAATAGTTTAGACAAGAAGAGAATAAAAGCTTTAGAAATGTGGTACTACAGAAGAATGCTGAAGATTAGATGAGTAGATCACGTAACTAATGAGGAGGTAGTGAATAAAATTGGGGAGAAGAGGAATTTTTGCCACAACTTGACTGGAAGAAGGGATCGGTTCGTAGGACACGTTCTGAGGCAGCAAGCGTTCACCAATTTAGTGTTGGAGGGAAGCGTGGAGGGTAAAAATCGTAGAGGGAGACCAAGACATGAATACACTACGCAGATTCAGAAGGATGTAGGGTACAGTAGTTACTTGAAGATGAAGAAGCTTGCACAGGATAGAGTAGCATGTAGAGCAGCATCAAACCAGTCTCTGGACTCAAGACCACAACAACAACAACAACAATGGTTCTACTTCCCTGAAGTACATTTTATTTATGTATTTAGCTAGTGATATACCTTTCATTTCTGTGCAAGTCTCGAGACTGACACTGTAAATAGTGTTCACGTGTCTCAAACATGCTTTTGGTTGTAACCAACGTCTGCAGTAAACTACCATCTTGTCATTTGTCACAGTTTGTTATCGGCTGCACTTATAAAAAACGACTGTTTTTAATACAATCTCACTGGTCAATGTAATGAAAGGAAACTCCTCAAATGTAATAGATGTGTACAAGGCAGCATCGTTTTAGGTTTTAATATTGCACTATGCTATTGATAATATACTAACATTACAAATAGAACAGAACACTAGCACACTCCAATCTCTCTCACACAGTAAATGTCAAGCACGTTGTTAGAGATATGTGTGCATAGTACTGATAGGATCTCACTAAGTCCTGTCACTGTCTCAAAATCACTACAGCTATGAAACTGAACGATTCACCTTATGTCCAAAAAGCCTAAAAGTATACTAAATGTGACGGAGAAGGTTCTTTTAGAAATTTAGTACAACATTTCGCAGTAGGGAGTTTCCTGTAGTCCATCTATACATAACTGCAAAACCCAGCACCGGATAGCCAACACTTCATGTAGCTGGTTGCAGGAGTACCATGACTGTCTTGATTAGACTACCATCACTGTGAACTATATACATCCTCAAACCAATGCAGTGCTGTGCAGTGCAGTCCTACCGTGGACACCTATCCTGAATACGTGCATTGAGGTAACTGTCAGGCACATCCATCATAATTATTTTTCCACATGACTTCTAAGTCATTTCTGATAAAGGCAGGTGAGATTCGTACAACAGTACACTTGCTTGGAAGTCCTTTGCTCGCCAAGGTTTTCGAAAGTTATGAAAGAGAGGTCTGCCACTTCGATGTATGCTTCATTTCACCGGCAAGCTTACAATTGTTAACAGATTTAGTATGCAGGCGAATCAGTACTACAGAGGTTTCTTCCAGAGATATCTGACATAATATGTTTGCACAAAACTCCGTATATTGCAGATGTAGAAGTAACATCCAAAAGCGCCAAAGATGCATTCAGATCACACAAATTCGATAGCTAAGACATCAGTGTGAGTGCTCCTCAAAACACTGTAGCACTATTGAGCTGTACACCACAGTCAGTTTCAAGAATGTTAGGGCAGGAAAATGTCCTACAATAGTTCTTAAATACGTGTGGTCGATGTGACTCAGTAAAGTAGGGTACTAGTGGTATTTTTGTGGTAGTACATTCATCTCACAGATTCATTCAGTAAGTCCCATCGCGAATTCAGGTAGCATCAGCAGACTCAGATTATAGGATGCAATAGTTTCCTAACTAGCTGTACTAGAAGGTTCAGGCCATAGATTGCCAGTTAGGTGAACTGCACCAACCACATACTGTGCGACAGACGAGAGTACTATTATTTCACTGATAAAAGATGTGCTTAGAGTGATGTAAATTTAATGCTAATGTAGACGAAATGTTAAACTCCAAGCATATATAAACAGAATGTGATTTACGTCCAAGCTAGCACTGCGTTTTACGTGACTTTTTAAGGTAATTCCTCGCATAAATTGTAAGTGTCCTGATCTTTTTGCATAAGACATCTAACACTGACAGTGGGTATCTAATTCGTCACAGGTGAAGAAACTGAAGATGTGAGCAATATGTGAAACATGTTCATAATCGACTGGCAGGGTAGAAGGACTCATATTTGCAAGAGTACATGCTTCCACGTGATTTATAAATCATTTTCCAATGAATGCCTCTATGATTTCTCCAACAATGATGCTTGCGCTGGAGGTATATCTGACAGTCAAGGTAACGTATATCAGGAAATGTGGCATGAAACGACCATGCATGCAGTCAAGAGGAAATTCTATAAACATCCTAGGATGTAAGATAATAATATATGTGCAGTGGTAATAAAAGAGTTCCGAAATTCACTGTACCTCATAAAGAAACTGATTTCATCTAAGCCACTCTTAAGTATTGTGGACGAAATTTAGACTCTAATTGTTCCTTATGGCCGGTCGGAGTGGCCGAGCGGTTATAGGCGCTTCAGTCTGGAACCGCGCGACTGCTACGGTCGCAGGTTCGAATCTTGCCTCGGGCATGGATGTGTGTGATGTCCTTAGGTTAGTTAGGTTTAAGTAGTTCTAAGTCCTAGGGCACTGATGACCTCAGAAGTTAAGTCCTATAGTGCTCAGAGCCATTTGTTCCTTATGAAGTGTGAATATGGTATAAAAATGAACAATTTGTGTACTGCAAAGTGGAGACAATACAACACTTCAACCAATAATACTACATGCTACAGTAAGAACTGCAACATAGTTTCCCATATTCATAGCTTCAATATGGTGACACAGTCGCCCTCATCAGACAGATACTTGGGGACTCCATTCAATTGCAGTCTCTGGACCATGCTGACAGGATGCACTGTGCCATAGCGTCCAACACTGGTGACAGTTTTTTCATGTTGAAGTGCCATGGATAAGAAGAGTAGGGATCATTACTCTCCTAAGAGGCCATTGTTTCATGACGAGTTTGAGGCATATCTGATGGCTACAATTCACCACTCCACAGCATATAGAGGTGTTTTGCTCTCTATGTGCTTGATACATGACCTTAGCACATAACTTCGAACGTTTTTAAGACAACTGGTTATCTGCTATGAGAAAGTTGGCTTAGCGTTTGTTCACACTAATTTTTGTGATGAACTATAAAATAGTACCTCTTTCTTTTCTTCTCACACATTTGCACAAGAACTCTAAGTGTGCTTCAATTTCTTAATTTTCCGGCAGAATGCTATGTGAACTATTGGTTATTTTTAAATTCCCACCATTTCACAATTTGGGTTGAAGCGTAAGTGTCCTCCTTGCATTTTCTGAATTTCTGCACTATTTAAACTGGATTACTTGGGCTGTGACTGTAACACCACGCCAAACCACATTCCAGTGACAGAAATGGAAACTGATATTCTGCATCTCACATTAGGCTATTGAGCTTGCAGTATGTGTTGCGAAGTTTCTTCCAATGTGATTAGGTGGTTGGTGGCAATGGAGGGATGACTACGGTGCGTGAGGCTCCTGTGGCTGCAGTGGCATGGTTGGATCGATGAATGTGGCATGATGTGAGACCCAGAGGCTCGTGGTAGAGGGAGGGTCCTCTCAGTGCCGCAGTGTTTGTTTATATAAAGACATAAGCACTCCCATCCAATACCAGCAGTGGTGGAAGTTGTTTAAATGTAGCACAAGGTGTCTTAAGCTTAGGGCAAGCCAGCTGCATACGTAGGGTGCCAACTGTTTAGAGGGTGGTAGGTGGAACTGTTTCAGTTTATACCAGATGCAAATTGATTTGGGACAAGCGGTATGTGACCTCAGGGGAGATCTTAGTGGCCATCATGAATTCTACAGTTACAGCAAGTGGCCTGATAACCAAAACAACTATAAGCAGCACTGCAGGGCCTAACATGTCTGAGTGAACAATAGCTGTCTACCTGCATTGGGAAAAGATGTTTATATCTATTATGTGGTTTCTCACATCGCTGAAAGTAGCATATAATCTTAAACTTTAGGTTTCTCAGCTCAAACTTCGAATGACAACTCTATAAACTCTGTGAGAGGTTGGAGGTAAGAGTGGTGGGTGAATATTTAAACTCTAATGTAACAGGGGCAATTGTTTGAAATTTGGACAGCTGGGTTTCAAATATTTTAAAACTTAGGAAAGGTGGGCTCCTGATTATGTAATTGAACTGAACTGAATTAAATTTAAACATGAAATTGAAAGCTAATACGAAATGTATGTGAGGTACTGACCTTTTTTTTTTAAAATTTACTGCAAGAATAGGATTCCAAACTTAGAACACAGTTACTTGGCGATCATGCAGGCTGTGCTGATGTATCCTGGTATCCCATCTTGTATTGATATGTATACAGCATGTGTTCACATTCCCAGAAAACAAACTTGATTTTTTTCTATTTCATAGCTACAGGATAATACACTATCTAGCATTTTTTATTCCCACCGTTTTGGTTCAAATGGTTCAAAAAAATGGCTCTGAGCACTATGGGACTCAACTGCTGAGGTCATCAGTCCCCTAGAACTTAGAACTACTTAAACCTAACTAACCTAAGGACATCACACACACCCATGCCCGAGGCAGGATTCGAACCTGCGACCGTAGCAGCAGCGCGGCTCCGGACTGGAGAGCCTAGAACCGCACGGCCACCGCGGCCGGCCTCCCACCGTTTTATTCCTACGACAACAGCCTTACGTCCAACAGTAGTGTCATGGGAGTAAGAGGAAGAACCTCACTATTTTGAATTTCCCACCACTTTTTAAATTTACTCCATGTTTTTAGTTTCCCATCTTCTGTATATAGAGCAATTGGATTATGTCAGAGAGGTACAAATCTGTAAGCAATAAGTGATGTTGTCGATAATGTCGAAGGAAAAAGGAAGATCTGGCAACAGTGCACTGTGTTCTTGAACACCCACGATTATACTACTCCAGTAGTGGAACATGTAACCTACTTTTCTGAGCGCAATTTGCAAATCACATTCTGTAAAGCAGACAGACAGCTTTTTATATCAAAAGTAAATGACTAATATTGTTTCCATGCTACTCGCTATGTGTGCAACAGATCTGTATTTGAGATGTTGAAATACCAAGCCATTTACCCCTTGTGCATTCGTTGAACAGACAGACATGTTGGCCGTTTATAGTAGAGGAACAAGAATAAAATCATAATTGATAAATGTGAAATGTAGAACCCCACTGCATGCGATACTGTGTCCATTTCTGTTCTTGCTTTGTGCATATGGCATCTGCAGTGGCGTAATGAAATGTTCGTTGTGTAATGTTTGCTATTGTAACCAGGATACTAATCAAAGGTCGACACTAATCCACATGAAACAGAGCTCAGTAGACACTTGTGCAGTTGTTCACAACTAACAGTTTGTCCCATATCACAGTTTCGAATTTCAAACGAAAAATAATGATTTGCTGGTACGAGGATTTCTGAGGTACCTTAAAAGAACCACTATTTACAAATATCTTTGGTGGACAGTTGGATGAAATAAAATCGTGTCCATGAACAATCTATTTAGTGGCTCAGTTGTGCATTTTTATACTTATAAGTGTCCATTATTTTGTTTAATACAGGAACATAAATTTATTTTGCATGCAACAGCTGTTCGTTTCGCCTTGTCAAATTATTTTCTGTGGCAATGAAGTACAGATGATTAATGTATGTGTTCTGTAAAAGGCAGCAATAACAACTCAGCGTAGAGACGACAACCACGTGTATCCAGATGTCTCTTCTAAGATCACAGAATTGATGCATTTACAACCCAACACAATTAATCCTTACAGCTAATACAGCAAATAAATGTCATATACAAAATACAATATGCATAAATAATTTCCAAACAGAATCTGCACGGGGTTCAGAATGTGATTATGAATGTATGCACAGAGATGTTTCAAAACCACTGCCACACGTAAAGAATAGGAATGGCCGCATATTCTTACATGCCGCTCTTTATCTAATTGTAATCAAGGACTGAGGATTTCTGACTATCGACGTTGCAAGTAACAATATTAGTCTTCGAAAATTACGCGATTTTATGTATTAACGAATCAGCTGTGGATAAAGAGAGCTGTTAACGAATAACTGAAGATCTATTAGCTCGTTTCGAAGTACTGATTTAATTGATAATCTAACTGCGTTTGTTATTTTAAGCTTTCTAGAATGTAAGAAGGTTAGTGAAAGACAACTGTTGATGGAATACACAGAATCAGTTTCTGACAGCACATTGACTTGTTTCACACGTGGCACGATTCTCCTTCATTCTAATATTCAGAGAACAAGGCGAATGAATGTATGGATGAATTAATGAAGAAACTCTATAACATTATCTGTTAGATTAAGTCATCAGATACACTAAAAATTATTTTACTTTACTAAAGTGTCCATCAACCTTAACATTAATTTCAACATCACAGTGTTCTTTTCATTAGACACTCTGTTAGTATAGTTTATATGTTAGATGAACACCAACTCAACGAGGCAACTGTAGTGGGACCTTGTAACCATTTCCATCTTCCCACTCGTATTTGAAGTCAATTTGTCTCGTTACCTTTTTCGTCTCTGCCAAATTAAAACACATCGGTATGTGACAAGAGGAAACACCGACGGTACAAACTCTTATCTGGGAATATAGTATAATACATCAACTGACTGCATCAGGGCGCTGTATTATGACAAGGATGCGTGGATCAAGTGCTTAGTAGGCCTGCCTTTGTGTTTCTGGAAATGTAATGTCCAAACGCATCATCCACCTCGTGCACAGGACAGCTAGCTGCAGTACTCAAAGTACTGCGACAGTGATCCCTGGTGAAGCGGTTACCATTGCAAATAAACCACTGACAAATCCGTTAATCTCTGCGGTTCTAGGCGCTCAGTCCGGAACCGCGCGACTGCTACGGTCACAGGTTCGAATCCTGCTTCGGGCATGGATGTGTGTGATGTCCTTAGGTTAGTTAGGTTTAAGTAGCTCTAAGTTCTAGGGGACTGATGACCAAAGTAGTTAAGTCCCATAGTGCTCAGAGCCATTTGAACCATTTTGAACCGTTAAACTCTTCACATATTGTCTGGGCCCAGTACATTCGTTACACCAAGTTCCAGCTGCTCCGATCAGACTTCACAGTACACTCGCGAATGTAACTTTTGCCTCTCAACTCAAAACTACCGATAAGCGAGAGAAGTTACTCCCACCATTCTGCTCTGTTTAAAACTGTACCTGCCACGCTGGTCTTGGTACCTCACACCGCCAGGGTAGTTTTGCAAAGTTTTTGTTTGGAGTGAACATAAAATAACTGAAATCTCTTCTGGCTGCAACCAAATGGCCATCGGCGACGACAGTTTCACAACACTGAGAAGTCACACAGCGGCACAAAAAGACAATCAACTTAATTGCATTGTAGCAATGACGTCACGGGTGCAAAGGTTTTGCGCATTGTGTGATATCGTCGAAGTCTGCAAGTAGACCACAAAGCAAAAAACGAAGTCATCAAATATACGCACTTACTACGCAGTTTGCCTCTTGACCACATTATGTATGTAATATGTGCAACGGGAAAGACTACTTTGCCACAACTGCAGAGCTGCCTCTCGACAGTTCAGTTCAGACCCTAGCCCATTCTCTCAAAGGTCCTCCCATCTGCTACACCACAATTACAAATGTTTCTGATATCAGAATACCTTCTGTCGATACCTCAAAGTAAGACCGTTGCAGAACAATTTCTGTTCAAATTTTATCTCTCTCCTAACTCTTAGAATCCTTTTTCGTCTCTGGATTCGTCTAACCATTCGGAAAGAAGGAGTGTCTTCCGTTGCAAACTGCGCAGTACTTTCGGTTTAGGACACATTTCGTATCAATCTGCCCGCCTTCGAAACTTCCAGAAGCGTTATCTGCGCCCCCACACCATTTAATTCCCTTTCTCGGCTAACTCCACCCCATACTGTTAATGTGGCACTGGCTCATAACAGAACAAAAATACTTCCAATTCAGTAATGAATTTTATTTTCAAGTACATAGATTACCAATGAGATGCCCAGTGCCAGGAGCCTTAACAAATACTTTTGTAAACCACATTGAACATATCCTTTTCACAAAAATAGTAGCAAGAGAATACGACATATTATACTGGTTCAGGTACAAGGATAACTTCCTCTACTTAACAGATGAACCAGAAAAGAAAATTGAAAAATTACAGACTGACATCAACAAGGTACATAAAAATATAAAATACACAATGGAAAGAGAACCCATATATATATATATATATATATATATATATATATATATATATATATATATAAGCTTATTGTTTTATATATATATATATATATATATATATATATATCAATAAAAAAAACAATAAGCTTATCTCTGAAAGCTATCATAAACCCAAAGCAGCTGGCTTTATTATTCCCCAATCTTCCAATCACCCACACTCACAAAAGCAACCAGCACTTCAGTGTGTGATCCATAGACTCAAAACAGTGCCACTCAACAACAAAAAACTAACATATAGAACTAGTAATAATATAGATAGCCCAAATCAATGGGTACAATGGTAACATAGTCACAAAGCTAAACAACAAAATTAAAAAGTAAAGTATGAACGGAAATCAGAAAGCCATGGAAAACATCATAACAGAACCAAACACAATCATATAAACACTCAGTACCATAACAACTACGCATAAAATCAGGAAAATACAAGAGAAAACACAAGATGATAGACAATGACGTACAAACACCAACTCACACATAAAATCACCAACACTGTCAAAAACAGGGTGTAAACATTGCATACACAGACAAGTCGATCCCAAAATGGACCCCAAAACTGACAAAAGACAGAAATATGTACCATAAAGGTACCATAAAGCAGGTATATATCAGGTACAGTGTGACACTTGTAATGGCAGATACATAGGACGAACAGGCAGAACACTTGATGTCAGATACAAAGAACACATGACTGCCTGAATGTATGAGAGAAACCACTCCACATTTGCAGGATACCTAAGAGAACAAAGTCACATACCCACCACTAGAGAAGAAGACATGTAAACAATTAGTATCAACAATGAAAAAACACCTCCTAACTCTACAAGAAAATTGCCACATACAAAAAAACAGAAAAGAAAAGTACACATGCCAAACGGCTCATTTGTTACACCATTATACAAAATAACAGAGGAACACAATAACAGAGGACGATTATCATAATAATAGTAATATAAGCCAAACACTTCACACCGACTTGTAGATGAACCTTTCCCCAAAACATCTGAACCTAAACTCAGATCAGCTGAACACGAAAACTTCCAACAATTCTCTGACAGCTATTACAATCATATTCAATATTCAACAACTCGCACTGAACAACAGCGAACACCCCCACCCAAATAAAAAAAAAGCCGGCCAAAACTGAATGTTGGAGAGGTATATTACGCCCAACAAATTGCATTTTATTGCTTCTGCGTAACAAATATAGAAACCACTCACCCTGTTTCCTGTGTATGGAATGAAGCTCAAGCTGGAAGATGGCCACAAAAAATTGCATCAGCCATCACAGATTTTCCTTCTAAAACATCCTTTGACTAGATTACCACATCTCTCAGATTCTTCGCTAATGGGTGAAGTGGAAAGAATAAAAATCAACATCTGATTCATGCTATTGCATTCTGCCTACTGAAAAGTTCTCCGTTATATGTAAGGGACGTGTATATATATTTTCCATTCCAACGGCATTCATTTTTACCTGCAGACAGAGTCTTTGGACGATTTGAGAGAATACTGCGCCAAATTGCAGACATTTTGAATCCACAGATCTATAATGAAGCTGGGGACATGCGGGTGATTGGAAGAGACTGGGAGCCTAAAATCCATAAAGGACTCTCAAAGGAATGGAGAAAGATAGATGGTATCAACGAAGCAAAAATAATAATTTTGAAAAAGTCAAAACAGAAGAGTGTCAGTGATCAGAAATTCATTATTACTTCGATGACCCTTCTAAATCATTCACAACATAGGAAAGAGGTGTTCATAAGATGTTCTCTTCTACTGAAAGACATATACTTGCGTTGTCAAACATTATAAAAGAAGAGAAAAAGAAAGATGTGATGAAACTGTTCACTTTCAGATTCGACAAGCATGTGAAACAAGAAGAATAACTTCATTTTTTTCACATGCTTTAGAGGTTCCATGCAGCAGCTTCACTCCAGAAGATATCGAATGTGTTTACAAGAAAAACCAGGAATGGACAAAATTTAGTTAATTCTAACCCTAACAAATTATTGTGTTGAACATTGTTTTTGTAATTTAAGGCTTTTTATCATTCGTTCAAGTAAATATTAATGTTAGATTGTTCTAAGTTCTATAATTAATGTAATGCAATTGAAAATTACAGTAAGGTAATAATTATATTCACATATTAAATTTCGTGTGAATTAATGAAGATCTAATACTGTAAACCTATCAAAATATTTCATGTCCTGACGTATATCGCCCAAAACATAAATTGATTCTGTAGCCATCCTAATCAAATTTTGATCTGCTGCAAAGTGGGATCGAATTCAATATCCCAACACGGAATTAATTGTGAAAACAGCATTATATTCCATTGAATAGTTTACTAGACAGCAGTTTTTCACTTTTCCTGAAAATTTGAATCAACGGACATTATACGTTTTTTATTAGCTGCTCTTCATATGTGATGCTACAGAAGAAAGTTGAAATTTAGATGGTAGATCGAACAACTAATGAGGCACTGAATCGAACTGAGGAAAAAAAAATCTGTATTCATTAAAAGAAGGGACCGACTGGTAGGACACATTCTGAGACGTCAAGGAATCATCAATTTGGAAATGGAAGGAAGCGTGCCTGGGTTGTGGGACGTAAAAATTGCGGAGGGAAAGCAAAGCTTGAATATGGTAAGCAGAGCAGGTACAGATGGACGCGAGCTGCAACAGTTACGCAGATGCAGAAGCTTGCATGGGATAGACTAGCGAGGAGAGCTCCACTAACACAGTCTTCATACTAAACATCTCAATAGCACAACAGCGAACGCTTTAACGTGACAGTTTTAAGTGGGGGGGGGGGTGTCTTTAACTACTCGTACGGTTCCGTAAGATACTGCAACAGGTCTGTCCTGAATTATCACCTCAGCAAGGAACGGCGCCGTAACTACAGGGTGTTTCAAAAATGACCGGTATATTTGAAACGGCAATAAAAACTAAACGAACAGCGATAGAAATACACCGTTTGTTGCAATATGCTTGGGACAACAGTACATTTTCAGGCGGACAAACTTTCGAAATTACAGTAGTTACAATTTTCAACAACAGATGGCGCTGCAAGTGATGTGAAAGATATAGAAGACAACGCAGTCTGTGGTGCGCCATTCTGTACGTCGTCTTTCTGCCGTAAGCGTGTGCTGTTCACAACGTGCAAGTGTGCTGTATACAACATGGTTTATTCCTTAGAACAGAGGATATTTCTGGTGTTGGAATTCCACCGCCTAGAACACAGTGTTGTTGCAACAAGACGAAGTTTTCAGCGGAGGTTTAATGTAACCAAAGGACCGAAAAGCGATACAATAAAGGATCTGTTTGAAAAATTTCAACGGACTGGGAACGTGACGGATGAACGTGCTGGAAAGGCAGGGCGACCGCGTACGGCAACCACAGAGGGCAACGCGCAGCTAGTGCAGCAGGTGATCCAACAGCGGCCTCGGGTTTCCGTAAACCGTGTTGCAGCAGCGGTCCAAATGACGCCAACGTCCACGTATCGTCTCATGCGCCAGAGTTTACACCTCTATCCATACAAAATTCAAACGCGGCAACCCCTCAGCGCCGCTACCATTGCTGCACGAGAGACATTCGCTAACGATATAGTGCACAGGATTGATGACGGCGATATGCATGTGGGCAGCATTTGGTTTACTGACGAAGCTTATTTTTACCTGGACGGCTTCGTCAATAAACAGAACTGGCGCATATGGGGAACCGAAAAGCCCCATGTTGCAGTCCCATCATCCCTGCATCCTAAAAAAGTACTGGTCTGGGCCGCCATTTCTTCCAAAGGAATCAATGGCCCATTTTTCAGATCCGAAACGATTACTGCATCACGCTATCTGGACATTCTTCGTGAATTTGTGGCGGTACAAACTGCCTTAGACGACACTGCGAACACCTCGTGGTTTATGCAAGATGGTGCCCGGCCACATCGCACGGCCGACGTCTTTAATTTCCTGAATGAATATTTCGATGATCGTGTGATTGCTTTGGGCTATCCGAAACATACAGGAGGCGGCGTGGATTGGCCTCCCTATTCGCCAGACATGAACCCCTGTGACTTCTTTCTGTGTGGACACTTGAAAGACCAGGTGTACCGCCAGAATCCAGAAACAATTGAACAGCTGAATCAGTACATCTCATCTGCATGTGAAGCCATTCCGCCAGACACGTTGTGAAAGGTTTCGGGTAATTTCATTCAGAGACTACGCCATATTATTGCTACGCATGGTGGATATGTGGAAAATATCGTACTATAGAGTTTCCCAGACCGCAGCGCCATCTGTTGTTGAAAATTGTAACTACTGTAATTTCGAAAGTTTGTCTGCCTGAAAATGTACTGTTGTCCCAAGCATACTGCAACAAACGGTGTATTTCTATCTTTGCTCGTTTAGTTTTTATTGCCGTTTCAAATATACCGGTCATTTTTGAAACACCCTGTATTACCAAATGCTATTTTGCTCCATTTTCCTTTGGGGTGTGAGTTGCTAGTGTTCTTTACTTATTCCTTATCGCTTCTGAAGAGATTAATAGCGATCCATCATGGCGTCCGAGAACGTCTCCCACGACACAAGAAATGATCGGCGACCTTTATGGAGATGTATACAATATTGTAGTGCCTGTGTTGTACGGGAGTACGATGCAAAATTCCTTTGGATGTGCATGTATCGTACTTCTGAGCAATACAAGCAGTGCAGTATCGTGTTCATCCGCCGACAACGGGCACGCGAGTTTCAGTTCAAATGTCTCCACTGTACTGGAATATATGTAAGTAATGAATGTAGAAGTGAAGGTGGAAGACACATATGGAAGTTTGTGTGTGGCTGAGAGACGTACTATGATAACTTATCTGTAAGGAGACCGTTCGTATGTCGGCTACTATACAGAGTTACTGGACAAAGAAGTTTGTTCAAATATTGGCCACAGATCTATGACAAAGATCTTCGACGAGGCGCATAAATGTGGTATTACACTATTGTGCAATACTTCATCATAGTTTCAGAATGGCGGACAGCAACTTCTTACTGTGTACTTCAGTTGAGTGTATTACAATTACATTTTGTTTCAGTTAGGAAGAGGAGCGGAAAAAAAGGAAAAGGAAACGTACATGGGTGACCGTCGGTTTTACGGCGAGACAGTAAAAGCATGCAACAAATTTTTTACGTAAGTTCCAGATCGAGGACGTAAAGCAGAATAAAAATTAGTTGCGAATGGACGAGAGTTCATTTCTATAAGTGTATGCACAACGCTCACCTCAGAAATGCAGTATCCGCAAAAGGCAGACTTACTGTAACACTGAGATATCTTGCAACAGGAGAAATTCAGTCTAGTTTACGCTACTGCAAACGAATAACACATTTTACGTTGACGAAAATAGTACCAGGAACATATGAAGCTATAAAGCACCGAAAGACAAATATCCGAAGGCAAATAACCATTTAGTATATATTTAGCCATCAAGATATAGTTTTATTTCCGCAAAAGTTGTAGATTTTCTCATTTATATGCTTAGGGGTACATTCTGGCCGTACTTCACTACCTCGGCAGTTTTATATTATTTTAATTAATTAATTAATTTTGTAACTCTCGCTTCTTCCTAATCTATTTTTGTATTCAGAATGTTGCAAATTGTGCAGTGCATTATCTGCCTTGTACATTTCTGACAATCTCGTTGTACATGCGGCGCAAAATGTAAATTTGTATGCCATGTTGATAAACATAATGTCTGGCAACTGCAGCGATGTTGGCGCTCCTAGCGGTTACATTTCTCATTGAAGTAAACAGAAGACAAACTATCTCTCTGATCAAATCTAAAGCGAGGTCCTAGACTGATCAAATCAACTGGACGGAAAGCGACGTTTGACAAAAGTCTCCTATTGCACTACGTCCAGTGCATTGCACAAATCAACATTGTCCAATAAATTTAATAGTGTAGCGGGAACTCCGGTTTCTGGTTGCAGTTAGGAAAAAAATTTCACTGTCGACAGTCCATTATATATAGCTGATTGTTGTCCAGTTCGGAAATGGGAATGTACACTACTGGCCGTTAAAATTGCTACACGAAGATGAAATGCAGATGATAAACGGGTATTCATTGGACATAAATATTATACTATAACTGACATGTGATTACGTTTTCACGCAATTTCGGTGCATAGATCCTGAGAAATCAGTACCCAGAACCAACACCTCTGGCCGTAATAACGGCCTTGATACGCCTGGGCATTGATTCAAACAGAGCTTGGATGGCGTGTACAGGTACAGCTGCCCATGCACCTGCAACACGATACCACAGTTCATCGAGAGTAGTGACTGGCGTATTGTGACGAGCCAATTGCTCGACCACCACTGACCATATGTTTTCAGTTGGTGAGAGATCTGGAGAATGTGCTGACCAGGGCAGCAGTCGAACTTTTTCTGTATCCAGAAAGGCCCGTACAGGACCTGCAACATGTGGTCGTGCATTATCCTGCTGAAATGTAGGGTTTCGCAGGGATCGAATGGAGGGTAGAGCCACGGGTCGTAACACATCTGAAATGTAACGTCCACTGTTCGAAGTGGTCAATGCGAACAATAGGTGACCGAGACGTATAACCAATGCCACCCCGTATCATCACGCAGGGTGATACGCCAGTATGGCGATGACGAATACACGCTTCCAATGTGCGTTCAAATGGCTCTGAGCACTATGGGACTCAACATCTGAGGTCATTAGTACCCTAGAACTTGAAACTACTTAATCCTAACTAATCTAAGGGCAGCACACACATCCATGCCCTAGGCAGGATTCGAACCTGCGACCGTAGCGGTCGCGCGGTTCCAGACTGAAGCGCCTAGAACCGCTCGGCCACTAGGGCCGGCTAATGTGCATTCACCGCGATGTCGCCAGACACGGATGCCACTATCATGATGCTGTAAACAGAACCTGGATTCATCCGAAAAAATGACGTTTTACCATTCGTGGACCCAGGTTCATCGTTGAGTGCTCCATCGCAGGCGCTCCTGTCTGTGCTGCAGCGTCAAGGGTAACCGCAGCCATGGTCTCCGAGTTGATAGTCCATGCTGCTGCATACGTCGTCGAACTGTTCGTACAGATGGTGGTTGTCTTGCAAACGTCCCTATCTCTTGACTCAGGGATCGAGACGTGGTTGCACGATCCGTTGCAGCCATGCGGATAAGATGCCTCTCATCTCGACTGCTAGTGATACGAGGCCGTTGGGATCCATCACGTCGTTCCGTATTACCCTCCTGAACCCACCGATTCCATATTCTGCTAACAGTCATTGGATCTCGGCCAAAGCGAGCAGCAATGTCGCGATACGATAAACCGCAATCGCGATAGGCCACAATCCGAACTTTATCAAAGTCGGTAACGTGATAGTACGCATTTCTCCTCCTTACACAAGGCATCACAACAACGTTTAACCAGGCAACGCCGGTCAACTGCTGTTTGTGTATGAGAAATCGGTTGGAAACGTTCCTCGTGTCAGCACGTTGTAGGTATCGCCACCGGCGCCAACCTTGTGTGAATGCTCTGAAAAGCTAATCATTTGCATATCACAGCATCTTCTTCCTGTCGGTTAAATTTCGCGTCTGTAGCACGTCATCTTCGTGGTGTGGCTATTTTAATGGCCAGTAGTGTAATACAGACACCCGTATTCCGATATAGAGATATGTCAACACGCAGAATATGACACTGCAGTGGGAAACGCCTCTATAAGACAACAAGTGTCTGGCGCAGTTGTTAGATCGGTTACTGCTGCTGCAATGGCAGGTCATCAAGATTTAAGTGTGTTTGAACGCGGTGTTATAGTGGGTGCACTGCCAGCCCGGTAAGAAGGAGGTCGGTCTTCTTACCCCGTAGAACTCCTCTACCCTTTTCCGGTCCCAGTACTCGTTTGTTTCCACTCGCGATCGTCTACGACGCTATGATGTCCAAATTATTCATATCAGATACGCGGAGATATTATCTGCAAAAGGAAACTACGAAAAATTAATTCCGTTAAGTACAATTTTCCGCAAGGAGGGATGATTTATGTACCAAAAATGCTCCATTTCTCGTGCTCGGCGACCCACTGCAAAGCTGGAACTGGCCGGCGTGGTGGCAGCAGTGCTGGCTGCGGGCGCGGCTGCTTCTTTTTTTTAACGCGCGCTGTTTACGGTCTCCTTGTGTCGCGACAAGCCCGGCCCCATAAAACTTGGTCTGCGGCAGCCGCCGCCGTCTCTCACAGACACAGCCGCAGGCGGCGCGGCGCAGCCGGCGGCAGCCACGGCGTCGCGGCGCTAACTCCAGGGCGGGGGCCGCCATTGTGCCACGAGGAGGCCGCCCTGGAAACACGGCCGCCCGGCGGTAAACACGTCACCGCGACGAGCAGCCCGTTGATGACGGACGTCACGGACACCGGAGCGCCGCGGATAAACGCCGCCACGGCGAGGGCCTGTTGAACCTTGCAGTGTGAGCGACGGGGACGTGTGGCCCTGCCTCAGCAATACCGAAATACAGAACGCCGTTACCGCTGCCTTATTTATAAACTTATGGACCTACAGTACTTCTTCGATTGGTTGATTCGGGTGAGTGGACCAAACGGCGAGATCATCGGTCCCATTGGATTAGGGAAGGATAGAGAAGGAAGTAGGCCGTGCCCTTTCAAAGGAACCATCCCGGCATTTGCCTGAAACGATTTAGGGAAATCACGGAAAACCTATATCAGGGTAGCTGGACACATATTTGAACCGTCGTCCTTCCCAATGCGACTTCAGTTTGCTAACCACTGCGCCATCTCACTCGGTCCTTGTCAGAGAAAAAGTTATGCTCTCTGTTAAAACGTGGGAGAAATTCATTCTATTTATAGTGGCTGACAAACTGCAATCCAGGACCTTGAGGCAATAACAACGTCAGCAGATTTACGATGTTTCGAGAAACAAGAAGTCAAAGTTTTAATCTGAATAATGGAAATATAAATACAAATGTTAGATAATGAGATACATAAACATAATTTTAAAAGTTCAGATAAGACATTGTAAGTTTGTACTCAATTATCTTGAATGGATACAAGGGTGAATTAGTATACGTTATTTTTACTTGGAACGCCGAAATACTATATAGGCTGGTCCATTGATCGTGACCAGGCCAAATATCTCATGAAATAAGCATTAAACGAAAAAACTAAAATGGATGAAACTTGTCTAGCTTGAAGGTGGAAACCAGATGGCGCTATGGTTGGCCCGCTATATGGCGCTGCCATAGGTCAAACGGATACAAATGCGTTTTTTTTTAAATAGGAACCCACATTTTTTATTACATATTCGTGTAGTACGTAAAGAAATATGAATGTTTTAGTTGAACAACTTTTTTCGCTTTGTGATAGATGGCGCTGTAATAGTCACAAACAGATGGCTCACAATTTTAGAAGAACAGTTGGTTCAAAATGGTTCAAATGGCTCTGAGCACTATGGGACTCAACTGCTGAGGTCATTAGTCCCCTAGAACTTAGAACTAGTTAAACCTAACTAACCTAAGAACATCACACACATCCATGCCCGAGGCAGGACTCGAACCTGCGACCGTAGCGGTCTCGCGGTTCTAGACTGCAGCGCCAGAACCGCGCGGCCACTTCGGCCGGCCAGAACAGTTGGTAACAGGTAGGTTTTTTAAATTAAAATACAGAACGCAGGTATGTTTGAACATTTTATTTCGGTTGTTCCAATGTGATACATGTAACTTTGTGAACTTATCATTTCTAAGAACGCATGCTGTTACAGCGTGATTACCTGTAAATACCACATTAATGCAATAAATGATCAAAATGATGTCCGTCAACCTCAATGCATTTGGCAATACGTGTAACAACATTCCTCTGCCGGCCGCGGTGGTCTCGCGGTTCTAGGCGCGCAGTCCGGAGCCGCGCGACTGCTACGGTCGCAGGTTCGAATCCTGCCTCGGGCATGGATGTGTGTGATGTCCTTAGGTTAGTTAGGTTTAACTAGTTCTAAGTTCTAGGGGACTGATTACCTAAGATGTTAAGTCCCATAGTGCTCAGAGCCATTTGAACCAACATTCCTCTCAACAGCGAGTAGTTCGCCTTCCGTAATGTTCGCACATGCATTGACAATACGCTGACGCATGTTGTCAGGCGTTGTCGGTGGATCACAATAGCAAATGTCCTCCAACTTCCCCACAGAAAGAAATCCGGGGACGTCCGATCCGGTGAACCTGCGGGCCATGGTATGGTGCTTCGACGACCAATCCACCTGTCATGAAATATGCTATTCAATACCGCTTCAACCGCACGCGAGCTATGTGATGGACATGAAGTCCATCGCCATCCTGTCCACCCCCAGTAGCTGCGTGGTCAGCGCGACAGACTGTCAATCCTAAGGACCCGGGTTCGATTCCCGCCTGGGTCGGAGATTTTCTCCGCGCAGGGAGTCGGTGTTGTGTTGTCCTAATCATCATCATCTCATCCCCATCGACGCGCAAGTCGCCGAAGTGGCATCAAATCGAAAGACTTGTACCAGGCGAGCGGTGTACCCGACGGGAGGCCCTCGTCACACGCCATTATTATTATTATCGCCATCCTATGATGCGGTGAAACATCTTTTAGTGACATCGGTAGAACATTACGTAGGAAATCAGCGTACATTGCACCATTTAGATTGCCATCGATAAATTGGGGGCCAATTATCCTTCCTCCCATAATGCCACACCATACATTAACCCGCCAAAGCCGCTGATGTTGCACTTGTCGCAGCCATCGTGGATTTTCCGTTGCCCAATAGTGCATATTATGCCGGTTTACGTTACCGCTGTTGGTGAATGACTCTTCGTCGCTAAATAGAACGCGTGCAAAAAGTCTGTCATCGTCCCGTAATTTCTCTTGTGCCCAGTGGCAGAACTGTACACGACGTTCAAAGTCGTCGCCATGCTATTCCTGGTGCATAGAAATATGGTACGGGTGCAAGCGATGTTGATGTAGCATTCTCAGCACCGACGTTTTTGAGATTCCCGATTCTCGCGCTGCAGTCCGGAATTGCGGGACCGCTACGCGCAGGTTCGAATCCTGCCTCGGGCATGGATGTGTGTGATGTCCTTAGGTTAGTTAGATTTAAGTAGTTCTAAGTTCTAGGGGACTGATGACCCAAGATGTTAAGTCCCATAGTGCTCAGAGCCATTTGAACCATTTTTGATTCTCGCGCAGTTCGTCTGCTACTGATGTGCGGATTAGCCGCGACAGCAGCTAAAACAGCTACTTGGGCATCATCATTTGTTGCAGGTCGTGGTTGACGTTTCACATGTGGCTGAACACTTCCTGTTTCCTTAAATAACGTAACTATCCGGAGAACAGTCCGGACACTTGGATGATGTCGTCCAGGATACCGAGCAGCATACATAGCACACGCTCATTGAGCATTTTGATCACAGGGTATCGACCTTTCCCGCAATTGGTAATTTTAACACGGGTAATGTATCACGAAGCAAATACCGTCCGCAATGGCGGAATGTTACGTGATACCACGCACTTATACGTTTGTGACTATTACAGCGCCATCTATCACAAAGCGAAAAAAGTTGTTCAACTAAAACATTCATATTTCTTTACGTACTACACGAATATCTCTTAAAAAAATGGGGGTTCCTATTTAAAAAAAACGCAGTTGATATCCGTTTGACCTATGGCAGCGCCATCTAGCGGACCAACCATAGTGCTATCTGGTTTCCCCCTTCAAGCTAGACGAGTTCCGTTCTTTGTAGTTTTTTCGTTTGATGCTTGTTTCGTGAGATATTTGGCCCGGTCACTATCAATTTACCACCCTGTATAAATGCAGGTTCAGAGTAATTACACCGGCTAAATATGGATCAACTGTGATTCGATTTTGGTTTGGATAATACACTGAATTAATTAACACGTTTCTGATCCAGTTTAATTATTTATGTTATTTATTCAGTGTTACGATGAGACTCACTTTGTGAATTTCCACTTATCTGAACACTGTTTCAGGCAGTATTGTTACAATCGGATTAACTTTCTGCTTCACAGCACACACGCAAGACCTCTTTAGACCGTTCTACTCTTTTAGGCTTTAATTACTTTGTTAACGACAGTACATCAGCCCTCTTTCGTGATCTTACACCTGGCTTATTTACATTACCTACTTTTAAGTCATTGTAACACATTTACTAACAGAAATTGCTAATTGTTGGAAAAGTCTGTCTGACATCCAGATTCAATGCCATTCTTGTAATGAAGCCTCATGTATTTCTGAATTGAAAATTTATATTCTTTTGCAGTAGGTACTCTTAGAAACAGAGGTATAAGAGCTGAAGTCCAGTCTTCTATTAAGCTAGCTGACATACCTGAAGTAAAGGGCTCTGGTCTTTATCTACTTATATTCATTAAGTTGATGTACACCCAATCAGTTTGTGTATTTTCAGCTTGTTCCAGAAGCATGCAATGTTTTTCAAAATTTCGGTCACATTTATTGAAAGAATAACTCTAGCAGGGAACAGATGTTCAGTATCTACAGACAGCCATGTGCAAAACATTGTCACGACAATATTATTGTTCTGAGCACCGCATTAATCAGACAACAATAATATCTTTCTCTTATCGAGCATCTTTCAAGTTTGTGAGCGTAAAGTCATACAGGAAAGAACATATACAATTGGGTTCTTTTTCGACTCCGATTCTAGGAAGCAATCGAAGGTGCTACTCTCATCATTTTGACAGTGCACAGTGATTGCATAAAGCCGCAACAGCCGCTTTTAATACTGGTCTGTTACTTGAGGCAATGGAAGGTTCTGGGCATAATCAAATTCCAGCACAATCTAAATTGTATATAATATCTAATTTTATTTTGTTGTATGCATCAACACTCTTTTTATGAGACTTAAACTTTATTTTACCTTCACTGTCTGCAGTTGCTTTCAAAGACACTTCGCTTTCCCCTCAGTAATCACAAGTGTCTGCTCTTGGCTGTCGAAAAGAGTATTCACTATTTTCTGTGTAATATGTATGATAGCCACTATAACCGTTTTCCAGTGGCTTACTTGTTCTGTCATAAAAATACTGCTTCAATACATTATACATCTTCAGAACATTCAGTTGTGGATTTTCAAAATATTTCATTGCTGTATTTTCTCTGCTATTATAGGGATTTTTATGTGGAATATGCATACAGTGCTCTTCCGCAAATTGCCACCCTTCTTCGATTAATTTACTTGGGCGATTTGTATGTTTTTCCCTAAGCTCTTCTAGAATACCACCTGCAAGAAATAATGGAATGTAATGAAATTCCTTTCCTTGGGTAAGAGAAGGCATAACCATGTTCGTGCATAATACGTAAATGTTTTCTTTTCAGAAATACTTACCCGTTTTCAAAGAATGTTGTAGAGTCCTTAAGCTCATATCAGATATTTGCAACACAGAGACAAGAAACTGCCTGCAAATGTTTACCATTCTTCACTATGATGGAGTAACACCATAAATTATTCCTCTCTTTTGCTCTTTCTTTTTTCTGAATGCCTTCTTCGTTCTTTTCAAGTAATCCAATAATATTGTATCTTGTATTATTTTGTCCCCAATATCCCAAGGCGATTTAAAGCAGCCTCTTTTTTCCTACTTGTCGAGAGCCTCAAAACGTCTGAAAAAATTACACAAAAAGTACGATACTAAATTTGCTGCGATTATTTATCCTCTGCTCTACCTTTATTACAGACTACGTAAACTAGAACACACAGCATTAATTTTTCCTACAGTATTAATTTATATGCCGAAATGTCTTTTTCTTCACGTCCTTGCTGGTTCTGTGGGAAACGCTAACATTTTACGGCATTTCTATTTCAGTTAGCGGAGTTTCTTTTCGCTTCCTTCCCTCTAGACCTAGGTGTACAAATTTCATCTTCCTCCTGTTCATCATTACACACATACGAGTCATAATAATGTGAAAAACTAGACTAGATGTTGTCGCGTAATCCCCACCGCACACCCATTTTACTTTATATTCAGTTTATATGGCATAATATTTTAATTAATTTTATACTGCTTATTGTTGCGTGCACGACAGATAAAATACGATTCTCACTATTAGTTTCTGCAGGTGGAAATATTTTAACTTTATGCGCTTTCACCTATTATGTAGGGTTACTCACAACACTGAAAGATTTCCTGCATTAACGTATGATCTTTAATTTTCAAACTATTTTTATATAACACTGATCTGGCTTGTTAGATATGGAACATGGTATGATTATTATAACTAATTATTGAATAAAAAAATGCCCTTCCCAACTTTCATCTCTTGAATGCACTGAAAATAACTATTATTACCTGTACGGAAGTTATGGTAGGTTATGTTCGCTAAACGTAAAAGCTGCAGTAGATATTTTTTTAATATATGAACACTATTAACTGCCACGACTAACATGAGAACATGAAACTAAAAAAAGGATTAAATTTCATTGTACAGCAGTCTTTGATCACACACAAGTAAAATTTTATCACTCATGAATTATTTACGTAACTGATAACATAATAGCAGCTGCCCATGTCCACCTGAAAATGACATAATAAAATCCCCAATTTCCCTTTGAAGTCTCCAGAAAGCTGAGAGAGATAATTTTAATGTACCGTTACCTGCTCGCTAGATTGCAGGAAAACTGCTTTCATCCAATTTAATTTGAATTTCCCGCGGCAGCGGTTCCCGCTATCATTGCTCAGCTCTGCGTCATGAAAAATTCCTAATATGCTGAAAACGGCTAAGGATGTGGAATGAAATCTTGGGCAGGCTAGCAATAAATTATTACAGGTAATAATTTTAACAATTTCTACATTCAAAAAATCAACATAAAACGAAGATGGCATACTGTCGTATTAAAATACACTATTAGACACACTGTCTAAGAGTCGATATTTCTGGCAGAGCCTACTGCTTTGTTTCATTACTGAGTACACCATCATGTGTATTTTAATACGACAGTATGCCATCTTAGACCAATTACAACACTTAAAGCACTTGATAATGGCACTTTGAAGCCGAAATCATGATTGTGTAAGTGTAAATGTGACACTGTAAATAAACAACATTCTAATGGCGGTACTGAATTTAAAGAAATATCACAAATCAGCTTAACAGCTCATGCATCCAAGTTGATTACAAGAATAATACACAGAAGAATGGAGAAAAAACTGAGGATGCGCTAGATGACGATCAGGTTGGCTTTAGAAAAGGTAAACGCACGCGAGAAACAATTCTGACACTGCAGTTAATAAATAAAGCAAGACTAAAGAAAAATTAAGGCATGTTAATATGATTTGTCGACCTGAAAAAAGCGTTCGACGATGTAAAATGGTGCAAGGTGTTACGCTGTAGGGAGAGATGGGTCATACACAATATGTGTAATAGCCAAGAGGGGACGATAAGAGTGGACGACCTAGAACGAAGTGCTCATATTAAGAAGGGTGTAAGACAAGGATGTAGCCTTTTTCCCCTAGTGCACAATCTGTACAGTGAAGAAGCAATGATGGAAATAAAATAAAAGTTCAGGAGTGGAACTGAATTCAAGATTGTAGCTGTCACTGATAAATGTAGATGTTGACGTGCGTGAAGGAATGTTAGACGTGGATGGAAACTGTCAAGCTGTACCGTATTAAAACTTGGGAATGATCTTCAAGTATTTTATTATTCCCAGCTACAGTGCCACGTTCCCCTCTGTGTGCATCACAGGATCCCATAATGCTGAGGACGCCACTTCGCTGTCTGCAAAACAGCTTGGCGTGGAAGGGCTTCCTCAGCGACCCGTGCAAGATACTGTGGCGTGCCGGTAGTATACAGCCCCGGTGTTTAGACGACGTCAGGATGCCCTGGCAGCTGACTCAGCAGCCTTCATTCCCGTTCCCTCAGCGCCACTCGCTGGGAGCTGCATGGTGGCACGCTGTGTGCTTCTT
The DNA here is from genome assembly GCF_023898315.1 of Schistocerca nitens. Taxonomy (NCBI): domain Eukaryota; kingdom Metazoa; phylum Arthropoda; class Insecta; order Orthoptera; family Acrididae; genus Schistocerca; species Schistocerca nitens. Next base: position 545,460,912 of record NC_064614.1, read on the forward strand.
TGCCGTCGTGGTTAAGATCATGGGCGACAACAAGTGCCTGCGATCCGACAGCCAAATCTGCAGCCCTCGGCTAGGGCTGCCCCCAGCATGTGTTGGGAGCCAACAAGACTGCCCGCAGTAGTGAGCCATCGAGTGGCCCGCTGCTGGCTGGCTACGGACTTTGTGTTGACCTCAGAGGATCGAACCAGCGACCCTCCGTGGACTGGAAAGCTGGGGACCCATCTGCTGCTGCGTGTAGCCGGTGGTGTGACATATCCTGCAGTCCAGCAGAGCTGCCACACTTGAATGCACCTCATTAGAAAACCAGTACCTATTTATGCATGGCTGTGCACCTCTGTTTTGCTAACGCGCCACTCCGAGTCATGAACTCGTAACACCTAGGTTGGCCCAGTGGACCCCTTCTGCCTGTAACTTGGGCCATGCAGACGGCTGCGTTTACTCTTTTCAGCGGTGCGACGGCCCTGTGGCCTCCATTCTATTTCGCAACTGCTGGTGAGCGTAACTTACTGTCAACAGGCCTGTGCCTGGCTGTAAATTGTGCACTCAGAAATGTTGCACAAAATCTAACCTTTTCCTATCTTAAACGGTGGTGCCGCTACAAGGTGAAAGGATATCAGTGATACGGTTTGCTGATGCCATTGCTATCCCATGTGAAAGTTATGAGGAATTCCATGATCTGCTGAATGGAATGAACAGTCTAGTGAGTACACAGTATGGATTGAGAGTAAATCGAAGAAAGACGAAGGTAATGAGAAGTAGTAACAATGAAAACAGCGAGAAACTTAACGTTAGGACTGATGGTCACAAAGTAGATGAAGCTAATGAATTCTGCAACCTAGGCACTAAAATAACCAACGACAAACAGAGCAAGGAGGACATCATAAGCAGACTAGATACGGCAAAAAAGGCGTTCCTGGCCAAGAGAAATCTAATAATATATAATATCGGCCTTAATTTGAAGAAGAAATTTCTGAGAACGTACGTCCAGAGTACAGCATTGTATGGTAGTGAAACATGGACCATGGGAAAACTGGAACAGAACACAATCGAAGCATTTTAGATGTGCGACAGACGAATGATGAAAATTAGGTATACTGATAAGGTAGGGAATGAGGTGGTTCTACACAGAATCAGAGAAGAAAGGAGTATGTGGAAAACACTGATAAGTAGAAGGGACAGGATGATAGGTCATCTGCTAAGACATGAGGGGATGACTTCCATGGTACCAGACGGAGCTGTACAGGGCTGAAACTGTAGAGGAAGACTTATTGCAATACATCCATCAAATAACTGAGGACGTAGGTGTCAAGTGCTACTCTGAGATGAAGAGGAATTCGTGGTGGGCCGCATCAAATAAGTCAGAAGACTGATGGGGAAAAAAAAATGAACGTCTTCTTCAGATCCTTATGATATATTTCCCTTGCTTGCTTGTGTTATATCTCGTCATGGTTTATTGTACCGAAGGTATGATTCCTTCTTTAAGTAAGTTATTTCGTTTTCGGACCCATCATTACCAACAAAAATGCAGGTTGGTCAGCAACATCACCCACCAAAATAGGAAAGAAATGCTTTATTTACATACGTAGAGAAATTCAATTTGTGCTGACAGGAATCCGCGAAACTGATCTCCAACGAGTCGATACCTAATGTATTGGCACCGTCTTAGTGCAACGTGTGTAAGCGATGGATACGTTCACAAACAGGATAAACACAGCGAACAGCGCAGGGAATCCCTAAAACAGCTCCCACTGACTCTCTGCAAGGAGCAGGTGGACACTCGTAACATGTAGCGTGGAATTAACCTGCCACCACTTCCTATAAGAAGCAGAGCTAAAGGAAAGAGATTCCGCTCATTATAGACACTGAAACAGCTTACTCGACCCTTCTTATTGGCCTCAATCTCAGTCATAACACTAAAAAGATAAACAATATGCATCAGTAACTGAAATATATTGTGAATCACGAGTGCCATTTTCAAGCAAATAAACATTCTATACTATAGTCAGAGACAAAGACTGAAGTAGAATTGACCTTTGGGTATCAGGCTGTAAAAAGAGTTGAAAAGAAACTATTTTAGAATGCAGGCCTGCAGTTCATCTTACGATTGCGTGAACTATGAAGGTAATTTACGCGTCGCGGGCGGTAAACGCCTCCATCCACTTTACAGGAGCTTACAATTTCTCTGCGTGACCCGTCAGTACACCATGGTGCCAGGCACGACGCCCATTACGGTGGACACTACATACGTAAAATGGACGTTATGTATTCGATGCAGCAGAAACCGAGAAAAATATGGCTTACTGATGCTACGGTGGCCTGTTTAAAGACACGGTCGCAACAACAAGTAAGTTTCGTGGCTGGCTGTATTTTCCCTTCCCAATGCAAATAAACAATAATAAGGAACATGATCAGTTTTACGAGTTCTAAGGCACCTGTACAATTCTCTTAGACTGCCGTTACTTGGCTTATCCTAGCCACTAACTGTCTCCCGGTAGGGGGTATCCTTCCTCAGGTCGCGTCTACTTGATGAAAATCAATAACTGCAAGCTGAAAAGAGTCATCAATAGTAAAATCATACAACAGTGCTTACTTTCCATCTTCGAACCGTTTTCGGAAGACAATAGAAAGTTCTTTGCCTTTGGCTGTCATGCTACAAACTCTTAACTATAATGTTCAATGAGAAGTACAGAACTGGAAGTTACTATTAACTTCGACACGTAAGAATTAAATTTTTCTATGGCGCATTTAGATTCCTGAGTCGTTCCTTAAGCATCAAATAGTGTCGCACGATGGCGTGCTGAAAAGAAATGCCTCCGAAATGTGAAAACTCCTAAAACAATGTAAATAATGTAAATAAGAAAAATTAACATTCTACACTTTTATTCTTCATGAGTACATATTTGTTTCTCAACATAGTCAACCTGGCGACGAAAACATTTCTCCTAACGAGATACCAGTTTGTTGATACCATTAAACGCGCAGAAATACACCACATAAATATAACACGAGTAGCATACACCGATCAGAGAGAACAGTATGACCTACTACCGGTATAAACCCGTCCAGGCGACAGCAGTGTTACCTGGCGAATAATGACTGCTAGTCAGGCATGTAGTATCATTGCATGTAGTTTTGAGAGTGCTGTACGTGTGTAGAATGGGGAAGGCGCGCATCTATCTGGGTTCGACCGAGGGCAAATTGTGATGGCCCGGCACGAGCATATCGAAAACTGAACGAGTTGAGAGTGTTCGGGGAGTGATGTAGCGAATGTCTTTACTATGTGGTGAAACTAATACTAATGTATTCTTACTAGGACACTGTTTACACCTTTAAATATTTGCAATTACGTTACGACAGAAACAAATGCTAGCGCAGCACAATAGCTTGCGTACCTTATTCCCGCTAACACCAGAACGAACAAACTAGACAGAAGATTGAGCATTGCATTGTATTTTATACTCTTACAAAGATAATATTTCTTTTAATTACTTACACATTATTATCTCATACAATAAAAATAATGTCTTTTCTGCATCTATCGACGTAATTGAATATTTTTACAGTTAGTGTTATTACCTTTCGCAGATAAATCGATGTTTGCAATTCATTTTGAGTCACATACAGTTATTTTTATTTATGTTTCACCTCGAAAAAATGGTTCAAATGGCTCTGAGCACTATGGGACTCAACTGCTGAGGTCGTTAGTCCCCTATAACTTAGAACTACTTAAACCTAACTAACCTAAGGACATCACAAACATCCATGCCCGAGGCAGGATTCGAACCTGCGACCGTAGCGGTCTTGCGGTTCCAGACTGCAGCGCCTTTAACCGCACGGCCACTTCGGCCGGCTTCACCTCGATAATGGTGAATATTGCAAAAGGGACACTACAACCACCCCTCATTACAGATGTCGGATGTCTTCGGCTGGGAAGACTGGTGAAACAAGACAGGCGGCGAACTGTGGCGGAACTAACATAAACACTTTAATAATGGGCAGAATACAAGCGTGTCTGAGAACACAGTGCACCAAACACTCATAACGATGGGCCTGCGCACACAACGACCCATGTATGTGCCAATATTAACACAATGACACCAACAACTACAACTGAAATGGGCATGTGACCGTCAGCACATGCCGATGGGAGGGCGCGAATCCACCGTCTTCCATGGGAACAGCTCTTTGCCACCTGTAACGCAGGACGCAGACAAGCTAGCGGCGACTCCATTATGCTCTGGGAAACATCCACGTGGGTATCCATGGTTTCAGTGGAGCTTGTGCGAGGCACCATGACTGCTAAGGAGTATCGTACACTGGTTGCAGGCCACGTACGCCCCTTCATGACGATGATGTTTCCCAACGCCAATGGCAGTTTTCAACAACATTATGTATCGTGTCGCAAGGACAGTCGTGTGATGGAGTGGTTCGAGGAACACAGGCACGAGCTCCAATTGTTGTGCCAGTTCCCCGAAGTGCCATATCCGAACACTGTAGAAAACCTCTTGAATGTGATTGAACGTTGCGTCACATCTCTTCGACCCCCTCGCCGTCGTCCCAACTCCCTCGAGAGACTTGTCAAGGCCTCGTTGCTGCCATGCCACGACGCGCCGTCGCTGATATCGTTGTGAAAGTAGACCTGCGGTCTATTAGGTAGTTGGTCATAATGTTCTGGCTGATTGGTGTATAATGAATCAACGAAACTTGTTATTAGTTCGAATCTTGCGAAAAATACCTAACGACTATCAGGATCGACAAACGCTAAGGAATTACATAATATGACGGAAAAGATGAAAAACAAGATCCAGAAAGAAACATCTCGTGTACTCCGATATCACGTCGTGCAAGTGCATGAAAAAATATGACTGCCACACAGCTCCTCACCTCCCTCCGCCCCCCGTCGCCTCTTAATGTACGTACGGAGCCCCTGGGATGTCTTGATGCTTGAATTTAATTGACGGTCGTCTCTTGTGTGAATCGAGTGTCTCGGGAGAGGTGACGCTTTTGTTTGCGATCGTGTTGCATCTGTCAGTTGTGCTGCTGTCTCGGATGACATGCTAGGCATCTTTTCAGTTCGTACTACGTTCGCTGTGTCTTGATTCACAGGTGTAGCGTCTGAGGTCGGTGTGGATAACACCCATTCTGTCTTCACGCATCAATCGATACCTTCGTCGAAACGCCGTTATACAATATGTCCAGGTGTGCTTGTATCTACCCAGCACCTGCAAGGGCCAGTATACGGTGGTTGTAAGGACGACTTGGCTGAGTGTGTCAGTAATACTACGTGAGAGAAATCCTGTATGTGTCCAAACAGCATATGGGTGCCATAGCGGGAAGGCAATGGACAGTGACGTTTTAGCTGATCCTAGCACTGTGTAAAGTTCTCTGAGTTTGGCACTGAGTTGGTACTGAATAGTCTTCCGGAATCCGTAGTGGTTCGCCGTAAACCATCTCGGATAATGACGCTCCGATGGGTTTGCAGAGCTAACGACGCTAATGGTAACGCTTACGTCCATCTCTCTTGATAACATATCAATGCCGGTTGCAGGGTTCTGTGCCTCCATTCCACCATACCAGTATTAGTAGGGTGATAGTTGTGCTGTGCCATTGGAAACAGCAAGTTTTGGCAAGTTCTAAGAACAGTGTGCGTCCAAACAAACGTCCTTGATCAGTCATAACATGGAGGGCGCATCAGAAATTTGCGATGAACGTATACGGAAACATCTTCGCTTTAGTTTCGGCTGATATATCGAGTATTGGAGTTTCCTCTGCCCACCTTGTATAGCTATAACCGGAAAAAAACCTGATTCTGTAACAGGTCCTAGCCGCGCGGTCTAAGGCGCCTTGTCACGGTTCCCTCTGCTCCCTCTGTCGGAGGTCAGAGTCCTCCCTCGGGCAAGGGTGGGTGTGTGTGTGTGTGTGTGTGTGTGTGTGTGTGTGTGTTTTGTCCTTAGTGTAAGTTTAAGCTCGATTAAGTAGTGCATAAGCTTATGGACCGATGACCTCAGCAGTTTGGTCCCATAAGACCTTACCACAAATTTCCAATTTTGTCCTGGAAGAGGTCCGATGAGGTCCCCGTAAATGTGTATGACTCTAGCGGAGGTACCTTGAAAATTTCCAAAATCAGCATGTTCATATCTACCCACTTTACTTTGCTCACAAGGAACACAGGTACGTACCCAAAGGCGCACGTCTCTTTTGGGGTAAACAAAGTGGTCTGTCAGCAACTTGATTGTCGTGCTGGTTGTGGAAACTGCCAAACGCCTTCTTTTGGAACTTCTCCAAAATGAATGGTTTTGGCTTGACTTGAGAAAAGTGGCTGCACACCCTTCTGCTTAGAGTTAGACACCGGAATCTGTTCTATCTTCAGACCTGTAGATGTGTCGTTTAGCAGTTGCTGTAGTTCTGAATCTGTGGCCTGTTCCACAGTGGACTTATCATAGTCTATACATGTAATCTCTGAAATGCCACAGATACGTGAAAAATAGCCATCCAATAAATTCTCTGCCCTTCTTAAATGGCGTACGTATGTCGTAAAGTGCCTTCTTTTTTTGAGTCATCAGCTTTCTGACTGGTTTGATGCGACGCGCCACGAATCCCTATCCCGTGCCAACCTCTTCATCTCAGAGTAGCACTTGCAATACGTCCTCAATTATTTGCTGGATATTTTCCAATCTGTATTCCTCTATAGTTTTTTCCCTCTACAGCTCCCTCTAGTACCATGGAAGTAATTCCCTGATGTCTTAGCAGTTGTCCTATTATCCTGTCCCGTCTTCTTGTCGGTGTTTTCCACATATTCCTTTCTTCTCCGATTCTGCGCGGAACCTCCTCATTCGTTACGTTATCAATCCACATGTAAGGAGTGTTCAAAAAGATACGAGCTGGAGGCATAATTAAAGAAACTAGTACCTGTATGTTAGGAGTATTGAGCCTGGCTGTTGAGACGATTCTTCCACTGTAACACAAGGCGATGAATGGCTGTCTCATAAAATTCCCGGGGCTGTGATGTTAACCTGTTCCGCACGTACAGCTGGACGTCGTCGTCCGAGGTGAATCGTTTGCCCCCTCAGAGCCTTTAGGAGGGGACCAAAAATGGCGTAATCACAGGGACAGAGGTCCGGACTGAACGGAGGGTGGCCGAGAACCTCCCATTCAAGTTTCTGCAGGAGTGCCGCGACTGTGCTGGCCGTATGAGGCTTTGCATTGTCGTGGAGCAGAACGACCCCACAGGTGAGATTGCCTGAACGTTTTGATTTGACAGCTTGGCGAAGGGTGGTCAAGGTTTTCGAGTAACGCTGGGCATTCACTGTTGCTCCTACAGGAGGTGAATCAGAAGGGGACCATCTTGGTCAAAGAAGAACGTCAGCATAACCTTTCCTGCACTCGTGTGTATGTTCTCGATGCGCCCACTGGAGACTTCGTCGTTTTGATTCCTGTTCGAAATGATGACACCATGACTCATCTCTTTCCACCACTCGTACCAGGAACACATTCCCTTCCCTAGCATAGCGCTGCAGATGAGCAAGACAGTGGGCCATTCAACATTCTTCCTGGTGTGGTTGAAGACTGTGAGGCACCCATTGGGCACGCACTTTGTGCAGTCGTTCCTTGTGGATACTTCCGACACTCGATCCGACCACGGCGGCTGTGCCTTTCACTGTCACTTGGCGGTCCTGGTTAATGAGTGCTTCCACCAGCTGGACGATGTCATCGGTAATGCAGTGTGGTGCTCCATACCTTGCCTCATCGGATAATGACACCCGTCTTTCCTTGAAGCGCTTGTGCCACGCGTTGATCCTTGCAAGAAACGTGCAGTGTTCGCCGTACACTTGTGACATTCCTCGATGAATTTCCATTCCTCCTAATCCTTTCGCTGTCAGAAAATGAACAACACCTCCTTGTTCTTCTGTTGACGCCTCCATGTCACTGTTCGCAATGCGACTGGCAGCGTTGGACGATTGATGCATGCTACTGCTAGCTCTGTATATCTACATCTACATCTACATACATACTCCGCATTCCACCATACGGTGGGTGGTAGAGGGTACTTCGTACCACAACTAGTATCTTCTTTCCCTGTTCCACTCCCAAACAGAACGAGGGAAAATTGACTGCCTATATGCCTCTGTACGAGCCCTAATCTCTCTTATATTATCTTTGTGGTCTTTCCGCGAAATGTAAGTTGGCGGCAGTAAAATTGTACTGCAGTCAGCCTCAAATGCTGGTTCTCTAAATTTCCTCAGTAGCGATTCACGAAAATAATGCCTCCTTTCTTCTAGAGACTCCCACCCGAGTTCCTGAAGCATTTCCGTAACACTCGCGTGATGATCAAACCTACCAGTAACAAATCTAGCAGCCCGCCTCTGAATTGCTTCTATGTCCTCCCTCAATCAGACGTGATAGGGATCCCAAACGCTCGAGCAGTACTCAGGAATAGGTCGTATTAATGTGTTATAAGCGGTCTCCTTTACAGATGAACCACATCTTCCCAAAATTCTACCAATGAACCGAAGACGACTATCCGCCTCCCCCACAACTGCCATTACATGTTTGTCCCACTTCATATCGCTCTGCAATGTTACGCCCACATATTTAATCGACGTGACTGTGTCAAGCGCTACACTACTAATGGAGTATTCAAACATTACAGGATTCTTTTTCCTATTCATCTGCATTAATTTACATTTACCTATATTTAGAGTTATCTGCCATTCTTTACAGCAATCACAAATCCTGTACAAGTCATCTTGTATCCTCCTACAGTCACTCAACGACAACACCTTTCCTTACACCACAGCATCATCAGCAAACAGCCGCACATTGCTATCCACCCTATCCAAAAGATCATTTATAGATAGAAAACAACAGTGGACCTACACACTTCCCTGTGGCACTCAAGATGATACCCTCACCTCCGATGAACACTCACCATCGAGGACAACGTACTGGGTTCTATTACTTAAGAAGTCACGGCACATGCATGCGTGCCCTGTAGCGTCGGGCTGTGAACTTCCACGCTCTGCGTGGAACCATACCTCGTTACACATTCCACGATATTGCCCTGCTGTCACCGGTTTGCGCATTCCAGACTCACGCTCTTTTCTTTTTGTACGCCCCTTATAATTTTCAACATTTGTCTGTAGCACCACATCTCAAACGCTTCGATTCTCTTCTGCTCCTGTTTTCGCACAGTCAATGTTTCACTGCAATAGAAGAAGAATGGGTAGCTCTGAGGGATGAAATAGTGAAGGCAGCAGACGACCAAGTAGGTAAAAAGACGAGAGCTAATAGAAATCCTTGGGTAACAGAATAAATATTGAATTTAATTGATGAAAGGAGAAAATATAAAAATGCAGTAAATGAAGCAGGCAAAAAGGAATACAAACGTTTCAAAAATGAGATCGACAGGAAGTGCAAAATGGCTAAGCAGGGATGGCTAGAGGACAAATGTAAGGATGTAGAGGCTTTTCTCACTAGGGGTAAGATAGATACAGCCTACAGGAAAATTAAAGAGACCTTTGGAGAGAAGAGAACCACTTGTATGAATATCAAGAGCTCAGATGGCAATCCAGTTCTAAGCAAAGAAGGGAAGGCAGAAAGGTGGAAGGAGTATATAGAGGGTTTATACAAGGGCGATGTACTTGAGGACAATATTATGGAAATGGAAGAGGATGTAGATGAAGATGAAATGGGAGATACGATACTGCGTGAAGAGTTTGACAGAGCACTGAAAGACCTGAGTCGAAACAAGGCCCCGGGAGTAGACAACATTCCATTAGAACTACTGACGGCTTTGGGAGAGCAAGTCCTGACAAAGCTCTACTATCTGGTGAGCAAGATGTATGAGACATGTGAAATACCCTCAGACTTCAAGAAGAATATAATAATTCCAATCCCAAAGAAAGCAGGTGTTGACAGATCTGAGAATTACCGAAAAATCAATTTAATAAGCCGCAGCTGCAAAATACTAACACGAATTCTTTACAGACGAATGGAAAAACTGGTAGAAGCGGACCTCGGGGAAGATCAGTTTGGATTCCGTAGAAATATTGGAACACGTGAGGCAATACTAACCTTACGACTTATCTTAGAAGAAAGATTAAGGCAAACCTACGTTTCTAGCATTTGTAGACTTAGAGAAAGCTTTTGACAATATTAACTGGAATACTCTCTTTCACATTCTAAAGGTGGCAGGGGTAAAATACAGGGAGCGAGAGGCTATTTACAATTTGTATAGAAACCAGGTGGCAGTTATAAGAGTCGATGGGCATGAAAGGGAAGCAGTGGTTGGGAAGGGAGTGAGACAGGGTTGTAGCCTCTCCCCGATGTTATTCAATCTGTATATTGAGCAAGCAGTAAAGGAAACAAAAGAAAAATTCGGAGTAGGTATTAAAATTCATGGAGAAGAAGTAAAAACTTTGAGGTTCGCCGATGACATTGTAATTCTGTCAGAGACAGCAAAGGACTTGGAAGAGCAGTTGAACGGAATGGACAGTGTCTTGAAAGGAGGATATAACATGAACATCATCAAAAGCAAAACGAGGATAATGGAATGTAGTCGAATTAAGTCGGGTGATGCTGAGGGAATTAGATTAGGAAATGAGACACTTAAAGTAGTAAAGGAGTTTTGCTATTTGGGGAGCAAAATAACTGATGATGGTCATAGTAGAGAGGATATAAAATGAAGACTGGAAATGGCAAGGAGAGCGTTCCTGAAGAAGAGAAATTTGTTAACATCGAGTATAGATTTAAGCTTCTGAAAGTATTTGTATGGAGTGTAGCCATGTATGGAAGTGAAACATGGACGATAAATAGTTTGGACAAGAAGAGAATAGAAGCTTTCTAAATGTGGTGCTACAGAAGAATGCTGAAGATAAGGTGGGTAGATCACGTAACTAATGAGGAGATACTGAATAGGATTGGGGAGAAGTTTGTGGTACAACTTGACTAGAAGAAGGGATCGGTTGGTAGGATATGTTTTGAGGCATCAAGGGATCACAAATTTAGCGTTGGAGGGCAGCGTGGAGGGTAAAAATCGTAGAGGGAGACCAAGAGATGAATACACTATGCAGATTCAGAAGGATGTAGGTTGCAGTAGGTACTGGGAGATGAAGAAGCTTGCACAGGATAGAGTAGGATGGAGAGCTGCATCAAACCAGTCTCAGGACTGAAGACCACAACACAACACAACAACAATACTATGTTCCAAACGTACATTCTCACAAATTTCTTCCTCAAATTAAGGTCTACATTTGACACTAGTAGACTTCTCTTAGCCAGGAATGTCCTTTTTGCCAGTGCTAGTCTGCTTTTTATGTCCTCCTTGAACCGTTCATTGGTTATTTTACTGCCTAGGTAGCAGAATTCCTTAACTTAACCTATTTTGTGGTAACGAATCCTGATTTTGAGTTTGTAGCTGTTCTCATTTCTGCTACTTTTCATTACTTTCGTTTTTCTTCAACTTACTCTCAATCCATATTCCGCACTCAATAGATTGTTCATTCCGTTCAGCAGATCTCGTAATTCATCTTCACTTCACTCGGAATAGCAATATCATCAGCGAATCGTATCATTGATAAACTTTCACCTTGAATTTTAATTACACTCCTGAACCTTTCTTTCATTTACATCATTGCTCCTACCACGTAGAGGTTGAAATGTAGAGGCGAAGGCTACATTCCTCTCTTAAACCCATCTTAAGCTGAGAGCTTCGTCCTTGGTCGTCCACTCTTATTATTCTCTCTTGGTTCTTGTACACATTATATGCTACCCTCTCTCCCTATAGCTTATCCTTATATTTCTCAGGATTTCAAACTTCTTGCACCATTTTAATTGTCGAACGATTAATGAGATCTTCCATAAAGTATTACCACCGATTCCTTAATAACGGAAATGGAACTTTTTATGACCAGTGACACGTCCAGCGACAGCTATTTTTTCTTCTTTCTTTAATTTGACACCTGCATTTTAACTCCGGAATCCCGCATTCCAACAGAGAGCTGGCATGAATAATCACCTTTACGCATGCGCCTGCGCGCCACACATGGAGAAGTATTCGAAGGGGGCGCGATAATCGGCAGACCTTGCTCGTGTTGCGGTTGTCTTTGGTTGGGCGTCTCCGTGTCAGTGTTTTGTTATAAAGTCTCCGAGGTAAATTAGCAATCTCCTTGAGCTGTATATGACCAGCCACAACACCGACCAGATCATTGCTCAGCTCCAGAGGCAGGTTGACGCAAAAGTCACTCGGTGTCGTTCAAACAAGATTGTCCTCAATGTCAGCAAAACTACAGCGGTCTACTTCTACAAACGGTGCCCTATGCTCCGCTACAAAATCACCGGATACCAAATATCATGGAGTCCAGATGGATACCAAACTGCTCTCCCAGCAACATGCGGAAGATGTCACCCAAAAGGGGCAGAAGTTAATAAAATCGTTGTACCCACTCTTCAACAGGAGGCAACTGAAACTATAGTCCAAGCTTCGACTACACAGTACAAAAATGGCTCTGAGCACTATGGAACTTAACGTCCATGGTCATCAGTCCCCTAGAATTTAGAACTGCCTAAACATAACTAACCTAAGGACATCACACACATCCATGCCCGAGGCAGGATTCGAACCTGCGACCGTAGCGGTCGCGCGGTTCCAGACTGTAGCGCCTAGAACCGCTCGGCCACCCCAGCCGGCTATACAATACAGTTGTCCACCATTTCCTCACCTGTGATTCCACTGTGATTCCACTGTGTGAGCCACAATTGGTGCCTAGCGGATACAAACACTGCAGTGTCTGCAGAATAAGGTGCTTCGGTATAGCCTGCATGCATCTGCACTCACGAATATTCTGTACACTAGGAGGCAACATGCTCCCTCTAAAGACGTCAGTTAGAGTGAAGTCAAGGCGACTCTACGACAAAGTGGATGCTCTGCGCGACACAGTCAGTGGCTTGCATCACGTTGGCACCACGATTTCCCGGCACTGGCATGGCCAATCTGTTCCTATTATTATCCTCGAGCACTCTGATTCGGACCATGTGTCCGTTTTTATACCGCCACTCGTTCTACTCTGTAGGAATCAGCATGGGTTTCGAAAAAGACGATCGTGTGAAACCCAGCTCGCGCTATTCGTTCACGAGACTCAGAGGGCCATAGACACGGGTTCACAGGTAGATGCCGTGTTTCTTGACTTCCGCAATGCGTTCGATACAGCTCCCCACAGTCGTCTAATGAACAAATTAAGAGCATATGGACTATCAGACCAATTGTCTGATTGGATTGAAGAGTTCCTAGATAATAGAACGCAGCATGTCATTCTCAATGGAGAGAAGTCTTCCAAAGTAAGAGTGATTTCAGGTGTGGCGCAGGGGAGTGTCGTAGGACCGTTGCTATTCGCATTATATATAAATGACCTTGTGGATAACGTCGAAAGTTCACTGAGGCTTTTTGCGGATGATGCTATGGTATATCGTGAGGTTGTAATAATGGTAAATTGTACTGAAATGCAGGAGGATCTGCAGCGAATTCACGCATGGTTCAGGGAATGGCAATTGAATCTCAATGTAGACAAGTGTAATGTGCTGCGAATACATAGAAAGAAAGATCCTTTATCATTTAGCTACAATATAGCAGGTCAGCAACTAGAAGCAGTTATTTCCATAAATTATCTGGGAGTAGGCATTAGGAGTGATTTAAAATGGAATGATCATATAAAGTTGATCGTCGGTAAAGCAGATGCCAGACTGCGATTCATTGGAAGAACCCTAAGGATATGCAATCCGAAAACAAAGGAAGTAGGTTACAGTACACTTGTTCGCCCACTGCTTAAATATTGCTCATCAGTGTGGGATCCGTGCCAGATAGGATTGATAGAGGGGATAGAGAAGATCCAATGAAGAGCAGCGCGCTTCGTTACAGGATCATTTGGTAATCGCGAAAGCTTTACGGAGATGATAGATAAACTCCAGTGGAAGACTTTGCAGGAGAGACGCTCAGTAGCTCGGTATGGACTTTTGTTGAAATTTCGAGAACATACCTTCACCGAGGAGTCAAACAGTATATTGCTCCCTCCTACGTGTATCTCGCGAAGAGACCATGAGAATAAAATCAGAGAGATTAGAGCCCACACAAAGGCATACCGACAATCTTTCTTTCCACGAACAATACGAGACTGGAATAGAAGGGAGAACCGATAGAGGTACTCAAAGCACCCTCCGCCACACACCGCCAGGTGGCTTGCGGAGTATGGATGTAGATGTAGATATGCGAAATACTTGTTACAACCATCAACTGCCTATGTAGTTGTGTCACTTCTTTCCGGCAACCTTGAAGTAATACTGTCGGAGGGTGGCACAGGACTTCCCAAGTCCTAGCTTCAGCGTCCCATACATTGATGGAATTGTAAGACAGGAAAATTTTGCTCTCACATCAAGACAGTTAGACTGCTCGACACTGGTGGCTCTCTACAGAAACCTACCACAAATAAGAAGAATATACAGGGTGAGTCACCTAACGTTACCGCTGGATATATTTCGTAAACCACATCAAATACTGACGAACCGATTCCACAGACCGAACGTGAGGAGAGGGGCTAGTGTAATTGTTTAATACAAACCATACAAAAATGCACGGAAGTATGTTTTTTAACACAAGCCTACGTTTTTTTAAATGGAACCACGTTAGTTTTGTTAGCACATCTGAACATACAGGGTGTTTCAAAAATGACCGGTATATTTGAAACGGCAATAAAAACTAAACGAGCAGCGATAGAAATACACCGTTTGTTGCAATATGCTTGGGACAACAGTACATTTTCAGGCGGACAAACTTTCGAAAGTACAATAGTTACCATTTTCAACAACAGATGGCGCTGCAAGTGATGTGAAAGATATAGAAGACAACGCAGTCTGTGGGTGCGCCATTCTGTACGTCGTCTTTCTGCTGTAAGCGTGTGCTGTTCACAACGTGCAAGTGTGCTGTAGACAACATGGTTTATTCCTTAGAACAGAGGATTTTTCTGGTGTTGGAATTCCACCGCCTAGAACACAGTGTTGTTGCAGCAAGACGAAGTTTTCAACGGAGGTTTAATGTAACCAAAGGACCGAAAAGCGATACAATAAAGGATCTGTTTGAAAAATTTCAACGGACTGGGAACGTGACGGATGAACGTGCTGGAAAGGTAGGGCGACCGCGTACGGCAACCACACAGGGCAACGCGCAGCTAGTGCAGCAGGTGATCCAACAGCGGCCTCGGGTTTCCGTTCGCCGTGTTGCAGCTGCTGTCCAAATGACGCCAACGTCCACGTATCGTCTCATGCGCCAGAGTTTACACCTCTATCCATACATAATTCAAACGCGGCAACCCCTCAGCGCCGCTACCATTGCTGCACGAGAGACATTCGCTAACGATGTAGTGCACAGGATTGATGACGGCGATATGCATGTGGGCAGCATTTGGTTTACTGACGAAGCTTATTTTTACCTGGACGGCTTCGTCAATAAACAGAATTGGCGCATATGGGGAACCGAAAAGCCCCATGTTGCAGTCCCATCGTCCCTGCATCCTCAAAAAGTACTGGTCTGGGCCGCCATTTCTTCCAAAGGAATCATTGGCCCATTTTTCAGATCCGAAACGATTACTGCATCACGCTATTGGACATTCTTCGTGAATTTGTGGTGGTACAAACTGCCTTAGACGACACTGCAAACACCTCGTGGTTTATGCAAGATGGTGCCCGGCCACGTCGCACGGCCGACGTCTTTAATTTCCTGAATGAATATTTCGATGATCGCGTGATTGCTTTGGGCTATCCGAAACATACAGGAGGCGGCGTGGATTGGCCTCCCTATTCGCCAGACATGAACCCCTGTGACTTCTTTCTGTGGGGACACTTGAAAGACCAGGTGTACCGCCAGAATCCAGAAACAATTGAACAGCTGAAGCAGTACATCTCATCTGCATGTGAAGCCATTCCGCCAGACACGTTGTCAAAGGTTTCGGGTAATTTCATTCAGAGACTGGGCCATATTATTGCTACGCATGGTGGATATGTGGAAAATATCGTACTATAGAGTTTCCCAGACCGCAGCGCCATCTGTTGTTGAAAATTGTAACTACTGTAATTTCGAACGTTTGTCTGCCTGAAAATGTACTGTTGTCCCAAGCATATTGCAACAAACGGTGTATTTCTATCGCTGCTCGTTTAGTTTTTATTGCCGTTTCAAATATACCGGTCATTTTTGAAACACCCTGTATAAACAAATACGTAATCAGTGCCGTTTGTTGCATTGTAAAATGTTAATTACATCCGGAGATATTGTAATCTAAATTTGTGCTTGAAACCTCCGACGTTCAGTTGCGTGTTGTAACAAACACGGGCCACGGACGGCGAGCAGCATCTGCAGGGACTTCTTTCTGTGGGGTACGTTAAAGGAGAATGTGTACCGTGATGTGCCTACAACCCCAGATGATATGAAACAACGTATTGTGGCAGCCTGCGGCGACATTACACCAGATGTACTGTGGCGTGTACGACATTCATTACGCCAGAGATTGCAATTGTGTGCAGCAAATGATGGCCACCACATGGAACATCTATTGGCCTGACATGTCGGGACACACTCTATTCCACTCCGTAATTGAAAACGGAAACCACGTGTGTACGTGTACCTCACCCCTCATGGTAATGTACATGTGCGTCAGTGAAAAAGACCAATAAAAAGGTGTTAGCATGTGGACGTACAGTACCTAAGGTCCATCACCGTCCCCTTTGGATCCCTACGTAATTCGGCGCTCTCCGATACACACGATCGAACAGCGGAGGAGTGGTACTCAAGCGTCAACTTTAGGTTACAATATCTCCGGATGTAATTAACATTTTACAATGCAACAAACGGCACTGATTACGTATTTGTTTATATGTTCAGATGTGCTAACAAAACTAACGGGGTTCCATTTAAAAAAACGTAGGTTTGTGTTAAAAAACATACTTCCGTGCATTTTTCTATGGTTTGTATTAACCAATTACACTAGCCCCTCTGGTTCAAATGGCTCTGAGCACTATGGGACTCAACTACTGTGGTCATTAGTCCCATAGAACTTAGAACTACTTAAACCTAACTAACCTAAGGACATCACACACATCCATGCCCGAGGCAGGATTCGAACCTGCGACCGTAGCAGTCGCACGGTTCCGGACTGCGCGCCTAGAACCGCGAGATCACCGCGGCCGGCACACTAGCCCCTCTCCTCACGTTCGGTCTGTGGAATCGATTCGTCAGTATTTGACGTGGTTTACGAAATATATCCAGCGGTAATGTTAGGTGACTCACCCTGTATAGCAACCTCCAGTGCTAAAACATCACCTGAAGATGGTTGAACGGTTGTCAGCCGAAACATTGTGGCAAGAAGTCGACGTCATCCGGCTTCCAACCCAAAACTTCGTGGAAAACGAAGTAGTTGTTATGGAAGCTCTTTGTGTAGGAAGCTCGGCCGCCTAAGTAATTAGGCGGGTAAGAAGTGGCGCAGTGTGGCGACTGCGAAGTAATTAGCCTGATGGTTAATGAGGCGGAGCGTGCACCGCAAATAAACCAGAAGGAGTGTCCGCGCGGCACGTGCCGGAGCTGGGCAGGCAGACAGGAAGGAGGGCGCCCGCGGTGTCCCCTGAGAGCCGGTGCTGGGCCGGACAGTTGGCCGCGGCTAAGCTGACAGCACGGGCAGCCAGTAATGAACAGCGGCCGGCGGTGCGCACTCAGGCCTAATTAAACGCGGCGGCGATACAATCTGCCGGCCCGCAAACAAACGCAACTTCCTGTCCGCCGCCCGCCCTGCACTGCTCCTCCGATGGACACTGCGGGGCTCATCAGCCGAGGACGGAGGACTAGTGGCGCCTCTCCCCCCCCCCCCCCCATCCTCTGCCTTCCCTGCAGCAGCTTCAGTGTCCTGCCGACCGGAAAACAGGGCAGGGGGTGGGGCGTCACTGTTTCGGAAACTGGGGAGGAGAGCTCCGCCTCACAGATTGAGTGGGTCAGGCGGCTCAGTACAGTAGAGTGGAGTGGCGCTGTCTGCACTACAGCACAGGGGGGGGGGGGGGGGGGGCTGACTGAAGTCCGCGAAGTACCACAGTCTATGGAAGAACAAACAGCACTGATCTGATGTTTTGTGGTACATCATTCTAAGAACACTTTTAGATGGATACCTTAGCTGCCGGCACTATTTAAAAGACAACTTGTGTCATGTAGTTAGCAGCTAAATTCCGATGTCAGCTTTCAAATAGCCAGGTAACATTAACACGTCGCTGGCGTTTAAATTAGCGACCTTTCTCGTCTAAAGCAACGGCCTTTTACTTACTGCCTGGGGATCACTGATTAATTAGGTCATTTAGATGTATAGTGGCTAAAAAATGACTTCAAAAACATGCTAACGATTAATAATAGGTAGAGTTACAGATATGAAACGAGGGCAGGCCACTAACAATAAATCAATACAATAGAGGCTTGGACCATAGATCAATAGTATCTACATCAAAACATACAATGAATACTTCAACCAAACTTAACTGTGATACTGGGGATGGGATGGAGCGTGGTTGAATAGTTTCTACCTCGTTGAAGAGAGAGTGCCCA
Source organism: Schistocerca nitens (assembly GCF_023898315.1). Lineage (NCBI taxonomy): Eukaryota > Metazoa > Arthropoda > Insecta > Orthoptera > Acrididae > Schistocerca > Schistocerca nitens. The sequence continues at coordinate 545,479,531 of NC_064614.1, forward strand.
ACCTATGAGACTTGGTCAGGTGCCAAATGCTATTCTAACTCGTCTCCCCAGTGTATGATCACTAGCACTTGCAGTGACACAGAGGCTGATGGAAAAACATGAGAAGTGCGGCAGTGTTCGCTCTGCCAGAGAATGTGCTGAAACAGTGCTTGCTTATCAGTGGTTCCATACTACACCTGAGACAATGGCACATGTTACATTTAATTGAAGTCAGCACCCCCAGTCCCATCCCACCACATAACGCTACATTTTTTTGCAAATTTAGCTTGAAGCATCCCCACTCCTGTGCACTCACCCCCAGCGCTCCTATGCACCTATGAACCTGCACCCCCATACCCCCATGCCCCCATGCCCCATGCCAACATACCCCTGGACCCTCGTGCCAGCAAATAGCCATGCTGCCACACGCCCACACCACTACACACTAGCACACCCACACACCCTGCATCACAGTGCTCCTGTGCCCCCACATTCCCAATACGCATGCACCAATGCCCCCACCTCCATGCCTACATGTTTCCTGCTCATGGGCTTCTGCTTTCCTTGGACCTCAGCTCTGCAGCTGTGTTTGCGTTACTGGCTTCAAAAAAATCGTTTAAGAAATTGCTCACCAGCGCTTATGTAGGTAATTATGATTTGAAGCTATATATCATTCGTCATGGAATACTGTAACGAGTAAATAACATATTTCTCCATGGACAATTAAAAACCAGTATTAGTTCAGAAAATATAAATAATGAAATAGTAACTCTTATTTGTTGATAATGAGTACTTTTACCATAAACATTTTCCCACAAGCTCTGAAAATGTAAATTAAGGCAAGTCCATAGTTACATCCTACTTGCTCCTGTCATCACCAGATTGCTGCACAGAAAAGTAGATAATTCCCTATAAGTAATTAGAAAACAGTTTTTGTTTGCAAAATATAAATAACGAATTAGGAATTTGCATTTGCTTAACATGATTTTTACCTTAACTCTAATTCCACAAATCCCAAAAAACGCGAAATAGCAGCAAATCCCAGTTCCTCAGTCGCCAGCATATGTAAAGTAAAACAGAGATGTCACAATATTACAAAGAACTGGAAAGAAAGCAGGAGCTATTTTCCACACATACATATATTTATCAGATTATTGTCCAAAATGTACCCCAATCGTAGAGTCATAGGAACTTTGCTTAAACATTTGAGGTCTTAAAACTTGCTTGAAGAGCCTGTAACTGCAGAAAATAAGTGTTAGTTAAGGAAGAAGATAGGCAGACTGGATTTGTCATCACACAACAAACTCTCAAACAAAATATTTTTGAGGCAGTGCAAAACTTTTCTAGCCAGAACATTGCCAGAATTGCTGGAAGACGTCCCGCTCCCTAAAAGACAACGCATGTGGTTCCAACATGACGGGGCGCCGGCACATTTGAGTCCTAGTGTGCGTCGATTCCTGGACCGACGGTTCCCGGAGACGTGGATTGGCAGAGGTGGTCCTGTACAATGGCCCGCTCGATCCCCATAAATGTCCCGTCTGGACTTTTTTGTGTGGGAAGAGATACGCAACCTTGTTTACTTAACTCCTGTTGAATCAGAAGAGGATCTGGTTGCCCGGATAGTAGCAGCAGCAGGAACAATTCAGGATACTCCTGGGGTTTTTTCCCGTGACAGACAGAACATGATCCCACGGTGTGACCTTTGTTTACGTGCCAATGGAGGCATTTTTGGAAATCTACTGTAATTGAAATTGGGTTGTGCCAATGTGTAGTCGTTTGGTCATAAAAAAATGGAGAAGTGTTTGTTGGTTAAATTAATTTGTCGCTAGAGAAATCTTCCTCTACCGGCTTAAATACTCCTCATAGGTAAAAATGACATTAGGGAAAAATATTTGTTTTGATGTCCCCTACAACCTCCCAGAGTTTGTCGGTTTAAATACTTTTCACCCTGTATAAATACACAAAAGTGAGTATTCGATCTGTGCAGTTGTATTTCCGGAATATATGGATTGCGAAAATAGAATCCTGTAACTAACTACACCACCAGAACACACGTATGACACTGCTAACACAACGGTCTTATTAAGAAATGAAGGATAGAAGAACGTGTTTTTTAACACATATTAGACAACCTTTTGTGACATTAAAAGCAACGGTGGTAACATTAAGAGTGCAACGGGAATTCCACTGTTAAATGCAGAGGAGAGAGCAGATAGGTGGAAAGAATACATGGAAAGCCTCTATGAGGGTGAAGATTTGTCTGATGTGATAGAAGAAGAAACAGGAGTCGATTTAGAAGAGAGAGGGGATCCAGTATTAGAATCGGAATTTAAAAGAGCTTTGGAGGACTTACGGTCAAATAAGGCAGAAGGGATAGATAACATTCCATCAGAATTTCTAAAATCATTGGGGGAAGTGGCAACAAAACGACTATTCACGTTGGTGTGTAGAATATATGAGTCTGGCGACTTACCATCTGACTTTCGGAAAAGCATCTTCCACACAATTCCGAAGACGGCAAGAGCTGACAAGTGCAAGAATTATCGCACAATCAGCTTAACAGCTCATACATCGAAGCTGCTTACAAGAATAATGTACAGAAGATGGAAAAGAAAATTGAGAATGCGCTAGGTGACGATCAGTTTGGCTTTAGGAAAAGTAAAGGGACGAGAGAGGCAATTCTGACGTTACGGCTAATAATGGAAGCAAGGCTAAAGAAAAATCAAGACACTTTCATAGGATTTGTCGACCTGGAAAAAGTGTTCGACGATATAAAATGGTGCAAGCTGTTCGAGATTCTGAAAAAAGTAGGGGTAAGCTATAGGGAGAGACGGGTCATATACAATATGTACAACAACCAAGAGGGAATAATAAGAGTGGACGATCAAGAACGAAGTGCTCGTATTAAGAAGGGTGTAAGACAAGGCTGTAGCCTTTCGCCCCTACTCTTCAATCTGTACATCGAGGAAGCAATGATGGAAATAAAAGAAAGGTTCAGGAGTGGAATTAAAATACAAGGTGAAAGGATATCAATGATACGATTCGCTGATGACATTGCTATCCTGAGTGAAAGTGAAGAAGAATTAAATGATCTGCTGAACGGAATGAACAGTCTAATGAGTACACAATATGGTTTGAGAGTAAATCGGAGAAAGACGAAGGTAATGAGAAGTAGTAGAAATGAGAACAGCGAGAAACTTAACATCAGGATTAATGGTCACGAAGTCAATGAAATTAAGGAATTCTGCTACCTAGGCAGTAAAATAACCAATGACGGACGGAGCAAGGAGGACATCAAAAGCAGACTCGCTATGGCAAAAAGGGCATTTCTGGCCAAGAGAAGTCTACTAATATCAAATACCGGCCTTAATTTGAGGAAGAAATTTCTGAGGATGTACGTCTGGAGTACAGCATTGTATGGTAGTGAAACATGGACTGTGGGAAAACCGGAACAGAAGAGAATCGAAGCATTTGAGATGTGGTGCTATAGACGAATGTTGAAAATTAGGTGGACTGATAAGGTAAGGAATGAGGAGGTCCTCCGCGGAATCGGAGAGGAAAGGAATATGTGGAAAACACTGATAAGGAGAAGGGACAGGATGATAGGACATCTGCTAAGACATGAGGGAATGACTTCCATGGTACTAGAGGGAGTTGTAGAGGGCAAAAACTGTAAAGGAAGACAGAGATTGGAATACGTCAAGCAAATACTTGAGGACGTAGGTTGCAAGTGCTACTCTGAGATGAAGAGGTTAGCACATGAAAGGAATTCGTGGCGGGCCGCATCAAACCAGTCAGTAGACTGATGACCAAAAAAAAGACAACTAAAGAAAATTTAGCCTACAGCTTGTAAACACACGACCGTAACAGTGGGAGATTTGACATTTCCAAAGACAATGTCAGAGTTGATGTCTCTGAAGAAACAACGTACCATAGTATATTGTGAGACGCTTCATACTTCGGAGGCACAAATTAAACATTGCAGCATATATACCGTTAATTTCACTCACTGAAATACACGTCTATTGTAATTGAAAGAAACTCCCCACGAGACTTAGATATCGTACGTCTTAGAGACACAAGGAGCCATCGTAGTACTCCTAACACCATAGCAAGACATTGTACGCCCGGCATCAAACGAAGCCTACTCATGCAACACCATATAGTATAAAATACAGTAGGGGAACTGTGAGAACGATGAGGATATTGGTACTGCATTGTGGTGCATCCCCAAACGACGTACAGATACTGCAGTCTGAAGCAGATCCGCGTCCCTCAGAGCCCATTCACGTCCATCACTCCAATATGCTATCATCATGATTCTGTACCATCCAACACAGAAATATTACCAACTATAAAAGCTTCACTAACTTCGTCCGATAGAGAACCCCATAAGATTATTACTGCATCTCTCTCCTCCCATATATCGAAAACAAATACTGTCTGCGTGCAGGCATGGAGCACATGTGGTCGATCGTATTAAATATACGTATGATCCATTGCACAGAACATTGTAAAGTTGCATCGCCTGTTCTGTAGAAGGATGACCGTATGCCACAAGACCGTATGTCGCAAGAGACGCTACCTGTGACTCTGGAGTGTTGTCTGAAACATCGTTTTTTCTGCTGTAACGCGCTTTGTTCACAGCAATGCATTTGTTTTTTCCCGCCACGACTTAGAGGTCTGTGTGAGATTCTAAACAGACATTAACACATTAACACATTGCTTCTCACAGAAAACGGTACGTCATGTGGTGTAAATCATGTTGTTACTGCTGCTACCACAACACACCACACACACTGGATTATTTTAAATAAAAGACAGAACGTAAGGAAACACCAGGCATGCGGACGACCGAATGTTGAGTGTGGATGGTGGTGAGTTGCTTAGAGGAAGAAGACGAGAGTGAATTTCCAGGAAGCTATAGAGCGGGAACACAGAAAACGTCACGATTCTTCTAGAATCATCTTCGCGCAGGTAGACATTCCTGTCAGCTTAAAAGCGCACGGAACGATTATGACGAACACAGATTCCCATTGTTGTTTCCTACGCCATAAATCGAGACATCGCACAAGGACATAAATTAGTCTTAGGAGTTCGTTAGCCTTCAGGTTATTTGTTTTAATTGCGATTTAATGGTAGTAGAGGACAGTACCTAATGGAACAGATTCCTCTGTTTCAGTTCATATGTAATCATTCATTTTCAAAAGTGGTTACATCTGATGTGACTCACAAACGCAGAAGCATGCATTCAGTGGAGGGTGCACCAACTGAGGGGTTGGCGGGCTCGGAAAATTTGGTGTCTAGCGGGTTCCCCCAGAGGCAGGTCACGTAGATGAACGCTCGGCCAAAAATGCTCATTTTCTGATGTTCTTTTCGGACGCTGCTTCAAGTTTTTGAAATAGTATCTGAGTAGAGACAGTTCATTTTGCAAATGTTACACACAATAACGTTTAGGAGAAGGAAGTACCTTTGAATGTGTGTCCCGGTATCATTTCCATCTGTGACGGTTGTTTGAACGACGGTAGGACCGCCTTCTCAAGTCATTAAGGTGTCCCAACATGACGCGGCAGCAGCCTTTTCGGTAGTTGCAGAGGCAACAGTCTGGATGATTGACTGATGTGGCCTTGTAACACTAACCAAAACGGCCTTGCTGTGCTGGTACTGCGAACGGCTGAAAGCAAGGGGAAATTACAGCCGTAATTTTTCCCGAGGGCATGCAGCTTTACTGTATGATTAAATGATGATGGCGTCCTCTTTGGTAAAATATTCCGGAGGTAAAATAGTCCCCCATTCGGATCTCCGGGCGGGGACTACTCAAGAGGACGTCGCTATCAGGAGAAAGAAAATTGGCGTTCTACGGATCGGAGCGTGGAATGTCAGATCCCTTAATCGGGCAGGTAGGTTAGAAAATTTAAAAAGGGAAATGGATAGGTTAAAGTTAGATATAGTGGGAATTAGTAAAGTTCGGTGGCAGGAGGAACAAGACTTTTGGTCAGGTGAATACAGGGTTATAAATACAAAATCAAACAGGGGTAATGCAGGAGTAGGTTTAATAATGAATAAAAAATTGGAGTACGGGTTAGCTACTACAAACAGCATAGTGAACGCATTATTGTGGCCAAGATAGAAACGAAGGCCACGCATAATACACTAGTACAAGTTTATATGCCAACTAGCTCTGCAGATGATGAAGAAATTGATGAAATGTATGATGAAATAAAAGAAATTATTCAGGTAGTGAAGGGAGACGAAAATTTAATAGTAATGGGAGACTGGAATTCGAGAGTAGGAAAAGGGAGAGAAGGAAACATAGTAGGTGAATATGGATTGGGGGTAAGGAATGAAAGAGGAAGCCGTCTGGTAGAATTTTGCGCAGAGCGTTACTTAATCATAGCTAACTCTTGGTTCAACAATCATAAAAGAAGGTTGTTTACATGGAAGAATCCTGGAGATACTAGATGATATCAGAAAGATTATATAATGGTAAGACAGAGATTTAGGAAAAATGGCTCTGAGCACTATGGGACTTAACATCTGAGGTCATCAGTCCCCTAGAAATTAGAACTACTTAAACCTAACTTACTTAAGAACATTACACACATCCATGCCCGAGGCAGGATTCGAACCTGCGACCGTAGCGGTCGCGCGGTTCCAGACTGAAGCGCCTAGAGGTTTAGGAACCAAGTTTTAAATTGTAAGACATATCCAGGGGCAGATGTGGACTGACCACAATCTATTGGTTATGAACTGTAGATTAAAACTGAAGAAACAACAAAATAGAGGGGAATTTAAGGAGATGGGACCTGGATAAACTGACTAAACCAGAGGTTGTACAGAGGTTCAGGTAGAGCATAAGGAAACAATTGACAGGAATGGGGGAAAGAAATACAGTAGAAGAAAAATGGGTAGCTCTGAGGGATGAAGTAGTGAAGGCAGCGGCGGATCAAGTAAGTAAAAAGACGAGGGCTAGTAGAAATCCTTGGGTAACAGAATAAATATTGAATTTAATTGATGAAAGGAGAAAATATAAAAATGCAGTAAATGAAGCAGGCAAAAACGAATACAAACGTCTCAAAAATGAGATCGGCAGGAAGTGCAAAATGGCTAAGCAGGGATGGCTAGAGGACAAATGTAAGGATGTAGAGGCTTATCTCACTAGGGGTAAGATAGATACTGCCTACAGGAAAATTAAAGAGACCTTTGGAGAAAAGAGAACCACTTGTATGAATATCAAGAGCTCAGATGGAAACCCAGTTCTAAGCAAAGAAGGGAAAGCAGAGAGGTGCAAGGAGTATTTAGAGGGTCTATACAAGGGCGATGTACTTGAGGACAATATTATGGAAATGGAAAGAGATGAAGATGAAATGGGAGATATGATACTGCGTGAAGAGTTTGACAGAGCACTGAAAGACCTGGGTCAAAACAAGGCCCCAGGAGTAGACAACATTCCATTAGAGCTACAGACAGACTTGGGAGAGCCAGTCCTGACAAAACTCTACCATCTTGTGAGCAATGTGTATGAGACAGGAGATATATCCTCAGATTTCAAGAAGAATGTAGTAATTCCAATCCCATGGAAAGCAGGTGTTGACAGATGTGATAGTTACCGAACTATCAGTTTAATAAGTCACAGCTGCGAAATACTAACGTGGATTCTTTACAGACGAATGGAAAAACTGCTAGAAGCCGACCTCGGGGAAGATCAGTTTGGATTCCGTAGAAATGTTGCAACACATGAGACAATACTGACCTTACGACTTATCTTAGAAGAAAGTTTAAGGAATGGCTAACCTACGTTTCTAGTATTTGTAGACTAAGAGAAAGCTTTTGAGAATGTTGACTGGAATACTCTCTTTCAAATTCTGTAGGTGGCAGGGGTAAAATACAGGGAGCGAATGGCTATTTACAATTTGTGCAGAAACCACATGGCAATTATAAGAGTCGAGGGGCATGAAAGGGAAGCAGTGGTTGGGAAGGGAGTGAGACAGGGTTGTAGCCTCTCCCCGATGTTATTCAATCTGTATATTGAGCAAGCAGTAAAGGAAACAAAAGAATATTTCGGAGTAGGTATTAAAATCCATGGAGAAGAAATAAAAATTTTGAGGTTCGCCGATGACATTGAAATTCTGTCAGAGACAGCAAAGGACTTGGAAGAGCAGTTGAACGGAATGGACAGTGTCTTGAAAGGAGGATATAACATGAACATCATCAAAAGCAAAACGAGGATAATGGAATGTAGTCGAATTAAGTCGGGTCATGCTGAGGGAATTAGATTAGGAAATGAGACGCTTAAATTAGGAGTTTTGCTATTTGGGGAGCAAAATAACTGATGATGGTCGAAGTAGAGAGGATATAAAATGAAGACTGGAAATGGCAAGGAGAGCGTTCCTGAAGAAGAGAAATTTGTTAACATCGAGTATAGATTTAAGCTTCTGAAAGTATTTGTATGGAGTGTAGCCATGTATGGAAGTGAAACATGGACGATAAATAGTTTGGACAAGAAGAGAAAAGAAGCTTTCGAAATGTGGTGCTACAGAATAATGCTGAAGATTAGACGGGTAGATCACATAACTAATGAGGAGGTATTGAATAGAATTGGGGAGGAGTTTGTGGCACTACTTGACAAGAAGAAGGGACCGGTTGGTAGGACATGTTCTGAGGCATCAAGCGATCAAAAATTCTGCATTGGAGGGCAGCGTGGAGGGTAAAAATTGTAGAGGGAGACCAAGAGATTAATACACTAAGCAGATTCAGAAGGATGTAGGTTGCAGTAGGTACTGGGAGATGAAAAAGCTTGCACAGGATAGAGTAGGATGGAGAGCTGCATCAAACAAGTCCCAGGACTTAAGACAACAACAACAACAACAACAACAACAACATGACGGGTAACTGATTTCGGCACTTGGCTTGGCACTATGTGAGGTATCTGATGGTGGTGTTGTGTCTTCAGGGTTTAACCATAGAGATGGCTGATTGTCCGATTGGTGGAAGTATCGTGTCCTGATCCTCTGTACTCTTTATTATGTGCAGACGAGCATGAATATAGTTTAGGTTTAGAATCACTATTGACAGACCCGCATAGCATTACAAAATTGATCAATGCAATTGAAAGTTTCTTGAGATACAGTTCTTCCATGTATAGCTATATTGAACTACGATGTGCACGAGACAAGTTTCTGGAGTTCTAGAAATGACTAACGTGATTGAAGAGTTATATTTAACATCCCTGATGGAAATAACATGTAAAGTATGTAAGGTAAGACGTTAGCCTGATACCGTTCTCTTTCGTGTGATCTCGTCTTAAACAATAGGTGTCAAACAACTATTAATGTCAGTATCTTGTTGCTGTAACTGCTCTTTAATAGATCACAGAGAGAATCTTAATTTCATATGAGGGTTTCAGCAGTTCTGTTATCTTTATTCGTGGCTAACCAACACTACTTCTTGGGACATCTGAATATAATTATGATCTGGATAACTACAGTGTGTGCCTACCACAGAGGATTATACGGGTTATGCCTGAGTGCTTTTTAGCAACGAGATGTTGAAATATCAGGATTTGTGATGGTTGTGGAGTTTCACAAGCGTGAGTCGGCCGCTGCAACAGTTCCCGCCTCGGTATAGGGAGAGAGCGGCACCTTCGCACTTAAGTAAATGGCATCCAACAGATACGACGCAAACACGTTCACTTTTACGTCTTGAAATTAAAATAAGCTTACTGCAATTTACAGAGATAGGCAGGTGGGTTTGATAAATACCTTTTATAATACTCCACCGCGCCTGGTAAATTTCAGAATTCAAAAGTGATTTGAGTCGGATGCGGAATTTATATAAATCGACTTTGAACTCAATTACTTGCCTTTGTTTCTGTGAATATCTGTTTGAACTGCATTCTAACATCTGTATTTCTTTAAGCACTGAAAAACTGGACACATCTTATACGAAAAGTTTTTTCAAGTTAGTCTGTGCTATCATATCTCAAAATATTTAGTGTTCCGCCTGGAAGATCCTATATGTGTAGCCTACGTAAGCCAAAGTAGGATCTGAATGAAGAGAGAAAATTTTCTCGTAAAATTGTTTTCAATATATCCTACGATTTGGTAATACGGATATGTTGCTGCATCCTGAACAGATACAGAACACCTGGCAGATAGCGTCGCTGAGCGTGTGCTTGCAGATGCGTCTACTTGCTGCTGACCTCTTTCTGCTACAGCTAGCAATGAACTCCAGCTCGACGCCGATACTGCTGCCTCGTAGTTGGGTTGGGTTGATTTGGGGGAGGAGACCAAACTACCCGGTCATCCGTCTCATCGGATTAGGGCAGGATGGGGCAGGAAATCGGCCGTGCCCTTTCAAAGGAACTAGCCCGGCATTTGCCTGAAGCGATTTAGAAAAATCACAGAAAACCTAAATCAGGATGTCCGGACGCGGGATTCAACCATCGTCCTCCGGAATGCGTGTCCAGTGTGCTAACCACTGCGCCATCTCGCTCGGTTCCTAATAGTGACACAAGATATGCTTCTCCACGAGTTGTAAATACACACCAATAACACCAGCAGCCCTACAGGCATATTACAGGAATATACGCAAATAATACGGTGGATGAAAAACTTAGCTTGATAGAGAAAGTTGTTGTGGACTGCATCAAGACAGTCTGCAGGCTCATGACCCTATCAACACTCCTGAAACAAGTCATAACGTTTGGAAATAATATCCCGGTAAAGGAAACAATCTCAATAACTAAAAACAACTTGCTTAAATATAAAGGATAAGTCTACCTGAAATTTACGAACTTGTTGAACTTCTCAACTTAGTGCCATCACATAACAATTTCAACTTTATTTCAAATTTTATTGAAAGGGTACAGTACTGCCCGACATTGAAAATAGGTACAACATACTTCATTATTTTTGTCGGAACAACACATTTTTTTTTTGTAAAATAACTCAATTTCAATTAATACAGCGAAGCCAGATACCAGTGTAGGAAAGAATGACAATTTATTTATTTAATTGATCACATGTGCACTCCCACAAAATAAATCCCTACATCCAGTTTCGTGAGATCTGTGAAATGAATGACTGTATGGTCGTCTGATAACCGCAGATAGTGAATGTGAATATATGATCATGAGACGATCCTTTGGCCACCTTTGGTGGGACCAAAGAGATGAAATTTACCTGAGCTTTGAGCGCCTGAAATGTGGCTGACCAATACGGTAGCAAGGTGCTTCCCCACTTCGGCAGAGGTGCGAGAGGACCTGAAGAACGAGCACGTTTCAGCACTCTGCCGCTGGATTTTGTGCTGTTAAGACCTATCTTAGTTGTGCTCCGTAAAGACAAAAGAGTGGAGACATGGTATGCATGTGGAATATTTAAGAGTAGTTTGAAATAATAATTTCTCTATTTCAGGAACTTTGGTGGGGAGAATTAAATGTCAGGCAGGTAATATTAATGGGATCGTAGTAATCTTCGGAAGTGACCAACGGTCACAATGAAACCTCGTGTAGCAATAAGTTGAAATACTTTCATGTGCTTAAGTTAAGCTGAATTACTAGCGTGTGTACAATAAGTTGAAATATTTAAGAAATAGCGTGTGCAGGACTTGAAATTAGAGGCGAGTACTTCCACGTGGTGAGTACTGTGAGAGTCTCAATCTGTGTATGAGACAACGGATAAAGAGAAATTCTCGTCCATGGTATCAGTTGAGGACTCGTGTGTGTGATGAATATGTTCTTAATATTACTTTGCGAGATATGTTTCCGTGTGATGCTTGATTCAAACTATAACACTCTGAGAGAGAAACAAGGTGAGTCAGCCGTCTATCTAGCAACGCCACTTGGCTTGCATTGCACAGGAAGACGTGCATATATCTCCAGAGTTCATAGTAGGAAAGTAGAATTATGAAGTGGGGCAGTGTCGTGTGAAACTGGGATAAATATTAATTGAAGTGGGAAAGCTGAAAGTGATAATGTTGTGACTATTCCCTGTGTTGTATTTCATGTTGTAGTGCGGTGTATGTCATGTAATTTAAGTATGTGTGGTTTCCATGGGAGAGTAGCAAGGTAGTTTCAGAGGTAGTGGGTTATGCGTGTTCCTTTTGTACTGCTCGGTCTGGAGGAAAGTTTCGTGATGATGATTGTGAGAGTCGAAGTGTGAGAAATAATAAAAGATCCACCATCCTATCCAGAAAGTGCACTGTAGCGTTAAATAATTACGAGACCATAAGATAGAGATTCACCAATGTAAAGCCATGCCCACTGGGCGGAATTTCTCATGTGTTATTGTTGTAGTTATAGAATTTGTGTGTTTAGGTTATAGAATTTATCGGAATAAATAAGATAGTGAAAAGAAAAAGATTGGTGGCCTTTTCCTTCGAATTGTATGTTGTCATGATATCCAGAATTTATAATGTGTGCGCCACTCATATTCAGTGCGATGGCCACGTGTTGATAAAAGCCGTTAAATAAAAAAAAGGAAATGTGGTATTGCCAGTGCTTAGTGAACAGTCAGAGTTCTGTAAATTACTGATAGTCAGATGTGCGTTTCCGTTGCGTATTATTCATACAGGAGGATAATTTGTAACTTAATTGTGAGTACCAAAGTTCATGTTACTCGATAAATAAGAATGAATCCACTCGCTTGGCAGACCACTCATCTTGCTGGCCTGACTTCTTGATGCCACAGTATGAGCAAGGCATGTGGGTGCCTCTCATTATGAACGAGAAGACGGCATTGCAATTGGTAGTTTCCTGTGCAATATGACGATAAGGAAGAAAAACCTATATTACAAATGCTATGTGGATCATACACTTATTTGATGAAATAGTTGGAGAAATTGATCAGTTTGCGAAACAGCTTAACAAAATCCACCAAAACATATAATTTACTGTTGACAATTAAAATAATAATTGTACAAAATCCTTTAATCTTTTAATTAGTATGTACAATGATAAACACAAATTTAAAATATACAGAAAACAACCTGTACCTCGTCATGTCACCAGGAGCAACACAAAATGGCATATTATAGGCCAATGTTCAACAGAATGGAAGAAATCGCTTTGGACATCGAAGATAAGCTGCAGGAACTAAAAACAAAGGCTTGGCACCGTCACTAAGCTTCACGATAGAATTGAAAACGAACGGAGTAACAAAGATAACTGTAAGTCCATATCAAACAGCAACTTAACACAAATAGTTCCTCAAAACTCTGCGAAGTATGTCTGCATACAACTCGTTGGTAAAGTGTTACATCACATTGCAAATATATTCCGCACCAAAAAAACCAAAGCTTGTTTCTGAAAGAAAAATAAAGTGAAAGACAAAATTTTACACTAGTTCACAACTTAAATTTAAAAGCTGAAGTACACTACATCACTACATGTCTGGAATTTTTGAAGAAAGATATTCTGTGTGGCCGAAATTTTACATTGGCGTAGCAGGAGTTTCAACATTTTTTTTTTTATTTGGTCAATCGCCTACTGACTGGTTTGATGCGGCCCGCCACGAATTCCTTTCATGTGCTAACCTCTTCATCTCAGAGTAGCACTTGCAACCTACGTCCTCAATTATTTGCTTGACGTATTCCAATCTCTGTCTTCCTCTACAGTTTTTGCCCTTTAAAGCTCCCTCTAGTACCGTGGAAGTCATTCCCTCATGTCTTAGCAGATGTCCTATCATCCTGTCCCTTCTCCTTATCACTGTTTTCCACATATTCCTTTCCTCTCCGATTCTGCGTAGAACCTCCTCATTCCTTACCTTATCAGTCCACCTAATTTTCAACATTCGTCTATAGCACCACATCTCAAATGCTTCGATTCTCTTCTGTTCCGGTTTTCCCACAGTCCATGTTTCACTACCATACAATGCTGTACTCCAGACGTACATCCTCAGAAATTTCTTCCTCAAATTAAGGCCGGTATTTGATACTAGTAGACTTCTCTTGGCCAGAAATGCCCTTTTTGCCATAGCGAGTCTGCTTTTGATGTCCTCCTTGCTCCGTCCGTCATTGGTTATTTTACTGCCTAGGTAGCAGAATTCCTTAACTTCATTGACTTCGTGACCATTAATCCTGATGTTAAGTTTCTCGCTGTTCTCATTTCTACTACTTCTCATTACCTTCGTCTTTCTCCGATTTACTCTCAAACCATATTGTGTACTCATTAGACTGTTCATCCGTTCAGCAGATCATTTAATTCTTCTTCACTTTCACTCAGGATAGCAATGTCATCAGCGAATCGTATCATTGATATCCTTTCACCTTGTATTTTAATTCCACTCCTGAACCTTTCTTTTATTTCCATCATTGCTTCCTCGATGTACAGATTGAAGAGTAGGGGCGAAAGGCTACAGCCTTGTCTTACACCCTTCTTAATACGAGCACTTCGTTCTTGATCGTCCACTCTTATTATTCCCTCTTGGTTGTTGTACAAATTGTATATGACACGTCTCTCCCTATAGGTTACCCCCACTTTTTTCAGAATCTCGAGCAGCTTGCACCATTTTATATTGTCGAACGCTTTTTCCAGGTCGACAAATGATATGAAAGTGTCTTGATTTTTCTTTAGCCTTGCTTCCATTATTAGCCGTAACGTCAGAATTGCCTCTCTCTTCCCTTTACTTTTCCTAAAGCCAAACTGATCGTCACCTAGCGCATTCTCAATTTTCTTTTCCATTCTTCTGTATATTATTCTTGTAAAAAATGGTTCAAATGGCTCTGAGCACTATGGGACTTAACATCTGTGGTCATCAATCCCCTAGAACTTAGAACTACTTAAATCTAACTAACCTAAGGACATCACACACATTCATGCCCGAGGCAGGATTCGAACCTGCGACCGTAGCAGTCTCGCGGTTCCGTACTGAGCGCCTAGATATTATTCTTGTAAGCAGCTTCGATGCATGAGCTGTTAAGCTGATTGTGCGATAATTCTCGCACTTGTCAGCTCTTGCCGTCTTCGGAATTGTGTGGATGATGCTTTTCCGAAAGTCAGATGGTATGTCGCCAGACTCATATATTCTACACACCAACGTGAATAGTCGTTTTGTTACCAATTCCCCCAATGATTTTCGAAATTCTGATTGAATGTTATCTATCCCTTCTGCCTTATTTGACCGTAAGTCCTCCAACGATCTTTTAAATTCCGATTCTAATACTGGATCCCCTCTCTCTTCTAAATCGACTCCTGTTTCTTCTTCTATCACATCAGACAAATCTTCACCCTCATAGAGGCTTTCAATGTATTCTTTCCACCTATCTGCTCTCTCCTCTGCATTTAACAGTGGAATTCCCGTTGCACTCTTAATGTTACCACCGTTGCTTTTAATGTCACCAAAGGTTGTTTTGACTTTCCTGTATGCTGATTCCGTCCTTCCAACAGTCATATCTTTTTCGATGTCTTCACATTTTTCCTGCAGCCAACATATGACACCGTGAACACAAGGATGCACTCAAACTCAACAAACTAAATTAGACAATTTTCACTACTCACTTCGCCCAACTCTAAAATTCAGAGTTAAGCATCAAAGAAAACTTTGAGTACACATTTTGCCAGGTTAGTTTATTACAGGAACGATAAATATACAGCTACATTCACAATAAGCCTGACTGAATACTAAGTGATAAAATGGAAATAAAAAACCAAATGTACCTCCAAAATTTGATACGGTTCCTGTTATTTGAAATGACAGAAATATTAATTAATTAACAAAGAGAAAATTCTTCATTGGTCATTACCAGCATTTTGAAACCTAAATAATTAGATGCATAATGCTTAAATTTATCTGTACAACGATGAATTAACTTTGCAGTAATTCCAGTAAGGGAGCCATTTGTGTACACATTGTAAGAAGGCTGTTTAGGTTTTTTTATTGGTAACGGCACCTCTGTATGAAAATCCCTGGCTGTGCTGTGTGCAGTCTGTGGCTGCTTTGCATTGTTGTAATACTCGCCATTGTAGTGTTAGGCAGCTGGCTGTGAACAGCGCGTAGCGTTGCGCAGTTGGAGGTGAGCCGCCAGCAGTGGTGGATGTGGGGAGAGAGATGGCGGAGTTTTGAAATTTGTCATGAACTGTTATATATATTATGACTATTGAGATAAACACATTGGTTGTTCTCTATCAAAATCTTTCATTTGCTAACTATGCCTATCAGTAGTTAGTGCCTTCAGTAGTTTGAATCTGTTATTTAGCTGGCAGTAGTGGCGCTACTTTATTGCAGTAGCTCGAGTAACGAAGATTTTTGTGAGGTAAGTGATTTGTGAAACGTATAGGTTAATGTTAGTCAGGGCCATTCTTTTGTATGGATTTTTGAAAGTCAGATTGCGTTGCGCTAAAAATATTGTATGTAAGTTTAAGCACAGTCATGTATAAATTGTTCAAAGGGGACGTTTCAACATATCACATTCATTAGCGCATTAAATGAGCGGGTGATGTGAACAAATGTATCCACCATCTTGTATTTAGCTCAATTCATTGATCAGCATTGACTGTAAAAGAAAATCAAACATCTGGTTGTAATCCATATAGGAGGGCTGTGTATAGAGCACATATAAGTCTAAAACTACGTGATCACAAAAACTTCGTTACGCTTTTAGGAAGAAAGTGTTAAACCTTTATTAAACTATACAATCACAAAAACTTTGTTTTATTTTAGGACGCAAATGTAAAACTTGCAAAGAACTCAACGCTACCCTTTGACGATAGACTCAGGCCCAAACACCAGTGAAAGTACAATAAAATCTTTTTGAAAAACTTGTAGCTAGTTGGAGTGTTTCCTAAAGCGTAATTTACAAAAAACAGCTGCAGTGTTCTCTAGCCTTCATGGATGAAATTATAATAATTTTTAGAAGCCTTAATTTACGAGACAATGGGAAAATACCAGTGGTCCCCGACCATTGTGGCCATAAACTACAACAGCGCCAGGGTATGTGGCCGCCGCCAGGCAGTGTGGATATGGAGCAAGGCGAACACGGGACGAACTCACGTAATGCCCGCGCGACATGACAGCCACGCTACAACGGCGGGCGGGAATTCGCTCGCCAAGTTTTTGTGACGCGCCGCGAGCCACTGTTTGTTTTACGACCGGCGCCGCGCCCGCCGAACCTCCCCCCTACCACGCAAAATCGGGTGGCCGCCACCATTTACAGAGTCCGCTTGACATCGACACTCGGCCGTCGCTCTCGCTGAGCTCTAAATCCGGCTGCAGTCAGTGGGGCGTGTATTGCCGGTCGCAGGTACACAACGGGCAGTTCGGTACGCCTGTTCCTGTCCATTCTTTCGTAAAGCGCCGTGTTTTACGACGTGTACCTGCCCCAAAACCCCCCACGATAATACGGCAGCAACGAGCATGTTTACCGTTTATATCTGCACTGCTGGAAATAAATACTGAAACGCTGCCAAGGGACCAACACCGGAAGTTTAAAATTCAAGCCACACGTGACTGGCAGTGATTGATTATAAATAAATTAATCTCTGCTACTCATGTAAATCATAAATTACTTCTGACAGGAGTGACGTACGTTGTATATACAGATGTTACACGAAGATGACATATGCTCTAGAATCACTTAGTCGTACACTTACACATGATACATCTATAATTCGTAGATCATGATGCTGGTTCAAGTGCTGTACACTAATGATGCACGTTGCCAGCTGATTGCCTTACTATACACCTATTGTTCACTGACTTTATGGGGCCGGCTAGAGTGGCCGAGCGATTCTAGACGCTACAGTCGAACCGAGCGACCGCTACGGTCGCAGGTTCGAATCCTGCCTCGGGCATGGATGTGTGTGATGTCCTTAGGTTAGTTAGGTTTAAGTAGTTCTAAGTTCTAGGGGACTTATGAACTGAGCAGTTGAGTCCGATAGTACTCAGAGCCATTTGAACCATTTTTTGACTCTATGGGGAAATAAAAATACTGGATATCGTCGGTTGCCAAAGTAAAAGTCTGTGTGAGAAGTGAGGACGATAATGACAGTAAGTGTGTGTGTGTGTGTGTGTGTGTGTGTGTGTGTGTCACACCCATGCTCGACGGAGGACTCTAACCTCCAGCGGGAGGGGCTGCGCGATCCGTGACATGGCGCCTCTAACCGCACTGCCACTCTATGCAACTGACAGTACGTAAAGACCAACTGATGTGAATAGTGGAACACCTGAATGAATGGGCAACTAAGGGCAACCATATTTTCTGTTACTAAAGCAGGCTGTGGTACAAACCATGACGTTTCCGTTTTGATGTAAATGGATGAAGTATGTACTTGTACTAACGAATTTGCATTGACGACTAAGCCTTGAAAGGCTTTGGTAATACAGAGGTTGTATTTCTGCTGGTAGGCTACAAGCAGTCTCCTCTAAACACGTATAGGACTAATGGAAGTCACTGTGACTGCGAAGACATACTGCAGAGCAATACTTATGCAACCACAGGTTGAAACATGTAATGGTAGTGTCAGGTTCCAGTTGAATATTTGGCATACCCATGAGGTGCTATGAGATCAGGGCCTGGTGATTTGTGGTGTGAACTGCTTGTTCCCCAAAGAGAACATGTGAAATGAAAAAGCCAAATCATACAAATGATAATTAATAGCCTATAAACATTAGTGGGTTGTTCCACAACACTTGGGTAGTTTCCCTTCTCCTAATAAAACTGTTGTTGTTAACCGGTACTGTTCTGTTGTCTCTTACAGTAGACAGAAAATCTCTCTCACTATGTGTCAACGTTTTCGCATTTTTCCCAGTGGAAAGGCTTGCATAGGTATCTCACCCCCACTACCAAAATAAACACCATGAGACAATCGTGGGCTTCCTTGCAAAATTTAAATATGAATACATGTGGCTTCCTTCGACCAACAGTGGCTATCTCCGATACTGACGAGGAAAACACGACAAGTGTCATAACCCGAATTCCCAAAAACTTGCCTCAGTGGAAGAGGGGTCAAAATAAGCGAACGCGTGTCTTGCGTTACCTGTAGATACTCGACCGTTTCTGAAAATATGACGGTCGAAGTTTACCAGGTATTTTCCACGCAATTTATGTGCCTTCGACAGCACAGTGGATAGCATCGAGACTTCTTAATTTTGCGCCCTGTGATCGTAACCTGATATTTACTTTTATCCTTGTTTTTAATTTATGTATCTATGCATGTAGAAGATTACTAGCCGTAAGTTTTCCATTATGTATTGATACAATATTGTCTTTATTCGTCTCCTAATTTTATTTCAGATGAATGGATTACAAAAATCAGAAAATTATTTGAAATTGTTTCCAATGAAATTCCTGCATTGGAACGTGATTCATACACAATTGCAAATGCCAGTTTTCGGAAAAATGATGCATTATGTCTGATTTGCCGCAAAATTATTGCCAGCGCGTGAAATCTTCACCAATGTTATCGACGTTTGTTTCCTGAGTGAGAATCGCAAGAAGAACGAAGAAATGTCACTCTGGCAAACATGCTTTCGCACGATGATTGTTGTGCTTGGAGTATCTGTATTTCAAATGTTTCTACGTTGGGTATCATCCAAGGAAATCCACCAAATCTTCCTAAAGTAAACATGCGAATAAAATGTGAGAATTAATATAAGAATTGGTGAGAGACACAAATATCAACGTATGAGAATTTAAAAACATTGTAACATTTCTAGCATGTCACACACAATAAATTTTTGACGCCTATTGTGAAATGCAGTTGCAATTTTACAGTTAATGTGACACCCCTGTAGCCTCTGATTTTGTAAGGAATATTCTTCTAGTAATATTCTGCAGACGCTGGTAGATAAATGAAAACAATTATAATGAATCCGTTGAAAAAACAGTACTCTCTTCTCGGGCCGTGTGGCACATACCTGGCTCACTCATGAGTTCAACTGAAAACAATTTTATTGTCTGCTGGGCTCACCCTCCCTTCGAGCCCTTCTCCTCTCCCATAGCCGCCTGGCCGTCAAAATTTAGAGAGCTCTCAGTGTGCAGAGTTAAACAAAAAACTTCTATATACATTTTCAATCATTGGTATGAGATTCAGTTGTATGCAGTGTTTATAAATAAAATGGATTGGGTATCATCATCTGAATAATAACGTTCTTCTCTGCAACACTATAAGTGCTTCATTATAGCACAAGAATTATTGTCTACAATGGAGAGCCAAAGAAACTGGTACACGTGCCTAAAAACGTGTAGGGTTCCCGAGAACACAAAGAGTTGCCGCCACATGACGTATCATGAACTCGACCAATGTCTGAAGAAGTGCTGGAGTTACCTGACTGCATGAATCCTGCAGGGCTGTCCACGAATCCGTAAGAGTACGACGGGGTGAAGAAGATCTCTTCTAAACATCACGTTGCAAGGCATCCCATATACGTTCATGTCTGGGAAGTCTGGTGGTCAGCGGAAGTGTTTAAACTCATAAGAGTGTTCCTAGAGCTACTCTGTAGCAATTCTGGACGTCTGGGGTGTCGCATTCTCCAGCTGGAATTGCCCAAGTCCGGCGGAATGCAGAATGAACATGAATGGATGCAGGTGATCAGACAGGATGCTTACGTACGTGTCGCCTGTCAGAGTCGTATCCAGAGATATCAGGGGTCCCATACCACGCCAACTGCACACACCATTACAGAGCCTCCATCAGCTTGAACAGTCCCCTGCTGACATGCAGGATCCATGGATTCAAGAGGTTGCCTCCATACTCACAGACGTCCATCCGCTCGATACAATTTGAAACGAGACTCGTCCGACCAGCCAACATGTTTCCAGTCATCAACAGTCCAATTTCGGTATTGACGGGCCCAGGAGAGGCGTAAAGCTTTGTGTGGTACAGTCATGAAGTGTACACGAGTGGGCCGTCGGCTCTGGAAGCCCGTATCGATGATGTTTCGTTGCATGACACAATAACACTTGTTGATGGCCAAGCATTGATATCTGCATTTTGTGGAAGGGTTGCACTTCTGTCACTTTGAACGCTTCTCTTCAGTCCTCGTTGGTCCCGTTCTTGCAGGAACTTTCTCCGGCGGCAGCGATGTCGCAGATTTGATGTTTTACCGGATTCCTGGTATTCACGGTACACTTCTGAAATTATCGTTTGGGAAAATACGCACTTCATATGCTGTGCCACATCGCTAGTGTGCCGACTATAACACCACGTTTAAACTCAAATCTTGATAACCTGCCATTGTAGCAGCGGTAACCAATCTAACAAGTGCGCCAAACACTTGTAGTCTTACATGGGCATTGTCGACGCAGCGCCGTATTCTGCCTTCTTACGTGTCTCTGTATTTGAATACCAGTTTCTTTGGTGCTTCAGTGTATAACTGTCTAGACTATTATCACTTTCAAGATCCCCAGCCTAAAGAATCACTTATCAACTTTTTGTCAAACATCACATTCAGATGAAAACGATCATAGCCTAGAAAAAAACTGCCTTGCCACATTACAAGAACAGCCGACAAATGCCTAAAAGAACATAATTGAGGATTTTTGGAAGGTGTGGGAAGGTCTTATGGGACCAAACTTCTGAGGTCATCGGTCCCTAGGCCTACACACTACTTAATCTAACTTAAGCTAACTTACGCTAAGGACAACACACACACCCATGCCAGAGGAGGACTCGAGCCTCAGACACGGGAGCCGCGCGAACCGTGACAAGGCAACCGAGACTTCTTGGCTACCCCGCGCGGCGCAACTGACGATTAGAAGCATCTCTTTTATCAACATTATCACCAGTCTTTTCACATCTATTGCTCGACTTTTCCATTTTAAGCCATCCACATTTAAGCTGGTCTAGCATGTGTTCTTATGTAGTCAACCCACCTTACGGCAACTTATGAAACCACGCAAAGAATTTTCTTGGTCCATTTATATGTACACGCTTGGCTACGTGTCCCAACCACCTTCCTCTTTATTTTCATTAAGTCACAAGTACGCCTACCACTGCTGTCAGCAATCTGACCCGTGTGTTTGGATTTACGCCTCTTCTCGCAATTTACAAGACGCACCTCTCGATTACCTCCTGAGAAATCACCTTTCTAAGTTTTCATTTTGTATGTCGACGTGTCAAGGCCATAAGTCAAAATCAGTAAGAAAAACTGGGCAAAAACCCAACTTTTCGGACATACAGGACATTTTATTTTTCAATAAAGAAGGTAATTTATCAGCAACAATTCAGGTGACTTACTTTTTAGCATATTTCTTCCCTATTTACATAGTTGTTTATCAGACTTAAATGCAAGTCCTTACTTACTAATTCTATAGGTCCTATGTTAATTTCTACATCTACGTCTACATGTACACCATTCCATTCCCAATTTTAATATTACATGTTATTCATGTTATAATCTATTTCTTCATGTCTCACTCATTGTTAAAGTATATCTGCACCAAAATCAAGCACTACAATATCTTCATTATGTTGTGCTTTACAGCTTTGATGAAATACATTATGTATATCAGAAAAAGCCACTGAAATATTTATTATTACGCAACTAGGTTTGAAAATTTATGCGATAATCTGGCAATTGTATGTTATCTAGATAGTACTGCTGAAGCAGATGGTGATGCATGACCTAGCCCACAGCACAACTCACTACAATATTATCAACAAAACAGTAGCTGTTCCTTCATGTTCTATTAATTTCTGAAACTACGTTCTGTGATACTGCATGTAATTTGTAATTGTTTCCCTGACTGCCCTCTCAGCTCTTAATGCCCTGCAATCCTGATAACGTGCAATGAAGCCTACAGAACTGAATTATATATTTTTCAGTTTTGAGGTAGGCCTATATGTTTAATCGGTTTGTTTCCCAAAGATTGTAAGTGCAGATTTTGTTGACACTGAGCCTACATTTTCTCAAAATACGTCAATCCCAGTTAAAGCGATAGATCATTTTCAGTTACTCCTTCTGTAGTTTCGTTCACAACTTGAAAATGATCCTGTTTGGAAACCTAATTGTTTCTCTCGTTGATTAAAATCAGTGTTTTCCTTGTAGTCGATGATAATTTTTGTGGGTAATCTGCATATTACGAAGAACAAGCTGATATATCTATAACTGTCTCTGTATGTGTAAAACATAAATAAAGCTCCGTCTTTAGGCCACAAGTGGCCCTTCCGGGACCGTCCGGCCGCCGTGTCATCTTCCGAGGAGGATGCGGATAAGGAGGGGCGTGTGGTCAGCACACCGCACTCCCGACCGTTAGGACGGTATTCTTTGACCGAAGCCGCTACTAATCGGTCGAGTAGCTCCTCAATTGGCATCACGAGGCTGAGTGCACCCCGAAAAATGGCAACAGCACATGGCGGCGGGATGGTGACCCATCCAAGCGCCGGCCACGCCCGACAGCGCTTAACTTCGGTGATCTCACGGGAACCGGTGTAGCCACTGCGGTGTGTAAAACATAACAGTTATATTAGTGCTTCAGTTCTAGGAAATTATCTTCCAATAGTCATCAAGTAAATGAATTTCACAGTTCTTTTTGATCACTTTTCTTCCGACTTTAGTTGTTTCTGTTGAGGTACGGACCATCACTTCTAGAATATTTCTGCTCTGTCTACCTCTAATCACTTTGTCGACTTATTTGGAATTACTTGCAGAATTTCATCATATTCATTACTAATTATTCACGTATCCGATTCAACTGTAGAACTAAAAAGTCATGAAGTCTTACATCACTTATTGAAATTCAGCTATGTTGTTAGCTACTGCGCCTAACCACCTACAATGACACTTACGCCACATTAGTTTTCTTCACACACTTACTATCTTATGTTGTTTCCCTTTTTTACAGATTATTGTTTAGTCTTCTCTAAGACATTTTGAAATAGTTTTGTTTAATTCAATACGTTCTATTATGTTTTTTCTGACCTTTTGTTTCAGTCTCTCGCCACATGTTTAACAGCAGGCTTGCTCAGTTTGTGATATTCTTTTCTTTTGCTTTCTTCAAACGCGCAAAGTCGTATTCTGTTTGCTGAAGGATAGTTGTATATTAATTTCATCTGTCACTTATTTCAGTAGAACCTTAACTTTTTAAAACACTCAAATTCTTGTTTAATTTAATTCGGTATTGCATCCTGTTTTCAATGATTTTCTATTTCTTTTTTAGCCCGTGACCTTCCTAGAGATCTCTGACAGCCGTTGCTTCATAGCGACCTTCAGTATTCTAAGTGGACTTCCACCATTGCTTACTCCTTCTAGGCGCTATCGTCTGGAACCGCGCGACCGCTGCGGTCGCAGGTTCGAATCTTGCCTCGGGCATGGGTGTGTGTGATGTCCTTATGTTAGTTAGGTATAAGTAGTTCTGCTGACCTCAGAAGTTAAGACCCATAGTGATCAGAGCCATCTGATCCATTTGAACCTTACTCCTTCTGGGGTGCAATTTCAAATTCATTTTCGCCACCTGTCGACATCCATACTAGATGTCCGAGCAACAATAACTGTTTTGTCTCTACTGCATCGGCAGTCATTTTGCTGGCTGCCATACTCTCTCTTTAAGTATTGTTCTTCGCATCATACATCTTCGAAACAAGTCTCAAGTCAATCCTCATAATCTGCGCTTATTACTGGGAAACTCCGAGATCCCCTACACTTTAACGAACTTGGGAATTTTTAATATCACCTCCGTCTCCTAACACGACCGCAGTGCTGGCGAAAAGCAGTTATTTTACAACAGTAGGCCATGAATGAATATTATTCCCTTTGAATAAAGATATCATGTTACAAAAACGATTCCTTTGTTAGTGCGATATCATCTGCCGCTTTCTTTCAGAAAATGTCACACATAATTCAGTGCAAATTGTCGAACATGGAGCTCCGCAGCATATGACCTCTATGTGGACACTATGACGACGTCAGTTACTATTGCAGTGTGATCGGGACCACAGAGATCGGACCATACATAAGTGGAAATCTGTTGCTTGGTCGGATGCATGGCGTTCCTTATTACACAATTTCGACGGGTGCTCGACATATATACGCACGACATACGCAGGTTGATGAGGGCGGTACTATCCTACGAAGGTCATTCCCTTTGGCTTCCTTTGGTAGTAAACGAAGGTATCATGATAGTTGTGGACTAAGTGAACGTTATTGCGGATTACCTGCATCAATACATGCTTGATGTCTTTACCGATGGCTATGGCATCTTCCTGGATGATAAACGCCCGTGTCACTGAGCCAGAATCGTGCAACAGTGATTTGAGAAGCATAACAATGACGTAGTGTCAGTGTCTTGGCCAGAAAATTCACCTGATGTGAACGTAATGGAAGACATTCGGACTATCTGGCCCCAGCTCTGCGGTCACAAATCCCCGCCAGTAGTTTCCAGGTATTGCGTAGGCTGTGCGTAGATATTTGGCCACAAATACCTCCAGAAACGTACCAAGGAGCACATAGAATACCTGCAGTATTGCGTTGGAAAGGTGGACCAACACGCTTTCCGAGAACAATCCGATGTCAATTTTCCATTCGCTTTATCTCTTACAGATTTTAAGTCCTTGTCTCCTTTCACATCGTTTCTCACTCTTAAAATTAGATGTTTCAACGACGTGAAGTGGCCCAGTTATTCACCACTAATCACGTAATTAGATACTATCTAATTCTCTCTCTTTTTATCACGATTAACTTGCATCTATTCACATTTAAAACGAGCTTTCATTCCTTACAGGAAACGAAATTTTTTCAAGTCTTTCCACATTTAAAACGATGACTTCATCCTGTAGACAACAGCACTGTCAGCGCTCGAGCCAATGCGTCTGCTGATCCTGTCTCACAATACGTTTATGAGTATAAGGATCGTAAGAGGCAATAATACATTTACTTGGAGTGCACCCGGTAATACTTTCATTTTTGTTGAATATTCACCATCCAGTGTAATTTAATTATAGTGGAGAGAAATTTATCAAAGCAATCGCTTAACTCTGAAGATTAATTCAAGATTATATTTCCGTTTTCAGGAGATACTGCGCAGAACTGAATGCCTTTCAGAAGATGTAATTTAAATATTCTCCTGAATCAGCTGTTTGGAAGACGTATGAATAAATAAAGCTGTACGTCATACGAGTGGTTTTTCCACAATCCACTCTGTTTCACCGGTCATGTCATGATATTTGATATCAGAGTATGCCATAGGATCCTGTAACAGAAGAATGTTATCGATATTCGTTTGTAATTCTGTTCATCAATTCTCTTGTCTTTTCTGTACGCACGATTGATTCGTGCTCTTTTTCCAGTCACGTGGAAGTACTCGAATCGCAAGATATTATCGATAAATACATTTTGTTGCGTTTATTCACATAAACACGTATTTATTGTAAATTCAAATTGGAATTCCATCGCCGCCTGGAGCTTCTCTCGCTTTGAGTGATATGAATTGCCTTTCAATACTGGAGGAACTTACGTCAATGCCTATTATTTCTTTGTCTGTGCGACTGTCAAATGTGGGTATGGCAGTGTAGTATTACGTAAATAAAAAAAATCGGGAACATGCTTTGTTGGTATCGCTGAAGTAGATACTTTGCAGAGAGTAAAGCATGCGACTTTTAAACGTCCGTTTTCCCTCTGATTTGAATTAAATTATAAAAGTGACTGAATTGCCCACCACTAATAATTCTAGCTACTGTCATTTCCTTGGACTGATATTAACGGTGATCGAAGCATGTGTAAGAGGCATACCGCCGCTCTGTTGTGTGGTGTCTTCGCGTAGTTTAAAAAATAATTTTGTGAAGATAATGTACATTCGTCTCTGGAGTCTATCAATCCTATCACATAGTATACATATTAAAATTTTTACAGGAATCACCACTATATTTTGCTTGAGTATGAGTTATTTGAGCTTAGTCATTGATGGGAATACGAAAAGTGATCACCGTTACGTAATATTATTCATATTATTTTCTGTCGCATTCTAATTCAAGTGATTTAAGGAACCTGTAGGATATAGATTGAGGTTCGATTCGGAGATAAAATTTAGTAATTAATTTTTATCTCAACTGTAATTTATGCAGTCAATATTCTTTTGTATTTTACAGTAAGCATTCACTATTTGTCCTCTTTCTTCGAAGAAAGTAATTATTGTCTGTGCCTCTCGTATGTTTACATAATTTGTGTTGTATCACTTCTGTGTTCAGCAACCAATAGCATTGTCAGGAAAAATATATTATGAACTGGCTTAATGCTGGCAGGAAAATTAAGAGCACAAGTTAGGTGGTAGAGTTTTGATCACTTTCCATTACTGTAATTTTAGAAATTTCATCTTACCGGCTTCTCGTTAGAATGACATTTGTAAGGAGATCTAATACCAAAACACCTATTTCTGAGGATTTGTCTAGTGAAAATTTCACGCTGAGAGCAGATATCTTCCGTTATTGTTGTTGAATTCAGGTCGGAGCAGTGTAACCTTATTTATTATTTCTGTCCTGCATTCCACTAAGTTGCTCTTTCAAAACTAATTTAAAAATTGGTTTGTAGATTATGCAAAATTTGTGTCCTAGATAAATACTGTAATTATAAAAACACATGGTATGTGAACAAGATGGACTGTCGTTGCTAGTTCTTTTCAATTTAGTGAAACTTATTGCCAGAGAATTAAGAGTTTGTAGTGAGTTAGTTCAAAAAAGGGATTGTTAATTGTTAATTTCACAGTGATGTTGTGTTACAGTGAGGACTGATAACCAGACAAAGGCAGATCACTCCGATGAGTGTGACATTGAATCTAACCCCAAAGTGGGTCCCTCAGCCTCTCAAGCCACACAGATAATTTAACAGTATTCTTTCAAAGAATGGGTGTGTTAGCACAGGTGATTTCCGCTGAAACACCTAGGTGGTATTTCAGCTATCAAAACTACCATAATGAAAGAAATTACCAATAAGCATTAGGTACTGGCAGATGAGTGGGACCTGTTGGTCAAAGAAATTTATGGAAGACTGGGCACAGTGACGTCCACTCGACCAGTCACGTTACCCTAGGACGCAGTTTTTGGATTAAATAAAAGACAATTTGGATTCTCAGGAACAGTTTTACAGCCGTCTGCTCTCGTCAATAATAAGGCTGCCGAACATGATAAAAAAGATACAGGGACAGTTGAAAACCCAATGCAGGCGACTTCCAGGTTAACGTGCTGCCTGGACTTCTAAGCAAGATATGAATGCAATAGAAATAATAGGTGCCAACTAGTGGTATACCCAACTTCATAATGCATTTTCTGCTCTCTCTCTCTCTCTCTCTCTCTCCTCTCTCTCTCTCTCTCCTCTCTCTCTCTCTCTCTGTGTGTGTGTGTGTGTGTGTGTGTGTGTGTGTGTGTGTGTGGAAGGTTTATAAAACATGTCCATACCGACATACAACAGCTGAAAAGTCTATTTCACAATAAGTTTTACCTAGATGAAGCAGTGTTAGGGAAGACAATCTGATGTATCAAAAGGAAGAATGCCGAAAGTAAAGAGCTAAATGATGTAAATACATCAGCTACGCATAGTTATGAATCTATAGTGAATCCTCAACCTTCCTGAATAGAGGGAATACTGTTCAATTTGAAACAATAGCTTGTACACTCGGTGTATCGAGGAGTTACGTAAGTGCTGCCCCAAATTTTCCTTCAGAGCTCCTGGAATAAAATTTATTACCAGATAGACTATTTCAGACACTTCCAATGGACAACTATTCACCCTGCGGTATTTATTAAGTATTTCCATGGTGTAATACCGCGTTCGTGATCAGAAGCATAGAAAATTAAGTGTGTAAGTGGATACACCCAGGTTGACGTAGCCCTTTTGGCAACTGAAGCAGTTGAGATCCAACATTCATGTGATGGTTTCGTAAGATTTTTTTCTTGCTAAGTTCTTGTCCACAAGTACTCTTAAGTTTTTAATTTGGAACCATTGCATAGTCTCTACACTAATCAATGAAATCAGCAAAAGTATTTTGAAAAACATCTGGTGAGATGCTGGGATGAGCCATTGTCCTATTAGGAGATATTGCAGATTATAAATGATAACTTGCCATTCGAAATCCATAAAAAGTTAATAAACGTTTCGAAGCAAACTGGAAGTGTTGATGACAGTTCTTCATTTGATTTAATTGATCAATCAAGATGCAAGGGCCACCACAGGTCACTAGTGAATCAGTCAACAGCAAATACATGTGGACAGCACAACAAGAGCAGTAGAATTCATAGCACATTCTGGCGCCAATCATCGCACTAGCTGCACCAGATCAGCATAAAATGTGAAAGGCAAGACGCATGTGTATAATGTTCACAGTTCATATGCTGTTCGCAGAAAGAGCTCCAAGAACACGCGTACTAACCTGGTTACTGAAATAACAACAACTACGACTGGTGACCTGATCAGCCAACTGACCAGTGAGATTGCAACTAGGGAAGTTAATGTAGTAAACGTAGAGTCGAGGATGAACATAACGACCCATCCACAAAGGAATTGCAAAACTAACCCATCCTTATTGTGCTCCAATATAGAGGTCAGAGAACAGGGGCTGTGGCAGAATGGTATTCTACAGTATAGTGATCGAACTCATATTGAGGATGAGCTTTATTACAATGTTAACAAATGTTACAATGAACATATCATACAAGCCTCTGCAGCTAAATATCTTACTACAATCTTTCTTGATGCAGGTGCTGATGTGAAAGTAACTTTCACAGGTTTAATGAGACAATGAGTGAAGATACTGAAGTACACATTATAGCTTTCAGGAGATTCAATAACAAAACCTGAAGGCAACACATCGAGAAATGTAAAGGTACAGGCCCATCTTATACCTATAAAATCTGGCAACTGAATTCCCATATCTAGCAGTGGATGGATTGGTGGTAGACTTCATTCAGGCATAGATTACCTATATGACAGGGACACAAGGATGGAACTGCCTGTAGGTAAGTTTATTTTTGAACTACTGTATCTGTGGAATTTTTGACGACTGAAACACTTTATGGTAAATAGTGCCATGAGTTAAAAGCAAAAAATATTTAAAAACATGAGCAGTGAGAATAACAGTGCAACCCTGCAGCAATCTGAATCAGTTGCTTTTGGTGGTATTAAGGAGCATGTTGAAGAGAAGCTAACTGACTGTACTTATTGAATCTTAGATCAGTAATCTGATGTAGCCAAGACATTGAAAAAATATTGAGCTATTTTTGTAGAAAAGCCCAGTGTATTGTGAAGCCACCAGTGCCACCTAGATTTCAGCCTCTTACTGCTGTCGATGAAAGGTGGCCGTTTTCCTGGTTCCCGTTGCTGCCAGTAAAAGTCTTCTCGCATTCTTCTTACTGCCACATACTCATTTCCATGTACAAGAATTTTACTGCACCAAGCAGAAGACATGCAAATACCCCCTAAATTTCCCAGGCGTTTTGGCCAATTTTTCTTCAGTTTATTTGTATTTTTCGTCATTTTAATAATTTTATCGATTTTATGTTATTTCTGCCAATGTGATCATTACTTCACTCCTTGCCACGTATTCCAAAATTTCTTGTAAATCTATTACACGTACCAACAACTAGCTCCAATGCACTATTTGTCTGGTCAGGCTATAATATTGTCCTGTATCCGAATGCGTCCAGTCACCTCCAACCACATATTATTCTACAGTTGCACCACTTTCACTCTGTTTTCTGTGTCTGTGTATGGGTTGTAAATGGTTCCCATGCATGTTGGCCTTGTTTGGCATGGAGACAGGGTGTTGCTGGAAGCAACACCTACTGGGGATGACCTGCACTGAAAGAGTGATCGCGTGCATAACTGCAATACGATTAATCAGTCGGAAACAGAACATTGAAACATCTGCTACCACATCACTGTGAAAGATAAGTTTAAATACAGAGGTTATCAAGCGCTTTTGGGTGGCTGCTTGGAAATGCCCAATATGCTGCAAACTTGTCAAGTTTCCATATGTTGTGATACCTTCTGCATTTTTTGTCAGTAAGAAATACTGCCTCTGTATCTTATTTCAATCAGCCTGTGTGTATTTTAAGATCAGCAGCAGCATAATTTACATCATGCAATGTCCAGTTTTCTGCAAGAGCCAATGGATCGAAGTGAGTTAATGTTGGTTAGCAAGTCATACAGACCTCAAGGTAGTAGTAGAAAAACAAAATGATGACGGTGTTTGTAGCTATAGTCATACACTGATTGGATGTGTTACAGCAGAAGAAAACATCTGTCAAACAACAACACAGGGGCCCCCTCTTGCACTTAAGAGTCTGTGAGGTGTGGTCCACCTACTGAGCACATGATGAAACTTTACGCCAGTCTGTGGAAGCAACTTAGATCATGAGCCACCTGCTCCAGTGAACCAATACCTGTATACACTCCTGGAAATGGAAAAAAGAACACATTGACACCGGTGTGTCAGACCCACCATACTTGCTCCGGACACTGCGAGAGGGCTGTACAAGCAATGATCACACGCACGGCACAGCGGACACACCAGGAACCGCGGTGTTGGCCGTCGAATGGCGCTAGCTGCGCAGCATTTGTGCACCGCCGCCGTCAGTGTCAGCCAGTTTGCCGTGGCATACGGAGCTCCATCGCAGTCTTTAACACTGGTAGCATGCCGCGACAGCGTGGACGTGAACCGTATGTGCAGTTGACGGACTTTGAGCGAGGGCGTATAGTGGGCATGCGGGAGGCCGGGTGGACGTACCGCCGAATTGCTCAACACGTGGGGCGTGAGGTCTCCACAGTACATCGATGTTGTCGCCAGTGGTCGGCGGAAGGTGCACGTGCCCGTCGACTTCGGACCGGACCGCAGCGACGCACGGATGCACGCCAAGACCGTAGGATCCTACGCAGTGCCGTAGGGGACCGCACCGCCACTTCCCAGCAAATTTGGGACACTGTTGCTCCTGGGGTATCGGCGAGGACCATTCGCAACCGTCTCCATGAAGCTGGGCTACGGTCCCGCACACCGTTAGGCCGTCTTCCGCTCACGCCCCAACATCGTGCAGCCCGCCTCCAGTGGTGTCGCGACAGGCGTGAATGGAGGGACGAATGGAGACGTGTCGTCTTCAGCGATGAGAGTCGCTTCTGCCTTGGTGCCAATGATGGTCGTATGCGTGTTTGGCGCCGTGCAGGTGAGCGCCACAATCAGGATTGCATACGACCGAGGCACACAGGGCCAACACCCGGCATCATGGTGTGGGGAGCGATCTCCTACACTGGCCGTACACCACTGGTGATCGTCGAGGGGACACTGAATAGTGCACAGTACATCCAAACCGTCATCGAACCCATCGTTCTACCATTCCTAGACCGGCAAGGGAACTTGCTGTTCCAACAGGACAATGCACGTCCGCATGTATCCCGTGCCACCCAACGTGCTCTAGAAGGTGTAAGTCAACTACCCTGGCCAGCAAGATCTCCGGATCTGTCCCCCATTGAGCATGTTTGGGACTGGATGAAGCGTCGTCTCACGCGGTCTGCACGTCCAGCACGGACACTGGTCCAACTGAGGCGCCAGGTGGAAATGGCATGGCAAGCCGTTCCACAGGACTACATCCAGCATCTCTACGATCGTCTCCATGGGAGAATAGCAGCCTGCATTGCTGCGAAAGGTGGATATACACTGTACTAGTGCCGACATTGTGCATGCTCTGTTGCCTGTGTCTATGTGCCTGTGGTTCTGTCAGTGTGATCATGTGATGTATCTGACCCCAGGAATGTGTCAATAAAGTTTCCCCTTCCTGGGACAATGTATTCACGGTGTTCTTATTTCAATTTCCAGGAGTGTATTTAATAGGATTGTCAGCTATGGTCAATGTCGGCAAGCAGATGGTGTTTGTTTTCGATATATCAGAAAACAGGAACACAGTAACATTTTATTGAGTTCTCTACCAGATAAGTTAGCAGAGCTTTTATAGATTTGTAGTCTCTCTCTCTTGGATGGTACAAAACAACGATGACAGGGAAAATGTTTCGGTAACAGACATGAATTTACCCTCAGAGATGCAGATCTCTTCAGACTGCAGTATTTGTATGTTGTCTGGGAATGTACTGTAACGCAGTAGCAAAATACTAGGTGGTGCATATAGCGCTCTTCGACTTCCATTCAGTTCTGACTGAACCTGGGACAATCACATGGATAAAGCTGCAGGTTGCACAGGGTAGAGACTTAGCAACAGTTACATAATGCAAGGGGACTGTCTAAAATACCACGCCGGGGTTGTTGATGTATGTGGTCCTTAGGAGAGTGGTATGAATATGATTCACCAGAGGCTGTCATCATCAAAAGACATCTTAGGATCTAACGAAAGTATGTGGTTGAACGAAGAGACTGGATTCCAAATCACAGACGACATTTCTATCAGATAGCGTAACACTACCAGCGACTTTTCTGTGTGCCTGTATAACCAAGACTGCTTTTATGCAGTAGTCATATTGATCATGGTTTTAGGAGGGCGGTCCTTACACGAAATGTATGTTGCCGGCGGTAGAATCCTTCTGTGGTCATCTTCAAACCTCGATTCTCAATAGCGTTCCCCGAAAAGAACGCCCTCTAGGGATTCCATCTGAACTACCTGCTGAGTGAAATACGAGTGCTGAAAAAAAAATTACTCACCATGAAGAGTGATCCTCATGATCTATTTCATTAAGTAGCATCTCAATTTGATATCAATAAAGTGCTGCCTAGCGGATGGAAGTGATGGATTGTGTACAGCAGATATGATTCTTGACTTGGAGCGGTAAACAGGAGCTTTTTTGGTTGTGGCGATATATCTTAACTATATTTATGTCTCTTACCTACACAGGGAGAGACGACCATCATAATGAAATCATATATATTACCGATTTCATGAAGTGATATGTAATGTTAACCTGATATTTACAACTTGTCTATGCCGTCACCTTAGGAGACTTCGAGTATGGCGAGGCTTTTTGCTACCTTACGGGAGTTCAAAAGTGAGGATGTGTCATGTGATAGAGATAAATCTTAGCACTCCCTCATGAGCCGAAAAAGAGTTTAATATTCTAACTGTGTAATACATGACTTAACACACAAGGAAAGAACTTTTCCTACTTGACGAGTTAATACTTAGAGGAAATGTTCACTGTGCCATACTGTGTGAGCATGCGGGTGCTATTCTGTCATTCTGCACAACGGATTAATCTGAGATGTACCCCTCTCCCTTTCACTTGGGCAAACGCTGTGTGCTCGGGGGCGGTCGCCGACCGACGTAGATAGGTTGACCCATCCTCTGAAGGGACCGGCCTCCTGGTGTGTGTGTGTGTGTGTGTGTGTGTGTGTGTGTACGCCAGCCTCGATTATTTCAACCTCTGTGCGCACCCGCGACTTACTCGTTATTTGCATATCGTTTAGATGAATTCATACAACACTGACTTTATGTTATAGAGTTTGGGTTCGAATGAAGCGTCTGGAATATGATTGTGAGGGCGGAATATGTAAGCAATGAAGGTCAGGAGACCAACATCTTACACCTCAAAAAAAAAAAAAATGGTTCAAATGGCTCTGAGCACTATGGGACTCAACATCTAAGGTCATAAGTCCCCTAGAACTTATAACTACTTAAATCTAACTAACCTAAGGACATCACACACACCCATGCCCGAGGCAGGATTCGAACCTGCGACCGTAGCAGTCCCGCGGTTCCGGACTGCAGCGCCAGAACCGCTAGACCACCGCGGCCGGCCATCTTACAACTGTTACATGATCTTCACAGCAAGTAACGGTACTTACGCGACGTGAAAAAGTGTGTGTGCCTCGATTTCTTCTACCTTTGAAAATAACTCGTATAAAAGAGAGAAATCTGAATTTCACCTATGTTCAACAACATCGCTGTCTCGGTCTGGGTGAAGCAGATCTTTTGAACTGATGGGTCCATGTCAGGGTGGAATTGTTTAGATCCACTGTATACACTCAAGCCGCAGCTGCTTGTTTCGTTTGGCAGCGTTTGCTTCAGAGTGCACAGCGGCTGTCAGCAGAAGTGGCTTCGGTGGCCGGAATTTGCGGACTGGCTCAGCCAGTGATGGGTACAAACAATGCGTTACCGGTCTAATCTTTCCCACGGCAGCGACAGCTGGCATAGTGACCAGTGAGCTAGGTGAGCAGGGCAGAAGCGGACGTATGTCTTCCATGAAAGACGATTGAAAATGACGTGTGCTTGGACTGGATGTATTAAATATCACCTAAATTTCTACCACTCAAACCGTTCTTAGATGCCTTTCATGGACAGAGTTGTGAACTCTGTTATACATATGCATCCACAAGGGTGGCTGCGATCGCGGCGGTAGTTTTCTCGATTTCTGAGCGTTGGCGCCAGTGGGATATGAGAGGATTAGTGTGTTGTGTTTAGTACACAAAACGCTGTAGAAATAACACCACTGGTCAGAATGACGTCAAATTTCAAGGGAATATTATTGGAAAATGGAGAAAACGTATAGCAGAAGAAAAAAATAGTGTGAAAATTGACCAGTAGGTGGCGCTGTGTGTGTCAGAATACGTAAATGAAAACACCTGTCTTGCGCACGACCCATTGAAGCTTGTATAAACACGCCAGCTACACGGCTTTTCCACCTTTCACGCCTGCGACATTCGCCATGACTGTCTCAATGCAGAATCGCGCTGTGCTTGTAAAGCTGTATTACAAGAATGATGACTGTGCACTCGTCGCTCTGCAAAAGTTCCGGACACTTAAGGGTTTGAAAAAAGGCGTTGGTCCGATAGCTGCCGTGGGTCTGGGAAAAATGATTCGGAAATTCGAAAAGACGGGTTCTTTTGGTGTGCAAACTGCTAGAGGGAGGAAGCGAATTGATTCGACGTCAGTGGAAGCAGTGGTCACAGCAATGCAGGAGGAGACGAGTGGTGGTGTGCAAACGTCTAGTGCACGGAGAATTGCCCGAATATTGGACATACCCGACAGCACGGTGCGTTAAATCCTACGAAACATCCTTCTTTGCTATCCATTCAAAATTACCCATCTCCACAAGATGCTTCCTGTTGACCAGTTACAAAGAGAGACTTTTGATTTAGAATTTCTTGCTTGCATGGGAATGGACAATGATTGGCCGTCTAAGATGTTGTGGACAGATGAAGCCCGCTTCCATCTGACGGGATATGCCAATACACGGAATCGTCGAGTATGGGCAATAGAAAATCCACACGCAATCATCCAGTACCACTTCATCCTGAAAAGGCCACTGTGTGGGGCTGGATTACGGCATCATTAATCATACGGCCATATCTTTTCGATGGGACAGGTGCTTCCGGTTCTTTTACCTGTACCGTCTCTGGTAAGCGTGATGAGCGTCTTTTGTGCAATTACTTCATTCCACCTCTCCAACAGCGTGGATGTGTGGATGGGTTCGTTTTTATGCAATATGGCGCACCTCCGCGCATTGCAAATCCAGTTAAGCAGTCATTTCGGAAATGCTAGAATTATCAGCCGCTATTTCCCTACAGCCTGGCCGTCTCGATCATCTGATCTTAATCTGTGTGACGTCTGGCTGTGGGGCCATCTGAAAGACGTTGTGTTCAGTGTTCCGATTGCAAACTCAGCTGCATTGAAAACACGCATTGCGCATCACATCCTGAACATGACCACGGAAACACTTCAGTCAGTTGTGGAACATGCTGTTTCTCGATTCCAACTTGTTGCAGAAAACTGTGGACAGCGTACTGAACATATTTTGTTCCAGTCACACGGAAATTAATAATCCTATTTGATTTTTGTTGATGCTTTTTATGCGGTTTTTTGCCTCAGGACAATTAAAAACCGATGTGATTGATGCTTTTTATACGGTTTTCTCATCCGATGTGATATGACCTTGCGCCTACGTAACTAACAGTATGACACCTGTACACCCATGCACGCTGATTAGAACAGTTTGTTTAACGTCAGACTTACACCTTAAACACTGGTATGATTCATTCGTCATTTGCAGTCTACCACTATTAAATTATGGTGTTACAGCGCCATCTATTGCTCCATTTTTTTAACTAGTTTTCTTCTGCCATACGTTTTCCCCCTTCTCCAATAATATTCCGTTGCAATTTGACGTCATTCTGAGCAGCGGTGTTATTTCTACAGCGGTTTTAAAGTTTAACAATAATTATAATCACCCTGTACCTCTCAGTACACTGCAGTGGACTCTGTCTTGCAATGGTATTTGCTTTTGTCTCTATTCCATCATGCAGTAGGCCTTCCCCCTTCGGAATGCAGTGGAGAGAACAAATTTAGGATATTATAGTCCTTTAAAAACCCATGGCGACGTGAAATTCCCGATTGATAGCAATCACTGACATTTAGCCATGACAACTTGTTACTATGGACTGGATCTCGATTTAAATGTGCCGTGTTTAGTGCTATTAAGTACATCGCAGTACAACCTGTCTTGCAGAGGTACTTGCTGTTTTTGTTTCTGTCCCATGTAGAGATACTTGCTGTTTTTGTTTTTGTTGCTGTTCCATCACGTGGTAGACTCTTTCCTCCCTCCTTCGTGCAGGTGTAGTGGCGTAGTGGAATGCTCCAGTCAACTTAGGAATTCTATATCGCTTTCAAAAAGGAAATACACTTACCAGACCTGTAGTTGTCGGGAACTCTAACCATGATGGTATCAATTCACACCGAATTTTAAATTTCATCTATCATTTCCTACACCACCGTTTCCATTAATGACGTCAGATAATAATAGGTTAGAATTATTTAATGAAACTTCTCATCGAAAACACAACACTGTTGTTTATGCACACAAACTACTGTGTAGTGTCGACCTTTTTTTTTTATTTCAAGTAGTCGTAAGCTGTGAGTATCAAATATATTAAACGTTATATTAACAATTTAATTAATATTTTCAATGGCACATCTTCTGAAGCAACGTCTTCAGGATGTGATATTCCGCACCATATTTCATAACTCCCGAAGCAATTCGTGAAATGCACCACAAGAAAGTGCGCCAGGAGGGCTGGGGCAGTTTAGAGCCCATGGCGGGATGAAATATCCCATACTAGTTCCTATGTCATCTGCAAAGCAAACTGGATTTCTCTCTCTCTCTCTCTTTCTCTCTCTTCGTTTCCAAGGATCTTTTTTAAAGTGAATTTCGAGTCAGCCTGCTACTAGTTTTGTGACATTGTCAATTTGTGTGTATCAAATAGCTACTGCATCTGCCTCATATATCCAGCACCAGGACAGAAATTATTTATTAACTTCTGTAGTATTTCTGGGTCGAGTCCTTGTCAGCTATTTCCTTTGGATAGAAGGCGTCTCATGTTCATTGGTATCCGACAGATTGTTTCGAGCATACAGACGACTTGAGTAGACAGCCGACCTCTGACAGCGATGTGGCGAGGCCGGTGGTTCTTTCAAATCCCTCCCGTGCAACCCGACTGGGCAATCTGTGCAGGTGACGAGATGTGAGAAAGTTTTTCAGATATGTTTAAGCGATCTTCGGCCGTGAAATTCTGTGTTTTCTTACGTGATGAGAATGAAAAAACGCTGCAAGTATTTAAATATTCCATACACTACCTTTTACCATCTAAATTGTTCAAACGAACAATATTCCACACATTGTCTAAATTGTTTAAACAATATTACATACACTGCAATCAATTTCCCACCAAATTCTTTAAACAAATAAATAGATAAACCATATCTCATACACCACAGTGTATTCCATAAATTGTTTAAATAAACACTATTTTACATATTGTCTAATTTATTTAAACAATATTCCGTAAACTGATATCGATTTTCCCCCAAATGGTGACTGAACTACGTATTTTTCCCGCTGATTTCCGGGTGGGGGAGAGCTAGGAGGTTTCCCCGAGAGCAAAGAGTTAATAAATTAATAGATTTCTTTAATTAGTCAATCAAACTGATATCAAAAGTGTGCTTGTATATTGGAGAGGACAGTTGCTAGAGGGATGGGGGAGTAGAAGGGGGAGAGGCACGAGGAGGGGAAAACTACACTACCAAGCAATAGGTTAAGGACCGGTCAATCGCCCGCATCTCGTGGTCGTGCGGTAGCGTTCTCGCTTCCTACGCCCGGGTTCCCGGGTTCGATTCCCGACGGGGTCAGGGATTTTCTCTGCCTCGTGATGGCTGGGTGTTGTGTGATGTCCTTAGGTTAGTTAGGCTTAAGTAGTTCTAGGGGACTGATGACCATAGATGTTAAGTCCCATAGTGCTCAGAGCCATTTGAACCATTTTGAACCTGTCAATCAAAAGGACACTATCCCCAGGGCGTCATAATCCTCTTAGCAGAGCAATAGCTTAGGGACCTGTCAATCAAAAGAGAAGAATAGGTTTGCCCCTGAATGTATGCTTGCCTCTGAATGTGGGCAAACCTCACCAACAAAATGAGCTCATATCCACTTTGTCCCCCTACTGACGTCTGTGCTGATTCTAACATCCTACAGAATGAAAACGTTTTCTGTGGACTGTATCTGGTGATGCAACCGTTCTTATGACTTCAACAACACCAACTATAGTCGTCATGAGGTCAAAATAATAGTCCTTTGAGTGCATAACAGTAAATATTGAATATGTAGCAACAAGTGAAAATCAGTGCCCTGTGTGTTGAGCGTATTTTTACTGTACACGCAAAAATCGTTTCAAGTCGTCACATCTTGATTGATTTAATTGTCAGTGATCCATTTACTTCTTTTAAATTCACATAACATTTTTGACAGAGAGTACTTGGGGCGTGAAACTGCTGGTCACATATTGTTGCCGCAGTCTACGAACAACAAAACGACTATAATACGCCTCATGACAATGTGTGTCGTGAATTTAATCTACTCCCGATGTGTCAGTGGTCATCTAATCACTTCCTAAGCTTTTCCAACTTAGCCACAGGTATCCTTTTAGTCATGAAGTATCAACAGGTGTACTGCTCTAGAGCACACAGTTTTCGCCTTGTGCATGTGGTTTAAAAGAACTGTACAGCTGACATTTTGCCTGTGATAGATTTGAGCTCCCCTCCTGGGATGGCAGAATAGACCGTTGTCAAGTCAAATTGGTCTATATTGTGTTATCCTAACTTGTTACAATTTTTGTGATTTTCGTTATTTCGAAGGCAGCAGTTGCCTAGTAATTACATTACACAAATTTTATCCCACAGTTAATATCTGCAGATCAAGTTTTTTGTCACTACTTACGACATAATGAAAAACACTATCATTCACGACTAAATGATGAGTACATCAGCGGCAGCATAATCAGCACCTACGCTGTTAAATACTGTATAGCATATAAAGCTGTTACAGACGGGGAAGTAAAAGATGCGATGTGATCGTGAATAGTGTATTAATATTTTATCTTGCAAGTTGTCTTGTCGTCACCACAGTTTTCCCTACGTAAGATCATGAACATGGCACAATGATTCGTATAATAAGGCCACGGTCGAGTAACTGTCCTAACCTTTCCAAACAAAGTCGTGCCTATTAGTCTAGCGGCAAAGTGCGTACCTCGAAACCGGGATCGAATCCGAACTGGGTGGTGGAAGTTTGCACCCTGTCTTTAGCGTTCACCCTTCAACGACCAGAGGAGTCATCAGCTGTAGCACGTAGTTCGGATTCCGTGAGAAACTGTAGGTCCACTTCCCTGTTTGGATTAATGGCGCTCATTAGGGAGCCCTAAGTCGTCTAAGTGGCGTACAAAAGAAAGACTAGTACTTCGTCATTGGGCCACATGCAGTCACTATTTTCAGATTACATCTGTAAATATGTAAATGTCTATAAACATGAATTATGTTTTTTATTCTTTTATTGTAATACTTTATCATTATCCTTGTAGAGGTGATATATTCATGAATAAATCTACCACTATTATTACTACTACTACTGTTCCGCTGCATTCAGATACATTCAGTTTCTTCTCTACCAGATTTCCGATAGAACACATTTTACTTTCATACATTCCTGTGCTGTAGACTTGTATTTTGAGGCACCTCTTCCTCGTTTCTGTATCAAAATCTGGTACCATTAGAGATATTTTACTGTGTTTACCTTGCTAATCTACTTCTGATAAGAACCTAATTTTCACATTAAATGAGAGCTTACTTATTATATATGAATTTTCTGCAACTTCGTTCACTGTTGTGAAATTCTAAATGAACCACACTGTCCAGCCACATTAACGTGACCAGCTGCCAAAAGGCTGAATAACCACCACTTGCAACACGAATCACTGCAAGACGTGAAGGAAGGGAGTCAACTGGGTTCTGGAACGTACCAAAGGGACGTAGTGCCTTATCGACTCTAGTGCCATAACCAGCTGCCCTAAGATCAGAATCGTTGGCGCGAGCACCCTGATCGATGTGGTCCCACACAGTATCGATAGGTGTTAAATCCAGTTTGGTGGGTACGGCAGTCCTGATACCCTTCCGACGATTGGTCCACGGTCTCCGCATTCAGGCATTTTACGCCGTACACTGCAATGGCGATTTATGTATTGGAGGATAAACCATGAAAGGCTTCCTGTCACATTCAGCGGACGTCCAACTGCGATACTGGCGAGCAAATTCCAGCATTTGTTGCCAACGAAGAGCAATCGGCATGGGTGCATGAGCGTGGTGCCTGCTATAGAAGCCCATACGCAGCAACGTTCGGAGAATAGTAATTGGGGAAACACTTTATTTATGGCTAATACAGACATATCATGAAATTGAGGAAACACTATTGGTAACTCTTTAGTTCATCTGCTGATCTGTGCCCCGGCCGAGGTGGCCGAGCGCTTCTAGGTGCTACAGTCTGGAACTGCGCGACCGTTACGGTCGCAGGTTCGAATCCTGCCACGGGCATGGATGTGTGTGATGTCCTTAGGTTAGTTAGCTGAAAGTAGTTCTAAGTTCTAGGGGACTGAAGACCTCAAACGTAAGTCCCATAGTGCTCAGAGCCATTTGAATCATTTCTTGTTGATCTGTCTACATCTACATCTACATCCATACTCCGCAAGCCACCTGACGTTGTGTGGCAGAGGGTACCCTGAGTACCTCTATCGGTTCTCCCTTCTATTCCAGTCTCGTATTGTTCGTGGAAAGAAGGATTGTCGGTATGCTTCTGTGTGGGCTCTAATCTCTCTGATTTTATCCTCATGGTCTCTTCGCGAGATATACGTAGGAGTGAGCAATATACTGCTTGACTCTCCGGTGGAGGTATGTTCTCGAAACTTTAACAAAGCCCGTAGCGAGCTACTGAGCGTCTTTCCTGCAAAGTCTTACACTGGAGTTTATCTATCATCTCCGTAACGCTTTCGCGATTACTAAATGATCCTGTAACGAAGCGCGCTGCTCTCCGTTGGATCTTCTCTATCTCTTCTATCAACCCTATCTGGTACGGATCCCACACTGCTAAGCAGTATTCAAGCAGTTGGCGAACAAGCGTACTGTAACCTACTTCCTTTGTTTTCGGATTGCATTACCTTAGGATTCTTCCAATGAATCTCAGTCTGGCATCTGCTTTACCGACGATCAACTTTATATGATCATTCTATTTTAAATCACTCTTAATGCGCACTCCCAGATAATTTATGGAATTGGTTCAAATGGCTATGAGCACTATGGGACTTAACATCTGTGGTCATCAGTCCCCTAGAACTTAGAACTACTTAAACCTAACTAACCTAAGGACATCAAACACATCCATGCCCGAGGCAGGATTCGAACCTGCGACCGTAGCGGTCACGCGGTTCCAGAATGAAGAGCCTAGAACCGCACGGCCACACCGGCCGGCATTTATGGAATTAACTGCTTCCAGTTGGTGACCCGCTATTTTGTAGCTAAATGATAAGGGATCTATCTTTCTACGTATTCGCAGCACATTACACTTGTCTACATTGAGATTCAATTGCCATTCCCTGCACCATGCGTCAATTCGCTGCAGATCCTCCTGCATTTCAGTACAATTTTCCATTGTTACAACCTCTCGATACACCACAGCATCATCTGCAAAAAGCCTCAGTGGACTTCCGATGTCATCCACCCGGTCATTTATGTATATTGTGAATGGCAACGGTCCTATGACACTCCCCTGCGGCACACCTGAAATCACTCTTACTTCGGAAGACTTCTCTCCATTGAGAATGACATGCTGCGTTCTGTTATCTGTGCGGGCATTTGCTCAACGGTTGCACGTCTATTCACCTGTAAACATCTGAGCAGCCACCGTTCACATCTGCTGCCTCAGCGCCGCTTTCGGACAGCGCCGTTTTGCCATGCACGCTGTACTTTAACTACTGTGACAAAAACACTTAAAACGCTTCAGAAATGCTTCCACCCTTGGCCCGAAGCCTATGGCCATGTTCTCCCGGAAATCATATAAATGGCTCCATTTCCAAATTACGACAACGACTGTATTCTTTCCGCGTGTGCCCCAGACACGTTTTATATGCGCCCACTGCTAGTGCTACTAGCTGCCGCCTGTGAGTGCTTTTTTGCGTGTTGACGTCTGGCACAGACGGTGGTCACATTACTGTGACTAAGCCGTTTATATCAACAGATTAGACGTGACAATCCTAACTGTTTTACGTCTTACGTAGATTTGCTCAAATTTTTTCGCGACGCTAAGTATTTCAATTAGCAGATGATCAGTTTTCTCTATTCTCTCAGCCACCACTGATTGGAGAAGTTTTTAGTATAAATTAATCATATGACGAATGAGAATGAAAGGAAATCTGAATGCATAGAAAGTGCATCTCAGACCGATTCGGCATTCCGCAGCGCCGGCGGTTCGCCGCATAATGGACCAGAGAACCCTTGGCTGCGGGGCCGCGTCTGGGCGAGTGTGATGGATAGGCGGCGGCGGGGGTGGGCTGGGAGTGGGGGTGGCGGCCACTCCAGCAGTCGGCAGGGAAGCACGCGGCAGGGGAAGGGGCGAGGGGTGAGGGCGAGGGCAGGCTCAACGGGCCGCGAAAAATGCGTTCCTCCGGCGCGGAGCAGTGCACCGGTCCTTCGCCGAAATCCGAGCACATTGATTTGCCTGAGAGGTCTGAAAGACGGAGCTCGCTC
Source organism: Schistocerca nitens (assembly GCF_023898315.1). Taxonomy (NCBI): domain Eukaryota; kingdom Metazoa; phylum Arthropoda; class Insecta; order Orthoptera; family Acrididae; genus Schistocerca; species Schistocerca nitens. The sequence continues at coordinate 545,523,473 of NC_064614.1, forward strand.
GCAGAGAAAGGGTGGCCCTATTTTCGTGTTCTCTTCGAAAATGGAACAGCGTGATTGAATACAAACGAGCCTGACCACAACGAGCTACGACAATGGTACTCCACTTACCACCACCGGCGAATTCAATTTGAATCCGTGGTAATTCGGTCCAACAGCAACCGTTACAATACTGTCCTAAGTGTAGGATCTATTTGATGACAAATTAATCAGCCTTCAGGAGCTGAGACACTTAATTAAGGTCGTTGCAACGAGCATAAAATGCGAGGGTTGTTCGGGAAGTAAGATCAGATATGGTATAAAATACCAGCTTAGCGCCTGCTACTTCTCTCGCCTAAACTGTACAGACGGCACAGATTTTTTTTTTTCCTTCAATCGAATTTTTGTATTGGCTGCAACATCTTCTGAACTTGTCATGCTAATTATGGCAGTAGAAACATTTTTTTTCCTTTTGTCTTCTGACCAAAATGCGATTATGGTAACTGAAGTCAGATTTCTTCGTTAATCCTGTAGTGGTATAGCCACAGGAACTTTCATCCCTTAACAAATACTTCTTTATTTCTAACCAAGAAGTCAAATATCATTTTTTTATAGATTTACTTTTAAAAATATATTAATATAACGAAATATTTTCGTCCCTTATATGAATTTCCAAAAATCACTGAAACACGATATTTTTAAAATTATTTCGGACCAACCAACAAATACAAATATTCAGAGACTTAGTTTCAAAAATTCTTTAGTAGTGAATAATTTCCATATAGGTTTTCAACCTCTATTTTACTCCCTTAGGGATTGAATTTCCGAAAACATTGGCGCGAATAACTTTATATTTTCAACTGAGAAGCCTAATACGAACTTTCACAGGTTTACGTTCAAAAATAATTTCATAATGAAATATTTTAATAAAAATTTTCACTCCAATTCCACCCCTTTAAGGGATGAATTTCCAAAATCACTGAAATACGTACTTTTTTATTTATAACTGAGAAGTAAAATGCCGATTTTCACATATGAAGTTTTAAAAATGCCTTAGTAGCACTTCAACAACGATTTCCTTTCAAAAAAATTTTTCGTGCACTATTTTACCCTCTTAGAGACTGAATTACCAAAACTTCTGAAGCACATACAAATATATAATTTCTGACCAAGAAACCAAATACCAATTTTCGTAGTTATTGCTTCCAAGCTGCCTTATTAGTGAGATTTTTCAAAGAGAATTTACAGCCCACGGTCACCGTCTTAGGGAGACATTTCGGAGAATCCCTTACTAAACTGTGTCTACAGCGGAATACCAAAACCCTCGCTCAGGTTGCAATCCTTAGTGGTTTGGGCTGGGCAATGATGAGTCAGTAAATCAGTCAGGTCCTGTTCCACCCTTTAGGGATTGAATTTCCAAAAACACTGTACCATATTATTTTTTATTTCTAACTGAGAAACCAAATAAAATTTTCGCAGATTTAGCTTCCACAATACTTGTATGATGAAACGTTTCCATAAACACTTTCATTTCCTATTTCAGCCCCTCAGGGATTCAATTTTCCAGAAATACTGAAACAATTTTTTTTAAATTTCTACCAGAGAATTTAAATGCCAGTTTTCGTAGATCTAGTTGTAAAAATGCTTTAGTAATACTTTAATAATTTTTTTTAATTCACCTATACGGGTTAAATTTCCGAAAGTACTAAAACACGCATTTCTTTATTTCTGTACGATAAACCAAATTCCCGTTTTCGCTGTTCTACCTTCAAATTGCCTTAATAGCAACATACTTTCAAAAAACGTTCAGCTCCTATATCAGAACCTTAGGTGTGGTATTTCGAAAAATCCATTGTTAAACAACGCCTACAGGAATAAATCAACACCCCCTCAAAAATTCAAGTTTCTGTTCTTAGTTGTTCAGGTTGGGCAATGATGACTCAGTCAGTCAGGACATTTACTGTTATAAATAAACCATCGGAGAGTTTTCTCAAAAAAAGTTTTCATTTAATTCATTAGATGTTTCTCTGCTTTTACATGGTTTCAGTGTTTGTTCAAACATGTCACAGCGGTTCACAAGCTGAGTGTAGCTGCAGGGCAGTGTCGCCGTCATTGAATTTCTCACTGTGGAGAAAGAAACTGTACGGGATATTCACAAACGCTTGTGCGAAGTCTATAGGGCATCTGCTGTCGACGGAAGTACAGTTAATCGCTGGGTACGGAGGGTGAGGTCATCAGAAGGCGGATCGGTGGAGCTCCACGATTTGCAGCGGTCTGGAGACAACCCTAGCTGTCACACCTCACATGTTGCAGCGACCTGACGTCATTCACGAGGATAGACGCATTACGACTCGCCAGTTGGCGCTGCATCTGCCAATCGGCAAAGGATATTCAAAAATGTGGGCAAGATGGTTCCCGCAGTTTCTAACGGTGCGTCACAAATCGCACAGAGAAAAAACCATTTGTCTTGATTTGTTTCAACCTTTTGAAGCTGAGGGCGAGGCCTTCCTGTCCCGGATTGTGACAGGTGGTGAAACCTGGGTTTACCATTTCAAGCCCGAAATGGAATGCCGCCATTCTCACTCTCCACAGAAGCAAGAATTCAAAGCAACTGCCTCCGCCGGTAAGGTCATGGACACCGTGTTCTGGGACTGTTAAGGTGTGATCCTCACTGATGTGATGCCAAGAGGCGGTACCATCAATTCAGAAGCATATTCTAACACATTAACAAAACTAAAGATGCGCTTCCGGTGATTTCGGCGCCACAGCAACGCAGGAGATGTTTAAAATACGATAACGCTCGGCCCCCCAAAAGTCTAGGGACTGCTGAACACATCCCAAACCAGGGCTGGACAGTGTTACCGCATCCACCCTACAGCCCTGACCTAGCCCATTAGGACTTCCCTTGCTTGGGCCGTTAAAGGATGTCATTCGCAGAAGACATTTCGAGAACGATGAAGAGGTGATTCACACAGTGAAGCACTGGCTCCGCCAGCGGAAAAAGGATTGGTACCGACAGGGCATACACGACCTAGCTTCGCGCTGGAGGAAGGCCATAGAATGAGATGGAATTACGTGGAAAAATAGGACGTGTAGATAAAACACCATTCTTTCGAGTTTTTAATTCTCATTATGTTCAATAAAGAATTGTTGAAGAAAAAAATGCGGCGCGGTACTTTCTGGACAATCCTCGTATTACTGAATACAGGTAAAGGGATCTTTGTAACAGAGGCAGATTCTTCAGTACTTAACAGTAAAGAGGGACTCGCAGCAGTGGTATCACAGGTACTTTGTTTACAGTAGCAACTATTTAGCGTTAGAGGAGAAGAATTAAGGCGTTTGTGTTTTACTACTATGTCTTTATTTCGAAACTGTTTTCAGTTTCTTGACCCATTGACGCAAAAGACTGACTGCAACCACAATGGAACTACTATGCAGGAAAGTGAACATTAGAAACAAAAGTGCTATCAACATACACAGACTCTTTGTTCGCGAGGTTAAGTGAGAAATGTCGAATCGAACATCATCATACGTGACATGTACCAAATATGTTAAATTACAAGTTATTGTATGGATGGTACTAAGCACAGTACACAACGAGAACACAGAAATTAAAATTAATGACAATTGTATAAATGTAATACTAAGTATAGTGTAATGACAAATACATTGTGGTACAAGATGAATTGATAATTGGAGAGTGTGTGACTGATTCTTAAGAATGGGGATATACTAAGTTGTAATTGACTATTTATGAGGCGCAGTCAAATGCAAACCGAACACTCGCCACAACGGGACAGTGGAATGGTTCCATTCAAAAGCAGTCACCACACGTGTTCCGACATATACCCCACTGGGAGACGAGACGCAATTCCTGTTTCGGAGAACGCGGTCGGCTGCTGACGGTTCCAAAACCGCCCCCACTCTTCCACGTCCACGTCCGACTGACACCAATGTCCACATATGTTTTTCTCCAAGTCTCCAACGATGCGAAAATCGAACGGTAAAAGATACGGGCTGTATGGTGGATGTTGCAGTGCTTCCTAACCAAACTGCTGAAGTGTAGCCTCCATCCAAATGGCAGCCTGGGGCGGGCGTTGTCGTGCTGTAGGATGATTCTGTCAGACAGTATTCCGACAGCCCGATGGCAAATGGCAGAGCCAGCAATGGAAACGTTCCACATCTCTTCTGTCAGAGGAATCCAAAACTCTACTGCAAGGGCCCTCGGCTCTTCGAGTTCTTAGAGCGTGTAACCACAATCAACGTGTAGCGCTGTGAAAACACTTTGCAAAAAATTTAAAGTGCTATGATGTCAAAACGGCCAGGACTGCTATCCGAAGGAATCTTCCTATTGCAGGATGACGCCCGCCCCAACCCTGCCAACCTCACGAAGGCTACTGTTCAGGGATTTGGATAAGCGATGCTATTATACAATAAATCTGATGTACCCTTCGATAACATGTGAGCTGTCCTGCCTCTTACATAAAATAAAGTTCAATAATTGCTAGATTTGAGAATTTTAGCGAATCTCTGGCATAACATCCGTATATATGGGATAGTAATCAATTTGATTTTAGGTATGGCTGTTAGTCCACGTGGTAGGTCTGGCTTGTAACCATATTAGCTACTAGTGTGTGTCTATTTGGGAATCCTGTATTGACACTCGTATGGATGTGAGACAGTGCACTACAGAATCGAAGGTAGTATGCTTCTTTACTATGGGTTGTTACCACGAAGGCATTACGGTGACTGTCGTTGTTGACTTCCTGTGCAGTTTGAAACACTGTACATTTGTATTAACGTGTGTACTAAAATCCCAGAAGTTCATGGATTTTTCACCAGGTCCCACGGTGAGCCACATGATTTTGTATTGTGAGTTTAGATATTTCAGGAGTATGTTGAGCTTTCTGGAAGTGCTAGTCCTCAGATACAGTACAGAGTCTACCTATGTAGTACAATATATAACATTTAACTCTTAGAGGTTTTTGTATAGGAACACCTTTTAAAAATGATCAATGATGATTTCATGTAAACGAGGGCTAAGTGGAGAGCCCGTTGCCAAGCCATATAACACTCTATGGAGAGCTCCTTGGAATGAAAAATAATTTTGCAGCAAGGATGTCTTATACAGAGTTGAAACCAACTCTGCATAGTAGTTTCTTAAGAGATATTCCCTAGCTGGTATGCTTGAAAATAAACTGCTAACATCAAAGAACACATATGTATGTGATAGGAAAGTTATGGGATAGGAAAATCTATTTTGTAAGAGGTCCACTGAATTTGCGATACCGAATCTGCATTGAAATTTTGTATTGGTTTTGATACAGAAGTTGAAGTTCTTTATAGTTTGGCGCTGCATAGGTTGCACAAGTTGTGTAGGTCACCCGTGTTTATGTAGTTTAGGAAGTCCATACAATTTAGTAGAAACTGGTTTTGTTTTGATCAAATGCTTAGCTAGATAATACTCAGATATTACGCTTTACACTTTCCCAACGTTATCACATGTGTTCATAGAACAAACAACTGCATTGCCTTTATCTACTTCCACATCAGTAATGTTGTTTGGAGTAACTTTCTTCTGTAAGTTCTTCATTGTGTTTTGATCAATAGATTGTGATGAAAGGAGGACAAAATCTAAAGTTTTTCGTATTTTACGATCTGGTGTGTGTGTGGCCCGTCATGATCTATTGGACAAAGCATTAGACTTTGGCCCTGAGTGCCTCCAGGTTCAAATACAGTTAGCAGTGGGAGTTTTTCCTCGTTGAGTATAGCCCCAGGTCCACTCGGTCTGCTTTTCCCAGAGAAAAAGGCGACCAGATTGAGGGACTCGCCACCCTGCTGCTCCTAGTGCCGCAGTGAATGGAGGTCTACTCTCTGCCTGCAGTCGGACCGAATGCCCATTCGAGGATCGAACGCCACAGACATCTTTTATTATGGTTTGGCAACTATATCTTTATATAATCTGCATTGTATATCAAATATTAATTTACCTATTAGAAACACTTCAAGTGAATAAGTATTTAGCACAAAACTCACAGCACGTTCTAAATGATCATTCACAGCTGAGCACATCCCCATTCTTAAGCTTTACATGGTCAACTCAGTCAGCCACACACTTCCTGATCTCAATCCAAACGCTCATATTTTTCTCTACAGTATATCTGCTATATAATTGTCATTATACCTTAGATTGGTTATTTTATAACTCTGAGAACCTACTGCTCTACCTTTAATGTCCATCCTACAAGGAATATTAAACTGAAAATATTCTATGAAGCAATTAATAGATTTAAACGTAGTTTCCTATGGATATCCTGAATGGAATATTAACCTCTGTATGCTTCCTTCCCTGCCGCTTTAGAAATTAGGATCAGCTATTAAATCGCTGCCAAGCCAGTAGACATCGAAATCCCGCGCAATGCACGCCTCTACTCGAGTGCAGATGGCTTGGACTGGACAATGCCGAATTGTCCTAGTGTCATTAACGGTTTTTATTTCGTAAGACATGAACAAGGTCACGAACAATGAATGATTAGTGAATCGTTACACAGCAAGTTGGGCTCCCCGTAACATTAATTCGGTAAATATGTGAAGTTACACTCTTGTGGGGAGGAAATCGTTCGTGTGGGAAGCGGAAATGGTGGTGGTCCTCTCATATAACTTGCAGACACACCCGAGAATCATGCTTTTCTGCTACCTGCCGACTACCACTTCAAACACCAATGACACAGTGCAGGACACCGGCAGCCGGCCGGAGTGGCCGTGCGGTTCTAGGCGCTACAGTCTGGAACCGAGCGACCGCTACGGTCGCAGGTTAGAATCCTGCCTCGGGCATGGATGTGTGTGATGGCCTTAGGTTAGTTGGGTTTAATTAGTTCTAAGTTCCAGGCGACTGATGACCTCAGAAGTTAAGTCCCATAGTGCTCAGAGGCACTTTTTTGAGGACACCGGCGGGGCGGCGACGGGTATCCGGTAATGCTTCTGCTGAAACCACTATCGTTTAAGTCGTAAGAATACCACGATTGTATCCAAAATTTAACCGAAGCAGATATGCAAAACTCGAAATCGGCATCACGCGATGACACATGGCCAAATAACCTCTCCCTGAGAACTACGGAAGACTTTACCCGTTCGTGAAGGCACATTCACCACATACAATAGCCGTCGTACCGCATCCTTCATCTGGTCGCTCGCCCCCTAGTAACTGCACACTCGTGCAAAAGCCACTCTCCGTCTGCCAGCGCAACTCAAGGCATTCCGCGGTACTTAGGAGTGGGGAAAGCAAAATTCGTTGAATTTGAGAGACCAGCTACTAGGGCATCGCAAATTTAGAGGACCTTTGCACAGCTGTCTCTCTAGAATCCCCTTCGATGGCGTCACGTAGTAATTTACAGTTCAGAGTGGATAGTGAGCACATAAAGGTGCCTAGGAAATTGTGTTTTCCGCCAAGTATGAGAGTCTGATGAGAGATTTCGCCTGATGCCATGCGGCCCATATAACATAACTGTCAGGAGTTTTCTTATTCATGATATTCTTGGCCGCACTCTGCAGGAGCAATGAAGACTGTCCTCCAGTGTTTTCGATCACCACTATACAGCTCGTAATTAGCTCCCCCTAAGTTTCGTCTCTGCTCACATGTCCGCTGGCTGGAAAGACAACATCTTGGGCCAGACAACGAGCCGGTAGACCGTGGTTGAGAATGAAGTCCAGGCGGGTGCCTTCTACGACGAGGGTATTGGGAAGGTGGTAAAACGCTACGGCAAATGTCTAACGCGGAACAGCAACTACGTAGAGAAGTAGCTGGAGGGTGCAGCTAACTGTTGCAAACCAAATATTTTTGATTTTCCCCGTGGTTTCGATTTCGCGACCCATCCGACCTTATTTCCGGAATAGTCCTCGTAAAATAATTTCCACTTGACGTAAAATTTTGTATCGTCGTCTGAATCTGTATTTAGCTCTCTCGTTCGGCATCTCCATCCTTTTGTTAGTGTTACCCTCGCTTTCAAAGGGAGAGGGTAAAACTCATTAGGTTTTTAAGCATCTCTTAAAAATCTGCGTCCTTCTGTCTCTGAAACATTTCACATTCCTCGTCGTTTCCAAACCGGCTCTCAGCCACTGGTAGAGAGAAAAGAAGCGACCGGTGGACCTGAAGCACATCAACCGAGAGTATGCACGACATGTACTTTTCTGTTTCTTTCCCGATTCTCAAGTCCAAAATCGGCTTTTTCTACCGAGTCCAGGGGAGGAATTATTGTTATAAGTTGAATACACCAGTGATTATCTTCTTCGTAATCATGTGTTTTGCCGTCTCCCTCATCCAAAGGTCCTCTCTCACTCTCTAAGTAACTCTGGTCGAGGGGAGCAATTTACGTTAGAATTTGCCGTCTTCCTGGCGCTAGGGGGGTGTTCGTCACGCTCAAAGCAAGGTAAGGTACGGTGAACAGAAGTTTCCGTTACCATTGGAAAGTCAAACCGTCGTTTCCGCCTTCACGGTATTTTTCTCTCTCTAGATATCACCATGATGCGTTACATTCCATTGTCCCACACACTCATGCAAGTGATCGATAAAGGAAATAATTTGGAAAAAGGAGAAACGACTTGCACGTCTCAAAAGAAATGTGGTTCAGATGGCTCTGAGCAATATGGGACTTAACTGCTGAGGTAATCAGTCCCCTAGAACTTAGAACTACTTAAACCTAACTAACCTAAGGACATCACAACCATCCATGCCCGAGGCAGGATCCGAACCTGAGACCGTAGCGGTCGCGCGGTTCCAGACTGTAGCGCCTAAAACCGTTCGGTCACCCCGGCCGGCTGCACGTCCCATTTTCCTACCCAAAGCTTTTGGTGCCGTCTCCTCAATGAAGAAGATGGTGACGCACCATGATTCAGTTCGTTAATGACTATGAAAGTGAATATACGTCACGTTTCACCTATAGTTATTTAATTCATACAATTTCAGGAAGGCTGCGCAAAATAAAAGTGATCCAGAAAACATTTATATATCTGCCGCTGAACTGAGCCTTTTAAATGTACAGGACAGATGCTCGTTACAGAAAGTGCTGGAAACCTTGATTTCGACGCACCACTCGGTTTCTGTCACATGTCTGCGCATGCGCCGCTCTGACATGCTTTGTCCCCAGTACTTTGCTGTGTCAATACGCCTGGGTGAGTGAAATGAGCAGACTTATTTAGTGACCAGTTAAATGCAACGCAAAATGGTGCTCACGGTAAAACAGGCCGTGTTTGTTGTCGAGTGTTATGCGAGAGGCACAATTCGGGGAAAATGTATGATGAGCTGTTTGCACATGAGTTGAAGACCGGAAGCGTTTTGACAAAACGTCCAGCAAAGTCTGCAATGCAAAACTTCGTGGTAACACGGTGCCCAACTGGCTTCGTAGCGTGTAAAAATCATACCACGTCAGTCTTATTCTAAATAATTTCTGAGCCAGTTTCATTTCGTCCACCCCTTACTTCAGTATTGTGTGATTTTTCTTGTATGGATTTTGTTTGACACTAAACAACTTGTAAATTGTAATTTAAGACTGTAATTGAACGTATTTCAATCACGACACGAATATGAGCTCTAGATTTGATAACTGTCACCTAATGTAAAGACCAAAGAGTCTGTCTATGTTGATTGTTTCTTTGTTTCTAATGTTTGGTCTCCTCCACACTAGTGTCTGTTGTGTAAGCCAGTGATTCGTTTCCTGGCCTGATACCGGTTGAAAATACATAAATATTGATAGAACCTAAAGGCAGTTTTTTTTTCAACAGCAGATATGAAATGGATCTACCAAGAAGCGACAGAAGAATCGATAGACAAAAAAGAAGATATTTATTTCTTTCATTCGATTGCATTCAAGCCAGAATGTGTTATATGCACGTGACGAGCAGACAGGTTAGACAGATTATTTGTTTGTAATATACAGAATGAAGAAAATCTGCCTAGTGGTGGACGTCGACGTGCGATTCCTCATCCAGATTGAAGACAAATGTGTATCTAGCAAAATCAGATGGGTTGTAGTTTGGAAACACATGTATGAAAACGAGGAGCTAGCAGCACTGTTACATCGTGCAGCGCACCCGTATCTAGAGCGGAACGTATGTCACCACTCATTACGCTACGAGCTCTTGTACCTACTGACAAGGGAACCTCCCCATCGCACCACCCTCAGATTTAGTCATAAGTTGGCACATGGATAGGCCTTGAAAAACTGAACACAGATCAATCGAGAAAACAGGAAGAAGTTGTGTGGAACCTTGAAAAGAATAAGCAAAATGTACAAACTGAGTAGTCCATGCGGAAGATAGGCAACATCAAGGGCACTGTCGTCTCAGGGGCGCCGTGGTCCCGTGGTTGGCCTGAGCAGCTGCGGAACGAGGGGTCCTTGGTTCAAGTCTTCCCTGGAGTGAAAAGTTTAATTTTTTATTTTCAGACAATTATCAAAGTTCAGGCACTTACACATAATCAATTTCGCTCTCCAAAATTCCAGGATATGTTCAGATTTGTTTGGACACATGCAGGATTTGACGGTCTACACACGGAAAAATTTGAAAACGTTAAAAACATAAGTTTTGACAGAGCACAGGGAAAACTGTGCGACTGTGAAACTGTTGCATTCATTTGTTGCAGTTTATGTGACAAACTCTTACGTTTTCATCACTTTTTTGGGAGTGATTATCACATCCACAAGAAAACCTAAATCGGGCAAGGATTAAGAATCTTCTTACCCATTCGCCAAGTGTACAAGTTAGGTGGATCGACAACATATTCCTGTCATGTGACGCACATGCCGTCACCATTGTCGTATAGAATATATCAGACGTGTTTCCCTGTGGGGGAATCGGTTGACCTATGACATTGCGATCAAATATTTTCGGTTCCCATTGGAGAGGCACGTCATTTCGTCTACTAATCGCACGGTTTTGCGGCGCGGTCGCAAAACACAGACACCAAACTTATTATAGTGAACAGAGACGTCAATGAACGAACAGACAGATCATAACTTTGCGAAAATAAAGAAAATAAACTTTTCACTCGAGGGAAGACTTGAACCAAGAACCTCTCGTTCCGCAGCTGCTCACGCTAACCACGGGACCACGGCGCTCCTTAGCTGATACTCTCCTTGGTGTTGCCTATCTTGCGCATGGACTACTCAGTTTGTATAATTTGCTTATTTTATTCATAGTTCCACACAACTTCTTCCTGTTTCCTTGATTGATCTGTGTTCAGTTTTTCAAGGCCTATCCACTGTGCCAACTTAGAACTAAATCTGAGGGGGGTGCGATGGGGAGGTTCCCTTGTGAGAGTCGGCGTTTGGCGGCCGTGGTGAGCGAACATGCGGTGTGCGCTGTGCACTGCTGGTTGTTGCGCTCCGTTCGGTAAGTCAAAGCGCCGGTTCCATACTTAGCTGCGTTATTTGAAACACTTGATGGACTCATATTACAAGGACAGATGAATCAGCCTATCAGAAGAGACACATTGAAACTTGTGTTTGATTAGAACGTTCAGAGACCGAATTCGTTCGAAATTGAGGCACGGCTAGATGATAAAAATTTCTAGTTGGTGTGATGAACGGCATGTTGCTCTACATGTGAAAAAATGTAAGTTAATACGGATGAATAAGAAGAACAATCCTCTAATATTCGGACACCGCATTGCTAGTACCCTGTTTGACACCGTCAAATCTTTTAAACATCTGGGCGTAACGCTGCAGAGCGATATGACATGGAACGAACGTGTGAGAACAGTGGTAGGGAAGGTGAATTATCGACTTCGGGCTAGGGGGAGAATTTTAGGACAGAGTGGTTCACCTGTAGAGGAGACCGCATATAGAACGCTGGTGCGACCTATTTTTGAATACTCCTAGAGGTCGGATTGAGGGAAGACATCGAAGCAATTCGGAGGCGGGCTGCTAGATTTGTTCCGGTGGGTTCGATGAAGACGTAAGTGCTTCGGAGATGCATCGAGAACTCAAATAGGAATTCCTGGAGGTAATTCCGTTCTTTTCGAGAAACATACTGAGAAAATTTAGAGGACCAGCATCTGAAGCTAACCGCCGAACGATTCAATTGCCGCCAGGGTACACTGCGCGTAAGAACCACGAAGACAAGATTCTAGATATTACGGCTCGCGCGTAGGCATATAGATAGTCGTTTTTCCCTCGTCGTGTTTGCGAATAGAAGAGCAAAGGATATGACAAGTAATGGCTTGCGAAATATCTAGAAGGATATAGAAGTGGTGAAAATTTCGTTTCAGGATATTGTAGGCGTTCATCTTTCAATTGCGAGCAGCATAGTGTGTGTAAAGCTGAAGAACAGGGAACTGCGTGAGATAATTGTAGGATCTAGTGGCGGAACATTTAATTACAAACATAACATGCTAGATTTGGAATTAGGACTGGCCGCGCGGAGTGGCCGCGTGATTAGAGGCGCCATGTCACGGATTGCGCGGCCTCTACCGTCGGAGGTTCGAGTCCTCCCTCGGGCATGGGCGTGTGTGTGTTGTTCTTAGCATAAGTTAGTGTAAGTAGTGTGTAAGTCTAGGGACCGATGACCTTAGCAGTTTGGTCCCTTAGGAATACACACACATTTGAACGTTTTTTAATTAGGACTGTTCGTATCTTTGAGCTACTTTTAAAATCACCACTGAGCAGATAAATTCAGTGATCGCTCCTTATGGGAAGATAATCAGTAATTTTGCAGAAAAGTGGTCTTCTGATCACACGTTTCCTGTCTTGAATGGTTAAAGGCAACTGCGAGAAGAATTACACAATGTTTGCGGCTATCGCTCTATCGTACTACATGATGGGCAGCGTAGAACCTGTGTGTCGTGCACCTTTGCAGGTCATGTCCGCTGTCCGCTCGCAATGCATACAATGTCGAGTGGTCCAACTACCAACAGGCCAATCTGTGAGAGCCCCCCCCCCCCCACCCCTCCGACCGTGCCAATGTTACCTTTAACTTATACAGCGGCAGCCACCGGACAAATCCATATGCCTCGCGCTTCTCAAGTTGTCCAGCGTTTAGGGACGTTAGCGACTCGACAGTGACAAAATAGCTTAAGTGTCAAGAATAAGAACCGAGTATAGCTGTTCAGACGGAACAAACCCAAGAACCGACTATAGTCCAGAAGCAGACTCCAGAAAACAACAAGGAAACCAAGTCTCCACCTGCCAGTGAACAGGCCCCTGCGCAGGAAACAAATGTGGCAATGGAAAACACTGAAACCTCCCCAAGAGGCAGTGCTTCAAAGAAACATAAAAAGAGGGGACTGGCTCACAAGGACGCTGAACAACTGGAGGCATTCGCCAGAAAAAGCAAAGCAAATCAGTAACAAACTACACGAGGACGCACCTAGAAATCCTGTGCACCATGCCCCATGTCATAGTGTAACGGTAGCACCGGTCGTCTTAATCGGCAATAGATGGCAACGCTATACCGCTTCGAGGAATTTTTAAGTAGTTGTGACCATGAGATAACTTAATGGAAACAGAATAATCAAACTGGGATTCTTTTCCGAAACAAAAACGGTGGGTGAGGAGCAGACGTTCTCCCAGCACAAAAGCAAATTGTAACATTCCATATCAAAACCGGCATTCTTGTGTCAAGCAAAATGATAAAGCAGAAGGCAGTGCTAACGATGACCTAACCTCGCTTGACACACACACTAAACTCTTTGGTTCAAATGCCTCTAAGCACTATGGGACTTAACTTCTGAGGTCATCAGTCCCCTAGAACTTAGAACTACTTAAACCTAACTAACCTAAGTTCATCACACATCAATGCCCGAGGCAGGATTCGAACCTGCGACCGTAGCAGCACCGTGACTCCGGACTGAAAATCCTAGAACCGCTCAGCCACAGCGGCCAGCACTAAACTCTTTCCTTATATATGTTCGTACTACAACATCAACCTAACCTTGCAGGTAAATGTACTACGAACAAACAAATGGCCAATGAGATAGTAAACAGTAACATACGCGTCTCAACAACACATTCCTTAAATGAGCTAGGTATAACAGTTCATAAAACCACTTACCAAGACACACGAAACTAGTGGCAATACTGAACAGAGAAAGCTTGAAATGATTCTCAATTTAAATCAGGGGATCTGCTAATGATCATAATCTGTAACTTCATTGCTTCGTACAAGGTCTCTATACCCGTGCATTAACCAACTTGCATTATAATAGATAACCCCGTAAATAGTTCTTTCTTAAACTCAGAGTTTAAAGGAACCAAACAGAATTTAAGTCTAACTACAGTGATTCTGAGCATTTGCATTGATTCATTAACTAGCCAAGTACATGAGGATCCTTAAACTTCTATGGTTTGAGGACCATGCTCATTAACAAAACTACATCAGTATGCGTGATAAATGGTAAGTATTCTTCAGTATGTATGATAAATGGTAAGTATTCTTATAATTAATAATTAAGTAAGTAAAGCACATAACCTAGAACTCTTTAAACAATAAATCTGCTTTTATAAGCAGTGTTTTGATCTACTCAAACATATAACTGGCTATGCAAATAACAACACAACATGAAATTCAAGATCAGCCACTTTCTCATAATAAATTAGGATACTCGGAATTAAATTTACTAGAATAGGATTCCTGTCGAGGTTTGTAATTTGCGATGCGATAATCATGGGTGTGAGACAGTTTTTAGCAACACCTCGATTATTATTAAAATCAACAAAATTTCACAATCACCTGGTCCATTTACAGAGGGCCAAATATAAACAACTTGGTGAAAGGCTGGTGGCACTGGTGGTGCAATTTGCAGTGACTATTACCCTGGAGGCGATGCAGTCATAGCAATAATGTTGGCCTCGTCCTGTTACATGTCTTCTTGGCGTCGGAATTATATTTTTATAGGGCCAAAAACCATGCCATGATAATGGTATCACCAAATTCAGCTTCCGAGGCCCATAAATACTGCCCTTAGGCTCTCCTGGGCTCAGAACTCCGAGAATAGAATCCTTACTCTTCACAAAGTACGAGTTACCACTTGCTCGCCAACCACACCTTTTCCTCTTCGCCAGACTTCTTCCGTAGCTGAGGGGCTTCCTCACAACTTTTATATTCCATCCTACGTTCCCTAACTACCGACCAAGTCATTTACAGTACATTACATAACAATCTTTCCATTAGTTACTTAAATCCACAAGCATAATTTAAACAACGTTGTTCAAATGTTTCATATAACTGAACCATGTATGCATAGTCAAAGAATTTCCGTGACAGATACAACATTATATATACTCAATACTACAAACTGACATTGAAATATCGATAAACATGCAAAATAGGTCAAAAACAGGTTTTACAATAGAACAATTTGTGACATGGAAGATTGCAGCTGAAACTCAATTTCGATACAGTGAAGGTTCTCCCTGAGACTATAAATGCGGGAAAAGACACATCGAAAGGGAACTAACACAAAAACTGGACTGAATAGGAGGGCGAAATGAACCAAGGTGAAGAAATGACTGAAACTGGAGGAACGGGATAGATTCGCGTCCAACAAGACGATCAATCAAACATGATGGATACAACTGTGCTGGAACATACATGTGAAAAAGGATATACTTCGTACGACGAATATTGACATCGATAAAAGAGTAATAGAGCACAGCACAAGCATACAAAATCGCCACGCTGAATGTTAAAATAATATGCTCCGCCGGCCGCGGTAGCCGAGCGGTTCTAGGCGCTTCAGTCCAGAACCGCGCGACTGCTACGGTCGCAGGTTCGAATCCTGCCTCGGGCATGGATGTGTGTAATGTCCTTAGGTTAGTTAGGTTTAAGTAGTTCTAAGTTCTAGGGCCCTGATGACCTCAGATGTTAAGTCCCATAGTGCTCAGAGCCATTTGAACCATTTTTTAATCGGCTCCTCTTTGTATTTACAACATCTGCAATACTTCTTACCCACAGCTGACGTTAAAATACTACTATTACAGAAAGTAACATATATTAAATTAGAGAAGATATGTGGATGAACTGTGTTAACCGACACGTGGGAACATACCTATTGCGCAGAGCTCGTCTCCACATATTTTACCAGCCACTCAGCAAGCAGGCTGGACAGGATCTACACATCGCACAACTTAAAGAACGATGTACTTCAGTGTCAAGTTTGACCCACTATTTTTTCTGATCACGCTGCGTACACCACCACAATAAATATGGAAAAACAAGAGACTTATTGAGCGAGGGGTTTATGGGAACTCAATATTACACACCTACGAGATGAGGTATGCCACGTGACATTTACTAATATACGGAAGGAAAAAATATTCCTGCTTTACAATTCTGTCACAACATGGTGGCTGCAGTGTGCTAAGCCTATAATAAGACCAATACTTATCGACTACTCACGACAGAAAAGCTTCTGGATTAAAAAGACAATTGAGTTTCGTCTTAGCTGACTTAGAAATCTGCACACCTTGTTCACACGAGTAATGGGGACCTATACAAGGTTTCAAAAAATTAAAGCAAAACTTTTAGCAATGAAGCAGCGACAGCCAGGAGACTTTAAATTAGAGCGAAGATACAAACTATCGTAGAAGGGGATGAAACAGCTATGTACAGTGTAATACGTGAGAATAAGAGAGGAAACAGAAAAATATTGACTGAAGTTAAATGATGAAACGAGTCTCACAAAACAGAGTGATACGCGGTTCACAAACATGTATCAGTTATGATGTCCAACAAACATACCGACGACAAGACGTGGCAAGATCTTGGTAGCAACGTGCCAGGAAGAATTAGCACAAGCAAGTAGAAAATCTCACAGCTGAGACAGAGCTGGACAACTGCGTAAAGAGATTGAGATGGCTGAATCCGTACAAGACTGATCTATGTAATGGTTCTTTCCGAAATAGCAATAGCGACAGAACCTGTTCTCGCAACACTGATGTGTCGCCTACAAGGCTTGCATGTAAATGGCAAGAAAATAGTGTGCTACGCCTACGAAGATGATGTGGGCGTCCTGGTCACAAATTAAGATTAAGTGGTGCAAGGTCTTCAGATTGTACACACATCCGAATTTTCTTCTGGTTCCAAGTTAAATAAAATGAAGTCAGGCATTATAAACGTAAGCAGAGGAATCCGCATGGAAAATCAGGGACAGCTGACGGACGTATCCAAACTGAGATGATTTGGTATTGAATTTAGAGAGCAACATCCGATACACCATTTCCGTTAGTTGTCTAAAGCTACTTACTATTATCAGAAGCATACGAGCATTTGTACAAGAAAACAATATGGGATAACTGAGCGAGATACAGAAAACCACCCTGGTAAATGTGTATATAACATCCAAACCAAACTAAGAAGTACAAGCTTTGCCGATACGCTTAGAAACAGGTAAAATAATTGTGCCGGCGATAGGAAGCTTTGTGATTCAAATCAACATTAACAAAGTGAAGTTCGACACATTAACACTCAACACAATGAAATGATGATTGAATCTCACTAAGATTAATTGCAAGTCATGAGTATTATGTGTGTGTCGAATGTACAAGTAATGGAAACTGTTGCCAGACAGGGGAAAATTTTTGTATAGTGATAGGAGGGAGTGCCATGGGGTCTGAGCGAAGAAATGGGGGTGTAATTGAAACTCAATTATGTTACTCTTTCATGAATAACTCGAAAATGATGACCTGTGGCGAAAACGTATCCCAGTAAAAAATTTAACTACATTAACTTTCCTACAAAATACGTCATGTTCATTTTTTTTTCTCTGCGACTAATAGTTCATGCGTAGCAATGAGAGAACACGAAGTTCTCGAGCATGGTTTTTGAAGGCCAGATAAAGCATTGTAGGTTCCGTAAAACTACATCGGTTGGGGTAGCTGAATCACTCTGTATATGTGGAATGTTTTGCTGTTTGGGAGCAAAATAACTGTTGATGGTAGAAGTAGAGAGGATATAAAATGTAGACTGGCAATGGCAAGGAGAGCGTTTCTGAAGAGAAATTTGTTAACATCGAGTATAGATTTAAGTGTCAGGAAAGCGTTTCTGATAGTATTTGTATGGAGAGTAGTTATGTGTGGAAGTGAAACGTGGACGATAAATAGTTTAGACTAGAACACAAGCTTTCGAAATGTGGTGCTACAGAAGAATGCTGAAGATTAGGTGGGTAGATCAGATAACTAATGAGGAGGTATTAAATAGAATTGGAGAGAAGAGAAGTTTTGTGGCACAACTTGACTCAACAACCAGTTGGTATATGCTGCACATATATTGGCGGCTGCGGACTGGCAGGAGCACTTTCGTTGAGCAAGTAGGTCGGTTGGTAGGGCATATTCTGAGGCATCAATGGATTACCAATTTGGTATTGGAGGGCAGCGTGGAGGGAAACAATCATAGAGAGAGGCCAAGAAATGAATACACTAAACAGATTCAGAAGGATGTAGGTCGCAGTAGGTACTGAGAGATGAAGAAGCTTGCACAGGATAGAGCAGCATGGAGAGCTGCATCAAACCAGTCTCTGGACTGAAGACCACAACGACAAGAACATGTGGAATGTTCTGCCAGGTTCTCTTATTTTTCTTTAGGGCATTCCTGGACACTTGCTTTGGTGATTATACCTGTATGTGGTAAGTTTCTGTGTTTCTTTAATAATTTTGTCGGATATGGTTTACGTTATCCAGACGACTGAAGAATTTTCTTCAAATGGTCGAAGAGAACGCACCCTTGCTCCTTTTAGTTGACCGGCTGTATCACAACACTACGCAACTGTCAGTCCCTGCAGGTGGCCTCAAGACTTCGGAATGGGTGTATCGGTGGCTAGGAGGGCTTTTGGCTAGAAGGGCTTTCGCTCCTGATTATATCCACACGATCCTGGATGGTGATAAAATGTTCATTCATGTTGCTGTAAAGCACCAGATGTCCCATGGATTTATCCAGCTTTGAGACACTGTTCTGTACGTTTAGTATATTGGGAAGTGATTACCGGAATGTCATTTGGCACTAAGGAGACTCTGCGAGGATGGATTTCATTCCTGATTATATTCACACGATCTTGGACTGTGACACAATGTTAATTCATTTGCTGCGAAGCGCCAGATGTGCTCTGTATCCATCAAGACGAATTATTTGCAGATGCTGTTCCATATGGTTGGTATTTTGGAAGTGATTACCGGAATGACACTTTGCACTAAGATGACTCTGCGTGGGTTGGAGAACACCGAAGATGGCATTTCAGGTAGGAAACCTTGCAAAAGGGGATATGATATGGAAGCAGAATGTTGAGGTTGTCTCTCATTATCAGCAGCTTTGTTAATGGTAGTATACAGCTTGTAGCCAAGCGTACTGTTGCAGTAATTGCTTATGAACTGATAGTGAGTACGAGAGGTGACAGGCGATATTCATCTCTTTCGAATTTGACCACTGCTGTTTAAGTATTCGTCTGCTGATATTGTGCTTTCTGTGTGTATCACAGTCCCTTAGCACATAATCAATATTCTTCAGCTGAGGTTACCTGACAGTTGCTACGAAAGATTTTGCTAATTTTGACTGCGGTGTGGCCTCTAATACCTTCTGTGTTACCTCTGTTTTTTATACTTCCTTCTCCTCATTTAAGACTACACATCCTTCGAAACATGGAGATGCACCGCAACATACCATACTGGTCGACTGTGCTGTTGGCCTTTACAGCTGGAGATAACCCACAGAAATTGTTAGCAATGCGTGTTTGGTGGTATTGATACGACCTTACTTTTAGAGAAGTAACCCTAGTCCTAGTCAAATTTTTTGGCTTTTAAGAAGTGTGGGTCAGTGTAAAATCACCCTTTCTCAGTTCCACCGTTCACTCGTTTGTGTACTTTACTTCAGCAACACCATTTATTTGACATTTGTGTATCAGTTCTCTGCTATCGAGATGCTTAAAAACTCCGCAGCTATCCACTTTTTTGCCCTCATGTGCTGCTATGCACAGTTTTGATTTTATGGTGAAGTCCCAAGCTTTAAAGAGTTTTATATCTGACCTGCAAACAGAGCTTTAGCAGTTACAACCGGAAGTCTGACGTTACACAGTCTTTTCGTTTGATCAAATGACACCGCAACACCCTCAAATTTATTTTGGATTCTGATGCTTGACATTTTGCAAATATTCCTTGTTTTAACTTCAGTATTAAATGTGCTTCACCACACTGTCTGCTCTGATAGTATTATTGGAAGACATATTACGTATTCCTGCAAGTCTTCTCACGAGATCTAGAAACACGAAGACTTCTGAGCTTCATCTTATCTGCACAACGTTAACTAACTGAAGTGCAGAAGATACGTAGAGGTGCCTCACTAACTGCTCATTTGACGTAATAACCATCCATGTAAACGGCGGAAGTCACATTACGGGACTGCCTTTTCTGTTTTACAGAGACATGTTTCCAATGCGCGCGACCTCGACGGTTCACAAGAGAGCTGTGTACCGTGTGACAGACAATACTCCATCATCAAATCTAATGATGGCCGCATGTCCACAGCTGTGGGATGTAGGGGATTCACAGTGCTCATTCAAAACTGGTAGATTCAAATGGTTCAAATGGCTCTGAGCACTATGCGACTTAACTTCTGAGGTCATCAGTCGCCTAGGACTTAGAACTAATTAAACCTAACTAACCTAAGGACATCACACACATCCATGCCCGAGGCAAGATTAGAACCTGCGACATAGCGGTCGCTCGGCTCCAGACTGTAGCGCCTAGAACCGCACGGCCACTCCGGCCGGCACTGGTAGATTAAATGATAAAAACACATAATATAGTAAACAAATTGAATAGATTGGGGGATTAATATGCAAATAAACTGGCCCCTGTCTGGGAGGAAAATGTAGTTGTCAGAAACCAGAAACTGAAACATTCTTGGAAACAGTACCTTTGATTAATATTATCCATATATCAGCAATACAAATATAATCTCAGGGCTTGCCAGTAACTGGGATAGTAGAGGGGAGTTAATCATATCATCTCACCACTTGCAGGCTCGGGCGGCTGACGCAATCTCGGCGCGTCGTATCGATCACCTGTCGTTGTGTGAGTGGCTGTAGATTGACAACTGCCAACTTTCATTATTCATTTTGTATGGCTTTCGGGTGACGCCCTGAAAGCTACATTAGGCATTACTTTGGCCCTCCCCATCTGATCTCTTACTGGGTAGAGCACTGTCTGACACCCGATGCAATGCTGTCGTACTTGTGTATGGCGTCTGGTGGTGTCAGAGTAACATTTGGAAGTTGAGATCAGTTAAAAAAAAAGACAGTCGCATGCTTAAAGAGCCAAATGCCAGAACATAAGAAAATCTATTCCGCATGGAATGGTAAATTAGTGTGTCACAACGGGATGACACACTTTGGTATCTGACTCAGTCTAAAAATGAGTCGAAAACTGGCTGACGTGCCTCCAGAAGGCAAAGCTGGAGTGTTGTGAGCGAAGTAGCACAAAAAATTGTTTCTTCTCAGGCATCTCTTGGCCCTCGTCTCCCTGATCCATCACACAATTCCTGTCTGGTCTCTCACTGACTCTCTCTGTTGTCTCTCTGTCTATCCAGTCCATCACTGCCTAGCTTGGCAGTTTTGTCCCTCATCTCCCACTCTGTCCACCAGAACACTGAACTTCCTGTCATATTGTTTTTTTCATTGGTAGGTCCAGTAAGCAATCCAGCTAAAGAAGAACATCTTCGTACAGGGCGGCAAAACTTCCGACTGTAAGAGTCAAAAAGTTCCTGGGCAGCAGCTTGAGTATAACACGGGAACTCTCGCATCGGTCTCGGGTGTTCCTCGTTGTTGGCACAGAGAGACGTGGCGCAGTGGTCAGCACACTGGACTCACATTCGGGAGAATGACGGTTCAAATCCCAGTCCGACCATCCAGATTTAAATTTCCTGTAATTTCCCCAAATCGGTCCAGGAAAATGCCAGAAGGTTTCCTTTAAAAAGGGCACAGGCCACTCATTTTCTTTCCCAATCCGAACTTGTGCTCCGTCTCTAATGACCGTGTGTCCACGGGACGTTGAAGTCTAATCTTCCCCCTCTCTCCCTCGCTGTCTGCTGCTAGTTCCCCAGCAGATTGCTATAGATGTTCTTCTGCATCGCTAGGTTGTCGCGAAGACAGACCTACTTGTGTGTAACACGGATACCTGTACTTCGGTCAAGTATCCGCAGCAGCTCCGCACTCAGTGGTGTACCTCTTCTGTTAGTCAGCCTTTAAATGGTAAACTCTTTCAGAGCAAAGCAAACAGTTCACTTCACCTGTAACTGCCTGGCTTTTGGGAAAGACATACGTAAACAGAACACGGACGAACACCATGTAAATAACACACCAAGAAGATAATACAGGGTGTTTCAAAAATGACCGGTATATTTGAAACGGCAATAAAAACTAAACGAGCAGCGATAGAAATACACCGTTTGTTGCAATATGCTTGGGACAACAGTACATTTTCAGGCGGACAACAGATGGCGCTGCAAGTGATGTGAAAGATATAGAAGACAACGCAGTCTGTGGGTGCGCCATTCTGTACGTCGTCTTTCTGCTGTAAGCATGTGCTGTTCACAACGTGCAAGTGTGCTGTAGACAACATGGTTTATTCCTTAGAACAGAGGATTTTTCTGTTGTTGCAATTCCACCGCCTAGAACACAGTGTTGTTGCAACAAGACGAAGTTTTCAACGGAGGTTTAATGTAACCAAAGGACCGAAAAGCGATACAATAAAGGATCTGTTTGAAAAATTTCTACGGACTGGGAACGTGACGGATGAACGTGCTGGAAAGGTAGGGCGACCACGTACGTCAACCACAGAGGGCAACGCGCAGCTAGTGCAGCAGGTGATCCAACAGCGGCCTCGGGTTTCCGTTCGCCGTGTTGCAGCTGCGGTCCAAATGACGCCAACGTCCACGTATCGTCTCATGCGCCAGAGTTTACACCTCTATCAATACAAAATTCAAATGCGGCAACCCCTCAGCGCCGCTACCATTGCTGCACGAGAGACATTCGCTAACGATATAGTGCACAGGATTGATGACGGCGATATGCATGTGGGCAGCATTTGGTTTACTGACGAAGCTTATTTTTACCTGGACGGCTTCGTCAATAAACAGAACTGGCGCATATGGGGAACCGAAAAGCCCCATGTTGCAGTCCCATCGTCCCTGCATCCTCAAAAAGTACTCGTCTGGGCCGCCATTTCTTCCAAAGGAATCATTGGCCGATTTTTCAGATCCGAAACGATTACTGCATCACGCTATCTGGACATTCTTCGTGAATTTGTGGCGGTACAAACTGCCTTAGACGACACTGCGAACACCTCGTGGTTTATGCAAGATGGTGCCCGGCCACATCGCACGGCCGACGTCTTTAATTTCCTGAATGAATATTTCGATGATCGTGTAATTGCTTTGGGCTATCCGAAACATACAGGAGGCGGCGTGGATTGGCCTCCCTATTCGCCAGACATGAACCCCTGTGACTTCTTTCTGTGGGGACACTTGAAAGACCAGGTGTACCGCCAGAATCCACAAACAATTGAACAGCTGAAGCAGTACATCTCATCTGCATGTGAAGCCATTCCGCCAGACACGTTGTCAAAGGTTTCGGTTAATTTCATTCAGAGACTACGCCATATTATTGCTACGCATGGTGGATATGTGGAGAATATCGTACTATAGAGTTTCCCCAGACCGCAGCGCCATCTGTTGTTGAAAATTGTAACTACTGTAATTTCGAAAGTTTGTCTGCCTGAAAATGTACTGTTGTCCCAAGCATATTGCTACAAACGGTGTATTTCTATCCCTGCTCGTTTAGTTTTTATTGCCGTTTCAAATATACCGGTCATTTTTGAAACACCCTGTATATATTGAACATGAACACCAATTTACAAAAGTAGACTTGATAAACATACATAAGACACACGTAATTAAGGTATGCAACAGTCAGTCCACAAGAACCACGAGTATATTCATTAAAAAATATAAAAAGTATATGATGTGGGTGCCAGTCAAAACTTTTGTCTACACAAATCCGTAAATATTCGTGATAATTGCATAGATTAACATAGTGACAACAGAATATTATAAGCGACAGTGTTCAACGTTCCTCCTTAGTGCGTATTATCCCCACAGTGGAAATAAATACAATGGAAAAAGTCGGGGCTTTCAATCACACCACACCAGCCGTCATCATCAGACATGAGGTGCACATTAGCCTCCTCTACCTCCACCAAATATTGTACTGTCAGCTGTGTAACATTGTTCCAATGACATTCGTTTTTCGAATGTGTGTTTTCCCTTTGCGTTTCTTCACAAACAATGGATCTTAAACGTCCAGAACACTGGATATCATCACTCTGCCAGTCTTCACTGTTAAATTTGTTTACTAATACGTTACTGCTTTTGAGATAGGGTTTTTCATTTTCACATATTCTAATAATTACTTTTTCCATGTCTCATCAGTTCATTGTTTACTTGTTTATTTCCAATTTTAGACTGTTTCAGTTTTGGGGGAATTAAGAAATTATTCTTTTGTGTTCACAGCTGTAATTAAATTTACATATTTCCGTGTGTAAACAATCTAAATATGGTCACCAAAAATCACCACTGATTAATTTTAAACACGTTCTTGTACAATTGAACACCCAATTCCTTTTACGACACGTTTTTGATAGTTTTCACAAGCTGAATTCTTTAATTTATTGTTTGTAGAGAGTGTTGTGTCACTACAGTTTCCTACTTCAACTATCTTGGAAAGTATCAGAATGATAAGAGTCCCATAATGATTGAGAGTAACAATGGATATCATAAATAAGAGGAGAGTGAAACTGGTCTAAAGGAATTAAGTATGGAAAATCCAGATTCTGAATAATTTGCAGAGGAGATTGATACTGAGGCTGAAGATAGCTCCTGTAATGAAGGTAAAGGAGAAAAATGTCAAACACTTGGCTTTACTAAATGAAGTGGGCTTGGTAATGTTACCCACAGGAGTTTGACATCTGCACACAAGCTGAGTGCTGAAACTGTGGTGAAATGGAAAGGAAGTGTCAGTATGGTAAAAGGTTTGTAGGCCTCAACACTGTGATGATGTGTGTTGTATGAAAAACATTGTACAGCCAACTCAACAACATTAATTGAAAGCGCAGAAGGAGCAGACTCGGTGGTTGCCAGAATCTCTTATTAATTTATAGACAACCTTAACCACTGCAGCAATTGTTACAGTGTTAGCTGAAAGTGATACACAACTGCAACCTGTTCACACAACCAATAACAGAAATGAGTGGTTCAAATGAAATGTCACTCTTGTAAATGACGACACCCACTGGCTCCATCAGGCAGACAATACCTCCACACAGATAGTGATAATGAAATAACAGTATGGACAAATATTACTTATCACTCTGACCAAGCGGAGCTGTTACAGAAATGGAGACAAAGAAATTTGCCGTGACCAGAATATCTTATTTCTGAGCCAGTTTGTACCTATGTGATGGTAATTGAAATGGGAGGTCCTGATACTAATACATACATTTGTTTAGGACCCAGCACAAAATGTTAATACAGACAGTGGTGATGACATTCTCAGGAAAAGTTATGGTTTAGGTGATACGTAGTATGAAGTTTGGTGGTCATGCTAGCTGAAAAAATGAAAGTGGTGTTACCAAAACAACTGTACCGGGAAGTGAAATTCCCAGAAGCAGTAAGTCTTATTGAAGCAGACGAGGGAAAGAGAACGACAAAGAAACAAAGAAAGAAAGAGAGAGACAGGGGACCCCCCCCCCACCCTACCCCAGTAACGCTGAACGGAGATTATGGAAAAAGTTTCACAGTCGTCCTAATCAGAAACGTAAATTATAATTTACTACATTTGTGTACAGCTGCTGGTCGCTTCAGTTTCCACATGAGAGAAAGTCTCGTTACATAATTGACAACATTAGTGATATTTTACAGGAAAAATCTTGGACTTCAGCAATTTGTTTCATAATATTAACGAACAGTGTTGTTTTTCACATTTCGTTCTGTTTTCTAGAAAGTTTTTAAATTTGTGAAAATCATGGTACACGTAGACTGATGATAAATTCTGACAGAACAAATGTACTTTCGTACTAAAAACATTTCACAGAAATCGTGAGATAAAGTCTCATCGTAATTCATTATTCGCTATTTTTCAGTGGTTACCTTCAACATTTTAATCCTGAATGTACGAGGCCTGTTCAGAAAGTAAGCTCCGATTGATTGCCAAATTGAAACCACAGTGAACATCAGAAATGTTTTACTTGTAACAATTAGCTACACCTTTCAGCTACTTCTCTACATAGTCGCCGTTCTGACTTAGACTTTTGTCATAGCGTTGTACCAACTTTTCAATAGCCTCTTCATAGAAGGCAGCCGCCAGTGCTTTCCGCCAATTCTCCACGCTGGCCTACACCTCGTTGTCTGTGTCCAAATGTTGTCTTCAAAGACAGCGGTTCATGTGACCAGAGATGAAACTCAGGGGGAGACAATTGCGGACTGTATTGTGGGTAATCTCACATTTCCGTTTGAAAACGATGCAGGGGCATCTTCATTGCCCCTGCAGAATGCGGCTGAGAATTGTCTTGAAGAAGAAACAGCACGACAGTTATGTAATGTTAGCTGCATAGCTTCAGGCGAAATTTCTCACCAGGCCCTCGTACTTGGCGGCAGACACTATTTTCTAGACATCTTTACGCACTCACTGCGAGCTCAGAAATGAGAAGAGCGACGTGATGCTAACTGGGGTTATACTAGAGACACTACCCAACACATCTGTGCAAAGCTTTATCGGATTTTCATAGTCGTTTCCATTTCGCGACCGATCGGAGCTTACTTTCTGAACGCCCCTCGTATATCTGTCGCGGACGTAGTTTCCACTATAATAAAGCAAAGAGTTCAGATAACGCTTCTCTTAAGATCCAATACCATTCTACCAAAGAAGATGTAGCCCAACATCTCTCAAAGGCTTGTACCCACTGGCCTTTACCTGAGAAAGAACATTCTTCATTTCAGTGAGTTTACTGTTCATGCGAAAATAATTATATCCAAGTAGCGTGTATTCGGTCCATATTAAGAAGGTTCCGGAGCGCTTTGTCCGATGTAGCAACTAACAATACAGTAGTCATATAAGATGTTTTCATTTTCGGCTTTCTTACAAAAAAAGGGGAATAAATTTTCTTAATACCACATTTTTGAAAAGATGCTACTGAACTGTATTTCACATTTGGGTTTTTGTTTTCTGGTGTCATTCTTAAGCACCTTAGACATGCATTGCATTGAGAGTTTTTTCGCTTTCATTAAAAGTCATTAAGTTATTAGTTTTTAAAAATGATTAAATCTCTAAAATATCTCTATAAACATGTGCCACTAAATATGCATCCGTTCACCTGGACGAAATTTTTAATGATACTGTATGTCAGTATGTATGTAAGGATGTCTATACTTCTGATACTAAATAACATATACAATGAATTTTGGTTTTTGATGAGCGGGAAAATCAAAAAGCTTTTCCTTCGTACCTTTTCATAGGTGTTCAATATGCCCTGCTTGAGATACATGGCACATGTCAATGCGGTATTCAGATTGTTCCCACAGCGAGCATGTGTTGAGTCACAGCTTCAATAGCTGCTGTTACGCTATGTCACAGTTCATTCATTGTTGTTGGTAACGGAGGCACATAAACAGAGTCTTTTATAAACCACTACAAGAAACAACCGCAAACAGTCAGGTCCACTGAACTTGGAGGCCAGCAATGGAAGGCTGAATCATTCGATCCAGTGTGACCGATGATATTTAAAAAATCCCACATTTACAGATGCCAGCGTAGTGGTGCCCCACACTGTTGGTAAATGAAGTCGTTTGAATCAGTCTCCAACTTTGTGATAAAGTTCTGAAGCATATCGAGATATGTGCTTCCTGTAACAGTGTCATTAGCAAAGAAAAGTAGACCATACATCTTTTCCTGTGAAATTGCACAAAACACATTAAATTTGGGAGGGTCCCTCTCATGTTGTACTACAACTCCATGTGGTTGTTCCGTAACACATATTCTCACATTCGACGGTTCACCTTACCGTTTAAATGGAATTTTGCCTCGTCACTAAACACTAAATGTGGAAGAAAATTGACATCCTGCATCTTGCGAAGAACGAAATTACAGAACTCCACACGTTGTTGCCACATTCACGAAGAACTTGCCGTAACTGAATTTTGTATGGTTTCATGAGTACACGTCGATGCAACACACGCCAGTCGGACATCGGGGGCATGTTGAACTGTCGAGATGCACAGCGAACGAATTTCTGACGACTCCTTGTGAAACTATGGCGGATGCGTTGGACGTCTGTGTCAGACACTCGGGGACGGCCCGGTCATTTGGCTTTACATAAACAACCTGTTTCTCGGAATTGTTCATGCGATTTTTCTAATGCTCTGTGCTGAAGGAGGATCCACATAGTTATGCTGCGCAAAACGTAGAACACAATACGCTTTCTGTTGTTCCGAGCCATTTTTACTAGAACTGAAGGGAGCGCACACTGGTGCTACCTAGCGGGAACCATGTACGACTTGAGAGTTTGCTCTTTCCAACAGTACATCGTTCATGCATCTATCTCAAATAATATAATAGTTATAATTTTTTAAATCTAATTATTCTTTTTGACACTCCCTGTATAGCTCTATCGTTATCAACGATCTCTAAATTCCTTTTAAAAAGTGCGTGCTCAATACAGTTGTAAGAAACGGTTTGTAGCAGAAATTTCATTTTGTTTGTGGGTCCCCAAAGTTGAAAAATTGCAGGTGCTTTTTCATGATAGGCTCGGGATGTGACACCAAATAAAGAAACAACATTGAGAGATTTTTGCATTTCCTGATTCGTTAATTTTACAGAATCCCTGAAGTTTGCCAGAAAAATCTCCGTCAGGTGCGCAAAATAAACAGCCAGCAGTCCCGTAAACAGATGATTTCGTGAATTTGACATGGCAGGGGGTTGGTCGCTTCCTGTCGCAGGACGGCTGCATTTTAAATATGAAACTCGTGAATCCCAATAGCTATATAAACGATCTTTGTTTTTCACGAGTCATTCTGGAAAATTCGTCACAGCGGTGTAGACCTACGTGGAAGTATCGATTAAGTACATAGTGCGAAAGACAAAGAAGGACGAAGGAAATAAATGATCGCCAGAGTTCTTTAACAGGAAAAAGCATTACGGTATGGGCAACTTGACCTTAGAATTTTCTATTAACGCAAAGTAAATATTTCTTCAGGTCGTTTAATTCAGTAAGCCAATATAGTTGTCTCTTAACCTTTGAAGATATTCATGTTTTGTGTTGCAGCAAAGGGAAAGCACCAAAGCACATGAAACGAGAAAGATGTTACTGCACTACGGCGGTCCTTATTGCAACCGGTGTTCACAGAGGCACTGCTCATGTTTTCGTTTAGCCGTTAGCATTGCATTGCGAGACTTTATTTCAAAACTTCAACTACAGTGATTCCTCTCTCCTGCCTTTCTACGAATTGCCATGATTACATTGGTTAGTCGTGTTTTCGTTTCACTGTAAATCCCTCGCAGCACTTTCGCCTGGTGTGTTGATAAAAGCAGGAGCACATCAATAGGCCGCAGCGGAAATCTATGAATCAAGCAAGTGTTGTAAATCTCTGTCACCGATCCTTATTTCAGTGGTGCATAGTACTAACTCTACATTGTCAGGCATCGCTGTTTTACAATATCTATTGGCATACTACATGCATGATAAGTAGAGGTCGGACGTTTCTTTATTTCCGTAAATTATAAGGGGGCGATCAAGAAGTTTCCGTTCGAAGACCGTACAGTCCGGAATCGGTATGCTAAATTGCCGTGAGCACTGGGGAAAACATCCTAGTGACGGGCATTTTGAAGATATCCGTTTGGTAAAACATTGTGTCTTCCTGCGTGAAGGAATCCATAACCGTCTGCTACACATCCTCGTCCGACGGGCATCGTAGATCCTTCAAGCCCTTATTTTTAGAGCCTCAAGTCATGATAATGACGTGGGGAGAGATCATGATAATAGCACGCTTGCTCGAGGGTCACCCACTTCTGCGTTACGACGTTAGCGATGTGGGGACGTGCGTTAGCAAGACAGCAGCAACCCTTATCGTGATGGTTTTCGACAGACATGCTGCGCCATACACATTCTTCATTCTCTGAGGGATGTCTGTTGCTGTTTGTTCAAAATGGTTCAAATGGTTCTGAGCACTATGGGACTTAACATCTATGGTCATCAGTCCCCTAGAACTTAGAACTACTTAAACCTAACTAACCTAAGGACATCACACAACACCCAGCCATCACGAGGCAGAGAAAATCCCTGACCCCGCCGGGAATCGAACCCGGGAACCCGGGCATGGGAAGCGAGAACGCTACCGCACGATTACGAGCTGCGGGCTGCTGTTTGTCCTTCGACAGTAAAGAAAATACGAACAGCACGCAGGCTTTATTTAGACGCATCTGGTAATAACGACGGCATAGTTCACGTTTTCGCATTTACCGCTGCACACATCGGAAAGACACGAAGGCCACATTACTCTCTCGCCTACGTGTTGATGCTTACATGCCAGGATCGGAGTCGCGCTACATTACATATAAGCTGTAGCAACGGCCTCAAACGGAAACTTTTTGATCACCCCTTGTATAACAAGGATTTTCACTATCGACGATTTATGTTTTACATTGGCTGCAGAGTGGAACATTGGTCACCAACTACTTGTGTTGAAAGTCAAATACGACCACCTTGATACATTACAAAAATTGGTTCAAATGGCTCTGAGCACTATGCGACTTAACTTCTGAGGCCATCAGTCGCCTAGAACTGAGAACTAATTAAACCTAACTAACCTAAGGACATCACACTCATCCACGCCCGAGACTAGCGCCTAGAATCGCACGGACACTCCGGCCGGCCGATACAATGCAGCTTATCAAATTGCAGAAGAACGGATTATTGCCGCGTGGGCTAGTCGCGTGGTCTGAGGCGTCTTGTCACGGCCCGGGCGGCTCCTCTCGTGGGCGGTTCGAGTCCTCCCTCGGGCATGGATGTGTGTGTTGTCCTTAGCGTAAGTTCGTTTAAGTTGGATTAAGTAGTGTATAAGCTTAGGGACCGATGACCTCAGCAGTTTGGTCCCATAAGATCTTAACACGAATTTACAATTGTTTTCGGATTATTGGTTACTTAACGTCCTGCAACGTTTGTCTTCGTCCGAATTTAGGTACATGAGTTCTGACTACTTCCTTTAACTAAGCTGTAGTTGGTCCGCCTCCGTAGCCGAGTAGTCAGCTTTTATGAATCTCATGTGGAAGTTCGATTCAATTCTCGGTACTGCCAGGGGTTTTTCCTTGGTGAAAAGGCTGGTATGGAGTGAACTCAGCCTCGTCAAGCCAGCTGAGGATCTGTTTACCCAGTAGTAGCGGCTCCACGGTCTGGAAAGTCATTAACGGACAGGAGACCTGTGTGGTGACCTCGTGCTCCTCCGTACGACGTCCACCTAAAGCCAAATAGCACCGAGCCGGTCGACATCGTGTGGTCATCGCGGCCTGATTGTGGAGTAGTAAAACTTTCGTGGTTCGTGATCTCCGTCAGTCCTACTGTCTCCATCAACTGATCTCTCTCCTCTGCCTTTTTCAATTGTTATTGGTTCTCCAGGACAGGTTTAAGACTCACTGTGTCCTGAGATGTAATTTTATATAAACGTGCATGTATGTGACGTAACGGTCATCGTCGCTGGCTGACGCGCTGCGGGTAGCCAGTTGAAAGCCGTTACTTGTCTCCAGAATGAGATTTTCACTCTGCAGCGGAGTGTGCGCTAATATGAAACTTCCTGGCAGATTAAAACTGTGTGCCCGACCGAGACTCGAACTCGGGACCTTCGCCGAGGTCCCGAGTTCGAGTCTCGGTCGCACACAGTTTTAATCTGCCAGGAAGTTTCATATTAGCGCACACTCCGCTGCAGAGTGAAAATCTCATTCTGGAGACATCCCCCAGGCTGTGGCTAAGCCATGTCTCCGGAGTATCCTTTCTTTCAGGAGTGCTAGTTCTGCAAGGTCCGCAGGAGAACTTCTGTAAAGTTTGGAAGGTAGGAGACGAGATACTGGCAGAAGTAAAGCTGTGAGGACCGGGCGTGAGTCGTGCTTCGGTAGCTCAGTTGGTAGAGCATTTGCCCGCGGAAGGCAAAGATCCCGAGTTCGAGTCTCGGTAGGGCACACAGTTTTAATCTGCCAGGAAGTTTCCATTACTTGTCATTTAGCATTTATCAGTTCTGGTAGGCTCTCGAAATTTCTTGGCTGAGCACACCAGGCTGCGTACTGTTGTTTCCACCGAGCTCAATCCATAGCAGCCGGCGGAAGGATACAGTATGTGTTGGGCCAGGTGATGTGAGTGAAGCGACTGTAGACAACAACAAGCAAGCAACGGACTTCAGTCAATCACGGGGTCATACATTCAAAGGAATACGCTGAGGATTGGATTTTCATTTGGTAATACTAAACCGAGAATAAGAGAGATAAATTACTGTGGTCTAACGGCTATTGGTCTTAACTCTGCAGATATTTCGGATTACAATTTGATGTCTTACAAAATTCGGTATTTGTAAATAATAAATGCTAAATAACAAGTTTGATAGTTCTGGATGATACAAATGAGAAGGTACGTTGTAATAACTCTTTGAGAGATTTGATTAAGGTGATAGTGTCGGATGCGGGATTGGGTTTGCGTGCTTCCCGCGTTTAGAACTTTCCTCCTGAAAATCCAGATGAGCACATCGAATTTTGAGTTTCAAGTTCGGCAGGAGCAGTGGACCACTAATGCTCACTTAAACATTCCTAACGAAGCTAGCTCCGTATGAATCGATCTTCCGTTACGTGTCCTATGGTGTGTAAGTGTTACAGATAACGCGCTCTTTGTACATACGTCGGAAGCAGCGAACTTGCACCTTATGTTGTCAGCGGGGTCATCCACGGGCAGAATGTGATCAGCTACTGTAACTAAACAGTTACTGCAGATCACCATAGTAGGAAGTCTTCAGAGGAATCTTGCCACGACATCTCATGCAACAGGGGTGTCAAACGAGAAAATGTCATTGAATATGTTACCGGCCAAATCCAATTTTAGGATGAACTAGTTTCGCCCAGGTCAAATTCGTTCATCCTGTTACCGACAGGATGAAACAGTTTAGCCTAGGTCGAATCGGTTTATCCTAGTTAGAATTTACATGCTTTAGGATAAAATGGTACGTCTGAGTCTTAAGTAATTTCACCTATTTTGTAGCTTCTATAAGCTTTTCAAAGTAAACTGAATAAAGGAATAGAAATAAAACAGTCAATATCATACATTAAAGTTATTTATTAAGTAATCAGTAATTTCACATCTATCACTAGATCAGCTTACATATATCCATCCACAGAAATCACCTTATCTGCAGTTTGCTTATTTACTTATTTTCGCAAGGTTTACTTTGGTGGCACTTAGAATTTCAAAGTACTTTGTTTTTCTCACAATTGCATTTATTTGTTGCACAGTTTTTCATGAAACTGCATTTCACGAAGCCTTGCCCTGATTCAACTGAATGTTTTGTGGCTGGAGTCCTTAAAAGTATTTCAATATCCTGGTTAATATCTCCTACATCTAAAAACTTCTGAATGAAGACGTCGAAATCAGTTCTCAAAAAAAATAAAAAAAAGTAAAAACAAATATTATTTACTATTTTATTACAAAAAAATTATGGAAAATTTTAATAAAAATATACCTGATGTAATGTTTTTGAAGTACACCATGTTTGGTGCCAACTTTGTAGAGCCCTAATCAGTCTTTTGAAGTATTACTCCAATTATCTCTCTAATGTCACCGCTGCCTTTATGTAACCTGGAATATGTATGGTAATGTTGTCTCCTGTCAGCTGGTGGATGGGATTTGTCAGAGGAAGCTTACATTTTCGCCTGTTTTTTAAATTTTATGTAGCAATTTTTCTAGCATTTTCAATGTCGTTTGTGTCAATTTTCACAACGTTATCATCGTCACTGTCTTCGTTCTGTTCATCATTGCTGTCATCTTCGATTGCTTTCTTTAGGTCATCTTCATCCTGAATATCATTCATGATTTCTTTACGTAACGAGGAAGTGGAAAGTTCTAATCTAGGTTCGATTCCGAACAATGCTTTGTAAGGATTTATGCCAGAGTGGTAAGCTCGATTTTTCATGGATTGGACATACCTTAATCCTTCAGACCGCTTCGTCGAATTGTTGTCCTTTAACCAAGAACTTATCATATTTTCCGTGTGTTGTTTGGCACGTTCAACAGAACCCTGACTTTGGCTGTGCCTTGGTTTTCCATGCACAATTTTCAGTTCTGACCAAAGTTTTACGAGTTCACTTACAACATCAGTGACAAATTCTCTGCCATTACCAGATTTAAGAATGCACGGCGCCCCTGCAGTTATCAATATGTCATTCAAATGATAAGCCACTTCTTCAGCCCTCTTTGATGTTAACGCACGAAGGAGAACATGTTTTGTGAGATGGTCTTGGTAAATTAGAATGAATTTTAATTTCCCGTCTGGTTGTGTGTGGAGATCAATCAAATCGAGTTGGCATGTGCTGCTCATTTCCAAATGGAGAATTGGCTCTGAAACTAGCCCTCTTTTCTTTTTTGTCTTCCTTTGTTGACAAACATCACACATTGATAAATAGAGGCATATCGTTTCCTTTGTGATACTGGCACATTTTTTTGATGTCTCGGCTAGCAAAAAAATGGCTCTGAGCACTATGCGACTTAACTTCTGAGGTCATCAGTCCCCTAGAACTTAGAACTACTTAAACCTAACTAACCTAAGGACAGCACTTACATCCATGCCCGAGGCAGGATTCGAACCTGCGACCGTAGCGGTCTCACGGTTCCAAACTATAGCGCCTAGAACCGCTCGGCCACTCCGGCCGGCCCCGGCTAACATCTTATCACGACTACCATGACCCACCGCTACATGAGCTGCGTCAATCACATCAATAACTTCATCATCTGGAACAAAGTATTTTATATTCCCTTCACACCGTGCAATCAGTTTTTTCACATCAATTTTCAAAACAGCAAACAGTTTCAGTGTTCTTTTTTGTAGTGATGTTCTTTTTTTTCAACTTGTCCGCGTCTTCTACTTGTTTAACCAAATCCGCATATTCGTCTACTGATAACTCATTATAATGAGACGACTTTTTCTTTTCATTTTGCAAAATTTCCTCCAGAATCTTTTCTCTCGACAGCTTTTTATTGGCTTGTCTACTACACGAAGGCTCATCCATGATGAAACGGCTCACAATAATTATACTAGGATTATAATTAAATCTTTTAACGCAAACAGCAACTTAACACGCACACTCGTCTATACAGAATGACGTTCAAAACAAAGAACAGTGCGAGCGAAGAGCGGTTGAGAGGCGCTAGGGGCGAGCCACAGATGATTCGCGGATTCCGCAGTCTTACAGGCAGCGACATGCGTTCCGACTAGGCCAAATTAGTTCAGACTAGGACGTACCAGTTTATCCTGAAGCACGTAAATTCTAACTGGGATAAGCCGGTTCTACCTAGGCTGTTTTATCCTATCGGTAACTGGATGAACGAGTTTGACCTAGGCGAAGCTAGTTCATCCTAAAATGGGCTTTGGCCGGTAACAGATACACCTGTTGAAGCTCAACCAAGACCGATAAAACCTATTACTCAGACGAAACAACAGAACGAAATGGTGACGCCCCATATAGATGAAGGGGACACGCCCTGTCCTCACCATAACCTTCTCAACCAACACAAACTGGAATAGAACCCTTAGGTAATAAAGCAACCATGACTTGGAAGGTGCGTTTATACCCATGCAACTTTCCGTTCGCACTAGGCTCATGCAACCGAAATGACAATGAGACACGTGTACCGGTGCAAAGTAGCGTATGCCCTTGAGCTGCGTGCACGGAGGCGCAGCAGTCTCCCCACGCAAGACGGGGAGACAACTTCCTCTATTTGCTTGTGGGTCAAACACAGCGGCATGGTGACTAGCCGCAAGGCGCACAGGTGTAAACGCACCGTAAGAAAGACAAACATCATTAACGTAATTGTGTGAGAGGAAACGAGCGCAGTCTCTGGACAATTCCTGTGGTATTGCTTCTTTATCAGAAACCCACCCACACCACCCGAGCACAAATAACATTAACCACGCAACAGAACACTGTTCGTACCTAAAGCGAAAGCAAATAGTTACTGTGGCGGAAACAAAAAGAAAAAAAATAGCGCTATCACGACCGGAATAAAACCACAAAACAGGTCTATCGTGTCATCCAGCCAGAATTCACAGAAAGTTAATACTGAAGCGTTAAATGAACAA
Organism: Schistocerca nitens; assembly: GCF_023898315.1. Lineage (NCBI taxonomy): Eukaryota > Metazoa > Arthropoda > Insecta > Orthoptera > Acrididae > Schistocerca > Schistocerca nitens. The sequence goes on from NC_064614.1 coordinate 545,559,854, forward strand.
GTATTATATGGAAAGATTTAGAGCGTGATCCTGGCATGCAGTGATCTGATATTTATAAAATGTAATTAAGTGAACAAGATTATACAAAAGTACTGTATAGCAACCATAAAAGTTAAGAGTTACATACATAAGAAACAAACAGAATTCAATAATCACTTACATGAGACGGGAATGGACATACGTGACGCCTCCCGCAGTTGCAGACATTATTGGAAGAAACGTAACTCAGGGATGCGTCTATTTAATAGAGACAAGGAGTACCGCGCAATATCGCCTTCTTCTTGCATCAGGAAGAGGAATAGCATGTCATTTATACGATGGATAAATAATCAACATTAGAATGACGCGAATTTCTTAAAACGCCACTGGTACAATTGTTCACGAGCTCTCGAACACCCACTGTTATTACCATAGATTACAACCGTGTTACAGGCAAGAAGGATTAAGAACCGGACTTAAATCATAGTTCGAACTACACAACCTTGTCAAAGATGAGAAATTCACCGATGTGTGGCGTAAAGATCACCTCACGCATAAACAATGCGACAAGCAGACCCTATCGTGTATACGCACAGGCCGAAATGCTACTTCACTTCTCGGAGCACTCCATCAGTCATTTTTTGGAGGCAAAGTATAAAAAATAGTTTATAGAGTAGGAGACCTTTGTCACTCACAGTTCAACCACTTAAAGTGTGATTTATTGCAGACAGAAATAAACAATAGGTTTCCGTCGCTTCTTCCTTTGAGATTAAGAATGATATTGACTAGAGGCTATTCTACTCGTAACCTAAATTTAAACGCCTGTTAAAATGACCTGTTTAAACAATTTTCAGAATAAACTGCCTGTTGGAGACCATGGTCGTTTTCCTTGCGCAAAACTTTATGTCACGGCTTTATAATACGAGGGGCGTTTGAAACGTCCGTGCAAAAATAAAAACTACTTACGTGTTTGGGGTAAACCTTTTTTATTTTTCGACATAGTCTCCTTTTAGATTTACACACTTCGTCCAACGCTGTTATAAATAGTTGATGTCTTCCGTATAATAAGAATTGTCCAAGTCTGCAAAATAGCTAGTAGTTGCTGGAATCACCTCCTCGTTTGAATAAAATCTTTGTCCCGTCAGCCATTTCTTCAAATTGGGGAACAAATAGTAGTCCGAGGGAGCAAAGTCTGTAGAATAGGGGGAATGTGAAACAAGTTGGAATCCGATTTCCATTAATTTCGTGACCACAACTGCTGAGGTGTGTGCTGGCGCACTGCCGTGATGGAAAACCACTTTTTTGCGGTCCAATCGCCTGCGTGTTTCTTGCAGCTCGGTCCAATAACGATGAATACTATGCACCTGTAATAGTTTTCGACTCTTCCTGATAGTCGATGAGGATTATCCCTTGCGAATCCCAAAAGACACTCGCCATAACTTTTCTGGCTGAAGGAATGGCCTTCGTCTTTTTTGGTGCAGATTCTACATTGGTAACCCATTGTTGTTTGGTCTCAAGAGTACAGTAATGTATCCATGTTTCATCCACAGCGACGAAACGACGCTTAAAGTCCTGCGTATTCTTCCTGAACAGCTGCAAACCATCCTTGCAACACTTCACACGATTCCTTTTTTGGTCAAGTGTGAGCAGTCGTAGAACCCATCTTTCAAATAGCTTTCTCATGTCCAAATGTTTATGCAAAATATTATGTACCCGTTCATTCGAGATGCCCACAGCACTAGCAACCTCACGCACCTTAACTCTTCTGTCATCCATCACCATATCATGGATTTTATCAATGATTTCTGGAGTCGTAACCTCCACAGGGTGACCAGAACGTTCAGCATCATTTGTGCCCATACGGCCACTACGAAATTTTCGAAACCACTTATAAACTGTTCTAATCGAAGGTACAGAGTCACCGTAATGTTTATCAAGCTTCTCTTTAGTCTCCTGAGGCGTTTTGCCTTTCATAATGTACTGTTTAATCACTACACGAAATCCTTTTTCGTCCATTTTTTTCAGAATCACTCGACTTCCTTGATTCACACGAATGCCAAACACAAAGAAATAGACCAATATGGCTGAAACTTGGTGTGCGTTCTTTCCAAAGGTGCTACTAACTAAACATGACCTCAATACGCGCTGGTGGTGCGATCTCTCTGACTTTGCACGGACTTTTCAAACGCCCCTCGTAGCATATCACACAAGAGCCACACCGCGCACCACGTCATAAAATCACTAGCAGACTCACAGAACCGTTTTGTGACACCCAACAGTAGATAAAGGAACAACGTTTTAAGATATTTCCAGGATTATATTCCCATAGGATAGTGCCAGGCATTCATATCCCTACTTGACCATCCCAGCCTTTACACCAGGATGTGATTACAAATTTCTACAAGCCAGTTGCACAGCTTATAAGTAAAGATGAAATAGTCGCAATAATAAAAAAAGGTATGTCGAGAAGTCCTAGAGCACTGATGCAATCGTCCAGGAAGCTTAAAAACGCTATTGGTATTTGATAATACCGAAACAGTCGAAGATTTGTAACCACCAACTATGAGATGCGTTGCCAAGTAGTTCTCTCAAGAAAACACAAAAATTTCGCCAAGTAACGTGTCTCAACATCAAACTCTGCATTCGTATTCTCAATTCACAGTGAAACAAATTGTAAACTGAGTATTTGGTGATTATGAAAATAATATGATGAATATAATGGAAACATGTCGTGCCTTACCAGCGATGGCCTGGAGCTCTAATTTCCCTGTACTATCTGCGTTTTCAGGCTTTAAAAGCTCATAAGATCCAGTTGATCATTCCTGTGTACAAAAATATGTCATTCAAAGCGGTATCACCGACCGATTTTTTAGATAATCATGCGGTGTACTGCTAGTACAACAATACCACCAAAGTTAAAGTTAACCAATCCCTCATGGCAACAGTATTGTTACTACGAGGACGCCGCCAAGCGTGCCCGTTATTGACTACACTATCTGCTTTAGCAGTAGAACAGTTGCTGCAATGGCTGTATGGGACGATCAAATCAGTCTGAAAAGCTTCTAAGGGAGTTCTAGGGTAGTTTGTGGTGGTGGAGGTGACTTTGTATGGGACCAAACTGCTGAGGCCATCGGCCCCTAGGCTTACACACTATTTAATCTAACTTAAACCAACTTAAACTGGCAAGTCGCCTTAGACCACGCGGCTACCCGTCGCGGTAGGGTAGTTTTTGATGACAGTGAGACAGAATTATCAAGAAAAAAATTCGGTACGTTGCACAGTTTCCTAGTTATTTAGCGTTGGAGTCAGCCAATCAGGCCACTGTGTTCGCAAATTCAAGCGGCGCACCAGATTCAATAAGTGTCAGTTATTCTCATAGCGCAGTGACAGCATACGAAACTGCTAAGCCTTCGGTTTGGGTTCGACCCTCACACTATAGTTTAGTTTTAGGAAACCAACGGAAGAACACGTTTGGCGACACCGTCTTTGGAGCATAACTTGATTTTAAACGCGCAATGGCCTGATTGACTGACTTCAACTGTAATTGGCGCAATGTTAGAATTTTCTTAACAATTCTCAGCACATCGTACCCTCCTACACACACTTAGAAGCCTTGCAAGTTTTTCAGACTGTTTCTGACCTCTCTGTATGGAACTCTCACGGGTGTAAATGTGTAGGTACAGAATATCAGTACAGCCATACGCTGACGAAATCAGTGCAGACTTGGCAGATGACAATGATCTGTTAATGACGCGCCGCACTGTAGAAGCTTGTGAACGGGACAGCAGAGCTGATCCTGACAAAGACAAATCCGTCATAATACAAGCCGAGCGTCGTAGAACACCACATCAAACGGTGTGGCTTTCGGGTGTAACAGAACGTAAATAACTAGGGATGTATATTCTGGCAGATCCTCTGGTTACGTATCAAACGAACTGAGTAATTAGAATGAGCTTAATGTGATTTGCGATACGGGAACATCAATGATCGCAAGCCGGCCGGTGTGGCCGGGCGGTTCTAGGCGCTTCAGTCTGGAACCGCGCAACCGCTACGGTCGCATATTCGAATCCTGCCTCGGGCATGGATATGTGTGATGTCCTTAGGTTAGTTAGGTTTAAGTAGTTCTAAGTTCTAGGGGAGTGATGACCTCAGAAGTTAGGTCCCATAGTGCTCATAGCCATGATTGTGACTCAAATTCAAATAAATGATATCTGCGGCAAGTGAGAGATATATACTAAATAAATTGATAAATTATTGTACTGATCCCCCATGGTACTCAAAGCAGGTCAGAATATTGTTGCAGAAGTAACGAAAGAAGCATGCAAAATTTAAAAGAAAGCATAATCTCCAGACTTGGCTATGTTTCACTGAAGTTCGAAATTTAGTGTGGATATCTGTGCCAGATGCTTTTAATAGCTTCCAAAACGAAATGTGACGGGAAATCCAATTATATACCGATGATAGCCCTACTGGTTTCGCAGGACAGAGCGGATCAGGTTATGGTTGTGGAGGGGGCCGTAGTCAGTTACTGTTAGTTGCACAAAACACACAAACTTATTTTCCATGTAATTACACATTGCCTTAAAAGGATCAAATTAAATCAATACAGCTGAAGGCCTAGTTAAGAAAACTTGTGATACCTCCTGGGCTGCAAGCCAAAAACCACACCCAAAACAAGAACGGCTGAAGGCCTGAACATACACTCCTGGAAATGGAAAAAAGAACACATTGACACCGGTGTGTCAGACCCACCATACTTGCTCCGGACACTGCGAGAGGGCTGTACAAGCAATGATCACACGCACGGCACAGCGGACACACGAGGAACCGCGGTGTTGGCCGTCGAATGGCGCTAGCTGCGCAGCATTTGTGCACCGCCGCCGTCAGTGTCAGCCAGTTTGCCGTGGCATACGGAGCTCCATCGCAGTCTTTAACACTGGTAGCATGCCGCGACAGCGTGGACGTGAACCGTATGTGCAGTTGACGGACTTTGAGCGAGGGCGTATAGTGGGCATGCGGGAGGCCGGGTGGACGTACCGCCGAATTGCTCAACACGTGGGGCGTGAGGTCTCCACAGTACATCGATGTTGTCGCCAGTGGTCGGCGGAAGGTGCACGTGCCCGTCGACCTGGGACCGGACCGCAGCGACGCACGGATGCACGCCAAGACCGTAGGATCCTACGCAGTGCCGTAGGGGACCGCACCGCCACTTCCCAGCAAATTAGGGACACTGTTGCTCCTGGGGTATCGGCGAGAACCATTCGCAACCGTCTCCATGAAGCTGGGCTACGGTCCCGCACACCGTTAGGCCGTCTTCCGCTCACGCCCCAACATCGTGCAGCCCGCCTCCAGTGGTGTCGCGACAGGCGTGAATGGAGGGACGAATGGAGACGTGTCGTCTTCAGCGATGAGAGTCGCTTCTGCCTTGGTGCCAATGATGGTCGTATGCGTGTTTGGCGCCGTGCAGGTGAGCGCCACAATCAGGACTGCATACGACCGAGGCACACAGGGCCAACACCCGGCATCATGGTGTGGGGAGCGATCTCCTACACTGGCCGTACACCACTGGTGATCGTCGAGGGGACACTGAATAGTGCACGGTACATCCAAACCGTCATCGAACCCATCGTTCTACCATTCCTAGACCGGCAAGGGAACTTGCTGTTCCAACAGGACAATGCACGTCCGCATGTATCCCGTGCCACCCAACGTGCTCTAGAAGGTGTAAGTCAACTACCCTGGCCAGCAAGATCTCCGGATCTGTCCCCCATTGAGCATGTTTGGGACTGGATGAAGCGTCGTCTCACGCGGTCTGCACGTCCAGCACGAACGCTGGTCCAACTGAGGCGCCAGGTGGAAATGGCATGGCAAGCCGTTCCACAGGACTACATCCAGCATCTCTACGATCGTCTCCATGGGAGAATAGCAGCCTGCATTGCTGCGAAAGGTGGATATACACTGTACTAGTGCCGACATTGTGCATGCTCTGTTGCCTGTGTCTATGTGCCTGTGGTTCTGTCAGTGTGATCATGTGATGTATCTGACCCCAGGAATGTGTCAATAAAGTTTCCCCTTCCTGGGACAATGAATTCACGGTGTTCTTATTTCAATTTCCAGGAGTGTAAGTTATAAAAATTGCTTTAAAGAATACACGGAGGCCTCATTTAAAACAAAAATATTTCACGTAAATACTTAACTTAAGGCCACACACCGGACATTGAACAACTCAGAGCTTAAGGCCTGCATAACAAAAGTTTCAGATAGAACAAACTTTCAAAATTTAGTTTTTAACAAATCACTCTACAAATTTTAATTTAAGTCAGCTGAAGGCCTTATTTTAAAATTAAACAGACTAAATTAATAGACGGCTGAAGGCCTTGCACAGTACATCAGACTAAAATGAAAATCACAATCTGAAACCAACAGAACAGTGGTGCTCAGAAGTGTTCCAAGGGTCGGCCTGAGGAGGTAGCTCTAACGTAAGGTGAGGTGACACAGGCTGCCAAGAGTAAGGTTAAATAATCGGATGGCAACCTGACCCAGGGACGGCTGAACGACCGACCAACAACCTAATCAATTCCGCCCGACCCATGGTACGACAACGGAAAATATCAGCCAAGGACGAATATGCAAGCCACACTATATCTTCTAAATTGGCGTCTAAAAACAGCAATGGCACAATAATCACTCTTATGAACAAACAACTAAAGGGCTGTCAAACTACGCGCTGTCCTTGACAGCATCAACACGGCGAGGAAAAACACACTGCCGGAAAACTACGCTAACGACCAGGGCAGGAAACTGGGGCGTTAACGCCACAAGGCAGAAAATACCGCTGGTGCACCTCACTGATAAGTAACAACCAATTTAATAGTTAAAGACCACACAAAAAGACGGCTGCAAAATTTCGCCGACTCCAACACACCATACGTTGCCGCCAGCCAGATCGGCCCAGGAAGCAACAACTGACAATGAACATAGAGATATCACAGCATTTGAGGTTTCATAACATGTTAACAGATCACTCAACTTCAGTGTCCAGATTCGGTGGGCAACGAACTTCGTAGCTCTCATACCTAGTGCCTCACGATCTGATCGCACGTGCACGCCTCCAGCGGTGCCGGCCTGACCTGGCGCCACAGAGAATTCGTTGCTGCTCTGTCCCAACCAACTGACTGCCACACACACCACCACACGGAAATACAGCGGTCACACCAAAGATGGTTCAGCAGTACTAGTATCGATAAGCATTGCTGCTGCCACTGACGGAGGCAAGTCAGCAACTCGTTATGGTGGTAGCTCAGGGAGTAATAAGACGCCACTCGATTGCGACAAACTGCCAAAGAACAAACGGCATCAAAGCAAGCTTGCCACGGCTCACACAGTTTTCTAAAATTTCTCCACCAAAGAAGAAGAAGTGCCTATCCCAGAAATCGAATCAAGAACAACTGCCAGCATAAGTAACTAAGAAAAAGGTACCACCGGTGTAACGTCCAGTCTTGACGAATTTAATAAAGACAAGGCCTGAGTTCCAGACTACATACCGATTAGGTTCATTTCAGATAACGCTGATACAGTAGGCTCATACTTAACAATCACATACAGCCGCTCGTCCATACTTACAAGGGAACCTCCCCATCGCACCCCCCTCAGATTTAGTTATAAGTTGGCACAGTGGATAGGCCGTGAAAAACTGAACACAGATCAATCGAGAAAACAGGAAGAAGTTGTGTGGAACTATGAAAAAATAAGCAAAATATACAAACTGAGTAGTCCATGCGCAATATAGGCAACATCAAGGATCCCGTGGCTAGCGTGAGCAGCTGCGGAACGAGAGGTTCTTGGTTCAAGTCTTTCCTCAAGCGAAAATTTTAATTTCTTTATTTTCGCACAGTTATGATCTGCCCGTTCATTCATTGACGTTTCTGTTCACTGTAATAAGTTTAGTGTCTGTGTTTTGCGACCGCACCGCAAAACCGTGCGATTAGGAGACGAAAGGACGTGCCTCTCCAATGGGAACCGAAAACATTTGATCGCAAGGTCATAGGTCAACCGATTCCTCCACAGGAAAACACGTCTGATATATTCTATACGACACTGGTGACGGCATGTGCTCCACATGACAGGAATATGTTGTCGACCCACCTAACTTGTACACTTGGCGAATGGGTAAACAGATTCTTCTACCTTTCCCGATTTAGGTTTTCTTGTGGATGTGATAATCACTCCCAATAAAGTGATGAAAACATAAGAGTTTGTCAGATAAACTGCAACAAATGAATGCAATAGTTTCACAGTCGCACAGTTTTCCCTGTGCTCCGTCAAATCATGTTTTTAACGTTTTCAAATTTTTCCGTGTGTAGACCGTCAAATCCTGCATATGTCCAAGCAAATCTCAACATGTCCTGGAATTTTGGAGAGCGAAGTCGATTATGTGTGAGTGCCTGAACTTTGATAATTGTGTGAAAATAAAAAATCGAACTTTTCGCTAGAGGGTAGACTTGAACCAAGGATCTCTCGTTCCGCAATTGCTCACGCTAACCACAGGACCCTGGCGCTCCTGAGCTGACACGTTACTTGATGTTGCCTATCCTGCACATGGACTACTCAGTTTTTCAAATGGTTCAAATGGCTCTGAGCACTATGGGACTGAACTGCTGAGGTCATCAGTCCCCTAGAACTTAGAACTACTTAAACCTAACTAACCTAAGGACATCACAAACATCCATGCCCTAGGCAGGATTCGAACCTGCGACCGTAGCGGTCGTGCGGTTCCAGACTGTAGCGCCTAGAACCGCTCGGCCACCACGGCCGGCTACTCAGTCTTTATATTTTGCTTTTTTTTCATACTTCCACACAACTTCTTCCTGTTTTCTCGATTGATCTGTGTTCAGTTTTTCATGGTCTATCCACTGTGCCAACTTATAACTAAATCTGAGGGGGGTGCAATGGGGAGGTTCCCTTGTTAGCAATCACATACAGCGGCTGGCTCGACGAAAGATCAGCACCAAAAGACTGGAAACTCGCCAGTACTCAAGAGAGGAAATACGAGTTATCTGCTGAATTACAAACCAGTATCACTGTTGTCGGTCTCCAGTAGGATTTTACAACATATACTGTGTTCGAATGTCATGAATTACCTCGAAGTACATCGACACTTAGTCAGCTCAGTTTCAGCAAATATTGTTTCTGTGAAACGAAACAAGCTCTTCACTCGGACGAAGTAATGAATACTATCGACAGAGAATTTCAAAATTGATTCCATGTTTTTAGATTTCCAAAAGGCTTTTGAAACCGTTCCTGACAAGAGACTTCAAACTGCATTCCTACGGCATGTCGCTTTAGTTGTGCGATTTGTTTGCTCTCAAGAACGTCAGAGTTAGGAGTAATTGACGCAAAATGGTAGGATAAAACTGGAGTGATAGCCGGTGTTCCCCAGTGAAGTGTTATAGGCACTCTGATGTTTCCAATTTATAGACATGATCTAGGAGACAATCTGAGCAGCCCTCTTAAACTGTTTGCAGATAATGCTGTTATTTACCGTCCAGTAAAGTCATCAGAAGATCCAAAGCAATTGCAAAATAATTTAGGTACCTGTATGGTGCGAAAAGTAGCTATTGACTCAAAATAAGGAAAGGAATAAAGGAATATAAGGAAAGTCATCCACATGTATTCTAAAAGGAATCCGTTAAATATAGGTTACACGATAAGTCAAACAATTCTAAAGGCTGTCATTTCAACCAAATACCTGGCTATTACAACTATGAACGGCTTAAACTGGAACAAAAGTACAGGAAATGTTGTGTGGGAGTCGAAGCAAAGACTGCGTTTTATTGGCAGAACACTCAGAACGTGCAACAGATTTTCTAAATATATTGCCTACGATTTGATTGTCCGTCCTCTTCTGGAGTATCGATGCGTGGTATGGGATCCTTAAAAAATAGGATTCACGAAGCACACCGGAAAAGCTCAAAGAAGGGCAGCTCGTTTTGTACCGTTGCGAATAGGGGAAAGAGTGTCACAGATATGATAGGCGAGTTGGGGTGGCAAGCATGAAAACAAAGGTATATCTTGCAGCGGCGAGATATTTTCACAAAATTTGAATCATCACATTTCTTCTCTAAATGAAAAAAAATAGTTTTTTTCACGCCCTCCTGCCTAAGAAGAAATGATCAACGTAATAAAATAAGTGAAATCAGAACTCGTGCATAAAAATTTAAGTGTTCATATTTCCTACTTGCTGTTAGAGAGTGGAAGGATAGAGAAGTAGTCTGACGTTGGTTCGAGGCGCTCAAGTGTGAATTGCAGCGTTGTGGTGTAGATTTGGATATAGACATACCGGGTGATCAAAAAATCAGTATAAATTTGAAAACTGAATAAATCACGGTATAATGTAGATAGAGAGGTACAAATTGACACACATTCTTGGAATGACATGGGCTTTAATTAGAACCAAAAAAATACGAAAGTTCAAAAAATGTACGACAGATGGTGCATCATCTGATCAGAATAGCAATAATTAGCATAACAAAGAAAGACAAAGCAAAGATGATGTTCTTTAAAGGAAATGCTCAATATGTCCACCATCATTCCTCAACAATAACTGTAGTCGAGGAATAATGTTGTGAACAGAACTGTAAAGCATGTCCGGAGTTATGGTGAGGTATTGGCGTCGGACGTTGTCTTTCAGCATCCCTAGAGATGTCGGTCGATCACGATACACTTGCGACTTCAGGTAACCGCAAAGCCAATAATCGCACGGACTGAGGTCTGGGGACCTGGGAGGCCAAGCATGACGAAAGTGGCGGCTGAGCACACGATCATCACCAAACGATGGGCGCAAGAGATCTTTCACGAGTCTAGCAATATGGGGTGGAGCGCCATCCTGCATAAACAATCGTACGTTCCAGTATGTGTTTATCAGCCAGGCTGGGGATGATGCGATTCTGTAACATATCGGCGTACTTCTCACCCGTCACGGTAGCAGTTACAAAACCAGAATCACGCATTTCCTCGAAGAAAAAATGCCCGACAACGGTAGATGTGGTAAATCCAACCCATACCGTGACTTTCTCGTAGTGCAATGTAGTTTTCACGACAGTTCTAGGATTTTCGGTAGCCCAAATTCTGCAGTTGCGGGGGTTGACAGACTCTCAGAGTGTGAAATGAGCTTCGTCGGTCCACAACACGTTACTCAGCCACCGTCATCTTCCGCCATCTTTTGAAACGCCCACACCGCAAATGCCCTCCGCTTCACTAAATCGCCAGGTAACAGTTCATGATGCCGGTGGATTTTGTACGGACAGCATCGGAGGGTACGCCTAAGTGTCAACCAAACAGTAGTGTATGGAATGCCGGTGCGACGTGCGACTGCACGAGCGCTGACTTCCCCGTGCATAGACGAACCCGCTACAGTCTCAATTTCTTCCTGAACTGTCTCAGCAGCATTACGCCTTGTGCTCGGTCGGCCACTACGGGGTCCATCATCTAAACAACCCGTGGCTCCGAACTTCGAAATAATTCTCACCACAGCTCCATTTGTCAACGGACCTTTACCCGTTCGAATCCCCTTCCTATGGCGATAGGATCGTAACGCTGAAATAGCACATTCCCCATTCCGATAATACAGCTTCACTAAAAGCGCCTTTTCAGGTAACGTCACATGCTGCGACTGCTGCCGCATCTGATTCTCTCTCTCATTAGAGATCCTTTTACACACGATTGTCATGCGCAGTCACTGACGTTTTTCTGTCCAGCGCTATCTGTCGGACGTTTTGTGAACTTTTTTTTTCTAATAAAACCCCGTGTCATTCCAAGCATTTGTGTCAATTTTCCGTGGTTTATTAAGTTTTCAAGTTTATACTGACTTTTTGATCACCCGGTAGATGTAGAGGGTTCGAGCATACGTATTAAGTGCACAGATATGAGAGTGGCTCAAAGACTTCCCTTGTAATAGAGCCCAGTACATTGTCGTCGACGCGCAGTGTTCGTCAGAGTCAAGAGTACCGTCAGGAGTGCCTCAGTAAAATGTGATAGAACCGCTATTATTCTCCATATAGATAAATGACAGCAAGGATAGGGTCAGCAGCAATCGGTAGCTTTGCTGAAGAAGCTGTGTCGAGAACGTGTCGTCGTTGATTGACTGCAAGAAGATACAATATGACTTGGAAAAAAATTTCTAGTTCTTGGGCCGGCCGGAGTGGCCGAGCGGTTCTAGGCACTACAGTCTGGAGCCGCGCGACCCATACGGTCGCAGGTTCGAATCCTGCCTCGGGCATGGATGTGTGTGATGTTCTTAGGTTAGTTAGGTTTAAGTAGTTCCAAGTTCTAGGGGACTGATGACCTCAGAAGTTAAGTCCCATAGTGCTGAGAGCCATTTGTACCATATTTTTCTAGTTCTTGTGATGAATGGCAGTTTGCTCTAAGCATGTAAACATGTGAGTTAATGCAGATGACTGGGAAAAACAATCGCGTAATGTTTTAATTATGCATTGGTGGGCTGCTGCTTGACATTTACGTCGATTAAATATCTAGACGTAACACTGCCAACCGATGTGAAATGGAACGGTTACGTAACAGCGTAGTAGGGAAGGCGAATAGTCGACTGCGATTTATTGGGAGAATTTTAGGGAAGTGTAGTTCACCTCTAAGGGACCTCCATATAGAATTTAAGTGCCACCCATTTTTGAGTACTGCACGATTGTGTGGGTCCCCACCAGGTTGGATTGAAAGAAGACATCGAAGTAATTCAGAGGCGAACCACCAGATCTGTTACTGGTAGGTCCGATCAACTCGCCAGTATTCCTTGAATTCAAATGGGAATCATTAGAGGGAAGACGAAGTACTTTCTGGGTAAGGACCACGAAGATAAGACAAAATAAATTAGGTCTTGTGCGGAGGACTACAGACGGTCGTTTCTTCCTCCCTTGGGAAACGACCTGTACTGGGTACCCTCCCCCATTCACTGTGTACTAGCTGGTGAAGTATGTATGTAGATGTAGAATAGCGCCAGCCGCTGTGGCCAAGCGGTTCTAGGCGCTTCAGTCCGGAGCCTCGGTACTGCTACAGTCGCAGGCTCGAATCCTGCCTCGGGAATGGATGTGTGTGCTGTCCTTAGGTTAGTTAGGGGACTGATGACCTCAGATGTTAAGTCCTATAGTGCTTAGAGCCATTTGAACCATTCGTAGAATAGTGATAAGACGAGAAATGTTCTATGAAGTAGTAACTCTGAAACGGAGTATGAAGTGAGAACTCGAAAAATTATAAAATGTTGAAAGAATACTCCTAAGAGAAATACTAGGTAGGACCCAAAACGGCAGTGAATAGAATACAGGTTAAGATATAATACAGAACTATACCTGAAAGTTGAAAATTTGGCACATTTAATAAGAAAAGCGAGATTATTCTATGGACTTACATGCAAAATGAATAATGACAGCACAACTAAACTTTTTTGAGTTACTAAACAATTGCAAGTCCAAACTCAAACAGTTGAGAGAAGCAGGAAGGGATACCGGAACTGTAGGAGACGACAAGAAGAAAATAAGAAACAGAGCACATTTAAAGAAGCTGAGGAAGGGCCAGACTTTCAAGACAGGAACAAAAAATCAAAAACAGGAAACAAGTGGACACAGGAAGGGGAGGAACTACATTTTCGAAGAATGGAAGATGTGTGGACCGAGAGGAAGCTGTATTTGAAAACAAGGAATGGAAACTGTGTTCGGTTCTGGATTCTCTGAAAGGGTTGTTTGAGATGAAGAAAAGACATTAAATTTGACCTGGTTGGAGACGTAGCTTCTTTGCTAGAAACAAGTTGGATACGTGGTGAGTTTGCCAAAAATCAGTTGGATACGCAATAATTGCGTCGGAAACCAGTTGGAGACGCAGGGGCTTTGCGAGAAACCAGTTGCAGACGGTGAAGTGACTGTTTGTGGTGCTCGTCTTCAGTGCTGGTGGTCAGGCCTGAGAGTCTGGGCAGCGCAGAGGACCAATCCGGGTGTGCCAGAAAACGGTGCCATTGACTTAGTGGAGCAATACATCAAGTAGTCCGTCTCACGCTCCCCATTCCGCTAAGAGAGCTTGGATTGCGTCCGCGGCCGTGAGTGCGAATTGGCGTGACGCCACAGAAACTGCAAAAACAAGACGGAACGGACGTGTCACAGTGAGTGTGGTCTACGTGCTTGTACTTGTATAGTGATCATCTGAGAGGTTATTATCGTCAGACACGAGATATAATGCTATGGAGAGTTGTGTGTTATTTTATGGATGACCAGCTTAGCGTCTGCTTCTTCGCTTGGGTAAACGTATGGTCTGCACGTTTTTTTCTTTTTTTTTTTTTGTTCCAATTTGCATGACTGACACAGAAAGCAAAACAATTAACATTATTTTGTGCAAACAAAAGAACCTATTCTCTTTAAAAGAGTCGGTGACCCTTTACGTGTCCGCCTGTTTTGTATTATTAAAGAGTTCCAATTGATTTAATTTAATTTCATATAGCGAGTTGAAAGCAGAAAGAGACAAATTGGGTAAGCGGTTCTGTCTATAGTTAACAACACTTGTCTTATACCGGGTACTGAATTCTCTCATCTCAAACGGTTATTCCTGCACATGGGAATAGCAGTATGACAACACTTGCGAAAAGAAAAAGACCACAGCCCAGAATTTCATGTGATGTGTAAGGTGCGTTAAGATGTTATATTGACACCAAATTTCACAAAAATTCTGCCCAACGCCGCCTTGAATGTGTCACTCGATGGTAGGGTCTTCATAGCCCGTCTTACGTATCGCCACTTCCTTCAACGTCTCCGCGGTGGAGGTCAGAACCGCGACGCCCAGAGTTCAAATCACCCACAGATTTTTTTATGAGTGGCCGAAGAAAACATCCCAGACGCACTGCCGCTTTGAATCGGTATGAAAAGTCCTCAAGGGGTAACATAAACGGCGTCAATGAAACCTCACCTTTCCCTGGAGCGTTGATTCCCACACATTTCGCGGTCGAAAACGACAGTTCGCCGTGAGATGAGCAATCGAACGACTTTCTTGACAACCTTCGACTCTACTAACACCACTGTACGTTTCAATCCTTTTCTAAGAACATCGTGAGGCTGCATGCTCGCAGTTTTTACAATGCCTGAGGGCAGTTTTCTTGTGAAAGCCTCGAGTTTTTAGCTGGAACACCTCAGTTCGACGCCACGGCTGTGGTGCTATTGTCTAGGACGTTTCGGGGACATGGTTGCCGAGCTCCACCGGATAGCATGCGTTTGCAGTCACCGTCAGTTACCGGCGTGAAGGGATGGTGTGGGCACTTAGTTTGACAGAGTATGAATGCCAGTGGGAGTTACACGAAGTTCTTCTAAGTCCGTAACTGGTGAAAGCTTTGAGTACTGGAGACAACTGGCCGAGTTCTAGCACAAGCGGGGTGGTCACTCCCTAGGTGCAGGGCAGAAGAGAAAACAGTGGAGTGTTCTTGATCGCCCCTATGCCACCGCCAGTCCCCAAACTTTGTGCCTCTTTTTCGGGCCAGCAAACCTCGTATATTTATCGGCAAGAAAAAACCTTCTAAGGACACAACCCACAGATACCAACTCTTCCTCATAGATATTGGCAATGGGGCTGCAAGAGGAATAGTTGATACAACACCTGAGCCAGTGTTGCCAGGCAGAATAGCCTACTAACTGAATGGCGCCACGGCTCACATGTAGTGTCGTTTGTGCTAGGATCTTGCCAACACCTCTATCAAGTGAGGACTATTTATATTTTGGTTTACGTTAACACACATGATTGTTCCCTGTATACATTCATGATCAAATTTGTCTTATATTTATAGAATATAAATGTTATCGTAAATTTTTACGTTCGTTTTTATCCGCTAAACATTCGCATTAACCAGATTCCTTTCCCATCATAATTTTTGGAAGGGAACTTTGAGCAATTAATTTAATGAATAAATTACATGAGAAGCTAGGCACCCTGCGTTGGACTTATATCAAGGCCACTATAAGATCGCGTTACACACCTTGTACAGATTCAACATATACCAACTTGGGTTTTATTTGGGTGATATTTCTGTCCTCCAACGCGCATATCAGTTAAGGGTTTCACTATAGCAAACATGCGTCCAGTTTCCACCGACAAATCGAATTAGTAACGATCATGTTCCACTGAATGCATATCTGACCAGTTACATCGTCGATTATAGGGCCGAAAACAAGTAATTAACCCATGTACTTAAACAATTTCGGTTCTCTTACGGGTGCAGATTACATTTCGTCTCTTTTTTTTAATTGTCTTTATGTCTACAACACGTATTAATCTTTGAAGGAACCGGAATATTAAAAAGCAACGAAATACACTGCGTTTTTAAAGTTTTATGTTTTGTAAGTGACGATATTTCAAACACGATTTTACTCAAGGAAGCTAATGTGCTAGTTCAAAATGTTTCAAATGGCTCTGAGAATTATGGGACTTAACACCTCAGGTCATGAGTCCCCTAGAACTTAGAACTACTTAAACCTAGCTAACCTAAGGATATCATAAACATCCTTGCCCGAGGCAGGATTCGAACCTGCGACCATAGCAGTCTGAAGAACCTAGGACCGCTCGGCCACCGCGGCCGGCAATGTGCTAGTGCACATACGAAGTGCATGTATTCCAGGAGTTCAGTCGAAGAACAACAGATTTTGTACAAGAAGCAGTCAAATGAAAACGAGAACCAGGGAAAATAAGTAGGCAATCTATTTGTTAGTTTTAATCTATTTGTTATTTCAAAAATTAGTGAACATGTGGAAAAGATGTTGAAATCAGCAAAATTGTTCAGCAACAAAACAAACTGCAATAGGCGCAAAAAGACACGCACGTTTGGCTAAATTAGAAGCGCCAAGAACCAAGGAAATAGCTATCACTGCAGCAGGAGAGCTAATTACGCGAATAAAACAGTGAATCAGAACAAAACGCCCTTCGTCATTCGACTAAGACAAGGTGAAATCGTGGTAGAGCGCATCTCGAAAAAAAGTCACAAAAGTAGATGCTCCAGTGTCTCACCTTGAGCAATCGTCAAAACAGGTGCTGTAAGGGATGATGTACAGGAACTTGTACGATTTTATGGGTCGCTGTCGGTTCAGTCTTCAGCGATGGATTCCGGTTAAACTGGCGGCCCATACAATTCGAACAGAGAAACGATCAATGTGCCCTAAGAGATTCATTTCTGACGGATGCGAGAAGCAATACCGGACACCCTCAGATATAATTCGGATCCGTACCATGGTCACTGTAGGCGTAATTTAGCACATCACGTCGAGTCTGTTCAAATATCGGAACCAATGAGAGTTAAACGTGGAAGGAACTCTTGCGTTCGATAGCAAACAATTCCTGCCCACCTAGAAATTTCAGAGCTTCATAGAGGTAGGGAGTACTTTACAGCGGAGATTTGGCTGGGACAATTTAGGAAATTACTCCACTCTTCGTGGCCAATCAATGCTAAGCAGGTTTTCACTTCGTCTTAGATGGAGCGTGTCGTTGTGGAAGAAATGAGAGACGTTGCAGCATGCTGCAGTTCCTTCGACGAATTTAGAGACGCCTTTCCCGCCACATACTGGTCGCGAGAAATACAAGACGGCACTATGCAAGAAATGATGATGTGGTCAGATCGAAAAGCGTCCGGTTACAAAAATCCCATCAAAATATTCGATGGATTTCTTCGAAAAAATCATTTCTTAGACTCCCCATGTACCGCGTCTTAGATGATTCGGTTTTGTTTCAGCAATCTCCCCACTCACTACCGGCAAGCGTTAGTTGGAAGATGCGGCGGCAACAATAAATCCTTTAGGTGCTTGCTGTCCGAACTGGAACTTGCATTTGACAACAACAAAAAAATGCAAGGGAAATAGGAATGGCAAACGAAGCGAATAATCGGCAACCCCGCAAGAATGACGAAAGGATGAAAGAGCGAAACGAACAGCAGGTGTGCGACAGGAAAGAGTTGCTCAGCCGTAGTGTAGGATTTACGGGGATTAGGGCTGCGGAGCTGAGAATGCCCGTAGCTTTGATAGAAACTGACGCGAACAGGGGCGTAACCAGCAGGGAGACAACCGATGGGGCAGACAGAACATGTCCAGTACATTACGGCAGCAGTCATAGGTGACGTCAGAAGCTCTAGGATGCGGTTCAGGATAACTCCTCATCGGGATTCGGTTAGAACTTCATAAATGTAATTGGTTGTGAGGACATACGCGAAGTGTTTACGGAAGAAAAAGAGGTGATCAACAAGGAGGGCCTACACCGAGTAATTACGGTTACCAATTGGGAATGTTGAGCTGCAGTGGATGGTTGATAGCTGGAGCAGTATTACCGCCATCTCAGAACAGGCGTTCCGTCGATTCGCTGCCGATAGGAAATGGCCGACTCTCGCAATGAAAACAACTAAGATATAGGATGCAATGGCAGGCAGAAGGACTAACGTTAACCTACAGACCCGACTCGAATTTAAGAGCAGTCTCTGGAGACAAATTTCTTAGTGGTCCCCAATATCTCGATTGAATTCGTAGTAGGGATGAATTTTCCGAGGCAGCATCAAGCATTTCTTGAGTTGAGGAGGGCCCGGTTACCCTTAATAAGGAAACCGAGATGACTAGAAATCTTGACAAAAAAGCTATTCCAGCTCAGCTACCGGCTGATAATCTCAAACTAGTCGTCACACTAGTGGACAACAATACAGGGCTATTACAAATGATTGAAGCGGTTTCATAAATTCACTGTAGCTCCATTCATTGACATATGGTCACGACACACTACAGATACGTAGAACAACTCATAAAGTTTTGTTCGGCTGAAGCCGCACTTCAGGTTTCTGTCGCCAGAGCGCTCGAGAGCGCAGTGAGACAAAATGGAGACAGGAGCCGATAAAGCGTATGTCGTGCTTGAAATGCACTCACATCAGTCAGTCATAACAGTGCAACGACACTTCAGGACGAAGTTCAACAAAGATCCACCAACTGCTAACGACATTCGGCGATGGTATGCGCAGTTTAAAGCTTCTGGATGCCTCTGTAAGGGGAAATCAACGGGTCGGCCTGCAGTGAGCGAAGAAACGGTTGAACGCGTGCGGGCAAGTTTCACGCGTAGCCCGCGGAAGTCGACGTATAAAGCAAGCAGGGAGCTAAACGTACCACAGCCGACGGTTTGGAAAATCTTACGGAAAAGGCTAAAGCAGAAGCCTTACCGTTTACAATTGCTACAAGCCCTGACACCCGATGACAAAGTCAAACGCTTTCAATTTTCGGCGCGGTTGCAACAGCTCATGGAAGAGGATGCGTTCAGTGCGAAACTTGTTTTCAGTGATGAAGCAACATTTTTTCTTAATGGTGAAGTGAACAGCCACAATGTGCGAATCTGGGCGGTAGAGAATCCTCACGCATTCGTGCAGCAAATTCACAATTCATCAAAAGTTAGCGTGTTTTGTGGAATCTCACGGTTTAAAGTTTACGACCCCTTTTTCTTCTGCGTAAAAAACGTTACAGCACACGTGTATCTGGACATGCTGGAAAATTGGCTCACGCCACAACTGGAGACCGACAGCACCGACTTCATCTTTCAACAGGATGGTGCTCCACCGCACTTCCATCATGATGTTCGGCATTTCTTAAACAGGATATTGGAAAACCGATGGATCGGTCGTGGTGGAGATCATGATCAGCAATTCATGTCGTGGCCTCCACGCTCTCCCGACTTAACCCCATGCGATTTCTTTCTGTGGGGTTATGTGAAAGATTCAGTGTTTAAACCTCCTCTACCAAGAAACGTCCCAGAACTGCGAGCTCGCATCAACGATGCTTTCGAACTCATTGATGGGGACATGCTGCGCCGAGTGTGGGAGGAACTTGATTATCGGCTTGATGTCTGCCGAATCACTAAAGGGGCACATATCGAACATTTGTCAATGCCTAAAAAAACTTTTTGAGTTTTTCTATGCGTGTGCAAAGCATTGTGAAAATATCTCAAATAATAAAGTTATTGTAGAGCTGTGAAATCGCTTCAATCATTTGTAATAACCCTGTAGATTTGATAGAGCAGTCATCCTACATGATGAAGAAATATTTCGCATACAATGACATATGAAGGTCATGAAGGAGAAAGTGGCCTCGGCCCACAACGTAGGGGTTACGGGACAAAAGGAACGCGAAAGCTCGGAAGTGTGCTAGTGGAAAACACTTCAGTGTTTATGGCAGAGATAGGTACGATAAAAAATTTTGTGTATGAGTAATGCATGTGCATCAGAAAAAGGTTGCGTCCGAAATCTCAGAGATGTTGAAAGACAGGGTGATAGAACGGGCGAGTTCTCTTACAACTATCTCATCAAGGCAGTGGGAAAGAAAGACGGATCGATTCACCATGTTGTAGACTCTCGACGAATTAACACGATACTCGATACACAGACCGACAGACCAAGAAGCTGGAGGGAATGCTCCAGAATTTCCGTGATGTGTTAGTTTTCTCGTCGCTCGATCTGCGCTGTAGCTTCTATCATATTCAACTCCACGCGGAATGTAGGCAGCACACAGCCTTCGTTGCATTCCGGAAGTGTTATCAGCTCAGGACGCTGCCGTTTGGCGTTTGGTCTGAATATTTCGTCTGCTGCTTTTATCAGAGTACTAGACGGCATCCTCAGAGATTTCCTCAAGGAGTCATTCACTACGTATGTGGTTGATCTGTTAATAGCAGACAAATCGTGGCAGTTACAGAACGTAGTCCTACGAGAATTACTGAAACAACGTAGTCCTACGAGAATAACTGAACGCCTTCAAGGAACACGGTGATACATTCAACATTTCGGTTCAACAAGAGTTGACTTGTAAAGGCATGTGATTTCAGGAGAGGAAATATCACCGAATCCAAAAAATAGAGGTCATAGAGAAATACACGGCCGACGACAACGCGTCAATAGCGCGCATTTTTTGGTGTCATCAATTTCAACCAACGATTCATACACACTGAAACACTGAGTTACCCACGCTTATAGAAAAGAATTTACACTGGGGATGGGGCGAGGAGGCCGAACTACAATTACAGACTTTCAAATCGGCCTTACTGGAGGCGACTATTCTGTCACACACAAATCTTTCTGAGGTGGTGATTTTCCAAGAATATATGGTTCTGGAAATTCGGCATGGAAAACAATCGCGTTTGGAAGATATGTCCTCACGAAAAGTAAGAAAAACTACTCCATAACTGAGCTGGCAATATTCGTTGTGGTGTGAAGATTCCAAAAATTTAGGTATTTTTCTGTGGTCTAAGCATAAGGGTTTATAGAGACCCCATCTAAGCTCTGGAATTCCTGCTCACGAAATAAATAAGTCGCTTACCAGATGAGTGTTCTTGGTTCAGGAGTTTGATTTTCAGACCATCGACACAAAGGGCAGTACGAAGATCATTGCTGACGCCTTTCATGGTGGCCGGCTGGCTTTGTTGAGAACAGTAATGATGAACTCGAAGGAGAGCATTCCTACTACATGAGAAAGGTTGGGTCAGAAGAAGACGTGACAGTTCCCACGAATGAAATAAGAAACAAGCAGGATGAGGACCCAAGAGAGGTCAACATGAAGCTGTAATGGAAAGACCGTAGAGAGGCAGCGATCAGGCAATAGGGGCAGTGTGAATTATTCCCTCTGGCGTCTGCGTCTGTATGACAGTATTACCTGGCACACCCACTTCAGTTATGGTCACTTTGGGGCGATGAAATGCTTTCTGAAATTAAGAGCGGTCGGCCATTTCAACAATGTGTAATGAAGAATCTGCTGCGTTCTGTCATTATGCAAGGACTGCCAGGAAGCTAAGCACTTCACTACAAGTAGGCAAGCGCCCTTTCCCCCATTGTACCCCGCAAACTGAAGCACTCGCTGCCACAGACCGTATGGGATCTTTACCCCGAACCAACAGGGCGTACTGCTTCATCTCAGTATTCGTTGAAGTAACGTCAAAGTTCGTCACTTTAACGTCTCTAAAGAGGGCCACAGAGTTGACCATTCAAAGGGCACTCCTAAACTAGTTCCTTCCAGAAGCTGAGCATGACGATAAAATGATCTCTGATAACGGTCCGTAATTCCTGGCGTCATTGTGGAAATATACGGTAAGGAGATATAAAATATCACTCTGTTTCATATCCTCACTCCACCTGAGCTCCAACTCGGCGGAGCAGGTAATGGAAGAGTTGGGCGATCTCCACTGAAAATGGTTCAAATGGCTCTGAGCACTTTGGGACTTAACATCTGAGGTCATCAGTCCCATAGAACTTAGAACTACTGAAACCTAACCTAAGAACAGCACACACATCCTTACCCGAGGCAGGATTCGAACCTGCAACCGTAGCGGTCGCGTGGTTCCAGACTGAAGCGCCTAGAACCGCTCGGTCACACGGCCGGCTCTCTATACAAGGCAACACGTCACCTAGGATATATTCTTGAAAGATTTCGAGGATGTGTTGAACGAGACAACGCATGGAGTCACGCAACTGTCGCGAGTCACAGTTCTGCGCAGCAGGCAACCTATGGACCTTATCAGAAAACCTATGTACTGTTCACCCAGGTCTCGTGTGCAGCATCTACATGTTGTTCATATCACTCTTAAACGGATTAAGGTGGCAGCGTGGAGCAAAAAGGCACGTGCTGGCAGAACGACGACGGAAAAGGAATTTCGTACTGGTGACAAGGTAATTGTAAAGTCCTTTCGCCTCTAAAATAAAGCAAAACGAAAGTGCCATAAGTTTTTCTCAATTTACAACGGAGCATTTAGTGTGGGGAGCATTGCTCACGCAATCTCGTTGGGGCTGGATTCACCAAGGACGAAGAAGTCCACTGTAATTAACCATGCGAGTCATGTCAGACCATTTCTACAATAGGAACTTTGACATTTGTTGTTTTCATTTGTTTGGTAGTGTTAGGTTTGATCCTCTCATTTTTTTTACTGTCTTTGTGTTACTGTGTTTAAAATAGGTCCAGATTAGTATTTCGAACATTTTATTAGTTGTTTTATTTATTTCTCTGGGACCCAATTTGTTTCTTTTTTGTGAGTGACAGTTCCGGATCAGAGATCGTCCCTGGAAATATTCGTGCATATGTCAGGATAGGTTCTCAAAGTCATAGTGTTCTGTTGTAGGCAAATATCTCTGTGTGTTTGCTATCTGCCTACTTCGTAGGGATCGAACATTTCCATTTTCTGTACGCTGCCATGTTTGCTGTCTAATTACCTTTGGTTTAGTCAGAAATTTTGGTCCAGCACTGAGGTGTGCTCCGAAGTGAGAGTGTAAATGGGTGAGAGATTGGTGCACTCTTTGGGAATATGGCAACCTTCTAGTTTTGTTTCAGGTGATTATTGTCCTATACCAGTGCAGAAGTGTGTCCCCGGAATAGTTGTATACGCTTAGGATGATAAGGTGACCAAAGTGCCCACCCTCGCGACAAATGCGCAGTCATCAGGAATTGTTTTACATGAGAGCGTGAGACATCGCCAGTTTTGGGAGCGCCAAGATCCATAGTTGAACGCTTAAGGTGTTAAAGGGATCATAGAGACTACTCTCGCCATACCTACGAATGTTCAGGCCATCGTTTTGCGAATGTCACTATGTCACAACGCCCTTGGGCGCGTGAACAATTTACTGTCACCAATAGCGACATATTCGTTGTGCAAATCCCATACAGATACCAGAACTATGACTCAATCAGCTCACACATTCTTTAGTAATTTGCAGGTTTCGTATATTTCGTTTTCATACGATCGATAATAGGATAGGGTTGGAACTTTAATAGTGGCAGCTATTTATTTACAGCTCGTACAAATACACTCCTGGAAATTGAAATAAGAACACCGTGAATTCATTGTCCCAGGAAGGGGAAACTTTATTGACACATTCCTGGGGTCAGATACATCACATGATCACACTGACAGAACCACAGGCACATAGACACAGGCAACAGAGCATGCACAATGTCGGCACTAGTACAGTGTATATCCACCTTTCGCAGCAATGCAGGCTGCTATTCTCCCATGGAGACGATCGTAGAGATGCTGGATGTAGTCCTGTGGAACGGCTTGCCATGCCATTTCCACCTGGCGCCTCAGTTGGACCAGCTTTCGTGCCGGACGTGCAGACCGCGTGAGACGACGCTTCATCCAGTCCTAAACATGCTCAATGGGGGACAGATCCGGAGATCTTGCTGGCCAGGGTAGTTGACTTACACCTTCTAGAGCACGTTGGGTGGCACGGGATACATGCGGACGTGCATTGTCCTGTTGGAACAGCAAGTTCCCTTGCCGGTCTAGGAATGCTACAACGATGGGTTCGATGACGGTTTGGATGTACCGTGCACTATTCAGTGTCCCCTCGACGATCACCAGTGGTGTACGGCCAGTGTAGGAGATCGCTCCCCACACCATGATGCCGGGTGTTGGCCCTGTGTGCCTCGGTCGTATGCAGTCTTGATTGTGGCGCTCACCTGCACGGCGCCAAACACGCATACGACCATCATTGGCACCAAGGCAGAAGCGACTCTCATCGCTGAAGACGACACGTCTCCATTCGTCCCTCCATTCACGCCTGTCGCGACACCACTGGAGGCGGGCTGCACGATGTTGGGGCGTGAGCGGAAGACGGCGTAACGGTGTGCGGGACCGTAGCCCAGCTTCATGGAGACGGTTGCGAATGGTCCTCGCCGATACCCCAGGAGCAACAGTGTCCCTAATTTGCTGGGAAGTGGCGGTGCGGTCCCCTACGGCACTGCATAGGATCCTACGGTCTTGGCGTGCATCCGTGCGTCGCTGCGGTCCGGTCCCAGATCGACGGGCACGTGCACCTTCCGCCGACCACTGGCGACAACATCGATGTACTGTGGAGACCTCACGCCCCACGTGTTGAGCAATTCGGCGGTACGTCCACCCGGCCTCCCGCATGCCCACTATACGCCCTCGCTCAAAGTCCGTCAACTGCACATACGGTTCACGTCCACGCTGTCGCGGCATGCTACCAGTGTTAAAGACTGCGATGGAGCTCCGTATGCCACGGTAAACTGGCTGACACTGACGGCGGCGGTGCACAAATGCTGCGCAGCTAGCGCCATTCGACGGCCAACACCGCGGTTCCTGGTGTGTCCGCTGTGCCGTGCGTGTGATCATTGCTTGTACAGCCCTCTCGCAGTGTCCGGAGCAAGTATGGTGGGTCTGACACACCGGTGTCAATGTGTTCTTTTTTCCATTTCCAGGAGTGTAGATACGCGTTTCAAAAGTTTTACTGACCTTCAGAGTAGTCACTGGCATAGTGTACAGCCCGTTGCAAGCGATGAGGAAGTCGTAGGATACTCTTAGCAGTGCCAGTTGTGTTGACAGTTCGAGCGGCGCGGTCTATTGCCCGACAAATTTGTAGCAGTTCTGAAGCGAATGCCGTGAATCTTTTTCTTCGGACAAGAAATCGAATTGAACTTACAAGGGCTTAAGTCATGGGTGTGCAGTAGGTGATGTAGCACTTAACATCCCCATCAGTCAAACAAATCAGTACCATCTTGCACTGTACGTGCTTGAGCATTGTCCTGCAAAATGGTCAGGTCCTGCAGAAAGTGTCATCACTTCTGTCTATAAGCTGCTCGTCGGCTGTGTTCCAAAAATGAACAGCTTAGAGACAGAAGTGATGACACTGTCTGCTGGACCTGACCATTATTTTGCAGGTCAGTGCCAAACACTTACAGTGCAAGCTGTTACTGATTTGTTTGACTGATGGGTCTGCTAAGTACTATACCACCTACTGCGTTCCCCTGCCTTAAGTCCTCGTGAGTTCTACTCGATTTACAAACTGAAGGAAACACTTCACGGCATTCACTTTAGAACTGCTACAAATTTGTCGGTTAATAGACCGCGCCGCTCGAACTGTCAACACAACTGGCACTGCTTAGAGTATCCTATGACTTCCACATCGCTGGCAACGGGTTATACACAATGCTGGTGACTACTTTGATGGTCAGTAAAACATTGAAACACGTACGTATCTATTTTGAAGGAGCTGTAAATAAATAGTTGCCACTATTAAAGTTCCAACAATCCTATTTTTTTCCTTTTTTATATGTATCAGGCCTAGGGCCCTTTTGGCTCTAGTCTTTGCTTCCTTTCGGTTGTTCGTAAGGACAGCACCTGTTGATATAGTGCAACATATCTCTCAAACATACTTTGATAAAAAAAATTATAAAGGACATCGGCCGCCTCTTTCACCGACATAGCAGAAAATTACAAATGAGTATGTATACGCAAGCTGAAAACAAACATAAAAGAGGAAAGATGCTATATACTTCTCAGTCCATGTTACTGAGTGCTTGCTGTGCCCTTTCTGCTGCGGTGATGTTGAGAAACTCCCTGGTGAGCTGGGGTGTCTCTTATTTGATTTCTGCGAGTTTTTAATCTACATATTAGCTGCACTAGGATAATTATAAAATCATATTTAATTTAAATACCTGCATGTTGACTTTTCATGAATAGTAATTCATAAGGGCGTTTTAGAAGTTGGTGGTGACGAATAGTATTGGATTTCTGATTTCGTTAATGATAAACAGTACTCTAAATTAGTCCTAAAAAGAGCCCCCCAACCATTCAAGTCTAGATCCTTTAATTGTACAAGTTAGAAATTGATACATTAGTTCTGCAACCCCTAGGATTAAATTGCATATCATAATTACTTTTAGACCTCTATGAGTATAGAAATTAGGTTATCTTCGTCTCATGTTTATTTTTGCATCAAAAACAAGAGTGAGATTTACTGGGATGCATCGTACATGTGGTGTGTGCGGTTCTTTGCTTTCATGAATTGGTAAACTGAAAATGTTCAACAATGTTTTAACACATTTGTATGGGTTGTGACACATCGTGTGACTCAGTATGCGAGTAGACGGCAGAAGGGTGAGCTGGAGGAAGAGAACGGCTGAGCAACTCACTGATATGCAGCGCGAGGCCTGAGTCATTGCCCGAACGTTGGCCGTTCGGGGAATGACATAAACCCCGGCCATAACAAGTTTTGCTGTCGGCGAGAAGGGGTGGCGGACACAGGCGTGGGACGCGCTCACGGGTACGGGTCACATCAAACATGACGGTGCTACAGGCCAGCACGGGTGGCTCCCACACACCAGCACTACGTGGTTACTGGTCTCCAAAAAATGGTTCAAATGGCTCTGAGCACTATGGGACTTAACATCTGTGGTCATCAGTCCCCTAGAACGTAGAACTACTTAAACCTAACTAACCTAAGGACATCACACACATCCAAGCCCGAGGCAGGATTCGAACCTGCGACCGTAGCAGTCGCGTGGTTCCGGACTGAGCGCCTTAACCGCGAGACCACCGCGGCCGGCTACTGGTCTCCCCAGGGGATGTGGACAAGAATGGTCGACGCAAGTCTAAGTCGCCTGTAGCAGTCGAATTACCTCGCCCGCCCATTGACACTGGCCTGGAGCAGGGCGCGAGGCAGAACCAATGTACCCGCTGGCGTCCAGCTCACAGAAGAGGACTGAACTGACGCAATGAACACTCACGCGACGGAGCTGACCAAGGTACGCCTCGCTACCCAATTCACGCGCACGGCTGGTGGCGCAGCGCACAGAGAATGCACACATCGTAATGCGGCGCAGACGACAGCGAGTCAGCGCATTACTTGACCACCTCTTCCACAATGTGTCACCACCAAAACGTCCGCCTGATGGACGCCTCAAGAGAGTTTGTGCGGTTGACAGCTGCATCTCTCCCGACATTCTACAGCGGGCGTGATACATGTGTCTGCGTGCCATCTCCAGTCTCCTCTCCCTCTCTCGCCACACCCTCGACATGACAGCGCCTGCCTTTTACCTGGACAAACCACATGTGACGGTACGTCACATAAATATTGACATTTATATCGGTTGTAAACCGTAGTTAACGTGTTTTACGAATATAATTAGGCTAAAAGATACAGTTAATGTTCTTGGAACAACTGATATGCAGCGATAATTTTAGAGTAGCATATTTATTTAATGTCTATGAAAATAAAAAAGGATCGAAAGAGACGCGATTGTACGGACGAGGAGGAAGGACGTACTTTATGACACACACTGTTTTGTTTCGCGATACGGAAGGCAGCCATTGAGCGGCTACACGTATTTTATGTAATTTATTCTGTATTATTCTAAAATAAACATATTATTGTTGTCATAAAATGAATTTCCTTGTAATAGTTGTCACCTCAAATGCTCGCAGTGGCTGATTATTTTTAATAAGCATTTTTTCAGTAATTTGCGCAGCGGGAAGCTCATCTTCCGATGCAGCCTCTGGTCGGCCATTGCGCGCCGAATATTAATTTATTTTTCAGTGTTAACAGTAACTGTAAATTCGAGAGAATTCGTTGTAAGAACCTTTTTAAATTGCAACAGATAAGTTCATGTTTTTAAATTATACAGATTTCATGAGTTCAGTACGTTTTATCTTGGCCGCTTCACGGCAACAATCGAAATTCTCTCGATCCTTGCCTTGCAATCAATAAATAGAAATTAACAAAACTACAGTCAATTCAGTTAACGGCAACTATATATTAGTCATCACATTCAAAATCTAAAGTTGGTACATGAATAACAGCGGCCCTTCAAGAACACGTTTCATATTTACTTATGTACGTAATTAAAAGTGATAAGAAAAGATAATATCCCTGAGAGAAAGAATCATGCTCTAGCAAAATAAAAATTCATGCTGATAAAATTAAAAGTTAAAAAATGTAAAATAGATATATAATTTTTTTATCTATAACGTAACAAATGGCACCGACGTCACACACACTACGCCCAAGACTCTATGTGTGACAAATGCTGTGTGTTGAGGTATACGAGTGGAACTTTCTTTACATTTCAGTCATTATGGTAAGTTTATCAATGGTGCAACGGCTAAACCACAAAACATTTTCAACTTATATGTATTTACACATCTTTGTACGAACTCTACTGGCACATTTTTCTTATTTTATGTTTTCTACCATGTTTTTCACCAAGCAA
Organism: Schistocerca nitens; assembly: GCF_023898315.1. Taxonomy (NCBI): domain Eukaryota; kingdom Metazoa; phylum Arthropoda; class Insecta; order Orthoptera; family Acrididae; genus Schistocerca; species Schistocerca nitens. The sequence goes on from NC_064614.1 coordinate 545,588,866, forward strand.
CTCATAAGCGTTTTATCTCATTCTGTTGGTATGTAATCAATATTTTTATAAGGCAAACGTCGTAGGGATACATTCAATTCATTGCTGATAAACCATTTGGTTATTTTGACAGATAAATACAGTTCTACCCTGGCTATCTGTAGCTCGTTGACATTATTAATTTGTTCTCAATTACAGACATTTTACACGTAGTTAATGAACACTGGATTGCAAACTCTACATTGTCTTATTCATATATATTCAAAAATCTTTCCTTTGTGCATATTCTCCAGGAAATACGCTGATATTCAATGTTGTTATCAATATGACTACATTTGCTGTAATTATTATATGATCTAATAGATGTAAAGTCTATCATATTAGACATTCCTTTAGTGATAATCTACATGTCTGTATAGACAGTACTCTACTCTCTTTGATCTAGGTTGTTTCCATCAACATGGATTTTATTATGTTGCATCGTTCTACCTTTAGGATTTGTGTGCCTGAGGTTTGACTCTTACTCTACACAAGTCTTTCGAATGAATGTATAGTTGGGCATTAGATCAACTTTTATTGATTATACACTGAAATTTGTTGTTCTTGGACACATGTTTGTGAGTGTTGGTTCCATTTGTCGGATATGCAACTGGACTGTGTGTTGCTCTCCATTTCTATTATCTTTGTGCACATCTGTATTGTTTTCCTACTGGCACAAACAACGTTTTAATTACTACAATTCGTTATGTGTGCACATTAATTGTAAGGAACCCGTTCCAATTTGGCAAACTCACTTCAAACGTCTTGGGCAGCAGCTTGATGTCCAGTTCTTCAAATGTCTGTGATAAAGTGAGTGAACAAGTGTGGTGTTCCAGAGTATGTGTTAATTGTGATCAATGGCTAGAGGGTTACCTGTCCTTAATCTCTGTTTCTTTACGAAACCCTTTGGTTTCTTCGGGCATGTTGTGAAATGTTCAAGCTTTGGTGTTGTGTCACACTATCCCCATTTCTCTAGTGACAGACACACACTGCATAAAAATCTAGCGTGAAGGGAGGAGTAAGACAAGATGGTAGGCCCTCTAATCTCTTCATACACTTATTAACTTTTCTTCTTTTGGTGGTATCATGTTCTTCTGTCCAATTACCCACTTGTTTAATTATATTATACGTTTGACCTATTCTATTTGGCCTTCTTCTCGTAGCAGACAAGCACGCAGTATTCCATGCAATGTCGTTTATACTAGGTTCTTGCCAAGACCTCTCTCAGTGATGGCTATTTACATATCGGGTGATCAAAAAGTCAGTATAAACTTGAAAACTTAATAAACCACGGAATAATGTAGACAGAGAGGTAAAAATTGACACACATGCTTGGAATGACATGGGGCTTTATTAGAACAAAAAAGAAGACTAAGTTCACAAAATGTCCGACAGATCTATTGCGCGCGTCGTTTGGTGACGATCGTGCGCTCAGCCGCCACTTTCGTCATGCTTGGCTTCCCAGGTCCCCAGACCTCAGTCCGTGCGATTATTGGCTTTGGGGTAACCTGAAGTCGCAAGTGTATCGTGATCGACCGACATCTCTAGGGATGATGAAAGACAACATCCAACGCCAATGCCTCACCATAACTCCGGACATGCTTTACAGTGCTGTTCACAACATTATTACTCGACTACAGCTATTGTTGAGGAATGATGGTGGACATATTGAGCATTTCCTGTAAAGAACATCATCTTTGCTTTGTCTTACTTTGTTATGCTAATTATTGCTATTCTGCTGAGATGAAGCGCCATCTGTCGGACATTTTTTGAACTTTTGTATTTTTTTTTTTGTTCTAATAAAACCCCATGTCATTCCAAGCATGTGTGTCTATTTGTACCTCTCTATCTATATTATTCCGTGATTTATTAAGTTTTCAAATTTATACTGACTTTTTGATCACCCGGTATTTAGTTTAACATGCATGATTGTTTCTTGTACAGGTTCATCATCAATTCTGTGTTCCATTTAAAGAAAATAAATGTCATTGTAAGTGTTAAACAATTACTCTTACCAGAATCGTTTCCTGTCATCATTCTGGGAGATGAGCTTTGGTCAGTTATTTGAATGAATAAATTATACGAGAGTTTAGCTACTCCACATAAAATTTCTATCAGGGCAATTACAAGATTGCGTTAGACACCTTGTACGGATTCAATATAAACCCATTTGGGTGTGATTTAGATAACGTCGTGTTTCTACCCCCTGACTTGCACACTAGATGAGGGTCCCACGATAGCAAACACGCGGCTGTTTTCTACCAATAAATCGAATTAGTAACGATAATTTTCCACTGCATGCGTATTTGACGAATTAAATTGTCGATTACGGGGGTGAAGACCAATGATTAACCCATGTGCTTCAACAAATTTGGTTCTCTTACTGGCGCAAGTAAAATCTTGTCTCTTCTTCCGTTGTCTTTAAGTCTGCAACACGTATTATCCTTTGAAGGAACTGGAAGATGGAAAAGCAACCAAAACCATTGCATTTTTAAATTTTCCTGTTTTGTAAGCGACGATATTTCAAATATGTGCTAGTGCGTATACGAAATGTACGTGTCCCAAGACTTTCAGTCGAACGACACTTTTTTTTTCACTGCTGCTACTCTTTGTAACAACCCGCCATCTTTATACATAAGAGGGGTCCTTTCTAGCCTATGGGTTGGTCTCTTAGCCGACACACAGCGCGCTACGACCATACTCTGTGTGTCGTTGCCCGTGCCCCACCAACGTGGAGGTGGACCACTGTGCCCTCTTTCTGAGTATTAATTTGCAGCCATAAATACTTATTAGAAAATCAATATACAAAGATTTGACAAAATTATAATTCTAGAGTTTAAAGTTAGTTTTAAGTTGAGATATTGTATAAAGTTAATTAATGGATAAATATTTATGTCTTAAAGATGCAAGAGTTCATTGATAAAATTTTCGTTTAAGTTAACTATCCTTACACTTACAGTTCATTTATCAAGAGTGCAGACTTTAAATTGAGACAGACTTATTTCGTGTTCATATTAATTTGCTATTTCTATTATGACCATTGAAACTTTACCAATATTTGATTATCTGAATATAAAACTTCACATCAATAGATATCATATGTATATGGGTGTTCAGTTGTTACTAGCATTTAACGCATTAAAACCTTACCTATCTAGGACGTGATAACATAAAACTTGACATTGACACAAATATTGATATTGAGAATGTTGTTCAGGCACTAGCTTAAATTTTTCAAACGCAAGTTAAAAACTTAACATATTACTACCGCATCAATTCATAAAACTTACAATTAGTCAGTCATAAAACTTACAATTAGTACATCGTAGCTGTAATATCTATGTATACCATCAGAGCATTACAACTTAACATTTCTTGGTACAACACATAGTGTTAGCTGTCGTCGGTGCTATCTCCCTCTGTTTCCTCGCTGTCACTGCCGTCCTGGAGTGTCTGTCGTTGCTGTGGCCGGAACTGCGCAGCTTGGCGTTGCCTCTCTCTCCTGTACTCTTCCTTAAGGGCCCTCGAGACTCTGTCTGCTGTGTCATTGATTAACTTCCATTTATCAGGGTCCCTCAGCGCTTGCTTCAGATCATCTTGTAACAGTTGTACTGCCTCACATGGTTCATATCTATTGCACTGGAGAACAACATACTCTGTGTGCCCACGTTTCCACAAGTGCAATTGGCAGCTCTGTCCTGTCGTATACGGTTAAAGTATGTTGGGTACGGTCCGTGACCTGTAAGGAAATGCATCATGCGTACGCCTGGGTCATCATGTCTCACTTTTAGGCGCTCTTCAATATTAGGAAAAAACTCATACACGCGCCTGCTCTTTTCACTGGTGCCCCACTGCCTTTGCCACTCCATCAGTCTCCATGGGTTTAAGTCGTGTCTGGTTGGGATATCCTCGTCAGTTATCTCCTGAACTTTGTGATTCTGTCCCCGTCTCAGCCAATACGCTGCCGCTCTGTACCTTATTGTTATATCTATAGGATACGTGCCAAGCACTACACACACGGCTTCAGTAGATGTTGTTTCGAAGGCGCCAGATAGCCGCAGGAGTACATTCCTCTGACCACTTCTGGCGGCTGTCACATGTGTCGATAGACGTAATCTGTGTGCCCACGTGCTAGAGGCAAAACTCACTATCGACTTGTATATTGCATAGTAATACGTCTTAATCATTCTTAGTGCCATCCTGTACTCTACAGTATTTATTCTGGTGAGTTTATGTAGAATAGCTACTGCCTTGTCTGTTGTGATCTTTATATGCTGCATAAATGATAGTTTTTTGCCTAGCTGGACTCCAAGGTATCTAGTTACCTTCTTCCTGGCAATGTTATTAGTAACTAACCTTATCATTGGATTCCGCTGTAGGTTTCCTTTCATCAACATATATGACGTCTTTGCTGGGGCTATTGTTAACTTATATTTCTGGCACCACTTATTCATTTCAAGTAGGGTGTCATTTGCCTTTGTTTCCAGTTCGGCTCTTGAGTTCGCCGTCACTAAAACTGTTAGATCGACAGCATAGCCCACGATCCCATCTGTGTTGACGCTTTCTTCCATGAGACTGAGAAGTGGCTCAATTGTAATGTCCCAGAATAGGGGCCCTAGGATAGATCCTTGTGGACATCCTTTTGTTATTTTCTTGACTACCTTTCTGTTGCCTTCTTTCCATTGAACGACCCTATCTCGGCAGTAATCTTTCAAGTTGTGGTACAGGGTTCCCGGGACCTGCAGCTCTCTTAGGCGTAAGAATAATCCAGGTCACCACATGTTGTCAAATGCTAATGATCCTTGTATATCTATCAGGATTGCTACTCCATATTTCCTGTCAGTATCATTAATAATTCGAAGCACTTGATTGATGGTGTCATCTATTGACTTATTCTAGCGAAAACCATACTGATGTTCGCTAAGTCCCTGAAGCTCTCTGTGGGCTTGCAGACGATCGCATAATAGTCTTTCTTGAACTTTCGCCAGCGTGTTTAATAGACATATGGGCCTTCATGACCTCGGATTTGTAGGGTCTTTATCGGCTGCCTTTTTTATTGTCACTGTGTTTGCTGTTTTCCACGAAACCGCTATTTTCCCTTCCGATAGTGCCTCGTTTACAACCTTTGTCAAGAAAGGCGTTATCTGTACAGCTACTTGGTGTAATGTCTCCGGATGTATACTGTCCGGGCCCGGTGCTTTCCGGCTTTTCGTACTGAAAATTGCCCTTCGCACTTCTTCATTCGCGAAAGGGGGAGTTACTGCTTCTGTGAAATAGACATCATTAAAACGTCTCATATTCGCGTGTTCTGGGTTATCTGACGTCAGGTCATCGTCTGGTAAAAGTTTAAAAAGCAGATATTCCGCAGAGCCCCTCCATCCTCTCGTCATGTTCCCATTTTCTTGTTTCAGTGTAGACAGTATGGTGGGCGATTTAATCTTCTCTGTCAAATGCTTATATGGCGTGCCCCAGACATTTTCAGCTAGTTGCGTTTTCACATAGTTGTCCCAATGCTATTTCCTTGTGACCATTAGTTTTTCTTTATATTTTGCTTTCGCATCACGATAGTCAGCCAATCTGATTTCTTTATCTTGTATGGTTATCGCCTTTTGATAAAATTTGCGTTTCTTCCTACTATCTTTTCGGAGTAGGGATAATTCTTTGGTCCATGGCGTTAGTGTTTTGGGCCTGCAGTTGTGCTTTGGAATGCTTTCTTCCTGTGCCCTTACTGATAGTTGCATGAGGACATGGATTCTGAAGTCCACACTACCACGTTCTGAAGCAAGGTCAGCTGATTCTACTATCTGTCTCAGTGAAGGCCAGTTTGCTCTCTTCTCGATTACTGGTCTCTAGAGTCCCATGTAACTCTACCACTATCCCATTATGGCCACTATGTACCAGCCATGGCCGCACTTCCCACCTGTGGCAGTGTGGTAAAGCTTTATCGTTTACTATAGTTATATCTATCTCGCTCTGTGACCTGCCATTGTCGAACGTTGGTTGTTCTCCCTCTTTGTTTAGAATGTATAGATTGTGCTCAGCGAGGATTTCATTGATGATTCTTCCTCTATCATCTGTGGCGTTTGCATGCCGAAGGGTTGACTTTGCGTTAATATCAGCTGCGATGAGCAATTTTCCTCCTATTACATATTCCGCCACCATCTTAATCCAATCCGCATATGGTTCTATGTCATGGGAGTATTGGGCGTACAAGGATGCTATTATCCACGTATCATTACCTCTTTTCAGTTCTACTGTTGTTGCATGAGTATTACTTAACTGAGTAATTTTAGTAATAGTTATATCTTCTGCTTTTACTACCAATGCTGCCATCGGTGGCGTATCTCCTGTTATCACTCTACTATTACTTGGGATACATACCAGTTTGCCGTTTCTAGACTATGGTTCCTGCAAACATGCTATATCAATTCGTGTCTCCTCCATTGCCTTAGGAAGCTCGTTGCTCACCATGGTGCTATTCTTCATATTTAACTATAGTATCCTCAATCTATTTGCGTTTTCTTCTCTATTCATATTGAATTTTAGCGATCGGTCTGTCGTGCAGCGGTCTTATATGTTGGGCAATCTGAGCTTCCTCCTTTGTTGCAAACTTTTTTTCTTCTTTTACATGGAATGCATCCTATTGGGGGCTCCCTTGACGAGCAAACAACTTTCTTACGTCCCTTCTCCCCACACTCGGCGCAGGTTATTTGTTCATCATCACAGTACTTAGTTGTGTGGCCTAACCCACAGCATTTAAAACATTTGCTTATTGCATCGTAGTCCTCAATATACAGTGCCAGGAAATTCATAAAAACTCGTTCTTGATTCAAAAGAATTGTTTTTATCTTTGGTGCAACTTCCAACACTATGCTAGTTGTGCTCCTCCCCTTCTGACCTGCATTGAATTTGATCTTCGCCCCTTCAGAAAATTCTTCTTCGCTAATATTTCCTTCCATATTTAGTCTATAAGGCTGTAAGAGAAATACACTCTCCGTAACGGACCCCATGAGTTGTAAGTAGTGATCGTCGTTTTTTAGTTTCTTCACACCTAATGTGTTGTATCGTTTCTGCCCTTGCCTGTAACTTTTTACAATCTTCTTCGGATGCTGTTTCCACTATTACGACCGTTGGTGTGGATCTTATGGCCATGATCTTCAATTTTTCTTGTTGAGGATCTATTTCTCTTGTCAATGCGTCCCGAACATCTTTAGTGTTTTGATCGTTTGTAGGTATAAAAAGTAGTGTCGTAGCCTGCTTTTCCTTGGCTTTTTCCATCTTTGCAACCGTTTTACGTTGTTTTGGGTTACCTACTGCAACTACAGATGCGAACGTTTGTGTCGTTTTTAGTCCAACGCCTTGAAGGTGGCTGTTTTCCTCTCGTGCTTTTCGCAGTTCATCTTCTAAATTTTGTATTTTCTGTTTTGCGTCTGGTACAGTTTCGAACAGCAGCTCATCCACTTGTTGTCTCAGCCTGTCATTTTCCTCTTTTATCATGTCTGTTTGGCCTTCGAGCATCGCCTGTTGGAGTGCCTCAATGGACTGCGAGTCCTGTGGTGCTCTAGTTGTAGTGAGCACTTCTACTTGTTGTCAAAGTCGGGTGTTTTCTGTATTTAATACGTCTATATCTCCTTCTAGTCTCGATTGTGTCAATACTAATGCCCAGATTCTATTTCCCACGAGCTTTTCAATTCAGTAGCAAAATCGCTAAGTATTTCTTCTACTGCGCGAATTTTCTCGGCGTTTGTTGCACGTTTTGGTGTATCAAAAGTTGCCATTTTGTTTCCATGTGCTTCTTCACTCTTTTTCGATGTACATGGTGGTGTAAATTGCTTTTTTATATCTTGTCCGTGCAGCTTCAGTAGAGAGCCGCTCCGTTGGTGCCTCTTTACATCCACTGTACCGCAGATCTGCACACGTTCAATAAGCGCGCCTAAATTTCCTTGTGTCCAGTAAGGACGCGTGTTGCGAGTTGTTATCAGCACGTCTTCAAGTAAAATACTCTCCCACCATTTCGGTTTGGTCAACCAATAAAATATTTAAGCCAAGATGACGTTGCTATGATTTCAGCAAATCGACTTGCACGCTAGAAACCAACCAATACAAAATTTCCCGCCGAAATGAAGTCAGTCCTCTTTCAGCGAATAGGATAGTAGAAGGGCAACCGCCAATCATGGTACTTCCCTCCGTAATGACGTAGAAGAGCGCACAGCAAATCACCAACAAGTGGTGAGATGACCTGTTAGAACTGTTACCGCCAAAATTACGTCACTACGTAAGCAACCAATGGCAGACCAGTTAATCCCGACAAAATTACGTCACTACGTAAGCAACCAATGGTAGACCAGTTTATCCTGCCAAAACTAAAATACGTTGGCATATATAGTTCTTAACATCCATTTCTTCTCAATTCAGTCACATTATCTACACATAAAACACATTTCCAAGCACAAAAAAAAAAAACAGCAGAATCTCTATAAGTGAAAGTCAAATGAAAATGAGATCGACGGAAGACAAGTAGGTAAACTGCTGATTATTTCAAAAGTAATCGCCATAACTATTAATATATTTATCTCACTGTGACACATGACGGTCACTATCTTCAAGGAAAAATGTTTATGGTTGCCTACGGAACTATGATTGTACCCACGCATGCCTCTCTTCATACGAAGCAGACCGACGGCCAAGAATGTCTGTCCTTATGGCTCCAAAAACATGGAAATCGCATGGGGAAAGATCGGGACTGTATGGAGGATGTGTAAGGGCCTACCAGCAAAAGTTCTGGAGCGTACTCTAAACAACCTTAGCAACATGTGGATGTCTTGTCCCACAGTGGGTACATGTATTAACAGTTATGGAGGTTACTTTTAAAATAGTAAAGAGTTTTCTTACTTCTTCCATGTATTTCCTTTTCATTCGACTCTCCCTTACAAAAAAGTAAAGGAAGAAAAATTTCATAGATTTTTAAAAAGCTATTAGCTGGCGGTCCTGTTGTGCAGAACCGAAACTGATTACCTCAGGGAATTCTATTGACATTCCATCTGTTTCTGAATAGGTCTCGACCTAGACTCCTCTCCTCAACTTTTCTCCAGGGCTCCACTAACTAGCTCATAAGAGTCCGGGGGCAGATGAGTGCCTGCGCTCCTCAAGTCCGTCGTATGCACTTTTCAGACTTCCATACCTAAATCGGTACAAGCGGAACCTTTAATGTATCACCTTGTTGTCCGTCTGTCTGACTCTTAAAAACCTTTTGGTTCTCAGGAACTGGTTGACGTATCAAGTTGAAATTTATCTCGCATTCTAAGATCTATGGTCCCCTGGTGGTGTAGAAAACCTAACCTTCTAAGTCAGGGCTTCACAACATACGTGCTCGCGGAGCAAGCTGTGAGCAGCAAGGCGCGAGCACGGAGCAGCGCGAGCACGCTACCCCCACTACCGGACCAGAGCGGAGAGTGGGGAGAGTCACGTGGGGCAAACAACGGCTGTCGCCAGTCAGTGTAAATCCGCGATTTCGATCAGACAATGCGTTTCTCAGGCGCGTCTTGTTACATTTCATTGCAGAGAACAGTTATTCACAAACATACATGGAACCGAACATTGATATTATTGTAGCCGCCAGTTTGTGCAAATGAGGAAATCTATCCTAAGGGAAGTGTCTGTAAAATTCCAAAATGTTTTTCGTGTTCTGAAATTTGTCTCTGTATTCTCTGTCACACTGCAGCTCAATAATTTCTAGTTGCAGCTCAGGACGAATCTCTTCAATATTCGCTGAATATGGAGAGGAGAACAGATCAGAATCACTGTCTAGTGCTGTCAGATCTTGAAAGCGGTGATCAAATTCTTCCTTAAGGGTAACTAAACTATGTGAATAACGTTCACAGTCTTTGTGAACATCTTGCATGGATGATAATTTAGGAAAATGAGCTAGATTTCCTGTTTCCAGCTGACTCACCCAAAGTGTGGTTGGATTGAAGATTTTTTAGCAAACAGAACACAGCATGTTGTTATCAATGGAGAGACGTCTACAGACGTTAAGGTAACCTCTGGCGTGCCACAGGGAAGTGTTATGGGACCATTGCTTTTCACAATATATATAAATGACCTAGTAGATAGTGTCGGAAGTTCCATGCGGCTTTTCGCGGATGATGCTGTAGTATACAGAGAAGTTGCAGCATTAGAAAATTGTAGAGAAATGCAGGAAGATCTGCAGCGGATAGGCACTTGGTGCAGGGAGTGGCAACTGTCCCTTAACATAGACAAATGTAATGTATTGCGAATTCATAGAAAGAAGGATCCTTTATTGTATGATTATATGATAGCGGAACAAACACTGGTAGCAGTTACTTCTGTAAAATATCTGGGAGTATGCGTGCGGAACGATTTGAAGTGGAATGATCATATAAAATTAATTGTTGGTAAGGCGGGTACCAGGTTGAGATTCATTGGGAGAGTGCTTAGAAAATGTAGTCCATCAACAAAGGAGGTGGCTTACAAAACACTCGTTCGACCTATACTTGAGTATTGCTCATCAGTGTGGGATCCGTACCAGATCGGGTTGACGGAGGAGATAGAGAAGATCCAAAGAAGAGCGGCGCGTTTCGTCACAGGGTTATTTGGTAACCGTGATAGCGTTACGGAGATGTTTAATAAACTCAAGTGGCAGACTCTGCAAGAGAGGCGCTCTGCATCGCGGTGTAGCTTGCTCGCCAGGTTTCGAGAGGGTGTGTTTCTGGATGAGGTATCGAGTATATTGCTTCCCCCTACTTATACCTCCCGAGGAGATCACGAATGTAAAATTAGAGAGATTAGAGCGCGCACGGAGGCTTTCAGACAGTCGTTCTTCCCGCGAACCATACGCGACTGGAACAGGAAAGGGAGGTAATGACAGTGGCACGTAAAGTGCCCTCCGCCACACACCGTTGGGTGGCTTGCGGAGTATGAATGTAGATGTAGATGTAGATGTAAGTGTCAATTTCATTTTAAAAGCTCGTATTCGATCTATGAAATGAGTAATTAGCAGATCTTTACCTTGTAGTGAAATATTCAAAGCATTCAGATGGCTAGTTAAATCTGCTAAGAACGCGAGATCACATTTCCATGAAGGCTCTTTCTATTCAGGAACACACATGTTATTTATTTCCATGAACATATTTATCTCATCTAATAGGCAAAAATTCGATTTAATAATTCGCCACGAATAAGCCAGCGGACCTCGCTGTAATAAGGCAGGCTACCATACTGGATTTCTACATCCTCAAGAAAGCTTTTAAATTGTCTGTGTTGTAGCCCATGCTCCCTTATATAATTGGTTGTACGAACAACAACACTCATCACATTTTTTAGAGTGATACTCTTTGCACATAAGTTTTCCTGGTGGATCACACAGTGAACGCCCCTTATTTCATTCGGCACGGTCAGTTTTTGCATTTTCTCCTTCAACAGCGCAACGAAACCTAATTTTTTCACTGTCATCGCTGGAGCACGGTCTGTAGACACTGAAACTAAAGAATTCCACGACAATCCTATATTTTCAACACTTTCTTCAACACTACTTAAAATATCACCTCCGGTTGTAGTGTTCTTCATGGCTGCTACATCGAGGAGCTCCTTCCTCACCTGAAGATCTCTATTAACACCTCTAATAAATATGGAAAGCTGCGCTGTTCCAGTGATATCAACACTTTCGTCCAGAGCTAGAGAATACGCCATAAAATATTTATAGATATTTGCAAGCTGGCTCTGGACGTCGTCTGCCATGTCCTGTATGCGACGCATAATGGTCATGTTAGATAATGGCACAATCAGAAACTGTTCAACTTGAGATGGACACAAATGTTCCGCTGCAGCTACCAAACATTCTTTTATTAAATCGCCATCAGTTAAGGGGCGCAGGGATTTTGCTAAAAGCAAAGCAATTTTGTAACCCACTCTGAGAGCTGCCTCAGTTGATTTTTCTTCGTCGTCCAGATCTTCTTCGGATAGCTTCCTTTTAAGTTTAATAACTTCCTGTGCACGATCTGGTCAATCACATTTTCCACGTCCGTAGTCTTTCGCGTGGTACGACATATAATGTCGCTGCAAATTAAATTTCCTAAAAGAATTTAGCGTTTTGTGACATACTAAACATTTTGCAACACGATCTTTTTCTGTAAACAGATACAATTCCTCCCAATGGGGGTTGAACTGCGAAAGCATGGTTGGGGTTACACAACGGCGACTTCACATGATTCTTAACCAGCGAAGTGACTGTTAGAGCTGATCGTAGTACTTTAAGCGTTACACAGTCGGCGCGAATTCAATAGGCACGCTGCGGTCCTATTCAAACGTGCGCGCACGTTTCCCCTCCCTCCCCTCCCTCCCTACTCCGCGACCTTGCACCTGCTCGCGAGCACGTGCCTGAGCAGACGCGAGTACTCGCGCTCAAAACCGGCCAGTTGTTAAGCCCTGTTCTAAGTAAATGCAATCAAAAGATACGGCTATCCATGTTACTTTTTTCCGACTGTTTGTCAGACCGTCTCTTAAGGCCATTTTTTCTCAGGAATGCGTAGGCATATGAAGTAGAAATGTATGTCACATACTGTGATCTATAATCCCTTGGCGGGGTAGAAAACGTAAGCTTATAAGTCAATCCAATCAAAAGATACCGTCATTTATGTCACGTAAGTTGATGCACGCATACTCACTCCCTAAAGGCTGAAGCGCACTTCTCGTTGACATAAAATGATGAAATTTAGCAGAAACAAGGTTGCACACTACAAGTGCAAGGAACAGTCAGAAAATCATTCAAATGTAATTCTTTTGTCATTTCGTATCCGACATTAGACTTAAAATTAAAATATCTAGATAGTTCTGGAGTTATCGGGACCGATATAAATGTTGATAACATGCAAGAATTGTTGGAATTCTCGATTTGCGGCACCCTCAGAGCGCGGGTCTTACTCACATCTGGCCATATTTATACTAATAGAGATTTTTGACTACGGACTCTGAGTAAACTGCGGAAAAAGAGAACTGAAGCGTCTGAGGTGTAGTGTTGTAGATGGATGCTGAATGTTAAGTGTACTGATACTGTAAGGAATGATGTTTTCGCAAAACTGGTTACGAAGTATCTGCCATTGCGCTACATGGAGCCGTAGGATCATAGATGGCACATCTTGCGTGGTAAGTAACTGGAAAAATCAACAAATAAACGAGAATATTGGGTGGAGGTGTTGCTGTGATAAATTGTTACAGGAGTGGGAACTGTGGCGGTCCACACTGCACCAGACGAGCGACAGACGGTTGCTGTTGTTTTGGCCTTCAGTATTAAGGCAATGCTCTACATTAGTCTGCACTGTGCGAATCTCTTCATTTCCGCGTAATTGCTGCACCTAGATTCCATAGATCATGCCTATTGTCGTCAAGCCTTGGCGTCCTGTACATTTTTTACCCCTCCCAGACCTCCTTATATTATCAAATGGGCGATTCACTGACGCCTCAGGATGTGTCCCACAAACTGCGCCCTTCTTTTAGTCAAGTTGTGCCATAAATTTCTGTTCTCACAAATTCAGTTTATTACTACCTAATTAGCTGGTTGTTGATCCACTGTTGGCTAGCGTTGTCTGCCATACCTACACCGCACTCCCCTTAGCGACCACATTCCGGAGTTCCTATAGGGCCTTCACAGCTGCCGTATCGGTCCCAGGACTGTCGAAGTCCCCATTGTACTTCACCCCTGTAGGCCATCCCCTGCTTGGCAGTGTTGCATGCCTGCCACGACTTGGACGAGGGGTTGGTCTTCTGATCTCATATTTGCGGTTAAGCAGCTCCAGGAGCACGTCCGTGAATTTGGCGAAGACCAGGTGATGGCTTTCTTCGATACAGAAAAGGCACTTCATGGTTTCTGTAGAAACCTTTCTGTAGAAAGGTCTGTGAAGCATTTGAGAAGAAGGAGTTGGAGAAAGAGGGAATAAGCAGAAATGTTTGAAAGTGTAAGTTGGCTATAATTTCGCACCTTACAAGCACCCATCCACATACGAGGATCTACTAACACAATTAGGTATCATGTGATAGGTTGTACATCGCATATATCAATATATAAAGGAGACTGACATTGTCACGTATGCCTTGTAAATAATGGTTAACGCTTATTGCGTGAAAGGTGACGGAGTGTCTCTATTAGAGTGCTGCAACGCTCAGTGTTTGACCGGTCACTGCTCGCCTGTTGACAGGGGCACCGAGACGCTCGTGTCCGGCCCCACACGACTCGGCTCGGTCCCGTACTCGCCCCATGTCTGTTGTCCGGATTCCGGACACGTGGATAACCGAGCATGACCGGTCAACGCTGACGTCTCACCTCGCCTCGCCCCGGCTCGCTGCACTGTACTGTACAAATCCAACGCCTCTCTGTCTCTGTCACACACACACAAACACACACACACACACACACACACACACAAACAATGTATTTATCTCTGTCTCTCTCTCTTTTAATACAAAAGTAACGTTTCCAGGAACGAGTACGTGACACAGCTAAATTCATAAAGCACTTGGAAAGTAAAATGATATTTCAATACAATCGCGGATAGAAGACGTAGCAATTTTATGTCTGGAAGTGATGACAGTCTTCTCACAATCGAAAGTCAAGGCTCGATTTTTAATCATTTCTACATCCTCTTAAAAATACATATCTGTTAGTACACATCAATTACGCTAGTTAATTATAAATATATCGCATATCATAATGAAACAGTGCTTTTAACTGCAGTAATTACTCACCCGACAGTCACTGTCATTGACGCTGCAAATTTGTTTCACTTTCTGAAACCAAAGAACTAACTGGATTGTCGGTTCTTTTTCGCCTTTTAATTCATCTGAGGCCTCTTTACATGGTCTTAGAAAATGCGCAACTTTTCCTGCAAGCTTATTATCACATCCTTGTAATCTATAAGCGGAGTCCTTTTCCGTCAGTAAAGCAGCAACTTCATTATATTGAGTGTGTAAGGATTCCAGCATAGTGTACAAGCTATTCCAGCGAGTGCAGACCTCTTGTTCAAACGATGATTTCAAATGCGAGCAGAGGCCACTTTTCTTAATGTACCTTACAATGCATTTTGCAGTATTTATTGTCGATGCGACGTTCGGGGCATGATTTAACAAGAAGTTATCTTCATCGAATGTATGGCTAAGTGCTGTGTTTATACAACGAGCAGCACAAGGAATCCATTCGTGATTTTCCAAAGCCTTTATTACATTGGCAACCTGGTCGGAGACAAAAACGAAACTGTGCAACTTGTGCGGCGAAATGTCCCAATCAGCCATCCACTCTTCAATTTATTTCATAATATTTACTCCCGTCTTCTTCACGTTAGGAAATTTTGTTGTAAATAAAACATTGTTCACAAGAAATCAATCTCTGTTAATGTAATGTGTTGTAAGTGTCAAACAGTGCACCTGATTATGCGAATCAGTCCACATATCAACTGACGCAGCACTTGTTTTATTAATAACCTCCGCAGTAACAGAAGGCATTATGCTGCTTCGCATTGCATCAGCTTGTTCTTCGACATGTCTACTTACAGTAGAGGGATGTAGCATGACATCTGCCATGTTAACTTCTCCATAATGCGTACCTAGATGTATTAATTCTTGGCCTAGTTCTATGAAACCTTTACCGAAAACAGCATTAAAAGGGCTCGTATCTTGAGCACACATTGCAACACATTTTGCTGAAGTTTCTAGGAGAGGTTAGAGCGAAGGAGAAACGGGTCACCCCAGCGCTGCAGAGCGTACGAGACTCGCCAACATAAATACTCCACCCATCTTAAGAAATATGTCATTGCTGATTCATGAGAATTGATAGCAGACTGCCCAGTGTGTAGCCTCAGCCCTGGTGTCAGTTACAGATAACCAGTGTGAGGGGAGGTTACTAAAGTGTACTCTCGGCAAGCCTAGCTATCTTCGATCGTCTATGGAATCAGTAGTCCAACTGGAAGGACGCTGTTGCTACCAGCTGCATTGCCAGCTTCTGAGACTGCACTGATGGGTCGCGAAGGCCGGCCGGCATCACTCCACAGACCTAGTGGAGGCTTGACTGCATAACCTGGATGATGTCCATCGTCCACCTTCGAGTGGGTGGGCGCCACTGATGCTCATCCAGTTCTAGTGGCAGAAACCGATGCTAATGGATCCTGATTCCCATATGGGGCTGAGGGCCGACCAATATGAACCAGCGAGATCCTAAGTGCAAATCTTCGACGTTCACAAGAGCACTTTGGAAACGAGTACTGAGAGCTAGAGGCCGCCGGATTCCAAGGATCGACGACCAGATGCTTCACTGCGCTGGCCCTATTGCTGCGAGTCGAACCCACGCTGGCTTCCCTCCACTGACAAGGTACTGTCCAGCCGGCCCGGTTGTGACACAGCGCTTTGGAAGACAATCTTGTATTTCTGCCTAACAAATGTATTGTTTACAGTGACGTTTTCCTGGCACTCTCCAATGCATCCTGCGCGGCTCTTTCCTGACGAGTGTAGGAGTCTTTGACTGGAACCCTGTAGGACATCACCTTCCCACACTGGTCTGGCAGGCTTCAGGTGGACGCGTGGAGCCTTATCCATTACATCATAAATTGGAAGTCCTCATGGGAGTAAGAAAGTATGAGTCTTCTACCATTGAATTGTGGCCTGCGTCGTCTCAGATCTAGCTGGGTGATGTTTGCAAGCTCATAGCCTCACGTATGTGTAAGATGAAATGTGGAGAACGACAGTTGAAATGCCCATCTGACTATCAAGGTTTAGTTTTTCATGATTTCCCTAAATTGTTCTAGGCCAATGTTGGGGTGTTCCTTGAAGAAAGCCACAGCCACTTTCCTCTCCCAACCCATTCACAAACTTACCTTGTGTTCCGTGTCTAATGGTCGCGTTGTCCACAGGATGTTAAACTCTAATCTTCTTTTCCTTCCTGCATAAGATGTAGTCTCAATTATTACTGCAGCATCGTGTAGTTCTATAATTATTGTGGCAACGTCAACCAAACTCATTTTACAAACTCTCTCCCTTACCTTTCTTGTTAGTGTCCGTTTCTTCTAAACGTCACCTTCAATTAATGTAGTGACAGTAGAAGAAAATCGAAGTGTGTAGCAGCAAACACGGATCCTGTGATCCCTTTCCCTGACGCACTGTAAGGTCGAAACGGAAGCCACTTTGAACTTGAACATGTATATACCTTGTTAATCACCAAAGGCACTAACCGCTACACATGTATCCCCGTGGCTTTGGTGAGTAATACATTCGGAGCGTACTTCTGGTGGAGCAGAAAAATTTCTTAGAACGACCGCAGACATGAGACCTTGAACTATTACGAGTTTGTTACCTGCATTATTAGGAAATCTCTTCCGATGCTCCACCTTGCATTGACAGTTAGGTAGTTCTAGACGTTACAGCAACCGTTCAAACAATGCATTTATTTTTACTACGTCTATTCTGTGCACATTCTAATTTTAGTCCTCGAACTACCCAATTCATGTCTCACTTTGCCCTTTCTCTTGGATTACCAGTTGCTCCTCAATCTCCATACTGCGGCATAGCTTTCATTTCTCCATAGACTTTGACTAAAGAGCTTCTTGTAGAACAAGATTCCTTCACCACTCTTACTTTGACAAACATTAATTGGAATTTAAGCAGATACTTTATTCCCTCTTTCCTTTATTTCCTTCTTCAATCCTCTGTTCCCCATTACGCGCAGATTTTCTATTTCACATAACGTCCCTTTATGTGCGTATACTTTTAACTTCTACAGTGTTTTAAACATAGCTGCACAACAGCAACGGTTCCACGTAGTAAAATTATAAACAGTTAGAAGACACTGTTAACCTACACAGAGAAGTCAAAAGGCGTAGATTAGATCTGTGGGAAGAGTTACAAATTTTCAAACATCTAGAGCTCAAGGACGGTAATATACTGAACGACTATTTGAACCTTGCTTGTAGACAATTTTTCGAAGGCTTTAAACCTGTACTGTTTATGGTATAACATTAATGCTGGTAACCTTAGTGGTCTATTTCCTCAGGAAGCTATGATGCACCTTCAATGCTTTAAGCTCACTACCCTTTATGTAATGTGGTTTTCCAACGATGTATGGTTGCCACTACATCGGTCCTTATGTGATTTTGTCTGGCTCTAAAACGTCTCACAGGGATAATGACACGTGTAATGTGTTTGAAGTTATGTGCTACGTATTCGGTCACGGCTTCCATGCTGTGTCACTAGAACTAGTACGGGCAGCCTATCCAGTTAGGGTGTGCTCGCCCCATCTCGTACTTCGTGCTCGCGTACTCGGTCATGCAGGACTCTAGTCTCTATTACCATACAAGGAGAGGTTGGAACGACAGTGGAAATCAAACGGCAGGTGGAACTCAAGCCCTGGATGGAAGGCCCACACAGACGTGGTGGTCCTGCTTAAACACAGGAAGTAGCAAGACGGAAGTTGTGACACCTGAGCTCTGGGGCACAATAGAGTCGCGACTGGCTGGTTTTGTAGCCAGACGGGAAGGATTACACTACGGAAACTACGAAAATCTTGGACGCAGCTGAGAGGAACGAGGAAGCGTCACCTCGGAAACCACGAAGGGTGGGTTATTTCAAAGGATTTTTAAGCAGAAGCTTAACATTGTACGAGTTTAGTTTTTCCTCGCAAACTTTCGGCGCTGGACGACAAAACACTAAAATATGGTTAGTCGGCGTTCGGAAGAATCTGTAGAGAGGGAGAATATTCCGTGGTTTCGGAAATATGATTCCTTTCCGGTTCAAAATGGTTCAAATGGCTCGGAGCACTATGGGACTTAACATCTGTGGTCATCAGTCCCCCAGAACTTAGAACTACTTAAACCTAACTACCCTAAGGACATCACACACATCCATGCCCGAGACAGGATTCGAACCTGCGACCGTAGCGGCCACGCGGTTCCAGACTGAAGCGCCTAGAACCGCACGGCCACACCGGCCGGTAATTTCCGGAATTACGATGATGGGGAGCTGAGCCTTGCTGGGAGGCCAGCGGTGGAGAGACGAGGTTGTGAGCGAACGTGTGTGACGGTCGCTCAATATCAGCTTTGTTGGTACAGACGTACTTGCTGTCCTTGCTCTCAGGAGAGTTCGAACAGTTGGGGACTGTACTGTTGCGAACCTATACGATTCTGGACGTCACCTCCGGGTTGGAAGTCATCGTTGAATACGCAGCGTTCAGTAATTAAGAGGACTCTCTCTGCCTATACTTAAGTTGAGACGTTATCTCAACTCCGTCCTTGTGTCTGGGAGTTCGCGTTTCTCGTCTGTAGAACAGAGAGAGGAGAATACAGTATTGGAATATATTAGTCAGAGGACCGCCTTCTGCCATCCTAGTGTTTGAAAGAGTTTATTGTGGCTGGAGTTCTTCCATCGTGCTACGGTCGCAGGTTCGAATCCTGCCTCGGGCATGGATGCGTGTGATGTCCTTAGGTTAGTTAGGTTTAATTAGTTCTAAGTTCTAGGCGACTGATGACCTCAGATGTTAAGTCGCATAGTGCTCAGAGCCATTTTCTTCCATCGTCGCAGACGAGTACAAGAACCATCACTGCGACGCTCCGGATGCAGTACATACGGTGATATCGCAAAATGCTTCAGCTTATTACGGCTATAAAAGCTAAACAGCTGTGATCACGTTAGTTTATTTCGACTGAAGTTCCACACTACCGCAGATCATCTTTGAAAGTAGTATCTTCTAGTGTTTGGTATGTAGATGATGTCAGTCATTTCGCGTTATTGATATTTGACCGCGCAGTCATAATAAGGGGCAGAGTTGGGCAATTGATTAGTTATTTTACTTAGGAAATGTAAAATTTCTAATATAAAGGTTTTTTTCAATCTATAATAATAATATAAGCAGGAACAACATTTATCATTTAGTAGGATTAGTTGCCTTCATCATTCATTTATGTTTAGATTGTAATTTATAGAACTAAGAGACCCTAAGATCTGCTTCAGGGAGTAGTCAGACGAGGCCGAATCTTCATTTTAGCGTTTATTATTCTCCGTTGCGCACATTCATTTTACACCCGGCTGGAGTAGCATCTTGGAAAAGTGGGAAATGAAAAACCGGATTGGTTCCAGCAGAGAAATGATGTGAAACAGGGCAGTCCATTGTCACCTCTCCTCTTCATTGTGGTCTTGGATAAGATAACGACTAAGGTGGCAGCAAAAACTAAAAAAGACAATATGAGAGGAATGTGTTAGCAGATTACTTGATAATGTGTGGAAAGAGGGAGGAGGAGATTCAGGAATAGCTGGATGCTTGGTAAGAAACTGTGAGACATTATGGAATGAAATTTAATTTAAACAAGTACGAAGTCCTGGTTACAACTAAAAATACAGGCAGACCAACGAGCGGAGTAGGGGTTGGAGTGTGTCAAGTACTTGGGAAGAGTGCTAGAGGAAACTGTAGAAAATGAGAAGGATATCATCGAACGTGGCAGATACGCAGAAGTATTGCTGAGAAGTGTTAAGATCCTTTTTTGGAATAAAGCGTCCCGCAAAAAAGCAAAGAAGTACTATATATAAATAACTAGATGCCAGTACTGCACTATGCATCCGAAACACGCATAATGAAGAATAGGGATACAAGTAGATTACATACATACAAATTTTGGTTTTTCAGAAGAATGATAGGAGTAACAAGGAGAGATAGGATGACGAATGAAAGCGTAAGGGTAATAGTACAAAAGGATCTTTGCAGAACAGGATATAAACGTCAAGGCTAAGTTGGTATGGGCTCTTAAAGAGAATGGAAGAGGATTCCCAAGAAAATACATGAAATGGGGATGAAAAGGAAACGACCAAGAGTAAGATCAAGGGATAGATGGCTGAAAGGTGTAGAGGAGTGTGTTAAAAAAGAGGCGAGGACTGGTCCAGAGCGAACGCAGAATGATAGTGGGAAAGCAGTACTACTTGGTGAGGCTTATGTTCCTGTACTGGAAACTATTCAAGATGATGACGATTTCCGTTTTAGTTATTCAGACTCCCAACCCTATTTTCAGCATTCTTCTGGAGCATTACATTTCAAAAGCTTCCGTCGGCTCTTAGTAAAGAAGCCTTCCCCAGACGCGCCATTTTTATTCCGCTATCTTTTTCTTCCGTCCACTGTAGCGGCAGCCCATGCCGGCAGAGACTCCAGGAGGCAGCACGAGCCCAAGTGTAGCAGCAGTGCTTCTTAGTCGGCTCAGGTTTCTGCAGGCAGTTGCAGTGCAGCAGGCGCCACCTGCTGGCTGTACGCGGCAGCAGGTAGGTATGGGTGGGGCAATTATGCACACCGGCGACCGCCCTTTGACAAACGAGCGGACGCGGCGCTCGCCAGAGGACAGCCGCAGGGCGCACCGGTGGCGGCTCCCGACTGATGGCGTGCCGCGCCGGGGACGCCGCACACTACCTCTGCAGGCGCCGTCTGGCGTTACCGCGGCCGATTGAAGCCAAACGTCCACCTGCAGCTCCGAAAGCAGTACAAAGGTTTCACGCGATAAACTCTGCTATGTGAATCTCTGCAACCTGCACTAAGCCAGATGCTATGAACGAGCGTATACAAAGGAAACACAGAAATATTAAATTAATGTTATCACCACTGTCAACACTTAACGATACTGCAAATGTAACTGTAAATTGTAATGGATATTAAGCGAGCAGCAAATTCGAGCGAATAGCAAATGTAAGTAATGAAGACTCCGAAATTAACTGCAGTAAGATAGTGTATTTCTAATATTTTACACTACTGCCCGGCTTATTGTCATTACCAATAGCGTCAAGGAAAGCCGACCCGTTTCCGGGAGCGCAGTTCCGGAGACGGGCTCTGTTAGCGCCGTCGTACGGCCGTATTCGACGGCATACAATACGTCACTGCCGCGGCGTGCGCCTCGCCAAGGCACGACACCTAGTCGCGGACATGTGGCGTTTTGGAAAGGCAAAATTATTTATCGTATGGAAAATCAACTTCATAATGTCCAAATTATACAGACAAAAGAAAACTACTACAGTTCTGAAAAAAATACTACAGATCACAAACGCCTGAAATAAAATACTGTAGTGCAGACCGCGAATTCTATGAAAACAACAGCTTTACCACAATATTGTAGATTAACACACTTACATCAGTATTTGATGTTCAGGTGATATGTCCAACTGTAGCTTCTACGCAACTTCCGATCTGGCCGTGGAGCACTGCCGGACATGCTCGCCCCGTCTGCTTTGGCGCTCTGTAGTCACATTCAGAACAATCGATAGTGCTAGATTTTCTCCGTGGCAGCCCCAGTTCTAAAGCGGCCTTTTCCAGTTCTGACAAGGTGGCATCAAATCTTCCTGGATAATTCGGACATTGGCCCCGATGTAATGCTGTCCATGGTCCTTACGACCAAACTTTTATGTTAGGCTTCCGTCTCTATTTTCGTGCCTCCTGCAGCAGAAGGGGTTGATTCTGCTGTAGGACTGCTACCCAGGATAGTATCCCTGGCGACAATAAAAGTTCGTCCAAGCTCTACCTTAGCAGCTCCTGGGAGCGGAACTGCCTGTGTCAACGACCTGTAGACTGCCAGCTAGGGGGAAACGTTGAGCGAGTTAATAGCAAACACGGAAGCTATCGCATCACTGCGAACCAAGCGTAATGACACCATGGAAGCCGATAGGTACCGTCATATTAGTGAGAAGGCTGAGTTTCGTAAGAAAGCCCCAACACAACGCAAGTTTAAGTATTCAGGCATCGAGCTAATAGAAAAGAGTCCCTTAAAGGAGAAACTACGAAATTCTGAAGTTACTAGGAGAGGTTAGAGCGAAGGAGAAACGGGTCACCCCAGCGCTGCAGAGCGTACGAGACTCGCCAACAGAAATACTCCACCCATCTTAAGAAATATGTCAATGCTGATTCATGAGAATTGATTGCAGACTGCCCAGTGTGTAGCCTCAGCCCTGGGTCAGTTACAGATAACCAGTGTGAGGGGAGGTTACTAAAGTGTACTCTCGGCAAGCCTAGCTATCTTCGATCGTCTATGGAATCGGTAGTCCAACTGGAAGGACGCTGTTGCTACCAGCTGCATTGCCAGCTTCTGAGACTGCACTGATGGGTCGCGAAGGCCGGCATCACTCCACAGACCTAGTGGAGGCTTGACTGCATGACCTGGATGATGTCCATCGTCCACCTTCGAGTGGGTGGGCGCCACTGATGCTCATCCAGTTCTAGTGGCAGAAACCGATGCTAATGGATCCTGATTCCCATATGGGGCTGAGGGCCGACCAATATGAACCAGCGAATACTTCAGGCCGACCTGGAGCGAGATCCTAAGTGCAAATCTTCGACGTTCACAAGAGCACTTTGGAAACGAGTACTTAGAGCTAGAGGCCGCCGGATTCCAAGGATCGACGACCAGATGCTTCACTGCGCTGGCCCTATTGCTGCGAGTCGAACTCACGCTGGCTTCCCTCCACTGACGAGGTACTGTTCAGCCGGCCCGGTTTGACACAGCGCTTTGGAAGACAATCTTGTATTTCTGCCTAACAAATGTATTGTTTACAGTGGCGTTTTCCTGGCACTCTCCAATGCATCCTGCGCGGCTCTTTCCTGACGAGTGTAGGAGTCTTTGACTGGAACCCTGTAGGACATCACCTTCCCACACTGGACTGGCGGGCTTCAGGTGGACGCGTGGAGCCTTATCCATTACATCATAAATTGGAAGTCCTCATGGGAGTAAGAAAGTATGAGTCTTCTACCATTGAATTGTGGCCTGCGTCGTCTCAGATCTAGCTGGGTGATGTTTGCAAGCCCATAGCCTCACGTATGTGTTAGATGAAATGTGGAGAACGACAGTTGAAATGCCCGTCTGACTATCAAGGTTTAGAGTTTTCATGAATTCCCTAAATTGTTCCAGGCCAATGCTGGGGTGTTCCTTTAAGAAAGCCACAGCCACTTTCCTCTCCCAACCCATTCACAAACCTACCTTGTGTTCCGTGTCTAATGGTCGCGTTGTCCACAGGATGTTAAACTCCAATCTTCTTTTCCTTCCTGCATAAGATGTAGTCTCAAATATTACTGCAGCATCGTGTAGTTCTATAATTATTGTGGCAATGTCAACCAAACTCATTTTACAAACACTCTCCCTTACCTTTCTTGTTAGTGTCCGTTTCTTCTGATCGTCACCTTCAATTAATGTAGTGACAGTAGAAGAAAATCGAAGTGTGTAGCAGCAAACACGGATCCTGTGATCCCTTTCCCTAACGCACTGTAAGGTCGAAACGGAAGCCACTTTGAACTTGAACATGTATATACCTTGTTAATCACCAAAGGCACTAACCGCTACACATGTATCACCGTGGCTTTGGTGAGTAATACATTCGGAGCGTACTTCTGGTGGAGCAGAAAAATTTCCTAGAACGACCGCAGACATGCGAGCTTGAACTATTACGAGTTTGTTACCTGCATTATGAGAAAATCTCTTCCGATGCTCCACCTTCCATTGACAGGTAGTTCTAGACGTTACAGCAACCGTTCAAACAATTCATTTCTTTTTACTACGTCTATTCTGTGCACATTCTAATTTTAGTCCTCGAACTACCCACTTCATGTCTCACTTTGCCCTTTCTCTTGGCTTACCAGTTGCTCCTCAATCTCCATACTGCGGCATAGCTTTCATTTCTCCATAGACTTTGACTAAAGAGCTTCTTGTAGAACTAGATCCCTTCACCACTCTTATTTTGACTAACATTAATTGGAATTTAAGCAGATACTTTGTTATTCCCTCTTTCCTTTATTTCCTTCTTCAATCCTCTGTTCCCCATTACGCGCAGATTTTCTATTTCACATAACGTCCCTTTATGTGCGTATACTTTTAACTTCTACAGTGTTTTAAACATAGCTGCACAACAGCAACGGTTCCACGTAGTAAAATTATAAACGGTTAGAAGACACTGTTATCTTACACAGAGAAGTCAAAGGGCGTAGATTAGATCTGTGTGAAGAGTTACGTATTTTCAAACATCTAGAGCTCAAGGACGGTAATATACTGAACGACCAATTGAACCTTGCTTGTAGACAATTTTTCGAAGGCTTTAAACCTGTACTGTTTATGGTATAACATTAATGCCGGTAACCTTAGTGGTCTATTTCCTCAGGAAGCTATGATGCACCTTCAATGCTTTAAGCTCACTACCCTTTATGTAATGTGGTTTTCTCACGATGTATGGTTGCCATTACATCGGCCCTTATGTGATTTTGTCTGGCTCTAAAACGTTGGTTCCCTGCGAATGTGTATTAACTGGATTGTGTACCAGGGTTCGTAATTCTGTCTTAAGAGCCATTATTATCAATTTTAAAGTTCCGACATATATTCCGTTTATGGGCTTCACTAATATAATGTAATTTTTATATTTTGTCTGTATATGCCACTGTGCGTAATTCTCTCGGCGTAAGCGCCACCTGCCTTTTTTTTATGTATAACTACATTAATTGTACCAAGGCTCCCATACTGTTATAACGGGAGTGTTAAACGCCTTCCTTCTTCTTATTGTTTCTTTATCTAAGGACGTTATTAATATTGATAATTTTCACATTGCCTTTGTACGCCGATTGGCATATGGTTCGCGCCATGAGCGCCACCTGCCCTGGTCACCGATTACACGCAGTCGGTTGTGAGCTCTGCAAGATCCATATACTAATTTATATTTACGTGACAAACCCTAATTCTAGGGCTATATTTCAATTTTGACAAATGGATCTATGCCGACATTTGTAAAAACGGCGATGGTACATTAGTCCTTACTAACGTAAAATTGTAAGTTCCTGTCGTCGTTCTCATATTTCTGCAATGCAAGAGCTCTCTAATTTGTGTTAAAATCTATTCTTGACTAAAGTTTCATACTTTTCTAATGTAAGCTATGATGTTCATCGTCCTTAGGCCACATTCTGAAGAAGACAAATTTATATTTGTCGAAACCTAGGTAAAGAATTCTTTATCCATCGCAACTGGTCAGCTGTTTATAATTTTATTCTACAGTGTTATTGTATCCTTTACAAGGCATTCGTCTAATATGAACTTTACTGATAAAACTTGCCGCAATGGGTAGCCGCGCGGTCTAGGCGCCTTGTCACGGTCTGCGCGGCTCCCCCCGTCGGAGGTTCGAGTCCTCCCTCGGGCGTGGCTGTGTGTGTCGTCCTTGGCGTAAGTTAGTTTAAGTTAGATTAAATAATGCGTAAGCTTAGGGACCTATGACCTCAGCAGTTCGGTCCCATAAGACTTACTACAAATTTCCAATTTACTGATAAAACTTGATTAACCTTTAATCAAACAAGTTTAACAGTAAGAATGGCAAATCTCATGTGTATTTTACGGTACTCAATGTTTTCTTCTTTTGTATTCTTCGTCACTTTATGCGTAGGGGTCGTGAAGAGAAAAACAGGCTAACAGAGATTCAAACAGAAGAGAATGAACGTTTTTTTCTTCGACCATTCATGAATAGGACTGGAAGAAACTACGTACGGTACAATTTAAAAAATCCGCAGTCTCCGACTATAGACGCATATGTAGATAATGGTGTCTAGACAAAAGAACACGTAGTGCTGTGTAAGTTGGTTGTCGGTACGCTGTGAGATGTTCAGCAGTAATTGAAATATCTTTGACAGAGTAGGGCTATCTGGCCAGCCAAGTTCTTCGGTAACAGTTATTCATTTATGATTACATTGTTTACATGGCTTTAAATCCAGACCTTTTTCGTCAATTCTCTAGTTAGGGCTATGTTCATTCGGCTATTTCACAGCTATTGGCAGTTTCTCTTTTTGGAAATATCCAGATGTTTTCATGGGTGTTGTAAAGAAGTCACGATGAAGGACACTTTCTGATCGGTCATCTATTTCCCGAAGATATTTCTCAACATATATTTAGAAGTACACTTCCGTTTCTGACTTTGATTCGAAGGTATATAATAAACTTCTAATACAGCGAAACATTTATGTGACCGTAGAAGACGCGGTCTTTATTGTCTTCTAAATTTTGTTCATCTGTGATGTAAACATCACACCTGTTAGTTTTCTTGGTGGGTCACGTATTTTAAAGGTATGCACAGAGAAAAAGAGAGCAGTGCAGTGCAGATATAGCAGTATTTCTAAGCCATCGACACATAGCCGTGTAGGTGAGGCGAAACTCTTATAACGCACGTCAAATTTTGAGGTGGGGAATATACTGCATGCGCAGCATTTACAATTTAATTTTTACGCGAATTGAAAACTGTCCAGAACGTTCCACACTTCAACTGAATACTTACCGGTGACGGAGGCCATATTATGTTCAGAAGGAAAAGAAATAAAGAGGACAGACCTTGGTCACACGCTCTCACATTCCACCCACGTTGTTATCTACTTTAAAAGAGTTAATGACGTAATAAACAGATATCCACTTTGATAAATTGCTGGCGTAACTAGAACACTTCCTATAAAACAACAGTTGACGGTTGGTGCGTAAGCACCGGCCGAGCTCTAGTCACTAATGGAACTCTCATAATTTAATCCTACACATTAAACGCATATAACTAAATCTGTCAGATAACATGTAATGACCAACTAATGCAATCATAAATCCCTATTAGTAACTAATCACGTAGCATGAATACAGGAAAATGCTGTGGACATTGACAGTGACTACTAGAGACGCAAAAAGCGTCTAGAGGAAATTTCGTTCCCAACAACGTTCAAATAACTTGACATTGTTAGGTGTTTAGCTTCAGTATTCCTCCTTTCGTATACAGTTCTACTATCCATAAATTATTTTTCACATCTGTTTTACTATGGGCATCTGTAGTTCAGTATATGAATCCGAAAGACAAATATCTAGCTTCTCTGTCTCTCTCTTTCAGCAGTATCTATAGCAGCAGCCCTTATGAAATAAGGCATAGATACAACCTGTATCAATATACTGCATGATATATACAGTTTATTGAAAGTGGCTTATTTAATTTTGTTTTATATTGATGTATAGTTATATTTAGTGGTTGTTTTGTCAGTGTGGTAAAGCGAAGTTGATTTCGTGATTAGAGAAACAGTTTCGCTAGTATTTAAATTCGTAAGTAGTCTCGTAATTCTTTAAAAGTGATCATCAGTGCAACGTTAAACTGTGTACAGCAACGCTCGTAGCGAGAGTACAGTCTGTTCTGTTAAATTTAAGGAAACTGTCCTGTCAGCATTAATACAAACAATCTACGAGAAAAATATGAAATATAAATAACTATCAAATATGCCCTGTTTGAAAAGTATATCACTCTTGAAATGTTAATTGTTTCACAGATAAATTATAAATGCCTTACTTGTTTGCGCTATGAATAAATGCTGTGCTGTTGCTATCTCCAAATTACTGTGGCTGCTGCTAAGCTAGTTAAAAAAATAAAAATTCCACCTATTAGCAACATGATGTGCAGTGCATGTCTTAAGCTATAGAGATATCCTCACAACGTCTGTGCTAATAAATTCCATTAGTGTAACAGTCATTGTCAATTAATGTTCCCTTAATGAGAAACTCGGAGAAGGAATATTCTTTATGTGAAACTTCAAATAAAGAGACAAATGCCGATTTATGGAAAAATAATAAAGTAACTGTATAAATAAAAATTTGCAGCACTGAGACCAAATACCTTACCACTTTAAATATTAAAAATTCACTTCACATTCATAGTGGAAAAACCTGAACCAATTATCTTTACTTCCTTACAAAAACGTATGCTATCCATCTCTGAAGAAAGATCAGTAAATAATACGTCATGATATTACCATAGAAATCTAAATCCCTGACCAAATTAATCACTATACTTCGACGTTATGGTAAATGCGCTATTACAACAGCTTTTGATGTCTTCTGAATCAATTTACAGAATATTTCTCCATAAGACTGCATTCCACTAAAAGCAGAGGCTCTACTACTAGTCTGCCTCTTTTGGCAGAGATGTGGCCCACTGTTACTCAGGTAGTATGGCAGCTTTACATTTCCATGTGACATCCACAATATTTCAAAAATTACAATTTTCTGTATAAAACAAAACCCTTACATTACCCCTCAGCCACTCCAGCCAGACTTTTGCAGTGTGATTTGTATAGGTTACATTAATCAGACTGCAAAATTCTACACTACTCACAGAAAATTACAAGAACAAATAATCACATTTAACATAAAAGGAAAACTATAAAAATAAAGTTACTGGTTTGTACTACACACATTTTTAAAGCTTTAATGCACTGATGTAGTTACATATGAAATGTGTACTTGAAAACTTAAAACTAATTATTACTCAGTCCTTTGCTAAGATATATTACTTCACTTATTCACTGTTCTTACAAGAAAAATGTTACTAACGGTCCATCATAATCATCACTGTATAATCTCGTTTGAAAATCTAGGTTGACTCTTAAAACTGATGATTACAGCAACCAGCCACATTTTACAATGCTATTTATTTATTTAAACAGCCATATTACCGGTTTTGAACCAATAGGTTCATCTTTCGTGTTTTGTTTCCCCACGTGACGACACGTCCTCGGGGTGGTGATGCCCTACAACCACAACCAAGATGCGAGACAATGTCTTTTTAATTGTAATTGTGTCTCACGACGATTTTAAGTGATGTAAACTGATTATTATTATTAAATGCAAGATGTTTCGGTTTCTCCCTTCTCATTTTGCAACATCGAGAACTGTATAATGCACTTTTATATATATATATATATATATATATATATATATATATATATATATATATATATATATATATATATATATATAACGTGCCATTCAGGCACACTTAAAAGTTTCATCGCATGGAGGTATGCGTACAAAGATATAAAAGCAAAATGTGAAATCATGTGCGTCAAGACAGAGATCAAAATGCTGTATGAAAAGAAAGAACTTCTCAACAAGCAGCTGTACAGTCTATACACGCAACTTGGAAATTGCCTCTCCAGCTGTCAATTCTCCTACATCTAGCAATATATAGAGAACATCACTGAAAAAGAACAGCAGAAAATATTGTGTAGCCATAAGAAAAAACCAGATGCTTTGAAAATGAAGAAAGGTAACCTCCCCTACAAAAATTCACATGACAGCTAACATCAGTTTCATGAAAGAACTATTAACTAATATCAGTCTTACAAATAATGAAATTTCTCTCACAAACAAAGGTCTAAAGCATAACGTAGAACACAGGCTTAAAGCCAATAACTTGAAAAGCATTATTGCATCTACTACATGGTACTAGATTTATTTTCAAAGAATATTCCTAAGTATTTATTTTATTTACTAGCGATTCATCAAGAACATTAACGCATTTAATGACACTACGTAAGCATGGAAGTAGATGCCAGGGAGTAACTGATGAAATCATAACCAAATTCCTTTTAACAAATGGGAATTTTATACACTTTAATAGTGCCTAAAAGCATTTTTTAAAGGAAACAGATTTAAAATTATAATCAGAAAGCACCCTCCAAATATCAAAGTTACAATTTATTTAGAGGCAAAAAGAAACAATTTTGACTGTATGAGATTTTGGGCAGAGAACCTTGCCGCTCCCTTTTGACACGGCTGTAGTTACGACCGCTCACAACAGCCTCTGAAAGACTACACTGGTGCAAATCTGCAACACATCAGATAACTTTAAACTAAGAGCTTTAACAAGTTACACAAGCACACAAACTATGCACCCCCCCTCCCCCCTCGTAGGAGGGATGGAAATGGTACAAAACACTAACAATTAAAATATTCACCTTGCCACCGCAGGTGCAACTTGATTTTAACTTCTAAGGAAAGTCTTACGGTGAAAGTGTGACAACTTTATACACTAAAATGCTCATTTAAATAAAAGCCCATGAAATGCAATCTTATATAAAATTCTACAAGGTTGGCCAAACAATAGTTAAAATGCTCTACAGTACACATATACCGCCTCTCAAGATCATAGGCAATAATATAAAAGTTTCCAAAGATCAAAACGTATTTCAGGTATTAGGCCGTTACACTCCAAGCAATAAATTCGTTAACACACGAAATCCGACAAACATGACAGAGGCAGCTACTAACGTACTTTAGATTGATAGGGAGATTACCGAACTACCCGAACCGCGGCTTGCTCTAACCTGTCCCTACTCCACAAGGGTAAAACGGACCACCCAATTTATAAACAACCACCTTCCTGCGGGTGGGCAAACGGAGAAGAATGATGGGACGACCCCAAAGCAAAACGGCTGGTGACCTCACCAAGAAAACAAGTAAAATTTAACAAGAGTAAATCAAACATCATATCACCAATCACTTAACTTCTAATAAACCGCGATTTCTCGAGAAGACGTGGCGCAGCACCCCCAAATCGCTCTCCCTAACCGTCCGCTGACAGCCACTTCAACGGACGCAGGAAGGCGCGCCGCTCTCCCGTCTCATGTCGTCGCAGCTCGCACCGGCCAGACTGATGTCGTGGGTTGACTCCTGTTGCTCTCGTGTCGACCGCGCAGTAACTACCCCTCGCTGTACGCCGCGTCCCACTGGACTCACGTGGCGACCTCACATGCGCTGACGCTCAAGACGGACAAGTAATCTTGTGTCTCAGTGCGCGACCGACCAACGGATCGATACAACCGCCAATGACCACTGCCTGAGCAAACTCGAGCAGACTGGCAGCCTAACGCACAGACTCAGATGCAGGAACTAAGCCCCGACCGGACGACCACTCGATGAGTTTACTGGCGGAATGGAAAGACTCCCATTTTGTCGGCTTTAAAGGTTGATCCGAACGACAGACATACTAGCACTCCGAACGACAGACAGAAACTAACTGCCTAATAAATGCGGACGAGAGACAGGCCCAGACTGACCGACTGGCTAGCTCATAGCGCCCCTTAAATGCATGTGAACAGGCAACCTTTCCCCTTTCTCCCCAGAGGGAGATATCAAAGCTGCGATTGCCACAGCGGTGCCACCGCCAGAAACGGAGGGCGACTGCTTCACACTACGCGCTGCGGCGCGCTCTTCAAAACAGCAATTACTACACTTGCATGCGATGCTGCTAAATTAAATTCCAGGGAAACCAATGCCCTACCCTTCAATGCCAATAAAATAATAACAAGGCACCTCAAAAACAACAGGTCACACAGAAACAGTGACCTAAATGTTCTAAATTGCATCAATTCCAAACTTTCTAAGAATAAAGGTTCAATATTCAAAGGTGATGAAAGTAATTGTGCAGTGATAATGTATGAAAAAGACTAGCTTGACGAAACCATTCTATTCTTGAATAGTAACAACATAACTTTTGATCCTACCTCTAAATTTCAGGGCAAAATTGAGAAAACACTTTAGAATTGTAACTTCCTCCTAACTAATTGGGAAGTACGTGACGTCATTTCCCCACTGCGCCTCATCTCCGGTCACAGCCTAAGACCCATAAGGAAAACTGTCCCATCAGGCCAATTGTGAACTCTTTGAACAGCCCTTCATATAAGTTAAATAAAAACTGCTTGTTCTGCTTAAAACCTACTATACCTTTGAAAAAAAAGTGTCCATTAATGACACTCATGAACACATCAAAAAAATTAAAGATGTTTGCATTCCACCGACAGCCAAATTCGCATCACTTGACACAGTAAACCTTTATACTAACATCCCTGTAGAGGGCACCATAAACATAATCAGCCAGGCGGAGTGGCCGTGCGGTTCTAGGCGCTTCAGTCTGGAACCGCGCGACCGCTACGGTCACAGGTTCGAATCCTGCATCGGCCATGGATGTGTGTGATGTCCTTAGGTTAGTTAGGTTTAAGTAGTTCTAAGTTCTAGGCGACTCATGACCTCAGATGTTAAGGACCATAGTGCCCAGAGCCATTTGAACCATTTGAAACATAATCAGAAACAATCTACTCAAACATAAGAAACTAAGTGTGGCAGAGATCTGTGAGCTCATTGAGCTACTCAATTTGGTACTGTCATACAATTGCTTCAGTTTCAATAACAAAATATACAGACAGAAAGATGGGTTGGCAATGGGTAGCAGCCTAGCTGGGATGTTAGCTGATATTTACGTAAATCACTTAGAGTAGACATTTTTTGAAGCTAAAAGTCACATCAGCAGGAGTAGCATGCACAAAAACAATAACTTCACCATTGAGCATGAGACTAACAATAGCATCAGTTTCCTAGATGTAAAAATCACCAACATAGACCACAAACATCACTTTAAGCTTTATAGAAAATCAACATCCGGCGATGTATGTATCAACACCTCATCTTGTTATCCAAACCCGAATAAGGTGGCATATTTTAGATAAACACTGAACTGCCTACAGAAAATTCATCTTGAACCAGTTAAGAAAGAAAAAAAAATCAGTATCATTAAAACCATATCCTCAAACAATGGATGCAGCTTGTGACGGTACGTCACATAAATGGACATTTGGAGAAAGAGAAAGAAGTTTTTTTATGAGATGTGTGAACTATAAATTATCTAAACACTAAGTACGTGTGCAATGTATAACAAGCAGTAAAGACTGTAAATTATTATTATAAAAAACACAAATGTCGATGTAATTAACAAAACAGTTTTTTGTATGATCTCTGTGTATCATAGGCCATGAAAATCAGAGACAATGCTTTGATTGAACAAGCTCTCCTGTTTTGTTTCGTCTAGTGGCAGACAGCTGTCTGATAATTAACGTAAGTTTTATCTCTATTTTTGAAAAATATAATAGAATTTGTTATTAGGAAGTGTGTATTATTGACTTAGTTGTCACCTCTCATGACTGCAACCATTAATTATAATTAACAAAATTTTTACAGGATTTCGTAGTGCAGGGAGCTCATCTCCCCTAGCAGGCTTTAGTCGGCCATTACGCTGAATGTATTAATGAAAATTTCATGTCATAATATTAAATGCAAATGTGAAAGGTTTCTCTACCTTGATCTCATAATAGTCTCAGAGTTAACAGAGTAAAAATAGATTTAGTTTATTAATAGATTACTGAATGAGTTCAGTATGTTTCGAGTTTGGCCGCCTAACAGCAGATGAGATTCTCTCCAGTTTTGCCTTGCAAATAATGAACAAGAAATATTAAAAATATTTTCATTCCCCAATATCTCAGCTAATATTTATGTAGTTTGGTACAAAAATAACCAGTAGCCCCTGAGACCCATATTAACAATTACAGTTTGCGTAAGAATACGCATATTTTCTTTTCTAAGTAGCAGCGCTCACGCAAACTATTTATTAGAAAGCGGTGAGTCACGTGTTGTGTTTAAAAAATATTATATCGTACGTACTTTGGGGCAGCCGATGTCCATACGAGTGTTATCTCGGTATAAGTTAATTAAAAATCTCATGCTAGCCCACAATATTTCAAGCCACCCGAACCAAAATTATAAAATATAATTATAAAAATAAAAATATATAACTGTCCCATGATAAGTGGCAACACACACAGACACAGACACACACACACACACACACACACACACACACACACACACACACACAGACACTTAAACCATGATAAGCTCTCTCATAATAGACAAACTATTACAAAAAATCCAAAAACCATCAGTCAACAAAACTAAGCACCAGACAACCATGTAACTTACACAGGACACAGTTGAAAAGAGCAGAAAATATGTTGCACTGCCTTTCTTTGAGAGCATACCTTATAAAATAAGCAACCTATTTAAAACACAAACCTTAAAGTAAGTTTACACCCAAACAACAAACTCCAGCAGCTAGTAGTTCACAACTTAAAAAATAACAACCCCTCGTACTTAAAATTTGGCATATACAAACTCAGGTGTCTAAGTAGCCGCTCTTACTATATAGGATAAACTGGAAGAAGCATTGAGACATGGTTCAAAGAGCATATAGACGCCATACATTTGAACAACATTTCGAAAACCACATTTGCCATGCAGACAACTATCAAAAGTCATGCAATAAAGAGCACTGAAGACCATGTACAAGTACTGAACCATGCTGACAAAGGCAGACGTGTGAATTTCCTTGAAGGCATTGAAATATGTGTACATAAAAGCAAATCACCACGAACTCTCTTCACTGAACAAACCGAGTTAGCCAATGAAATCTTTCTTAAAAATTTCATTCACCTGCTTTCCAATTTAAAGTAAAAAATAAAAAAGTCCACTTTTGTAATATATATATATATATATATATATATATATATATATATATATATATATATATATATATATATATGCACATCCATCCCAACCCATTTCCTGTGCTTTCAATGTCTGCCATTATATGCCAATAGTTGTAACATTTGTTTATGTATGTCTTGCCCTTAAATTTTGTTCCAATATATACCGTAATGTTTATGTAATATCACTGCAGTAACTCTTTATACCTAGCTGCTTTATTTGTTTACCTTAATTTTTATCAGTTCTCCTTCATTGTAAATATAAATAACATAAAATTAGCAATTTGTAACTTTCTACTGACATACATATACATAATGAAATATTTCTCTGGGAGTGGACGTTTTTGGCATTGTTGTGGTTGGAATATCGCCCTCTTTGTATGCATAGCTCCATGCGATGTAACATCTAAGTGTGTGAATAGTACTTTACATTATGTGCATGTATATAAACAAAAAAGTGCATTACACAGTTCTCGATGTTGCAAGATGATAAGCAACCTGCACTTGAACGTAATGGCGTGGATTCTTCATTGTAAGTAACCGAAACATATATCATTTAATGATAATAACTTGTTTACATCACTTAAAATCGTTGTGAGGCAGAATTAAAATTAAAAAAAAACGTTGTCTCAAATCTCGTTGTGGTTTTAGGGCATCACCACCCCAACGAAGTTTCGTCATGTAGGGAAACAAAACGCGAAATATAATGTAAAACATGAGCTAGCAGTCCGAAAATGAACCTATCGGTTCGAAACAGTTAATGGCATTGTTTAAATAAATAAATAGCATTGTAAAATGTGGCTGGTTGCTGTAATCTTCTGTTTCAAGAGTCAGCATATTTTTTGTACACAGTCACGGGCTCAATGTGGCACTTTCTGACAAAGTAGTGTTGGAAAATCGTTGAATAGAAAACCACAAGTTCTTCATGACAAAGTGTTGAATAATACATCAAGTACAGTACACTCCGTTGAATTCAAATGCTATCAAGTAGTCCTTAGTAGGAAAGACTGCTTCCCGTGGTTCCCTCTAGCGTTCTTCCATGTTGTTGTTGTGGTCATCAGTCCTAAGACTGGTTTGATGCAGCTCTCCATGCTACTCCATCCTGTACAAGCCTCTTCATCTCCCAGTACCTACGGCAGCCTACATCCTTCTGAATCTGCTTAGTGTATTCATCTCTTGGTCTCCCTCTATGATTTTTACCCTGCACGCTGCCCTTCAGTACTAAATTGGTGATCCCTTGATGCCTCATGTCCTAGCAACCGATCCCTTCTTCTAGTCAAGTTGTGCCACAAACTCCTCTTCTCCCCAGTTCTATTCAGTACCTCCTCATTAGTTATGTGATCTACCCATCTAATCTTCAGCATTCTTCTGTAGCACCATATTTCGAAAGCTTCTATTCTCTTCTTGTCCAAACTATTTATCGTCCATGTTTCACTTCCATACATGGCTACACTCCATACAAATACTTCCAGAAACGACTTACTGACACTTAAATCAATACTCGATGTTAACAAATTTCTCTTCTTCAAAAACGCTTTCCTTGCCATTGCCAGTCTACATTTTATATCCTCTCTAATTCGACCATCATCAGTTATTTTTCTCCCCAAATAGCAAAACTCCTTTACTACTTTAACTGTCTCATTTCCTAATCTAATTCCCGCAGCATCACCCGACTTAATTCGACTACATTCCATTATCCTCGTTTTGCTTTTGTTGATGTTCATCTTATATCCTCCTTTCATCGGCGAACCTCAAAGTTTGTATTTCTTCTCCATGGATTTTAATACCTACTCCGAATTTTTTATTTTCGTTTCCTTTACTGCTTGCTCAATATACACATTGAATAGCATCGGGGAGAGGCTACAACCCTGTCTCACTCCCTTCCCAACCCACTGCTTCCCTTTCATGTCCTCGACTCTTATAACTGCCATCTGCTTTCTGTACAAATTGTAAATAGCCTTTCGCTCTCTGTATTTTACCCCTGCCACCTTTAGAATTTGAAAGAGAGTATTCCAGTCAAGATTGTCAAAAGCTTTCTCTAAGTCTACAAATGCTAGAAACGTAGGTTTGCCTGTCCTTAACGTTTCTTCTAGGACAAGTCGTAGGGTCAGTATTGCCTCACGTGCTCCAACCTTTCTACGGAATCCAAACTGATCTTCCCCGAAGTCGGCTTCTACCAGTTTTTCCATTCGTCTGTAAAGAATTCGCGTTAGTATTTTGCAGCTGTGACTTATTAAACTGATATTTCGGTAATTTTCACATCTGTCAACATCTGCTTTCTTTGGGATTGGAATTATTATAGTCTTCTTGAAGTCTGAGGGAATTTCGCCTGTCTCATACATGTTGCTCACCAGATGGTGGAGTTTTGTCAGGACTGGCGCTCCCAAGGCTGTCAGTAGTTCTAATGGAATGTTGTCTATTCCCGGGGCCTTGTTTCGACTTAGGTCTTTCAGTGCTCTGTCAAACACTTCACGCAGTATCGCATCTCCCATTTCATCTTCACCTACCTCCTCTTCCATTTCCATAATATTGTCCTCAAGAACATCGCCCCTGTATAGACCCTCAATATACTCCTTCCACCTTTCTGCTTTCCCTTCTTTGCTTAGAACTGGGTTTCTATCT
Source organism: Schistocerca nitens (assembly GCF_023898315.1). Classification (NCBI taxonomy): domain Eukaryota; kingdom Metazoa; phylum Arthropoda; class Insecta; order Orthoptera; family Acrididae; genus Schistocerca; species Schistocerca nitens. The sequence goes on from NC_064614.1 coordinate 545,626,703, forward strand.
GAGCTCTTGATATTCATGCAAGTGGTTCTCTTTTCTCCAAAGGTCTCTTTAATTTTCCTGTAGGCTGTATCTATCTTACCCCTCATGTCATAAGCCTCTACATCCTTACATTTGTCCTTTAGCCATCCCTGCTTAGCCATTTTGCACTTCCTGTCGATCTCATTTTTGAGACGTTTGTATTCCCTTTTGCCTGCTTCACTTGATGCATTTTTGTATTTTCTCCTTTCTTCAATTAAATTCAGTATCTCTCCAGTTACCCAAGGATTTCTACTAGCCCTCGTCTTTTTACCTACTTGATCCTCTGCTGCCTTCACTATTTCATTCTTCAAAGCTATCCATTCTTCTTCTACTGTATTTCTTTCCCTCATTCCTGTCAATTGTTCCCTTATACTCTCCCTGAAACTCTGTAGAACCTCTGGTTCTTTCAGTTTATCCATGTCCCCTCTCCTTAAATTCCCACCTTTTTGCAGTTTCTTCAGTTTTAATCTAGTTCCATAGGAAATGTATAATTGACGATACTGAGGGCAGACTGAAAACAGATGTCCTTCAGCTGTGTCCATGTTATATAAACCTTAATTGGCAACAACCCAATAACATTCCACTGTAATATCGGCAACTAGTACCGTCCAAATTTATCATGTTTGTTGTTACTCGAAGCCTACCATAGTTAAGTCTCAGAAAGCAAAAAGAGATATATACGTCTTGATAAAAAAGTCCTTGTCACATTACATCACTTCCTAATCACTATATTGCTCAATCATTAAACGTCCATTAATGACACAAGTGCTGACTGTATCTTAGTGCTTCTATTTACAGTACTATTCAATCATAAAGAGTCCAAGTAATATCAGCAGCTCAGTGCAAAAATACATATAAAACAACCAACATGACAAATCGTCCTTAGTTACATCGAGAAAAACTATCTTGTACAAACTGGCACATATATGTTGGCATTAATGACCGTTTTCAGAAAATACGCAAGAAATAATACCTTAATACTAGGCAAATGTGAGAAAGAAATGCTGCTTTACATGTTCACCTATCGCTAAGGTTTTTTAAAGTAATTCATGAGAAATTAGGTGGCAATATAACTCATAAATAATCATCATACAGTTACACAATACACAGAAAAAGCATGGTAATACAAGAAATATGACTTGAGATAAAAATGTATGAATGTTGGCAGTAGTACAAGAAATGAAACTGAATGGTAAAACAAGTAATGGAAAATAAATATTGGTCAAACGACAAAAAAATGAACTAGTTTAGGAAACGGAAAAAAAAGAATTGCAATCTTGTAGTGTAAATCATTGAGTAAATATGTGTGTTGTCTATGGGGTAAGAGTAAAGACTTGCTAATCAGCAAATTGCATGAAAAACCATGTCTCTCTCTCCATTGCACCTTTGTAAAATTTCATTCATATGTTTCAGTTACTTCACTTTTGTCTACAAAACTCTATCATCCCTACTAGTATATGCTGTCATACGAACATTCTTTCCACTCAAAACTGTAGTTCATTAACTCGGCAGTGGTGTGTAGGGGTGTGGTACATTCCATACAACGAATTCATATTAATTATCGCTAGATGGCACAGCCCACTGCTTTGGATGGCACAGTCCACTGCTTTGTAGTTCCAGGTAGCTGCCATGAGACGCCCATAGAGCGGTACACGTGAGTTTCCATAACTTTAGTTCTGAATAGGTTTTCGTGAGATGCTGTTGAAGCAAGTTGGAGCCGCAGGGGTTTGTGAAACCCCAACACACTAGTCTTATCCTGCAAAAAGAGAAGTCAGTGTAACAGTTTCACTGCATCTTTGAACGTATTTTCCATAATATTTAATTGTATAGTTAACATCATATATTCTAACAGATGAATCCTTAAGGACCAGAAGCAGACCAATGAAGAGCATTGATTGATGATGTACTTGACGAAGAGCCTATCGATTCCGACGATGAAGATGAAGAAGATGCTGTTATTGTGTAAGTGATCACGACACATCATCAGAGCAGTAAGGAGATGAAAATGAGCTCAATGACAGTTATTATCTTTGAAAAAAAAACCAGAACGGCTAAAGGGTGTAAAAAAATTCCTACGACCTAATGTTAGAACAAGATCTAATAATATTATTACCCCCCTTCCGGGTGTCGTTGGTGATGCCAAACGATGTGCTACACCAACAGAATGTTTCAATCTCCTCACATGTTCTGACATTGCGAACAAATTGTTTTGTGTACAAATACGCACATAGAGAGTCAGAGAGAGAAGTATTCACAAGAACACCTACAAAAACTTGCAACAATACACGAAATGATGACAGTACTAGAGCTCCTGTGTTAGCAGGGACATACAAGGCAAGTAAGTTGAAAGATTTCTTGGAATCTGATGGAACTGGGATAGAGATTTTTCGGGCGACTATGACCTCCAAGGATTCCGATTACTCTTGCAGTGTTTTCGTTTTGATGAGCAAGATGCTCGAGCAACCAGAAAAGAAGCAGACAAATTGGCTCCAATTAGAGATGTCCTTATCCAGTTCGCGTGTCACTATAAGAAACATTTCTCTGTCAGTGAATATGTCGCACTAGTCGAAATATTAGAAGTGTTTCTTGAGAACTGCTCCTTCAGAATGTATATACCTACAAACACAGGAAAGTATAGTTTGAAAATCTTTGCCGTAGTTGATGCCAGGGTGTATTAAACCGTGAATTTAGAAGTCTGTGGAGGTGAGTAGCCAGACGGATCTTTCAAAGTTAGCAATAAAACAGAAGTCTTAGTGGAATGACTTACACAACTAATTTCGGGTTGTGGTAGGAACAGAAAAGTCTCATTCTACGAAACAGTGCTCAAATAACCTATCCTTCCACAACAATCTACCCTATTCTTTCCTTACCTCAGATTAATCCACTAAACCAAAATAACTCCATGTATATGTAATAAGCAAAAGAATCACAAGTCTCTACAAAATCCATAACAATTCACTCACTAACTCAAAACTCTCCCAAAATAATCCATAAAATCCTCATAAATATCGTGACTTCAACCTTATACTAAATCCTCACAAACCGAATAATCATCTCAGAATATTCGTAGCACATCATTATAGGCATCATCATCATCTCAAGAACCTCTATAATCATTCACATGTCCGAAAGAACAGACACCATATCCATATAAGTATATAGTTCTGGCTATACCGGCCATGACCTTCCTCTTCTGTGCGGATGCACACATATTACCCGAACTCTTACACTACTTGGTAAGAATGTCTTCCACGAGTAATGAGTGTGTTGGGTAGGGACACTACGGATGTAATGTGTGGACATACAAGGTGAGAATGTGGGTCTCGCGGGAGGCATGTGAGAGATAGTCCCTGAAGTCGGACTATCCTCTGTGCCCTCGGTTGTTCAGATGGGTTTAGCCGAAACGGTAGCTCAGTGTGTTTGGTCAGAGGGTTAGCTGCCCTCTGTAATAAAAAAACTGAGTAAATGGATCAATAACGAACTTCAACGGCCGTCAGGTGACGTCCGGCACGAACAATTGAAACGAACAAATTGAGATTAAAAAAAAAATAAAAAAAAAGATGGGTAGAGCGTCTGCCATGTAAGCAGAAGTTCCCGAGTTCGAGTCCCCGTCGAAGCACAAATTTTCGCCTGCCCCCGTTGATATCTATTAACGCCCGTCCGCAGCTGAAGATATTAATATGTAATTCTAATTTAATGATGTCTGTTCTTTCGGAGTGCCAGACACGATATCCATGTAAGTATATTAACGTGTTTGATCTTCCGGGACTGCAGTTGTGTCTTTTTGTGGACATAATCGACCAAAACGTTTGGAACTTTCTTATTCATCATAGTAATCAATAAAGCTTGTACTGTTCGTAAACGTCTGTAATGTTTTGTAATTTTTCGTCAACTACCGTCTGCCGTTCTGTAAATGGTTTTTTCAAATCTAACTGTTCATTCGATCTCTTCCATTTGCAAATTAACAGCGTGTAATCGTGTGGTAAAAGTGTGTTCGAGTCCTTTGTACCGTTCTCCTAGTTTTTTGTCTAAATTCTGTTCGAGTTGCTTCACATTCTGTTAGATTTGCTGTACATTCTGTTCGAGTCGTTGCAAGTTTCATTGATTATCTTGTCTGAGTTGTGGGGTTTGTTGGGTATTTTGCTGCATAATTTGTTGAAACATGAGTTTTATATCTATATTAGTACAAGGAATTTCTGGTTGCAAAACTAATTCTTTAATTGTGTCTGTATTACTGGCCGTGTTGTCCGTCAAAATTTGCGTACTGTGTTCACATTATTAATAGACTTGCAGTTCGTTAGACTGAGTGGAATCGTGGAAATCAGCTATGGTATTTTGGGTGTCCTGAGACAAAGTAATATCAGCATGGTCATAAACGTTGGAATCAGTAACCAGCTGCATGATTATACTGTAAATTACCTCATTGTTAGGAACTGATGAAGGCGCTTGTTACATTGTTGCGTGAGTATTCATGGCAGAATTTTAAGTAGAAATTTCGGAAATGTGATTACTGTCGCTAACTGATTTTTGTTCGAAAACAGTTCTTGTAACACTAGAACTTCGCGATTTAATATTGGTGGTAGTACGTGGTTTGACCATTATTGTAGCAAAGACAAAATTTTCAAAGACAAAATAAGTCGTAGAAAACCACATATAAAATGACGAAAGGAAAATACACAAATAGTATGGTAAATGAAATGAACAGCAGCAATAGCACTAAGCGAAAAGCAACTACAATATTTGAAAAAAGCGGATCACATAATCTACCTACCGAGAAAATGTCAGAAAATTACTCGGAGTTTGTACTGTACAGAGCTGCTACCAAGTGGAAGTAGCTATGTAGTTTTTGTTGTTCGGTGATGGTATTTTGTCTGTGTGATAATGTGAAGTTGAACCCGTTGTTAGAGACACAGCTAACATCTTATTTAAGTTCGTAAGTAACCTTATAATTCTTTAAAAGTGACCCGCAATGCAATAGTTAATTATAAATATGACATTAAACGGTGTACTGCAACGCTTATTGCGAGAGCACAGTCTGTTGTGTTTAATTTAAGAAAAGTGCTCACTTAGAAATACCACAAGCAATCTTACTATGATAAAAATATGAAATTTAAATAACTATGAAAATGCCCTGTCTGAAATGTATGTCACTGTTGAAATGTTAATTGTATCACACATAAATTATAAATGACCTACTGTTTGCGCAATGAATAAATGCTGTGCTACCGCTATCTCCAAATTACTGTGGCCAGTGCTGCCACGCTAGTAAAAAAAAAAAAAAAAAAAAATTCAAGCTACTAGCAACACGATGTGCAGTGCATGCTTTGAACTATAGACACATTCTCAAAACTTCTGTTCTAATAAATCACATTACTGCAATAGTCGTTGTCAGTTGAAGTTCGCTTACTGAGAAACTCGGGAAAGCAAAATTATACATGTGGAATTTGAAATAAAGAGACGAATGCTGATTTATGGAAAAACAGTAAAGTATCTCGTTTTAACGAAACTTTGCATTATTGAGACAAAATATTTTATTACAACTTCGATTTTCATTAATAATCAAAAAACCTGTACAAATTCTTCTTACTTTCTTATAAACACGTATGCATCCATCTTTGACGAAAGATCAATAAATCACACACTGTAACAATGTAACATTATCATAAAAATCACCAATTCTAAATCCATCATCAAATTAATTACTATGCTTGGACGTCACAGCAAATGCGCTATTACAGTAGTTGTTGAAATTTTTGCGGCACACAGAAGTGCCTAAACACGCGGACCTCCATCACAAGATACAACTCGACTCCACCTCTGCCTCTCCAATACTCCACTCCACTGACAAGCAAAGGATCTACTACTAATCTCTCGCAGCACAACCTCTTCGGCAGAGATGTTGCCCGCTATTACTCAGATGCTATTGAAACTTTACCTTTCCGTGTGATATCCTAAATATTTACAAAATAACAATTTTATGCATAAAACAAAACCCTTACAATGTCATTGCCACAATTTCAGCTAAATTTTATTAAGATAGAAGTTCGAAATCAAACGGGAGTCAAGAAAACATTCTATATCACGAAAAGTATTGTTAGCCCTCGTAGAAGAAATTTTGAAGATCCTTAAACGAACACCTGTGATCATAAACTCTGACGTTAAGCGGATGCAGTTCATAAAGTAAAACTGTAAGTACATAAAGTCACTGACACTCAAACCACTCCTGTTCAGAATTCGGGTAGATTGTAGACACTGCGCTAGGAAGGGGGAGGGTGGAACGTGGCAAGCCCAAAGCTCCAATCGCGTTTTATAGACGGGAAAAATCCCCGGTACAAAATTTGATAGCAGGCTGAGTGACATGGGACCATATTGAAGGAACTGGAAATTGAATACATCACCACTCCTACCTCCTTCCCTGGACTGAAACTGGGACTCCACGGCCGGTCTATCTTTCTACCCGATAGACTACCATTGCCTTAACATTGAAAGTAAGCATGATGACTAAAATAATATGTTACGAAGACATCATAAAATAATACACGTTAACATTGGGGGCCAATTTGATGTTTTGCATTTAGTGCAGTTGAAGATGACGTAATACACAGTTGAAGAATTAAACTGGAGACTGCTATTTTAGGTAAGCTAAACTATTTTAAAATTTTTTACGAACCATTCGATGGCACTGAACAGAAAAGTTTACAATGATTGCGTGTTGGTAATTTTTAGTTATTGTAGAGAAAGGTAGATTTTTAATACGAAGCTCATTCTAAAATTGTTAGTATTTCAGCGAGCAGTGGAGAGGTTATTTTTAGGAATTACTAGATGAACCTGGAGGACTAATTAATCAGAGGTCAGACAAGATTACAACATGAAATTTATATGAGCATTTCATAGACATGGGTCAAATGTGATCTATGCAGAATTCCAAGAGGTGGGAAGTTGATACTATTAAACACTAGGACACAACTGAAGTGTGCATAGATAAACATTTAAAGCAATGGCGTCAACATTAAGAGCGCAACGGGAATTCCATTGTTAAGCGCAGAGGAGAGAGCGAATATGTGAAAAGAGTACTTTGAAAAACTCAGCTGGTGGAAGTATTTGTTGGGTGACGTGATTGAGGAAGAGATGGGAGCTACTAAGAAACATACAGGGGCTCCAGTGTTAGAACCAGAATGTAAAAGAGCTTTAGAAGACTTCCAATCAAATAAGGCGGCAGGGATAGATAACGTTCCTGAGGAATTTCTGAATCTGGGGAAAGTTGTCACCAAGAGACTAGTCAAGTTGTGTGTGGAATTTCTGGACACATATCAACACACTTTCGGGAAGATATCATCCACACAATAACGAAGACAACAAAGGAAGATGTGTACGATAACTATCACACAGTCAGCTTAAAGGCTAATGCATCCAAGTTGTGGACAAGGGTAATACACAGAGGAACGGATAAGTAAACTGAGGTATCTGTAGGACAGGCAGTTTTGAAGTTGAGACTGCTAATAGAAGCAATACTTAAGATAACTCAAAACACGTGCATGAAAGTGCATGAAATTTGCTGATCGGGAAAAAAAGGTTGTCAAAGAAAAATAGCCAAAGATGTTTAAAATGCCAAAGGAAAGACAGATAATATACAATAAGAACAAGACCCAAGTGGAAACAATAGAATGAAAGACGAAGAAATTGTCGATTAACAATTGTGTCATGAGAGAAATAAAAGAAAAGTAAGACAACGGCATTAAAATTTAGAGCCAAAAGACATACAGAATGACATTCGCTGATGACATTGCTATCCTCAGTGAAAGTGAAGAAAAGTTACAGGACGTGCTGTCTGGAATAGACTGATCGATGATTTCACATTACAGAGTGAGACTAAATTGAAGAAAGAATGTAGTAACGAGGAGTACCAGAAATGAAATAGCGATAAACTTCACAAGAAAATTAAGGATCAAGAAGCAGACGAAATGCAAAAACATAATAATACGTTAGTGCGGCTGCACGGGCGTAATGATGCAACCGAATCCCTGCCGAAATTAAACAATTGCGACGTTCAAGACACACAGTTGAACAAGAGCATGACTCTGAAATAGCACCTCGATATTGTCTTAGGATCTAACCGTGCATCATATACTACTACGCCCAGCAGATTATCTCACTACGCAATTGTCTGAACTCGTGATTCTGCTGTCTAAGCTACGCGAAATTACGTCAAATACAAATTGAATAAATAAAGTATTAATAAGTACGATAAAAGGATGTATTCCTTTAGGTAATTTACTTTAGACAATACCGAAGGATTCAGATTTAAATAACTGATAATTTATTTGTCCAGTAAAACCACGTAACATATATGGTGCAACTACAAACATGCCTCTAAGAATGAACTAAAATAAAAATTATGGACAGTCGCAGCAAGGATTGCGCATATGCTGTCTAAGTGCTTGCGGAATTCCCAAACAGTCATTAAAATCAGTGGTTTGTGAAAAACAGGAGCTCATCTCACTAAGCTATTCACAGAGTAATCGCCAGTCCACAAATAATGAAGTTCAATGCAGTGATTAATATACCTTAAGACACGTAATCACTCATATATCCTGTGTAACCCGTACCTGTTCTTAACTGCAGCCAGATTTATGCAGTATCCAAAGATGCGTACAACCAGACACTGAACTTAGAACTTGTGAGCCAATCAGCATAAGATAAAACCTCATTTCCTGTACGACGTAGATAAAGGGTCATCTACGATTTTGGTGTATGGAATTACGGCATATGTCGGTTTCTGGAGCATCAGATGGGGACCTAGGAAAACTACTTCACATGTTTGTACGTTCCCATGCTTTTTTGGAAACAAGTACAGTTTCACCAGGCAGTTTTCCGTTTGAACCCGAACCGTTGCTCCTTACTTGTCAAAGCCAAAGCAGAAACGTTGTTCGTTCACGTGCTATGTTCCAGTATAACTCGTGAAACTTTTGTGCAGGTATGCGTTTCGGTAAGATGTCCAATTACTCCCCAGTGGTCTGTAATACTGATCCAAAGCTCCCTGCTCAGCACACCGACCTGATCATTCATGCAATGACTCCTGCACAAACCGCAAGTCTAAATTTCTGCAGGACGCACGTACGGCAACGCAACCGAGTTAGGATCGCAGCTGAATTGATTGTTATCCCAATGATGTTAATGAACATGAAAGTAAATAATTAACCCACAAATCCGGCAAAATGTACGTACGGATGCAAGCGGTTCTTTAAATTAGATTCAAATATCCGCAGGAATTATTTTACTCTGCAGTGATTTTACGATTAAAACAGGAACGTGTTCAGACATGTTATTAGCGACAACGTGCTCATTCCGCCGTGCATTAATTCTGCCTGCGTGTCAACTTCCGGATTTTCGAATGCCAGAGATAAAGCGCGTGCTATTGAGTTTTATGAAGCACATGAGTTAAACAAGAAAAATGGCTTCCGCAGCGGTCACTTCCTCTTTCAATTTAACGCGCAAGAGCGCAGTTTTTTATTCTGAAAAAAAAAATTATGACGGTCAATAAATTAAGCAGTGCCAGCCAGCGCGTTGCCATTGTTTCCTGCTGGACAAATGGCTGCACTCTGTGTCCTTTCCATAAATGGCGGAAAAAAATCTGGTCCGATACGGAAGCGAAGCACTAAAATGTTATACCAGTATCGCAAAAATTATTGCAAATATTTATGCGATGACAGTGGAACGATTTTGTCAGGTTTCAGAGTTATCTGAAAGGGATTCTGGAAAATAGAAACAGTACACGAAATTTTATCAATATAAACTCAGAATAATTACAGTATATACTCATTTCATGTTAACCTTGTCCTAATGGTGAAAAGATAACTGTGGACTAATGGGAGAGGAATATTTTGTATTGCAATATTCATGACAAAAATAACGCTCGGGGTGTCATTGGCCTAATATTAGAGAGAAGCAAGGAAGTTTTATCTCGCCTTCGCTATATGCTCTACAGTGACGAATCAGAAGTGAACGAGTGACACCTGACCCAAACAGGCAGCACAGGATGTGAAACATTAGGCCCGGTCCACGTGAGAATCGAGCGGAATCGCTTTCCTTTGTTAACCGTAGCACGTCGCGACATCTGTCTATACAACTCTTTGCCGGGCAGTGTGGCCGAGCGTTTCTAGGCGCTTCAATCTGGAACCGCGCGACCGTTACGGTCGCAGGTTCGAATCCTGCCTCGGGCATGGATGTGTGTGACTTCCTTAGGTTAGTTAGGTTTAAGTAGTTCTAAGTTCTAGGGGACTGATGACCTCAGCAGTTAAGCTAGACCACCGCGGCCGGCCGGACAATGAGACGCAGACAGTTTCTCGCTATTAGGAATGAGTCTAAAGGAATCAGTGGAAATTAGAGCGGCTAAAATGTGGAATCCTGTTTAATGAACAGAATGTATTGATCCACACACTTTGCACTAGTTTTCACCAGTGTGGGCGGGGGGGAGGGGGATTGGGAGGCTTGTATTTGGTGCAGGTGGCGTATAAAAGGAATGGCACCTACTATACAACTCAGTTAACTAGCTGTGTCGTGACATCATGACAACCATGGAAAATAATTGCGACTGGTGTGGAAAAATCGTGGATGACAGCACCTGTAAAATGACCAAGAGGTTCGTCCGTCAGAAGCAGAGAATCCCGTCACTGCAGACTGGACGAGGCTTCGTCTAAACTCTCGGTCTTTAGATATAACAGTACTTTAGATATTGTCGATGGAGGGTACGAATGCACTTATTAATTTCAGAAATGAATACCACTTGAAACGTCCCCTCTTTAACAATTATACACGAGACTGTGCTTATACTGACACACAATATTTTGTTAGCGCAACGCAATCTGACTTTCAATAATACCTACAAAAGAATGGGCCCTGACTAACATTAAACTATACCTTTCACAAATCACTTAACTCACAAAAATCTTCGCTACTCAAGCTACTGCAATACAGCGAGCGCCACTACTGCCAGCTAAATAAAAGATTCAAAGTACTGAAGGCACTAACTACTGATAGGCATAGTTAGCAAATGAAAGATTTTGATAGAGAACAACCAATGTATTTACCTCAATAGTCATAATATATATAGCAGTTCATGACAAATTTCAAAACTCCGCCTTCTCTCTCCCCACATCCACCACTGCTGGCGGCTCACCTCCAACTGCGCAACGCTACGCGCTGTTCACAGCCAGCTGCCTAACACTACAATGGCGAGTATTACAACAATGCAAAGCAGCCACAGACTGCACACAGCACAGCCAGTAACTTTCATACAGAGGTGGCGTTACCAATAAAAAAACCTAAACAGCCTACTTACACACTAAGCACTTTAAGCGATGTTAACGACCAAAGTGTCAATAGATAGTTCCTGAACAGTACTACTGAAGAAGAGCTTCTGAATATCTGTTAATGCAATACAAAGGAAAGAAAAAGAGTTTTAGTACAAAATAAATTGTAAAACCATGCATGAAGTGGCAGTATTAGATAATAGACTACTATAATATTAGATGATAGCCTACTATAACTTACTATATAAGTTCAGTAACAGCAAATGATGGGAATTTTGGGTGTTTCACTGCATAAGATGCAAGTACCCTTAAAACCAATGACCCCAGCAGAACACTAATATCACCACAGATAATCTGGTGAAACTCTAGTCCTAATTTTTCGCTATAAATGTCACGCGAAACCAAGGAGAGAATTAGATTTAGTGATAAAAATACAGTCAAAGGCATCGACCCACAAGAGCGAGTCATGTTACATTTCTCGATTAGTGATTTTTACAGTCATATGTACAGTATGAGTAATTTTTTGGGTTTCAGCTACGGCAGATGGAGGCAGTTTACGGGCATCAACCATATTGGCCTAGGCTAGTTGGGTTTATGAGATCGGTGAGTCAAGCCGTAACATGATAAATCGAGTGTCAACCACGATTAAAGAATGAAAATTTTCGGGTCATTAGTGTAGGGTCTTGTAGACTTTTTGCAGGAGTTTGTAAACTCAGAGAAGGATCTCGTAGTCGTACTCGTGCATTCCAATTCTGAACACAAGAGCGGTGTTACACACTTGTATAATTTCTATACGGGATCGTGGATTTCAACCGTGAGCAGCAGCTTGATGTTAAAAGACTTATTTCTACATTTAAAAGACTTATTTCTGCATCGGTTCAAGGACTATAACCCAGAACCGCAACCCCCTGCTTAAAGACTCGTAAAATTTCTGCGTAGTTCGGTGGATTTTGAAATGTTTTCCACAGACGATATTATGACGATTACCTTTCAAGAGCACCGTAGTTAGCCGGAGTTTGAGTGTACTTGATAGAGCTTGCGGAACGTCCGTCGTTGCTAATATACACCACTGGACATTAAAATTGCTACACTAAGAAGAAATGCAGATGATAAACGGGTATTCATTGGACAAATATATTATACTAGAACTGAAATGTGATTACATTTGCACTCAATTAGGGTGCATAGATCCTGAGAAATCAGTACCCAGAACAACCACCTCTGGCCGTAATAACGGCCTTGATACGCCTGGGCATTGAGTCAAACAGAGCTTGGATGGCGTGTACAGTTACAGCTGCCCATGCAGCTTCAACACGATACCACAGGTCATCAAGAGTAGTGACTGGCGTATTGTGACGAGCCAGTTGCTCGGCCACCATCGACCAGACGTTTTCAATTGATTAGACATCTGGAGAATGTGCTGGCCAGGGCAGAAGTCGAACATTTTCTGTATCTAGAAAGGCCCGTACAGGACCTGCAAAATGCGGTCCTGCATTATCCTGCTGAAATGTAGAGTTTCGCAGGGATCGAATGAAGGGTAGAGCCACGGGTCGTAACACATCTGAAATGTAACGTCCACTGTTCAAAGTTCCAACAATGCGAACAAGAGGTGACCGAGACGTGTAACCAATGGCACCCCATTCCATCAAGCTGGGTGATACGCCAGTATGGCGATGACGAATACATGCTTTCAATGTGCGTTCACCGCGATGTCGCCAAACACGGATGCGACCATCATGATGCTGTAAACAGAACCTGGGTTAAACTGAAAAAATGACGTTTTGCTATTCGTGCACCCAGGTTCGTCGTTGAGTACACCATCGCAGGCGCTCCTGTCTGTGATGGAGTGTAAAGGGTAACTGCAGCCATGGTGTCCGAGCTGATAGTCCATGCAAACGTCCCCATCTGTTGACTCAGGGATCGAGACGTGGCTGCACGATCCGTAACAGCCATGCAGATGAGATGCCTGTCGTCTCGACTGCTAGTGATAAGAGGCCGTTGGGATCCAGCACGGGGTTCCATATTACCTCCTGAACCCACCGATTCCATATCCTGCTAACAATCATTGGATCTCGACCAAAGCGAGCAGCAGTGTCGTGATACAATACACCGCAATCGCGATAGGCTACAATCCGACCTTTATCAAAGTCGGAAAAGTGATGGAACGCATTTCTCATCCGACAACAACGTTTTACCAGGCAACACCGGTCAACTGCTGTTTGTGTATGAGAAATCGGTTGGAAACTTTCCTGTCAGCACGTTGTAAGTATCGCCACCAGCGCCAACCTTGTGTGAATGCTCTGAAAAGGTAATAATTTGCATATCCCAGCATCTTCTTCCTGTCGGTTAAATTTCGCGTCTGTAGCACGTCATCCTCGTGGTGTAGTAATTTTAATGGCCAGTAGTGTAACGCAAGGGCTCCTCTGACATTTTAATTACAAAATAGTACCCAGTTTGTCTTAAAGATACTTATTCAATTAAAGCGGAAGATGTATAGACATATACTAGACCTCAACGAAGCCAACAAAGTTTAAATAACCAGTTACAGACAGAATTAAGCCCGTTTACACGAAGAGAGAATAAGGAAGGAATTCCTCTACATCACTCTTGAAATCCATGCTGTCCTAAAAGACGCAGTTTCAACATTGAGTAAACAGATGACGGCTGTATTGCGAAACCGAGAGGTGATTTCACGCCCGAGCGGGAGATAAGAAGGTTGTGGGCACTACAGCATTTGGCGTGCAGGCGGACTGGTCAGTGCATTGTCAGGACTCTCAGCTAAAGGACAGCAACTGCGCGACCCTTTGGCTTTCCTGCAAGTCGGACATTAGGTGCGGTTTAGGAGCCGCGTCCGAGGAGTGCGTACGGTGCAGAACCAATTTGCGACGCTGCCCGAACGGAGAGAGTGGTGAGGACCCCGTTAGCGAGCAATTTCCTGCTCATCCTCCCCCCCCCCCCCCTGGAGTCTGTTGGTGGTAACGACTGCCAAAGAGCTGCAGCCGACAGTCGGCGGCGCCGGAGGCTGGCGCTGCCCAGAGTGGCTTCGTTAGCCGCCTTTGAGCGCCGAATATTCTGACTTCCGTCAATCAGCTTCGCTGCGCCGGAAGGATGGCTGGCTTATAGCTCGGCGGCGCTCAACGTTCCCGATGGGTTTAGTGGTACTTCGTGCCAAGTCGGTTCTTGCACTTGTTCCTCTCAGAGGCTAAGCGTCGATCGTCAGTCGACAGTTGTTTGGATAGTATGTTACTTGCGTACTTGCAGTATATGTATTACACTGGTTCATCGCGCTCATACAAGTTTTGTGCTCCGAGAAAAAGCTATTACTCGCGACGCTTCATTTTGCTAAGAGTTGCTACAATGCAAACTGGAACGTGTGTGTATATGGAAAACTAGTGTCAAACTTCACAGCTCCAATCAGCTTAGTACAATAATTATATTCTTTTGCAATACTGAATTTATCGTGGTTAAAATACTGGAACCTAAATTTTATATAGTACTTCTACATAGACCAGATTGAAATTCTGAGACTCGAAGAACAAGAAAGGAAAGCATTCATTAACTAGAAAATGAGACATAGTCGTAGCCAACCCCCACCCTCCCCCATCCAATTCAATCCGTACACATATTAAACTGAATTCGTTTCAGAATAAAATTTCTGAATGACGAAATAAAAACGTTAAGGTGCCGATGACATTGCAGGTTGTCAGAGACGAGGCCTCAAAATCAACTGACGGGTTCGCGACGCCTTCAAAGGAAGTTATAACTTCTACATCAACAAAGGTGAAACAAATGTAATGGTACGTATGTAGCTGCATTAAATCATGTGACACTGAGGAAACTAGGATGGGAAACGAGAAAATAATAGCTAAGTTCTATTGTTTGGCTCTCAAAATAACTGACGAAGGTATAAATAAAGAGAATTTAAAATGAACAGCAATAAATTTGTATCTGAAATATGGTATATTAACATCGATTTTAAAATTAGTTGTTGGGAAGTCTTTCATTAAAGTATTAGCACGGAGTCTAGCTTAATGTCGGAGTGAAACCCGAGCGGTAAGTGTTACAGACAAGAAGAAAAGTGTAGTTTCTGAAACTCGATACCACAAAGAATGTTTGACGTTACATGATTATACTGACTAGAAATTGAAGAGATACTCTAATGATTTGGGGAGAAAATAAATTTGTGGCGTAACTTGACGAAAAGAAGGAATATGTCCATGGCAAGTATTCTGAATAATCAAGAAATAGTTAATTATATATTAGAGGGAGGTGTTAGAGGTACCAATTGAAGTAGGAGACAAGGGCTGGAATACAGTAACCAACTTGAAATAGTCGTAGGGTGCCGTTGTTAAGTAGGTACCCGCCCAGTCGCATTAATGTGAGGACCATATTGACGTCAACGTCCAATAACACACCCACACAAGGCAGATCGCAGCACTACCAGTGGAGAGAATATAAAGCGTGACGGGGGGACGCTGAAAGAGTGCAGTTGCTGTAATGCGCAAACGGAGAGTCTTATCTTACGTCAAGTCTATCAGAAATTTCTTACCTATGCTTTGGCCCTAAGCTGAGATCATGATTCAGGAGTGGATCCAAAAGGGCGATCGGCTGTGGGATGTCATTGTGGTCCGACCTACTCTTGAGTCAAAATTTTAATAGATGCGTCGACATTTTTATGTACATCACTTTCCAGATTTCACAGCTAATATTTGGAGAAATAAATAGCATGAAAACTGAAGAGTCTCGAAAATCACAAGTGATTATAGAAATTACAAGTGTATGTTTAGCACAAGATACTTTCCAGTTGCTTGAGTTTGGGCCTGCCTCGTGGATGGCCTCTGCAGACCGAGGTTCAAAGTCGCAGTGGAATGTGACATACTGATAGTGGCGAGGAGACACTCAGATTTTATATTGTGTAAATTATGACGCTACCAAAGTTTTTAGATCAGTTCTATGATACATGTACACAAAACTTCGAGAGACTGCCATTCAAATGCTATATATCCACGTAAAGCCCTGCAAACGCGTTACCTGTTCGCTTGGTCTGGAGGCGCATCCGGTGTGCGAGAGACAGCGCGAATACGCTTCGTGAACGCCGGCGGAAGTTACTGAAGACGATCAGTACTTCCTCGCCTTACGAGACAAGCTAGTGAATGCTTGGCTTTGGCCACGCGTAAGTCACGCGCTTGGCCGCAGCCACGTGGATATTGTGCGATCGCACTCACTTGCATAAAGGCTGCTAATTTTTGACGTGTGAATGAGTGATGCACTTCGCTTCCCTCCAGAGTTCGGCAACACTTATTCAAATGACGAATGACGAATACATATTAAAATTGTTATTCATTATTTTTTAGTGAAAAATATTTGTTGTAAAATAAAAAAACCTTAGAAATAATAGTTAAATTTCACACTGAATGATATTTGTTGCTTCAATTCTCTGTCATTTACTAAACGAATGTATTTTTGTCAAAAATCGATGTATTCGTCTTGATGGAGTTACCGCGACCGTTAATTATAAAAATAACGCGCACATTAAGTATCCACACAGCTATCCTTTTTTTTCCGTACGACCGGTTTTACAATTACAGAGTAACCTGTCGAACTGAAAGTGTGAGGTCACTGTCATAACTACAAACAGTCAACCCTCAGTTTCACATTCGGCGGGATACTCTGTAACTGTAACAAATGATCTAAGATGGGCAACTTGCCCGAAACTGGTCACATAGAAATAAAGAAAAGCGATCAGGAGATTGAATTTGGACACTTTTTTTAAAATGTATTTCTTCGTTTCCTTTAAATTATTTTTCCAAAGAATTTAACTTTTATGTTCAGCTATTTGTATTTAATATTTGCCTGTTTTACCTTGAACCTGTGAGCAGCTCGAATAAGGAAGTCTTTTGCCATTTTCTTCATGCAGTCTTGAACTAAGTTCCAAGTCTTACAGAACTTAGCATTATTTTTGCTGTATTTTACTCCATTTTTAAGAATATTGCTCTGAGCTTTTTGTTGTCAGTTATTCATTTGACAACTGCAAATAAAAGTTTTATATTTACAAAATTTAATTTGATTTTGAGATCGCAAAATATCCTACAGCCTTCACTCTGTCAGGTGAGCCATAAATAATTAATATTACCAGCCACGGTTCTAGGATGTTGCTTCAGTGAAATGAGATTCCGCTGTGTTCAGAAACCTAGCGTTAGATTCAGATTCATGAGAAATTCCAAAGTGATAAAAAGCAAATATACAATTTTAGTTACCCATTGACGTATTTTCAACAATATTTTTTTTTTTTTTTTTTTTTTTTGTCATCAGTCTTCTGACTGTTTTCCTGACTGGTCTGATGCGGCCCGCCACGAATTCCTCTCCTAAGATAAACTCATCATCTCAGAGTAGCACTTGCAACCTACGTCATAATTTATTTGTTGGATGTATTCCAATCTCTGTCTTCAACTACGTCTTTTGCCCTCTACAGTTCCCTCTAGTACCATGGTAGTCATTCACTCATGTCCTATCATCCTGTCCCGTCTCCGCATCAGTGTTTTCCACATATTCCTTTCCCCTCCGATTCTACGCAGAACCTCCTCAGTGCTTATCATTCCACCTCATTTTCAACATTCGTCTGTAACACCACAACTTAAATGCTTCGATTCTCTTCTGTTCCGGTTTTCCCACAGTCCACGTTTCACTACCATACGATCCTGTACTCCAGACGTACAACCTCAGAAATTTCTTCCTCAAATTAAAGCCGATATTTGATATTAGTAGACTTCTGATGGCCAGGAATGCCCTTTTTCCCAATGCTAGTCTGTTTTTGATGTCCTCCTTGCTCCGTCCGCCATTGGTTATTTTACTGCCTAAATAGCAGAATTCCTTGACCTCATCTACTTCGTAGCCTCGATCCTGATGTTAACTTTCTCCACGTTCTCACTTCTACTACTTCTCATTTACTCTCAATCCATACTCTGTACTCATTGAGCTCTTCATTCCGTTCAGCAGATCATATAATTCCTCTTCACTTTCACACAGGATAGGAATGTTATCATCGAAACATATCACTGATATCCTTTCACCTTGAATTTTAATCCCACTCCTGAACCTTTCTTTTATTTCCATCATTGCTTCCTCGATGTACAGATAGAACAGTAGGGGTGAAAGGCTACATCCTTGTCTTACACCCTTTTTAATAGCAGCACTTCGTTCTTGGTCGTCCACTCTTATTATTCCCTCTTGGCTGTTGTACATATTGTATATGACCCGTCTTCCTATAGCTTACCCCTACTTATTTCAGAATTTTCAACATCTTGCACCTTTTTACATTGTCGAACGCTTGTTCCAGGTCGACAAATCCTATGAACGTGTCTTGATTTTTCTTTAGTCTTGCTTCCATTATTAACCGTAACGTAAAAATTGCCTCTCTCGTGCCTTTTCCTTTCCTAAAGCCACACTGATCGTCATCTATCGCATCCTCAATTTTTTTTCCCATTCTTCTGGATATTATTCTTGCAAGCAACTTGGATGCATGAGATGTTAATCTGATTGTGCGATAATACTCGCACTTGTCAGCTCTTGCCGTATTCGGAATTGTGTGGATGATGCTTTTCCGAAAGTCAGATTTTATGGCGGGATACTCATACATTCTACACACAAACGTGACTAGTCGTTCTGATGCCACTTATCCCAATGATTTTAGAAATTCTGAGGGAATAATATCATACCTTCTGCCTTATTTTACCTTAAGTCCTCCATTGCTCTTTTAAATTCCGGTTCTAATACTTGATCCCCTATCTTCTCTAAATCGACTCCTGTTTCTTCTTCTGTCACATCAGACAAATCTTCCTCGTCATAGAGGCTTTCAATGTATTCTTCCCACCTATCCGCTCTCTCCTCTATATTTAACAGTGGAACTCCCGTTGCCCTCTTAATGTTATCACCATTGCTTTTAATGTCATCAAAGGTTGTACTGACTTTCCTATATGCTGAGTCTGTCCTTCCGACAATCATTTCGCCTTCGAAGTCTTCACATTTTTCCTGCAGCCATTTCGTCTTAGCTTCCCTGCACTTCATATTTATTTCATTCCTCAGCGACTTTTATTTCTGTATCCCTGAGTTTCCCGGAACATTTTTGTACTTACTCCTTTCATTGATCAATTGAAGTATTTCTTATGTTACCCATGGTTTTCTCACAGTTACCTTCTTTGTACCTGTATTTTCCTTCCCAACTTCTGTGACTGTCCTTTTTAGAGATGTCCATTGTCTACTGAGCTATTCCTTATTGCTGTATCTGTAGCCTTAGAGATCTGCAACCGTATCTCGTCATTCCTCGGTTCTTCCGTATCCCACTTCTTTGCCTATTGATTCCTCGTGACTAATGTCTTAAACATCAGCCTACTGTTCATCGCTGCTATACTGTGATCTGAGTCTATGTCTGCTCCTGGGAACGCCTTACTATCCAGTATCTGATTTTGGAATCTCTGTCTAACCATGACGTAACCTAACTGAAATCTTCCAGCAAAACCTGCCCTTTTCCCAGCATATCTCCTCCTCTTGTGATTCTTCAACAAAGTATTCCCTGTTACTAGCTGAATCTTTTTACATAACTCAATTAGTCTTTCCCCAGTCCCATTTCTTGTCCCAAGCCGATATTCTCTTGTAACCTTTTCTTCTACTCCTTCCCCTACAACTGCATTCCAGTCTCCCATGACTATTAGTATTTCATAACCCTTTACATACCGTATTCGCCTTTCAACATCCTCATACACTTTCTCTATCTCTTCATCTTCGGCTTGCGATGTCGGCATGTACACCTGAACTATCGGTGTCGGTGTTGGTTTGGTGTCGACTCTGATCAGAACAACTCTATCACTTACTGTTCACAGTAACATACTCTCTGCCCTACCTTCCTGTTGGTGTTGTTGTGGTCTTCAGTCCTGAGACTGGTTTGATGCAGCTCTCCATGCTACTCTATCCTGTGCAAGCTGCTTCATCTCCCAGTAACAACTGCAACCTAAATCCTTCTCAATCTGCTTAGTGTATTCATCTCTTGGTCTCCTTCTACGATTTTTACCCTCCACGCTGCCCTTCAATACTAAATTGGTGATCCCTTGATGCCTCAGAACATGTCCTACCAACCGATCCCTTCTTCTAGTCAAGTTGTGCCACAAATTTCTCTTCTCCCCAATCCAATTCAATACTTCCTCATTAGTTATGTGATCTACCCATCTAATCTTCAGCATTCTTCTGTAGCACCCCATTTCAAAAGCCTCTATTCTCTTCTTGTCCATACTATTTATCGCCCATGTTTCACTTCCATACATGGCTACACTCCATACAAATACTTTCAGAAACGACTTCCTGACATTTAAATCTATACTCGATGTTAAAAAATTTCTCCTCTTCAGAAACGCTTTCCTTCCCATTGCCAGTCTACATTTTATATCCTCTCTACTTCGACCATCATCAGTTATTTTGCTCCCCAAATAGCAAAACTCCATTACTACTTTAAGTGTCTCATTTCCAAATCTAATTCCCGCAGCATCACCCGACTTAATTCGACTACATTCCATTATCCTCGTTTTACTTTTGTTGATGTTCATCTTATATCCCCCTTTCAAGACACTATCCATTCCGTTCAACTGCTCTTCCAAGTCCTTTGCTGTCTCTAACAGAATTACAATGTCATCGGCAAACCTCAAAGTTTTTATTTCTTCTCCATGGAATTTAATACCTACTCCGAATTTTTCTTTTGTTTCCTTCACTGCTTGCACAATATACAGATCGAATAACATCGGGGAGAGGCTACAACCCTATCTCACTCCCTACCCAATCACTGCTTCCCTTTCATATCCCTCGACTCTTATAACTGCCATCTGGTTTCTGTACAAGTTGTAAATAGCCTTTCGCTCCCTGTATTTTACCCCTGCCACCTTCAGAATTTGAAAGAGAGTATTCCAGTCAACATTATCAAAAGCTTTCTCTATGTCTACAAATGTTAGAAACGTATGTTTGCCTTTCCTTAATCTAGCTTCTAAGATAAGTCGTAGGGTCAATATTGCCTCACGTATTCCTATATTTCTACGGAATCCAAACTGATCTTCCCCGAGGTCGGCTTCTACTAGTTTTTCCATTCGTCTGTAAAGAATTGGTGTTAGTATTTTGCATCCATGACTTATTAAACTGATATTTCGGTAATTTTCACATCTGTCAACACCTGCTTTCTTTGGGATTGGAATTATTATAATCTTCTTAAGTCTGAGGGTATCTCGACTGTCTCGTATATCTTGCTCACCAGATGGTAGAGTTTTGTCAGGACTGGCTCTCCCAAGGCTGTCAGTAGTCCTAATGGAATGTTGTCTACTCCCGGGGCCTTGTTTCGACTCAGGTCTCTCAGTGCTCTGTCAAACTCTTCACGCAATATCTTATCTCCCATTTCATCTTCATCTAAATCCTCTTCCATTTCCATAATATTGTCCTCAAGTACATCGCCATTGTATACACCCTCTATATACTCCTTCCACCTTTCTGCTTTCCCTTCTTTGCTTAGAACTTGGTTTCCATCTGAGCTCTTGATATTCATACAAGTGGTTCTCTTTTCTCCAAAGGTCTCTTTAATTTTCCTGTAGGCAGTGTCTATCTTACCCCTGGTGAGACAAGCCTCTACATCCTTACATTTGTCCTCTAGCCATGCCTGCTTAGCCATTTTGCACTTCCCGTCGATCTTATTTTTGAGATGTTTGTATTCCATTTTGCCTGCTTCATTTACTGCATTTTTATACTTTCTCCTTTGATCAATTAAGTTCAATATTTCTTCTGTTACCCAAGGATTTCTACTAGCCCTCGTCTTTTTACCTAGTTGATCCTCTGCTGCCTTCACTACTTCATCCCTCAAAGCTACCCATTCTTCTTCTACTGTATTTCTTTCCCCCATTCAACTCAATTGTTGCCTTATGCTCTCCTTGAAACTCTGTACAACCTCTGGTTCTTTCAGTTTATCCAGGTCCCATCTCCTTAAATTCCCACCTTTTTGCAGTTTCTTCAGTTTTAATCTACAGTTCATAATCAATAGATTGTGGTCAGAGTCCACATCTGCCCCTGGAAACGTCTTACAATTTAAAACCTGGTTCCTAAATCTCTGTCTTACCATTATATAATCTATCTGAAACCTGTCAGTATCCCCAGGCTTCTTCCATGTATACAACCTTCTTTTATGATTCTTGAACCAAGTGTTAGTTATCATTAAGTCGTGGTCTGTGCAAAATTCTACCAGACGGCTTCCTCTTTCATTTCTTCCCCGCAATCCATATTCACCTACTAGATTTCCTTCTCTTCCTTTTCCTACTACCGAATTCCAGTCACCCATGTCTATTAAATTTTCGTCTCCCTTCAATATCTGAATAATTTCTTTTATTTCATCATACATTTCTTCAATTTCTTCGTCATCTGCAGAGCTAGTTGGCATATAAACTTGTACTACTGTGGTAGTCGTGGGCTTCGTGTCTATCTTGGCCACAATAATGCGTTCACTATGCTGTTTGTAGTAGCTTACCCCCACTCCTATTTTTTCATTCATTATTAAACCTACTCCTGCATTCCCCCGTTTTGATTTTGTATTTATAACCCTGTATTCACCTGACCAAAAGTCTTGTACCTCCTGCCACCGAACTTCACTAATTCCCACTATATCTAACTTTAACCTATCCATTTCCCTGTTTAAATTTTCTAACCTTCCTGCCCAATTAAGGGACCTGACATTCCACGCTCCCATCCGTAGAACGCCAGTTTTCTTTCTCCTGATAACGACGTCCTCCTGAGTAGTCCCCGCCCGGAGATCCGAATGGGGGACTATTTTACCTCCGGAATATTTTACCCAAGAGGACGCCATCATCATTTAACCATACAGTAAAGCTGCCTGCCCTCGGGAAAAATTACGGCTGTAGTTTCCCCTTGCTTTCAGCCGTTCGCAGTACCAGCACAGCAAGGCCGTTTTGGTCAGCGTTACAAGGCCAGATCAGTCAATCATCCAGACTGTTGCCCCTGTAACTACTGAAAAGGCTGCTGCCCCTCTTCAGGAACCACACGTTTGTCTGGCCTCTCAACAGATACCCCTCCGTTGTGGTTGCACCTACGGTACGGCTATCTGTATTTCTGAGGCACGCAGGCCTCCCCACCAACGGCAAGGTCCATGGTTCATGGGGCTAGGGCCCTACCTTCCTATTCATAACCAACCCTACTCCTGCTAAACCATTTTCTGCTGCTGTTAATATTATCCTATACTCATCTGACCAAAAAACCTTGTCTCCTTTCCACTTCACTTCGCTGACCCCTCCTGTATCTAGATTGAGCCTTTGCATTTCCCTCTTCAGATTTTCTGAGACTTTGCATGTCCCATTCAGGAAATTAAAGACGTCGGCCGTGCGATGTGGCCGGGCACCATCTTGCATAAACCACGAGGTATTCGCAGTGTCGTCTAAGGCAGTTTGTACCGCCACAAATTCACGAAGAATGTCCAGATAGCGTGATGCAGTAATCGTTTCGGATCTGAAAAATGGGCCAATGATTCCTTTGGAAGAAATGGCGGCCCAGACCAGTACATTTTGAGGATGCAGGAACGATGGGACTGCAACATGGGGCTTTTCGGTTCCCCATATGTGCCAGTTCTGTTTATTGACGAAGCCGTCCAGGTAAAAATAAGCTTCGTCAGTAAACCAAATGCTGCCCACATGCATATCGCCTTCAACAATCCTGTGCACTATATCGTTAGCGAATGTCTCTCGTGCAGCAATGGTAGCGGCGCTGAGGGGTTGCCGCGTTTGAATTTTGTATGGATAGAGGTGTAAACTCTGGCGCATGAGACGATACGTGGACGTTGGCGTCATTTGGACCGCAGCTGCAACACGGCGAACGGAAACCCGAGGCCGCTGTTGGATCACCTGCTGCACTAGCTGCGCGTTGCCCTCTGTGGTTGCCGTACGCGGTCGCCCTACCTTTCCAGCACGTTCATCCGTCACGTTCCCAGTCCGTTGAAATTTTTCAAACAGATCCTTTATTGTATCGCTTTTCGGTCTGTTGGTTACATTAAACCTCCGTTGAAAACTTCGTCTTGTTGCAACAACAGTGTGTTCTAGACGGTGGAATTCCAACACCAGAAAAATCCTCTGTTCTAAGGAATAAACCATGTTGTCTACAGCACACTTGCACGTTGTGAACAGCACACGCTTGCAGCAGAAAGACGACGTACAGAATGGCGCACCCACAGACTGCGTTGTCTTCTATATCTTTCACATCACTTGCAGCGCCATCTGTTGTTGAAAATTGTAACTACTGTAATTTCGAAAGTTTGTCCGCCTGAAAATGTACTGTTGTCCCAAGCATATTGCAACAAACGGTGTATTTCTATCGCTGCTCGTTTAGTTTTTATTGCCGTTTCAAATATACCGGTCATTTTTGAAACACCCTGTATCTAGCTAATTTTCATGGCAGGCTTTACAGACACGTAATTTTCAATTTTTAGTATTGTACCAGGCATGGCAGAGTAAATAATGGGCGTGAGCAGGATCAGAAGTTGAGTCATAACTGTGAAAGAAGTGTAGATGCAGCGCAATCGTATGACACAGCGTTATCATCATCTGACACAGCTTAACAGGGGCCTCTCTGTGAGACTCGATTTGCCCAGCTGCTCGAATCATGCAGTGTCTTGATTTGTGTGGCATTGTGATCTGTCAGTGACTCCATGTTGGACTGCTTGGGAACGTGAGGGCAAGCGTACGTGTCGTCAAGGTTCCGGTCAATCACCTCCGACCACCATATGGGAGGATCGCTGCAATTTGCAGCAAGCAGATCGTAAACCCTTCATCCGAGAATAAGTAATAACTCTCTCGGCAGCATGGTGTGTCATCCCACATTACGCCTGGAGACTGGAAGCAGCTCAACCAGGGATTTACCTTCCCATGAATAGGCAGCCTGAATAAAAATGCGTGCTTTTGGAGTGGTTCGCAACTGGAAATGTTGATTTGCTGTTGAATGGCGCCGCACAGTTCTCAGTAGAGAATCGAGGTTCTGCACTAATACGGATGACCATCGGCAGTGAGTACTGTGGAAACCGAGGAGAAGTCCCATTCTTCCAGTGTTTTGAAGAGCAAAAGCAGTGTTACTCATAGCGTCATGGATTGGGAAGGCATCGGGTATGACTTCAGGTAGTGGTCGAGGGAACTCCGGCGGCACAAGAGTACTTTACGGAAGTTATGCGTCCTCATGTGTTACCTCTCACGCGAAGGTATCGTGGTGCCATATTTCAACAGGGCAATTCTCCTCTTCAGATCAGATGTGTCTCTATGAATTGTTTGGGTTATGTTACTCCTGTGGCCAGGTACTCCAGTTGCAGTAAGATTCGCAGAAGTCTCTTGAAACTTTCCCGTCTCCTCTATATCTCTTTTGCCACGCAACCTTCCCTTTTACAATAACCTATGAAACCTTCCCTTAGGAACAAATGAAATCTTCCCTTTGAAGTTAATTCTCTTTCTCAATCTTCGTATACAAATTTAAAATGCTGCTTATGAAAAGTGATTATCTGATTGTTTCGACGAAACATAGAATGTGTCGTCGTCGTGGCCCTCAGTCGTTACCTGCAATAACCCAAAACTGTTGCTTACCTGTTTTTACTGTTATTGGAAAGCCATCTGACTGCTACATCGAACTGCGACATACTTACTCTGTTTTACTATACTCTATTAGCTGCTGGTGGGCTGTCATAATAAGTGGCTGTATTTATTACCAAAACTGACGTTATTCTGTAATAGCAAAGCTGACGTTATTCTTTAATTAATTTGACTGAAGTTACGTAATTCATAGTTAAACTTTTTCTTGACAACAATAAAATTTTGCAAATTTTTACGTTGATGGTTTTTGGGATGGATTATAATCAGTAATGCAATATTGATGACAAAAATTAATTATATTCTGAATGAAATGATTTTACAAACGTTCAAATGGGACTTACTTTTTACAATAATCTTACAACTAGCATTGCGCAAACATACCTTCAGTAGTCTTGAGTTTCTCCAAAAAATAATTCAGTAATATTAGTTCCTCTGATGACAATAATTAGCTGATGTCTCTGTAGATCCGTTTATAATCTCTTGTAAATCATAGCTTGTGGCTGGCAGACACACCGCTCCTCTCAACCTCTCGCTTAGACCTGCTACCGACTTGTTTCACATCTCGCTTACTACTGACTTCCTATGAACGCTTAAGTGCGGTCTCTCCCGCCAACAATGCTTTTTGGAGCAGACAATCCATGCTACTATTACAAAATGTATCAATGTGAGGTCTTTCCCGCTCTTTTCTTAAAATGTATCCATTCGCGGTCTCTCCTGCACTTTTTAAAATTATACCAATGTGCGGTCTTTCCTGCCAACAATATTTAGGTGCAGACATTCCCTGCTACCACAGTTATTTCCAACATGACAAATATTAATTATTCCTACTTGATCCTATTAATAAAATATAAACATCTTTCATAAATTGTGGTTTGACAATATACAATAGAAATATACACGTCTTACACTCTTTATAGAACATATGTGGGACTAGCTTGGATGGAAACTCTGTCGCAGTGATAGCAAGGATAGTAAGGACCAGTTACAACAGTTGTGAACCATCCTGCCTTTGCAGAGGATAGTATGGCTTTGACGCCCGCCCCAACCGAATCAGTGCAAGCATTCGGGGCAGAGGCGGTGTAACGTCATACTGATAAGGGAGCTCGTACTGCAGTTCATTGTAAATTGTACTCGATGATGGAATCACCGAACTTATATCACCTACAGCTTACCGTTTTACAAATTTCGCTTCGTTTCCTTTCCTGACTCTTTTTCAAACTTGAACTGTGTTCTTATGCTTTCGTAAAAATCGATAAACTCAGTGGAAGTGGATGAGCAGTTCACTGCAGACGTTCCTTCTGACAACACCGCAACATCTCATGGTGAAGCAACCTATGTCACAGATTTATATATTTAGCACATATGTTCAGTTATTAATGGTAGACTTCAAAGTTGGATCCATTTGAGGTTACACACTCCTCATTTGTTTCTTCCGTTGCTCAAAACATTTCTGCTTCTCGTATTCCGTGAGCCACAATGGGGTTTCTACCAGTTTTGCCTCCGAATGACGGTTTTCGCTTTTGTATCGTACACATTGACATGGACTAGCACAGTGGCTCTCAGACGCTATTTCTCTGGACCACACTTCACTAGGGAAAATAGTATCAACTTTGCCTCACGCCCCTCCCCTCCCTCCCGAAGAAAAACTATTTCATTAAACATACTTTTTTAATATTTTCATTTCCCTATTCTCTGTTTTACCAATTTTAATTTAGAAGGATTTTACGCAAAACAGACCAAAACCTCATGAATTATTATACCGAAAATACGGAGGAGATGAATAAATTAAGCATATTCAGAAGGATGTAGGTTGCAGTAGGTACTAGGAGATGAAGAAGCTTGCACAAGATGAGTAGCGTGGAGAGCTGCATCAAACCAGTCTCTGGACTGAAGACTACAACAACAATAACGGAAAGAATTTTACTTTTATCACATCTTTATTTATTCTTAAAGTACGAAATGAACAGTATTTATGAATTCAGAAAACGAAGATTACAAGAATATTAAAAATTTAGTTTACAGAGTTCAATGTGATGGATGAGCTTGCTTTTGATAAGAAAGTGTCTCAAAACGTGGTGTGATAGCAGAAACAGTCACTTGTCGTTCATTGCTTACATTTAGCTTTGAAAAGTAGTTCGACTTCATAGCTGCCAAAACGGAAACGCCAATGTCGCACAAGTATGCTGTTGCAAAGAGAATCACTATCTTCATTGTATTTTGGAGCAGCTTTGGGAAATCATTTCTAATATGATTCAAAAACTGCATCAAAGGCACTTGATTAAATACACTCTCAGTAAAGTATCACAATTGACACCAATAATTTTCCATTGTATTGTATATTTAGACAAGATTGTCCAGTAGCATTGTGAATGAAGTTTTAATCCAACTAAACTCATCAAAATCGTTGTGAAATACCTTTCGAAGAGAATTTTTAACGTTGCAAGATGAGGAAGGCCGGCTTTTGCCGCCATTGAAAGTATTGGATTATATGTGTCTTCTAACAAATACACTAGAGTAGGAAACATACCCAGCACGCTGCTTTCCATTCGGTTTTGTCACAGCTCTAACTACTTCATCAATGACTTCACTTTTTCATTTCAAGATAGTACAGTTGCCTGTTTACCTACAGGTGAAATGTTAACAATACTCTGAAATGTCAGTGAGGTAAGCCATTTTCAATGGAAAATCTCCGTTGTTGAAGGAGTCTGCCAGATAGTGATTGACCTTTCATCTTTAAGTAACAGAATATCTCACTCCTCAGTTCAAACATTCCTTTCAGTACTACATCTTTTGAAAGCCATCGTGGTATATTACTAAAAAAAGAGCAATTGAGTGTGTTCAGCACCCACATCTCCTCACACAGCACTTTAAAAAGTATTGAACTTATAAATTTTGCCTTAACTATACTAACTGTTTCTATAACCGTTTTCAGCTCTTAATCAAGGAGTAGGCTATTTTCTTTAGCAGTCACAGTTTTCCAATGTATTGTGCGGTGAGACCATGCCGCATCAGGAGCTACAGCTTTAACTTTCGCCTGAAATCCACCGTGAACTTCAGACACTGAGCTCCATCTGTGTGTAATTTAATTCACATATCCCATGATATGCCGTTCTCAATTCATGTCTAAAAGCCTTTGAAGTGTTACTTTTTTTGCAGTATTGCCTCGCAGAACAGCAACATCTCTCGAATGTTAAACTGATAAACGAAACGATGCAATCAAATCAGTATCTTTATGAATATCAGTCGCTTCGTCCACTTTAAGTGCAAAACAGTTGTCAAGCAATTTAATGATTAATTGCTCGAGTAAATCGTCAAGAACATCTAAAAATTCTTCCACTCATTTATTCATTAGAGATACGAATACGTTTCGATTGTTGAGAATGGGAGTCACCAAATGTTGTTGATACTGAATCAATCGCCGCTGGTAAAACCAGACTTTCTGCAACCGTGTGTGCTGTCTTGTATTTAGGAATCCTGTGCTAAATCAGACAAGAGACTAAAAGGGGCTTAGAAGTTACATTCGACGTTTTAGCGAAGTTCTTGTCGGTAGACACCAAACATCTACTTTCCTGACAAATAATCCTTTTTTTCATTAATTCAGGATGTAGGGTTTCGAGGTGTCTAATTTGTTAGGATTGAAGCTTTCAGCAGCTAAAATGATTAAAAAAATTACAAACTGCACCACTGACTCGAGTTTTCGTGAAACCTAGTAATAAATAGTTCTCGTCATATCTTCTCATTTTCACCTTTAGAGTATCTCCCTCTCTTCCGCCAGCTGGTGGACCACTGGTGCTTTCATGTCTGTCACTAACCAGGAACCGTTTCGTACAGCAGTCAAGTCCCCATCGCGAAGGCTAAAATACTGCAAGAAGGCATTGACGTACACGAGGTCGGCCGAAGTGGCCGTGCGGTTAAAGGCGCTGCAGTCTGGAACCGCAAGACCGCTACGGTCGCAGGTTCGAATCCTGCCTCGGGCATGGATGTTTGTGATGTCCTTAGGTTAGTTAGGTTCAACAAGTTCTAAGTTCAAGGGGACTTATGACCTCAGCAGTTGAGTCCCATAGTGCTCAGAGCCATTTGAACCATTTGAACGTACACGAGTAAAAACATGCACTACTCGTGATATTTCAGGACACAGTCATAGTGCTGCCGATAACGTGTGACACCACCTCTTGCGTAAGATATTCCGGAGGTAAAACAGTACCCCATGCGGATCTCCGGGCGGGGACTACTCAGGCGGACGTCGTTACCAGGAGAAAGGCAACTGGTGTTCTGCGGATCGAAGCGTGGGATGTCAAATCCCGTAATGGGGCAGGTAAGTTATTTAAAAAGGGAAATGGATAGATTAAAGTTAGGTATAGTGGGAATTACTTAAGTTCGGTGGCAGGAGGAACGAGACTTCTGGTCAGGTGAATACAGGTTTACAAATACAAAATCAAATAGGGGTAATGCAGGAGCAGGTTTAATAATGAATAAAAAGTAGGAACGTGGGAAGCTACTACGAACACCACAGTGAACGCATTATTGTAGCCAAGTATATATGCCAACTAGCTCCGAAGGTGAAGAAGGGTTTGAAGAAATGTATGATGTATAAAAAATATTCAGATAGTGAAGGGAGACGAAAATTTAATAGTCATGGGGGACTGGAATTCGACAGCAGAGAAAGGAAGGAAAAGTAGTAGGTGAATATGGAATGGGCGTACGGAATGAAAGAGGAAGCCGCCTGGTAGAACTTTGCACAGAGAATAATTTAATCATACCTAACACTTGGTTCTAGAATCATGAAAGAAGGGTGTATACATGGAAGAGACCTGGAGACACTGGAAGGTTTCAGATGGATTATATAATGGTAAGACGGAGATTTAGGAACCTGGTTTTAAATTGTAAGACATTTCCAGGGACGGATGTGGACTCTGACCACAATCTATTGGTTATGAACTGTAGATTATAACCGAAAAACTGCAGAATGATGGGAATTTAAGGAGACGGGACCTGGATAAACTGAAAGAACCAGATACTGTAGAGAGTTTCAGAGAGAGCATTAGGGAACGATTGACAAGAGTGGGGGAAAGAAATACAGTAGAAGAAGAATGGGTGGCTCTGAGAGGTGAAATAGTGAAGGCAGCAGAGGATCTAGTAGGTAAAAAGACGAGGAATATCATAAATCTTTGAGTATCAGAAGAGACATTGTTTTTAACTGATGGAAGGAGAAAATATGAAAATGCAGTAACTGAAGCTGGCAGAAAGGAATACAAGCGCTTTAAACATGTCATCGACAGGAAATTCAAAATAGCTTAGCAGGGATGGCTACAAATAAACGTAAGGATGTAGAGTCATTCATCCCTAGAGGTGGGATGGATACTTCCAACAGGAAGAGACCTTTGGAGAAAAGAGAACCACTCGTATGAATATGAAGAGCTCAGATGGAAAACAAGTACTAAGTAAAGAAGGGAAAGGAGAAAGGTGGAAGGAGCATATAGAGGAGCTATACCAGGGCGATGTACTTGAGGGTAATATTATTGAGATGGAAGGGGACGTAGATAAAGATGAAATGGGAAATATAACACTGCGTGAAGAGTTTGACAGAGCACTGACAGACCTAAGTCAAAACAAGGCTCCGGAAGTAGACAACATGCCATTAGAACTATTGACAGCGTTGGGAGAGGTAGCCATGACAAAACTCTACCATCTGGTCAGCAATATGTATTGAACAGGCGAAATACCCTCAGACGTCATGAAGAATATAATAATTCCAATCCCAAAGAAATCAGGTGTTGACAGGTGTGAAAAGTACTGAACTATCAGTTTCGTATGCCATGGCTGCAAAATACTAACAGGAATCCTTTACAGACGAATGAAAAAACAGGTGGAAGCCGACGTCGGGGAAGATCAGTTTGGAACACGTGAGGCAATACTGACCCTGAGACTTATCTTAGAAGATAGATTAAGGAAAGGCAAACCTACGTTTCTGGCATTTGTAGACTTAGAGAAGGCTTTTGGCAAGGTTAACTGGAATCATCTATTTCAAATTCTGAAGGAGGCCGGGGTCAAATACAGGAAGCGAAAGGTTATTTACAATTTGTACAGAAACCACATGGCAGTTGTAAGAGTCGAGAGGCATGAAAGGGAAGCAGTGGTTGGGGAGGGAATGAGTTAGGTTTGTAGCCTATCCCCGATGTTATTCAGTCTACATATTGACCAAGCAGTAAACGAAACAAAACAAAAAAACTTGGAGTGGGAATTAAAATCCGTGGAGAAGAAATAAAAACTTTGAAGTTTGCGATGGCATTGTAATTCTGTCAGAGACAGGAAAGGACCTGGAAGAGCAGGTGAACGGAATGGAGAGTGTCTTGAAAGAAACATCAGCAAAAGGAAAACGAGGATAATGGAATGTAATGGAATTAAATCAGGTGATGCTGAGGAAATTAGTTTTGTAAATGAGATACTTAAAGTAGTAGAAGATTCTTTGTATTTGGGGATCAAAATAACTGATGATGGTCGAAGTAGAGAGGATATAAAATGTAGACTGGCAACGGTAAGGAAAGCGTTTCTGAAGAAGATAAGTTTGTTAACATCGAATACAGATTTAGGTGTCGGGAAGCCTTTCCTGGACGTATTTGTTTGGAGTGTAGCCATGTATGGAAGTATAACATGAAAAAAAATGGTTCGAATGGCTCTGAGTACTATGGGACTTAACTTCTGAGGTCATCAGTCCCCTAGAACTTAAAACTACTTAAACCTAACTAACCCTCTCCCCCTCCCCCCTCCCACCAAATTCAGGTGATACAGTTGCTGAACAAATCAAACAAAACTTGGCTCTCATCTGATAAAGGTGCACAACTCACACAATTTTAGTTGGTGGAGGCTTTAACCTGTCTTAGATATGTTGGCGAAAAAATATATATGCAGTCGTTGGTTCAAAAATGGTTCAAATTTCTCTAAGCACTGTGGGACTTAATATCTGAGGTCATCAGTCTCCTAGACTTAGAACTACGAAAACCTAACTAACCTAAGGACATCACACATACCCATGCCCTAGGCAGGATTCTAACCTGCGACCGTAGCGGTCGCGCGATTCCGGACTATAGCGCCTAGAACCGCTCGGCCATCCCGGCCGGATATAACATGGACGATGAACAGTTTAGGGAAGAAGAGAATACAAGTTTTCGAGATGTGGTGCTACAGAAGAATGCTGAAGATCAGGTGGGTAGATCACGTAGCTAATAAGGAGGTACTGAACAGAATTGGGGAGAAGAGGAATTTGTGGCACAACGTGCCTAGAAGAAGGGGTCGATTGGTAGGATGTGTTCTGAGGCATGAAGGGATCGCCAATTTAGTATTGGAGGGCACCGTAGAGAATAAAAATCGTAGAGGGAGACCAAGAGATGACTACACGAAGCAGATTCAGAAAGATGTAGGTTGCAGTAGGTAGTTCGAGATGAAGAAGCTTGTACAGGATAGAGTAGCATGGAGACCTGCATCAAACCAGTATGTGGACTGAAGACCACAATAACAATATATATTCCCTAATGCTCTCTCAAAAACCCTCTACATTATCCAGTTCTTTCAGCTTATCCAGGTCCCATCTTCTTAAATTTCCATGTTTTTGCAGGTTTTCAGTTGTAATATACAGTTCATAACCGATAGATTGTGTGAGAGTCCACACACACACACACACACACACACACACACACACACACACACATTCACACACACACACAGTCTCATTTATCTTGACCCCATTAAATAACCGTTTGTCCAGATGCAAATAACAAAATGTTTCAAGCAAATGTTCATTAGCCGCCAGGGGGCAACAATCAGCATGATTGCCTTCGTGGTAGCTTTGTTTTCTATAATGATATAAACAGCCGTATCCCTTTTTTAAATGGCACTCTGTATTTTTTTACTCGGTAATTCATTTTATCTCCTAAAGACCTATTAATAATTTATCACATTTTACCATTCACTGTAGCACATCGTTATTAATTATATAACACAACATCGATGTTGCTGCTCCTAGCGCTTAGTGTATATACTCGAGGTAGTGGAACACGTCCACGTGCTGACGTTGACAGAGGACAAATGTAAACGTAAGTAGAATGCACATCCGTCATTCCTTCAACCATCGTCAGTTGAAGAGTTGTACACCAACGAAGAGGAGGTAGAAATGCTACTCATCTATGGGAAATGTAAGTTAGCAGAACAGTAACTGCAATACTGTTTTCTTATGTGAGGTTACATTTAGTACAGTAGTTTAGTCGTTTTAAGTACTGTTGTGTAGTGTAGGAATACAGTAAAGGCTGTCCTTCCTACGAATTGCATCGACATAACACTTCTTTTATTGTTTTTATTGAAGGTAGGGGAAATGCTACGCAGGTAGCGGAGCTGTACAGAAAACGATATCCTGACTAGAACCCACCTTCCCGACGAATGTTGTGTAGTGTTGCTGCGGCATTTCAGGAAACGGGAAGTTTCAATCCACGACAACACATTCGTCGTAGCGTTCGCACAGACGAAACTGCCGAAGTTACTGTTCTTGCTTCCGTTGCTGTAAATCCACATGCGAGCATACGACAGCCTGAACACGAGACTGTGATTTCTAAAACGAGTGTACATCGTATTTTTACACGTCCATCCTTACCATGTACACCTGCATCAAGATTTGCATGGGAATAATTTCCAGAATCATGTACAGTTCTGTCAGTGGGCACAGCAGCAAATCCTCGTCAACCCTAACTTCTTCTCCAATGTTCTTATTGCCGATGAATGTTCCTTCTCAAACAAAGGACAGGTAAATTCAAGGAACATGCATTGTTGGTCCAGCGACAACCCACGATGGCTTAGACAGGTGGGACGTCAGCGTCAATGGAGAGTTAACGTCTGGTGTGGGATGCTTGGTACTACAATTATTGGCCCTTAATTCGCCAATGGTAATCTAAACGGCACAGCGTATGCCAAGTTCTTCAGAAGAATTCTTCCTTCTCTACTGGATGAAGTGCAGCTAAGAACCAGAATGCTTATGTGGTATCAACACGATGGATGTCTAGCACATAATGACTTGCGTGCACGTCGTGTTCTGAACGGAAGATGTTCTGCCAGATGGATTGGTTGAAGAAGAACTGTTACTTGGTCTGCTAGGTCTCCTGAGTTAAATCCTCAGGACTTTTTAAAGACGTTATCTATCGCGATATTCAAACAACTCCAAGGGCATACAGGAACGTATCATGCTTGCTTGTCATTCCCTTCTGCAGGCAACACTGGAGGCAGTAAATAAATATTTCATTCAACGAGTACATCAATGTATCGGTATCCAGGGTCACCACATTGAGCACCTTTGAATGTTCTACTCCTGGGCAGTGGTATGGGAGAGTCAAAGTCAATTTCGTGTTATGTTTTGACTTGGTTTTCATTTGTTTTCTGACAACTCTTTAAGAGAGGAAATGAGTTACCGAATAAGAAATATAGGTGCCATTTGAAATAGTCATACCGCTGTTCATAACTTCGTAAAAAACGAAGCTACAACGAAGGCAATAATGCTGATTGATGCACGATGACGGCTAAAAAACATTTGATTAAAACATTTTGTAATTTTCACCTGGACAAAGAGTTATTTAGGGTGGTCAAGATAAATGGGACGCGCTGTATATATACTACTGGCCATTAAAATTGCTACACCACGAAGATGACGTGCTGTGCTACAGAAGCAAAATTTAACCGACAGGAAGAAGACGCTGTGATATGCAAATGACTACCTTTTCAGAGCATTCACACAAGGTTTGCTGCGGTGGTGACACCTACAACGTGCTGACATGAGGAAAGTTTCCAACCGATTTCTCATACACAAACAGCAGTTGACCGGCGTTGCCTCGTGAAACGTTGTTGTGATGCCTCGTGTAAGGAGGAGAAATGCTTACCATCACGTTTCCGACTTTGATAAAGGTCGGATTGTAGCCTATCGCGATTGCGGTTTCTCGTTTCGCGACATGACTGCTCGCGTTGGTCGAGATCCAATGACTGTTAGCAGAATATGGAATCGGTGGGTTCAGGAGGGTAATACGGAACGCCGTGCTGGATCCCAATGGGCTCGTATCACTAGCAGTCGAGATAACAGGCATCTTATCCGCATGGCTGTAATGGATCGTGCAACCACGTCTCGATCCCTGAGTCAACAGATGGGGACGTTTGCAAAACAACAACCATCTGCACGAACAGTTCGACGACGTTTACAGCAGCATGGAGACCATGTCTGCAGTTACCCTTGACGCTGCACCGCAGACAGGAGCGCCTGCGATGGTGTACTCAACGACGAACCTGGGTGCACGAATGGCAAAACGTCATTTTTTCGGATGAATCCAGGTTCTGTTTACAGCAGCATGATGGTCGCATCCGTGTTTGACGACATCGCAGTGAACGCACATTGAAAGCGTGTATTCGTCAACGCCATACTGGCGTATCACCCGGCGTGATGGCATGAGGTGTCATTGGTTACACGTCTCGGTCACCTGTTGTTCCCACTGACGGCACTTTGAACAGTGGACGTTACATTTCAGATGTGTTACGACCCGTGGCTCTACCCTTCACTCGATCTCTGCGAAACCCTACATTTCAGCAGGATAATGGACGACCGCATGTTGCAGGTGTGTACGGACCTTTCTGGCTACAGAAAATGTTCGACTGCTGCTATGGCCAGCACATTCTCCAGATCTCTCACCAATTGAAAACGTCTGGTCAATGGTGGCCGAGCAACTGGCTCATCACAATACACCAGTCACTACTCTTGATGAACTGTGGTATAGTGTTGAAGCTGCATGGATAACTGTGCCTGTACACGCCATCCAAGCTCTGTTTTTCTCAATGCCCAGGCGTATCAAGCCCGTTATTAAGGCCAGAAGTGGTTGTTCTGGGTACTGATTTCTAAGGATCTATGCACCCTAATTGCGTGAAAATGTAATCACATGTCAGTTCTAGTATAATATATTTGTCCAATGAATACCCGTTAATCATCTGCATTTCTTATTGATGTAGCAATTTTAATGGCGACTAGTGTACATATATAACGCGCCACCTTGTACGGAACGTGCCCCAACCCCATTCAGGCTTCGCGGCCCCACTGTTTTGAGAATCACTGATCTAGCAGAATTCTGGAATGCTTCGAGAATATTAACTACATTTGTTAGATATGAATCTTGCTTAATTGATTAAATTACTATCGCTGACGGCATAGCGCTGTGGCCATGAGCCGACCGGGGTGGCCGAGCGGTTCTAGGCGCTACAGTCTGGAACCGCGTGACCCCTACGGTCGGAGTTTCGAGTCCTGCCTCGGGCATGGATGTCTGTGATGTCCTTAGGTTAGTTAGGTTTAAGTAGTTCTAAGTTGTAGACGACTGATGACCTTAGAAGCTAAGTCCGATAGTGCTCAAATCCATTTTTTTGTGGCCATGAGGAGGGTAAGAGTTGTATTTATTAGTACATTTATTAGTATCGGGCTCATAATTTTTGGGACCACTGTGCGGAGTGGTGACATTCAAAATCACTTCTGTGTTAACATTAATATTATATTGATTTATTAATATCATTTATCTCATTAATTTATAAGTTACTTGTGCTTTTAATTAATATGTAAATAAAGTTACTTCGATTTTACACTACAGCTACGAGCAGATTTGATCGAGTGTCCAGGCAACGCTGGTTAATACCGTAGTAAATGTGCAAAAAGCTCTTGTTATCAGTGTGTACACATTGTTTCATTAGCATCGTTTTAGAGCACTATAAACGCGTAATTAGCTGTAATACCGAGCATTATCACCAGTATTTTGCTGTTTGGCTCTGAGCACTATGGGACTTAAAAGCTGATGTCATCAGTCCCCTAGAACTTAGAACTACTTAAACATAACTAACCTAAGGACGTCACACACATCCATGCCCGAGGCAGTATTCGAACCTGCGACGGTAGCGGTCGCGCGGTTCCAGACTGTAGCGCCTAAAACCGCTCGGCCACATCGGCCGTCTGCTTTTAATTGTGTACCGTATGAAACACGAGTAAAATTGTGAAGCAGCAAGTCAGCACTGTGTTTTAGCAGCAGCAGCAGCAGCTGGCTTAACTGCTTGTGCGTGGATTTCCTTATCGCTGAACACCCAGCGGCTTTCGAGTGGGATCCGTGGCCCACACACGAGAAACACCAAGACGCAGCTGCGCGCCGGGCTGCCGTTACCGCAGGCGGCATAACTCAGTGTTGCGCGAATTACGTTTATGGTCGGGCCCAGGATCTTGCTGCGCTGTAGACTATAAAGCGGGGATTCTCTTGGGAAGCGGTCTAATCAGCCCGGAGAGAGATTTTCAGACAAACACATTCTCGTACCCCGCTTGTTGGTGAATTATATTTGATCGACGGTATGAAAGCAGTACCACACAGTGCCCTTTGCTATACAAGGAGGTGGCAAAGTCGTGAGATACCTCCTAATATTGTGTCAGCCCTCTTTTACCCATCGTAGGTCTACAGCTAGATGTGGCATGTACTCAACAAGCTGTTGGAAGTCGCCTGCAGAACTACTGAGTCATACTACCTCTATAGGCGAAAGTAGCAATTCGTGCCAGAAATGATCTCTCCATTATGCTCCAAAAATGTTCGACGAGTGGCCAAACCGTTCACTCGAACTGCCCAGAATATTCTTCAAACCAATCGTGAACAATTGTGGCCCTGTGACATGAAGCATTGTCCTTCATAAAAATTCTATTGTTTGGGAACATGAAGTTTATGAACGGCACCAAATGGTCTCCTAGTAGCAGATCATGACCATTTCTAGTCAATGATCAGTTCAGCCGGACAAGATAACCCTGTAAACACAGCCTGCACTATTATGGAGCCAACATTAGCTTGCAGAAGTTTATGAAGTTTATGAACGGCACCAAATGGTCTCCTAGTAGCAGATCATGACCATTTCTAGTCAATGATCAGTTCAGCCGGACAAGATAACCCTGTAAACACAGCCTGCACTATTATGGAGCCAACATTAGCTTGCAGAGTGTCTTCTTGGAAGCTTGGGTCCATGGCTTCATGAGGTCTGCTCCACACCAATTGAAATCGGGACTCATCTGACCAGATGAAGGTTATCCCCTCGTTTAGGGTCCAACGAATATGGTCACGATCCCACGAGACGTGCTGCAGGCGGTGTCGTGCTGTTGGCAAAGGCACTCGCGTCGGTCGTCTACTAATTGTTTGCTTTTACAGAACCTCTCCCTCCTCACCCCTCCTCCACAAATTCAGGTGATACAGTTGCTGAACAATTCAAACAAAACTTGGATCTCATCTGATAAAGATACCCAACTCACACAGTTATAGTTGGTGGCGGCTTTAATCTGTCTTCGATATGTTGGCGAAAAAATATATATGCAGTCGGTGGTTCAAAAATGCTTCAAATTTCTCTAAGCACTATGGGACTTAACATCTGAGGTCATCAGACCCCTAGACTTAGAACTACTTAAACCTAACTAACCTAAGGACATCACATACATCCATGCCCGAGGCAGGATTCGAACCTGCGATTGTAGCAGCAGCGCGGTTGCGGTCTCAAGCGCCTAGAACCACTCGACCGCAGCAGCCGGCCCAGTCGGTGGCTGACATAAAACATCGTCCGACATATTGAATGCTTTCTCAGAAATTTATTTTGAACAATTTGTTCAGGAGCCCACTCGAAGTTTAAATAGTTACGAAATCATTTTTGATCTCTAAGTAATAAATAATCCTGTGAAAATTGGGAGAATCATACAGGAATTAGTGGCCACACGACCGTTGAACGAGATTGAATACCGTAACATCCATACTCACCAAAAAGAAAGAAAAAATACATCAGTTTAGAAGAGCTAATGAAAATTCGCTTGAAGTCTTCCTAAGAGGGTTTGTTTTCATTCCTCCCAATTTGACTATATAAGTGTAGACCAGATGTGGTCTACATTCAAAGGAGTAGTATCGACGACAGTGCAAAGATGTATACTGAATAAGTTAGTAAGAGATGGTACCGATCCCCCATGGTACACCAAACAGGTCAGGATAATGATGCAGAAACAACGAAAAAAGCATGAAAAATTTAAAAGAACCCAAAACCCCCAAGATTGGTGAAGTCTTACAAAAGCTCGAAATTTAGTGCAAAACTTCAATGCGAGATGCTTTTAATAATTTCTGGAACGAAAGAACTCTTTCTCGAAATCTGGCAGAAAATCCAAAAACACCAACGACAAGACGCAATTAATACCTTCACTGATCGATAACAATGGTGATGGTACTGATGACAGTGCCATTAAAGCAGAGTTCCTAAACTCATTGTACTGAAATCCTTTTACGGAAGAAGACGAAGTAAATATTCCAGAATTCGAATCAAGAACAATTGCCAACATGAGGAACTTAGAGCAGATATCCTCGGCGTTGCGTAGCAGTTTAAATCACTTCATAAAGCACGGCCACCGGTTCAGATAGTATGTCAGTTAGCGTCCTTTCAGACCTTGCTGATAGAATAGCTCCATACTTAGCAATAACATACAACCTCACGCTCGTAGAAAGATCCATACCTGAAGACTGGAAAGATGTACAAGTAACACCAATACCCAAGAAAGGAAATAGGAATAATCCGCTGAATTAGAGACCCACATCACTAACGCCGATTTGTGGTTGGATTCTGTAACGTGTAATGCGTTCGAACATTATGAGTTACCTCGTAGACAACGATTTATCGACAACGAGGCAACACGTAGCCATAAAATATCGTTCTTGTGAAACACAACTAGCTCTTTATTCTCACAAATTAATGTGTACTATCGAGAGATGTTGTCAAATTGATTCCATATTTTTAGATTTCCAGAAGGCTCTTGATAAAGCTCCTTACAAGCGAATTCTAATCAAACTGCGTGCCTTTGGACTATCGTCCAAGTTGTACCACTGGATTAGTGATTTTCTGTCAGAAAGGTCACAGTTCGTAATAACTGACACCAAGTCATCGATTAAAACAGGAGTAATATCTAGTGTTATAGGCCCCTTGCTGTTCCTTCTCCACATAAACGATTTCTTTGACAATCTGAACAGTCTTCTGACTTTGTTTGCAGATAATACCGCCGTCTTGTAAAGTCATCATGTGATCAAAAGCAATTTCAAAATCATTTCGATATTTGTATGGCGTGAAAAGTGGCAATTGACTCTAAATAATGTAAAGTGTGGAATCATCCACATCAGTAATAAAAGGAATCCGTTACATTTCGATTACACAATAAGTCACACAAATCTAAAGCCTGTCAATACGACAAAATACTGTCACACAAGCCTGAAGGCTCTCAGCAGAACTAAATACTTGGGGATTCTAATTACAGGTAAATTAAATTGGAAGGATCACATAGAAAATGTTGCAATGAAAGGAAACCAAAGATTGCGATTTATAGGCACAGCACTTAGAAAATGTTACAGGTCTACTAGAGAGACAGTTTACCCTACGCTTCTCCACCCTCTTCTGGAGTATTGCTGGGTGGTGTGAGATCTACATCAGATAAGATTGACAGAGGACAACGGTAAAGTTCAAAGAAGGGCAGCTCGTTCTGTATTATCGTGAAATAAGGTAGACAATGCTACTGATAAGATACGCGAATTGGCGTGGCAGACATGACAACAAAAATTGTTTTCGATCTGGCAGTTTCTTCCCATGAGATTCCAATCACCATCTTTCTCCTCCGAATGTGAAAATATTTTGTAGGCGCCAACGTACATCGTCATAATAAAGTAAGAGAAATTATAGCTCGCACAGAAAGATTTAAGTGTTCGTTTTTCCCGCGTGCTCTTCGAGAGTTGAACGACAGAGAAATATCCCAAAGGTGGCTCGACGAACCCTCTGTCGGGCAGTTAATAGTGAATTGCGGAGTAATCATATAGCTGCAGATTTAAATGTAGAAAAATACTTCTGACATTCATTGTATGTTACATGTACAGTAAATCCACTGGGCATAGACATCACACGAACATACATAAGGTTTCTCAGAATAACAAAAATAACATCGCGAAACAACGTAACACGATTTCATGTCCTGCTCTTAGAAGTGTATATCGTGCTAGGAAAGAAAACCGACTTCTGTTTCCATTAATTACCTACTGGCCATTAAAGTTGCTGCACCACGAAGATGACGTGCTACAGACGCGAAATTCAACCGACAGGAAGAAGATGCGGTGATATGCAAATGATTACCTTTTCAGAGCATTCACACAAGGTTGGCGCCGGTGGCGACACCTACAACGTACTAACATGAGCAAAGTTTCCAACTGATTTCTCATACACAAACAGCAATTGACCGGCGTTGCCTGGTAAAACGTTGTTGTGATGCCTCGTATAAGGAGGAGAAATGCGTACCATCACGTTTCCGACTTTGATAAAAGTCGGATTGTAGCCTATCGCGATTGCGGTTTATCGTATCGCGACATTGCTGCTCGCGTTGGTCGAGATCCAATGCCTGTTAGCAGAATATGGAATCGGTGGGTTCAGGAGGGCAATACGGAACGCCGTGCTGGATCCCAACGACCTCGAGTCACTAGCAGTCGAGATGACAGGCATCTTATCCGCATGGCTGTAACGGATCGTGCAGCCACGTCTCGATCCCTGAGTCAACAGATGGGGACGTTTGCAAGAAAACAACCAGCTGCACGAACAGTTAGACGACGTTTGCTCCAGCACGGACTATCAGCTCGGAGACCATGGTTGCGGTTACCCTTGACACTGCATCACAGACAGGAGCGCCTGCGATGGTGTACTCAACGACGAACCTGGGTGCACGAATGGCAAAACGTCATTTTTCGGATGAATCCAGGTTCTCTTTACAGCATCATGATGGTGGCATCCGTGTTTGGCGACATCGCGGTGAACGCACATTGGAAGCGTGTATTCGTCATCGCCATACTGGCGTGTCACTCGGCGTGATGGTATGGGGTGCCATTGGTTACACGTCTCGGTCACCTCTTGTTCGCATTGACACTTTGAACAGTGGATGTTACATTTCAGATGTGTTACGACCCGTGGCTCTACCCTTCATTCGATCCCTGCGAAACCCTTCATTTTAGCAGGATAATGCACGATCGCTTGTTGCAGGTCCTGTACGGACCTTTCTGGATACAGAAAATGTTCGACTGCTGCCCTGGCCAGCACATTCTCCAGATGTCTCACCAATTGAAAACGTCTGGCCAATGGTGGCAGAGCAACTGGCTCGTCACAATACGACAGTCACTACTCTTGATGAACTGTGGTATCGTGTTGAAGCTGCATGGACAGCTGTACCTGTACACGCCATCCAAGCACTGTTTGACTCAATGCTCAGGTGTATCAAGGCCATTATTACGGCCAGAGGTGGTTGTTCTGGGTACTGATTTCTCAGAATCTATGCACCCAAATTGCGTGAAAAAATAATCACATGTCAGTTCTAGAATAACATATTTGTCCAATGAATACCTGTTTGTCATCTGCATTTCTTCTTGGTGTAGCAATTTAGTATCCAGTAGTGTAATAACAATTATAGTAGAGAAACAACAGCGTGTGTACATAAGTATGTAACCAGAAATTTTCATATCTATTGTTGAGTGGTACTTAACATAAGTAAATAAATTAGTGAAATTAAAGTGCAGTAAAAATTAGAAAACAAATGAAAAACTTAGTTTAGTTTAGAAGAATTACACACTGGGAAACAGCGGGCAGAGCAGCAGAGCAGAGGAGACAATGACCGTGAAGTCAGCAAGTTCCACATAAGCGGACGCTGTCGATTCAGCCGTCAGGGCATCGCCCGACCGGCTCACATGTTTCTCAGTTGTCACATGTGAGCAAAGGCCCTCGCCTACATTCCAAGAGCCAATGACCGACGTTAAGAAGATTCTTCGAGAAGCTTTTCAGCGTGACAGAAAAGGCAATGTCCGGCTCACGTGTTTTTCAGTCATCACATGTGATCAAAGGCCTTCGCCTACATTCCAAGAGCCAATGACTGACATTAAGAAGATTCTTCTAAAAGCTTTTCAACGTGACAGAAGAGGCAATGACCGTGAAGTCGTTCACCTCCAGTAAACTGAAGTGAAAAAAATGGCTCTGAGCACTATGGGACTCAACTGCTGAGGTCATCAATCCCCTAGAACTTAGAACTACTTAAACCTAACTAACCTAAGGACAATACACACATCCATGCCCGAGGCAGGATTCGAACCGGC
This sequence comes from Schistocerca nitens, assembly GCF_023898315.1. Classification (NCBI taxonomy): domain Eukaryota; kingdom Metazoa; phylum Arthropoda; class Insecta; order Orthoptera; family Acrididae; genus Schistocerca; species Schistocerca nitens. The sequence goes on from NC_064614.1 coordinate 545,670,893, forward strand.
GACTGTAGCGGTCGCGCGGTTCCAGACTGTAGCGCCAGAACCGCACGGCCACCAGTGGCCGGCGAAGTGAATAAATACGTGAGACGCAGTTGGCCTGACAGACGAAGGACGAAGAAAAGAGAAGTGAAGAAGAGTAGCAGTAGTTTTCAGTTTCGGTGCTGAAGACCGTCATGCAAGAGGAGACTACATCATACACAGACGCACCAAGTCCGCCGCTGTAATGGAATAGCAAGCAGCAGCCTCGGCGCCAGAAGACAGAAGTTAAATGGTATTTGAAGTCTGATTTTTACATACCCGGGTGACTCGTGAGGATGGGAAGGAGACGGTCTCACATCAGCAGTCACCTGTGAGCTGGGATGAAGATCTGACAGCTGAAGTCTGGCAAGCGGGAGTCCGTTGTTCGAGTCCGGGACACTGGCCTTCCCCCGCCGCGCCGCTCCGCTGGCAGACGCACAACACACGCGGCCGCTTAGAGAAGAGAAACACTGGGACGCCACATCCAAGATATCACCATCCGATGCACGACTTCGCTCGCAATAATTAAACGGGCCACCTCGCGCTGCGCGTCTCCAGTCAACTGGGCGAGACGGCGACACGAGATACACACTGCCACGCGTAATCAGACGTCGCCGCTGCCGCAGCAGAAGGCTTTGCAAACGACACAGCTGCCGTTCTCCGAGCCAGAACATCGAGTAAGGAAACAGTTGTACGAAACTTGCAATAAAAGTTATCTTATGTAAAAATGCTGTTTCATTCTACCTCATACCTGAGCCACGGAAGAACCCATCCTGCCCACATGTTAAGAGAACAAAATTAATTTATTTATTATTTTCACCCTGGCATAATGCTTTAGAATCAAATGCCCTTTGCAGTAATGCTCATCCTGACAACTGACTAGCATCAAAAGAGAAAACCCAGTTACATTTAGTAGCAGAAGTGCTACAATTTAGTGTCAGAACTGTTACACTATTTTTATCCTAAGGATAGTGTTAAAATCTGTAAGTAAACTGTGATTTTATTATTCTGAATGTGTATCCATTACGGTATTATCATAAACGACCCGCACATACAGCAGAACCTTTTTATTGTACTCGTGATTACTTCTTTTCCTACGCATACCACAGCCAATATACTGAGCGGTAGGAACCGCCATTTCTGTCATTACTCGATTAACAGGTTTCTGTGATCTTTAAAAGCAACGACGAGGTGAACATCAAAAGAGTTATTTCCTGCACCTTGATATAGGCTGTGAGCTCCTCCTTTTTACGACGGAGGAGAAAATTTCAGGCACTTGGAAATGGCCTAAAGAGAACCAGGCGACCGCAAATGGGCTAAAATGAAACGAAACGAAACCAGCTCTAGTGGCGGGAACGACCGCGTTCGCCCCGACGGCTAACGCGCGCCGGATAATTACCGGCGACCCTGCTACGTGTACCTGTGCCGGACTGCTTCCGGAAACCCTTCTGCACAAAGTGCTACGAGACACTCGCCAGGCTAATGATCGCGCAGCACCGAATTCTGGGCGCACTTGTCCTACAGAAATGGCTCTCATTTGCAGTAGAAACCAGCGATCAGAGCGATTTTCTTCGATAAGAAGATTACGAAAAAGAGCTGATCTTTAGCTGTTCTTTCCTTTGTGTAACATAGGGGTCTCACTGAAATTGGACGGCCCCGAAGATTTAGTCTCAAAGCATAGACAAACCAACTAATATTCTCCAAAAACAAACAAATTATCATTACTAATGTTGCTGATCTGTCAGTCCTCAGCTGCTCGAGATAGGCCTATTAAATTCATGTTTTAGGTCATGTTCCTTTTTCACGTTGTATCGCATTTTTACAGAGGAATCTTCTTTGTCCTAGGACCCCACGACAGTTTTACTTAAGTTCAGCACTATTAACGTATTACATCCACACCTTAGCTTCCACCCTTTTTTCTTGAAGTTTGAGTCTCTATTGCAAGAAACTTACCAAAAATTTACCATTCACGGTATTGGCCATCGCTGGCCATTGCCTTCTACCATCTTTCGGGCAGCATACGAATCCGCTGACGGCAGAATTGGGCGTCTTTTGAAGAAATCCATCAGTCGATCGTATTTTGCACTTGTTCATATGACTGAAAGCGCTGGTCGGCCAGGCCATGTCGCACTGACGGAAAGAGGTGGTACTCAGAGGGAGCAATGTCTAGAGAATACGGCGGGTGGGGCAGGAATTCCCATTTCAACGCTTCCAAGTAGGCTTTCACGGGTTTTGAGAGATGGGGCCGCACTCTCTCATGCTGCGAAATCATATTTTTATCGTTGCAGTATGGCAGTTTGTCCTTCAGTGCTCGGCTCGAATGCATCTATTACTTTCGATAAGGATCTCATGAGATTGATTGTTTTTCGTCGGTTTCAGTAGTTTCGGAAACCTTCACTCTTTCACCACCATGACGGTCTTCGACTTCAAAATCACCTTTCTTGAAGCATTGAAGTCATTCTCTGCACGTTCTTTCACTGACAGGTATCTCACCATAGGACTTAAACAGCATTTTATGAGCACCAGCCAAAGATTTCTTCAAGTTAAGCCTGAAAATTAAAATTCCCCTGAAATGACGAGAACTGGCTCGTAAGTTGACTTATTCTTGATGTAAGCTTACTGAATTATGTTGGTGACTTACCACCTTCTCCACCACTTACCGCTACTGCCTCCTATTCCAAAATGGCGGAACCAAAGTTGTAGATCTAACACATATCGCACAAGTTTACCTATGTCCGCAGTCATCACATAAGGAGATTCTACACTCGACAACACTACAGAAAACGTGAGAAAAAGATGTCTGTGAGCTTACGTGCTGTGCCGACAAGTGTACTTAGTGAGGGGGGAAGAGCAGAATAATCAGCAGAACATCAAGATAACATGAGGAACAAAACTAATAAAAATATTTATTGGGAAAGAAAGAAGGAGAACCACGACTCTTTGTATTCTATTACTACTGTAACACCACATGAAAGGTCTGTAGTTAAGTGAAGTAGTGATCTGAAGATGCCTCAGTAAACTGAAGTGAAACACATCTGCCAAAACGTATATTGCATTCATGCAGCTGCATATAACCATAACGTAAAATTCATTAATATGATGCCCATCTTCACATCTTGTCCTATGCTGGAAATATGTGACTTTTATCCTATTATAAACATCACAGAATTTTGCTATTTTCGGTTTAAGAAAAAAATATTGTAGTCTAACTAGATGCTTAAGTTATCTGATCTGTTATAGTAAAACCCATTTCATAACGCATCATAACTTTAATTAAAGCGTACCTACATGTTTTACGTAGCCGAAAGGAAGTGTTACATCCCTTTCTGTGGGTCAACGCTGATTTGTTGATAACGGCACACCATGTTAATACATTTTACGACGATCTATAAATTTCTCGTTTTTCTTAAAAGTCTGTCCTTGTTCATAATTTTTTGCAGACTACGCAGCTGCATACAGGAAGACGAAATTGAGAGAAACTATTCAGAATCAGGAGAGACTTGCAGACTAACAACATACGGTACAAAGACTACCAACTCACTCAGTACATAAAGAAATTATATGTAATGCGCGTAATGGGAACCACGTGACCTGCGCGTTGGCATCTGGTGACGCACACCTCCACCTCTGGACACATACTCGTGTTTTGTCTCATCAGTGTAGTTTCTTATCGTCACTTAGTCCAAGCTTGTGCCCGCCGTTTGCACGATCAGCTTCCAGTGCGATATTCGTTTTTAGGGTTCCGTACCACTATCGGTACACGCGAAACACTTACAGGATCACTTTGTTGTAGGTCTGTCTGTCTTTCCGTCTGTCCAACTGTTCAGAACTCTTCTACGGAGAAACGGGTAGACACAGCAAGTTGAAATTTGACTCACTGTCCCTTGATCTAATAATGTGAAGCTTCTAAGTCAATGCATTCGAAAGATACGACAGTTTATGTCATATTTTCATACTCGCAAACGCGCTCATCAAAACCTGTACGGTACTTCCCGTTGGTGTAAAATCATGAAATTAGGAAAGAAGCAACGTTTCACTGTACGCGTACAGGAAAAATTCAAAAACTGCGAATTGATAGTTTTATCACACGAAAAAAAATTTTGTCACTTTTTATCAGACTGCCTATCTGTCGGTCCGTCTTTTAAGACCCCTTTTGTTCTGTAATGGGTTGATGTATCGAGCTGAAATTTATGTTACATACTAATTTCTATAGTACCTTTGCGGTATAACAAATGATAGTTTAAAAGCCAACGCAATCAAGAAATACTCGTAAACGCACTAATCAAAATCTATACGGTAATTCCCGCTGCTATAGAATCATGAAATATGGCAGTAAACAAGGCCTTGCTGTAGAAGTAAAGTAAGGAAACCGAAAATTGTGAATTTGTTATTTTATCACACGAAAAAAGATGATGTCATTTTTTATCTGACTGTCTGTCCACCCCTGTGTTAAAACCTCTCAAGAACGGGTTGGCGTAGGCTTATCAATTTGAAATTTATGTCACATATTAAGGTCTGCACTTCGTAGGTGGTGCAAACATTTTAAGCTTCTAGGTCAATGCAATCAAAAGATACGGCCACTTGCGTCACATATTTTAATAGTCACAAACTCACTCGTTAAAACCTGTAGGTTACTTCCCGTTGACCTATAAACATGAGCCGGCCGGTGTGGCCGAGCGGTTCTAGGCGCTACAGTCTGGGAACGCACGACCGCTACGGTCGCAGGTTCTACTCCTGCCTGGGGCATGGATGTGTGTGATGCCCTTAGGTTAGTTAGATTTAAGTAGTTCTAAGTTCTAGGGGCCTGTGACCTCAGATGTTAAGTCCCATAGTGCTCAGAGCCATTTGAACCATTTTATAAACATGAAATTTGGCAAAAAGGAAGATTTCACGGTGCAAAGAAAATATCATAATAGTTAATTAGTAATTATATCATACGAAAAAAAGATTCCTGTGGTCATTTGTTTCGATTTCACTCTTGAAATCAATGCTTTCTCAAAAGCCCTGTAAATCTTGGACCAAAATCCTGCCAGTATCAATGCCGATAAAAGGCAAAAATCGCCGAGATTCTCGATTCCCGTAATGGATGAACTGTGCGGATACATAATTAAGTCTGTACGCAACCATCACAGCGCGAGGCCTATTCGCACCTGGCCAACTTCTCCTGAATGCCATACCAAACAATCCGCTGACTTGCATTCTCCTCTGATTAATGTCTTCTTGTCATATCTAATACGTCCCCTCAATTTACAAAATTATTCTAAAGCACCACATTTTAATTCAGTTCACTTCCTTTTTCTCTGGTCTTCTTATTATTCAGGTCGCACTTACGTACCGCACTGTTTTCCATACTAAAATATTCAAGAGCTTCATTAAAACCTACGAATCAATATCTCATTGAAATAGAAGAATACACTACTGGCCATTAAAATTTCTGCACAACGAAGACGCGAAGTTTAACCGACAGGAAAAAGATGCTGTTATATGCAAATGATTAGCTTTTCAGAGCATTCACACAAGGTTGGCGCCGGTGGCGACACCTACAACGTGCTGACATGAAGAAAGTTTCCAACCGATTTCTCATACACAAACAGCAGTTGACCGGCGTTGCCTCGTGAAACGTTGTTGTGATGCCTCGTGTAAGGAGGAGAAATGCGTACCATCACGTTTCCGACTTTGATAAAGGTCGGAATGTAGCCTATCGCGATTGCGATTTATCGTATCGCGACATTGCTGCTCGCGTTGGTCGAGATCCAATGACTGTTAGCAGAATATGAAATCGGTGGGTTCGGGAGGGTAATACGGAATGGCGTGCTGGATCCCAACGGCCTCGTATCACTAGCAGTCGAGATGATAGGCATCTTATCCGCATGGCTGTAACGGATCGTGCAGCCACGTCTCGATCCCTGAGTCAACAGATGGGGACGTTTGCAAGACAACAACCATCTGCACGAACAGTTCGACGACGTTTGCAGCAGCATGGACTATTAGCTCGGAGACCATGGCTGCGGTTACCCTTGACGCTGCATCACAGACAGGAGCGACTGCGATGGTGTACTCAGCGACGAACCTTGGTGCACGGATGGAAAAACGTCATTTTTTCGGATGAATCCAGGTTCTGTTTACAGCGTCATGATGGTGGCATCCGTGTTTGGCGACATCGCGGTGAACGTACATTGGAAGCGTGTATTCGTCATCGCCATACTGGCGTATCACCCGGCGTAATGGTATGGGGTCACCTCTTGTTCGCATTGACGGCACTTTGAACAGTGGACGTTACATATCAGATGTGTTACGACCCGTGGCTCTACCCTTCATTCGATCCCTGCGGTTCCCTACATTTCAGCAGGATAATGCACGACCGCATGTTGCAGGCCTATCTGGATACAGAAAATGTTCGACTGCTGCCCTGGTCAGCACATTCTCCAGATCTCTCACCAATTGAAAACGTCTGGTCAATGGTGGCCGAACAGCTCGCTCGTTACAATACGCCAGTCACTACTCTTGATGACTTGTGGTATCGTGTTGAAGCTGCATGGGCAGCTGTACCTGTACACGCCATCCAAGCTCTGTTTGACTCAATTCTCATGTGTATCAAGGCCATTATTACGGCCAGAGGTGGTTGTCCTGGGTACTGATTTATCAGGATCTATGCACCCAAATTGCGTGAAAATGTAATCACTTGCCAGTTCTAGCATAATATATTTGTCCAATGAATACCCGTTTATCATCTGCATTTCTTCTTGGTGTACCAATTTTAATGGCCAGTAGTGCAGTTTTGATGGATGCCGTCTCCGCCCTTATGAGCCCACATCTGATTAACACCTTCGATATACACACTCCTGGAAATGAAAAAAAGAACACTTTGACACCGGTGTGTCAGACCCACCATACTTGCTCCGGACACTGCGAGAGGGCTGTACAAGCAATGATCACACGCACAGCACAGCGGACACACCAGGAACCACGGTGTTGGCCGTCGAATGGCGCTAGCTGCGCAGCATTTGTGCACCGCCGCCGTCAGTGTCAGCCAGTATGCCGTGGCATACGGAGCTCCATCGCAGCCTTTAACACTGGTAGCATGCCGTGACAGCGTGGACGTGAACCGTATGTGCAGTTGACGGACTTTGAGCGAGGGCGTATAGTGGGCATGCGGGAGGCCGGGTGGACGTACCGCCGAATTGCTCAACACGTGGGGCGTGAGGTCTCCACAGTACATCGATGTTGTCGCCAGTGGTCGGCGGAAGGTGCACGTGCCCGTCGACCTGGGACCGGACCGCAGCGACGCACGGATGCACGCCAAGACCGTAGGATCCTACGCAGTGTCGTAGGGGACCGCACCGCCACTTCCCAGCAAATTAGGGACACTGTTGCTCCTGGGGTATCGGCGAGGACCATTCGCAACCGTCTCCATGAAGCTGGGCTACGGTCCCGCACACCGTTAGGCCGTCTTCCGCTCACGCCCCAACATCGTGCAGCCCGCCTCCAGTGGTGTCGCGACAGGCGTGAATGGAGGGACGAATGGAGACGTGTCGTCTTCAGCGATGAGAGTCGCTTCTGCCTTGGTGCCAATGATGGTCGTATGCGTGTTTGGCGCCGTGCAGGTGAGCGCCACAATCAGGACTGCATACGACCGAGGCACACAGGGCCAACACCCGGCATCATGGTGTGGGGAGCGATCTCCTACACTGGCCGTACACCACTGGTGATCGTCGAGGGGACACTGAATAGTGCACGGTACATCCAAACCTTCATCGAACCCATCGTTCTACCATTCCTTGACCGGCAAGGGAACTTGCTGTTCCAACAGGACAATGCACGTCCGCATGTATCCCGTGCCACCCAACGTGCTCTAGAAGGTGTAAGTCAACTACCCTGGCCAGCAAGATCTCCGGATCTGTCCCCCATTGAGCATGTTTGGGACTGGATGAAGCGTCGTCTCACGCGGTCTGCACGTGCAGCACGAACGCTGGTCCAACTGAGGCGCCAGGTGGAAATGGCATGGCAAGCCATTCCACAGGACTACATCCAGCATCTCTACGATCGTCTCCATGGGAGAATAGCAGCCTGCATTGCTGCGAAAGGTGGATATACACTGTACTAGTGCCGACATTGTGCATACTCTGTTGCCTGTGTCTATGTGCCTGTGGTTCTGTCAGTGTGATCATGTGATGTATCTGACCCCAGGAATGTGTCAATAAAGTTTCCCCTTCCTGGGACAATGAATTCACGGTGTTCTTATTTCAATTTCCAGGAATATATATATATATATATATATATATATATATATATATATATATATATATATATATATATATGCTTAATCTATATTTTGTGCCAGGCAAATCGTCCATTAAGTCTTCTTTACGTTTGGCCAGAAGGTTTTTTGTCATTTGCCAATATTATCAAACTCGGCAGTTAATTCTTTTTTAGCTTTATAGCCAAGTACACAATTTGTAGGATGTCTGAATGATTCCCTTGACTATGGCAGTAGGCATTCCTTATCATTTTTTTTCCTGTCTCTATCGACCACCGTACATGGAACGTTTTTAACCTTCTTTCATTTCTTTTCCTATAACAAGTGTTACAACGTACGGCGACAAGCTGTATTTACACATTTCTGGTAGCATGAGACCTTCGTTTTTGCAGTATATGGAGAACCGCTGTAAGCACTCTTTCAACCGCTGAAAAAGTGATGTAACTAAACGACGAAGAGCGAAAGATACTATTGATAATGACAGTTTGTTGAAAAGCAGAAGGCAGAAAATAGTGACAAATTTCAGAAATGTTTTTAAATCATCTGTAGTTCGTTGGCATTGTTTGAGTAGCTGAAGAGTTTATACAGTTTACGAATAAATATACAAATGAATAGTGTGCACATATTAACCATATAATACGCCTTTAAAACTAAAATATCCAGCCAGCCCGAAATTACTACGGGAACGTACGAGAATGCACGGCTAAACATTAAACTTTATTATGTGTAATTAGTTTACAGCAAGCGAGCGCTTCTGTGCTCTGTTTGTAAACTCATCAGTAATAACCACCAGTAGCATAATTTGATTATTGCCGCTTTTAATCATTCATCCGCTTGGCTAATGATAATACCACGATGCATCAATAATGCTGTTGGCACGCTGTTTGTAATCGAAATTGATCTACGCGCAACGAGTGGGTTAAAATTCAGATCTCTCTAGACAATCCGCGATTTTAGCCCTGAAACTTTGAGGCCTTGAAACCCGCCAACTTCATGCTCTATGAGAAATAACATACAAAAGTAATAAATTTGCCAGATTACTAAAACAGGAACAAAATATATCCCAAATATCACTCTCTGCATTAAAAGAGATTATCACATAAAATGCTAAGTCTGCCTAAAGTACCGGTAGTAATTATTCACTTTTTCCAATTTTATTATGTAAACCAGTCCTTGCAACCTCAGTTTCTTTGCAGTCTGTCGTTCCTTATATCAGGGGCGCCTGTAACAGCACCGCGTGGCAGTAAATAATTATCGCACTGGATAAAAATAACAATAAGAATTACTCACGTAAGACCTTGAAAACATTGTCTACATGGTGGAAAACCATGTGATACAGAAACCTGATAATAAGGAAAGTTATGGAAAAAATTAAACCTAAAAGTTTCGAAAACCTGTATCATGTCCTCTGCAAGTCTCAAATCAACTAAAGAAATCTCACAATTCCTATTCATATGTTGACTGGCTCAGTCCTTGAAGCCGCGAAATCATCCACTAGTCCAATACGGAACTTACAACAAGCGTATTTTAATCCTCTTTGATCACCCATTAATGAGGGAAACACCCCAGCGCAAGCCCCTTAGATTTAATGGTAAGATTTCCTAGTGGATAGCTCATCAAAAACTGAAAATAGATCAAGCATAAAAACAGAAAGAAGGTGTACTGAATTGTGAAAAAGGAAACAAAATAGAATCAGTGAAAGGTCCAAGCTCAAGGTACGCAACATCGAGTGCCTAGCAATAATCACAACCTCGTGTTTGTGTAGTCATGGTGTTGGATTACAAAACGGGAGATTCGTGTTCAGATCTCCCTCATTCCCCATTTTTTTTTCACAAATTTAAGAAATGTCAGACCTGTCATTGACGTGTCAGTTCTCCTTCTGTCGTCTTGGGAAGTGTCGTACTATACATTGGTTGCAGAACATGAGTCGAGTGGTATGAATATATTACAGTCACAAACAAACGTGTGATGAATAGTGAGAGCTGGCGAGATGCCGCATAGAGCTGTCACAGAAATAAAAAACAACAAATAAACACATGTGAACTATGTTACAGCAAAGGAATTCAAGCGTAAAACCTTCAAAAACACAACGCAACAGTCATAACATGTGGTACTTGTGTAGAACAAATAAGAGGTACGTACATCAGGTGAACCCTTCGGTACACCTGGCCGTTGCAAACGGACGTTACACCACGACACAGACACGAATTTGAATACAGCGAACAGACACGTCAGTGACCGTATGGACAGTTCATAATTTTGTGAAAATAAATATCGGGCGCGAGGGGGATTTGAACATGAATCTCCCCCTTCGCAGTGCAGCATCGTCACCACACAACCACCACACCGCAGTTCTCGCAGTACGTTCGACGCTGCACTTGGATCGTCCACCGTTTCTATTTTGCTTCCTTTTTCAGAGTCCAGTACAAAAAAAAATGGTTCAAATGGCTCTGAGCACTATGGGACTTAATATATATGGTCATCAGTCCCCTAGAACTTAGAACTAATTAAACCTAACTAACCTAAGGACAGCACACAACACCCAGCCATCACGAGGCAGAGAAAATCCCTGACCCCGCCGGGAATCGAACCCGGGAACCCGGGCGTGGAGTCCAGTACACCTTTTTCCTGTTTTCATGCTTGATCTGTATTCAGTTTTTAATGGGCTATCCGCTGCGCCATCTTACAACTAAATCTGAGGAGGGGTGCGATGGGGACCTTCCCTTGTAAAGTAATATCCCACAGCAATCATTATTAAACCTGTGGGAACACTGCTTTGCAACGTCACATCGCTGGCGATGGACTTGGCTCCGGCGCAACACACTGTTTGAAAGTCAATCGGTCTAATGACTTCACTATGTTCAGATGTTTGTTGGCTTATGCACGTATCATTAATAAATGTTGTTCCTCACAGTATTAAGATGGTTGGATTATTCGTTGTAATCATCCCCCATACCCTGTGGATGCACATAGGTGACTCCCGACCAATCGCGATTGCGCATAAATCTGTTTATTCCGCAACGATTATGCTGCCGTCGTGCCCACATTGTGCTGAGCAGCTTTCACTGGTAGACAAAGTTTCTTCAGCCATGGCGCTATTCACTATGGATAACACCTCAAATGCGACTTGTGTGATAAAAACTGACACTCACTTGGAGAGTGCTACGTTGAACAGTGGAAGGTGACAATAATTTACTATGATAGAAGAATATTGAACCAGAGGATATATCAATGAAATCGGAAACCTTTATGTTATAAACTTTGTCAACAAGTGTGATAAGGAACTTCCCAAATTCTTATTGTTTTGTGATCCTATATAGTGTGTTTGCATACTAACAACGCCATGTAGTGTGATAACAACAAAAACAGTTTTTTTTACATCTGTGAAGAGGTAACTTTTAAATTCGAAAAGAGAAATATAACCAGACTGATGCGAACTTTTTTTGGCTGACAAATCCTGGGCCCCACACATGTGTTGTGCATCACGTGTGACGCCGTTAAATGGGTGGCTGAAAACTGGATCTTGTGACATTCGATTTTGCGTTTACATGGCTTGGAGAGGGCCACAGAATCACACAACAGACTGCTACCTCTTGTAATTTCACCCTTCCTCACATCACTATTCAATTTTTCTTAATGTCTTCATTACTTAAAGTTTCGAGAAGCGTAAGATATACGAAAGAAAAAGTTTCACTTAGCTTCATTTTCTCTAGTTGTTGGTTCCAAGTCCTGCGTCTAGGGGTACATCCTTTCGTATGAAAGTTTGATTTAACGTTGTGGGTTCCTGATGACTAAATAAGTGATGAAGATTTCCCTGTATATTTCTTAAATTTTATTCTTTGTCCCCATTCGTAAATATCACTTCGTTTCTACAATTTCCACTTAGTATTCCAAATTACATTCTTAGTGTCGATCATATAAATACGTCTGTCTCCATCAGAGGCATGATCACTACTACTTAAATTCTGTGGTACTCACAATATTCCAAAGAGTTTACAAAGCAAAAGAGTTTACAAATTTTCTTAACAAAAGAAGAATCTTCGCTAAAATATATCATTATTTTGTAAATGAGACCAGAAGTAAATTCAATAATTATCGTTAGATTTGGCAATTAATAATATGAATTTTAAGTATGCCAAATATTTCTAAAAGAAAAATAATTTTAGCTGTATTGATTTAACAACTTATTTTCTTTTTATACATTTTAGTCTGATATATAATACATCGTGTACAAGATCCGATGAAATTCTTCCAGTGAAACATCCGAGAATGTTTACCTATACAAGGATCGGTAGTATACATGGTATCGGTTATTTATATAAAAAGAGGTTATTTTAGAAAAGGGTATCCTATTACACTCTGCATTACACAGATCTCTGAGTAACAGTGAAGACTAGGCATACTGTCCAGTACACTGATCTTACTTCAGCTAGAAGACCTGTGCTTCGTAGTTCGAGCCTGCCCATTCCTCAAAGACCAGAAACATGGACTATAGATATTGATGAAACCAAGGATGATGAATTTTCCGAAGCTGGGTTACAGTCTGGTAGTGAAAGACAACATCCATTGTTTTTCGACTTAAACATTTCAACTGAACCTTACATGATTACATATCTGAATTAAACGATCTGGTTCGTTATGCTGACTTATCAAATAACAAAAAAAAAAAAAAAAAAAAAAAAAAAAGCTGATATTGTGGCTTCCAGGTTGAAAGACTAGAATGTTCTGGATAAAAAAAGCAAGGGCATATTTTCTTTTCGGAAAAGAGAACGACAGTTTTAACATCTTTTCTCCCAGTAAGGTAACTTGGTGTGTAATGATGTGGACAGTTTATTTGAAGTCATGGGGAAGCCGCACATTCCGAATGAATGGTGACCTTCCATTGAATCTTCTGAGATTAATTTCAAAGCAGTCCTTCTGTACGATGGCACCCAGTATCCTTCGATTCCTCTTTCAAATGCTATATGTATGAAGGAATCATATTACAGCATGAAGCTTGTGCTGAACAGTATAAAATATGATACCTAAGAAACTTGCTGATGTATCAAAACTGTATATCAGACCTGCACATAGTTTTAATCTGTTATGAAGTTTCACATCAGCGTACACTCTGCTGCAGAGTGAAAATTTCATTCTGAAATCTTCGTACTTATAAATTGCATATAAGTGATCTGAAGATGATAGCCCTGCTTCTTGGCCTACAGCTAGGATATACAAAGGTTTCTTGTTTCCTTTGTAAGTGGGACAGCAGTGACAGAAAAAGACGACTACCTTTGGAAACAATGGCCACAGAGAGAAACTCTCACTCTTGGGATGAAAAATGTAATTAATCGACCATTTGTTAAGTCAGAGGATATTTATCTTCCACAAATACACATCGAAATGGGGTTGATTGAGGATTTTGTCACAGCAATGGATCGTACTGGCAAAGATTTTGAATTTCTCAACACCAAATACCCTAGGATCAGTGACGGCAAGAGCAAAGAGGGGATATTTATTGGCCTGCATTCGAAAAAAATTTGAATGAAGCTGAGGCAGCTGCACGGAGATCAAAAGCGTCGTGAAAAACTTCCTGGGAAACCATAAGGTTGAGATCTATGAAGAACTTGTTAGTCATCTTATTGAGAATTATAGGAAACATCTTCACTTCCTTGCACTCACATTTATACTTCTTCTCCTCCAACCTTGGAAGTGTAAGTGATGAACATGGTGAACGTTTCCATCAGAAAATATCTACGATGGTAACCTGCTAAAACGGTAAGTAGAGTCCAAGCACGTTAGCCGGCCGGTGTGGCCGAGCGGTTCTAGGCGCTTCAGTCTGGAACCGCGCTGCTGCTACGGTTGCAGGTTCGAATCCTGCCTCGGGCATGGATGTGTGTGATGTCCTTACGTTAGTTAGGTTTAAGTAGGTCTAAGTTCTAGGGGACTGATGACCTCAGATGTTATGTCCCATGTTGCACAGAGCCATTTGAACCATTTGAGTTACGAAGACATCAGTTATTTAACGAAATTATACGAAGCTGCTGTTTTTCTTACTGTGTGCCGGACCGAGACTCGAACTCGGGACCTTTGCCTTTCACGGGCAGTTTTAATCTGCCAGGAAGTTTCATATTAGCGCACACTGCGCTGCATAGTGGAAATCTCATTCTGGAAACATCCCCTAGGCTGTGGCTAAGCCATGTCTCCCCAGTATCCTTTCTGTGTGTAAAGTAACAGTCTGTAAAGTTTGGAAGGTAGGAGACGAGGTACTGGTGGAAGTAAAGCTGTGAGGACGCGGCGTGAGTCGTGCGTGGGTAGCTGAGTTGGTAGAGCACTTGCCGGCAAAAGGTAAAGGTCCCGAGTTCGACCCTCGGTCCGGCTCACGGTGTTTTTTGCCAGGAAGTTTCATATCAGCGCACACTCAGCTGCAGAGTGAAAATCTCATTCTGGAACTCATATGTGTGGTCGTGGAGATGTATTCGATATATTCCATACTCCAGCTGGCCGATTTCTGGTGTTCTGTCATCCACATTTGTCATATCGCATATATGACTTGCACTTTCCATTTTTGTGATCAATATATGTGTATTTTCGTTGTGTAGTGTTGCCAGCTGTTGCTGTGTGTTTGTTTGTCCTTTGTTTGTGTTTTGGTTTGATATTTTTCATTTGTTGTGTGTGTGTGTGTATGTGTGTGTGTGTGTGTATGTATTTTGCTGTGTGTAAATAGAGAGTAACTGCTTATATGGATTTGGTCGTTGAGTACCTTCTTTTCCACTGCAGTGGCTCTTTGTGTCTGAAAGTTTTCTTGCAATGTCCGGAGCTTTTTGTTGTGATTGTTCACTCTTATAACTGTCATGTCACATTCCATGCTGGATGGTTTATGTCCATGTTTTATCAGGTGTTCGGCGAAGGTAGAATGGCTATTTTCATGTTTCCATCTTCTTATATGTTTTTTTATATCTAGTTTTGAAATTCCTGCTTGTCATCTTCAGATATACTGATTTATATCCTTGGCGCTCTAGCTGCTATATACCTGCTACCTGGCATTTACCTGCTTTGTCTGTTGTTTTTAAATGTAATTGAAGTGTGTTTCTTGTTATGTAAGCTATTAGGAATCCCTATTTCTTCAGTATATTTGCTATCGTGTGTGTTGCTTTGTTTTGCAAGTAAGAGGTACCATTTTTTCTGTTGTTCATGTCATGAGTGTTATTGTTTTGTGTTTCCGTGTGTGCCGTAGCGTCTGTGGGGTTCTTTGCTGTTTGTGTTCTCTGCTTGTTTTAATTTTTTTAGTTGTGTTTTAATTTTTTGGTTGAGTTTTTGTGCTGTATGGGTGCTGTAACAATTGTTTGTGGCTATGAGTTCTACTGTTTGTAATTCTTTTTCATAGTTTTCTTTCCTGAGTGGGATATTATTTAGTCTGTGTAACATGTGTCGTAGGGCTGCTAATTTTTTGATTTTGTGGCTGGTTGGATGAAGCATGTATAATTATGTCTGTGGCTGTTGGCTTTCTGAAGATGTCAAATGTGTGTTTATTGTTGTCTCCTTATTGTCATATCCCAGAAATGTATTTGTCTTTTGTTTCTTTTTCCATAGTGAATTGAATATTATTATGTATGTTGTTTATATCTGTATGAAATTTGTCAATTTTCTCTGTTGGTTTATCTACCATACAGATTATGTCGTCCACATATCTGTACCAGTAAACAATTTCTTCTTTCTTTGTGATGACGACTTTGTGTTTTCTGTGTGGTTGACGAATATGTTTGCCAGTGTTCCTGAGATTGGGGATCCCACTGGAAGCCCATCTTCTTGTAAGTAGAATTCTTTTTCAAATTGGAAGTAATTTTAAGATGTGATTCCTTTGAGGGTTTTAGTTATTTCATTAATGTTGTCTGCAGGATGTTTGTTGTATGTCAGTAAATTTCCTTCAATTAGTTTTATTGTGCCTGCAATGGGTATTGAGGTGTACATGTTCTCTATGTCAAAAGATCTGAGTGTTACTGTCCGTGGGATGTGTAAGTCTTTGATTTGTGTTATGAGTACATTTGTCTTTTCACTGTTCTGCTGTTTTGCATTTCATAATGTTGCATTATGATTTTGTTAATAAATTTTCCCACGCGGTATGATGGTGTATTCATGAAATTAATAACAGGACTCAATGGAATGTGGGGTTTGTGGACCTTGGGTTGGCTTCTGTGTGTTGGTCCTTTTAGCTTATGCAATAACAAACCGAAACTTAGCTAGAATAAATAATTCATGAATCTCCTTTCCCCCCTAGTGTCTCACAAACAGCAAAATACACACACAAACACAGACGCAAATGGAAAATATCAAAACGCAACACAACATAAACAAAAGACAAACAAACACACAACAGCAATTGGCAACACTACACGCCGGAAACACACATGTGATGACCACAAAAATGGAAAGTGCAAGTGGTACATGCGATGTGACAAATATATGAGAAAGAACGCCAGAAATTCGCCAGCTGGAGTACGGAAAGTAGCAGATACATCTCCAGGACCACACACATGAGTTAACAGCGCAGGAAATTGAAAGTAATACCGAACGATAAGTTCACACTACGAAATCTGTGCTACAAAAGTTGATTTTAACCTAAAAACAAGAGAAAGACACGGCGCAATGCAATACAGTAGCATATTATATCTACCAGCTAAAACGTCTATGGCATGTGTAAAAGGAAACATGTATTTCAGGCCACTGATGATGCTTCCCAAACAAAAGAAGCGAAATGCATATGGCAACTAAACAAACTGCCTTCAATTAGTTGCACAGACAGTACTTATCTAGACGCAGTCGCCATAGTTGATGTAATCTGAGATGTGGCGAATAAAGCACACTTTTGTACTGTGTATGAAGGAGGGATAAATTGAAGGTTCTGTTTTTTTTTATATAAGCCCCAGATTCATCATTATCATCGATCCGACGTGCAACTAATGATCAAATGGATCATTAACAGGTGGTTCACAGAAAGGGGACAGCTCACGGCACCACTTGTACTAATTGTACCATTGACCTTTGTACAACAACAAGCCCGTCGAACACATGCGGCCGAGAATCTCACTGACTGGACTAGACCTGCCTAGAGTGATGAGCCCTACTTCGAACTGAACCCAGATAATCAGCGAAGACGTGTCTGGAGACGGAGAGCAGTGGGACATGAAGCTGAGCGTCGCCCTCGACAAGGCCCGACAATCAGGAGTGATTTACCAAGGAAAATCGCCAAACAGCCCTACGTTTTGAGAAGTTATTTTATTTTGACAAACAGTTTCGACATTTCAATATGCCATCTTCAGACTCTATATGCACTTCACGTACAAACAAAAAGATGTATCGATATTAGAAAACTGGAGCTATAAGTATCTGGATACCATGAATTCATTATTCTAGTGCTTCCTTTGAAGCCACGACAGCTTCCCACACTCTCCATATATCACAAACACGTCTCCATCTTCTTCGTTGGTAAATCCTATTAGCCACTCATGACCTACTGCTCGGATCGTTACACACTAATCGACTAGCAACCCGCAATACAATCAAGGAACAACAAGCACACTGTTGGGGGTTCCTATTTAAAAAAAAACGCAGTTGATATACGTTTGACCTATGGCAGCGCCATCTACCGGACCAACCATAGCGCCATCTGGTTTCCCCTTTGAAGCTAGACGAGTTTCGTTGTTTGTAGTTTTTTCGTTTTATGCTTATTTGGTGAGATATTTGGTCCAGTCAGTATCAATGAACCACCCTGTATAGTTGTTCGTGCACCATGAAAACAATAAACCTACTCCGTTAGGACCTTAGATATGAGAATCTAACTACACACACAAACGAAGACGTATGCACAACATCTAGACAACAATGTGGGAACACGCCAGAAATGCTTGCACTAACATAAATGCAAATGTTAGCCAAGCATGCTGGGGGCACTGTTTTATCTGACCACGAACGTCCTCTGCGCAGTGCCCCCACCTTTTTGCATGTGTCAGTTGTGATCATAACAGTGTTTTGTGAGTTGCTCCTGTCGTGGGTTCTTCCGTAACCAAGGTAGACGAAGCGTTTAAGTCTATAGAGGCACCGACCGTATCGAATTCATATCGCATACGAGGAAAGCTGAAAAGCATCATCCACTATGCCACAATGCGGACGAAAGAGCGTGTTGTGTGATTGTGACAGACCGTCATTGACAAGGATTGTGGCCACAAACGAGAGGACAATAGCTGCAAAAGACAATTCAGGTCCGAATGTCGCACTAGCGAGCCCTGATAACGCAAAAATAGCACAGAAGAGCTTCATAATATAGGAACAGCAGGGCGAGCTGAAATTCTGAAACCTGATATAATTGATGCAAATGCCTATAGCAGGAAAATGTAGTGGCGAAGCTATGGAACAATGGAAGAAAGTCATTTGATCGGATGAGTCATGTTTCACACTGTTTCCAATTTCCGACCAAGTTTAACTCCGAAGAGTAAAACATGACAGAAGTTCGGTGATGATTTGGTCAGCCATGCCTTTTGGTGCATCGGGGCTCCATTGTTACTCTGCGAGGTCCCATTAGTGTGAGGGATTACGTGACCATTTTTGCTGATCAGGTCCAGCCCATGGTACAACATCTGATCCCGAATGATAATGCTGTGCTTCAAGAAGACAGGGCCCCTGTTCACGTATCTCGCATCTACTAGAACTGATTTGTGAACAGGAGGATGAATTGTCGCATTTCCCCTGAACATCACAGTCACCACATCTCAGTATTATTGGCCCTTTGACATCAACTTCTAAGAGAATGGCGCATGATAGTTACCCATCTCCATCTTAGTTGCCTGGACTTGCCATTATGTTTTAGGAATCTTCGCGTGAAAACCTTACGGGACCGTTATTTATCAGTTCCAAGATGGCTGAAAGCTGTTTTGAATGCGAACGAGTTTCCTGCACCATATTAGGCACGGTAAGGTGTTATGTTTGTCCACTCACTGTATGTAATCCATGTTCAACTGATGTCGCCATACATTTGGTTTTTTGAGTGGATACGACTATCTTTAGATTTTTGGCTGCCGCTTTAAAAATATGAAAAAGTTTCTGCAGGTTGTCGTCACTATTTGCCAGCAGAACTGCGTCGTCAGCATTAAAAATGATTTTTATTTCTTCGTCTCCCGTTGTATAATCAGTACTAGCCAATACCTTCTTTATCACCACGTCCATCACTATACTGAAAGTAATGGACTCTATGAATCACCTTGTCTAATCCGCTATTAATTGGTATGCAGATAGTTAACTTGGAACCAGCTTTCACGTGGACGTAGTTGCTGGAATAAAAGTCTTCAACTGTTTTTATTAAGTTGGAAGAGATCCTCTCATAGTAGATAAGGTTTAAAATATCAGTTAACAGAACCCTATGAAGAGCCTTCTGTAAATCAATAAAACATAGATAAGCTGCTCTGTTGTCTTCAGTAAATTTCTCTATAGTATGTCTAAGAATGAATACCGCATCTGAGCATGACTTACGGGATCTGAAACCATACTGTTCCTCTGCAAGGGATGTAATGCTTTTTATTTCCTAACTAGAAGGAGTTATTTCCATAAAATATCTGGTAGAATGCGTACGGAGCGATCAGAAGTGGAAAGATTATATAGAGTTAGTCACGGGTAAGGTAAACGACAGACTGACATTCATTGGAAAAGTCCTCAAGAAATGTAGCCCATAAACAGAGGAAGTAGTCTACAAGACACTCGTTTGACCAATGTTTGAATATAGCTCATCAGTGTGGGATGCGTATCAGACATGACTGATAGAGACTGATAGAGGAAATAGAGAAAATGCAAAGAAGAGCAGCGCGTTGCGTTACAGGTTCATTTTGCAAGCGCAATAGCGTCGCGGAGATGACCAGGCTGTGCCAGTGGCAGACGCTGCAAGAGATGCATTCACCATCACAGTATGGTCTACTGTTGAAGTTCTGGGAGCGCACGTTTCTAGAAGAGTCAACCAGCAATACATCTTTCTCTATCAATAGCTGCATGGAAACGATTATGAGAATCGTGTTGACTTCTGTACATGGTCATTAAACCAGAATACTCCATATGTATCATATATCTTCTTTAGTGATGAAGCCAAATTTACTAACTGCCGAAACATTCCCTATTGGTCTGTCGATAATCCCCGTTGATTGGAACGTCGGCGCCTATGAAGTGTAAATGAAGGGTGTGGGATAGTGAACCACCAGCAACGACCGTTTTTCATACGTGGAACGTTTAACGCGCACTGCTATCGTAACCACCTAACAGACCATCCTCCACGTCTGCTAGTTGAAAAAGTTCCTGTGCAGACTAGGAGGAACCTGTGGTACCCTCAAGATGGCTGTCCAGCCCATAGTGCACAAAGTCCTACAGCAAATATTCATGAATTGTTTCCTAATCGTCGTATTGAGAGCAGAGGACCTGTACCTAGACCGGCCCGCTCCCGAGATATGACGCCTGTAGACTTTTTGCTGCGGGGGAATCTGAAAGACGCTGTCTACAAGTACACACCAGCTACACTCGATGATACGCAATGACGTATTACTGCAGTCTGACCGTACATCTCCGCTGAAATGCTAGCAGCAGTCGTACCATACCAGACTGGAGGTGTGTTTTGCCACCGGCAGTGGTCATTTTGATTACAGTCTGTGATGGTCAGTTGTCTCGGTCTCGTAACTGTCAGAATCCACATGAGTAGTGAATGTACTCTTGTTATACTTTAGCGTGTGTTACCACAGGTATTGCACAATTGTCGGTGCGGAACCTTTTGAGCCGGTGGGAGTGGCCGAGCGGTTCTAGGCGCTGATGATCTCAGACGTTAAGCCCCATAGTGCTCAGAGCCATTTGAACCATTTTTTGAACCTTTTGAAAATACGGTATCTCGTAAAAGGCTGGCACTAGGTCCTGCAACGTACACTACTGACAATCTAATTTACCCTACTTTTAGTTTGTCAGTGTAAACAGGCATTCTTTCTTTCTTTTCTTTCTTTTGCTTGTGCCTTTTTCCCGCAATGATGCAGGGTCAGCATGGTTAATCGGATCTGGCAAAGTTAATTTAAGAGGTGGCCGGATGCCCTTCCTGCCACCACCCCGTATCCCCCAGGACGGAATTAGTGTACCCCAGCTGTCTGTGACTAGTGTAATCTATGGAATAGTGCGAACGTGTTCAGATGTCTGCGAGCCATGTAACTGAGGCAAGACGTGGGGACCAGCCCGGTATTAACCTAGTGGGATGTGGGAAACCGCCTAAAAACCACATCCAGGCTGGCCGGCACACCGGCCTCCGTTGTTAAGCCGCCGGGTGGATTCGATCTGGGGCCGGCGTGCGCATTAGCGCTCTCGGCTAACCTGGCAGGTCTCAGTGTAAACAGGCATTGTTCCATCTAAAATGTATACGTTTGCAGAAAAGTACATTTTCTAAGAATTATTATAGTTTGTTTATTGGCTAGTAAATGGTTCAAATGGCTCTGAGCACTATGGGAGTTAACATCTGAGGTCATCACTCCTCTAGAACTTGGAACTACTTAAACCTAATTAATCTAAGGATATCGCACACATCCATGCCCAAGACAGGATTCGAACCTGCGACGGTAGCGGTAGCGCGGGTCCGGACTGAAGTACCTAGAACCACTCGGCCACAGCGGCCGGCTATTGGCTAATAATATGAACCCGCGACTACCAATCCATTCTGTGAAAACCGCACATCGATAGCACTTTCAATTTCCGCAGTGTTTGTGGTGAAAGTTTCCGGTGATTCACGCTGTGTAGCAGTTTCTGTACACATGACAATAAACATTTCTACAGCGTTCCTGCTGTCTTCAGAATTTGTAGGCTTTTCTGGCGACATAGAGCTTAAGTGAAGCACGGTGCACAGTATCCTCTCCCATCTACATCCCTTAATTTACATTCCTACGTACGTAGCCGGGCCCTGTGGAACAGGTGAGTGTCCGCGGGCGCCAGCCACCTGTTCGCGCGTCTGGCATTAACTGTGCGCCAGCGCGCCCGCCTGAGCCACGGTGCCTGGCCGGCCGCTAAGCGCCTGTAACATAGGCTACCTGGCGACCGCACTTAGCACTAATTCCCGGTGAGTAACGCGGGGCTGCAACGGCAGGGTCTCAGGTGCACGGCCGGCGCCCGCATCGATCCACAGAGTGGCGCACTTAGCGCAGTGAATAACGAGTGCGAGGTTTCGATGCAAGTCTAACTTTATGACAAACGCCATATTGATTCACATGTTGTCTGTTGGCCCACTATTCGTCAATACATGACATACACACCTTCATACCATCCTCCACAGTTCCTAAAAACAACAAAATTACTAACAGTTCGCACTTGGGTTGTACACACAGGGTGGCGCAGGGGAACGTGAAATTTTGAACGTTACAGTTCGCAGCACTGTAGCGCCGGCAGATGTTCGAAACTTTGCACAATTGATGTATACGCATTGCCATTTAGTAATCATGGAGAATGGGACTGGTGCGGAACGTGCAGTAGCTGTGAGAGCGTTTTACAAAAATGGTGATAGTGCGACTGCCGCGCAGAGAACATTTCGACAGCATTACCAGCTTGGACGTCATGGACGTGTCCCATCTGCGCATGCGATTACAGCGTGGGTGCGTAATTTTGAAGAAACCGGATCTGCCTTGAGAAAGAAACCTCCAGGTGGCATTCCAACGGTAAGTACATCAGAGAACATTGCAGCTGCTAGAGCTGCAATCGAGAGAAGTCCTCGCCGCTCCGTTCGACAGCATGCGTCTTCGCTAGGGATTAAGCGACGAAGCTTACAAAGAATACTGCACGAATTAGACTTCCATCCCTATAAGTTGCAGATTGTGCAACACTTACATGAACGAGACCCAGCGTCACGTATGGAGTTTAGCAGCCAGATATTGGCTGAAATCAACGAGGACGCGAATTTCCATGGTAACTTATGGATATCAGACGAAGCCCATTTCCACCAGAACGGATTCGCGGACAAACAGAATTTTCGTTATTGGGCACAGGACAATCCTTGTGAGTTTCACCAGCGACCACTACATAGCGCCAAGGTCACAATATGGTGTGCTGTATCATGTCATGGTGTTATCGTCCCTTATTTTTTTGAACGTGAGGATGGTAGTGCAGTGACAGTAACATCCGCTCGATGAAATGCTTCAAACATTCTTTACACCGAGACTGTACGAGCTTAATCTTAACGTCGGAAACATGTGGTTTCAGCAGGACGGAGCCACGTCACACACTGCTCGGCAATCGATGGCAGCAGTTCGTCAATTGTTTGGAAGAAGCGTTATTTCACGTAACGGTGACATTGCATGGCCTGCGAGATCCCCTGATCTTAGTGTGTGCGACTTCTTCCTGTGGGGATATCTTAAAGGCAAGGTGTGCCGTACACGTCCTGCAACAATCCATGAACTGAAGGAGAACATTGAAAACGAAATCACTGCCATTCCCCAAGATTTGCTACACCGCGCATTCCAGAGTTTTCATAACAGGCTGTTAGAGTGTGAACGCCGAATGGGAGCACATCTTTCCGATGTCATCTTTAAAACGTAAAGAGACACTTTTGGACATTTTGATCGTGAAGACATACTGAATACATTCACTTTCGTTAATAAATTACTACTTTTATGAATTTATTCATGGAAATGACGTTATTTCGAAATTTCCCGTTTCCTTGCGCCATCCTGTACTTCTACCTTTACAATCAACCACACATCCTTCGCCTGCCCTTTCCTGTGTCCGTATTGTCTGGATATTGTGACGGTACGTCACATAAATATTGACATTTTTATCGGTTGTAAGCAGTGAACAATATTGTGAAGTGTTAAGGGTGAACCAAAAATTATTTGTAAGCACTTAACGTATTTTATGAACACAATTAGTATAAAAGATACAGGTAATGTTCTTGTCTGGATATTGTGACGGTACGTCACATAAATATTGACATTTTCATCGGTTGTAAGCAGTGAACAATATTGTGAAGTGTTAAGGGTGAACCAAAAATTATTTGTAAGCACTTAACGTATTTTATGAACACAATTAGTATAAAAGATACAGGTAATGTTCTTGAAAAAAACTGATACGCAGCGATAATTTAAAAGTAGCATCTTTATTTAAAACATGTCTGTAAAATTAAAAAGGGTCGCTAAGAGACGCGACTGTACGGCCGAGGAAGTCGGAGGTATTTCATGGTACACACACACTGTTTTGTTTCACGATACGGGAGGCAGCCATTGAGCGGCTACACAAATTTTATGTAAGTTATTCTGTAGTCTGCTAAAGTAAACTAATTATTGTTATCACAAAATGAATTTCTTTGTAATAGTTGTCACCTTAAATAGTCGCAGCGGCTAATTATTTTTAATAAGCATCTTTCTCAGTAATTGGCACTGCGGGAAGCTCATCCTCCGATGCAGCCCATGGTCGGCCATTACGGGCCGAAGTATTAATTTATTTTTTAAAGTATTAACAGTAACTGTAAATGCAAAAGATAATTAATTTAACGGTTCTTTTTTTTTAAATTATACAGATTCCATGAGTTCAGTAAGTTTTATCTTGGCCGCTCCACGGCAACAATCGAAATTCTCTCGAGCCTTGCTTTACAGTCAATAAATATAAATTAACAAAATTACATTCAATTCAGTTAAAGGCAACTATATTTTAGTCATCAGGTTCAAAATCTAAAGTTGGTACATGAATAACAGCAGCCCTTTAAAACCCCGTTTCATATTTACTTATGCACGTATGTAAAACTGATAAGAAGAGATAACATGCGTGAGAGAAAGAATCATGCTCTAACAAAACAAAAATTCAGCTGATAAATTAAAAATAATATATATATATATATATATATATATATATATATATATATATATATAAATTTTTTATATATACAAAGTAACAATATCCGCATCGCCTAATTTCTATAAATCCCTTGAAATCCTGGAAAGATATGTTCTACACATTTCCTTCTGCATCCGCTACCGTCCCTATTTCACATGTTACACCAACTCATCCATTCCCACAGTCCTTGTTAGTGCAACTTCGGTCACAATAAACTAATCGGGAAATCCAATCCCACCTCACAGTATCCTATTCAGTAATAACGAATTCATGTATTCTGTTGCTCCACTAAAACCATATGTCTTTCCATCCCTTGTCTATCGCCTTCCGACAAAACGTCAACCAACTCTCATTATCCAAAGACGAAATTCCTCCAGAGGTGTGCCCTTCCTTTCATTCCCAGTCAGACTTAAGCCCAAGTTGGGTACATTGATGTGAACCAGACTGGAATACTCTCACAGGCCTCCGACAGAGCAGCTCTATGTGAACAGACCGGACTTGTAGTTGTGACTACATTGCAATTCTGCTAGTGATGTCCACGCTGATACTACAACTGTCTTTCCCAGTTAGATGGAAGTGCGGCTTGTACTATTATAATGGCGAGAAGCACCAACACATCATCGATTATGGTAACGTGTCTACTATGTTCGCAGTTAGGAGCCTGAAACCCTCTTGTATATTGAAACATATCGGGCAAGTTGATTTTCAATTGTGTATTAGAACCTTTACGTATCCTAAATTCAAAAACCCAACATCCGTGTTGAATTACTATGTATCAGACAAGGCAGATAACTTTTTAATTTTTCGCTATTACATTCCACCAGTCTATAATAATTTCTGTGATTTTTGTGTACGTGCATCGTGGTACGGAGTCCATTGTAAACTACGGTTTCTGCTATAAAGAGCTGTCAGTTCAAAGACAGGAGGTAGGCAAGGCCACTTCTGATACGGCATTGCAGTGATCAGACCAACCTTCGGATCAATGGCAGCATTACGTTTAACATGCAGTGGCCTAATGTGTTTCTTTTTATCCTGTTTCCTGCCAAGATGATGTGTCCCACTTACGTCGTGAAACTTAGTATTGCATTCACTGTGACAGTGTTGTGTTACTTCATCCATCTCGTTTTGTAACAGTGTTACTGGAGTTATTTGTGTTACTTTTGATGGAATATTATTTCATATTTCATTGGGATGAAGTAGGCAATTTAGTTTATTTCGGACGCATTTCGTCCTCTCGCCATCACAATATCCCAAGACCTTTGTCAACGATGGTACTAGCAGTGAAGTGTTTCTCTGTACTGGAAGCGTTTTGATAGGAGCAGACAGATTGTAACCACGGTTCCTTGGAAACTGAACGTTTTACGTCCATTTGTTGTAAAAATACACTCCTGGAAATGGAAAAAAGAACACATTGACACCGGTGTGTCAGACCCACCATACTTGCTCCGGACACAGCGAGAGAGCTGTACAAGCAATGATCACACGCACGTCACAGCGGACACACCAGGAACCGCGGTGTTGGCCGTCGAATGGCGCTAGCTGCGCAGCATTTGTGCACCGCCGCCGTCAGTGTCAGCCAGTTTGCCGTGGCATACGGAGCTCCATCGCAGTCTTTAACACTGGTAGCATGCCGCGACAGCGTGGACGTGAACCGTATGTGCAGTTGACGGACTTTGAGCGAGGGCGTATAGTGGGCATGCGGGAGGCCGGGTGGACGTACCGCCGAATTGCTCAACACGTGGGGCGTGAGGTCTCCACAATACATCGATGTTGTCGCCAGTGGTCGGCGGAAGGTGCACGTGCCCGTCGACCTGGGACCGGACCGCAGCGACGCACGGATGCACGCCAAGACCGTAGGATCCTACGCAGTGCCGTAGGGGACCGCACCGCCACTTCCCAGCAAATTAGGGACACTGTTGCTCCTGGGGTATCGGCGAGGACCATTCGCAACCGTCTCCATGAAGCTGGGCTACGGTCCCGCACACCGTTAGGCCGTCTTCCGCTCACGCCCCAACATCGTGCAGCCCGCCTCCAGTGGTGTCGCGACAGGCGTGAATGGAGGGACGAATGGAGACGTGTCGTCTTCAGCGATGAGAGTCGCTTCTGCCTTGGTGCCAATGATGGTCGTATGCGTGTTTGGCGCCGTGCAGGTGAGCGCCACAATCAGGACTGCATACGACCGAGGCACACAGGGCCAACACCCGGCATCATGGTGTGGGGAGCGATCTCCTACACTGGCCGTACACCACTGGTGATCGTCGAGGGGACACTGAATAGTGCACGGTACATGCAAACCGTCATCGAACCCATCGTTCTACCATTCCTAGACCGGCAAGGGAACTTGCTGTTCCAACAGGACAATGCACGTCCGAATGTATCCCGTGCCACCCAACGTGCTCTAGAAGGTGTAAGTCAACTACCCTGGCCAGCAAGATCTCCGGATCTGTCCCCCATTGAGCATGTTTGGGACTGGATGAAGCGTCGTCTCACGCGGTCTGCACGTCCAGCACGAACGCTGGTCCAACTGAGGCGCCAGGTGGAAATGGCATGGCAAGCCGTTCCAAGGACTACATCCAGCATCTCTACGATCGTCTCCATGGGAGAATAGCAGCCTGCATTGCTGCGAAAGGTGGATATACACTGTACTAGTGCCGACATTGTGCATGCTCTGTTGCCTGTGTCTATGTGCCTGTGGTTCTGTCAGTGTGATCATGTGATGTATCTGACCCCAGGAATGTGTCAATAAAGTTTCCCCTTCCTGGGACAATGAATTCACGGTGTTCTTATTTCAATTTCCAGGAGTGTATATCGCAATTTCGGATGAAGGTCAATTTATTCGAATGTACCCATTTATATTTTTTAATTATTTACCAAATTAAAAGAGCATTATCATAATTTCAGGGCATTAGATTTAAGTATGTGAACCTGTTTAGTATTTTGTAGTGTACGACAACAGTACATAAAAGAAGAGAGCAAAAACATAGCAAACCTAGTTCGAATTTAGATTTGCCACTGAACGATCATGATTTTTAAAAATATGAGTGCTACCTGGATCACTTGGGTCAATTAACTGCACTGATGTACCTGTGTAATTAAATTTACAGCCTCATGGAAGCTATATGCCAGAAATATTAAAATGGCACTGCGTGAAAATCAGAATCATAATCATTTCAGAGAAATAGTGCAAAGATGGTAGAAGAAATGTGTTAAGTTCATGTGCTCCATAGGTGAGCGATAAACGCCTATGTGCGCATTCTATCGTGGCCTGTCGAGACTATGATTTAACGTTTCGCGGTAATGCTACTCGTGTTGGTCGGGATCTCATGACTGTCATTCGAGATTGGCACCGACGGGTTCAACTAGGCTGTATTCAGTGCCATGTGGTATCACAATGGCCACGCGCGACCAGCATCCGAGGGAACATCCGTATTGTTAGCTCAGCTGTGAAAGCTCTTACAGCCACGTCAGCTATCTAGAGATAATAAACGAGTATGTATCCACGACCACAGAATGACTTCGCCTGGCCGGCCGCGGTGACCGAGTGGTTCTAGGCACTTCAGTCCGGAACCGCGCAACTGCTACGGTCGCAGGTTCGAATCCTGCCTCGGGCATGGATGTGTGTGATGTCCTTAGGTCAGTTAGGTTTGGGTAGTTCTAAGTCTATGGGACTGATGACCCTCGGATGTTAAGTCCCATACTGCTCAGAGCCATTTTTTGACCTCGTCTGGAGCACAACGGACTTGCCACTTTCATTGTTGCGCCTGCAGGGAGAGACACCCAACGATATCATTGGACACGACAGTGCTATCAGCTTGTCTTCTCACTCGAGTCTTAGTTCAGCCTACACTATCACGACGCACGCATCCGTATGTGTAGTCTCCTAGGAGGACGAACGTTGCCATATTTGATTATCATCATCACGTCCGGCATCTGGGGTGTAGCCTCGCTGGATACACCGGTTCTCGGCGTATCACTGAATTTAAGGAACGTCGAGCGTGGCCAGTACATGGATGGGTAACCATATGTGCCGCTTTCCCTTAGTCATTGCCGTAAAGGAGAGGAGAGGTGGTGGCGTTAAGTTCCTGGTCGCTATAATTTGAGTCAATGTCATGGATTAAAGTCTAGATCTCTGCACAGTGTCTCATGAAGTGAGCCCATGCGACATGATTGATGGTGATGGGTTTGTAGAATGGGGACATGAAGTTCGGCATCCCCCTTGGTGCTATTCGAAAGGAGTGGGCTATGTACCTGCACCGTGTATCACCCTCTCCTTTCGCCTCATCATTCTGCAACACAAACGTGAGAGCACGCCACAAACGTGAGTCACATATCCATTAAAATCAACTACATTTATCAGACACATTTAAACACAAAAGTATCATACTTCTCGAAGAATATGTGCCTTCCTATTAGGTGGCTCAACCGGCCCTTTGGAATCTCCAAGACAACAATCCTTTACAACTTAACTTTTTTAGGGTCTCTTTGTGTAGGCAACAAGAGAATGTCTAGTTCAGTTGGACGGTGATATGGACAGCGGCCGTTACATTTCTGAGGCGTTAAGACATTCGATTGTACACAGCTCTAGTGTTCCTCCTCACGTTGCATTCAACAATATAACGCAAGAACGCACGATTCCAATTTTGTGCTAACCTACCTCGATACATACAATACTCTGCGGTTGTGTTAGCCATCTCTTTTTCAGGTCTCTCACCCACCGAAATCATCTGGTCATGGGCTGCCGAGAGACTGGGACGCAACTGTTTGGTAGGCACCAAGATTAATGGAATCTGCTGTCGAGTAAAAGCAGTTTGGAAAGACGTCATCCAAGCTCAGGTGTCATTTCTGCATTCTGAAGTCGTATTTTCGAAACTCTAAATCAGCTATATATTTAATAATTTATTTTTGTACTATATTATATACGAAAAATAACTAAAATTTAATTATTTCCTGTTGTTCCTGGTGTTTCAGTTTTAACAGTCGGCACTGTGAATTTGTGAGCAGCCGCAACAGAGGTGGTCTGGCCTCGGTGAATGAAGCATGTTTGTGTGTCAGTTGATTGGCTTGTCATCACGTTTGTCGTTATTGTTTGTTCTGATCCTTATACTAATAGTCGAGTGTAATGTCGGCCAGACGCATTTTGCCACTGTGATTGGTTGCGACCAGCTCCTACCGTGCATGACGCTTGGGAGCTCCTCATCCTTAGGACTACGCAGACTTCTAGGATGCCATCATTTCGAGTGAGGGACCTGGAGGAAGCTTCGGTCTACATAGTTAAGCGGTGGGGACAATACCTTATCAATAAAGGATTTCACTGCCGGATACCAACCACTGTAGCTACGTGGTTCCTTGGTTCTGGTCACCTCATTATCGCTGAGACCTGCCCACTTTTTTTCTAGTTCTAACCCTCCCACTTCATTCGCTTTAATTAAATTTACCATTTCTATGTACACAACAAACAGGTAACGTATCTATTCCGACGTGCTTTGAGCAAACTGATAAGGGAAGGTTGGAACGGTTCCTGCCAACTGGTATCTCAATTGTTTCATTAAAAATATTGTCTATCTCTGTTAACTATTCCATTTCCACCTTCCCCCCTAATCGGATAGGAGTGAGCAAGGCATTAATCAACAGCAAAAGTAACTGTAAAAGGTCAATAAATTTTCATATCACTATAAATACCTTGTTCAATGAGTAATGCCTCACTTTCCTTTTCTCCGCCAGTTTCGGTTGGAAAAATTCGGAATTTTTTGTGGGACATTGTCGAATATTTCCGCTTCAGCACCTGTAGTTCCACGAAGTCCCGATAGGTGGCGGCGCTATATGTAGCATTCTTAATGGCGTCTATAGCGGAAGTGTGCTCCAAGCTGAGAGTTGCCACTGAGTTTATTTTGGCGCAAACCAGAGCATCCCACATATTCACAGGCGTTTCCAGTATGTCTATGGATACCTTGAAGTGAACAAAAGCACAGCGAGTCGTTGGACGAGGCGCAACAAGGTGGTGCAAACCTGTCCCATCTTTTTTTTTTTTTTTTTTTTTTTTTTTTTTTTTTTTTTTTTGTCATCAGTCTATTGACTGGTTTGATGCGGCCCGCCACGAATTCCTTTCCTGTGCTAACCTCTTCATCTCAGAGTAGCACTTGCAACCTATGTCCTCAATTATTTGCTTGACGTATTCCAATCTCTGTCTTCCTCTACAGTTTTTGCCCTCTACAGCTCCCTCTAGTACCATGGAAGTCATTCCCTCATGTCTTAGCAGATGTCCTATCATCCTGTCCCTTCTCCTTATCAGTGTTTTCCACATATTCCTTTCCTCTCCGATTCTGCGTAGAACCTCTTCATTCCTTACCTTATCAGTCCACCTAATTTTCAACATTCGTCTACAGCACCACATCTCAAATGCTTCGATTCTCTTCTGTTCCGGTTTTCCCACAGTCCATGTTTCGTTACCATACAATGCTGTACTCCAGACGTACATCCTCAGAAATTTCTTCCTCAAATTAAGGTCGGTATTTGATATTAGTAGACTTCTCTTGGCCAGAAATGCCTTTTTTGCCATAGCGAGTCTGCTTTTGATGTCCTCCTTGCTCCGTCCGTCATTGGTTATTTTACTGCCTAGGTAGCAGAATTCCTTAACTTCATTGACTTCGTGACCATCAATCCTGATGTTAAGTTTCTCGCTGTTCTCATTTCTACTACTTCTCATTACCTTCGTCTTTCACCGATTTACTCTCAAACCATACTGTGTACTCATTAGACTGTTCATTCCGTTCAGCAGATCATTTAATTCTTCTTCACTTTCACTCAGGATAGCAATGTCATCAGCGAATCGTATCATTGATATCCTTTCACCTTGTATTTTAATTCCACTCCTGAACCTTTCTTTTATTTCCATCATTGCTTGCTCGATGTACAGATTGAAGAGTAGGGGCGAAAGGCTACAGCCTTGTCTTACACCCTTCTTAATACGAGCACTTCGTTCTTGATCGTCCACTCTTATTATTCCCTCTTGGTTGTTGTACATATTGTATATGACCCGTCTCTCCCTATAGCTTCCCCCTACTTTTTTCAGAATCTCGAACAGCTTGCACCATTTTATATTGTCGAACGCTTTTTCCAGGTCGACAAATCCTATGAAAGTGTCTTGATTTTCCTTTAGCCTTGCTTCCGTTATTAGCCGTTACTTCAGAATTGCCTCTCTCGTCCCTTTACTTTTCCTAAAGCCAAACTGATCGTCACTTAGCGCCTTCTTAATTTTCTTTTCCATTCCTCTGTATATTATTCTTGTAAGCAGCTTCGATGCATGAGCTGTTAAGCTGATTGTGCGATAATTCTCGCACTTGTCAGCTCTTGCCGTCTTCGGAATTGCGTGGATGAAGCTTTTCCGAAAGTCACATGGTATGTCGCCAGACTCATATATTCTACACACCAACGTGAACAGTCGTTTTGTTACCAATTCCCCCAATGATTTTCGAAATTCTGATGGAATGTTATCTATCCCTTCTGCCTTATTTGACCGTAAGTCCTCCAAAGCTCTTTTAAATTCCGATTCTGATACTGGATCCCCTATCTCTTCTAAATCGACTACTGTTTCTTCTTCTATCACATCAGACAAATGTTCACCCTCATAGAGGCTTTCAATGTATTCTTTCCACCTATCTGCTCTCTCCTCTGCATTTAACAGTGGAATTCCCGTTGCACTCTTAATGTTACCACCGTTGCTTTTAATGTCACCAAAGGTTGTTTTCACTTTCCTGTATGCTGAGTCTGTCCTTCCGACAATCATATCTTTTTCGATCTATTCACATTTTTCCTGCAGCCATTTCGTCTTAGCTTCCCTGCACTTCCTATTTATTTCATTCCTCAGCGACTTGCATTTCTGTATTCCTGATTTTCCCGGACCATGTTTGTACTTCCTCCATTCATCAATCAACTGAAGTATTTCTTCTGTTACCCATGGTTTCTTCGCAGCTACCTTCTTTGTTCCTATGTATTCCTTCCCAACTTCTGTGATGGCCCCTTTTAGAGATGTCCATTCCTCTTCAACTGTACTGCCTACTGCGCTATTCCTTATTGCTGTATTTATAGCGTTAGAGAACTTCAAACATATCTCGCCATTCCTTAGTACTTACGTATCCCACTTCTTCGCGTATTGATTCTTCCTGACTAATGTCTTGAACTTCAGTCTACTCTTCATCACTACTATATTGTGATCTGAGTCTATATCTGCTCCTGGGTACGCCTTACAATCCAGTATCTGATTTCGGAATCTCTGTCTGACCATGATGTAATCTAATTGAAGTCTTCCCACGTCTCTCGGCCTTATCCAAGTCTAACTCCTCCTCTTGTGATTCTTGAACAGGGTATTTGCTATTACTAGCTGAAACTTGTTACAGAACTCAATTAGTCTTTCTCCTCTTTCATTCCTTGTCCCAAGCCCATATTCTCCTGTAACCTTTTCTTCTACTCCTACAACCCGGTCACTGAACTGTTCACAGTAACTCACCCTCTGCCCTACCTTCCTATTCATAACGAATCCTACACCTGTTATACCATTTTCTGCTGCTGTTGATATTACCCGATACTCATCTGACCAGAAATCCTTGTCTTCCTTCCACTTCACTTCACTGACCCCTACTATATATAGATTGAGCCTTTGCATTTCCCTTTTCAGATTTTCCAGTGTCCCTACCACGTTCAAGCTGCAGACGTTCCATGCCCCGACTCGTAGAACGTTATCCTTTCGTTTATTCAATCTTTTTCTCATGGTAACCTCCCCCTTGGCAGTCCCCTCCCGGAGATGCGAATGGGGGACTATTCCGGAATCTTTTGCCAATGGAAAGATCATCATGACACTTCTTCAATTACAGGCCACATGTCCTGTGGATACACGTTACGTGTCTTTAATGCAGTGGTTTCCATTGCCTTCTGCATCCCCATGTCGTTGATAATTGCTGATTCTTCCGCCTTTAGGGGCAATTTCCCACCCCTAGGACAAGAGAGTGCCCTGAACCTCTATCCGCTCCTCCGCCCTCTTTGACAAGGCCGTTCGCAGAATGAGGCTGACTTCTTATGCCCGAAGTCTTCGGCCGCCAATGCTGATTATTAATCAAAATTTAGGCAGTGGCGGGGATCGAACCCGGGACCGAAGACGTTTTGATTATGAATCAAAGACGCTACCCCTAGACCACAGTGATACTATGACGTTATTTTCCTTCAAATCCTCCGTCATGTGGCAACGATTAATTGAAGTGCAGTGTGCTACCCTGAGGAATCAGAAAAGACGACTTCAGCTTGCTCGTCGTCACAAATATACCAGTGAACTTCTGTGACAACGAAAGATGTCACACAAATCTGTGCATCCGAGAGTTGCTCACTAAACGTCATCGGACTATTATTCCTCACCCCCACAACAGCCCGGATCTCGCATTTTCCGGCTTTCATTCGTTTGGTCCAACGAGCGATGAACTCCACAGGAAGCAGCACGTGGATGATGGGGAGGTTATTGATGTAACAAGTCTTTGGCTCTTGCGTTAGAATCGTACCATACGGGCATACAGGTCCTCTCAGTAAGATAGTGTTAAGTCCATCGCTTTGAATGGTAACTGTATTGATAAATTGGGCTTTGTAGCCAGCAGGGTGGGGAATAATGTGATACATTGGAATTCCAAAATAAAGCGAACCTGTTTTCAGAAAAAAATATGTCGCATTACTTACTGTATGCCCCTCCTAGTTACCTCCTATACTACTGGTAGAGAATCAGCAGTGCTGATCATCCGGTATAAGAATTGAAATTTGAAAATAGTACTGTAATTTCAGTTCTGAGCTAAGAAATCAGAGGCGAATCCTTTGATGTAGGGGCGACCCATCCACCATGGGAAACACGTTATTGTCCACTTAAGCACTCCGTAGCTGTTGTTGCTACGGAGCTTCAAGGAACGTGTGTCCACGACAATAACAGAGTGCTGTGCGTCCTATGGGGGAGATCTGGAGCGAGTTGGATAGGGAAATCCTTTGGCAGGAGATTGTCCGACTGGCGTCACTGTGGCGACACGCCGGACTGCAGCTAAGCACCTAACTATTCTAAAGCAGCGTAAGTACATCGCACGACTTAGTCCTGTGCTGCCTACAGAGGCGCTACGGAGCGATAAACTCTTCTCATTAGGTTCTCGGACTTGACTCGAACCAAACAGAGGAAGGGAATAGTTCTTTGTAAGTTCCGACGCAAACCTAACGACAGGATATTTACTAATAGGTTCTGTTCTGATGCCACAGAGTTGACTGCGCAACACCCTCTGTCTCCCTCGCACATTGTCTTTTGTTCACTCTCGCCGTAAGTGGGTACATTCCACTCGAGTTCACTAAGAGGGAATGGTGGAAAGTCGGCTTCTGTCTTTTCCCATTAGCTAGTCCCCATAATTCCACATATACCCTACAAACAGTTGCTCGACTGGCAAATAAATTGCTGCTGCAACCTAATTGCGTAATAGCAAGTCTCTACGTTTTCATACACAGAGTAAAGTGGTGCTGATAAGCGACGTACAGGGAAAATTATTCTAGTATCAGTGATGGACGAAAGCAGACGTGATGAATTCGGTTACAGCTGTTGAAGCACGAAGACATGAATATTTCTAGTATCCGATTACAAAGAAGGCAGATGCAGATTGACATGTGACTTCAACTCTTTTAAGATGTAAGCGCAGCCAGTCAAGTGAGACGATAGGTTCCTTTAGGTTCTT
Source organism: Schistocerca nitens (assembly GCF_023898315.1). Lineage (NCBI taxonomy): Eukaryota > Metazoa > Arthropoda > Insecta > Orthoptera > Acrididae > Schistocerca > Schistocerca nitens. Next base: position 545,706,755 of record NC_064614.1, read on the forward strand.
GTTCTTACTCATACAACACATGTTTTTTATTACATTGCACATCAGCTAAATTCCGTATCTTCTGCACTCTAAGTTTGTGAGTGCCACAGCTTAATAGGTCATACCCATAAGTTTACTTTGAAAGAACTCATGCAATGAGTGGTACAGGTTTCTTTTGTATGTAGTCTCAATCTCAACATATAGAACTCTTTTTCGTCCTGCTAAAATGTAGTAGTGTTATAACTCTGATTATTACAGGTTATTAAATAATTTTCCAATACTTGTTCCTCCTTCCAGCCTCACAACTTAGATTATGATGGCTTGTTCCAGTAATCCCAGAAGGATACCGGATTAACGATTGTGTTTTGCGTCATCCATGTACCAAACCTGTGTAATCTTGTACAAATTACTTGTTGAATCTCAAGATGTAAGAAATAGTAATAGTATAAACTAACTCACTGAAGAGCCAAAGGAACTGGTACACCTGCCTAATATCGTGTAGAGCCCCCGCGAGCATGCAGAAGTGCCAGAACACGGCGTGGCGTGGACTCGAGTAGTGCTGGAGGGAACTGACACCATGAATCCTGCAGGGCTGTACATAAACCCGCAAGAGTACGAGTAGATGGAGCACGTTGCAATGCAGGTTATCAGACAGGTTGCTTAGGTACGTGTCAACTGTCAGAGTCGTATCTAGACTATCAGGGGTCCCATATCACTCCAACTGCACGCACACTCCACACCATTACAGAGCTTCCATCAGCTTCAACAGTTCCCCGCTGACATGCAGGGTCCACGGATTCATGAGGTTGTCTCCATACCAATACACGTCCAACCGCTCGATGCAATTTGAAACGAGACTCATCCGACAACGCAACATGTTTCCAGTCATCAACAGCCCAATGTCGGTGTTGACAGGCCCAGGCGAGGCGTAAAGGCGTGTCTCGTGCAGTCATCAAGAGTACACGAGTGGGCCTTTGGCTCCGAAAGTCCATATCGATGATGTTTCGTTGAATGGGTCGAAGGCTGACACTAGTTGATGGCCCAGCACTGAAATGTGCAGCAATTTGCGGGAGGGTTGCACTTCTATCGCGTTGATCGATTCTCTTCAGTCGTCGTTGGTCCAGTTCTTGCAGGATCTTTTTCGGCCACAGCGATGTCAGCGATCTGATGTTTTAGCGGATTCCTGATATTCACGGTACACTCGTGAAATGGTCGTACGGGAAAATCCACACTTCGTCGCTGCCTCGGAGATACTGTGTCCCATAGTTCGTGGGCCAACTAATACCACGATCAAACTCACTTAAATCTTGATACCCTGCCAGTGCAGCAGCAGTGACCGATCTGACAACTGCGCCAGACACTTGCTGTCTTATATATGCGGTGCCGAGCGCATCGCCGCATTCTACCTTTTTACATATATCTGTATTCGAATACTCATGCCTATACCAGTTTCTTTGGCGCTTCAGTGTAGTTTGCCTTCGATGTCAGCATTAGAAATTGAAAGTATCTCATTGTATTCAGATAATTCCGACCTCCCAAGAGATGTTGTAAGGGGTCAAATAATGTGTACAGTAATAATCTCAGTTGTAATTTATCGTTCAGTCTTAGGAAAAACTGAGAACTCCTTAGCTGGGACTATGACTGATTTATATTCGTATTTCAATGAAACAATAATTAAATTATAAAAGAAATTGGTCGGAAATCCTAAAGCGAATAAACTATACTTGAACCAATTACTTCTCATTAGAATAGGGTTAACGCAAAAATCAGCTATAGGTCTACTCGCATTAATGATAGCAGTCACGACCCACATGGAAAAACTTTCGCACATAATGTATCAAAAAGTTTAGTTTCATTATATTTCAGACCTATAAATTCTGGATCCGTAAAAGTAATAATTAATGACGTAATTGAACATCTGCTGCACGCAACAGCGTAATAATGATAATGTGTGACGCCACTTTAACTCTGACCATTGCGAAATATAATACATAAATATTTGTATATCCCAAAATACTATTCTCTTTATTTCTTCATTGAAATAAGTAACATATCGCTACTGCGACGTTAAAATACCACAGCTAAACACATTGATACAAATATTCACAAAAAGCACAAAATTAATTATTGTAATTAAATAAAAGAAAATTACTGGAAACTAGCACAGTGTACACTTTTAAGTAATTCTTGCAAAAGTTAACTTCATAAACACAGTTACTGCTATTGTCATTCAGTTTTGGGTTTATCAGCTAATTACTCAAAAAACGATGTGAATTCAAACAAAGAAAAGTTTCCTTATGCCCTGCAATGTTAAAAAGTTTCATTTCTTACATTCTGCGTGGTGTCTGTTTGTTCTAAGTCGTGTCTCCCTACCATTTTCGCGCAACGACGCTCTGAGCGTGTTTTTTAGGGAATTGACTAGTTTGAACCTGGGACCTGTTGCTGGTAAGGAGACGCCAGACCACACATGACATGTAGAGTTCAGAAGAGTTTACTGAGACTAGCGATGATATAATCAAATACTTAATGACTTCAGCGTCAGCTCCACTGCACTCCCTGTAAAAGAATCTTAATACTAACTAAATTTAGTGGAAGGGGTTCAAGGCTTTCCTATTTTTAGTTAGCTGGTAAAGTAACGTCGAAAATGCAGTTAAGTTTACCATTGGAAATTTTATTCTACTCACAAAACATTTTTTATAAATTGCAACATTGATAAAAGGAAATATTTTAATACAGGATGATAAAAACCCACTGTGTTCAACAAAAATGTGAACTAATATTCCCTGAATGGGTTACCAAGTTCTACAATGGATCGAAGGATGACCTATGCCATATTACATCTATAATCTAGATTTAAGTTAAGTTTCATAAAAGAGAAAACTATCAAAATGGTCTACAGTGACCCTCAATTATCTTTAATTACTTATCTAACTTGTCGTAAATTACAGTGGCTGATGTGGCTTCTCAATAATTATATAACAGAAAAATCATCGCATTTCAGATTTTTACTTCAAGTAGCAAATGTGAACACCATGAGATTTAATTGACGATCGACTCTAGTATTACGTAAAAAGGGGATGTAACAGATAAGACTTCTGCAGTTCTGAGTGAAGCCTTATGCGCTCAAAAATGAGGCACCGCTTGCGTTCATTACCTTGTCGGTGTTTAGGCAGCATCAGGGGGCGGGGGGCGACGCAGCTCCTCACATCTCGCCGTCTCGGAAGCAGCTCTCTCCCAACTTCTCCTTACTACAATTTACTGATGTTGGTTTAAAAAAAGCTATCTGGCTGTGTTTTCAACTGACCAATCAGGGTCTCAATGTTAACCTTAAGCTCCGCCTACAAAATTCTGTCTATCCAATGAGAAACGTTATACTTTTCGTGGTGGGGAAATGTTTTTAACGTTTGCAACGTAACAGAGACGCGAAAAAGTCTGACGCTAAAACTTGCAGCTGGTGTGGCCCTTTTAGTGTTATCGTAAGATCTATACTGTTCTTCTGGAGGGCTCTATCTTTTAACATGGGCTGGGGTGGGGGGGGGGGGGGTGATCCTGGCAGTCAGCTGGCGACGTGGGTGTCTGTCCCTTATCGTAGGGCCTCCTAACCTACACGATTCTGCTCTCGGCTTCTCGTTTCTCCCCTCGTAACTGCGTCTGTTTCACGGTGGGAAGGTATGAAATGCATTTAGGCGTTCTTGTGTTAGTCTGTGGTATTCCATTTGCTCACTCGTTGACCTTATTACTTTGGTTAACTTAATGTCAGGATTTATTTGGAGCTAAGTGACATACTGCCGGATTTGCTTATCATGTCAGGGTTTTCATGGAAGGTATTGGATTTGCCTGTTGGATTTGCCTGACACCTCACACATTAACCAACGTTCACAGCATAAGACTCTGAATATAACAGCAGTTTTATCTTGTTACAGATAATAATGAATTTGGGAAACGACCACAATTGTCACAAAAGAACTACCTTATTTTTAAATATTATTCAAGAACTGGAAAGCTGTGATACAGAGCTTAAAGTCTATAATGCTTGCATGATCTTACAGTTTTGTTGCCGTAGACGTAAAGTAATAGCTTGTTGGCTGCAATATTCTACCCTGTCACAATACAATAGCCGATTTGCCGATCATAATGCTCCTGGTACTTGCTACCACTCGGTGATTGCTCGCCAACACTCTTCCTCTATGCATCTCGGAGTCTCACTATTAGCGTCCAATATGCAGTGGCCACCATCGTCCTCTCCTGTACTGCAGTGCAGTGCAGGGCGTAGCTGCAACGCCCTGCTGCCTCGGCTGTGCAGTGCCGGAGTCACCCCACTACCCCACTCGCTTCTCTCTCTCTCTCTCTCTCTGTGTCTCTCGTAGCTCCACCGCCATTTTCCGTCGTTTGTCACCTCCAAAATGTTTAGTACATATTTTAACATTCTGCTTTGCGCTACAACTCAATTTCATGGTCTAAATTGGGTGTCTGGTTTGAAAAGACCGTTACTTTTATTTATTGTTGTTGCCAACATTGTTCTTCCAAGTTTTGTTAGCAGTGATCATTGAGATTATGTTCTGATGTTATGCTTTTGTTTTCAAGATCAGTGTTTGTGGAGTATCGACATGGAAAGATATAGTACGGAACAGCGAGTGTTGTTTGTGAAAACTCATAGCAAGAATGGTTAAACTTTCGCGGAAACTATTTGAAAATTCCATACTATCCTTGAACACAGGAATGCAACAGATAAATCCACTGTACGTTGGTTGGTACAGAAATTTGAAAAACTAAGGTTCAATAGTACGCATGAAAACCTCTGGACATCCTCGAAGTGGTCAGATTGAGGCAAATGTTGTTGCTGTGCGTTATGCTGTTATTGTGAATCCGGGAAAATCATATCGTGGTCGTACTGATGAAATGCGCACGTATCTAACAAAACTACATAGAATCTTAACAAAAGATTTGCACTTAACCCGTACACAGAGCAGTTAACACAAGAACTTAAATCAGCGGATCAAGGAAAATGACGGTAATCTGTACAATGGATCCTGGAAAAGGAAGGAGAGAGTGCAGAATTTTGTTAAAGGAAGCTCACTTCCATTTAAACGGCTTTGTGAACAAGCAGAATTGCCTAAATGGGCATCAGAGAACCCATGCGTACTTCACGAAGTCCTGCATCTTGGCGACTTACAGTTTGGTATGGGATTTGGAGTGGAAGCTTAATTGGTCCAGATGAACACGGAAGGGCTGTCACGGTGTGTGGATTTCGTTATCGTGAGATGCTCCCTGATTTCCTTTTGCCCCTTTGGATTAAATGAACATAGAAAAATTATAGTCCCAACAAGACAGCGCAACTTGCCACTTCAAGAGATACAATCGCTTTCTTGCGTGAAACGTTCGCGGAAAGACTGATCTCATTACCATCAGACCAAATCCACTTGACTCAATCTTGTGATCTGACACCTAGTCACATTTTCCAATGCGGGTACGCTACGTTACGAGTTTACCAGCACAAACTACATGTTCTGTTGGAACTCCAACAAGAAATTCGACATGTCCTCTACGAAATTGATAGGGAAATGTGTGAGCGTGTGACAGTCAGTTTCACGTGCCGAGCGATAGTGTAGGGCTAGATGCGGGGGGAGGGAGGGGGGGGGGGGAGGAAGATGGATGGAGGTTCATAAAATGGCCGATATTCTGTTTCACGTTTAAGTATCAACATTTTCTAAAGAAAAAATGGTTCAAATGGCTCTGAGCACTATGGGACTTAACTTCTGAGGTCATCAGTCCCCTAGAACTTAGAACTACTTAAACCTAACTAACCTAAGGACATCACACACATCCATGCCCGAGGCAGGATTCGAACCTGCGACCGTAGCAGTCGCGCGGTTCCAGACTGTAGCGCCTAGAACCGCTCGGCCACACCGGCCGGTTTTCCTGAAGAGAATGGTGTATTATGTTTGCTTCTTTACAATAAATAAATTAGATTTGTAGCAGCTTCACATCCGGAGCTATTGTCGAGACACCGTTTCAATATTAATTTCCTAATACTGATAATTCGTCTACTGCACAGGTTTACAAAATTGTTTTAATATTTTGCAACACATTGCAGTTAATAACGTACATTTGATTTTTATATTTGTTTCCCAAACTTTTCACGATATTCAATTTTATCAGATACAATGAATTATAAACATTTTTGCAGATGTGATAAAAAGAAAATGAATGTAATATTGCAGTGGCGATATGTGTGTGTATAGTGTCATGCTGTCGTGTCCTGAAATCGGTGTGAGAATGAGAAAAAGAGCTACTGGTCAGTCTGCGCTCCCGAGCAGTACAGAGCTGAAGGCAGAAGGACAATTCACAGGGAAGGCATTTTATTGTTTTTTCTATCTGATCCAACACTGGTACAGGCATTTACTAGAAACGCAAGTGTTGAGACTTGGTAGGGAACTCGTGGAGACTCTTGGACAAACAGGGTTTTTAAATAGTTGTTTATTCCAGACAGGACTAACTAATACACTGGAGGCTAGTTCTAGTGTTAGAAAAAGCGTGAATATCACTGTTACAACAGATGCCAGTGCAGAAGTCCCAGGAGTGGATTATATCCACAGCAGCAAACACTAGCAGCATCTTAAGGCAGCAACTTAGTTGCAAAACAAAACATACTGAACGTGACACTGTTATCTGAGGCACTACAAGTGAGAGAGTAGACTTACGCGGAGCTGGATCTAGGCCGGAGTCTACGGACGCGGATTCTGCGCCCAGATCGTCTGAGTCGGAACTCCGCCAAAATGCGGAATCTTGCGGTTTTAAAGAGTCGCGTGGGGGCACTGTTTTTCCCACTTAAAGCCACCCAGCTAATCCCGCTGGTCTCTTGCAGGCGCCTGCCAATCACGGTTTAGTTTGGTCTCCTCTACTGCTCCTAAGGCGGGGTTGTTACTGCAGTTGCACTAATGAAGTCCGTATTTGGTATCAACATTGTTCAGCTGAAAGCTAAACGTAACTGCTCTGCCAAATAAGGCTTGCAACATTATTGTTATACGTCATTTAGTCCCGCCCCTCGGGCTCCCTGGAGTAGGGACTGCTAGGTCAGCACTTTAGGGCGTTTTCGCTCTCTTTCTGTGCGCCTACTGACGTTGCTGTTCTCAGAGCTGGTATCGAGCTGGCTTTATACGCCAATACGTGCCTCTCGGTTAAAAAGGTCTACAGTGACAACCTACCACAGCGTCTAGATGACATATGTAGTTACATGTTAATTCCTTGAAGAGTAACTAGTACCATGGGACCGCATGTGGGGGCGTCTGCATTTTCGCAAGCCTCTCCCCTTACGGTTTATTTCATATAGCAATATCTCTCCTAGTTTTGTCTGCCCTCAGCATCGCCTTCGCTTCCGCGCCTTGGAGCGCCTGTCCTTTATCTTCACGAAGCTACAGTAGCAAGGAATAATCAATATATTACAACGCTGTTGTATTTTTAAGCCATTCAGAAATTCACTGGTACAAACGTAGGTGAAAGTTAATGACCCATTTTCTTTTCATCAAATGTTAGCTTGGTTACTTAAACCGCAGTGAAGACAGTAATATCTCATATCGTATCTTGAATAATACTGCCTGATTTGGCACAGTAGTTATCCTTGGAACGTTACAAGGATGCGAGCAGAGTAATTTCTTACCAAGGTATCGTTAAGGGCTATGTACAGGGCGTCCAGAAAAGGACTCCCTGATTTCAAAATTAAATATCTCGAAAACAAAGATCGATAGAGGAATGCAGTAAACGGTATGTTTATTGTGAAAGCTGTAAGAAATTTATACAGCAGTTTGAAATAATAGTTACAAAAGCTGCTAACAGATGGCGCTGTAATCGCCATACGTAATGCCTAGTATAAATAGTGATCCGAAGCCAAGAGCGATCAGTTCCACTATTGAAACGTGAAAGGAGGTTAGTGTACCGAAGGAAGAGATTAAAACCATGTACTCCATTGAACAACGTGTTTTCCTGGTGCTAGAGTACCACAGGGTAGAAGAGAGTCCTACGGCAACAAGGCGAAGTTTTAAAGTACGATTTAATGTTCCAAAAGGACCCGATGCGAAAACATTCGTACGCTCTTCGCAAAATTTCAACGAATAGGCAGCGTAACTAATGATCTAGTGGCGCATGTTGGCCGCAAGCAAACCGCAGTTACGCCTGAAAATATCGCCACAGTTTCTGGAATTATTCAGCGAATTCCAGTGTCATCCGTCCGTAGAATTGCATCTGAGACTGGTTTGAAGCATTCCAGCACGCAGAAAATACTGAGAAAGAGCCTACACATGTTTCCATTCGAAATTCAAACGCACCAGGCCATACCCGTACGAGTTGTGCAACAAAGGGTTGCCTTTGCTAATCAGATGCTCACAATGATTGATAGTGAAGGATTTGATGTTGGCTGCATCTGGTTTACGATGAAGCACACTTCTACCTGAATGGATACGTGAATAAGCAGAACTGGCGATTTTGGGGTTCCGAAAAGCAATATTGGTGTGAAGCGAAACCCCTGTTTTCTCCTACAGTTACTGTGTGGGCTGCAGTATGCAGAAGAGGCATTATTGGTCCTTTTTTCATTCGAGAAACGGTCGCTAGTGCACGTTACGTTGCAATTTTGGAACAATTTGTCGCCACACAGCAAGCGTTAGAGGATCGACCAGGTACTGAATGGTTTATGCAAGATGGAGCCCGACCACATCGGACCGAACAAGTGTTTAGCTTTCTTGAGGAATACTTCGGGAATCGATTCATTGCTTTGGAATATCCCAAATTTACTGGTGCAGGCATGGATTGGCCTCCATATTCGCCGGATTTGACTCCCTGTGACTTTTTTTTGTGGGGCACAGTGAAAGACATGGTCTACCCGAAGCATCCCGCCACGCTGGACGAGCTTGAATCGAAGATCTCTGTGGCATGTGAATCCATTTCGGTTGAGACACTACGAAATGTGATGGCGAATTTCATTCTTCGTTTGCGCCACCTCTGTAGTGTCAATGGTGAACATTTTGAAAACATTGTGATGTGATTGTTTGCAAAGATTGTTTTCATACGATTATTTCACTTATGTATGTTGATATGAGCTGTACAGCGTACAGCGCCATCAGTTAGCAGCTATTGTAACTATTATTTCAAACTGCTGTATAAACTTCTTGCAGCTTTCACAATAAACATACCGTTTACTGCATTCCTCTATCGATCTTTGTTTTCGAGATATTTAATTTTGAAATCAGGGAGCCCTTTTCTGGATACCCTGTATTAGAACTAGCAATACTTTCAAGAAACCTTGTGGTGCCCAGAGTTTTCAAGACAATGTAACGTTTAGCACAGTTGTTGTGAAATGATAAATGTATACACCATTAAGTTTTATTGCTGATTGACATTACACATTTCTAATCATAGCAGATTTTTTGCGACAGGGAGAGAACTGAAGTTTCTTTTAAAAAAATCTATCTGAACGAATTTAATGCATTTTTGTACTAAGCTAGATATACCTTTAGTACAGATACCTGTGCAACAGAATTTTGATGTCTCCTTTTTCTGGATTTTTACAGCCCTCAAAGTATCTACCAGATTTTAGGGTTTCTCTCATACACTCCTTGATTAATAACCAACACGTCCTCGGTCCTGGGTTGGAACCCAACCACTCCTTAAACTTTAAATAAAAACCATCAGAACTGGCGACCAAAGATATCCGGCATAAGAAGTTACCTACATACTGACAACAGCCCTGTCATAGAGGGAAGAGTAGCGGACAAAGGTTTAGGCATTCTGTTGCCCTTGGAGTGGAAAACTGCCCCTAAAGGCAATGATCAAGCGGCATGAGGATGTAGAAGGCAATGGAACACTGCGTTAAAGATGCATAACCTGTATCCATAGGACGTCTAGCCTATATCTAAAAAATTATCATGATGATATCTCCGTTGGCAAAAAATTCCGGACTAGTCCCCTATCCGGATCTCAGGAAGGGGACTGCCAAGGGGGAGGTTACCATGAGAAAAAGATTGGATAACCAACGAAATAATAATGTTCTACGAGTCGGGCCTTGGAATGTCAGAAGTTTGAGCGTCGCAGCGAAGTTAGAAAATCTGAAAATGCAAATTCAAAGTTTCAGTCTAGATATAGTGGGGTCAATAAGGTGGAAAGAAAACATGGATTTCTGGTCAGATGAGTATAGGGTAAAATCAACAGCAGTAGAAAATGATATACCGGAATTAGTATTCCTTATGAATAAGAAGGGAGGAGAGAGAATGATTTATTCTGACCAGGTTGTTCTCACCAGAATTGACAGCAAACCAACACCGACACTTATAGTCAGATATACATGTCGACGTCGCAAGCCGAAAATGAGGAGACAGATAAAGTATATGAGGATATTAAACAGGCAATTCATTCCGTAAATGGACATGAAAATCTGGTAACTTTAGGGGATTTCAATGCGTTTGTAAGGGAAGGAGATAAAGAAAGGGTTACCGGAGATTATGGGCTTGGTACTAGGAATGAGACAGAAGAAAGACTAACTGAGTTTTCCTCTAAATTTCAGTTAGCAATAGCGAATATTCTATTCAAGGATCATAAGAGGAAAAGGTATATTTGGAAAAAGCCAGGAGATACCCTAAGATTTCAGTTAGATTACATCAAGGTCTGGCACACATTCCAAAATCAGATACCGTATTGTAAGTCGTACCCTGGAGCAGATATAGATTCAATCACAATCTAAAATGATGAAGAGTAGGCTGAAGCTTAAGAGACTAGTCAGCAAGAATCAACGCTCAAAGAAGTGGGATACCGAAGTACACTGGATGTTCTCTGACGCTATAGATACCGTGATAAGTAATAGTTCAGTACGCAGTTCGGCTGAAGAGGAACGGACATCTCTAAAAAGTTGAAAAAAAAACATAGATGCAAAGAACCATGGGTAACCGAAGAAAACTTCAGTTGATTGACGAAGTAAGGAGGTACAAAAATGTCCCTGGAAATTCAGGAATACAGAAGTCACTTAAGAAAGAGATGAATAGGTAGTGCAGACAAGCTAAGCCAAAATTGCAGTATGAAAAATGTGAAGAATTCGAGGAAGAAAGGATTGGTTCAGAATATAGAAAAGTCAGAACAACCATCGGTGAAATGAAAAGCCAGGGTGGTAACATTAAGGCTGCAACGGGGAATTCCACTATGTAGAGGAGAGAGCGGATCAGTGGAAAGGGTACACTGAAGTAGGCCTTTCGAGGGCGAAAACTTGTCTGATGATATGATAGGAGAAATACGAGTCGGTATAGAAGAAATGGGGGATCGGATAATAAATTAAAATTTAAAAGAGCTTTTGAACACGTGATATCTGAAAAGGTCACAGGGATAGATAACATTCCATCACAATTTCTAAATTCGTTGGTTGAGATGGAAAAAAACGACTTTTAACGTTGGTGAGTAGAATGTATGTGTCTCGTAATAAGAAGTAGCAGAAATGAGAACAATGAGAATCTTAACATCAGGATTAGTGATCACGAAGCAGAGAAAGTTAAGGGATTCTGCAGCTTAGACAGCAAAAAAATCCATGACGGACGGAGCAGGGAGGACATAAAAAGCAGAATAACAATGGAAATGGCATTTCTGGCCATGATAAGTCTACCAGAATCAAACATAGGCCTCACTTGAGAATGAAGTTTCAGAGAATTTATGTTATATGGCAATGAAACATGTACTGTGGGAAAACCAGAACAGAATGGAATTGAAGCGCTTGAGATGTGGTGCTACAGAATAATTTGGAAAATTGTGTGTACTGTAAAGGTAAGGAAGAAGGACGCTACCCGGAGAATCAGCGAAGAAAGAAATACACGGCAAAGAGTGGCAAGCAGGACAGGATGGTACGACGTCTTCTAAGCCATCACGGAATAACTTCCATGGTAATAGAGCTGTAGAGGGTGAAAACTATGAGGAAGACAGAGATTGGAATACATCAGCAAATAATTGAGGACGCAGGATGAAAGTGCTACTCTGACAAGAAAAGGTTACCACAGCAGAGGAATTCGGGGCGATCACATGAAACCAGTCAAGAGACAAATGGGTCAAAGAAAAAAGCCTCACTATCGTAATGAATGAAAATTCCTTCACAAGGCCCCGGGAGTAGACAACATTCCATTAGAACTGCTGACAGCCTTGGCAGAGCCAGTCCTGACAAAACTCTACCATCTGGTGAGCAAGATGTATGAGACAGGCGAAATACCCTCAGACTTCAAGAAGAATATAATAATTCCAATCCCAAAGAAAGCAGGTGTTGACAGATGTGAAAATTACCGAACTATCAGTTTAATGAGTCACGGCTGCAAAATACTAACACGAATTCTTTACAGACGAATGGAAAAGCTGATAGAAGCCGACCTCGGGGAAGATCCGTTTGGATTCTGTAGAAATGTTGGAACACGAGAGGCAATACTGACCCTACGACATATCTTAGAAGAAAGATTAAGGAAAGGCAAAGCTACGTTTCTAGCATTTGTAGACTTAGAGAAAGCTTTTGACAATGTTGATTGGAATGAACTCTTTCAAATTCTGAAGGTGGCGGAGGTAAAATACAGGGAGCGAATGGCTGTTTACAATTTGTACAGAAAGCAGATGGCAGTTAATAGAGTCGAGGGGTATGAAAGGGAAGCAGTGGTTGGGAAGGTAGTGAGACAGGGTTGTAGCCTATCACCGATGTTATTCAATCTATATATCGAGCAAGCAGTAAAGGAAACAAAAGAGAAGTTCGGAATAGGTATTAAAATCCATGGAGAAGAAAAAAAAAACTTTAGGGTTCGCCGATGACATTGTAATTCTGTCAGAGACAGCAAAGGACTTGGATGAGCAGTTGAACGGAATGGACAGTGTCTTGAAAGGAGGATATAAGATGAACATCAACAAAAGCAAAACGAGGATAATGGAATGTGGTCGAATTAAGTCGGGTGATGCTGAGGGAATTAGATTAGGAAATGAGACACTTAAAATAGTAAAGGAGTTTTGCTATTTGTGGAGCAAAATAACTGATGTTGGTGGAAGTAGAGAGAATATAAAATGTAGACTGGCAATGGCAGGGAAAGCGTTGCTGAAGAAGAAAAATTTTTTAACATCGAGTATAAATTTAAATGTCAGGAAGTCGTTTCTGAAAGTATTTGTATGGAGTGTAGCCAAGTATGGAAGTGAAACGTGGACGATAAATAGTTTAGGCAGAAAGAGAATAGAAGCTTTTGAAATGTGGTGCTACAGAAGAATGCTGAAGATTACATGGGTAGATCACATAACTAATGAGGAGGTATTGAATAGAATTGGGGAGAAGAGGAGCTTGTGGCACAACTTGACTAGAAGAAGGGATCGGTTGGTAGGACATGTTCTGAGACTTCGAGGGATCACCAATTTAGTATTGGAGGGCAGCGTGGAGGGTAAAAATCGTAGACCAAGAGATGAATACACTAAGGAGATTCAGAAGGATGTAGGCTGCAGTACGTACTGGGAGATGAAGAAGCTTGCACAGGATAGAGTAGCATGGAGAGCTGCATCAAACCAGTCTCAGGACTGAAGACCACAACAACAACAATATTTGATAATAGTATTGACAAGTAGCGTGCCAAACTTAAGTACTCCAAGGCCTGTGGTTTTTGAGGAAAGGTTTTCAGAATGTAAGTTACAGAGGAACCTGAAGCAGAGGTGTGACAGTGTGTGTATTGGGCCTTATCTTATATGAGTGAAATAGCGTAAACCACATGCATTCTCAATCTGCGAGCAGTCTTTTTTGTGCTTATCTTCTTTGATTAACCTGATTTTCAAACTGTGTAGTAGCAGTTTCAGCCACACCAGTTCTGCTGATATGGATTTCCTTTAGTACCGATAGTGTCAAAGCTGCTGGACCAAATCCTAGCCTCTGTAGAGATCTTAATCTGCCAATATTACCACAATTAAAAACTAAACAAGCATCATATGCTGCAATTTCAACAGCAGTTGTCGAAACAAAATTTCATGAAAGTTGCTTCTTTGTAACCATTGGTAAACAAAACACCATAAACCTAACGATATAAAACTAGTGGCAGTGATGCTGTCCCATAGGATTCTTTAGGTACTACACAAAGATTGCCAGCAATGTGAGTGCGTAAAACTAAAACTGTAGCAGGAATAAATAATGTGAGGAACTAGAGAACATCAAAAGTGGCATGGCCCCATGCAAACTTTTACCTATTATTACTTTTATCACACTTAGGTGTGTCAGTTTAATAAGCCACGGATGCAAAATACTAACACTAATTCTCTACAGACGAATGGAAAAACTGGTAGAAGTCGACCACGGGGAAGACCAGTTTGAATCCGTTGAAATGTTGGAATACGTGAGGCAATACTGACCCTACGAGTTATCTTAGAAAATGGATTAAGGAAAGGCAAACCTACGTTTCTAGAATTTCTAGACTTAGAGAAAGCTTTTGACAATGTTGACTGGAATACTCTCTTTCAAATTCTGAAGGAGGTAGGGGTCAAATACAGGGAGCGAAAGGCTAATTACAATTTGTACAGAAACCAGAGAGCAGTTGTAAGAGTCGAGGGACATGAAAGGGAAGCAGTGGTTGGGAAGGGAGTGAGACAGGGTTGTAGCCTATCCCCGATGTTATTCAATCTGTATATTGAGCAAGCAGTAAAGGAAACAAAAGAAAAATTCTGAGTAGGAATTAAAACCCATCGAGAAGAAACAAAAACGTTGAGGTTCGCCGCTGACATTGTAATTCTGTCAGAGACAGCAAAGCACCTGGAAGAGCAGCTGAGCGGAACAGACAGTGTCTTAAAAGGAGGATATAAGATGAACACCAACAGAAGCAAAACGAGGATAATGGAATGTAGTCGAATTAAATCGGGTGATGCTGCGGGAATTAGATTAGGAAAAGGGAGGCTTAAAGTAGCAAATGAGTTTTGCTACTTGGGGATCAAAATAACTGATGATGGTCGAAGTAGAGAGAATATAAAATGTAGACTATCAACGGCAAGGAAAGTGTTTCTGAAGAAGAGAAATTTGTTAACATCGAGTTTAGATTTGAGTGTCAGGAAGTCGTTTCTGAAAGTAATTGTAGGGACTGTAGCCATGTATGGAAGTGAAACGTGGACGATAAATGGTTTAGACAAGAAAAGAATAGAAGCTTTCGAAATGTGGTGCTACAGAAGAATGCTGAAAATTAGATGGATAGATCACATAACTAATGATGAGGTACTGAAGAGAATTGGAGAGAAGAGAAATTTTTGGCACAACTTGACTAGGAGAAGGGATCGGTTGGTGGGGCATATTCTGAGGCATCAATGGATCATCAATTTAGTTTTGGAGGGCAGTGTGGGGGGTAAAAATCGTAGAGGGAGACCAAGAGATGGATACACTAAAGAGATTCAAAAGGATGTAGGTTGCAGTAGGTACTGGGAGATGAAGAAGCTTGCACAGGATAGAGTAGCGTGGAGAGCTGCATCAAACCAGTCTCAGGACTGAAGACCACAACAACAGGAGTGGAACTGTAAAAGATATTCACAAACTGAAATTTCGGTACCGTGTAAGTAAATGAAGAGCCAATAAAAAAAAACTTTTCACAAATTTGGTCGATTTTGCTTATGTCTCCCCTTAATTTGATGCTATCAGCAGCACAGTTGAATGAATGAATAGAGGGCTACTACATCGAAGCGAATGTCGTGGACCTGAAGGGTCACAAGAACCGTTGCAGCTTTCCTTTCTGTTCTTCCTAACGTTTGGATGCCTAATGAGGCACTGCCACTTGGGAGAGGTCGCTGAACCAATATTATCATAGCAATACGGACCGTCTATCGTTGGAGCCTTAGCCAAGAATAACACAGCTGTTTCGTAGCCATAATGGCGTTTGAATACATAAAGGGAAACGGTGTTTTGTAGGTTAGATGTTTCCATGAAAATATCACCGAGATATTCTGTATCGCAAGGAACTTAAGATCAGTAAACGTATTTATATTCGGCATCCATGAAAGGAAAAGGTTATCAATTTGTCACAAACATTTCTCTGAACGCTAGTTCGTGCGTAATTGCTCTTCAGGTTTTTCCGTTGTATTTCACGATTGCAGTCGCGAACATTCAATTTTTTCAATTGACATTGCGGGCGTATGCACTTTGCCCATCTTGCGAGTGAGCTGGAACTACATCACTGGCATCCAATATTTTGAATAAGAGAGCTACGTCACTGCGGTTGAGGCCGTAGAATACAAAGGGGCTAGATATGTTTGTGGGCGACAAAGAGCTTTGTACATATTCAATCTAGTTAAAGGAATGTCGCCACGCGCTGTTGATGCGTCGGTAGAAGCCACTATATAGTGAGATATTTGTGAGTTGATCAAAGAAACTGCCGTATTCCATGCTTTATACAGGCTGAACCCCCTTTTATCTGTTAATTAAATCCTTCGCTAAACGTATTTCCATTGATTCTTTCTGCACTGTCCCATACTGACGTAGTCAAACCTAAAAAGAATTAACACCTGGCGTTCCCGAAGGAAGTGTTATAGATCCTATGCTGTTCCTGAATAATATAAACGATTTAGGAGACAATATCAGCAACCCACTGCCGTTAACCGTTATGTAAAGTCATCAGGTCATCAAAACCAATCGCAAAATGATTTAGACAAAGTATCTGTATTGTTCGAAAAGTGGTAATTGACTCTAAATAATGAAAAGAATGAAGCCATCCAAATGAGTGCTAAAACCAACCAGCCAAATTTCTGTTACTCGATAAATTACATAAATCTAATGCAGCTAAATACTTAGGGCTACAGTTACAAATAACGCGGTGAGATGACTGCAATTTATTGGTAGAAAACTTAGAAAATGTGTCTGTTAAAGAGACTGCTGACACTATCCTAGTCCGTCTTCTCGAATACTGAAACTTCCTGGCAGATTAAAACTGTGTGCCGGACCGAGACTCGAACTCGGGACCTTTGCCTTTCGCGGGCAAGTGCTCTACCAAGTGCTCTTTAATACTGCTGTGCGGTGTGGGATCCACATCAGATAAGACTGAAGGAGGATACCAAAAAAGTTAAACGAGGACAGCTGGTTTTTTATTCTCGCGAAATAAGGTAAAGAGTGCGACGGATTTGATAAGCGAATTGGCAGGTATTAAAACAAAGACGTTTATCGCTGAGGCAGAACTTTCTCATGAAATTTCATTAACCACCTTCTCCTCAGGGCATGAGTATGTTTTGTTGGTGTCCACCTATGTAGGGAGAAATCATCATCATAATAAAATAATATAAATCAGAGCTCCCAAGGGAATGCTGAAGTGTTCGTTTCTCCCGAGCGCTGTTCAAGAGTGAAACGGTAGAGATGAACCATCTGCCAGGCTCTTAATTGTGAGTGGCAGAGTAATCAGATCGATCTACTTGCAGGTATTAGTATAAAATGACCAGTGTCAATGTAGTGCTCTGCCAAAGCCGATTTATAGGGCCGTAAAATGCCTCCATGCATCTCTTACGCATTGTATGGGCCCTCAGCCCAACTAAACGGTTCAAATGGGTCTAAGCACTATAGGACTTACCATCTGAGGTCATCAGTCCCCTAGACTTAGAGCTACTTACGCCTAACTAACCTAAGGACATCACACACATCCAAGCCTGAGGCAGGATTCGACCTGCGACCGTAGCAGCAGCGCGGTTCCGGACTGAACCGACTAGAACCACTCGGTGACAGCGGCCGGCTCTGCCCAACTCATGAAAAGCTATATTTGCTGTGGAATTTGTAAAGCACAGCCCTGTGGCACATCATCACTGACATAACCCAAAGGTCAAGGAGGACGAGATTTCATTTCGTGTTTGGTGAGGATACGACTTGTTTCTCACGAGACACATCTCATAAATCACAGAAAAACCGAGTTTTAACCTTCACATTTCATCTCCCTCATTCCTGAATACCTTCGTCACGCCTGAATACCTTTTGTGGAGAATATTAATTTGCTGCAAAACTTTTAAGCGCAAAAACTCATACTGCAAACTGATCTCTTCAGCAGTAAGTGTGCCCTCTGCACCGGTCTTCAGAGTACCCACGGTCTGGGAAGGGTGGATGCATACACTGAGGTGACAAAAGACGTGGGATGTCACCTAATACCACATCGGTCCCCATTTTGCCCGGCGTAGTGCGACAACTCGATGTGGCATGGAATCAAAAAAATGGCTCTGAGCACCATGGGACTTAACATCTATGGTCATCAGTCCCCTAGAACTTAGAACTACTTAAACCTAACCTAAGGACATCACACAACACCCAGCCATCACGAGGCAGAGAAAACCCTGACCCCGCCGGGAATCGAACCCGGGAACCCGGGCGTGGGAAGCGAGAACGCTACCGCACGACCACGAGATGCGGGCGGCATGGAATCAACAAGTCGCTGGATGTCCCCTGCAGAAATACTGAGCCATGCTGCCTCTTTAGTCGTCCGTAACTGCGAAAGTGTCGCCGGTGCAGACCAACAAACTAAGCGACCTAACTAGCTGTGTAACATCCATTTCTGTAGACTAACTTACCTCTCCATTATGTCCCACCTCGAGCGACTTGGGTGGCCAAAACAGTCACTCGAATTGTCCAGAATGTTCGTCAAAACAACCGCGAAAGTTGTGGCCCGGTGACAAGAAGCATTGTCACCCATAACAGTTACATCGTTATTTGGGAAAGTGAAATTCATGAATGGCTTCAAATGCTCTCCAAGTTGCCTAAAATAACCATTCCCTGTCAAGGAGTGGCTTAGTTGACCAAAGGACCCAGTCTGTTCCTTGAAAACACAGCCCAAACTATTATGCAGTCACCAGCAGCTTCCAAGTTGACAACTTGGGTCCTTAGCTTCGTGGGGTCTTCGCCACACTCGAAGCCTACCATGAGCACTTATCAATTTAAATCGCGGCTCATATAACTACGCCAACGTTTTATAGTCGTCTAGGATCCCACCGACATGGTTATTGCCTCCGGGGAGGGGCTGTAGATGCTGTCCGGCGGGGTCAGAGATTTTCTCTGTCTCGTGATGACTGGGTCTTGAGGGCTGTCCTTACGTTAGTTAGGTTGAAGTAGTTCTAAGTTCTAGGGGACTGATGACCATAGATGTTAAGTCCCATAGTGCTCAGAGCCATTTGAATCTTCTTTTTTTTTTTTTTTTTTTTTTTTTTTTTTTTTTTTTTTTTTTTTTGTAGATGCTGTCGTGCTGTTAGCAGAAGTTTTCTCGTCGGTCGTCTGCTGCAACAACTCACTAACGCTCGCCGAGTAAGCGCTATAATGTTTCTTCATTCACGAGATACAGATGCACATCAGGCCCGAACTCTTAACGGAATGAGCAAAATGCACGACTAATGAGGATAACGAGAAAGGGGCGCTACATCAGTAGTGTGTGGATAAATTGAGAATTTTCGTCTGACGGGAGGATTGCTAGGGTAGTCCGACCAGGTGCAGTGACCACTGTGTCCAGAATGGTTAGTCGTCAGAGCATCAGCCTCTAAGCAGGAGACCCGTGTGCGAATCCCGGTCCGGCACAGATTTTCAACTTTCCCCATTGATTTCAATCAGTGCCCGCTCGTAGCAAATGTCTGTAATTCCTTTGCGTCTTACGCCCTATAAGCTGCGTGGTGACGACAGGCGATTTGATTTCAGGAGATGAAAGTTGCTCCATTCACTACCTTTATGGTAATTCATCGGAGTTTCTGCGTAACACAATGTTGTCCTTAATTCAAAGACAAAAGGTAACACAATTTAGTATCGCGTTAGTTTTGTCATGACTCATGGCGAACGTTTTCAAAGGCTTAGCGTACACACGCATTTGCAAATTGCTGGCTGTTGTCGTGTCGCCAGTGAAGTAAAGTATGAAGCAAAACTAACTGCTAGTGACAATTAATTAAATGTACACAACTCAGGAAACTTATTAGCTAAACAAACTGTTATTTTGCACTGTGCAGCTGCTGCTTTCAAAATGTCGTCGACAAAACGTTTATAAATCTGTTATGCTATATGAAAATGGACGAAAGCCAAACCGCGTTTTGCCACAAATAAAGCTATAAAGAGAAGTGGCTCGTTGCTACATTTCAACTAAGCAAATAAAAAATAAACTAAAGGATGCAAAAAAAGGTACGTTATCTTTTACTGCATTTTACTTCATCACTTATTGCACTGCATAAATCAAACAAAGCACAATAGCTGTACGCTAACTATACAATTTAAAGTACCAACAGAGAGCAGTACGAGGAGCGTTACCATTGCGCAGATAAAGTAAGAAATTTTATTATTTTAGGGATAGCATTCATTAAGCACAGGGACTATTATTTTTAAATTCATGAAGATTTTTTGTTACCAATTTCAAATCAATGGTGTTCCATCTGATTCCTTTTTTGTGTTACGTAAATTTATGCAGTTTTGGTTTGGTTTAAAGTTATTGACAGTGTACATACTCTCAAGTCAGAAAAGTCCAGTACAGGGCAAAGCGCAGACGCGACGAGACAAAATATACCTTCGCATGCCATTCCCATTCTAACAAGTGTGTTGCAGGCTAGTCAGTTACGTTACTTAAAACGTACATGTTTCAACACAGCACCTACAAACCAAGCACATTTGATAAAACTTAGCAAAGTACCTACTGTAGCTTTCAATTAGCTAATGTTCTTCATAACTCCGTTCATGGATTTCAAAGTCAGGTGGAGTATCTGCATTTCCATCGAAGACTCACTGCGCACACTTCCACTCGGTATACCACTTCTTTTTCATGGAAAAGGTGTGAAGAGACAGACCGCATCAAAACAGTTTGTAAGTATAGGTCATGCGGTTTGTAGATTGGCCTAGTGGTTAAGGAGGTTTGTTAATAATCCGAGGGTAAGGTTCTTCGAATCCTGTCACTTCCATGAATTTTAATTCTTGATAAGAGTTATTGGTTTAAAAGGACAACGCCAGTTATTAAGTATTCGCAATTTTAAAGTTTTCAAAAGTACATTGAAACGGTACAGTAGTTTCCGCTCTATAAGCAGCAGGTTTCGCTGCTCGCTCGCACCGGGAAATAGAAACAGAGGCGGCTCCGCAGCCAATTTTATTACACGACGCGGCCGGCCGCGGGTGCAACCGAACCCATGTGGACGGGTGGAAAGAAATGCGTCAGGCTTCATAATACGTATTTATATGTGTCGTGTATTATGCATTTCTTGTACGTGGACGTGAATCTGCACATGAACTTTCCTAATCCTCCTCACACCTTTCCGTAAAGCATGGCCAAATCTTTGTTGGGAAGTAGTTCTGTAGTATAGTAGTGTCAACATTACTCCTGGCTAGGGGATCAGAGAGACAGCACAGGCAGGTAAAAGTCAAAGACTTTCCAGTGTCGCAAGATTTGGGGTGGAGAGGTTGGTCACGGCCAAGTGGTTCGACCATCCCCTCCACCGGGGTCCAGGAAGACCTCCGGGTGCCCGCCATATTCTAGGAGTGTTACAGAAGACGGGTAAGTGAGTAGACGTGCCCTCAGTGCGTCTGTCTCAATGGTCACGCATGGAAGAGAGGTATTTGAATATTTGTACTAATTCTTTTATTTCCAGCTTCGGATTGTGTAAGGTAATGAATGTGCTCGTTTAATTCCGGAAATTTGACCCCCTGTGTTAAAGTATCTGGTCTCCAGTTTGCCCGTTATCCTCCTCACATAGTGAATGTCCTATGTAAAATATTGGGAGACTTTGGTGGTATACACTTGGCCAACGCAATTTCGTCTTACCCGTAGAAATGTGCGTGCAGATTAGTATATAAAATACTCGAGCTATAAGTTGTAAAATTGTAATATCTGTAAACTGAAACAATTGCTGCTATCGCTGTAAAGTCGAGTGATAATGTTTAAAATAAATAGGAAATCAACTGTCATCAATCTTTAACATACCTTAAAAATCACAAAGAAGTCAAGTTAAAGGAATTTATTTAAAATAAAAGCTATAGAATGCAGGGAGCCACACATCAGCGTGTGAGCCCTCCAGCCCCTTGCCCAGTATCGTACAGAAAGGACACGCTCTCTAGGTAGCGCTCTCAAGCTCCACTCCCCAGTTATCCGTTGCGCAATTTTGATTCAGGGCTTGATCGCATCAACTTTCATCTGGCGTCCTTAGGCAAGGAGGTAAGATGGTAAACTTTCAATATAACTGAGAATGTACTGCACAAAACGCTCGACTACGTCTACACCGCCGGTGTTTTACCACTTTTACTCTTTATGTATTGTGGTTTCTGCTTTGGATGAATACAAAATAGTATCTCCGTTGTGCTTTCGTTCGTATCGGCGTCCTGCCTGCATGTTTATAAAGAGAACGCAAAATAATATATGATGCTTTTTCTCGAAGTAAAAGAAACTAAATACTTTCTCTGTGATGTCTTCATCGGCATTGATGTCATTCTGCATGTGACAAAAAGAATTAGTTGCAATTTCGTCTGACTCTTCTAGTCAATAGTTTTAAAACTATTTGAAATCCACATTCTGCGAAACGTCTGAAAAGGCTGAAATACACTCCTGGAAATGGAAAAAAGAACACATTGACACCGGTGTGTCAGACCCACCATACTTGCTCCGGACACTGCGAGAGGGCTGTACAAGCAATGATCACACGCACGGCACAGCGGACACACCAGGAACCGCGGTGTTGGCCGTCGAATGGCGCTAGCTGCGCAGCATTTGTACACCGCCGCCGTCAGTGTCAGCCAGTTTGCCGTGGCATACGGAGCTCCATCGCAGTCTTTAACACTGGTAGCATGCCGCGACAGCGTGGACGTGAACCGTATGTGCAGTTGACGGACTTTGAGCGAGGGCGTATAGTGGGCATGCGGGAGGCTGGGTGGACGTACCGCCGAATTGCTCAACACGTGGGGCGTGAGGTCTCCACAGTACATCGATGTTGTCGCCAGTGGTCGGCGGAAGGTGCACGTGCCCGTCGACCTGGGACCGGACCGCAGCGACGCACGGATGCACGCCAAGACCGTAGGATCCTACGCAGTGCCGTAGGGGACCGCACCGCCACTTCCCAGCAAATTAGGGACACTGTTGCTCCTGGGGTATCGGCGAGGACCATTCGCAACCGTCTCCATGAAGCTGGGCTACGGTCCCGCACACCGTTAGGCCGTCTTCCGCTCACGCCCCAACATCGTGCAGCCCGCCTCCAGTGGTGTCGCGACAGGCGTGAATGGAGGGACGAATGGAGACTTGTCGTCTTCAGCGATGAGAGTCGCTTCTGCCTTGGTGCCAATGATGGTCGTATGCGTGTTTGGCGCCGTGCAGGTGAGCGCCACAATCAGGACTGCATACGACCGAGGCACACAGGGCCAACACCCGGCATCATGGTGTGGGGAGCGATCTCCTACACTGGCCGTACACCACTGGTGATCGTCGAGGGGACACTGAATAGTGCACGGTACATCCAAACCGTCATCGAACCCATCGTTCTACCATTCCTAGACCGGCAAGGGAACTTGCTGTTCCAACAGGACAATGCACGTCCGCATGTATCCCGTGCCACCCAACGTGCTCTCGAAGGTGTAAGTCGACTACCCTGGCCAGCAAGATCTCCGGATCTGTCCCCCATTGAGCATGTTTGGGACTGGATGAAGCGTCGTCTCACGCGGTCTGCACGTCCAGCACGAACGCTGGTCCAACTGAGGCGCCAGGTGGAAAAGGCATGGCAAGCCGTTCCACAGGACTACATCCAGCATCTCTACGATCGTCTCCATGGGAGAATAGCAGCCTGCATTGCTGCGAAAGGTGGATATACACTGTACTAGTGCCGACATTGTGCATGCTCTGTTGCCTGTGTCTATGTGCCTGTGGTTCTGTCAGTGTGATCATGTGATGTATCTGACCCCAGGAATGTGTCAATAAAGTTTCCCCTTCCTGGGACAATGAATTCACGGTGTTCTTATTTCAATTTCCAGGAGTGTAGATAACCGAGTTTTTATTTATATTATCCTCCACATAAAAAAATAAAGCATAAGAAATGAATTTTCCTCTACTTCAAGGGATACAAAACATTAAGTTTTCATACACAAAATTTTCTGTCACGAGGCGATAATTCAGTAATGCGTCCAATTTCCGTCCTCTACAACTATTTTTAGCCGCTGGGTAATAGAGGCAACAAGTTCAAAATGAACCAGTTATTCTGCAACAACTTGTGCTATGCGTCATGAACTGCTTCGGACAGCTCTGGCTTCCTTATCGGTGTTGGTCTTCTACTCCTAACAATTTTCTCTGTCTATTCCCACATGTGCTATATGGGTCTACGGTCAGAACATTTGGAGACCAGTCCAACAACTGAACGTATCCGTTCACTTGAAACCAGTTTTACACAGTTCGCTGTGTAGACAGGAGAAAAGTCATGATGAAAGATGATACATCTCCCGAAAGTATCAGACGAACAGAAGAATGCAATACTTTTTCTTGTATTCGTAGTAATAATGACGGTCCACTTGCCACAAAACATCGCAAACACTTCCTGATATTCACCCTCAAACTGTGACAGCAGTTCGGCCACACCATTGCCTCTGATGAACATATTTTCTGTCAAATCTCACACCACTTGGTTCATATTACATAGACTGAAGTATTTGGTGCAGTAGAAAACGCCTTCTTGAACGTAAATATAACTTTCTCCCAGTATGAAAGCGATTATCAAGCGTCTGCAGAAGAATTAAACGATTTCTTCTCAACAGCTGTAAACTGCCACGCAGCGACAAATTACCAGCCCCAAGATATCAATCTCTCCAGAGACAAGTTTTTCCTAAAACATGTCACTATCGGCACTGTACACAAGGCAATTATGAGAATCTCTTCCGAGGCAGTAGGAAATGATGGAGTGAGCATTGGCATGATTAAGAACGTCGTAGACACTATTATTCCAGTTATCACAGACATCTTCAACCTGTCTCTTGTCAGTAGTACATATCCTACTGAGTGGAAGCAAAGTTTAATTCAACCTATACCCAAGACTGACAACCCTAAGTCGCCAGGTGACTACAGGCCGATCAGCATACTACCTGCAATATCTAAAGCCCTAGAATACATCGTCCATGAACAGCTGACGGATTACCTCAAAACTCATAACATCCATGACGAATATCAGTCAGGCTTTCGAAAGCACCATAGTACAGCAACTGCATTAATCAAAGTAACTGATGACATTAAACATGCTATGGACAGACGTGAAGCTACCATCCTAACACTGCTTGACTTTAGCAAGGCTTTTGACACAGTTGACTTTGATATATTACTAACTAAAATGAAACAGCTGAATTTCTAAAAACAGCGCAATACACTGGTTCGACAGCTACCTCAAAAACAGAACTCAACAAGTCGTTTGTGGGTCGGAAAAGTCATCATGGAAAAACGTGCGATCTGGAGTTCCCCATCTTTTTACCTACTTGATCCTCTGCTGCCTTCACTACTTCATCCCTCAGAGCTACCCATTCTTCTTCTAATGTATTTCTTTCCCCCATTCCTGTCAATTGCTCCCTTATGCTCTCCCTGAAACTCTCTACAACCTCTGGTTCTTTCAGTTTATCCAGGTCCCATCTCCTTAAATTCCCACCTTTTTGCAGTTTCTTCAGTTTCAATCTGCAGTTCATAACCAATAGATTGTAGTCAGAATCCACATCTGCCCCTGGAAATGTCTTACAATTTATAACCTGGTTCCTAAATCTCTGTCTTACCATTATATAATCTATCTGATACCTTTCAGTATCTCCAGGATTCTTCCAGGTATACAACCTTCTTTTATGATTCTTGAACCAAGTGTTAGCTATGATTAAGTTATGCTCTGTGCAAAATTCTACAAGGCGGCTTCCTCTTTCATTTCTTCCCCCCAATCCATATTCACCTACTATGTTTCCTTCTCTCCCTTTTCCTACTGACGAATTCCAGTCACCCATGACTATTAAATTTTCGTCTCCCTTCACTACCTGAATAATTTCTTTTATCTCGTCATACATTTCATCAATTTCTTCATCATCTGCAGAGCTAGTTGGCATATAAACTTGTACTACTGTAGTAGGCATGGGCTTTGTGTCTATCTTGGCCACAATAATGCGTTCACTATGCTGTTTGTAGTAGCTAACCCGCACTCCTATTTCTTTATTCATTATTAAACCTACACGATTTGATTTTGTATTTATAAATCTGTAATCACCTGACCAAAATTCCTGTTCCTCCTGCCACCGAACTTCACTAATTCCCACTATACCTAACTTTAACCTATCCATTTCCCTTTTTAAATTTTCTAACCTACCTGCCCGATTAAGGGATCTGACTTTCCACGCTCGGATCCGTAGAATGCCAGTTTTCTTTCTCCTGATGACGACGTCCTCTTGAGTAGTCCCCGCCCGGAGATCCGAATGGGGGACTATTTTACCTCCGGAATATTTTACCCAAGAGGACGCCTTCATCATTTAATCATACAGTAAAGCTGCATGTCCTCGGGAAAAATTACGGCTGTAGTTTCCCCTTGCTTTCAGCCGTTCGCAGTACCAGCACAGCAAGGCCGTTTTGGTTAATGTTACAAGGCCAGATCAGTCAATCATCCAGAGTCTTGCCCCTGCAACTACTGAAAAGGCTGCTGCCCCTCTTCAGGAACCACATGTTTGTCTGGCCTCTCAACAGATTCCCTTCCGTTGTGGTTGCACCTACGGTACGGCCATCTGTATCGCTGAGGCACGCAAGCCTCCCCACCAACGGCAAGGTCCATGGTTCATGGCTAACTAAAATGCACCGCTATCAGACGTAAAGATCGACCTGGACGCGACTCCACAGACTTTGTTTTTAACCCATTTCCAAGCTGGACAAGTAGCTTTTCTTATTCGGTAAATATATGGAAACTGCTGTTTAAGAATTTTGTAGATTAAATTAAATTCCTTCACCTACGTTAATAGAAATCTCCTTAACAACACTACATAATGGTTTGTTAAGCCATTACTAGCCGCATTTTGGTGCATTTCGCTGGTTAGAAGGAAAAAAGTTTTGCGATCAGAAAACTAGTCCCTCAGAAGGAAAGGAGGAATGAAAGGAAATCTCCCTTGTTTGTAGGTAATGGGACTTTGATTTCAGTGATTGCCAAATCAGGTGAAACGAACAGTGAATTTGGCAGTATGAGCTCACAGTTAATGTCAGTTCGACGTCGCTTTACCTGGGGCCTAAAATGATGCAGAGGAATACACAGAACTGGAAACCACAACGCTGTTAAATTCTGTAATTCGTATGCGTTGCTTGCACACGAAATTACTGTTGCGGAATAGATGTAGATCCCAATAAGTCAACTGCGTATTTTCCGGTCAGAAAGGGCAGTGGTAAACTTGAAACGTTCTTCTACAAGGGAATAAGGAAACAATACAAAGGACTGGACCCCTTTTGCTATCACTCGTTTTAGTTAACAATAATATCAACAAATTCCTTTAATATACTTGAAAAAAGAGACAGCATTGGTCGTATATTTTTTTATACTATTGCAAAATCGATTTTCTGTCACTGAGTGACCATCTTCAGTGCTATATTGTATAACTTAAATTGGGATGCACTGTTGTCACTATGCTTACGGCGATCACATAGAGTCTATGTGATCGCCGTAAGCATAGTGACAACAGTGCATCCCAATTTAAGTTATACAATATAGCACTGAAGATGGTCACTCAGTGACAGAAAATCGATTTTGCAATAGTATAAAAAAATATACGACCAATGCTGTCTCTTTTTTCAAGTATACCTGTTATCTGGTCGTTGTGCACAAGACAACATGGAGTCGCCAATCAATAAATTCCTTTAAAACAACAATATCTTAATCCCGATTACTTTAGGTAATAATAAAAGTAAGTCACAAGAATTTGGTGAATCTGCTACCAATGCCCTTTTATGAAACAAAGTCTATCTCATGTATGAGAAAATTTTAAAACCACTGACAATTATGCGCCTGATGGCTTAAATTAAGACACAATTTTTCTGACTAGTCTTCGTCCACTGGGAACTGATGTTCTCAAAAACATTTACCTGAGTAACAACCCGCCAGAGATGCACCCAATAAAAAGCAGGATGAAGTTAATACAAAGGCGCTTGTTTCACACTCAAGAGTCAGTCGAAATGATTAAGGCTTACTAAGGTTTCAAACTTAGGCTCCAAGGCCCAGTAACACAATTAGTCAACGCAAAGCCTTACTAAGAGTAGCACAGCAACAACCTTTCACAATTGTATGTTGCTCTTGACATAAGGTTTAATAAATATACTAAATATCCAAGTAAACATAATTAGCGCCAGAATGAATTAGCGAGAAGTGACGTCAGGTCGCTCGAAGGCAGAACGAAAACTTAGTTTGATGAAGCGAAGGCGGAAGGCGGAAGCCGGCAGTTCGTACAAGACCCACTTTTCGAGCTTCGACCCGGAGTCACTTTCCGCTACCCAGGATTTCACAGTCCCGGTACCCATAGGTGAAAAGGTAGCGCTTACTCCAAAACACCAGCCAGAACGCTGTGACATTTAACAAGCGCACATAACAGGTCCACAGGGACAATGTAAACAACCACCAAAAGATATTAAATAGCAGGTTAAATTATTCACTAATAAAACAGCACACTGACTTTGCCCCGCTATGAAAGAACTGCACAGGCAAGGCACAACCAACAGAGCAAATCTTATCAATGACCTTAAGGAGAATTGTCTGCTATTAAGATATTAAAAAAAACTTACAATTACTAGCAAGGCCAGCGGGCACTCCAATCTTAGTCACAATTAAATTACGTGAACTCTTATGTACCACTGTTCAGTAAAAACCGTAACGAGCACAATTCCGAAAATTTCATTATAAGCTTCACTGGGGTTCATTGCGCTAAGGCTACCAACACTCGAATCCACTATATTTGATAAACAAGATTACGGCCTTGCAGCTGGTTACGTATTACATCAAACAACAATTTCCCAAGACCTGGCAGAGGCACGCTCGTGCATTATATTAATATGTCTTAAACATCATGAATTCTTCATAGGCACATCTTTACTTCCATGCGCTCACAGTTACCAGAAGTGAGGTAGCAGCCCTCAACACCTTCACACATATGCCCTGAGATAAATCTCACTTAACTTTTCGCTGGACGTCCGATATGGTTTGCGTCGGGTACGTCAGGCGGCAATAAGGCAGCGGACGACCGAAGACAGCCGTGTACGGAACTAGCAGCACGCAACCAAAGGCAGCAACAAGCGTGCTCACACGCGACAGGAAAGGCTCTCACCAAAGCTGATCCACACACGTTGTAGGTTCCCGCTCCACTACAAGAGTACTCCGGCCTCAAGTAACATCGAACGCCAACTGTCCACGTCCTTAACTAGATCCTCCAGGTAACTAATCCGGTCGATTCCCGGCGGGGTCAGGGATTTTCTCTGCCTCGTGATGACTGGGTGTTGTGTGCTGTCCTTAGGTTTGTCAGGTTTAAGTAGTTCTAAGTTCTAGGGGACTGATGACCATAGATGTTAAGTCCCATAGTGCTCAGAGCCATTTGAACCATTTTTGAACTAATCCGGCAAAGATAATGCAGACAAGACTCAGTACGCGTCACAAGCAAAGACAAGAGCGTGAAGGCGAGGTACTTGCTTATACGCTGGCACGCCAGCAAAACGCCACGGCTCAAACTTGTCTTGGCTACTTGAGTGCACTGATACTGGGGGGCCTTGTCACGGTTCGCGCGACGCCCCCCATCGGAGGTTCGAGTCCTCCCTCGGGCATGGGTGTGTGTGTTGCCCTTAGCGTAAGTTAGTTTAAGTTAGATTAAGTAGTGCGTAAGCTTAGGGACCGATGACCTCAGCAGCTTGCTCCCGTATGACCTTATCACAAATTTCGATTTTTATATTTTATACTGGTATTCCATACAGTTATAATTTCTGGTTGGCGACTAAATACGTATGAGGCTCCTGAGTCGGATGTCAGATTTACAACGTTGAGATTTTTTTCTGCATGATTGACGTGGATACTACAGCTACAGTAATTCCGCGAACATGTGAACTTGTACCACGCCAAATCAGTTTATTGCAACGGAAAACAGTCGATCTTCCGCAAAATTTTGTTCCTTGTACTATTTGAAATAGGTGACGTCGACCAAGTCATCTATACAGAACGATCGTGACATTTAACAGAAGTCGTTAACATCCTCTGGCCTTAAAACTGGTGTTTACAGCCAGTTTTAGCATATTACAAGTGTCGTTGATAAGCGCAACTGCCGGCTGGGGTGGCCGAGCGGTTCTAGGCGCCACAGTCTGGAACCGCGTGACTGCTGCGGTCGCAGGTTCGATTCCTGTCTCGGGCATGGATGTGTGTGAAGTCCTTAGGTTAGTTAGGTTTAAGTAGTTCTAAGCTCTAGGGGACTGATGACCTCAGAAGTTAAGTCCCATAGTGCTCCGAGCCACTTGAACCATTTGATAAGCGCAAGTAAGTGAAGTGCAACGCTATTTCTGTTATGAAGCAACGTATTCGTCAGGTAATTTAGTTTTCATGTAATCTAAGAATAACTGAAGATGCCCGATATTAACTTGAAAAGTATTTTTAAGCTACGGTAAGAGCTAAATAACTACCTGTAATGGTCCACTTGCCACAGGACGCCCAAACCATTTGCTACGAACTAAATATTTACCTGTTCCATTAAGTTTCGACCTATGACGTTGCCAGACATCTGGCATCATTGTTGAGGCATCTTGTGGGAAAATGTACTCACCACATAAGAAACTCGGCTGACTTCATTAGTAAACTGAAATCATTGAAAATGAACCCGTCTGATATATTAGTTAGTTTTGATGTGGTGGCTTTATTGACAAAGGTTCCCCTTCCAGAATCTCTACAACTTATTGAAAGAAGTTTTGACAAAGAGATTTCAGCTTTATTTAAACATGTTCTGACCTCCACATATTTCTTATTTAACAACGAATTTTTTGAACAGACGGACAGAGTCGCCATGGGTAGTCCCTTATCCCATCTGGTGGCCAATTTATTTATGGAGGACTTCGAGGAGAAGGCGCTTGAATCTGCTGACTTGAAACCCACGGTATTCTGGAGGTATGTTGATGATACCTTTGTAGTTTGGCCCCATGGTGAAGACATCTTGCAAGACTTCTTAAGACATCTGAACTCCACGATCAAATAAAGTTCACAATGGAAATTGAAAATGAAGGATGCCTTCCATTCTTGGGTGTTTTGGTTCGGCGCAGAGAGGATGGCACTTTAGGACATGAAGTGTATAGGAAGCCGACACACCCCGATCTGTATTTACGTGCAAATAGCTGCCACCATCCTGCCCAGACAATGAGTGTTCTCCGAACTTTAACTCACAGAGCGCATATTATTTCTGACGAAAGCAGTCTGCTAGATGAACTTTCCCACTTACAAAGAGTGTTTGAAGACAATGGGTACTCTCCACAACAAATACAGAGGGCACTGAAAATGAAACCGAAAGAGGCCACAAAGAAAGCAGAAGAAGATGAATAAACCTTTAAATCGATGGCCTTCCTGCCATATGTGGGTAGCCTCTCATCAAAAATAGGACGCATTCTCGGCAGACACAAAGTAAAAGTGATTTTTCGTCCTCCACCTAAGACAGCTGCACTCGTGGGCTCCATCAAAGATGATTTGATGCTCCGAAAATCTGAAGTTTACAAAATTCCATGTGAATGTGGCCTTTCTTACATCGGACAAACAACTCGTACTGTCCAAGAAAGATGTACAGAACACCAGAGGTACACACAATTTTTACAACCTAACAAGTCGGCAGTGGCAGAGCACTGTATTGATAATGGTCACAGTATGTTGTATGACAACGTCGAAATTTTGGCAACTACATCATCCTTTTGGAAATCGATAGTAAAGGAGGCAATTGAAATTCGCTTGATGACGAACTTAATTAATAGAGACAGTGGTTTCAATCTTGATAAATCCTGGAATCCGGCACTTGCTGTAATAAACTCGCAAAGACGCCGTCACAGTGCAGCTCACAATGATATATCGATATGCCAACAAACATCAACTGCGGAGTCATAGATACAACTCGCACACTATGCACGTCTCTGCCGCCGACTAACGTCTCTGGCGCATTTGCATCTGTGGCCGCATGCGCAGTCGCGCGGTACAACAGTATAAAGGGACGAAGCGAGCACTGGAGCGGCTCCCCGCCCCCTGCCACGTCTTCACCGTTGTGTCCCCCCTACCCTCCATCTCTACACCCTACATCTCCTTTCCCAAGGTGGCTTTCATCAACTCCCCCTCCCGGATGATGCCCTCTCTCCCTCCATTTATCCCTCCTATCAACTCTGATCCTCACTCCCCCTCCTTTCCTCTGTCCTTTTCCCGGGCTCCCTCTCCCCCCCTTCCCTCCTCTTTCTTCCACACCTCCCCTCTCTTTGCCCCCTTCTCTCCCCTGCGTCCTTTTACATTTCCCTCCTCTCATTCCCTCTCGCTTCTGCCCTTCTCCCCCTTTATTAGTCCTCTCCCTCCTTGGTTCCCCCCCTTTTCTTTTTTTTCCTCTCCTCCCTCCTTGTTTTTCCCCCTCCTGCAGGTCCCCCCCCCCCCCATCTGCCTTTGGCTCGGGAGTATCATCTTTGTGCTGCCACTTTCGTGCAGTTTTCTCCAGTGAGTGTTCTACAGTGCGTGTTTTACAGTGAGTGTTCCGTGTTGTGTTTTTTGGGACTTGTTGCGAACGGCCATCATACTGTCGCTGGGTGTGCCTTTTATCTCTTGCGAACAGAAACCAGACTGTCGCCGAGTTTTTTAATTGTGTGTCTACTAAGTTACTTGTCTGATTCCTGTGTATTTGATCTACATTGCCAACCCCTTTTGCTTTCTGTTTTAACTTTCCGCATTTTTTACGCCATTTTACACTTTAAATCACCATTTTATCGCCTGTTTTACCTTGTTTCTTTCTTCTTCCTTTATTTCAAAAAAGTCTGTAGGCTGTAGAGCAGCGTAGTAAGCTGCTGCCAGCCCGCCCCCTTCGGGTGGAATTGAAAATCGATAAAGAAAAAAAAAACTGGAGCGGCAGTCTTGTGGCTCAATCTGAAGATGGCTGAACGTTATACAGCCGAAATATTAGAAGAAGAAGGAGATTTCTTGCGGCTGCACACCCGAAACTTAATGGAACAGTCTTTGCGCCGCCAAAACCTGAAGATTCACATTAAATATTTACCTGTTTTTGGACAACTGCTTCTAAAAATGACCAACAGGCATTTAATACTTCCTTCAGCCACTGTTGGAACAGCAGCAGAAAGAACGAGTTTGTAGCGATAACGGCAGTAATAATCGAAGAATTTGGTAACTTCATACTCTTCAATGTTATTTCTCGATCTAATAAATATCTTGAAATAGCAAAAATTTCAAAATGGCTTCGAATCGAGACTATGATGGCTAAAAGAGTCTTTATGTCCCGCTGACATGAGACTAGGATAATTTCCCTGTCAGATGATGATGATGATGATGAGCGTAGGGGACGAGGCAGGAGACCCGCACCTCCGTACTAGGCAAAGTTCTAGCGGAGATGGTTTGCCATCGCCTTCCTCCGACCGTAATTTGGATGAATGATGATGATGACTCAACAACACCTAGTCATCTCTAGGCAGGGAAAATCCCTGACCCACCGGTAATCGAACCCGAGACCCCATTCAAGGGAAGCGAGAACGCTACCGCAAGACCAAGAGCTGCGGACTCCGTGTCAGAAGCCTACTGATAATTAACCAGATAAGACAGAACTGAATTTTATTCACTGTCTAATTTATAAGCTAAAAGCATCATACGTTACGACACAGTCATGAAGGTAGTAGTGGGCTTCAGTGGTCTCGTTTACATATCATTGTTCATATTCATATGGTCTCGATTCTGTTGTGTCAGTGATGGCTCTCTGGAGTTCTTCTTGGGCAAATATGGTTGTCCGCAATGAATGTAGGGTTCACAAGCGGAACTTGTCCTCGGGCAGCAGCAGTATGAGGTGCTGGCAGCGCCGTCACAGACGGCGGTCTCGGCGCCACGCCAGCCGGCAGCTGCACCACTCGCTGCAGTAAACTCTCAGAATGGACGTGACCGGGACAGTTGCACGCTGTACAAGTCCTTGTCTGGCTGTCATTTACCGGGTGGTTACAATTAAACTTTCCCTATTTAACACGTTATAACACGGAAACTAATTACCGTACGACTACCAAACATGGTAGCATTAATGTGCAGATTATGGAGTGCTTGATTTCCATGCGTCCCAGCGCCACCGCCAGTTTATGGCCACCAGGTGACGTGATCAGTCATCGTGATTCATAGTCTCACACACATGACCAGTCGCAGTGCACATGTTGACTTTTCGACATGAGCTTGGACAAAAAGAGTAGGGCGTTATTGGTGAAGCTCTAGTATCAAAACAGCAGTAATACTGCAGCTGCACTTCGAGAATATCGCCGGCTGAAAGGATTACAGAAGGGTCCTCTTTGTCCATCTGCGTGCGGAGCATGATGAAGAAGTTCGAATCAACTGGACAACTGGGCGTCGTTCGGGAATAGGCCGACGACCGGTATCACCACAGGTGGTTGATTAAATCGGTGTTGCTATGGCAGACAACGCTGCGCACAATTCCTGATCGTCAGGCAGTCCGCGTGTCGTGGTCCACTACATGGAAGGTGCTTCGAACCATTCTTAAATGGTATTCGTACAAGATCCATGTCGTACAGCAGCGTGCACCACAAGACGCACAACGGCTTGTTGACTCTGCGCTCTACCTTTTCACAAGGACTGAAGTTAACGAGGGCTGCACTTGGACCATCCTAAGGAAAGACGAAGCTTATTTTTCTCTGACGGTTGAGATTAATTGTCGAGTGTGGTGATCATCACCTCCAGTAACTGTGCATTGAGTTCCTCTGTGTGGTGAACGCGTCACCGTACTGTATGGCTTCACGGCTACGTTCATCATTGGCCCATTCTTTCTCGAACAGGTTGGCGCCCAAGGTTCAAAGACGTGCAGTGTGACTGGCCAGCGTTTCTGCAACTTGGCCGTGCGGTGCTAGGCGCTACAGTCTGGAGCCGCGAGACCGCTACGGTCGCAGGTTCGAATCCTGCCTAGGGCATGGATGTGTGTGATGCCCTTACGTTAGCTAGGTTTAAGTAGTTCTACGTTCTAGGGGACTGATGACCTCAGAAGTTGAGTCCCATAGTGCTCAGCGCCATTTGAACCATTTCTGCGATTTGCTTCGCCAACATGTCACACCCGCCTTACAGGAGAGAGACGCATTGAAATCAACAGTTTTCATGCAAGACGGGGCCCCACCGGACTATCGAATTATCAGACGATCATTTCCACATTCTTGACCGGCACGATCCCCTGATCTCACTCCCTGTGATTTCTGGTGGTGGGGCTACCTGTAGGACAGATAGGACAGAGTGAAACGCCCTACTAAACCCGCACGACAGGACAGATAGTAGAAATTGTGGAAAGGGGCCAAAATAAGCGGCTGTCAGTTACACTCGAACATACAATTTTATTATTTGATCAAACAATACAAGCCCCCAAAAAGATTTTTAATCTTTGCGACTTAACTACCGGCTGAAAGCCACTTCAATTTAAAAACGACTGAAGACCAATAACTTAAAACGCAAGCATAATCAGAAACTTAAAAGGCAAGCCTTATTTTAAAACAGTTCTTTAGTTAGGTTGAAGTAACAAGTTAAATTCAAATCGGCTGAAGGCCTAACACTTAAAACTCCATAACATTATTTCTTTAATTACCAAAGGCCTTACGTGAAACAGTTCTTCAGTTTAGACTCAAACTCAGAATCGGCTGAAGGCCCAAGACTTAAAATTCAACAACATTAAAACCTTTAAAAAGCCAAGGTCTTAAGTGAAGCATTTCTTTAAACTAGGCTGAAGGCCCTAAGAGCAAAACAACGCCGATTTAAAAATAATCGGCTAGAAGCCACACAAGTACAAACAACAAGAACAATAAAAAATGGCCGTACACCCAAGGGTGCTCAGATGTTCGAGGGTCGGCCTGGAATTCAAACACTAACGCTCGCTTAGGTGAGACAGGCAGTCGGGCGAACCACTGACGATCCGACGTGAACCCAACCATCAGACAGTCAACGGACCAAGCGATAGGATAATTTATCTTTCGCGTCCGGGATCGGTGAGCCACGGACGTCGTAGCAATGGGAACAGCTCCTCACACGCCGACCGCTCATGGACACCGCAAGGCCCGGGCCAGACACGCGCCACAGAGACTTCCTCGCTGCTCTACGCCAACCGACCAACTGCCCAGACCCGGAAACGGTGAAAGGAGCAAATATATTCGGCCGATGAGACGACCAACCGAACGACCAACCAACGGTCGTCCCGCTCCAATCTTCCTCCGCCAGCGGTCAGCGAGGACTGGCTGCCGGCGCCTCAGCGGCGCTCCGTCCCCCGATTTCACTACTGCTGCGTTCCAACTGCACTGCTGGTCCGTCTCCAGCTCGTTGGACGACACACGACAAACAGGAAGTAACAGCAGTCCCGCAAAGATAATACGGTAGGGTCTATATCAGGGCCGGCCAAAAATTCTGCACGCGTGCGGTGCTCTTGCACATGTGCAAATTCCGGGTCGCAGCGTGCACACCGCAGCCGTCAGCGTTCATGTAGTGCATGTTTCTACGCACAGATGTCGCTCCTCTGTTACACAAAGTGCGTTATCGACACCGCATATGTGTATCACAACCTGGGC
This sequence comes from Schistocerca nitens, assembly GCF_023898315.1. Taxonomy (NCBI): domain Eukaryota; kingdom Metazoa; phylum Arthropoda; class Insecta; order Orthoptera; family Acrididae; genus Schistocerca; species Schistocerca nitens. The sequence continues at coordinate 545,743,453 of NC_064614.1, forward strand.
TGTATCTGTAAGATCTGCTGCTTCATCGAGTGCAACAGAGAAAGCAACAAAATATTTAGACTTATTTATTAGCTGCCTGTGCAGATCGCCGGCCATAGCACTGATACGTCTTGTCACTGTTTGTTTGGATAGACTGAATTCTTGAAACCTGTTAACGTTCGTGGGACACACAAGTTCTGCAGCATCAGTCAGACACCCTTTCACAAACTCCCCTGCGGAAAAGGGTTTCCCAGATTGTGCAATTCTTAATGCGATTTTAAAACTTGCTGGCAGTGAAGATTTAGTGTGGTTGTTATTCTGGAAAATTGAAAACAGTACATTGTACTGCGTACAGTAAAACAGACATAAATGTAACACAAGAAACTAAGAGTTCAAGAAGTATCAGTTACTTTGACGTACAGTAAAATCGAGTTGATGTGTCTCATCCTTTTTCTTAAGAACATTTAATTCTGACTGCTGTTCTTCACTGTTGAGTACACTACACTCGTCTTTGTGATGTGTATTGTAGTGTCTTTCAATTGAAAACTTACGCTGGCCGCCTATTAATCGGCGGCACAGCAAACACTGTGAGTTTTCGCCAACGGCTACAAAAAAGAATTGCAGTTCCCAGTCATTTTTAAACGACTGAGAACATAGATCTCCCGTCCTTTGCTTTTTCACAGTACTTGCCATTTCTCAGTACTTCTCGGTTAAGGTTACGGTCACCAGGGGTAAACGATACTGGATATGTTGCGCTCTTGCTTGTACCACAGGGAAGTGGAGCCGCCGCCGTTCATTTAGGACGTATGTCTAATAACAGATGTCGCTGTCGCTCGCTGTCGCACACGTGCGCACATGTGCAGCACTTCTGTACGTCTGCACACTGTGCAGCGTTTGGCCGGCCCTGATCTACATCGATAAGCGCTGCTGTTGCCGCTCACGGGCAGGCAAGGCAGCAACTCAGTGACACCAGTAATTGAAAATTAACGTAACGAGGCGGCAGTACGGTAAAACCAGGGTGTAAAATAAGAGATGGCACGAACATGAGGCACGCACGGCTCACAGGGTTTATCAGGTGAACATTCACACATATGCTGATCTAAAGCGCAGCATATCAGGAGGGGTAGCCAGCATAGCTACGGGCATGCTCAGCTCTGCTGTGCAGAATGGAATCCTGCGCTTTCATTCTTCTGGACACTGGTGGGCGCCATAGTGAGCCCCTTTTGTAGTAGTAATGGTACCGGTATGTAATGGTATGATGTACCGTAGCATCACATTAAAAGCGTTTCCGATGAATTTATTCTGCATTATTCCTCTTCCACATGCCCTTGACACTACTATGTTTGGTACTAATACGGTAGTCTGTTTCCGTGTTATATAGGGAAAGTTTAATTATAACCACTCGGTATAACGAAGCCTCGGTAGCTACAGCGCTGATGTACGATGGTACACGCTTGTGCAAATCGACCTTTAATTGTCTCACTGCGTTGAGCACTTGGAATCTGCGTGCGTTGGACCACCGTTCGACAACATTACTGGGGATTAGCCCGCGTGGCGCTGTCAGTGCTGTTTGACCTTGCCCACTCGTCGCTTATAGAGTACCTAAGCGATGCTGCGTTCTCGGAATGCTATAGAACAATTCAAATAAATAACATTATTAGTTGAAACTTCCTGGCAGATTAAAACTGTGTGCCCGACCGAGACTCGAACTCGGGACCTTTGCCTTTCGCGGGCAAGCGCTCTACCAGCTGTGAGGACCGGGCGTGAGTCGTGCTACGGTAGCTCAGATGGTAGAGCGCTTGCCCGCGAAAGGCAAAGGTCCCGAGTTCGAGTCTCGGTCCGGCACGCAGTTTTAATCTGCCAGGAAGTTTCATTTCAGCGCACACTCCGCTGCAGAGTGAAAATCTCCTTCTGGAAACATTATTAGTTTTATTTCAAATAAGCAGGTTTACAATACTTAACTTTGAGATTTACAAGTAGTAGTCGCAAACGAGGGGTGACGTGCAATATGATTTAGAGTCGTTGGCTGTGTGTAGTGTTCCTGGAAATTGACACACGTCACTCATACTGCTCTGCGAATCCTGTCCACTATTGTCCGTATACGGAGCCTATCTGTGCGGCCGAGGCTGGCGCATATATTCACTTCTTGCAGGGGGAGCCCGTGGCGCGGCTCGGTCCTTGCCAGCAGGCTACTGGTCGACGTTCCCTCACCGCCTTCTCTGATTTTCCGTTCTTCGTCTTCGTTAAGGCGCTTGTGGTTACGCCAGAACAAATGGATTTGTCTGTTCCGCTGGTACTTCGGACGGCAGTTCGAATATTCTGATTGTCCATATTCCAAACACTCTATGAGCAACAGTAACCTCGTCTGCCGGCCGAAGTGGCCGTGCGGTTAAAGGCGCTGCAGTCTGGAACCGCAAGACCGCTACGGTCGCAGGTTCGAATCCTGCCTCGGGCATGGATGTTTGTGATGTCCTTAGGTTAGTTAGGTTTAACTAGTTCTAAGTTCTAGGGGACTAATGACCTCAGCAGTTGAGTCCCATAGTGCTCAGAGCCATTTGAACCAGTAACCTCGTCTACGTTTCCGTCACAATGTTTCACATCATAATTCACTCGCAGGACTCAACTGCTTTGTCGCATAAGTTAGCATCCTTCAGTTTGACGAAAACAACATTGGTCACTATCGAAAGGCGTTTTCCAACAATGTCCCCAAAATTAATTTGTACTTCGTGCTCCAAACAATCTTTGATTTCTTGCAGCCTGGGTCAGACGTAACAACGATCGAATAACATATTTTCTGTTGATGTGGGCCATCACGATATCACGTTTAAAATTTGAATAAACGTAGAAGTTTCTGCAATGCTGCAGTAACCCTTATCAGGCCTTAGCACAGCGGACCACGGCGCACGACAACCGCCACATGTCTGTACAGCACCGCTGAAGCGGCCGGACTGAGCCAATCGGCAGAGCGCAGTGTTCGTGCTACCTGTTCTTTGTCAAGCTGCACTCAGTTTTTAAATCGCTTTTCTACAAAACCTAATGGCAGGACTAGGTTTTGTTAGTAACGCTTTTGTCTTGAACTGGGACGAGAAATCACATGCCGATCACCAATTGCGGTAATTTTTTCTTCACCCCGTGTATGTCGTGGAGAAGTGGCTAGTGCTGCTGGGTGTCCTTCGCAGAGCACGGGGTTAGTCACGCTTGCCGTGTTCAGTACTCAGCTGCTCGAGGGCCCTCCATCGCAACAAGCCTGAGCTCTATTACATCTCCTGCAGTGGTCATCGTTGCTTGACGAAATAGCTAAGCGAATGTCTTTAAAATCGTATTTAGTCATTTCTTGGCCACTTTATAGTGAAGTTTAATACTTATTAAGTACGTTAAGGCTACTTAATGTATGGAATCGGTTGTTAACATCTGCTGGAAATAAGTCCACTTGAAATGTTTTTGAGAAACATTAATAATCCTTGAATTACGTTACTACTGTGTTGTCTACGAAGAAGTTACTTTCAGTTGTACCTCTTGTGGAAAACTTAATCAACTGGTTACATACATTACAAAAAGTCTTTCAATTGTGAGGAGTGTTAAAAGAAATATATCTTTGATTTTATAACCTTTTGTGAACATGTGCTTACAGTAGAGTATTTGATGTTTCAAAGAATGAAATGAGCTATAAACTAAATGAGGATGAAAGGTACATATTTCAATCAGCTGAAAATAACCGTACGTTATATACATCAAATTAAAGGGGGTGTATCACGTGTGCTGAGGTGTGGATGGCAATTTGGAGTGAGGAGGGAGGTGTGTTACGGAATTTGGACTGAAGAGGGAGGCATCCTAGAGCACTCCGTGCAGTTGTGCAAAGCCACTGTGCCAGGGTTGCGTAGTGGTTAGCGCATCTGCCTAGTCAGCAGGAGACCTGCGTTCGAATCCTGCGTATGATACAAATTTCGTTCGTTGGTTTAGTATGCATATATACGTCATAAGTTTTATACATGTGGAAAACTTTTAACATCAAGTAAAAGTGCTAATGCAAAAACCAGCGATTCACAGATATTGTCTGATTGCCTGATTATCATCGTGGTTTGTGTGAGCAAAAAACGCAATAAAAAACTAAATTACATCTGATTGTGGTAGAGACTAAAAGAAGACTTGCCCTTCCTCATTATATTCTTTCTCAAATGAGGCGAACTTAAAAACATTTGCGCTATTAACTATACAGATAGACAAATAAATAAACAAACTGTAACCATATAGCATAACTGGATTTGTTGTCAATCATAGCTGCCAAAACTACAATGGTATATACCATCGACTAAAGACCTAAGCTGATATATTGCCACAGCAGCAATCATAAGTAAAGTAAATGATTAAATAATAAAATTAAGCTGCAATTGAAATACCTTATGGAGTAATAAGATTATAAGACAACGACAGCACCACGGTGCCTATTGGATGCAGGTACGAACACACAATCAAATAAATTGTTATTAGTTACAATTTTGCAACCGTTAACGAGGTGTAATTGCCTACGTATTGCCTGGAGATGTCCATAGACCCGAAATAAGCGTTTTGGTATTGCATAACGATCTACATAAAGAAGAACATCAATTATAGCAGTATTTCCCTTCAACGGTATTATTACAATGTCACTACAGGACATCCACCATGCTGGAGGTCCAAGAGAAAATAAAAGTACAGTGTGAGATTTGTTACTTTTTACCTCCAAGAATCTCCAGGAGAATTCATAGGCAGCCAATGAACAATGATACTGACCATCTGTCTGTTCACCTGTTCATCAGTGAAATTTTTCTTCCTTCGGATGATATAGAAAATTGCGAAAGGACGAAATTTCGATCTAATTTTTAATTAACAACCACTGCTCATCAGTATGCATGCACTTGTCAGATAAAAGTTTTAAATTTACTTTGAAGAACAGACCTGGCACTCAGTTTGGTGGTTTGTTTTAAAAAATATCAAAGGTGGTCACTGCAAATAATAGTACTCGCCGCCACACTGCATACTGCATTTGGAAAACTGCTTTTTAATTATGAGAAAAAGTATATTGCCTATATGAAGGTATCAGAAAATTAGTATAAGTGAATTTCCTATACTCTGATAATTATAAAATTGTGTCAGATCATCGATTTACTTTGTGGAAAAACCGATTTGGATGTTCTCCAACGCTGCACACACGTGCTACGTACCACGCATTAACAGGAAATTTATTTCACAGTGACAAAAAAAATCAGAAATTAAAATGCATAGGAGCGAATATAAATCAGTGCTGCGCTGCATAATTCATGGTGCACGTTAAATATTGGATAGCGCGACATATGGCCAGATTTTTTATTTTTGCACACCGCCTGCCAGGGTCGCCACGCGAAGCCGCAGCCCGAGGCCAGTCCCAGCTGCGCGGGCATTCACTGCCTACTGCTTCCTGCCTCCCACGCAGCGCCGCTAATTGGACTGCCATTCCTTATCTGAAACAACAGACACGCTATTAAGTCGGAGGGCCGCCCCCGTAATAGCATCGATCCGTGCGTGTAATAGGATTAGTTCGCCATACATCTTATCTCGTGCCGAAGCGTATTCAGTGGGCGAGGCCGGACCGATAGGTCTTCTTAGCGAGCGGCGCCGGCAAAGGCGATTACCCGGCCAGCCGCTGCGCTTCTTCCTTCCCTCGCAGCCGTCATCCCGCTGCGGCTGCTCCCGCCGGTCTCGCTAAAATGAAAGATTTGAAGAGAGCAGCGAGTTTTTGATACAATCTGTCAGAAACAACTGCAAGCCAGCAATTACTGCCGAGATTTATTCATTGCTGTAGATCTGGCGCTCTAGCAGTTACTGCTAATTGAGACAGAAATTACTCTCTCCGTGACTTTAGCTGTTGTAATGGAAGTGTTATGGCAGACAGGGAGATTAAGAATACTTATTTTTCCGCACTGCCTACTAACTTCAAATGTAAGAGCACAAGGATAATTTTGAACAGAGAGCATATATCATAATTAACAGATAAAACTGGCGGGAGTTAAAGTGCCCAATGGCAGAAGCTAGCACTTAATATCGTACTATTCAATACCATGCCGCCATTATTATAAAAAAGCATGCATTTTGCTAAAGAATGACATTAAGCCAAATTCATGAATTCTACATCTACATGGGCCAGCCGGAGTGGTCGAGCGGTTCTAGGTGCTTCAGTCTGGAATCGCGCGACCGCTACAGTCGCAGGTTCGAATCCTCCCCCGGGTATGGATGGGTGTGATGTCCTTAGGTTAGTTAGGTTTAAGTAGTTCTAATTTCTAGGGGACTGATGAACTCATAAGTGAAGTCCCATAGTGCTCAGAGCCATTTGAAACATACATCTACATGGATACTCTGTAAACCACATTTAAGTCACCGGCCGAGGGTTCATCGAACCACCTTCACAATTCTCTATTATTCCAATCTCGTAAAGCGCGCGGAAAGAATGTACACTTATATCTTTCCGTATGAGCTCTGATTTCCCTTGAAAGTCTCTTCGGGTTTTCTGCCGGATCCTAAAATCAACTTGACTCGATATTTCGGCGATCCAACTGTTCGCCATCTTCAGGAAATGCTGCTTCTGCTGATGAGTCCCGCTGAGAACTGACACAAGATTGCAATTCGACGCCCTATATAGGCCACCATTCAGTACACGGCGCATGTGCCGCCCATCACAGTTTCTGGCTTTCAAAATAGGGAGGTGGCGCCGCCCTTAGTGAAACACTGCTGACAACGACATATCGCAAACAAGGCCGCACAGAAGAACGTTCAGTTTTGATGCGAGATAATACAGGATTCCACGTTTTGCTAAGAGGAAACCCATTGTCTGTTGATTAAATTATCAGCCAACCTAATTTCAATCGCCTCTTTATACACACTATTCCAAAAACCGGAAATGTTGGCAATTACAACAGTTTCCTCAAATTTCATTTTGTGTCCCTCATTTAGGCAGTGTTCTGCTACGGCCGATTTTTCCGGCTGTTGTAGCCTCGTGTGACGGCGATGTTCCACACACCTGTCACTCACTGTGCGAATGGAACGGCCAACGTAATCTTTCCCACATTGACACGGGATTTTGTACACCCCGGGTTTCCTATTTTGGAAGCCAGAAACCGTGATGGGCGGCGCATGCGCCGTGTACTGAACGGTGGCCTATATAGGACGTCGAATTGCAATCTTGCGTCAGTTCTCAGCGGGACTCATCAGCAGAAGCAGCATTTCCTGAAGATGGCGAACAGTTGGATCGCCGAAATATCGAGTCAAGTTGATTTTAGGATCCGGCAGCAAACCCGAAGAGACTTTCAAGACTTATTACGCCGGGAAAGCCTACGTAGTCACATCTGATTTCCCTTATTTTACCTTTTTGATCGTTCCTCTCTATGTAAGTCGGCGTCAACAAAATACTTTCGCATTCGGAGGAGAAAGTTGGTGATTGGAATTTCGTGAGAAGGTTCCGTCGCATCAAAAACGCCTTTCTTTTAATGATGTCCATCCAAAATCATGTATCATTTCTGTGATACTCTCTCACATATTTCGCGATAATTCAAAACGTGCAGCTTTTTTTTTTAACATTTTCCATGTACTCAGTCAGTCCTATATGGTAAGGATCCCACACCGCGCAACAGTTTTCTAAAAGTGGACGGACAAGCGTAGTGTAGGCAGTCTCCTTAGTAGGTCCGTTACATTTTCTAAATGTCCTGCCAATGAAACGCAGTCTTTGCTTAGCCTTCCCCACCCCATTTTCTGTGTGTACCTTCCAATTTAAATTGTTCATAATTGTAATACGTAGGTATTTAGTTGAATTTACGGCTTTTAACGTGTTCCTTTTAGCACTCATTTGGATGACCTCACACTTTTCGTTATTTAAGGTCAACTGCTACTTTCCGCACCATTCCCATATTTCTTCTAAATCGTTTTGCAGTTTGTTTTGATCTTCTGATGACTTTATTGGTCGATAACGACAGCGTCATCTGCAAACAACTGAAGACGGCTCCTCAAATTGTCTCCCAAATCGTTTATATAGGTAAGAAACAACAAAGGGCCTGTAACACTACCTTGGGGAACGCCAGAAATCACTTCTCTTTTACTCGATGACTTTCCGTCAATTACAACGGACTGTGACCTCTCTGACAGGAAATCACAGATCCAGTCACATAACTGAGACGATATTCCATAAGCACGCAATTTCTGTACGAGCCGCTTGTGTAGTACAGTGTCAAAAGCCTTCCTGAAATCCAGAAATACGGAATCGATCTGAAATCCCTTGTCAATAGCACTCAATTACTACAGTAAATTTATTTACGACAGGCTAACTGTGAATTTCTTACTGATGCCCAGCGTGTGTTGGTGGGACGACTAATTCTGTAAGTCTGTAGGCTGCCATATTCATTGTAAATTAGAATAAAATCATTCTGGGTGCTATACCACTAGACCAAATGAAAAGAAAGAACTTCAGCTTTAATTTTTCTGCATTTGTTCCGTGTTAGCATGCGATAATCGTAATCGTAAGGTATCAAATCACGTTGTCGCCATCGCAGATACCGAATTAAGTGGGCTGTCTTGATCGCCTTGTGGTCAGCGGCTGCCGAAGGCTGACTTAACTACTCGCTCATCTTTTCAGTTAGCGAGAGGTTTAGTCCTCATCTGCGACGGATTAAATCACTTACGATTCGATATATCGGAAAGTATTGGGTTGCGAACATGATGTGCGTTCTAACAACTCCTTGGGCTGACAAGGAGCCTCGGCATTTCCGTCACCCAAGCTGCCATATCCCATCTAGAAACAACCCATCCCTCTAACTAATACAGGAAAGTATTCAGGGCAGAAAACTGACATGGAATGCACATCTTACTATACAATACAAAGCCTGAAAACGACGAAGACTATTAAAATTACTTACCGTCCGCACCTGGTGTCTACATCCTTCTATTATTATTCTCACTTATAAATCCCTCATTCGGTCCCATCCTGAAGTATGCCAATGTTGTGTGGATCTACGCCTCCCCTAAATTCTACAAGTCCCTTGAGATTTTGGACAGATATGCACTCCGCCTCGCCCTCTGCAACCACGAGGCGTTGAGTGGCCGCGCGGTTTGAGGCGCCATGTCACGGATTGCGCGACCTCCCGCCGGAGGTTCGAATCCTCCCACGGGCATGAGAGTGTGTATTATTCATAGCATAAATTAGTTTAAGTAGTGTGTAAGTCCAGGGACCGATCACCTTAGCTGTCTGGTCCCTCAGGAATTCTCACACATTTTTTTCTGCAACCACTTGCCTTCCCCAATCGAATCCTGTACCATCTCATCCATTTCCCATACCATTTCTTATCACACATTCTTCTCTTCCGAAATCAATTTAGGATACGATAGATAAATCAAAAATCTCAGTCCCAGCACACAATTTCACACCCACTAATCATCAATCCAGGTACCATACTGCACCATTACATCCATATTCCACTCTCCATGTACCTTCATGCCTCTCCCGTCGGAATTTCAACCAAGTCCACAACGGCTAGACCCGTCCTCTTTCTAACCCTAGTCACTATGCTCAGCCTCACATCTTCCTTAAAGTTGCCTTCTCCCTCACTTTCTCCATCTTGCTGATTGTGGTCATGCCACATAGTCGTGCCCATCACTCCACCTCCGTTAAAAGGATGACCATTTTAATAAATCACCAGCCTCAGAGGTACACCATAACATCATCCACATTGTCATCAGTGACTTTAGTTTAAATGTAATGTAAAATCGTCTATGAAGCTTTAAAGATCTTCAACATGGTTTGCTAGTGTGTTATTAAAACCTTTATTTTGCCATCTGCTTTTCTAATAAAATCGTGAATATCGTCCACCAATGTATTTTTTTAAAAAAAATCATGACTTGTTGTCATCTGTTTTTATTTATTTCAAACCATCATTCCATCTTGCGTAACCTATGGTTCAAGACTAGCTTCATCCTCGGCCAGCCCGCTTCTTTTGTGAGAAATTCAAATACCAATGAATGAAAACAAACGCAGAACGGCAGTTCGGTCTCAACCAGCGAACCGGTTCTCGTCTTTCTGGGCAAAACTGTCAACCACTGCCACAGTTCCTCAGAGTCTCTCTGTGAAGCGTCCTGCCCCTCGGGTCAGCGGCCTACGAAGCCCATAGCAGACACTAGGTGTTCAGTGCCGCGCAGCATCCCCCTGTCTTCACCACCAGAGTCGACCAGGACGATGGCCGACGACGCCTTTGTGACAAGGGGGCTGCGAAGGCGAGTCTTCTTCAGCCGGATGGTAGAAAGCTTGCAGCCTGTCAGCCGAACTTCGCCAGAGGGCAGCGGCTGGCCGCACATAAGCTCACCGCATCGGTGAAGCTTCCCAGGGCCCGCAGCCATCCCGTCACAGGTATTCCTTCCCTCTTGCCAGAGCCTGATGAGTTACCCAGCGGGCAAGCAGCGAGCAGATATTCATCACCAAGGATTATTCATGGTTTCGCTGGAAGTCAGATGCTCGCTACCATTGTCTCTGGTTCAAAATGCAGACATAATGGCGGCACCACTGAATATCTTGAGCCTCTAAGCTTGATTATTTATACATATATAACTACGCTTCTGGCGTAGTCCTCTTGGGCAGGGGGGGGGGGGGGTGGAGGAGGAAAGGTTCAAAAATGGTTCAAATGGCTCTGAGCACTATGGGACTCAACTTCTGAGGTCATTAGTCCCCTAGAACTTAGAACTACTTAAACCTAACTAACCTAAGGACATCACAAACATCCATGCCCGAGGCAGGATTCGAACCTGCGACCGTAGCGGTCTTGCGGTTCCAGACTGCAACGCCTTTAACCGCACGGCCACTTCGGCCGACGAGGAGGAAAGGTCAAGGGCGTTTGTCATATTACTTGTCCAGTCAGCTTTTACTAGTTCACCCTGCACTGAGCACTTATTGCTAGGCCCAGTTAAATATGCAACATGTGAGTTTATTTATCTACTCTGAGCTATAAATTATTACTTCACTCTGTTGCGGCGTTAGCTGGTCCATGTGCTTCAGCTGTGACCGTGTGGCAAATTTATCCGGCCAGAGTGTTTTGACGTAATGTGAACAGTACTACCCAGTGGCTTACTCGATTAGCAAATTGCCGAACTGGGTTCCCTCGCCTAGGTGCAGTTGGAATAAAACTTTAACAACTGACAATTCCAACGCCGAAAGTTTTGGGGGCGGAGCATGCATCCCCTCCTTCGAAAGATTTGCTCCATTGAAGTTTTCCCTACTTTGATTAGATAAATTTGTCTAACGAATGCGTAAGTTCAGGGTTGAGTATGGGATTAAGGTAAGTTAAATTTTGGATAGGTAGTACCTTTAATGATCTTTCTCACCAATAAAATGTATTCCGTGTCTCTATCATGATAGGCATTCCAGTGAGTGTAATCAGAAGGTGGAAATCCTTCCCGTCTCTCTCACAAGCCGTACTGTTATTCGTAACATCGCTTCCTTGCAACTCTAACGTTCTCAACCCTCATTCCTTTTACATAGTAATTTGTTAAAAGAGTTCCTGGTGATAAAACCGACTACAGCCAATGCCTCCCTACCTTCTGGAAGGAAGACTGTGTGAGCAAGGTTTCCTTTTCACAACTTGTCTCATTCGTTTTCCCTAAAAAATATTCGCCTTACAGGTTCCCATTTCAGTCTGCAATGATCTCCCTAGGCAGACAACAGTACTCCATTCAGTATACTTCTCCAAATCCGCAAACGACGTAACTACATGAGCTTCTCTGTTATTTGAAATAAACTCTTCCTTCATCCTTAAACGTATCGATTTTTCTGACATCCAGGATGTGTATGAACTCGCCACCTGAGCGTAGGAACCGTCCATTATACCCTTCCTCCTTCCGAAACGAGTAACTAACGACAAGCAGAAAACAAGTAACAACAGAAAAAATATAGACAGTAACCCTACAATAGTAAAAGAAAAATACACATGGTATGACATAACAAAAGAACACTAAATCCGTCCTAACACAGTGCAATGTAAAACATATCCATAACACACAAACCAAGAATCAATGTACTACCACCAAAACATTGCAAAAAAAACTATCATCATAACTAATTACGTGCCCTTAAAACATATGGGAAGTGGCTTCCTTTCTGTCTGCTGTACCTTTGCGTACCGGCTCAGTCGCAAATAATTTTGGTACCCCATCCATCGGGCCTTCAAGCGGCTTCGCCCAAATCGAGTCCGTGCATTCAGAAACCTATAATGACAATAAAACCTCTATTTCTTCGTTCTACCTAATGACTTCTTGGGAACAATAACTACATATGTGCTGCGCGGTATTTCACTAGGTTCTATGATCCCATCCCGTAGTTGCTGCTCAATGAACTGTTCCATTGATGGCTGTAAATGTCTCGCTATGGTTTCCTATAAACCGGTGTAATATGACATGTAGGTATGCGGTGCAGAATTACGAAAAAAAGTTGCTAAATTTCAACAGTTCCTCCACGGCTATGCGACCATTGCCCTTTAAGTAACCCACCTCTTCATGTAACGCTGCTGCGTCGACGACTTGCTTGTGGCTTATATCCAGACCCAACCTATCAAAGTCTCCTTCCTCTAATACTTCCAGAGTGGCTTCACTATACCTTTTGACAGGCCAGCTTCATCTCTGTCAAAGGTAGCTACGCTAAGTGGAACCATACATTCCTCGTTAACGTTACTAACACGCTCTACACTTTTGCGCACAAAACAGTGTGAACCATCCACCCCTTCATTGCTTGAGAGTGACTCGACCACTAACAGAGTCCAGCAACAAAAATCGGTTCTACTGAAACCCACACTATTTTCCCCGTACCTGCTGGTATTTTCTCCTGTTGATCAGTCTTGTACCAACACCTTTGCATTTTAGCTGGCCTCACCTTCATGACAGGTGAACCTTGCAACATTGCTGCGTTTGCGTTTGCATCACCCTGCTGAAACAAAGTCTCATTCAGCTCAGTTGTGCGTTGCTGAAGATCAATCATGGCACCATGTCCGTCGAGAAAATCCAGCCCGAGAATGACAGGGTATCCTTCACCATATATGACTAAACTTCCACACACGCTGTAAACTGAGTTCCCCGAGTAGTAAAGTCAAGTACCGTCGTACTCAATGACTCACCTGTATTACGGAAAAACCCAAGTGACTTATATCGTACTGGCCCAAGTCTTCTCTTAACCATCAGGCCGAGACAGATAGCAGGCACGTGCGGCCGATGTCCACAAGAAGCGTCCGCCCCCAACCACTTTACTAAGTATCTTGTTTAGGTGCTGGTCAACAGCGTGTAAGAATTGTAATAAATGCATTACTCTGTGTTGTCTGTCGTAATGATATTTATTCTGCTACCGCTTTCGCTCTTAAACCATCTTCAACGGCAGAAACTTATCGCAGATTTCATTTACATCTATATCTACATTTATACTCCGCAAGCCATCCAACGGTGTGTGGCGTAGGGCACTTTACGTGCCACTGTCATTACCTCCCTTTCCTGTTCCAGTCGAGTACGGTTCGCGAGAAGAACGACTGCCGGAAATCCTCCGTGCGCTCTCGAATCTCTCTAATTTTACATTCGTGATATCCTCGGGAGGTTTAAGTAGGGGGAAGCAATATATTCGATACCTCATCCAGAAACGCACCCTCTCGAAACCTGGACAGCAAGCTACACCGCGATGCAGAGCGCCTCTCTTGCAGAGTCTGCCACTTGAGTTTGCTAAACATCTCCGTAACGCTATCACGCTTACCAAATAACCCTGTGACGAAACGCGCCGCTCTTCTTTGCATCTTCTCTATCTTCTCTGTCAACCGGACCTGATACGGATCCCACACTGAAGAGCAATACTCAGTACAGGTCGAACGAGTGTTTTGTAAACCACCTCCTTTGTTGATGGACTACATTTTCTAAGGACTCTTCCAATGAATCTCAACCTGGCACCCGCATTACCAACAATTAATTTTATATGATCATTCCACTTCAAATCGTTCCGTACGCATACTCCCAGATATTTTACATAATCAACTGCTACCAGTGTTTGTTCCGCTATCATATAATCATACAATAAAGGATCCTTCTTTCCGTGTATTCGCAATACGTTTACATTTGCCTCTGTTAAGGGTCTGCTTCTGTTGCAAAATGTTACTTCACGCTTAGTGACAACATGTTGTGGCATTAGGTGTTCCATTGTTTTCGACCCTGACCGATGTTGCAAACCCTGTCCTATCAGAGTGTTTTGATGGAATGATATAAGCCCAGTGACATACTTGTTTAGCACATCACCGAGCTGGCCTCACTTGCCTGGCCAATGCCGGAATAAAAGATTTAAAATTTAAAATAAACACGCCAAATTATTTGGGAATTAAACAATTGGTACAATGGGAAGTAACCACTGCAACGTAGTTTACAGTAACTGGCAGATGTAGATTGTAAAATACTAATCGGATTATGCCATCGATGTTTGTCCGTCTTTAATTATTACGGTAGCGTCTCTTATTTTTCTCATCTGCATCTGCAGCTAACGAGCAAGTACACAAGGCTCCTCAAAATTGATAGATTAACTCAAGTGTAGTGTTCAGCTATAGCTAAGGTTTAGCTATAGCTAATTCGTTGTGTTGTCCAAATTGCGCGTAGCGTCCATAACCCGACACGCGAATGTTAGTCGGTTACCCGGTTTCAACGACATAAACTTCGGTGCATCCACATATAATTTTGTACACACCGGCCGTGTTGAGCGTATCTACGAATCCTTCGTTGGTGTCAAAGGATCTCTGATCTTGTAGCCACTCTGAAACATAATTTTCTGCAGCACAGCACGTTACATCAATCGTCAGTTAGTTAGTTATATGTTCCACAGATCGTTTGAACAATTCTTTCATCGAAATGATGTGGATAGGGTCAGTTTACAGGGTATGTATATGTGATTAGTGTTACATTTATGAACTCATTACTATTTTTAGTTCTACTCTTGCAATTACACTTCTTTCTTTTTTCATTTTTTTATTGGGTACCACTTTTTAAGTAGAAATTCGTCGAGGTAACAGAAGGGATTGTCCAAGAAAAATAACTTTAAATTAGATTAAAACTTGCTTCGCTGCCTGATATTCATTTTATTTTAATGGAAAAATGATCAAAAGTTTTTGTTGCTGCGTTCTGAACTCTTTTCTGAGGCACTGACGGCTTTAACAGTAGGTAATGAAGGTCATTTTTCCCTCTAATGTAGTACGTGTGCACATCACTGTGCTTCTCAAATTGTGGTGGATTATTTATGATGAATTTCACTAACGAATATATGTGTTGTGATGGCACAGTTAAAATGCCTAGCTCCTTGAACAGGTACCTACATGACGTCGGTGAACACCACATTTTCTTACCGCTCGCTTTTGTATAATGCTTTATTTCTAAGTGATGAATTATTCCATAAGACCTTATTCAGTGGAAATACGCTAAGTATGGCTGGAGGCTGGTACGTTTGTTTCCAAGGTTACCAATTATACGAAGAGCAAAAGTAACTGGACTTAATTGTTTCAGAAGCTCAGTAATATGCTTCTTCCCGTTCAAGTTTTCATTAATATGTACACTCAAAAATTTAGAGCATACTACCCTGTTTATTGACTCCTCTTCATGAGCTGTATCAGTTGTTGTCATGACCCCATCCGTAGTACAGAACTGAAAGTTGTAATTCTTTCAAAAGCATCATTTACCAATTCTTCAGTTACTTTTTGTGTAACGGGGTTTATTAAAATGTTAGTATCGTCTGCAAAAAGTACCAGTGTTGCTTGTTGTACTGAAAGTGGAAGGTCATTCATATAAATATAAGAAATAGCAGTAGACCAAAAACTGAACCTTGTGGGGCTTTGCGATTTTCTTTTCTTTCCCCCAGTCACTAAAATTTTCTTCATTTACGACACTGTCTGAAACACAACCTTTAACATTCTGTTTGTTAATTGTGATTCAAACTAACTGTGTGTGAAGCCATCAGTTCCATAAAACTTCAGATTTTGTAAGAGAGTAGCATGATCTATGCAATCAAACGCCATGGAAACATCACGCAAAATACCAACTGGCGGTATACCATTAGTTAAGGCTTGCACTGTTTGATGAGTGTATGTATAAACAGCATTCTCAGTCGAGCAACGCTTCTGGAATCCAAATTGTGATATGCTAAGTAAATTGTTTCACATACGTGTTCGACTACCCTACTCTCGAGTACATTACTTTTTCGAATATTTTGGAAAAATATGTCAGTAAGAAAACTGGGCGGTGGTTGTTTATCACCTTTCTTATGAAGTGGATTAACAATTGCATATTTTAACCTGTCTGGAAAAATTCACTGTGCCAGTGATACATATATCACTAAGGACATTGCTTACTAAGTTGGAAAAACTTTTCAAAATTCTGTTTGAAGCTCTGTCAACCCCAACAAGAGTTTTTGTTTTTTAGAATTTTTATAACTGTATTAATTTATGTGACGGATGTTGCTACTTCAGGTTGCTTAAAGTTTAGTAGAAAGAAATTTCTCATATATTCTCTTGAATCTTCAACTGAACCGTTTAATTCTATATTTGCTGCCACGTTTAGAAAGTGATTATTAAAAATACTCGCAACTTGAGAATTATCAGTCACATTGTCATTTAATTTAATTGTTACGGGATCTTGTATACGGACAGGCTGCCCTATCTGCCGTTTGACAACGTCCCATATATTTTTATCTTCGTACATCCATAGTTGAAATGGTGAACACTGGGACGTCAGCTGGTATAAATTTATATTAAAAATGGAGAAATTCCTCCATAAATTTTAATCTTATTATTTGCTTTAGTTATTTCTGTCAGGACACTCATATATCTGGACATTTTAATGACTTTTCTTAAGATACTACAATATTTTTTGTAGTATGCAAGTAATTCCGCATCTTGAGTTACTCTGGTCTTCACTTAAATTTTTCTAAGGCCTCTCGCGTAAGGCAAGCTGTCAACAGAAAGAGTTTCTTATGTTCCTTCGTCTGATTTATCTTCATTGTACCTCACTCCTTGACATATGTCCTTTTTGCTGTACCCATTTGCTCCAGGTTCGATGGGGCTTAATCGAGGAATACACATTTCAAATGCATTTCTACTAAGTAGAAAACACTTTTTGAAGACAGTAGAGACTCATTAACACACATTCACAATAATCTCACTAACAATTTGCCTGAGGATCCGTATTAATGGAACATTTTTGTACCTGCTGTCACATACATTAACCAATTTTACTTTTTGCCGTGAACCATGCTGCTCCCTGTAAGCCATCACATCGATTCATTAAGGCCCCGCACCTCGATTGGTAAAACATAACTCTTATAGGACCCCTTCGTTGTCTGTCTGTTTATCTGTCCTTCAATACGGTTGTCCGATTGCTAAGACCCCTTTTTTCTCAGAAACGGATAGATGTCTCAAGTTCAAATTTTTGCCACTTTCTAACGTCTACGGTCCTTTGGCGACGTAATAAATTTGGGCATTTGCCTTTGGGCAACCTTGTGTGAATCCTCTGAAAAGCTAATCATTTGCATATCACAGCATCTTCTTCCTGTCGGTTAAATTTCTCGTCTGTAGCCCGTCATCTCCATGGTGTAGCAATTTTAATGGCCAGTAGTGTATGTTCCATACTAAGGTCTACGTTTCCATGGCTGTGTAATTAAAATTACCAGGTTATTCCTTTATTTGTGCTTTGAAACCCTGTTTTTACCAAATTTCATTATTTTACGTCAATGGAAAGTATTCATATCTTTTGATTGAGTTCTTATCAAAATATGAGACGTAAATCCCATTCCCAGTTACCATAACCTGTAAATATAGCTGCAGGTTTAATGAAAATACGGAAATACCCAAAATACAAAACTTTAAACTTAAAATTAAAACATTCGGTAAATTCTTGGTATTGGCGCGTATCCGAATCGTTTTGTAATGATGATATATAGCACGTAGCACATCTGAAAGATGAGACCGATATATATGTTACAGGGTCAGATGATACGACATTAATCATGACATTTGCGACGATGAAGAAATTAAAAAGTCATTATCCAGTCCAGTACCAGCAAAGCTGTCTAATTTCCACGTCGATGTCGCAGAATTGCTCTCCGGGACAAAATAATTACCTGCTGGTGTTCACAGGCCAGTGACCACAATTTTTTTTCCCCTCACCGGAATTTTCGCTGCCGTAAATTAATCTCGCGGAGCATTAAAAGTCTGGCCCGTGCGTTCAGCGCTAAACAAAATTCAGCAGCGGGCTGGTCTCCGCAGCTTCGAGAATGAAGTTTATATTGCGGTACCGGCGCCTAATGGCGTATAAACTAAGATTAATGGCCGGTCGCGGGCACCCGGAAAACGAGATCGCGTCGCACAGTGGAGCACGTCCGATTATTAAAAAAACCGCCGCTCGCATATGCCGCCACCGCCGCCGCCGTTCAAACGCGCGTTGCGGCCGGGCGGACGTGGCAGGGGTGGGGGCAGTGGTAGCTGTTGTTGTTGGGCCGGGATTAACGCCGTGGCGGCGTAAGGGCTGTGGACGCACACATTGCGTGCGGAGCGGTTCTGTTGTGCCAACAAGCGCCGCTTTGAAGAGTACTCGCGCAAGCGCAAGCGCCCCCTAACGACGCCAGACTTGCACCGTGCCACTTGCTGTCGAGTTAACGCGGCTCTGCCCGTTCGCTGGTTTTAAATCGACGGTGAAAAAAGCGACATCTGGCCTGCAGACGCCCTCGTTAATATTTCTTCTGTTTCACGTTGAGTTAACGCTGACAGACTCGCGAGAGCGTGTACAAATTTTCGCATTAATGTCTGCGCATGTTTAATACAACATGTAAATCGCGACGCCTGAAAGGTGGTCGTTAAATCTTCAGGAACTTCTGAAATATTCGCCAATAGAGCGACACTGAGAAATGGTTTACCTTTGGGCCAACACATTAAATCGTATAATCCAACTCATTTACACTGCCAGACAAGTAAAGTGAAACACGCAGACAAAGGGTGCCTGATTTCATTTCAGCGTTTACAATACTGAGTCAAATTAATAAATAACTTCTCAGTATGAGCCCTCCAATCAGTACGAAGTTTCACAATCCCCCAGCCTGGTTCGGTGGAGAAAATTGTCAAAAGCAGTTGAATCCTCTCCTGAGTCAAGCTGGACCACAACGGTTTTAACTGGATACTAGGATAGAGTTGACATTCGAGCGGTCACATACATATTCTACGACGGACAGGTCTGGCCATGGGACTACGTTATATCACGTCATGGAGACAAGTGCCATGCGTGGACTAGCATTGTCCTGTTGGAAAGGGCACCACGATACTGCTGCATGAGAGGTAACACCCGAAAACGCAGCATATTCGTGACGTACGATCACGCCGTCAGAGTTCCGCTACCCATAACCAGCCGTGACCTGAGCTCATACGCTAAGGCTCTCCATAACGTGACGCGAGGAGTAACACCGCTGTACCTCTCCAAAATACTAGAGAAAGGATAGCTATCCTCAGGTCGCCGCCATACTCGTCGACGATTGTCATACGGGAAATGTAGAGCCTTGGTTTATTGCTGAACACTGTCCGACCTGATTCACCAGCAGTACATGCTTCCCTGTCGTGGTACCACTCCAGTAGCAGCTGTATACGATGCGAAGTCCATTGCAGCCTACGCATGGGGCAGTAACTCCTCAATCCTGCTGCTAATAATCTACGATCAATGGTGCAGGAATCTAAATGGCTCTGAACAAAATGGTTCAAATGGCTCTGAGCACTATGGGACTTAACATCTGAGGTCATCAGTCACCTATAACTTAGAACTACCTAAACCTAACCAACCTAAGGACATCACACACATCAATGCCCGAGGCAGGATTCGAACCTGCGACCGTAGCAGTCGCACGGTTCCGGACTGAAGCGCCTAGAACTGCTCGTCCACAGAGGCCGGCAATGGTGCATTATGTCGCAGAAAGTTACAGGGAGTCCTTTACCTTATCTGTGTATGATATTAATCACAACAAAGACACACAGCTCCAAGCCAGCAGAAGACAGCACTGGAAATCGATTTCTGGCAACCCACTGCCCCTCCTCCCCACCCTCGAAACCCTCTCCAGCAGAAGAACAAGTAATCGAAATAATTGCAGGTTGATTTAGACTGAGACATTTAATCTTTAAGTAACACCTGCACGCATGAACGCCTGACGATGTGGAAAAAAGTGCTCGAAATGCGTTGGAATGTGTTAAATTAAACGTAAAAGATAAAACGTGACTGATAGATGAAAATTACAAATAACTAATCCAAGAAGGCGGAAGAAGACACTGTATGTCCTAACGGCTTTTGGAGCGGAAGAGTTACCTTCAATCAGCAGCGTCTGTACTTCAGAGAAGCGGCTGCGAAAGGCGTCTGTACTCCAGAGGAGCGGCCTGAATTAACTTCTTAGTGTAGCGAACTAAGTCTTAGTGGAAGGAGGTGTATACCTCTGGAAACAACAGCTTTAACCAAGTATCAGAAATGGAAGGTGCAATGAGAAAGTTTCCTCCCCGTGGTGGTAATACCACCGAAGCTGGGCATTCGGATCCGGGGGCCCAGCATCATTGCGCAACAGACCAGTCGGAGGGTCCTAGGATCCCTAACGCTAAACATAGGAACAGACATCAAACGTTCATAGGAACACTGAACGTGAACTCAATGCTGAGAACAGGTAAACAAAAAGAACTGACAAAACTAATGGATGAACACAAACTAAAAGTTCTGGCTATACAAGAAACAAGATACCCAGATGAGGATACAGTACAGGCAGACCAGTACAGGATTTATAAAGGGAAACCAGCACAGATAGTAAAGAATACAAAAGGTCTTCGGGTATATGGCACAGCATTTGTGATACATAACTCATTCTCTACTAAGGTACTAGAATTTAAATCTAAATCACCAAGAATATCATTGATAACATTCAGAAATAAAAATAAAAAGTACACACTTATAAATGCCCATGCACCAATAAATAAAGACAACCAACAAAATCCAGAGAAAGTGCAGACATTTTGGGAGGAACTGGAAGAAACAATAGGGAAGATCCCTGAGCAACACACTACAATTCTGTTAGGAGACTTTAATGCACAAATTGGAAGAAACGAATTATCAAAAAGCACAGGGAGGTTTACAGCACACACTAAAACTAACATGAATGGCCAGAGATTAGTAGAGTTTTGTGAGAAATTCAAATTGAACATTATGACAACTAAATTCCAGAAGAATCCCAAAAAACAAACAACATGGAAATCACCGAACAAATTACTTGGCGAGTTCCAGATTGATCACGTGACAATAAGTTATGATAATTCAAGGGACATTCAAGATGTACAGGTGGTGAAAGGGGCCAACTTTGATTCTGACCATTATCTGACCAAAATTAAGATGAAATTAACACCAGAAAGAAGTCACAAGAGTGACGAAACAAAAATAGCCAAATATAGAGTACAGGACTTAATGCTCAATCAGCAAGTCTTAGACGACTACAAGGAAAAGACAGATAAAATCAAAAGTCACAAATGGGAAGAAATTGCAACCTCAATACGAGATGTAACAGAACAAACAATTTTACTAACCAAAAAGAAAAAGCATCCCTGGTGGAATGAGGTCTGTGAGAAAGCACTACAGAAAAGAGCCAGAACTTGGGAGAAATACAACTCAACCAAAAGGCCAACTGACTGGGAGCAGTTCAAAACGCAAAGACGTGAAACGACGAAAATCATTAAAAGTGAACGAAGGAAATATGACACACAACAAATACAGAAAATACAAGATGAATTTTCTAAGAACAATACACGCAATTTCTTTCAAACATTCAGAACTACAATAACAAGATATAAACCACCGACACTCTGCTTCAAAGATGAAAAAGGAAATCTGATCACCAGCGTGGAACAAAATTGCCAACACCTAGCGAACTACTTTGAAACGCTGCTAAGCTGCAAAAGACCTGATGAAACCTTGACATTTGAGAAGCCTAAGAATAAGCTACCAGACTCTGAACCACCTAATAAAGAAGAAATTAAAGAGATCTTGAAAGGATTGAAAAACAATAAAGCATCTGGTAAAGATTCGTTAGTCGCGGAACTACTGAAATACGCAGGAGAAAACTTAATAAATAATTTCGAGGCGCTGTTTGAAGAGATTTGGAATACAGAGAAGATTCCGGAGGAATGGAAGACAGCATTGATTCATCCGTTACATAAGAAGGGTGCCAAGACAAATGCAAATAACTACAGATGTATCTCATTGTTATCAGTGGCCTATAAGATCCTATCCAAGGCACTACAAAACAGGATTGAAAATCAAGTAGAGAAAGAACTGGGTGAATATCAGGCTGGGTTTAGAAAAGGAAGATCATGCAGTGAACAGATATTCAGTCTACTCTCCATAATACAACTTCGCGCACGCACATCGAAAAATCTAGTAATTACATTCATAGACTTCAAAAAAGCATATGATTCTATTGATAGACCAACCCTGATTAACACATTAGAAGAATTTGGGATTGATGATAAAAGCAGAAGTCTAATCCAGGAAACCCTTACGGGAACAAAATCGCAAGTGAAGTTTTTGGGTAGATTGTCACAACCGTTTGTAATTGGAACAGGTGTTAGACAAGGGGATGGGCTCTCCCCACTGTTGTTTAACATTGTCCTTGAAAAAGTGGTCAGGGAATGGAGAAAGAAGATGGCAGAAGCTGGAGTGAAAAATGGGATAACGTTAGGAAGAAATAAAACAAAAATTGAATGTCTGGCATTTGCTGATGACATGGCAATATTGGCAGATGACATCGAAACAGCAAAGATTCAGATAGAAATGCTGCATGAGATCGCTGAGAAGACAGGTCTACAAATATCGTATGAAAAGACAGAACTGATGATACAGGACAAAACAGACCCAACACAGACATTGCAAATTAAATATGGAATAATTAAGAGAGTTCATAAATTTAAGTATCTAGGGGAATGGATTACACCGACAGGGTTACCAAATGTTTCACTACAGGAAAGAGCAATAAAGATGGAAACGGCGTACCAGCTATGCCGAAATGTATACAATAAAAAGTCGATCTCCATCAATGCCAAGCTCAGGCACTACAATGCGGTAATAAAACCAGAAAGTTTGTATGCGATTGAATGCATCCCACAGAACAGAAAACGTCTGTTGGAGAAATTGGAAATAAAAGAGAGAAAAATACTGAGAAAGATCTTAGGACCTAAAAAAGATGGACAAGATTATAAATTGCGATCCA
The DNA here is from genome assembly GCF_023898315.1 of Schistocerca nitens. NCBI lineage: Eukaryota > Metazoa > Arthropoda > Insecta > Orthoptera > Acrididae > Schistocerca > Schistocerca nitens. The sequence goes on from NC_064614.1 coordinate 545,766,740, forward strand.
ATAAAGAGTTATACGAGAAAATTGAAAAACTGACAACATCCTTTAAAAAGAGAAGACTGAGTTTCTATGGGCATGTCAAAAGAATGGCACCAGAAAGAACGGCAAAGAAAATCCTGGAATACATGGAAAGCAGAAAGACACAAATTAACTGGCTGAAAGAAGTAAAAGAAGACATTGCAGAAATGAACATTATACCAGAGACAGTTTACAACAGAATGGAATATAGGAATGCCATCAACAAAATACAGGGATTCAAAGACCGAACGCAATCAAAGAAGACGGGAACAACCTGGTCGCAAGAACGTAAAGAAGCCCACTCAGAAAAAATGAAGAAGTACTGGGAAGAACGCAAGAAAAAGCACAAGAAATGACGGATGCTTAGCGTAGTCCAAAGTTGACTGTAACGAATAATAATAATAATAATAATAATAATCCAATACATTTGCTTTAAAATGTTCCTCAACGACTTAAATCCTCTTCAGCGCTCCGCTCGCTGTCGTGTGAATGGAAGAAGCCGCAAATACCATTATACTGGCAGGTACGATCTATCTGCAACGAGCCCGAGGCAACGTGATTGAGCTGGGGTCTCCATTGCATCTCCTTCACAGAAGACAAAACAAAATATCAGTCATGGCCTCCAAACAAAATACTACTGCGTCTCAAATGACGGAGACTCGTTAGAGGCAAAGCCGATCCAAGGAACACTACACTCAGAAGTCGCGAGACGGCGGAAGCAGCGTAAGTGATTCCAACTGGTGGGGCCTGCTCCGACATCTAGCAGGACGCCATAGCCCTCGTTGCTCGGTAACGAGGCTCAAAGGGAAGGTCTTTATATATAAACGCTCCATGCGCCGATAAACGGCTCAAAATTTACTCGAGAAAGATCTAAAACTTAGCGATAGTGTAGAAATTATTCCTAATTCACGTATTTTAATCAGTACGATAAAGACGCTATCATGGGTCATATTTCAACAACATTATAAATTTACGTTCTCTAACACACATTCCACTGAAAATATTTTTAAAAAATGGTTTAAATGGCTCTGAGCACTATGGGACTTAACGTCTGAGGTCATCTGTCCCCTACAACTTAGAACTACTTAAACCTAACTAACCTAAGGACATCACACACATCCAAGCCCGAGGCAGGATTCGAACCTGCGACCGTAGCCTCTAGAACTGTAGCGTCTAGAACCGCTCGGCCACCCCGGCTGGCTGAAAATATTCAGAGGTAACGCTGCATACGACAAACAATACATTTTTGAACAGTAAATTTGATTTAATTAAAGAAATCGTTTAAATAATGTAGAACAAACCTAAAAAATGACGCCCCGTAAGTAAATTAGGTAGAACCTAACTCTCAACTAAGCGCCTACAACCTAAAATTCTGTCAGACGTCGACAGCGAAATACTTGTTTCCTGTAATACGATGTATCAATTCTTGCCACCAATCAGACCTGTCATACAAAAATGCCACTGGTATTCTAGTTGTGGTTCTAATGTCAGCAATTATTTTTTTCTATCTGCCTCTAAATGATATTTAATTTCATTATTACTGCTGAGATCTAAGACTGTATGTGCACCTCGGTATGTGCACCTTGGTATGGTTCAGTATATGGTCCGTACATTTTCCTTTGGATATTGAACAATTCTTTGTTCGAATCAGATATTAAAACTGGAACATAAGTTTCAAATGCACTGACGGAAATTGAGTGTTACTGCTTGTGGCACAGGACCAATATTTATCAAGCTTGGGGGAGATGTTTGTCACATAACGCATATTAAACAATTAAACTTCGTTACGTTCGGTACTAATGTGCTTCATCAACATCCGTATGAGATGTGAAGTTCACGAGGACAAATGCTCACCTGCGATAGTAGTGGCAAGGATGCAGCCAGGCTCTATCATTCTGAGGAATTTCTTGCCGTGTTTGTGTTTCATACTGTGTCAGCACATGAAGGTTACTAGCTGGCGTGATAGTACACATCTTTCCATTGCACTCAGACATAACCAATCAGAGGACCTTATGACACTTATTCACATGCAATTGTTGTGCAAGTGTTGGTGCCGTTATTTCACTAAATTTGACTGTCATCGTGTTAGCTTAGGCAACTTAACTCAAAGTTAATTATTCTTTCACAAAACATACCATGTTCACGGTACAAAACTATGCAAACTGCAAATAGTTCCTGCTACTTTACACAAAACTGCACAGTTCAGACATGGTCTCTAGTCCGTACAGACATTGTAGTAATTAAACCCAGAATTTCAATGACTGATTAACTATGTCATGATAAAGCTATTGAATCAATTTTTGCCTGTAATATTGATTAAGACACTACTTCATCCAGAAATCACTCACTCAGACCAAAGCTTATAAAAAATATTCAATACGGTTTCCAGTGAACCAATTTCTAAAGTAACTGAGTAAATTTATGTGAAGCCCTATTTTCTCTACCTAGATATCCGCTACCCACAAATACACGCAAATGACCATACACTTTCCACACCTTGCAAACAATGAAATGTTAGATGCAATTCAATCATTGATCATTAAAGTTTGTTGAATATAACTATAAAAATTATTTAAGTTAATAGTTAACTTTCCATGAAATTTAAGTTAGTAGTTAACTTTCCAGGAAGCTTAAAATCTATTAGAACGTTGGGATATCAACTGACTGTACCATTTAACTAGATTCAATTGATAAATTTTTTTGTCAACATAACACAAATTTTTGACAATGTTCCTTAAGAAAAAACATTTTTCTTTCTGTAATTATAACTTTAAGGTAGGTCAGGAATTGGGGCGGGAAACTAGCACAGGCAACATGAATTGGGTCAGTAACAGCCTGTATGCAAAGGTAAATTGCACTGTATTCATAAAAAGGACATGCAGTAAATCCTTGCCCATCGAATTAAAGTAAGAAAGAAACAGTGCATTTTCTTAAGGCGACGTTGTGAATCGCTGCAGAGTCGTCTTCGAATATTACGTTCTTGTAGCCTCAGGGTGTACATGGCTCACACATGGGTCTCCTAATTAAGAAATACCGTGTTTAAATATTCCACATCTTCACCATCTGGCCATCCAATGCAATAATTCCTTGTAATTTTGTATACGTTAGCCTCGTGTGCAAACTGGGAGGCGTTCCGTAAAATGGCTGACTACTAACTAATGCTTGCCTCCGTTCGCACGCACTTCTTGAGTCATCCACCTTTTCCATTGGTTAGCTTTTGGCTCTTTAGCACAAAAAGATTTACCTCCTATTTTCCCTGTCCTATCGTTGAAATTCAATCGGCGTTTTACATTGACCAGTAAACTAATAATACACTGTCAATTCATATTTACGTGACCAAGTATCAAAAGCCAGAATAATCAGGTTTTCTACCATGGACCGCTACAAGATGTGTAAAAAGAGAGACAATGAGGTTCTGGAATGTACCAAAAGAAATGTGGAGCCAGGGCGACTCTAGTTCCACAGCACGTTTTGTTATGTTTCTCGGTTTACGAACCACGGAGCGTATAGCACGACTGGGATAGTCCCATATATTCTCGACTCGGTATAAATCTGGTGAGTTTGGTGGCCAGGAAGTAAGGTAGACTCATCGTGGTGCTTCTAGAACCACGCACGTATCCTACAAGGCGTGTGACACGTTGTACGAGGTCTGTTAGAAAAGTATCCGACATCTGGCCGGGAAAAAGATTGGCTTACCTGGCCCGTTGTTTACCTAGTCAGCCTCAGAGTAATTCCATTGGGACTCCACACACTTCTCCCAGCGGTGTTGTTGGAAGCATGCCGAAAAAGCCTCTTTTGGAATGGAGTTTAGCTCGGCTGTCGTTGTTGCCATAATGTCCTTCCTTGTCTTTTGGCGAAGTCGCAGAGGGCCATATCAGGAGAGTAAAGAGCCCGTTCAAGGACAGTAATCTGGTTTTTCACCCAAAAAATCTGCATCAGGTGCGAGGGATTGTCGTGATGGAGGCGCAAATTTCCTGTTGCCCGCAAGTCTGGTCTCTTGGAACCGCACAGCAACACATGGACGACGGAGGAAAACCCTGTAGTACTCTTGTTTGTTTCTGTGGTGCGTACTTGTGGTATACCACATCGCGGGAGTCAAAGACGCAGCGCCACTTTGACGTTGCTGTGCAGTTGGCGGGCCTTCTTTGGTCTTGGTGACGAGGAAAGCTTCCACTGTCACGACTGGGATTTTGTTTCTGGGATGTACCCGTAGACTCAGGACTCGTCACCAGTGATTATGGTATTCACCAAGTCGGTGTCACTGTTTGTGGAGTCCAGCATCTCCTGTGAGACTTCAACACGAAATTACTTTTGCTCTGCCTTCAGCAGCTTCGGCAGAAATTTCGATGACGCTCTTTTCATGGCCAAATCTTCGGTCACAATGATATGTGCCGAAAAAGTGCAGATGAAAGTGCTGATGCCCATCTCTTCCGCAATTTCTCTGATAACCACACGACGGTCCAGCATCTCTTTGGCAACGGCTTGGTCATGTTGATGGTCGACTGAAGCACATCTCGCTCTTCACCTCTGTGCAGCCGCCTTCAAACCGGTTGTACCACTCCTTAATGTGTGTGGAGACCATAGCATATCATCGAAACCCGTCTGAATCTCCCAAATGGTTACCATCTGGCTGTCACCCAGTTTCGGGAAAAATTTGGAGCAGCAGCGCTACTCCAGTAGTTCCCTCATTTCCCTTGCAAATGAGAAACCGACACGAGCGCTACACACTACTCCACGCAACTGTTGCTTGCCAGCAACTGATGCTACCGAGAGGAGGAAAAAAATTCAAGCATGCGCACGAAGATATAAGGTCGCCTCACGCAAGCGCGCTAGCTACACATCCATCAAGCGTTAACAAAAAAAAAGATCTGATACTTTTGTAGCAGACCTCGTATTGTCCTCCTGGTAGATGCCATCACGCTGAGGAAAACAAACTGCACGTATAGATGTACAAAGTGGCTTCCGGAACGACGAGATCACACAGGGAATGCCATGAAGACATGCCCCAGACCGTATCGCACCGATGACTGTTACGGCAAGGTGTTTGCTGTCAGATGTTTCAGGCTTTATACGGCAACGGCCATCTGTCTGATGGAGCATAAATCGTGATTCACGGGAAAAGTGCACTTTTCGCCACTCAATGGATGTCCAGTTACGGTATTGGCGTATGTAGTCCAGCCTTTTCTACTGATGGACAACGGCATGGGTATATGTATCACACACCTACTGCGATGGTCCCATAAGAAGAAACATTCACTGAACAGTCGTTGCGGAGACACTGTTGGTAACCCCTTGATTCATCTCAAAGGTCAATTGCTCAACTGTTGCACATTATTCTCCTGTACACATCTCCGTAGTCATTGTTCATCCCTGACATCTATGGCCTATGGTGCATCACAATAATAATTAATTTGTTGTTAGGACTATGGGACCTAACTGCTGAGGTCATCGGTCCCTAAGCTTACGCTCCACTTAATCTAACTTAAACCTGCTTACGCTAAGAACAACACACACACACATGCCCGAGGGAGGACTCGAACTTCTAACTGGGGGAGCCGCGCGAACCGTGGCAAGACACTCTGACCGCACGGCTACCCAGTGCGGCCGGTGCGTCAGAGTTGCCTCGACGTCAGTTTTGGATAGTGCCTTTTGCCGTGCATGGTATGTTTTCACCAATACGGAATGCGAAGAGTTTACAAACTTAGCCGTTTCGGAAATGCCTCCATCCTTGCCCTTTTGTATGTTAGATAAATCGCTGCGTTTCCTCTTCACGACAACGACTGCATTGTTTTCCACAAGTCCACAACGCCCTTTATAAACCCTCTACTGTTAGTGTTGCCACTTTGTTATTGCACACTGACGTCGAACATAGGTGGTGCTCGCAATAATATGAGTGGACCGTGTATTTTCACATGTCACATTATACCTATAGGTATGCTTACTAATATTATAAACGGGAAAGTGAATCTGTCTGTTACGTTTTCACGAGTAAACCGCTGAACTGATTTCAATGACATTTGTTAAGGAGATGAATCCTGAGGAAGAACATAGCTATCTTTAGAAAGTAAAAGAAGAGAAATATCGAACAACATAAACTAGTGTATAATGTACACATTTTATAAGTTACTGCAGTACCACGATGCCCACTCCTCCCCACTTCCCTCCACTCACATCACTTTGCGGTGATGCTCAACATGCCTCTCCAATAGGGCTTCAGCCTTGAGGTGGTTGTGGCCAGACGGGAGGTCACACATAAGCTATGCTCACAAAAACAGGGAGAGTTGTGAAGGCATCTGAAGCTATGGTATGAACAATAGCTTACTTACCATCACTCATCTTTAAATAAAATCTGATATACGACCACAACCACGAGTAAAAGCAGGTGGTTCATGTCTAGTACAAAATAGTAATCAAATGGCCACAAAATACACATAGAACATTGTCAACAAACAATTTAAAGTTGTAAATGATAAAGTATTGAAATTACAACGTCGGAGGCCAATCAAGGATCTGTACATTCCTCAAGGTGTTTGTGGTACGAACTGCAGTGTGTATTACCCTGCTAGAAATGCCATTTAGTAGCGTAGCAGTAAAAAATAAGGTAACAGATTTACCATTCCTGCCACATAGTTGGCGAACATTCAGTCACCCTTTTAAACAATTACCAGATCAGTATTATTGTCATATTTGTTAGCTCTGCACACGGTGACTCCAAGAACTGGGGAAGTGTGACTCTCGAGAGTCGACGACACGTTGGTGCCAATCCGCACACCACAAGACGAACTGAGACAAACTGCTCAACACCACAAAATGCTACTCAATCTCTCAACTGACTCTGGCTCTAATTCATCCAAGTCTCTGTTGCCTGTAGTATAGTGGCAGCGGTAAATTATGAAAGACAAGTCGGGATCTTAACCCAGCTTCCTGTTATTTGCCCTCGACGTCTTTTGGGGACACTGTCTACGTATGTAGACCCGGCTCTTGTATTAGTTGCTGTCATCCGTCTATCACTCAGAGCCAGTCAAAGAATCCTACAGCCTCATCGTGAATCATACTGGAAAGACAAGTACCTACTCTTCATTTCACACTGTTGTCCTCAATCCATCTTGTGACCACTAGCCATTGTACTGCAGCCACTTCTATGTGCGACCGGCTGGTATAATGCTTCGCCGTCTCGTTTCTGATTGTATCGAGCGGATGGACGTGTGCGGGTATGGAGACAACCTTATGAATTCATGGACCCTGCATGTCAGCAGGTGTGTGTTCAAGCAGGTGGAGGCTCTGTAATGGTGTGGGACGTGTGCAGTTGGAGTGACATGGGGCCCCTGATACGTCTATACACGACTCTGGGAGGTGACACGTACGTAAGCATCCTGCCTGATCACCTCCATCCATTCATCTCCATTGTGCATTCCGCCGGAATTGAGCAATTGCAGCAGGACAATGCGACACCCCCAGCAGGACAATGCAACACGCCACACGTCCATAATTGCTACAGAGCGGCTCCAGGAACTCTATTCTGAGTTTAAACACTTCCGCTGGCTACCAAACTCCCCAGGCATTAACATTACGGAGCGTATCTGGAATGCCTTCCAACGTGCTGTTCAGAAGAGATCTCCACCCCCTCGTCCTCCTACGGAGTTATGAACAGCCCTGCAGGATTCATGGTGTCAGTTCCCTCCTGCTCTACTTCCGATAGTCGAATCCACGCCACGTCGTGTTGCGGCACGTCTGCGTGCTGGCGGGGGCAATACACGATATTAGGCAGGTGAACCAGTTTATTTCACTCTTCAGTGTATATAGAGGGATCAAGAAGTTTCCGTTTCAGGGCGCTGCTGTAAGATGTATGCAACGTAGCACTACTCTGATGCGGGTGTATAAGCACCGACATTTAGGCTGGGAATTAGCACGGTTTTTGTGTCATTGACGTGCGTGCAGCGAATACGGGGACGTGAACTATGGCGACATTATTACCAAATGCGACGGAACACGACCAACGCGTTCTTATGATTTTCTTAGTTACCGAAGGACAAAACACCAGTGGACATCCATCGAAAGTTGAAAAATATGTACCGAGTAGCACGTCTATCGACAACTACCGCTGCGGAATGGTGCTGTTTCATGATAACGCATGTCCCCATACCGCAAATATCGTAAGGCTGAAGGTATGCCAACTCAAGTGGACGACACTCAAGATCCCGCTGTAGTGGCCTGGTCTCTCGCCTTGAGATTACCACGCTTTCCGTCCTTTTCAAAAAAAAAAAAAAAAAAAAAAAAAAAAAAAAAAAAAAAAAACATTATAATAATGCCTGGAAAAGTCGATGATTTCGGTCGGAAGAGGGTCAGCAGGCAGTCACAGACTTCTTCACGTAGCATGACATGGTGTTTTATCGAACAAGTATCTTCAACCTAGTGCATCGCCAGAATGATTGTCTCTATGCTCACGACCATTTTGTACGATTGGCATACCGATTGTGGACTGCTCATACTTACATTGCTTTTCACCTGTGGAAATGGCTGTCATTTCACTCAGAAAATCTCACAGGGATGAAAACGCGGAAGCATTTGTTTTGTAGCATTCCGCGAAACTGTTCGTGGTCTAATATTATCGATAATCGTCTGTGTTTGTTATGGGAATATTGATAGAGTAAAGATCTTTCTTCGACGAGACACCATGAATGATTCACTACTTTCCTATTTTTCAAATTCTGTAATTTTTTATATGATGCTGTATTGCGTACTATAAAACACGTGAACGTCAATGGAAGCAAAATTTTTAGATCCACGTAAGTATTTTTAAAATACACGGTCCGTTCCCGTTCATCGAATAATTGATGTCTACATGCAAAAACACTCTCCATTTAGAAACATTAATATTCCTGACATTCTGAATATTTAAAAAAGCATTTTGTACTGCTTCATCCTGCCACTCAAAATTAAGTCAGACGATTTCGATATATCTGAAATCAGGGTAGCCGTCTACATTTTCAGACTGATATTTTCATTTCCCTACAGTTCAACAACATAACTATGCTGCACCGTTTTACAGACTCATATGGAAATAGTTTCCTACTTAAAAGGTTCTAATCCGATATTTGGTTGGTATGTAAGTTCGTAGCGCTTCTCCAAAAATTTTATAAACCCAACAGATACACATAATGGAGACTTTAGTCACCAACAATATATACCTCTTCACTGTTTACAACAGTATGCCAAAGCTGAGGTAACTTTTAAATTCTGCGACTTTATAAATCAAGTGGTTTTGTGGCGAAGAACTCGTCGACCCATTCTCGGATCGAATTTTCTTCTGTAAAAGACGTTTCTCCAAAGTAGTACGATAGAGAGCGGAGAAGGTGAAAACCTGAGAGTGCAAGCTCGGGTGAATAAGTTGCGTGCAGGATGACTTCACAGTCCAACTCCCGTATAGTGTTTTTTGTCGCTCTAGCAGAAGGCGGGCGGGCGTTATCATGGAGTACCATCTTTCTTGTTGCTATTCTTGGACTGATTTTGAAAAATTCTCAGTTATTAACAATATATGTCAGCAGTGAAGGTTACGCCTCCAGGAAGCAATCCATAGTGTAGCATACCGTCGCTGTTACACCATATTATCATTCGTGAATGCGCGCAGATCTTTGTACAGGGAGCTGTTACTTTGTTTTGGGAACAACCATTCCTTTCTTTTCGTTATGTTAGCATAAAACACCATTTATCGTCACCAGTAAAGGTACAGGATGCTCCCGTACACCCGACTTTTGGACCTTCCCCATTGCTTGCAAATGTCGCACTATGGTGGAACGATCGTAGTTCATCACATCTGCCAGTTCTCGAGTGCACTCACACGTGGATCATTGTGGATTAATGCGTTTAAGCGATCTGCATCAAACTCCAAAGGTCTTCCTGAAGAAAGTGGAGAGTCACTAATGTCAAAACTATACTAAAAAAAAAAACGAGAAAAACATTTCCTTGCCGTGCTTTGTCCCATGGCATTAGCCCAACACACGGTGCAAATGTTTCTTGCTGCCTCTGAAATTGGTGTCACACCTCTGCTGAGCTCAAATAAAAGAAACTGGGAAATGTTCCGGTTTCTCCACCTGGAGCTCCATTTTCTAGCGTCCACAGCTACATTCACTACTTGCAAATGATAACCTGTAAGTTCAACTACAAATAAAAAATGACAGTCGATAAATAAACCGATAGCAACCCGAGTATCAACATGTAAAACACAAACGCTACGAACTTATGCTCTAACGTAATATTTGTACGAATAGTTTACTGTGATCATGATAAATTCTTAGAATTATTTGTAGCAAACTGATGTACTTATAAGAGTGGTTCAGATTTATCTACTCAGTCCATGCCCTTCGTTCAGGCACGAAGCTACAGATATACCGATTCTGGAAAATCGCATTAAGTGTTTATATATATATATATATATATATATGGGGGGGGGGAGAGAGAGAAAATGAAGGACAGTGTAGATGCTAATTCTCCTACAGTTGAACACTGAACAATTCAAAAAACTTTTAACAAATAATACAGAAATCAAATTTCTACAAATTATTCGACTTTCCTAATAACTTAATAACTTTCATACAAAACAAAACGCAACGAAAAGCACTAACTGCCTTATTTTAAGTAAAATTTCTTTCAGGTCTTCTTCCTTCGTCTCAGACTAGGCTGTGTCATTTAGTACAACTTCCACTTGCCCACGTCTTTGACACTGTTTTTCTTTCCAAATATTCATTGTCCTACGAACAGCCATCCGCTTTTTCGCATGAAATTCATATATTCTAAAGGAAACACAAACGTCGTCCAATCATTTTAGATAATCGCACATGTTGTTCTACAATAATGAATACTGTGCCCCATACTTTACATTTGTAGTTTTATTCCTTTTCTCCTCTTCTTGCATTCTTTGCGCAGATCTTCAAAACCCCGTTTCTTCCGACTGTAACTGAATTTCACTGTCATTATAATTCATCTTTAGTTCAAATAGTAAAGTAGCAAATTTTTATTATAATCCTTAACTTGCTTGATACTTGAAATATTTGATACGCGGCCTGTCAACGTCCACCTCTCAAAAAAACAAAATGTACTGCCTTTACAGTTGTTTAATTTGTAACTGCTATTTCTTAGAGTCAAAATTGTTTCACAATTTATAGCTGTTATCATATTGTTTCGCCTCATCTGCAAACGCAATACGAGTTTTTCTCAGATAGGTTGAATGTCAGTTCACAGTGTTCGCTGACATTTTCCTAGCAATCGAATTTCCTTACCCCAAGTGTTGATAATCCGTCACTCTCGATATTTCAACTTCGTCGTGTTGATACGCTCATACTTTCATTTCTGAACTTCGGTTACTGAATTGATGCACCTGCTGTTTCCTGAAATGCCTGGTAAATATGTAATGCAGTACTGATTCGACGGTTTTTGTACAGCAAAAAACATTCTGAGAAACATAGAGCTTCAGCACTGTAAATGATTAGGGGTATGACCACAGCTGCACAGATTCTGTAAAACAACGGTTGCTCTTTACTACTCGCAGCTTCTGCAGTGATACACGATAGCAGCTCACATAGTCACAGCAGCCATCATCTGGAACGGATACTCAGAATACGCTTTGGTAAACAGAATTCACCTCACAGCTAACCTTTTGACGCACAAGGCCACAATCATAGCCGAAAATAAACTTGGGAACCATGGAAAAGTTACCTTAAGTGAACTGTTGTTTAAATTTTAAATCTACATTGAAACCTGAGGTATCAATAGCCCGAAGTTGAAGCAATCAGTCGCTGATATAATTAACCCTCCCTCCTCGTAGTTACACAAGACTTCAAACTGAGCAGGCAAATAATGGTACTCTGCTTAGAAAAGTACTTTAAGATATCCGAAGAAACCACATGATTCTTCATGCACATGAGGACAAAGTCTGTGGTATCACCATACTTCGAGTTGAAGTACTAGTTGTTTCACTATTAGGCTTCTGTGTGCTTTCCATGGTGCGAAAACTCTGAATTTAACTCTAGTCTTCTTGACTAAGGACTTCTGGTGAAACTGCTATGTGGCAGCTTTTCCCGAAAACTTTCAAGCAACGAATTTCATAATGTTATATGCCAATCCTCGTGCGGAAGTGTATCACAGCCGCAGACAGTAATTTATACTACCAGTGTCAACCAATCTAACTACTTCTTTTCTTCTCTTCTTTTATTACAATGAGGGACCTGCTGTTTTCCTGCACAGTTGAAAGCTACCAATCTGGTTGAGCTGACATAGAAATTTACTTAAAAGGGTCAGGAGAACTGAGACTCGTGTTCAGAGCTGAGAGTTGATTTAAGTGCAGGTATCCGAAAGTACAAATTGTTTCACCCCACATTCAGGGCTATAAAAAGCGCCAGCTATGTGCTAATAAAAATAAATAAATAAAAAATAAAAAGAAATAACATGGAACGTATTCTTTAGTGTGATAAATGTGTTCTATCGTCATGTTCCTTCTTCTTTTCAATGTTTTCCATATATTCCTTTCCTTACCTATTCGTGGAGAACCTCCTCATTCCTTACCTTACCAGTCCACCCACTTTTCAACTTCCTTCTGTAGCACCACATTTCAAATGCTTCGAGGCTCTTCCGGTTCACCCACAGTCCATATTTCACTAACGTACAATACTGTGCTCCAAAAGTACATTCTCAGAAATTTCTTGCTCAAATTAAGCCTATGTTTGATGAAGACATCTCTTGGCCAGGAATGCCCTTCTTCCCAGTGCTAGTCTGCTATTTATGACCTCCTTGCTTCATCAGTCATGGATTATTTTGCTGCTTAGGATGCAGAATTCTTTTACTTCATGATCACCAATCGTGATGTGTAGTTTCTCACTGCTCTCACTTCTGCCACTATTCATTACTTTCGTTTTTCTTAGATTTTCTGTCAATCCATATTTTATACTCATTTGACTGCTCATTCCGTTCAGTAGGTCCTGTAATTCTTCTTCAGTTTCACTAAGAATAGCAATATCATCAGCAAATATTACCATTGATAGCCTTTCTTATTGAATATTAATTTCATTCTTGAACCTTTCTCTTATTTCCGTCACTGCTTCTTCGCTGTACAGATTGAACAGTAGGGGCGAAAGACTACATCCCTGTCTTACGCTCTTTTTAATCTGAGCACTTCGTGCTTAGCTTCCCACTCTTATTATTCCCACTTGGTTCTTGTACATGTTGTATATTCTCAGCCTTTCCCTATAGCTTACTCCTATTTTTCTTACAATTTCGAACGTCTTGCACCATTTCACATTGCCGAACGCTTTTACTAGGTCGACAGATCCTGTGAACGAGTCTTGATTTTCTTCAGCCTTGCTTAAATTATCAATTGCAACGTCAGAGTTGCCTCTCTAGTGCCTTTACCTTTCCTAAGGCCAAGTCAATCGTCATCTGACACATCCTCATTTTAATTTTGCATTCTTTTGCATACTACTCTTACCAGCAACTTGGATGCATGAGATATTAAGCTGTTTGTGCGATAATTCTTTTGCCTGTCAGCTCTTGCAGTCTGCCGAATTGTGTAAATGATTTGCTCCCAAGAGTGAGATTGTATATCGCCAGACTCACACATTTTACACACGAACGTGAACAGTCCTACTGTTGCCACTTCCCCCAATCATTCTAGAAATTCTAATGGAACCTTATGTACCCCTTATTCGTATGTGTTTTTAAGTCTTCTAGAGCACTCTGAAATTCTGATTCTGTTGCTGGAGCCCCTATCTCTTCTATATCGGCTCCTGTTTCATCTATCCAGTCATCAAAGTCCTCCCCCTCAGAGAGATCTGCAGTGTATTTTTCCCACCCATCTACTCTCTCCACTGCATTTAACAGTGGAATTCCCATTGCATTCTTAATGTTACCGCCTCGCTTTTAGTTTCGGCGGATGTTGTTTTGAGTTACGTATATGCTGAGCCATTCCATCCTACAATTATTTCTTTTCCCATTTCTTCACGTTTTTCATGTAGACATTTACCATAAGGTCCCAACACTTTCTGTTTATTTCATTTCTGAGTGACTCGTATTTCTGTATTTTTGAATGTCACCTAACATTTTTGTACTTCCTTCTTCCAGTGATCAACTTAAGTATTTCTTCTGTTACCCATGGTTTCTTCGCAATTAGCTTCTTTGTACCGAGGTTTTCTTTCCATCTTTGCCCTTTTTAGAGCTGTCCATTCCTCTTCAGCTGATCTGCCTACCGAGCTATTCCTTATCGCAGTATTTCTAGCCTCAGAGAACTTCAAGCGTACGTCTTCATTGCTTAGTATTTCCATATCCCACTTCTTTGCACGTTGATTCTTCCTGACTGGTCTCCTTGACTTTAACCTGAGTGTTACGCAATTTTTACTGCACATTTTACGCTATTTTTAATACTACACTCTGATTGGTTGGAGACAGGAAACTGTATGTCGAAAACAATGTACACCATGTAAAACCTATACTCTGATTGGTTGGAAAGAGGAGTGGAGTGTGGGCCGGAAACCACACTATTGGTCTGTATTTGTATGAGGAGTGAAGGTTTTTAATTTTTCATTAACACAATTGGACTTTTTCCCCCATCTTGGATTTTTTAAATATTGTGCTATTATTGGTTGGAGATGGAGGATGGGGAAATTTCGGAAGGGAAAATGGGGAGGGGAGGGGGAGAGCATTGGTGCTTTTCATTTCTAATTATTGATTGTCTGATTGGTTAATCCTATTGATGACATCATACGTTCAAGGTAATCATACAACACATTGAAAAAACGGTCAGTGTTGAAGTTCAACGTCAGGTAGTGTGTCGGTAAGGTTTCTATCTGCTTTAGAGTCGCCACACGTATGCTACTGTCCTGGTATTATGTAAAAAATAATGAAGAATTGAAACTTGGCTTGTGAGTCTGTGGAAAACACTGTTTAATTCCTGTTGTGTTGTAGGTTACCCATAGCCACGTACATTTAACTAACTGTGTCATATGACAGTCTTCGAACACCATTCGCGATGTGCAATAATGTCGAAGGTGTGACAGGTGCTAGCAAGCAGATTCGCCTAACACTTCTGTTAGCTCACTACTATGAGAATTACCTGTCCTGGAAGGTAAATTCTTGTGACTGATTGACTAAAACGCATCAGACTCAAGTTCCAAGGCTCGTTGCTCAATTCTCAGTTGTTCTTAGGGTTATTAGATCCTCTATCACTTGTTCTATCACTGGCAATAATTCATTAAGTGAGAGAGACCAAGCTCACTTAGAGTTAGGAGTCCACATTAAAATGATTGCCCCCGGCAAATGGCTGGGTAGTTCATTCCAAGACATGCTTCCTCCAATAGGATAAATCATAGAAAAACACTAAGGTGGCCAAACCAACTTTCGGGTTCAAGGTAACTTAAGGTGTAATTATTAAACTACGTCCAGTCATTCTCTACGGTGGGAATCGTTCTAAACATCCATATCGTAATCGGATTCTAAGGAGTAATTGTTACACACAAATAACTGTCTGGGAACAAGTTTTTAGAACAATTTCTTCTCAGGTGTTTCTTATTTATTCTTAATTTTTCATAATGCATTATGTTTTTACAGTGTAACAATACCCAGAGAAGTTTACTGCAGCATCTCTAGAGAAAGACATTTTCATTTATGTTTCACTAAATATAGGTTTAATATGATCCGTTATAAATAACTTTTCAACTCCTACGACTGTAAAACCTATGGATATGTTTGTGGAATAAGTAAAATACTACCAGTCACGATTTTCTTTTTATTTATTTTTCCACTCCACATATCCAAAAACGTTTCCCATTTCGAGTGCGTTTCCTGATTACTACATTATATTACATTAATACTTCTTCCCTAGGTCATGAATATCACATTTCGTATTGATGTTGAACGTCTCAGTTTAACATAAGTATTCACTACTTTCTTTTTACAGTTTGCTTCATATCTAAAAATTCATCTACTGAGTAGAAGAAGTTGTCAATCAGAAAATCATTTAATTTCTTTTTAAATGTTGATTGGCTATCTGTCAGACTCTTAAAGTTATTTGGCAAACGATCAAAGATTTTTGTGGCAGCATAATTCACCTCTTTGTACACCAGAGTGAGATTTAATCCGGATAGTGAAGATCATTCATTCTCGCAGTGTTGCAGCTATGCACTTCGCTATTTTTTGAATTGGGATGAGTTATTAATAATAAGTTTCATAAGTGAATATATGTAATGCAAAGATACTGTGAATATCTGGAGTTTCTTAAATGAATGTCTGCAATGTGATCTTGGGTGGGCTCTAGCTATTAATCTGATTACACGATTTTGCGCAATGAATACTTTTTCTCTTAGTGATGAATTACTCCAAAATGTGATGTCGTATGACAGCAGTGAATAAAAATAGTCATACTAGGGTAACTTACTGATATGTTTATCAGCAAAATTAGCAAAAAACCTAACGGCATAAATAGCTCAACCTAACCATTCCAGCAGATCGTCAATGTGTTTCTTCCAGCTCAATTTGTCATCAATGCATACAAGCATTAATTGTAATTATTCTGCCTTAGGAACAGACTTCTGTTCAAAGTTTATATTTATCAATGCTATTATGCCACTTACTGTACAGAATTGTAGATACTGTGTTTTCTCAAAATTTAGTGAGAGTCCATTTGCAGAGAGCAATTTAATAATTTTCTGAAAGACATTACTTACAATTTCCTCACCTCATTCTTGTTTTTTGGGTATGATTATTATACTTGTATCATCAGAAAAAAGAACTAGTTTTACACCTTCATGAATATAGGGTGGCAAGTCGTTAATAAGCATTAAGAACAATAAGGGATCCAAAATTGAGTCCTGTGGGACACCATTCTTGATACCTCCCCAGTTAGAGGACCCTGCTGGCTTTTTCAGACTATCTGTGCTGTTAATTTCAACCTTCCTCATTCTTCCAGTTAAATACGAATCAAACCATTTTTGCATTGTCCCACTCGTACCACAATACTTAAGCTTATCTAGAAGAATTTTATGATTCACACAGTCAAAAGCCATAGAGAGGACATAAAATATCCAAATGGGTAATGTTCAGTTATTCAGAGCATTTAATATTTGATCAGTGAAAGTGTATATAGCATTATCCGTTGAAAAGAAAAGCCTTTCTAAAAACCAAGTTAACATATTTTTAGAACTTCAGTTTTACAGGTATCCTTGAATACATTACTACTCTTGCATACATTACTTTATCAAGAATTTTGGACAAAGCTGTCGGAATTGAGATCGGGTTGTAGTTGTTAGTATAACCCCTTTTTTATGCAGTGGTTTAACAATGGCATATTTCAGTCTGTCTGGAGAAATGCCGTGTTTCAGTGAGCTGAGTGTATGTGACTGAGTATTCTAATTACCTGTTTGGAACAAGCTTTTAGTACTGTGTTACAAATGCAATGAATTCCACACGAGGTTTTACTTTTGAGTGAATTTATTATTTTCTTAATTTCAGTAGGGAAGTGGGTTGAATTTCAGCTTTAGCAAATTGATAGATTCTTCCATACACAGCCTTACATTTTCTGATAAGTAGCTGGATCCTATTTCTCTACAACACTTAAAAAAAATGATTATAAATAATATTTGCTACTTCTGACTTTTTGTTAACAAACTTTTCGTTGAGTTTGATAGAAATACAATCTTCCTGTGCTCTCAGTTGCCCCGTTTTCCTCTTAAAAATACTCCAAGTTGTTGTTAATTTTATTATCAGAGGTGTTAATATCACACATAATGCACATACTTCTTGACTTTTTAACAACTTTTCTTAATACAGTACTGTAGTTTTAGTAATGTTTGACTGCTTCTGGATCAATACTCCGTCCAGCATCATTTCCCCTTTCTGTTTACAAGATATTTTTATCCCTTTAGTAAGCCATGGATTTTTGTTGGCTTCTTACAGTAATGTTTCATTGTTTTCTTAGAGAAACTGTTTTCAAATATACTTACAAGGGTATCATGAAATATGTTATATTTTAAATTAGCATCATGAGCCCTGCACACCCCGAATGCTGCAAGCTTTCCCTAAAAGCTGCAATTTTTAAATTGCCATTTATTCTGGCGTTTTCGATGTGCGAAATGTCGCACCGTTCTGCTAGCTTTACTGCAATATATAAAATACGCACAATTTGAATTAATGATCGATGTTTATGTAGAGTTCAGTGACGTAGAGTTCAGTGACGAAGTTTGGAAACAACCTCTACTTCCAGCTGTGTTGTGGTTCACTTGCACAGAAACGAACTCGTATTAAGCCTCACGACCATTTTATGTGCACAGTAAAAAATGAAAATAGCAACATACATAAACAATCAATTACAAAGGTGTTTGACGCTATAGGTCTTCCACGGAGTGTGTATACTTTTTTACACAATTATTTATCTCAATAATTTGCATAATTATTTACTTATATACATTTATAATGGAACTTGCTTTCATATTCAATATTTTTTATTTAAGTATACTATCAAATCATGTGAAAACATCCACTGATTTTTGTTTAATATTTTATCTTCTTTTTTTTTGTAATGTGAAAATACAGAGGATGGTTAAAAATATGGTGAAACAGTGAAAAATGTGTTCTTGAACATAAATTCAGATGCTAGGAAAGCCTGCAGATTGCATTCTTGTATTTGACAACAAACGGCATATAAGCAATATCCTTCATACGATGAAAGAGTGTCAGTCGTGGCCAGAACAGTTTTCTGTTTAGCTGTTCATTATGTCGCAGCTACGTGCAGTCGAACGTGGGCAGTTTGTTAGTGCTCCTATGGTGGGTGCTTCATTAAACAAGACAGCCGAATAGTTTGGTGTTACAAGAGGCACGAAATCGAAGATTTATACTGCATACAGGGAAAGCGCGGTCGAAAGTACGTGTTGAGTGATCGTGACAGACGGTCACTGTAGAGGAGTGTGTCGAGAAATAAGGGGAGGATGGTTTTAAAAGTCACCAAAGAACTGACTGTCGCGCTTGCAAACTCTGCCAGCGCCAAAACAACACACAAGGAGCTCCATAAACAGGAATTCCAGGGCGTGCTAAAAATGGCTCTGAGCAGTATGGGAGTTAACATCGGTAGTCATCAGTCCCCTAGAACTTAGAACTACTTAAACCTAACTAACCTAAGGATATCACACACATCCATGCCCGAGGCAGGATTCGAACCTGCGACCGCAGCGGTCACGCGGTTCCAGACTGAAGCGCCTAGAACCGCACGGCCACACCGGCCGGCGGCGTGCTAAAATCAGTGTTAAAATCCCGTAACAGGAACACGTGTTGCCGAAGCAATAAAATCCGGACTACGCAGCAATGGAAGAAAGTTATTTGTTTCTAGCACTTTTTCCAACTATTGGTCGAGTTTACGTCTTAAGAGTGAAACATGGCAAGGGTTAGGTGGTGATTTGGTCAGCCGTATAGTGATATTCCAAGGGCCTCAAAGGGCAGCTCTGCGAATTAGCATTTTGACTAAGAATTATGTGACCATTTTGACTTATGAGGTCCATTCCATGGAACAATGTCTATTTCCGAATGATCACGCTGTGTTACAAGACGATAGGGCCCCTTTCCACACAGCTTGCATCGTGCAGAATTGGTTTTATGAGCACAAAGATGAATTGTCACATCTCCCCTCTCCACCACAGTCACCCGATCTCAATATTATTGACCTTTTCGGAGAGGATTGGGATATAGCTATCCACTTCCATCGTTGTTACATGCACTAGCCCCTATTTTACAGAAAGAAAGGTGTACGATTTCCTTGAAAACAAACAGGACCTGTATTTATCCATTAGTAGACGAATGGAAGTTGTTTTTATTGCCAGCGGTATTTCTACAGCGTATTAGGCATGATAAAATGTTTGTTTTTGCAGTTTCCATGTTCTTGTATCCTCTGAATTTCCAGTTCTTTCAGCAGATCCGTTTTACGAATTCCATGTAGTCGGAGGAATGCTTTGGTATTTTGGTCCACTTTTCCAAACGGGTGTCGTGTTTTGTGTATGTGTGTGGCTGTTGCCAATGCTGTGTGTCTCTTATGTGTTTACGCCTTGTGCTGAAATATGAGTTTGTTTGTCCTACGTAGAACATCGAGCATTCCTGCCATGTTATTTTGTATATTCTAGGGTCTGAATAAGGCCATGATTGCACTTAATGTCCGATATTAGTTTTGTTGTATTTCATTAGATGTAGAGAACCCTGTCTGAAGTTGTTGTAATGGTGAAAATTAGATGGATTAATAAGGAATAAAGAGTTTATCCGCATAATCGGAGAAGAATGGAACATATGAATAAGGCTGATGATAATAAGGTGTATGATGACATAAAGGTGTTGACAACTGTAAAAAGTTCTTCCATGGTAACAGACGGTGCTGTAAAGAGTAAAACTCGCAGGGGAAGACAGAGATTGGAATATATCTAACAAATAATTGAAGATACAGGGTGCAAGTGTTACACTGAAATGAAGAGGATGGCACAAGAAAGGAATTCGTAGCGGGCCGCATCAAAACAGTCAGAGAACTGCATAAAAAGTAAAATAAAATAGCTACCTTCCCACGGGTTGCACTAACGTAAGTGTTTACGGGGGAATGGCTTGTTTGGTATAGCGGTAGTAAATTACATACACAAAACTTTCTCTTGAATCAGTCCGTAAATTAGTAAACACCATCTCTAAATCCCTACAGTCGTTAATGTTCCCATACACAGAGAAAAACGTGTGTGTGTGTGTGTGTGTGTGTGTGTGTGTGTGAGTGTCTGCCTCCGAAATGATCATATTTCTTTGAACCACCTTTGCTATGACAGAACATTTTTCCTCCTTCGAAAGAAAGTCCCTTTTAGGCCGCGCTGCGAGCTGTTTCGTTCCTTCTTTGCATTTCTACTTCCTTCCTTCTGAAGGATGTTGGCCAGCTTTTTATTTTCTCCGTCGCTAACAAGTTAAACTCCGGAAACGTCAGGCAGAGCGGCCGGCGGACAGAGAGGAACACGCGCAGACTCACGTAAATCGAGTTCTGCCAACTACTGGTCGCGTTCATCAGTGCCGGGAAAAACGGAGGTGAGGCTGCGAAATTGCAGGCGCTGGAAGCGAAAGCAATGGTTCCCTACTGTTGGTCCTGATGCTGAGGTATACTGGGTGCATCACTGAGTTTAAGTTCCGGTCCAAGAAGTTACAAGTCCTTGTTAGGAGGTCTATAGGTATCATGAAGCCAAAAAAGTATACAACGATCTTTTGTTCCGTAAAATGACTACTGATACGAAGCTACTGTGAATAACCGCCGAGATGCGGAAAGATTAATTCTAACGTATTATGCATTCTACCGCAATGATCATTTTCATTTACATTCCCTTAAAACAAAGACCGTTTTAAGTTCTAAGATTTAGTTATTTGTTAACTGTTAGTAGCCTTTGCTGGTCACAACACCAATGCGACAACACAGAATCAATTTTTTAAACAGGTATGCTCTCCCCTGAAAAGTTTTGTATGGGCAAGTATGGACTGAGCAAGAGATGAATAATGAATTTTGCTTTAAGAACAACAGAAACACACATACAGTGAAGAAATAAAAATTTCTTCGGATTTCTCAATGTCACTCCATCTGTAGAAAGCGTACATATTGGCTTAACATCTCGGCACACCGTGCTAGCAGAAATTTCATCGTCATAACGTTATTATTTGGAAGTAAGATTAATATAAACTGGAGCTAATTGCGTTTCTGAACAGTTCGAAAAATGTTTACTGCCAGTTATCGCCTTAATGTGAATTTAAGTAGCAGAACTCAGATGTAATGACTATTGACAAAAGGGATACCTATGTAGTCTGTTGTTCTTAAAGTTTATCAGTCACTGTATTTTAAATGGTTTCACATATTTTACGAGTCAACAAAACAGAAGCTTCTCAGCTTCGTCATCCATCTAAAATAATTAAGAGATATAAGAGGATATAACGTTATACATAACGTGGCAGTGTGTAAAATATATCTACTCCATAATCAACGGAGTTTATTTTTTACTATAAGTTCCTACTTACTTGACAAGAGCGACGTATCAACTCGTTAACATACATGAATTTTATCATTTCTGTATAACGATGACGAATATTTATGCAGAGGTAATTAAAAGAGGTTGAATCACCATTGGGATTATGTAAAATGGAAACCTCACTTTTCTCCGACACGAAACTAATACGAGGGGACACGGAAAAATAATGCCTCCTAATTTTTTATGTGAAAGCTCATAAAGCTGTTTAAATTAAACAAACGTTATCAACGGTTTGAAACAAGGCTATCTCTCAGCAACCGTATACAATTTTCAAACGTAGGAATTATACAGCCAGCCAGTTGCAAATAACTGTTCGGAACAACTGACCACGGTTTCGACACCGACTAAGGGTGTCTTCGTCAGAATGAAATTTTGAGAAACCGTAAATTACATTGCGAGAATGAAATTGTCAGAATTTAGAGCAGCTATGCTCAAGTCAAAAATAAAATACGTTCCAGCCTTATCATGTATGCCTATCTAGGAATAATACAGTATTTGACTGATCGGCCGAGTCAGTCTGTTTCATGCTACATGCAACTAAGTGCATGACGCCTAACGAACTACATAAATAAAGAAATATTTTCCAAAATTCCGAGGCAGTAAAACCAGAAGAGAAAAATCTGGAAAAAGCCGATTCTGAAATATTTTCCCAATGGTATCAAAACAACACGTCATATAAAGAACATCATTACTCATTCGCAGCACTTCTTAAAGTTAAATGTGTGGGGTAGAATTGATCTTTTACGAAACCCACTGTGTGCTAAACGTAGAACTTGTATTTTTTCTACTAGTTTTAAAATTTAACATATTTGTATCTGTTTTTCCTTATGTACATGATTTACAAGATGACGGAAACACTCTTGCTGCCGTGCGGGATTAGCCGAGCGGTCTCAGGCGCTGCAGTCATGGACTGTGCGGCTGATCCCGGCGGAGATTCGAGTCCTCCCTCGGGCATGGGTCTATGTGTTTGTCCTTAGGATACTTTAGGTTAAGTAGTGTGTAAGCTTAGGGTCTGATGACCTTAGCAGTAACGTCCCATAAGATTTCACACACCCAAAATCTTGATGCAGCAAGCAATAATTTTGCAAGAAAATATTTTTCAGTATTATAGGTAAGTTATAGCTAAGTGTCATCTGTGAACTGTGTATGTAGTGAACATAAGACGAATAAGAAAGAGGATGTTACTTACTTTCGGAAATGCATGCATGTTGCTGTGGTTAAAACTAAGTTTGAAACAACAACCATGGAAAGTTTATAGGAAGAGAAAAGTGTAGAAACTGTACGCTGGAGTAATGTTCAAAATGTTGAGGATAGCGATAGCGATGTTGTCGCGCCTCCAGGTGACAAATCACAGACGGTGAAATAACAACAAAACATGAAAGACAAATTGGTGTTCTTTTAAGAGAGAAAGAGACTTTAATTGAAATCAGGTTACCGAAGCTACAGAAGGCTATTGAGCAAACGATCACCGATATGTGCACAGAGCAAAATATGTCAGTATTGCAAGTGCAAACACAAATACGAACACAGAGAAAGTAGGAGAATGAAATAACATTAAGGAGTAAGCAAGGAATGATAGTAGCAAATGTATCTGGGGGAACAATAGGCAGCACAAACGTAGTGCCACAAAACGCTGTTACACAAAATGTGGGGGCAGACACCTCACTTTCATCAGCTATACTAGAAGAAAGCCTTTTAAAAAGCCGACCGTTCTAGGAGTTCATCCCAGAAAAGAAATTTGTTCATGCAGTTATTTTCGTGAAAGCTTTTAGAAGCGCGTTGCCTAAAGCTCGGTCTGAACAACAAAAGATGTAGTAAGTATTAGGATTTATACAAGATGAGGTCACATTGCGGGCACCCAAGACGGCAGAGAGCTGTCAACATTAGCACAATTTGAAAACATATTTCTTGTGAAGTTGGTCGCGCTGTTTCCAAAAACAAATATTTAGTCCAGAGCCAAACACCATCAGGCAGGGGACGTTAGCAAAATATTACTGAAGGTACACAAATAAGGCTCTTTTTTAGGATGAACCCGTGGCTCTTAGTGATATTCTACACATTTTGAAAGGATGACTTCGATTTCACATCAGGAAAAAACTGGAACAGGTTCCAGACACTAACTTAGGATATTTTCTGCCAGTCCTCGATTCTATTGACATTATAAACAATGAAGGTTAGTAATAACAATAATAAACAGAATGGGGATCATACTGGTGTGGGTGGAGGACCTAACCCATCCAGCCGCAGTATTATGCATAATGTCTGACGCGCGTCCCGCATTTGTTGACACATAGGAGGCTGCGTCGAAGTCAGTGTGTGGCGGCCAGCGGCAGCTCTTCGAATCATAAATGGAGACGCTGGAACGATGACAGACATCACCCTGGTTATTGGAATCTCGGTAGCGGCAACTGGGATGATCAGAACAATGGAAGTCACTGGGGACCACCGCCAAACAGTCACCCACAGTGCAGTACGAATAGGAATTCCACAGCGGCAATACCACGAGGGAAACCAACCGCAATCAAATCAGCAGTCAGATACAGCCCCAGATCCGAATAGGGAGCCGCAATGGAGAAATTCAAATATAGTGGCGAATGCAATCGAGGTCACCGATAATACACGTTCGGTGGCTACAAATACACCGGACTAGAATTGATCACATTACGCCTTCCGATGCTGACCATGGAAGGGACTGAGTGCTTGTTAAGATGAGCAAATTGTTAGCAACAACCCCTTTTATAATAGACCATATACAGCATCGGACCTAATACACAAAAACAAGGAAAAGAACGAGTTGGCTACGCCGATTCCGCATATGCCTAGGCAGGAAGTACCCCTGAAAGATAAGGTAAGGCAACCATTGACAGAAGAGCCAAAGAAACTGGTAAACCTGCCTAATATCGTGTAGCCCCCCCCCCACCCCCGTCCCCCGAGCACGCAAAAGTCCTGCGAAAAGACGTGACATGGACTCGACTAATGTCTGAAGTAGTAAGGTTTGTACGTACATCGCGACCTGAAGAAGTACTTCCAGTAAGAAAACTTAAAACTAACAGCAGATACAGTGCTTGTGTAGGCAATACTAAGACAAGAAATAGTAAGAAGAAAGTACGGCTATAGATCGGAGCATAAGATTAAAAAAGAAAATCATAATAACACAAAGATACTCGTGCTTTTAAACAATAATTAAGTAGAACAAGAAATTAATACACTTATGCGGCAAATGACGCTGCATTACGCAAAGAAAATTGGGCTAAGATATATTTGTGACTGGCGGATAAGAAGCTAGGAAATGTAATTGTTGAGATTAAGTCAACTAACAGAGAAATCCGCAGTCTATGGGCACGGATCTCACAAAGGATTTTACTACAGGTTGATCAAGATGAATAGACAAAGGATAAGCCAAAAAACTGACCTCGTTAAAGGAACTGAATAGAGGAATGAATACAGGAAGATTTTTCTTTGTATTTGCACAAATGTACGTCATCCATGCGACTTTCAATGCTAATACTACGCTTGATGCAAATAAGGGCTCATTGATCGGAACACATTGAAAAGTGCGGATACTATTAACCATTAGCTTAATTTTACCTATATTTTCAAGAGAATTAGATGAGTACTCTGATATAAATTTTGGAACTGGAAAGAAAAACCATTTCCAACCTACAGAAGAGGTGAAGTAGAAATCACTTCAGAAGAACCCTCAAAGAACTTTGTTTTGCAGCAGAAGGCAGGATCCAAACGTTTATTCAGTTTTAGCGTATATTGGTGACCTGAAAGAAGTACAGTATATACGAGGGTTGCCCAGAAAGTAAGGCACTGCATTTTTTTTCTCAGCTGAAAACAATGCTACGAATGCGGAACGTTACGTATATATCATTTGAAGTGTCCTGACTGAGCGCGGCAAATTTCCGTCACTTCTCACAGATAGCGTAGCCGCAGGACAAATAGCGTTTGTAAGTGACGTACGTTAAAAGCGATGTGCCGTCATTGAATTTCTCAGTGCAGAAATAGAAACTTCGGGGAATATTCACAAACGCTTGTGCAAAGTCTATGGAGCATCTGCTGCCGACGGAAGTACAGTTAGTCGCTAAGGACGGAGGGTGAGGTCATCAGAAGGCGGTTCGGCGGAGCTCCACGATTTGCAGCAGTCGGAGAGACCATCCGCGTCTGTCACACCTGACATGTGGCAGCGAGCTGATGTCATTCGCGAGGACAGACGCATTACGACTCGGCAGTTGGCGCTGTATCTGTCAGTCAGCCAAAGGAGTATGGATGCAGTTATCCGTATTCTTGGATATTCAAAAGTGTGTTCAAAATGGGTCCCGCGGTGTCTGACGGTGGATCGATCGCAAATCGCACAGAAAAAATTGTCTTGATTTATTGCAACTGTTTGAACCTAAGGGGGAAGCCTTCTTGTCCCGGATTGTGACAGGTGATGAAACCTGGGTTCACCATTTTGAGCCCAAAATAAAACGACAGTCGATGGAATGGCGCCGCTTGCACTTCCCTCAGAAAAATATCAAAGCAACGGCTTCCGGTGGTGATCACCGTGTTCTGTGACAGTGACGGTGTGGTTCCTATTGATGTGATGCCAAAAGGCGGTACCATTAATTCAGAAACATATGTCGACACGTTAACAAAACTCAAGACGTGCTTCCGGCGACTTCTGGGCCACAACAACCAAGGAGATGTTTTCAAAATGGTTCAAATGGCTCTGAGCATTATGGGACTTAACTTCTGAGGTCATCAGTCCCCTAGAACTTAGAACTACTTAGACCTAACCTAATGACATCACACACATCCATGCCCGAGGCAGGATTCGAAGCTGCGACCGTAGCGGTCGCGCGGTTCCAGACTGTAGCGTCTAGAACCGCTCGGCCAGCCCAGCCGGCGGAGATGTTTTGCTCCATCACGATAATGCTCGGCCCCACACAAGTCTGAGGATTGCTGAACACATCGCGAAATATGTTTGGACAGTGTTACCCCAACCAGTCTACAGTCCTTACCTAGCCCTCTCGCACTTCCACTTGTCTGGGCCATTAAAGGATACAGTTCGTGGAAGACATTTTGAGGACGATGAGGAGGTGATTCACACAGTGAAGCACTGGCTCCGCCACCTGGACAAGGATTGCTACTGACAGGACATACATGCCATTGTTTTGCGCTGGAGAAAGGCCAAAGAACTGGATTGAGACTATGTGGAAAAATAGGGTGTGTAGATAAAACACCATTCTTTCGTATGTGAAATTCTCAGTAAGTTCAATAAAAAATTGTTGAAGAAAAAATGCGATGCATTACTTTCTGGGCAACAGGAGCTGGGCTTTAGCATACAATGTTTTTATTTAATAGGTATGATCTAGGTAAGCAAGCTATGAAAAGCAGGTTATCATAAAGGTAAATGTTGAATTCTCGCCGACACTGTTGAGTATTGTGCCGTAAGGAAGCAAGTGAGAGGATGATGTTATAGGTGCCCAGTATCCTCTTTCAACAACACAAATGCACATGTGGACTAATACGGTTCTTTATTACATGAACTGAATACTTAACTAGAATGGAGTCCTTGCATTGTGGTGCAAGCTCTTCAGAAATAGACCTTTTTCAGACAATATTCATAATCTTGCTGTAGTCACAATTCTGGAAATTGGAAATTTGTGGTAAGTTCTGTGGGGCCAAACTGCTGAGGTCATCGGTCCCTAGGCTTACACACTACTTACTCTAACTTAAACTAACTTAGACTAAGAACAACGCACATTCCCATGCGCGAGGGAGGAGCCGCGCGAACCGTGACAAGGCGCCCGAGACCACGCGGCTACCCCGTGCGGCTCCACAATTCTGGTCATCATGGACTATCGTAGCCTGAGACATGAAGAGAGCCCACACTGCAACTAACTGACAGACGCCAAACTGGAGTGTGAGTCAGTGAGGCCCTCAGGTCAGCAGCGGCGGTCTAAATAAATGACGTTGAGAGGGCGTTGGCGGCGTGTTGCTTGTCGGTGTGTCTCTGGCCTCTCTGGTGCAAATAACGCTTGATCCAGCGCCTACTATCGATCTTCGAGCTACGTCTTTGCCGACCGGTGGGCCGGCGAAAGCTTACGCCAAGACAGTAAGTAAAAGACACAATTAAATGAACATAAACCACAAATGTAACAGACATAACCATCAGTGGAGAATATAGATACGTTGAACCTAGTAGGAGAATAACCAACGGTACACAGATGTGAAGCTAACTATCAGTTGGTATTTACTGCGAAGTTGCGCTCTGGAATTCCTGAGAATAAAAACACACACACACACACACAGACACACACACACACACACACACACACACACACGCGCGCGCACACACGCACACACACACGTAGTAGACTCGCGGTAAAGCCGGCCGGTGTGGCCGAGCTGTTCTAGGCGCTTCAGTCTGGAACCGCACGACCGCGGTTCGAATCCTGCCTCGGGCATGGATGTGTGTGATGTCCTTAGGTTAGTTAGGTTTAAGTAGTTCTAAGTTCTATGGGACTGATGACCTCAGATGTTAAGTCCCATAGTGCTCAAAGCCATTTGAAGACTCGCGGTAAAAACGGTAATTCACATCTCAAACTTGAGACGATTCCAAGCTCTTGACAGTGCTCTGAAACTGTTATGCGAATGTAACCAAACAATTGAGTAAAGTGCGTTTACAGTGAGAAAAATTAGTATTGTAACTTTAGAAGGCCTGCTTTCCAGACGACCCGTGCATACACATAATTGACATTTCAGTATTCTGGAAGCAAAGCCAGTCTCATGAAATCCGTATTTGCTTACGCCCTGTATAATAGTGAGTGAGACCAATGTCTCAAATGCTTGTCTTGTAAATAATAAAGTGCAGACAAATGCGTATACAGGTGATGGTACTCTCAAACAAGTAAGGATAGTGCTTATGAGTGGGGGCGATATGAAGGACGATTTATGAAGTTAAATTAAAAAAAAAACCGAATGTAAACTGAGTGACCAGATTCGAATAGTGCAGATGTAGTGAGTGTAAACACTGGTTTAAGGAAGATTTGTTTCAGTTGAGAAGGTAAAGTTACTCGTATTCCGGACCTGCAATGGTGGGTAGTAAACGTATCAAAAGCAGCGGGGCTCATGCTAATAAACATCAGGCTGTGTTAATTATCGGGATCTAGTAGTGGAGAAGGGACTTTCGACTTCTTCAAGAACCTGGCTACTCTTCTTTGAGTAGCACTTGGCAACCCACGCTCGTAACACACTTAAGGTTATAGTATGCCACACCGCTGAACTGTGGTGGATAGACCGGTTGCCGCACTGTGATAAAGCACTGTTTTGTCTGCACTGATGTATGCGCCAGCGTTCTTGTCGCCCAACTGACGGGGCGACAATGCGAATTTAACAGTAGAAAGCGAATTTCACGAAGGCACTTATGCAAGTGAATACTGAGGAAATTTGCACAGAAAGCACATGAGTTAATACAAAAGGTGAAATTTCGAGACACCCCAGATCTAAGATTACCGCAAAAGAAATGATGATGTAATAAAGGGGAACGTAGTTTTTTTAAGTGTCCTTTATATATATATATATATATATATATATATATATATATATATATATATATATATGTGTGTGTGTGTGTGTGTGTGTGTGTGTGTGTGTGTTACAAAAAGGTACGGCCAAACTTTCAGGAAACATTCCTCACACATAAAGATGTTATGTGGACATGTGTCCGGAAACGCTTACTCTCCATGTTAGAGCTCATTTTATTACTTCTCTTCAAATCACATTAATCATGGTATGGAAACACACAGCAACAGAACGTACCAGCGTGACTTCAAACACTTTGTTACAGGAATTGTTCAAAATGTCCTCCGTTAGCGAGGACACAAGCATCCACCCTCCGTCGCATGGAATTCCTGATGCGCTGATGCACCCCTGAAGAATGGCGTATTCTATCACAGCCGTCCACAATACGAGCACGAAGAGTCTCTACATTTGGTGCCGGGGTTGCGTAGACAAGAGCTTTCAAATGCCCCCATAAATGAAAGTCAAGAGGGTTGAGGTCAGGAGAGCGTGGAGGCCATGGAATTGGTCCACCTCTACCAATCGATCGGTCACCGAATCTGTTGTTGAGAAGCGTACGAACACTGCGACTGAAATGTGCAGGAGCTCCATCGTGCATGAACCACATGTGGTGTCGTACTTGTAAAGGCACATGTTCTAGCAGCACAGGTAGAGTATCCCGTATGAAATCATGATAACGTGCTCCATTGAGCATAGGTGGAAGAACATGGGGCCCAATCAAGACACCACCAACAATGCCTGCCCAAACGTTCACAGAAAATCTGTGTTGATGACGTGATTGCACAATTGCGTGCGGATTCTCGTCAGCCCACACATGTTGATCGAGAAAATTTACAATTTGATCACATTGGAATGAAGCCTCATCCGTAAAGAGAACATTTGCACTGAAATGAGGATTGACACATTGTTCGATGCACCATTCGCAGAAGTGTACCCGTGGAGGCCAATCAGCTGCTGATAGTGCCTGCACACACTGTACAAGGTACGGTGACAACTGGTTCTCCCGTAGCACTCTCCATACAGTGACGTGGTCAACGTTACCTTGTAAAGCAGCAACTTCTCTGACGCTGACATTAGGGTTATCGTCAACTGCACGAAGAATTGCCTCGTCCATTGCAGGTGTCCTCGTCGTTCTAGGTGTTCCCAAGTCGCGAGTCATAGGCTGGAATGTTCCGTGCTCCATAAGACGCCGATCAATTGCTTCGAACGTCTTCCTGTCGGGACACCTTCGTTCTGGAAATCTGTCTCGATACAAACGTACCGCGCCACGGCTATTGCCCCGTGCTAATCCATACATCAAATGGGCATCTGCCAACTCCGCATTTGTAAACATTTCACTGACTGCAAAACCACGTTCGTGATGAACACTAACCTCTTGATTCTACGCACTGATGTGCTGTACGCACTGTAGAGCAATGAGTCGCATGTCAACACATGCACCGAAGTCAACATTACCTTCCTTCAATTGGGCCAACTGGCGGTGAATCGAGGAAGTACAGTAGATACTGACGAAACTAAAATGAGCTCTAACATGGAAATTAAGCGTTTCCGGACACATTTCCACGTAACATCTTTTCTTTATTTGTGGGTGAGGAGTGTTTCCTGAAAGTTTGGACGTACCTTTATATATTCTAATTTCTGTTAAAATATTTTTTATGTAGCTATTATTTGAGAAAGATGTGGACATTTCCCAAAACATTGGGTAACATGGGGAGTCATTTACACCAGAAAAGTACGCTTTGAAGGCCTTTCCACGGATAGATTAAAGGGAAATCCAAATACTCAACCCATTCCTGATCCATCCTACCAATTTAACATCCAGTAAGTCCCCCTAAAAGAACATAAAACTCTATAGGAATCTTTTTTTGTATTATTTTCTTGTTTACGTTTCAGGTACGAGGAATTATGACTGTTTTATTGAAAAATAGTTGTTTTATTGTATTATGGAAATATTAATGTGTGAAATATGTACAAAGAGATAAATCATCTTGTAACGAAGTTTATGTGAGAAGATATCCGATGTAATCAGACAATTTACAATGATTTTTGTTTATAATTTAAAATAATTTTTTTTTTTTTTTTTTTTTTTTTTTTGTGAAAGACAATATTGTGTTACTGTTGCCGAAAGGACGGAACGAAAGACCGTTTCATATTACGGTAAAAACTGATATGTGAAAGAACCATGAGCGACGTCATAGAACGCCAATGGGATGTTGGTAATAATGAATGCAAAGGTTTTCAACATTCTGCCACAAGTGAAAGACTGCACGTAACAAAAATTTCGTGAAGTGTATCATTGGGCTTAGCCGTGTGAATGTGAACTGCACAGACTTCGCCCAAAGGGGCAGTGAAGAGTTACCATAAATAATTTTGGTGCCAGATGGAATATTATGACCTCTGCAGAAAAACAGAAGACCTTGTTTCATTACATTCTGGTATCTTTACCTTTGTAGCGTTGAATAGCGCTCGGGTAAATGGGAGTACGTCCATACATATATTAACAATAAAAATTCAAATGAAGAAATTGGTGTACACAGTTGTAATTGAACTGTGGGACCTTTTATTGTAGAGAAAGCAAACGAGTTTACCTGTTCTTCGAGACTGTTAAAGGAAGTAATTGAAAATTTATTAATTCCTGGCTGGAAGGTACCAAAAGGAATGTGGAGCTGCGCTGACTCCATTGCCTCGGCCAGCTGCGCAAGGTCTCTCGGTTGAGGATCCGTGGGACGAATAGCCCGATGAGATCGTCCCACAGATTGTCGATTGGATTTAAATCCGTATAGTTTGGTGCCCATTGGAGTACGGTAAACTCGTCCTAGAGCTCTTCGAACCACGCATGCACAATGCGAGTGCCCGCATCTCGTGGTCGTGCGGTAGCGTTCTCGCTTCCCACGCCCGGGTTCGATTCCCGGCGGGGTCAGGGATTTTCTTTGCCTCGTGATGGCTGGGTGTTGTGTGCTGTCCTTAGGTTAGTTAGGTTTAAGTAGTTCTAAGTTCTAGGGGACTTATGACCACAGCAGTTGAGTCCCATAGTGCTCAGAGCCATTTGAACCACAATGCGAGTGCATAACACGTCGCGTTGTCCTGCTAATAGATACAATCGTACCGAGGTAAAACAAACTGCTTGTAGGGGATGGGGTGGTCTTCAAGGATGGATACATACTAATATTGATCCATTGTGCCCTCTAGATTGACGAGATCAGCCAGGGAATGAGACGAAAATATTCTGCAGCCCATAATTGTTGCACGGAGTTTGCTTTCAGGCATTCCACGCCGTAGACACGTATGGCCATTTGTCCGATGGCATATGAACGGTGATTCATTTGAAAAGGCCACCTAACGCCTCTCTGTGGACGTCCAATTGTGGTAATGTAGCACAAATTACAGCCTTCGTCGTCGATGAAGAGCGGTCAGTACGGGTGCATGAACCAAGTACCTGCTGCAGAGGCCCATACGCATCAACGTTCGCTATACAGTCGTTGGGGATACACTGTTGGTAGTCCCTTGGTTAGGCTGGTAGGCTGGGCGATCCGTTGCTTAACACAGTGTGCATGTTTCCCCCATACACGTCTCTGAAGTCGTCGTTCAAAAAGAAAAAAAAAAGGTTCAAATGGCTTTGAGCACTATGGGACTTAACTTCTGAGGTCATCAGTCCCCTAGAACTTAGAACTACTTAAAACTACAGCTTCATGGAAGTAATTTCCTGATGTCCTATAACCGTCTCTCTTTATCTTGTTGAAATTAGGTAGACTCATAAGGAATGACGAGGTTCTTCGTAGAATCGGTGAAGACAGGAGCGTAAACAAATACGATACTGAACGGGGAAAAATAAGAGTTTTCTTCAAGAAGAGAAATGAACTGATACTGAATTTTGATCGAAACATAAAGATTAACCTTGCACAGCTACATATTTGTAGCTCAACGCTATGTGGAACGGAATTATGTAAACTTCTAAAATTGGGTAAGAAGAAAATGAAGCGTATCAGATATGGTACTACTGAATAATAGTAGGAATTAAGTTGTCAAATAACGACAGTTAATTTGTATTACACAGAATGACCGATGAAATACATCTATGGGGACACAACAGCAGTAGCAAGAGAAGGTGAGAAATATCTCTTTTGTATTTTTTGTTGTGTCTAGACAAGACAGCCTAGACACAATGATAGGAAGCCGAGAGGCACGCGCTTAAACTCACGCAGGCTGGCGTGAGGTCTGAAACAGGATACGTAATGAAGGCTATAAAGAAAAGTACGTAGCTTCTGGAATACTTAACTTTAATCGCTCGGTCTGCAATTACTGACAGTGGCGACACGCGGGTCCGACGTATACTAATGGACCGCGGCCGATTTAAAAGCTACCACCTAGCAAGTGTGGTGTCTGGCGGTGACACCACATTTTTCCTTTATTATCTGTGACTGTGCCTTATTTCTTGTAACAAGGAATCATCTGGGACGATATAATTTCTTTGCGGGACTGTTGCAGGCCTGTATTCGGTTCTTTCCGCTGCAGTATCCCTCTCCGTGCCTTCAGTCATTCGCATCACTTATTATTTCGGCGTGGGTACACTACTGTCACAGTATAAAAATATTTGGCTAACTTGTGACGTCCGTACCTGAGCAAGGAGGTACGTGAGGGGCCTTCTCGTGTTAAGAGATAACAGTGTGCCCCACAGTTCGTGCTGTTGTATAGATGTTTTCCTCAAATGTTTCATTAAAGGTGTACTTCAGGGGAAAAAAAAAGGATTTCACTTTTGACGAGTGAGATTACGTAAGGGAGTTGTGGCTAATGGTGTTAAATATTCTCGTCACCTGACATAGTGTGCTATGTGCTTTTAGCTATAGACTGCAGTCTTTAGAAAGCACAACAGCCACGAAGTGTTCGTCTCTGTAGCCGAGAGGTCTGCGTCCTTACTGTCAGGGTATGGCACTGGGTTCTGTTCGCGACAATGTCAAGGACGTTTCCTTAATGGGAGCAGTGATAATGAATGAACTCAAGCTAGCAATGGGAAAGTTGTGGCTCAGGTTTTGGAAAGGGGTGTGCTAACCAAACTGGCGACGGAAGCGCCGTTGTCAGAAGATGACACGACGATCGTCTGTTAACAAGTGACCGAAGGGCTAATAGTAGAGTACCATTAATACGAAGACTGCTGACACTCGCTCCTTACCGAGGTTTACATGATGACGCAGGGTCATCCATAATATGCGAGCAGTCTTCTAGTTCGTATTTAGCACATCCAAAAGCAACTAATCACAGCACACCCAGTAACGCATTATTACCACTCGCCAAGAAACTTGTTTCAACATCTTCAACGTAATATAAAGAAGATCTGACTATAAGTTTCCGTTGCGGAGTGATCTTTGCAGCCCTTGTTCACACAGATCATGTATCCAGCCTTCTCACCATCTCGTTCTATGACTTTCACCTGTACCTCAAATGTTTGTGACTGACAAGTTAGGTAGCAACCCACAATGCTTATAACGTAACTCTCACTGTTTCTACAGCCATCCTGGGTCTCTTTCTTCAATTGATAGCCATTTTATTTCCATGTACAGCCTCGTATGCTGGTGCTCTGGCTGACGTTATTTGGCCAACTGCGTAAAGTTGCAGATCGTCTAGATATCTTTGTTCTTTCTATCCTTTGCTGACTATTCTTCTGACTCGTTAAGTAAACTCTGAAAATAACTGTAATAAAAATTTAATAGTGGATTACGAGACGTGTACACAGTAGTTATAGCATTAAACCCAAAGGTAACTAATGAAATGTCAAGAGTTCGAGGAAGTCTATGAGATGATGTCGGATGGCTCATATGCAAGAGCACTGCTTGCGTTAGAGTGGAGTCATTGGGAATAATTAGTCGCGACAAAGTTTTTTCCATCATAAGTGCTAAACCACTCCCCCCCCCTGTACAACAGACCTTGCCGTTTGTAACACCTCCGTTTATTTATCCCGACCTCATCTGATCGAATAGCAGCCCAATAATTATTATTAATGTGACCGTGTACCTAATGGGGCTGGCAATCGGAATTGACTGCTACGGAAGTTGTTACTTTCCAGTTCGTCCTTCGCAATACTGTAATAATGAAATGTCTGGTAACAAGAAAAACACCAACACAGTTTCACTAATCACGAACCTATATTCGTCTCAAAAACACAAAAAGGAGGAGACAGCCACTGCCTTCGTCATACATATCTAATTACGGCTAATCTCAGCACATGCTTCTTCATTTTCTATTATCGTCACACGCTAATCCATCACTGCATCCAACACTGCAATCCAACACTGCAATCCAAGGTGTTGCCGGCGCGGTAGACGCGAAACCAAAATATCGGCACTCGAAATGTCGCTGACCACTTCCGTAATTATACTTCTTCACTTTCCTGGTATTATTTCTAGTACAAAGGGGTTTAACCACGGCGATGCCAACTCCCTTTGTCGTTAAAGCCTTGCATTACAACAACTGGCCTCCACACACCTCTACCCGTAACATGGCACTGACTCAACTCCACACTCGCTCTCGCAACACGACACTATCGATTGTTTACCCTATCGACCTGTGCCGAGTGCAAATTTATAGTAAGGGCCTACGGACTCCTTACACGTTGGTGGGGAGGCTTGCGTGCTTCAGTGATACAGATAGCCGTACCGTAGGTGCAACCACAACGGAGGGGTATCTGTTGAAAGGCCAAACAAACCTGTGGTTCCTGAAGAGGGGCAGCAGGCTTTTCAGTAGTTGCAGGGGAAACAGTCTGGATGATTGACTGATCTGGCCTTGTAACACTAACAGAACCGGCCTTGCTGTGCTGGTACTGCGAACGGCAGAAAGCAAGGGGAAACTACAGCCGTAGTTTTTCCCGAGGGCACGCAGCTTTACTGTATGGTTAAATGATGGCGTCCTCTTCGGTAAAATATTCCGGAGGTGAAATAGTCCCCCATTCGGATCTCCGGGCGGGGACTACTCAAGAGCACGTGGCTATCAGGAGAAAGAAAACTAGCGTTCTACGGATCGGAGCGTGGATTGTCAGATCCCTTAATCGGGCAGGTAGGTTAGAAAATTTAAAAAGGGAAATGGATAGTTTAAAGTTAGATATAGTGGGAATTAGCGAAGTTCGGTGGCAGGAGGAACAAGACTTTTCTTCAGGTGAATACAGGGTTATAAATACAAAATCAAATAGGGGTAATGCAGGAGTGGGTTTAATAATTAATAAAAAATAGGAGTGCGGGTAAGCTACTACAAACAACATAGTCAACGCATTGTTGTGGCCAAGATAGACACGAAGCCCACACCTACTACAGTAGTACAAGTTTATATGCCAACTAGCTCTGCAGATGACGAAGAAATTAAAGAAAGGTATGATGAGATAAAGGAAATTATTCAGCTAGTGAAGGGAGATGAAAATTTTATAGTCATGGGTGACTAGAATTCGGTAGTAGGAAAAGGAAGAGAAGCAAACGTAGTAGGTGAATATGGACTGGAGCTAAGAAATGAAAGAGGAAGCCACCTGACAGAATTTTGCACAGAGCATAACTTAATCATAGCTAAGACTTCGTTCAAGAATCATAAAAGAAGGATGTATACTTGGAAGAAGCCTGGGGATACTTACAGGTTTCAGACAGATTATATAATAGTAAGACAGAGATTTAGGAACCATGTTTTAAATTGTAATTTCCAGGGGCAGATGTGGACTCTGAACACAATCTATTGGTTATGAACTGCAGATTAAAACTGAAGAAACTGCAAAAAGGTGGGAATTTAAGGAGATGGGACCTGGATAAACTGACTAAACCAGAGGTTGTACAGAGTTTCAGGGAGAGCATAAGGGAACAATTGACAAGAATGGGGGAAAGAAATACAGTAGAAAAAGAATGGGTAGCTTTGAGGGATGAAGTAGTGAAGGCAACAGAGGATCAAGTAGGTAAAAAGACGAGAGCAATAGAAATCCTTGGGTGACAGAAGAAATATTGAATGTAATTGATGAAAGGAGAAAATGTAAAAATGCAGTAAACGAAGCAGGCAAAAAGGAACAAAAACGTCTCAAAAATGAGATCGACAGGAAGTGCAAAACAGCTAAGCAGGCATGGCTAGAGGACAAATGTAAGGGTGTAGAGGCTTATCTCACTAGGGGTAAGATAGATAATGCCGACAGGAAAATTAAAGAGACCTTTGGAGAAAAGAGAACCACTTGCATGAATATCAAGAGCTTTGATTCAAACCCAATTCTAAGCAAAGAAGGGAAATCAGAAAGGTGGAAGGAGTATACAGATGGTCTATACAAGGGCGATGTACTTGAAGACAATATTATGGAAATGGAAGAAGATGTAGATGAAGATGAAATGGGAGATAAGATACTGCGTGAAGAGTTTGACAGAGCGCTGAAAGACCTAAGTCGAAACAAGGCCCCGGGAGTAGACAACATTCCATTAGAACTACTGACAGCCTTGGGAGAGCCAGTCCTGACAAAACTCTACCGTCTGGTGAGCAAAATGTATGAGACAGGCGAAATATCCGCAGACTTTTCAAGAAGAATATAATAATTCCAATCCCAAAGAAAGCAGGTGTTGACAGATGTGAAAATTACCGAACTATAAGTTTAATAAGTCACGGCTGCAAAATAATAACAGGAATTCTTTACAGACGAATGGAAAAACTGGTAGAAGCCGACCTCGGGGAAGATCAGTTTGGATTCCGTAGAAATATCGGAACTCGTGAGGCAATACTGACCCTAGGACTTATCTTAGAAGAAAGATTAAGGAAAGGCAAACCTAAGTTTCTAGCATTTGTAGATTTAGAGAAAGCTTTTGATAATGTTGACTGGAATACTCTCTTTCAAATTATGAAGGTGGCAGGGGTACAATACAGAGCGAAAGGCTAATTAGTACATAAACCAGATGTCAGTTATAAGAGTCGAGGGACATGAAAGGAAAGCAATGGTTGGGAAGGGAGTGAGACAGGGTTGTAGCCTATCACCGATGTTATTCAATCTGTATATTGAGCAAGCAATGAAGGAAACAAAAGAAAAATCCATGAAGAAGAAATAAAAACTTTAAGGTACGCGGATGACATTGTAATTCTTTCAGAGACAGCAAAGGACTTAGAAGAGCAGTTGAACGGAATGGACAGTGTCTAGAAAGGAGGATATAAGATGAACATTAACAAAAGCAAAACGAGGATAATGGAATGTAGTCGAGCTAACTCGGGTGATGCAGACGGAATTAGGTTAGCGAATCAGACACTTAAAGTAGTAAAGGAGTTTTGCTATTTGGGGAGCAAAATAAGTGATGATGGTCGAAATAGAGAGGGTATGAAATGTAGACTGGCAATGGCAAGGAAAGCGTTTCTGAAGAAGAGAAATTTGTTAACATCGAGTATAGATTTAAGTGTCAGGAAGTCGTTTCTGAGAGTATTTGTATGGAGAGTAGCCATGTATGGAAGTGAAACATGGACGATAAATATTTCTGACAAGAAGGGAATAGAAGTTTTCGAAATGCGGTGCTACAGGAGAATGCAGAAGATTAGATGGGTAGATCACATAACTAATGAGGAGATATTGAATAGAATTGGGGTGAAGAGGAGTTTGTGGTACAACTTGACTAGAAGAAGGGATCGGTTGGTAGGACATGTTCTGAGGCATCAAGGGATCACCAATTTCGTATTGGAGGGCAGCGTGGAGGGTAAAAATCGTAGAGGGAGACCAAGAGATGAATACACTAAGTAGGTTCAGAAGGATGTAGGCTGCAGTACATACTGGGAGATGAAGCAGCTTGCACAGGATGGAGTAGCATTGAGAGCTGCATCAAACCAGTCTCAGGACTGAAGACCACAACAATAAAAACAAGTGCTAAGAACAACGTACGTCCGTGGAAATATTTTACATAAAATCTTTATTTGTATTATAATTTCTTACTGTTTTTATGGGTTTCATCCGTCCACTCATTTCATTAAATGTTGCAGTATTTCTTTATAATAATTGCTCTAAGCAGATAAAGTTGTCTTTAACCAGAAATTTGTTCTGAAACTACATTAAGAGATATTCACAATTAAATATATGTACTTTAAAATGACACCGAATGATTCTAATACATGTATGAATGGGGCTGGTGCCAGAACACCTTTAAATTTATGTTACTTGTGTTCTTCAAAAGAATCTGTGGTTGAAATGATACCAGTATTTATTAATCGCAGATAGCGCCGAAAATTTCTTAATAAGCAAGGCCCTTTATATTTAGGGTGACATTCCTTTGAATATACTAAATAAACACTATCGAAGACCTCCACCAAAAGAATAAATGTGGAAAGAGGCTACCAGAACAAGTCTGACTAGAGAATAGAACAGGGATAATAAGAGAAAACAAATCAGGAAACATTAATCTAATAATATAAATTAATACACAATTACAAATATTCATGGAAACAGAGAAACCCTTTTGGTCGCACCGAAAACAGCAACAACCCAAATTATTATTCTATTAAGCTATTATTGTATTCGACATAATAAATTCTAATCACAGACCACTGGCCACGTAGGTACCCAACCATTCATGACATTAAATGTAGCATACTCCAAACAATTAACGATTCAATCTTACATTCTAAGGCACACAAGGCAATATACTGTGACGGAAAAAAATCTCAACACCAAAAAGTAATTAATGTAGAGTAATGAAATTTCGAGATTACATTTGCCTAGGTAATGTATTTAAGTGATTAATACTGCAAAATCACAGCATAATATAAAAGCGTGATAATTAATTGCAAATGTGAAATGCTAGTACATTAATAACCCATCTAACAGACAGAATGTTAAATGCAAGCATACAAAAGCGCTGGATGTAATTTTGTAAATTGGAGTTCAAGCCTGTAGCACTTGGTCTATACATGAACGGTTAAAGCTGTTTGTGGATGACGCTGGAAATGTTGTCAGATAATGTCTCATATATGTTATATTGGAGACAGATCTTGTGAGCATGTTCTGTGACAATAACGGTACGTGAGCGAGCACTGTCCTGCTGGAAAACAGCCCTGGAATGCTGTTCATGAATTGCGGCACAACAGGTTGGATCACCAGATTGAAATTCAGTTTTGGAGTCAGAGTACTTGGGATAACCACGAGAGTGTTCCCTTTGTCGTGCGAAGTCACACCCCAGACCATAACTCCAAGTAAGGTTCAGAGTGTCTAGCCCGGAAGTGCACTACTGGACATTAAAATTGCTACACCACGAAGATGATGTGCTACAGACGCGAAATCTAACCGACACGAAGAAGATGCTGTGATATGCAAATGATTAGCTTTTCAGAGCATTCACACAAGGTTGGCGCCGGTGGCGACACCTGCAACGTGATGACATGAGGAAAGTTACCAACTGATTTCTCATACACAAACAGCAGCTGACCGGCGTTGCCTGGTGAAACGTTATTGTCATGCCTCGTGTAAGCAGGAGAAATGCGTACCATCACGTTTCCGACTTTGATAAAGCTCGGACTGTAGCCTATCGGGATTGCGGTTTATCGTATCGCGACATTGCTGCTCGCGTTGGTCGAGATCCAACGACTGTTAGCAGAATATGGAATCGGTGGGTTCAGGAGGGTAATACGGAACGCTGTGCTGGATCCCAACGGCCTCGTATCACTAGCAGTCGAGATGATATGCATCTTATCAGCATGGCTGTAACGGATCGTGCAGCCACGTCTCGATCCCTTAGTCAACAGATGGGGACGTTTCCAAGACAACAACCATCTTCACGAACAGTTCGACGACGTTTGAAACAGCATGGACTATCAGCTCGGAGCCCATGACTGCGATTACAATTGACGCTGCATCACAAACAGGAGAGCCTGCGATGCTGTACTCAACGACAAACCTGGGTGCATGAATGGCAAAACATTTTTTCATATGAATCCAGGTTCTTTTTACACCATCATGATGGTCACATCCGTGTTTGGCGACATCGCGGTGAACGCACATTGGAAGCGTCTATTCGTCATCGCCATACTGACGTGTCACCCGGCGTGTTGGTATGGGGTGCCATTGGTTACACGTCTCGGTCACCTCTTGTTCGCATTGATGGCACGTTGAACAGTGGACGTTACATTTCAGATGTGTTACTACCCGTGGCTCTACCCTTCATGCGATCCTTGCGAAACACTACATTTCAGCAGGATAATGCACGAGCGCATGTTGCAGGTCCTGTACGGGCTTTCTGGATACAGGAAATGTTCGACTGCTGCCCTGGCCAGCACATTCTCCAGATCTCTCACCAATTGAAAACGTCTAGTCAATGGTGGCCGAGCAAATGGCTCGTCACATTATGCCATTCACTACTCCTGATGA
Organism: Schistocerca nitens; assembly: GCF_023898315.1. Taxonomy (NCBI): domain Eukaryota; kingdom Metazoa; phylum Arthropoda; class Insecta; order Orthoptera; family Acrididae; genus Schistocerca; species Schistocerca nitens. The sequence goes on from NC_064614.1 coordinate 545,808,707, forward strand.
CCTGTGGTATCGTGTTGAAGCTGCATGGGCAGCTGTACCTGTACACGCCATCCAAGCTCTGTTTGACTCAATGCCCAAGCGTATCAAGGTCGTTATTACGGCCAGAGGTGGTTGTTCTGGGTACAGATTTCTCAGGATCAATGCACCCAAATTGCTTGTAAATGTAATCACATGTCAGTTCTAGTATAACATATTTGTCTAATGAATACCCGTTTATCATCTACATTTCTTATTGGTGTACCAATTATAATGGCCAGTAGTGTAGGTTGTTTGCTGGCCCTCGACTGTCCTCCTTTCACCAACATGACTGGCACCGAGGCAGTGCAGCTCTCACCAGGAAACACAACAGACCTCTTCCCTCGCCTGCAACGAGCTTTCGCCTGACACCTCTGAAGTCGGAAGTGACCGTGGTTTGTGTTCAGTGGAATGCACGCCTGGGTCGAATCCATCCTCGAAGTAAACGACAGGTAACAGTTCACTGTGTCACTGTGGCGCCAAACGTTGCTCAAATTTGTGCTGCAGATGAAGTACGATGCGCCAGAGCCATACGCTGAACATGAAGGTCTTCCCTCTCGGTAGTTCCACGTTGCCGTCCGGAAACCAGTCTTCTAGCGACCGTACATTCTCGTGACCGCCGCTGCCAGCAGTCATGTAGAGTGGCTACATTCCTGACAAGCCTTTCGGCAACATCGCAGAAGAAACATCCAGCTTCTCGCAGCCCTATGACAGGACCTCGTCCAAACTGAACGAGGTGTTGATAATGTTATCTTCGTCGCCTTAGCGGTGTTCTTGACTAACATGAACTCACCACTTTTTTTAACAAAGAAATTCTCCACACAGCCATGCACTTGAGAAGTTATTTTATTTCATTTTCGCTACCACTTCAATATGCCATCTTCAGGCCTCATATGCACTTCTTAAAAGTAATCTATACTGTCATACTGGGGCCATATGGATGTCGTGAATTCTCAAGTGCTTCCTTCGAAGACCCCAGTATGCCACTATCGATTATTGTGAGAGGTGCGTAGGAGCCTGCAGATGGCGTAACGAACTACCGAAACTGGTGGCGGAAACAAAACAAAATAACGGCTGTTTGGCGAATTTCCTGGTTAAATATTGACAAGCCGCTGTCTCACGCCACAGTGGATCAACAGAGACTGACCTCAACACGTCCAGTCTCAAAGGTAACTAACGCTCACGATCGTTACAGCGTGCATTTAAAGCAAACATGATTTGTATACACACAGTGACGCGACCAGTCCCTCTCTGATGCGACTGGCGTTAAATTTGAAGACACATCATCTTTCACATGTAAAAACACTCCTTTATTTCTCAGAACGCCTGCTTTGTGTTGCCATTTGTTTCCCTCAGTGTAAATAATGAATTGGCCAAGGGTAGACTTTAAGCTGTTCTGAAATACATTTGATAAATCGAACTTGAAATTTATGACTTAGCCAGAAATTATAATATAGCAAACAGTTCAAGCAACCTGATATTTTGTTTAGTGTGCCACAATTATCATTTTTTTTACACTGAAACAAGGTTATTAAATCTGCTGAAGTTCGACATATGACAGCAGTGCCAGGAGCCATGACAATTATGCAACTATTTTGCGAGCTGGACCAGTTACGTGCGAATACGAGCAGTATTCGTTAAGCTCAATATATTGGGCTAATTTGTCAGGAACGACTCAGTATGTTCCACTACACATGTTATTGTTGTGGTCTTCAGTCCTGAGACTGGTCTGATGCAGTTCTCCACGCTACTCTATCCTGTGCAAGATTCTTCATCTCCCAGTACCTACTGCAGCCTACATCCTTCTGAATCTGCTTAGTGTATTCATCTCTTGGTCTCCCTCTACGATTTTTACCCTCCACGCTGCCCTCCAATACTAAATTGGTGATCCCTTGATGCCTCAGAACATGTCCTACCAACCGATCCCTTCTTCTTGTCAAGTTGTGCCACAAACTCCTCTTCTCCCCAATTCTATTCAATACCTCCTCATTAGTTATGTGATCTACCCATATAATCTTCTGCATTCTTCTGTAGCACCACATTTCGAAAGCTTCTATTCTCCTCTTGTCCCAACTATTTATTGTCCACGTTACACTTCCATACATGGCTACGCTCCATACAAATACTTTCAGAAACGACTTCCTGACACTTAAATCTATACTCAATGTTAACATATTTCTCTTCTTCAGAAACGCTTTTCTTGCCATTGGCAGTCTACATTTTATATCCTCTCTACTTCCACCATCATCACTTATTTTGCTCCCCAAATAACAAAACTCCTTTACTACTTTAAGTGTCTCCTTTCCTAATCTAATTCCCGCAGCATCACCCGATTTAATTCGACTACATTCCATTATCCTCGTTTCGCTTTTGTTGATGTTCATCTTATACCCTCCTTTCAAGACACTGTCCATTCCGTTCAGCTGGTCTTCCAAGTCCTTTGCTGTCTCTGACAGAATTACAATGTCATCGGCAAACCTCAAAGTTTTTATTTCTTCTCCATGGATTTTTATACCTACTCCGAATTTTTCTTTTGTTTCCTTTACTGCTTGCTCAATATACAGATTCAATAACATTGGGGAGAGGCTACAACCCAGTCACACTCCCTTCCCAACCACTGCTTCCCTTTCATGCACCTCGACTATTGTAACTTCCATCTGGTTTTTGTATAAATTGTAAATAGCCTTTCGCTCCCTGTGTTTTACCCCTGCACATAATACAACAAAATTCCAAATTCAGTCGGGTCTGAAACAGAGAATCTTATAGTAACCTACAGTACACGACAAATAATTTAAAAAAACAACATTCCTTCAAGAAATAACACAAAGAGGCGAACCAAAATGCTAATAAAGTAATCGCTCTTGTAGAGGTACTTGAATACCAGCGAGAATGACTATGCTTGCAGGTTTTCAGCCGATTCTAATAATAACAATAAGCCATAAAACAACGATGCTTATCGCCAGTGCAGAAAGTGGGCCGAGTGATACGAAGTTGGCGTGAAGCATTCACCACTTAACGGACAAAGTCTATGAAACGTCAAGCCCACAAAAGCAAAATAGCGAAGTTGAACCTAGAAATTGCTCATCTGTTATTATCATGTAAAGCCGCTCCAGTGTCGTCTGTCTTATGAAGCTCTTATGAAGCACCGCATAACAGAATAGAGCCCACAATACAAGTCGGACAGCCGACAACGTACGCTGCTCCTTCTGTCACGAGCTACACTCCTACTGCAGATATCAACAAGCCGCGGACAGCCGAGGTCCCCACACCGCACTCGCGCTTCCTCGCCAAGGAGACGCTCCCCTTTACTGCCTGTGCTCTTCCTTAAATATTCGTTCCTCAGTGGGCACCGCCACCTAGGAATCCGGAAGTTCGTTCCGACAGAACCGGCCAAAGAGCACAAGCTGAGAAGGATTGATACTAGAGGAAAAGTCTCAAGGACTGCTGGCGCACTGCACAGGTTTCACAAACGATATTTTACTTTACGTGCTCCTATTGTCCCTTTGACATGAGAGACAACTCCCATGAGTTACTTATAAAGCGACCTACAATTAAAAGTGCAATCAGAATCCGAAATACGAAGCATTCACTGAGCTCCGTCTCAGACGCAAACAGGGAAAGGAAACTGGAAAGGGAAGGAAATTGGAAAGCATGGAAACTGGAAGGGATAGGAAACTGGAAACGAAAGGAATTTGGGTAGGAAAGAAAAGATGAAAGGAAAGAACACTTGAAAGGAAAGGACACTTGAAAGGAAAGGAAACTGGAATGGAAGGTGAAGGGAAAGAAAAATAGAATGGAAAGCAAACTAAAATGGGAGGGATAGGTTAAAGGAAACTTGAAAAGTGGAAAGATCAGCAGATTTTTAAAGGAAAGGAAACCTGAAACCGGAGCAAACTTGAAATAAAGGGAAACTTGATAAGAAACAGGAAAGAAAATTGAAAAAGAAAGGAAAGTAGGAGGTACTTTAATAGATACTCAATGTATTTTGTCTTTATAAGATTTTATAATCATTTGGCACCTTAAAGTAACTGCATCTCACATATCATTTCAATAAACATTGGCAATCATTAAAAATACACTTTTAACACTATCAGGTGTAAGGCGATGAAGAATAAGTTCAAAATTCAGATTGTGGTGAACAGTTTGGAACTCTTGAAAACAGGAGAAAATAGCTTTGTAACACTAACGTTCCCCCTCCCCTAAAAAAATTACTATAATGTAGTGAAGACGAATATCTAGGCAGCAAGAGCATACCTTTTACTATTAATTCTTCCGTGACCTTCCCTACCACCGCATCGTAATAATTAAATTTCACCTATCCTTGGAGGTCCAGTGTGGGCTGTAATAATCATACGACAGCGAAAGTTGGTAGAACTGATAGTGCATTAGTGCGGAACCGATTTACACCGGAAAATAAATTAGTTCCAACTGTTGCCACCAGGTGCAAATGTAGCGCTGTACACCGTTTTTATCACGGTATGACATCCAAATGCTCTCATTTGGCAAGCCATAACGTGAGTGAACAGTATTCTGTTAGAGAAAGTATGTTACGTGAACGACAGTAATTACAGTGTTGCAGTGAGAGCGTATCGCCGACTGAAAGGTCCAAAGAGAACCCCTGCGTCATTAACTGATTTTAAAAAAATCACAATGAAACGAGAAAACACGGGTGGGCTTGGCGTTGTGTTGCTGTTACTATAACTGACCATGCAGCACGTACCCTGGTTAATCCTAGTGGTCCTGCAGTGTCACAAGAATCAACCATCCCATGGTCAACAGTAGCAAAATTCTAAGTTCTATATTACACTGGTATCGGTACAAGATGAAAACAGTGCAGCAACTGAATCCTCATGATCCCCAGCAAAGTACTGAATTTGCTCTACGGTTTCTGGCACGAATCCATGGTGGTGACATGAGGCACATTTTAAGCTACACGGTGTGGTGAATACACAGAATTGACAAATTTGAGGTAGTGATAAACCGTATGTTGTCCACAGCACTCGCTGTAGGTGACTGTGTGGTATTGCTTCACCACAAGTACCTTTATTCTCAGTCCGTTCCTATTTGAAAAGAACACTCCGAATGGACCTGTCAGATGTACCTTGACATCTGCGCGTTGCCGTGACCTCCTTGTACAGCGAGGGACTGGAAGAGGCCAACTGCGTGGAACGCACAGTTCTCATACAGAATGGGGCAAAACCTTCTGTCGCTCGCTCAGTGAAAGACCTACTTAATGCAACCTTCCACGAGGGTGTTGTCTCTAGAGGCTTTTCAGATACGTGGACCGCGTGCGGTCTAAGGCGTTTTGTCACGGTTTCCGCGGGGCAACCGCCCCCCTCCCCCCCCCCCCCCCACACACCCCGTCTGATGTTCGAGTCCTCCCTCGGGCATGGGTGTGTGTGTTGTCCTTAGCGTAAGTTAGTTTAAGTTAAATTAAGTAGTGCGTAAGCCTAGGAACCCATGACCTCAGCAGTTTGGTCCCATAGTCCTTAAGACAAATTTCCAGTTTCCAAATACATGGCCTGCGTGATCACCTGATGACTTAGCTCTGGGGATATCTAAAATCACACGTTTACCAGGGACACGTTTCATCTCTACCTCACCCGAAGGGCAGTATACAGGAACACTTTGCTCATACACCACCGCAACTGCTGTGAGCAACTATTGATCACGTCGTTTTGCGGTTGCAGTATCTCGTCGATGTCTGCGGTGCTAATACTGAACAAACTGTGTAAGCAGCAGTTAATAACAAAATCGACATTACGCCGGTCTCACTCGTTTGACCTATTCTGCGCACTTTCCGTTCCTAATCATTTATATATGGAAATACATTTATACGACTTTCTTGCATTTGCAGCACCAGAATTGCACCTGGTGGCCAGAATTGGAACTAATTTTTCCCAGCGCAAATCGGTTCCGCATTAACTCTCTAGCATAACTGAAAAGTTGCGCTTCCATACGACAATTACTGTTCATGCTTCCGTGAGTAGCTGCTCTTAAATTAGAACCAGCCAGCATATCGCTACTGATTGTATTGGAAATGTTTGTAACTCTTGAAGCTGCACTGTAGATCTAAATCAATGTTTTCTGTTGTAAAATGAACGCCAACGTTGAGGTAGATCATTTTTGTGAGAGGGTAGCAAATAATCATTAAATGTTGCGTATTGGGTTATAACAATGAATTAGAACATCTTGAACTCATTTCTGTGATTCCACCATTACCACTGCATGCCGATGTTAGTCTGTAGTTGTAGGTCCAACTTCCCCTTCGCAGCGTCATTTGCTTATGAACGCTGTCAGTTAAATGCAGCGGCTCCATATTCACTGTCCAGTAATCTGAATCTCTGTTGGAAATTACCTACGCTGAAAGCTCACAGTTGAGAGTTTGCACACAAGTGGGTGTCGAGGACCTGAGGGTTAAGCGTCCGGTATTGCTGCAATTAACAGGATGTCGGACGCAGCTGCCGCTGAATGGGATCCAGTACCACTTCATGGCCGCGGCCTTTGGGGCTTTCAAACAGCCCCGGCGCGCCGTCCGGAGGTGAAATTTTCGATTCCGTGGACAAAGAGATGGCGGGGCGGCTACACAATAGCTGCTGCCGCCTCACTCGCCGCCAGACCACGCAGCCGCGGAGCACTCTGCGGGAACTCAAGCCTGGGGGCCGGGCACCGCGCGCAAATGATGGTCCCAGGATGGGAGTCAAAGGGCTGTCACAACAGGTGTTCCTCTCAACCCAGATAGTTTCGCACTCGTACCATTGTTTACCGAGGGCACAATGTATGACAGTGCAAGTAAGTACGCTTGCCCTCTCATATAACACAGAAAATTCCCAGTGGTTCATGTAATTCTGATCGAACGTTTACACAGTGATATAGATGTATGTTTGATGTATGTATATACACAAACTGAACTGACGAAGGAAAATTCGTACTAAGACCGGGATTCGAACCTGGGTCTCCGCTTCACTTGACCGATGCACTAACCATTATGCCACAGTAGCACAGTGGCTTTGAACAAGCGCACACACTACCTCCAAGAACAATACAGTTCCACTTCATTAAAGCACCTATGCCGGGGTTTCAGGCAGGATCCCCCGTTTCTTTCGCTGCTGAGGTACTATTTGAGTTTGTGGGGAATACCAAATGGGTTGACGCGTGAATGAGAATTTGGACTGCGGGAGTCCATGCAGTTGAGCAAAGGCACTGTGCCGGGGCGGCGTCGTGATTAGTGCATCTGGCTAGTGAGCATGAGACTCAGGTCCGAATCCTGGCCTTGGCACAAATTTTCATTCGTCAGTTCATTTTGCATATATACACTACTGGCCATTAAAATTGCTACACCACGAAGATGATGTGCTACAGACGCGAAATCTAACCGACACGAAGAAGATGCTGTGATACGCAAATGATTAGCTTTTCAGAGCATTCACACAAGGTTGGCGCCGGTGGCGACACCTACAACGTGATGACATGAGGAAAGTTACCAACCGATTTCTCATACACAAACAGCAGTTGACCGGCGTTGCCTGGTGAAATGTTGTTGTCATGCCTCGTGTAAGGTGCAGAAATGCGTACCATCACGTTTCCGACTTTGATAAAGGTCGGATTGTAGCCTATCGGGATTGCGGTTTATCGTATCGCGACATTGCTGCTCGCGTTGGTCGAGATCCAACGACTGTTAGCAGAATATGGAATCGGTGGGTTCAGGAGGGTAATACGGAACGCTGTGCTGGATCCCAACGGCCTCGTATCACTAGCAGTCGAGATGACATGCATCTTATCAGCATGGCTGTAACGGATCGTGCAGCCACGTCTCGATCCCTGAGTCAACAGATGGGGACGTTTGCAAGACAACAACCATCTTCACGAACAGTTCGACGACGTTTCAAACAGCATGGACTATCAGCTCGGAGACCATGACTGCGATTACAATTGACGCTGCATCACAAACAGGAGAGCCTGCGATGGTGTACTCAACGATGAACCTGGGTGCACGAATGGCAAAACATTTTTTTCGGATGAATCCAGGTTCTGTTTACACCATCATGATGGTCGCATCCGTGTTTGGCGACATCGCAGTGAACGCACATTGGAAGCGTCTATTCGTCGTCGCCATACTGGCGTATCACCCGGCGTGATGTATGGGGTGCCATTGGTTACACGTCTCGGTCACCTCTTGTTCGCATTGACGGCACTTTGAACAGTGGACGTTACATTTCAGATGTGTTACGACTCGTGGCTCGACCCTTCATTCGATCCCTGCGAAACCCTACATTTCAGCAGGATAATGCACTACCGCATATTGCAGGTCCTGTACGGCCCTTTCTGGATACAGGAAATGTTCGACTGCTGCCCTGGCCAGCACATTCTCCAGATCTCTCACCAATTGAGAACGTCTGGTCAATGGTGGCCATGCAACTGGCTCGTCACAATACGCCAGTTACTACTCTTGATGACCTGTGGTATCGTGTTGAAGCTGCATGGGTAGCTGTACCTGTACAAGCCATCCAAGCTCTGTTTGACTCAATGCCCAGGCGTATCAAGGTCGTTATTACGGCCAGAGGTGGTTGTTCTGGGTACAGATTTCTCAGGATCTATGCACCCAAATTGCGTGAAAATGTAATCAAATGGTTCAAATGGCCTTGAGCACTATGGGGCTTAACATCTGAGGTCATCAGTCCCCCAGAACTTAGAACTACTTAAACCTAACTAACCTAAGGACATCACACACATCCATGCCCGAGGCAGGATTCGAACCTGCGACCGTAGCGGTCGCGCGGTTCCAGACTGTAGCGCCTAGAACCGCTCGGCCACCCCGGCAGGCAAAATGTAATCACATGTCAGTTCTAGTACAATATATTTGTTGAATGAATACCCGTTGATCATCTGCTTTTCTTCTTGGTGTATTTTAATGGCTAGTAGTGTAGATATACCAAAAATAGTTCTATGTTAAGGTGTATACGTACGATCAGAATCACATGAAACCTTGGGTGTTTTCCGTGTTACATGACAGGGCAAACGTACTTATTAGCAGTTATCAAACAATTCCCACGATAAATAATGGTACAGCTTCAATCTGGATATGTTCATCCTAGATGTTTGAGACTTGATTAGGTCTCTCGAATCTTGTAGTTTCATCTGCTTAACGCACCTACGCATTGGTTTCAATCGGGATCCCCCGTTTATTTCAATGCTGAGGTGCCACCCAATACAGATGGCGAACCTCTACAGTGTTATTCGAGTTTAGGAAAAATACCGAGTGGTCTGAGGCGTGAATGGGAATTTCGATCGAGGACGGAGATGTATTAGTGTAGTCCGTGCAGTTGTGCAAAGTGACTGTGCCAGGGTGGCGTAGTGGTTAGCACATCTGCCTAATGAGCAGGCGACACTGTTTCGAATCTCAGCCTCCGCACACATTTTCGCTCATCGTTTCAGTCTGAATACGTAAATCACAGATGTTTGAGAACTGAAAAGTTTTCTGGAACCGCCATACTTTCATCTGATTAAAGCATTTATGCCTGGTTTTTAAAAGGGATCCCCCTTTTCTTTCGATGCTGAGGTCCTATTCCAGTACAGTTGATGACCCTCTGCAAAGCTGTTCGACTTCAGGGAAACCACCAAGTGGATTGAGACGCGAATGGAAATCTGGAGTGTGGAGGGAGGGGTGCTGGGGTGGTCCGTGCAGGTGTGCAAATCTACTGAGCCAGGGTAGTGCAGTGGCTGGCACATCAGCCGAGTGAGCACGAGACCAGGATTCGAATTTGACCTTGGTACAAATTTTCGTTCGTCCCTTCACTCTGCACTAAAAACGTCTCAGAAACCACGCAGTCTTGACAGAACTTGAACTCGCTATCATCTTCTCTCCTTACCGACGTGTTTACCTCACTACACTCGAATTCTAGAGAACAGAGATTGAAACTGATGTCAGCCATTCAGATTTTCCGCTGTTTTTTTTTTTTTAAATAAATCGACTCAGTGGAACGATGGTTCCTTCGTAGAGAAGGCAGAAAATCGTTACATTTCGGTTGATTTCAGGAAAGGGCTATCGCGGTTTTCAACACTGATATAGAGATGAGCAAGATCGTAAAGAAAACATATCGCTCGACGTCGAATCATAAAACATGGATATTTAAGCAGTATCCTCCTATCTCATCAGTTGTGTGATTACAATAAACAGACGATCGTCTTTTTCATGTGCCTTTATTCCACAGTCGCACAGGGTCAGCATGGTTACTTATGGAGTTTGTACTGTTAATACAAGGGGTGGCTGGATGCTCTTTCTGTCGACACTCCGTTAGCCCCAAAGACAGAACATTTGTCTGCATGTGGGGTTATTCGTGTGAAAGTGGCCGAAAATTGTTTAAATGTTTGAGAATTGTGTAACTGACTGAGGACTGCGTAACCAGCCCCGTATTGACATAGTGAGACGCGGAAAGCCGTATAAAAGCTGTAGTGTCGGCAGACTTGCCAACACTACGCACACTAATTGAAAGACGCGGCCAAGATGCACGCGCTAACTCACGAAGGATGGAGTGAGTTCTGAAACAGGATACGTAATGAATGCTATAAAGAAAAGTACGTAGCTTCTTGAATACTTAACTTTTAATCCATTTGTATACAGCATTCTTGATGAGACATCTGGAGATTGTGGCGATACAAGTGAGGCTCTTTAGATACATGCAATGTTACAAATGGCGCCTTGCTAGGTCGTAGACATGGACTTAGCTAAAGGCTATTCTAACTGTCTCTCGGCAAATGAGAGAAAGGCTTCGTCAGTGTAGTCGCTAGCAAGGTCGTCGTACAACCGGGGCGAGTGCTAGTACGTCTCTCGAGACCTGCCTTGTGGTGGCGCTCGGTCTGCGATCCTGACAGTGGCGACACGCGGGTCCGACATGTACTAATGGACCGTGGCCGATTTAAGCTACCATCTAGCAAGTGTGGTGTCTGGCGGTGACACCACAAAAGCAACATCAGGTTAACTAGCACACCGACCACCTTCGATAATCTGCCAGACGGATTAGAGCCGAGGTCGGCGTACCTTTCCCTCCTGAAAGCTCGCTTTAACATGCACGACTATTTTTCAGTTTTACATTAGCTTATCAGTCTTAATGGTGGTTAGACTCCGTGGTTGTGGGGTGAATTATCTTAAAAAATAAGGTAACCAGGAACTATTTGTACAAAGTGAGTCATGGTATACGAGTTTCTGGCTTTCACCCACCCTCATTTCACGTAATAAATTTAAATCTTGGTCACTACAATGTTCCAACAGACTGAATTTGGAGTACTTCAGCTTCTGCAGTTAATATACATGGTGAATCATCTAAAACTTGAACAGTCAATATTGCGGAAATACAAAATGTGCTATTCATGTGCGATTTTCGCAGAATGGATTGCTAGTCGGGGGCTCGTATCGTTAGCTAATTAACAGATTGTAATAATATTTGGAAAGCATATTTTCTGTGCAAACATACACTTTTTAGATTGAGCAATGTCTACTGACATGAAAAGAGTAAAAGTGAGGTTAATTATAATGCCACTTGTGTTTGTTGCAGGAGTCTAGTTTACGAGACATTGTATTTTGAGAAGTTCTCACACCGACACTTGCACAGTACATGTGGTAGAACTCGTAAAGAACAACACAAGAGTATGCACTCTAGTGTTCAAAATGATCACCAGCAGTGGCATTACACGTTTCCAGCCTGGTACAGAACGACTGCTGCACACTTGCTAGCATTTCAGCGAACATGTTCGGGTAGGCTGCAAGTCTCCGTCGTTGCATATTGCTGTATTTCAGCTTCCCCCTCAGGGAAACGTCTATAGGCGTCAAATCCAGTAAACGAGCCGGCCAAGGCACAGGTCCTCTGGGTCCAATCCATCGATTTGGATTCAATTCGTGAAGATATGCTGTAGTACTTCTTGTACTGTGGACTGTACAGCCATCATATTGGTGACACAGGTTCCTCCTAGTCTGCAGAGGAACGTCGTCTAGCATACGTGGAAGATGGTCTGTTAGGAGACTGTGATAGTTGTGCGCGTTCAGTGTTCCATTTATGAGAAACGGACTTATAAGCCGATGGTTGACTATCGCACACCACACACCATGGACGCTGACGCTCCACCTGACGAAGTCAACGGGGATTGTCAACCGATAAACAGGGAATGTTTCGTTAGTTTACCTGGCTATGGTTGGTAAATGTGGCTTCATCCACTAAACAAGATGCATGATGCTTCTAAACGTTCCCATGCAGCTGCTTATCGAGAGAGATGTGATAGGGGGAGGGGGGGAGGGAACTATGCCGGTGGAGAGTGCATTGGACACTTGCCTGTCTCTTACCACTTCCTTGTGCGATTGCGCAGGAGCCAACGTGCAGATCAACTGAAACTGTAGCTAGAAAATTAATTTGCAGCTGTTCTCTCGTCACTTGTTTCTTCTGTTACGTTGTCTAGGTGTTACACTACCACTTACATGTAACTTAACTGGTTGAAGAGGCTGATAATTAATGACGAGACTGTTGACGTCCAGCCGGCCGAAGTGGCCGTGCGGTTAAAGGCGCTGCAGTCTGGAACCGCAAGACCGCTACGGTCGCAGGTTCGAATCCTGCCTCGGGCATGGATGTTTGTGATGTCCTTAGGTTAGTTAGGTTTAACTAGTTCTAAGTTCTAGGGGACTAATGACCTCAGCAGTTGAGTCCCATAGTGCTCAGAGCCATTTGAACCATTTTGAACTGTTGACGTCTATTGGGATTTCTTGCCTCATACACCGTAAGACAAAGAACTCCATTCTTCCTACAATCTTCATACACCATGAGCATGTCGGCTTTTTCTACACTGGTAAATTCCATCGTCCACTTACGACCTACTGCTTGGATCGTCACACGCTGACTAGCAACTTACGAGTACAACGCACTCAAGGAAGACACACGCACACTGTAAGCAAACAGATCAACATCGCACTTGGCAACTACTCAGGATGAATGGCACAAACAAGTGTCACTGTGCAAATTTTCCAAAACACAAAATCTCGAAAACCACTTGCACCAGAATCCTGCTACAAATACCACTGAATTTCTAATTTGACCTACTTTTAGTTTGTTAAAGTCAGTAATACATCTGTTAAGACATCACGGAATACCTTCCATGGTACTGGAGGGATCTGTAGACGGTAAAAATTATAGAGGACGACAGATACTGCAATACATGTAGCAAATAAATGACAAAGGTTGCAAATGCTACTCTGAGATGAAGAGTTTGGCACAGGAGAGGAATTCGTGTAGGGCCACGTCAAACCAATCACAAGACTTATAACTTGAAAAAGTGTGTGTCTGCACAAAAGACCCACTTTCGAAGGATTATTACAATCTGTTTTCTGGTTAACAAAACGAGCCACTGGCTTCAAACCCATTCTGTGAAAACCGCAAATCAATATCATTTTTCATTTCCACAATAATTGATTTGCAAATTGTAGGTGATTCATCTTGTGTATTGAATACCTGTTCAGAATGCTAAAATTAGTTACCATGTTCGAGAGAGGAGTTTAGTAGTAGTAGTAGTAGTAGTAGTAGTAGTAGTAGTATTCCACCATGGTTCACTTAAGGAAATTTGACATGTCATGGTATTACAATTAAATAACAAAAAAATAACATAATACACTACTGGCCATTGCTACACCAAGAAGAAATTTCAGATGATAAACGCGTATTCATTGGACAAATATATTATACTACAACTGACATGTTATTCCATTTTCACGCAGTTTGGGTGCATAGATCCTGACAAATCAGTTCAAATGGTTCAAATGGCTCTGAGCACTATGCGACTTAACTTCTGAGGTCATCAGTCGCCTAGAACAGAACTAATCAAACCTAACTAACCTAAGGACATCACACACATCCATGCCCGAGGCAGGATTCGAACCTGCGACCGTAGCGGTCGCTCGGTTCCACACTGCAGCGCCTAGAACCGCACGGCCACTCCGGCCGGCAGAAATCAGTACCCAGAACAACCACCTCTGGCCGTAATAACGGCCTTGATACGCCTGGGCATTGACTCAAACAGAGCTTGGATGGCGTGTACAGGTACAGCTGCCCATGCAGCTTCAGCACGATACCACAGTTCATCCAGAGCAGTGACTGACGTATTGTGACGAGCCAGTTGCTATGCCACCATTGACCAGACGTTTTCAGTTGGTAAGAGATATGGAGAATGTGCTGGCCAGTATCCAGAAAGGCCAGTACAGGACCGGCAACATGCGGTCGTGCGTTATCCTGCTCAAAGGAAGGGTTTCGCTGGGAACGAATGAAGGGTAGAGCCACGGATCGTAACAAATCTGAAATGTAACGTCCACTCTTCAAAGTGGCGTCAATGAGAACAAGAGGTGACCGAGACATGTAACCAGTGGCACCCCATACCATCACGCCGGGTGATACGCCAGTATGGCGGTGACGAATATACGCTTCCAATGTGCGTTCACCGCGATGTCGCCAAATACGGATGCGACCATCATGATGTAAAAAGAACCCGGATTCATCCGAAAAAATGACGTTTTGCCATTCGTGCACCCAGGTTCATCGTTGAGTACACCGTCTCAGGCGCTCCTGTCTGTGATGCAGTGTCAAGGGTAACCGCAGTCATGGTCTCCGAGCTGATAGTCCATGCTGCTGCAAACGTCGTCGAACTGTTCGTGCAGATGGTTTTTGTCTTGCAAACGTCCCCATCTGTTGAATTATGGATCGAGACGTGGCTGCACGGTCCGTTACAGCCACGCTGATAAGATGCGTGTCATCTCGACTGCTAGTGATACGAGGCCGTTGGGATCCAGTACGGCGTTCCGTATTACCCTCCTGAACCCACCGATTCCATATTCTGCTAACAGTCATTGGATCTTGACCAACGCGAGCAGCAATGTCGCGATATGATAAACCGCAATCGCGATAGGCTACAATCCGACGTTTATCAAAGTCGGCAACGTGATGGTACGCATTTCTCCTCCTTACACGAGGCATCACAACATCGTTTCACCAGGCAACGCCGCTCACCTGCTGTTTGTGTATGAGAAATCGGTTGGAAACTTTCCTCATGTCATCACGTTGTAGGTGTCGCCACCGGCGCCAACCTTGTGTGAATGCTCTGAAAAGCAAATCATTTGCACATCACATCTTCTTTCTGTCGGTTAAATTTCGCGTCTGTAACACGTCATCTTCGTGGTGTAGCAATTTTAGTGGCCAGTAGTTAATATGTGTACTGGCACTGACATACTTACAGCTCTAGTTTGACAAGAATGGGAGAGGTAGTCGGCAGTGGATTTATAGTAGCAGCCACAACGGATTTACCTAAAGTAGTTTAGGGAAAGCAGGCAAAATTAAGATGGCTGGGTGAAGATTGGAGAACCCATTCGCCCAATAGGAGGCCAATAGGTCTCAAGAGTGATACCTCATTCCATTTATTTCCAGCGGAAATACTGTTTTGCAAATGGGTTATTTAATAATCTAAAAGGTTAGTGCTTCACCGTTCATTCACTTCTCGTTACCAGAGAAACATTATTTCGTAACGTAACACTAGACAGTCATTACCAGCTGACATCAGGGCAATTGCGACGAGCTTTGTGTATCCATTTCTTCATTGGAAGTGCTGAAAAAATGTGATACAATATCCCGTAACAAATAGACACAAAGTAAAACAGTTATGACGTGAAACCATGACGTGGGTGTTTCTTGAACATTCTTGGAGAAAATTACTTCAGCGGAGACGAATGCACTGCGTCAAAAGCCGGCCGAGGTGGCCGTGCGGTTAAAGGCGCTGCAGTCTGGAACCGCAAGACCGCAACGGTCGCAGGTTCGAATCCTGCCTCGGGCATGGATGTTTGTGATGTCCTTAGGTTAGTTAGGTTTAACTAGTTCTAAGTTCTAGGGGACTAATGACCTCAGCAGTTGAGTCCCATAGTGCTCAGAGCCATTTGAACCATTTGAACCACTGCGTCAAATGAAAGGCAACTACTCTGTTGTAAGACCGGACTCGACAGGAAGAGACAGTGTGAAGGTAGGTAGGAGAACGATGTTAGCCTTCAAAATGTAGTTTAAAGTTTGTTTCCATAAAAATATGTCTACAAATACGCCGACCGAAGACAAAATCGTAATGCCAAAAAATGATTACTTTAATGTAATGATGGGAATATACTTGTATAGGTTGCAAGATTACAGGTTAATGTAAGCATCAGATAAACCATTATAAATGTGAAACGTTAGTACAATAATAACCGGCGTAACCGGCGTAACGGAATTTTGCCGCAAGCGTGAAAATGTGCATGCATTGTCTTCTAGAGGTGCCGGATGTCAGATTGTGGGATGGTGCTCCATGTCTGTTGCACTTGGTCGTTTAATACAGGGGCAGTGAATGCTGTTTGTGGTTGAGGCTGGAGTTGTCGTCCGATGATGTCCCACGTGTGATGGGCTGGAGACAGATCTGGTAATCGAGCAGGCCGAGGCAACGTGTCGACGGAAGAGAGCCAGCGCGGCTTCCGGACTTGCTGTTGCCTGTACAACCGTCTCAACGACAACTCGCCTCCCCGGCACTCTGGCCCCCAGGGGCTCAGCAATCGTTTGTTGGGTACGCGGCTGGAGAGGCGACCTCGGGGTTCCCAAGTTGGCGACTGGTAGGCATAGACTTACTAAAAATACCCAGACCACTCACTGGCGTTATTGTAGTTTCCCTTATATTGAAGCCGCCATTTGCAGAGAAATGCTGTATTTGAAGTTAGTAAAAAAAAAAAAAATGGCTCTGAGCACTATGGGACTCAACTGCTGTGGTAATCAGTCCCCTAGAACTTAGAACTACTTAAACCTAACTAACCTAAGGACATCACACACATCCATGCCCGAGGCAGGATTCGAACCTGCGACCGTTGCAGTCGCACGGTTCCGGACTGCGCGTCTAGAACCGCGAGACCACCGCGGCCGGCGCTTAGTAAATGATATCAAATACATTATATGATAAAATGTAGCATACAGGTCGACTTAGCAGATGTAAAGAAAGTTTATAAGGACTCTGTACCCATTTTGTCACAAAAGTGTTGCCGGCCGCGGTGGTCTCGCGGTTCTAGGCGCGCAGTCCGGAACCGTGCGACTGCTACGGTCGCAGGTTCGAATCCTCCCTCGGGCATGGATGTGTGTGATGTCCTTAGGTTAGTTAGGTTTAAGTAGTTCTAAGTTCTAGGGGACTGATGACCACAGCAGTTGAGTCCCATAGTGCTCAGAGCCATTTGAACAAAATTGTTAAAATGAAGCAGATAGTTCAAGTTATATAAGAGATTCCAATCTAAGATAATTAAACGAAAAAAGCGATAAAATTGTGGAAAGTAAGGTAGATACAATTATGCCATACAAAAATAAATTAAATACAAATAATCGCAATAGACAAACGCAGAATATGTGCCTGGATATACCAAACAAGAATCGAAATTTAAAAACATAAAAATTTAAAAACTTAACATCTTAGGTCATCAGTCCCCTAGACTTAGAACTACTTAAACCTATCTAACCTAAGGACATCACACACATCCATGCCTGAGGCAGGATTCGAAACTGCGACCGTAGCAGCAGCGCGGTTCCGGACTGAAGCGCCTAGAACCGCTCGGCCACAGCGGCCGGCCTTTCAAAGTAGACCCTGAGCGTGCTTCGGCGACAACTGCAGGGCGCAGCGGTGAAATGCTATGTGCCAACGGGAACGGAGGTATTGGCTTGACTGCCCGGATCGCGAGGATGTTAGAAACCTGTATTAAAAAAAAAAAAAATGGTTCCTCAATCTCGAGGTGTGCTGCGCGCCAATGAGCAATGAGATGTATGGCTGTTTAGGTGGAATAGTGATTAGCGAGCGGCCTCTAGGGAAAGTGCAGTTTAAGTTCTACTCCGGCAAGCAGGGTTCTTTCTGAGTGGACCCTTATTTTCACAGATCCTCGTAGGACCGAGATGGAATCCTCGAAATTAAAATTCTCTAACTTCCAGAGGATTGGTTACATAGAATCTAGCAAGAGTGCTCATGCAGCCAGACCTCCTGACTCATTGATTTTTGAGAGTTTTTCTGTTAATAGAAACAGAACGCGTGCTGCCAGTTGCAACGTGTTTTTAATAGTTAAAAGGAAAGAGGATTGCTCTGATAACATTGCCCCTCTCTACTTTGAAAAGGCTTTACAGTGCATTGAAATGGTTCGAATGGCTCTAATCACTATGGGACTTAACATCTGAGGGTCATCAGTCCCCTAGAGTTAGAACTACGTAAATCTAACTAACCTAAGGACATCACACACATCCATGCCCGAGGCAGGATTCGAATCTGTGACCGTAGCAGCCGCGTTGTTCGGGACTGTACAGTGCATTGCTAGCACTTCAAAATCTGTCAAACAACTGAGCAATAGACACTGTTGGTAGAAACTTCTAGTTCCCAACAAGCAAAGAACCTTCAGAAAGATAAATACTTCTGGGAAGTGCTACACAATACCTTAAAGCATAGCAAAGTTGTCTTGTCATGCAGAAATATGCTAGATATTCCCAAAGAGGAACTGAAAGCTGAGTGAGCGCAAGAAGGCATTGTTCATACGCAAAATATAATGTAAAGGGTGGCAGACAATCTGATCAAATCAGACAAGTTTATACTTACTTGCAACGGCACGGAACTCTTAGACCAAGTCAAGGCAGCTTCCCTTCACCTAAGTGTGCTTCCCTATGTCTCCTGTCGAATGCGATGTTTTAAAGGCCAGAGCTTTGGGCTTACTACTCTCGATTGCAAAGGAGAAGTCACTTTAGTGGCTAGATACAAGCGTAGCAGAGACTGCAGGGCACTCAGGTAGTCGGAACAGACGAGAAATTGAGCAGGTACAGCAGATTTCATCCGATCGAGCGCCCTCAAGGTCACAAATAATCCGGCATCGCATCAAAGGTCTGGAGGCAACCGAATCTTGAGGATACAATGAGCGCAAACAACACAGCGGTCAACTGAATCCCCCTGTTTCGAATGATTCGTAAATACCATTGCATAGTTGTGGTGCTACTTTAAAATATCGGAAAATATTATATTAAAAACATAAGGACGAGTGAAATCTCTCCCGAACTGCACAAAATCTGAAATTAATCAGTACGTCTGCAATAGCGACGGTGGCAGTCGTTTAAGACCCTGGATTTGAGCCTGTAGGTGCACCAAAAGGCTGATTCCAAACGGTCTTGTGGCTTGTGGACGACTGAGGAGAAGGCATACCGTACACGGACAAGCCACAGTGTGATACACTGGTGAATCCGGATCTCCGATGAACTCATTTTCTTGAGGAACCATGAGCAGTTGCAGCCAGATGGAAAGTGGTGGATCCCAACCTGGATACGGGTCAGGTCCTGTAAGCACCTGTGACCAACCGTATCCCTTTATGGGGGGTAATGTCAAGGATCATCAGCTAAGAAGGTCTCAATGAGCTATATATTTTATACCCATAATCCAGCCACGATCTAACGAAATCTCTGTAAAACCTTAGCAGACGTGCACTGTCTTCTTGTGGGTGCTGATAACCATGACGTTTAGCGCCCCTAAACTACTAACACACACGAACGCTCCGCCGTCGCCTGTCCACAGGCTGTCAGTATCTCTGAATCGGTGTACAGGAGTTTTCAGTTTTTCACTTCGCTGGTTCAGATTAGTATCCATGGTAGTCTAGCGGGAGTCGGCACGGTAGCTCAGCGTGTCCGTCAGAGGGTTGGGTGACGTTTCTAATTAAAAAACTGAGTGAAGTATTTAACGATGAGTGTCATGTGACGTCTGCACATACCAAATGACGAGAACAATAATGAACAAAATTATTTTAAAAAGTTGGTAGACTACATGTCCAAACAAAATTATTTTTTAAATTAAAAAAAAAGCAGGCAGAGCACTGGACTGCGACCGTGGAGGTGCCAGGTTCAGTTCCGGACAGAGGCGAGATTTTTGTTCGTTTCCGTCACACCAGGACACCTTTTTGTCTGGCATCAAATGACTACCTGGGGTATTTCCTTAGTATAAATTGCGGTCGGGGCGCCAGGACTCGTCAACCGCCCACTCCTAGGGCCTGTACTCTACCTACAGTCAACTCAGTATCCTAGGCACGGTCTTGTGCCACATACCATTGATTGTGAACAGTGGAAAAGGGGGCAAAGATGAGAGATATTGAAAATAAGGTGGGCTTATAGAATCAGGAATGAGGAGATCATACACAGAACTGGTGAGGAGTGACACGTATGTAAAACATTGTCAGAACGTTAACGGGACGATAGGACATATTTTAAGACTTTCCTTATACTTGAGGAAGCTGTGGTGAACTATGGAACCCAGAACCTGTAATTTTTAACTGAATACGTTACGAAAATTATAAATGATTGTGCTTAAACTGACACACAATATTTTTAGCGCAACGTAATCTGACTTCCAAAAATCCCTACAAAACAATGGCCCTGACTAACCTATACCTTTCATGAATCACTTACCTCACAAAAATCTTCGTTACTCGAACTACTGCAATACAGCGAGCGCCACTACTGCCAGCTAAATAAAAGATTCTAACTACTGAAGGGACTAACTGCTGATATGCATAGTTAGCAAATGAAAGATTTTGATAAAGAACAAACGATGTATTTACCTTAATAGTGTTCAAAAGTCATAATATATATATATATATATATATATATATATATATATATATATATATATATATATATATATCAGTTCATGACATCCAGTCTTACAAATTTACTGTCTCTGATGGACACACGTCCAGATCATCCGCTCTCAAAACTCCGCCATCTCTCTCTCCCCACATCCACCACTGCTGGCGGCTCACCTCCAACTGCGCAACGCTACGCGCTGTTAACAGCCAACTGCCCTACACTGCAATAGCAAACCAGCCACAGACTGCACAGAGCACAGTCAGTGATTTTCATATAGAGCGCTACATCGCGTTAGCAACATAAAAACTCAAACAGCCTACTTACATAGCCCCCATGCTCCCCACAAAAAATTTTACAAATTGTTTTGCGCAGTGGCCAATACAGATTTGAAAAAAAATTTCATAATTAGAATAACAAAGAAATCAAATACACACAGTTATTGATACAATGTTGGTCAAAAGCTAAAATATTCTCACAGTCCACAAAGACAGTCCTGATCATTCATCACAGTAAAATTGCACTGTTTTTCTCCAATTCTGAGCAGTAAAAGAAAATGCACACGGAAGTAGTGGATTTCCTTGCAGTCTTGAAGAAGCAGTATTGTCATTCCAACAGAAAGATAATGCTGACTCTTGACATGCTGACAGGTAATGGTCCACAACAGAGCAAACCCACAGCAGAGTCAGTCGAAGTTTTGAAGAATATTGGTAGGTAGGTCATCACAGAGTAAACCCACTGTAGTCCTGGTAGAGATTATGGTACTGTTGGGCCACCAGAGGTGCAGACCCACTGCAGTCCTTGTAGTAATTATGGTATTGGTGGATCATCAAAGGTGCAGACCTACTTCAGTCCTTGTAGAGACGGCCAGCAGCCCTCTGTTGCGACTGTGCAGGTGCACAGTCACCATCGAAGAGTCTTGTACTGTATAGCAAGTCCATAAACCACCACTTGTGCACTCACAAACTTTTTGGTATGTCCTTAGAAGTCTTGCAGACAATATAGCAAGTCCATAAACCACCATTTGAGCACTGACAAACTTTTTGGTGTGTCCTTAGAACCAGCAATGCTGTTAACCAGTCCCTTGCTGAATTATCAACACACGTGCGAGCACTAACAGTCCCTTTTTTTCATATATTGTGCATATACTATGACCAAAAGAAACGTGTGGAGTGAAATGTAACTTAATTTGATGAACTGGTGTCATTTGCAATTTTGTAACATGAGAATACAATCACAAAGGTACAGAAAACATCATTAAAAAACATAATAATACAGATAACATTTGTAGTAATACAGGCTTTACAAAATAATAGAAATAAACATGTACATCAGTGTTACAGGAATTATGACATAAATAAATAAAATAAAGAGAATAGTTTTCGAAACATTAATTTCACACATGAGCATTGAAACAGAACAGAATAAATAATGTCTAAACATCTTTACAAAGTAAATAACACATTATTAGTACAATTCTACAACATAACTCTTACCAGATAAACATATAAAGACTGGAAGAACACAAATACACAAGGGTACACAAAAACATAGTGGAATAACACAAAAGGAAAGGACAGGGTTTGTTTTCAGTGTAAAATTTGGTACTGCAGTCCAACCCAAAACTACGTCCCATAGATCTTTCCTCTTATTTCAACATTAGTTTCCGCCAAAAAAATCCTATCCAAGCATGCTTTTGTATTCTACTGATATCCTCTGTCAAAATAGTTATTCTCCCCTGTACACTACCTTTTTGGCCAAACCATTTTCTTATAGCTTCTCAATGCATTTCTTCCAATTCATCACAGTTAGTTTATTATATAGTCTACCCCCTCTTAAGCTAACTTAAATCTACTGAGCTCAGATATATCTACTAAGGGACGAGGCAATGCAGCAGCACAAAACAATTAACACAAACAGCAATGACAAAAAAATGGAAATTGGCAAAGCAAGCAGCAGTACATCTAAATTAGCAAAGCAAATTGAACATTACAAGTAATATGAGCGAATGTGCAGCAACAAGAAAAATAAAACAGTAGTAAAACTGGCTTAACAGTGTAATACAAAGTGATATTCAGTAGCACTACGACTGGCAAACAGCAGCAGAAAATACAATAACTTATACCTAAATATGACATAGCTCAAGCAGCAAAAATAGTACACTAAAGACAACAATGCAGATAAGGGAAACGTCTATTCACATCTTAGTGACTACATCATTAAAGTGGTGCACCACAGCAAGTTATTCTACCAAAAAATTCCAAGTAATTAAAAAAAATTATGTATGCAGTTACTGTTATTAATCTCTTCTTATTGTTCAGACAGCTGGCGCACGTGGCTGCCTGCTGTGTGAGTCATTGTCTGTCTCTTTGTTGGCGCGCATCGCTATTGGGATTAGGAGACCTAACTTCTACAAATTCACCTTGTCGAGAGAGTCCTGCCGTGTTTGAATCCCGCCAGTTCTGATGAAATTCACGTCTGTCGTTATGTCGGTAGTTTACATAGTTTATTTTTTGTCGGTCATGTGGGGGAGAATTTCTCCCAGAATCGTAACTGCGCGGTGGACTGTTGCGTCTGAAGTTATTCTGTCTCCCTTGATAATAATTATTTTGGTTCCCATATTGTCTGTTTCTCTGATTGTCTCTGTGATAGTCATTACCGCAGAGAGGTGATCTTTCCCTGTAATTATTACTACTATGCCAACGGTTGTCATACGGGTGGTGTCTGTTTTGGTCACGATTTAAGTTGTAAGAATAGCCTTGTTGTGTCCAGTTATTATTTCTGTCATCGCGGAATTGTTGTGCTTCTGTTTTCGCGTTCCGCGATTGTCAGTGTAAATTTCCAATTCTTGGAACAGTCCCTGAAAGGCTTCAATGTCGTCTTTGAAACGTCCTGCCAAAATAACATGTCGTAAATGTTCAGGCAATTTGATTAAACAAACGCGGATGAGTTCTGAGGGACTGTATGGGTTTGAAAGATATTGATTCTTAACATGTCTTCAAACTATTTGACAAGACTGCAAAATTCAGATAGTTCAAAGTGTTTCATCTTCATGATGCTATGTTTTAATCGGTCTTGTGTAGCTTGAGACCAATATGCCGAGAGGAAGGCATGATAAAATTCTCCTTCACTGTGACAATCGTGAATGACCGATCGCATTCTTACAGCTGGTTCATTCTCTAAGTAGCCACACATAAATTCTAACCTGTGCTCCAATGACTAGTTGGGAGGAAAACAATGAGAGAATTGATGAACCATGCTTGTGGATGAATGTCGTTGCCAGAATTCTTGAATGTTTTGAATTTACGTGTAGTAATAAACAGCTTATAGTCAAAATCATCATGTCGGCGAGTCGCATATCGGTCATTGTTACTTCGTTTCAGCGGTTCCACCTCAAAATTCGGTGTACCTTGCCAATTTCATTCATAATTTTCGAAGTGCCCTGTGTTATTATTTTATGGCTGTTCCGTATTTCTATATCCCTCTTCCCCTATTGGAGCGCGAGTGTCCTCTGAAATACGTAATTCTTGTATTACCTGCGTCAACTGATCTTGTACTTCCCGGATTTCTCTTATGTAGTGTGTATCGATTTGATTTTGATATTGTTTGAATTTTCTAATTTGTTCGTACTCTTCTGTGTCAGTGAAGGCTCTGGGTCTTGTGTCATTCAGATCATCATCTACCTTTGTAGATAAGTTAGTGAACTGATCCGAAAGTTCGGCAACTTTCTCCGATAGTGAACTGATTTCCTCAGTGTGTTTTTCCGAACCAAGTTTCAGAATGTCCATTTGTGTTGAAATCGTATCTACTGTGTCCTTTAAGTTTCCCTGAGTTTTTGCAAATTGCGTAACCGAATCGGTAGATGCAACTGAGTCAATTTTAGCTTGCAAGGTGTCGTGATTTTCATAACAGTAGTTTGCAGTTCCTTTATGGCTGCTTCGTGATTCTGTAATGCATTTTCATGACGCGTAAAAGTAGGTTGGAAATGCTCACAAATTTGTTTTTTTACGTCATTACAGACTTTTTGGCATTTAGATTCGATTTGAAGTAACTCAGCAGTTAAACCTTCACGTGTTTGTTCATACGTGGTGTCTATCTTTTGAAGCTGTTGAATTTGTTCCATTGCGTCTAACTTTTGAAGATTTTGTTCCATTGTGTCTAACTTTTGGAGCTTTTGTCCCATTTGTTGCATTAATTGTAATAACAATGCACTGGTGTCTGAAACATGTTCCTCAGTGCTATTCGGCAGTGCATTTCAGCCGGCAATATTCCCATTTTAAAAATCAGAAAATGTGTCTTGACTTACTTGAGAAAACGGTGAGGATGCAAAACCTGAATCTACAGTATTTGCAAGATTGTGCCCTGTCATTTCGGAGTCCTGAGGCTAGCTGTTGCCGACCGATCGATCGATAGTGCTTCCCTGTTCACTATTTGTTTCACTGTCTACACAATTATTTGCCGCCCGCTCCATTTCCCTTTGCACAATTACCAAATTACTACGTTGAATGTCTGTTAATTCCTTACACGGTGGTGCTGATAAGCTACGCTGGTCGTCACTATCATTTCTCTGTTTATTTTGGAACCAACTGTTGTTACGTTCTTCACGGGCCATTATTGTCACAATATTTCACACGAATAACACAGAAAAGCACATATTTGAAGAGCAAAATAAGAAAACACATTAACATAGCACTGAAAATAATATCTAGTTAATTGCAAGCGCAGCTGCGAAATACTTGGTGCAAATCTACATGCCTGCCACAACTGTTTTACTGTACAACAATGAAAAACTACAACCACAAAGGAAATTCTCTCTATAATTACGCGCTAGCAATAAACAATAGCTACACAAATTACACAAACTACAAGAAAAAATTCAGAAGATTCCAGTGAGGTATCTTCAGCTAAGAGTCGACATATGAAACGTCCCCTTAGAAAAATTTATGAATTACTGTGCTGGTAAACCCCTTACGTTATTTCATTTTCAAACAGCTGAGCAGAACTGAACGTACTCAGACATTTCGCTCTTTACTCATTCTGATCATCACTAAACTGACGCACAATATTTTTTGCGCAACGCAATCTGACTTTCAAAAATCCCTACAAAACAATGGCCCTGACTAACCTATACCTTTCATGAATCACTTACGTCACAAAAATCTTCGTTACTCGAACTACTGCAATACAGCGAGCGCCACTACTGCCAGCTAAATAAAAGATTCTAACTACTGAAGGGACTAACTGCTGATAGGCATAGTTAGCAAATGAAAGATTTTGATAAAGAACAAACAATATATTTCCCTTAATAGTGTTCAAATGTCATAATATATATATATATATATATATATATATATATATATATATATATATATATATATATCACTTCATGACATCCAGTCTTACAAATTTACTGTCTCTGATGGACACACGTCCAGATCATCCGCTCTCAAAACTCCGCCATCTCTCTCCCCACATCCACCACTGCTGGCGGCTCACCTCCAACTGCGCAACGCTACGCGCTGTTAACAGCCAACTGCCCTACACTACAATAGCAAATTACAACAATGCAAACCAGCCACAGACTGCACAGAGCACAGTCAGTGATTTTCATATAGAGCGCTGCATGGCGTTACCAACATAAAAACCTAAACAGCCTAGTTACAAAGTGTTCAAAATATTTTATTTCAAACAGCATTCCTGGCTGACTCTGGTATCTCGATATTAGACACGTCTCAGAAAATCAACGTCTTTGTATCTCGTTTATCTGTTTAAGTTGTTTTTGATCATTTTAAACTAAACTAATAGAACTAGTATTCCTCCCTTCCTCTTCTTCTTCTTCTTCTAACATTTGTGATATAAGATTGTACTATTCCTGTAAATAATATTTTATGTTAAATAATAGCGCTATTTCAATTATTCGCTCTTCATTTTGGTAGCATAGTAGGAAACTCTGCGTTTCCATAATAAATGTAAGATTGTTTTCGTCTTCTCATTTCAACATTTGTAGGTCCCACCTGCAACCAATATTTTCAACAAAGTCCGATTCTGACTATTATTACTAAGCTAAAACGCCTTTTTATATTAATGATTATTAATCACACAGTTTCCCGTCACTGAGCCCGCTGCTATCCGGTGATGTCTGGCATGAAGCTAATTCTTGCATGAGAATGAAAGTAAATTCATACGAGTAAAAGTCATTTCATGTCATAAGAAAAGACCAAGAAAACCGTACCTTCTTGCCAATCTTACAATTACATGTTCTCTTTTCTTATCGACATCGACAATGTGATGTATACTTTCTTCGATAACATTTTTACATTCGTGAACCAATTGAAAATAACGAAATCCATACGGAGGAAGAAAGGTGATACATTACACTGCCGACCGTTTTACAGGAAAATTTTGAAACAGTTTTTTGTCACTATGTTATTACAGCTATGTTACTACAGATTGTTTTTCTCTGTTTCAGGTACTGGATGGAGCCTGAAAGTTGAAGTAATTCTTATTCAACATCTTGGGACGAATCCTGAAAACTTTATCCTATTCGTCAGCTGGGATTGTGTTCAGATGTGTGTTATCATTGAAGTGAAAGTGGCTCTTGATTTTGAGAGACCTACGACGGCTAATTCACTGTGTTACGCACCTTACATCAGTGTCCTCATCTTCGTTCTAATATACTGTAACTGTTTCTCTAGGAGACCATGGTATCCAATGAAGGGCAATATACCTAAGAACTTTTTTTACACATTCATTGGATAACTCAAATCTGCGATCAGTCTTATGTGTAGCATATTGCACACTGTCACTGGAAATCAAGCTCAGTACCCGTTCATCAGAAAATTCTTCAAAGTAAACAATTGGAGACTCTTCTTTCAGTGTTACTACCGGATTACAGTTGCACTGTTTATTTTCCGGTGGATCTGGGTAGTCATACTGTAAGTTACATCTTCTGTTGTTGAATTAGATGAGATATTAGCTTACACCTTTCATTTTCTTCTCGCGATGGTTTGCATTTTCCTGTTCCTCCCTTTCTTCATTAGTATGGACTCCAGAGGTACCTGGCACATCAGATGGAAAAATATCTACCAATAGATTTTTGCCAGTATCGTCACATTCGGATATGTCATCTATGAGATCTGAAGAGTGGTTGACAATGCCAATGGCCTTATTCACTTCATCCTCATCACCTCATTACAGAAGAAGCTAAGATATTGGACAGTGTCATTTACAGTTTCTTGAATTTATCTTATAGAAAGTGCTTTATAGCGGCTCATTATGCCTTGAGAGAGGAGAAACTGTTCGGCCATGAGCACTAAATGGGGATAGAAATTCAGAGAGCTTTCATGGGAAAATAAAATAAACCTTGGAAATTAAAGACCGATAAACATTTTCTAAAGCCATTACAGAACATACCAGTACACAGGTGCTGGAAGTTATTTATGTAATAGTGTAACTTATCCTGTACTAAATATGTTCGACTCTTGTAACTCTGAGAAACTTTACTTTTTCAGACAAATAATACTATACAGGTCACTCGTTTAAGGACAGCTGACTAATAGTCAAAACACAAGCTTCACCAAGGTTTCGAAAACTATACAAAATAGTAACAATTGCTGCCAACTTAATTACAAATACACAACTTCCGTCACAAAGACAAATCTCAAATGGGGATCGATACTAAACACAAGGATCGGGATTAATTTAAGAAAAACACGTGAAATTGTGCTCAATGTGTCATTTATAATTCCTTACAAATATTTTTTATTTAATGACAATTCTATCATGAATCAACTAACAGTTACCAGGACTCTTGCGAAATACGTACAAATAGTTAATGTTTTTCAAACAAATCATAGTTTATAAAGACATCTGCATTATGCATAAAATTACTAATAGTAATCAAAAATGCGAACTGCAAACAAAGTTCGTTCGATTACAAAGAGTTAATTAATTTAATGAACCTGTGGTGACACTCAGTCCCCTCAGCTAGATCACAACTCTGGGATAATCCCACAACAGGACTTGAACACAATTCAAACATTAAATAAAAGGCACTGAAATGCGTACAACTGCTCTCAGATAGACAAGATAAGGCCAAGTAGACAAGATACGGCCAAGCTGTTCAAACTCTACCCGAAGCAACAGTAGTACCCTTAAGTACTTAAATAAACTACCGGGCTCCTAAAACACAATTAAAAAGATAATGACAATTAAACCCCCAATTTGTATAGAAATCAAGAAACTCAGTGCTCAGCTTGCCCACGAGGGCCTTACATTAACAACAATACTAAGTCAACTGCTTCCAAATCCGGCAACACCCACGCTGTGGCACGATACCAAAAGATAACAAAGTACTCAACTTAAGGCTGTAACGGGAGACCCGCAGAATAGAGTGTGACCTACCAACACATAGGCCTCGTGCGATGACGGGAATGCCGCCGAAGCAGAAGGAAAACACGTCCCAGCTCGGTACCAGCAAAACAGCAACGCATCAACCGCTGCCGATACAAGGCTATCAACATATACCAAACAACAAACAGTAAAATATATTTGATAAAATTAAATAACACAGTAATACTTAAACGGGCTATTAAAGATTCAACTATTAAAACTTCAGTATGGGAGCGGCCCGTTCATAATATTGCAAGTTGACCTTCACAGCATTAATAAGAAGCACTGCACAAGAGCATTTACAAGAATAATTACGTAATAATTCAAACAGGATTTAAAAGGTCATGATAAACTTTTACCGGGGCTCATTGGCACTGTAATTGGGATACGCACCAAATGGCAGGTGGCCAGTTAAACTGTAAACGTATAACCGAAGGGCTCCTCAGCACGGAGCAAGAGAGTGTGCAAATACAAGCACGCACACACACACACACACACACACACACACACACACACACACACACACAACCTACACGTGTATACCTTTAGGCTGAGCGCACACAACTTCAGTTAGAGGTCAAGTCCTATAACTCGCCCCAGCAAGGTCTCTGGGGTTTACAACAAACAGAAATTATAATCGGTAGTATCAAATAATAATAAGAAATCATGATTTCAGGTACAAGATTAGCATTGCAAAATACTAGCCTGGGGCATCCAGAAACCTCCAGATTAAGACACATAGCCCCAAAGGGGTCACCGGAAGGCATAAAGAAACTGGATTCCTGGACAGGTCAAACCGGACAGAACAACAATCTTTGGGTGCAGTACTTACTAAACAATCTTCATAGATAATTTCGAACAAATGCCAAGGAGGCCAACAGCTCCAGGGCTCCAGATTGGCAAAAGATAATACTGCCCTGCTGCTCGTGGCTGCTAACAAGTTGTTCAGTACGTCGCTACTGATTGATGCACATCGTAACCAGGTTGCACGCGACGAGAGCCGCTCCTTTCCGACTAATCTCACCCGTAGCAACGGTCAATGCTTCAGGAAAACGGAGGGCCCCATAGCCCAACCGTCAATGGTGTTATCTTGCTGCATTCGTCTGGACGCCGAAAACTCCGGCAAACCCGTCTAGCTCCGTGTCCGACACACCACTCACCACCACACAGCCCCAGAGGGAACTCATAGGCCACAAAGATCGTACGACAAGGACCAGAGTCGATGGAACAAGGGTACAAATGGCGCCAGTAGCGTCATGGGCACACCCTCGTGGAAGCCACCACGGCTCAGGGACCATAACAGTTAATGAGTTAATAGAAGAGAATTCAAAGGTGTATAATGATGACAATATTAATGGCAGCTCCACTGCATACACGGTTCTACTATCATGGTACATCAAAATATGACTCTCTCATTAGCGTCATGATACAGCTGACGGTGCCTCCCCTACATTATATTCACCATGCCAACGAAGTTGTACCAAGTCCTAGCAAAAGAAGAAGAGCAAACAGTTTTTACACTGGTTTCTACAGTAATACAGTAAGTCAGTGGCATCCAAACAAATAAGAGTGGACTTTAAGCGTGATAAACCAAACTCAGTTAAATCTAAATTTTAAAAAAAAAATTGTTGACACGAGCTGGCGAGCACAGGCATCAACAGTTAATATCACCAATGTGACAGAAGGAAGCTACCCAACCATGAATCCTTCAACAAATAATAATCAGTCGCATTACATACTCGAATAATAATCGTGGAGTCAGCAGCTCGTGGGCGTGCGGTAGCGTTCTCCCTTCCCACGCCCGGGTTCCCGGGTTCGATTCCCGGCGGGGTCAGGGATTTTCTCTGCCTCGTGATGACTGGGTGTTGTGTGCTGTCCTTAGGTTAGTTAGGTTTAAGTAGTTCTAAGTTCTAGGGGACTGATGACCATAGATGTTACGTCCCATAGTGCTCAGAGCTAATAATCGTGGAATGGTGCAGGGGCAGAAAGCACAATTCAGCGAACGTGTTAAATATAATGAAGACACACGCATTAATGATGAGTTATAATTGCCATGATGACTGTAAAAATATTGTTCAGGCCTCTATGAATGCTGTTGTGGGGATAATTCTGACTATAGTCAGTACTAACACATGCGCTTCTGTAAATGTGATTTCAGTGAGTCTGCTTAGTAAAATTAGTGAGGTTACGAAGATGCCTACTTACCCAGCACAAAACTGCAAAATTATTGGAACAGCCGGTGCCAGGTTGCGACATGTTAAGCTGCAGACACAAGTTGAGGTAATTATAGGAAATAGAACCATAGTTTGCTCGTTTCTAGTTATATATGGACGATAGTCGAATCACCTTTGTCATGGGATTTCTGATGGAGAGGGACGCAAAAATAAACTTCTCGTCAATGGTGAAGCCAAACGTGGTAAATTGTGCCAAGGCATAAGAGGCAAGCTTATTAAAACGAAAACTTCACAAATTAACAGCCAACTTCCTCACTGTAGTACTGTGAAGCGTGATGAAGCTGATGAAGATAAATGACACAGTGGTAGTCTCCTGAAATATTAACTCGCAACAGCAGACCAAACTAAAAAAAATGTTAACAATATATTAACATGTTTTAATAAGAAGCCAGGTATCATACGTACTTGTCAAAAGCACATGGAAGTAATTCAGCACAAAATTTACTGACAAACTCCATACAATGAAAGACAGTAGGTCCATAATTAATAACGCTTTCTTTAATGACGCACAAGGCAAAAATTAACTTTATACCTGGTAACAAATGCTCTCTCTGATCATGATGCACAGTCAGTCAGGATAAATGACTTAGTGTCTTACACTATGGGTACACTTCAGTAGAAGTCAATTAGAATCATGAATGACTACAGATCCAATGTTTTTAAGAGTAGTTTACAAGAAACAACCTGGAATGAAATTTATAAATAACAAATTGCCAAGATAAAACTTAATATGGTCCGTGGTACATTCATATCAGTATCTGAAAATAGCTTTCTGCATAAGCTAATCAGAAGGGACGTTAAACAGACATGTAAAAAACCATGGATCATAAGGGGATTAAAGTGTCTTGTGAAAGGAAAAGGGAAATGTATATTTTGGCAAGAACAAGTAGAGACTTGGCAGTAGTTGCACGCTACAAAAACAACTCAAAATTACTAAGAAAGATTATTAAAAAATCAATAACCATCCACATAATCTCAGTAATCAATATTTCTGACAACAGCGTTAAGGCAATATGGATTATTGTGAAGCAAGAGACAGGACAACCAACCACAGAAGAGGATAACACTACTCTTGAATTGATTGGAAAGGTTATAAATGACAAGTAACAGGTAGCAAATGCATTTAATACTCATTTTTAAACATAGTAGAAAGCATAGGGATCAAAAGTTCAAGAGAAAGATCACAGCAATATGATGAAGAACTAACTCTCATAAAATTACATCATATGAATGTACCACCAACTTCTGAAATTCAGAGGGTCATACATTCTCTGAAGAATAAAAGCTCTTCTGGTTTTGATGGTGTTTCCAATAGAGTACAAAGATTTGTTCCCATGTAATAAGTCCGGTATTGTCTGAAATATGTCATGTATCACTAACTCAAGCCATTTTTTCAGAGCAACTAAAATAAGCCATTGTTAAATGCCTCTTAAAGGTAGTTGATAAGAGAGATGTCAGCAACTACCGACCTATTTCACTGCTGACATTATTTTCCAAATTTTTTGGGAAGGTGATTTATTCTAAAATAGTATCTGATCTCGGCAACAATAATATCCTCAGAAAATCACAGTTTGGGTTTCAGAAGGATTACTCTACTGAGAATGCCATTTACATGTTCACACACCAGATATTACAAGCATTAAATAACAGAACAGCACTGGTAGGTATTTTCTGTGATCTTTCCAAGGCATTTGACTGTGTGAATCATAGTATGCTCCTAGACAAACTGAAGTTTTTGGGATCGATGGTATAGCCAACCAATGAATCGTGTCATATCTAACCAAAATAACGCAGAAAGTTGTATTTAGTAGTAATTCAACCAAAGGAATACAGGGACATAATTCTGACTGGGGAGAAGTCACGTACGAGGTTTCCCAAGGCTCAGTCTTAGATCAACTACTGTTTCTAATATATGTAAATGATGTACTGTCTAATGTACATCAAGCAGATTTCGTTCTTTTTGCAGATAACACCAGTATTGTGATCACACCCAGTATACATACAGAAATGGAAGAAATGGTGAACAAAGTTCTAAAAGTATTACTGGTTTTCTGCAAACGTTGTCACCCTGAATTTCAAAAAGACACATCATATTCATTTCTGCACCTCTAGGGGTACCACACCAGTGATAAGTGTAACATATGGTGATGAAACAAGACATAGGGTGGAAACTTCAAAATTCTTAGGGGTCCATATTAATGAGAATTTAAATTGGGAAAAGCACGTTTTGGAACTCCAAAAACAACTTAGTTTAACTACATTTGCGCTACGAATCATAGTAAATTTTGGGGAGAGAGAAATCAGTAAGGCCGGCCGGTGTGGCCGAGCGGTTCTAGGCGCTACAGTCTGGAACCGCGCGACCGCTACGGTCGCAGGTTCGAATCCTGCCTCGGGCTTGGATGTGTGTGATATCCTTAGGTTAGTTAGGTTTAAGTAGTTCTAAGTTCTAGGGGACTGATGACCTCAGATGTTAAGTACCATAGTGCGAAGAGCCATTTGAAACATTTGAAATCAGTAAGTTGACATATTTTGCTTATTTTCATTCAGTAATGTCATATGGGATAAAGTTCTAGTGTAACTCACATTTAAGAAAGAAGGTCTTCATTGCCCAAAAACGTGTTCTAAGAATAATATGTGGTGCCCACCTGCGATCATCTTGTGGACATTTGTTTAAGGAGTTGGGATTTCTGACTATTGCTTCACAGCATATTTATTCCCTCATGAAGTTCGTTGTAAGTAATCCACAACAGTTCAAAACGAACAATTAGGTACATATTTACAATACTAAAAGAAAAAAATGATAGTCATTACTCAATGTTAAGTTGTCTTTTGCACAGAAAGGGGTGACAACGCTGCAACAAAAATTTTTCACTACTAACCCAGTGACATAAAATGTCTAACAGACAGAAAGGTAAAATTTAAAAATAAACTGAAAGAGTTTCTGCTTGACAACTACTTCTATTTCATAGAAGAATGTATTTTTGTAATGTGTAAAAGGTGGTGGGTAGGAATTTCTAACTCACTCTGTATATCTTGGTTTCATTCTGGGGAGAAAAAATGTATGGTCATGCTTAGAGTGCAAATAGATGTACAAATTAATTTGCAATATGAATGTAAAATGACTTGTTCCACATCATGACGATTAATCGTGCAAAGTGATACATGGAATATGAAAGTAACTAACTAACTAACTGACTGAACAGAACGAGAAATGTATACTAAAGAGATACAACAGATGTTAGTGTTGTATCCGTAATTGGAGAAACAACTAATAACGATTGGCGTGAGTTCCAAATTCTGTTTATTGCCAACAGTTCCACAATAACAACACAACTTGGTGCTTGATCAAGAGCAGCGACTGGGCTGCAGAGCCCAACTCCGGTATGGTAAACAGTAGTAGCTCAGTGTAGCGTCGTTCCTGGGTGCGACGTCGACGTAGCAAGTAGGTAGCCCAACACGAGACTGCCAGGCGTGACTGCGTATGCGGCTATACAGGGCGAGTGACGGAGGAATATGCCCGCCGTAACCGAGTCCGCTTGTCGTGTCCTGTTATGATTGGCGTCGCGGCCTCACGTAACTATCTCTCGGGAGGACGCCGGCCGAGGTTGCCATTACAGTGTGGAGGCACTCAGCGTGTGAGGCCCGCGCCTGTGCTGTACAGCTGTGCAGAGCTGCACATAAGCGGGGCGTGCCGGCCGTTGGCTGTATGACGTAAAGACCGCGGCCACGCAGCTGTAGGCGCCACGGTGTGAGCATTGACTATACCACACTCTTCCCCCCCCCCCCCCCAAAGGCCTCACCGTGGTGCTGTATTGAGACGGGCCATGGCGACGATGGGGCGGTCGTCGAGGCCGTAGACAGGGGCCGATCAGGAACTTGGTCCAAACAGTGTGGAGCTGCATTCCGCCAGACGCTGTGAGGGGGGGGGGGGGGGGGGCGGTGAGACTGGATGAACAGCCGGTGGCAGAATGTGCCTCCTGCCCAGCATACCCCGAAGAATCTGCTGCTGGAGTCGGGGTGTCCAATTCCATAGGTGTGGCTGATGGTAATGGAGGCAGCGGCTGTGACTGCGACAACGGTATTTGCAGCGTCCGATGCGTCTCTGGCAGCGGTGACGACCTGGACCATGATGGGAAAGACTGCATCACCCGAGGCTGTGGAGGCTGTGGCTGGTACGTGGACGCACTGCAGGAGGCGCCTGAGAGCTGGCACATATCCCGCCACCGTGGACTGCTGGATGGGATGCCCTCTGCAGCAACAGCCCCTGGAACCAAAAGGTCCATGACAGAATCGGGAATTGCGTGGGAACGTAGCTGATTGTGGTGTCTGTGGTGGGTGTGCCCTGATCTGTCCCGAATGACATAGTTCGCCCTGCCCAAAGGATGGACGACAGTTCCAGGTTCCCAAGCATGATTCTTATTGAAGACCCTGAAATACACTTTGGAATGTGCAGAGAATTTGGTCGAAGGTGCAGAAGCAGCTGGAGATTGCTGAGGATGGAAAAGATCCAATGTTGTCCAGTGAGACCTACCATGTAGAAGTTCAGCCAGTGACGTGTCGTCTTGGGCGATAGGAACAGGTCAGAGCATTATCTTTAGAGTGAGACTGTCGTAGCTTTGTCATCTGTGCCTTGAAAGTACGCACAAACCGTTCAGCTTCTCCATTTGATTGGGGGGAGAATGACGCCGACGTGATGTGTGTAATGCCATTGGCCTTACAGAAGGAAGCAAATTCTGATGACGTTAATTGTGGGCCATTATCAGACACTATGGTGGTTGGCAACCCTTCTCGGCTAAATATGGTTGACAGA
Source organism: Schistocerca nitens (assembly GCF_023898315.1). NCBI lineage: Eukaryota > Metazoa > Arthropoda > Insecta > Orthoptera > Acrididae > Schistocerca > Schistocerca nitens. The sequence continues at coordinate 545,844,826 of NC_064614.1, forward strand.
GCCCAGATTGTATTGGCTGAAGTTGTGGAAGTCATAGGAACGACGAAAGGAAATTTGGAAAAAGTGTCCACAACGATCAGCCACCTTTAACCCCAGAATGGCCCTGCGAAGTCGATATGAGGACGTTGCCAAGGAGCTGCTGGTTGATGTCAAATGAAAAACTGTTGATGAGGGGCAGGTTGCTGTTCTGCACATTACTTGCAATGTGTAACCATTTTTTCTATATCCTTGTCCATTCCCAGCCAAGTGCAATGGCGCCTGCCAACTGCTTCATCCAGACAATGCCCCAATGTCCTCTATGAAGTAATTCCAGCACTTTGTCATTTGGCATATGCAAGAGCACCACTCCACTTTGGATAGTAAAGGCATCTCGCAGTGGGTACCAATGTCATAGAGACTCACTGGGAAGTTGCGTCTTATCTTCAGGCCAGCCTGTTAAAATAAACTGGCGAAGGGGTAGCAGGATGTCATCTTGCCCTGTGGCGGTGGCGATGGGATGCGATGATCAGTTGGGAAGGAAGATAGTGATGCCTCATCCCTCTGGTGAATATGGAAACAGGCGTCCTCGGAAGAGTCAAAAGTCGTCTCTGGTCTGACAGGGAGACGAGATAGAGCATCAGGATTGGTGTGATGAGTCGTGGGGCGGTAGATGATGTCGTAATTATAATTGGCCAGGATAAGCGCCCATCGTTGGAGCTTTTGAGCAGTTCGGATGGGCACTGGGTTGGCTGGATGGAATAGGCTGGTGAGAGGCCTGTGGTCCCTTAGCAGAAAGAATTTTCTTCCATACAGGTACTGGTGGAACCTGGAAACGCCGTAAATATAGCTAACGCCTCTTTTTCCAATTGGCTGTAGTGTACTTGAGCCTTGTTGAGCAACTTCGATGCGAACGCAATTGGCCTGTCCGTGGAACCGACTTTGTGAGACAGAACTGCGCCAATGCCATATGATGAATCATCTACTGTGAGGACCATGGGTTTCGCTGGATCAAAGTGGACGAGGCATCTGTCATTCAGCAGAATGTTTTTTAAGGTCTGGAATGCCGTTTCTTGCTGGTCTGGCAACCGAAATGGAACATGTTTCCGTTGAAGCAAAATTAATGGCGCTGCAATCTGAGCCGCAGTTGGTATGAACCGAAGATAGTATGAAATCTTGCCAAGGGCAGCTTGCAGTTCGGTGAGGTTCCTGGGAGCAGGAAACTTCCGGATAGCGTCCAAGTGCTTGGAAGACGATCGAACATCACTGGAGTCGATGACATGACCTGGGTACTCTATCTGATGACAAAATAATTCGCATTTTTCTCTGTTGCATTTGAGTCCACCGTCAGCGAGGGTTTGGAAGAGGCATTCCAGGTTGTGGAGGTGCTCCTTGAAGGAGCTGCCCGATATGATGTCATCCAGGTAGTTGGTGCAAGAGGGGACCCTGGACGTGAGTTGCTCTAAAAACCTCTGGAAGATGGCCGGTGCCGAAACACTGCCGAAAGGCAACCGTCGATATTGGAACAGCCCGATGTGACGATTGATCACCAAAAAGGATTTTGTAGCATCATCTAAGGGAAGTTGTAGACAGGCATCCTTAAGATCGATCTTTGAGGAGAAAACACCCCCTTGCAACTTGTCCATTAACTGTTCTGGGCGAGGGAGTGGGTACAAGTCCACGACACACTGTGCATTAACTGTGGACTTAAAATCGGCGCAAAGACGTACCTTCCCATTGGGTTTCCTGACCGTGACGAGGGGTGACGCCCACTGACTGGTAGCTATGGGCTCGATGACACCCAGTCCCTGCATCCGTCTGAGTTCGGCGGCAACCTCATCCCAAATTGCATGAGGAACATCTCGTGCTTTTATGAATCTTGGCCGTGCATTCTCTTTCAGTGTGATGTGTGCAAAAAAAAAAAAAAATCTTTGGCTTTGCCTAAGGTGTCCTCAAAAAGATGGTGATATTTGTCACATAGTTTCCTGATGCTCTTCTTCGGAACGTGGGAAGTGATTATTGCCACATCATCTGAGATCTGGAAGCCGATAATATTGAAGGCGTTGAGACCAAAAATGTTGGGGCCGTCATAAACTTGCAGGACTGTGACGGGAATTGCCTTGGTCGTAGATCGGTATTGCATCTGTAGAAGGCATGTGCCCAAGATGTCAATGCGATCACTGTTGTAGGTGCTGAGGGCCTGTGTGGAAGGCTGAAGTTGTGGGAAGGCTAGTGTCTCGAAGGTGCGCCTATTGATCAAGGTAACAGAGGGCCAATTGTCCAGCTGGAATTTGACAGTCTGGTATGCAACTTTAAGCAGAATGAAAAGTTTCTTCGACTCACGTACAAGTTTAGAGGGCCGCTGAGGCACCTGATGGGCAGCAAGGGCTTGTAGATGGCAAAAATGCTATAACAAGTTTGAACTGTTACAGGCTCATCAGAAACTGACTGGTGTAGGAGCGCGTCATCGTCAAATTCGACCTCATTGACACCCATTGGTTCAGAACAGCTGTTAGCCATGTTTGTGGGTTGGCCCCGTAGTTTCTTGGGGCACAAGGACTGTATATGACCAATCTGACAGTCGTCTCGATCATGGGAGATGTAACAGGGCAGGACTGCAATTTCCCACTAGTACGTTGGTGCTGCGAGCGTACTGTCTGCTGCTTACGGTGCCCAGTGGGACCGGTACCCCGGTGCAAAGGAGAGTGGCGATTGTTAATGGCGGCCACCACAGGTGGCGACATTTCCATTTCTGCAGTGTCAAACAACTCCTGCGCCTCAGTTATTCGAATGACGTCCTCGAGCGAGGGATCAGACAATTTGACAACTTCTGCCCTAAGTCTGGAATCCGTAACATTCTGGACAATGGCGTCACGCAGTATGGCGTCCGCATAGAACTCGCCACAGGTGCACTCAAACCGGCAGGCGCGAGTCATACTACGAAGTGCCATGAGCCATTGTCTATATGACTAAGTGGGTTGGTGCTTCGTTCGAAAGAACTTATATCGCGCAGCCGCCATCAGAATCCGTGAGTCGAAATACTTGTCTAATGCAGCAATAACTTCCGGGAAGGGGACTTATTCAGGCTGCGTTTATGGGAACAACTTGATACAAATGCGCAAAATATCCACGCCAACCCACGAAAAAAAATATGATTTGCGGATATCACCTGACATGCTGCAAAATGTTGAAATAGCTGCAACTTGTAATCGATCCTTTCCTCTGTGGCAGCATCGAACTTGCGGAAGGGAGGCGCTGATCGCTGCCGGTAGCCGCTGTCCTCTACCTTCGTGGTTTACTAAATCAAGGACCCCTGCAGTATGTGACGATCCTCCTAGAGCTGTTTCACTGTCTCCATCAGTTGTATAAACTGCAGCGACTGAAACTTAAAAAGATCGCGTTACGATACTAGTTCCTCCGTTTGTGAGGTAGACATGACAAAACAACCAGAGGCACCAAGGTACACAAAAAACAACAAAAGAGGAGCTCCCCAACCACAAAGTTATCGCCGTCCGCTCCTGAAATCAGAGAACAGACAATACCCCTCGAAGGAGGCGATGAGATACAGAGGTGCACTGAGATATGTGACACTGCCGTACCGTCAGTGGGCACTGAAGTAAAATCGGAACCAGCCTCTGTCGCCACTAGTTTGTTGTATCCGTAATTGGAGAAACAACAAATAACGTTTGGAGTGACTTCCAAATTCTGTTATTGCCAACAGTTCCACAATACTAACACAACTTGGTGCTTGATCAAGAGCAGCGATTGGGCTGCAGAGTCCTAGCCCGGTATGATAAGCGGTCGTAGCACATTGTAGCGTCGTTCTTGGGTGCGACGACGACGTAGCAAGTAGGTAGCCCAACACGAGAGTGCCAGGCGTGGCGGCGTATGCGTTGTGTGTTAGGGGCCCGTTCACGTCGGACCACCCCGCGTACTTAGGCCACTTTTCTTCCTCCGCACCTCCTGTAGGTGCCGCGCCACTGCACCAACGGCGCAAGCTAGGCAGTAGGGCATTCCCCCTCTTCTGTAGGACCTATTTGGTAGCCTTTTCGTTTCAGAAAAAGCATAATTGTCGTGCCCACCCTCACCTAATAAAGCTCCTGAAAGCATCAACATGGCAGATTCCGCCGGTGTTTCCCCCGCCCTAACCCGCAGCAAGGCTGCAGCTAAAGAGGGGCGTGAGTCGGCTGTTCCCGTCGACGTGAACGTCCCGCTTGCCGCCGTTGAAGAGGTGTTGGCCGACAAGGATCGGCAGATCGCTGCGCAAGCGTAGGAACTGCTGAACCAGCGTCGATTGATAACCAACCTCTGCGGCCCAAGTTAGTGCCCCACGCGGGCAAGTACCCTCCACATCACGCTACATTCACCTGCAACTGGTGACTCATGCACTACCGTCCCACTGCGGCTGCTGACTCCAACGGCGGAACCAGCAGCTGCAGATGCGGACACAGAACAACACTACACTGGGCCCTGGCAGGTGGGGGGCCCACGGCGCAAACCGAGAAACACCACGCAAACAAGCGAGAATCCACAATCGCTAGGTAGCCGAAAGGCGCTGCTGCCTACACCAAAACCCGCACTTCCGGTTAGGAACACCAACACAACAACAAACACGACTCGACCTGCGGTCAGCAACACCAACCGCAGCTACGCCCGCACAACAGAAGACTGGTTTTCCCCCAGTCGTAATACAAAACTACGGGGACCTTAGTGTCCTCAACACAACATTCGCGGAAAGGCACACACCTTGCACGCTACACACGAAGTACTCTGGGGATAGGGCCTCACTGTACGTATCAACTAACAACGAATATAAAGATCTCCTTATCTTCCTCAAAGAAAAGGGGATCGAACATTATACGTACAGAACTGCTGAAGAACGGACACAGCAGTACGTGGTAAAGGGAGTGGACCCCAGTACCCCAAAAACCACAGTACAAGCGGCGCTCAACTTCCTAGGATTCGACTGCAAAAGTGCTTCCAGGATGACGGGCTTCCGCTCCCACAACCGTCTACCACATTACCTGGACGAGGTGGCCGACACTGCCGCCTCCCGCGGCATTCTGCAGATAAAAAGCCTTCTGCGGATGGACGTACGCGTAAAGATATATGAACCGCCACAGGTCCCCCAACAATGTAACAACTGCCAGCCGTTCGGTCATTCGGCCCTCCGCTGCGGCCTGGTACCCTGTTGCCGCGGATGCGCTGGCAAACACGCAACCAACGCATGCACAATTATCCACGAAAACATACGCCGTTGCGCCAACTGTGGCCAAGGCGAAGCGGCAAACTACAGGGGCTGCGACGTGTATAAAGAGGCGCAGAGGCGCAAAAATCAAAAGTCGAAGCCACCCAACGTCATAACACGTCCAAGGCTCGCAAAACCCTGCCAGGAACGGAGTATCGTTCGCCATGGCTACACGCCCTGGAGGAGCGGAGCAGGCCGCGGAACCTGTGCGCCCAGCACACGTGCCTAACACAACCGCTGCGACAACAACACAGTCGTCTCAGCCAACACGCAACACTACAACCGCACCGGTACCAACACCAGTCCCCAAAAACAACACAACCCCACCCCCTGAATCCACTGCCTGCGAACCTACACACGACACACAGGAATACACACTTACACAAGGAACCCCAAAACCAAAAACCAGAGAAGGCGTAGGCGACCACGCGGTAACAGAAGTGGGAACACACGTACACCACAACAAAACCAAAAACCAGAGAAGGCGTAGACGACCACGCGGTAACAGAAGTGGGAACACACGTACACCACAACAAAGTACCCAACAACAACAAAACACCGACACACAAACACACAGTCAGCAAGCCAATGATACCAGTACACACACTACTCCACCCCTCACCACGTCTGACACACAGGCACCTCAAAATGTTCCACATAACAACACACACAAGCGCCAGCCCACATATAACGCCAACACCCGCACCAGCGGCCGCCACCACAACCGAGCCACAGGCCGACACACACAACACCAACACAACACTTGAGGGTTTATTGGAAACAATATTCCCCACCACACGACCGCTCAGATCTTTAACAAGTTCGCGGCGGCCGTCACCACAGTCGACGCACGGCTCTTGACTGCTCAACCTGGGCAGTACTGGGCCGCCATACAAATAGCGCTCACCACACTGTTTACACCCATGCATGGATAACACACCACACGCAGCCCCCATCGCGAACAACCAGACACTGACACAGATCCTGTTCTGGAATGCAGCCGGGATCAACAACAAAAGGGCGGGATTTGCCGCACTCATGGAGCGTAAGGGTATCCTTATCGCACTACTGAGCGAAACTAAGCTCAAACCACGCAACCAACTAAACTTCACCGGCTACTGCGTCTATCGTACCGACCGACCGGACGGCTCCGGTCATGGCGGAACAGCCATCATCATACACAAAGACATAGAACACACAAACATAGTGCTCCCTGAACTTGAAAAACTAGATGCAACCGCCGTCAGGGTCATGTTCAACGGAGCCTACACTACACTGGTGTCAGTATACAACAGCCCTAAAAACATTAAAACACGCGACATCAGCACAATACTCAACATATCAACGCGCGTAATAGCCGCTGGAGATCTTAACGCAAAACACCCGGACTGGAACTCACGAATACGAAACTCCAACGGCAAGAAACTATACAAACGCGCACTAGGACGAAACTACATCACACTAGCGCCGACCAAACCGACGCACATTCCCTACCGGAGGGGACACAGGCCAGACGTGTTAGACATGGCCCTCATTGAGGGCATAACAACGACACTCAACGTTGCCGTTGAAAACGATCTGCCCTCAAATCACGAACCCGTTATACTGTACATTGAAGAAACCCTGCAGCACATGGAACAACGCAGGATGTTAGACTACAGGCGCGCCAATTGGACCCAGTTCAAGGAAAAGCTTGACAGTCGCATCCCACCCACTCACGAGATTAACGAGACAGCCCAAATTGACGAGGCAGTTGAAACCCTCACCGGCGCCGTCCAGGACACAATAGCCGACACCATACCAATCCGCACACCACAACAACACAGTGCTGCCCTGCCCCAGGAAATCCTGGGCCTAATCTCAATGAGGAACCGCCTCAGGAGACATTGGCAGCGTACCAGGCGCCAGCACTTCAAACAGCACATTAACAGGCTCCAGGGTATATTCCGGGAAAAAATAAAAACATTTAAGACACAACAGTGGGACCAGAAACTCGAAGAGCTGGACACCACGCGACCTGGCGTGTGGCAGCTGGCCCGACACTTCACCAGGGAGAAACTGTACACCCCCACGTTACAAGGGCCCGACGGACCAGCATATTCTGCGGAAGAAAGAGCGGAACTGATGGCCCTCACACTCGCAGCGTCATTCACACCGAACCTGGATCCCTCAGACCCAGTGTTCACACTTGCTACGGACCAGGAGGTCACACGCATCTTGGCCCAACCAGCGCGCAACATCATCCGACAAGCTAGTACAGTCAAATGGGCCATCATGCATACCACCGCTAGGAAGGCCCCGGGTCACGATGGCATTCAAAACCGTGTCCTCCAGTTCACGGACAAAGCTGTAGACTACCTAACACACATCACGAATGCCGTACTCAAGCACCAACACTTCCCTGCCTTTTGGAAGACGGCCAAGGTCCTGATGTTCAGGAAGCCGGGAAAAGACCACTCCCTCCCACAAAATTACCGACCCATCAGTCTGCTGAGCACGCTCAGCAAGATCGTTGGGAAGGTAATATTAAAACGACTCACCAGGAACTGTATCACAAACGACACCCTGAGACCGGAGCAATTCGGTTTCAGAAATCACCACTCAACAACACAACTCCTCCGCGTCGTTGAATACATAGCACACGGATACAACACAAACAAAGCAACTGGGGCAGTGTTCCTGGACATCGAAAAGGCTTTCGATCGTCTATGGCACAACGGCCTAATATGCAAACTTAGCGGCGCAGGGTTCCCCGACGGGCTGGTACGTCTCATACACTCATATCTCACGGACAGGAGTTTCAACACCGACGTGCAGGGCAAACAATCGACACGACATGGTATCCAGGCAGGAGTACCGCAAGGAAGTATCCTAGGGCCCTTACTGTTTAACCTCTACATTAACGACCTTCCAGCTACACACAACACGACGACGCGTGACCGCTACGGTCGCAGGTTCGAATCCTGCCTCGGGCATGGATGTGTGTATTGTCCTTACGTTAGTTAGGTTTAAATAGTTCTAAGTTCTAGGGGACTTATGACCTCAGCAGTTGAGTCCTATAGTGCTCAGAGCCATTTGAACACAACACGACGGTAACAATCTACGCGGATGACACTGCCATCCTTGCGCAAGACTGGAAGCCGTCTAACATTAATTCACGACTACAGACGGCACTCAGAATGGCGGAGACTTGGCTGGTGAAATGGCCTGTTGGAGTAAACGTCGACAAGTGCGAGGCCTTTCTGTTCACTAGAAGACCGAAGCAACTGCGCAAACATCAGCACTGCAACCCAATAAAACTACACACACGCCCAATACGTTTCCGCGAGAAGGTGAAATACCTCGGGGTCTGGCTGGACAGGAAACTGCTCTGGGGGGGGACCACATTCAACACGTGACCAACGAAGCAAACGCGAGGCTCAAACAACTCTACCCTATGCTTAACAGGCGTAGCACACTGAACAGGAGGGTGTCTAGGTCCATGTACATGACACTTATTCGACCCCTGATGACGTATGCAGCCCCTGTCTGGGGATACGCTGCGCCAACAGGCCTGCGCCGTCTGCAGCTCATACAGAACAAAGTACTCAAAATCATGAGCAACGCTCCGCGCTACACACACATCGCGGACATTCACCGGGAATACCGGCTAGACACTATCTTGCAGGTATTCCAAAAACTCTCCACACGACTGTACAATAACACGAGACGCTCGCGCAACCCGTTTATCCCTTCTCTGGGTAACTATGACCACAACCATAGATGGAAGCATAACAGACCAAAGACACTACTGGCTAGGAAGTAATCTATGGTCCATTGAACGCTAACACGACAGTACTGGCGAGCCCCTGCAACACAGTTATTACTGGAAACCCCAGATGTTCGACCAGCCGAAAAACAGGCAACCGCAGGGAAACCATACTGTACACAGCACGCAAACCAGCCACACACACCCCCTACATCGTCTGTGAACCGATCTATGACCGATCGCCCACTAATCCACAACGACCTTGAACTGTTGCAGGGACGCAGCAACCGCAGAAAGCGCCGCAACGAGCTCCAACAACGACAAAGGTAACGAGGCACGATACCTCGAACTAACATAACCACACCTTGCATGCACTGTCGCAGATAACAAGCCGCTACTGCCCTTACTACCCGTCCTACTGCCGCAGAGGTTTTTTTTCCCTTGGCGCTTACCTTGGCACTTTTTTTCCTCTGCCCTTACAACCGCTACCCTTCGATCGCTTTCGTCCACTTTCTATCTCCTGATGGACCATGCTAATGAGTAATCTTATCCAGACGCATGGTTAACATCACAGCCCGCATCCTGTGACTCCTGATTCAAAAACTAACATGTTATACGGAGGTGACAGTAGAACTTTCGGTTTGGTCACCACGTTGGTGTGGGCGTGGAGGGGCCCCATCCTTTTGTTTCTATGCGGCTATATAGGGCGAGTGGCGGAGGAACATGCCCGCCGTAACCGAGTCCGCTTGTCGTGTCCTGTTATGATTGGCGTCGCGGCCTCACGTAACTATCTCTCGGGAGGACGCCGGCCGAGGTTGCCCTGACAGTGCGGAGGCACTGAGTGTGTGAGGCCCGCGCCTGTGCTGTACAGCTGTGCAGAGCTGCACATAAGCGAGGCGTGCCGGCCGTTGGCTGTATGACGTAAAGACCGCGGCCACGCAGCTGTAGGCGCCACGGTGTGGGCATTGACTATACCACAGTTAGAATGAAAAATTATAGAAGTGTCACCGTCACCACATTGCAGCACTTCATTAACAGTTGCCAAACCCAGTTGTAATGTCTGCCTTGTATTAGATGCATGGGCTGTTAATCATATCATTGTTTCAGTTGATATTAGGACAGAAAATTTAGACGAACATGTAGAAAAAATTTATGTTGTTATGTCCCTTACCTGTATTGATCTGCGAACCTTTTACTGGAAGAGGCAGCTCTCAGATGAATCTAGAAAATATAGTGTTCATATTTGCAACAAAAAGCTGCAAAGTTTTTCATGCTATCTTCTGCACTGAATGTAAGTTCAGTCATCTTTATAACTGCATTAAACGCTGTGTTAGGGCCTGACCTATTGGACAAAGTAATTTTATATGACTTGTTAACACCTGCTCCTGCTTGGGAAGAACAAACTGATTAACTAGAGAGGACATTACAGAAGTTTACAAATGCTGGAGTCACTGTAAATCTCCAAAAAGTCATAGTTCCAGAGAGGCAAAATCAAATTTCAGGGCCATGCGATTTCTGCTAGAATTGTATCAAATGGTCGAGATCAGATTCGTGCAATAAATAATTTTGTGATTCCCAGAAAAACAACTTAAAACGTTCTTAGGATTACTTAAGTTTTTAGGCGCGCAGTCCGGAACCGTGCGACCGCTACGGTCGCAGGTTCGAATCCTGCCTCGGGCATGGATGTGTGTGATGACCACAGCAGTTGAGTCCCATAGTGCTCAGAGCCATTTGAACCATTTTGAACTTAAGTTTTTACATGATTTGTGCCTGGTAAACAGTAAAGCTCAATCGAGTTTATTACAGAAAATGCAGCATGGAGTTGATCAAAATCTGTCAGGAGGACATTCGTGAAATAAAACATGCGCTGGAGAATTCGGAAATTTTACTTCCCCATGTATCTTACGCATCAAATGATTTCTGTATAGTCACTGATACCTCTGTCTTACGGTTGGGAGCACATCTGTTTCAGTCTCATGAGGGAAATGGTAAACGTGATGTTCATGCCATAACTTTTCCTTTTCTGAATGTGCACAAGCCTATCCTGTCACAGAACTGGAAACCCTGGATGTAGCTTGTCATTTAAAACATTTAATTATTGTATTTATGGTAAACATATTAAAGTTTTCCTTGGTCACCAAGCTTTATGTTTTCTCATGATGTGAGAACCGCTCCATGCACAATGGTTTTTATTCTCACAGAAATAATATTTTGTAATATTGCGTGTTTGTGGTAGAGACAATGTAGTAACAGTGCTTTGTCTCAGTTATCAAGGTCCGCCACAATTTTCATAACTTGTAGAACCAGCTTCAGAATTCAGAATGTTACTGATAAAAGACGACAGTTATAAATAATATTTCTTGGACATGTGTAGGATCATGGCAGCTTTACAGGATGCTGATCATCGTTGGAAGAAAGTTAAGTTACTTATTTCATAGAATCCCACTGGAAAACTAACCCACTACTATAAATACATTTTTGGCGTCAAAAGTCTTCTGGCTGGTTTGATGCAACCTGCCACAAAGTCCTTTCCTGTGGCAACCTTTCCATCTCAGAGTAGCAATTATAATGCTACAGCCGAAATTATTTGTTGGTTGTACTCCAGTCTCTGTCTTCCTTTACAGCTTTTACCTTCTACAGCGCCCTCTTGTACAGTGAAAGTCATTCCCTGATGTCTTAACAGATGCCCTACCAACCTGCCCCTTCTTCCTGTCAGTGTTTTCCGTATGTTCCTTTCCTCGCCCATTCTGCAGAGAATTAGTAAATATCGAAGATAAATTAAATTTCAGTCAGAGAATTTTTTACTTTATAAATTGTGTATGCCAAAAACAAGCAAAGACTACTGTTAAATTTTCTTTTTTCAATATTTTAAACAAAAGTAAGGAATTACATGAAAGCGCAGTGTCTGTTCGAAAGAACGGCCACCACGCAGAATCTGCAGCTGCCAAACATTATATGTAAATTAAAGGGGGATCTCTGCTTTCAGCTGCAACGGGACATTAAGCAGAATCAGGGGTGACGAGCGAAAATGTGTGCCAGACCGGGATTCGAACCCGTGTCCCCTTGCAGCTGAGAGCGGTGATCCCCCTTTAATTTACATATAATGTTTGGCAGCTGCAGATTCTGTGTGGTGTCCATTCTTTCGGACAGACACCGCGCATTCATATAATTGATAACCCTAGTTGGACAATGGATCCCCTTTCTTGAAGTCCGAATGCACGAATACGTCGGACCTCCTGTGTGAATCTCTGAGTAGCGAACGGCAGTATAGTGGACAGGGACTACGGATGGGTTGGCGCTTGGTGGGAGTGAGGATCGGCCATGAGGTGTGCCGAGACAGTCCGTGCAGTTGCACTAACGTTGTGTCCCGGATGGCGCAGTCGTTACCGCGCTTGGCTAATTAGCAGCAGATCCTGGGTTCGAATTCCGGTCTGAGTGCACATTTCCCTCGTTGCCGCTGATTCTGCTTAATAGGCCGTTGCAGCTGACGGAAGTGATCCCCCTTTAATTCACATAAAAGTAAGCATGGACTTCATCACCTTTAAAATCATGCATTTTAATCCGATTTGTGAGTTTTAACATTTCAGAGCTTTGAATCAGAACTGTGTACACATTGTTAGGAAGCAAAACAGCCGATTCCTTATCGCGTCAGTTAGTTTTACCCTTAACATAACTACAAAGTCGAGCTTTTGAATTATTTTTCTACAAAGTCCAGTTTCATAATTTTTGCATGGAATTCAGTCAATATATTTTCATGGTCAACGCTTCATTCTATGGCGATAGAAAGTAGCCACTAGAGCCTGATGCTTCGAGAGGACATCAAAATAGCGATGACGGAAATGAGACACTGAAGTTGATGGAGGTTAACAAAGTGATAATATCTTTTGTGATATGTGTTACACTGGTAACTGCATTGTGCCAGCGAACTTGTGACGTATGTTTCCCAAGGCAAACCTTTTTTAACTACGCTGCATACATTTTGGTTACAGCTAAATATTTTTTTTTCCAAATTTTATTCTACTACTGCTAGTATGGAAGCATAAGTTACTCTATCAACCTGTCCCTCCTTCCTGTCAGTGTTTTCCATATGTTCCTTTCCTCATAGATTCTGCAGAGAACATCTTCATACTTGCCTTATCAATGAACCTTATTTTCAAAATTCTTCAGGAACACCACATCTCAAATGTTTCGATTCTCTTCTGTTCCAGATATCCCACAGTCCATGTTTCACTACCATACAATGCTGGCAATGTTTCTCAGAAACTTCTTCCTCAACTAAGTCCTAAGTTTGATACTAGTAGACTTCTCTTTGGCAGGAATGCCCGTTTTGACTTTGCTAGCTTGGTTTTTATGACGTTCTTCCTCCATCCGTCAAGGGTTGTTTTACTGCCAAGCAGCAGAATTTCTGCTACTTGTCATTACTTTCGTCTTTCTTCGACTACTCTAAATACACATTTGGTACTCTTTTGAGTGATCATTCCGTTGAGCAGCACCTGTAATACTTCTTCAGTCTCAATGAGGATAGCAATGTCATATCGAGTCACCTTCAAATTTAATTCAACTCTTGAATCTTTCTTTTATTTCCGTCATTGGTTCTTCGATGTATAGATTGAACACGAGGAGCGAAATATAAGTTACAGGTTTTTAATAGTTGTTGCACATGTCTTAGACCGTTTTCAATCTGAGCAGGTCGCTCTTAGTCTTCTAGTCTTATTGTTCCCTCTTGGTTCTTGTACATAGTATGTGTTACCCATCTTTCCCTATAGCTTACCTCTAATTTTGTCAGAATTTCGAATTTTTGCAGCATTCGATAATGTAAAATGCTTTTCCCGGGTCTACAAATCCTGTCAAACTGTCTTCTTCAGTCTTGCTTCCACCAGCAGCCGCTACGCCAGAACTGCCCTTCTGGTGCCTTTTTCTTTCCTAAGTTATTTAACTGATACTCAGTTTTCTTTTCAATTTTTCATGTATTATTTTTGTCGGCAACTTGGATTCATAAGCTGTTAAGAAGTTTTGCCATGATTCTCGCATTCGTCGGTAAAATACACAACAATATACTGTTCTACATGCAAAATGTGCAGTGCATCATTTAGTGTGTTTTTACTCCTACTGCATTTCAAAATCCTTTGATTAAGTTAGGAAACTACTGCGAAAGCAAAGAGAGCTTCACTCCAAGTTTAAACGCAGTCAGAACCTCTCAGACAAACAAAAGCTAAACGATGTCAAAGTTAGCGAAGGAGGGCTATGCGTGAAGCGTTCAGTGAATTCGAAAGTAAAATTCTATGTACCGACTTGACAGAAAATCCTAGGAAGTTCTGGTCTTACGTTAAATCAGTAAGTGGCTCGAAACAGCATATTCAGACACTCCGGGATGACGATGGCATTGAAACAGAGGATGACGAGCGTAAAGCTGAAATACTAAACACCTTTTTCCAAAGCTGTTTCACAGAGGAAGACCGCACTGCAGTTCCTTCTCTAAATCCTCGCACAAACGGAAAAATAGCTGACATCGAAATAAGTGTCGAAGGAATAGAAAAGCAACTGGAATCACTCAACAGAGGAAAGTCCACTGGACCTGAAGGGATACCAATTCGATTCTACACAGAGTACGCGAAAGAACTTGCCCCCCTTCTAACAGCCGTGTACCGCAAGTCTCTAGAGGAACGGAGGGTTCCAAATGATTGGAAAAGAGCACAGGTAGTCCCAGTATTCAAGAAGGGTCGTCGAGCAGATGCGCAAAACTATAGACCTATATCTCTGACGTCGATCTGTTGTAGAATTTTAGAACATGTTTTTTGCTTGAGTATCATGTCGTTTTTGGAAACCCAGAATCTACTATGTAGGAATCAACATGGATTCCGGAAACAGCGATCGTGTGAGACCCAACTCGCTTTATTTGTTCATGAGACACAGAAAATATTAGATACAGGCTCCCAGGTAGATGCTATTTTTCTTGACTTCCGGAAGGCGTTCGATACAGTTCCGCACTGTCGCCTGATAAACAAAGTAAGAGCCTACGGAATATCAGACCAGCTGTGTGGCTGGATTGAAGAGTTTTTAGCAAACAGAACACAGCATGTTGTTATCAATGGAGAGACGTCTACAGACGTTAAAGTAACCTCTGGCGTGCCACAGGGGAGTGTTATGGGACCATTGCTTTTCATAATATATATAAATGACCTAGTAGATAGTGTCGGAAGTTCCATGCGGCTTTTCGCGGATGATGCTGTAGTATACAGAGAAGTTGCAGCATTAGAAAATTGTAGCGAAATGCAGGAAGATCTGCAGCGGATAGGCACTTGGTGCAGGGAGTGGCAACTGACCCTTAACATAGACAAATGTAATGTATTGCGAATACATAGAAAGAAGGATCGTTTATTGTATGATTATATGATAGGGGAACAAACACTGGTAGCAGTTACTTCTGTAAAATATCTGGGAGTATGCGTGCGGAACGATTTGAAGTGGAATGATCATATAAAATAAATTGTTGGTAAGGCGGGTACCAGGTTGAGATTAATTGGGAGAGTGCTTAGAAAATGTAGTCCATCAACGAAGGAGGTGGCTTACAAAACACTCGTTCGACCTATACTTGAGTATTGCTCATCAGTGTGGGATCCGTACCAGATCGGGTTGACGGAGGAGATAGAGAAGGTCCAAAGAAGAGCGGCGCGTTTCGTCACAGGGTTATTTGGTAAGCGTGATAGCGTTACAGAGATGTTTAGCAAACTCATGTGGCAGACTCTGCAAGAGAGGCGCTCTGCATCGCGGTGTAGCTTGCTCGCCAGGTTTCGAGAGGGTGCGTTTCTGGACGAGGTATCGAATATATTGCTTCCCCCTACTTATACCTCCCGAGGAGATCACGAATGTAAAATTAGAGAGATTAGAGCGCGCACGGAGGCTTTCAGACAGTCGTTCTTCCCGCGAACCATACGCGACTGGAACAGGAAAGGGAGGTAATGACAGTGGCACGTAAAGTGCCCTCCGCCACACACCGTTGGGTGGCTTGTGGAGCATAAATGTAGATGTAGATGTAGACATCACATATTGGGACATAACGATGTGGCACTTTGTTACTTTCCCAACACGAGGAGACATGTGCAACAACTATTAAAAACCTGTAACTTATATTAGAAAATGGAAATTTGTGGTAAGTTCTGTGGGACCAAACTGCTAAGGTCATCGGTCCCTAGGCTTACACACTAACTTACGCTAACGACAACACACACACCCATGCCCAAGGAGGACTCTAACCTCCGACGGGGGGGCGGGGGGGGGGGGGGGAGTCGCGCGAACCGTTGCAAGGCGCCCAAGACCGCACGGCTACCCCGTGCGGCCCATGTATTTGAAAAACCTCTAGAGATAAAACCGTCGTGGAAGGCTGTATTAAGTAGGTCTTTCACTGAGCGAGCGACATGAGGTGTTACCTAATCCTGTATGAGAATTGTGGATTCCACGTGTTACGCTCTTCCAGAACAGTCCTACGCTGTACAATATTGCCACATGGAACTGCAACCAAACCATTGTAAATCATATCCATCGATATTACCGAATCACTGTCTTCCTCTAGGAGTGAGATCAAATACCAAGTAGCACTCTGACTTTTTTTTTCTAAATATATCAGACTATATGCTACAGACTCTACTACCATAACTACGATTATGAAAAGAATTCTAAGTGACTGTACACCAACTGTTAGCAACCCTGCTACATTACTTTCCGACAACGAATCAAATTTCACCAGTATAAGAGTACTTTTAAATGAATATTAAATTAAGCAAATTTTACTAAAAAAATTTCATCACGAAAGC